>NC_142590.1:73645200-76145200 GCF_965207765.1 Zootoca vivipara | reverse complement strand
CACTTAGATCTCAGAGTCCTCTTCTTCTTATGTGATTGGTTCATGCTTTTAGCACCCATAGCATCCAGGACTACTGCCCAAATCAGCATTCCTCAATGTCCTCCAGATGTTTTGGACTTCCAACTCCCATCAGCCCCAGCCACCATGTCTCTATAACATCAGGCCTTCTCCTGTTGATGCCCTGTACATTTGTGTCACCAACTATTCATGTGACATCTGCCCTGTTATTCATATTTTCTGCCGCAACAGAAAATGTCACAACATTGGATAACTTAACTTGAGCAGGTTTAGGAAACTGTATAAATGTAGGTACCGCATATTAAGCTTATAAGCTGCCCAGTTCAAATCTTGTGGGGTGTGTGTGTGTGTATTCTAAAATAATACAAATGCAATAAAGCACAGTGTAAAATTAGCAGAGAAATCATTGAAGCATGAGCCGCAGCGGATCAATAAAACCCAAAGAAACCATGCAGCACCAATCAAAATCAGCTACATTATATGCTGGGATGCCTAGGCACGTAAAAAAAGTCTTCGCCTTGTACAAAAGATGGGGATGTTAGAATTATTGTCAGCCAGATGAAAGTGAGAACAGTTTACATGGCCTGAGAGTCATGGGGAATGTGACAAGCAGTTTGATGAAGAAAATTTATGTGAGCTCTATACTAAAGACCACCAAGTGATGTCTTTGCATCAAAACACCTGGAAGGTAGAAAATTTATTACTAAAGTGATAAAGTAATATGGCAGCTCGTTGGAGATGGGGCAGAGTCACTGTTGCTTACTGGAAGGGAGCAGGGCGAGGTGATGGGGAAGTTGGAGCAGTGCAAACACACCAGCAGGACCACTGGGTTGGCTCCGCTGCTGTGTTTGCACCACATCAGTCTCCCTGCTGCTACACCCCTCACCTCTCCCTCTTGCTAAGCAGCAGCAACTCACCTGCTGGGAAGCTAGCATAGCAGCTCTCCTCCACCAGGTGAACCTCCTCTGCCTTCGAGAGAGTAGCTCTGTCAATCTTGAATGACTTCCCCCTCAAATAAAGCAAGGAGAAACTTAGAAAATTGCCTTATCCCAAACCAGACTCTTTGTCCATGTAGCCCAAATGTCTGGTTGGCATTGGCTTTCCAAGGTCTTGGACAGAGATTGAACCCAAATCCCTTTTGTGCCCCAAACATGCACTCTAATACTGTGCTATGGTTCTTCCATTCAGAGCACTAAAGCTTAGGAAGAGAAGCAGTTTCATGTTGCTTAAAACTGACAACACAGTGCAGCTTTTATTGACGTGTAGCCCAACAAAGGCTACATGCCTCATTGCAGGAATTGATGTATTGGTTAATTGAGTTGTTGCATACCCACAAAGTGCTAAATATAACTTAATTGGCATGCAGATTTTTTTTGTTTAGTGGGGCAGACCTATTGTCCCGGAATGTCAGCTAGATTGAAAGCAAGATATATACGGTATCAGCTACTTCCCTTTATTTTGAGGTTGTACTGGCAACATTATGAATCAATCAGTTCACTTGTGCCACGCTAAATTAACTTGCAAAACAATGTTGCTTGGCATGTTTATAGGCTAAAACTACAGTAAAAATGCATACAAGCATCTTTAAAATGTGCAATGAATCTTTATTCCACTTCTTGATTCTGAAAATTTGGCGATGAATGGGACATTCCCTAGGGATGGTGAAGAAGTAGAATGAATGTGTATTTGTGGGAGAAGGCACTATTAAAGATAGTAAAAAAGCACATTTCTATTTACATAGTGAACAGACATTTTTCTTAACAACACTTTTCCTTACTGCAGAGTTGCTGGGAAAAAGACATCCAAACGCACAAAGTCCATCAATGGCTCCCTCTACATCTTCAGGGGCCGAATAAACACAGAAGTCATGGAGGTTGAGAATGTGGAAGATGGGACAGGTAAGGAACCAAAGAACCTTTTCTCAGAGAGAAGAGAGCACAGTTGCCTTCTTTATTGGATAAAACAAGAGTAGGCAGACTTCAAGCTTTGTGATATCTCTGTTAGTCCCCTACCCCCTGTGGTGCAGACATAGACATAATTAAAGAACAGGGTGCCTCTCAGCTCAGGGATTTATATTCAATACCAAAATGGAGCTTAAAGTCCTTTCACACAAAAAATCAATTTATGTTTTTTATTATTATTTCAGCAGCCTAATTTGAGCGAGGGGGTAGTTGTTGCTTTCATTAAAGAATTGGGAATTAGAAGTCTTCGTTAATATGCAAGTTGCATAGAGATCATAGCTGCCGAGTTTTCCCTTTTCTCACGAGGAAGCCTATTCAGCATAAGGGAATTTCCCTTAAAAAAAGGGATAACTTGGCAGCTATGATAGAGATGCAACAGTAGATCCCAGTCTACCTTCTCAGGACCGTCTCAAGCAGGTCGGGCGCCCTGGCGCCGGAGTGCGGAGATTGCTCCGGCACCCCCGCCCTGGTGGGTTGGCGCAGCGCAGCTTCCGCATGGCTTCGCTGCACAGCGCCCCCCCCCTGCCAGTCCGGCGCCCTGGCGCCCCGCGCCACCGCGACTACCCCTAGAGCCAGGCCTGTACCTTCTGTCCATTCCTGGAATAAGAGGCAATGGGCCTTATGTCCTCATCTTGCTAGCCAAGTCTCATAACTTTGCCTCCATGTAGGAAAGGGCATTTGTGTGTCCTTTATACCTATTGCAAAGTCTGTTAACTGATTTGAAACATTTTGTAAGACTTTGTTAATCCCTGGATTTGAAAAGAGCAAACAAACTAGAGTGAACCTTTTTTTGCTGTGTGAATAGAGAGCACCACCTCCCTTTCCTTCCCCACAGCATGGCATGCATCTTGTTTCAGCACTACTTGGCCTCAGCATGCGCTGCGCTTCAAGTCTCACTCATCGTTGAGAGGGAGGGAAAGGTACCATGTCTATCTGGATGCCCTTAATCGTCATTAAAAAGGCTTACTAACTGTAGCAGTAGATGGGAGGGGATGCTTGCTAGAGCAGTGTTTCTCAACCTTTTTTGGGCCAAGGCACACTTGTTCCATGAAAAAAATCTCGAGGCACACCACCATTAAAAAAGTTTAAAAAATTAACTCTGTGCCGCCCTATATTGACTATATATATTGACGGCCCCTGGGCGCCCAGTGAGCTGCGCCGGGCTGCCAACGTCGGGAGAAGGAGACCTGGCTGGCAGAGTCGGGAGACCATGAGAGCGTCAGCCCTGCCCCCTCCCACACAGCGTGGACACCGGCGGGCGCCTCACGGCCGTCTGGAGGTCACCGGACGACTCCCGACGTTCGGGAGAAACCGCCGGAGTCCACAGCTGCGCTTTGCGCATGCGCAAAGGACTCCCGAACGTTGGGAGCATCAGCGTCAGCCCCTGCCCCCCTCCCACACAGCGCAGCTGTGATGACGGGCGCCTCAGGCGCTGCACGGCTCGGGAGTTGGGCACAACTGCCGCGGGCGCCGGGCGACTGCCGCGGGCGCATCGGCTCGGCGCCCCTGGCAGCCCGGCACCCTGGTGCATTGCGGGCGACAATCGCCCTTCTCGTCACCGCACGTCACGGCACACCAGCCAGCGTCTCGCGGCACACTACTGTGCCGCGGAACAGCGGTTGAGAAACGCTGTGCTAGAGTATATGGAAACTCCCAAGAAGGATCAGTCCAACATTCCTGATCAGCAGGTAGTTTTACTGAAGGGTCACTTTGAGAATATGCCTTGTCATGTGATGGGTGACAGGTCAGAGCCTGCACTGCCATGCTTCCATTTTGGAAGCATGATAAAATCCAGTGTTCATTGCAATTGTGGTCTTCAGTCCCTGGCTCAGTTGTCATAAATATCACCAGAGAGTGTCCCAGCAGGAGACAGGAGCTTAGAAATGCTGATGGAGTTTTCACAGCAGATACAATTTGCTGGCTCTGACATAAAGAAAAATGTCCAGTGTTGTATGCCAGGTGCGCATGCCAGGTGAGTTTCTTTTCCATGAAGGCCCAGGACTTTCCACTCACAGTCTTGTCTGTACTGTTATGTATTTGCAGCCGATTACCACAGCAATGGTTACACGGTGACAAATGGCTGGAAGATACACAACACTGCCAAAAACAAATGGTTTGTCTGTATGGCCAAGACAGCAGAGGACAAACAGAAATGGCTGGATGCTATCATCAAGGAAAGGGAACAGAGAGAGAGTAAGTTATTGACTGGTTTATTTTATGTGCTGTGTGAATAATGAGACCGACTGTGTATGTGTCTGCGATTGTGGGGTTATCCATCTGAGAGAGGAACAATTATTATGGTTTCTTCAAGTGTCTGGGGTCGGGTTCTTAATGCATAACGGCTAAAGGAGAGAGAGAGTTTTTGCAGTTGTGAAGGAGCGACTTCTCAGTTCAGTGCTTGGGCACTGCAGTTGCTCACGCAGCAGCATAGTTCCAGGAGTCACTTTGCCAGCTTCTTTTGTGCACCGAAGTATTTTAAAGCTCTGTATTTACTAAATCGATTTGCAAGGCTCCAGTTTATAAATAGAACTCATAAGGAAAATAAGACCTTTTCTCAAGCATTGATGTCATTTCTCTTTCTTCTGAAGAGAGAACCTGTATCGTTCTTGAATAAAATTGGCAAATGAAGCATCTTATAAACATCCTGCTGGATCATTTCCTGCCCTTTTCATTCTTAAGGTGTCAGTGGAAAAACCCTGCCATGGCAGAAGTGCTCCCCACCACTTCCAATAATCTCTGTTGTGATTAAAATTGTAATGTCGGCATAACTTAGCCTTTATGTCTGCATCTGGGGCTATGTGGGGACTACTATATATGTGGAGCCAGAAGGGGAAACTGATGGACTGGATAAAGGGCACAAATGAATTCTTTCTGATTCTGGGCAAGACTAAAAAATTATAATCAAAGTGTGGTAAGAAAGTTTTCTGACAGTTTCACTCCTAAGGGGAATCTGTTTCCCAGTGTTGGACTATATGACCCTCGGAGTCCCTTACAACTCTACAATTCTTGAATAACCTATAATAATAGTTGTTTGACATACAGTACAAGGGAGCACATATTAAAGAGTTGCAAGTTAACATGAAATCCAAGAATGTTTTTTTTAAAAAAATATGCCTTGTCATGTGTGAGGAGTTGGTTGCTAGCCAATGACAACAATGGAAGCAGCTTCAGTACGGGAAGCAGCCCTAGCATGGATGAAGGATGCTTCATAATTTCTGGCTTGATGCATTTAAGAGAAAGAAAGTCCCGCAAGGCAGGCAGATCAAGGGTTCTCAGTCTGTAGAAGCAGGGCTGAAGAATCTTCTCCAGCCCAAGACTGCATTCTCTTCTTGGCACCCTCGCAAGGGTCACATGCCAGTGGTGACCAATGTCAGAGGCAAAAGTGGGCAGGACAATGAATGTAAATTTTACCTTTGTGCAGTAGGGTAGTTCCTACATATTGCCCGTTCTATTCTCCATCCAGACGAGCAAGAGGCATTTTCAGAGTTCAAGATCAGTAAGTTTCTAAAGTAAAAAGGGAGGAGAAAAGCCCCTTGGGTAGGGTGGGCAGTAGATGAAAATGACGGTTTCTTACACTTAGACTACAATCCTATGCCATCTTCCCTGGAATAAGCCCCACTGTTGGTTCTGAGTGGACATGTGTAGGGTTTCCACTGTTAGTCAAGCTATCTACTCTATTGTCTCTTCTGACTGGCAACAGAAATCTCTCTGATCCTTGCTATCCAAGATAAGTTAACTGGATCACTAATCCAGTTAAACAATATCATTTATCTAATATCGCTTAGCTGGAGATGTCAGGGAGTGAACTTTGGACCTTCTCCATGCAAAGCGTTTAGCGTACCACAGAGCAACGGGGATTCACGTAGTCTCCTGGAGGCAATTTTTACTCGCCAGAGAAGAGCAATCAATCAGTTAGATTTTAGAGGCAGATATTTCAGGCCTTTGTTGAAAAGCTCCTCCATCTGGATTCATGCACTTCCAGCATCAAGCCGTTATCAGTGCTGAGGCAAGAAAGATTGGCTTTGTCCTAAAACCAGCTGAGTAGGGGATGCATTGTAATCTTTTGCTTACTTCAGAACTTGGGGAATGTGATGATGTAGCCACAAATGTGTCCTATTACACAGGCTGCTTTCTCTCCCAACCTGACTTTGCAAATTACCTTTGGCAGAACTTGTCAGCAAGTATATTTGACTAACATCGTGGTATGGAGGAAGATGGCAATCAGCCAGGATGTTTGCCCTGCCAAAATCTTTTCACCAGGCATTGGATCATGAAAACAAATGAGGGTTCTGCAAGGCAAAACATTGCATATTCTTATTTCTCCAGGCAGAGCATCAAACATCTGAAATCTGTGCCATAGACTGGACTCTAGTGTGGTGAAGATTATATGGTTCTAGTTTTCATTTGTCAAAGATCTTGTGAAGCAGGCAAAATAGTATGTCTGGGTGTTCATTGGGTGACTCATTTCTTTTTTTTTTTTGCTTCAAACCTAAAAATGAGAGGTTTTGGGGCTATTGATTATTTTTCTCTTCCCGTTTATTCCATCTAACCTTCAATGTGCTTTTGGTATGCTCATCCTGAGTGACACAGTCAGGGTTGACCTAAGTAGATTTCCAAGAGGATTAGCATATATATATATATATATATATATATATATATATATATATATATATATGGGGGGATATTTAGTAACCACTGAATTTTATTTGATCGGTTCTCTTTGTGACTGCAACATAGATAAGTAGCAGAGGAGTGGGGCATGCATCGAGTTGTGAGTGTGTCTGTGTGTGTAAAAGAGCAAATGCAGTGGGTGTTAAGCAGAAATAATGCACGTGTGTGTGTGTTTTGCTGCATCTTCCCCATTTTATAAATGTGGAATATGCCTCAGATAATGGGTAATGTAGCTTTATACGAATGCAGTTTTAAAATAGTAGTTCTAGTAAAACACATTCCTTAAAGTCTTATGTCACAACTGGTCTCCCAAATGGCTTTTGAGCAGTTTGTGGCTGATCCACAAACAGGACCCATTGAGTATCTAGAGTCCTGCCTGTAGACTCATTGCAACACAACATTTCCACACATCTGAGTCCACGGGGACCCCATGAGCAGTAATCTTTATGGCAGAGGGAACGGATAGTGGCAATTGGGCCTCAAAATAAATTTAGCCAGAAACTAGAGTCACCATTTTGTCTAATCTGCCCCTTTCAGCTGTGACAAGTCTTTACTTGCCCCACACCTGACAATGTATATGACAGGGGTACTCAAGGTGTGCATGGCTTGGCTGAAATGGCCTCTTGGGCCAAATGGGGAGGCCTGGTAGACCTAATTAGGTCCGTGGCCCAGAGGTCCCGCACGCCTGCCAATGCTCCCCAGTCCTATGAAGCCCATGTCAGCAATAAGGTCACTGAAGGGTCACCTTGGATAGGAATGGTGGATCTCTGCCACTAAGTGCCATTTTCCCAGTATCTGTTTTCTTTCCCCGGCATCCTGTGGGTTGGCAATTGGGAGAAAAAAATCATATACCTCATAGGTTTGGATTTCATCCAGAGGCCTCCAATTTCTGAGCTGAAGTAATAAATTAGGCAATTCCCCAAGTTTTCCCTACCACGTTTATTAAATTAGTTTCCAGCAAGGGCGGGTGGGGTGGGAACACGACTTGTTGGTCTTTCAGCAAATCCTTTCTTTCATCTGAGAAGCTTTCGAGGGAGACCCTGCTTCTGTATTCTAGGTCTGAAGTTGGGCATGGAGAGGGATGCGTACGTCATGATCGCCGAGAAAGGGGAGAAGCTGTATCACATGATGATGAACAAGAAAGTGAGCCTTATCAAAGACAGGAGAAGAAAATTAAGCACTGTTCCCAAGTGCTTTCTTGGCAAGTAAGTGGCTTTTGGGTTGAAAAGGCCCTTTCATTCCAATTAACGGAAAGGACTGTGGGTTTTCTGTGGACAGTATTGTGAAGCCAAATCAGATGTGCTTTGATGGGATTTAATTGGAAAGGTCTTTAACCTCCATTACAATTAGTTTATTAAAATTAATCATTCATTCCTGCTTAATGCCCTTGGACTACGCAATGGCAGAAAATTCCAGTGGGGGTGGGTGGGTAGGGGAAGACGACTTGCAAACATCAATCCAAATCTGCAGGGAGGTTGAGAAATTACGTGCGCAATGCACGGTTGAATTATGGGTTGGAAATGTTTTTGACAATCCATGATCTTCCTTTGTTTTGCACGGAAGAAAATGCTTTAAAAGATACCCTTACAGGACTCACTTAGAATTGTCGTGACCTCCATATCAAACCCAGATGCATAAATTTAACAATGGGGTGGGACAAAGGATTTTTCCTGGACATTCAGAAGCAATTTTGAATAGTGCAGATTTCAGCCTTGGAAAGACTTTCGAGGTGGAAGGGGAAAAGAATGCAGACAGGAGGCATTTGACAAGAAGAGATTAGATAAGATATTCACACCACCAGTATGCTTCAATGCCCCACATGAACCGGAGAGTTACAGGAAGTAATCACAGAGGACTTTTCCAGCTTGGCCGATTAAAACGGAAATGATCAGCCAGGAAGTTTGTTTTCAGGGGCATTTGTTCCATCTGTGTTAGGTTCCTCTGAACAGTTTCATGGCCATACTGTTGCGGTGTCCTTGTGCTTGATTGATGGGCAGACTTGAAGGAAGGACAAGTGTTTCTAGCATGTCAGAGAAACAGCTCAAACATTGGCCTGTGGCTTAGAAGGAGAGATATTTCCAACCCTGCATTGACAGGGTTAGCACCCTGGGTCTTCCCGAACATGCCAGCTCCTCCCTGGTTCTTTTAGTTTAGCATAGCAGCTAAACCATGGTTTGTCTTAGCATGTTGCTGAACCTTAGGCTTGTGGCTAAGCTCTCCCCTCTTTGGCCATGAGGTGTAGCCAATAACAAACCATGGTTGCAGCCTGTGGTTAGGAAGGTGAGAGCTTAGCCATGAAACCTACACAGTGGTGGTTGTTAGCCATTGGGTTGGGCAGGGCAGAAAGCAAAGAGCATCAGCAATAGGTAGAGCCAGAGCCAATGACCGGCAGAGCCACCCCCTGATTGGTTGTAAGTGAGGTGATAGGCAGGTGGGGCACTGGCCGAGGGCAGACTGAGGTTGGTGGGGCAGGGCCTCATTCACCCATGTGACTCCACTGAGATAACAACATGCAGAACTGAGCTAGAAGGACTGGTGAAGAACAAAGTGGTTGCTGTCTCCTACCCAGTAGGCCACACATTTGCACTAAGCAGTGGCTTGGCTTAGCATTGCATGTGGACATGACCAATGTGAAGAGAAGTCTCCGTAGTGTTTTCTTCTCATAACTGTGGGAGGAACAGGGTTTCTGCTATCGGTTTTGCCAATTATAGTGGCATAATTACTTGTCCATCCTGCTTTTTAATTTGGATATTTTATATATATTTCATAGTGTATGCTGCTCATTTTTACCAGCCCAGCAGTAAAGAGGTCAATCTGTGGCTGGCTAGACACCTTTTTTTTGCCACAGCCCTGACCCAAAGCTCGCTCCTTTCCACACTCTTGTTGCAGATGTGCATCGTGAGCTATCAGTGTGCTTTAAGCTTCCCCTGAAGCAAACTTGCTATTTTAGCCATAGCTTCTTAATCCTTCTAAGCATGAAAAAGAAAGAAGAAAAATCTTTGTGGATTTCTAACTATAGCAGCTCTGCTGCTATTCTGGTCCTGACCACCCAGCAGGGCTAAGCCAATGAACTTCAAAATGCACTATTGCAAACCTGTCATTTCATATCTGACCTATTCTTAGACATTCCCTCCACTTCAGACTTGAGCTGCACTTTTTTTTTTGCTATTTGGAACTTAAAATATCAAAGACGTTTCTTGTCAAACATGTCAAACTGTGCTTTTATAGTTTGTTTTACAGTTCTGTGTGTATGCAGAACTGCCAGCCTCACTCCTTTCTTCCTTGACCTTACTAACCTTTCCTCATGGATCAACTCAAAAGTTCTTTCTCGTGTCATATTTTGCATCCTCTGCTGCGTGTCAATCAGCTCCCTGTTGCTCCCTTGTTACTTTTCATGAGTGTTGTTGTGCTGTCAGGTTAAGTTCCTAAATGAAGTGCTACTAGACTTGAGTAGTACAAATATGGACCATTTGCTAAGTTTTTCCCCCCTAATACAAATAACGTTGGACAGGCAGCTTGCAAGCACCCTTGGGATGGATTATCAGTGGAACATTTCTAGGGGCAATCCTTTAAACAGTTGCAAAGTCTTCCATAGAACACTGAAATAATCCCCCCCCCCCGGAACAGTTACGGTAATAAGCCAAACCACTTTTTCATATGTACAAACAGTTGGTTATCGGGAGCCTTTGTAGTGCTGCACAAAGTGGAGACCCAGCATTAAGCAGGATCACTCCTCCTTCATATCAGCCAATGTGAAGGGAGATTGATCCTGCTGAATTCAGAACTCAGCCCTAAGCAAAACCGCCTCGTCCCCCATTGGGACAGGAGGCAATCCTGCTTACTGCTGGCCCGGGTCCTTTTAACATCACTCCAGCAAAGTTTAATGGAGTGGGTTGCTCCACTGCTCTCTGAAGCACCTCCCACCTTCCATTGAACCTTGCTGGAGCAGTGTGTTTGTGTGTGCTTTCTGTGGCCTGTAAAGTCTGTTCCAGGGTGTTTCAATTTTCCAACACATTAGAAACCAATGAGAGATGAATCAAATTAATGAGTAGGTTTTTCATTGGAAGCTCATTTGTTTTAATTTCTATTCATTTTAATACTGAAATGAACAGGGCTCGTTCCTTTCATTTTTCATTTATTTTCAGAAAAACGTTTGCAGACAGCTGGAATACCCCGTTTTACAAGCTGTTAAGCAGCCTTTAAGCAGCCTGGTTTCAGATGTACCCTTATGTATTCTCTGAGAGCACCAACTTTTTCTGCTATGCTGCCTGAACCAAAATACCCTGGTGCTACAAGTGCATGCTTAAGTATTTCAGCACACTTCTTTTTCGAATTGTAAATGAAGAAGCACTTCACTCTCTCATTCTAAAAAGCAAATGTTTGATCTGTGAAAGAGTAAGGATTAGCTGTGTTCAGACAGTGGTGGAGCAAGCCAATCGGGCGCCTGGGGCGGCGCATGTGCCCTGTGTCCAGGGGCGGGGCCAGCTGCCTGGGGCAGGACTCTCCGTGGGGCCTCTGAGGAGTCTGCCTGCCACCTTCCACTCAGCCACCTTACAACTGAGGGGGAGGTGGCAGGTGGACCGTTTTGGGGCAGTGTGGAGCCTGCGGGTGCCCAACCTACTGCGTCACTCCCAGGAGAGACATGTGGCTTGGGCACACTGCAGGCCCGCAGTGAGTGCCGCCCGGCATTTTGTCACCTCTCAGTGGTGACACCCTGGGCGGACCGCCCCTGTGTTCAGAGGAGCTCTGCACTTCTGCAGGTGTTAGTGTTCTGAGTGCATCACTTAGTTGGAAAGAGGAGAGTGTGGCACACTAGCACAGCAACTCATGCAGAGATGCACCAGTCTTTTGAGATCAGGTAATTTTGCTGTGACTTTGCACCAGCAGTGATCAGATATCCAATGCAGTGATGCAACAGCTAACTGTTATGAACAGAGCCTGATTGAAGCAAGGCTAACCAACCAGGACCAGGTACTTTGAGCTCCTATGAGCTGTTAGTTCATTGATCTGTCTCACAGTGCAAAAGCAGCACTCTCATGGCACACAGTTTGGTATTTACTAGTTGAAACAAAGTTTGAGGTGGTGAATTTGTGTCAAGCTGTACAGCTTCACACTGTAGGTGGAGCTCAGATGATTAATTGAACCTCCTTTATCTACAAATCAAATCCTTTCATATAGAGAACTAGTATGTAAGAAAAAGGTGTTCCAGCTTTGCCATCTTGACATGCTACTTTTCTGTGTGTATGGGTTTTATCTGTATGGAGGAGCATTCAAAGGCAAAGCCCCAGTCTAGCTAGACTTGATTGCTCATAAAGTCAGCTTGGCTTGAAGCAAGCTGGTCACTCCCATCATGTGCTTTTGAATGTTTTTCACAACCAGCCCCTTTGTTAGTTTACTCTTCAACTTTTAGAACACTAGCCGTGTAAGTCAGTTTTATTTCCTGTTTTGTGCTTCCCTGCCATGGAGTATTGAAATTGATTGTGAGAGCCATTAGCAATGAACACTGGTTACATGCAAGCCCATTTGCAACAGCATAAAGCAATAAAACAGCAAAGCAGGGGTCAGCACCATTTTAAAAGGCATTTAAAAGTATTCCACAGCTTCCAGAGCAGCAGCTCTCAAAAATCTGGTGAGTGGTGGTTATCATCTACACATTCCAGTGCAGAGTTATGCCAAATTTATAAAGTCTGGTGGAGTTTTGTTAAGTCATACGGATCTAAAGGTGCAGAAACTACTTTGAAAACCCTTCATTTACATTCACCTAACCCAAGCTGAATCAACTGTAACTTTCCCTTTTCTTCTTTTAATGAACTACCTGCGGCTTAGATGAGTCAACTCTTCCTATATACAGGCTGAAATAGGGCACCCAAGGCCATGTAATTGGATGCATGGATGCTGGTTTTGATAAGCAACAAACCTACATAAACTGGAAGAGTTACAGCTTTTTTATTGAACCCAGATTTCCACTGCATTGCTCTGCCTTTCAGAAATCCTTTTCATGTTTGATCTGGATTTTTGCGCAGTTGTAGAATAATTGCTGCTCAAGTTGGCAGACGGCCACATCCCATCAGAGCACTGACAGTGCCCCATTCATCAAGTTTATTTCTTTCTGTAATAATATTCTCTCTCTCTCTCTCCTTCCTTCATTCACTGTTGCATTTGTTTGTATTCTGTCCAGATTTGAGTCCTGGTTTGCATATCACAACACTGCACTGCAGCCATTCATTCAGAATTAGGGTAGAATTACACCTTATAAGAAACACAGGGATGCCACCCAATATGTCAATCCCATGTTGAGTTTCCATCTTCCCCCTATAATGTGTAAATTAAAACAACTTATCTCATGGAAATCTTGTGTTAAATGTTTTTAATTATTGTTGCAATTTATTGTACAATTGGTTGTGCTTTATTTACTCGTGAGTGAATGTGGTCTCCTAGGTCCTAGTCCTATACTCTAGCCACTTACACTACACTAACCCTCATGTTGACATGCGTTGCTTCACTTAGTCAGTTCACATCTTGTGCGTTTGTCTTCTTGGCCAAAGGGAACAGGGAGTTAATTGCATTTGTTGCTCCTCTTCTCTCTACAGCGAGTTTGTATCTTGGCTCATAGAAATGGGGGAGATAAGCAAACCGGAAGAAGGGGTCAACCTGGGACAAGCTCTGCTGGAGAACGGCATCATTCATCATGGTGAGTGCTTTGCACAGCAGCAAAAGATTGTATCGGGTGTAGTAGTGTACTGAGAAGTAGTAACTGATTTTTATTTTAAGAGCACCAACCACATGTTATTCAGGCCTCAGCAACCAATATTTCAACCCGCGTCTCAACTTTGGGATTTTTTTCTTTATCTAATGGGAGGAGTTTTCTTGACATCAGTGAAATCAACACATTACAAATCTGTATTCACTCTAAATATTTCAATGCAGGAGCAGACTCACAGGTATGTGTGGTGTGCACAGAATTAGGGCCCTCTGCAGCTGAAGGACCCCCAAGTTGTTAGTACAGGTGCTGACCATTTTAGGCACGTCCAACTGATGTGTGAATGCCAACGTGTGGGTCTTTTGGGTCCTGAAGAGGGCGAAATGGGGGCAGGGCACACTTAGATTGGACCCCCCATGCAAAATGGTCACTGCCTGTACATTGTTAACTGAGAGGATGCATTTGAAACTGTGACTACAGTGAATTGCCATCGCTGAATTCTATTATAAGAGTTGGTTGCATTGTTTCCACTCAAGAGTGGAATATGAAAAGAAAGAGTTATAATTGGATTCAGCTTTCTGAGTATATGTTTTGTGGCGAGATCAGGGCTTGCTTCAGAGTAATGTGTGAAATGGTACCCTGCTTGTTTATTTGTAGGATGACCAGATTGCAGGGTTTTTCTCTTTAAAGACGGGCTAGTTTTTTTTCTCTTTTGTTTTTTATTACTATTGCAGAAAGCCATACACCCTCTTGTCATTTATGCAGCAGGGATTCCTCTTCCATCCCTCAGGTGCACATGGTTAGAAAACGCACTTCAAAGCACCGGAACTTTTTCTACCTCAGGTCCCAAACCGTCAGTTGCCACGATTTCAGAGCAAATGATCTCAACCCAATTCTTAACTGGGCAGCCATTTGATTAAGCTTGTCTGATGTCTACGACAATCTTTTTTGTATTATAATGTCGGGGTCCCCCCCCTAACTGTGTGAAAAAGCAAGTGAAAAGTAGTTGCTGCCTTCATTTGCTTCCAAGTCATTGCCCCAAGAACAGAATACATTACTTCATAGTTGGGGGATTTGTGGTCCTTCAGAGATTGCTGGATTATTGTTCTGCTGCTTCAGTTTCAGATAAGCACCAGTTCAAGAATGAGCAGGTGATGTACAGGTTTCGCTACGATGATGGGACTTACAAGCCAAGGAGCGAATTGGAAGACATCATGTCCAAGGTATGTTTCTGGGCTGACGTTGTGGCATAGCCAGAGTTTGTTATAGCAATGAGCTTATTCATAATCTGCTTTGAAGCACTGGTCAAATTGCTATTCTGGGCCCACTGCAACTGCACAAGATACTAGGGGAGCTAGTGGATCCTGAGTCAGCTCAACCCTGCCCTTGGAATGCCCTTTTCAGGACTTTCAGTTGGTCTTCACAGGCAGGGATGCTCCCAGCAGGCCTCATGCCCTTGCATCTGGCAGAAGGCTGGCTGAACCAGATAAACTGGGATGAAAGAGCCTTCCGCCCAATCCATTGCTCTGGGTTGGATTGCTCTTTAAGAGACCAAAGAGATCCATTCCTTTCCCCCTCTTTCTCTATGTATATTTGACTATCTCAATCAGCAGGAAGAACCTGCAGCAAGTTTTATGTAGCTGTACACAGAGATGTTCTGTACAGTGTATGCTAAAATAAGGTCAGATGTTTTAGAGTGGAAGACTAGAAATAGAAAACTTCATGGTCAATAGCTGAATGAAAGTAGCTTACTTTAAAGTGTGTGTGTCAGAGAGAGGACTGGCAGGAAGCAGACCTCTCTTCCGACACGCACAAACTGGCAAGACGGGACAGAGAGCAGCAAGGCAGGAAGGAGGTTCCAGGGCTCTAGCAGGATCCTGGAGCCTCGAGAGATAGAGGAAAGGGGAAGGAGGTTCCAAGGCTCTAGCAGGATCCTGGAGCCGCAACTGCAGTTGGGAAGCAGAGAAGAAGGGGGGGGGGAGCCAGCTTCAACAGAGGGTGGAAAGGAGGGGAAAGAATCAACAGCACATGAGGAGAAAGGTTTGACACAATGGGGATCCGTAGCGCTGGTAGGAGGGGCGTTTTGGGGACCAGTCTTAAAGGCTGGGTCCAAGGGCGTACCCACCACGGGGCAAGTTAGGGCAGCTGCCCTACTCTAGAAGCAGGGCTGGTGGGCAGAGGCGGAGCACAGCCCGGAGGAGCGCGAGTTCGCCATTCCCGCCGCGCCGCGCTGCACCCTCCCTCCAGCTCCCTGGCGCGCCCTCAGGCAAGGCCAAGCGCGGCGGGGAACCAGGGAGCGCGGCGGGGTGGGCGGGAACGCTGAACCCGCGCTCCGCTGGGCTGGGCTCCGCCTCCGCCCACCAGCCCTGCTTCTAGGGAGGGGCACAGCCCGGCGGAGCGCGAGTTCGCCGTTCCCGCCCACTTTGTGTCCCCTCCCCTTCCGTGCCTTGGCCCCTCCCCTTGCCCCCCCCAGTTTTGATCCTGGGTACGCCCATGGCTGGGTCAGAGCCCGCCAGACGCCATTGCGGGCTTCTGCTCCACGCTGAGCAGACATGATTTGAGACATCTCAGCACTGTATATAGAATGCACAATAAAACTCTGAAAATCTATGATGTGTGGAGTGCTTACTCGGGAGTAGCCAACACCCATCCGTGACAGTGCGCGTGCATGTATGTTTGTGTGTCTTTATATATAGTCAGCAGAACTTACGTTTTTACATTTAGTATTGGTATGCAAAGGTCAGCAAACCGTTGCTGCATTTTAATTGTTCGTTTGCTGGCGCACAATATTTTTATCCTGCCCTTTTGACCGTAAGATCCTCAAGGCGCAGTATACAAGTCAAAACAGTAATGTAATAAAACATCACAAAAATCCACAAGCTTCATCAACCACCGGGTAAGAATCAGTACAAGTGCAGCAAATAAACAGCAATAAGGTGCCGCTAAATGCCTGGAGAGAACAATTACCCAGACTCACTGCAGCAAGGTTCCTCCGCATGTGTTTTAGATAATATTATATCTGTTTTGAAATTTCAAGCCTGCGTTCATTTCTCTCTGCAGGGTGTGAGGCTCTACTGCCGCCTCCACAGTCTTTACACTCCGGTGATAAAGTAAGTATATTATCACAATGCTTTCGTATTTTGCCTGCTGCCTACATTGTCTTGCTGCTGCCTACATCACATCAGCTGAAATCTCTTCCCTTCCCTTATGTAAATGTAGTGAAGCCCTTGTCTGCTTGGGAGATCCAAGATGTTCTGCATGCTACTCTGAGAGGTGCGGATCAGGGTAGCTCACATCCTTGGAGGCAGGTTGCCACGTGGGACACCAAAGTCATATTCCGACCCCTGGGAATCTTATTCAAAAAAAAAGATTTTGCCACCACAATTGCAAATACCCTGTTTCTCATATTTTAAGACATACCCATAAAATAAGCCATAGCAGGATTTTTAAGCATTCAAGGAATATAAGCCATACCCCGAAAATAAGACATAGTGATAGGCACAGCAGCAATGCCGGCCGCGGCAGGAGGAGGAGGAAAAAAATAAGACATCCCTTGAAAATAAGCCATAGTGTGTTTTTTTGAGGAAAAAATAAATATAAGACATGTCTTATAATATGAGAAACACGGTACACATTCATAAGGGCATCAGAATTGCTTGGGGGAGGGGGGGGGAAGACAAAACCGAGATTCCTAAGAATTAGCCACTTCATAGGCCCATCAAGCAAATCTCTTTATCCTAGATTTCACTAGTCAAGGATGTAGATCCAGGTCCTGGAACTGATTCCACAGGCTGTAGCTAGATGATGCTCCAGGGACTTCCAGTGGACCTGTGCGACGTGAGAGGTCCGCACCTTACGCCTTTTGTTTTCAAACCTCTCAAATTATAAAAACCGCTATTAGGGATTTCTGAGGTAACACTAAACCTCTCTACTCTTCTCTATAACCTTATTGTAATCCCACTATCCCTTGTGGGTTTTACAAATAAAACGAGAGTACTTTTCCAGCCCAAACGTGGCCTGGTATCTTTTTAAGCTCTGGGGTGAATATGAGACTATTCTTAGTGTACACACCAGTAAGGGGTTCTCCTCACTTGAGCTCTCCCCACTGTGAAGCTTTCCTCCCTCCCGAGGAAACTTTGTGTCACCCTTGAACCAGTCTCCCTCTTCCTCCCCCTCTCGGTGCACTCAAGGGACAACAAACTATTCTTTCTGCCTTAGATAAGGGTTTTGTCCTTTTAATGAGTATCCCCACCAGATGAGCAATAGGTACCTCTGCTGGAAAGATCACACCGACGGTAGTTTAAATGGCACTTTAACTTAACATTTAATGTCTTAAAATCTTAACGGTTGCATTCAAGTTTCATGTGTTCAAGCGTGTGGTTTCAATAGAACTGTTCTTGATAATCATATAATTACAAACTTAACCAATTCCTCATCTACACCTACTCTAGTAACCTACTCCACAACCTCCCACACGCTCCCGCTCCCAAAACCCTCTCCCCTGATTTAACGGCTACCCATCCTCTTTAAACCCGCGGCTGTCCCGCCCCTCATGGAATGGAATGCCGTCAATCAACTAAGAGGCTGGGTTTAACACTTAACACCCTGGAGTTCTACACAAGCCAGCCCAATCCGTCACAACCTGCACTAACTGTGGCATCACATTCATAAATCTCTCAATTATACCACACTGGTCTGAATCCAGCTGATTTACCAGTCTGTTACACCTTTGCTGTGCAGTTCCCTGAGGAATATGTTTCCTTTGTCACCACCACTGCAACATAGAATCATAGAATCGTAGAGCCAGAAGAGACCATGAGGGTCATCTAGTCCAACCCCCTGCATTGCAGGAATCTTTGTCCCAACGTGGGGCTTGAACCCACGACCCTGAGATGAAAGAGTCTTGTGTTCTACCAATTGAGCTATCTAATGGTAGGCTCATACCTGTGTTTGATCAAACCTCTGCTCTAGCTCAGCCTGGAATGCCTCAGAAAACCAAGGAGCCTTCTGGACTCCCTACAGCTGGGAGTTGTGGTAGCTTGCAAGTCTCCATGACTCCTGGTTGCCAGTGATAGCTAGGTGCCCACAGCCCTGGGGGTTTCCCATGAGGACTGGACCATTCTGGGCAGTGTGGAGCTTTGAAGGATTCTCCTTCAAAGTAAGTTATGAACACTTAGTCCTGTGTCCTCTACATTAATAGGAACAGGTTTAAGCTTTAGGTTTAAGCTTTAGTTAGCAAGAGTAGCTGTGCCAATAGGTTTTGTATTTTGTTTCGTTTTAATAAACTTCATTTGGTTCCGTGGATCTCCAGATGTTGTTAGACACTCATCAGCACAGCTAATGGCCAGGGATGCTGGGAGTTGCAGTCCAACAACATCTGAGACCCA
Organism: Zootoca vivipara; assembly: GCF_965207765.1. Lineage (NCBI taxonomy): Eukaryota > Metazoa > Chordata > Lepidosauria > Squamata > Lacertidae > Zootoca > Zootoca vivipara. Next base: position 76,126,463 of record NC_142590.1, on the reverse strand, counting down.
TGAATTCCCCATCCCTGTTCTAGGACACCACAGCCATTATGTCGGTCATTCTTTTGTTCCTACCCTCTGAGCACAGAGTGAGCTACTTGTACAACAAACTGATTTGTGTTTATGACATACACAATTATTTCCATGAATCTCCAAGCAACTCCACAGCTTGATTGGCCTCTATCTTATTTCTCATTGAGCATCCTGACTGCCATTTACCAATTGCTAGTCTTTTTAAGCACTAGGATCTCAGACACGTTACCAGCTTGTGTTGCTGAAATTCAGCTTACTTTCACCAAACATGTTTGGCATAGCTGTCAACCCTCCCCCCCCCCCCCCAGGAAACTCCCTTATTCCAAGCCACAGCTCTCAACCTTCCCTTTTTTTGCTGGAAATTCCCTTATTCCGGCGCCGTTTCCCGCTGCTATCCTGGATTGTTAGATATACCATAGACCAGGCATCCCCAAACTTCGGCCCTCCAGATGTTTTGGACTACAATTCCCATCATCCATGACCACTGGTCCTGTTAGCTAGGGATCATGGGAGTTGTAGGTCAAAACATCTGGAGGGCCGCAGTTTGGGGATGCCTGCTATAGACTGTCCCCGGGACAGGTGAGGCTGCTGATCCCTTATTTTCAAATCCAAAAGTTTACAGCAATGATGTTTGGTAAGACATGTTTTCCTCCTTTTATCATAACCGTACTCCAATTCAGTCAGAAACTAAAGCAACTGATATATAATATTTATGGAATAAATGCCAGATCATTTCATTTGGTAGAACTCCAGGAATTGAGATACAATTTACTGGGTCAAAGTGAAACATTCATAGGAGGTAATCTTAGAAAATAATTCTTACTTTGGCACATTGTTTAAACATTCTCTCCTCATATGTGTAACATTATTTGTAAAACATTCTCTGCTTATTTGAAGTATTGAAACATAACGATTCCAGGTTTTGGCTTTCAGATGGGCACTATAGCTAGCCATGCTTGAAAAAGGGGATACATGGTCACATGATCTGTTTGTTTCTTAAACCAAATGCTGCTGGTCACATAAAACAAACTCTTATGATGAGGAAAACAAGCCTTGTTGCAATGCTTTATAAAAGGAGGAGGCTGCAATCCACCCCCCCTTTTGCACTTGACCTCTTATTCCCCAGTTATGGAGCAGATGTGGTGTTGTGAGTGACAAATCATTGTCATGCAAATAGAACCTAGAGCACAAAGGCATTTTTCATGAATCGGAATTCTGTTTAATTGAAGACACTGTAACCCCAGGGGAAAGTGGTGCTGGAGTGTGTTTGTGTGTGCACACTCATGCTTCCACACATGTGTATTGCATCCATTAAGCAAGTGATTCATACATACTTCAAAAAATGATAATCGCTTCAGCTGAGAAAATGTTACTGACCTTGGGGCATGCCATTAGGGACTTCTTTTGAATGCATCAGCTCCCAACAGCATTAAGCGAACAACATGCAAGAACAAGTATTGTTTTCCGTACAAGGAAGGTGGGTAGAAATTAGTATCCAGGGAGGACTGTGAACCAAACTCTTTATTAGCTAATAAATAATAACAGTAATAAGTGTACATACATACCAACAAATGCTATACATACCAACAGATTTAAGACTGGTATGAATTGCCGGAGTTCACTGGGAGCATCCCAGTAACGCCTGGGATTCCCTGCCCTGCATGGAATGTCCATGGGAACTGCCAAGAATTTCAATGTGGTGATCACATTAGTGGGAACTATAAATTACACAGAGAAATTTCCTTTCTATAATTACTCTGTCTGCCAAAGTTACGGCATTGTTCATGTTACTAACAACCATGTTGTTAATGAGCTTTCCATTTTTCTTTCTGTAGAGACCGAGACTACCACTTGAAGACCTACAAGTCAGTGATCCCAGCAAGTAAACTGGTGGACTGGCTGATTGCTCAGGTAATGACAGCATATGTATGCTACTGTTTTCCTGCTTGTTTTGCTTTCACAGTTTTATTACATCGAAGCATCATCCTCACTAATGTGGTCCAAAGGAAAGCAGAGAATAATAATAATATTAAAGTACAGGAATCCATCAAACATTAAAAGCTTCCCTAAACAGGGCTGCCTTGAGATGCCTTCTAAAGGTCTGGTAGTTGTTCTCTTTGACCTTTGGTGGGAGGGCATTCCACAGGGTGGGTGCCACTACCGAGAAGGCCCTCTGCCTGGTTCCCTGTAACTTGGCTTCTCGTAGCGAGGGAACCGCCAGAAGGCCCTCGGCGCTGGACCTCAGTGTCCGGGCAGAACAATGGGGGAGGAGATGCTCCTTCAGGTATACTGGACCGAGGTCGTTTAGGGCTTTAAGATACTTGGCACCAGCTTGGCTGCAGGAGCTGCCAAAAGGAGGCATCACAAGGCGCCATCCAACTGTCTTAAGGGCTCTACTCCGGATTTACATAGGGTTTACTCTATAGCCTTTTCTTCTCCTGAAGATATCCCACAGGGCAGTAGAGGTTTAGGATCAGAGTTTTCCTTCTCCTAGGTGGGCTACCTTCCCAGGTTGACGTGCCCCATCTGCCCCTCACTTCCCTCTGCAGCACATGCACAAACAGTCTCCTTCACTGTTGGACCCATTATTGGTCTCATCCATTCAATGCACCAGAGCCTGTCTTTGCATGCAGAGGAAGTCCTGCACTGAGGGTTTGAAACCCATTGGCTACCCTCACCTGGTTTAGCCGGCCAGTCGAAGCCATTCTCAGGGTGTGGCCACTTTCGCATGCTGACAGCTTATAGGAGCCACAGGTGAGAGCTGAGTGTAGGGTGGGGACCAAAGGTGGACAAACTACCTGAGAAGAAGCACGGTGTCCCCCCCCCCCACCGGAAGTACTAACACCCCATAAACCATACACATCTATAGTGGGCTAATGCCATAGTAACTATTAAAAATCTGCTTCCAATAGAGCCATTTTTGATACTGAAAACTATGGAAAATACTATAATTTTTGACCCAAACTGCAGTCTTGTGCAAACTTACCTTAGAATAAGTACCAGTGAACACAGTAGGTCTTACTTCTGAGTAAGCCTTCATATGAATCCAGCACAAATAAATATCTTAAGTTTTCATTTTTCAAATAAGTTAGCCCTATACTCGTTTAGATTTAATTGCCTGGCAGAGTTTTGAAGAACTGTTCCTTCTGTTTGTGATTTGGGCTCAAACAGCCAAGGAGATCACTTACTAATGGAAAAGTCTGGTTTTCATTTCCACATCAATATCTAAAGATCCAGAGAAGCAATCATGTAAGAGACACTTTCTGCCTTATTGAGTATATAATTTTCCGTCCGTATTCACCCCCTCAATGAACTTGTTGATTTTTGTGTACTGTACAAGATATAGCCAGAGTTGAGAGAACTTTTGAAAGCAGCTATGTAATGTGAGATGACAGGGGCACCTTCTCTGTGCTTAATTTCTATAAGAGCACAGAATGGGCATCAAATATCATTAAACATGTTGGCAATTGAAGTTGTAATATATTACATAAACTTAGCATTATGTAATGTCCTCTTATTCAGAGGCTTAGTAGGGTTAGCTGACCCATTGGAGTGGCCTCGTTACAGTTCATGTTGTTAGCCTAACACAAGAAAGCGCGTTCAGCCACTGCATACTGTTGATGTGGGAAGAGAAAAAGAGAGAAATTTGGCATAGGATTGTAGCAACATCTTACCAGGTATAGACTATCTGAGCTGCAAGATTTGGAATTTGAACAGTTGGACCATTAATGGCCAGAGTTCATTCTTGGCTCAACCAAGTTCCAATTTCTCAAGGCTGTAAAATTGGGTGAGTGTCCCAGAGTAGAAATAACTTGTTATGACACTATTTTTTTGGACCAATACAGACTGTTGGCCAGTCTTTGTCAATATTGTTGCCACTTAGTGACAATAGTTCTCCAGAATTTCAGGGAATCATAGAATCGTAGAGTTGGAAGGGACCACAAGGGCCATCGAGTCCAACCCCCTGCAATGCAGGAATCTTTTCGTCCAGGGTGGTACTTCACCCCACAACCCTGATATAAAGAGTTCCATGTTCTCCTGACTGAGCTATTCAATACTGTGTAGATGGTGGACAGTGTATAGCCATTGGCCTGGCTCAAAGCAAGTATGTTGGTATGTTCTTTTCAGTACTTGCTGACTTACATAGATACTGGAGGAAAAAAAATAGTTCAGTAGTCAAAAGAGAAGTGTCTGACCCCTATGCTGTGGCTAGAAATATATATGAATGTGCTGCATATGTAGCAATAAGTCCTGTAACTTCTAGAAGCAGGAAACATATATTTCCTGGAGTTTCCTGCTGTTGTGCCTTCTGGATACTTTGGTGTTCCCACATGGCCTGTAGAGTTAGCTTTCCCCTTAAATATATGCCTCCCACTCCTATTGGAAACAAGATACGTATGTATGTTCTTGGCTTCCCCTTTCCATTTTCTCACGGATAAGTTCTTAAATGTGCTTAATCTTTAATAATAAAAAAGTGAGTAACCTGGCAGGGCATGTATTGCTATTCCAGAACAAGATCACATACAGTGGTGCCTCGCTTAACGAATGCCCTGCTTAACGAAATTTCCGCTTAACGAAAGGATTTTTCGAGCGGAGGTTGCCTTGCTAGACTAATGCGTTTTACGAAAAATTCGTCTAGCGAATCGCGGTTTCCCATAGGAATGCATTGAAATTCAATTAATGCGTTCCTATGGGCAAAAAAAAAATTCAATGCATTCCTATGGGATTTGCTAGACGAATTTTTCGCTATAAGAAAAGACCCGTGGAACGAATTAATTTCGTCTAGCGAGGCACCACTGTACCTTTATTTTAAAACGGTGTTATATGGTCCTGCCTTTGACTTAGCAGGCAGATCAAGCCAATCAAGCTCATTTGGATTGTGGTGTCAGTCCTGTATGCCAAGCATTGGAGAGAAAGCAACATTTTCCCATAATTGAATAAAAGAATAAGATGCTTCTTAGCATAGCTGCCAAGTTATCCCTTTTTTAAAGGGATTTTCCATTATGCTGAATAGGCTTCCTCGCGAGAAAAGGGAAAACTTGGCAGCTATGCTTCTTAGATGCCTACCAGCAGAATATGTAGGCAGTAGCCCTGTCCTGTTGACATTCCCAGTAGCTAGCAGTCAGTGGCATACAGACTCTGCAAATAATACAACAGCACATTTTTAATCTGATTTTTTTATATAAAAAAAATATTGTTGTTGAGGCTAAACATTTAGAGACAAGTATTAAGATGGTATCTACTGCACTCGTTCCATTACTGCAAGGATTTACCCTTGCACAACAGAACTTTCCCTCCCTCTCCTCCCTGTGCTCTTCTGAGATCTACTTCGGAGGCTTGGGAGAACTCCCAGAAGAGATTTAGGGGTTGTATGGTGGTTGTGGTGAGTTCTGTTTTACAAAGAGAAATCCCTGCACCAACAGAACAAGAGGCATAGGTGCTACATTGGATACAAGCCTTATCATTCAATATTATTCCAAGTATTTATATGCCACTTGATATTCAGAAATTCTAAGTGGATTTCTAAGTTACATGCTCCCTTTGCCATGTAGTCTGCAACTCCTTTGCCAATGTTCCAGCCATAGGCCCAGACTGGCTTCCAGCTGTGCTCAAATGTAAGCCATTCAAATTCTGTTATCTGAACCATTCTTAAACTTTGTTTTTGCTCTTCTTTTTCCCATTTGGGAAGGCTTTGTATGGTATCTGGAGTATGCAGAGAGGATTTGCAATGTTTTATTTTTAGTCACCTCTTTGACCTGAAAGTTGCTGTTTTGCAAGAAATAATGTCCGAGTCCAAGCTGCATTATGATGACTGCAAGCCAAGTTTGCTGGATAAGTCATCTGCTCTAAGACTTTACGTGCAGTTGCTTGTAAGCAGATTGGATTCCCAAAGGCTTGCTTAAGAATGGTGTCAAAAACCATTTCCTCTTCGATTTAAACACAGTTTGGGGGTAGATAGAATGACATTGTGGCCCCTTGTGGATTATGAACTCACCATTTCCCCGTTTAACTCACAGCGAGCCCTGGGGTAGGAAATTGTATTGGGGGGGATGTAAGTTAAGCCTAGAAATTATATTAATGTCAAAAAGTTTCATGTAAAGATTGATAATACCCTCTGGTTTGCCTGCACTACAGGAAAATTGAGAAATAGATCTGGTCAACACTTGCAGCATTTTGTGATGTTTGTCCTCTAGGAGTCAGCAGTAGTTTCTGAGTTTGTTGAAGCTGAAAGCAGTACTGGACTAGTCTTATTGAATAAAGACAAATACAGCCTAGTCTCAGTTTTTACATATTACATCCATGGCAGCTGCTACATATATCTAAGTTTCCATGCACTTGTTGCAGCTATTGGTTCTAACAGCTACTACAGGTACACATTGCATACCTCTCCCCGGCAAGGAGAGAGTTGCTGTTGTCCATTCACCTTTCAAATAGTATTTTTATTTCAGCAGCTAGAAACAAAAAAGGGAATTGAGAAATTGTTTTGCTTCTTTTTGCATTGTGGCTCAGATGCTTTCCCCTTCTCTCAGTTGCAGGGAAAAGGAAGTGCTTCAACGAAGAAAAGGGAAGCAAAGCAGTCCCAAAACTTAATTTATGTTTCTCTCCTCTCATGAGGTGAGAAGTTTCTATAGCAGCAGCAGTTTGTGCCAATAACTAAAACAGGCAAGTTTGGTGCACAGTTGTCTCAACAAGAGGGACGCAGGTGGCACTGTGGGTTAAACCACAGAGCCTAGGGCTTGCTGATCAGAAGGTCGGCGGTTCGAATCCCTGCAATGGGGTGAGCTTCTGTTGCTCAGTCCCAGCTCCTGCCAACCTAGCAGTTCAAAAGCACATCAAAGTGCAAGTAGATAAATAGGTACCACTACAGCGGGAAGTGTGCTGCTCTGGTTCGCCAGAAGCGGCTTTGTCATGCTGGCCACATGACCTGGAAGCTGTATGCCGACTCCCTTGGCCAATAACGTGAGATGAGCACCGCAACCCCAGAGTCGGTCATGACTGGACCTAATGGTCAGGGGTCCCTTTACCTTTTACCTGTCTCAACAAGAGACATCATTAGATCCTCAGACTGATGAGATTGAGATTCTCTTGTGTGAACTAGTTGCTGCCCTGAGCTCACCCAGACCAAGGAGGACAAACAGCTGGTAGTTTAATTCTTTATTGACAAAGCGAACATTCACAGTAGCCTATAAGAAGCCTGCAAGCAGGGCATTGGGACCTGTGGGCACCATGATGGTGACCCCCTGAAATAAAGCGATCAGTCAGATCTTAGACCTAAGCAAGAAATATTCATGGATAGGTTGTAGCTATGCTATTGACTGTTCCAATACAAAATATGTGTATATTATATCTGTTAGGATAGGAGTTAAGTTTCCTTAGCTGTGTGACATAGCTTTTGCTATCACCGTGGAAGGGGAAAGTATATCCAGGTTTAAATGGGAATGGAGCAGGAAGAAGAATCTCTTTCAATGGGGAAGGGGAGTTCACTTAATGGGAAAAGGCTCGTATCAACTGCTTCCTGCATGGAGCTACCGGTATGCCGGTGTGGTTCTATTTCAGTTGAGTACCCACACAAATCAGGCACCAAAACAAACATTTTTGTCTGCTTTTCCAGGTCAGCCAGAAACACCCATTGCATCATTCCTGGAAATATTGTACACTAACATTCATTCAATTAATGTGACTGGCAGGGGTATGGGTTATTTCTTTTTAAAGCAGACATGATTTTCTCTGGGGGGGGGGCTACAGTGTCATATAGAAATTGTATTAAAACTGACCTTTTGGGAAGTCTGAATAAGGAGTCTTCACCCTCATTCCATCATGGGTTTGGCTGCCTCTTACTCTAAAAGGGTGTTTATTGTCTGTAGCCAATGGGCATTAAATTCAGACTATCGCAATTGCCAGTTAAAGGAGGACTCTGCATTGAGGTAATGTGCTGTGTTTGTACTGTTAAAACAGCTGCTTTCCGGAGCTCTGGTCTTTGTGCTTCCAATTCCTGTGGGAGGCAAGAGGCACTATATATAGGAATGAATGGGATTCAGGCAAAGGGAGTCCCATTTTAATTGCTTACTTTTGTTTCTTTGCAAAGAGTGCCACACCAATTTGAGAGCTGGGACCCGGTCACAGACTGGGGGAGAAGTTCTGTGAATTAGGAAGTGGTCTGAGGTGTAACATTTGTCCTCTCTTGTTACCAGGGAGACTGTCAGACGAGGGAGGAAGCTGTTGCGCTGGGCGTTGGATTCTGCAACAATGGCTTCATGCACCATGGTAATTCATCAATATCCCTTTCTCCTATCCAATTAACAGGGACCTCACATTGTCTCATTAACCAGGAAATGTGGCAGAACCTTCTACTGCATAATGTTGCCACCAGTGCAGAGTACGAAACAGCCATCGAACCGGGCCTGTAAGATGGAAGGAGAGCCAAAAGCCTTTAACAGACAAACCGTTTTGCCATCTATATTAAAATTGCAAGGTGTACACAAACCTGTAGGGTATCTTCTGCTTCATGCAGAAGATTATGCAGCTGGAAGAGACCAGGGGGAGGGCCTCTACTCACTGGTCCTGAATGGGGTAACTGTGCCCCTGTGCGCAGCCTGGGAGTCATTTTGGACTCACAGGTGTCCATGGAGGCACAGGTTAATTCTGTGTCCAGGGCAGCTGTCTACCAGCTCCGTCTGGTACGCAGGCTGAGACCCTACCTGCTTGCAGACTGTCTCGCCAGAGTGGTGCATGCTCTGGTTATCTCCCGCTTGGACTACTGCAATGTGATCTACGTGGGGCTACCTTTGAAGGTGACCCGGAAACTGCAATTAATCCAGAATGCGGCAGCTAGACTGGTGACTGGGAGTGGCCGCCGGAACCATATAACACCGGTCCTGAGAGATCTACACTGGCTCCCAGTACGTTTCCAAGCACAATTCAAAGTGTTGGTGCTGACCTTTAAAGCCCTAGATGGCCTCGGTCCTGTATACCTGAAGGAGTGCCTCCACCCCCATTATTCAGCCCGGACACCGAGATCCAGCGCCGAGGGCCTTCTGGCAGTTCCCTCATGTGGTGAGGTTACAGGGAACCAGGTGAGGGCCTTCTTGGTAGTGGCACCCGCCCTGTGGAACGCCCTCCCAGCAGATGTCAAGGCAATTTTACTTTTAAAAGACAACTGAAGGCGGCCCTGTTTAGGGAAGTTTTTAATGTTTGGTGCTGTATTGTTTTCGGTTGGAAGCCGCCCAGAGTGGCCAGGGAAACCCAGCCAGATGGGCGGGGTATTAATAATAATAATAATAATAATAATAATAATAATAATAATAATATACAGTATTATTATTATTATTATTATTATTATTATTATTTATCACCATCATCATTATTATTATTATCACTGGCTCCCTGTCCATCACTGTGCATAAGCAAAGGGCAGTTATGGCACAGGAAATTGTCCCCTGAAAATAGCCTGCAAATAAATATAGATGACTGATAAAGGCAATAGACCTCCCAGGAGTTGGGCCAGGGCTCTTCTTGTAGGCCAGAGCGAAATGCTCTGAGGAGCTGCATGGCAAAGAGGGAGTGGCCAAAGTGTGTAAGTGGGTGTGGCTTAAGTGTAAATATGGCTACGTTCAATTAAAACAACTAAGGACACATTTTGGGTGGATTGGGGATCATGACATCACAGCAGGGGGCCCACAGAAGCAGTCAAATCCAAAAATAAAATAGAAATATAACAATTTAATAAAAAATATAATGAAATATAATGAATTCTTTGTTTTCAAAATCACATTTTAAGATAAGATATCTTTATTGTCATTGTCCCCTTGCGGGAACAACGAAATTACTCGGTTGCTACATCCACTCAGATAAAGCATTCCGTATAATCCAAAATTACTACAAAACTTAATTAAAAACAGTAAATACAATACAAAATAACAAGTAAAATAAGAGGACTTCATCTTATTTTCTGGGGGGGGCGGAGAGGGAGTTCCTCCCAAAAAAGCCCTCTTGGGGTCAGGGGCGGAGGAAGGGGGTGCGGTGGAGGCAGGCTGCCCTGGGTGTCACCACTGAGGGGGGTGACAAAATGCTGGGTGGCACTCACCGTGGGGCCTGCAGCATGCCCTAGCCATGCATCTCTCTTGGAAGTGACGTGGTGGCTTGGGCAGGCTCTACGCTGCCCAAACAATCTGCCCGCCGCCTCCTCCCCCTCAGCTGGAGGGCGGCTGAGTGGGACGAGGCAGGCAGACTCCTTGGAGGCCCCATGGAGCATCCTGCCCCGGTTGGCCCCGCCCCACGGGCAGCAGGCCCCGCCCCTGGGCTCAGGGCACACGCACCGCCCCAGGCGCCCGATCGGCTTGCTCCGCTGCTGCTTGGGGGACGCGAGTGAATTAATGTGGTCTCTTTGCCTTGCTTATCCCCACCTTGCTGTGATACCCCCCAAGGCCGTCTTAAGCGACCCTGGCGCCGTGGAGCGACGGATCCCTCCGGCGCCCCCCGCCCCGTTTCCCAGCGCGGTGGGCGGGCGCCGCGCGGCTGCTGCACGATGGGCGGGAAGGCACAGTATGGTTGCCGTGGGTGCAGGTGCACGGCGAACCGGCAGACCGGCCGGCCAGCGGGCGGGCGCAGCTCGCGGCGCCCTCCTGGTGGGCCGGCACCGTGGTGCCCTGCGCCACCGGGGGTCTACCTAGAGCCGGCCCTGATACCCCCTAAAAAGGGATAAAAAGCAGGAAGTAAAAACAGGGCACCGCCACTTCTAAATCATTTGGTTGAAGTCTCTGAGGGTTGGGGTGTGTGTGTTAAATCAAGGTAGAAAGGAATTACTAATTAATAAGAGAACTTATTTTTATTGTTCAGTTTGTTTCAATAATAATTTATTGAATTTACCTCAGACTTCACTTCTTCTGTCTTGGCCTCTTCTGTAGACTCTGAGGTAGATTTTGATCAGATCCTCTGCCTGTGCCGGGGCATAACAGTGCTCCTCCAGTCCATTCCAAGCAACTGATAAAACATTTCTCTTCAAGTACATAAGGGGAGCAAATTAGAGGAAATAGGCCTCATATACACAGACACACAAATGCAATTTGCAAGCAATGCCCTGTATCCTGTTTGCTTCCCATTCAGTAATGAAAATCTGCCCCCAAATGAAAGCTGATCTCCCCACATCCAGCCATTTCCCTACACCTTTCCTTTGTTCATGGTGCAGCTCTCAGACCCTGAGCCCATTGTCAGGCAGCTTTGGATTAATGTCATTCATTTCCCTCTTCTTTTTCTGTTCCCACCCCTGCTATTGTATTCTAGACATTGAAGTGGCCCCAGACATCAATTTGAGAGCTATAAAAAGAATGCTGTTTCTAAAAAAGGCAAACCCTACAATTTGAACCTCCGTGTGTGAAAACTTAAATCATTTTTACTCTTCCAAATGTTCTCTTTGAATCAAGGGCGTGTTTGTGTCTTTGTGACTAAAGCTCTACATGGCTTGCAGTATGTATACTTTAGTAAGAAGATAAGCAGGTAATAGCTGAGATTTAGTTTTTCTACATCAGTAGTGGGTGGAGTTCATTATGTATGATGTTATTGTATTAGACCACTGGTCTTTCCTCCTGCTCTGAAGGGTAGGACTCAAGCAAATGGCTTCAAGTTACAAGAAAGGAGATTCGACTTAACATTTGGGGGAAAAACTTTCTGACAGTAAGAGCTGTTTGGCACAGACTCCCATGAGAGGTTGTGGACTCTCCTTCTTTAGAGGTTGGGTGGCCATCTGTCATGGATGCTGTTGCTGAGATTCCTGCATTGCAGGAGCTAACTCTTGGGTCCCTTCCAACTCGTAAGATTCTATGATTCTGTCAAGTTGCATGCACAGCCATGTTGGTGTAGTTTGGAGCATCCCAGACCCCACCTCTGGATTCTGTTTAGAGTTAGCACATCAACTGCATTGAGTGGCTTAGAATCAGTCCAAGGCTAAATGCCTGGAGCACGACTCATCCACCCTCCCTTTTTCTAAAGAATGTGTGTATGCAAAGGCAAGGCTGCATTCTGCATCATTGGCAGGAGTGTCAGGTATTCACTGAGAAGAGGTTTTCGGCTCATTGCAAGGGATCAGCAGAGAACCTGAAGGTTACATGCTGCATGGGTTCAGTATAGCATGGTGAGCTAGCTAGGTAAAGTGCTAGTGGATCTTTCTGTATACTTCTGTATACAAGGTTTACTTCTAAGACCAGAAGAACTTTATTATACAGTCGTACCTCGGGTTACGACCACCTCGGGTTGCGAACAATTTGGGTTACAAACTGCGCAAACCCGGAAGTATTTTCGCCCCGCGCGCGTGCGCAGAAACGGCATGTGCGGTTTGCGCATGCGCAAAGCGCGAAAATAGCGCTTTGCGCATGCACAAAATGGCGCTTCGGGTCACGTTCGGTTTACAAACTTTTCGGGTTACGAACTGCGATCCAGAACGGATCGTGTTCGTAACCCGAGGTATTACTGTAGTAGATTAGTTCATGGTGTACCAGCATCTCTTAAAGTTAATGTAGCTAGGGTGTTTATGCTTGTCCTGTGCATGAGACAATAAACACTTTATACTTTGAACTGAACTGATATACCCTCCAACATTTCTCTAATGAAAATAGAGCTGTCCTCTTCAATAACAACAACAACGTTATTATTCATACCCTGCCCATCTGACTGGGTTGTTCCAGCCACTGGGCAGCTTCCGACATACAGTATATAAAAACATAATAAAGCATTGGACATTAAAAAACTTCCCTATACAGTGGTACCTCAGGTTACAAATGTAGGAACTTTTATATAATATAGCAGACTTAAACGATTCCTTGTTTGAGTTTACACAGCAGCAAGCGGATTGCTAACTCATTTGAGTCCTTTTAATAATTATGCCTTCTACCTTCCTGGTTGATAATCCCTTTTGTCCCTCTTAAAGAAAAATACCATATTTTTCGTTCCATAAGACGCACCTGACCAAAAGACGCACCTAATTTTTTAGAGGAGGAAAGGCGGAAAGCCCTGGTTTTTATGGAGTTCAGCTCACAGTTGTGCAGCTTCTTTAGGAAAGGAAAGGGAGCCATTTCTACAGATAATCTAATCAGCCAGTCACATGTCGCTGGGGAAACACAACAATGGAGGCCTGGGCAAGGGGGCTGGGCCCGGGAAGGGAGCTAGCTTCTCTTATCTCCCTCCCAATCTCTTGCAACCAGCTGCTGAGCGGGTTCTCTTTCCCTCTTGTTAGCCTTTAGCTCTTTCTAAACAAAGCACAATCTGCTTTTCACCCCTGGGCAATTCGGCTCCAGGGACCATGCATTCGCTCCATAAGAGGCACAGACACTTTCTCTTACTTTTTAGGAGGAAAAAAGTGTGTCTTATGGAGCGAAAAATACGGTACACATGAATCTGAATGATAATAACATAAACTACTTTACTGTCAGATACACTGAGTACATACTTAGGTTACATAACATATAAACTATATACTAGATATTAGTGAGTCCCAAAAAGACTCCATCAGAGCATTTACTACTTAACACTCCTATCAGCAGCAGACCAACTGACCAACTGACTGTCACATGGAGGCAATTAGTCCTCTCTTAGAATGTTGGATTTGACTGACATATCCCACAACAAACACCTCGGGTTACAAATAGCCTACTTTGGGTTACAGACTCTGCTAACCTAGAAGTAGTACCTCGGGTTAAGAACTTTACATCAGGATGAGAACAGAAATCACGCGCCGGCAGTGGGAGGCCCCATTAACTAAAGTGGTACCTTAGGTTAAGAACGGTTTCAGGTTAAGAACGGACCTCCAGAATGAATTAAGTTCGTAACCAGAGGTAACCACTTTACAGGGCTGCCAACCTTCTAAAGGTTGTATAGTTACTTATCTCGGCTCGGAAGTCGCATAGCTGCATATCCTCCAACATTTCTCCAATGGAAATAAAGACATTCCAGGATCAAATCAGAAACTGGGGCAGCTTCTGTAAATCCCTGTAAAATAGGGACACTTGGAGGGTCTGAACTGAGTGGGAAAGGAGTTTTCTCAACTGAGAATGGATTGGGAACTGACTACTGGAAAGCAAGAAAACTCTGATGTTTTGCTGGACCCATGCATACTCTGCTGATCACACTGGTCCAAATGTGGTGCAGTATCAACAACAGATGGTGGCCAAAGTTTAGCAGGATATGGGTCAACTGACTTCTACAAGTCTAGCAAGCCATCTGCAGATTTCTATTATACTTCTTCCACACATCAGCTGTTAAAGCTGTTAAAGATGAAGGAGTATATTAGGACATGACCTCTCTGGTTCAATGAATTCCAGCCAAGAAAATAGTTAAACCAAAAACAAAACACTGCTGAAGGAGAAGAGACACAGCTGAGAAGTTAATGTAGTTCTATGACCATTCTCTTATCTTTCAATGGAGTTGGCTGGCCTTTGGAAACCTCACAATGGACCTATGTTTACTAACTGGAGTTCTTCCAAGACGTGGATGAAAAGCAGCAGTTGTTTTGCATCCTCTCTTGGATATTTCAGATTCTGTGTCAGCTACACACAGCCTAGACTCATGCCCGTCTGCAGGGACAGTGTGTCAGACCTACTGCAGAGGAGAGCACGTTTGTCCTACTGGGACTAGCAGGATAGGGAAAGCGCTATCAGAGAACTCTGTGGAGGTGTTAAGAGTGGAGAGATGGGATTCAGAGGGAAGGGGTCATGGCTCTTTAGCATCCATCTGGTAATCTTGTTTGCCTTTTTCATATGCAAAGCAAGGTGTGGTTTTTTTACAGTGATTTTTCTTTTCTATTTTATAAAAAACCCTATTTATTGCCCTTTCAGAAAGTTCCCATTGATGAGACAAAAGAAAAAAGCTATGTGCTTAAAAATGAGTTGCAACATGTCACCTTTAAACCAAAAACAATTCCATCTATGTTGCAAGAGAAAAGTGGATATATAGAATCCTACCATGTAACTTCATGCATTGGGAGGATCAGACTAGTGGGTTCAATAGCTGTAAGAACAAAGAATATACGATTGTCTGTTGCTGTTGGTGACCTGTTTGTTGTTATTGTTGTTGTTTTTAAATGGCAATGTTGCTTTTATATTCCTGTTGTGCTTGGCGTGTACTGACATATCTACCCGCTTCCCACTTTTTGGTTTCAAGTTCTGGAGAAGAGCGAATTCAAAGACGAGTCTCAGTATTTCCGCTTTCATGCAGATGAGGAGATGGAAGGTACAAGTTCTAAGAGCAAGCCATTGCGAAATGACTTCAAGCTGATTGAAAACATCTTAGCTAAAAGCTTGTTGGTAAGGAAGAGCTTCTGATACACTTATTTCCTAAAAAAATAATAATGCCCATCATTATGACTGTGTGTGTATGTGTGTATGACTAGGTTGAAGCTCTTGGGGGAGGAAGCATTGTTGTTGCCAAGAGACATATTGCAGTTTCCTCTCCCTGCAATGTTAACTTGTTTGTCTGATTCACATGTTATCTGTGAATTGGCGGTCACATGAACAAGGAAGAGTGCTGCTGGTCCTGTCCCAACAGTGTATGTGCATCTGCCTCTGGCCCTTGATATCCATGCTTTCTGCAAGGGGTGCCTGCATGTGATCCACTCAATCCATTTAGGCTTTCCCCATGAACAAGCTTCCTTTCCACATGTTTAATGACTCATTCATAGGTATCCCTTTGCAGACATCACACTGAATGGAGCAGTACTGCCAGGGCAAGTTACTTTTGGAGAAGGCTCTCTCCTTCTCCAAGGAGTGGCCTTATGCATGGATAGTGGGTGCACAGGACTGTGCTCAGGAACATATCTGGAGTGGTAAGACTCCCTAACCCCCTTGACTTCATACAGTGAGAATCAAGTCTATGCATTACTCCATCCAAAGTTATGTGTCTTGGTCATTCTAAAAAAAATCCTTCCAGTAGCACCTTAGAGACCAGAGACCAACCAAGTTGGTCATTGGTATGAGCTTTCTTGTGCACGCACACTTCTTTGGTTTAAAGGTGACATGTTGCATGCACACAAAAGCTCATACCAATGACAAACTTAGTTGGTCTCTAAGGTGCTACCGGAAGGATTTTTCTTTTGTTTGTTTCAACTACGTCAGACCAAAACAGCTACCTACCTGTAACTTGGTCATTCTAGAGTGTGTCATGGAATACTGACAACTGATAAACAGATCCACAAGCAGCTCCATAGGATTGGGTTGTTAATGTCTCTTAAACCACTTTTAAGTGAAAACAAGATTATTTTGGAACACAATGTGAGGCCATTTGCACATACAGAACTGATGTCAAATGTGTTTTAGTGCTTCTTAACCATGTGTGCAGGAACGCAGGTGGCACTGTGGGTTAAACCACAGAGCCTAGGGCTTGCTGATCAGAAGGTTGGCGGTTCGAATCCCTGCGACGGGGTGAGCTCCCATTGCTCGGTCCCAGCTCCTGCCAGTTCGAAAGCACGTCAGAGTGCAAGTAGATAAATAGATAAATAGTTTACCTCCAAGCGGGAAGGTAAACGGCGTTTCCATGCGCCGCTCTGATTTGCAAGAAGCGGCTTTGTCATGCTGGCCACATGACCCGGAAGCTATATGCCGGCTCCCTCAGCCAATAACGCGAGATTTGTGCCGCAACCCCAGAGTCGGTCACGACTGGACCTAATGGTCAGGGGTCCCTTTAACTTTACCTTTAACCATGTGTGCACAAAGCAGTGACTTCCTTTCCACTTGTTTTCTATTCGCATCTGTATTTCTAGGTGTCTCACGTCTGTCATTCTGATTCTATAAGCTCTTGCTCCATTCTGTTGCACTTTTGAGTGGATCATTTTATAAGCCTTGATTACTTTTCTTTTTCCGTCTAAACAAGCTTATTTCCTGACAGTGGGCCAGAGCCTGTGCCACTCTCTTTGCGGATAATAGCAAAATGGAAGAGCAGTAAAGAGTGCTTAGAAAAAGCATGGGAAAGGATCCAGAGTTCCATTAAGGAAAATAAGTGTATCCCAGTGGATGGCTTCAGCTGCCCTTATGCTGCTGCTCTCGATTTTTCTTATTGCAGCAGACATGCATATCCGCAGTGTTGTTTCTTTCCCCACTGCTTCCTTGCCTCCGCCCCTCCAGCCGCACTGCTGATTGCAGCTAGCAAAGAGGAGGAAAAAAAGAGAGTTTTCAAACTTGCAGTCTGTGTACTGTATCGTACTATTTACTGCTGAGTCCCTTAATACCTGGGGGCTATTAAAAGAACAGTTCCACAATGGCCATCCACCCTTCCCTCCCAATTTGAAAAAAATAGCAGACATATTTCCTATTTTCTATGCATTGCCTACAGATCTGATTTATTTGTATATGTTTAAAAAATATTCATTGGCTGCTTTTTAAAGCCAAACCCATGCATGGTGTATGTAATTAAAACCATAAAACACCAAGAATGCAATTGAAATACATATACTGCGACAGAATATAACCATCATTTAAGAGAAGGCTTTTGTAAACAAATGGATCTTTAGGGCATACTTCAAAGTCTGCAGTGAAGTCGGGACCCATTGGGGAGTTCAAATGGAACAAGAATTTCACAACCATGAACCTTTTCAACTGATGCTCTGTTTTGCCAATTATCTCTGCAGGTTCTTTAAATGATCTTTGGTAGTCAAGATATGAGGGAAAATATATTTTTTATTTGGACAGAATAGGAAAACCTTCTCAAACAGCAACAACCTCCCCCCGTCAGTAAACCTTCTTACAAGAAATAACCCCAAGGGAGCAGTTCCCCCCACCAGACTTTCACCCACATACACACCAGATCAACCGTGGGAAACCTCAGCAGCATTTGGTCCATCATTCTCTCTCTCTCTCTCTACTCTACCTTGGCCTTTGCCATTTGTACCTGCCTCAACTAGGTGGGGCTGGATGTCTCTTCAGCCGCCAGCTGTGCCAATTACGGCTCCTAATCTGGGCAATCAAGACCCAGCTGGGCCACCCTAAAGGGTATGAGTGCTCCTGCAAGGACTCACAGGAAAGGTTGGCTGCGTAAGCCAGACCTACACCACCTCAGTTTTTTCTACCTCATTTTCCACTACATGCTCTTTTCTTGCAAGGATATTATTTACTGCATTTATATCCTACATTTCCTCTAAGGGACTCAAGGTTATAGACATGGTTCTTTGCACGTGCATACTGTATTCACTTCTCTGCAACGCTGTGTGTGAGGTTGGTTAGATCGAGAGTTGGTGCCTAGCCAAAGGTCACCCACTGAGTGGACTTCATGGCTGAGTGGGGATTTGAACCCTCACTCTTTTGCTCTGCTAGGTCCTTGACCAAGGCTCTGACCACTATGCCACACGATATTTTCTTCAGTACTCAGACAGAACTACAGTGTCACTGGAAAATGCGATTCTTCCCCTAAACACCATATTCAGTTATTTTGTGATTACTGTATGTAATGTGTCATGTGCCCGTCAGTTATGTTGTATTTTTTTAAAAATATTCCGACTAAAAACTCTTGTTCTATTGAAAGAGTTTTCTTCTGCCTTTCCAGCAAACTGAAATTCAGGGCAGTTAATAAAACAGCAGCAGCAGCAGCAGCAGCAGCAAATTGAAATACTTTAACCGTGCCTTTCCAGCTGCAATTCAGGGCAGATTAAAAGAATTAAATAATGAACAAAAAGGCCTGTTCATATAAGCAATTCAGAGGATTTATTGACCAATTATTTTTAGTCAGGCTTTTTGCAAACAGGTCACAAATCCCATTTTGTGCCATCTCACACATTACCTTTTCAGGTGTGCACCTAGGACATGCTAAGGATGTGTCCTAGAACGTAGACTGTGACAATCGGGTATTTGCAGGCAAACATGTTTGAAAACGTGCTCGTCATATACTGTAGGTACATCACCAGAGAGCTAATTTCAACTCAACCCTGTTGAGTTGCATACTCTGTGGCAGATCTAGTTTGAAGGTCATATGTGAGTCTAAAGAGTCCCTTGCCAAAGTGCACTCTGGTGTGTCCTCTCCAGTGGACCCTGCACAGGAAGGAACAGTTAGAATTCTTTGGTTTCTAGGCTGGGATGCTGCCTTGCATTGCAGGAACCTTCACAAATGTGGTGCTTTCCACAGCTGTGCTCGCTGGGGCTGATGGCAATTGCAGCCCAAAACATCTAGAGCAGGCATCCCCAAACTGTGGCCCTCCAGATGTTTTGGCCTACAACTCCCATGATTCCTAGCTAACAGGACCAGTGGTCAGGGATGATGGGAATTGTAGTCCAAAACATCTGGAGGGCCAAAGTTTGGGGATGCCTGATCTAGAGCAGGCATACGCAACCTTGGCTCTCCAGATGTTTTGGAACTACTGTACAACTCCCATGTTCCCTGACCACTGGCCCTGTTAGCTAGGGATCATGGGAGTTGTAGTTCCAAAACATCTGGAGAGCCAAGGTTGCCTATGCCTGATCTAGAGGGTACCAGGTTGGGAAAGGATGAATTACATCATCTGCACCTTTAACCATCACTACGTTCCTTCTGAATTTTAAACAAGATGGATTGTCTTAGTCGAGTGGCTTTTGAAATGCACTATGTTTTTGTTTTTTGTTTTGCAACAGATGCCAAATTGCATAAGGAGAAATCGACTGCCTCTCTATTCCCCCTTGTCTTTTATCCTCTGTTCTGACCTAACACTGGAAAGAACAGCTGATGTTTTCTGCCAAGTGACATGTGCAGATGCCAAAAGGCAAATTGTTCCAGTGTGAAGCAAACACTCTTCAAACAAATACTTAATTTCGTTTGCTTGTGCAATTGTTTCTGTTCACTGGCATGAAACATGAAATGCTGGAAAAACATACAAAATTCTCTACATAGTTCAGGAAAATTAAATCTTAGGCCTAATTCCAGATACTAAAAATGTACCAGTGTTAGGATATCTCTTTTGTTGTTCATAAATGATGGCTTCAAAACTGGAATGTAAAGACTCCAGGGTTGGTCTGGGAAGTTTCATGATGAAACAAATAGTCAGACCTTCTACAGAGACGGCAACTTATGAAGTATCCAGTAGCCCTGTTTATTTTTATGCGTGTGTTTATTGAAAGCACTTACGATCTACCATTTAAATTAAAATACTGTAATAATAAGCCACCATAAAATATGAAGTAAATCAGCAAGGTAAAACCACAATAGAAACATAATTCAGAAACAGAGTGTATTAAAGAGCCTCACTCTTAATGATTTTTTATTTAAAGTATGTGCAAATACAGTGGAACCCTGGTTTTTTGGAACTTTATCCATTCCGGGAGTCCATTCAACTCCTGAAACAACAATCTGAAGCCGCAGAAGCCGCACCCGATGTTCAGCTTGCAAAAAACGTTTGCAAACTGGAACAATTACTTCTGGGTTTGCACCGTTCGGGAGCCAATTTGTTCGGCATCTAAGCTGTTCAACAACAACAACAACATCATCGTGCCTGGGCGCAAGTCCCATTTAAGTCAGTGGGGCTGACTTTTCAGTAGATATGAATAGGTTGCGCTGTCAATCTCACAAGACAAGGGAGGTGGCTAGTGAACAGCTCCTGCAGCAGCGGCACTACATTGCAATGGAGATCAAGCCAGGCATTTTGGCCTGCTTCAAAACTAATACGCAGGATGGCAATGCCCTAGGCCCTTGATCATGCACCAGTCTTTTGGCGCTTTACCTTAACCTTCCGTAACCTGGTGCCTTCCAAATGTTTTGAATTGCAAGTCCCATCAGCCCCAGCCAGCATGGCAGGGTGGGGGGAAGCTGCCTTAGAAAGTATCCCTACAACCTGACAGCAATTTAACACAGAGTTTGTGCATAAGGAGAAGACCCTTAACAGATGTATGGGTAGAACACTGAAAAGCAGATTGATGGTTAATCAGCAAAACTTATTTTTTTTTAAGGGCATAAGGATCTCCCAACACCCCTACGCCTTGGCGGAGGACCTGATAAAAAACAGCAACATTACTCGGCCTTGTGGAGAATTGCTTTTCCGTTTTAACTTCATTTTTAAATGTAAAGAGAGGTTAAGCTGTTATTTTCATTGAAACTATTTTAAGCCACAGTAAATGACCAAGACATAGTATTAAAAGTACTTTGCTTTGTTTAACTTGCCCAAGGGTCAAGGTTTCCTGGGGCTTTCCCCACATGAATCCAGTCAAATTGTAGAGCTAATTACAGCTCTCGCATCCCATTGCTTTGAAAAAACACTGTTGTGAGCGTGCTTTTTTTCCAGGCAGGCAGGCAGGCAGGCAGGCAGGCAAGCAATCCCCCTGTAGCCTCTCCAAATGAAAAATGGCAAGCTGGAGCAGATGAGTCCTCCATCCAGTTTCAATTGGCTCCAGAACTTATGGGCACAAAGGGTAGATTGTATTGGAAGATGAAACCTGGGCCACTTGTAAGGCCAGTGAGCGGTGAGCTCTTTGTAGTGAACAGACTTGCTCAGTGTTGTTTTGTAAGCAGGGTTTTCTTCTTCTTCTGCACTTTCTCCCCCTAGCTTCACTGTCTCCTGAATCTTTGTCTTGCTTGTTTGGAGCCATAGGTAACTGAGAGTGTTGTCTTGTATATTTCAACTCCTGCCAGAAAGGAGTCTTAGTTTCCTTAATCTTCTGCCATAATGAACTGCCGCAACAAAAGGAAACTGGTGAGCTAATAGCACTGATCCACAAGTACATAATGGCCTCTGTATCTTCTAAGCACTGCAGAAAGGAATTGTAGCAAGTTCCTCCGCCCAAACCCTAACCCAACATGCTTGTGATGTTTATTACCTAGCAGATCATGTAAAGGTTTGATGCAATTTTGCAAATTTAAATTTTATTTCTTATTGGAATTTTATTATCTGAAAGATGGTTCAACCAATCCTGCTAGGCACACAACAAAGAACATACTATTTTATTATTTATTTGTCTGTTTATGTAACTTCTTAGTAGCTTAACACGAAATTTAAAAAAAAAATCTAAGCAATTTGCAAAAAAACTGAAACAGAATAATCACCATAAATTAAGCCACCTCAGGTTAAGATTCAGTCCAGCCCCCCAGATACTGCTGGGTAGAAACACTAATGCTGACATTTTTATGGTGCTGTGCTGCTAATATTCTCTGTGGAGAGAGTTTCAGAATGTGCTGGAAGTGCCCTGCTTATCCTCACCCTCAATTTCACTTGCAGTCTTAAAGGTTAAGAGCGACACCTTGAAAAATATACAGAAATACATTGGGAGCCTTTTCGGTATGAAAACAAGCAGTTTGCCTCATTTTGAATAAATTGAAGTTTCCAGGTAGTTTTCAAGAGCAGCCTCACATGGGGGTGGACGGGTGGGCAGGGAAGGGGGATTTGGTTGGAAGTTGAAACATATATGAATGAGAGATGTTGAGACTAGATCTGCTAGTGAATTTCTTCCTAGCCAAGATTGAAGTGGAATTTGGAGTCTGAAGCATACCACAAAATCGAAAAGAGCTTTAAAGGTGCCAAAATTTTCCTTCTGCTCAAATTTTGGATCTCCACCACCCTCCCGCATCTCTCAAAGTCCACATTTCCTTCCATCCACAAACACAAAATTACCCTTCCTTTCACTCGGCAGGAACAACAGCAAGGGCAGATGCAGAAAAGAAGAGAGAACATTACCCCACTCCTTTGTCTTCCTCTTCTCTCCCTGTTACCTCATCATACTTCCCAATACCCTGGTGAGGTCCAAGGGGTCTAGAGGAGGTTCTTACCCCTAGTAACTCTGTCACCCTATTAGCAAGAGAGAGAGAGAGAGACAGAGAGAGAGAGAGAAAGCCTCTCCCTGCTATTGTATCCATGAACCTTCACTATTGCCCCCCAATGAGACAGTGAAGAGGGGCAAAGTGGGACAACATGTTTATGAGAAGTTTTCCTGACTGTTTACTTTTTGTGTGTGTGATCTGGCAAACCAAATGTAACCTGCTGGGTGTTTGAGTATCCTGCCTGTTTTTCCAGGCTCAGGCAGGTGAGGCACAATACATGGCTAGTGGGCTGCATTGGGCTCAGTGGTCACATTGGCTTACAAGTCAAAAGACTGAAGGCCAAAGCTAAATGGGGGAGGGCCAATAATCATATGTGTACCCTTCCCACACGTGAAGTCTGTGTACATCTCTCTCTCTCTCTCTCTCTCTCTCTCTCTCTCTCTCTCTCTCTCTCTCTCTCTCTCTCTCTGTGTGTGTGTGTGTGTGTGTGAACTGTAAAAAGACTGTGGGGGAGAGCGGTGCTAACCATTCTCCCTCTTGTGCCTTAGGCTATCTGCGGTTAATTGCTCCAGATGCAATTCTCCATTCTGTGAGCTAATGCTGGAAATGAGCCAGGATTGGAGGAAAGTGCTTTAGGCAATGGACTCAGGGGAGACAAGTGGTGGGAGGGCAAAAAGTTCCACATCTTTCTCCTTTGTGCTGCTTTTGCTATTATAATAAGACCTATTCGCCTCCATGTTTCAGTGAAGCACCTTTCTGCCACTGTTGTTATCTAGTTGGTCCTCAATCTTGGGTGCCCATAGATTAATCCTGCATTTCGATGCATGTTGTGTTGCAAGAACAACTGTTGGCATTTCTTTCTGTGTTAGGTCTCCACGATTTATGTATATATTTTTTAAAAAATTACCATGATAAGAACTGGAAATAAACAAACAATATTTTGTTTTCAATTCATGTTAAGGATCAGGACGAAAGAAGACACTGGCTCAGTTCACATGTCACATTAAACCATTATTAAAAACTAACAATGGTTGAATGTAAACATTCAGTGTGATGGTGCTACTGAAGGGTTCTTGCTGTGTTCCTACCCCACTACTGCATCACTGGGAAACAGACCAGAGTTTAGTTTGTCGTGACATCCAAACATAGATTCATGGTTTGTTTGCTTTCTCCAAACCACAAGTGGTCCAAGGTCTGTTCTTGGCTTACTACTTATGGTTTGTTTTGAGGAAACAAACCATGAGATCCAGTTTAGATATTACAACAAGCCAGCAGAAGTGGAGTGCGATGAGAACTTTTCAGTAGCATACAGCAGCAAGTTGTACGTTCACATTGAACCATAGTTTGTTTTAAACAATGGTTTAATGTGACATGCAACCAACAATTACACAACCTAGGTCCAAACTCATTGGTTGATGAAACAGCTCACAAGTTATTTCTCTCTCTCTCCTCCTCCTTTCCAAGGTTTTGCCAGAAGAGGATGACTATGGCTTCGACATAGAAGACAAGAACAAAGCCATTGTGGTGAAGTCTGTTCGTCGAGGGTCACATGCAGAGGTGAAACCTCCTGACATTTGTATATATTCGCCTTTTCTGCATTAGGAGGTGCTTTGAAATGCCCCAAAAATAACATACAGGGAGTTATTTCGTTTTAGTAGCATCTAGAAGGCCACCGAGGATCTTCTGTGATTCCTGTTGCAGGAAACTGCTTTTGTGTATTGATAGGTGTTTAGTTCCTTTATATGGCATTCTTTCGGTGTAATTTAATAAAGTGATAAGACAGCAGGCTCCCCTCTGGCCCAGAGCGGCATACTGTGTTGCAAGACATGAAGCTAACCACAGGGAAGCTGTTTTCAGATCAGCATCAAACAACAAGCATCTGCACATGGCTTTTTTCCTCCCGCAGAGCTAATAACTTGGGATGGAATTTAGGTCCAGAGAACAGTGCAGGATGAAATGGTTAAACACCCCCAATCCAGGACCAAATTAACAGCCCTTCATAGCTGCTTTGAAGTTAAAAACAACAACAACAACAACAGGAGATTCTGATCCCATGCCACATCTAGTTAATTCCTCAAGGCAAAAGCATTTATGTCAACTGGAAATTAGTGTCTTCTGTGTAATAGCACTATTTTTATCTGCCTTTAACACAAGACCGCACACTAGTGATCTGGACAATAAATTAAGGAAAGCCCAACACGGGCCATGTTAAGAAAGTGAGAGAGCAAAAGTGCAACACAACTTATGGAGTAGTACATTTTGGTCAATAAAGGTTGTAATTTCCCTGCTTCCAAAATCTCACTAGCAGTGGCTGCAGAAATACCGTAGATTAGTGGTTTAAATGACACCTCTAAGATAGAGCCATGTTTGTGAACATCTGTGTGATAGTGATTTTTTTGCTAGGATGCACATTTATAACAAACATGTGCAGATAATATGGTCTTTTAAACACTGCCACCATAGTTGCCGAGCAGGAGGACTATGTGCACATTGCCAAAGCATGGTGGCCTGGATTATGAATGGGAAGAGGAGAGCTAAAACCTTCAAAGCCAGCCATGCTATCAATCTGTAGTTTCACAGGATGTTCACAATAAAGGATATGTACTTACTGACAAGAGTGGATTAATAAAAGTTGGGCAGATTGATCCAGACAATATATGGCTCCTTAACTCAAGACCAGCATTGTCTGCCTTTGCCACCCACATAGTGCATTGGTCTGATGTATTCAGGGGGAAATGTACATAAGCCACCAATTGTTCCCATACTATGTGAACCCATTTAGAGGACAAATTTCATAAATCCACTCTTGTAATTTTGCTGGTACATGTTCACTGTTTGCAAAAGTCGCCATTCGTTGGGCAGATATGCAAGTCTACATAGTGCATTTACCCTGCCTTTGTAGATCTAAAAGCAGCCTTTGATACAGTCTCCAGAACCAGACTCTGGGACAGACTATAGGGTGCTACTATAGATAGAAGGCTTCTGTTAAATAACTTAGGATCCTTTCTGGGCCTGCCTTCCTCTGCTTTCTCCCCCCTTTGAGAGAATTCAATCAAAACTTCTTAGAGCTCTCCTACAAGTCCCCAGATGCGTTTCAAACACATGGGTCAGACTAGAAACGGGGATGATGAGAGTGGAGGCTTATATCTGCCTAACATCAATCTGCAAATGGCTGTCATTGAATCTACTCCCCCGAGGAATAGCCCCACTGATCCTCTGCAACCAGTTCCAGTCAGGCTGGCAGACAGCAGTCCTGAACACCCTTCAGAAACTGGGTTTTGCCCCTCAAGCCCTTCTAACTCTGGGGTTGAGCCAAGCAAAAGCTATGGTTAGGGCAAAGAATCATAGACTCTGAGAGCCAACAGGATTGCTCAAGGTGCCCCGACTATAAAACTGGAGAAATCGAGAGAGATATAGCCGCACCGGCAGCATATCTCTTCTTTTTAGTATCCAAAAATGCAAGAAGGGCTTTTACTCTCTCCAGAAGCTCAGCTTTGCCCTCACCGGTTCTGGAAGGATCCTTTAAAAAAGTCCCATATGCTCACAGAATTTGCGCCTGTTCATTGGGGGAGATAGGAAGCCCAGAGCACTTCTTTTTTAGATGTCCCTTTTATGAAGAGGCACGTAGTGAGACCATTGATCCCCTGCTGGTGAGGCTCGCCGACCTCCCGGAAAAGCAAAAATTTGATCTCCTCCTGTTAGGCAAAGATCAAAAGAGGACCCGGATGGTCACCAGATTCTGTGTACAGATCTATAGGCGCAGACCATCCCCCGATCCAAACTAGTTTGTCAAGAAAATCCCCAAACTCGGTCCCTCGGGTGATTCTGGGTCATGTCTCTGCGGTAGCTTATCTCAAGGTTTTTAGTGTCTATACGCTTATCACATTTATAAATGTTAAATTTACTGTTGTTCAATGTTTAAAATGTTTGTGTTCTTTTTGGGGTTGTACCACCAAGTGTGTTTTATATGCTGGTCTCCGACCGTAATAAATTATCTATCTATCTACATAGTGCATTATATATTGGAGGTAGTCGCACAGTGTAAATTGTGATGGTTGCTTATATGCTCAGGAACAACTGAAAGATATTTCTAATTCTGCATGCTTGCAGCTCTCTCTCTCTCTGGCAAATGTTCCTGTATTGCAGAAAGTTGCCAAATTTGCATTCCTTGTTTGAAACTCAGTTCTGAGCCTTGACTTATTCTGAATATTTTGGGACGTAAAGTATGTAAATGATACTAGGCACAGGATATACAGGTGCAGAATCAGAGTCATAGGTGTGCTAGAGATCACAAGAGAGGGAAGAAATAGGCAAATTAAGCAAAAGTGTTACATCCTCGGAACACTGGAACCATTTGCAAATACTAGCTCTATAGTTTCAAATGCACGCTACAGAATTTATTTTATTTTTATTTTTGGAAATACCAGTACTGACTACATTTAAATGTTTCACTAGACCGTGATTTAGCAGAATACAAGCCTCTTGGTAAACTGACTGACAGATAATCCCTTCGTCATTTCCTTGGAAAGCTGCCCATAGAACATTTCAGTGTTGGGATGGGGAGGGAAATCTCTCTGTGTTTTGAGACTACAGAAGCACACAATTTGCAAAGGAATCTTTGTCTTGACCTTCGAAGAAAATCTTGTTTTGACCATTTGCCCTTCTTTCCCATTTGGCCTTAAGATACTGCTTTAAATATGAACCCAATCCGAATCCTGGTGAACAGGAGAGCCGTCGGCTCAATTCACAAAAGATTTGAAACCTAGCAATAATGCCTTTTATTGCATTCTTGGGCTCTTTAATTGCTTTTTGATACTACAAAGCTATCCGGCATATGGTTCCAGGCCAGCACAGCAGCTGCAGACCATTTGGAAAACCCTCTGGTGGCCTGATGCTCTCCAGGGAGGGGAGGGATGGGGAGAACAGGGTGTCCAATAGAAATCCATTTTTGGCTCGCTCTCCCCCAGTCTTTATAGTCAGTAATGAGCTAGATGAACCAATAGTCTGAATGTGGTGGTGCCCACATTCCTATTGCTGAGCTTTTAGATTTCATTTCATTTCACTTTTAATTTGTATACCACCTTCCTATATTACACGATGATGGTTTACGCCAGGCACAGGCAAACTCGGCCCTCCAGATGTTTTGGGACTACAATTCCCATCATCCCTGACCACTGGGTCCTGTTAGCTAGGGATCATGGGAGTTGTAGTCCCGAAACATCCGGAGGGCCGAGTTTGCCTGTGCCTGGTTTACAGGCTGAAGACACAACAAAACAGACAGCAAAGATCACAACCTGATAACAACCTGATCCAATACAAAAAAAAGTCAAGGTAAAAGCATAACTTTAAAACAAATGACATAAACAAAATAAAGCAATATTCAGTAATCCATTAGAATATAATAGTAAACATGGAAAGCATTTTGAGCCGATTGAGTACCGTAATTCGCCTTTAATGCTGGAGTAGCTAGCCTTCTTTGGCCCGCGGGCCACATTCACCACTGGCCAACCCTCTAGAGGTCACCTGCCAGCCGTGGGTGTGGCAAAAGGCATCCCATGCTCTCTCTCACACCAGTGTGCATGGAATACACATAGGGTGTGCATGTGCAGGCACCATTCAGATCAGCTGAGGAGGGTGGTTATGGTCCCCTCTCCACTCAAGTGCTATGCCTGCTTTAATTTTTGTGGGGTTTTTGCTGCGACAGCCAAAGTCAGTGGGGTCTTGAGGGGCCAGGAAAATTTGCTTGGCAGGCCAGCTGGGGTCTCCAAATTGGGAGTCAGCCACTCTCACTTTAATCACAATAAACGTGATGGAACAGAGATAAGGTTTCATGTGTGTGGCCTAATTATAGATAGGGTAGTCCGCCCTAAACTAAAACTCAGCACCCAGGCAATCTTTATGCTGTGCCATAAGAAGTTCTGTGACCTGTGCAAATTATCTCAACTCTGCAAATCCAAATCACTTATCATTTATATTTCTTACTCTGAAATGGTTTCCCCTCCCCATTATTCTGCATAATTCTGGTTTTGTTGGCGAAGGGGATGGGCAGGCATTGGAACCCCAGTTTTGACTGAGTATATTTTATTCAGTATTATTCTGGCTTTTGAAAGTTCATCAGGCATTGCTGCACATTTTCAAGCTTGTCTTTACAGCCTCAAGAACTAGAAATTATTTTATTGTTTTTAAACGAAAGCTGGCATTCTTTACCTAGTACCACATTCTGCAGTTTTTCTGCAACCCCTTGGCACACAAATTAAACACACATTCAAAGGATCTCTTTACTGCTTGCTATGTCACTCTGATTCTTCCTAATCATGCCAGGAAGATTCTTCCATAATATTTTTAAGCAATGGAAGAGTGAATATGTAAAACGTTATTTCACAATGACGAGGGCTTTTCAGGAAACATCTCAGAAGTTGACTGCAAAAAGTGTTTACAGACTTTTTGAATGAAATCCATGCAGATTTTACACTCATGACATTCTGTTTTGTGTTTTTCCAAATGTGCTTCTTCATGGAGCAAAAATGTGACATTGGAAGTGACCCTCAGATTGATATCAGCCAACTCTTTGTTCTCATCTTCAGTTCTGAATTTGTTAGGAACAAATCGGCTTTTATACAAATACTATTTTCCTGAAAAAACATCTAGCCACTGTTAAAAGGTCTACTATGATTTAATATATGTTCAGCTTCGTTAAGTTAGTTCTGAGTAACATCTACCCATTTCCTTTCTGAATCTGGAAGAATTCACATATTTGTACAGTAGGCAACCCATCTTCCCAAATTCTTTGACCTCTTGATCCATTGGCAACTAAAAGCTTCTAATCTGATGGAATGACTTCTCCTCTGTCACAAACTTCCTGTTTCTGTGCTTTTCTTCACTCCTTTAATTTGAGGTGTTTGGTCTGGCCAACCACCTACTTCAGGGCCGGCCCTAACATTAGGCAAAAAGAGGCAGCTGTCTAGGGCAGCAGATGGTGAGGGATATGAATTGATCAGGTTACACAAGTAAATCTTAATGGGTAAATGCAGCCAAAAAAGAGGAGGAGGAGAGAAAGCATGTATAAATCCATAGGACAAACCAGGCATAGGCAAACTCCAGATGTTTTGGGACTACAACTCCCATCATCCCTGACCACTGGCCCTGTTAGCTAGGGATGATGGGAGTTGTAGTCCCAAAACATCTGGAGGGCTGAGTTTGCCTATGCCTGGGATATACCGTGCCTTCTAGCAAATATTCAGTTAGGGTCCTGCCTCAGTTCTTTGGGTTTGAGGAACTCATATGTTGAGTTGAGTCCTTTGGAAAGAAGAGGCAAGTGAGCAGTAGTGTAGATTATGTTTGGTCTACCTACCGATCTGAAACAAAATTCTCCTTTAAAGCCAGTTCTGTGCTTAATCAGTAGTACTAGGAATATTGTCTGAGTTTGCGGCGGTGGTGGGCAGCATTTGCTGCTCCACCTCAGGTAGAGCTAAATAATGTCGGGCAGGCCCTGAGGATGATCGCTCAGTGCAGCTGAGCTGGATAAGACCACCACATTTGGCCACTGACTGGTGAAAGCCACTGTGTGTTGACGACCCCTTAACACAATTGTCCTGAGGTGAGGTAGCCTAGCACACTGTGCACTATTATCAGTTTGTCCGAGGGAGTGCTGGGTACTCTTCCTTATTCCTGGTGTGCACAATTTGAGAAAGGACCCATTTATCAGCCCTGTCCTGGTAGCGGGCTCCTTTGTGCCCCTTAATTAACCCTGCACAAGACATTCCCCCCCCAGCTAATTCCCCACCTGCAGCCCTTCCTCCTAGGCATCTATTGCAGACTGATGATTCCATATGTGCTGGTCCATTGCTGAGTGACATCATGGTGACAGGTTCACCTGTCAGGATTTCTCAGTAGGCTGGGGAACCTCTTCTTGCTACTGCAGCAGCATATGAAGTCTAGGTATCCACTTGTGTGTGCAGCTCCTTTATGGGGGTGCGTTAAGCATCCCATCTCCCTCCATTCTGCCTCCCAAAGGTTTTGGGAGAGAAGACCCAGAGACGCAGTATTGTCTCCCTGTGCTGCCGTTGCTTAGCAACATTAGCCTGCTCCTATCTGCATAACCAAAGGCAACAACAGGCAGGTTCTGCAGATGCAAGTGATTAATCTAAAAACTGGGAATTTGGCAGGCCTCATGGTTATCTGGAAACCCACAAAGATTTTAACCAAAGCAATCCTTTTTCTTAATGCGCTAGTTTATTGTGCTGGACAGGCACACACAATGGGTATATGAAGTTCTCTTACACGGATCTGAATTGGAACTGTTCTGGACCATGTTTTGCAGTTCTTCAGGTGCCAGAGAATATAATAACAGCATTTATGTAGCACTTAGTACTTTTTACAGCAAACCAGTAACGTAGGTGAGTATTATTATCCCTGGGTGTTTGAGGCCCAGATAGAAATTCAAGACTGTGAGTGACTGCAACTCACAGCTGAGCCATTTAAGTATTCTGCTCCTTCCATAGGCCATGCTGGTATATATCTGATGCATAAAAATGTTAGCACACCTGTGTTCATATGCACCACACAAAAAGTGATGGGCATAGAGGCATAGGGCTCAATGTTCCATTATTTCCTGCATCTCTCACTCACAACTGGACCCTGCAGCTCATGTCATAGAATCATGAAATCGTAAAGTTGGAAGGGATCCCAAGGCTCATCTAATCCACCCCCCCTGCAATGCAGGAATGTTGCGTCCTGATTCTTTCTTTGGAAAATAGGGGATATGTAAGAATTGGCCCCTTGCTGCTAATATATCCCTTTAACCCAAACTAATCAGTCACTTCCACAAGCTTGGCTGTGATGTTATTCTATACCAAAACAAGTTTTTTTAAAAAAAATCAAAGCTCTCAATCAAGAAAACCTAAATTCAGACATCTGATGCAAATCAGGAAATTTTGCCTGTTTTGTAAATTTTGCCTGAAGCAGTCTGCTAGTTGTGTAGCTACAGTATATAGGACATTGAAGTCCTGGCTGTCAATTTGTTAATCTTATTCTGTTTATCTCATTTCAAGAGACGTTCCCCCCACAAAATTTCAAGCCTAGGAATAGTCCCGGTTGTTCAATGGGAACAAAAAGAGACAATCTAATTCTGCGCATTTTTTGAATTACAAAATGCTTATTTTGCATTTGTCCATGGATCAAGGGTTGCCAACAGGGCCGTCTTAAGCGCCCCTGGCGCCGTGGTGCGCTGGATTCCTCCGGCGCCCCCCCCCGCCCCGTTTCCCAGCGCGGTGGGCAGGCAGGCAGGCACAGCGGGGGGGCCGTGGGCGCAGCTGCACGGCGGACCGGCCGGCCAGCGGGCGGGCGCAGCTCGCGGCACCCCCCTGGCGGGCTGGCGCCGTGGTGCCCTGCGCCACCCAGCCTGGCCGTAGGGCCGGCCCTGGTTGCCAACCATTTTTGGGACCATGATCACATGCACAAACAAGAGAAATTGTTGTAGGCACCACATCCATGCAGCACAACGTATTCTATTGGCCACAACAGAATGCTTGCTTAATGTCTAATTTCAGTGTGGGAAATGGGGGAGGGGACCCCGTGGGCATCAGATATGGCCACTTTGGGCAAATTTGTGCCCATGGGCACCATGTTGGTGACCTCTGCTGTAAATTGCTTTAATTCTATTTGAAATTTATCTACAACCAGGGTGGGGAACCTCTGACCTGGGAGCCAAATGCAGCCTCTAGACCAGGCATGTCAAACCTGCGGCCCTCCAGATGTTTTGGCCTACAACTCCCATGATCCCTAGCTAGCAGGACCAGTGGTTGGGGAAGATGGGAATTGTAGTCCAAAACATCTGGAGGGCCGCAGGTTTGACATGCCTGCTCTAGACATTTCTGTCTGGCCCTCACGTCTGTCTTGGCCACCCTTCCTAATCCTCCATCCTCAAGTGCTCTTGTCTCTTGATTGACCAGATCAATATATAAGTGCATGTGGGTAGAAGCCTTTAACTTTGGCAAGAGTTACACCTGTTACTCCACCCACTTCTGCCCCTGGCTCCACATCCTTTGCCACATGGACTGAACAAGGTTCCCCATTCTCGCTCCATATGGTAGAATAATTCTGTGTTGAAGGTATTTATTGCAATACTTCATCTCTGCATGTTTTAATTCTGGAACTAATTTGTGATTGATACAACCACAACATCTCAGGATAGAGCGACAACAAAAGCATTCTTCCATTGGGAGGCATGTTTACTGCCATGCTTTGAAGGAACAATCGACAAGCAGATGTCTGATAATTCGCTGAGCTGTATCCAAAAGCATTTTGGCCCTTGTCCAATCAATAGATAGCTCTTGCACAAAGCCAGCATCTCATTATCCAGATAACTGTGCTCGCTTATAAAGAGTAGCAAAAGCAGAGGAAATACAGAAACCACTGTAGATCATTACTCTCATTTGTTTAGGTTTTATCT
The DNA here is from genome assembly GCF_965207765.1 of Zootoca vivipara. Taxonomy (NCBI): domain Eukaryota; kingdom Metazoa; phylum Chordata; class Lepidosauria; order Squamata; family Lacertidae; genus Zootoca; species Zootoca vivipara. The sequence goes on along the minus strand of NC_142590.1, from coordinate 76,093,309 downwards.
CACCCTTTGAAAGAACATTCAGTAATCCTGATTCATTAAAAAAAAAGGGTTCTGGTGTACATTTATAGGCAGCGCTTGGCTTAATAAAATCATAGTTTTATGGGTTAGGGTTGATAGGAACTGTAGCTCAGCAAGATCTGGGGGACCAGAGGTAAATAAAAAGCCAACTTTGTGTGGCCTAAAACACACACAGTTGACCTTGTGCCCTTCTGCAGTTGACCTTGTGTGATCTAGAACACACCCAGAATGAATCACCTGACATTCTCCTATAGGAAAACTTGATAACCTTCTAAGGAACTCCTGGGCTGCCCAGAAAGCAGCTGTAAATCCATTATCTCACATACCGCCTGCCACATGCTACTCAAATGATAAAGGATGGAATGATAAACGTGGAGTGGTTTATAACTTATGTGTGTCATTTCAGATGGCTGGGTTGCAGGTTGGGCGGAAGATTTATTCCATGAATGAGGATCTGGTGTTCCTGCGTCCATTTCAAGAGGTAGAGACGATATTGAACCAGTCTTTCTGCTCTCGGAGACCTCTTCGGCTTCTTGTGGCAATCAAGGCAAAAGAGTAAGTGGCCAGAAAAATCCAGGCGTAGCCTTGGTTGCTCTTGGAAGCGGATTCTGAGCAGTTAATACTATATATATTCATGCCTATTATAATGAAGGCAATGTAAACATTTTACAATTCTACACTCTAGTGCAGTCTTGAGAGCAAACGTACACATTAAACCACTTATTATAAAATCATAAATCATGCCTTTCTTTTTATAGTTAATGTTCATTGTATGCCTCATGCGTCAGAGTTAATAGCTTTAGCATACAAATGATACTGAATTAAGGATAGCATGAATTTACTAGTCATGAAAAACTCCCCAGCGTGACATCCCTGCTTCTGGGAGAAAGAGCTTTTAGAGCTGCTGGATGCCGTTTCATTCTCATGTGATCTTATGAGGTTTTTCCCCCCTGTCTGACTGCTGAGCTGTGTTTGTTTGCCTATAGTCACAGAATTCCCCTTAGAATCCAAGCCCAAGACATTACTTAATAAGTGATGAAGAATAACTGCATGTGTACAGAATACCAGTGATGTAACTAAGCAGGACTGTTGTCATCCACATCCCTTTTATTTTTGACAGGATTATCAAAATCCCAGATTGCAGTGAAAAGCTGTGCTTCCAGATTCGGGGAGCAGCACCACCATATGTTCATGCTGTGGGGAGAGGTGAGAAAGGGAGATGTGAAATGAGCTCTGAACACAGAATAGGGGAACTGTATACAGGTAGATGAACTGTATCCTGGATAACAGGAGTAACATATAGGATGAATCGTGCCCTGTGTCTTAATTATAACACTAATAGCCTTTTAAAAAAATGTTAACAAGGTACATTAAAACAAGATGCTATGTGGTGGATTTTGCTAAATTCTACAGTTCACACCAGATGTGGGGAACTGGACCTGATTGGTGGGCTGGATCTTCCGTGGGCCATGTGACAGGTGGGTGGGGCTGTCCACCTGTCAGTCACTGGGAGTTAACTGTAGGTTTGCTTCCGATACTTTATTCTTTATTTGTGGCCTTGGCTTTAGTTTAATCCAGAGCTGCAGAGAAAGAGTCATCTGTGCAGCTGTGGCTTGAATTCAAGCTGCACCTGCAAAGATTCTTGCCAAAAACTGGACCCTCACATTTTGGGAAGGGGTCAGCTCTACTTGGGAGCTCCTAGGTGGAACAAAATCCTACCAGGGCTTGTATTGGTACTGTATTTAAAAGGCACAGAATGCAAGCCCCATTTGCTTGGTAAGCTCATTGCTGGGTGGAGGGTCACTGATGTCAACCTAGCTGAGGGCTTCTTCAGATCTGGAGCTGATATTGTCAGGCACAGAGGCACCTAGAGGTCATTCCCTACTATGCTGCAATCTCTGCAGCATCGGTCCCTACTATTAGCAGGCAATATGCAGCCTCTTTATTCGTATGCCTGGTATAAATACTGGAAGCCTGGTTAGGGTTGCCAGACTCAATAGAGGACAAGACTTCTGTGCCTTTAATTGCCCTGCTCTCTTTTGAGTCTGGAAACCTTAAAGAGAAACCAGCAGACCCTTTGTTTAATTTCCAAGCAAAGGGTGTGCTGGTTTCTCTTTAAGGTTTCCAGACTCAAAAGAGAGCAGGGCAATTAAAGGCACAGAAGTCCTGTCCTCTATTGAGTCTGGCAACCCTAAGCCTGGTCTGCTATGTCTGGATAACAGAGCAGGGCCTTTTCGTTGCTCCATTTCAGGCTCCTTATTCCAGAAAAAGCCACTGACATTGGAAGGTCTAGATCTGATTCTAGCTTGCCGCCGCCACCCCCCCCCCCCGATCTTAAGATGTGTAAAGTACTGTTGGTAGGAAAGACAAGGTATAAACTTATTGAATGTAGACAATCTAAAACAAAAAGTAGTTCAGTGTGCAATCCGATGCATGGTCTTTCAGAATCAAGTCCCATTGAGTTTCAGATAAATGGGTATAGGATTGGCCTTCTAAACAGATTGTAGGATCATTAGTAAAAGAACTAACCTTGCTCCTTCCTTTTTGAGGGAAAGGTCTGTAGCTCAGGGGTAGAAAAGAGGGTCCCAGGTCTAATCCCTGACATATTTTGTTAGGGGTGGAAACGTTCCTTGCCTGAAACTCTGGAGAGGTCTGACTCGGTATAATACAGCTTACACTAGAACAGGCACGTCCAACTCCCAAGAGACTGTGATCTACTCCCAGTATAAAGAAACTGGCAGTGATCTACCCATTGTCATTGGAGGGAGGAGGAGCGTGCATGGGGTGGGTGGGTGGAAAGGGAGAATTGAGCAGAGTTGTTGAGTTTTTTGTGCAGAGGATTGCCCTGCACAGAGTTGTTTATCTTTTTTGGGGGGTGTGTGATTCCATGATCTACCAGGATCTACCAGGGATCTACTGGTAGATCGCGATCTACTGGTTAGACATGCCTGCACTAGAAGAACATAAGAAGAGCGAATGGCCCATCTAGGGTTGCTTCAGAAAATCTGTCATATCCACCACTCACTTGACCAGAAATATCTTGTTTATTTTATTGCTTACTCTGTAGCTGTGCTTTCTAAACCCCTCTCCTGTCCACCTCTCTTAAGGATCAGATGCAAGTGCTGTGGGGCTTCACCCAGGACAGTGTGTCTTGAAAGTGAGCGGGAATAACATGATGAATGAAAATTACACTGAGGTTCTGGAGCACTTTGCGGCATACAGGAACAGGCAGCAGGAATATCTGGTGAGTGCATGGGCGTGAGAAACTGGTTAGGGAGGCAGTTGTTTTCTTATAATGTTTTTAGAGGGTAAGAAAACACTGTATCAGGCTGTTGTGCAACTGTTCTGCTGAATAAATCAGCTTTGAACTTACATCCCCTCATCAACCAAGGAGGATGCTTAGAATTCACACCAAAGCAGAACTTTGCCTGTTCAGATGGCAAAATATGCCTGTTCAGATGGCAAAAAGCAGCTTCTGTCAAGTTAGCAGGGACAAGTCCAAATACTAAATTAGATTTGGTTCTAAGACCTGAACACTCCCCCTTATAAAATCTCTTGATTTTTGTTGTATCCTAGTTTTAAAAGCAGAGCTCTTTCCTCTAGATCCAGAGCTGGTTTTGAATGTTAACATCCTTCTCATGAAATTCAGTGCATTTTATAATTCTTTGTAATTGACTTCACTCCCATTCCTTTTAAACCAAAACTGGGCTGTGGCTCTAAGTATGGGTAGACTAAATTTATCCAATAGGCCAGTGTTTCCCAAACATTGGGGAACCCCAACAAAAAAATGTCATATATGGGTATTTTTGCACAATCCTCTCAAGCCTATCTCTATTCACTGAGGACAAAAATAGATGATATCTGAAATACCTGTATGCACTTAATGCAGCTGACTTTCGTTATTTGAAGAGAAGCCATAGGAGGAAGTGTTCAAGATTGGGACTGTGGCATGGGGTGGGGCATTTGTCTTGTGTGTGGTGGGGGTTTAACCCCTATTTTTCCATGCTACAGTCAAAATGAAAATATATCCCCCCCCCAGCTGCTATTGCCCATATCAGGTTTCCCTCTGGGGCAAACAGCAGCATTGGAGGGAGGCAGTTTTCACACAAGATGAAGAAAAAGCAGTCCATGGACAGAAGACTGGAACTGATGAATAGAGGGAAAATTCCCTGGGGTGATGGGGGATAATGCAATGCCTTTTTACTTGTTGCACTGCCGCATAAAGGACTCTGGTGGACTCTGATCTGGAAGACAGGTCCCAATCCCTACTCAGGCACAGCTTTGCAGGACCACTCTAGTTCTCTGCTTCAGTTCCCCATCCTTAAAGTCATAATCCCACAGAATTACTGTAAAGATGACCAGGTTAAAACACTATATTAGAAAGAAAGAAAATGTATCCCAGCCTTCAGTAGTACCTTCTCAGTGCTGTTTTAAGCAAAATCAGTGCGCAACGTCATGCTGGAAGCAGCTACCCACATCTGTTCCACCTTGTGTCCACAATGAAATGAAATGGACACGTGCAGCTGTTTTAAATATAACGTAGTACATGCTTGATCTGTTACATTTGAAGCACGACGGTGAGTATTGCACGTTGTGATTTCACAATGCAAGAAGTGGCTGGAAGAAGGACTGAAGAACAGAGAGATGATTTTCAGGTTGCCAAAATGTATTTTAACAACCACTTCCCCCCACCCCACCCCAAATATTTTTACATAGAGTGGGAGCTTTTGCTTTATAACAGTAAAAGGAGCTCACAGAAGAGGGAGGAGTCAGCAAAACAACTATTCTCCTCCATCACAAGGCTCTCTCTCCATCCGCTATATTAAAAAAGGATGTCATGGTACTGTCAGGGTCAACCTAGACAATGCATTAAGCACCTCTATGCACTTAATGAACCAGACTTGTTATTTGAATAGCAGCCATGGGTGGAGGGAGGGGCATTTCAATAGTTGCAGAGGGAAGGTGAGGTGGATCTGGACTGTGGCATGTTGGGAGTGGGGATTTAACCCTTTCTGCTAGTCCAGGCCTCCTCTTTTGCTGCAACTGTTGGAGCTAATAAACTGTGACTACTGCCTCTCCCTGTTAAGCTAACAGAGAGGTCATGTTAGAATCCCTACACAGTTTTGGCGCAGACCCATATGAATCTGCTCAGTTATTAAGATCATCATCTGAGGCTTTGCTTCATATCCTGCCTCAGTATGAGGCATGGTCAGTAGGCATGTGGGACCAGGCCTTATCAGCAGTACCACCCAGGTTGTGGAACTCCCTCTTCTTGGAGGTTCATGTGGTCCCCACATTGCAAGCCTTTCACAGAGCTGTGAGGACTGTTCTTTTCCACAGGGTGTTTGATCTTGAGTAATTCTGGCTCTATGTTGGTGGGGTTGTGGTTGCTCTGTTCAGATGTTCTCTCTAACTCTATGGATTTCAGACACTGTATTTTTAATGAGGTTTTCTCACATTTTCTGGTCCTGTTTATCATTCTCCTCCTCTCCCTGATGTTCCTCATCACCCCCATTGGCCATCCATCATTGGCCATACTCATCTCATTATTGGCCATGCTCGTCCAGAACATCTGGAGCAGACCAGGTTGCTGATACCTGTAAATCCATCCCAAAGCCAATGTGCAGTGAAACTTGGGGAAATGTCTCTCTAACATCCCTGCTTTCTTTGGAAGGGTTTTTATCAATGGGTGTACCGAACACATGAAGACGCAGAAGAGGACAGAGCTCGGCAGTCAGCTTCCAACTCATACCTGAATGGAAGTCATTCTGAATCTTGTAAAGGAGATCTCTCAATCGAGGAAAATGATCCCCTTAATGACAGCCAGCAAGACGAAGGTAAGACATTCCTTGCCAGTGAGGGAAATGATCTCTAGGCAGTGATCTGTAGCTGTCCTCTGATGGGGTTGGGGTGGAGAGGGATAGCTTGGTGATGCAAAAGGCCTCCTGGCCCCCCTTCTTAGTAGGTCTATAAAATAGTAGGTCTATAAAAGACTTTCCTTGAAAAGCCACTGCCCTCTAAAGTACTGGGCTAGATAGACCTACGATCCGGTTCATTATAATGCAGTTTTTTGTATGATACATCAGTAGAATGTGAGGTGGATATGCCTTTCTGGTAAGGCAAGGTGGCAGAGACAATAATTGATACCTGAATCACTGTGGATGTTTAATTTGGAACAGGGGTTCTTTTCTTGTCTTCAACAGACAGTCTTCAAGGGTTGCCATTCAACCCTTGCCTATTACAGGGACTGGAGACTGGGCATTTCCCCGGACCGTGTCAGTTTCCTGCTTTGTGCTATACAAGTGTGAGTCAGTGGGTGAGGAATCTGGTAGATCACTCAGGATGCCGCAAGGAGAAGCCTATGTGCAGAACTTCATTCCTGCATCTCCTCCTCTGTGGTCTCTCACACTGGTTTCATATATACAAACTTTGTCTCCAAAACAGTACATCTGTTTTTATTGACCTCTTTAGCTGTGCACTAGAGAAAAATCACTGAGCCCCAGGATGCAGTGTTGTAGGGAAATTGACTTGGCAGCTGCAATGTCAAGCCACAAACCCAGCATAATTACACAGTGCCTTGGCTTGTGGTTGACATATATCACACTGGGCAGTGTATTTATTTTATATTTTACTGAATTGCTTGTATCCCTTGTGCCACGTAGGATGCCAGCTCAGTCTTTCTCTCAACTTGTTACCCCAAATTGGATGCGACTGACTTGTAGCTAAACTGTGGGATTCTTAATGAGAATGTTATTGAGAAAAGGGGATTGTGGGATTCTATTTACTGACAATGCTATATTTGGCTGAAGCTGTAATGTGGGGACTAACCAAGATGGCAAGAGATGAGAGTATTAAGACATCTGAGTCCCATTTGATATTTTGCCTATGTAGCTTCTCTTTGAAAGGAAGTATGCTTTACTTAGCCGAACTTTCCCCACTGGGTTACTGTGAAGATAAAACTGGGTATAGCGTTGAGACCTTGAGTTTCTTCAAGCAAGAGTGGGGTGCAAATATAAATAAAATTAATACCTTAATAGGATGTTGCATAGCATCATATTTCAGCAAAATAATGAATGAAATTAAAACGTGCTTTAAAATTGAGACTGAGTGTTTGCTCAATAGGATCCTAAGAGGTTTGAGAATCAGCCCCACCAGTTGTGTCTAGTACTACCTGTCAGTGTCGCCCCCTCTCCCAAGACATTTCAAGACGTTTAAAATTTCTTTTGATGGCTTATAGTTGGAAGAAGCATCACTGCCAGAATTTCAAGTAATTTTGTTGACTGAGCAGAAGCGAGGAGGGCTTTTAAAGTTCATCAGTGATAATCACATTTTTAAAAGCTTTTGAATATTCATATTTGCATTGTGTGCTCTTGGCTGACTCGCAGTGTGATGGCATGTGCTTTGATTGCATGATTGACAGTGTAATCCTAATCGTGCCTGTTCAGAAATGAGCCACATGGAATTCAGTGGTACTCACTCTCAAATAAGTGTAGGGATAGCATTGTAGTCCTTGCCAAATGTTTTAAACATCCACCTCTCAACAATCCCAGGTTTCATGAGGTCAGAGATTATGGGAGTTGCACATCATATACATACACACGCCTTTACTGTGGTCTTTGACACCTGAGATGTGTAGTTTCATGACCCACCCTCTACCTGTGACTGTAATTTGTTGTAGAGTTGGAAGGGACCCTGAGGGTCAAGTCCTCCTTTGTGCTATGTGGACACACCTGTGAGATGGTTTTTGTTTTTATTTTTAATGAACTCGGTAATATCACAGTGTTCATAAATGCCAAGAGGGCATTTTAATTATGGCATGTTCTCACTCCTCCTGTGCATATATGGCTTTTTGTGCTGCTTCAGGGATCCTGAGAATTCTTTTGATATGATACAGCTTGTGCTCCTGTCTCCATCTCTGTGCTCTTCTAATGACTGAACTTTGGCTTGCAGAATTGGCCCTTCAGACTTTTGACTCCCCGTTAATCATCAGAGAAGACACTTCTCTTATTAGCCTAACGGTGGACAATGTTCACCTGGAACATGGCGTCGTGTATGAATACGTCAGCACTGCTGGGATCAGGAGTTTTGTCCTGGAGAAGATCATTGAACCCAAGGGGTCCTTCAACCTCACAGCAAAGGTTTATACCATTTGGTGTTATTCTTTAATGCATCAACCAGGCACCCACTTTTCCCTGTCCCTGAAGCTCAATAGAGTAACAAATGTATATAAAGGTAAAGGTAAAGGGACCCCTGACCATTAGGTCCAGTCGTGACCGACTCTGGTGTTGCGGCACTCATCTCGCGTTATTGGCCGAGGGAGCCGGTGTACAGCTTCCATGTCATGTGGCCAGCATAACTAAGCAGCTTCTGGCGAACCAGAGCAGCACACGGAAACATCGTTTACCTTCCCGCTGGAGCGGTACCTGTTTATCTACTTGCACATTGACATGCTTTCGAACTGCTAGGTTGGCAGGAGCTGGGACCGAGCAATGGGAGCTCACCCCATCGCGGGGATTCGAACCGCCGACCTTCTGATCGGCAAGCCCTAGGCTCTGTGGTTTAACCCACAGCGCCACCCACGTCCCAACAAATGTATATAGAAATGTGTTAAAATATATTGAAGTATATTAAAATCCATTTGCAATGGAAAAGGACCCTCTGTTGACGGCAGACAACCTAATGGGAGATGGTGTACAATGAGTTAAAGAAAATCTTTAAATGTACCTTTCCTAAGAAACCAGAAGCATTTCTTCTAGGTGTAATTGGGAATGGAATTGCCTAAGAAAGCCCACAACCTATTCTTATACGCAACAACCAGCAGCAAGGGATAGTATATGCAAGATGTTGGAAATTAAGAGAAATCCCATGGAAAAAATAATGGCTATGCAAACTAATTGAATATGCCAAGCTTGCCAGTATGACATCTGAAATAAGAAACCAAGATGACTTGGTTGTGAGTGGGAGTACCAAGGGGGATATTTATTGGACCTTAAATATGACGTCCAGGTTAGGGGATGCTTTGTGGCCAACAGTTGACATTATAAAAGATAAGAGATTGTGGAAAATTAGGTGAAGAACTAGTGTATATGCAGCCAAATAATATGTATAAAGAACAGTCATGAAACGCTGGGTGGGAAGTCAAATAGATTTATTGTATATTGTATGCAAAAGGAGATGTAACTGTAAAACTAAAGAAACTAAAAAAAAAGTTAGATGGCTGCAGAGATGTTGAGACTCGCTGCAGATTGCAGCTGGCAAAGTTTTTTTTTAAAACAGTGGGGGGGGGGACACACCAAGGAAAAACCTGTCATCCAACACCTCATTACTACATTCTGTTAAGTCAACCCCCACCTCTTCCAAAACATTCTTAGAAATCTATCTACTTTCCACAGAAATGAATTTCCCTCTCACTTTTTGTGGAATGAGGGTTCCACAAAAACAAAGAACAAAATGTGAGTCACCACTTGCGTTACAATTTGCCTTTCCAAAGTGTTCCCTTGAAATACGCCAGGAAGCATGTCTACCTGCCCAGTTGTCATGTTTGTTTGCCTTTGGAATTGTGCAGTCCCGGCTGATGTTGTATTTCCAATGTTTCATCTGCTTAGAGGCTTGCTTAGAACCAAGCAAGGTAATTATTTTCTCCTGCTTTAGATTTTGGAGACCTTTGCTACAGATGACAGCTTCTTTGTGAAGAACTGCAGAAGGCTTATGTCCCTCAGCAATGCTGTGGTCACCATGCCACAATATGAGTGCCGGCAGATTTGTGACACAAAGTTGGAGAGCATCAGCAGAAGGGTTGCCAGCTATCAAGGGGTGAGATCATTGTGCACAACAACATCATGACACTGGAGCATAGTGATGCCTTTAGATTTCAAATCCCCTTTCAAGGAGGTTGCCTGGGTATAGGTGTGCATTAGGTTACGTGCTTTCAACTTTTAGATGGCTTTCTGGTTTTATTGAGATTGCAGATTGTGAAACACTTGAACCATATCTAGTTAAGGGCCTTCTTCACACAGAAGCAGGCTTTACAATCTGACAGTTCGGACTGGATGCACACAGCTCATTTTACAAAGCCAAGATATGACGCCTGCAGATCAGACAGGAAGCAGGAGTAAGGGGCTCCTATCTACCCTCCTCATCAAAAATCAGTGGGATTATGGTTTTAAATAAATAAATAAATAAATAAATAAACGAATAAATAAATAAATAAATAAATGAGTAGCACATATCCAGAACCCACAGCTCCATGCACAGTCTTTTGGAACAGAGCCCCAGTTTACATCATGGGATGTAAGTATTCACCTGCTATCATGGACTATTTTCTACATCATTTCTGGTCTCTCCTGTATTCTGTGAACATCTTGAAGCATACTATACATAGATTTATGTAGTTACAGTGGTGCCTCGACATACTAATTTAATCCATTCCGAAGGCACCTTCGTAGGTCGAAAAATTCGTAAGTCAAAAAACGCCATTGGAATCGCGATTTCCCATGGGAATGCATTGGAAACGGAAAAATTCGTAAGTCGAAGCAACCCTATCTAAAAATCCCTAAGTCGAAAAATCCCTGTCTAAAACCGCTGCAGTTTCCTTTCGGATGTCGAGACATTTGTAAGCTATTAGCCCCATTTGTAAGTCGGAAAATTTTGTTGTCGAGTCATTCGTAAGTCGAGGTACAACTGTACTTAATAAGGAAATACATTTATTGGAAAGAGGGCCACAGAGGTTTTTTTTCTTTTGTGGGTGGAGCTGCTGATGGAAATGGGGGGGGGGGAGCAGCTGTGGTAGGTAGTTCGGTTTATTTATAAGTGCATAGACCCAGGGGCAAGTAGTTTGTGGATTAGTGTGCTAGTACAATTGAAACATTTTTCTTTCTTTCCCTAGTTCGCAGATGAGTTGAAAACCAAGGTGAGCCCACCCTTCAAACGAGCCACAACGGAACTTCACCCTCTGAGCAGCATGGATTTCTGCCCCACCAACTGCCACATTAACCTCATGGAAGTGTCGTATCCCAAAAACACTACCTCGGTGGCTAGGTCGTTCAGCATTCGCATCGGACGGAAGCCTTCTATTATTGGCCTAGATCCAGAACAAGGTGCTCACTATCTCTCTTAAGAGCTTTGCATACCCATTGGAGCAACACCCAGTTGTTGTGTCAAGACCTAATTCAAGAAGAATGCTTCTACTAAGATGCCCGATCCCCTTTGAAGTTTTTATGAAAACATCTGACTCTGTCATAGGGCACAGCATAATAGTAGGAATAGGGTGGGTGGGGATGAGCATGGCTATCATCCTGCACATGACAGCCAAGCAGCCTTAAGCAAATTGCCCCCTTTTCTGTATAGAAGGGATGGTTTATTGACTGGGAAAGAAACTTGAAACAAGAGATCCATCACCATGCAAATATGTTGTGGCTGCAAGGCTTGGCAGCTGTAAGTAGGCAATTGGACAACTGAGATACTGGCAACAGGGAAAGGAAGGCCAAAGGTCTAGGACTAGGTCATGGTTGCTGTTCTTGCCCTAGTATTTACAGAATTTGACAAGCTTGAGTACAGCTATTAGCCTGCTGATAATTCCAGATAAGTAAATAAATTTCATAAGGGACCCAGGTGGCGCTGTGGTTAAACCACTGAGCCTAGGGCTTGCTGATCAGAAGGTCGGCGGTTCGAATCCCTGTGACGGGGTGAGCTCCCGTTGCTTGGTCCCAGCTCCTGCCAACCTAGCAGTTCGAAAGCATGTCAAAATGCAAGTAGATAAATAGGAACCGCTACAGCGGGAAGGTAAACGGCGTTTCCATGTGCTGCTCTGGTTTGCCAGAAGCGGCTTTGTCATGCTGGCCACATGACCTGGAAGCTATACTCTGGCTCCCTCGGCCAATAATGCGAGATGAGTGCGCAACCCCAGAGTCGGTCACGACTGGACCTAATGGTCAGGAGTCCCTTTACCTTTACCTTTACCTAAATAAATTTCATAAGCATAGTTCTAACCTTTAGGTAAATTTTAAAGGATTTCTCTACGATGACTACAAAGGGTCTTCTGGGGCAGGGAAATTCTGCGCAATTCCTTATTTCTTCCCATCTGTCACTTATATCTTCCCCCTTTTGGAAAACAGTTCAATAAATAACAAACAAAATAATTTGAGGTTGCTCCTTAAAAGAAGCTTTAAAGACAAGTGCTTTTTGTAACGAGCATTTTCAAATGTTTAACAGGAAGCTTAAATCCAGTCTCGTATACTCAGCACTGCATAGCCAGCATGGCTGCACCGTCATGGAGATGCTTGGCGCCAGAAAATGGGGACCTCAACCCACATGGACAATACGATGGTTGCTATGGCCAAGAGAATGGAGGAACTCCTCAGGAGGAGAGAGGTCTCACCTTTCTGTTGAAGCAAGAAGATCGGGAGATACAGGACTCCTACTTGCAGCTCTTCAACAAACTAGATGTAGCAGTTAAAGAAATGAAACAATACGTCTTTCAGATAAATAAGTGAGTTGGGTTAACATCTTGCCTTTAGAAATATTTGTGCTCAGTCGGGGGGGGGGGAGATTGAAGTTAGAATTGAATTATAACTCTCAATGTGCCTTTAGCTTTAGCATGCCTTAGAGCAGGGGTGATGCAGAGCCTCGATTAAGGTTTAAAAGCATGGGGAGATTTACAGAGCTTCAGCCTACAGGTGTCCCCATGTATCTATAGCAGAGATTACACTTCTGACTCCTGGAGCCCTTGGCTTGTTTTTCTTCTTACCATGATACATTCTGCATCTGCAGGCTTTTGTCCACCATTACTGAACCCACGGCAGCAGGATTATGCGAGCTTCCCTCCATGGAGGAGATGCCCGCCACATCCTTGGTCTCGGAAGAGAGCGATATTGACAAAGTAGAGCATGGGATGAAGAAGGTTTGTTTCAAAGTGTCTGAGGAGGACCAGGAAGATTCAGGACATGATACAATGAGTTACAGAGACTCATACAGGTGGGTTCAGTGAGTCGCACTGATCGGAAGCCATTTCACTTGGATACTGAGAAGATTATACGTCCATGTATAATCAAATGAATCACATACTGCTGTTAAAACTGGTGATATCAAGAATCCTCATGTTCTTCTGCTTGATGGTTTCATCTAGTAGCAGACTTGGGTAGTGGAGTACCTATCAGGAAGTGAAAAAAGAACCACCTAAAAATAAGTTTTTTGCATCCTTGGAGAACTCCCAGAAGTATATTTGTAAAATAAAAGAAAATTATAGAGAGCGAGAGAGCAGAAACAGAGAAGGAAGCCCCTTGGCAACAAGATTTTAAGAGCATACAGGGTGATGATGGTAGTTGAGAGAAAGAGAAATGTCTAAAGAATTGTACTGCCTGAGCCCCTGACAAGTTATGAAAAGGGTCATAGAAAGAGGGGTGATTAGGGACCCCTGACAGCTTGTTATAACTATCCTTGAGAAGAGAGATTGTGAGTTGGGTGGAAGGAATGTGGGCCATGAGATCTAAAAACTCCCCACAACCACCCACTCTGTACATGGATGTTTCAGAAGGGCCGCAAAGCAAAAGGATTCATTTCCCTTTATTCATCCTCCAGAACTGCACCGGCCCCATATAGCTTTGAAATGCTCAAATTTGGGCCCAGCAGCACAGCTGGGGAAAATCCCTGGGGAGCAGGGGAAAATTCACCTTTTTTTCTCTTTCTGACCGCTGAAATTTCCCTTTCCAGAGATCAGTAGTTCTCTCTGACTGAGCCCACAGAATTGTATTGCAGGTCCTAGTTATTAATGAATGCATTTGAGAACATGCACTAAGCTAGAAGTAGAGGCGGTTTTAGTGTAGTCCCACACTGGGTGCTGGTATTGCAGGGGGTGCTGCAACAATGATGTAGAACGGAGCACGAGAGGCGGGGGGGGGGGATTTTTAGCATTGCACAGGGCACCACTGAAATTTGAGAACCCAAAGTCCACCACCGCTAGAACATGACATATCAAGAAGGATCTCTGGTATATCATAGCCCCTGTGCACATTTTGTGATGCCTATAATTCTGCTTATTACATGCAAGACATGCCTTTTGGGCTGGCACACTTCTTTATGTGTCACCACAAGAAAAATGTTTGTTGCACCACAATCTGTGAATCCATTCCAGCAAATGTTAACTATGGCTAAATTAGGAGATTAGCCACAGCTAACCTTTATTAAATTTGTGTCCTTTGTTTCTTTAAATTGTGTCCTTTGTCTTATAGATATAGACACCTACCAATCTTACATTCTTACTCAAAGGGTTCTTGCACTTTGATAATAGAGCAGAATCATAACCCATCTATTGCCCTTCTGGTTTGCTGGTTGTTTGTACATTACCACATTTTATTCTAGAATGACTTACCATATGGGAGGCCACTTGTAAGATTTACAAACAAAAGTTAAATGTTTTGTGCAGTGATGCAGGATGAAGGGAAAAGCAATGGGGAATTGAAGTGACTCCAAATAGTTGCATTTTGACTAATGCTGTTCTCAGTGACACAGAATGTTCACAGCAACAGCTACCCACTAGCTACGGTAGCAATACCTTCTTACTGTTTAGTACATCTGCATTGCAAGGTAGGAGGAATTTGTCCCTCTTCATAGGAAGGACATTCCATCACTCCAGACAAATTCAGTTGATTTTCTCCATGGTTTTCCTAATCTCATCTGCCCTAACAAGCTAAAATCCACATGTTTTTAAATCTTACCAATTCTTTCCCTCTTTAAAAAGCACTCTGTGCTTAAAATCTGCTAACAAATGGATCATCGCTCCTTATATACTTAGGACTGTTCCCAAATGTACAGTAGAGCACATATGACATGGGCCAGGCCCTAATCATTACTTGCACAGTACGAATTTAAGTGCATCCAGTCCAGAGTTCACAACAATTTGACATGGTGCACATGTCAGTCACAGGATCAACTTACAGCAGGGCCTCAGTGATCAAGGCAGGTCAGGTGAGGTCAGAGGGAGGAATTTTCCTCTTTATCCAGTGAAGCATCGCAACTGGGAAGAGGGAATCTTTTGTGGGTTTTTCAGGAGTAGACGCCTGTTAGCTTCAGACTGGTTCTGCAGCTGTTGTTTGCAGAACTGTTAACTTGTTGTCTTATGTGTACAAACACACAATCCACAGAAAACACAGACTAATTGGACTTTATAACGATTACATCTACAGCAGGATTTTTTTTGCATTACTCAGATCAGCAGGCACCAGTCTGAGGCACATGGAAGTAGACTGAATTAACCACAGCCCTGCTGTTTGGAAGATCTCACAAGAGATTTCAAGTAATGCACTTTTTTTTTTTTACTTTGTGGTTTTGTGTCCTAAGTGGAACAATTTCTGGATCACACATGAGAAGGATAGGAGAGAACAGAATACGCTGTTTTTGAAGGGGCTGCCAACCAGCTAGAGGCTTTTTCGCTGCCTGAATCATAGCCCTTCGATGAGGGCATTACGAGACTCATACCACCACCACCCCCAGGTGAAAACTGACAAGTGAAAGATAGCTTGGTCCCTGTCCACTTGTTCCAACAAGGGAATCTAAAGATGCAAGGAAGTTGCCCACTCCTCTGTATTGCTGATTGAAGGAGCAAATAAGCTAAATTAGGTTCCAGCAATACAGAGGATACAAAATGGATTTAGGCCAAGATACACAAGGCTTTCCTCTAATAGTTCCCCCTCTTGCCAGGCACATCAACAACATGAGGTAATTAATGGTGACGACGGGGCAGGGGGGAGTCATTTCATAGTAGTAAAAAAAACCACAACCAGTTTGAACTGGCTCTTCATCTCAATTGATTTCAATCCAATACCAGAGCTAAAATTCAAATACTCTTTATTTAGTGGATCATAACAATAAGGAACTAAGGCACCTGTACTGCAGAACAGAAATTCCATCCAACCATTCTGCAGGCAATGCTATTTTGAAGAGACCTTTTTAGTCTAATAGGAGCGGATTTATATATTGTTCAAATATCTCCTGACTACTCCTGTCACTATGGAAATGAGTCTCGCAAATACTCAACGACTTTACTATTAGACTGCTGTAGAAAGTCAAGACTGTCTGAAAAACAGCTTTGTGCATTTCAGTTCCTCAAACGTGGTTCCCTCACTCCCCACCCCCACCCTCTGCCATTGTAATATAACACTATAAAACCACAGAAGTTTTCAGGTAGCTTGGAAGCACTTCTAGTAGCCGCTGTTACAGAGAAGTCTTTCCTATTCAAGTCTGTGAACATTGTGTTCCCAGAAGACTCAGAAGGGGAAAACAGTAAAAGAATAAAAGTTCAGGTTTCCCACCCCCTTACCCTGATTTCTTGTTTTTTCAGTTGGTTTCAGAAAACAGAGATCCAAAATATTTGTGTCTGAAAATCTTGTCTTAAGGCATAAGTGGCCAGCTGCTTCTCATGGCATATATGTCACCTAGTGAAACATCACACCGTTCAAGCTTTAAAATGTTTATGTACCTCTGTGTGTGTGTGTAAATAAATCTTGAGCAGTGCATAGTGATACCTCGGGTTACAAATTCTTCAGGTTACAGACGCTTCAGGTTACAGACTCCACTAACCCAGAAATAGTGCCTCGGGTTAAGAACTTTGCTTCAGGATGAGAACAGAAATTGTGCTCCGGCGGCACAGTGGCAGCGGGAGGCCCCATTAGCTAAAGTGGTGCTTCAGGTTAAGAGCAGTTTCAGGTTAAGAACAGACCTCCAGAACGAATTAAGTTCTTATCCCGAGGTACCACTATATAATATAAAATTTATTTTTTTTAAAAAAAACAAAGACGATGAATCAGTATAAAACCCCAAAATAGTGATATTTTGACAGATCACCCTGGTTGGTGCTAGAAGGGAAGAATAAAGCCCAATAGGAAGATCTACATTTGAACTGCATTTCCTGCTGCAGTGATTCAAGCGCTGGTAGCTCTTTCACCCATACTGGACTTTTTAATCAGGGGACCCCTTCCTCTTAAACATGTAATTTAATTGTGTTCATTTCCACATACATGTCACGCCTTAGGATTGTTGTGAGCGTAGTGATCCAGGTACATTGAGTATTTCTCCTGTGTTGTTGGCAAAGGAGATGGAATTTTGTGTGAAGCAGAGCTCTCAACATGACAACCAACCAAAGAAAGCTACTGAGCGGGAGCCAAAAACTGTCAAATGCTTGTAGAAAATCCCCAGCGTGTTTTGCAACCTGTGCATTAAAGAAAATAGGCCATGGCAATTCAATTAGAAGTGCTATTTCTAGCACGTCAAGATTCCTAGTCACAGGAATTAGCATCATTTATTTCCTCTAAGAGCCGAGCATTGAACATGTAAAAAGCACATTTTGCATGGTTTAAATCCTCAGTTTTGGTTCCATAGAAAAGCTGTTGGTGGGTGGTAGGCTAATCTTTTGCTGGCAGTGTATCTTCAGGGTTTGTTGGTTTGTTGTTGTTGTTTTGTTTGAAAAAACCCTACCTACTCACAGTGGAATTTGTTTTAATGCAATAGAAATAATTTTATTCAGCTTTTCATATGACTCCTATTCCTGTGCTGGGTTTTGTTTAATGGGTTCTATAATTGAGCCTAATCTGCCCTAGATGACACAGTGAGATCAAAGGCAGATTCCCAGTGGGGCTGTCACTTCTTTCAGAATTTAAATGAAAGATGAGAGAGATTGTTCAGTCTTACCTCTTTTAGACTCAGACGATTGAGCATACATAACCTATATAATAGCAATTCAAGAAGGAATCAAATGTGTTTTGATTGGTTTTGGTCAGAAAATGGATATGCCGGGGTTTACAAGAATGGGTAAAGCACAGCTAAGAAGATACTTAGCTGGCATTAGTCATGGTTTGTTGTACGAGATCTGATTCGGACAATCAGTTTACCTTTCATAGCCATTTGTCTCTTCCCAACATTCCTAAACATAGTGTAGTATATCCCTTTCAGAAATTAAGAGAAATAGATACCTTTGAGAACAACTTATATGTTGATAGCAGAAATCAAGTGGAGCATTCTCCTTCATCCCCCCCCTGTCATTTTGATTAAGATGAAACAGCTCTTGGATATCCTGTGCTGTTAAGATTGCAGATCTACACAGACAAAAGTATCATGTCATATTATTCTCCTGCTCATCATTTTTTAATCCCCACAACAACCCTAAGAGGAAGCCTAGGAAAGGCTGAGATGCAGTGACTGGCCCAAGGTGAACCCACTGAGCTTCATGGCCAAGTGGGGATTTGAACCCTGGTTTCCCAGGTCCTAGTCCAACACTCTGGGTATGTCTCTGTATCCAAGGAGCTAACAAGTTCTCATAAGGGTCTATTCCATAGCAAAGTCCCCTGTGGTAGCCCAGGGTATGGAGCATAGCTGCCAAGTTATCCCTTTTTTAAAGGGATTTTCCATTATGCTGAATAGGCTTCCTCGCGAGAAAAGGGAAAACTTGGCAGCTATGGTATGGAGTTTCAGACTTGAATCCCACATACATGTGAATTCAGGTATCACCAAACTCATGGGCTTGTGGTTCCCTGGACCTTCATTTCCCATTTTCAACACGGGAGCAAAAAAGACTTCCCTTATGGAAGCATAAATTATATCCCATTTGGAGCATATTTTAAAGACTGCAGTGTTCATTTCAATAATGTTGCATAAATTATATCCCATTCAGAGAAGGTGCCTCCAGTCGCATCTGATTGGTTAACGTTGTGGCACATCAGGACCAGAGGCCAAATGTGGTCCTCCAGACCTCCCTGTCTGATCCTTGGGATTTTCCCTAGGCCACACTTCTCAGGGCCTCCATAAATGTTTTTGCCTGGCCAGAATGTGACCTTGAACTCTCATAATGCCTTCTTGCTCACCTTGGTGGACAATATAGAGGGGTGTGTTTTGAAACAAACTTACTGCACAGATGTCATATTTAGATTGATTGATTGAGGCATACTCTTGCTTCTTTTCACCATTAGCATGTGACCCATTTTGACTCCTATGTAAAAGAGTAAGAATAGCTAATAGAAAACTTAGGATAGTTACGTTAGGTCGGGAAATTGGAACTCTAAAGAATTCTGCTGCTGGTTCTGCAGATTATGCTCTCTAATAAAAATGTATGTTTATGTTTAAATCTGTGTTCTAGTCTGGGTAGATTCTATGGCAATTGTATCTCACCCGACATGCTTTGTGTAGATGTACTTGAGTATGATGATAAAACCAGAGTCCTACTCCTTTTTTTAAGTCAGAAGGCGGCAGTGGCAGGTAGTTTTAAGGGAAGTCTGGACTCAGCAGAATAGCTGAGTGACTGTCCTTGTGACCATCCAGGGATACACCTGGAAATGTCACAAAACAGGTACCGAAAACAGTGTTCCATCATTGTGCATTCTAATAAAAGAACAGTGTGGTTTTAAGTTAAATCTGAACTTTAGAGTCAAGCAACAGAACATGGAAGCTCAATGACGAAGTCCCTGTGGTCAAAGAATCAACTAAATTTGGGTTAGAGTTTGAACTTCTAACCCTCGTCTTTAGTCACTGAGATGAGCTCTGGTAGCAAAGAGTAATGCTACAGTTCTGCAATCTGTCTTCATCAGTGAAAGATGAAGTATTCTAGGACAGAGTTCAAAAGTTTGCTGTCACTAAAGGATGGTATCCTCTTACTGTGTTGCCCATTGTACACCACATTAAACCCTTGGAGACAGGCAGGAGAGAAATGAAAGAATGCCCTTGGATATCCCCTCTCCCCCAAGGTGCTAACTATGCATAGCTGAAATTCTCCATATGAAGAGATTCTTAGTTTCTACACATTTTTCTTCCAGTGAGTGCAACAGTAACCGGGACTCTGTGCTTTCCTACACCAGCGTACGGAGTAACAGCTCTTATTTGGGCAGTGATGAGATGGGATCAGGTGAGTGAACGCTGTGCTTCTATAATGAGACCATTAATAAAGCAGGGTTCAACAATGTGTGGACCATGAGCCAATTCTCCAGTAGATGCCAGTCTATTATTTAGCTGCTCACTTGTGTTTTCTTAGTGTCCCCATAGCAACCACCCTCCTTGCAGGCTTATGGAACGAAAAAAGCCCATGCCATACGCTATGTTCAAGTGGAAAGGGAAACTTCAAAAATCAGTTGGGTCATCTTGTTCATCTTGGTTCTTAGAGCACTTTCAGTTCTCCTTCTTTCCTTTTCACCCCTTCAGACAGATACCGTATAAGGAGGTGGTTGATTGCAGCCTAAAGTAGTTGTAGTTGATATTGCTGTTGTCATTATATATTAAATTTCTAGATAGGCCTTTACTTCTGACATTCTTTCCATTGGAATATGTTTGCATGAAAACAAGCCCCAAGTTTTACTGTTCCCACCATTAGGTGATGAACTCCCCAATGACATGAGGATACCTTCAGACAAACAAGACAAACTGCACGGCTGCCTCGAGCATCTATTTAACCAGGTGAGTGACACAAACGCTTATTATGTAGAACAGTGATCTTCACTGCTTTTGCCATACTCTCATAGAGTGCATGCTCTTCCAGATGCTTAGGAACCAGTATCGTTGATTAGCAATTGGGTGCTCTTTTCTTGACATTCTCTGTGATGGGGTTCAACAAATATTCTGTTGCTCATTCAGGCCATGGCTCATCTACTTGGCTTCATCTTGAGTGCCTCAGAGCATGACAGTTGTCTTCGGTTGTTCGCCCACAGCACTTGGTGTTCAGAAATATACTCCTTCTGGTCTTGAACCAATTTAGCTATTGTGATTTGGGGAGGGCATGGGGCACACATGGGGGAAGGAGTTGTGTAAGCAGAATTTCTTGCACTGATGAGATATGTTACCGCCCATGGTTTCCCCTAGAAAAATAAATAAAAAAACCACCTCTCTGGAAACTCTTGAAGAATTTTCAAGACTCACTAAATGTGCTTCGTTGCAGGTGGATGCTATCAATGCCCTTCTCAAAGGACCAGTAATAAGCAAGGCTTTTGAAGAAACAAAACATTTTCCAATGGACCACAGTTTACAAGGTAAACTTGCCAGAACATCATGTGCCCAGGATAATCTTGCTTTTCTCAGAACTTTACAGCTAGGTCCAGACGCAACTTGCTCAATCTCCAGCCGTTCCCCTTCTTCTTCCTCCTTCCTTCCTTCTGATGTGTGAACTCGCTTCTCCTTTCTTGAGAGAGGGGATAGGAAAACCTGGAATGTGATTGACATCACATCACGTTACAGGGGAGACAGAAGGAAAAGACACTGTGCTGCTGCTGTCAGTGGTAGCCATTAATTCCTCATAAGTTCCAGTTTCCAGCCCTATTGTATGTTTGACTTATTTGATGTAACTATATGTTTGCATTGTTTCACTGCAGGTTAGTTTTGCTGCTCTGTACAGATGCCCAGTTATGTTGTATTTTAAAATAACAATAACAATAACAATAATAATTGCAGCTTTAATTTTTCATCAGAGCCAACTTTTCAGAGGGCTTAGTTGGGATTAGCACAGTATGCAGTCAGGTACTGTTTTGAACTACTCTGGCATTGTTCAATTGCTCAGCCTAAAGTCCCTCTTCTTCTGCAGAATTTAAGCAAAAAGAAGAAACCACAATTCGGAGCAGGAACAAGATTCAAGTCAGCATCCAAGAAGATCCCTGGAACCTTCCGCTCCGAATCAAGAACCTTGTGGAGACCATACAGAAATACGTGGAAGGTCTGTGAAAAGGGATGCTGGCGGAAAGCTCTTTGGTTTATTTTTCGTATTGTGAAAAGGGTAGTAGAGGGACCGGGGATTGATCTGGGCTACCTTTATTGCAAATCCGGGTTTCTACCCATTGGACTGGATCAGTTTTGGGTGGGTTCACGTTTTTGCACTGACATGAGCTGAAAACATTTCTGATGAGACATAATTGGCCTATGTTTGGCAGATGGAGATTTCTAACAGATGAGATTTGTTCCCTATAGGCAATCCAAGTTGAGATCTTTTGATGTCCCTCAGGAGGTTGTGAACTCTCCATCTTTGGAGGTTTTTAAGCAGAGGCTGGATGGCCATCTGTCGTGGATGCTTTAGCTGAGATTCCTGCATTGCAAGGGGTTGGACGAGATGACCCTTGGGATCCCTTCCAACTTCTACAATTCTGTGATTCCACTGTATATCTGAAACCGACAAACCTCATAAGTCAGGCTCACAATAATTCCTTTGTTAGATTCCATCTAATTTTTCACTGGAATATGCTGCTCAGACTTGACCATGTGAATTTCCCTAGCAAAACCCTCCGTCAGAAGAGGAAGTGCAAGGGCAGTTCTGGACAAGCACCCTGGCTGCCGGATAATGTCATAATCCCTTGACGACATTTGTTTTTTTTCACATTGTGAAGTAAACTTGGGGAGTTCCCATGTTGAGCCATTTCACTGACATGGAAATGGTCTGTGCTTTAGTTTGAATAAGGAGAGTAGTTGTGATCTGCTTTCATTAAGAAACACAAAGATTTCTTCAAGCTGAAGAGTTTGCTGAGTCTAGAACCCCCTTGAAGCATCCAGATGAATGTGTGATGGCGTGAACTGTCATTGGGGGCTGGGTATGTCTTGCCCCCAGCATTCTGTCTTCAACACTTTGTGGGCAAGAACTAGGTAAGAGGCATAAATCAGAATACAGAGCAGCTTCAGGTGTGTTTGATTCCAAAATACTAGTGCAAACTGTACTTATGATGGGATGTTTAACCTTTGGACCACCAAATGTTGTTGGAGTCCGGGTCTCATCAGACCCAACTTGCATTGCCAATGGTCAGGAGTATTGGGAGTTGTAGTCCAATGTCTGGAGGACCAAAGATAGGCTCCGCTGACTTAAACCACCACTTCTCCAATTTTCTTAAATCCTCCTCAAACATTAGAGTAACTACCTAAGGACTTAAACAGGGGAGGGGTCTGGGGTGTACACCTGCCCTGGGCCCAGTGTCCTGGCACACTGACTCCACTTCAAACATTGAGCTGGACATGCTTAGAAGCTTCTCCACGATCAGGAACTTGTAATGCACAAAGATCTAAAGCATAGCTGCCAAGTACCCCGTTATCCCCGGGAAACCCCCGTATTTTCTTACCGTTTCCCGCAGGTGTCCCGAATGGCAAAATACCCCATATTCCCCTGGATTACGGAGCTCCTGCCAGCGGCCATGTTCTTCTGGTGCCGTGCCGGAACTGGAAGTCGCTTCTACGCACTTCCGGACATGCGTAGAAGTGACTCCCAATGCCGCTGTGCCCATTTCCAAAATGTTCGCAGCGCCAGAAGTCACTTCTACGCATGTCCGGAAGTGCGTAGAAGCAACTTCTGGCGCTGCGGACATTTTGGAAATGCTTCTACACATGTCTGGAAGTGCATAGAAGCGACTTCCAGTGCTGCAGCACTGCTGATCCCGGATTTTTCAATCCGGAACTTGGCACCTATGATCTAAAGTGCCACCAGCATGCATAGGGACATTGAGGGTGGGGCTTGTATGTACAGTTTGCTACAGTATTTTAGATTTAATTAAGCACACTTGGAGCTGGCCATGATGTCTGACTTTTGCCCCCTTCCTAGTTTGTGCACGTGAACAATTGTTTTCTTGGAGCCAAGATTTGTCAGGGCTCCAACCTGGAACTTGTTTTCAGTGCAGTTGCTGAGTGCTGGAAACTTATGAAGTAATTTCAAAGAGTATGTGCAAAGCAACTTCTCCTTCCCATTAAGTAACCAATTCCAGCCCATGCATAATAAAAAAAAAATTCCTTCCAGTAGCACCTTAGAGACCAACTAAGTTTGTCATTGGTATGAGCTTTCGTGTGCATGCACACTTCTTCAGATACAGTGTGCATACCAATGGCAAACTTAGTTGGTCTCTAAGGTGCTACTGGAAGGAATTTATTTTTTATTTTGTTTCGACTACGGCAGACCAACACGGCTACCTACCTGTAAACAGCCCATGCGGAGCTGAGGAAAAGGGGCAATGCCTTCTAGATCAGTGGTCCCCAAACTTTCATCCTCATAGTCCACTTGAAAATGGCTGGGAGTTTTGATGGACCACATAAAAGTTTTTTTCATGCCTGCTGCAGCAATTGCAATTTGCTACGCTATATGCTGCATGATATTTAATTGGATTTTCATTGCTTCTTTAATTTATTACGTTGTATTTTACTGTATTACAATTCGAATATATGGAAGAATTCAACAGAATTCAAATTTTAAGTGCTCTTCACTGTAAAGCTGCATACGAGCTAAATGAAGCTTATGGACCTCAGTTTGGGAACTCCTGTTCTAGGCTAAGGGGTGCAATTTCCAAGTCTGCTTGTATTCCAACATCTCTTACTGGGACTCAGCACTTAGTTAAGTGGCATGTGATTATGCTCACTTAAAAAAATTTTTTTTAAAAAAAAATATTTTTCTTTCCTTTCTAGATGGAAAGAACCAGCTGCTTTTGGCGTTGCTGAAATGCACAGGTAAAGCATCTCCTTGATTTGCTGCTGTTTGCAAATGACCCCTTAGGTGCTATAGGGGGGAAAGTCATTAAACAAATGTTAAAATTTGATAGTGCTTGGCAGGTGTTGGCAGAACAGCAGTTATTATCCTTGCATATCATGTCAGTGATACTGGACACCCCTTTTATTGGCCAACAGTCCTTCCGTTCCCTTGTGCTCTCTGTTGTGGGAAACTGAGCATTCCTTTGGGGGGAAACATGAATGTAGGTTGGAAACACTGTTTGGCATTGGGCTCATGCCATGAAGCAAATGATAACTCCTGATTCCTGTGTGTTCTCCCCTCTCTCTCCCAGACACTGAGCTGCAGCTGAGACGAGACGCGATTTTCTGCCAGGCTCTGGTGGCTGCCATTTGCACGTTCTCCGAGCAATTACTGGGTGCTCTCAACTACAGATACAATAACAACGGGGAGTATGAAGAGAGCAGCAGGGAAGCCAGCAAGAAGTGGTTGGAGCAGATAGCGGCCACGGGGGTGTTGCTCAACTACCAGTCTTTGCTCTCCCCCTCTGTGGTAAGGGTGGAATACAGTTTGCTAATAATAATAATAATAACAACAACGAACTTTACAGTCTTCTTCTTACTCATTTCCTGACCAGGTTGTTATGCCTGCCCTGGATATATTTGCTGTATATTATTGTTTCCTTTAAACATAAATGGGCCCACTGCCCTGGGAATGCTCTTTTCCGCTACTGTGAAGGAGGCCCGGCCCAACTTTCGGTTCAAAATCTCTGTCGACTCGCTTAAGTGCTCCTAAGATGTGAGAAATATAATAGGCATGTACATGTCCTGTGAATTTCTAGACGGGGTTGCATGTTGCTCATTTACGTGGTTGTTCCATAGAATATTTTCTTCAGAACCCACATGCATTCCAATCTGAGGTGGGTTGTAATTGCGACCGTTTTATTTGTCCAGGGTTTGTCTGAGAGATGACCAGCTGCAAAGCAGAACAGAGTTAACTTTTAATAGTTAAGAGGGAATTTTAGCAAATGCAGATCAGTGGAAGAGTGTGTGCTTTGCATGTAGAATGTCCCAGATTCAATACCTGACATTTTGAGGCAAGTCTGGAAGACCTCTGTTTGAAATCCACGAGAGCCACCAGTCACATGGACCAATGGTCTGATTAAGAATATGTCAGTTCTTACATTCCAAACCTTTAAAAAAAAACACACAACAAAACCCTGCATTACATACTTCCATAATTCCCTAGTCCATGAAACTATTAAAAGTACAGGAGGCCTGTCTCGCCTGGCTTTGGGTCACCTCTGGAACAAAAGTAAGATAGATGCACATGTGCGGTTAGACTGAAAGTGGACCCCATGTTGCAGGTAGTACTAAAAGGTGGGCCCTGCATCTGGAAAGGTTGAATACTGGTGCTGCGTAGAGAGCACTGCAGGAAAGGCATTGGCGGGTGGAAAATTGTGTGGCGTCTTCTGTCCCCTGCTGGCGAGAAGCTGTATCATGTATTGCATCAAATGTGTGTGCAAGGGAGAAGTACAGTACACATCAAAAGCAGTAAGAGGGAAGCGGGAAGCAGGGTTATGCTATATAGATGGGATATATGGAAATGGAATCCATTGAAAAATGATGCTAAAATTATGGCTGGAAGGATAGTCATCGTGTTTTTTGCATAGAGATTAGTACTTCCTTGTTTGCTGGAATATTTTTCATTTTAAAAGAACAGTAATGTAGGGAAATTAAATATGCAATGTGAAAGATGGGATGAGATGCAGCCTTAACCAAAATAATGTGGCAGAAAACACCCTTCAGCTGATCCTTGCGTTGCTTAGGTTTTTTTGGGGGGGATCTATCTATCTTCTCACGATTCCTTGGGAAAAGGGGCCTGTGTGTTCTTATTTGCAGCCCATCTAACTTTCCCTATTTATTTATTTACTTATTTTCTCAATCAGAAAGAGGAACGAACCATGCTGGAAGATATTCAAGCCACTTTGTCAGAGCTGGACAAAGTTGCTTTTTATTTCAGGCAACTGGATGAGTGTTTTGTTGCAAGTGAGTTCATGCCTTTTCTTTGTCCCTTCTTTCCCCCATATCTTTGTACTTCTTCCTGCAGGGCACTGACATATCCCCTGTGTGTCCCATTTACTTAGTCCACTAAGACTTGGACTTGCACTAAAAACTTCAAAAGTTGCCATTTTGGCTGAAACCCAGCAAGAACGTTGCTAATCTTTTAATGTACCGGTAATTTAATTCAACTCTTTGCTTTGTTTTGTTGCTGGTTGTTTTATAATGTTCCTACCATAGTAATGAAGTAGAGCGTGAACAGGGCATGTTTTTCTCACCCCTCTCATATGAGTTGGATTAGGGGGCAGTAGGTTTTTGTTTTTTGTTTTGTTTTAAATGCTTTATTATTCATTTTCCATATATATACAACATGTAGTCATCTTCATTTCAGTCAGTCCAATAAAGATATCACAGAAGATACATACAATTTCAACTATGTGCTTTCTACACGAACCTATGACTTCCCATCCTCTCCATATTTTCCTTTATATTAAACATCTTGCTTTAATTTATCATTACTATTTTGTAAAAATTCTCTTTTCTATTTCGATACCGTATTCCATCATACAGTGGTGCCTCACTTAACGAACGCCCTGTAAGACGAAATTTTCGCTTAAAGAAATCACGGTTTCCCATAGGAATGCATTGAAATTCAATTAATGCATTCCTATGGGCAATTTTTTTAAAAAAATAAATCAATGCATTCCTATGGGATTCGCTAGATGAATTTTTTGTTATAAGAATAGACCCGTGGAACGAATTAAATTCGTCTAGCGAGGAACCACTGTATGTATTATTTACAGAAATCATTCAAAGGCAACTACCGTGTTTAGATTACAGCTGCTTTTCAAATAATTTTTGAAATTATCCCATTCTTGAATGAACTCCTGTCTGGGCTGAGGCAAGAGTCATAAGACAGAGGATGGAACTTTCTGGAGAGCTTAAGCCACAGTACCTCTTATTGCACAGTGACAACTGGTCGTTTTTTAAAACAGTTCTCTCTAAAAGCTCATGCAGTCTCCAACACCTGTCTTTTTGTTTCCCCAGATACCCATGTCTTCTACCATGTTGAAGGCAACAGGCAGGTTTTGAAGGTCTTCTTTTACTTAGACAGTTACTACTTCTCCAAACTGCCTTCCCGGTTTCAGAACGGGGGGAGTCTGAAGCTGCATGCTGTGCTCTTCACAAAAGGTAACAGGTGAAATTCTGTTTGTTCGGTTTTTTTCCTTTAAGCCACTGGCTATAATGTAATTGGGGTGGACGATGCTTGTAATTGGGCCTTAGGTGATAAAGATGAATGTTGCCCCCAGCTCTTGGCTCTTTCGCAGCTTATTAAATCTGCAAGGCAAAGTCCGAGACAGTGGAAATTAAGTTTAAGGAAGCTTAAACCTAATCGAAGCAGGTAAATTAGAAAACCGTTTCACAATGCTGACAGGATGAGGGTCAGCATAAGGTCAGGCACATTGAGCTTGTTTTGTAACCTGCACATATTATGTCCATGTTATTGGACTCTCAGTCTTGGCACACCATCTGTGAAATGGTGAGGGAGAATAACGATCAGGATTGTAAACCACTTAGCATTCTAAGAAGTGTCGTGTACTTTTACGTTGTATAATAGCAGGCATCCCCAAACTCAGCTCTCCGGATGTTTTGGGACTACAACTCCCATCATCCCTAACCACTGGTCCCGTTAGCTAGGGATGATGGGAGTTGTAGTCCAAAAACATCTGAAGGGCCGAGTTTGGGGATGCCTGTATAATAGTGATGGTGACAGAAGAAATAAGGAAACGGGTGAGCTTTTATAATGAATACATGATGTTTTTCATGAAAATCATTACAGCCCTTGAAAATCTGGAAGGCCAGTCCCAGCCAAATGGTTCCTCTCTGGAAGAGCTCCAGCAGCAAATTAATTCCACCTCTCTTGAGAAGGTGCAGCAGTATTATCGCAAACTCAGGTATTGTGACATAAAAAGAATGTTGCTTGTTGGCAGCCTTTGTACTCAACATTATTATTGTTATTAAGATTTTATCAGTGTGGGTGGTTCTTTACATGGTAGCATACATGAAGGCTGGTCCCTGCCCCAGGGTGCTTGCCACCTGAGCCTGTTCATTTGAGAGAAAATCCATACATTTGAATTGAGATTTTCTTACTTCAAGTTTTGTTTGGGTATTAAATGAAAGAAAGAGAACCTTTTTAATGTATATACCGTGTTTCTCATATTATAAGACATGTCTTATATTTATTTTTTCCTCAAAAAACACACTATGGCTTATTTTCAGGGGATGTCTTATATTTTTCCTCCTCCTCCTCCTGCCATGGCCGGTATTGCTGCTGTGCCTATCACTATGTCTTATTTTCGGGGTATGGCTTATATTCCTTGAATGCTTAAAAATCCTGCTATGGCTTATTTCATGGGTATGTCTTAAAATATGAGAAACAGGGTAGTACAAAAAGAAAGAAAGCAATTGGAGATGGGATGCAAATGTTCTAGTAACCGATTCTGGCTTCATATGCTGGTTTGTAAACAGCACTTTAAACCATCATTTCTGAATTTGGATGGCATGCCATAGTACCGTATGGATTAACAAGGCCAGGATATAAGCATCAAAGCCAGATGCCGGAAGGGAGAATGAAAAGTGAGGGCAAAGCTCATTCTCAGGCCAATAAAACATGATTTATTAGTCCCAAGATTGTAATGTGTGAATGGGGTCATAGTTGTTTACCTGACATTTTGTTGTGTGGGGAAACCCTATACCATGAACCCTTTAAAATAGTAGGAGAGGCCAGTGACAGCTTCTAACTATGAGCCTGGCCATGTTTAATGGAAGTAAGGTAAAGGTAAAGGGACCCCTGACCATTAGGTCCAGTCGTGACCGACTCTGGGGTTGCACGCTCATCTCGCGTTATTGGCTGAGGGAGCCAGCCTATAGCTTCCAGGTCATGTGGCCAGCATGACAAAGCTGCTTCTGGCAAACCAGAGCAGCACATGGAAACGCCGTTTACCTTCCCGCTGTAGCGGTTCCTATTTATCTACTTGCACTTCGAGGTGCTTTCGAACTGCTAGGTTGGCAGTAGCTGGGACCAAGCAACGGGAGCTCACCCCGCCACAGGGATTTGAACCGCCGACCTTCTGATCAGCAAGCCCTAGGCTCAGTGGTTTAACCACAGCGCCACCTGGAAGTAAAGCATCTTCTAATTCTGGCACCATTCCTTAAGCCACAGAAACGTATTTGATAGGCCACATCTAGCCTTCCATTGACTTGTTCCTCAGCCCCTTAGAAAGAAACGTCTTATAGGAATGCTTGAAACCAGATGACCACAAGCTAATACAGCTTATTTATTATTTTCAGGACTTTTTACCTTGAGAGATCCAACTTGCCTACAGATTCCAATACCACAGCTGTGAAGATTGATCAGGTACAGAAACATAATAATAATAATAATAATAATAATAATAATAATAATAATTTATTATCTGTACCCTGCCAATCTGGCTGGGTTTCCCCAGCCACTCTGGGCAGCTTCCAACATACATTAAAATGTCACAGATTAAAAACTTCCCTGAAGAGGCCTGCCTTCAGATGTCTTCTAAATGTCAGGTAAAATAAAAAAATTCCTTCAGTAGCACCTTAAAGACCAACTAAGTTTTTATTTTGGTATGAGCTTTCGTGTGCATGCATATCTGATGAAGTGTGCATGCACACGAAAGCTCATACCAAAATAAAAACTTATTTGGTCCTTTAAGGTGCTACTGAAGGAATTTTTAAATTTTGCTTTGACTCAGACCAACACAGCTACCTACCTGTAAATGTCAGGTAGTTATTTATCTCTTCTAGGCATATGTGCGATAAGTGCAAATTTCCAAACCAAGCTGAGGTCAGGAGCAACCAGTTCTCCTTATTTCTAGGAGAAGCTGGCTGTGCACAGCGCTGGTTGGCCGTCCCATGTGGCAGTCACAAAGCCACTTCTCTCCTTCTGTGTAGAGTTGAGGTGAGCAGGCTGCAGGTGTATGGGATCTGCTTGGTTTTTTACTAGCATCGTGAGATCCATTATGCTTGCCTAGAGCATGTAGAAGGGCCATAGGAGTCCACATTGGAGTCAGAGCCTGGAATATATATGATGGTAGAGGAGCAAGGACAGAGGGAAGCAGACTTCACACGCCAAAAGCCACACCTGGAGGAGGTCCATCTGCCTTAGGCAGCCCTAAATGTAATATGAGCCCCATTAGTTCAGTCTGCAGTTTCTCAAATGTCCTCTGGACCTCCTCACACATTTAAGTTTTTCAAGTGTACATTTAAAAATGTAAAAGGTAAATTAGACAAACGAACAGTAGCCACAGACCCCTACTGAGTGTAGACTCACTCCCCATTGCTTTTACCAAAAAGAAAACTATTCTGGGAGTGTCAGTGTAATGTATAGTTTGGCCTTAAATCCCCTGCAGCAAACAACACATTCCGACTTACCATTTTGGAAGTTGCTCTGATGAATGGTTGTTGGCATAAGCATTTAGACTGGGTATAACTGAGGGCAGGGGAGCCTGTAGGTACAGATGCTTCACTGATGCATTCTTCCTTTGTATTCTTTTGTAGCTTATCCGTCCCATCAATGCAATGGATGAGCTTTGCAGACTAATGAAATCTTTTGTCAGCACAAAAAGCAGCCAGTCGGGATATTCCAGTAGTTACGTAGCAGGGGCTGGACTGCTGCCTATATCCTCTGAACTCTGTTATCGCCTCGGAGCCTGCCAGATTGTAATGTGCGGCACTGGAATGCAAAGGTGAGAGCTTTTAAATCAAAACAAATGTTGCGTTCCTCTGGAATGAACATTTTTTAAAAAGTGACCTACTGGTAGATCCCTGGGCTCTGCCATTGCAAGTGGGGATTTGCATGACTGAATGCTTCTTCATTCAAAAACAGAGACAATCCCTCTGCATATAAAACTTGGATGTCAGGGAGAATATAGCATCCAGTTTTCTGTGTTGTTTGTTGTTTTTGCACGGAGAAATCATGTGAGTCACCATCTACAGACACATGTTTCAGCACTGGATCTAAGTTATTTAGGTTCATTTTCTGCTTCTCAGAGGAGGTGACTCTGGAATAAATTAGTTTATACCTTCATCTTTGGCTTGCTTGAACTTCGAATGCATGGAGTACCTTCAACATACTTACGCGATTATTTGTTTCCAGTACTTTACCTTTCACTTGGCTTGTCCAGAGTTCCACATTTTTGTTTCCGTTTTGCATGCAAAGTTAAAACGCTCACCATAAAAACTATCACGGAAACAATATAAAGCAGGATTAAAAACAGTAATGATAAACTGTAAAGCTTTGCCATTTAAAATAGAAATAAACCAATGCAGTTTTCAACTGGAACTCAGAGAAAGCAGGACCTTTGAAATGAAAGAACGGTTTTGAAAATTGGTTTTGCTGGTGGGTGGGGGTGGGTGGAACCAACAACCCTCAGATGCAACAATCCAAAGGGACAGGGAGGAATGAGGTGCGGCTTTTTTATATGTGGCATTTTGCAGCCGGTTGTCCTTTGAAAATAAACTGCACCAGCTACAGGGCTTGCATAGCTTTTCTCCAAAACTCGGGAAGAACAGGGGGCTGTTGAAATCTGCAGATCCACAGCCCATCCTGACATGCCTCCTTTTTGTTCTATCTGACATCAGAGTAGAGAGTGGTGGATGTGTCCTGGATGTAGAAGAGGGTTTGTAGGTAGGAGCCTTGCAAGGTCAAATCTCCCTGAGAGGAGACCTTTCCATCCACCCTCAGATAGGGAAAGTCAAAAGTCCTGTGGCCCAGGGACCATAGGATCGCACCCTGTGCCACTTTATACGAATAGGCATTTGACTTCTGGAAGTGACATTCTTTATGTTCTGTTTTTAGGAGTACGCTGAGCGTGTCCTTGGAACAAGCAGCTATATTGGCTCGAAGTCACGGACTCCTGCCTAAGTGTATCATGCAGGCAACAGACATCATGAGAAAACAAGTAAGCCTTTATGAAGGGTTGATTGAAAAAAGGAAAACAGGAGCTGCAAATATTTCAAACAGGGCATTTTTGTGTATATCCAAAGGATGCAGATTGTGCTTAAGTCCTAAGCCCTTAGATTTTCACATGCAGAATGTCAGTATGTTCCATTATATTAATGGTATCCAAAAACAGGCATAGTAGAAAAATAAGCCCATTGCAAATATTTATGCTTAAAGGGGCAGTGGTCCATACTATGTTTGTGCTCAAAGTCCTCTGCATGCTGTCCATATTCTTGTTTTCATTCTGTTTAATAATACTAATACAGTGGTACCTTGGGTTACGAACGCGATCCGTTCCGGGTCGCAGTTCGTAACCCGAAAAGTTCATAACCCCAAAATGCCATTTTGCACATGCGCAAAGCGCTATTTTTGCGCTTTACGCATGCGCAAATGTGCGCAGCGCTTCTGCGCACACGCACGCGGCGAAAATACTTCCGGGTTTGCGCAGTTCGTAACCCGAGTTGTTCGTAACCCGAGGTGTTCGCAACTCGAGGTACGACTGTACTAATAAATACCCCGCCACTCCGGGTGGCCTACAGCATATATATTGTGATAATCTTACAGTGTTGGGCTGGAGCAGTTGCAGAGTGCTTTGGGAATCCTTTCATCTTAAGTAAACACAGATGACTAATGGACTACCTTGGTGCTTTCCAAAGCTGGTAGCTGAAGCTAAAGTGCTTTCAAAGAAAAATAATATATTTGTCTTTCAGGGTTTTTCTCCAGGGTTGCACTCTCTCGCTCGTTCTGCCAACACACCACCTAATGTTTTTTGTTTTTTGATTCTTTAGGGACCAAGAGTTGAAATCTCTGCAAAAAATCTGAAAGTGATGGATCAGATGCCACAGTCTGCACCCCGGTAGGTGACTCTATACAGCAAGGATTTCACCTGAAAAAATGCATCTTCAACTTTTTGTATACACACACACATGATTCTATGATATTAGGGAAAGGGGAAACATTCATTCATTTCCCTTTTTACTCCCAGACTTTCCTGCGGATCAAAATTCAAATCCCAGTTGGATTCCTCTTTCATATTTTGCTGTGTAGTTTCAGTGCAAAAAAGAGAGTATTTTTCATTAAGAAGCACACAAAATGTGTGCTTTACAATGAATGCATTCAAAAATGTGCTTCTTACATAGAGATATGTACAAAATGCATGCAGCTTAAATGAAGGGCTTTGTACATTTTTTTAAAAAAGAAAACTGCAGAAACAAGGAAGGAATGGATCTCTGAGTTGAGCGCAAGTGACATGGGACGTGGCAACTCAGTCCATCCCTAATATTACATAGGCATTTAACACTGACCCAATCTAGTGTATACTGTGCTTTACAGGTTGCAGCAGGATTTTTATAGCTGTTGTTCAAGTCATCTCACACTCCTCCTAGCCCTTTTGGGTAGTTCCAGGGCTTGTTTTCAGCCAGAACTCAGTTCTGGCACCTCTGTTTCTAGAAAAATAGCAATGGGTAGCTCCATTTTGTATAAAATAAATTTGTGATGGTTATCTTGCGGCTGTCAGGGCATTGTCAGCTGCCTGAGGAATGGTGAGTTGCTACAATAGCAGAACTGACAACTGATAAGCAAAGATAATTCATAAGCTTTGGCTATGGGCTACAGCAAGCGTTCTAAAAAGCAGTCTGATCATTAAAATGATTTAGCACACAGATTTTGGACTTACAGATGTTTAAATGCTGAAGGAAGGTTACCCAAAACAATATCAGAGGGCTGAAGAATGGTTTATCCAAAGCCACCACTCATGGCTTACAAAACCCAAGAGATCTGGAGTGGAGAGGATTGCCTGTCATACTCTTCCTGTCACCAGTCCCATCCTCCTCCTCGTGTTGGCAGTGTCACTGTTGCCCTTAGATGACAATCACTTGAAATTATTTTAACTACACAGTTATTATTTGAAATTATTTTGCTACACAGTCGTACCTTGGATCCTGAACGCCTTGGTACTCAGACATTTTGGCTCCCGAACGCCACAAATCCACAAGTTTGCAAACGTTCTTTGGAAGCTGAATGTCTGACAGGGCTTCCGCAGCCTTCCAATTGGCTGCAGGAGCTTCCTGCAGCCAATCAGAAGCCGCACTTTGATTTCCACAAACGTTTTGGAAGTCGAACGGACTTCCGGAACAGATTCTGTTCGACTTCCAAGGTACGACTGTATTCCATTGGCCATTAGTGTCCCTTTTGTAATATCAACTTTTTTTATGTCACGCCTTTACAGAATCTACAAGTTGTGTCAGCCCCCTGCAGATGGAGATTTATAGAAGTGAAGGAAACTCCCATATCCCGGAATCACAGAAGTGTTCAGCAGAGAGTGATGCTTCCTGAGCACTGATCCTACCTTTTGCCCATGGTGCTGAGTCCAGAAGAGAGAGGAGGGTTGTGGGTTCTGTGCTTCTAGGCAGTCTGGTGCACTAAAACTGCCTTTCCATGCATCTCCTGCTTTTTTATATAGGCAGGCCTGGTTACTCTGTTTTGCGGTTGGTTGCTGCAGGAGTTCTGAAACCGAGGAATGACTTCTGCCCAGTACCAGGAAGGATATCACAGGAGGACAAAACCCTGCGATAAGGAATTGATTGTGGTGCTGACTGGACATTGTGGACTTAGCAAATCTAAGTGAAGCACATCATCTACCTGTCATGCTGTTTTGGACTGTCATCCTGTTTCCTGCACAGTGTTGGCTAGTGGCCTTGAACAAGAGCCTCACAAACACTCTTTTTAAAAAAGAAAACCCACCAACTTGCACTTTGAAATTGTGAATAGCACACACCTCTGGTTTGTTCAAAGGATTTCTCCTGGAGCCATTTTCCACTTCAGCCCAGTATGAACCAGATTCTACTCCGCAGAGTGCACATTCCATAGGACTTTCTACGAGAATTTCCTTTTAACTTTTACTGTAAAGTTCAAGGTTTGCAATTAACACTTTTTACTAATGGTCCATTATGTATTCTGGAAATACAACAATATATTTTACAGGGCAGATTTAGCAATGAATGATTCTTTCTGAAATGGAAAGATATGATGAAAGGGGAAGCAACCACAGCCCTGTTTTCCAATAATTTGAACAGCTGAGCATTTTTGAAGCAAGGACAAAACTATACTTATTTATGTGGAATGGAGTATCTGTTTTGGAACTTTTTCCTTATATACAAGGTTTAAATTTATGAAGTATTTGTTTCAAATGGGGCCAATAATGCTGGCAGATACGTAGTAGATCTCAGTTCACTGAAAATATTGTTACGTTATTTAAAACCTTGCAGTATTTAAGTAGTCTTTAATACATTTTTTAAAGAAAAGAAAAGAAAATAGATTACAGTGGGTTGTAAGTTAAAATGAAATCATGGTTATGTATATAATGTACTTTATTTTTCCCTGTTTTAGAAATGTTTTCTGTTTGATCAGTATTATCATTAGCAGAGTAATTTGTTTCCAAATTACTTGCTACAATGTAATGAAAAATATCAGCAATCTCAGGCCAGAAGTAACATTATTTTGGAGTGAGTGCCTTAAATGAATCATCCATGTTGACCCAGATACAAAAAAATTAAGGGGCATAAAGACAAAACTAACATTCTTCTATATCATAATAAACTAAAAAGCCATAGTCTCCTCTGAAATGCTTTTCGTTGGGCATGCATAGAAGTTCCTTAGAGTGGCTTCTGTATCTAGCACACAGAAGAGGGATATTTTGATTTTGGCTTAAAATAGGGCATTTAATAAACTCCAATGTTTCCTAACAGTCCAATCCTTCATTTATTGTGTTACATTGAAAACCGTTATGTTCCTTCTCTGCTTGAGGAAGGCATTTAAAGCAACAGCAGCAGCCTTGACTTTTAAATGATGGAGAATGGTTACTGGAAAAAAATGAACATTCAACAATAAATGAGCCTGAGACCCTGGCTTATTCCGGCAATCTCGTTGATTCCAAATAGTACAGTACATTAAAAGTAAAATAAAAAGGACTGGAGTGGAGTCAGCAACCACCAGGTGGCAGCCTTAGGCTTGCCAGTGGAAATTTCTGCACAATTCTCCTAGCAAGGCTGAATTAACAAATATATTTAGCAAACTACCCTGTGAGGCCCAGCTAAAACTAGTAGAATGATATGCTGCATTCCTCCCAGCAAATGTACCCACCCTGCTTGTCACATCTTGGATGCTATTATTAAAAATGGTGGTTTAAAATAGCTTCAGCAGCAGGAGAACAAATGTAATAAGAGATTTCACAGGGAGCGTGTATTTGGGCGCAAAGTGGAGATGGAGGCTGTCTATGAATGCTGGGATGGGAAAAAGCATCTTGACTTGCACCCATCTTCGATATTGCTTGGCAACCATGAATTGACCTCAGCTCTTTCCATTTCATTTAGACCTTTGTGAAGACTTGAGTCATATTTTTAATTTCAGGATCTTATTTTCAATCCGTGGTGATGGTTTGTCACCGTCAAGCATAGTTTGTCATGTTTCTCAGCGACTAGACCCATTTCTGTTGCTCTTTGTTACGATTAAAAGCAAATACTCCAAGATGGGGTCCTAGGTGCAGCACTGCTGTTGCATCTCCCAAGAAAACAAGCTCTGCCTCTCCTTAACCCTGTGCAATCATTATTTGATTCAATGTCAGTTCAAGGCATAGGAGCCAACTCCTAGGGGCTGTGCGGGCTTTGGCCCCCACAATAAAATACTTGTGGGGGCTGGGCCCCCAGAAAGTAGATGGGCATTCCCATTCAGTTGGAGTTTGTGCACTGCATCATGTGATCGATTGTGTGGGGCAGGGCTTACCTGGGCTTCCGCAATATTTTATTGTCACCACTGGTTCAAGGTGTGTTTTTCTTTGTGTGTGTGTGTGGGGGGGTCCTCTTGGTCAAAACGTCCATGGGACCCCATCCTCACCGCCAATGTTGCTGCCTGTCTATTTGTTAATAAGCACCACATCTTGGACAGTGAGGACAAGGTATGTAAATGGCCACACTCATCCTTGTTCCTTTCCGTGCTTGTTTACTCAGGGTGCAGGTG
Source organism: Zootoca vivipara (assembly GCF_965207765.1). Lineage (NCBI taxonomy): Eukaryota > Metazoa > Chordata > Lepidosauria > Squamata > Lacertidae > Zootoca > Zootoca vivipara. Next base: position 76,055,760 of record NC_142590.1, on the reverse strand, counting down.
AACTGGCAGCAAGAGTGAAGCACGGAGGAAGCACAGAGGAAGCTTGGCAATGTCTGCACTAACTAGTGGTGACTCTCCAGAATTTCAGTCAGGGGGTCTCTTCCAGCCCTACCTGGAAATGACACGGATGAAGCCTGTTCTTCCAATGAGGAGGAGGAGCAGAAAGGGTCAGGAAGTTCCAGGGATTGGCATTGAGTCCCTTACTGGTCTTGACAGAGTCCAAACTATGCCACCTCCTGACACCAACCTTGCTTTGGCTCCTTAAGAAGTATAGAAATAATGGAAGACTTCACACACAGCCAATCTCACAATAAGCTGCATGGGAAATGGGTGAAACCTGTTTTCTTTACATTTCAAGCCAGATGTTCCTCTGCTATCAAAAAGCAGTGCCCATATAATAATCCACTTTATATAATAATCCACATTTTCACTCCCTTATTCTTCTACGAGCATGATGAGAGAACAAAAAACTAGTCCTGCCAAAACCTCTGTGTGGAAAAGAATGACATGGTGGAGGCAAAAAAAATTCACATAAAAAAAGAATTGACAACCCAACAGAAAAGTTATCAGTGATTGAATGCAGATTGGGTGCATTAAAAATCAGCTCTGCTTCAGCAGCTCAATGGGCCTTCAACATCTCGCTGTGTTAGATCTGGCATTTGGTTCAGAAGCTGTATATCTGAGATTTAAGATTTATTTTCAAAAGCCCTTCTCACCAGATCTGCAAGTATCTCTATCACTCACTGCAGGAGAGCTACATTGAAAATGTACAGCCATTTGCCTAGATCAGGGGGCTGTGTGCAATTATATACACACCTTGCACATTATTCTTGCACATTATGTCATCCCCATTCAGCTCAATGGAGAGACCTGCAGTGGCACATGGCTACTTAAAAGTGAGTCCCATTGAGCTTAGTGGTATGTAAGTATGAAGCTGTAAGCATGAAAGTAAGTTTCAACTCCCAATTTAAGCGAAACTTGCCCATCTATTAAATGCTAATGGCATCACTGAGCCAAGACGAATTAAACATCTGATTTAAAGAAGCAAACACAATTTCCGCTCTCAGAAATGTAGTTTTACACCAGGCATTTAATTCTATGCTTGGTTTTGGATATTTCCATCATTGTTTTAATGAGCGGAGCCGAGAAGAACATTTTTTAACCATTAAACAACAGTCTGCATCCTCTTGCCAGGTTGTTTGTTTGTTTGTTTGTTGCCTGCCCTTTACCCTCAGGTCTCAGGAAGGGTTACATCAAAACACAATATTAAAAAGTTTAAAACTACTTACAATCACAAAAATAAGGTGGGTCCTAAAAAATATGCCCCTCAAGTGTCAAAAGACACTATAGTTCACTCAGGAAAGTTGCTTCCCACCTGCGCAAAGGTATTTGAAATGAATAAATATGTGCAGATTCCTCTAAATGTTTGATTTTCGAAAAATAAGTGTATAAGTCAATGCTTGGGTGATTTCTGGATGCCACTTAAAATGAAGCTTGCTTCAGAAGCACTCTGAGGCCTTTGAGCAGAGGGAATCAGAATCATTTCATTAGTTTCAAATTACTTACATGACATCTCCAGCAATCGCTTTTTTGATAATTAAAAAAACCAACAGTTTGATGTGGCTATATATCACTTACCAGATGTAGATATCAAAACAGTATGTACAGGGTACGTTAATTTAGTTCAGCTGCGAGAAGCTCTCCCAGCCTGATTCCAGAAACTCCTGTCGGGAAACAAACACAGTTTGTGGCAGAGGGTGGCTTCTGTCTGTGTGGGAACCTCTGAGCTGTCACAAGCCATTTGCTTGTGAAGGGTTGGCACCCTCACAACATGTTCCTGCCATCACCAAACCAGATGTGCGGGGCATTGTAGCTTTAAAGAGCTGTTGCTTGGCCCAAAAACATGGTGTTGCAGAAGCAGAATGAGGGCTGTGGGCTGGGTAATGCACTCTGTTTTCCATTAGTTATCCTCACACCCTGTTTTCCATTACTTAACTGCAACTTTTTAAAGGGCGTGCGAAGAGAAAGAAAGATGTCCTCGTCGTCCTAATGGGGATGTTGTCCCCAAATCCATGAAGGCTAAGACTGTCAGTGTCTACTATAATGATGATGATGATGATGATAACAATAATTTATTATTTATATCCCACCCATCTTGCTGGGTTTGCCCCAGCCACTTTGGGCGGCTCCCTGTCAGGAGTATGGGCAGGAGTCAGGCTCTGGGGCCTGTAGTGCTTTGCAGGACTGGAGCCTGCCTCAGCTTGTGTTGGAGAAGCAAGGAGTGGCCACTCAGGTGAGGCCACTTGATACCTCACTGCACCTGGTGGCAGGAGCTGGGAGGGATAAAAGCTCAGCATTTCCCTTCAGCTCTTTGCCACAGCAACGCTATCCCTGCCTGGTTGCATCTGGCCTCTCGCCCCTTGCTCCTTGGACCCTCGCCTTGCTGATGCCTTGATCCTCGACCCCTGGACCCTTGCCTTGCTGATGCCTTGCTCCTCGACCCTTGGACCTTTGCTTTGCTGACGCCTTGCTCCTTGACTCCCAGACCTTCGCCTCTGCCTTGCTCCTTGACCCTGCGACTGCCTGCTGCTGGACCCTCAGCCCTGCACCTGTTCCTGCTTCTACACCACCATCTTGCCTCTGGTCCTGACGTCCTCAGCCAGGGCTTCAACCACCCGCCGACCGGACCGTGACACCGTGACACGATAAAACATCAAACATTAAAAACTTCCCTAAACAGGGTTGCCTACAGATGTCTTCTAAAAGTCAGATAGTTGTTTCTTTCCTTGACATCTGATGGGAGGGCGTTCCACAGGGAGGCTGCCACTACCAAGAAGGCCCTAGCCACAATGGCAATGCTCTGCCTCTGGTCGAAACGGCAATACTTCTGAATTCCATTTGCTGGACTCTGAAGGAGGGGGGGGGGCTCTTGTGCTTGGGTCCTACCTTTGGGTTTTCCATTGGTGTCTGCTTGGCAGCTCTGAGTACAGAATGTTGGGCAAGGAGCCATGGATCCAGCATGGTCTTCTTATCCTCTTACTGCACTGTGGGATACAGTGTTTGGATTTCATGGCTTCCTTAGCACCTCACATGGTATTATTGCCCCAAGGAACCCCTTGGGTTCCTCATCCAGCTTTTTCGCTCAAGGAAGTGTAACATTGTTCAAGCAAAGATGGAAGAGCAGAGTGTGGGTCTCTTCCTGGAAAGGTCTCTCAGACATTATGCACAAACACCCAATGTTAAGATGCTTTTTTTGAAAAGCCTAACCATGATAGATTCACAACTGAGTAACTCAATGCTTATTTCAATACCTACTCTCATTTTGACTCAAGAAAACCACCATTTTATAGTTCAAATCGGGAAAAATAAATACAGTAAGTGTACAAAAGTACAAAGATTCACAAAATGTTTTCAGTCGTCAACAGGTTTACCATACCCATTGAGTCAATCAAAGCTTATACCCAGAACAAACTTAGTTGGTCTCTAAGGAGCTACTGGACAATTGTTTATTTATTTTGACTGTGTCAGATCAACACAGCTACCTACCTGAATCTAAAATGTTTAGGAGTATGCACACCCCTTCATCCTCCCCCCAAAAAAGCACTGCCTACTCCCTTCCATGTTAAAACTCAGATGATGCAGTGCTTAGGAGGCTATTGCATTCTTCTCCACTTTTGCTGAACTGTTCCTTTGAGAAGAATATACTGTAATATTGTACATCATCAGAAAGGTGACAGATGCTCTTCCACTTCCAAGTCTTGCCCCTTTCCCCAGATTTTCAACCTTTTAATATTCATTGTATATGGCTTGGTATCAAATCAATATAAATGTGATATCAATTTTATGTTGTTGTTTTGGAAAAAGTTTATTTTAGGGTATTATGTGACTGTCTTATTACTGCTAATGTGGTGCAGCAAGTTGCAAAGTCACCCCAATCTAAGGTGTGGGTGCTACTCCTAAATGTTTGGGGTTGTTCCCCTGTATGTGAATGTATGGACAGCCATACATACATTCTCTGACATCCAAAGAATGGATGTCATGGATGTAGCGTCTTTGAAATCCAGGCTAGTGTTCAAAATTCCTTTGGTTTTTCCTATTCCTGTTGAGGTGGCTCCCCCCCTCCCTTTCCCTTGCACCTGTAGCTTTTTCAACAGCATAAAGTAGTATTACAGTCTTCTAATCTAGGCCCCAAGATTAATCAGAGGTGCTGAGATGGGGTTTCTTCTGACGTCCTATCACAGTGAAATACAATTTCATTCATTTTATTATTACCGGTATTATCTGTGTATTAAATGTATATCCTGCCCTTAGTCTCAAAAGCACCCAGAGCCACGAACAACAAGTGATAAAGCTTTAAAACAGTAAACATGTCTTGAAAGGATCTGGGAAAAAAATGATTCCATTACAGATGTAGACCAGAAAAGATATCAACTTAAAATGGTAAAAGAAGAAGGTCTCTATTAGATTCTGAAAAGGCAACAGAGATGGGACCTGTCTGGTGTTCAAAGAGAGGGAATTCGAAAGAGAAGGTGCCATGACATGAAATTCCTACATTGTGCTGAACTGACCTCATGATAAGATGGTATTTGTAGGAGGCTATCACCTGAACAGCGCAGTGATTGATTAAATACATAAGGGGTGAGATGATCTTAATCAATTACTTAAGGAGACATAAATACCAATTAGCTAGAAATGACTCCCCCTTTCCAGTCCTACATCTCTGTGCAAGAGAATGAAAGTTGCAATTCAGTATACAGTTACACATGATGAAGCCCATCTAAAAGCAATCTGACTTGTGTATGTGGTTCTGTGCTGGATTGTGGCCAATGGCTTTGCTAATGGAACTCGATACCAGCAAACATTAGCCATGTAATGCCTTTTCCACTCACTCCCGTTGGCAGCAACAGTTTTGGGAATTATCTTATTATACATTAATTGATTCGCCTTTCAATAGACTTCAACTGCTTTCCAAGTTTTTCACATTAATTTTCCCTCCTGGGGCGGCCTATAATGCCACTATTCTGGATAAAAGGCTCCTTCATGGTTTATCACACAGTAAAGCTAACCACACAACACATTCTCCCACTAAGGCATGAGTTTAATGCAACATGATTATGTCCTGATGCTGTTGTGTATTCTTCCCCTACCTCGCTGACATTTCTAAAGTAGAAGAGATTCTATGGGCTCACACAAAAACCTTAGAATAGCGCTTTCTGTAGAAAAGCAGTTCTAATTGTTTCATCAAAGTTATCATTTCTTCCTTGTCTAATTTCTTTTCAAGAAATATGAATAGGTAAAGCGACAAAGATCCATGCAGCGCTACAGAGGATGGTCCTCTCTTTGAAAGGCATCCTTGTTTGAAGGGCTGTTTGGTCCAAGTCTGGTTTCAAGATAGAGCCGTATGAAGAGAGGGGAGGGGGGGAGCCTTGACGTTACCCATCATCTGGACAGCAGACTGAGCAGGCAGACCAACAGGTGACCCCACCTGCATGAGATGTATTAGATTTCTATTTATATTGCAACATGCAACACAAATACTGCATGTAATTTTGCAATAATTACATTTCAGTAATTTTTTTCTGCATTTGCATCTATAAATATACCTTAGCCTATGCTTATTATATACAAATCCCATGTCATTTTTCGCCCTCCGTTTCAGTGATAACATTTCCCACATTTTCTTTTGACAGTACGTAACTGGCCACCTTCAGCACTACAGCTGAGAAGGGCAGGTGGAGTTTGACATATTCCATCCAAAGTTAAGCACTTTTATGATCCCACAATAATTCACCATCAATTGCAATCACTTCTTGGTTATCTCCCCCACCCCTCACCCCCAGCAGTAAATATCTCTGTGATTATTTTCAGCCTGCAGAGGTATAGAAACTCTGGAGCTAAATATCTCAAATTGGCTAAAGGTTACAGGGTGGAATCAGGCGTCTTTCAAACATGCACAAATTGAGTATATAAAAGACACAGTTACAACATACACCAAAAATTCCGGATTTTTGAAAAATTCTCCTGACGGTTGGAGTAGCCATTTCCAAACATTCCATATCTGAGTCTTCCAACGTATAAATGATAAGTGAAAAGGCCAAATTCAGTGGGCCTATGACTTAGAATCATAGTGCATAAGAACAGCCTGCAGGATCCGGTCAATGGCCCATCTAGTCCAGCATCCTGTTCTCACAGTGGCCAACCAGGTGCCTGGAAGCAGGAGCTGAGTACAACAAGTCCCCCCCCCCTTGTGACTCCCAGCAACTGGCATCAGGAGGCATTAATACTACTACAAAACCACTTTTTGGGGGGGTATTGGCCATTGGTAATGTGTTTTGTCAAGCACCCTGGGAGGCAGGCACATAAAGGTAAAGGTAAAGGGGCCCCTGACCATCAGGTCCAGTCGTGTCCGACTCTGGGGTTGTGGCACTCATCTCGCTCTATAGGCCGAGGGAGCCGGCGTTTGTCCGCAGACAGCTTCCGGGTCATGTGGCCAGCATGACAAAGCTGCTTCTGGCGAACCAGAGCAGCGCACGGAAACGCCATTTACCTTTCTGCCAGAGTGGTACCTATTTATCTACTTGCACTTTGATGTGCTTTCGAACTGCTAGGTTGGCAGGAGCTGGGACCGAGGAACGGGAGCTCACCCCGTTGCAGGGATTTGAACCGCTGACCTTCTGATCAGCAAGCCCTAGACTCTGTGGTTTAACCCACAGTGCCACCTGGGTTTTAATTAATAACAAATATAACACACCAGCCAGGGTGGATACTCAGGCAAAGGGACTTTTTACCCCTTTTTTGGCAAGGTATTTGTTAAAGATTTGGAGAGGATGTGATAACATTTATCTCCCAGAATGGCCAGAAGATGGTGCTAATCATCTGTGTATGTCAAGTTTCCCAAATTAGCGCACAGCCCCTGGAATTTGGCATTCTGCAGCCACATGGACAAAATCCAGCTTTTTTCACTCAGTTAAAGGAATATGGGGAGATGGGGAATACTTTTTTTCCCTGGCTATTTCTGTAAGAATTGCTTTACAAATCAGAGAGTAGAACTGACAGGCCCAGAGCATAAGAGGGTTCCAGTACTTTCAACACCTACAAGGGGGGAATTGCACCAGCTACAGCTTCTCTCATCACACGACACCCCCTTAGAAGCAATGGCACTAATAATATGAAGGGTCCTTGCACAATGATTAGGAGACTGTAGAGTCCTCTCTCCTTCCAGGCTTACAATCACAACTAGAGAACACCACAGTGTACAGTATAAAAGACTTATCTATGAAACGGGGGGGGGGATGCGGGTGGTGCTGTGGGTTAAACCACAGAGCCTAGGGCTTGCCGATTGGAAGGTCGGTAGTTCGAATCCCCGCGACAGGGTGAGCTGCTCGGTCCCAGCTCCTGCCAACCTAGCAGTTTGAAAGCACGTCAAAGTGCAAGTAGATAAATAGGTACCGCTTCAAGCGGGAAGGTAAATGGCGTTTCCGTGTGTTGCTCTGGTTCGCCAGAAGCGGCTTTGTCATGCTGGCCACATGACCCGGAAGCTGTACGCCTACTCCCTCGGCCAATAAAGTGAGATGAGCGCCGCAACCCCAGAGTCGTCCACGACTGGACCTAATGGTCAGGGGTCCCCTTTACCCTTTATGAAACAGGGGCACAAGGAGGACCCTCTTTGTTCAGAGAAAAGGTCCATTTGGTTCAGCATCCTGTTTCTCACTTCAGCCACAGTCAAGCACTATACAGGCCTATCTTCCATGGTTGTTTTGAGGATTACTTAGACAATGCACATTAAATAATGCTGGTGATCTAAGGATGCATTCTGTGCACACAGAAGTCAGCCCATCTAGTCATACGGCTACAAAGCCTAGATAGTGGTCCAAGCTTGACTGAACTCTGCTGATAACCTCCACGTCATCCATGGATTTACCTAGCTAAAAACAACAAGAATGGAATGGGCTGTCTTCTCCCCAAGATTACCATGGACACAAATAATCACATGCAGAGAACATCACATGAAGAAGTCTTGAAATGCATGTGGGCCCGGCTGGGCCAGCCTTAGGCATTTTGCTGCCTGAAGTCAACCAGAAAATGGTGCTCCTCCAGGAATTGTTGTTTGTTAAGGGCACTGGGTTAGAGTACGGATAGGGAGTATCAGGCTCAGGAACCAAATGCCACCTTCCAGCCCTCTTTGTTGGGGCTCAGGACACATAGCTGCCAAGTTTTCCCTTTTCTCACGAGGAAGCCTATTAAGCATAAGGGAAAATCCCTTTAAAAAAGGGATAACTTGGCAGCTATGTCAGGACACCTTGTCTTCATTCTTGCTTTGTTGAGTGTTTTTGATTGGCTGAAATGCTCCTTTGGGTGGATAGGAGGTATTTTGATGGTGGGAGAGCACTCCTCTCACCATAGCTGCCAAGTCTCACGTTTTTCGCTGGAAACCCCCGTATTTAAACCCGTTTCCTGCTGTTATCCCAAATAGAGAAAAATCCCGTAAATCCCCCAGATTTCCTACCTGCCAGGGAGACTCCTTCTGCGCATGTCTGGACATGCACAGAACCGATTTTGGCTGCCGCTCTGCCCATATCTGGGCACCGGAAATCGCCGCTGCTGATCCCGGATTTTTCTTACTGGGAGTTGGAGGGTATGCATCTCACCCTTCCCCAAAACAAGCCTTCCATTCCAGATCCACCACCTGGCTTCTCTTTGGCCTTTGCAGCATGGCTTACTGGGTGGAAACTGAAGTCGCTGTCTTACAAAGCTGGGATCCTGCCTGTCAGGAGGCAGCTGCACATGTATTGCAGTACTTGAGCGGCACTCTGGGAGTTAGTGGTTTGATAACGCTGCTGAAAGGGAGGGAAAGTAAAATGCTGTGAAATGGTGAGGGGAAATGCTGTGATGAAGCAAGGAGGATGAAATGGAGAAGGAACACCAGGGTCAGGGTGTGGGGTGTTGGTGTGGAGGGCAGCAGGGAAACCAGGGGGGATAAATGCAGAACATAAAATCTGAACAGAGTGAAATGTGTGTAGATGGAGGCTTCTTTTTTCAGGGAGATTATAATCTCATTATATCAGAATATGGAGGGAAAAGGTCTGCATGGATATTTGCCTGCACAGTGTCGCAGTGAATGAATGTGTATAATACTGGTTTTCATTCTTTTAAAATTTTCATTCCATTAAAGTGTGCCTCTTTTCAAAGGACTTTCTTTCAGAACATCTTTTCCATTTGCTGTGTATACACTTAATACTGCTCCTTTCTTAGTTATTGATTCCCAGCAGGCTTTTGTTGTCAAGTTGTGGCAATCTAATTTGGTTGACACGAATATAGTATTTTTCTCCTCAGTTTATTTTCTCACCTTTAAAGTGTTCTTTATCCTTGTTGATTCCGGGAAAATTTTATTTGTCTCTATTTTTGAAGGGCACAAGAGTTCACAGAAGCAGTAGGTGGAGATGAGATACTAAGGAGTTGAATATGTGGTTTCAAAATATGGTTTATTGAAATTTGACTGAGGATTGTATTTCCATTCTTTTGCTGTGGCACTCTACCCATAAACGCTGCATTAATTTCTCCCTTTCAAGGCTGGAAGGAATAATAGCAATAATAATGCACCTTAAATTGCTAGCTGCTGTACAAAAATTAAAAATAAAACAGGCCCTGCCCACAGGCTTATAATATAAAGCCTTACGATTTAAAGAATCATTTCAAAAGGCATTTGTCTCTTAGAGTTAAATCAACTGTTCCCTCAAGCAAGACTTAATTTGAACCAAGGTTTGTGTACTTTGCAATCTTCTGAGCATTATGTTAGCTTTTGGGGGGGCGGCAGAGGGCGGGACTGTATAAAAGTTATTTATGTGATTTTTTAAAAAGTGCCTTCATTCCTGAACCTATTTTGGAATACACAGTAATAATTAAAAACAGAGTGACTGAACATGTGCAGAGTGCCATGCACTTAACCCTGGAGGATCATCTGGGACAGAAGTTTAGCTAAGACTCTGATCTGTTTTCTTCCTTTGACAGTGGGATGTTGTGGTGGGCTCTCCTTCACTGAGAGAGCCAGTGTGGTGTAGTGTAAGAGCAGTAGACTTGTAATCTGGTGAACCGGATTCATGTCTCCTCTCCTCCACATGCAGCTGCTGGGTGACCTTGGGCTAGTCACACTTCTCTGAAGGCTCTCAGCCTCACTCACCTCACAGAGTGTTTGTTGTGGGGGAGGAAGGGAAAGGAGAATGTTGGTCGCTTTGAGACTCCGGGTAGTGATAAAGCGGGATATCAAATCCAAACGCTCCTCCTCCTCCTCCTCCTCCTCCTCCTCCTCCTTCATTGGAGGTTTCTAAGCACAGGTTGGGGGGGGTCATCTGTCATGGATGCTTTCAGTGGCGAAGCTTGAGGTCTCAAATTTCAGCAGTGCCCTGCGAGATGCCAAAGTCTGGCACCCCCGCCTCTCACCTTCCATTCTGCATCATAGTTGTGGTTCCTCCACGGCTCTGTGCCCCATGTGACTGAACTGGTCATGCTCCCCGAAATCTGCCTATAGTGCTTCATTGAGATTCGTGCATTGCAGGAGGTTGGACTAGAAGACAGGGTGTCTTCCAACTCTGCAATTCTATGATTCCAGAAACCCTGTGCTCTGGCACCTGTATGCTTTGTCGCTCATGCTCCAAGGTCAGCTGATGAAGTCTGCAGACCTGTTCATTGTCTATATTAGATCCTTTAAAAAAAACCCAACAACCTTGTTCCTCTGCCACAGGCTGTTGAAAGAAGTTGCCGATAAATATAGCCTTTGCTATATAAGCCCGTCTATAATTCTCACCCCAGTCAACATGAGGAGATTGCAGTGTCCTATGATCAATGCTCCAGTCCTCCAACAGAATAGATATTTCCCCTATCCCCCTCCTCACCTTGCCCTAGGAGATCAGTAATTGCTTTGTTATCGTTGTTTTCCCATTTTTGTTTTTTGCCTGGAGTACAAGGTACCCGTCCCTTAACTACCCTCTGTGAATGTCAACATTTCTCTTTGTTTATAACTTTATGTAGAATCTGTAGGGAAGCACAGTGCAGGCAGAGCTCTGGATATGAACTTCAAAAATTGCCACTATGGATAGTTTTAAATTCAATTATTGTAAATGAACAAAACAAAAAGCAAAAACTAAAAATAAAACTAAAAATAAATGTAAAGGTACAAATAACCTTGCTTTCACCATTCTCTACTGGATAATGCTTTCTGGAAACACATTACAAATCTTTCACAGTAGTGAGTCCTAATAGTTAATGGGGAATTTCAGGTATCCGGATATCTACTGGAAATCTAGATCTGCTAAGAATGGAACATCCAACTAATTATTGACCTTTCCTTGTTGGCAACTGCATCAACAGGGAGGGAGGAACATGAGGACCTAATATCCTGGACTTAACTCAGTTGAACCGGGAAGAACTTATTGATAAAGTGAAAATGGTGGGAAATTTGGGAGAAAGTGACCACGCTCCAACCCATGTGAGTGTCTTCTTCTTCTTCTTCTTCTTCTTCTTCTTCTTCTTCTTCTTCTTCTTCTTCTTCTTCTTCTTCTTCTTCTTCTTCTTCTTCTTCTTCTTCCTGATATTGCTGCTACCGTATTTCCTGCTTGGTCACAAGGCACATGGCACGTGCCCCAAACCACAGTATTTCTTCCACACCTGACCCTTTATTCTATGAATTCTCTGGCTGCTTTTTATGACGGTGATGACTTTTTAAAATATTGTCTCTTTCTCATGCCACATCCCTCCCAACTCTCTTGGAGGAAGAAGGGAAGAGAGGGGGCAGGCACGGGGAGCTTGGTGTGGTGTTTGATGGTGGGAACATTGGGTTGTCACACACTTCAACCATGTTAAGCTTCCCATGCCTTGTCCCCACTCTTTCTATGTACCAGTGCCCCCCTGGCTTGGAAAACCAGGAGAGCAACACTCCCCCACCTGTGCAACCTCACTGGTCACTACTACATTGACACCATACATATAAAGCACATGACTTGCCCCTCCCCCCAAAGAATCCTGGGTATTGTAGTTCACCCATTGCAGAGCTGCAATTTCCAGCATCCTTGACAAACTACAGTTCTCAGACTTCCTTGGGGAGAAGCCATGTGCTTTAAATGTGTGGTGATCTCGCTGAAGCCTATGGGGTTACCCAGGCCCAAGTGGTTCTCAGCTGCTGATTAACATCAAACATATTTCTAGAGAGAAGACGCTGCTTCTGATTAGTGAATGTATCAAGTACGTTCAGTGCCATATGGCCCTAATAATATGCCTGTCACATCTGAGAAACTAATTGCTTCAGCTTTGGCACAGGGAACCTACAATATTTGCGGTTTCTTTGCATGAACTCGGAACGTTATAGAGAAAGTGATCAACAACCCTGTGCAGGGAGGGAGCCCAAGAGCCGCCTGGACTGCAGTTCAAGAGAGAGAGAAAGAAATAAAGATCAGATACAGGAGCAAGCTATAAAACAGAAGCCACAACTACCTCACTAAGTGCCTTAAATGTCATATCTCATTTACCCTAACAAAATTTTTGCAAGGTTGATTTTGACAGGCTTATTCTGAACTCTGTGACTGAGCAGAATTTGAGCCTCAGCCACCCCCTTTTAAACCTGAAAAGCTTACAGTGACAGATTCTGGTTTCCTGCTCTCCATTATGTCAAGAGAATAAGGTAACATCTGCATTGACATTGTTATTCTGTTGGTAGCGAGCAGCACGTGGAAAAACACAGTCCTTGTATTGCTTGTTACAGGTAGGTAGCCGTGTTGGTCTGAAGAAGTGTGCATGCACACGAAAGCTCATACCAAAATAAAAACTTAGTTGGACTTTAAGGTGCTGGGAATAATCAACCCCTCAGGACTAAACTACAGTTCCCAGGATTCTTTGGGGCAGGAGAGGATGTGCTTTAAATGTGTGGTGTGTACACAGGTCGAGCAGCTTCAAATAAGCAATTGGTCAGCAGCATGTATTGATATATTTTCAGTTTCAGCCTGAGGTCCCCTAGATGTCACTGGACTCCAGTTCCCCACAGCCAATGTTGCAAGTTGCCAGGGATTATGGGACCTGCAGTCCAATGGACCCTTGAGGGTCAAAGGGCCTGCACCCCTGCTGTAGAGGGAAGAGCTCTTTCTCTATACTCTGGTATCTTAGCCCAGAATAACAGCTGACTGTGTAGCTCGATGGACAGGTACCTTTTCTTTATGACGCCACTTGAGTCATTGCATGCGTGGCTAAAAAAACAGCTCACTGGATATTTTGGAGATGACCATCAGTTAATTTCACGAGCAACGAGATCTAGTGCAGCCAGATGCATCAATCACCATGTATCATTTATCAGAAGACACCATGGGCAGAATCATTTTGTTCTGTGACAGTGAAGAAGACGGCGAACATGGTGAATGTATCACCCATCACCCATCAGAGATACAGGCCCTATGAATTCACTATCTGTGCACCCATATATTTTTTTAGGCTGGTGTAGAAGCCAAGAGTACTGAATAAGACCGGTGCATAAGCTAGGTGCAAACTACAGGCACCACTTTGGCTCATGGGTTAGGGTCAGAATACACCCACACCATACACCTAAAGCATGTGATTTCCTCAAGAGTCCCAGAAACTGTACTTTACCCCCTCAAAGAGCTACAATTCTCAGCACCCTTAATGACCTACAGTGACCAGTCTTCCTCTTCTTAACTCCCTCCTGCAGCACAAAAACAGTCTGTCGCTACAGAGGATCACAGCCCTGCCCAACAGACACTATATAAAATATGAGGTCCATGTGCACCTCTGTTGTACTAATCCTATCCCTCTTTTGCCTGATAAGTTATTTTTGCCTGAGCAGCATATCCAAGCCAATTCAAAATGGTTGCCTCATTTTGCCTCACAGGCAGGCTGGCCCTGATGTTCTTTTGCCCTTCCTTGCCCCTCCGAAGCTCCAAATCTTTCCTTCCCAGTCATGAGAAGTGCAACCCCCGGGCACCTCGTGCAAAGCTCAGCTGAGAAGGCAGCTTCCTGCAGAGGAATGTGCTCCCTCAATAAGATATCGTGTCCAACTTTATCAGATGGGCAAGGCAAATTACAGGAATGTGCGGAAATGGCGGAATGGACCAACAGACAGAGAGGCAATACAAGACAATCATTTATTAAAAAATGGGATATGCATAAGAGTTATTTACAGAAATATAATGGTGGTATAATATCCATGGCAGCATCTGAATGACTCTTGTTTAAAGTAATTGTTAAGAAATAAGGTAATGAGTACAAACTGTTGTAAGAAGGTATTAGAAAATACAGAAAGAGTAAGGTCATTCAACACTAGAAAGAAAGTTTACATCGGGAAATGATAGGAAGTCTGTTTTATGTTAGTAAAAAGATAGGAAAAAAGAGATTGTATAAATTTAAACTAAGTTTAATTTTTGTGAATCCAAAGAAAAATTCATTTTTGTTGAATTAAGAGTGTGTATATTATATATATTATGTATGTTATTTATGAATTTCAATAAAGTTATGTTAAAGGGAAGGAGGGAAAAGGATATTGTGTCTTATTTTCTGTAGCCACCTAGTAACATGAACCTCCCTGGCAATTAGTCAGAGGATGTTCTTTGATTGCTCAATTATGGTTTGGAGGTTTTTCTTACACATCTTATGAAAATGGAGAGGTGCATAAAGTCCCTTTGCAATAGCACCACAAATTGCTGCTTAATGCTTCCAGGATAGGAAGGGGAGATTGTTACCAGAATCAATACAATGAATGCGGTGGACTCTGCAGATCTGGCAGAAGTCACCACTGCATAGACTTGTTGCTTTATGAAACACCCTTTGCAGTAAAGTTGAGTCCAAGGACTCAGTTGCTCTTTTCAGAAAAAAAAATGAGTGAGAGAAAAAAGCACATTTATTTCCAATGGATTATTTTCTGGTTGCTTAAACCAAAAAATAGCTCCGACTTAGTACAATCATTCAGCAAAGAATAGCTCTTAAATAGTCAACACAGCCTTGGCTTGGTACCATCATTCAGTGATAGTCCTCCTGGCTTGGTCCATTCATTCATCAACGAGCAGCTTTTATATTCAACACGTCCTGCCAAATGTTATATCAACATAAAAGGCACTGCCAAACATAATAGATACTGCCAAAAAGGAACCTTTCAAACCCCTGCCCCTTCTTGGATGCTCAAGCGTAAAGAGGAGATGCCCTGCAAAAAATTTCATTTTTATTCGCTAACCAGGTGATGGCAGCAGCTGATTAATGATCATAGGATTTACTCCAGGAATAGGTTTGTTTTCCTGATGGAGAAAGAGTGGAGTTGAAAGGAAGGCTCCAAATCCATTTCATCAAGGCATTGCAGCCTTTCCTGGGAAATTGCTCTTTAAGGCCATCAGTGCAGCTACGGAGCTGCCTTAATGTAGACAAATTAATTCGAGGCCACAAAAGCAAGTATGACAACACTCTGCTCTGGATCCAAATGCCTGTGTGTGCTCTAAATCAAACAAGATGTTGCACTCCGGTAAAATGTGTTTGCATTGTACTGCACCTTTAAATAACCAGCTTATAAATACTTCTGTTGTTAGTTGCTTGATAGGTAAAAGTAATGGTCTGTGGGCAATTCACAGTGATTTCAAAAGCATGCAAACTGTTACAGTACAAAACATCATTATAACAGTAAGGGAAAGAATATTATCAGCAGCTCATATCTGCAATAATTAAGATATAGCAACCAGAATATTACACGCTGTCAAATGCCTGGGAGAAGAGGATAGTTCTAACCTGGTGCCAAAAGGATATTAATGTTGGCGCCAGGTGGACTTCATAGCACACTTCCAGATTCCACATACCCCTCCCTTGCCTTGGGCCCCCTCTGTCTTTCCTTAGACTATCAGAAGCCTAGTTTGGGATTTTTATTAAAGGGAGGCTACTGGGAGGCTGCATGCGACCCTATTAAATAAGTGCATTTGTTACCAACACTCAGAACCCAGTAAATCAGAATGGGGAACCATCTTTAGCCCAAGGACCTCATTCCCTCCTTGGCAATTTTCTGGGGGTCCTGTGTGAGTGGTGGGTGGAGCCAGAGACAAAAGTGGGCAAGGCAATGAAGGTGAATTTTACCTTTGTATTGTAGGCTAGTTTCTGCACATGCTTACATACAGTGAAGGGGGAAAGGCAACAAAGGAGTGGATCAGGAAGAAGCACATTAAGGTCCTGGAGTGGCCTAGCCAGTCTCCAGACCTTAATCCCATCGAAAATCTGTGGAGGGAGCTGAAGGTTCGAGTAGCTACACATCAGCCTCGAAATCATACTGACTTGGAGAGGATCTGCAAAGAGGAGTGGGACAAAATACCTCCTGGGATGTGTGCAAACCTGGTGGCCACCTACAAGAGACGTCTGGCCTCTGTAACTGCCAACAAGTACTAAGTCATCTTTTGCAAAGGGATCAAATACTTATTTCATCCATTATAATGCACGTCCATCTCTGACTTTTGTTTTCTGGGGGTTTTCCTGTTGTTATTCTGTCTCTCACAGCTACAATAAACCTACCATTAAAAATATGGATTGGTCATTTCTTCGTCAGAGGGCAAACGGGCAAATTTAGCAATTTATCAAATACTCCCCCCCCTCACTGTGGCCCCTTTCTATTCTCCATCCAGGCAAGGAAGGAGCATTCTATATTTTCTTGGGTTACAAAAAGACATGTGTTGTCTCTATTTTCAGGCATAGAATCTTTTCTACAAATCAGCAACGTTTGATGTGAGGCATTAACGTTGTACACAGCATGGCTGCAGCCAGGATTTTTGTTGGGGGGCAGGCTTTATGTTGGGGGCGCAGAACCTCAGTTAGTTAAGTCAGTTAGTTTTTATTTTATTGATTGGGGGGGCAGCTGCCCCTCCCTGCCCTCCTGTGGTACACAGTATAAGGTTGGGGGAGAAGACAGGTCGGGAGAGAGAGCAGGGAGGGCTGGTGGTAAACTTGCATTCTTTTACTTAGTATATGTATGGGTTTTTTGTGTCAGTTGGGTAGGTTCTATTTCTATTCCTTTATTATATTTCCTTGGTAGGGAGAGAGGTTTGGGGGGCAGGGCATGGCTGGTTGTCCTTATTTGGCCCAGGGCCGTCTTGAGCAGATCGCGCGCCCTGGTGCTGAGGGGCGGAGATCGCTCCGCCGCCCGCCCCGCCCTCGCAGGGCGCAATTGGTTTCCGTGCGGCTTTGCCGTGCGACGACCAGCTTACCAGCCCCCCGCCATGGTGCACTGCGCCACCGGGGGTCTATGTAGAGCCGGCCCTGAGTTGGCCGCAGTGATACTTGTTTGCATGTGTGATCGGGGAGATTGTTGGGTCAAGTTAGCCATATTGATTCGTATGCTGTCGGTGGTTTCTTGTTGCTGTCTTGTTGGGCTGTGTATGTAATAAAGGGGAGACATACCGGGGTGAAGGCGTCCTCTTTTATTTGACCCCATGCCAGTTTCAATCTGCCGCTTAGCTTTTCTAGTAAGGCTGTTTCCCATATGATTTGGTACCTGCAGTCCATGTTCACTCATGACAGGTCTCTGCAGTGTCCGCCTATGATGCTGAAAGAATCATTCTTGAAGATCAAGGGCCCATTCCAGCCAGGCAAAAACTCTCAAGGAGGATGCCAAGCAAGACTGGTGAGGGGTGTGGCCTGGGGAGAGGGGGCATGGCTGGGAAGTAGCTCAACAGCCAGGCAGAAAGCCTTGGAGGGCCACACCTGGCCTCTTGTCCTGAGGTCTGTCCCTGTCAAGAGACTACCCCAAATAAATCACAACCGGCTGGCTTTTTTGTAAGTCTCATGACTTCTCTTACAATCATGACTCACACACACACACAAGCGAACCCTCACTTCTTGCTCAATGGATATTTTGACATTTCTCCAGGATATGCTTGCCTGCAATCTCAACAACTGATAAAACATAACAATGCTGGCCACTGTGTCAAAGAAATTGACCTGGGCGAGGCTTTGCCGCAGTTCCACCCTGCAAGAAAAGGATAAGAAAAGGAAAGCCCCCTTACTCTGTCATACATCCTACGTACTCGCTTGGCAACTCTGCAGCCACACAGCTTCCAAGGAATTATTGCGGTGTTCCCGCCCACTGAGAAATTATTCCTGTTTGAACTCCTTCTGCCCTAATTTGAATTCTGTTTTGTGCAGACACCCTCCGTGTAACTTCTGTTTTCAAAGAGCTTCACGAACAGTGCACTAATGAAAGAGAATTTATAGTGTTTATAGGGCTACAGTATAAATGGAATTTAATAGCCAAATGTCGGCAGGGAACTATCTAACCTTTATCAAGCACTCATTAGCGGCCGAGGATTTCTGGTGGAATAATGAGCTCCTGTCTGGCTTCTTTCCAGTTTTTGACAGTGGCACCCATGTAAATCTGCTAACAGCTAGAGGAATACATGCGTTAACTCAACTGCAGCTAATTAGTGGAATTTTTCTAACTGAGGAAGTTTGTGCCTTTGAAATGGGCAAAAACATCCCAATCAAGAATGACCACAGGCATTCAGGGAGTATCCAGAGCTTCGCTGTGCTAATAAATTGAGGTGGGACACACACACACACACACTCTCGACTAAAAAGTGAGACCACCTGGCCTGAATTTCAGTATGTTGCAGGACTGAAATTCTCACCATCCCTGACCATTGGCCAAGCAAACTTGGGCTGAAGTCCAACAGATCTGAAGGGCATCATGTTTTCTACCCCTGCCTTAGATTGTTGGTATAGTGCCATCCTGTGAAGGAGAGAGGCTTGCTCCTGTTCTATATTTGCAAAATGGCTCCTATAATTTCTGTGCCTCCCAAAATATACCGGTAGTCGTTTTCTTTGAGTTGGGGGCTCATCTAGCCGTGGCCGAACCTTCCACTGGAAAAGCTGAGCATTTGTCCTGAAAGAAGAAATCTGGTATGCCACAAATGTGGCATGTCACAGAGAAGCAACTGTCTTAGCAACAGAACTACTATTGTGTTCGCTTCAATGGAACTGCCATGATGATTGCCAAAGTCAGTAAGAATGGCACAGGCGTGGGTCATATGGCCTAGGGTGCTAGCCTAAAGACTGGGGGAGATGGAGATGGTGCACTGGGAGTACTGGGAACCAAGGCTGACTCCAAAGGATGGAAATGGTTGGGTGGATATTTCCCAGGCCCCCAAGATCAGCGAAGAGTCTATTGCCCTCACAGTCCTACAATTTCCACTTGGCACAGAGCATCCAAGAAGACCAGATGCAGCCTAAGAGAATTCTCAGTTTACATTACCCACCTCTTCCTGCTGTGCCCAAGGCCCCCCAAATCTTGGATACAGGGCTGCCGGCATTAGTAGGTACCTTCAGACAACCTTGAGAATACCTGCAATTACCCTAATAGGGAGGAATTTGGAGACTGCACTAGCTGCTTTCTTGAGAAGCATGCCCCCCCCAATTCTTTCCATATTGACAGCCACCTTTTGGAGTTTTATTCAGTAGGCATCTTTCTTGCACTTTCTTGCTCTTGCAATCATTGTCATTACGATGGTAGAAATCCAAGCTCGTTTCTTCTGTCCATAACACCAGCCAAGAAAATGATTCTGGGCTTCCTGCATTTTTCCCCCTTTGCAGAGCAGTGTGATGGGAGACTCTTTTGAAGCTAGATCGAAAATAACCAATTATTTTTATGCCCTGAAATATATTCTTCCAAGGTTCACGGTGGAATTTAGCTCTCATAAATGCAGATCCCCTGAAACCCAAGCTTGAGTTCAGAAGGCGTCCGCATAAATTCATCCTCTTCTTATTTTTTTAACTGTTTAGTCATATACAACGTGTGCTCCAGGCACACATGAATATACATTGGTCATGCTGCACATATCTAACAAATTATTTTGAATGAGTTGATTTATGCATGAGTTCAGTTGGCAAGGTGCATAGCGCTGAGTTGTCTCACTTTCTCTGTGTGTTTTTTTCAAGTATTATCTGATTAGTGTTCCTCTGGCTACTCAAAATTTTGGAATGTGAATGAATATATGAGAGATAAGGGACTTAACATAAAATATAACTATGACTTTTTAAAAGAGCCAGAATGGGATCAAACCATCCTTTATTAGCTTAGCAAAATGTCCACCATTACTGTGTGAGAGACCAGGGGTGGGGGTGGGGAGATGATTCCAAGGGCCTAAGCTCATGGACAAAGAGTACATTTCACTCTACTTTGGTCTAGTGTTTTTGGAGAACTTTGCCAGGCTCAGGCCCTGATGGTCTTCTTGATTGTGACCAAAGGTTCGCAATCTGAGCCACAGAAGAATTTCTGGCTCACCCTTCCTTTGAAGTGCTGTCCATGGGGAAACTGGATCTAGGTGCAAATGCCCACCCTCTCATCCCACAGGCTGTCCTTAAAGTGGTGGCCTTTCCCACTATTGTTTTCCTGGGGTGGAAAAACATCTCTTGTCCTCCCTAAGGAGACGCTTGTGATTCTAATTGGCTTGGCAATTAACTGAGCAATTTCCTGACTTTGGAGGGGCCCGTGAGAATAGTCTGGTGGTGTTCATTTCCAAGGTGGCCTTGGAGGTGCTCACTCAACACAGAGTTGCACACACACTGCATGTGCCTTACAGGAACACCACCAATGAGAGCTGGGCCATCCACTACACACAAATGCAGTCCTTTACTTTTCCCTATAAAACTGAACAGAACCCACTCTTTTTGTGGGAGGAAGGGGGGAAAAGGCAAGAGGACAAGAGGACATAAACGGGATGGAGGCCACTGAATGAATAAAGCCTTCCTTCCTCTGTGCAGTTCCATCCTGAGTTGTGTTGCTTCATTATGCTGGTATGTGATGAAAAGTTGGGAGCTGGCTTTTTTTCGATTTCTCCTACCTAGATGCACCTGTTTAATTTCAGCCTAGGCATTTGCATGGTGTGATAGGGACCATTGTGCGGTTTATGGATGTGCTAGGCAAAAATCCATTAGGCGTGTATGTAGCGAGTGTTTGGCATTGCTGTATCTGTTGAGTTTCTGCCTCCATATGTCCTCCCCTCCCCACTAAATGAAGGCAAAATGTGAGTGCAAGGAGTCTAATTTGTAAGTAGTGTTATATGTGAACCTGTTAAAAGTCTTTATGATGTGGAGGTGCCTTAACTTACATTCCTTGTTTTCTGAAGCATGGGTGAAATTAAAAGCACCTTAATTCCTCTATGATATTGAAGGTTTTAAATTAATAGAATTCTCCTTTTTGCATTCTGAATAATTTACTCTGGTGGTCTGGCTGGGCAGTTCAAACATCAGTACGATGGCAATGCTGTGATTTTAGTAACCTTGGTTGCTACTGAGTGGGCTGGCCTGCTCACTTGAGGTCACAAGGGTGATTCAGAATCTTTCTGCATTTTGGGGGGTGTCTGATCCACCCAGTGTTTTTTTCCAGGAACAAAGCAGCACAGCTGCAGACAAGAACTAAGTCCTCTTATTAAGAAAAGGAAGGAGGGTATTAAGGAAGGAGGAAAGAATGGATGGGACAGTATTCAGTTGCATTTGAAGGTTCCTGCCACAATGAGTCACTTTGGGCTGATCCAAACCTTCTGAATTCAGCCCTAAACCTAACACAAATTCCAAGCATGTTAGAGCTGGGGCAGGGATGAGCAATTCTGTCATTTTTTCTTTCTCTTTGTTTCCCATTTTCCAGGTTTTTAAAACTTTTTAATCCTCTTGAAAATTCATCAGCATCTTAGTACGAATTTCTCTTGACATACACATTTCTGTATGCGATTTTGCACAATATTTGCATTTTTATACACATTTCTAGGCTGGGAGAACTACATTGCAAAATCTGAAGAAGTGCAAACTTCAAAGGGTGGCTATGGTTCATTTTGTGTATTGTTTTGGAAAGTGCAAATGGGGTAGGTTCACCTTTAAATGTGAATCGAATTTCCCCTGCATCTCTAAGCTGGACACAAGCAAAACAAGTAATAGGATATCTGATCATCTTGTAGATTCACTGTGCAGTGTGCAGTCTTGTCCTCCAACCGTCTACTCCTCTTTGAAAGCCATCCAGGTTGGTGGCCATCATTGCCTTCTGTGGGAGAGAATTCCATAGTTTAACTACAAGCTGTGTGAAAAAGAACTTTTAAAAACCTATCTTTCCAAGATTCAGTTTCATTGGACCTCCACAAGTTCTAGTGTTATGTGAGAGGGAGAAAAGAGGTCAGTACCCTCAGCAAAAAACAGTTCCCAGGATTCTCCATAACTGTTAAAGTGGTATAAGGGTGCTTTAAATGTGTGGCATGGATGTGATCTCTAAATGGGCCCCTCTTCTAGGCCTCTGCTACTCTCCCTTCCTAGAGTTATTTATCTTTAAATAGAACTTGGACCAGACACTCCTTAGAACAGAGGATCCCTTCTAATAAAGGACTCCTTCAAATAGAGGACTGGTATCTGTGAAAGAGGAACACAAGGCCACCCTATTTGCTGTACATAGTAAAACACTTCTGTTTCACCCAAGCTACAGGGTGTGAGGGCCTGTTGGTGTCTGAAACAGTTTGATTGCCAATGACATCTGCTCCTTGGCACAGTCTTTTCATTGGCAACCAACATTGGTCATGAGCCATGGTGTACCTAACTTGCTCTGCAAGGAGTTTGAAGGCTCTTGGCCAACCTGAGTCATACCTTTGGGTATACCTTACACCTAATCAAACCAACTCAATGCATTCATGGCAAGGTTGCTTTCCATCAGTGCTGAGAGAAAGCTATGTGCCAAGAATATGGAAAAACGTGTGTAATACAGTGGAGCAACAGAGATGTTTCAAACTGGACTTTTTGGTAATGGAACATTGGAAGCCAACTGTGTTACTCATGCCACTAGGAACACTTTGGTGTTGTCCAAATTAGGAGTTACTGGTGGCAACTGGAGTGGTGTTTCTCTTCATGGCACCTCTTAGAGCCCCTGCAAGACTCCAGATCACCTGTTGATTGCCAGACCTTCTTGCTGTCGGACGACCTGCTGGTCCATTCTGACTTTTCACCCTCCAACTTCTTCCTCGGTACCCATTTAGCTCTCAGGCCACGATGATGCTAATTGTGCATTTCATTTCTGATTCAGTAGCTGCATTTCCTTGTCTATACAACTTTCCCCTTATTCAGCAGGAATTTATTCTTACTGTGGCACCAGAAGCCCATAGACCATCTTGTGTTCATTGATTATTTGACATGAGAATGATTTCAGTCAATTGCACGCCAGGGGTGAATTGTGGTGGCCATAGCAGAGCTGAAGAACTTCATTAGCATTTGGCCGGTAGCAATATGATAAATCCTTCTTTCCTTTCCTTTCCTTTTTGCAGCCATCACTGGGATGAATGCAACTTGTTTTCTATGGTCACAGGGTGGCTAGATGGCAGCTCATGTTAGAAACTGGGAGGTGGAGTTCTGACAAAAGTTGGTGGCACCCCCTTCCCTCCCCTCCCCTCCCCTCCCCTCCCCTCCCCCCTCTCCTCTCCTCTCCTCTCCTCTCTGCCCCCATCTATACTATACATTTAAAGCAGCATCGTTCCATTTTTAAAAGCCATGGTTTCCCTCAAAGAATCCTGGGAACTGTGGTTTGTTGAAAATGCTGAGAGTTATTAGGAGACTGCTGATCCCTCCCCACAGCTGTATTTCTGAGAGAAACTTCTGAGAGAAGAGGGTTTAACAGTTGAGCCACTGTGAGAATTGTACCAGATCTTCAGGGTCCCTTCCAACTCAGCAATTCTAGAATTCTGTGAGGGGAATAGGCCATGAATCCCCAACATCTGGAGCAACAGCATCAAGTTACAAGAAAGGAGATTCTGGCTAAATATCAGGATTTTTTTCTGATAGTAAGGGCTATTTGACAGTGGAATGGTCTCCCTTGGGAGTTTGTGGACTCTCCTTCCTTGGAGGATATATAATGGAGATGTATAATGAAGGTGCCAGGAGGGTCTCGCTGGGGAGAGCATTCCACAAATAGGAAGCTGCCGCAGAAAAGGCCTGTTCTTGTGTTGACATGGATGTATAACATCCTCAGTTGAATCCATAGCCTCTCCAGTAAAGGTTATTAGGTAGTTGCAGGGTTTGGCACAACATCTGGCTCTGGATAGGGAACCTTTGGACCTCCAGAGCTTGTTGGACTCCAACTCCCATCAGCCCTAACCAATGGTCAGAGATTCTGATTTAAAATTTGCAGTCCACTTTGCAGTGTTGAGCTCAAAGCGGCCTGATGGGAGTTGTAGTCCAGCAGCTTCTGAAGGTCCACTGGCTGCCCCACCCCTTCTCTGCAGAGTCCTAAATGAAAAACCAAGGGCCAGAAAGACAAATGGTGTGATTCCAAATAAGGCAGCTTCCTATTTTGGTTCCTCCATGCAAAGCGTTCCACAGATACATGAGGGGGCATATAACACAAATTTGTTTGCCTCCCTCCCCCCTTCCACTTTTATTAAGCAATGAGACACTTAGCATCTTGTCCTGTACAGGCAAGTGCCTTCCTGTCTTTCTTCCTTTATTTGATTAATGCAAATGAGTTGCCTGGAGCAATCAGACTCTGTTTGCCAAGATAGTCATTATACGGTGACAGAGATTAGTGTGGTACCTAATCAAAAGAAGCAGTGATTGATACTCTGTCAGCTTTGGTCTTTAATCAGGGAAGCTTTCTTCCAATCATCAGCTATTAAAGAGCCTCATTTATCTGATTACTTTTGGGGCACCGCGCATGGAAAAGGGTGCTAAATTAAAATATTCTGAAACACGTTCTGCAGTGACTAATATTATATTTTACTATGCTGTTTGTCGGGAAGTCCTTGTGTACATGTACAGGTGTGCACGCAAGTGTGTGAAAGAGGGAGGGAAAAGGAGAGTCCTTCTTGCTGACACACCCAGTCTTCCACTGCCATCCTTCCAGTGGAAAGGAGCTGAATGGGGTTCGGAGCCCTTGTCACGGGAAATTCTGCTCCCACCGCTGAGATGTTACAAACCATTGCCCAAATTCTTTTGCAACCTCAAGAGTAATAAAGTGGCTGATCTGTCAAATGGAAGCCACAAGAAAACTGAATTCCGTGACCAGTGTAAATTTCTGCACTTCCACAGTGAAATATGAAAAGCCCTAAAAGTGTCATTCATTACTTTATCAAGGCACCTGAGCATCCCAAGTCTGTTAAGGAAAAGCTTGGAGCCCACATTGCCGAACAGCACACACACACACACACACACACACACACACACACACACACACACGGTGACAGTGTTGTCTGTCATGGTGCAGACCTCTACCAGATCCTCCAAGTGTCCCTATTTTCCAGGGTTGTCCCTGATTTAGAGAAGCCGTCCCAGTTTCTGATTCGATCCCAGAATGTCCCGCTTTTCCTTAGGATGTCCCTATTTTCTTTTTTTAAAATTAAATACCTTTAGTTACAATTCGACTAAAAATACATACTGTAAGAGAGAGGGCTTGCAGAGAGCTGCCCACTCTGCTTACTTCCATCAGATGGGAGAGCAGCAGCAAGTCTGGGAGTTCAAATCAGGAACAGGAAGGGTTAAGACGGGTCCAGGGCTCTGCAGAGTCCTGGTGGCTCAGCTCCAGGTTGGTAGCAGGGAAGCAGGGGAGGAGCTAGCTTCAGCAGGGGCTGGAAAGGAGGGAGGAGAGAGAACGGCACCTCAGGAGCCTGGTTTGGGACCACGGAGGACCCATAGAGCAAGGAGGAGGGGCGTTTGGATGCCCAGGCTTAAAAGGGGGGTCAGAGCCCACGAGACGCCATTGTGGGCTTCTGCCCCATGCAGAGCAGACATGATTTGAGACATCTCACCACTGTATATAGCATGCACAATAAAACTATGAAAATCCAGAGGATGTGTGGAGTGCTTACTCGGGAGTAGCCAACACCCCATCTGTGACACATACATATTCAACTAAAAATATATTCAAACTAATTATTCAACAGAGAATTATTTGTAAAATTCAATTCATACAATACATCAGGCATCCCCAAACTGCGGCCCTCCAGATGTTTTGGCCTACAACTGCCATGATCCCTAGCTAACAGGACCAATGGTTGGGGAAGATGGGAATTGTAGTCCAAAACATCTGGAGGGCCGAAGTTTGGGGATGCCTGCAATACATCAATTTTCATGGAAAAAGAAGAAAAGAAGAAAGAAAAATTGACCCATAAAATGGGCGGAGAAAAAAGAAAATAAAAGAAAGAAGAAAGGAAAGTGTAAAGCTAAGGATAGAAAAGCTGGAGGGTATGGGGTTATCCAACCCTGGAGCTGTCTGAAGGCGATCCTCTATAGCAGGGGTCGGCAATGTTTTGGTGGCTTGGGCCAGTTCACGGTCCCGCAGATGCCGCGTGGTGGGCCGGAGTGTGCGCGCACACATGCATTCATGTGCAAACGCTATTTCTGGCACTCCTTCCAGCGCGGAGGAGGCATGCACAGCTTCCCATTGGCTGCAGGAGGGATCTCTGCTGGAGTGAACCAGCCCAGACGAGGTAAACCTTGCCGACCCCTGGGCTAAAATGTTTTAAAATGTTTCAAATGGTTCTAATTTTGGTTCCTTTTTTTCATTTTTGTTAGGTTGGTGTTGGTTAAATGTTGAGTTGGGGTTGGTGGTTACTTTAATTTGGGTATAACTGTAAACTGTTTGTTGTTGTTGTTGTTGTTGTTGTTGTTGTTGTTGTTGTTGGTTTTTATTGATTTATTGGTTTGTTTGTTGCTTGTATAAAGGTAAAGGTAAAGGGACCCCTGACCATTAGGTCCAGTCGCAGACGACTCTGGGGTTGCAGTGCTCATCTCGCTTTACTGGCCGAGGGAGCCGGCATACAGCTTCCGGGTCATGTGGCCAGTATGACTAAGCCGCTTCTGGTGAACCAGAGCAGAACACAGAAACACCATTTACCTTCCTGCCGGAGCGGTACCTATTTATCTACTTACACTTTGATGTGCTTTTGAACTGCTAGGTTGGCAGGAGCTGGGACTGAACAATGGGAGCTCACCCTGCCGTGGGGATTTGAACCACCGACCTTCTGATCGGCAAGCCCTAGGCTCTGTGGTTTAGACCACAGCGCCACCCGCTGGCCTGTGCTGGACGGTTGACGCAGCAGGAGAGGCAGTCCAGATAAAGAGAGATTTATGGGGAGGTTGGACTGGACAAAAATTCACACAGAACGAATATGTGTTAAATCTCGTTTGATGCTTATCTCAACAGCTGTGGCAAAAATGAGAAAGAAAACATCTAGAGGGATTGTTGGAAAAGATCAGGATCATTATGGACTTTGAGTGACTGTTGGAAAAGATCGGGACTATTATGGACTATGAGTTTTAAGAATTGGACATAAGAATAAAGACAGCCGTGCAGATAGCTATCCAGAATCCCCAGATTTTGAAGCATGGGAAGCCAATTTTTTTTATGATTCGGCATAATATTTGGTTTAATTGATATGTATTTGTATAATTTGAAATAATGGAAATAATTGATGTGATATAATTGTGTTTTAATTGGGAAATTTAATAAATAGATTTTTTTAAAAATAGACCACAGCGCCACCCGTGTCCCTTTTGTTGCTTGTATACGATATATTGTTTTTTAATGTTTGATGTTTTGTTGTGTTTTATAGGTTGTAAGCGGCCCTGAGAGGCTGGGGCAACCCAGCCAGATGGGCGGGATATAAATTACAAATAATAATAATAATAATAATAATAATAATAATAATAACAATAATAATGTTTTATATACAGTATGTTGGAGGCTGTCCAGAGTGGCTGGGGCAACCCACTAAGATGTGTGGGGTATAAATACAGTGGTACCTCGGTTTATGAACACAATTGGTTCCGGAAGTCTGTTCATAAACTGAAGCGTTCATAAACTGAAGCGAGCTTTCCCATTGAAAGTAATGGAAAGTGGATTAATCCATTCCAGATGGGTCCGCGGTGTTCATAAACTGAAGCGTTCATAAACTGAAGCGAACTTTCCCATTGAAAGTAATGGAAAGTGGATTAATCCGTTCCAGATGGGTCCGCGGAGTACTTAAACTGAAGCGTTCATAAACTGAAGCATGGGTGTAATTGGTTCTGGAAGTCTGTTCATAAACTGAAGCGTTCATAAACTGAAGCGAACTTTCCCATTGAAAGTAATGGAAAATGAATTAATCCGTTCCAGACGGGTCCGCGGTGTTCATAAACTGAAAATTCATAAACCGAGGTGTTCATAAACCGAGGTTCCACTGTAGTAAAATTATCATTATGGAATGGGACATCCCTATTTTCATCGGAGACATGTTGGAGGTTTGCTCAGAGTTCCCACAGTTTGCAAAGGATTGTGAATGTAGAGATGATAAGAGAACAGATTCCCTTTCAAATGCTTTGTTTGTTTCCTTGCCTGTGAGACCAGTTCGTTTCACAGACACAATGGAGATGGTCTTCTCAGTAGTGATCCCACATCTGGGGGACTCTGTTTCTGCAATGATGCATCAGGCTCCATCACACTTGTACAAATCTGGCAATGCAGTTCTCCAACCTAAAGTGTTAGAGTATATGCAACAAAAACACATATAGTAAAGACTTCATTAATAGCACACATGATTGAAAATAACACACACAAATGGTTAGGGAAAATTTCTTTTTGAAAAATGTGCGTATTAGTCAAAGTTGCATAAAAATGTGTATACTGTATTAGGAGATTAGTGTGCTAAAAAAAACCTGATGAATTTTCATGAGCATATTTTTTTTATTGCAAATTGATGTGGAAATGTTGATAACTAAAGTTAAGACTGGAAAAAAAGAGAAATGGAGAGAAGCCAAACCTGAAAGATTCAGTTATCTTTAGTTGATTCTTGATCATTAATAAAAAATAAAAAGGACTGTTCTGGTTCTAGTCCTTTGAGGCAATTGTACTCTGGGACATCCTTTCCTACTAATATTCTTCTGGATTTCTTGATGCTATTGTAGAAAAGCCCATGAACAAAACCTTTACTCTGTTAGAGGCCACTAACTAAATCTGCAAATTCACCACAAGCAGAATAAATTATGCAAATGACACACATTATGGAAATCCTATTTGGTTATGTGTTCTAATAGAACCAGTCAAATCTGATTTAAAACACACACAAACTCCAATCAGTGTATGGTCACAGCACGTTTAAGGTTGTGGAAAGGAGTTTGCGGTTGAAGCAGGGAGGGATAGGTTTCAAGATAGACAGATTAACAGGAGGCAGCAGAAACTGGCAAGTCTGGGACTAGGATGTGTGAGAGATTCAAAGAGTGGCTTGAAATGCAGCTATTTTGCTACCTGAAAGTCACCAAGGGAGTCTCTAGCAAGTTTTCAGCACCTTATCTTTTTTACCACCAGTATTCTGGTTCCTTATGAGATCATGCAACCATGAATGTGCCCCAGAGGAGGCTGGACCTAGAGTCACATACATCCTCCTTTTATGGCAATGGTGGCATGCACCTATTGGGGAAGTGGGGAAGAAGGCACTGAAAGTAGCCATTGGTGGAGCCACAGCCAATGAGAGGCAGGGTCAACCAATTCTAGTTTTGTCCCCCATCCCACCTTCCCAACAAGAGCAACACTGAGACTAAAGAGGAGGAAACTCACAGCCAGTGCCATCCTCTGCACTGGTTGTAAGCAGGAAAACAGGCAGGTGGGGGATAGCTAAGGACAGACTGAGGCTGGTTTGGGCAGAGCCCTGTTTGCCCTAAACACAGAATCATAGAATTTTAGATGGAGCCACCTGCACTGTTTTAAGGTCTTATCAACCTCAAGGTCTTATCAACCTTTGCGTTTCCAATGGGATACTGTCTAGAGGAAAAAGAGCCAGTGCAAAAATTATGGTTTTGTGTTTGTTCCTGAATGAGCTTTGATGAATTACTGCATCACGCTGGTCTAAATTAGATTGTCAGGCAAGGGAGAATAATTACACAGAAGAGCCTAATGCTCAATCTGAAGCACTGAAACTGGTTAAGAAGAAGAAGAAGAAGGAAGTAATTCTACAAAGGGTCAAGTGACTGAAGAGGGCAGAAAAAGAATCAGAAGCAAATAAGCTAAAGAGCAGAGATGCTGTATCACTGCAGTCCCTGCTCTTTCTCTTGCTTTTCATACTTGCTTTTCTGTTTCACATACCTGCACATAGGGACACTCTTGTGCACTTGCAATGCACCTATTCTAACACCAAGGAGACTGAACCTCCAACACATTATTACCCACTGCACAAACCAGTGGTGGGTGGTATCTATTGGGACTGGTGGAGTGGAAGGCAGGGAGGCCAACAGTAGGTGCAACCAGAGCCAACTAATTCTAGCTTTGTCCCTATCATCCTCCCTGCTGAGTTCTACAAGGGCCTTATCCTAATGGAGAACAAGGCTATCAATGACTACAAGCCATGATGGCTGTGTTCCACCTCCATCCTTGTGGCAGTATGCATCTGAATACCAGTTTCTGGGAATCACTGGCAGGGAGAGTGTTTTTGCACTCAGGACCTCCTTTCAGGTTTTCCGCAGGCATCTGGCTGGCTGCTGAGAGAAAAGGATGTTGGACCAGATGGGCCATTGGCCTGGTCCAGCAGGCTCTTCTTAAGTTCTAGCACTGAGACTAAAGAGAAGCAATCTCACAGTCAGTGCCTAGTCTGGTTGTAAGTAAGAAGGCAGGCAAGTGGGAGCTGTCTAAGTGCAGGCTGAGATTGGTGGGGCAGTGCCCCATTTGTCCTTATGGACAAGTGGCTGAAATTGTCTGTGCCCACAGCATGCTGAATTCATTTACTCCCTACTATGATAGGGAGGATGATCTCTCCCATATACAGGTGAAACTCAGAAAAATAGAATATTGTCGAAAGGTGCATTTATTTCAGTAATGCAACTTAAAAGGTGAAACCAATATATGAGAAAGATGCATGACATGCAAAGCAAGATATGTCAAGCCTTTATTTGTTGTAATTGTAATTATTTGTCGTTAGGCGGGTCAATTATAAATGGAATGTAATTAATGAAATGTAATAGCGATGTTTATTTTTGTATTATTGTAACTATTTGTTTTATTGCTGTGGAATTTCCCAAAGAAAGCATTTGTAAAAATTAAAATAAATAATAATAATAATAATAATAATATAATAAGTTGAAATAAATGCACTTTTCGACGATATTTTAATTTTCTGAGTTTCGCTTGTAAATTGTGCTCCTCTCAGCCCTCCAGACAACTTTTGTTTGAAATGAATAGGATATTGCATGGTGAGGATGCACGGGGTTCTAGTAAAAAAAACACCAAAGTAAGCTCCAGAAGCCTAAAGTCTGCCTATCCCTGTGTTATAAGAATTTTGAGGTCATATATATATATATATATATATATATATATATATATATGTTCATAAAACATGTACATGAATGTACAGTACAGGCACATGTCTGAAGCAGCACAGGAAGACAGGCCTGACTGACACC
Source organism: Zootoca vivipara (assembly GCF_965207765.1). Lineage (NCBI taxonomy): Eukaryota > Metazoa > Chordata > Lepidosauria > Squamata > Lacertidae > Zootoca > Zootoca vivipara. Next base: position 76,024,365 of record NC_142590.1, on the reverse strand, counting down.
ATTTTGACTCTCTCTCTGACCAGGTGTTCCTCTGCAAGGAAGAAGGGGGGTGGGGGGAACCTTCTCATTGTCTCAGGAATTAAAGTGATAATCCCTGGCATCCTGATACCTGAGTGCCAGACAAAAGGGTGTGATTAACTTGGCTGGGAAACAGGGAAATGTAAATATCTCTCTTTTTTTGTTGATTAGGTTTTGGGGGCAGGGGGCAGGGTCCAGACTGCTCAGATTACTGCCACCAGACCTCCCCTTTCATGATGTACCTATGATGAATCTAGGGAGGGGGGTCTTGGGCTACACCCCTTCTGTGACATATGGATGATGCTTCTGGGGGGTGGGCTGAAACCAATTTCAAATTTCTTTTTAAGGGCAGAACACCTTTGTTTGGGGTTCCTTCCTTGTTCTCCTGCGTGAGAGGAAGGACCCTGTTGCAACAGCGAAAATAAAGGCTTTGCTTCTCAAACTTCTCTGGTTGGCCTCTGTTATATTCTCCAACCGATGGAGAACCCAATAAGGGAATAAGGGCAGATTTTTGCCTATATCACCTGATATATATTATCCTTTATGCTAACAGCAAACACATTCTCCTCCTGTTGATCATTATTAAGCCAAAATGGCACCATACATCCCCAAGAGACAGATATCAACTGGGTTGCAAAAGAACAAACAAACTTTGGGGCAGGGGAAAGAGAAACTCTAAGGAATTGCTCGATGCGGACTGAGCATGCTCAGTGGTCATGGAATGCTGAGTGTGTGTTGGGACGGAGGTGGAATGGGGAGGGAAAATATAGTTTCTTAGGTTTCAGCCTGGCTGGCTAGAACCCTGAATAGAACCACTGCACACTGTAGGTCTCATTTGTACGCACCATATACACTCGACAGGGGAATGACAACAGATGCATGGGAGGAGGAGGTTGGTGAGAGTAAACAGAGGAAGAGCGTGACTTCAGTTATGTTATATATGCCTGGCCTTCAGCAGCAGATGAGAATTAAGGCTCACCAGAGTTTCAGGCAGGCAATTTCTCCAGCCCTACACCAACAGACCAGAGACTTTTCTACACATGTTGTTCACAGTAAACTAAGACAAGTTAGAAAGTCTGGTTTAACAATCTATGGGCTGTTAAACTGTACCTGTGATGGCGTTGTTTTTGTTTTGTTTTGTTATTATGTTATGCAATGCTTTTTCTGGAGGGACCCAGGGGGACGCAGACCCCTAAACATTTTGTGAATCTAAGTTTGGCCTCATTGAGGGGCAGTATTTCAATATGAGTAGGAAAATGAGAGTACCCGTAAACATTTTTTTAAAGGGAAAAAAGCACTGATGTTATGTATTTTTGTGCTTTTATACTGTAAACCACCCTGTGAACCTGGGGTGAAGGGCAGTATAGAAATTTAGCAAATAAATAAAAGTAAATACAAACTTGATGTTCTTGGGCAGCTTTGAAAGTGGAGTGGGAAAATTCATGGAAGATACAGCTGTCAATGGCCACTAGCCATGATGCCTATATTGAATCTCCACAATCAGAGGCTATAATGCTGCTGAACACCAGTTGCTGGAAGCCACAGATGGGGAGGGTCCTCTTGTGCGCTGGTCCTACTTGCTGGTTTCCCACAGGCATCTGATTGGCTATGGTGAGAACAGGATGTCGGACTAGATGGGGTGTTGGCCCAATCAAACAAGCTCTTCTTACGTTCTGTTAATTTGTTGTTGTTGTTGTTTAGTCGTTTAGCCGTGTCTGACTCTTCATGACCCCATGGACCAGAGCACGGCAGGCACTCCTGTCTTCCACTGCCTCCCGCAATTTGGTCAAACTTCAAGAACACTGTCCAACCATCTTGTCCTCTGTCGTCCCCTTCTCCTAGTGCCCTCAATCTTTCCCAACATCAGGGTCTTTTCCAGGGAGTCATCTCTTCTCATCAGGTGGCCAAAGTATTGGAGCCTCAGCTTCACAATCTGTCCTCCCAGTGAGCACTCAGGACTGATGTCCTTCAGAATGGATAGGTTTGATCTTCTTGCAGTCCATGGGACTCTCAAGAGCAGGCATCCCCAAACTGCGGCCCTCCAGATGTTTTGGCCTACAACTCCCATGATCCCTAGCTAAGAGGACCAGTGGTCAGGGATGATGGGAATTGTAGTCCAAAACATCTGGAGGGCCGAAGTTTGGGGATGCCTGCTCAAGAGTCTCCTCCAGCACCATAATTCAAAAGCATCAATTCTTTGGCGATCAGCCTTCTTTATGGTCCAGCTCTCACTTCCATACATCACTACTGGGAAAACCATAGCTTTAACTATATGGACCTTTGTCAGCAAGGTGATGTCTCTGCTTTTTAAGATGTTATCTAGGAAATCTGCCAATTTACTGGGGCCCTTATCCTTGCTGTGTGACTTCTCTACTCTGGCACAACAATTTGAGGCCACCCACCACATTCCTGTTGTGGAAAAGGTACCTTACTCTGGGGCTATTTCTTGGCCAAACGTAAGCTCCTGCACTGGAAAATGTGGCAAACAATCCTGAGACAGGTGAAACATTTCAGTTCTACAACGGAGGGAGGGAGAGAGGGAGGGAGAGAGAGAGAGAAGGCTTGATGGCTGACAGGTCGAAATGAGACAATCAGAGCCAATAATTTTGAGTTGATGTATTATAGATAGCAGAATTTATTCACACCAATTATAGCCCCATGGTTGGGATAAAAAGGTGATTCTATTTGGAGGGGAAAACATGATGGTACCATCATTACAGTCCCTCCAAGACAATGAATATAAATTGCCTTGAAGAAACCCGCAATATTTCCCCTAACTCGATCAGAAAAAAATAATACAGGGCTATGTGAGTTTCCCTCGGCCCTGTCATATGGAATTAAGCAGAGCCACAACGAAGACTGAAAGGAGCTCTGATGAATGGTAATGGAGAAGGAGGCATAGAGACTGGTAGTTTGCTGTGCAAAAAACCAAAAAACAACCACCCCAGCCTGAAGGGAAGAATGACTAATGTCTGTTTCCGCTTAACGCCTGAAAGAAAGCATTGCTGGGAATGAGTTCAGGGGAAGCCTGCAGCAATGGAGCAAATTCTGCATTAAGAATCAGCCTCAGAGCACACCGTGCTGTATTATAAGATATTCAACATAAAATATTTTGCTGTTAATTTCCTTAGCAAATCTAAACCAACCAGCAGAATTGGCTTACTGTACTGGTATTAGTGTGAAAGGTGCTATTCCTTCTTTCTTTTCCTGTCTTTTCCCAAGGAGCCTAGGATAATGTACATGAAAATTTTCCAATTTCACCCTCAGGAAACCTGAGAGATCTATCTTGAGTATCACAGGAACTTAGGAAGGTGCCTCACATATGTAGGTTCCACATAGCTCAGAATAATATACAATGGCTGGCAGAAGATCTCCAGGATTTCAGGCAGGGCGTTTCTTCCAGACTTCTCTGGATATGCCAGAGACTGCAGCTGGGACCTTGTACATAGAAAGCATGTGCTCTAACGCTAACTACAGCCGATCTATGAATCGATTCAAATCTGCATATGCATCATTTAATAACACCTTGATGACTTCCAGTGTGTGAACAGTTTCCTTTGAGAATTGTTGCGTTTGACGAACTTGGGATGGAAGCTCTTGTCTGTGGCAGCTCTTTCACACATGCAAATCATCACCTATGTATTTATAAAGAACCCCAGGATCATGCGGTTTGTACCACTCCTGCAGTCAAAGTGCATATGCTATCAAAGCGCCAAATAATTGGTTAGGTGGTGAGCCAGGTTTTTAAACTAAGCATCGTAAACTGAGGTGCGACTTGAATTTTGGACTTCTAGTTCCAGATTTTATTTGCACTGCATTTGATGATGATGATTGACTTATATATTATTTGTATAGGTTCCTTAGTTCACCTTCCCTGTTCTACTCCCCTGTCAGAGGCTTCTGAATATCAGTTGCTGGAAATCGCTGGAAAGGAAAGTGCTCAGGTCCTAGTTGCAAATTTTGTGAGGGTATGAGCTATGCCAATAACTGTATTCAACAGGGCTTCCTCCAAGGATCGGAGGATTGTGCTTTGCTTCATTTCTCTCACAACATTGGTCCCCATTCACAAAGGAGAAATGGAGGATGAGAAAAGCTGGAACCTCCAAGGCAAGGTAGACAATAGATGACCCATCAATTTCATTTTCAACAATACTCTTACTAAGGCTGCAATCCTCTGTGTACTCAGAATTAAGCCCCATTGAATTTGTTGTCTCCTGAACCAGAGTGGCTCTTCCGTTACACTTGAAACACAGATATATCTTTATAAAAAATGATGAAACAAAGGTTCCAACAAATCATATGAATAATAAATTTTAAAAGTTTTTTTAAAATTTAAAAACGACTACTTTGCCTTAGTGTAAAGCCAAGGCACATAAACATAAAACAGAGTCTCTTAACATCTTTGATCCTACATAATAAGAGTCACAGTCTTGGTTGAGAACAGTAGAGACCGCATCCATTTGGGCGAATGGTGACCTGCCTCACCAACATAGCTGCCAAGTTATCCCTTTTTAAAAGGGATTTTCCCTTATGCTGAATAGGCTTCCTCGCAAGAAAAGGGAAAACTTGGCAGCTATGCTCACCAACCTGTCTGCCCTCCTTGCTTGTCAGCTTTCTCTTCTTTGGTCTTGGTGTTGCCCTTGTAGAACTCAGCAGGGGAAAGAGTGGGGATTAAACTAGAATGAGTTGGCTCCACCTGCCATTGGGGTCCCTGCATTCAGCCTCTACCAAACTTATTGGGGACCTGGTCCTTGCAAGTGATGAGTGCAGAGAGAAACCAAGCAAAAATAGAAGCAGCAAGAAACAAAGAGAAGTTATCAACATGCCCTGGGAAACCTTAAGGCAAGGGGGAACCCCCAACATGCCCAGTAGCCACTGAATGCTAAGTGTTAGTTGGAAAAGGAAATTGCAGGTAGTAGAATGACCAGTTGGAGGATGTCAGGCTTGCTGACTGGAACACTGTGCTGCGGGAGCTATTCCATTAGGAAGTGAGAAAGCCCTATGACATCTTGTTGCATGTCTAATTTGTCTCTGTTTAAAAGGCACCCTGCCCTGCTGTCCCCTGTCCCAGCAAGTGAAAATGACACTGCTGTTTGGAAGGTGGTGGCCCCACCCAGCCCGACACTGCTGGCAATATGTCTCTGAATGCAGTGCAACAGAGATGCACTGCCCTCCACTGGTCCTTGATGACCTTCCATTCACATCCAGCCTTTCCGAATGACAGCATTTTGTTAGTTGTGTATAAGAAAGGTTGTGTCTTAATTAAGGAGTGGATCAGAAATTATGGTTTGCTTCTTATACTCCAGTAGTTGCTAGAGGTTCCTGTAAGATAAGGGTATATATCTGAGCGATCTTCACACCCTGAAGATTCACTGCATACGTGGCTATTAGCTACCATGTGAGAATTTGATTTATGGATCACCAGTAACATGCCATTTGCAATGCTGCACACAGAAGAAGGATTTTGCCTAGGCGAGGCTCCTTCTCATTCATGAATTCAAGACCATGCCCAGAGCCTAACACCTCAATATGTGCCATTCTGAAGAAGTACAGCCTCAGCATATTTCTTCAGGCATTAAATATAAGGAACTCCAGGAGAAAAATCAGTTGCTCAGAATCTCTGCAAAGCAGATAAATTATAACAGGATGGGAGAAATTGTAACTTAAAGGAAAAGGGGGGGGGGAAATACAGAACTCTCTGTGACATACACTGATCAGACAAGAGTGTCTATCATATTTAAGCAAATAAAATATGTGCATGCAAGCTCAAGCATGCAAGCATGAGAGATGCAATAATGTATCTAAAACATAGATAAACAGAAGCATTGTAAAATGCATTAATCAGCCATAGTTTCCTGTTACATCCAAACCAGGAAACTAAGGTTATTAACATCTGCACAAGTAAGTATTTTATTTAGCCTTTTAAAAGTAAAAAAAAATCACCCCCATATTACATGCCATCTAGTCATTAAACAGATCTAAACAAACAAACAAAAAACAACAGCAGCAGCAGCAACAACACTTTTTCATCATTATGTAATGGAGTCTACAAAATGCCCATTGCTATGATTCAGTGTGTGATTTCATGAATCACCTCATGGTGGCACCAAGGCAAGGATGTTGTATGAGACATATTGGACCCGAAGGGGCTCCCATTACCACGCAACATAGAGAGCAAGTAAGTCTTCCTCCTACAAGGTACATCCCTTCACATTTCCATAGATGGGATAAATGGCAGATCAAATGGACTGAAAGGGAACGGGGCCGTCTTCTTTACACAGCCAGCCTAATGACAGGTAAACCTGTTTCAGCCCAGGAGGTGCATATGTTCCATTCTGGGCAACCTTCTGAGACCCACATAGAAGTAGGACCAGAGGTGAAAGTGGGCAGAGCAACAAATGTGGATTTTACCAGGGTACAATAAACTAGTTTTGACTCATTCTCCTCTCTGTCTTCTATCCAGGAATGATCGGAATTCCAGGACACACACATTCCAGCCAGGGAAAAACACTTGAGGAAGTTGCAAAGCAGGGTTGGTGAGGGGATTTGTCATCTTCCCAAGCAGGGGATGTTGCCAACCAGTTTCTTCCCTGCTTTGATTTCCAATTCGGTGAAGCTTTCATCTGCGCATATGCCATCACCTGTGTGTGCCTGAATGGCATTCCCGCCTCCATGAGGAGGTGAACAGCAGCAGCAGAAAGTGTCTTGGAAACATGGCAAGGGAAAATGACCTTGCACAGTTTCAAGCTGCTATTGTGAACATAACCCAAGTCTCACCTCCTTTTATCCCGCCTTTTTCCTTGTTTTGGAGATTGTGAGCCTGCATGGAGGCACTGTTTTCACATCCAGTGCCTCTGGTATACGTAGCAATTTTAATAAATGATGGTGGTGGCGAAAGGTGATGGAATTAATTAATTTCCCCCCTGAGTTTTGTTTCCCACAAATACATTCCTTAAGTGCACACTCCCTTGTTAGGAACAATAGCGGGCAGGGAAGAATCAAGGTTACATGAGAGGCTTTTGGCATGAATGAAATGTCAAAAAGTGGTGTGTGTGTGTGGAAAGGCGAGGTGACCTAATGGATTAAAACTGTGTAAACATGATAGAAGAGACTAATACTGAGAAGGGAAGGAAGCCAGTGTATTCACACACAGATGTGAACTGTTTGGCATTTGTCAAGGGTGTTAAGAATGAAATGTCAGAGAAGGGAGAGAGAACACTTAAGAGAAGGTAATTTATTGGCACAACAGGAAGAAACTTAAAAATAATAATATGTGGCTGCAATCCAGCCCAGAGTTACACATTATTCACAGGAGGGGTGCAGAATGCCAAAGGCCAGGGGTCTGAATGTGGCTTCTCTTTCTGGCCCTAGGGTGTCTATCCAGGCCACACCTCCTCCCCATAGGCCACACCCCCTCATGCCCTGCTTCAGACATCCGTGCATTTTTGCCTGGCGGGAATGCACCCTTGAAGTCTGATCATGCCCTCTGTTTGTCTGGATGGAGGGTAGAGAGGTGTGTCTAAAAAACTAGCCTAATGTTCAGAAAGGCAAAGTTTACACTTGTTGCCCCACCCACTTTTGCTTCTGGCCCCACCCACCACTGGCCTGGCCTGTGTCGCTCAGAAGGGCACATATTTATACGACTGCTGGTGTCTGTTCTGTATTGCCGTACAAGCTGCCCCTGTCACGCTATCTCCAGTTACACCACAGTGAAGGAAAATAACGAAAAGCTAATTTTGTGTTGTTACAAGAGGCACTAGATAAACTTTGATGGCTGCAATCAGAATGTCAAGAGGATATTATATTTGGCTGGGGTTTCTTCTCCTCCTGTTACCACCCAAACACTTTGCACTACTTAGTCTGCAGGAAGATAGCTGTTACTTATCAGGGTGGGATTTCAAGGCTTCTCATACTCTCCTCTGTTGGTCCCCCACCCGGATGTTAATAAATGCAGCGTTTTCCCATCAACCTGCTGTTTTCTGCCCCACTGACTAGCGGATTGTAAAAGCTTTATTCTTCTGCCCTCCTCACCTTCTCCGTTATTGAAAAACCTACATAAGACACCCGGAAAACGGGACACTCCTCTTCTTCATTAGAAAGCACAACGTTCGGAGTGAATGGGAAAGTCAATCCCCTCTGGCAAGGAGAACTCCTCAAATGCACCTCTGTAGGGAATGGAGCATCTTTGACCTTCAGCCACCCAATGCTGCTTTGATGAGAACTGTGGCTCATCAAAAGATGACAATTAATGCAAGGAGCTGCATGGGCTGACTCTTTATTAATAGATCGTTCACTTTCATGGAGATCCTAGTCAGGTGAATGCACACAGAATCAAGATAAGAGAATCTGTCTCTTGACTCCGAAACTCTGTTTTATGGAAAACACACTCTGCCAATTTTATGCTACAATTATGTTCTAAATTCTATTCCTCTTATACCTCTAGACCACCAGTGGGGAACTTGCTGCCCTCCATGTATTGTTGACGTACCACTTTCATAATCCATGACCCTGTGGAATGCCCTCCCATCACATGATAAATAACTATACAACTGTTAGAAGATATCTGAAGGCTATCAGGGAAGTTTTTAATTGATGTTTTATTATGATTTATATTTGTTGGAAGTCGCTCAGAGTGGCAATCCAGTCAGATGGGTGGGGTACAAATAATAAAATTGTTATTATTCTTGGCCATGCTGGCTGGGGCTGATGGGAGTTGGAGTCCAATAGCAACCGGAAGGTCACAGACTTCCTTTCCCTGCTCTGGATCTTACTTGACCATGCTAAAAATCGTTCATACTTTTAACTGGATGTATTGGTTTATATTTGCAAAAATTGATGCCAGTAGCTAGCAATGTCAGGATTTCGCTCTTAAATTTTTTTTTACAAAGTTGAAAGGGGGAGGAGGGGAAAGGGAAAATTTATACCCATCCCTAGTGTGTTTAAAAGCATGTTTTAAAACAAAACAGTGCTGTCTCTTCTATTGCAAAGTTAATCTATTTGAATGGAACTTGCCAAGGCTTTGAATGAGGAAAAGATAATTGACCAATTGAGATAATCAGAGATCCTGAATTGGAATTACTTCGCTGTCCATCTAACCATTATAAATAACTCTCCCTTTAAAACTTAATTAATAAGTGCATCCAGTGTGGTATATTGATCTTTCCCTTTCTGTTTTACCAGAGTTACTTTTCGCCTTTCGCAAACTGTGGAGGGAGGCCAGCTTGATATGTGAGCCTTTCTCCAGGGTAGCTCCGAGGCAGTACATCTTTTTCACCTTGCCAAAATGAACTGAGGAAAGTCTGTAAATCCAGCATGCTCTTAGGTTACAGGGACAATGATACAGATGAATCTCACGGGGCTGAATGTTTCGCCCACCATAACGCCTAGAGCTTCTGCGTAGGTGATATGTGGAAACACTGATGGGAGATGGAGGACCATATTTCTCCTGGGGAAAGTCTAGCTAATCATCTCATTTTACCTACCCAGCACGATTATTATTCAGTACCAGTAGCATACTAGGTGTTGAAAAGAGCATAGCGGAAATGCTATCACTGATCAATGCTATCAATGATGCATGCATGCAAACATTAGAAAGCTTAACTGTGGTGCAATTTAGAAGTGAATGGAGCTTTGGCTTGGGCAAATGAGAAAATCTGGAGAGCTGGTGCATGCAAGCAAGGGAAGGCATGTGTGTCTGTGCATGCAAATGCTAGACAGCAGTGGTTAGTCTCATGCATACAACTGCAAGCCTTAGATCTCCACGGGACTTTGCACACTGAAAAGAGTGATTGCAATCCTACAGTATTATTTTTGGTCCTTTTTAGTATATCCGTCCATTGTCAGTTCCTAAACTGCTTAGCTGGCCGGTGTTGGGAAAGGGAGGTTAATGGTCTATGACCTCTGCCTGTGAGAAGCATCTCAAATATATCTCTTCTCACAGAGGAGAAAACCATAACAAATCTACGTAGGCAAGCTTGAAATACCTTTGTGATAACTGCAGCCCGTATACAATCCCTTCTCCCCTTTCCAGCTCCTTGTATGTTTACTAGTCCCATCAATAATTGACAAGCACCTACAGTGCACTATGTGATGCTACATTGAAAGTTTGCCTAGCAACTGACTGGCCCCCATTTCTTAGAAGAAATTACTCTGTGCTGTGGCCTTTGGCCAATTCTGCATCAGTACAGAAATTATGTGCCCTGAACTGCCAACATTCAGATAACAAACACATTGAAACCAAAGAAGTGATTGCCAGTCAATGAGGCAAAGAAATCAGAGAGAGAGAGAGAAACAGGAAAACAAGCATATCTCCTAAGAGAGGTATGAGGAAGGGTCGATTGAGGGTGGGGATATTGAATCCTGCTGAGTATTCAGGAACCACTGCTCTTTGTGCCATGTTTCTTTTCTTCTTTCCTGAGTTTTCCAGTCAGCTTTGCCATTTCAGCATAGTCCATCAGCTTAGCTTGCCATTCCTTTCTTGTGGGGACTTTGTCTTCTTTCCATCTTTGGGCTAGTTAGTATCCATGTGGCTATTGTTGCACACATAAAAAGCCTTTTCTGCTCCTTTGGGATGCCTGTTCTTCTCTATGCCATGTTTCTATGTACATCCTCATATACTTTTTTGCTGGACAGCTAGTTAGTGATTCGTAATAGTTTTATTTCCCCCCCCCCCAACATTTATGAACCTTGCCTGAAATTAGGACTGAGCAAAAATGGTCTCCTAAAATTCTCCACACTTTTTGTAGATTGGAGGGGGCATTTTGCCAATATTTGTAGTGGGGAGAGAGGTGAAATGATCAGCTTTTCTAGGGTTGCTATATTTTGAAAACAGCCTTTCCGGACCTGCTGCATGTGGAGCAGCAGAGACGCGAACCCGGTTCACCAGATTACGAGTCTACTGCTCTTAACCACTACACCACACACTGGCTCAGATGTCATCTAAGGTGTAGCTCTTGTTGTTGCCATGCCTGGTTAGGAACATGGGTGGTTGCAGTACAGTTGTGGCACATAATCTCCTGGTTCCTACCCACACTGTGCCCACCTTTCTGCAGTTACAGCAATGTGTTCTGAGGTGTGTTGACACACAGAGGACCATGAGGGCTATCTCTTTTACTGGGGCCTCTTCTCAACCCTCTTCCCTCTATGCTATTGCTGTGACTGTGCACCATGGTGGTGTCAGGGAAGGCTATGGCTCAGGGGAAGAGCATCTGCTTTGCATGCAGAAGGTCCCAGGTTCAACCCCCCAACCCACCGGGTTAGTGCTGGGAGAGATGCCTGAGTCTGAAATCCTGGACGGCCACAGAGAATCCATGTGGACAGTCCTGAGCTAGATGGACCCAACAGTCTGACTCAGTGTATGGAAGCTTCCTATGTCCCTATAACATTTTTAAGGATGTAGACATGCAAAACCCTTATCATATGTCAGCGATGGGCAACCTTTTGAGCTTGGTGTGTCAAAATTCGCCAAAAAACGAGCATAACTCAGGTGGTGTGTCACTTCGAGAAAAAAACCATAATTTCGCGATATTTATAGTTTAAATAACAAAAATGTATAATTGTAATATATAACTGTATTTAATAAACCAAAAACTAATTATTTAACCAAACCAAACCAAAAGTCCCTTATTTATCACAAAGTGCCCAGAGTTGTTGAGCTTTTTGGGGGGAGCTGCTGACCAAAGTTTTGGAGGTGTTTTTTTTTGGGGGGGGTATAAGATATGGATTAGGTAATAATATGTACGTGAAAATGCTGACAACAGGACCCATGAAGGGGATGGTGGGAAGTCGAGAAATTCAGAGAAATCCCTACGTATGGTTATGTATTTGGTAATGTGATAACTTTTTTTATTTGTAAAATCAAATAAAAATCATTTTTTAAAAAAAGACATGTAAAACCCAACAAGCTTTGGCCCCGATTGTGCAGGTAAAATTCTGGGTAAAATTCAGGAATACGGGGCATTCTAGGAAGCTACGTGTTGCGGATTTTACATGCATAAAGAACATGGGAAGCTTCCTTATCCCAAAGCAGACTATACATTCCCAACCAGTCAGTACTATCTATTCCAGTGGTGGGTCCAAATTAAGCTTAGCAGGAGTCTTGATGCAGCCCACAAGGCCAATTTTCTCAAATGTCCACCTGCTCTGCCCCCCCCCCCCCCCGACAGCATGCATGAAGTCAGGTGTGGGGCAGGTAAAGTCGTGGGTGCAAAGGAACAATCAGGAGCCTCGGAACGCACTTCAGATTGTTCCTAGGCAAGTGATACTTCCTATCAGCACCAAGCAAGAACTCTGCATTGCAGCTGATACTTGCCTAAAGCAGGGCTTGCTCTCAGTGCAAGGTCCAAAATATATCCATATTCATATGTATGTTTATGTCTTTCTAAAATATATGCATCCCCCGATGTATGGCCGGAAGCAAATGTTGTTTATCAGGATGGTATGGGAAAGTGGCAATGTTTGGAAGCACGTTGAAGCACAACACTTATCTTTGGGGGCTGGGGTTAATATCTGGGGGCAAGCTATGTTGCGTATTATTCTTGTTTCCCTCATTCCATTTATAATTTGAAAGAAATCGGGGTGGGCAAGGGAGATCAACTCACCACCATTCAGCTCAGTGGCGTCTCTGGCCTTGTAGATAAAGAAAAAAACAAATAATTCTGTAGTATCAATATTTCAAATGTATACCCATTCCTAAGGGGAAGCTTAGGCAGTATTTTGAGCCCTAATATTTTGGATTCATATATATGATATTTTGAAATCATACAAACAGCCAATATTGGCAAATATTTTTTCATGGCATATGTATTGACCTCTTAAGTGACAGAGTGTTATATATAATATCTACATTGCTGTTTTCTTTAAACATTTATCATTAACTCAGTTTATTGAGGGAGGCGTTACTTGATAGTTTGAAATGAACAAACCTCCCGTATCCTTGCTTCCAGTTTCATCTGCAAACAATAATGAGATCCTAGCAGAGTTAAGATTCTAGGAAGGTGACCCTCACTTCTGTCACATCCACACCAAGCACATTTGTAGCACTTTAAACAGCCATGGTTTCCCTCAAAGAATCCTGGGAACTCTAGTTTACTTCTAACAGAGCTACAATTCCCAGCACCCTTAACAAACTACAGATCCCATGTTATCATTTTGGGCTGTATGTATTTGTGTGTAAACGCCAGAGAGTTCAGTGCAACACTGGGAATGGACAGTGATGATGATGCTAGCCTAGAGCTCAAAAACAATGTTAGGGCATCTTTCAATAGAAACGTGATTGTCTCCAAGTAACGATAATAATGTTATTTTATTTTATTTACAAAAACATCCTGTCCCATGGCACGGCCTATTTAAGACGTGAGTTTTAAGCCACAGAGTCAAGAATTACAGCAATGAGCACACTGAAAACTTTGCATTTTTTTCTTAGCAAGTAGCTGAACTTGTATAGAAATACAGTACCGGTCTTAGTTACCATGTAAGGATTTTCCCTCATGATGCAGTATTTCAAAATGAAGGGCTTAACATCCAGGAAAAACACCTAATAAATCAACAGTGTTATGAAGAGAGGGGGAGGGAAACTCCTCTCCTTTTTACTATACTGTGCTTTGTACACTAATAACATTAATTTATTAGAGTTGAACGTCAGAATGTGCTTTTGCAAAGAACTGACACATACAGTCTATATTGCACTCAAGAGATGAAGTTTTCATTACTCGAGCTCCCATTCCCCCCCCCCTTATAACAGCAGGCTTGAAAGACTAACGCTGGAGTTCTGAAGTTGCAGCAAGCCGAGGAATGAATGAGGTAACTCCTTTAAAGTTTTAGCACACTGGAGCAATCCAAAGGGATTTAAACGTCAGCCATATACTTATGGCGCTGGCAGTCGTAAACCTCTGGAATGAGATCTGAGGTTCACAGAGAGAGGCAGGCTGTGGGAAAATTTTATAGTGTACAAATCCCACGAAGGTATTGTTAGGAAGGAAGGCCCCGAAAGATACAGAGTTTCAAGAGGCCCCATCCAGTGAGTGGCAGCTCCAAAGAGCTGCACATCGGATCAATGTGCACCGTTCTGGTTCTGTTGAAATGGATATTCCTTGGGGTGGAGGATTCTGTCAATTTCCATTCCTCTGTGTTTCTCATTTTTCAAGTCTTAAGTTTAGTTCCTCTGATTTATGCAGTGTGGTTATATATATATATATATATATATATATATATATATATATATATATAAAATGCATTTTCATGCATGTCTCTTAATATGTACTATTACTGGCCACCCCAATCTCTGAGGTGCATGAGATTCCAAAGGGACTTGGCACTCAACTAGGGTTTGTCTTCTTCTGGGGAAAATGAGGCACGGCAGATTCTGCTGTGCCTTTGAAATATAATTTATTTACACTGGAAGATTTCAGTGGAGAGAGATTTCACAGCATTCACATCTCAGGATCAGCCCATCCTTCACAGCTGTTTGATGTCGAACATACTCCCTCGAGAGGTGGTGGACTCTCCTTCCTTGGAGGTTTTTTAAGCCATCTGTCATGGGTGCTTTAGCCAAGATTCCTGCATTGCAGGGGGTTGGACTAGATGATCCTCAGCATACCTTTCCAACTCTACATTTCTATGATTCTAAGTAGACGAGATGGTTGGACAGTGTTATCGAAGCTACTAATGTGAGTTTGACCAAACTGCGGGAGGCAGTGGAAGACAGGGGTGCCCGGCGTGCTCTGGTCCATGGGGTCACGAAGAGTCGGACACGACTAAACGACTAAACAACAACAACAAAGTAGCTTATGGCAGGACAACTCTGCTGTAACTAGTAAGGTGCTTCTCTAGTGATAGTTACAGTCTTAGATTGCAGCAAGTATGTCTGATCCATAAGACTAGGTTAGATCCATTAGAACCGATTGAAATAACATGTTTTGCATACTAACCAATGTACTGGTTAACAATGAGGTACACTAGGGTTCCAGTCATTATCTAGGCAGCCCCGTATAATGGAGAAGTTATTGTTAGACTCAGCTTTCTAAAATCCACATTTCCAAGCAACATTCATGCATCTATGCAACTGGAATTTTATTATTATTATTATTTTAAGGACAAAGTAGTATTTTGTTTTTTGTAGCATGCATTGCAACAATCCAGTCTGGAACTTACCACAGCATGAAGTGCATTGGCTAAGTCATCCCTATCCCAAAGGGACTGTAGTTGGTAAACTGTGTGACCTACATTGGCCAATGACCTACCTGGGCATAAGGTCCTAAGTTGGTATAAGGCAACTTCCAATTTCCATATCCATTCTGAAGGCACGTCAATGTTCCATCAAGAAAGGTCATAGGGTGATAGATTGCTGTGCTATAAAATACTTGCATCATTAATAAAGAAATATAACTCTGCTTTTTGTGATGGAAAAGAGAAATAATTCCCCTTGCCTCTCACCAGTACATTCAGCCACATCTGCAGAATTAATTGCAGCTTAATACAGACTCATGAAGAAAGGAGCTTTCATAGCTCCAAGCTGGCTTTGCGTTAAATCCATACAGAAATAATATCAGATATTGTTGGATACAATTTCACTGGCTTCCCAAAGTCTAATGGTCCTCAGACTGATAATCAAAGAAGGAACACCAGCTGCCATGCTATTAATAGTGCTCTAATATCTGCTGAAGTCGTGCACAATTGTTATCAATGCACTTGTCTAAGGCTGCATGCACACCATACATCGAATGCACATCTCCCCAGAAAAGATTCATGGAAATTGTAGTTTATTAATGGTGCTGGAAATTGTACACTGTGGGGAGCAAACTATAGCTCTCAGGATTCATAGGGCATGTGTGCTTTAAATACCATACTTTTCCGTCTGTTAGACGCCCCCGTGTATAAGGACCCTCCCTATTTTGGGGGACTCAATTTTAAGAAAATGAGGGGAGATGGCCCAAAGTTGTTGAGCCTCTCCCCCCCCCATGCAGCTGTGGGCAGCAAACACTCCCTAGATAATTTCCTGCGCGCAAGTAGGGAGTGTTTCCCACATGGAGCAGCAGCAGCAAGGGAAGTTGCGCTCCAGCCAGCCAGCTGGTTGGCCGGAGGGCACCTTCCCCCATGACGCTGTGCACGGGAAACGATCCAGGGAGTGCTTCCCATGCGCAGCGGCATCGGGGGAAGCTGCGCACCGCCAGCCAATGCCCCAGATCACTCCCTGTGCACAGAGGCATCTTCCCCCCATGCCACTATCTGTGTATTGGACGGCCCCAGTTTTTTGACATGATTTTTGTGTCAAAAAACCTCGTCCAATACATGGAAGAATATGGTATATAGCATGGAAGGAAGCCTAACTGTGCCACAAAATGCTTACGGTACATTTTTTGAATAGTGGTGGTGATAGGGAGACAAGAAGATCAAGCAGAACAGCCTGGACTGTCCCAAGATATGGGGCCACCTGATGCAGACAAGCAAATGCTGCCTAGCTGCTGCTGCTGCCACCTCTTCCACCTGCACAGTGGTCTCTACTGCTTGCTGCTTCTATCCCCACCCCACCCCAGCTTTAATGGCACAGCTATCCTACAGCACAATGGCTTGCAATCATCCTTCCTCACAGCAGGGCAACTGGACAAGATCAGACCCTCCAAGTGTCCCTATTTTCCGGAGATGTCCCTGATTTAGAGAAGCCATCCCGGTTTCTGATTTGATCCCAGAATGTCCTACTTTTCCTTAAAGGGACCCCTGACAGTTAAGTCCAGTCGCGAATGACTCTGGGTTTGCAGCGCTCATTTCACTTTACAGGCCAAGGGAGCCAGCGTTTGTCCGCAAACAGTTTTTCCGGGTCATGTGGCCAGCATGACTAAGTCGCTTCTGGTGCAATGGAACACCAAAACCAGAGCAGCACATGAAAACGCCGTTTACCTTCCCGCCGGAGTGGTACCTATTTATCTACTTGCACTTTGACATGCTTTCGAACTGCTAGGTTGGCAGGAGGGGGACCAAGCAATGGGAGCTCACCCTGTGACGGGGATTTGAACCGCCGACTTTTCCTTAGGATGCCCCAATTTTCATTGGAGAAGTGTTGGAGGGTATGGAGTTATTCCACCCCAGAGCTGTTTGAAGGCAATCCTGTATAGGCAATGTTTTTTTTTAATGTTTAATGTTTAATGATGTTTTTATATATGTTGGAAGCTTCCCAGAGTGGCTGAGGCAACCCAGTAAAATGTGTGGGGTATATCACCCCACCACTGTTGGAGTGTTGTGGTTATCAAGCAGTTAACATTGTGTATTAGGTGGAAATGCTGACTCATGAAGTATGAGTCAGCAACATGAGTGGTTGGGAGTTGGCTAATTAGTCTGTAGCCAGTTAGTATGAAGAGGTAGGATTGACTCCCTTCCCGCTGTCTTCTCCCCTGTATGTGATCTCTCCTGTGTACTGTAGGTTGGTATTATAAGAAGGCTGCCATATGTACCAAGACTGCAATGGGAATAAAGCTCTTCTTGGAACAAGTTTTGACTCCCAAGTGCTTCATGGGGCTACTTTCCAGCATTCACAGTCTCCAACAATTATGCCTAGCTCCGAAGAAGGAATCCATGTGGCAATGGGGGGGGGGGTTTGAACAGTGAGTTGGCCTCGGAGAGCTTTCAAGGAGCACCATGGGCCACTGCTAAACTTTAAACCAGACATCCCCAAACTCGGCCCTCCAGATGTTTTGGGACTACAATTCCCACCATCCCTGATCACTGGTCCTGTTAGCTAGGGGTCATGGGAGTTGTAGTCCCAAAACATCTGGAGGGCCGAGTCTGGGGATGCCTGCTTTAAACAGTTTTATTCCTGCATCCCAGAGAAAGCAGTACAGGTGTTCTCCATTGTCACCTTACCCACAATGCCTCACTCTGGTCACGACTCACTAGTTCCCACCCATTTGCACTCTTTCTGCATTTGCTTTTCATTTGATTGAGGAAGAAGAGTTCCCATTTGATTGTGCCCTTGATTCTTTGGTGCTAGTGCTTTTGAAATTCAATGCAGTTACATTGTGTAGGCAGCAGTGTGAATGTCTGGGTACATGGCAAGTGTGCTGTTGTGGCCAAACCTTCTTATCATCATCTTCTTGTGAGTCATTTTGTTTCCTTTGGAGCCATTTCCCGTATCCTCACTAATAATCAGGACTACACCCCTGTCATTAGGCCTGCTGAGTAGGGCTTCTCCTTTCAGATCTGCAATATTTCCAGAAGTGCTCTCAATTTGTTGCCATCTGATAAAGGGGAAATTAACAAGCAGTACTATAATGGCGTTGTTAGGAGTCTTTTCATCTTTGGTGCCCATGGAAATGTTTTCCCACCTGAGGGAACCTGAATCATGCCCTCTGCCAAAGGATTAAAACAACTTCACGATAATAGCACTCTGGTGCCAAGCAGATTGAATCCTACCCTACCTGCAAACAACAATTAAACCAGAACAGCATTTTTACATAGCAATTTCCTTCTCAGACAAAGGGGATAGTGGGAAAATACCTTGCCACGAGACAGGCCTGGGCATCTTTGGAATTAGCAGGTATGGTGCTACACACTCCCCTCCCCACTTCCAGGCACTCAGACAATAGCTAACTTTCATCACAATAAAATAAAAAAATTCCTTCAGTAGCACCTTAAAGACCAACTAAGTTTTTATTTTGGTATGAGCTTTCGTGTGCATGCACACTTCTTCAGATACAGTGAAATGGAAGTTTCCAGGCACTTATGTAGAGAAGGGGTGGGGAGGGGTGGGGATGGGGAGGGGGGATCACTCAGAAGGGTGGTGGAAATGGGTGATTGACTGACTGATAGCTGTTGATGACCGCAAACGACTGCAAATGGTTTTGCATGAAAAAGCAAGGGTTGAGATGGCTGAAGATCGCTTATCATGTATAATGAGATAAGAACCCGATATCTCTGTTCAAACCAGGTCCCTCCATGGTTTTGAGCTTGGTGATAAGTTGCAATTCAGCAACTTCTCTTTCCAGTCTATTTCTGAAATTCTTTTGTAGTAAGACAGCTACTTTGAGATCTTGTATAGAATGTCCTGGGAGATTGAAGTGTTCTCCTACTGGTTTTTCTGTCTTCTGGTTCCTGATGTCAGATTTATGTCCATTTATCCTTTGGCGTAGGGTTTGGCCTGTTTGTCCAATATAGAGAGCTGAAGGGCACTGTTGGCATTTGATGGCATACACAATGTTAGAGGATGAGCAATTAAATAGTCCTGAGATGGTATGTTGGATGTTGTTGGGGCCAGTAATGGTGTTGTCTGGGTGTATGTGGCAGCAAAGTTGGCATCTGGGTTTATTGCAGGCTCTGGTACCAGTGTCCATGTTAAGTCTGGTGGTTGTATTATTGTGGGTGAGGAGTTGTTTAAGATTGGGTGGCTGTCTGTAGGCAATGAAAGGTCTTCCTCCCAGAGCTTGAGAAAGGGAGCGGTCATTGTCCAGGAGAGGCTGTAGATCTCTGATGATGCGTTGTACTGTTTTAGCTTGGGAGCTGTATGTGATGACTAGTGGTGTTCTGTTATTTTCTTTTTTGGGTCTGTCTTGCAGCAGGTTCTCTCTAGGTATCTGTCTGGCTCTGTTGATCTGTTGTTTAACTTCATCAGGTGGATATTTTAGTTCTAAAAAGGTTTGCTGTAGATCTCTTAGGTGAGATTCTCTGTCTGTAGAGTTGGAACAGATGCGGTTGTAACGTAAGGCCTGGCTGTATACGATGGATTGTTTGGTATGTTTGGGATGGTAGCTAGAAGCATGTAGATATGTTTGTCGGTCAGTTGGTTTTCTGTATAAGGTGGTGTCTATACGTCCATCCTGTATTTTTATAGTAGTGTCCAAAAAATGTATTTCTTGCATAGATTGGTTCATTGTTAGGTTGATGGTGGGGTGAAAGTCATTGAATGTCTGGTGGAAGGTTTCCAGGGTCTGTTGTCCATGTGTCCAGATAATAAAAATATCGTCAATGTATCGCAGGTACAGGAGAGGTTTGAGTGGGTAGGAGTTAAGGAAACGTTGTTCTAAATCTGCCATGAAGATGTTGGCATACTGTGGGGCCATGCGGGTGCCCATGGCTGTGCCGCTGATCTGGAGGAACAGGTCATCACCAAATTTGAAGTGGTTGTGGGTAAGGACAAAGTGGCAGAGTTTGGTAGCAAAGTCCGCTGTGGTTTTATCTGAAATGGTGTTCCTTATGGAACACCATTTCAGATAAAACCACAGCGGACTTTGCTACCAAACTCTGCCACTTTGTCCTTACCCACAACCACTTCAAATTTGGTGATGACCTGTTCCTCCAGATCAGCGGCACAGCCATGGGCACCCGCATGGCCCCACAGTATGCCAACATCTTCATGGCAGATTTAGAACAACGTTTCCTTAACTCCTACCCACTCAAACCTCTCCTGTACCTGCGATACATTGACGATATTTTTATTATCTGGACACATGGACAACAGACCCTGGAAACCTTCCACCAGACATTCAATGACTTTCACCCCACCATCAACCTAACAATGAACCAATCTATGCAAGAAATACATTTTTTGGACACTACTATAAAAATACAGGATGGACGTATAGACACCACCTTATACAGAAAACCAACTGACCGACAAACATATCTACATGCTTCTAGCTACCATCCCAAACATACCAAACAATCCATCGTATACAGCCAGGCCTTACGTTACAACCGCATCTGTTCCAACTCTACAGACAGAGAATCTCACCTAAGAGATCTACAGCAAACCTTTTTAGAACTAAAATATCCACCTGATGAAGTTAAACAACAGATCAACAGAGCCAGACAGATACCTAGAGAGAACCTGCTGCAAGACAGACCCAAAAAAGAAAATAACAGAACACCACTAGTCATCACATACAGCTCCCAAGCTAAAACAGTACAACGCATCATCAGAGATCTACAGCCTCTCCTGGACAATGACCGCTCCCTTTCTCAAGCTCTGGGAGGAAGACCTTTCATTGCCTACAGACAGCCACCCAATCTTAAACAACTCCTCACCCACAATAATACAACCACCAGACTTAACATGGACACTGGTACCAGAGCCTGCAATAAACCCAGATGCCAACTTTGCTGCCACATACACCCAGACAACACCATTACTGGCCCCAACAACATCCAACATACCATCTCAGGACTATTTAATTGCTCATCCTCTAACATTGTGTATGCCATCAAATGCCAACAGTGCCCTTCAGCTCTCTATATTGGACAAACAGGCCAAACCCTACGCCAAAGGATAAATGGACATAAATCTGACATCAGGAACCAGAAGACAGAAAAACCAGTAGGAGAACACTTCAATCTCCCAGGACATTCTATACAAGATCTCAAAGTAGCTGTCTTACTACAAAAGAATTTCAGAAATAGACTGGAAAGAGAAGTTGCTGAATTGCAACTTATCACCAAGCTCAAAACCATGGAGGGACCTGGTTTGAACAGAGATATCGGGTTCTTATCTCATTATACATGATAAGCGATCTTCAGCCATCTCAACCCTTGCTTTTTCATGCAAAACCATTTGCAGTCGTTTGCGGTCATCAACAGCTATCAGTCAGTCAATCACCCATTTCCACCACCCTTCTGAGTGATCCCCCCTCCCCATCCCCACCCCTCCCCACCCCTTCTCTACATAAGTGCCTGGAAACTTCCATTTCACTGTATCTGAAGAAGTGTGCATGCACACGAAAGCTCATACCAAAATAAAAACTTAGTTGGTCTTTAAGGTGCTACTGAAGGAATTTTTTTATTTTACTTCGATCCAGACCAACACGGCTACCTACCTGTAACCTTTCATCACAATGAAACATTTTGTATATTACATGTAGGGCAATGCATAATCTTCACCGCTCAGCAAATGAAGCTGAATGGTAGGAGGTTTTGGAGTCACAGCACATATTTACAGCTATGGAATTTGATTCCACAAGATGTGGTCCTGGCCACCCACTTAGATAGCTCTTAGAGGGGATTAGACAAATCCATGGAAAAGAAGGCTGCGCGAAACGATCATCATGCTAGCTTCAGGATATGAAGGAAGGTGACTCTGGATATCAGATGCTGGAAAGGGTTTTGTACTCATGTCGTCCTTGTGGGCTTCCCTAGGGATCTGGTTGGCCACTGTGGAAAACAGGATCCTGGAATAGACAGAGCTTGGCTCCAGGGTGCTCCAGTACCGCCAACAGCTTGCCTGCCCTGGGCACTGGCAAACCATGCTATGCCGCTGAGTGGGAGGACTTGCATTGCCTTCTGTTAACAGGGGCTAGTTAATCAAATCTACCCCATTGTTTCTAATGTAAGAAACAATGTCCTACAAAGGCTAAAGGTTGCAGCTCACTTAGTGGCAAGGAGTAGCAGTTCCTGGGATCAAAAATCGAATTCCATATTTGCTTCTGTGGCAGAGAGGTGTCGTGTGGAGTTCAGCGAGCACAACTTTTGCTATTTGCAGTTGAGGGCAACAGCAGACCTCACTGTATACTTGCAGGAAAACTTGGCTTTGTACTATCGAAGGGGCATAATGAGATCCAGGAAGACCGATCAATAGACCTGGTAAATTTAGGCATGTCCTAGGAGGACTATCTGGGGTGATTTACCCGTGTCTAGGGCTAGCAGAACAGGCAAGCGAAAGACAATACATGTCCATAATGATTTGCTAGTATCTGGGGACCAGCAGCAAACTATTGCTTCATGCAGCCTGGCCCATTAGAAAGAGCTACTCTGCTCTATACATGCATGGATATAACAGAAGGGTATATTACTACTACTGCTACTACTACACTACTTGTTACACAGAGTTCTCCAAGTGATTTACAGCAGATTTTAAAAAATAAGCACAATACGCATTATAATATTAATTCATATAAAAAGGCATGCAATTCATAAAAAAAGTTTTTAATACAGATTTATTTATTTATTTGATTGCTAGGCTCTTGTTGGACATACAAAACTATGAACAACTTGAGTTTAGCATATATTTAAGACAACCTGAGCCCTTATATCCCAGCCTGGAAAGCCTCTCTCAGCAGAGATTTGGCAGGCATGCACACTTTTGACTACCACTTTTGGCTCTTGAAGCCTTTTTTGTGTGCTGACAGGCCTGTGCCTGCCCCTTGAGCAGCCAGTCATTGTAATGATTGCTTTATGTTGCCTTTAAATGTTTTTATGATGTTGCACACTGCCCTGACGTTTTGCGAGAGGGCAAGGTTTAAGATTCCAGTAGGATTAAAACTTTTTTTAAGAGCTTGTAATGAGTAGCTTTGCTAAAATGTTGAGCATCTTGCACTGGCGGAGGAACATGAGTGCAGAGGGAGTGGACCGCCCCTGGCACCACTATTCCAGTAGGGTGCCATCGCAGTGCACCCCCCGGACCCGCACCACACACTCCCCTCGTGCTGGGTGCCACGCCCCCACAGGCGGTGTTCCATACCCCATAACGCACATCACACCCCTGTGGGCAGCACACCATGCCCTCGCAGGTGTACCATGCCCCCAGGATGCATGCCACACCCCTGTGGACAGCATGCCACGCCCCTGGGGTGCACGTCACGCCCCCGCCTGCTCTCTGCTCCCAGTAGCATGCAGCTTCGCCACTGGCATCTTGTACTGTTTGGAAAATGCTGCCTCCTTCACATGGTGTTCAGTTGATCATATTATTTAAAAAAATGTTTTGTGTTGAGTAGTTGCAGCTCAGCTTGCTGGTGCCAGAAGCTTTATCTGTAGATAAAGGGCAGTTGAGGAGATTGAGGAGCTTCAGAGGACCTTAAGAACCTGCAGCTGCAACTTCAGGCCAGGGGTTCAGTCTGGTCTAGCCTTCTATCTCCAGAGCTGGCCAGCCAAATACCTCTGGGAAGGACAAACGTGAAGGAATGTGGGTAGCAGGGAATGTTTGTATCATGCAGGTCCATAGAACCAGAATTGTCTGCCTTTCCTCTCTCCTTTAGGAAGATAGAAAGTTGCCCTATATTGAATAAGACAAGCTTAGTATTGTCTACCGTGATTGGCAGTGACTCACCAGAGTTTCAGACTAGGGACATTGCAAGCCCTACCTGGAGATGCCGTGAATTAAACCTGGGATGCTCCACCACTGAGGTATGGTCTGCCATTGATTGTACACTTGGTGGCAACCCCAGGTGTGCTGCTGGGTACTAATGTGTGAAATGTTTGCTTTTAGTGACCATGATTAAGCTGGTACTGGCAACGAAGGCATGGTGGTGATAAGGCACGCAGGGATTAGTAGGGAATTTAATTTTGTTAGCATTATTGATTCACCCTTTTCTCCCGCTCTCTATATAATTGCATGGCTAAGCAATGGCTGAATAATAAATCTCCTTAAACAACATACAATGCAGCAGCAAATCCTACCAAGGTAGAATTGTTGAAGCTGTAAGCACCTATGAAGAAAGGACGAAATCCTCCAACATTATGACAGTATCCCCTTGAAATCCCTAATGAAATGTGTGAGGAAACTTAAAGGCAAAACCATTGAAGTAGAAATCCTTCATCGGAAGAGTTTTGCATATCTGCCAAATGAGCTTTACAGGGTTAGACTGCTCCAGGCTCCCCTCTGTTCCCAGCAATTTCACTTGCACAAAAGTCAGAATATAGGCATGCTATGCTGAAAGACGCCCCAGAGAGCAAGGCTACCGTCCTCAGAACTTGTTGCTCTGTCATGTTGCATTGCTGGGTGGATGGGGGAGAAAAATAGGTCAGGGCCCAGTGACAGCTGTTCAGCTGTGAGGCAGAGGTTTCAAGGTCTTGCCAGTGGGATTGCAAATATTTGCTTCTTTATTGCAAATATGTTCCCTGACCTTGCAGAACATTGAACCGACCTGCATCACTGAGCACAGAGTTTTGCTCTGCCCTTCTCCCCTGCATTCCATCTCTTAACTGATGGGTGCTGTGAGAAGCTCTCTTCCAAAGGACTTCTGCTTCTAGACTGGAGTCTGTGGAGATATTTCAGTCTGCTGTGATGACCCGCAGGTCAGGCAGCTGAGAGTCAGGACCACGAAGAGCTCCCTGTAGAGCAGGCTTTAGGATCAGCTGGAAGTCTAGAACAGCCTTCTCCAACTTGGTGCGCTTCAGATGTTTTGGACCACAGATCCCATCGTCTCTGACCATTGGTTGTGCTGACTGGGGCTGATGGGAGCTGCAGTGCAGAATATCTGCACTCAGAGAAGCACAGAGCATTGGTCTTGCAATGGTTTGGACATTTATATAATGCACGAATGCAGGGCTAGCCTCTTATAAGAACATAAGAACCAGGTGCCTATGGGAAGCTCGCAAACATCATCTGAGTACAAAAGTACTCTCCTAATTCAAATCTGTTTTGACTTTGCCCTCTAGCCAGTTATGCCCAGTTCACTAGCTGGTTGGCAGATGCAGGGAACAACAGTGAAGAACATCTACCCTTCAGAATCTTGACTAGAAATGTAGACAGTCTTGTCTTGATAGGGGGAAATGAGTTTGATTTCTACATAGGGTCCCAGATCCAAATCTCTGCTCAGCCATCTCATTCTACCCTTGCTTACCTTGCCTTTCAGAGGAAGTGGGATGACAAATGAGCAAGGACTCTGCACTTTCCCCATAAACATGATTAGTAATATTTCAGATCTGCTGCTCTAATGTCAATCTTTCTTCCTATCAGGCCAGTGCCTCAACTATTTCCTTTCTGTCAGTTGGAATTAAATTTACAGTCCCTTCCAGTTAGCTGTCAGCTGTTCCTCCAAATTGGAAATATAAATTTAAAGACATTAGTTTTTTAGTTCAAAGATGGTGTCAGGTGAGCCTCCTGCATTTTGCTGCCTAGATATTTCTGCCTATATTTTTCCAAACAAAATTTTAAAAATTCCTTCCAGTAGCATGGAGACCAACTACGTTTGTCATTGGTATGAGCTTTTGTGTGCATGAGGTGGCCAAAGTATCGTCTCTAAGGTGCTACTGGAAGGAATTTTTTTATTTTGCTTTGACTACAGCAGACCAACATGGCTACCTACCTGTAACTATATTTTTCCAGCATTGCTGGATGGAAGACTATGACTCTCCATGAGTATCTATTCCACACTGAGACCTTCTTGGTTAATGAAATGTATAAGGAAAATTTGAAAGAAAATGGATTTGAGCATAATAAATCAAAATATGAAAGTGAAATATTAAATAGTAACTGTAAAATATTGTCAAAAATGTATAAATTGCTGTTGGAATGGCATTTGAAGGATGAAGAGGTGAAGTCAGTTATGATTCATTGGGCCAAGGATTTTGGGTATAATATACAGTTAAAAGATTGGGGGAAATTGTGGAAAGAAGGAAAAAAAATTACAGCTTGCAATGCTCTGAAAGAAAATATGATGAAAATGATGTATAGATGGTATATTATACCAGTGAAATTAGCTAAAATGTATAAAATAAGTAAGAAATGTTTGACATGTAAGGAAAAAGAAGGAATTTTTTTTTATCATATGTGGTGGGAATGTAAGAAAGTTAAAGGCTTTTTGGAAATGATATTGTCAGAGGCGTCTACGGCTACTCTTGAGTAAAGACGCTCCACTCCGTCTTGTTTTTCAGAGTTTTATTGTGCATATTATTTACAGTGCAAAGATATCAGCAAACATGACTGCCTAGTCCGGGTCAGAACCCCACAATGACTTCTTCCGGGTTCTAGCCCAGCATAAAAGCCTGGCACACGCCTCAATTTGGGCGTCAGAGGGAATGGTCTCCTTCCTGGCGGCCCTGTGTCTGACATCTCTTCAGACTCCTCCTCCCCTGGCCCTCTCTCATAGTGGCGCTGGGGCTCCAATGCCTTAAAGAGCCCTCTCTCCTCTCCGCTCACTTCCTCATTCCTTTCTCCTGACTCGCTGCTCGTGCTGACGCTGGGTGAGGAGCTTGTTAGGATGACAGGGGGCAGCTCTCTGTAGGGCGTCCCCCTGACAGATATATAATGAAATGAAAAAGATGTTGAAATATACATTTGTAAAAAAAAATCCAAAGCATTCTTGTTGGGCATTGTAGGTGAAGATATTAATAGACAGGATAACAAATTGTTTATGTATGCGATGACAGCAGCAAGAGTATTGATGGCACAGAAATGGAAGCAAGAAGAATTACCGATGAAAGAAGAGTGGCAGAGGAAATTAATGGACTATGCAGAACTGGATAAGATGACGGGAAGAATTCAAAACCGATGGGACCAGAGGTTCTTAGAAGATTGGAAAAAAATTGTGAACTATTTGAAAGATAGCTGTAAATAACAGATTATGCTAGTAGAACTACAAGACATTCTTTAAGGAGGATTATATGAAATACTGCAGGGAAAATTTAGGAAGGACGTTGAGTTATGGTGTCTTTATAAGTATAGTGAAGATAATGAAATGTAAGACTAAGTGATGAAGAGGGGAAATCTTCAGGTGTGGCTGAGGGAAGTCAAAAAAGTGTATAAGATATGAATGAATGTAATACGATGTTTGGGAAATATATGCAAAAATAATAAAAAATTATATATAAAAGATGAATATTCAGGATGCTGTTGATGATCCTGATTGGAGCACCTCCAGAGGAGGGCCAACAGAGCGGTGAGAGAAGATCAAGGGGAAATGTGATAGCTGCCTCCAGTTATAAGAAGGGCTATCATGCAGCAGGTGGAATGCAAATTTTCTCCGTTTTGCTGGAGGGCAAGATTAGAAGCAGCTGGTGGCAACTGCAGGGAAGCAGATTTTGGCTAAACATCAGGGGAAGCTTCCTAACGGCAAGAGCTTTTTTACAGGGGAACTTAGACTTTCCATGGTTGAAAGTGGTGGGCTATTCTTTGCTGGAGGTATTTAATCAGAGGCTGAATGGCTATCTGTCCGGGATGCTTCAGTTGCAAGATTCCTATACTGAGCAGTGGAGATTTCACTAGATGAACTCTCGGGCCCTATCAGCACTATACATGTATAGCAGTATCATGCCACTTCTAACAGTCATAGCTTCCCCTGGTCTCCTTCCAACTCCCAGCACCCTTAACAAACTACAGTTCCCAATATGCTTTGGTGGTATGATACCATACTACTTTAGGACCTTAAATATTATGATTTTGCGATATGTTCCAACACTGCATAAGGCTCAAGCTTTAAATATGGTGGTCAAAATGTCACATCATTCCCACGCTTCAGAGTTTATTCAGCACCTTTGTAATTATCCAGGTTACAAAGCAATTGTATTCCTACGGACCCAAAGGTGGTACTACTTACCTATCAATCTCCAGAGTTTCACAGCTTAATGAATAAAGATTTAATCATGCATCTGCGAACAGCTGCAAAGACCAGACACTGGAGATCTCTCGACATGCACCTTTTTGATGCTTGAAACTTGACCTGGAACTTGACCCTCATGGAGACGACCACCTTTCAACGTAAACACATTGTACAGGAAAGAGGAGTACCACCTTCTATGCAACATGGTTTGATTTTATTCAACACGCACCATCCATTGAACATGGCTTTCGCCCACCAAGAACACGGCAGATGCTGTGGAAGGTCACTTTCAATTAATTACTTTATTGATGCTTGAGCTGGACAGAGACTATATCTTACTTAGGGGCAAAATCTGCACTCTGGGAGAGGAGGGTGAGAGGGTGTTTTATTTGCTGTTGTTATTATGTCATTTTGTTTAAATCTGAAAAAATCAATTAAATGTGTTTAAAATAAAAGCAACGCTAATAATAGTTCCAGACTTGAATCCCAAGTGGCCCTTGCATGGAGAGGAATCTGATACATCCACCCCAGCAGCTCTTTGGCAAAGCGATCTTTCAGCTGCATCCTTCCCTCGCTCCCACCCGCTTTGCTCAACATGGTAACCGCAGATGATGCTGTTGTGCTTGACCAATCATGCATCAGCCCCTGCAGAGAGACACTCAGACCCAGAGTGCATTTCCTTATGTAGAGCGATATCCATATTTTAAGAAATTGACTTTTTCTTCTGCTTGGAAAAGGGGAGTGAAATGATTATGATGTGAACCGGTAATGGAGCACAGGAAATAAATGAAGCCACAGAAATGAGGAGGCGACACTTTTTAAAAAGCATTTCCTTGCCAGGGCAGGAATGTAATCATCAGGGAGTAGAACCGAAAGAGGGAAAAAAACAAACGGAAATAAATATCATTTCACACCTGAATAGGTGGAAGAGAAAGTTCTGCTTTCATCACACCGAAACCAGTGGGAGCTTTGGTGCGGACTTGTTTTTGAGAGCTGGAACGGCCGTCATAGGAAAAGGAGTTATGTGATATGCAAAATGATCAAAGTACTGAATATTGAGGAAGCTCGTGGGACCTTTAAAGGGTGATTTAGTAAGAAAAACACAAGTGAGTCAGATATGGCAAAAATATTGCTTCTTCATTGTTATAATCTTTTAATGCTGCAAAGAATATGATGCTCAGCAGAAGGAACCGAGATATTTATTTTGCAAATAAAGGCTGAGAGATATTTGGGGCACAGATAAGAATGAAAGAAGAGCCCTCCCTTTGTAGCCAATTTCCTTTCTGATATCTGCCTCCTGTCCTTCATTGTACGGGATAATGCAGAGGTGGGGAACCTCTTTCAGCCCAAGGGTGGTATTCTCTCATGAGCGACCTTCTGGGGGCCACAAACCAGTGGTGTATAAGGCCAGAGGCTAAAATGGGCAGGGCAACAGATGTAACCCTCTTGTGTAATAGGTTACAGTTCACCCATGCAAAAGTTAGAGGTTCACACACACACACCTCTAGGCATGGACAAATCTGTCCATTTCAGTTTCTCTCAGTTTCTAACAGTTCTAGTCTTAAATTCAGAAGTCCATATTTCCACAACAGTTTGTATAACCTCCCCCCACAAAAAAAAACCTTTGTGAAAATTGATGTGCACTTTACTGTGGATTTCTCCCTGTAGACACATTCATATGTTATTTCATGAATATATGCATTTTTATGCACCTTAGCATTTGCACTTTTGTATACATTACCTGGTTTGGAGAAGTGCAGATTTCTAAGGATGCTTGTGTTTGGTTTCTCATATTGCTTTGGGCCATCTCAGTGGCTGCTCCTAGAGAGGTGAGTGACTTCTTCCTTGTTGTCCTTAGAAGTCCGTCTTATTCCAATAGGCTTTTGGGAATTGACTGGTGCCAATCTGATGTTATTGTAATGATCTGTATGTTTTTAATAGATTGTCCTGTCAGGGGAAAAGGTAGGGTGTAAATATGATGATGATGATGATAAATGGAAGTTAGGTGGGTTCACCTTTAAATGCAAATGAAATTGATTTTCTACTGCATCCCTACCCCTCTCTACATCCTCCATTCAGGCAAGCAAGAGACATTTTCACTGTACAAGGACAAATCCCAGCCAGGCAAAAGCATCTGAACAAGCAGAACAGCAGAGCTGAAGGGGTGGTGGTGGTGGTCTTTGGACAGGTGCCCCTAGCACTGGACCAAAAGACCTGGAGGATGAGATTTGAATTCTGAATAGGTCCATTCAGTCCAGCTGCCTGGTAAGGAGAAAAACAAAGGATGAAATGTTTTGCACAGCGCTGGTCAAAATGTACCCAGCATGTGCTAATTCTTCAGAGCTTCACCGAGTGAATCTATATGCACATTGTTTTCCAATATATTTATTAAGAAAGTGTGGCCTGCATTCAGGCATTGATCTAACTATTGTTTCTTTCAAAACAACTGTTTTATTTACTGAAGATGAATGGGGGTGGGGGGAGGGAAGAAAGAGGCTTCCACTGATGTTAGATCAAATATGAATGCAAATATAAGCATGACCATATCAAGTTGCTCAGAAGCTCCTGTACAATGTTGGCTCTGGCTGGCTGGTAAAAAATAATCTGGTGGACAGGGAGTGCTTGATATCAGCAAATGACCTTCTGGTCTACTGCAACAGTATCTATTGCCTAGTTCAGCCACTACCTACTGAAAGGTGTTCAGTGGGTCAACTTGGGCCATTCACTCTCTCTCAACCTAGCCTACCACACATGGTTGTTGAGAGGATAAAATGTGGGGGAAAGGCATGAGAACCAAGTATATGACCTTTAGAGAAAAGGTGTGATATAAATGTAATAAAAGCAATAATTCCTGGAGCTAGAGACCTAAAATAGCTGTGTTGGTGTAGCAGCTGATCCCGAATGCAGCGGGACTTATTTTTAAGTAAACTTGCATAGGGTTGGACTGCATTACACACACATCTCTTTTAAAATGTCACTTGCATTCAACCTGAGTGGGTTATAATTGTAAATTAAAATGGAACAAACGGGCAATATGAGGTGCTGGCAAAGTATTGCCACATATGGATTCTCTTTTAAATCATCTCTCCCCGTCTCCCAGAAGAAGTAAGACAGCTGTAACAGCAGCCTACGATTTTCATTGCACAGACTACTGGAGGGGAAATTTCTGTCAGTCACCAGCTCTCAAGATAAAAATCAATACCTCATTAGTCCCCAGCCATAGCAACCAGCTCTCTCTATTGAAGGTGACCTGCTAAGGGAACTTTTTTCTCCTTTTTTTTAAAAAAAGAAGAAAATGGCTTATATTGTATTTTGCTCTAATCTGATGGATGCAAGATGTGAAAGCAATGGAGTCTGGAAAGAAGTCGCCACTGAAATGTATTTTGTGAATGATACCCACCCAAACACACGTGAATAGGTAGTCACATGCATTAAGCCCTTATCCAGGAAATGCTTATATGGGATGGGAATTCTGATGCACACCTGTGGAGGTACAATCCTGCTTTATATGGTTGAGGAACACAATACCTGATTGGCTGCCTCTCCTGTTAAGAACTTACCCAGACTTTATGAGCTTCATTTAAAGTCCTTCCTCTTAGAGGGTGGTCCCAAGGGAGATGACCTTTGAGGTTGTTGCTCCCTGCCTAGGGAATGTTCTCCTGAGTGAGAACCAAGTGGTATCAACAGACATCCTTTGGGTTGCCAGGTTAAGACCTTACTTGATGGAATTTGAAAAGTGCTTTTATACTGGATCGTAAATAGCCTAGATACAGCCCTGAGCTAGGCAACAGATAAAGCAAATAACTCATTTCCGCGTGCCTTTTGGGTTAAAAAATTTAATTTCTAGCCAGGATTTCTTATTTGTAGATCTGGTAAACCCTACATCTGGGCTCCTGGTATACTCCTGTTAGCATTATCTGCAAAACAGTATGTTCTTCTAGGAATAGAATCTGGAATGTGATTCTGGTTTGTGGAACAGAAGTCAAGAGAAGACTTAGGGACCAGATTCAAGCTATGAAATGAGACAGAAGAAGAAATTACCGGTAGATCTAGACTGATAGATTATGGGAAGCAGTAGTGGAGGTGTCAATACCATGGACAAAGAAGGTCTCAGGATGGAGATGGACCGTGTTGTTCAGACAAAGTATTCGGGTAAGTAGATGAGGTTAAGGATTTAAATGTGTGCATCACTGAGATCAAAGTGATGACCATTCATGTGGCAGGGGGAGGAATGAAGTGGTTACGGGGGAAGAGAATTATATGTATTAGTAACACATAAAAAATAGGATATTCATCAATTGCAGAAATTTTTAACTCCAGCTACCTGACATTTTGCCATTTAATTTTCCAATAAATAATTCAAAAGCATGCCTTAGATGGATGTTGCCATAAATGCAACTCGGGTGTAACAAATTGCTCTGAGGTCCAATTTATTATGGATGAGAAGAGAAGCACAATCCGATAAAACAGATTCTAGCTTACTACTTGTGGCGATTGTCTCTATTTTCCTGTAAAGTGAAATACGAAATCATATTTGTCTAGTAATTGACATATGATTGAGAAGTGAGAGAAAGATATTCTGGGAGGTGTGGATCGAAGGGACAGGGACAGGGAAAGATCAGCAAGGGACTTTCTGTTCAGAATAACAGAGAAACTCCTGAAATGGAAAAAGGTAATACTGTAAGTACATAGCCAGGCCCTTCTGCTATCTAGCTTAGTATTGTCCACACTGACTGACAGAGGCTCCCTAAGGTTTCAGAAAGGAAGCATTCCCAATCCTGCTTGGAGATACCAGGGATTGAACCTGCACTTTCAATGCAGAGATGTTCTTCCACTGAGTTGTATGGCCCTTCCTTTACACCACATGATATTGCAGTATAAACAGCTTATAAAAGTTTTATTTGTGGAACAGGGTACACCATTGCAAAACAAAAGTGATATTAATATCAGGAGGCCTGTGTTTCCTTGTCTAATGTTGCTTCATAGATTCCCATTAAGTTAAATGCTTCTGTTTATGCACAATTTTTATGGTTTTAGAAAAAGCATTTGCTTTGCTTTGCTTTTTAATTGCATTAAATGGCTCAAAGGCCAAGGTCACTGTTGTAATGGCGATCTTAAAAACGGATAGGAAAAAGCCACCGTGTTCAGTAGGGCTTTCCAGTGTGAAAAAGCCAAAGCAAAGTAGCGCTGAGTGCAATGACTCTGGCACTTCTCTGATGGCAGACATTTCACTGCCAGCACGTAAATCACTCTCGATTTGTGGTGACTTACTGTCAGGGCAGTTTTAATTACAATGCAGAGAAACATGCAACCCTGGAACGCTCACTGCTTACGGACAAGAAATGATGCTCAGCTTACTCATTGCTTGCTGCTGCAACTATGAAAAGAGATGGAGGAGTTTATTGTTTGAACCTATTTGGGGCTTTTCAGTTTACAGAGGTGACATGATAAAAGTAAATAAAACTATGCATGGCATAGAGAAATATTTTTTTCTCCATCTATCATAACACTAGGACCCAGGGACAGATGTTTAGACAGATTCACAGAGGATAAGGCTTTTAATGGCTACTAACCTTAATGGCTGGGACCCAGGTGGTGCTGTGGGTTAAACCACAGAGTCTAGAGCTTGCTGATCAGACGGTCGGTGGTTCGAATCCCTGCAACGGGGTGAGCTCCTGTTGCTCAGTCCCAGCTCCTGCCCACCTAGCAGTTTGAAAGCACATCAAAAGTGCAAGTAGATAAATAGGGACCGCTCCGGCGGGAAGGTAAGCGGCATTTCCGTGCGCTGCTCTGGTTCGCCAGAAGCAGCTTGTCATGCTGGCCACATGACCCGGAAGCTGTCTGCGGACAAACGCTGGCTCCCTCGGCCTATAGAGCGAGATGAGCACCGCAACCCCAGAGTCGGACATAACTGGACCTGATGGTCAGGGGCCCCTTTACCCTTTACTTTTACCTAACCTTAATGGCTATGCTGTACCTCCCCTGTTAGAGGCAGTATTAGGCAGTATTTAAACCTCAACAAAAGAGGTTTAAAGGCTTTCTCAAGGCAAATCTAAAAAAAAAAAAAGTGGCATAAACACCAACAATTGGGAAACACTGGCCTGCGAGTGCTCCAGTTGGAGAACAGCCTTCACCAAAGGTGCCATGGGCTTTGAAGCTGCTCAAACTCAGGATGAAAGGGAGAAACGTGCTAAGAGGAAGGCACGCTTGGCAAACCCTCACCATGATCAGCTCCCAACCGGAAACCTATGTCCCCACTGTCAGTGGCGGAGGAAGGGGGCTGCGGTGGAGGTGGGCCACCCTGGGTGTCACCACTGAGGGGGCTAACAAAATGCTGGGCGGCACTCACTGCGGGGCCTGCAGCGTGCCTGAGCCATGCATCTCTCCTGGGAGTGACGTGGTGGCTGGTGGCTTGAGCACCCGCAGGTTCTGCACTGCCCCAAACGGTCTGCCCGCCGTCTCCCCCTCAGCTGTAGGGTGGCTGAGTGGGAGGAGGCAGGCAGACTCCAGAGCCCCTGTGGAGCATCCTGCCCCGGCTTGCCCCGCCCTCCGGGCAGCTGGCCCTGCCCTTGGGCGCACAGCACACGCGCCGCCCCAGGCGCCCGATCGGCTCGCTCCGCCGCTGCCCACTGTGGAAGGACATGTGGATCCAGAATTTGCCTCCACAGCCCCTTATGGACTCACTGTTAAAACTGTGGCTCATAGAAGACAACGTTATTTGGCCACGAGTGATCGCCAAAGAAGAAGAAGAGGCAGTATGTTTCTGAATACCAGTTGCTGGAAACTGCAGGAGGGGAGAGAGTGCTCTTGTTCTCAGCTCCTCCTTGTGGGTTTCCCACAGATATCTGGTTGGCTACTGAGAACAGGATGCTGGTCTAGATGGGCCAGTGGCTTTTCTTATGTTCTTATGTTCTCAGCAAGCTTCTTTTGTACAGCAATCTTGTAATGGTGCCCATAACTTTTGGATGACTCGAAGGAGTTTTCTAATAACACCCACACCATTCTTTAATAATTCAATTGCACCTTATATTACTGGCAGGTTTTCTAAGCTTTATTCAGCTGCAGAGACAGTTCTTTTTTCTTTTTAAAAATCCAATTATTTGTTAAACTAAAATGTCTAGCTTGTCCTATCCCATAGGCTTGGCTCAGTAATGATAGATTAAACCTCCTACGAAGTTTCCAATAAAATCAGATTAAAGCAGATTGGTTCTGACCCAACTGTGTGCCAAGTGATGAGATGCAAAACTTGCCTCTATGAATATATGGATCGGCGTGTCTGTCCTGACCATGAAAAATTAGAAGGCATTTTATTAAAAAATAGAATTCATCACCATACACTTTGTATTAAGGGCAATACTTCATGGCTTTCATTCACACCATATCAAATTGCATTTCATCTTCAGAGTTCCTGTGCGAAATCAGGGTTGTCAGAGGGTCAGTTTTAACCTGGCCTGGGTTGTTGGTTTTTTTTACCTTTGCTTCATAATGTAAATTTGCTCAGGATCAATGCTAGGTAATAGCCAATTTAAAAACTGCACATATGTAAACGAATAACACCCATGCACACACACATACCCTTCAGGACCACCCCCCCCCTTATCGAGGGTGATGGTGTGATCTTAGCTGAGGTCAGGAAGGATTATCAATGTTTTACTCAAAGATTAAGGACCAGGGAGACAAGTTGGCTTGAATATATTTAAAATATCAAGTATATTCCAAGGTCAGACTCTGAAACTCTCTATTGTAAAAAGAAAAGTGAGATACAAATCATAAATCAGGCCACTTAAGTCATTAGCTTTTTTTTAGGCTAAAATTTAATGTACAGTACTGTTACACACCACCCAAATCTCCACAGCAGTACAAGATTCCAGGGGTTCCAGAAGATTATCCAGGGTTTGTGTTTCCTTTGGAAAAGAGGCACAGGGGAGACCGTGGTGTCTTTATGATATATGGTTTATCTACACATATATGCAACCTGAGCCTAGAGGCTTCCAGAATTACACTCCAGGAGGGTTCCATTTCTCCCACTGCTGCCAGCAGTTTGATTCCCCTTTCTCCAGCTTGATGCTGCTTGCAAATCTTAACTAACTTTCCCTCCAGCTTACATAAGGCAAATTGCAATCCTCCAAACAACTGCTCCCCTTCAAAGACTTTTGGCTTTCTCATTAATTCTGAGTTGGGGTGGGGGCTCTCATTTGCTCTCTGGCACTGAGCCACTCCCTTTATCCCAGCTAATAGGCTTCCACTCCCTTTATCACCAGGCTGGCTCCTGGGTTGATTTTTAAACATGCTAAATTCAATGTCTGGAACCCTGGAATTAGAAAAGGGGTTCAGGAATTAAGAGAGGGAGTCCAGGTATCCCACAAACGTAAAGCAGTACTTTGAGGTTCTGCTCCTGTTCCAAAATGCAAACAACACTGAACTGAAGTCTGCGTAGCAGGGAATATATATATATATATATATATATATATATATATATATATATATATACCCACAATGCAAAAGCTACAGCCTGCTTTACTATTTCACTATTTACCTCTCCGTTTTGTTAAAATCTTGCAATACAGCAAAAGATTTGGTTGCAAACATCCAAACAGATGCTTCTCCCACCCTAAGGTTAGCAGCAGTTGTAGAACATGGCGTGTTGCCT
This sequence comes from Zootoca vivipara, assembly GCF_965207765.1. Lineage (NCBI taxonomy): Eukaryota > Metazoa > Chordata > Lepidosauria > Squamata > Lacertidae > Zootoca > Zootoca vivipara. The sequence goes on along the minus strand of NC_142590.1, from coordinate 75,987,465 downwards.
TGAGATGTTTTAGGATGGCCTCCCCAGGAGATTATGTTTTACACACACACACCAACTTCTGGCAGGTCTGCTTTGAAATGTAGGAAATTGTGCCATTTGTAGCAGGTGGGAGTGGGAAACGATCTTATTAGTTGCACTTGATTCTAAATGATTTGATTTGTTAGCCATCATTGGTGCTGCCAAGTTGGAGGGGGCCCTAGGCAAGATGCTCTCTGGGGGTTCCTGCTGTACCACTGCGCTGCTGCTTCTCCTCTCCCTAAGAATGCAAGGAACAACCTGCTGGATCAGGCCAATGGTCCATCAATTCTAGTTCACCATGCTGTTCTCACAGCAGCCACCCAGATGTCTGTGGGAAGCCTGCAAGCAGGACATGAGCACAATTCAGAGGCATATTGCCTCTGACAGTGGAGGAACAGCCCGAGCTTCCTGCTCAGTTACCAGGTATCAAAGTTTTCAAGGCTACTGTGCTACTGTCTCTCTCAGGCCCTTGTGCATCCCTGATAAAGGGAAGTGGGCGGGGGAATGAATGAATGAATGAATGGATGAATGAAATTTATTACGGTCCCAGACCAGATTCACATACTGTACTAAGCAAACATAAAACACAATAGAATTAATGAAATATACTCGGAGTCGAGAGTGAATTTCATGCTCTTTATTCAGCTCATAGTCATCAAGGAGAAGAAGAGAAGACGAATGGCTCTTTTCCCAAAACCATCTGCTTATATACATTATTTACACAATGGGCCTTGCGTGATTGGCTACTTCAGGGCTACACCTGTGGGCCAATTATATTGTGGATTGACTTCTGCCTGCAGCCTGATTGGCTGCTCCTACAGGCCAATCAGGTAGCAGATTCACTTCTGCCAGCCGCCTGATTGGCTGCTCCAGCAGGCCAATCAGGTTGCGGATTCACTTCCACCTGGAGTTGGATTGGGTAGCTCCCGCTGATTCTGAATCCTATTGTTCTAGGATTCAGCTCAGTACATAACACCCCTCCCCTCTAAGTTCCAGTCCTGCCCGGGAAGTTGCATTCGTAGTCCCCAAGGTCTGCTGGCCGCCTCCGTGTGCGTTGTGGCCTGGGGTGTTCCTTGGTCAGGGGTTCTGGTTCTGGCTCGTGTTCCGAGGCTGCTGGCTGTGCCGGGGCTGTCTGGTCTGGCGCCACTGAACCACTAGGTTGTGGCTCTGGTTCCGGTGTCCTTCCAGCCTCGGGGCGCCCCTCTGTGCCTACTGCTTCTGCTTCCCCTGCCCACCCCTCTCGCTCTACAGGCCTCACTGCCCTGCTGTCCCCTTGGGACCCCTCTGTCCCGCTCTCCTCCCGGGTTCCTCCTGGGAATCGTCGCCGTAGCTGGTCGCAGTGGCGGCGCCAACATTGCCCCCCTTCCGTTAGTACCTCGTACGACACGGGACCGGTCACCTTGGTGACTGTGGCGGGTACCCATGCTGGGCCTGCCCCAAAATTCTTTGCATACACTGGGTCCTGGGCCACAAATGTCCGGGAGTTCCTGCCTTTCCCCACCACTACCTCATCCTGAGCTCTGTCGGGGTGAAGTCGGTCCAGTCTAGTTGCAAGGCGCCGGCCCATTAGTAGTTCAGCTGGGCTCCGGCCCGTCGTTGTGCTTGGGGTGCTGTGCTGTGCTAGAAGAAATGCGGCAAGGCGGTATTCCCAGTCCCCTTGTGTCATGCGGCGGAGGCTGTCCTTGGTGGTCCGCACCATGCGCTCCGCTTGGCCATTGGTGGCAGGGTGGAATGGTGCTGAGCGGATGTGGCGGATGGCGTTCTGCGCTGTGAAGGTCTGGAACTCCTCTGACGTGAATGCGGTTCCATTGTCCGAGACGAGGGTGTCAGGGAGCCCGTGGGTTGCAAACAGCTTACGTAGTACCCGGATGGCTGCCGCCGTAGAAGTGGACGGTACCAGTGCGACCTCCAGCCATTTGGTGTAGGAATCCACCACTATGAAGAATGTTTTTCCCTGGAAGGGGCCAGCGAAGTCCACGTGCAAGCGTGACCATGGTTGTCGGGCGGACTCCCAGGGCTGGACTGGGGCCCTTGGGGGATCCGGGCGGGATTCTTGGCAGGTCTGGCAGTGTTGGACCCAGGCCTCTATCTCTCTGTCAATCCCCGGCCACCACACATAACTCCTGGCAAGGGCCTTCATCCTCACTACCCCTGGGTGTGTCTCGTGTAGGGCTGTGAGGACCCTTTTGCGGAGGGGCTGGGGAACAACAACCCTGCTTCCCCATAACAGGCACCCCTTGTGGGCCGACAGTTCATGTTTGCGGTTTGTGTAGCCAGTGAATTCTGGCCCGGGGCTGCTGCTGGGCCATCCTCGCCACACCCAGTCCAGGACCCGGGAGATGACCCTATCTTTTGTGGAATGGTGCGCAACTTCTTGTGCCTGAATGGGTCGGTCGGGAAGCAGCTCCAGGGTCATAACCTCTTGCGCAGGCGCTGGGTCGGGGCCTGTTTCTGGTAGTGGTAGCCTGCTGAGGGCGTCTGCGTGGCCCATCGCCTTCCCAGGGCGGTGGATTAGTGCATACTGGTAGCCGGCAAGGAAAATTGACCACCTGAGGACACGTGGAGACAACACTTGGGGGGTCTGCTTCTCGGGGGCAAACAGGCCAAGCAACGGCTTGTGGTCAGTCACTATGGTAAAGGGCCGCCCGTACAAGAAATCATGGAATTTTTTTACGCCCTTCACGATTGCCAGACCCTCCTTGTCAATCTGTGAGTAGTTTCGTTCGGCTGCAGCAAGCGTCTGGGAGAAGTATGCCACCGGCACCTCTCTTCCATCCGGGAGTTGGTGTCCCAGGACAGCGCCGATGCCATAGGGAGAGGCGTCGCATGCCAGCACTACTGGCAGCCTCTCGTCGAAGTGTGCCAAGACCGAGTTCGAGACGAGCAAGTCCTTGACTGCCTGGAATGCGGCCCTTTGTCGCTGGCCCCACACCCAAGGGGCCCTTTTATCTAGGAGTCTGTGTAGGGGCTCCGCTACCGCTGCCTTATGGGGAAGGAAGGCATGGTAAAAGTTCAATAGTCCCAAGAATGACTGAAGTTCGGGCTTGCTCTTGGGCGCTGGGGCCTCACAAATGGCCCGTACCTTGTCACCGGTTGGATGGACCCCTTCTGCGTCCACCTTAAATCCCAGAAAGTCCACCTGCGGCACTCCCAGTAAACACTTTTCCCGCTTCACCTTGAGGCCCGCCGTCTGGAAACGGTGCAGGACGGAGCGGAGGCGGTCCTCAAATTCCTCTGGTGTGGGCCCGGCGATCAGTACATCATCGAAGAAGGGGGTGACGCCAGGAATCCCTTTAAGGAGAGAGTCCATTAGATTCTGGAATATGCCTGGTGCCACGCTAACGCCAAATTGCAGCCGCTTTACTCTGAATGCCCCTCTGTGCGTCACAATCGTCTGAGCCTCTGCTGTGGCTTCGTCCACAGGCAACTGTTGATACGCTTGGGCCAAGTCCAGTTTGCCAAAGATTTTTGACCCAGCCAGGGTGGCGAGGACATGGCTGACCACTGGCACTGGGTATGCATGGGCCGTGAGAGCCTTGTTTATGGTGCATTTGTAGTCTGCACAGATGCGGACCGAACCGTTAGGCTTGACGGGTGTGACAATTGGAGTTTCCCAGGGGGAGTTGGACACCGGCTCCAGCACTCCTTGCTCCACGAGCCGGTCCAATTCCTCGTCTATGCGGGGTTTCAGGGCGAACGGGACCCGGCGGGCCTTGTGCCTGATGGGTCGTACAGCGGGGTCTAGCTGTAGGGCAATGGGGGGTCCTGTATATCGTCCCAATGCCCCATCGAAAACCCCTGGAAACTCTTTGCATATGGCGTCCACGTCCACTTGTAAGCTAGTGCGGTTCACCCCGGTAACGGCTAGCCCCAGAGGTCCAAACCATGCCAGTCCCAGTAAGCTAACGTAGGGGCCCTTAACTACCAGCAAGTCCAATTGTTGCTTTCGCCCTCGATATTGCACCCTGAATGTCCCCACCCCCATTGTAGGGACCTTACGTTTCTGGAAGTCCCGGAGGGTGAATGGGGCCGGCCTTAGTTTGGGACCCCCATTAGGGCACAGTTCCCTTAATGTTCGGGCCGAGATTATGGATAGAGTTGAACCTGTGTCCAGCTCCATGCGGCATGGGGCTCCCTCTATCTGTACCTCTATATAAATTTTCTCTGTGCTGGGATGGGGCAACTGGAATACCTGGTAGTCCGTGATCTCCGTCGAGTTGCCTTGGTGCATGGTGCCGTGTGACCTGGGGCTCCTGGGTCGGTCATCTGATGCTTGTCGACGGGTGAGTTGAGCCCGACACACCCGGGCGATGTGTCCCAATTTTCTGCACTGCCTGCACTCTGCGTTGCGGAAACGACAGGTCCTCCTCTCGTGGTTCTCCCCGCAGCTTGCACAGTTCCCTCCTTCTCGTCGAGGCTGCTGTGGTGTGTGTGCTGCTTGAGTGCGCCGCTGTACTCGGTGTACTTCCTCCCTGTCAGATTCGGATTCGTCGGTGAGGTCTTCGTGGTAGACCCTCGGTTGGGATGGCGGGGCCGGTCGTGCCTCTTGCGTTGACCTCTCGGCGGCTTCGGTTGCCAGGGCTTCCTCCAGAGCAATCTGGAACGTGAGGTCTTTTTTGGCGTAGAGGCGTCGTTGCAACATCTCGTCCCTCAGTCCACCGACGAGGCGGTCACGAAGCATGTTCTCCAACTCTGAGAAGTTGCATAACCGGGCGGCTTGGCGGAGGGAGGTCACAAACCCAGTTATGGTTTCCCCCGGGGCTTGCCGCTTTGCGTAGAAGGCATTTCGGCAAGCTACCACCGAGGGCTGTGGTGAGAAGTGCTCCTTCAGCCGTTCCATTATTGTTTTGTAAGAGACGGTAGCGACATCTCTAGGTGCAAGGAGAGCCCGGGCGATTTCAAACGTCTCCTCTCCACAGACGCTGAAGAATGTCGCCCTCTTCATGGCATCGTTGGTGACTTCTTTCGCTTGCAGGAGGAAGTTGAAACGGGCGGCGTACCCTTCCCAGTCTCCTGATGCTGGTTTGAATGGCGAGAAGCTGCTGTCGGTTGCCATTCTGGGTTCCTTGGGTCCTGGAGCTGAAGCCTGGATGCACGGTGCGATGCGGCGGTGCAGCAGGTGGCGGTGCTGCGGTGCAGTGCGTGGTGGCGGTCAGCTCAGCAGGATCCCACCTTCGTCGCCAGTGAAATATACTCGGAGTCGAGAGTGAATTTCATGCTCTTTATTCAGCTCATAGTCATCAAGGAGAAGAAGAGAAGACGAATGGCTCTTTTCCCAAAACCATCTGCTTATATACATTATTTACACAATGGGCCTTGCGTGATTGGCTACTTCAGGGCTACACCTGTGGGCCAATTATATTGTGGATTGACTTCTGCCTGCAGCCTGATTGGCTGCTCCTACAGGCCAATCAGGTAGCAGATTCACTTCTGCCAGCCGCCTGATTGGCTGCTCCAGCAGGCCAATCAGGTTGCGGATTCACTTCCACCTGGAGTTGGATTGGGTAGCTCCCGCTGATTCTGAATCCTATTGTTCTAGGATTCAGCTCAGTACATAACAATTAAGTTTGAATTAACAATCGAATAACGACTGGACCTAATGGTCAGGGGTCCCTTTACCTTTACCTTTTTATGACAATAAACAATACAAATATGACAGCCATTAGAAATGTGGTTTAGGTCTTAGTCTCTAAAATATTATCTAGAGTTTGCACCCGAGGCCTTAGCTAGTTCCCTGAGTTTTATGGCAGCTGCGCAAAATTTGGCCACCCTTAGCGTGATCTCTGGATCCGTATCCTCTATCAGGGATTTTAAGCATTGAGGTTCAGACCCACTTGGAATTTTCTGTATAACAGGGGTGATAAAGACAGAGCATATATCCTCATAAAAACGACATCGTAGCAAGACATGAGAGACAGTTTCCACCTCTATCAGGCCAGGGGTAGATTTGCTGCACATACAGTATACCCACATATCTGCCCTGCAGTAAGGCAGATAGCAGCACGTTTACTCTAGCAAGGGTGACCGACCGTCTATATGTGGGCAGGGAATGAATTAGAAGAAGCCCACCCCACCCACATCCATGCTTTCTAAGCCACAGGAAATGGCCTTTATTTTATTTTCTCAAAACTTCTAACACTGAGCGTTGGGTGTGCTGTTTCCAGGATTCATTCGCTTCCCACCACCTATCAGTCTCGGTCTCCTGCCCCCCCCACCTTTCCCAGCATCCGTGGCACATGTGGCCCCAGAGGAACTCAAAGCAATGAAGGAGTCTTTGCTCCACATAGAATCATAGAGTTGGAAGAGACCACAAGGGCCATCCAGTCCAACCCCCAAGCACAAAAGTGAAGTTGTTAAAAAAGAAAGAAAGGAAAGGAAAAGTTGTTGTGGCATCGTCACTTTGAGGCCCTCTAGGCTGCAGGCCCTGGATCTGTGCTCCAGAGTCCAGGCCACTGTTAGCAATTGTGAGAATGCCAGGGTGGGATATAAATATATGAAATAAGAAACAAACCCAGAATATATTCAGAGGGCAACACAGGCTTCTGGCTGTGGAGATGTCCTTTTGCTTTGAGGAAAGAGAAACTACTATCAAACCCAGCACTGCAGGATACACATGTGATGTTCTTGCACACTGCTAAACAAACCAGTTCCTCCTCCTCTTTCATGGGAAAGCAATAAAGCGGGCACCCTCACTCATCCATTCAAGTCTGAAGTGATACAGTTAATTCTACCACTTCAGGATTCCAGCACCTCATTCTCCCGCTTGTCTAAAGGAAGCCTGAGGCAACAGCAGAGGAAAGAGCAGAACCAGGTGCTGGCCAAATTTCAGCCAGTTGCTTATGCAAGCAGGCAGGGCCAGCCCACCCCTGAGGCAGGTGAGGCAACTGCACCAGGCAGCAGATCCTGCCCCCAAGGAATGTTTCATTGCTGCCATGGTGGCCTCCTCCCACCCCTAGGGAGGAAATAGTGGGGGCTTCCCTCTGGGATCACCTGGGCTCTGTGTCTGCCTGGCATGATTCAGAGTTTGCCCCCCCCCCAATAGCCTTTGATTCCCACTTCAACCATTGTGTAACGTTGATTTTTATTTCCCCCACTGTTCCCAATGGAGATCTTCACTCACCCTTTCTTCCGTGGGGGTGGGGGCATAGCTGCCAAGTCTCCCGTTTTTTGTGGGAAACCCCCACATTTTAATCGGTTTCCCGCTGTTATCCCGAATAGAAAAAAAATCCCGGAAATCCCCCGGATTTCCTACCTGCCAGGGAGGCTCCATTTCGGGTGCCGCTCTGCCCATGTCTGGGCACCGGAAATCGGGCAGAGCGGCACCAGAAGTTGCTTCTATGCATGTCTGGACTTCCGGTGCCGCGCCGCTGCCGATCCCGCATTTTCCAGCGGGAGACTTGGCAGCTATGGGTGGGGGGTGGGATCGCCTCAGATGCCAAAATGTCTTGGACTGGCCCTGCAAGTGGGACTTGGACTGGCTGAACCCTGACATCCTCCCAACTGTCAGTCAGCATTCTGCGCCCACTGAGCATGCTCAGTCTTCTTTGTACCATCTGGGGTCCAACCTTGAGGGTCTTTCTCCCCGAAGATTTCTTGAAGGTGGGTGGATAGTACTGTTTTGGCTGCATAAAGACAGGCTCTCGGAATTGAGATCCCTTATCAATCTACATTATGATACAATGGAAAATGAAACAATTTAATTCTTCAGGATGGCATGAAGCAAGATGAATGAGAACGGCAGACTCACATAAGATACAAAAGCACATCTATTTATCTGCTCCCCCCAAGGTATTTTTTCCTCCATTTTGTATGGAAAGTAACTCAAGAATCCAGAGATTGACATTCAGATCAATATTGCTGTCTAGGATTGAAGCTTACTGGCAATGCAAAACATTTCCTTGAACAAGAATCTTTAAAACGTATTATCATCAATGAGACACTATGGCACAGTTTTAATCTTGTCTGGTACCCCAGGCTATATTGATTGTATGTAAACACCCTAATGGATCATTCAAAAATATTCTGGTGCATAAAAAAGGCCAAAGCTGCATAAATAGCTATATGAAAAGAATCACTCCATTTTTTCATTCCTGCAAAAGAAAAAGAAAATGGCTATTCTTTGCAGTGTGTGCATAAATTGCCGCTCTTCTGCCTTTTGGCTATCTAATACAGATAGGCTTAATAAAGAGAGCCTACAACCTTAGAAGATCAGCCTCCCCCTGGTGCTCTCAAAATATTTTGGAATACAGCTCCCAACATCCCTGGTTATTGGCCATGCTGGCTGGTGCTGAAGGGTACCTGTGGCGTTTGCCCACTCTTTGAGAATATGCTTGTACAGGCGGAGAGAAAAGGGTTAATAAGCTGACCAATAGGAAAGCCCAGAGGCGGAGCCTATTTGTTTTAAGGCTCAGCCCAAGGGGCTTTTGGCAGTTGACAGTTGACTGGGGACAGTTGAGGGTTGGGAGTTGTGAGGGTTGTTGACAGTGGGTCTTTGTGGTGGGGAGGGAGAGGAGTTAGAGTGAGTTGAAGACAGAAATAAGACTGAGAGGATAAAGTGCAAGAAGTGTTTTGAATATATCTGAAATATACTCGGAGTCGAGAGTGAATTTCATGCTCTTAATTCAGCTCGTAGTCATCAAGGAGAAGAAGAGAAGAACGCCCTTTTCCCAAAACCATCTGCTTATATACATTATTTACACAATGGGCTTTGCGTGATTGGCTACTTCAGGGCTACACCTGTGGGCCAATCAGTTTGTGGATTGACTTCTGCCAGCAGCCTGATAGCGGGTCCAGCTATCAAATGTGTGTGTGTGTGTGTGTGTGTGTGTGTGTGTGTGTGTACAGTATTAACTTCCTGAGATACTGTGGAACGTCTATGCCTGCTCCTGAAAACCTAGCGCCAGTCTGGAATCAGCCAAACTAGGGTGGTTAACTCAGAGTAATGCATTTAATTATCTGTCAGGAAGTTGTTAGATCGCCTTCGTTATCTGAAGCACACAAACAGAACTACCAGCATCACTGCCGCTTCTGCAGACGTTTATCTGTTGGACATTTCAATAGCATTTTCCTTGGGCCAATTGCCTAAAAACCAATTACTGTGTCTCAGTTGACATGATGGGCAGGTCCCACATGCCAGTCTCAAGTTCACTGTTTTATAAAAGGGGGGCGGATGGTGATGAACTACTGCTTTTCATCTGGGCAGCTTTGTTGTGGAAACACTTTGATCTCTACCTGTAATGGGTAGAGAACTCATGACCTGACACCACAGTACATGTAGCAAATGCATTATATTTCCAAGGAGATAGTGGACTTCGTAGACTTAGAAGACTCTCCATGCGCTATAAATCTCTTCAGGTATTCCTTTCCCACAGGCATGGTGCTGTCATTTTTATTATTACTTATTCCATTTCTCCCCCATGATTTTAAACATCTACATGTAGACGTTGGGAGAGATCATCAGGGGGTTTGGGCTGGGTGTTCATCAATATGCGGATGATACCCAGCTCTACCTCTTTTTAAAATCAGAACCAGTGAAGGCGGTGAAGGCTCTGTGTGAGTGCCTGGAGGCGGTAGGAGGGTGGATGGCGGCTAATGGATTGAGGCTGAATCCTGACAAGACAGAAGTACTGTTCTTGGGGGACAGGGGGCGAGCTGGTGTGGAGGACTCCCTGGTCCTGAATCAGGTAACTGTGCCCCTGAAGGACCAGGTGTGCAGCCTGGGAGTCATTTTGGACTCGCAGCTTTCCATGCAGGCGCAGGTCAGTTCTGTATCCAGGGCAGCTCCATCTGGTATGCAGGCTAAGACCCGACCTGCCCACAGGCTGTCTTGCCAGAGTGGTGCATGCTCAAGTTATCTCCCGCTTGGACTACTGCACCTTTGAGGGTGATCCGGAAACTACAACTAATCCAGAATGCGGTAGCTAGACTGGTGGCTGGGAGCAGCCGCCGATACAATATAACACCGGTCCTGAAAGACCTACATTGGCTCCCTGTACGTTTCCGAGCACAATTCAAAGTGTTGGTGCTGACCTTTAAAGCCCTAAACGGCTTCGGTCCAGTATAGCTGAAGGAACGTCTCCACCCCCATCGTTCTGCCCGGACACTGAGGTCCAGCGCTGAGGGCCTTCTGGCGGTTCCCTCACTGCGAGAAGCAAAGCTACAGGGAACCAGACAGAGGGCCTTCTCGGTAGTGGCGCCCACCCTGTAGAATGCCCTCCCATCAGAGGTCAAAGAGATAAACAACTACCTGACATTTAGAAAACATCTGAAGGCAGCCCTGTTTAGGGAAGTTTTTAATGTGACATTTTAATGTATTTTAATCTTTGTTGGAAGCCGCCCAGAGTGGGCGGGGTACAAATAAATAAATAAATAAATAATAATAATAATAATTTTATTATTATTTCTATCCTGCGCCCTTCCACCCGAAGGAGTTTCGGGCTGCAAAACCCAAAATGTTAAAAACTACAGTCAGAAGTTAAATACAAAATGTATTTTTAAACATGTAGGAAACAATTAAAACATCTAAAGACATGTTAAAACAATCACCTACCCTCACAGCTAATATTTCCTAGGTTGCCAGGAACAGTGTCTTTCAGCCATTAAATGCCTGGATGAACAGGAATGTTATTAAATTCATCCTGAACATTAATAATGAGGAGACCTCAATGAGGGAATTTCACAAATGAGATCAGGTCATCGTTGTTTAGCTGTAGAACTGCATCATAAAATTAGGATAAGTGCAAATGTCAAAGAATGGTTGTGTTTTGCTTCTTATGTTGTTTCAGAAAGTGCAAAATTAATTATTCACTTTTAAATGCGAACTGAATAAAATTTCTCCTCCATCTCTACCCTTAATTGAGATAATGGGGTGACTGCACCTTTTCACTACCCTCCTTTCCTGCATTCTGAAAGACTGGCTGCTGCTAAGTAGGGATGAGACAGAAATTCAATGTTCTTTGCATTTTAATGAGAACCTACTTAATTTGCACTTATCAAATGCAAAATCTGGAAAAGAATTATCCTTTCAGAAATTTGCACTTCTCTGAACTTTGCAGTGCAGTTAGAATAGTACAATTCTAGAGTTGGAAGGGACCCTGAAGGTCATTTAGTCCAACCCTCTGTAGTGCAGGAATCCCAACTAAAGCATCCATGACAGATGTCCATTCAACAGTTCACTAACTGAACAACGCATACAAAAAAAATGCAAATCGGGGCAAAGTGTGCAAATAATAATAATAATAATAATAATAATAATAATAATAATACGCACGCGTTTGTGAAAATAACAAACAAAATTGCATGATGTTTGGGGCAATTGCTTGCAAAAAATGTGTCCACAACACTGCATACAAAAATTAGTACTTTAGGAAAATTTCACACTAAAATATTGATGAATTTTTATGAGGATATAAAACAACTTGTAGCAGAAATGTGAACTGGATTTAGGAGTTGTACTCTGCTAAGTTATACTCAAGTTAAGTACACTGCTAAGTTATACTCTGCTAAGTTTAACTCAGGTGGCGCTGTGGGTTAAACCACAGAGTCTAGGGCTTGCTGATCAGAAGGTTGGCGGTTCAAATCCCTGCAATGGGGTGAGCTCCCGTTGCTCGGTCCCAGCTCCTGCCCACCTAGCAGTTTGAAAGCACATCAAAGTGCAAGTAGATAAATAGGGACCGCTCCGGCGGGAAGGTAAACGGCGTTTCCGTGCGCTGCTCTGGTTCGCCAGAAGCAGCTTTGTCATGCTGGCCACATGACCTGGAAGCTGTCTGTGGACAAATGCTGGCTCCCTCGGCCTATAGAGCGAGATGGGCGCCGCAACCCTAGAGTCGGACACGACTGGACCTGATGGTCAGGGGCCCCTTTACCTTTACCTTTAAGTTATACTCAGAGGAGACACACTGAAAATAATGCACTGAAGTGGGTCATGTGCATTCTTTCAGTGGGTCTACTCTGACTAGGACTAATGTTAGACACAACTCATAAGAATGGAAAAACTCGAAATTGAAATCGAAAGGTTCATACATCTCTACTGCTTGGTGACAGTAGAGATGTCACCTTCAGGTGTCCTTGGTTCAACAACCAGGTAGCCCATTCTGAATAATGCTGTTTTCTTTTGTTGTTTCTGTTTTGCTCCACTCCTTCCTTTGTCCCACCCCCACTTTTTGCACCCATCTCATGCTTCACTGATATACGTCATTGTGCTTGCTTCATTAGGACTTCTGTGGCATTTCTTCCCTGAGTCATCCAGATGGAATTTGCTCTTTCGTGAGCTTTGCGCATTTTGGGGAAGTGACTTTCATTAGGAGGAAAGGAACTTATTCTTTTTATACCCCCCACATCTCATTACTTGAGAGCTTTTATTAATTTAAAAGGTTATGAAAGAGATGAAATAAAATTCTGGAGGAAGCTAAGGAGCATACCAGTAACTACAACGGCATGAATATTTCTCGTGGGGGGGGGTGGGGAGAAAGAAGACATCCTGTCCATCAGGAGTGATCTATCCTTGACAGGTTTTTTTTTAGCTCACACTGGTGCCATGGGGACAGAAGGCTGCTTATTGGCATTACTTACACACACACATACACACACATTTGATAGCTGGACCCGCAATAGATAATATGATTGGTGAGATGTAAAACCTCCAGAAGGAATCCTATTTAGAATTCCATTTTCTGAGCCCCAAGCAGTAGGTCTTTGTGTAAAATCTGCCTACCTATTTGCATTTTATCTGGCTCCTTTTGCCTTGTCGGGACTTCAGTATTGTCAATCACTCTCTTCAATTAAAGATCAGGTGTTCTCAAGAATAGGCATTCCATTTGCAAGGGCAATGCATCACAGAGTTTGAGATCTGAAGGCTGCATGTGCGCAGGTGTGTATTTCACAATGTCAGCTTCACTGACATTGCAGAATTTGGGGCCACCTCATGAATTACAGCAGAAGTGTAGGCGCTGTTTCAAAATGTTTCTGCATGGCAATATCCATACACTGGTATAATTCGGACACAGATGGATTGCTGGGGTGTAACAAGAAGTCGACCAGGTTGGCCCTTGCTAAGGGTGCAGGCCCAGGCCCCCCACCCCCCAAAACTGCACATCTCCATTCTGGCTTGGAGTGGCTAGAGGAAAGGCCGGAGCGAGGCATGCAGGTTCTTCTGAGTGCCTCAGCGAAGGTGTGTGGTCGGTGACATTGTCTGTTGCAGCAGCCCTCCATGGGCGTCTCCTCAGTGAAAGTCTTCAGTTTCTGGTCTGTGGTCTCTCCTGGCTTTAGAGGGGCCGATACAGCTCCTTGCCAAGGGTGCAAGGGAACCTAGGTACACCTCTGGTCCCATCTACCCTGCTTCCTCTCTGCACCACACAATTCCCAGAGTTCCCTGGGAAGAGGGGCCCTCTTGTAAATTACTCTGGAAACTGTAGCTCTCTGAGGGGAATTGGGTTCTCTTAACTCTCAGCACCCTTAATAATAATAATAATAATAATTTATACCCCACCCTCCCCAGTCAAAACCGGGCTCAGGGCGGCTAACACCAATAAAATTACAATAAGACATAAAAGAAAAGAAAAGAATTAATTAAAATACAGATTTAAATACAATATTAAAATTTAAAATTTAAAATGCAGCCTCATTTTAAGTAGTCCATAAATCAAAACCATGAGGGAGGAAAACACAGGGGTCAGACTGAATCCAACCCAAAGGCCAGGCGGAACAGCTCTGTCTTGCAGGCCCTGCGGAGAAGTGACAAATCCCGCAGGGCCCTGGTCTCCTGTGAAAGAGTTTTCCACCAAGACGGGGCCAGTACTGAAAAGGCCCTGGCCCTAGTTGAGACCAATCTAACCACCTTATAGCTCGGAATATCCAGAATGTTGCTATTTGTGGACCTTAAGGTGCTCCGCGGTGCATACCAGGAGAGGCAGTCCCGTAGGTACGAGGATCCTAAGCCACATAGGGCTTTAAAGGTCAAAATCAGCACCTTAAACCTGATCCTGTACTCCACCGGGAGCCAGTGCAGCTGGTAAAGCACTGGATGAATGTGATCCCGTGGCAAGGACCCCGTGAGGAGCCTCGCTGCAGCATTCTGCACCCGCTGGAGTTTCTGGGTCAGCTTCAAGGGCAGCAAGTAGAGCGAGTTACAATAATCAAGCTTGGAGGTGACCGTTGCATGGATCACTGTGGCCATATCAGGGTGAGAGAGGTAAGGGACCAACTGCTTAATACAGTGGAGATGGAAAAATGCCACCTTTGCTGTGGATGCAACCTGCGCCTCCATGGAAAGGGAAGCGTCGAAGGTTACACCCAAACTCTTGACAGAAGACGCTGGCACTAATTGAGCCACTGCAAGAGATGGGAGTTGGCCCCCCAACCCCATGTCATCCCGACCCAGCCAGAGGACCTCTGTCTTCGAAGGATTTAGCTTCAGCTACAGTTCCCAGTATTCTTCAGCAGAAGCCATGATTGTTGTGGCATGATACTGCTGTAAATGTGCAGTGAAGGTGGGTCCGCCATACATTTAAAGCACTTTTAGGCCACACTAACAGTCATGGCTTTGTTACAGGTGCTGAGAGTTGTTAGGGGACCCCTCACAGAGCTAGAATTCTCAGCACCCTTAGCAAACTACCGTTTCCAGGATTTGGATGTTGTGGATATGACTCCAGTCTATCAGTCTATCAGTCTCCCTCAACCCCCAAAACAGCAGATCCATAGGCAGCAAGGAGTTTGAGGCAGCAAGGAATCATAGAATTGTAGAGTTGGAAGAGACCACAAGGGCCATCCAGTCCAACCCCCTGCCGAGCAGGAAACACCATAAAAGCATTCTTGACATATGCCTGTCAAGCCTCTGCTTAAAGACCTCCAAAGAAGGAGACTCCACCACACTCCTTGGTAGCAAATTCCACTGCCGAACAGCTCTTACTGTCAGGAAGTTCTTCCTAATGTTTAGGTGGAATCTTCTTTCTTGTAGTTTGAATCCATTGCTCCGTGTCCGCTTCTCTGGAGCAGCAGAAAACAACCTTTCTCCCTCCTCTATATGACATCCAAAATTAAAAGGAATTAAGAAGTGAAAACATGAGACCAAACAGGGAATCTGCCATGTACTTACACACCATGCATTCAACATACACCAAATGTTTAAAGCACATGGAAACACATTTAAAACACATGGTCGTCGTCATCATCGTCGTCCCCCAATTCTTGGGAGCCATAATTTACAGAGCTACAATACCCAACATCTGTGATAAACTATAGTTGTTGGGATTTGGAGGTGAGGCATGTGTTTTAATTGTGGGTGTGGTCTTAGATGTTGCTCCAACCCTGGCTGAAAAGCTACTGCAAGGAAGTGTGTGGTCTTGGCCTTGCAACGAACAGGACATCTGCTCTCTATTAGAGCGGTAGTACCCATTCTGAACCATGCCCTTCAGCAATGCTGGTAAGCTCCCTGACATGCCTATTGTTATCCCTGGGAACCACGTGGTGGCGAAGGTAAGATGATGATGATGGTTTTAATTTCTATACAGTCCTTTATCTGAAGAACACGGGGCAGTTTACAATATTAAAAGCACAAAAATACACACATAAGGTGCTAGGAGCTAAGGAACCCTCTGGATAAGAACTCTGAAGGAAGACTTTCTATGAACTGTAGTTAGTTGGAGATTCTTAATTCCCCTCACAGAGTTCCAAGGGTGGTTTGAAAGTGAATCCTTGATGCCGCTGGGGCTGTGGTCTAAACCACTGAGCCTCTTGGGCTTGCCGATCAGAAGGTTGGCGGTTTGAATCCCCGCGATGGGTTGAGCTCCCGTTTCTCTGTCCCAGCTCCTGCCAACCTAGCAGTTCGAAAGCACGCCAGTGCAAGTAGATAAATAGGTACTGTTGTGGCGGGAAGGTAAGTGGCGTTTCCGTGCGCTCTGGCTTCCGTCATGGTGTTCCATTGCGCCAGTAGCGATTTAATCATGCTGGCCACATGACCCGCAAAGCTGTCTGTGGACCAACGATGGCTCCCTCAGCCTGAAAGCGAGATGAGCGCCGTAATCCCATAGTCGCCTTTGATTGGACTTAACTATCCAGGGGTCCTTTACCTTTATCTTTTACCTTCCCAGGGAACTCTGAAAATTGTAGCTCTGTGAGGGAAATAGAGGGTCTCCTCACAACTCTCAGCACCCTTAACAAACTACTCTCCCCAGGATTATTGGGGGGGGGGGGCGGAGGGAGATATATCCCTTTGAAGTGCTATGAAACTGCTTTAAATATATAGTGCAGACTATATATTTTGGAAGGGGAAGGGGGAAATAGAGGTAGGAGCTCCAGCTGCTTCTGAAGCACCTTTGAGGGATTTCTGGTTGCTTGGAATGTGTGCATACTGTAGTTCTATTATCGCCGCTTCTTAAAAGATGGAGGCTACCTTCTCCCAGTGCAATCAAGCTGAAAATAAATTAGTAGACAAAGGGGAAGAGCATACTGAGGCCTTAATTTTCATGTCTCGGTTTGGGTGACTAATCAGCAGGAAGATTGCATTTTCAGAATTAGTCTGAAAACATTAAGAAATGGGGAAAGTGGAAGGCAGCCAATGCTGCTGTTTCCCATTTTGTTTCCATTACTCTTGAATCAATACATACAGGGGTTGCTAGGAATCCTTAATTACCATTCCACTTCTGTGTCACATTTCACTGCCGTACATGCTTTAAAGCTTACACCGTGCACATCCTTTCGGCAAGATTTCCCCACAGATGTTTTTTTGTTGCATTCACGTAATTTGTGCAGCTGTGCCGCTTCCGAGAAGATGAGCCCAGTAAAATAAAAAAAGGATTTCAGAATGAAATGCTGAAGAATGAGAAATGTGAAGCCTCAATTAGAAAATAGCTTCCAGGTCAATACTTATGTCACCTGTCAAGTCCACACAGAGGAGATACGGAAAAGGGAGGGGTTTTTTTGGGGGGAAATTAAAGGCAAAGGAGCAGATTTTTCATGATATTACATTCCTGCATGTACATGTGGGACACTCGCTCATACAGTTATAAATAAAAATGAGCATTGTTAGTGATGCCAAAGAAGATTCACGCACGCTCTGCGAGTTGATCAAAGTTCCAGTAAATCTTTTGCCATAAATTATTTCAGATTATCACTACTATCTTAAATTCATTTATTTCTCTGGCCTATGGGATTAGAGATGGGAAACCCGGGGGGGGGGGGGGAATCGGAAAAATTGGGGGAAAACCCAGTCGTCGTCCCCCCAGTTTATTCTAAAGCCATTTTTCCCCTGAAAAAAATGGAAAAAACAGTTTGAATATTCCAAACACTCCCCCCCCATTTTTTTCCCAGAAAAAAATGGCTTGGGGAAAAATCGGGTGAAAACCTGCCCCCCCATTTTCCCCTGTTTCCCCCCACAGGCCTTCCCATCTCTACCGTGTTTCCCCTTTTTTAAGACACCGTCTTATAACTTTTTTTCCTCAAAAAACCACATGGTGTCTTATTTTCAGGGGATGCCTTATTTTTATTATGTTTTTATGGTACCTATGTTCCGGGCAGCGGGGCGGCAGGCCTCCTCGGCATGGCCAGGAAGAGGCCAGGCCGCTAGCTCGGTGCTCCGCCCAGTGATGCCTTTGTCTTGGTTTTTTAAATCTTTCTCCCATCCCCCCCTGCCAACCACTCCAAGGTTCCTGCTGCTTTATTTGGGGGGGGGTGTTTCACGAAATAAACGCATGAGGATGAGCAGGGCTGAGGGATCCCGCCCGGCCTTAGACAGGCCACCCGCGCGCCTTCCACCCACCTGCCTCCGGGGAATGCAGGGCCCGGGCAAAGCAGCACCGAGAGCCCCCCCGGCCACCGGGAGACGTGACGCGGGCGCCACCCGCACAGCCATCACCCTCGTCACCACGTCCCTTTCATGCCTCTTGCTCAAAGCGAGGCGCGGCATTCACTGCGCTTGGAAGGAGCCGCGTGCCCATGGCTCATGCAGCAAGGGCCCTCCCGACTCCTTCCCAGGCGCCCTTTCTCCTCCTCCTTGCCGGTTCTGGGCGGTGGGGTGGCAGGCAGGCAGAGGCCAGGCCGCTGGCTCAGCGCTCCGCAAGGCGCTGCTAGGCGCTCCGAGCTCTCGGCGCGTCAGAGCGCTCCGCTCTGCAGCCGCCGGTTCCGGGCGCTGGGGAGGCAGGCCTCCTCGCCGGGCGCTCCGGCGGCGCAGAAGGGGCCAGCAGCGCTCCCGCCGCCGCCTGTTGCCCCGGTCGCGCGAAAGGGGCCAGCAGCGCTCCCGCCACTGCTCTGCCTTGGGCCATGCAGCCCATGACGCTCCGGCGGCGTGGAAGTGGCCAGCAGCGCTCCCGCCACCGCCTGTTGACCCGGTGGCGCGGAAGGGGCCAGCAGCGCTCCCGCCACCGCTCTGCCTTGGGCCATGCAGCCCACGACGCACCAGCAGCGCTCCCGCCGCCGCCTGTTGTCCCGGTCGCGCGAAAGGGGCCAGCAGCGCTCCCGCCACCGCTCTGCCTTGGGCCATGCAGCCCATGACGCTCCGGCGGCGCGGAAGGGGCCAGCAGCGCTCCCGCCGCCGCCTGTTGCCCCGGTGGCGCGGAAGGGGCCAGCAGCGCTCCCGCCACCGCTCTGCCTTGGGCCATGCAGCCCACGACGCGCCAGCAGCGCTCCCGCCGCCGCCTGTTGTCCCGGCGGCGCGGAAGGGGCCAGCAGCGCTCCCGCTGCCGCCCGTCACTCCAGCCATGCAGAAGCGTCTGTGGGCCTTCCGCCGCTGCTCAGCCTTGGGCCATGCAGCCCCCAGGGGCGAGCAGCGGCAACAGCAACAGCAGCAACAGGACAGCGCTGCTGCTGGGTCCCGCTGCCTCAAGGCGAGCGGCGCTGCTGCGTGGAGATATGGCTTATTTTCGGGGGGTGTTTAATATTGCACAAATGCTTTAAAAGCCTGCTATGGCTTACTTTCTGACTACGTATTAAAAAAGGGGAAACACGGTATATGGGATAGCAAATACATTTAGAGAATTCCTGGTTCGACTGTGTAGGAATGCTATTTAGCACAAGGTTTCACTGATATGAATTAAGTCAGAAAAATACGCAAAGAGCGGTTTCACAGTACCGTAAGCATTTCAAAGCTTACTGACTGTAGCAAAAATGATGATTTGAATGTGTGAATGGACATCAATCCCCAAATGGCAATTGAACATTTTTGCCCGATATCAATTCAAAACAAAATACTTTTTAATATGAAAAATATCCTGCACATTTGGCTGAGAATGATCAGAAACGGTGTAGTCAAGTTATAAAAGATCAAGAGTGAAATCCTATTGAAAACTATGTGACTGACTTCCAAATGGGAAGGTAGGGAAGTTTGATTCAGTTCACATTCAAAGCCGAATTTGCACAGTATTATGAGAATAAAAACACAGCCATCCTTCTACATTCACTTTTTGGTGATGCATATATTAAGGGAATCCATGCATCAAGATACATATATTAGAGAAAATAACCTGCAGAAATGCATTGTGTTAGAGGGAATTGCTTTTTAAAAATATATACATTAGTCCAAACTGCATACAAACATGTGTTAATTAGGAGAAGATTGCTCAAAAATGCTGTAGAAATTTCATGAGATTTTTTTTTAAAAAAATAGCAAATTGCTGCAGAAAATTTAAGATTGGCACTAACTTTAAGACTAGAAAAACAAGAAACCGAGAGAATGGAAACTGATGGCTCCTTCCATCCCTTGTTGTTGTTTAGTCGTTTAGTCGTGTCCGACTCTTCGTGACCCCATGGACCATAGCACGCCAGGCACTCCTGTCTTGCACTGCCTCCCACAGTTTGGTCAAACTCATGTTCGTAGCTTCGAGAACACTGTCCAACCATCTCGTCCTCTGTCGTCCCCTTCTCCTAGTGCCCTCAATCTTTCCCAACATCAGGGTCTTTTCCAAGGATTCTTCTCTTCTCATGAGGTGGCCAAAGTATTGGAGCCTCAGCTTCACGATCTGTCCTTCCAGGGAGCACTCAGGGCTGATTTCCTTAAGAATGGATAGGTTTGATCTTCTAGCAGTCCATGGGACTCTCAAGAGTCTCCTCCAGCACCATACTTCGTTACTAAAAGCACTTCGTTACTAAAAGCAATGTGCATGCATGTGTGAATCACCCCCAAATAAATTTGAACAGAGTTATTTGGATAAAGGTTTGCTACTGAGAGCCAAATGATATACAGTAGTACCTTGGTTTACGAACTTAATCCGTTCCAGAAGTCCGTTCTTAAACCAAAGCGTTCTTAAACCAAGGTGTGCTTTCCCATAGCAGCGGGGGACTCAATTTACAAATGGAACACACTCGACAGGAAGCGAAACGTGTTCTTATTCCAAGGCAAAGTTCACAAACCAAAACACCTGCTTCCAGGTTTTCAGCGTTCTTAATCCAAGTTGTTCATAAACTAAGCTGTTCTTAAACGAAGGAACCATGGTATTATTGCAACACGGGCCATCTGTCAAAGATGGCAGCCACAATCCTGGCCCCCACCCTCACCGAGGCCTGCCCTAAACAAGAATACTCTTCTGTGGTGCGTGGGAACAGACAGGAGCATTTTGTTGTGGGTCCAGCAGGTAACTGTTGATAAAGGGCTAGTTCTATGCAGAGTTTTGCATTCTGGGTGCATTTCGAGTTTCTTCACGCCCATGGAAACACTGCAGCAGAACTATCTGTCTGTAATTTTGCCTGTATAGAGCTACGAGCAAGACAGCACATTCCCGTTAGAACTCGTTTCTGAATATAGCACCAAATAATGGACTCAGCTTGTTGTTGTTGTTTAGTCGTTTAGTCATGTCCCACTCTTAATGACCCCATGGACCAGAGCACGCCAGGCACTCCTGTCTTCTACTGCCTCCCGCAGCTTGGTCAAACTCATGTTCATAGCTTCGACAACACTGTCCAACCATCTCGTCCTCTGTCGTCCCCTTCTCCTTCGCTCTTGACTCAGCTATACAGCTGCAAATAAAACGTTTTAAGTGGGTTTTATGTGCAATATACAATGTGACACTAGATGGCGATGGTGAACCTTATGGAAAATTCAATGTTTTTTTTTAAAAAAGTATTTTTGGAACAGTTTTTTTGTATGTTTGTAAATTCCACCAATGTGTTTGTGTGTGTGTGTGTGTGTGTGTGTGTGTGTAATCAGGTTTTGCATTTATCCACTTGCTGAAGAAGCACCCACGAGTACAAGACACAATGCTGCAAGTGGCAGACATTATTATTATCATCATTATTAAAGGTATTGGTATATGTTTATATTTTTAAACAGCAACAACATTCCAAATATAGACTTAGCTGTCAAATTCCACCGGTGGCTGTGCAGGGCAACACGTTCAACATCTTTTAAGATATAAAGAGTAGGGGTTGCTTTCTGGCCAAGTTTGATTCTTTTCAGAATGCAGCCGATAAGCAGAGAGCTTTGGACACTGCTCAGGACTGCAAGCAGCATACATGTTAGTTATTTCAATTCCTTTTTCTGCTGCTTAGAGTGAAAGGTGAGCATCTGGGCAGATAACAAATTAAAGAATAAAGCTCTGAGGAAGCTGTGAGCCAAAGTAATCCCCAGCTTCAAATCACTAGTTAGCTCAAGCCACCTCAGAGATCAGCTTGGCACTCACAGTAGGTGCGCAGATGGTTGCAAAGGTTCCAAGACAAATATATTAGGAGGAGGAATTGGGTTCACTCTCTCTCTCTCTCTCAGACCAAAGGAGGAGCTGTCCAGGCTTTCTGAGAAAAGAAGAGATTATTTCTGATGGTTTCCTAGTTGCCACTCGACCCTTAAAATGAGCCACACTGAGGTTGCCATTGTTGTGACGATAATGTAATTCTCCACACAAGTCTCAGAGTTATTCGAGCAGAGGGTGACCTTATCCTGAATGTCAGCTCATCAAGGCCTTATATACTATAGGCTTTCACGTTAAAATTTAATGGAGATGACCGTTCAGATATGAAACAAATAGCTTCTAACAGGAGCCAGGCAAAGAGCAGGTCTGCCAAGACAAATCAGGTGTGGTACATCTGAAAGGATGAAAAGGAAAATTGCTTCTGACTCCGTTAATATCCTTTCTGATCATTAGAACAAACAAAATTCTTGGCCACCTCCAGGCCCTCAGTATTTTGCTGGGGGAGCAGCACCTAAATTTCTACAGGTCAGGTGGATCAAGTGCATGGCTGCCCTAGCACAACAATACACACATACCCCTTTTAAAACAACAACATTGGCAACACAGACTTTTTGCAGTTAGGAAATGCAAGGAAAAGTGCAGTTGCAAATGAATGAATGTCCCTCCTTATGTTGTACTCCTCCAACTGTCACATTAAAATCTTCAGCTTAAGAGCGTTGCGCAGTCACTGAAGACCAACAAGGGGTTCATTTCCAATGAGTTTCTAATCAGCTGTAATGCTGCGTTTAACTAGGACAGGATCCTAGTTGTGGGGAGCAATAGTTTGGAGGCTCTCACATTAATTCCTTTTGACCACGGTGCTGCAGCTTCACCAGCAGGAAAAGTGACAAATTCAAGATGGAACATGAATCCGTCCCTGGAGGTTCTTAAGCAGAGGCTGGATGGCCATCTGTCATGGATGCCTTAGCTGAGATTCCTGCATCACAGGGGGTTGGACTAGATGACCCTTGGGTCCCTCCCAGCTGCATGATTCTATGATTCCTAAAGAAATTATTTGATGCAGCAGGCAACACTGAAGCATTCCAAAGTCAAAGCAAAAACGGCGAAATTAAGCAGCAACATGTGGCAGTCACTGGCTCCCTCCCGCCTGCAGCCGTATATTCCCGACGTGGCATCTAAGTGGAAACACAACTGTTCTTTTCACTGGGCCTTCCATTAACTATCTTTCTAAAAGGCTTTCTGGGCGCCTCTGCCTAAGCATCAAAATAAATTGGCCTCGCTGCTTTTAAGCAGCCTGGAAGAGGATGCGGCACAGGAGATGTTCCCAGTCCCCATCATGGCACACACCACGCAAAAAAAGAGGGGATATTGATTGCAGTCAATTAAGGGTGGTTGCCAGAACACTTGCAGAGCCTCCTAGCCAAGCCGAGGAAGGATTGCAGCTGACACCCGATTTCAGGCATTGACTTCATTTGCATGTGAAAGGTCACAAATTCCAGTTAATTATAATGGGGACACAAAACCAAGGTATGGCTATTTATTTCTGATTAGGAAACTGACTTCTATCCCTGCTCTCCATCCCCGGTCTTATTTTCAGTAGCATCTGTGCAGCTGAAGCAAGGCATGCAGGCTGCTTAAATACACAGATAAAATAATGACACACTTTGCTATCAAAGTAACTCTGAGGTGAACGGTCCTAGGGTGCATTCAGTCTTGGGGATAGTGGTGTGAGTTTTCCTGATTACAATGCTAGCTCTTCTGACTCATTTTCTGCTGTTCCTTTCACACTGCAGTACCTGTTGTGTTATGGACCGACACACCAGCACGTCTCACTAAATTTCGTTTACCAGTGGACGCAGTGCGACACGATGAATGGCATTGGACAATGTTGTTACTCCCCTGCCCTTTCTGGACGTGTGTGCATGATCCCCCCCCCCGAAAGCAGCAGAAAGGAACTATATGCCTTCAATCCCATGCCAAATTTTGTCACTTTGCTCTCAAGATTTTCCAGCACTGCGAACAGATTTTGAAACCAAGGAACATGGAAATTAGCAGTAAATATGCACTACATTCCATTAGTTTTCCAGAAGTGGTTTTTATGCCATGTGAAAACTCAAATATAATGTGGAAATTAACAGATTGAGAAACATCAGGAAAATGGAATAAACTGATGTGTGAATGCAGCCTTGCTTATGGGATCCATTTAGAGAAGGGTTGCCTATGTGCACTTAAACCTCGCTGAGAATCTTGGACTTGGACTTCTGCTTGTGCAGTGGGGCTTCTCCCCATCCTCCCTCCATGCACCCCCAAAATTGACTCCCACAATAGTGGGTGGGTGGACAGGGGCTATTGTTCTGTCTGCCAAGCTGGAACGCTTTGAAGAGCTTGACGTTGAATTCTACCCCTTGTGTCTTCCAGGCTGAAATCTCTTTGTCAACGTCTCCCCTCAAAGATGAAATGGTGCCTCTCTGACCTTTGTTACTCCTTCTGGACTACTACTACTACTACTAGTAGTAGTAATTTTATACTCTGCCCATCTGGCTGGGTTTACAGCACATCAAATATTGTAAATCATTACACATTAAAATTTTCCCGATACAGGGTCGTCTTCTAAGAGTCAGATAGTTGTTTATTTCTTTGACATCTGATAGGAGGCGTTCCACAGGGCGGGTGCCACTACCAAGAAGGCCCTGTGTCTGGTTCCCTGTAACCTCACTTCTCGCAGTGAGGGAACCGCCAGTAGGACCTCAGAGCTGGAGCTCTGTGTCTTCTTTTTTCTTTGCTCATGAAATTCCCCTCAAGTTATTGGAACTATGCATAAAGAAGCCATTTTATCCATGATTTACACGGAAATCAATAGTACCTAGATAAATTAGCATACATTCTACAGGGAATGCTTGACAGCAGCCCATTTCCTCCATCCTCTCCTCGAGTCCCACCCTTCATTTTGGTTACAAAAGTATTGAGCTATCACTGAGTCTTTATAATACCATCTGCTCTGGCTGTCATATTCCCCACATTTATTCATTCCTGCAGACCTGTCCGTGTCAGATGGGCATCTCCAAGGCATGATATAGTGATCAAAGTGCTTCTGCTGATCTCACAGGGTTTCATATAAACATCATAAAACTTTCCTCTTCCTCTACTTGGGTATTTAAGTCACACACACTCATTTTGAATGCCTCAGGAAAGCTTTAGGCCTCTGCCATCTGTTCCTATCCAGCAGTCACTCTCGACAAGGGAGGCAAGCTAAGAAAACACATCCATTGTTTTATAAAGCAGAAAGCGAAATATTGGTTACCCAATCTCTATGAAGGTCTCCATGCAATGTTTTGTAATAATAAATTAAGATATTTAGAACAGACAACCATTCGCTTTTTAGGGAGAGCCCAAGATTTTAGGCCTGTGAGGTGTTGTCGTTAAAGCGTTGGATTAAGAGTAGGGAGAGTTCAATGACAGAGCTTCTTGATTAGCATCCACAAACCACCAAGATTTCAGGCATTAAGCCTGGGAAAGACCTGAGACCTTGGACATCTGCTGCCAGTCAATGCATCCCCTTCCTGTATTGATAAGGCCCAGTCCAGCCTTCCATTTTGAATTGCCCACAATTGGCATCAGAGAGATGCCAATGTTGGAGCATCTGTGGGGAAGCTTTGGCTTGCAGATGTTTCTGAATTATATCTCCCATCAGCCCCAGCAAGCATGGACAATGACCATGGAGTTGTAGTTCAGCAACATCTGGGGATCTTAAGTTTCCCCACAACTCTATTAGGGAGCCATGGGAAATTGAATATGGTGGCTGGTGCCAGACCCAACCAACTGATCTGGGGGCTCTTGGGATAGCATTAGCAGTGAGCTCTGCTGCAGTACATGGGCTTTGGTACCGTGTTTCTCATATTATAAGACATGTCTTATATTTATTTTTTCCTCAAAAAACACACACTATGGCTTATTTTCAAGGGATGTCTTATTTTTTCCCTCCTCCTCCTGCCGCGGCCGGCATTGCTGCTGCGCCTATCACTATGTCTTATTTTTGGGGTATGGCTTATATTCCTTGAATGCTTAAAAATCCTGCTATGGCTTATTTTATGGGTATGTCTTAAAATATGAGAAACAGGGTAGTTACCCAAGAGCATTTGGTGTTGACTCTGCCGCTATTGCCCCCACCCATGTCCATATCTTCTTCTTCTTCTTCTTCTTCTTCTTCTTCTTCTTCTTCTTCTTCTTCTTCTTCTTCTTCTTCTTCTTTGGCGATCACTCGTAGCCGAGTAAGATTGTCTTCCATAAACAAATGAGTCCGTAAGTGACCGTAGAGGCCAATTCTGGATCCACATGTCCTTCCACAGTGGGGACATTAGTTTCCGGGCGGGAGTTGATCACGGTGTGGATTTGCCAAGCGTGCCTTCCTCTTAGCACGTTTCTACCTTGCGTCCTGAGATCGAGTGTCTTCAAAGCCCAAGACACCTTTGGTAAAGGCTGTTCTCCAACTGGAGTGCTCACAGGCCCGTATTTCCCAGTTGTCAGTGTTTATACTACATTTTTAAAGATTTGTCTTGAGACAGTCTTTAAACCTCTTTTGTTGACCACCAGCATTATGCTTTCCATTTTTAATTTAGGAATAGAGTAGCTGCTTTGGAAGACGATCATCAGGCATCCACACAACATGACCAGTCCAACAAAGTTGATGTTGAAGAATTATTGTTTCAACACTGGTGATCTTTGCTTCTTCCAGCACACTGATATTAGTTCACCTGTCTTCCCAAGTGATGTGTAAACATTTTCGGCGACAACATTGATGGAATCTTTCGAGGAGTCGGAGATGGCGTTTATAAGTGGTCAATGTTTCACAAGCATATAGTAAGTAGTACAATAGCTTCGCCTGTTCTGCCATTGAGGACTTCTTGAATAGCTCCTTCCCTTTGACCTTACCGCCTTGGGTGACCCTGCTGGAAGTACAAGATTCCCGACGGCTTCACTCACAAGGGTCACAGGAACATGCAAGCCCACTCACCACGACAAGGTGATGATCCAGCGAGTGGGATGTCCATATAGCCTGTAAAGAGTCTGTGAGTAAAGTGCTTCACAGAGAGATTGTGCTATGGATGTCTATGTCGTAGGACCTTAGGGTGTTCTTTTCCATTCTTATTATGATGGGCCATTTTGTTGTTATTGTTGTTAAACTGATTCCTGCCGCTTCCCTAATTTTTCAGCAGTGCTCAGATCATTCGCCGCACACCAGGAGCTGCAATTCCCATCCCATCCTGCTCTGCCTTCTTCAAGCTGTTGAGGTTGCATTCCATGCCACTTGCTGCAAACAGACCCTAAATTCTCCATCATACTCTGCCCCTTTCTTCGGAGAACCCATCACCACGGCACAAGGAACAGAAAACGTTTGCCGAAAACCTAGGGGAAACGGTGGGGGAACAAAACCTGAAATATATCGGCCTGTTGAGAGCTAAATGCGATTTGCATTATGCTCTACCATTTCGACACAGCCTTAGTCATTTCCCACCTCTTCAGGAGGTGGTGAAAATTACATTCCCTGAAATTATCACAATAAAAGCTCTAATGCAAAAAGGCCCTTGTGCTGCATTATGCTGTTCTGTTGCATGCTGATTTGCTAAGTTCCACAAATCCTGAGTCAAAATGCGCATCAGAAAGCAGAAGGAAAATATGCACCTGCTGCAGTGCTGATATCTTAAATCTGAGAAGGGAGAGGAGGACATAGCCCCCCCCCCAAATGATGAGAAGTCCCAGCTAACCTTTTCCTGTATTGGCATCATTTCCCTTGAGACTGGAAAGGAGTCTATCACAATTAGAGCTTTCATCCAGCACTGTTGATCTCGTGCTGGCTGGCAAAGGTTCTTCGTTGGCAATTAATTCCATGTTTTATTCATCCCAGACTTCTTTAAAGCTGCAAATCAAAATGCCACCCTATGCATTGCTAACTACTTTAGGAAGCACCAAGATTGCAAATAAAGGTGCCTTTTGCATACCAATCAGGTTAGCTCTTTTCAGAGAAGATGAATTTAGCTCCGTATTTATCTCACTAATTGTATTTGCAGCATTGCAGTCAAAAGCATCTTCTGCCTCCAATTTACATTATGCAAAGCAATTCATCTTTTCAAGTTGCAAATCCAAAAAGTGAACCATACGCTGCCTCCTGAGAGTAGAAAATACATTGTTTGAGCTGCCAGTCCATATAAATTAGATTTATCCGGGGGTGGGGGTGGGAGAAAAGCTTAGATACTATAAACCACCCAGAGAATAATCACCCCAGAGCATGTGGGCACTGTAAATTCACTACTTAAAAGACAAATGTGACAGCTGACCAAGCACATGTTGCTTAATTTATGTCCACAAAATAATTATAAAAATGAAGAGATAGTGGATTTCCCCCTCCCCCACAAGCCGGGCTTAATTGACTAAATACGGTCATATTCTGAATGGTGGGTTACCCTAGGCCACCCAAGTATCAGTTTAAATGTGTCATCATAACTAGCAAACTTTCATTGTCCCAAATACAAACATGACAAATGAAAATATGTAGAAAGGTACCAATGTTATTGTAGTCTTAAGCAGAAGGTGGGCTAAGGGTAAGAGAGGCTTGAGAATTCAGTCTTCTTGAACTCTGATATAAACTGAACTGATCCACACACTCATAAACCCTCAGCTTAGAACTTTGGGGTATACTCAACATAGCGCTAAGGCGAATGTTCCATCAGCCCAAGAATTTCTCCTTGTACAACAGAACATTCTCCCCCTCCTCTGATCTACACCCACCCTAAACCTTTTCTGGGTTTTCTCCCCACCCAACCCTCCAGAGCAGATTTGGGGGCAGCATGGAGTGTGTTGCGGGGTGGTCCCCTCGCAACAGTGTAGAAAGTTAGTTGAAAACTGCACTTCCAGTACAAGCCTAACCATATTTACTCAGAAGCAAGCCATATTGACTGCAACAGTGAGGTCTCTTTGTTAATTTATTTTCAACAGTTTATATTCCGTTTAACGTTTTAATTTATAAGCATTGCCTATTCAGCTTCTTGAGTTGCCCTCCCATTCTCATGCTTCCCAAATATTTTGACACAAAAAGGTACCATTGGAAATGCATATTTAGAATGAAAACACACACACAGAGACATTTGAAATATGTATTTAAAAATGAATTTGTTGTGAATTTGCACGTTAGTATGGAAACAGGACAAATTGGACTCGTAGGCGAACGGACGTGAAAGTGATATCGGCAGGAAACAGGACAGATTCACCCACACCCTGCTGGCTGTTGTGTGCTGATGAACAAAGCAACGCTTGCAAACCTTGAAGGGATTTCCATCGGTGCTGCGGTTCCTTACAGTATTTTTCAGTAGCATAGCCTTACGGAAGGTAGTTTGCGTTAGCACATGATACAGCAGCTTCATGCAACCCAGGCTTCAAGGCAAAGTTACTTAACTGCATGCACGCCTGCCCTTCACTATGCAGTCTCAGCGTGCAAATAACTTCAATCAATAAGTCGTTTTTGGTAGTTGTGTTGAGTGGCCTTGGCTTTGGATGATGATGGGAGCACCATGCGACTAATGAGAGCGACCTTTGGGCACTCTCCAGATATTGGCACTCTCCAGATATTGCTGGCTTACAGGCTCCATCAGACTCAATTGTTGTGGCCAATGATCAGGGATGGCAGGAGTTTCGCTGCAACATCTGGAGGGCACAACAATGGCACCGTCTAGTGTCAGTGGGTAGGGCTGGCAGGTGGGTTCCAAATAGCATTACCAGTAATAAAATACAGTAGGTCCCCTTTAATAGCAAATATTTGGGTTTCCATGGTGTTTTATTTGACACTGCTATTGTGAATGAGAACTTGCATACACTTAGGCAAGCATAGTCCTAGGCCAGCCTCTGGGAACCTGGCTCCCCCCAGATGTTTGGGTCTACAATTCTCTTCAGCCCTAGCCAGAACCAGATGTTCTGCCTGGGGCTGGTGGTCCAAAGAATCTGAAAGGATCTGAATAATCCAAAGAATCTGAAAGGAAGCTAGTATGCTGAAGGCTAACCTAGAGGATATGCTCTCGAGTTCAGGGTCCCTGCAGCTAGTGGCTTAAGCCAGAAAGTAGAAAGAGCAATTTGATGGACTAAGCAAAGTTGAAGCTCCTAATAGCCTATCCAGCCTATCCAGTGGTCTCATAATATCTACAACAATAGTAGAAACATTGCTGCACATTCTTGCCCCTGTTTGCCCTGAAGAAGACTCTGAGGCCAATAGCTTGTTAGGGAATGTCCCAGTCTCCTGAGAGGGGGTTGTGCCCGTGCTTGAGTCCAGGGGAGCATCTGAGGGGTGAACATAGTTGGTTCCCCATTGGCTGACCTATGCTGGTGCCCTGGGCCAGCACTGCCTGCAAGGGTGCAGGGAGCTAGTCGAACCAGAGCCTATGCAACCACTCACTTTCTGTAATCAATAAAGTTGTGGCCTAAATTCTGCCGAAAACCAAACCAAAATTTGAGTCAAGTGTGAATTTATTTAGGGAGGAGGTCTCTGGGTCTGAACACGCAAAAGCTGAGGTTGTCATGATGTTTCCTAGTGAGCCAGATTTCACAACCCAGATGTCACATATTTCGTCCTGCGCTATGTGACTGGAGCCATGGAACTTTCAAAAGATCCTGTTACCAGATCTTAAAAGGCTACAGAGTTTTTATGAATACTAAATAGACGCCGTCACTGAAACAATCAAGTGTTCTTTTATCAAAGTGAAACCTGTCCTCTGATTCTACCCCCCTTCATTTTGAATGTAAAATAACGGACTCTAAAGGAGTTATATAGAATCCACCACTGAGCCAGAAAACCTGGACAAAAACAAAAGAAAACACATTTTGGATTTTGGACAATGGTGTGTAGTACATGCCTGTTTTGGTTTTGGTTTTTTAAATCTCTTTGTAAGTTTATTCCTGCTCTGCTCTTTTGAGCAAACAGTGCTTTTTCTTTCTCATTAATGATTCCAATGAAGTTATAGGACTTTTCTGCCCAGGATGTCATTCAGAATGGGCATGCCAAATGGATTAGAATCCATAGCCGCAAACATTCCACTGCAAAGCCAAAATGAGCCCAGCTCTTCCAATGTGAAATTAATGTCTTTAATCACCTCTGGCATTTGCAGAAGTAAAGACCATTGAGCAAGAAATTTATCACGCAGTCCATTTGCTTTAGAATCCAAAGGAAACATTACGAACATTGGGCCGTTTACCTACGATAAGCTAATTAATGCAAATGCCACACATGTATTCCATCCCATCTCTGTCGCTTTAGCTTGTTTGTTTTATGGGATTGAAATCCTACTTAATATGCATTTGCCTTGACAGTAAAACAACAGAGATGGTGAAAGAAATGGAGGCACACTACCTGTTCCAAACCAACTTCGCAATGCCTGCTCCAGCACCTCTTATTTACAGCCAATTTTGAGCAACTCATTAGTTATGCTGCATTGAGCTCCAAATGTCATCTCGGGATATGCAAACACTCTGCAATCTACAGAGGAAATTGTTTTGTGCCATGCAATATCCCCCACTCCCCGTTTTGCGAAGCACTTAGGAAATCCTTATCAAGGGCAGGAACAGTAAAATTTGGACGGAAGAGCAATAATCATTTGTACACCAGTGTCATGAAACAAGGGTTGTCAAGCTTTAGAGAGGAACATTTTCTTGTTGTCCTAGGAGGTATAATTAGATATCCGGCTCATGGGATTATAGGGATGAAAATGTGGAGTAGGTTTTTTAAAAAGAATCATTCGTCTTTTCCTCTCTTAATCATACACAACTCTACTTCTGTGTGATTATAACATTAAAAATAACTTAATATCCTATTAAGAATGATTTTCCAAAGCACTTTGACATAGCCTAAGTTTTGCCTGGGTTGAACTGAGGGTAATGTATTCTGGTTTCTTTAGCCCATGGGTAGGCAAACTAAGGCCCGGGGCTCGGATCTGGCTCAATCGCCTTCTAATCCAGCCCACGGACAGTCAAGGAATCAGCGTGTTTTTACATGAGTAGAATGTGTCCTTTTATTTAAAATGCATCTCTGGGTTATTTGTAGGGCATAGGATTTCGTTCATTCCCCCCCCAAAAAAATAAAGTCCCCCCCCACAAGGTCTGAGGGACAGTGGAAAAGTATGCTGACTCCAGCTTTAGCCTATAGCAGCTTTTGCCAACCTGATGCCCTCTTGATATTTTGGAACACAACTCCCATCAGCCTTGACCATCTGGAGCACACTAGGTTGGCAAAGACTGACCTATGGGGTTCAACTGCAGCAGCAAAAAAAATGCATTTGGAGCACCTGTGGATAACTATAATTCAAAGCTTTGGAGCTGAACAGTATTTCTCTCCTCCCGTTGGTTAGCTGCTAGAGCTGACTATTAGACTGTTTTGTAGTTTCTTTTCCCTGCACAGCACCTGGCACAAAAACACTGAGAGATCAAGGGGGAAAGTAAACGACGAGGATTGTAGTGTAGGATGGCAGAAAATTATTCCGCTAGGGTGACAGCTGGAAGCTTCTTGTAATTTCTCTCTCTAAAGAATGGCACATTAATTAGACATTAGTAGAAACCAGCACTAAATGAAACTAAATGGATCATATAAGTATTAATAAAAGAACGTCCTTAAGATTAAGAGCTCACTATTATCAGAGATTGCAAGAACATTACACAATGGGAAAAAAGATTTACGCTTTTAAATGCAAACTTGCAAAGCACACAATTCTTTTTTTCCTGTGCAAAAAGAGTGCCACTTTTTCTGTGAGCATGCATTTTTTAAAATTGGAGTACAGTATAGTATCTTTTTACACGCGCCCCACAACTCACCCTAATCACGCTTCAGCTCCATTTATGCACTTCACACATTATCCAATCTCTGTATGTGTGTGTGTGTGTGTGTGTGTGTGTGTGTGTGTGTGTGTGTGTCTCCCACCCACCCACCCCTCACCCACCCCATTCAGATAAACATACACAATCCATTCATAGAAACACAGGAATCTGCCTTATGCCCAGACAGACGTTTGGTCCACCTAGTCCAGTATTGTCCATACTCACTGGCAATGGCTCTCCAGGATTCCAGGCTCAGGGGATACATTCCCAACCCTCCCTGGAGATGCCAGGGACTGAACATGGGACCTGCTGCATGCAAAACAGATGCTCTCACACTCAGCTATACCCCTTCCCCAAATTTGTATTCACACAAATAGAAACTCCATTCATTTGTTGCTTTGAATTCGAGGGAAGAGCAGGAAGGAATTCTACAGTCAGGTAAGCTGTTGACGAGGGGAGCAGAAAAAAAACTTGTTGTTGCAAAAAACTCACCGCCCCTTAATGATTTTTCTGCTTGCATAGACTTCTTCTATGATCTTCATTAGACTTCATTTGCATGCATGCTTCAATGGCAAAAGCTTGGCAACCCGGAAGGATAAGCAGTGCTGCAGACCGTCTGCAATTCCTAATGCATGCCCCTTGTGGCTGCATTGTCCTCTAAAACCAAAGCATATTTTTCCACAGATGAGGATAGTGTACCTCGACATTTCCTATCTTCCTATCATACAAATAAAGCTAAGTGCAGTTCCCCCTCTTCTGCACACTCAGACAAAGGAGCTCAGAAATAGGAGAAAGGTTGCTGCGTACTCCAAGCACCCTGGCACTCTGCTTTTAGCCCCCTGCACCCTGGCCACCTAGCACTTTTTAGACAACGAATCTGAGTAGTTCATGCATGGGAAGAGGCAAGGTCTTGGTGGTAGCGCCATCCTGCCTATGTGGGTACAGTTGTTCACTTATAGAGGACTCTTTCCACATGACCAAGAAGCCCAAAGATGCATGTTGTAAGAGCCCTACACTCACAGAGTTGTATGCACACAGACCCTACACCAGGGATGGCTCACCTGTGGCTTTTCATACGTTATTGAACTACGGCTCCCATCATCCTTGGCCCATTGGCCATGCCAGCTAAGGCTGATTAGAGTGGAAGTCTAGCAACATCAGGAGAGTCACAGGTTAGCCGCCTCTGTTCTATACAGACCTTCAAGTAAACACATATAAATCGGGGGCAGCATCAGCAGCTGTGACCACTGGTGGAGGAAGAGGAGTGTGGGGGGAGTGCACCCCCTGGCAGTACGATCCTAGTAGGGTGCCATCGCGGCTTCTCCCTGCCCGCACTTGGCGCCACGCCCCTGCAGGCAACATGCCCCACCCCCAGGACGCGTGCCATACCCCCGTGGGTGGCGTGCCCCGCCCCCGCCTGCTCTCCGCCACTGGCTGCAACCCCTCCACACTTGTGAATGTTGGAAAATTCAGGGCAGATAAAAGAATGGTAGGTGAAATGCTGGAGGAACTTTAGGCACAGCACCATCCTGATCGTTCTGGTCTTTTTTTGGGGGGAAGGCTTTCTTCAGATCTGATCAGGCAAGAGCAAGCTGTGTGCAGAGCCTGCCCCTTGCATTAATTCAAAACACAAAAGGGCACGGGAGAAGATTTTAAGAGTGCCCACATTAAAAGATTAAAAATGTGGCCTTCATTTCCCTCTTTTTAATAGCCTCCCTTCTGTCACTCAAGCAAGCCATTAATGGCACGACAGCCTGCGTTTTAAGATGTTTGGAGTAGCATGAGATGAGGGAAGAGAATTCATGTTTAAGGTGACTTTCAGCAAAAGACACGGCAACTCTGGATCCAGAATCGGCTCTGCAGCAAATGGCTGCTGACTCTCTGCTTGCATTGTACAGATTTTTGCATTCCTGTGCCATTGTGAGGCAGAACCAGATGGTTCCATCAATCACAGCCTGGCAGGTGGACTTACTTACAAAACCCGGGGAAATGCCAACCGCCCTGACAGTGCTGATGTTGTCCCATTTTCCTCACCCCCGGCTTAAAATCTATCGCAGGTGAGAGTGATCAAAATCACATGCGAAGTCTGTATGCAACAAGCAGAACTGACTGTGCATAACAAATTAAGGAAAATAGCTAGCGCAAAGCTCTGAATCGCCATTTCTTTTGCTGCATGCTGTATATTTCTCCTTTTTGTTTGTAAAACAAATAAAATTAAATCAGAGGTTCTTATTCCGGGCAACTCCTTCCTCCCCCACAGTCACACGTCTACACACATTAATTGAACGTGCAGAAAGGGTTGAAGAGCAAGACATAAATGTATGAAATAATAAATCTGGAGCACAGAGAGGTTTGCTAGTCACTCTCCTTTACGCAAAGAATCCTGGGGTCTGCAAGTGAGGGAAGCTGGAATCCCTAAGAAAGAAATCTTATGACCAATACCAACCAAGTGCCCTTGAAAGAAATGGGACATGCAAGATCTCATGCAAGATCTCAGCGGTCATTTTGAGTGCCACACCCTTGCTCTGAAAATCAGATCCTCCCTAAACAGAGGGACAGTGTTGCGGTGGGACCTGGCAATCAGGGCCTGTGTTGTGGGTGGGAACTTTGGAGCGGCCACAACACCCTATTGGTGGTCCCTCGACCTGGGGTGCAATTGGGCTAGCGGGATGCCAGTCAAAGCAATCGAGGGACCACTACTTAAGCACTGCACATGGCCCTGAGCTTCCTCTTTCGGGCTTCAGTGCATCGGAACACCCAACCACCTCTCCCTATATTTAGGCCTTGCGCTTGACCTTGCTATGCCGTCGTGTGTTGCCTGTTGTTGGGACAGGGGCACGGCAGGAATTTTCACCACTTGGCAGATTGGCTGGTGCCGCTTGGGTTTCCTCTGCCGCATAGCAAACTTGTAAGGTTGCGGATAGGCTCTGGTTCAGGTGGATAGGGGTGGCAGGATGCCTAGCCATCCCTATGCGTTGGGGATTCCTTTAAGAAGGAATCCACAGACTCATGGTTGGTCTCCCCATGCAGGGTTGTGCCCTGAGTGTGAGTTCAGGATTCATCTGGGTGGAGGCCTAGCAGGGCCCCTGCTTGCCACTGTCCCAGGTGTTCACCCAAGGCTGACTTATGGTTGGTGCCCAGAGTCAGCGCTGCCTGCAGGGCTGCAGGTAGCCAGTTGAACCAGAGCTATCAATCACTCCCTTGATTTGTAATCAATAAAGTTGTGGCCTAAATTCTGCCAAAAACCAAACCAAAAATTTGAGTCCTGTCTGAATTTATTCCTAGGGCTGGTTAAAAGGTCTCCACATGCAAAAGCGCTTTTGGGAGGCCCGTGATCTTGCACAGTGCCCCAAAATGCATGTTTTGGGAAGCAAAAATTTGGACAGTATGGAACTCCTGTCAAACTGCAAGATTCTCTGTGGGAGCCATGACAGTTACACAGATATAAAAGAATGTAAATTGGTAGATACTCAAAGAAGAGTCCCATGAATATAAATCAGGGCAAAGTGTTTTCGGGATTGTATTTTTCTATGATCAACAGTACGGCCACTTCTACAGGGATAAACATGTACTGTGACTTAAGAGCAAAACATTTACCCATCCAGGTCCTCTGAGGGAGTGCTGCCAAAGTCAACCAATGAACACTGGCCATTTTGTCTCCCCAACCATGACCAAGTAGGCTCACACCTCTGGATGTTCCATCTAGAAATTATGCTCTTGGCTTCGGCTGTCCCCTTCAGGAAAAATATATTAGCACCAAAGTGTTGATCTAAAAGCCTGACGACTCTTTTAGGTGTGAAGGTGGAACTTCGCCAACCCAAATTTTCTGTTTCTTCTTTAACATAAACAGTTGCCTTGAAGTGCTCCAGGCTCACTCAATGAACAAATGGACCTGTTTATATAAAACAGGCTCCGTGAAAATTTCCACATGATTCAAAAGACTTTCTTTTTTCTTTTAAAGCCTTTAACTTTTGCTCAAAGATTCAGAAATATGAAGCCAAGACATTTGGGTAAATTGAGGGTCACATATTGAGTAATCACTAGATCAGCCTTTGCCAACCTGGAAGGCTCTAGATTGTTTTGGACAGCAAGTCCCCTCAGCCCCAGCCAGAAGAGAAATGGACACTTACTGACCAGAGGCCTTGTTGATAAGCCCTCTTCACAGAGTTGACTCTGTGAAAGGGAAGCAGGACCACATCTGTTGGCCATACCTCCTGCAGCCCATGATGCTGCCAGATATCTAAATCCTGTGCATGATTTCTGAAAGCCTATGAACCATCTTCCCCCAACCTGGAGCCCTCCATATGAGTTATTGTTGGCAGTGCTGAGTGGGGCTGATAGGAGCCATAGTCCAAAACATCTTGAGATGATCAAGCTGGGGGAGGCTGGCTAATCACATACACATGCACACAGGTAGGCAGTCCCCACAGTCACTTGCAGACTCACTGTTAAGATCATGCTCACGGAAGACAATCTTATTTGGCTACGAGTGATCGCCAAAGAAGGAAGACATGGCCAGGAGCTAGGATTGCCACCTTTGGTTGGACAAAATACGGGCAGGTTGGGCAAAATAAAAGACAGGTTTGGGTGGGGATGGGGGGGCACACACACTTTCATGACACCAAATCCTTCTGCCCTTTGTGGAGGGGGCTCCCCACATTCGGTGTCCCGCCTTCCTCACCACCTTGGCCTCGCTATCCCCTTGACTCATGTAGATGGGCAGGAGCCAGGGGTAGATGGCTGGCTCGATGGGCTGCTTGAGCTGCAGCTCCCCCCATTCGCCCATGCTGGCATTGGAAGAGACTCGAGCATGGAGGAGGAAGGAGGGAGGAGTAGAGGGCAGGGCAGTGGAGGGAGTCAAGCAATGGCGGACCTGCACCATGCTAGACCAGTAGGCAGCAGCTGAGAAGGAGCACCAGCAAGAGGGCAGGAAGGATGGGTGAGGGAGGGAGTGAAAGGAGGCCACTCCTTCTTCCTTCTCTCTATTGTCACTCATGCCAGGCCAGGCTGAAGTCTTGGGTATGTAGCAACGCTGCACATAAGTTCCCCTTCCCAGTCATTGTGCTGAATTCACAAGTGTTGGAGCTGCAGCTGAAAGAATCAGCAGGTATGGTCAGCCCATCATGTACTGAAGTCTGTAAAGGTGACTTTTTGAAGGGGGCTTTACAGTTTCAAGGGATGCGGGTGGCGCTGTGGTCTAAACCACAGAGCCTAGGGCTTGCTGATCAGAAGGTCGGCGGTTCGAATCACCGCGACAGGGTGAGCACCTGTTATTCAGTCCCAGCTCCTGCCCACCTAACAGTTCAAAAGCACGTCAAAGTGCAAGTAGATAAATAGGTACCGCTCCGGCAGGAAGGTAAACGGCGTTTCCGTGCGCTGCTCTGGTTCGCCAGAAGCGGCTTAGTCATGCTGGCCACATGACCCGGAAGCTGTCTGCGGACAAACGCCAGCTCCCTCGCCTATAGAGCGAGATGAGCATCGCAACCCCAGAGTCGTCCAAAACTGGACCTAATGATCAGGCGTCCCTTTACCTTTACCTTTACTGTTTCAAAAGGCACTTCTACTGGAAGAAGATAAAGTTCCTGCAACCAAGCATCTTGGCGACAAACAAATCCCATGCTGAATGGTGGCAAAGAAATACATATATATATTTAGTAAAGTATCATTTAGGCAGTATTTTGGGGAAATCCCTTTAACCATGAGCAGCGGCTGAAATGAAATTATTTCATTGTTTCAAACCTGTACCTTTTTGTATCATGTGTACTATTATATGGGGGGAAAGTATTACCATTAATCTAAAACCTGTGTACTGCTTTTCAGCAACAGTATTCTCACCTAGCTCATCTAGCTAACAAACATATCTTGAAACCCAGCACTCTCCAGCGTTACATAAAACCAACCATGATAAGGCCTTGTCCACAGGCCTTTGTCAAAAAACACATGTGGAAAAAGAGATGAAGAGGGTGTAAAAAAAGACAATGGGGGAAAAGTCCAGAGCACATGTCAGTGACTTAGAGAAGCACATGGAAAGGTTCTGAGGCCGTTCTTAAAGCGTAGGAGGGACAGAATCATGCAAATATCTGGAGGCAATGAGTTCCAAAGATAAGGGGCTGCCAAAGAAAAACGATGGAGGCAAAAAAAAAAATCAGATGTAATCTTCAGTCTAATTCAGAGATTGGTATCTGAAGGATGCAGAGTTCTGGAAGGAGAATAAAGAGAAATTAAAGAATGAACATTCAGGGAAATAACAAGCTGGGTTTATGCTGCACATCCTAAATTGAATCCACTCACTCTATTTTGGGTTGTTCCTATGTGATCCAGTTTTAAGTAAGGGGTAAAAATGTTGGAATTCCATCTTTGTGGTATAAGAGTTTACATGACTGACAAATAGAGATGGGGATTAATTCAATTCATTTTGCTTTTAAAGGCAAACTTACTGAATACATACATTTCAAAACAATATCAAACTGAGACACAGCCATCGTTTGAAATCCACACCTCTCTGAATTTTGCAGTTCAGCTCTCCAGCAAAGCAATGTGTTCAAAAATGCATACCGTATACTAGAGCAAAGGGAGCACATATGCATGAGACCAAAATACAAATACAGTACGCATTATATAAGGGTAAATTGCTTTTCAAAGCGTCTCCATATTAGGAAAAATTGCTTAGGAAAATGTGTGCATTACAAGAACATCACACCAAAATGCTGATGAAATTTCACGAGTATTTCTAAAAAGAAAATTGCTAACTGTTGTGAAAATGTGGGAAACAACTACTCAGAAGTAAGTGCCGCTGAGTTCAATGGGACTTACTTCTAGGAAAGGATGTATAGGATTGCAGACTTACTAATTCATAAGCATTGTATAAGTTCATTAGAAGGATGAGATGATCAATCAATTTCTAGTCCCCTGCAGTGTGTGTCATCTCCAAGGGATGAAAAACAATGGGAGCAAAGAATTTAAGAAAGAACATACACTGGGACTAGGCAAGAATCCATGTTTCCGAACCAGATTTTTTTGGCTGATGCTATTAGAAAATGTAGAATGTATGAAAGATGCACTCAGTGCAAGATTAAACCAGAAAGGCCTTCACCCTCAATGAATGTCAAACTCTGTCCCTTGATGGAACTTCTGTGCATAGGCTTTATAAAGGAGGACTCAGACAACAAGGCTACTCAAACTATTCTAATGGTCACAGATCATTTCTCCCAGTACACTCAAGCATGTATCCACCAAAGCAAGAACTAAGCTGGCATTTTATGGGGAAATGTTATTAGTCACCGTGAATTTCATCAGAGAATACACAGTGATGGAATAGCCAGGTTTACTGACTCACAGCTTAAGGAAGAACTGCACAATCTTTGTGGGACTAGGGCTGTGTTCACTCACTGCATATCCAGTACTGAGTTTTTAATATGTGTTCACACAATGTTATCCAAAATACATATATATTGTTCACTTTGTTTGTTGTTTTTTAAAGCCAACACTACTGTTTGATGCATTATTCCTCAAACGGGCTTCACACCAATTGGAGTCCTTAAAGCTGTTCCTAATGTGTCTCCAGCCAAGGTGTGAACATCCTCACCAATAGAAGAAACGGGCCAGAGCAGCTCAGTTGGTAGTCCACCAGATTCTTAATCTCACTGTCATGGATTTGAGCCCCGTGTTGGGGAAAAGATTCCTGCAATGCAGGGGGTTGGGTGAGATGAACCTTGTGGTCCGTGCACACTCTACAGTTCTGTGATTCTGTGAAGTATGTGGCGGGGCAGGGGGAGGAGGAGAAGGAAATGGTGGTTGGAGCAGAAAGATGTCCAGAGGAATTAGGGCAGGTAGAAGAAGACCTCAGGAAGGAGTCAGAGAGGAAGGCAAACTGACAGAGAAAGAAGGAAAGGAAATAAGGAGAGGTGGTAGAAACTTGGCCCTCCAGATGTTTTGGGACTACAATTCCCATCATCCCCGACCACTGGTCCTGTTAGCTAGGGATGATGGGAGTTGTAGTCCCAAA
This sequence comes from Zootoca vivipara, assembly GCF_965207765.1. NCBI lineage: Eukaryota > Metazoa > Chordata > Lepidosauria > Squamata > Lacertidae > Zootoca > Zootoca vivipara. The sequence continues at coordinate 75,946,989 of NC_142590.1, read as the reverse complement.
ACATCTGGAGGGCCAAGTTTGGACGTGCCTGTATGTAGACAGGGCAGAGAGGAAGCCCCAAACTCATATATTGATTTGAAATACCCAGTCAAATATTTGATGATAAGGTTCTGATATATAGACACAATCACTTGCATGTCAGGGTGGCTTAAGAGATCAAATACTCAGGACACTGCAGCATATAAATGACACCATCTGTTAGGTTGAAACTACTTACATTCAGTAAAGAACACATTGAGTTTGCCAGTTTGTGTGTTCTGGCCATTACCTTAATTTTTATGACTGCAGCACGTGGTGTGTGTGCTCAAAGCTTCTGTTTATTTTGTGCTAATTAGGTAATTCAGGTTGTACTTGGCAATCACTCATGGGCAAAATCTTCACACGTGAGCAAAATTTATGAAATGGTTCCATCCCCCTTTCCTTTCCTTTTAAACAATTCTGGGAACAAGGTGGCCCAAAAGGTCTAGGCAGAACTACACTAGAGACCTTACAGGATATGAGCTAAGCAAAGCTATTAAAAATTATTCCTCTCTATCTGGTGGTTTGAGCAAGCCAAATTTTCTGTAGAAGACAGGTCTATTCATGGAATGTTAGAAACAAACTCTCAAGGCAACTTTCTTTTGCAAAAGATCCCTGTATTATTAAAATACATAAATCAGCAGATAGACTAGATCAGCTGTTGTGTGGGCCTCCTTTTACTGTGAAATGCTGCAGGAAAGGACCACAGACTAAAAAAGCAGAGATGGCCTGATTACACACTGACTTGTTTTCTTGCACATTCCATGGTGAAGCAAGGTAGAGATGGAAAAGGAAACTTTTTACTTCACGCATGGAGGGTGGCATCCAGCCAGACTTGGAGTCTCTCCAAGGTGTGAGAAAGTAGACAGAAAGGGATCCCTTAAAAGAGAAGAGGGAGGAAAGAACCCTCCTAAGCAAGCTAGAAATTGGCAACTGCTTTGTCTGTTTCCTAGCAGCTTAACACTGCATTATTTCCTACCATGATAATTATTTCTCAGCAAATGACTTTGCACGGATTAGCGTTATATCATAAACTCAGTGGCCAATGAAGGTCATCTTTGGCGGCCTTTGCACAACTGTAATAGTTGTAGGAGAATAATTGCTCTTCAGCCTTTAATTCTGTGGACTGATTAAAAATGGCTGAGGATCTTAGCATTTTTGTTCCGTTATCTTTAACAAAGCATGTATGTAGCTCGTATTATAACAGTGGCTATCCTATTTATTTTATTGATTTGCTTTGTTGTTCTCTTGCTTTTCAGATAATTTTTGCCAAGTGGCTCATATCAATTAAAAAGGAGAGGGACTCACACCCTAGAAACATAGCTGCCAAGTTATCCCTTTTTTACAGGGATTTTCCCTTATGCTGAATAGGCTTCCTCGCGAGAAAAGCGAAAACTTGGCAGCTATGCCTAGAAAGATGGAGACACACAAGACCTCTCACATTTTGTTGACACAGGTACATGCCGTTAAGTCACAGGTGCATCAGGAGAACAAAGGGAAAGGGAAGCATTCAAACTGAGGGGCAGGCTAGGCTCATTCCTGTCACATTTAAGCATAGTCTACCATGATGGCTTAATGCGTCCATTTTTTTTATTACAATAAATACCAGAAACTAAGTGATTGTTTTCCAGGAATCCTTACATGTACAAACAAAACATTCATCATTCATATTTGAAGGCAATGTCAAATCAGTCTGTCCTGTAGTCCAACGTACACAATCATCCTTTTGGGCCTTTGAGAGGATATGGAAATATAAACATAAATCAAAATGCTACTGAACCTCTGGGGAAAGTAAATCAACACCCCAGGTTCCTCTACTCCACTTACCCAAAGTCAAATAAAGTGACATCAGCTCAAAAGTGAAGTAGAAGAAAACCAACTGTACCTTTCTCCTTTTGTATTCTGTTTCTTTATTTAGCCATCCGATTGCTCTCAATAGATCCTGCCACTGCTTGATGGTCTCAACAAGCATCACCCAGAGGCTCTTGGATCTCAGCACTGAGGAAGTCAGTTCCCATTATCTTGCTTCAGCAAGATTTAAGCCCCTGCTGCCAAGGCTTGCTGCCAAGGCTTAACATTGCCACGAAGGGTACTTAAATTGTATTCGGTTGAAACGTAGGTGTGCAGTCTCCCAACCAGCCCTGGGCTCTTGCATGTTTAAGAACTCTGAAGTTGGTAAGGAGTCAATCGCTCAGGTATTTTCTGCCTAAATGAGGGGAAGGAGGAATGGCAGCCTCACTGAGGCAGCTGCTAAAATCCGAACCTTAAAGTGTGAGGGGAAAGAAATATAAATATACTTTTAAAACACCTAGGTGTCATTTGTTATTACTATTATTTACTTCCTGGTCTTTGGAGCTATAGGCTAAAATACAGTTATATTGTGATTGACAAAAGGGTCCCAACAAAGCCATTGTTCAAGTAAAAAAAACTTCCCTCCCCTCTTCTCTCCTTGCAACCCCCTGCAGCCCACCCCAAAACTCTCACTGCAGAGGGTTGGGAGATTGAGTAGAGCAAATTTAGGAGATGTGTGAGGGGAGGAAACCTCCATTGCCCAAGTGGAAGTTGTTTCAATCATTCAGTGACTTAGTTGGATAAAACTGCAGTCCTAACCCCAAGGTTGGGGCTGTGCTAGTGTACCTCTTGAAGAACCAGTCTGGCCCCACTGGTGCATCCGCGAAGCCATGGCCTTGCCGCAGCTCCATCACACGCCAGCCCCAGTGTGTTACATGGGTAGCGCGGCACCGGAAGTCGAGTAGAAGCGACTTCCGGTGCCGCGCTACCCATGTATGGGCGCCAGAAATCGGGCGGCGCCAGCACCGGAAGTTGCTTCTACGCATGTCCGGACATGCGTAGAAGTGACTTCCAGTGCCGCGTCGCTGCTGATCCTGCATTTTTTGGCGGGAGACTTGGCAGCTATGCTTATCTTTGGACCTTGGGATGCTGGCCTCTAGGTCCAGCAAGAGGAGAGGCTTGGGATAGCTGCCACCTATGGTCTCACTGGCCGGGTGTGATGGGAGGTTCTGGGCAAACTGCTTTGTGCCTAAAGGTTATTTGCTTGAGCACAGACAAGTCAAGGCAACCTCTCACTGCTGTAGTACCCATCCCACATCGGTAGCAGCAGCGAAGCCCAGCAGACAGATTTACTGTAGGCTTACTCTTTCTTATAATAAAGTACTAGAGCTGATCACTGTGACAATTTTTTGCATCCTTCTTTGGTATCCCTGCAGCAAACCACTCCCACAAGCTCACCTTTGGGCCGGTGGGATCAGGACACACATCCAGGTAAGCTAGAGTTATGCCAGTGTCAGGAAAGTTAGCTCTGTCCCTATATACCATGCATAGCCAAACTTGGCACTCCAGATGTTTTTGGGACTACAATTCTCATAATCCCTGACCACTGGTCCTGTTAGCTAGGGATCATGGGAGTTGTAGTCCCAAAACATCTGGAGGGCCGAGTTTGCCTATGCCTGCTATATACTATATATATGTCCCAACACAGATGTTGCTGACTTTAGGATGGTGTGTTGGTTTTCCCCCACTAGCAGAAATGGCTATAGAAGGGCTCCACCATGACTGAGGCCCCAGCTTCACACTAGCAGTCATACCAGTGGTAGTCAGCAGTAAGCCCCCAAACTGCTCCCCAGCATAGCTGTCAACTCTCCCGTTTTCCGTGGGAAACCCCCGTATTTAAATCTGTTTCCCGCTGTTATCCCGAATTGCAAAATATCCCGTAAATCCCCCAGATTTATAAGAAAGCAGCTCCTGCTGGCCAGGAAGGCTCCTCAGCTGCGTAAATGTCCCGGCTCCCGGCTGGCTGCTCGCTCACTTGCCGAGTGCTGCCGGAAATTGCCTCTGCGCATGCCTGGGCATGTGCAGAAGTGATTTCTGATGCCCAGACATGTGGACACGGGCAGCCCGGCACCGGAAGTTGCTTCTGCGCATGTCTGGACATGCACAGAACCGATTTCCGGTGCCGCTCTGCCCATGTCTGGGCACCGGAAATCTGGCAGAACCGGCACCGGAAGTCGCTTCTGCGCATGCCTGGGCATGTGCAGAAGTGACCTCCGGTGCCGGGCCGCTGCTGATCCCTTATTTTCCAATCCGGAAGTTGACAGCTATGCTCCCCAGCCCCATTTAGGTGCCATTTATTCTACTCAAATTGATCCAGAGTAGATTCCAATGTATAGTTAGCAGAGTAAAAAATTAAACACGTTGCAGGATTCCCAAAAAAATAGACCAGAGGCAATCAATATTTCATCCAGCAGAGCTTCACTGCTACTGAAGGCAAATGAGCATAATGGCAACAAATCCAATACATGAAGGATTGGCACTGTCCATAATAAATCTAGATGCAACAGACTAAACTTAAACTTAAACAAACTTACAATAAGACTAAAACCTTAACACTAAGTGTACTATATACAGAACACTACACCAGAAGGAAAGAGAGATAGAAAGTGAACCCAGGCTCCTTTTGGCCTTATTATTATAGTCAGCATGACCTTGACAAAAAGAGATAACAGAACTAGTTTAAGACAGCTGTACTCAGCTTCTCTGAAGGAATAACCCAAAATATCATGAACCTTCTGCTTGTTTCTAGGCAGAACAGAAACTTACATGTCAGCTAGAAATTTCCAGCCTGCACCAGTTTCTTTCACACAGAGAAGCTTCCAGAACCCTCTAGAATTAATTAGAATAGGAAAAATCTCAACACATTAGACCAAAACTTTCTGTACCAACTGACATTAGGATCACACTTCTCATCTGCCATAGCTGACATGATGTTCTCTAGATGCTTTTGGGCTACAACTCTCATCGTTCCTGACCATTAGCCACGCTGACGGGGCGGAAGGGAGTTGGTGTCCCATAGCATCTGGCTTCTCCTACTGTACACACTTGCCTAGAAGTGGGTCCCCTTGAACAGGGGCGGACTGATAGTATGGGGCTTTGAGAGAGGACAAAAGTTGGGGCCCAACCCCTAAGTATTTCTTATCTTCATAATAATTCCTTTTGGTACAGTTGCTTTTTATGAATCTTCTCAGTAGGTACCCATAGAAATATAGTTTTTATATAGGTTGTTGTTGTTGTTGTTGTTGTTGTTGTTGTTGTTGTTGTTGTTGCATACCCTCCAACATTTCTCTGATGAAAATAGGGATGTCCTATTACATGATCATTACCATAATCATAATAATCATTTTTATTATTTATACCCCACCTATCTGACTGGGTTGCCCCAGGCACTCTGGGCGGCTTCCAACATACATAAAAACATAATAAAACATTAAACATTAAACAACTTCCCTATACAGGGCTGCCTTCAGATGTCTTCTAAAGTGTGTGTGTGTGTGTGTGTGTGTGGAGAGAGAGAGAGAGAGAGAGCTCTGACAAAAATAGGGACGTCCTAGGAAAAAGCGGGACATTCTGGGATTGAATCAGAAACTGGAATGGCTTCTGTAAATCCAGGATTGTCCCTGGAAAATAGGGACGTTTGGAGGGTCTGTAGTAATAGTAGTCTGTAGTAATAGTAGCAGTAGTTGTTGTTGTTTTGTGCCCCCTTGGCAGGGCACCACGGCACCGGCCCGCCAGGAGGGCGCTGCGAGCTGCGCCCACCCGCTGGCCGGCCGGTCCGCCGGTCCATCGCGCAGCTGCGCCGACGGCAACCGCGCTGTGCCTGCCCGCCCGCCTGCAGCGCAGCCCTGCCCCTTGGCTCCAAACTACCCATACTGCCCTAAATCTGGCGCCGCCCTTGAATTCTGTAGAGTATAGAATTGTGCTGTCATTCTAGATAAAATAATCTGTATTTGTGTGCGTGTTTCCATGATTACAGTTGGCTGTTATATCTTACCTAGGAGGAGACTAGGCCCACAGTCCAAATCATTCTAGAAACAGCTTTTATTTCCTGACCTTGAGGAATAGAAACTCATTGTTGATGATGATGAATGAAAAATCAGATAGCCAGAAGAGCACAAATGACACACAAAATGTCTTCTATTGCTCGGTTCCCTCCAACGGAATCATATATTTGACATCAGCTTGAAATGATAGTACAGTCTGTGAGAATATATATCTTCTCCTTAGATTTGGATTTATTTATTTTCACATTCCTGTAACTTGTTGAGACTGCACAATACACAAATGACTGGAATCGCTTGAAAAGCTGGAAGTATTACATAAACAGACTCATCCTTCTGAATGAAAGGTCTCTTTGGCCACCTCTCAACCGTGCTCTGTTTGTTAGAAACTCCCTTCTTGCATGCATTTTCCTTCCTTTTAAATAAATTAAATGTTTCCCCCTTAGAGCTGGCAACAACTGACATAAATTGTGCAGCTAACCTTAATGAACCTTCTCTTCCCAGAGAAGAGAGCAATTCATCAGAGTCAGAAAGACAAGAAGCATACATGGGTCAGGTGACGGTCACTATCAGCAGAGCAAATGCTGTAACATATACAACAAGCCCTGGTTGAATTACCACCCAGTTGTGACTGTCTTTCCTATTACTTGCCATTTGGCATCAAAAGATGAGTAGGGATGGAAGCACTTTTTTTCTTACCTCTCCATTGCAACACAGCTTCAGTTGTTGTTGTTTAGTCGTTTAGTCGTGTCCGACTCTTCGTGACCCCATGGACCATAGCACGCCAGGCACTCCTGTCTTGCACTGCCTCCCGCAGTTTGGTCAAACTCATGTTCGTAGCTTCGAGAACACTGTCCAACCATCTTGTCCTCTGTCGTCCCCTTCTCCTAGTGCCCTCAATCTTTCCCAACATCAGGGTCTTTTCCAAGGATTCTTCTCTTCTCATGAGGTGGCCAAAGTATTGGAGCCTCAGCTTCACGATCTGTCCTTCCAGGGAGCACTCAGGGCTGATTTCCTTAAGAATGGATAGGTTTGATCTTCTAGCAGTCCATGGGACTCTCAAGAGTCTCCTCCAGCACCATAATTCAAAAGCATCAATTCTTCGACGATCAGCCTTCTTTATGGTCCAGCTCTCACTTCCATACATCACTACTGGGAAAACACAGCTTCAGTAGGAACGGGCATATCTGGCAATTTCACTTTCTCTCGGTTTCTTATTTTTCTAATCTTAAATTAAGGTAATCACATTTCTGCATCAGTTTGAGCACGGAGGATTAAGTCATCACAAAAAAAATTACCATCATTTTGTGGTGCATTGCTACTAATATAAACATTTATGCAAGCCATTTGGTTCAAATCCCTGCTCAGCCATGAAACTCACTGGGTGACTTTGGGGCAGTCTCTGACTCTCATTTTAAGATACCTCATAGGGTTGTTCTATGCCTTAAATGAGGAGGGAGAGAACAAGGTATAGCACCTTGAGTTCCTTGGAGAAAAGGTGGGATAAAAATGCAATCAAACAATCAATCAGTCAAATGTTCTGTAATAAATTTTCATATGTCTTGTACTTGTTAGGGAATTGTGCATACTTTTTCAGGTTCTGAGCTCCCTTGAGCATGGCTTACTGTGGAAAGGTGGTATACAAATAAGCAATGTTGTTGATGATTATTTTTGTATGCTGATTTCACTCATATATGCAATTTTATCCACACTTTTCTCTATCAGGTGCCCTTTCGTACATTTTTTTTTGTTTGAGAACTGCATCACAAAATTTTGAGAAGTGTGAATTTCAAACGGAAACTGTATCAGTTCACACATTGTTAAGAGAAGTGCAAATCAGGTGGGTTTGCAGTAAGGTGTGAACCAAACTGAAGTTCTCACCCTGCTTTGTTTTCAGAGGGGTGGGTCAACAATTTCCATAGAAGACCCACATTGCCTATGGTGTCTTTTCTCGATGTGGAATATTTAGGAGAACTCCTTACCACAGTTTCTCATGGGCTGCAGTCCCATGGTCACCGAGAAGGTGTCCCGGGGTCCACGGGAAGTTGTGGGTACCTTGGACCTCCCCAGAATATTGTGACCCTCTTGCTCTGCAAGTAGAGAAGGAAGTCTCTTCAAAATATGCCAGCCCTGGAGGTTGCACACTTTATTTTATCTTTATGGCCCTGGCAGCCCTTCTGCCCCATATTTTCCCTTCCCTGTCCCCACTGTACTGTTTAAATAAATCCCATTTATTTATCCTCAAAATGTTAAAGTTGTATGGCTGATTCACAGCAATGGTTCATCAAGCCATTCAGATGATTCACCATTGTATAATCTGCCTTGAAACAGATGCCATAGCACTAACCATTCCATGTTAAATGGAGTTTTTTTCTATTAACTACCATGATTAGTAATCACTGATCGACTCATCCTCTATGTACTTACATTTGTTGTTGTTGTTGTTTAGTCGTTTAGTCATGTCCGACTTTTCGTGACCCCCATGGACCAGAGCACGCCAGGCACTCCTGTCTTCCACTGCCTCCCGCAGTTGGGTCAAACTCATGTTAGTATGTATTTACATAGCCCCCCTTTTTAAAAAAGTAAAGTAGGCCTATGTGTTTAATATCTTATGTCACTGAGTTAGGACTTCCTTTTATGCTGCAGTTCTGGGCCTTTTACCTGAGAAACAGTGAAATCAACACAACTTACACAACTTGTGTATGATTGCACATTTGTGGTAGCTTGAATGTGATGCTAATTATTTCTCCCTTTCACTGCCTGTCCATATAATGGTGGGCTATCTACCAGCTCATGGGGTATACTTTGCTTTTAAGTAGAAGCTATTTTAGTGTAAAATAGCATCAGGAGCACTTATTTTGAAAGTATAAATGATGCAACATGTCATTTGGCCTGCTGCATACCCCAGATTTTTCTACTTTCAGCACCAAAACTGAGCACGTAGATTAAAAAAAATTGTCCAAGGTGTATAATTTGTTGTTAGAATGGCATACAAAAGATGAACAAGTTAAATCAGTGATGATTGATTGGGCTAAGGATGTGGGGCACAATATTATGTCAAGCGACTGGGAGAGATTGTGGAAAAAAGGTATGAAATTTACTGCATGTAATGTATTGAAAGAGAATATGTTGAAAATGATGTACAGATGGCATTTAACACCTGTTAAACTTGCAAAAATGCATCATGCAACTGATAACAAATGCTGGAAATGTAAGGAAAAAGAAGGTACATTTTTCCACATGTGGTGGACATGCCCCAGGATAAAAGACTTCTGGGAAAAAAAATTATAACAAATTTAAAAAGGTGTTCAAGAATACCTTTATAAAAAAAACAGAGGCCTTTTTGCTTGGAATAGTTGGAGATGAGATCCCAAAAAAAGATTGTACATTCTTTTTGTATGCCACAACCGCAGCTAGATTATTAATAGCTAAATCTTGGAAATCTCAAGAAATACCCACAATCGATGATTGGCAGATAAAGATGATGGACTATATGGAACTTGCCGAGATGATTGGAAGGATCCACGACCAGAAGGAGGAGACAGTTGAAGAAGACTGGAAGAAATTCAAATGGCATTTGGAAGAAGACTGGAAGAAATTTAGAGATTATTTAAAGAAATATTGCAAAATTTAATTAACCTTTAAGGAAGCAGGGTATAGGCTCTATGTTCTATGTTATTAAGGAAAGAAAGATATGATAAAGAATTTTTTGAAATGTATGGTTTAAGAAGAAGAACCTGCTGGATGTTAAAAAATGGACAATGTAGCTCAGAGGGGGAGAATGAGGGAAGTCCCCATACATTCAAAAGGACAATGCAAGGAACGGTAAAATTTTATGTGTTAAGTGTTTGTATGTTTGTTTGTTTGTTTGTTTATTGATGTATAAAATTAATAAAAATTACTTTAAAACAAAAAACAAAAAACTGAGCACATAGACCTTCCCCATAAAATCCCATTCTTGCTTGGCCCTACCCAGCCTTTCTCCATTTCCGCAGCCTAGTTTTAAAGAACCCCTTGGTGCTGCTACTGTGAAACAACTGAGAGTCAGGAATTCTTGCCAGGCTGCAGCAGACCTCTTGGAGAGCAAGCAGTAGATCCTGATCTGCATTCTGTCACCTTGATACATGATTTTATAAGGACCATAGCAGTCCCCCTCCATTGAATCCTTTGTTTAAGCTTAAAAGGAGCAACTGTTCATACAGAAACTGACTCCCCCCCTCCCACATCATTCTAATTGCCATTTCTGTACTTTCCTTTTTTTCCATAAAGGTTCTTTACTCTGTCTTTTCAAACCTACATCAGTGAGAACATGTAAGACAGCCCCTCTGTGAAGGTTTCCCTGCCAGCAGTTCATTTGGTCAATTGTGTCACAAATTGCTATGAATTTTCAGCATTTCTCTTCTCAGACTGAATACAGACTATGTCAGCAAGTCATGGTGTCGCAGCTTGTGGGCTCAGAAGTCAACAGAAAGATTGATTATGGGGGTGTTTCAGTGCTTCATATTCAGAATCTCTGATTCCTTTAAATGTGTGATATCTGCTGCATACACACTAGCACATTTGACAAAACAATGTCGGGTCCCCCCACCTGAATCTGAAATTGTTCATGCTCATCCTCAACCTATTGCTGAATCTAAAACCCACCATCTTCGAAGGAGGGTGGGGGCAGGGGCGGAGGAAGGGGGGTTGCACTGGGAGTAGGCTGCCCCCGGTGTCACCACTGCGGGGGGTGACAAAATGCCGGGTGGCACTCACTGTGGGGCCTGCAGCGCGCCCGAGCCACACTTCTGTCCTGGGAGTGATGTGGTGGCTTGGGCGCCCGCAGGCTCCACACTGCCCCAAACGGTCTGCCTGCTGCTTCCCCCTTAGCTGTAGGGCAGCTGAGTGGGAGGAGGCAGGCAGACTCCAGAGGCCCCGTGGAGCGCCCTGCCCCAGTCATCCTGCCCCGTGGGCGGCTGGCCCCACCCCTGGGTGCAGGGCCAGCCCCAGGCTCCCGATCGGCTTGCTCCGCCACTGGGTGTGGGTACTTGATACCCATTTGAAAAGCCTCCCTTTGATCAGGTTATCAATGCCTTTTCATCTCTACACATGCCCCACATGAATGAAGAATGAACTGGTGTTTGCACTCTTGGTAAATGCCTACCCACAATATCAATGGGCAAGTGTGGCTACATCCCACATTGCCAGGACCACTCTACCTATTTTCAAATGTACACACAGTGGGGTATTATTATTATTATTATTATTATTATTATTATTATTATTATTATTTCTATACCCACTATACCTACAGGTCTCAGGGGGTTCACAGGATAAAATCACAATATAAAAACACAAAATCCTTGGGTAATGTAGAATCATTCTGCAATGAGCTTTTAATTTTCTGAGTGAACCCAGTTTCTCAATAGGTACTTTTCAGTGGCAAGAAATATGTAGCAGATCTACCTTGTGGGTGGACTACAAGTATGTGGTCTCTGTTGATTCTAGAATAAAATGTCTTCTGTATGCAGCCATTGGCTGGATCTACACACACCAAAGAAGTGTTTCAGTTAAACGTGTTGCAAATGTATGATAAATCGGTTTAGCAAAAACAGAACTCCACACCGCCATCTGGTGTCACAGTGCTAGAATGCATAAACAGCACGTGTAAAGTGCTTTTTCTTTGGCATCGTAGCTGAGTCCATAGTGCCTAAGACAAATACAGCTGTTCATAGAAAGATGCAAGAGTTGCAACAGCTTGCCTTGAGAATTCATCCAGCATTTGCATGGAATCGCCTGCATATTTGCTCATTATTTTGGCCTTGACTTTAGTGATTGCTGTCAATTTACATATTGCTTGGAATTTATTGCATATAGAATTGCATAAAAGAGAACGCATTTTAAAGTGGGCCTGATTCACAGTCCATGGGCTTATACACAGGTCAGAACACAGCAACTGGATTGTACACTTCTTCCACTTTTGGTTCAAAAAGATGCATACAAAAATGCGTAATTTAGGGGTGGGGCACATGCAAAAAAAGTGCCCATGTTATGGAGGGAATGTGTACAAAAATATATGCAAAGAAGTCAGGATGGAGTGAATGTATTTTAGGATTGACTGCATGTGAAATTGACCGGGAACAGTATAGCGTATCTGTCCATCCTGTGGGGACCATGTTGTGTTTCTAATTATTTTTACCTTCTTTGTTCACAATACCAGCATGCATGCGCGCGCGCACACACACACACACACACACACATGCAATGCCCCCCCCCCGCTCCCCTCAGCTTTCACCAATCTGACTTGAAGCTCAACAGAAGGCTGAATCATTCAGGCTCCATAAGGCATTCAGTGCTTGACCTCTACCCTACAACTGTCACTCCATGTGTCAACTAGCGGCAAGGCCGTTGTGCGGGCGGTTTTTGTGGGTGACCCGGGGGTGAGAGGCTCTGTATTCTAACTAGCACTTCCCCATCAATGTGATGTGGTTGTTAAATCACCACCATGTAAGCAAGTTCCTTGCTTTTTTATGATCTGTTAGGCATTTCATTTTACACTGATACTACACAAATTGAGTCAGGGATGGGCTTCACGTACCCTATGGATAAGGTGCTATTCTATGAAATAGTAAATCCATGGCTATGTGTTGGCACTTAGTGTTGGATTACTGGACTGGGTTTTTAAAATTGTTCACAGATAATATGGAAATTTAGCCCTGCTGATTTTAGTGGGACAGAATTAAGCAGATGCTTAAGTATCCCAAAGGAATCAATGAGATGGGGTAGCAGATATTCAGCTGAGGTACTGAATTGAAAAATCAGGGCCCATTTATAGAGGAGGAGGAGGAGGAGGAGGAGGAGGAGGAGGAGGAGGAGGAGGAGGAGGAGGAGGAGGAGAAGAAGAAGAAGAAGAAGAAGAAGAAGAAGAAGAAGAAGAAGAAGAAGAAGAAGAAGAAGAAGAAGAAGAAGAAGAAGAAGATATTTATAGTGGTTTGATGGCTTTAAAAACTACATTTTAAAAATGTATGTTCATGAAATCTTTGTGGGTCTTCACCAGCCAATCTTATTTTTGACTATGTTCTGGGTAAATTGGGTGAGTGATTGACCCAGTGCACAACCAAATATAACACTGACAGCTCAATCCTATGCATGTTTACTCAGAACGGAAGTACTTCTCAATATGTCCATTGGGACTAATACTGTGCCATTAGCTTTAGGTTGAATGTTCTAGGAATCTAGGATTCTGACTCTTCTGAAATGATCTGCTGAATGATACTTCAACACACGCACAGTCCAATATTTGATGGATTCTGCTTCTCAATTATAGGAAGAGCCAACACTAAAGGATAAAATAAATAAATCAGCATAATTACAAATGGTTAGCTATTTCAAACCAGTTATCTTTTTGGTAACTTTGTGGTCGGTTTCTCCTATCATAAGTACTAACAGCTGGAACATTTCTTACCAGTCCCCTAAATCCTGGCTTCGTTTACTTTGTAAAATCATTTTCAGGTCCTTTCTATGACAAGCTACAGCAATACCTACATGATATCTAGATTAAAGTTTGCATCACACAGTCATTCAAAGTGGCCAAAGTAAGATATTGTTATGAAATTGTGGATCCCAGACTCCCCTAATGACAGCATTCTAGCATCTACACCAGGGGTTAGCAACCTAAGGCCCATGGGCCAGAAGCGGCCCACGGAGGTCATTTGACCGGCCCACGAGCCGCCCCTGCACTGAGCCGCCTGCTCGCGCACTGTGCTAAACCGGTGCAGCGCAGAGCGGTGACTCGCTTCTGTGGCGCCAGAAATTGCATCTGCGCATGCACAGACACCGGAAATTGCATAAACGCCGAACATTGCGGGCTTGCACGCGCACTCATGCACACACACAATCCAGCCCACGGAGGGATCTCTGCGGGACCGATCCGGCCCAGGCAAGATAAACCTTGCTGACCCTGATCTACACCCAGTGACAAAATGACAGCAATGTCATAATGAGAGGCACTTCACAAGGGAAATCATTCCAGAGTCATGGGGCCACCACTAAGAAGGCCTGCCCACTGGTCCCCAGCACAAAGATCTCACTGAGTGTGGGGACCACTATCAGGGCTTCTTCAGCAGAAATTAGCACATGGACAGGACAATGTGGGAGGAGACTTTCTTTCAGCTCAGTTAGGGCTTTGAATATTAACTTAAGGAACTTAAGTCTGACCTGGAATACAATAGGCAAGCAATGTAGTTGTTTCAAAATTGGTGGTACGTGTGAGCATCTTTGGGTGCTTTGGCAGTCACATTTTGCGCTAGTTGTAACTTCCAGACCATCTTCAAGGGCAGCTCTACATAGAGTGCATTGCAGTAGTTCAGCCTGGAAGTTATCAGGGCATGGATAATTGTAAAGATGTGCTGCTGTAAGAATGAACCAGGTTAGCAGACCCATGACAACAATTTCAGACAAACAATCCATAAGCCCAAATGCAGGAGAGTGAGATGAGGGGGCACTAGACAGCCAGTCCTAAGATCTTAGCTGCCAAGTATTCCGTTTTTCGTGGAAACCCCCCAGATTTTAATCCGTTTCCCACTGTTCTCCCGAATGGAGAAAAATCCCGGAAATCGCCCGGATTTCCTACCTGCCAGGGAGCCTCCATTTTGGGTGCTGCTCTGCCCATGTGTGGGCACTGAAAATCGGTCAGATCACCAAGATGGCCGCCGCAATGCGGCCACCACCAAGATGGCCGCCGGGCATGCATAGAAGCGACTTCTGGTGCCGCTCTGACCGATTTCCGGTGCCCACTCATGGGCGGAGCGGCTTCTATGCAACTTCCGGATGCCGCGCCGCTGCTGATCCCACATTTTTCAGTGGGAGACTTGGCAGGTATGTAAGATAGCTGTTGGCCAGCCAAAGATCCTGATTCGTTAAAGGTGCCGGAAACTGTAGCTCTGCAAGGGGAAAACTACAGTTCCTGTGATCCTTTGGGGGACGTCATGTGCTTTAAATGTACATTGGGTGGGCAACTAGAGTACTCTATTCCAAACTGGAAAACACTGGCCTGTGAGTGCTCCAATTTGGGTAACAGCCTTTACCAAAGGTGCCATGGACTTTGAAGATGCTCAAACTCAGGACGAAAGGGAGAAACGTGTTAAGAGGAAGGCACGTTTGGCAAACCCTCAACTTCCCTCTGGAAATCTATGTCCCCACTGTGGAAGGACGTGTGGATCCAAAACTGTCCCCCACAGTCACTCACTGTTAAAACCATTTTTATGGAAGACAATCTTACTCAGCTAGGAGTGATCGCCAAAGAAGAAGGGTGGGCTTTAAATATATGGAGTGGATCTGTCTCCTATCCTCCAGGCAGGGTACTTCTCCCAGAATTTATTTGCAAAACATTACCCACCTCATCAGGAATATTCACTCTGTTGGGTGGAGGAGAAAGAGAGAGAAGGAAGGGAGGAGGAGGAGGGCAGAGTCTGTTTCGTTTGCATGCCTGGAAATTTGCCAGAGAGCGGGGCTTAAAGTGATTCATTTCATACCTGAAATATTTTATGATGTGGAGAATCTTTCTGTTTCTGAAATAGATTAAAAAGTTTATTTCCCTTTAGGTCTTTCTGCTCACACTGCTGTGTGCCTGGGAAGTGATTTAGATGGATGGGTGGGATAAACAGATCCCTCCTTTCCTTATGAACAGGGAGTGATTTTAATGCACTTAAGAACACAGAGGAGTATATTGTTCCCATATATTTTAGCAGCAGCTGGGGAAGCCTTTCCCTAGATTTGACATTAGTAAAACAGTGCAGCGCTCACAAAGTGTTGCAATGCTGCAACGCAGCGATGTTACCGTTGTGTTTCACCTCTCGGCAATTATTTCTAATTGCCTCATGTCCCCATATATTTCCTTTGATGCCCTGCATGCCAGCTACACTCCTCATTTTCACATTCTGCCTACTAATGTGGCCTTCCAATTACCCTCATTAGCAGGTAAGCAAAATATTGTGTAAGCAAAATCTCTAGCTCCACATGACAACATAGAAGAGGAAAGAGAAGAAGTGGGGAGGGGAGCTTGTCAGGCTGACACAATTTCCCTGTCGTGGGGAGGTTCATTTCCATAAGGTTTGAGCTGACATCCTTAGGTTTATGACTGACATCAAAGGTAATCACTGGGGGGAAAAGAAAAGAAATCAGGTCTCTTTCAGGATTCAGACAGCTCGAATCCCTAGCCAAACAGAGTAGTCTGCTTGGCAACAAGAAAGGATTGTTGACTTCAGAGGAAAGAGTGTGGGGTCTTGCAAACACAGAATACAGCCAGGTGGCAGGGCAGCTGTGTCCCTTTCTCTGCTCAACACAATATGAAATAAAATTACTTAGCCCAGCTCATGGGAGCATCATAGGGTTTAATTAATTGATATTCACAACGCAAGCAGATATAAGGCCGAGCCAACCTGTCTGTATAAATTCCACTTCTCTTATTGAAGCTTTGTGCCTCCCACAGATTCTGTAGACATTTCACCAGCTAACAGGAAGGAGATGTTATAGAAAAGCTTTTCAGGGCTGGCATCAGTCACAGTAGAGAGGGGTGGAACAAGGCAAAGAGGACATAAAGTTACAGGCCCAAGAAGGGCTATGATTTCTCATAAGGCTTCACTGGCAGAAAGAGCAGTATATTCTCTGGTTTGCACCTACCCATGACTGATAACTTTCACCAAGGCCAACCCAATACATTGTATTGCCTGAGATGAAGGCCAAGATGGCGCCCCCCCACCACCACCATTCAATATACAGAAGCCACCTGGATGAATGACTGAATCTTATTTCAGAGGCTGTCTTGTCCCCAGTGCTGAAGGATAATTCACCTACTTGTAGAATTCCACTATGCTTGAGGGCAACAAGATAGCTTATGTGCCATGCATCCCTCTGTTCTTCAACAATGGAAAAAACAAGGGGTTGGGGAAGGATAGCCAAGAAGACAGTCACTGATACACCACTCTCTTTCTTCTTAAAGGGCCTGTTGGATCAGGCTAATGGTCCACCTAGTCCAGCATTCTGTTCCCTCCATTGCCAACCAGATTCCTCTGGGAAAACCTTCAGCAGGACATAAGCACAAGAGCCCTCTCCCCCCATATGGTTTCCAGCAACTGGTCTTGTCTTCTGTGCATTTGTCTAATTCTCTTTTAATACCAACCATGTTGGTGGTCATCACTGCCTTCTGTACAAGGAAATCCCATAGTTTAACTAGTTGCTGCATGAAGAAATGCAGTCTTTTAATCTTTCCTGAATTCTCCAATATTCAGCTTCATTGAATGTCCATGAGTTCTAGTGCTATGAGAGAGTGAAGAAAACTTCTCACCACCCACTATCTCCATGCCATGCCACTCTTCTCCATGCTGCCGTTTTATGGAGAGCTCATGAACTGCCCAGAGTCTAGACCAGGCATCCCCAAACTTCAGCCCTCCAGATGTTTTGGACTACAATTCCCATCATCCCTGACCACTGGTCCTGTTAGCTAGGAATCATGGGAGTTGTAGGCCAAAACATCTGGAGGGCCGCAGTTTGGGGATGCCTGGTCTAGAATTAGCTGTAAACTGACTGATTCTGCACAAAAGCTTTCCTGCATTTTCCCTCTCTAATAGCTGCTAATTCCATTCCATTTGGGTCTCACTGTTGCATGCCATTCTGTCTGATTCCATCCCATGGTTTGCATGTTGTGTGTAATTTTTTAAAGTAAAATACACCCTTTTAATATAAAATACTCCTGTTTCAATGCTTTTCAATGCATTCACCCATAAAGCACATATTGTGTATAGATCATATTTGTGTGTGTGTGTATGTGTTTGTGTGTTGTGCACACATTTTACACATGGGTGTAAACCACTGAGCCTCTTGGGCTTGCCAATCAGAACGTTGGCAGTTCAAATCCCTGCAATGGGGTGAGCTCCTGTTGCTCTGTCCCATCTCCTGCCAACCTAGCAGTTCGAAAGCTTCCCAGTGCAAGTAGATAAATAGGTACTGCTACTACTGAGGAGGAATTAAAGAACCTTTTAATGAGGGTGAAAGAGGAGAGCTCAAAATATGGTCTGAAGCTCAACATCAAAAAAACCAAGATCATAGCCACTGGTCCCATCACCTCCTGGCAAATAGAAGGGGAAGAAATGGAGGCAGTGAGAGATTTTACTTTATTGGGCTCCTTGATCACTGCACATGGTGACAGCAGTCACGAAATTAAAAGACGCCTGCTTCTTGGGAGAAAAGCAATGACAATATGACACTGAATATGCCAGCAAGTTTGGAAAACTCAGCAGTGGCCAGAGGATTGGAGAAGATCAGTCTACATCCCAATCCCAAATAAGGGCAGTGCCAAAGAATGCTCCAACTACGGCACAGTTGTGCTCATTTCACACGCTAGCAAGGTTATGCTTAAAATTCTACAAGGCAGGCTTAAGCAGTATGTGGACCGAGAACTCCCAGAAGTGCAAGCTGGATTTTGAAGGGGCAGAGGAACCAGAGACCAAATTGCAAACATGCGCTGGATAATGGAGAAAGCTAGAGAGTTCCAGAAAAACGTCTACTTCTGCTTCATTGACTACGCAAAAGCATTTGACTGTGTCGACCATAGCAAACTATGACAAGTTCTTAAAGAAATGGGAGTGCCTGATCACCTGATCTGTCTCCTGAGAAATCTCTATGTGGCACAAGAAGCTACAGCACTGTCTTAAGCGCCCCTGTCGCCATGGTGCGCCGGATCTGTCCGGCGCCCTTCCGCCCCGTTTCCCAATGCGGTGGGCGGGGCGCTGCTACGCGGCGGGCGGGCGGGCAGACACAGCGCGATCTCTCCGGCGCCCTCCCGCCTCGTTTCCCAGCACGGTGGGCAGGTGGGCGCCGCGGCGCAGCGGACCGGCGGACCGGCCGGCCAGCGGGCGGGCGCAGCTCGCGGCGCCCTCCTGGCGGGCCGGCGCCATAGTGCCCTGCGCCACCGGGGGTCTACGATGAGCCGGCCCTGAGAAGCTACAGTTAGAACTGGATATGGAACAACTGATTGGTTCAAAATTGGGAAAGGAGTACGACAACGCTGTATTGTCTCCCTGCTTATTTAACTTATATGCAGAATTCAGCATGCGAAAGGCTGGACTGGATGAATCCCAAAACGGAATTAAGATTGCTGGAAGAAATATCAACAACCTCAGATATGCTGATGACAAAACCTTGATGGCAGAAAGTGAGGAGGAATTAAAGAACCTTTTAATGAGGGTGAAAGAGGAGAGCGCAAAATATGGTCTGAAGCTCTACATTAAAAAAACCAAGATCATGGCCACTGGTCCCATCACCTCCTGGCAAATAGAAGGGGAAGAAATGGAGGCAGTGAGAGATTTTACTTTCTTGGGTTGCATGATCACTGCAGATGGTGACAGCAGTCACGAAATTAAAAGACGCCTGCTTCTTGGGAGAAAAGCAATGACAAACCTAGACAGCATCTTAAAAAGCAGAGAAATTACCTTGCCGACAAAGGTCCGTATAGTTAAAGCTATGGTTTTCCCAGTAGTGATGTATGGAAGTGAGAGCTGGACCATAAAGAAGGCTGATCGCTGAAGAATTGATGCTTTTGAATTATGGTGCTGGAGGAGACTCTTGAGAGAGCCATGGACTGCAAGAAGATCAAACCTATCGATTCTGAAGGAAATCGGCCCTGAGTGCTCACTAGAAGGACAGATCCTGAAGCTGAGGCTCCAATACTTTGGCCACCTCATGAGAAGAGAAGACCCCCTGGAAAAGACCCTGATGTTGGGAAAGAGAAGGAGAAGGGGACGACAGAGGACGAGATGGTTGGACAGTGTTCTCGAAGCTAAAATGTGGGAGTCAGTGGAAGACAGGAGTGCCTGGCGTGCTCTGGTCCATGGGGTCATGAAGAGTCGGGCACGACTAAACGACTAAACAACAACAACAACACGGACGGAAGGTAAACAACATTTCCGTGCATTCTGGTTTCTGTCACGGTGTTCCGTTGTGATGCTGGCCACCTGACCTGGAAAGCTATCTGTGGACAAACGCCGGCTCCCTCAGCCTGAAAGCAAGATGAGCACCGCAACTCCATAGTCGCCTTTGACTGGACTTAACTGTCAAGGGGTCCTTTACCTTTACCTTTACACTCTGAAAATACATTGCAAAATCTGGAGAACTGTGTAACCTAACTGGGAGTTGTGTTCTGTTCAACAAACACGTTCAAGAATGTTAGATCAGTCCACTACGAAAAATGGACCAAATTTCTCCCTCATCCCTACACTGTATTCTCTAACCAGTTTCAATGCCTGAAGCTGAAGTTGCTTTTCTCTCTCTTCAAAATGCTTCTTCAAGGCATTGAAATTTGATCATCATGATTACAAAACAGAGTATTTTTAAGCCTACTTAACTGTTATCATTTAATTGTTTACACCACTCAATTTATGCTAGCTATTCATAAATTGAATATGCATTCAGTTGATCGATTGCCTTCCTTCCAGTGAGGAGTCATATCTATATGCTCACTTAAGTGCCTCATTCATTTCCTTGCAGGATGTTGGAATAGATGGTTGTGTAACCATGAACCTTCTCTATAGAAATAACTCCCTTTAAGAAGCTCTCCCTTATGTAATTGCTGCATCCCACACTATGAACAAGTGACCTGTTATGCTTTGCAAAGAATGAATGATCCACTTGAGGAGCTGGTATGCCAATCATATATCACACTATTGTTGTTTGTTGTTGTTTAGTCGTTTAGTCATGTCCGACTCTTCGTGACCACATGGACCAGAGCAATCCTGTCTTTCACTGCCTCCTGCAGTTTGGTCAAACTCATGTTGGTACAGATGTTTCCAAATGCACATATATATTACATTATTTGCAATTATTTATCAGTTAAGCTGGGCCTTACACCATGTGTAATATTGTTCAGTCATTAAGAACTGCTAGACCATGCAGGCAACTTGAGGTTCTGTGGGACTATGATTCGATTACTGGAGGCTATAATGTGATATGAAGTCAATTACAATTTGTATATCAATGCTACATCTTCTTTTTTTCTCAATCTAAGGGCTGGTTCACACGTTCAGGTACATGTCTGAAAAAGTTAGTCATTAACACTGTGAAGAACATGTGCTTATGCTTCTAATATAATGAAGTATCTCTGTTGGTCAGATCTTACACCTGGTTTTGATCTATGGTTCAAAGTTCAGACCACTTTTGAAACTGTATTTTGCACCCAAGAATAATCTACATATGCTCTCATTACTGCTGCATGGAACAATGCATGAAGCAAACAATTGGATTTAGTAAATAAAGCTTTTAAACTTACTTAAGATTGTGTAAGATCATGAGAAGAGAAGACTCCCTGGAAAAGACCCTGATGTTGGGAAAGATTGAGGGCACAAGGAGAAGGGGATGGCAGAGGACGAGAGGGTTGGACAGTGTTCTCAAAGCTACCAACATGAGTCTGAGCAAACTGCGGGAGGCAGTGGAAGACAGGGGTGCCTGGCGTGCTCTGGTCCATGGGGTCACGAAGAGTCAGTCATGACTAAACGACTAAACAACAACAAGATTGTGTGGTCTGTTCATTGCTAGAGGGGTAGAGAGAGGGCACAAGCGTTTTAAGGCAGACTAAATGGGATATGCAAAAGGGTTTAACAACCTATATTCCACACTATACAGCTTGATAATTTTGAGAGTGTTTTTAACTCTCCGGGGGGCTCTCTCCAACTCGTGTGTGTAAAGTGTGTAAAGCCCCACACTTTGAATCTAGGCGCCCAGCTGATTCTTTTGTTAATTACCCAAGCGTGGGTCAGCTCTATTTTCCACCTCCACAAAATCTCCCTGCTCCAGAAAAATGATGCATGAAGAAGATTCAGACACTGACACCACCCATGCAAACCATAGTCCCAGTCGTGGAGCAGGGTTCCCATGGCCGCCATTTCTTTAACAGAAAAGAACAGAAAAACAAGTCCAGGACAGATGATCATATGGCAAACATATTATCTTTTCCAGATCTAACTCAAGAATAGTGTTTGTGTGCTGGGGGCGGCAGCGGGGTGTGTGCATAAAACCAATTTGCAATGCTAGTTTTGGAATTTCTTTATGCAAGGTAACATCTGTTTACTATAGTGCAATTTTGCGTAGTCAGAATAGCAATGTTTGGTATTTCCTTTTCTAAACCAATGTTCCTGTTCTTTTGGTATTGTAATGGAATCCTTTAGCTATTGACTCTTTGAATGCTGACCCCACCATGGTTGCCTTGGGATTGCTTACTCAAGTTCTACAACTATCCTATATAAATGTAGAGGTTGGGAATGTCTTTTTAGTTCAAGAGCTGCATTCCAGGGGCCAGGGGCCAGGGGCCAGGGGCCAGGGGCGGGAGTAACCAGAGGCAGAATGAGGAGAGCAACACATATACATTTTACCTTTGTGCAGTAGGCTAGTTTCTACGTGCACTCACATGCACATTTGTCCAAGTACCTCTATTATTGCTCTTTTAATGGGGGAGAACCTGATAAGCTCCCATGGAAGTCCAGAGTTCCATGGAACACTGTTGAAAAACCACTGCTCTGGATAGACCTTCTTGAGCCATCTGACCAGTGTTGCCTACAACACACAAAACTGGTATACAGAGAAACACCATATTTATGGTTGCCAAGGGACCCTGGTATCCAGTCCTCTGTTTCAAGGCATCGTTTGTTTGAAGGGCTGTTTGATGCTGAGTCTGGTTTAAAGATCTGGAACCCTAAGGAAAGGTTGCCCATCAAGAGCTGGAACCTGCACAGCAAACTGAGCAGGCATGTGTGCGCCGCCTGGTCAGAGTTCGTCCTTGCTGTGGTGAGATGTACTATATTTGTACAGGCAACTCCCTGTTTGTGTGGTGGTTGTGTTCTGGGTCATTGCGCATGCTGGCAGAATGCGTGGAAGTCCACCCCGTTCTCCCTCTCTGCCCACTTCCAGGGCTAAAAATGGTGCACGTTCGCCAATCGAATGCGTGCAAAATGGTCGCCACCTGTATTTATTAATAAATTTTATTAAAGTTGGGGAAAAGGGGTGCAAATATTATTGTCCATTATCTTTTTTTAAAAAAATCAAAACTAAAATATTAGCCTTCTCCCCTTTTTTAAATAAAATAAACTTTATTAGATTGCAAATTAAAATACACACACAATCACACAAAGAAAAAGAATCATCAAAATCATAACAAACATAACAGAGCATCAAAAAAGGACAAAGAGCAAAAACAAAACAAAACAAAATAATAATAATATACAAAATCATAATCAAAACTTTTCTGTTCCAGATCCAAACTTATCAGTTCCAAATCCCATTCACCCTAAATAATAATAACAACAACAACAACAACAACAACAACAACAACAACATATACAAACAATAGTAGTTGTTATAAACATAATCATAAAGAAAATCTTAAGGAAAAAAAATTTGTACAGAATTTTGCATTCATTCTTTCTTTCAAACCCCAAATCTAAATACAATCTTTTCCTTTAAACTTAAAGTCCCCTACCCCTATCCTTCCCACCCTTCCCTACTTCCAGCCTTTCCTATATATTGATTTATTTCCCTTTTTGTTTTGGTGCATACTAATTTCCAATTTCTCTTTTTCTTTAATTTCCTAACCCTTCATAAATCTGCCACAAGATTCGCTTTTTCTACCTTAGTTTTTAAATATGTCTCAAAAGAATCCCAAACTTTCCCTGCTTTCTCCTTCCCCATTCCTTCTGAGATCCCGTATTTTATGGCCAATCTTTATATCCCATTAATTTCATCTGCCAATCTTATATGCCTGTATTTAAATTATTGCAATGATTTCTAAGTTTGCAGCTATACATATATATTACCCTATGCAAGTTTTATGGAAGCTTGTGTCCCTTTCTGTCCTCTTTTTCGATGACAGGTGAATCCTCCACCCTACCTTATTGCTTTTGGAAAAACATACTCATAAACTGGTTGGCTTACAAGGAGCTTTCCAAAGCAAAACTTGACCCCACAATTTACTGGAGTAGTGGAAAGTATCCTTAATCTGCTTGGGTTTTTATGCTTCATGAAGGACAAAGCTAATCTAAATTCAGCATAAACGTGCCCCTGAGGACTTGGCTAATGGCCAGCACAAATCACTTGATATTTAACTCCACCCCCACCGAGGGGTCTTTCCCCTCTTTCCCCCCTCTTTCTTTTGGCCTTTTTTAAACAACACACTGACAATATAATCCTCATGACAGTTTGTGTCTGTCTAGGATCCTTTCTTTTGCTGGAAACTACCAAACATATAATTGTATTTTGGTGAGTTATGAGGAGGAAAGAGACACAAAGGAGAGCAAGCAGGAAATAAGTTAAAATACCTTCACTGTAAGAATTAAAGCAGAATATCTGGAGTGATGTTCCAGTTAAATTGCTGTAGCTCTGATGCCCTTGGAAACAAGACAAACCCCAAACTGATGAGATGAAATGTGTTCTAAAGGCCAAAGTGGTTTTTAAAACAACAACAAGAAGAAGAAATGCAAGATATTCCATAAACAAAAAATGGGAATTCTTCCATTTCTTTTTTCTTTTTGTACAGTACCAATAAAAAAGACTCGACCATAAAACTTAAGGGAACTGATTTATAGCAAACAAGTGACACCCAGGAAAGAAAGAAAGTAAGTTAACAGTACTTTGGCCATATTATATTGACTGTAACATTTTGAAAATGTCACGAGAAGTTCTTTTCACATTCTCAGATAAATCAGAAATACATAACTTGCTCCAAAACTCTCCACAAGTTGGCCTCAGAATGCATGGTTAAATGAGCTAGATGATAAGTTAAATACATGCTTGTTTTTAGCATGACTGGAATCAAGGTGTCCAAAACATATTCTCAGGAGAAGTAATAATAATAATAATAATAATAATAATAATAATAATAATAATAATAATAATAAATGTTACATTTCTATACTGGAATTTTCTCTGTGTTAAATGTCAATATCAAGGTTGATAACCTGCAAGAGAATCTCCTCACAGACTCCTATTAAGCCTATTCCAATGTTGTTCACAAAAGCCACACAAACTAGGCTGAATCATAACGAGGATTCACAAAATGTGCACCTGCTTGTGGAGGGAGCAGCAATACTGTGAAGGGTAAAAGTGATTGCTTATTCAGAGCAAGGCCATGAAACATTGGCCAGTCTCTGAACTGGCTTAATGACATCATCAACAACCAAATCTGATTGCCTGTGTGATCACTAACAGGTCATGATTACATGAACAGAAATACTGAAAGGGAAAAAAAATGACACCAAAGTAGCAGGTGAGAGAAACTGCCATAAAAATTTGCTCCACAAATGATATGCACAAAGAGAAAAGGAAGTTTTCAGGAAACATTCCCCCCGCCCCCTAAAACCCTAGTTTGGCACAGAAAAATGTTTGCAACATTAACATTCAATATAACTCTAATGAAAATACACCTTTTAAATGAGATCTCCCAATGCATTTAGTAAACTGCCATAATAGCTCACAGTTTTCTTATTAGTTGTCAGCTTTAAACGAGATGAAATTGCCGGAGTATTTCTGTCATTCAGTGTCATTTAAATGAACAATGCTTCGTTGATAATATACAAGAAACATTGGAAGAAAAGATATTGGTGTGGAAATTTAACAAACTGTGCTATCCGTGAGAACAAGCTCTTAATTAAAGTCCTGGCTGCGTGCAGCTTCATTCTTTGAGCACAGTGAGTGAATCTGCTAGGCACTTAAAAATCTATTTCAACTTGATTTAACTGTTTTCAAGGGGAGTAGTGGAGTGTGAATTCCAAAATGTTAATTTGGTTAAACAATTGACTCAGACCTGAAAAGTATTCTAGTGTTGTGAGTTTTTTGGATAGGCTGTATGCCTCAATCCCCTTCTAATTCCTGGTTCCAGCATGGATTCAATTCCTGGAATAGCCAGGTTATTTTCCTGGTGAGGTAATGGCCATTAAGACAACAAACGTAATGGCTCTGTGCCAGAAAACAAATGGGTGGGCCTCCTCCCTCAACTCCCTCGTCAGATATAGGTCAGAGTTGTAAGTTGATTTATGTGAGCTAGAGGCTAGAAGCTGGCAGGCTGCAGGCTGGGCAGTGGAGAGACAGAGCTATGCCTAATTTTTGTTGGCATCCAAGGCTGTAGGCAGGGGAGAAACAAGACCCTCTTGCAGTCTTAATGCTGTGAATCCCTCCATCATAGACTCAGGTTGTATACATGTGTAAATAAACAATATATCACAAAGATCCCATAGTCTCTGCTATACCCAAGGAAACATGGGTAAGCGCCTGGAATAGGGTTGCCATGCGACACATGGGATTTTCCCAGACACATCCGGAATACTGCAGTCGACAGCAGTGTCTGGGCAGAAAATGATCAAATGTCCGGGAAAATCGTAGCCCATGTCAGCAGTGCCGTTTTTGATGTTTACCCATAAAAAAGCTCAAAAATGACATTTTTCTGTCCAGGTTTTCACTGTTTGAAATATGGCAACCCTGGAACCCCTGGAATCCCACACCATTCAGTGATTTTTTTGGCGGGGTGGGGCAACACCAGGTTTCGATGGAATAGCAAGCCTGTATGAGTTCACAGTGTGGTGGTTCAGAAATTGAGGGACGCAGGTGGTGCTGTGGGTTAAACCACAGAGCCTAGGGCTTGCTGATCAGAAGGTCGGCAGTTCGAATCCCTGCGACGGGGTGAGCTCCCGTTGCTCGGTCCCAGCTCCTGCCAACCTAGCAGTTCGAAAGCACCTCAAAGTGCAAGTAGATAAATAGGGACCGCTACAGCGGGAAGGTAAACGGCGTTTCCGTGTGTTGCTCTGGTTCGCCAGAAGCGGCTTTGTCATGCTGGCCACATGACCTGGAAGATGTACACCGGCTCCCTCGGCCTATAGAGCGAGATGAGCGCCGCAACCCCAGAGTCGGTCACGACTGGACCTAATGGTCAGGGGTCCCTTTACCTTTACCTTATGAGTTCACGGTGTGGTGGTTGAGAAATTCTGGCCAAACTTTGGGGAAGTAATCAGTAGAGGGAAGGAAACTTAAGAATAGCAAGTGATGGTTGGTCATATTGTGCATGGAAATGCATGTGATAGTGAAAATAGTGTATAGAATTCATTATATAAAGGGAAATTGCCTTTCAAAATTATGTCTATTAGGGAAAAAAATCACATATAAATATGTGATGAGGAAATGTTGAGGACCAAACTTAGGACTGGGAAAATGAGAATCTGAAACAAACAAACAAACACCCAACACATTCTTCTATCCCTAACCAGAAGTCAGTTTGGGGTTTGCTTATTTTTAAAAAGCTGGCCACTTTGCGTAAGTGGAAATAATGGGCGGCATCCAATACTAGTTATACTCAAAGTAGACTCATTAAAATGAATGAACATGGCCAACTTGGGGTCATAAATTCCAATGGGTCTACTTGGGGGGGGGGGACTTCATTGGATACAACCCAGTGTATGGTTCTTTCATACTTAACCCCAATGTCGTAGTCTGTTGGTTTTCTTGAAACTGATACACCACACATTCCTGACACCAGAGCAACATCTGATTCTTTTCCATAGGGTCTGTAAGACCACAGCAATAAGATGATATTATCAGCAGAAGTTAAGTGCTTTGTTCTGTTAGTCACTTGAGATGCACACACATCACATTTCTTGGACAGCCTGAGCATACCATGGGTGAAAGCAAGGTGAAGGCCACAATGAATTCCATGAATAGTTGTTGTGGTTCCTACAGCAGACTAGAAGACTTGTTTGCTTGAATTTCTTATTCCAACAACACCAGTGGCTTACATACTGTGTTGTACTGTTTTTGGTCATGATGGGCAAGCTTGCCTGCCTTTATTAACTTTTCCCTGCAGTCTGGATCTGCATGAAACTGTTGGATGTCCTTAGGGTACACTCTCATTTCACATAGAACAGAGACAGCTAACATGGAGCTGTCCAAAGGCCATTGGACTACAATTCCCATCAGCCCCAGCCAGCATAACCAATGGCAAGGGATGGTGGTAGTTGTATTCCTACATCTGGAGTGTACTACTCCTGGCATAGTCTGACAATGAGACCCAGACAATCTGATCAGTGCTCCAATGAATAGAGCAGGCACACCCCCCCCCCCAAAAAAAAAACCACGAACCACCTGCAACATATGTGGGTTATTTAGCAGGTGAACTCATGCCAGAAGTGTTCACTAAAGGTAGAAAGTTTGAAAAACATTATTCCATACTGCCAGGCACAATATGCTGTGCTGAATAAAAGAATAAAATTTTGATAACCTGAAAAACAGTGTCGCAAGGCACCAGAAAGTCATCTTTTGACATTAGCCAGTGGCAAAGTGGATAGTTAATGGGTAGTTGTGACACCAGGGGAAGCAATTAATGTACTAATAAAGATGCCATTAGTGGGCATAATTTTCTGTGTCATGAGTATTATAACAGCAATATTTCACATCCATTGGGATTTTATAGGACCAATAATAGATTAGAAAGGTAAGCAGTATGGTTATAGAATACTGTGCTGCACAATGTTTCAGCCAAGATACAGGTAATGACCTATTCCCCCCCCCCCCATCCATAAGAATGTGTTATTCTAGCTTTAATAATTCATACACAAGGGGGTTTAAGTTTTATTTTACCATATTTCTGCAATTAAACTCTTCACATTCCAGCAGAGCTTAGCTGAGAAACGCACATTTAATATTTTTTAAGAGCACATTTGAATAGGAGTCTAATTCTGCTGCTGAAGGACTTTCAACTAATAACTAGTTATTGATAATTCATTCAATGTGGTGCAGTAAATTGAGCAATTTATAATGCTAGTTCCTGCGCCAATGCATGGCAGAAATAACCACTAAAGGAAGAAGCAGTCTGCTTCCCTACAAGGTAGCTCCTGGTTCTGTGTAATCATTGCTTTTCCTTTGCAGGCTGCAAGCAGAATTTCAGGAGTTTTGCATTTTCCCGTGTGTACATCCTACTTTGTTCCATCCACACCAGGGTGCATGGCATAATTCTATGTGGGGTTGCCCCTCAGGTTGGCCAGGAAGCAATAGCTAGTGCAAAAAAACAACAACAACACAGTGGCCTGACTGTTTACTGGAGTAGAATATCTCCACCATGTTGCACCATTGCTGAAAGACTTGCAATAGCTGCCAACTAGTTACTGGGCTAAGTTCAAAGCCTTATACAGTTCAAGTTCAGGATACCTAAAAGATTGATGGCTCCAATAAAAAGCCCTTCCACCTACTTTAATGCCACATCTATACTATACATTTAAAGCTATATTATAGTACAGTGGTACCTTGGGTTACAAACTTAATTCGTTCCGGAGGTCCGTTCATAACCCGAAACCGTTCTTAACCTGAGGTGCGCGTTCGCTAATGGGGCCTCCCGCTGCCGCCGCACCTCCAGAATATGATTTCCGTTCTCATCCTGGGGCAAAGTTTGCAACCCGAGGTACTACTTCCGGGTTAGCAGAGTTTGTAACCCAAAGTGTTTGTAACCCGAAGCGTTTGTATCCCGAGGTACCACTGTACTTCAGCCACCATGGCTTTCCCAAAAGAATCCTGGGAACTGTAGTTTGTTAAGGGTGCTTAGAGTTGCTTAGAGAGAACCTTGTTACCATGACAGAGCTACAATTCTTTGGGTACAGCGATAGATTGCTCAACCACTAGGAGCTGTCTTTTCTGTGAGGAGAATACATGTCTTCAAAACCCTCAACACTGACAACAAAAAACAGTTCCTGGGATTCTTTTATCTTTTTTTTGGGGGGGGGGACTATGACTGTTGAAAGTTCCATCAAATTACTTTAAATGTAGCAAGAGCCTCTGCACCCGCCCTGTGGAACGCCCTTCCAACAGATGTCAAGGAAATAAGCAGCTATCCTATTTTTAAAAGACATCTGAAGGCAGCCCTGTTTAGGGAGGTTTTAATATTTAATGCTGTATTGTTTTAATATTCGATTGGGAGCCGCCCAGAGTGGCTGGGGAGACTCAGCCAGATGGGCGGGGTACAAATAAATTATTATTATTATTATCATTATTATTATTAATCATTATACACCTATTGGTACCTTTTAATCTTCGCACAATGCAAACATTGCAAACATTTGCTTTTTTTCTTGAAGTCAATATTAATTCGGCAGGGCAGCACAGTAAGCAGAGACATGAGTGCATCACCTAAGTATCAAGACGTAACAAAATAAATTACCCATATCAATTTAAACTAACTGGTTATGGACCCTCCAAATTACACACACGACAGCTGTTCGATTTGACTTGAGCTAGCAAACTTGCATAATAGCAGGGAAGAACTGGGCTTGCTCTCAGTCTCTGGAGCTTTTGTCCTGACACTGTGACATCTGTAATGACCTTTTGCAAACCAACTTGAGGATACAGAAATGTCACATAACTGATATCAAGGGCTGTGTGCAGAGAAGCAAAATGTAGTAACTGTGCAACTTGGATGGTGCCAGGTGACCACATGATGCTACAAATAAATTATATGCTCTTTGAGTTTAAAATTTACTTTCCCCCTCAGGAGCAGTTCTCACGGGGCATTTGCCAACACAAAAAGGGCTGCAATATTTAACCCAGTTAAAGATTAAGCAACTGAAACTTTAGTTGAATAGTTTGGTGGTAGGCAATTTTAAAAAATTTTTTTGGGGGGGATTAAAGGCACACTCGTTTATAAGCGTTCCTTGAGTGAGTGGTGTGTGGCTGTGATATTAGGTAGGTATCACAAAAATCTTAGTTCAGGGAATAGGCAGTCAGACATATTGTGGAAATGCAAATGATGCCCCTCTCCTCCTAATTAATGGGGCATAAACCATGAGGGAGTTCTTCCTATATAATCTCAATTGAAAGCAGCACCACACCCATTCATTCAGTGGGGCTGTCACAGGATAATTTCCTGATGGATTTTGCCCCATATGTTAGAGCTCACCATCTCTCTCTTGGCCACCTCACTTTGCCTGAAGGTAGACTTTCCTAAAGGGTGTCAGGCAAATGTCTTGTCTACATACATTTTCCACAATCTGTTCAGGTCCTCTAAGGGTGATTGGGTTAAAACTCCTTGGACAAGTTGCAACAATGGGGCAGTTTGCTCTGTAACTGCCTGCTCCTGGAAATAAGGTTTAATTTATGCTGACACAGGCCAAAAGGTCACCCATCAGACAATGGCAACCAAAGAACAGCACAGCCTTCACACCCCTCAAATGCTTTGGGTGGGGGGATTTCACCCCAAAGTGGGAGGAATATTTTGCTGGACATTCTCAGAACAGCCATTCCCCGGAGTGCTAACCAAAAGGGGGGGGGAAGGGTGAAAGCTCAGATGGAGGGAAGCAGGCCCCTAATTTATTTTCTCTTCTTAAGTAAATACATAAGTCTGCCAGCTCCTACATGGCCTTGAATGTCTCAAACAATAACATAGGAGATCTAAAAGCAGCATTACAAAATTAAAATTAGGAGATGACCTGATTACAGCCTCTCCTCCTTGCTTGTAATAAACTGGCCTCACTCATAGAGGAAGTGGACTGAGAGTCCCTTTTCTCCCCCTACAACCCAATAAAGTCATCCAATGAAGACGAATAGCAGAAGATTCAGGAGGGACAAGAGGAAGTATTTTTTGCACATAGTTGAACTGTGGGATTTGCTATCACACAAAGCGGTGCTGGCTATCAAGGGAGACAGCTTTTAAAAAAAGGTTAGAGGAAATGTCTATCAGTGATCACGATGGCTGCATGCTACATCCAAGATCAGAGGCAGCATCCTGGACTAGACAGGCCTTGCTCTGGTCTAGAAGGGATCTTATTATGGAAGGAGAAAGTGTTTGTAGGATTTGGGAGGGCTGTTGGGCCAGGCTGGACAGAAGACAGGTATACTGCTTAGAATTTAATCTGAGATGGAAAAAGATTTTAGGGAATAATAATAATAATAATAATAACCCACCCATCTGTCTGGGTTCTGCACAACTCCCAACAGAATATTAAAAACATGATAAAACATCAAACATTAAAAACTTCCCTAAACAGGGCTGCCTTCATATGTCTTCTGGAAATCAGAGTACAGTGGTATCTCGACTTACGAAGGCGATCCGTTCCGCGGCGCTCTTTGTAAGCCGAATCCTTCGGTTCCGAAGCGTCCATTTTGCGCATGCGCGGAACGTGATTTTGCGCTTCTGCGCATGCGCCAACCGCACACACCGCTTCTGTGCAGACTTCCAGGTCAAGTCATTCGGATGTCGAGGTACCACTGTATTGTTTATTTTCATGACATCTGTGTTAGTATTTCATGCCTCCGATGCTGCAGATGAGATTGTTGTAAATCACATGCCTGTATGAGAAGAGTGTGAGAAACAGAAGACAGTCTTATTTCTTCCCCCGTAATGTACTTTCACTTTTACTTGTTCTGTTTTGTTCTCTCGGAGCTGGAGAGAATGGACGCCATTATGCCTTTGTCTGTACATAGTGTGTAAAAAAATAGATTAGATCTACGACGTCTCACTCTTCTTGCTGTGTTTTGCCAGAAGATTAGTGTGCATATACCAGCTGGTATGTGTCACTGAGTGCACTGGAGAAGAAGGGAAATGCCTTTTCCAGGGCTGTGCGTATCGGAGGACACTCAGAGTTTCAGGGGCTTGCAGGCACCCCTAGGGCATTTTCCCAACAATCTGCTGGGAGGGCATTCCACAGGGCGGGTGCCACCGCTGAGAAGGCCCTCTGCTTGGTTCCCTGTAACCTCACTTCTTGCAGTGAGGGAGCCGCCAGAAGGCCCTCAGAGCTGGACCTCAGTATCTGGGGTGAATGATGGGGGTGGAGATGCTCCTTCAGGTATACTTACAAATATTGTCTTGTTCTTAAACTTCATTGTATGCTGACACAATCACCACACCGGATAATAATGATAGCAAATTTGAGATTGGTTTTCCCCACCCCCAATATTGCTTTAAGTTCTCTTACGTTGGTCCTCAAGGAAGATTGTCTTATCAATGGCTATTAACCATAGCAGCCAAATGGAATCAGGTAGTACACTCTAGTACCAGACAAACAGAATGGATTGGGCTTTCATTCTTTGATTGTAAGCATAAGAGCATAAGAAAAGAGCCATGCAGGACCAGACCAAAGGCTTATCCAGTCCAGTATCCTGTCACCCACAACGACCTATGGGTAACTCAACCGTATGTCATAGTGCCCCCCCTGTTGTTCCACAGAAACACCTTGTGGCGCAGAGGAGTGTATCCAATGCAGCACTAAGCTCCCCATCAGTACAAGGATTCCAGTTTACATAACAGGACTTTTCTCCATCCTCTGATTGTGTGCATCTCCCTAAATCTGCTTCTCAGAACTGATTTGGGTGGGAGAGATGGAAAGGAGACTTGTGCCGACGGGAGTCTCACATTTGATACAAGCCTTAGTTTGCAACTATTGGAAACAATAAGCTTGCTGAGGATGATCTTGATATGACCCAGCCGAAAAGTTGTTATGTTCTCATGATGCTACATGGCAATTCACAGGATGAGAGGGCAAATGATTAAGACATCAATGTCCCATTAATGCCTCCATTAATATTACCATTTTCTGCTTTTTGTTGTCGACATTGAATGGCCATCATCAGGTATTTCTGAGCACAACATCTATTCTCTGGTAATGATATTGTGTTAGGACCATGCTTTGATTCAACATGAAATATTAGTGCTTCAGCCAGTTCCATCAGACACATTTATCTGAAGTGAGACCATGACAGGTGTG
This sequence comes from Zootoca vivipara, assembly GCF_965207765.1. NCBI lineage: Eukaryota > Metazoa > Chordata > Lepidosauria > Squamata > Lacertidae > Zootoca > Zootoca vivipara. The sequence goes on along the minus strand of NC_142590.1, from coordinate 75,913,373 downwards.
ATAATTAACAAATTAATAACGCCAAGTTATTTATCCTATTGCGAAATGAGAGTAAAGAGGTAACATTCATGGAGTGCACCCAATTAATGCAAATTTTCCCATTGGCTCCAATAAGAATGGGACTGTATCTTTTGATTATGTTTCAATACAGATATATTAAGATACAGAAATTTAAACATATCTTCATAAAAAATACAAAAATAATTGTTGTGATATCTCAGGGCGGCTCACAACATAAAAATGCAAGATAAAAACACATAATAAAAACACGAACAAGAATGCCCTCCCACTAGAGGTCAAAGAGAACAACAATTACGAGACCTTTAGAAGGCATCTCAAGGCAGCCCTGTTTTGGGAAGCTTTTAATGTTTGATGGATTTCTGTATTTTAATGTTTGATGGATTTCTGTATTTTAGAATTTCTGTTTTGTTGGAAGCCGCCCAGAGTGGCTGGGGGAACCCGGCCAGATGGGTGGGGTATAAATAATAAATTATTATTATTATTATTATTATTATTATTATTATTAACAACAACAAAACACAAATCCATAATTCCCCCCAGCCCCTCCCAAAAAAGACATTTAAAAGGGTATAGACCAGTATCTTGTTATTTACACTGAAAAGATGCCTTCCCAAGGTGAGAAGAGTGCTGGAGGGTCTTCTTCCTCATTCCAGTGCTGTTATTAGGGATGCTGCAGGGCTGGACAGCTATATTTTGGCCCGTAAGATGAACTACAAAATAGTACCTCCCTTCCCACCAGTGAAGAAAGGGTTAGTGAAGATCTGCATCAGAAACAAGTGGGGCAATAGAGATGAACATTGGGATCTGCTGCCCCTGTGGACCCTGCTACCCAAGGCAGTTGCCTCACCTGGCCTCATGGGTGGGCTGGTTCGGAGAATTCAGATGGAAACAGGGATGGGGGCTGAAATTGCTGATGATCCTGTCTGGAATGGAAATCAATTGAGCAAATACAATTGGTATTCATTGCTGTTGTTGCTTTCAGTCTGCAAACAATACCTAACTATTATTTTCCCTGCATTTGCATTGTGTTTCCTTTGCATCGAACTGAACAGAGTGGAATAATATAATGACAATGTGATTTAGTTAATTAATCACATAAATTGCATAAGATATGTAATTTTGCCACAGCAAACAGTGAATTGAATAATGTAGGGTGTTTTTTGTTTTTTGGTGAAGATAAACTGCAGTGGAAGAGAAACAGTGCTGCACACAATGGTGGAACAGAAAATGATGCCTTCTTACATTCCTAGCTGTGATGGGTAGGAAATTTGCTAACTCTCCTCTCCTCTCCTCTCCTCTCCTCTCCTCTCCTCTCCTCTCCTCTCCTCTCCTCTCCTCTCCTCTCCTCTCCTCTCCTCTCCGCCAAGCTCTGTGATGGTAGGGAAGGGAAGCTGGAATGTGTGTGGAGGAGGAAGACCAAGAAGAACAAGGGTCTGGAAATCAAGCCTTATGAGGACAAATTGAGGGAGTTGAGTATGTTCAGTCTGGAGAACAGCAGGCTGAGAAGTGATATGAAAGCCATCTTCAAATATCTAAAGGGCTGTCACATTGAAGATGGAGCAAGCTTGTTTTTGGCTGCTCCAGAAGGTAGCAATGGATCCAATGGATTCAAGATATAAGAAAGGAGATTCTGACTAAACATCAGGAAGAGCTTTCTGATGGCCAGAACTGTTTGACAGTGGAATAGTCTCCCTTGGAAGGCGGTGGACCTTAATTGAAGGTTTTTTAACAGAGGTCGGCCGGTCAACTGTCAGGTATTCTTTAGCTGTGATTCCTGCATTACAGGGGGTTGGATCACTTGCAATTGATTCTAAGACACTTCAGACCTCTTTGCCCTCTTGTGCACTAACAGTGCTAGCAGAATGGAGTACTGTACTCCATAAACAGAAAGAATGCTGCAAAAGAAGAAGAGATGTTTTCCCAATGTGAACAAGATAATATCAGTCTAGGGAGCTGTCATGCCACTGAGAACAGCTTGGTGAGGAGCCTGGTCCAGACTGCAGGCTTGCCACCCTGTATTTGCTTGTATTCTGTTAGACTATTCCATAGAATCCTTGAATTTCACAGGTGGAAGGGACCTTGGAGGCCACCTGGTCTAACTACAGCATCCCTGACAGGTGGCTATCCAGACTCTGCTTAAATAGATCCATCAAAGGAGACCCACCAAGGAACCCTGGTCTAGTGTCGAACATCTCCTTCCTCTAGGATGCGCCCCCCCCCCCATTTCGCTAAAGCCTCCTTCCTCTTCTAACCCTGCTCTACAGAGAAAGAGGCAGCAAGTCTGCTCTGTTTTCTATGTGGCACCCTTTCTATTTCTTTTTTGTGAGAATTCTGTAAAAGATCCTTATTCCACCCCTCATAGAATTGCAATTCCCAAGATGCGAAGAGGAAAATAGCATGAATATCACTTCATCTCAATAGACATTTGAGATGTGCAGAATTAATAGAATTCTGGAAACAAACTGCTCAGGTTATTGAGGTTGATAAAATGTACTTCAACATCTTGTTTTCATGATTTCCAATACATCTAAGGCATTATTATTATTTTTTAGAAAAAGATGCCTTTCAATGGCTGAAGATATTTGGCATATCTCCATTGCAAGAACTATTTGCATATGAAATTAATGGTTGGATGGGCCAACCATGTAGAGCATAAATGTCATCTCTTGTAAATTTTCCCTGATGTGATACTCATTAACTTTCACTTTCATGTGGGTTGAGTGGTTTGGTGATTAGAGATGGAGCTAAGGGTTGGCACCCAGAGAACTTTAAACTTTGAGCTTATATGGAAAATTATTACTCTCTCCACAGGGAAAAAAGAACAAACAGCTCATGTTTTTAATTGGTTTCACATTTCTGAAAAGCAAACCACTGAGACGATTCAGAAACAATGTGGCTACATAGTTGGACAGTGGAAAATCTCACCAGAGAAGTAATAATAATCCATGTGGGTTTCTTGTTCCTATCTACCTCCTATATAGAAAATGCACAATGGGAGGATGCTCCATTAAAAATTAAAAAGAGGTGGTACAAATACCACTCTAACCATACAAGGTTCTGAGTAGACATACATTCATAGTATCTGCTAATGGGCCTCCTTAAGAATCTACATCGATTGTTTGCTACTGTGCCCAATTTAAGGTCCTGATTTGGGTCTATAAATTTCTATGCAACTTTGCATCCCAGTGCCTGAAGGACTTCCTTCCCTGATACCAGCCTAACTGTGCCTTAAGATCTCTGACAGAGGTCTTGCTAGTAGGGTAGCAGCACTATTATTCCCCCCGCCAATCATGTTCAGTACTAGTGTTTCCCGGACTGCTTCTTTTTACTCCTCCTTAGATAAATCACATGGGTGATTTCACCCATTCAGCAGTCAAACATGCTATCACGGTGCCTCATAGCCAGCCAGATATGGTTATGTGATCACAAGTCCCTGAAGGCAAGTGAAGGCAATGAAAAGTGAGGGCAAGTGAACACAAAGTAAATGAATGTGTGGGATTTACATAAGGAGCACCAAAAAAGTGGTACAAAGAGAAGGTGTTGGTTGACACTGCCAAAAATGTTCATAGAAAACTGGTTTTGGCTCAGCTCTAGCCAGAGCAGAATGGGTTGTAAGCAGGGTTTTTTTCCCCAGCCAGAACTCACCAGAGTTCAGTTAAGGCACCTTTCAGGTGGGTTCTCAGAGAACAAGGGAAGTATTCATGGTGAACTCCCGCACCCCTTTTTCTAACAAAATAGCACTGGTGGTAAGCAACGGTGTAAACAAAAAACCATTTGACCACACACACATGCAAAATTCCAGCCCAATTTCATTTGTTCCATTGATCTCATATCCACTATACTGTATTGGGATGATACAATAAATCATTGATGGATATGTAGAACATAATTCTGATTCTGCATTAAGTATGCGTAGCATGTTCTGCTTTGCAGAGTTCTTACTTGGAGGCCTGAGGTTACACTGAAAATCATCAGGGCAAATTAAGTCCACGTAGGGGCTCTAGATCACAAGCCCTTACCACATTAAACGTTTGACAACAGAAGATAAATCAAGCAAGGGGTCAGGCTGTAATAGCAGCTCAAAGAGCGGACAGGTCTTTATTGCTTTGAAATCCAATACTTATAAATTTTCATTCCCCCAAACATACGCCTTTGGAAGATTTTATATAGATCCCTTTTAACAACAACAACAAAACTCAAAGCGGAACTGCTCAAAGGTCAAACTGCACAAAGTATTCACAAATGAACAATATTTTCTATGCAAGTATATTGGGGAAACAGAGCCCTCTGGAATCAAAAGAAAGAACAGACACCCACTGAACTGAGTTGGGGTTGCAAAAGAGTTCTGGCTGATGTCACAGCTTGCTTATTCATTTTAATGTCAATTTCCATTCTGCCATTTCCAAACACAGAGCAGCTATAAATCCACTTTATATAATCTCTTCACATAATGCGACTCCTGGCCTCTCGCATGCGTTGATCACTTCGGCAAGCCGCTCTCACTAGAATGTTTGCAATCGGGAATAAAGGAGACAAGGCTCTGCACGCAGAGCTGCATTTACCTCAGTCCTCCAAGGGGCTTGGCCTCCCTGCTTTTCATGCCCCAAGGCCAGGAAACCTAGATTGCGGTAGCAGCAAGCATTCAAAGGCTGGCGGAGCATCTTCTACCACCAGGAACTGGGATTAGGACTACAAGTGCCAGCTTCACAAGCTAAAAACTGATAACTGTTGTTTCCACCAAGGAGAAGGCCCTCAAGATACTGGGAGTGTTTGACTGGAATCTTCATAAAGGCCTTTTAGGGTGAACAGCTGGTTGCATGTATGTCCCCAGTGTCTGTACCCATTCTATCTTTGGCAGATCTCTTTGCATCTCTAGTCATAGTATCAGGAGCTGCAAGAGCTGGAACCAGGAAGCCTTGATCTTGGGAATTTGATGCAGGAGATCCAGAGATAGACCAGCCCTAACAAATGGGCTGCCTAGCCTCTGCTTGAAGACCTCCAATGAGGGAGAGCCCATCACCCCTCTAGGCAATTGGTTGCATTGTTGAGCTTTTACCATGAAGAGGTTTCCTCAAAGGTTCAGCTGAAATCTACTTCAAGCATGTTAGATCCAGTCCTGACCATACCTGCCAAGTTGCTGTCAGAGAAATAAGGGACCGGGCCGGAAATAGCAGACCGGAAGTAGCGCTACCGCCATTTTGGAACTGGGCGGAGCATGCTCAGAAGTGACTTTTGATGCTGCTTTGCCCAGTTCCAAAATGGCCGCCACACCAGAAGTCGCACTGCAGCCATTTTGGAACCGGGCAGAGCAGCATCAAAAGTCGCTTCTGAGCATGCTCCACCCAGTTCTAAAATGGCCACCGTGCCAGAATAAACTGGGGAAAAACAAAAAAATCCGTTTTTTTAGCTAGGAACAGCTGGGGAAATGGGAATTCCCGGGGAAAACGGGAGACTTGGCAGCTATGGTCCTGACTCTGGGGCAGAAGAAAACAAGACTCTGCCTTCTTCCATGGGCCAGCCAGGGATGGGCGAATCTGTCAACTTTGATTTCTCTCATTCCGACCCCTAACCCCTTGCACATATCCACCACATCAGTTTGCAACATTATTATTTTTTAAATGTTGACATCAGGATTTTAGTGTGAATTCTCCCTAATGCTGGCAAATGCATTTTCCTGTACATAGAGTTGTCCAGTTCTTGAGTTCTTCCTCAGCCTGGAGATAGTGTAGCAAAAAAAGAAAATAGGAAGCTGCCCCCCCCACCTCTGTCTTGGGTTGGCACAAACTGGCAGGGGCCTTAGATATGGTGGTGGGTGAATGCCACTCCCATCCTTTGATGACCCAGGTAAGAATTTCTCTGACAGTCCTTTGTCTCTAATGGATAAATTATATGTAGCGTAGCAACATTTAAAGCAGTCAAGAAATTTCTGGAAAATAATAATAATAATAATAATTCTGAATCATAAAACGCCCTTTGGCATTTATAGAAAGACTAAATATAATGTTAAAAGATGGAAAAGATAATGCAACACCCCTAATAATTTGCTTGAAGCTCTTCAGCGGGGCTCTGCCGTGAACCATTTTTCATTCGTTGCATTAATTCTCATTCCCATAACTATTTTTTTACCCGCTGCCAAACCTGCACTGCTCCTTACGGCTGCAAATTATCCGCTCAGAGGTGAAGAATGCAGGCCTTGTGTATATAACCCACAATGAAATTGACAGATTTCATGTATGTTTCCAAAGGGAAGTCATGTCCCTTGGCTCCTTCTGGGAGTCTTGAGTAATTGACATGAAAAGCAGTCTTTGGGTTAAGGCTCTGAGCAGACTGTGAAGCAGCCTCTGGTTGTTTTCAGGATGTCAGCCAGCTTTCTGAACACTTACCTCATGTTGTCCAGCTTTTATCACCTATCCCTGACACAGTAGGTATACTAAGAGATATGAATCACAGTAGGGGGGGATGCTTTAATGTCTGAATGCCTCCTCACATCCTCTTCTCCGTTTGCACCAACAATATAAATTCCTAATTAATTTAAGAACAGATTGACCCTGCTGAGAAAACATATGGAAGGGGAAAAGGTATTCCTTATATTTATTTAGTTTTATTTATTTATTTATATAAAGCGCGGGTCATCCCTCTATTTAAAACAACCCCCTGAAGCTGATGTGCAATCTATAAAATATAGATGCCATAACTGCATTCATTAAAACAACATAATAATATGGGAGCAACAGCAGCAGAATATGCACGTGTATAAATTCAGTTACATTTCTATCAGGCTCCCATACCCTTTAAAGGACAGCATGATACATCATTTTGCGAGGGGCTAGAGGCTCACAGGGATTTTAAAAAAACTATCTATGGTCTTGATCTCATTTTGAAGATGATAATGATGGCCATGATACATGGAGTGCCTCGAAATCTAGGCACTGTAGAATTGCAGGATTTTTTTTAAACTGCCCGCAGGCTTGCAATCTACGAAAAGCAAGACCATGAAGAAAAGGGAAGGATTATGAAAGGAAGTGAGAAGACGAGGCAGAGATCAGAGGATCAGAAGGCGATGCATTTTGGATGCCGTTTAAACTGCTGCAAGGAGCGAAGGAGAAAAGTAAGGATGCTGAGAAGTCCAGAGATGAGGTCTAGAGCCAAGGGGCTAGAGAGACAAAGCACGAGGTGTAACCAGGGAGGTTTAATATATATATAAAAAGGCGGCATTTGGCAGTTTGAAGATGATGAGAGGGGAAATGATATGAAGCAAAAGGGGCCAAACAAGAAATATATTTGAAGTGGGGTTGAAAATGGCGGCATAGTCCTCAATGCCATTGGATGCATGTGGACAAACGTAAGCAGTGAGCAACTCACATCAGGGGATTTAGAACAAGAGAAATATTTGGTACGAGAGGGGCTATTTTTTTTATCAGGATGCAGGGAGGAGATTTTAACCCTTCTCTTCCCAGACACAATCCCTGTGAAATTGCCCACCCGCACGTAGCAATTAATCCTCGAAAGAATGCTCTCATTGGCTCCAACAGGAGCTCCCCCTCCCCCAAACAGAAGGCTAATTGTTGCACAAGGAATTCTTTGTTAGGAGTTTGCCTGCCCTTGTACTCATGTCCTGATGTAAAAATGGGGGGGGGGCTAGTATTAAAGCCCTAAACGGCCTCGGTCCAGTATACCTGAAGGAGCATCTCCGCCTCCACCATTCAGCCCGGACACTGAGATCTAGCACCGAGGGCCTTCTGGCAGTTCCCTCATTGCGAGAAGTGAGGTTACAGGGAACCAGACAGAGGGCCTTCTCGGTAGTGGCACCCGTCCTGTGGAATGCTCTCCCAGCAGATGTCAAGGCAATAAGTAACTATTTTACCTTTAGAAGACAACTGAAGGCGGCCCTGTTTAGGGAAGTTTTTAATGTTTAATGCTGTACTGTTTTAATATTCGGTTGGAAGCCGCCCAGAGTGGCTGGGGAAACCCAGCCAGATGGGCGGGGTATAAATAATAAATTATTATTATTATTATTATTATTATTATTATTATTAAAACAACAAACAACAACAACAACAACAACAACAACAACAACACAGCATCTGATGCAGTTGTGCCAGCTACACAATTAAAGTAACTTCTACTTTGACCCTGAGGTCTAGAGGCTACAGAACCTGTTCCAGTGCCTATCAGTCCGGACTCCAGACGAAACACAGCTTAAACTTTTGCCATTTGCATTTGAGCATGGTAATGCCCCTGCCTGGGGGAAAAAACCCTTCCCTAACCCTGCTTGACGTGCCACATCTGTCGGAAATTAGTTTCCCTGGCCCATGCTAAAGCACATTGTTTTCCTTTCCTCTGAGTTGCACAACTCACTTGTTTATTATATTCATGCATTGATTTATAGATAGATTTATGAGTCATCCTTGTACAATGTATTCAGTAAAATGTGAATAAAAAAACATTACAATGGCACACAGCAGGCTTTAAAGGAGGTTAGCTCAGGTACAGCCACAACTCTTCTGCCAAACCCTTTGGGGGAATATCTAGCTGATACCGGCTTTCGATGGATTTGCTGCCGCTATTATCGTGCTACTGTGTATTATAGTATCTGTTTTTATTGCTGTGTTTTATTATTTTTATGGTTTCTATTTTGTATTTTTATTGTCCACTGCTTTGGGTATTCCTAAATAGAAAAGTGATTTATTAAACAAATAGTTAAGTAGATAAATAAATAGCTTGCTGTGGTGGTGGTGGGAAGTACTGTGAAAATGGCCTGCTATGCTGTTTTAGTGAGGAGATGCGTTCAAAGTTCATCCGTACAATGAACCTACAAGCCGAACTCATGCAAGGCGTCACAAGCAGCATTACTTCTCTGCCACATCTCTGAAGAAACATGGTCAGAGTAAGGTAAAAGGCAGCTTTCTATTCTTTCTCCCTCATTCCCGGAAACAAAACATGGACCTTTGATCTGTTGAGCTAGATCAGTGTTTTCCAAACTTGGGTTGCCAGCTGTTTTTGGACTACAACTCCTATCATCCCTAGCTAGGAGGACCAGTGGTCAGGGATGATGGGAACTGTAGTCCAAAAACAGCTGGCAACCCAAGTTTGGGAAACACTGGGTTAGAGAGCAAAGGTTCTTCTAGTCTAGCCCCCACCCAGCCTCCCCCAGTAGCCAACCAGTTGCCTCCAGGAAGTTTACAATCAGGGTGTGGAGGAAATAGATTGCCCCTACTACTATACTGGCCCATGATAACTGGGATTCAGTAGCATGAAGAAGGAGAGTCCATAAAGTGATATACTAGCCCTTAGGAATGGGAGAGAAAGTCACTTGCTTTGCGATACCAAATTTGCACTTCTGCTTTCTCAAAGCTTTGTTTTCTTTCGTGTTCTGTTAGGGGGGAATTGCACATACAGTATTGGGGAAGAATGCATATGTTAGGAGAAATGCATGAGATGTGTGTATATTTCATACAGACTTTTTAAAAACAACAGCACACACACATTTATGCAGAAATGGGGGGAACGGAACATAAGATTGGAAGAAAAATGAGAAATGAGTGCTATCAATGGTTATGAGCTTTACTCTGCCTCCACAACCGGAGGCAGCGATGCTTCTGAATACCAGCTGGATGGGAAAGTGTTCTTTGTCCTCCAATTCTGCTCGCTGGTTTCCCATAAGCAACTGTTCAGCCACTGTGAGAACAGGATCCTGGACTAGATGGGTCATTGGCCTGATCCAGCAGGCTCTTCTTCTGTTCTTATGAGAGAACATCTCTCTCTCTCTCTCTTTCTCCTTCTCCCCCCCCCCATGTCTTTGTGCAATTGATGGTAGTTGCTGTGGCTCTTTTTTCTGCTGTGAGCCAGTCTGGGGCCATCCACATAGGGAGAAGTGTCGGCAGACTCAGGGGAAAGCCAAAGTATTACAATGCCTGCAAAGAAATAATAGAATCATCAAATTGTAGAGTTAAAAGGGACCCAGAGGGTCATTCAGTCCAATCCTCTGCAGTGCAGGAATCTCAAAATAATAATAATAATAATAATAATAATAATAATAATAATAATAATAATAATTTATTATTTATACCCCACCCATCTGACTGGGTTTCCCCAGCCTCTCTGGGTGGCTTGATCATCCATCCAAACACAGTCGAATGGGGACTGAATGTACTCAGTGGTTATGGAGTGTTGAGTGTGTGTTTGGGGCAGGAGGTAGAAAACCAGAGAAGGGAAATGGAATGGAGTATCCTGGAAGAGGTCCAGTGTCTGGCTGGATCCTGAACTGGAGCACTCCATTCTTCACCCACTTGTAATGACTAATAGTCACCCACATTAGAAGAACACAGCCACTTTGGACCATTGCTGAGCATTCGGGAGGGATCCTGTCACTTAACCAGGCACAGCAGTTGACAATGAGTCATAGCATAGAAGCCCTAGTTGGCATGATCCAGAGCTTCTTGCTTCTGCCGCCTGTTAGAGGACCACAATTAGGACACTGGGGATGGAGAGAAAGCAAAGAGATACAACAAATTCTTGCCAGGTAGCATTTAGACATGAACAACAGGGAAGAAGAAGACAGCAGGCTCTGCACTGTGCACAGGAAGGGAAAGATGAAGCAGGAGTGCATTTTCTTTTCATTTAAAACTACAGAACCAAACCACACCCCTTAATGAACAACAGGAACATACATATGTAATAATAGCAAAACAAATCAGACAAAACAAACCAGGAAATCGGGGCGGTTGGATGATACAACGCACAACACATACCAAAGGAAGCAATATTTTTAAATGTGCTTTTTAATTATATCAAGGGGTGAGTGTTGCTTTTAGCTGTTTAGTTAAAGTATCATCTTGTCCCTGGTAAGTGCTTCACATATGCTGCAGCCTGAAATTAAAAGTGAATTCTTGCTTTTCCATTTGCGTGCTATCTGATTTGTGGGTGCTATTATTTGTGGGTGCAAGTAATAAGCACCTTGAACTGGGCTCAGGGGCTGGGAGACTGCTTGTCTGTCTAGAGCAGGGGTTCCCAAACTAAGGCCCGGGGCCCAGATGCGGCCCAATTGCCTTCTAAATCCGGCCCGCAGACGATCTGGGAATCAGCATGTTTTTACATGCGTAGAATGTGTTCTTTTATTTAAAATGCACCTCTGGGTTATTTGTGAGACCTGCCTGGTGTTTTTACATGTGTAGAATGTGTCCTTTTATTTAAAATGCATCTCTGGGTTATTTCTGGGGCATAGGAATTCATTCATAATTTTTTTCAAAATATAGTCTGGCCCCCCACAAGGTATGAGGGACAGTGGACCGGCCCCCTACTGAAAAAGTCTGCTGACCCCTGGTCTAGAGACTTAGGAGCTTGCCATGCAGCTCTCATCACAGGCTAGATCCTCTTTGCAAGCATAACAAGCTCAGGTTGCTCTTTATAACACATTTCCATGACATAAAGAACTCAGTTTTAAATTGCACACCAGGGACATCCTGGTTACTTGGGTAAACTCTTTCCCCCCACACTGATAACAAAGTGAGTGTGGAGATCATAGGCAGTTGTCACATTGTGGAGACATGTGTGTATATTCATACACATATATTCATACACATATGCATAAAAACATATGAAGAGTTCTGGATCAGACCAAAGGCCCATCTAGTCCACCATATTGTTCTCACAGTGGCCAACCAGATGCCTAAGGGAAGCTTGTGAGTGGGACCTGAACACAGCCCTACACTACACTTGTGACTTCCTGCAAGTGGTATTCAGAGGCATACTGCCACTGAAAGTGTGGTGCAACACCGTCATCATGGAGAACATCCACTGGTGAGTTTGTCAAAACCTCTTTTAAAAGCATCTAGCTAGTGGCCACCACTATATATATTCAGAGCCTGTATAGTCCATAAAGTAAAATGCAATTGTGTGTACCCATGGTTACCCACACACAAAAGTTTGATGCAATTCTACTAACACTGAAATATGTTTTACGATTAGTTTTAACAGGAGTAATATTGTACCCGTGAAGTATTTGAGACTTGGTGTACTAGGGAATGTTTTCCCAGGAGCCTTAGTGCAATGATCCAGTATTATTATATTGCTGTCTCTGTGCTCTCTAGAATATGGACAGTTCATTTCTTAATGTCTGCAGCCTGTACTTCTGCAACAAAGGTAGACGTCATTGCACATGCCTGGCAGTTCTTAACAACAGATGAAATCACAAACACGGCAGACTATCATCTATTGCAAAACCTATTTCGAGCCATTTGATTGCACTGGAACCCAATCTTCCAAAGATCTGCCAGAGCAATGATCTTATATGTATGGCAATATTAAACGCACATACGCATGCAGAGGCAACAATGTCTGCTCAGAGTTTAATATCCAGAATGCATTGCTGGCATGAGCTATAACTTAACCTTGCATTATGAAGTCCTGCTTTCCCTTTCCCCCCCTAACACCACTCTTTCTGGTGTAAATAAATTGAGTTATCCCTGTGGAACAGGAGTCAAATATTTTAGAAAAGCTCTTTGGATGCCAATGGCATTTTGATTGTTTGGAATTTGTATTGATTTTCGAGACTAAAGGAGGAGAGAGAATGTGAGAGCTGCACAGCAAGTAGATACCTGGTTTGGGGTGCTTTTTTTCAAAGGGTAATGGAAATATTGCTGCATTGGGGTTTCTTTTTGCTCATTCTGCAGGCAGGGATTTAGTTATTGGTTTTGTATTTCTATGCAAGACAGGAAACAACATGTTCTCCCGCAATCAATGGATCAGGGAGGTCACTTGCCCCTGGCTTCTACATTCCAATTCTGGGGAGAGAAAAACCCAGTGGCCTCTAAATAAAAACGGGAAAGTACTCTATTTCTGACCTTGTGGATAACCATTGCTACATAAAAGAAAGAGCTGGGGGCTTCCATCAAAGGTCAGAAACAGAATGCATATATTTAATGGAGCCATTATCCACAGTGTAGCCAAATAGATCCTAAGTTTAGCCACTGCAGCAAAATCATGAAGTTTATTTTTCCATTGGCTGCAAAATGGCGCTTTTTGACATTTCCCAATACATTGTCCAACAAAGATGAGCAGCTGTTGAGGATGAAATTAATTCCAGTTTCTGTGGAAAGGCTGCTATGAGTTTGTGGGGTGTCATTCCTGGGTCTAATAAAAGAAGAGTTAGAATTAATCAATGTTTGGAGGGTTAAACGGAAAGCTTTCAGTGTCCAGGAAACCGCCTGGCAGTGGATCCATCAAGGGGAACCACCAAGAGATAATAATAACCGGAATGGCTGAATCATTGACCTAACAAGAGACAGGGGAAGAAGCCACCAGTCAGACTAAGACTGTGTGCCCTGCCATGTGCTCTGGGTTGTTAGCAAAAGACAATGCCAGGAAGTGGTTTGGCAAGCTGGAAGAAAGGGGGTCAGAGCACCATGTGGGTTGACTGTGACTGGTTGGAGCAAAGAGACAGAGAGCATGGCTGATTTCTGTATTTCTGTGACCCAAGACTGCTGCAGTTTTGAGAGAAGCAAGAGATCCTCTTGGAATGTGAACGGAACTCTTTCCATCTATACCCAGGTCATATATATATATTGTACATATGTGCACGTAAACCAGATATCATAGAGACACTACAGACTCCACTGTGCCTCATTGTCCAAAGGGAAACACAGACCATGGATAAAATGTGCCTGCATCCAGGAGCCAGTGTGGTGTAGTGGTTAAGAGCGGTAGACTCGTAATCTGGGGAACCGGGTTCGCGTCTCTGCTCCTCCACATGCAGCTGCTGGGTGACCTTGGGCTAGTCACACTTCTCTCTGAAGTCTCTCAGCCCCACTCACCTCACAGAGTGTTTGTTGTGGGGGAGGAAGGGAAAGGAGAATGTTAGCCGCTTTGAGACTCCTTAGGGTAGTGATAAAGCGGGATATCAAATCCAAACTCTTCTTCTTCTTCTGCATCCCTTGGAATCTCACACCACTCCTGGAGTGGCATGTAACAATACATTTCATGGATTGGCATCCAAATGTCCTCTCAGAGATGTCCTCATGTAGTCAAATCTGAGTCAGTATATTTCTGGGATGTTATCCACTGGATTCATTCGTTAGAGTCAACCGTGTAGCTAAGCCATCAGCAGTGGGGTTAGGGGGCAGGGGGAGGAATTGATGGCAAAGTAGTAGCAGTCAAGAGTAGCAACTAGGATAAAAAGTTGAATATCCACTTTTGAGCAGAATTCCAATCACACCAACATTACCAGATTCTACCTGGGAATCAAAACAGGAGAGTATTCACTGCAGCTCTTACTTTTCGCAATCTTATTCAGACTCTGTCCCACCCTGCCATTTGCTCTGGAATTCTAGAGAATCCACCAAATTTGGAGCTGATTCATATAATCAGCTGGAGAAATTTTGGTTGCGTAAGTCTGCATGAACATTCACAAGCATTTTAGTGCAAATTTCCTCTAATATGCACAAGTTTGTGTGCAACTTTAACAGATTTACACACTTTTGCAAAGCAATTTCTCCTAATATGGTGCATTTTTGCGTGTGCTATCTTTAGTAGTGTATGCATTCCAGTGCCCATGTTACCCTTGCATATGGATTTTTGTACACATTACTCAAGTGGAGAACTGTGTTGCAGAATCTGGAGGAGTATGAATTTTGAAGGTTGCCTGTATTTCAGTTTGTGTATCATTTCAGAAAGTGAAAATTAGGTAGGTGCACTTCTAAACGCAAACTGAATTGGATTTCTTCTTCATCCCTATCACCACAGGTGGCAATGAAGGGGGGCACCTGTTTCCCTGCAGTTTTGGCACTAGAAGTTTGAGCCATAAAGTGATTTGGGGGGAAGGGAGTGGCCTTAAAATTGTGTCGGGGGGCTTCTTAACCCTTTTCTCTCTTTTCCTGATTTTTCAATAAATAAATAAAAATTAAACTGCTAGTGGCAGAGCAGCAACGATGGAGCTCTGCTACCACCACAACAACCATTCTCTATCCCTCTGATCTCCTCTGGAAAGAGTGTTCAGAAAAGGAACAATGCTAGTGGTGGCAGCAGTCAAAAGAGCTTTACGTTCTTAGTATATTGTGTTAGTTTTATTATATTAGCTGCCCTGAGTCCGGCTCCGGCAGGGTACAAATAAAAATTTATTATTATTTATTAAAAAGCCAGCGGCTTTAAAAAGTGTTTTAAAGAGAAAAATAAAACAGTAAAGGAAAGGTAGGAAGCATTTCCGCAATAAGTAACTCCTTTTGCACTGCCACTGGTTCTCTCCTTTGGTTTTGAGTTTGTCCTCAAATGCCCCACAAATTGGGCAACAGCCCCTCCCCCCCTCCCCAGCTGAGGAACACCTTGTTGCCCAGGCAAAACCCCATCCCGAACAGGAAGCCTTTTAGTAAGCATTTCAGTCTGAATGGGCGGAGCCAGACCAGAGCCTACCTGGGAAATGTCTCACATTAATACTGATTGTAACCATGCAGGGCAGCTGCCTAGAGCAGTGTTTCTCAACCAGTGTGCCTCCAGATGTTTTGGGACTACAACTCCCACCATCCCTAGCTAGCATGACCAGTGGTCAGGAATGATGGGAGTTGTAGTCCCAAAACATCTGGAGGCACACTGGTTGAGAAACACTGGCCTAGCGAGCCAGAGTCTCTTGCTTCTAGTCAACAGCATCTGAAGGGCCAAATCCCTGCATTAGTACAACACTGCTGGTTCATATTTCAGGTGCTGCTGCTTCATAAGAGCCAGTTCACTTGCCCCTAGCCAGCTCACAACAGAAAGGGGACTAATGCATGCAGGAACTTCAGGTAGATTCTAAGAGCTGTCATGTGTCAACTGGACCTTAGTGATTTCTCTACGAAGGCTTCTATAGGCCATGTACCAGATTGTTTTAAATATCTAAGTCCACCCGCCATCTAACACCGCAAACAATACAGAGAGCTCACTCCTTGCAACCGCTCATCGTGGCTGTATTGTGTCATACACAAAGCCAGATAACACCCCATGTTTCCAAGATCATATTTATTTGGAGTGCAAGGCTGAAGCAAATACTTTTTATTCCCCGCCCCCCCCTTCAAAAATAGACTGTGCAAGTTTGCAGGGAAATAAAATCACATACCAACCCCCTTTTGTGCAACCATTTGAAACTTGTATGAAGAAACAGTGGGAGAGCTATTGAAAACCTGATGGGAAATAACTGTGAGATGATAGAAAGGCTTTCTAAATCACAGCCTTTCCTTGTGTAAGGGCCCTTAGTCTCCACTCTGATTAGAGATTGCACCAGAACAGAGAAGACAACTTCAAGCTAAACTCTCCCTCTCTTTCTTCTTGGAGTGAGTATGAAGCACAGAAAGTCAATCTGTTATATAAGGGAAACTTGCCAAGCATGTGATTTATTCTTGCCATAGTCCCTAATTTCCAAAAGTGGGGGGGGGGAGAGAGAGAGAGAGAGAGAGAAAAGTAGAGATAACATTCCAGCCAATGGCCTGAACAGAAATGCCAAAACACAGACATGGCGATGCTAGGAGATGGCAGAAGAATTACAATCAGCATAACTGCAGATTGAATACACACATACGGCCATTTCGCACATTCTGCAGTGACACTTGTGCTTTACATCCCAGTATATGTTTCATAGGAAACCATAGCCAAGCTTAGCTCTGTGACAAGCCTGGTGCACTTGCACTCAAAGTATGCCCAATTGTCGTGCTCACACTTTGCACTTAAAGAAATACAATTTTAAAAGCATGTGTGGTGTCCAATTGTCAGAGAAGACCTATTGAAATTAATTGGCACGTCTAACTTAGCTCCATTAATTTCAGTGCATCAACTCTGGGTGGATGTTTGCTGGACAAAATCCCATAATTGCATATCTAGTAAAAACGCAATGAGTTGTACCCAATGAGTTGCACTTGCACAAGGGCACTTGAAATTCCCCACCCACTCTGCCTGGCTGCAGCCCACTGTGCTGCCCCCACCCCATGCAATTTCAGCAATTTCCCTCTCCTCCTGCAGCCTACATCCTAGGGTTTTCTTGGAGGCCACTCAATCTTCATGAGAAGCTTTGGAGGAGGGGTGAGCGTGCAAGGGACTGCAGTGAGGAGGAATTCCTCTTGCACTAGCACAATGCGAGATGCAACCCAAAGCATGAAGAGACCTTTGGAGCACGAGCAAATCTAGCCTGCTTTTTGCTATTACATTTGTTTCATGTAACATTAATAAATCACCCTGTCGTGCTCTAGTAATATTACCCATTTAGAATTCATCCATATGTTACGTACAGGACGGGGGAAAGAAACTGCAAGTGTCTCTCATTTTGTCTGAAGTCTAAAGATTCACAGATGACATCCATAGTAATATCACTGACCGACCACCCTCCTCCAAAAGGCCTGGGACTTGGAATTGTCATTGTCAGTGAGATAATGGGCAAGAATGGTCATTGCATGTTCCTCCCAGCATGGTGGGGAGGGAGACTGCACCAAGCCTGGTGTCAGCACACACTCTGAATTTTGTAATGTGTACAAAAAATGAATATACTAGAGTCCAGTGTACATATAGGTGCATATATTAGTGAAAATAGCATATAAAGGTGTGTTGGGTTATAGGAAACTGCTTTACAAAAATGTGTCTATTAGGATAAATTCACACTAGGTGTTTTTTTTTATTAAAAAAAATCATGAGGACTTGAAAAATATAGATATTCTCCAAACAGTGTAGAGAGTCGAAGTTAAGATTAGAAAAATGACAAACCAAGAGAAACTGAAATTGACAGATTTGCCCATCTCTGGAGGGAGGTAATAAAAAGGCTAGCGTAACTGGCGCATATGTTTTCTGAGGATAGCTGGAAGACAGTTTTCAGGCAGGGAGTGCATCAAGGGGATTATTCCACACTTGATGAAAGATGTAAGCTGTTTGAGAATCTCTTTTGAGATCATAAGTACAGGATATATTTCCCCTCCTAAATAAACAAAGAACATTCTTCAGATTAAAACAGGTTAGCTTAACAATAGATGCAATCATACATGTTTGCAAAAACACAGGTATATCATGTAGCTTCAGTGGATCGGAACCGGCTGCTCCTTCTTGCTAAGCAGTGAGCATACACTAAATGCAATAAGTCGTTGAATTCCCACAGAGGTGTGCCTGGCTTCTTCACTATATACTGGTAAAGGAGAGGCCATTGCATTGCAAATAATAATAATAATAATAATAATAATAATAATAATAATAATAATTTAACTTGCATATACAGTACGATGATGGTAGTAGTATACACATTTGCATGAACTGGCCTGTAAGCTTGACAACTTAAAAAGCCCTCAAGAGCTTTGATAATGAATTGGTAAGCACAACTCTCAGACATCTACACCTAAGTTCTTCACAAAGTATCCCCTCAGTGAAAAGAAAATGAGGATGGCAAATCTCTGAAATATGCTGCCTAGTTTCTTTTCAACATCCTTTCTCCTATCATCTCTCCTCTCTCCCCTCCCCTTTGGAAGAGAGGGGGATCTTAGTGTGAAATACACTCTTTGCTTTGTGTCTCCATGGAGACAGTATAAACACATCTGCTTTCTCTTGGGCTGTGATGAAAGCACCCTGCGCAGAATTTATAATCGAAGGGAATGAAAAACATTATTTCATGCTAGAACATTTTGGTGACAGAAGTCAGACATGGAGAGAATTCAGCTGTGCACTGAATGGGCTGGTTGCAATGCATCTCCTTTCAACCATCGGTTTTTTTATTATCAGAGAGTGAGGAAGGGACTCAAATACCCAAGCTGCAATGTCCAAATATTGTTACTTCAAGGGAGGCTACACAGAATGTACACAATATTAAGGAGAAAACAGGGTCCAAGTCTCATTAGCCTACTTTTTACCCTTTGTTGACACACCTTTAATTTCCAATGAATGTTTCAACGATCTCCTTTTTCTTTCTCTGAGGATAAATGAGATGATCATAATTATATTCATATCAGTGTCTAAATAACCCTTTTAAAATGTACATCTCCATGTTACCATTGAAAATGCTCTCTCTCTCTCTCTCTCTCTCTCTCGCACACACACACATTTTTCAGGACTATACTGAGTGCTTGGACTCTTTCTGAATTCAGAGTCTGTGAAGTTGCAGCATGACCCTGCTCTCAAAGTAAATATATATATAGTGGTACCTCTGGTTACGAACTTAATTTGTTCCAGAGGTCCGTTCTTAACCTGAAACCATTCTTAATCTGAGCTAATGGGGATAATGGGGCCTCCCGGGCCGCTGGCGCCACGCCGCTGCTGCGTGATTTCCGTTCTCATCCCGAGGTACTACCGGTACTTCCAGGTTAGTGGAGTCTGTAACCCAAAGTGTTTGTAACCTGAGGTGTTTGTAACCCGAGGTACCACTGTACTGTAGGAATCTCTTGCTTTGACAAAGGTGAAGCCATTGCATTGACTCCTGCTCTTTCCTCCCTTGCGTCACTACTCTCATATTAAGTATTGGATCCAAAAGTAAAACACCATTCATTTCTCTGTGTGTGGGTATTCATTAGATGCTAGCTTCATCCAGAGAACTGGGGGGAGATGTTGCAGGAAGCTCCTTAGATCAGAGTGGAGCATTGAATGCAGCAGATTCCTGACATATCCAGTTGGAGCACAGAGGTAGCAGATTTTCCAATCAGTTGGAGCACAGAGGTAGCAGATTGCCAATCAAAATAGGCAATAGTAGGCTAGATGGACAATTAGGCAGCTTCCGATCCGATCCACACTTTCCTCATCTCTTCTCGTGCTGGAATGAACCATGTTTCCATTTGTAAAGATTACCTATTCATACTGTCATAGAACTGTAGAGTTGGAAGGGACCCCAAGGGACCCCTGCCATTTTTGTGTGATGCATTTCTTCCTATATTTCAAGCTATACAAGCCCTCCATGCAGGTGCATTTTACTGAGACGTGGGTGGCATTATGTACAGTAGATCAGAAAGTCCATTTTGTAACCCTGCTGTGAGTGAAGTGGGCAGGTGTGATAACACCTGGGTCTTCCGTAGGAATAACATTAGGAAGGGGTGGCAGCAAACATGGGAATAGGCAGGATCTGCAAGAGGAATGCAGATATGTAGGTCTGTTGTCCTGTATTCTGGCATACAGTTCAGCTCAATTCCATTTGGGTGGAATTCAGTGGCAATTCAACTGATACAAGCAAAACATGCTTTCCAGCATGTAGATTCACCAGCTTTCGAATAGGCACCAGGTAGCTTCAACCAGCAGCAGACATCAATTCACCTTTATAAATAAATAAAATACATAAATAAAACACTTGAACTTTCCTCCACACAGAGCTTTGAGCCACAAGATCAGAGACCTGCTGGACTCATGTGGGGGGGGGGGAACATGCAAAGAAATAATCCACAATTTTGTTTCTTTTAGCCTGAATGAGAGGAGGAAGAATCAATATGCTCTCTTTCTACTCCTAGAGCTGGGCTTACATTTGCAAAAACAACCCATGTATTAAGAAATCTCCCCAGTGCTTTTAAAAGGGGGGGGGCATAAACCTTATTTTAAAAAATCAATTAATGAAGCTATAAATAAATAAATAGATTTTTTTTAAAAAAAAACCCAAAATGCTAAGGTGTATCTTTATATCCAGAATTGCAAAAATCATTAATTTTTAGATCTCTGGCACAAGAACATAAGGAGAGCCCTTCTGGGTCCATTTAAAGGCCCATCTAGTCCTTAGTCTGTTCTCACTGTGGCCAACCAGATGCCCACAGGGAGCCCGCAAGCAGAATCTGAGCACAACAGCATTCTGCCTGCTTGTGATTCCCAGCAAATGACATTCAAAGGAGAGGCAGCCATTGTAGTTAGTAGCCATTGATAGCTACGAGTGTGTATATTTCCTCATCCACACGCAGACTTCCTAAGAGCAATTTTGACTTAGTTCCTTGTAAAGTTCTGTTCAGGGCATTGCGCAATTATATTTACAGAACTCTTGGCTTCACTGGTAAGAATGAAATGCTGGAAAGTCAGGCAGGCTAAGGAACGTAATATATCACTCCAATGTGAAGCACACTTCCTTCTTCACTGGGAGCTGCTTTCTAGGCTGTGTCATATAATTAAGATAATAAAACTTGTCGTCCAACATAGCTGAGAAAGTGATAAACAATATTGAAGCCATGACTCTGGACAGCAATAATAGACAGCAAGGGTTGATAGTAATAAACTGTTTCTGTAGATAACTTCAAGCATGAGAAGCAAGGCAAGTGTGGGAATCGCTTGCATGCCTTGAGCTGGATTTCCATATATTTTGAGTGATGGCCTCTCACTCCCATCAGGGAAGATAAGATTATATTGAGTGGTAAAATAATATATTTGAATACCAAAGGGATGAGAAACTCGTGCCACCTGAAATCAGGGTTGGATTGGAGACAAAAAGAGAAGCTTGTGTTGGGTTTTGTGAGATGTTTCTGCTGTACCTGAGCACAAGCTAGGATCAGTAAAGATCTTTTAATATCAGTGAGATACAGGCCACTTGATTAGTCCAAATAAACCATCTCGATGCCCTACTCTAAATTACTTGGAGTTTCAAAATAATATTCAAAGGCAGTCTCCCATACAACACAGCCTGGCTGTTACCAAAGCCTGCTAGGGGAGAAAGCCACCTCTTATAAAACTCCTTCCTTCTCTCTTCCCAGCTACCCTTGCTAACCGACAATCTCCCTGGACCGTAAGACAATGCCACCTGGACCTTCTGTCCCACAGGAGGAGCCTCCCTCCAGCTGCTGCCGGCCCAGAGGGAAATGTGGGGGTGGGGTGGGGGCCGGGGGTGCTGGAGGGATCCATGCACCACAGCGCAATATGAGCTTAAGACGGCCCTGTTGGTGCCAGAACTCGCACTGCATTTCACCATTAAAATAAAGCAAGTGCTGCATTTAAAAAAGAAAGAAAGAGGAAAACCCAGCGGACTAGGAAAATGCATTCAGCTTGAGTGAAGAGGAGGTGGAGAGGTGGAGAGGATTTTTCGTTTTGACCGGCAGGTCTGGGCTTTAATCACACGGAATTATTTCCCCAGGGCACTCCAATCACAGTGATTTAGGGGACGGATGTTTGCAAACTTTTAGGAAAGCTCAATGGGGTCATTCCATTTTCCCTCTCCCTCAGTTCAATTGTATGGCTTTTCGGGTGATTTATTTGTTCCTTTTTATTCTAACCCCTCCTGTTTTCCAACAAGCAAGACTAATTTAATTATATGTCTTTTGTTCTCATAGTTTTCTCTTATTTTTCCTTAGGTTTGTGCAAACTTCTCTTAGAGTTCTCCCCCTTGTTGCTGTGTGTGGATTTTTGCTCTTTTGTTGATTTCCAATTGTTCCCCCTCCCCAATTTTAGTTTGCTGGGTCAAAGTTTTGCCCCTCAACTCCATGAAGTCTGCTTGTTCCTTAAGCAAGTTCCCAGTTGTGCTGCTCTGTTGCCCGCCTGTTGTTATCCACGAACACAGGGGCACCTCCCTCATGTCATCAGTATTCAGACTGTCCACGAAATCCGAGGGGTGGTTAAGTGGTTTCTATTACCTACCTCAAATTGGTGAAATTTGCCCTTGTGGGGAGACCGCTGCACCCGGTCTCCTGAAAATTGGCAAGCTTCATCCTCTCAGAAGTGTCAAGCATGCCTACAAATTGCATTTGAATCTAGGCAAAAATAAAGACATTAGATTTTTGTGTTTCTTCAGAAAGGAAACGTTGAAAGTTCCCCTCATGAAAATGTCCAGCTGGATCTGCCTGCAATTTAGCAGAGCTTTGAACAGATGTTCAGATTTTGCAGATCTGATGCAAACCCGCATAACCAGTCAAATATGAAAGACACAGCATGGCACTAAAAAAGATTGAATTGTTTTCCAAGGCTACAGATATAAGGTGAATCTTGTGGGTGGTGAATGTAGCCTCTGATCTTACGTTGTCCTCTACTAATTTCTCTGTTTAACAAGATGCACATTTAGTTTTCCCCAAACAAGCTGGCAATTACTACTGCCACATCATGTTGAGAAATTAAAATATATTTAAATATATTCCAGGTAAAAAAAGGGGAAAGAGTTTCTGGTAAGGAAAATTCATCTCACATTTTGCTTCTAGGGTGGGATTCAACATAGCACTAAGTGGGCAATGTGTCTGAGGAATGAGGTCCAATTGCCCAACAGGACTCCCCTACCCAAGCCCCAATCCTCCAGAATAGATTTGGGGGGGGGGTTGAGAGATGTGGGTGGGAAAAATCCCAACAAACAATCCAATCTTGTTCTACGTTCTCAACAACTTAGTTGAATCCCACCTGTTATTTTTAAGTGCCTGGAAACTTAAGGCATAATCCATTTCTTATACCTACATGTGCACAGATGCACATGAGAATCAAGAGAAAGACTCCCCTGCCATTGTCCCCAGCAGTGCGCACAGAATGGGATTCCTATGTGCTTATCCAGTCATCTCTGTCCCCTGCAAGGCCCAAGCTGCAAGTTACCATTGCTTGGAGCATGGATATATTTCTTATTGTGGCTCTGAGAAGGACACATGTGCCTAGTTAAGCATATGGGACACACACAGCCTCCTGTTGCATTTGATCACCAGGATATTGTAGGAACATAGGAATTGGGGGGGGCAGGGCGAGGAAGAAGGCTAGTCCTTCTTGCACACTATTTGGTGACCATGAGAAAAATCGTTCTGTGGCTGATGTGGCAATAGATTTGGGCCATTTATTTTACGGCAGGGGTTAGCAACCTATGGCCCATGGGCCGGAAGCGGCCCGCTGAGGTCGTTTGACTGGCCCACGAGCCGTCCCTGAACCGAGCTGCCTGCTCGTTCACTGCGCTAAACCAGCACAGTGTGGCGCAGGGACTCGCTTCCGCGGTGCCGGAAATTGCATCTGCGCATGCTCAGATGTTGAAAATCACGGGTGCGTGCACTCACGTCCGTGCACAATCCGGCCCACAAGATAAACCTTGCTGAACCCTGTTTTAAGGCATTTGGGTAAGACAGAGAAGATGCAGTGCAAGTAACGGCATGAAGTAGCTGGCTGAGCTTTGAAGGCCTTACACTCATCTCTAGCTCTGTCAGTGGTATTTTGGCCACAGATATTTGATGATCCACATTTTTTCATTCCTCTTGCCTTGCACAAGCCTCCAAAGTCTGGATCCGATGACACACCCTGAAATATTTCACTGTCCTCATTTACCCTTGGAAGCTGCTTTGTTAGTGGATTGTTGTTTATTTCTTATTCCAAGCTGATCATGACATTTCCCCCTGCCATACACTAAATTAGACTGCTACCATTACAGTAGCACCTCTGTTTGCATAACCCTCTGGTTACGCAAACTTCACATTACAAAAGCGGCAAACCTGGATGTTTTGGACTGCATTTCGCCATACACACATGTGCAGAAGCGGTCTACCGCCCTGTATGCGTGCGCAGAAGCGGTTTACCACCATGTGCATGCGCAGAACAGTGATCCTCGGGTTGCAGAAACCTCGGGATCCGACAGGACCTCAGGAACAGATCCCGTTCGCAACCAGAGGTACCACTGTACTTGCAATGTCACACTTTCATCATTTTACTGTTTAAAGACTTCTATTGCTTATTTGCAGCCTAAGCTTTGCTGGAGTCTCTTTCAGATATTGTTGGTTTCAACATGAGATAGGAAACCTGTGGTTTTCTAGATATATTTGGACTATGAATCCCATCATCCCTTGATCATGCTGGTTGCGCTGATGAGAGCTGGAATCCAACCACAGCTACGCTTGTCATGACTTCAAATCACCAGGCAGAGCCAATCCCCAGGCTTTGGCTAAACCATTCATCAGCTAATGGGTAGTGGAGCCAAAGTCTTATGAATCAGGTACACAAGAGAGTTCACTGCATGCCCGATGCTTGCAGAAAGCAGACTTCTCTTCTACCACCCATCAGTTTAGTGTTTCCCTCTAAGGGAGGACAAGAATATCACAGGTTTAGTCACTGGCATCTATCATTAAAAGGATGAGGAAGCAGGTAATAGGGAACATCTCTGCTGCAGAGCCACTACTAGTTACATCAGAGAAAATTAAGGAAATGAGTAAATAGTCTCACCTGGTATATGGTTGCTTCCTATGTTTCTAAGTAGACTGAAAATGTGACGGCAATGTGCTGAAATGCTTGTGTGTATGTTGAAGTTGAAAAGCACCCATTCATTCAAATGGAACCAGGTCTTGACTTGCATTAAACCAGGCATCCCCAAACTGCGGCCCTCCAGATGTTTTGGCCTACAACTCCCATGATCCCTAGCTAACAGGACCAGTGGTCAGGGATGATGGGAATTGTAGTCCAAAACATCTGGAGGGCCGAAGTTTGGGGGTGCCTGCATTAAACTGATGCAATGAACAGCCGCTATGTATGAATTCAACCTCAACTGAAGGTTTAAACTACAACCCCATTGCACGAATAATCCATTGAAGACATTTTCACATTTATGCACACATGGGAACCATTTCAGAATCCATTATGTAGTTGCAAAATGTTATATTACAACTGGTCCAGGTAATTCAGAAATACATTAGGCTTCTTTTTTTTTCCTTTTGCCTTTTTTGCTTGCTCTTGGGGGTGAGGGGTGAGACTGCTAGCCCTCCATTTTTATTTTCATATCTTTTAAAGCCATGAGTCTAGAGCAAAGATAATGAGACACCTCAGTATATCTTGTGCATCTTGAGACAAACAGACAATGAGATGTCCAGGCTCAGACAGGCAGCAAGTCAAGAAATGTGTACAAGAAGAAAACTAATAAGAAGAACCCCTTCAGTAAAGATAAGAAAGGTATCAAATTTGCTATTTACCTTTTTTCAGCTACTCAGTTCTTGAAAAGAGGTTTGTACAGCTTTTTTAAAAAAAACTGTCCTTACTAAAGACTGCAAATGATTGTGTGTATAGGCTGAAAAAAATTCAGTCTCATTCTTATCAGCATTTAAAAAAAGAAAAGAGTGGATCTTCTTCCCACCTCCCCGCTTCATCTTCTGTACTTAAAGTACATTATTTTTCCAAGAGCACAAAGGGAGCCTTGTGAGGAATGTATATGCTTGTGCAAATGCTCGTTTTAGCCTAAGTGGGAATTCAAACACAGGTCTCCTGGCTCCTAGTGGGATGCTCTGAATGATCTCACTTGTCATGCAAGTGAAGTACACTAGTGATGTAAGAAAACTGCTTTTAATTTGCAAAAGCAATGCAAGTGCTCAGACATAATATGAAGGTGAAGAGAGGTGCATCTAGGAATGAACAAATCTGTCAGTTTTGTTTTCTCTCATTTGTGAGGGAAACACAAATCTTTCGGTTTTCCAAACTTCAGTTCTCCACATTTCCACATCTTTTTGCAATTATTATTATTTTAAAATCCTAATGAAAATTCATCTGTGAAGTTCTCCTAATGTACACATTTGTATATGGAATTCTGCCTAATATATACATTTTTGCAAAGCAATTTCCCCTCATATAATGTGTATTTGTATGCTGTTTTTGCTAACGTGTGTGTTTTAATGTACACATTACCCTAGTATATATTGGCTATTCATTGCTGGGGAACTGTACTGCAAAATTCAGAGAAGTGCAAATTTTGAAGTTTCAGTTTGCACATTGCTTTGGAAACTACAAAATAAATGGGAACTGAATTAAATTTCTCCCCCATCCCTACATGCACCAAACCTTTATACATTCAGGATAATGTTTGCAAACATGCACATACAAAAGTACAACTGCAAAACAGAATAGGTATCTGATGAAGTGTGCATGCACACGAAAGCTCATACCAAAATAAAAACTTAGTTGGTCTTTAAGGTGCTACTGAAGGAATTTTTTAAATTTTGCTTTGACTCAGACCAACATGGCTACCTACCTGTAACTGCAAAAACAGAGTTCCTGATTATGTAGAAGTACATGACTTCAGTTGTACATGTGGGGATCTTGCTGACATTATGCTGAACATGTGAAGGTTAGGCATGAACTATACCATTATACTCTGTATGTTCAGCTAGCAGTATGGATTGCAATTGCTGGATAATGCAAGGAAATAGTAAAAACGGGGGGGATCAGGGTGAAGGAAGTGTTTGCTTAAATATATCTTTATTTATTTTTTAACAGGAACTGAGGAAGGTGCCTTCCTTACACTGAGTTACACCAATGGTCCATCTAGTTCATTATTGTCTGCACTGACTGGCATCTGCTCTCCAGCGTTTCAGAATAGATTATTTGTGGAATACAGTAAGCGTGCATCTTACATGTGGGTTACGTTATGGGCATCACACCGAAAGCCAAAATTGGGTTCAATGGGTTCAGAGGTGGGTGGGATTGCCAAAGCCATTTTTTCCCATCCCTTTCCCACCTTTTTAATTTTATATAAAAAGTTGCCCAACATGTAAGACTGAATGTGCACAAGTTAAATGTGTGTAAACTGTGGGCTTGCTGTATTGGGTTCCTGGCTAAATTATATCATCTAGAACAACTCCCAAGAGACTGTGAGCTATCCTATTTTTAAAAGACATCCAAAGGCAGCCCTGTTTAGGGAAGTTTTTAATATTTAATGCTGTATTGGTTTTAACACTCAATTGGGAGCCGCCCAGAGTGGCTGGGGAAACTAAGCCAGATGGGCAGGGTATTAATAATAATAATAATAATAATAATAATAATAATAATAATAATAATATTAGCTCCCGGAATAAAAAAGTGGCAGTGATCTACCCACTTTTTTAGGGGGCCAGGCCAAAACTGTTGAGCTTTTTTTAGGGGGGCAGGCCAAAGTTGTTGAGCTTTGTTTACAGGGGCGACGCTCCCGCTCTGTGCTCACCTTCGGTAGCGCCAAAAGCCTTTTGCTGGAGTGACACACCAAAGTAGCAGGGCACCAGCACCAGCGGCAGAGTGACGAGAGACTCTCGCCACATCAGGACGGCCTGTGGGCGGATGCTCTTTTTTCCCTGTGGAGGAAAATGAACCCACGATCTACTGGTATCACCCAGGGATCGACCTGTCAATTGCGATCGACTGGTTGAACATCCCTGATCTAGAATATCTCCTTATCCTAGCAGCAGCATTCTATGTGTGCTTATTCAGAGCCCAGGAAAATGTGTAAAGGTAATTAGCTTAAAGCTAATTTAAAATAGATATTGTATGCATATTAACATGATTATTGATGAGGAACTCATTTTTTTTGGGGGGGTCCATTCATCTCTATGGTTGTTGTTTTTATGTTGCAGGTCCTAGATATCTCAAGTGGGTCAGATTTTCTCTCTGATGTGTCACCAAGCTGCAGCGACAGGGCTGCTCCCTGGGAGACAGGGCAAGTGATTAAAGCCAAAGATGTTAGTCATTTCACAGCTTGCTTGGGTCACCCAGTGCCATGTGATGTCTTTCAGAATATCGAGCAGAGGAATTTCATGACAGGCCAATACTTTACGTGAAAAGGGCACCATAATTAGTTCAAGTCTTGGAAGGAGTCCAATTTCTTAATGTTGACATATTTTAACATACATTATTTTAAAAGGGCCAGTATGCTTTGGTTTAATAAAACTGCAGTTGTGATGTTAGACAACATTGTAACTGGGAAGCGGGGAGAGCCCAAGAGTTGCTTATTTTAGAAAAACAATTCTGTGTAGACTAAATGTACAAGCAACAATTAGGAATCAGAGAGAAGGAACAGTAAGCTTGTATTTTATAATGCTTGCAAATCAAGCTGTCCTAAATGTGGGTAACCAACGTCATATAACCAACATGCTTAAGTCTAATTAAAGCATGAATGGGTTAATATCATGGAGTAAGCTGTCCTGCCAGACTTAGCTATATTCACTTTCCTTACTTTGGGAGGAATCTTTGTTCCTCCACCACCCCTTTTTCCTGAGGAGCTCAGCTTGTGAAGAGGTTTGAGCTGGTTGCTCCAGCTCAACCGCATGGCTCTCACAAGCCATTCCTGTGTTCCTATACCAATATCAATGCTTTCTGGTTCCTTCTGTATTTCTGCTTGATATGACCCTTCTCTTTCCAACCTCCTTGTTCTTGGGGGTGAGACCTTAGGAGCATAGGAAATGAGTTCTACAAAACAAGTCAATGTATGCTTTTATTGGATCAAGTTATGTTGTTTGCTTTTGAGTTCAATTAGGTTCAATATAGGGACGTGGGTGGTGCTGTGGTCTAAAGCACAGAGCCTAGGGCTTGCCGATCAGAAGGTTGGCAGTTTGAATCCCCACGATGGGGTAAGCTTCCATTGTTCGGTCCCAGCTCCTGCCCACCTAGCAGTTCAAAAGCATGCAGTACAAGTAGATAAATAGGTACTGCTCCGGCAGGAAGGTAAACAGTGTTTCTTTGTGCTGCTCTGGTTCGCCAGAAGTGGCTCAGTCATGCTGGCCACATGACCCGGAAGCTGTCTGCGGACAAACGCCGGCTCCCTCAGCCTATAAAGCGAGATGAGCGCCGCAACCCCAGAGTCGTCTGCGACTGGACCTAACGATCAGGGGTACCTTTACCTTTAGGTTCAATATACACTTGCTAAAAATTAGGACTTTTTGAGGAATTCAGTATATTGTGAATTCTGGTATAAACTAACTTGATCACTTCCCAGATTCATGTGTGAACTGGAACATAATTACCCACCAGCTGTCACACTTCACAAATGTTCCAATACAATTTTTACCTCTTTTTAAATTAAAAAAAAACCATCAACATAAATAGCAATTGCTGTTGAAAGCAAAGGCATGCTTTGAGAGAAAAATACATTTAAACATATTTATTTAAATGCAAAATTGCAGACACAGGACAAAACAGACTCATGAGTGAACACATGCAAAAAATAACTGGGATCAGAGACAGACTAATTCACCCATTCACGCTGAAAACTGTGTAGGTACCTGAAAGTGTGCCTCTCCCAATATCAACTACATCAGGCTTTATGGTAGGCAGGGAAGGGCTCATTGGTGGTGGTGCTGGGTGCTGCTTGATGCATGTTGACAGGACCTTCTTGGCAACAGTTTCCCACTTATGGAATGCCCTCTCTAGAGGTGTTTTTTATTTCCTCCATCACTAACATTTACGGTAGCAGGAATTTGAAAATTCACCAAGGCATTTAATAGCTGAAAGATACTGTACCTGGAATTCCTGAAATTATTAACTGTGACGATACGTGATTTAAATTTTAAAAAAGAATGGTACTGGGTTGCAGCAGTTCTACTCAGAGTAGAACCGTTGAAATTAATAGGCACATCACTAATTTGGGTTTATTAATTTCAGCGAGTCTATTCTGAATTTGATTGTTTTGCCACTTCATTGTTTGGTGCCCTTGACTCCTTTAGGAGGAGGGGTATGATATAATTTTAATAAGCAAGCAAATGCATAACACTAATGTACAGTGAGTGCTGCACCAGATTCTTGAAAATTTCAAACACATACACCCCATTTTACAATCCCAATCAGGTAGCAAAGTCATCACTGGCAAGTCACCACTGGTATAAAGGGCTGATGAGATGAGATTGGCTTGATTGGTCACAAGTTAGGCATGCCTGCCTTCCGAGGTGGCACAGCAAGTTTTAGGGTCAGCTTAGTACCCACCAGTGCAATATCTTACAGCAAGAAGTGAAGTCTGCATTGTATGAGCCAAACATTTCTTCCCTGCTTTGGTTCTAAAATTGTTGCGTCCAATTTTGTTTATGTCCCTCAGTTCTTTCGTATATATGCTTTGACTCCCTTTTCAATTTAGACACACCACTCTTGAAAAGTGATGAGCTTTTGCCACGCGGTGCTCATTTTCTAAAATATTGCTTTAAAAGTTATTGCAGCTTTAGCCTCATAGCACAGGGCTGCACTTGGCAACATGAAAACACAGGAGGCAGCAGGAACTTGGTACAGTGGTGCCTCACAAGACGAATTCAATTTGTTCCGCGAGTCAATTCGTTTTGCGAAAAATTAGTCTTGCGAATCGCGGTTTCCCATAGGAATGCATTGAAATTTCTTTTTTTGCCCATAGGAACGCATTAATTAAATTTCAATGCATTACTATGGGAAACAGCGATTTGCAAGACGAATTTTTCGCAAGATGAATTCGTCTTGCGAGTCACCATCAGATCGCAAGACGCATTCATTTTGCGAAAAATTCGTCTTGCAGGGCATTCGTCTTGCGAGGTACCACTGTAAAGCAGAAATATACTGGTACAAATACTGATGCAGAGAAAGCACTGCTTTGCCTTTGCCCTTCTCCAGAGGTGATTCCACAGCTGCAAGTTGCCAGATGCTGTCTACATGAATCCTCCCTAATGCAGCTTTTAAGCAAGTGTGATCCATCTGGCAGCTTCCACTATATTATTATAATTCCATTCTTGTTAAGACAGGGAGTTCCTGTTCAGAATTCAGAGCTGCAACAGCAATGGCAATTTCAAAGCACAAGGGGGTGGGGTGGTGAGCTGATTTTGCTCTTCTCTATGCTGTGTACCCAGAACCCGAAGACACACCTGCCTGGTGAGATTTCCAGCAGAGATAAATGTGCATCCATCATATATCCAGTCCCCAAAGTCCATAGGCACAACGGCATCCCATGCTAGGGACAGATCCACACTATGGACTTAAAGCACATGCAACACACATTTAAAGCACATGGTGGCTCCCAAAGAATCCTGGGAGCTGTAGTTCATTAAAGGAGCTGAGAGTTGTATCTATGTGTGGGGAAACTATACTCCCCAGGATTCGTTGGGGGGAAATCATGTGCTTCAAATGTATGGTGCGTATCTGCTTACTGAAACAGTACCGACCTGTCCACACCACAGATGGTGACAGCAGGACAGGAGTGGGGAACCGCAGACCCCAGGGGCCAAATGTGTCCCTCTAGACCAGGGGTAGGCAACCTAAGGCCCATGGGCCAGATGAGGCCCAATCGCCTTCTCAATCCGGCCAGCGGACGGTCCAGGAATCAGCGTGTTTTAGATAAGTAGAATGTGTGATTTTATTTAAAATGCATCTCTGGGTTATTTGTGGGGCATAGGAATTCATTCATTTCCCCCCCTCCCCAAAAAATAAATTCCGGCCCACCACGTGGTCTTAGGGATGGTGGACCGGCCCACAGCTGAAAAAGGTTGCTGATCCCTGCTCTAGACAACTCTGTCTGGCCTTTGAATCTACCCCAATCCCACACTCCCTCCACAAACACACTCCTCTCCCCAGACCACATTCCTTGATGGACCTGATTTACACCCTCCTTGTGTGTCTCTCCTTGGCTGCAGTGTGATCATACCTTGCCTTGGCGGAGGGTTTAGAAGGGACAGTAGTGTGTGTAGAAACTAGCCTATGTTTTTTGCATCTGGCCCCATCTACCACTGGCAGGGGGCCCTTGAAAGGGAATCCAGAAAAGAATGTGGCTTTGAACCAATCAGGGCTTCCCCTCTCACTGTGTAGGAGAAGTGAGGACTGCGTGGTCTTGCTTTCTCAGATGGCTGCTCTTCTGTTTTAGCATGCAAAGCTGTTGTTGTCAGCCCATCCTCAAGGGGATGACAAAATAGAAAGGGGTAATAAGAAGAAGAACAATTCGTATTAATATTTATCAATATGCATTATTTATAAAGTGCTTAAGCACCACACAAAGCATATTACAGAACATATAAAACTGTGAGCTGTCTGGAGAGAATACGCAGAGATATCTTCTTTCCCCCTTCTCATAATACTAGAAGTCAGGATTTGCCAAATGAAATTGACCAACAGTAAGTTCTTGAATAAGAAAAGAAAATATATAATTAGTATGGAAACTGCTGTCATAAGGTGTGTGGGGAATGCCCTACGGTTTCCAGGATTCTTGGACGGGGTGAGTTGGTAAATGTGCTTCCACAGAATCACAGACTTGCAAGGGATTCTGAGGGTCATCTAGTCCAACCCCCTGCAATGCAAGAATCTCAGCTAAAGCTTCGATGACAGATGACCATCCAACCTCTGATTTAAAAATCTCCAATGAAGGAGAGTCCACAACCTCTGAGGGAGTCCATTCCACTGTCAAACAGCTTTTACTGTCCAATTTCCCCCCCCGTATGTTTTGTTGGAATCTCCTTTCTTGCAACTTGAAGCCATTGGTTCTAGTCCTAGGAGAATACAAGCTTGTTCCATCTTCCATGTGGCAGCCCTTAAGTTATTTGAAGATGGCTATCATATCTCTTCTTAGTCTCCTCTTTTCCAGGCTAAACATTGTTGTTGTTTAGTCGTTTAGTCGTGTCCAACTCTTCGTGACCCCATGGACCAGAGCACGCCAGGCACTTCTGTCTTCCACTGCCTCCCGCAGTTTGGTTAGACTCATGTTGGTAGCTTCGAGAACACTGTCCAACCATCTCATCCTAAACATAGCCAGCTCCTTCAACCGTTCCTCATGAGGCTTGGTTTCCAGACTCTTTATCATATTGGTTGCCCTCCTCTGCACACGTCCCAGCTTGTCAACATCTTTCTTAAATTGTGGCTTTAAGTATATTGTGTGCCTGCAGCCCCAGTTGCTGGTGATGATGAGAAGAAAAACTGTGATCATACCCTGCTTGTGAGTTTTTCATGGATGGTTGGCCACCATTAGAACCAAATGCTAGATTGCTTAGGTCTGGGCCTTTGGTCTAATCCAACTTGGCTCTTCTTGTGATATTATGGAAGTGAGTGTCATATGAAGGACTGGGGAGGGCTGATGGAGAGATTTGTAGAGAAACCAAGAATGCTTCGAATTTAATTGAAGCAAAAAGGGAATTTAGAGGGATTTGCAAAGCTTGTTTGGTCTTAGAGGAAATTTTTACAAGCACCCAGAACTCAAACCTGAAACCAAGCTTGGGACGTTTTGCTAGTATCTCCACACCAGCTGCTAGTTTCCAAAGAGGTCAGGGGCTTCTCCTCACCTGGGCAAACATCACCATACTTATGGTGACTGGCTGCTGTTGGAAACAGATTTCTGAACTTTCATAGAATCATAGAATCATAGAGTTGGAAGATACCACGAGGGGCATCCAGTCCAAACCCCTGTCAAGCAGGAAACACCATCAAAGCATTCTTGACATATGCCTGTCAAGCCTCTGCTTAAAGACCTCCAAAGAAGGAGACTCCACCACACTCCTTGGTAGCAAATTCCACTGCCGAACAGCTCTTACTGTCAGGAAGTTCTTCCTAATGTTTAGGTGGAATCTTCTTTCTTGTAGTTTGAATCCATTGCTCCGTGTCCGCTTCTCTGGAGCAGCAGAAAACAATCTTTCTCCCTCCTCCATATGACATCCTTTCATATATTTGAACATGGCTATCATATCACCCCTTAACCTTCTCTTCTCCAGGCTAAACATACCCAGCTCCCTAAGCTGTTCTTCATAAGGCATCATTTTCAGGCCTTTGACCATTTTGGTTGCCCTCTTCTGGACACGTTCCAGCTTGTCTGTATCCTTCTTGAACTGTGGTGCTCAGAACTGGACACAGTACTCCACTTGATCTAGATGCTATACTCGTATTGATGCAGCCCAGAATTGCATTGGCTTTTTTAGCTGCTGCATCACACTGTTGACTCATGTCAAGTTTGTGGTCTACCAAGACTCCTAGATCCTTTTCACATGTACTGCTCTCAAGCCTGGTGTGAGCTTCCAATCCAGCAGGGGTCTACTTTCCCCTGCAATTTTAATGCAGTTTTAACATTTTGTAACGGTGCAAGCACAGCTGCTGTTACACCCCATTCCTAAACTCTTCCATATCAGTTCAGCAAACCTCAGGGTTGGACATTAATATGATTCTGCACTTAGTTACAGGTAGTTACAGGTACCGTAGGTAGCCGTGTTGGTCTGACGTAGTCAAAACAAAATAAAAAAATTCCTTCCAATAGCACCTTAGAGACCAACTAAGTTTGTCATTGGTATGTGCTTTCATTTGCATGCACACTTCTTCAGATTGGAGTCGCAACAAAATGTAGCTTCTAAAAATATTTGTAAAGTAACTGTACAATAAGGTGCTATTAAGGATCATTATCTCTTGTCATGCTCCACTGAGGATGGGCTTGAACCCACTCAGTGTTATTAAAGAACCAGATAATGAAAGATGATTATAAAAGTTGTAAGCATGCACCAATGGCCAATGACAGGAGGGAGCACCCTGTAGCTGAGACATTCCTTCTTTTTTCCCTTTAATGGATTTTACTTAAATTATGTTTAACCAGTAAATTACATTTAAAAACTAGAGTGCATGGAAACAATGCCTTAAATTGCATTCATCTCCTTTCATTCGAAAGAAACAAATGCAACATTTGATGGGAAAGAATATTTAGCAGCACGGAGCTATATTTAATGCAATGGAACAGTATGTCTCCAACCTGATCAAAGGAAGCTTCATTTTATTATGCTGTTAATGTGTCATTTAGGTAAACTCATAAAGAAATTGGCATGAAAATTACTTATGCCAAGAAAAAACATGAATCAGTCCTCTCTTGCTAATTTACATTCCCATCGAGAAAATCAGCGGTACTTGAGATCGCATCTGGGCTATTGGTCTAGAGGGAAGAAGCTAAGGTAGGGGTTGGAGAAGTCTCAGTCTGGGCCAAAGTAGTGAGTTGTTTGGGTGAAGAACCCACAACAACATTAGCAGCTTAATAGGAGCAAATGAAACCTGTGTCACCTGCCCTTGTGTCACCTGTTCTTGGTTGAGTTAGTAGCTTCAATGCCACCTATAGCCATTTATACTGGTGCTGCAGAGCAGCAGAAGGTACACAAGCTACATACCCTCCAACATTTCTCCAATGAAAACAGAGGTGTCCCCTCTAATATCTCTCCAATGAAAATAGGGGTGTCCTACCATACCCTCCACCGTTTCTCCAATGAAGATGTTGTTGTTGTTGTTTAGTCGTTTAGTCGTGTCCGACTCTTCGTGACCCCATGGACCATAGCACGCCAGGCACTCCTGTCTTGCACTGCCTCCCGTAGTTTGGTCAAACTCATGTTCGTAGCTTCGAGAACACTGTCCAACCATCTTGTCCTCTGTCGTCCCCTTCTCCTTGTGTCCTCCATCTTTCCCAACATCAAGGTCTTTTCCAAGGATTCTTCTCTTCTCGTGAGGTGGCCAAAGTATTGGAGCCTCAGCTTCACGATCTGTCCTTCCAGGGAGCACTCAGGGCTGATTTCCTTAAGAATGGATAGGTTTGATCTTCTAGCAGTCCATGGGACTCTCAAGAGTCTCCTCCAGCACCATAATTCAAAAGCATCAATTCTTCGGCGATCAGCCTTCTTTATGGTCCAGCTCTCACTTCCATACATCACTACTGGGAAAACCATAGCTTTAACTATACGGACCTTTGTCGGCAAGGTGATGTCTCTGCTTTTTAAGATGCTGTCTAGGTTTGTCATTGCTTTTCTCCCAAGAAGCAGGCGTCTTTTAATTTCGTGACTGCTGTCACCATCTGCAGTGATCAAGGAGCCCAAGAAAGTAAAATCTCTCAATGAAGATAGGGACGCCCTAAGGAAAAGCGGGATATTCTGGGATCAAATCAGAAATTGACACCGCTTCTGTAAATCCGGGACTGTCCCTGGAAAATAGGGGCACTGGAGGGTCAGAGAACCTACCATGGAAATAGAGGAAGTAAAACAAAACATTGGTGGTTTGGGCCCATTGGACTGGAAGGGCAGAAGGCAGGGAGACCAACAGTAGGTGGGGCTAGAGCCAACAACAGGCAGAGCCAACTAATGCTAGTGTTCTTTCCATCCTCCTCCCTTCTGAGTCAAGAACAAGAAGAGTCCTGCTGAGTCAGGCCAGTGATCCATCTTGTCCAGCATCTTGTTCTCACAGCAATCAACCAGATGCCTATGGGAAGCCCAAAGCAGGACCTGAGCCCAACAGCCCTCTCCCCACTTGTGATTCCCAACAATAGGTATTCAGGTGCATGCTCCTCTGACAGTGGAGGTAGAACATAGCTATCACATCATAGGTAAAGGTAAAGGGACCCCTGACCATTAGGTCCAGTCGTGGACAACTCTGGGGTTGCAGCGCTCATCTCACTTTACTGGCTGAGGGAACTGCCGTACAGCTTCTGGGTCATGTGGCCAGCATGACTAGGCCGCTTCTTGTGAACCAGAGCAGCACACGGAAACACTGTTTACCTTCCCACCGGAGTGGTACCTATTTGTCTACTTGCACTTTGATGTGCTTTTGAACTGCTAGATGGGCAGGAGCTGGGACCGAACAATGGGAGCTCACCCCGTCACGGGGATTCAAACCGCCGACCTTCTGATCAGCAAGCCCTAGGCTCTGTGGGTTAGACCACAGCACCACCCGCGCCTATCACATCATGGATAGTAGTTTTACAGAGGCAACACTGGGATTAAGGAAGAGGAAACTGACAGCCAGTGCTAGCCCCTGGACTGTTTGTAAGAAGGCAGGCAGGCAGGCAGGGGCTACCCAGTGCTGGCCCACCCATAAGGCAGGGTGAGGTGATTGCCTCAGACAGCAGGATTCACAGGGGCAGCAGATCCAGCCTTCAAGGAATGCATTGCCTGCTGCCACAGTGGCAGCAAGAACTTCAGCATGCTCCTTGCAGGCCAGAACTGTCACTTCCTTGGCAGGCCCCCACCAACACCACTTCTACAGCAGCATCTTGGAAAATAGGAGGCAATGCTAGTCTTCTCATACCCTTGTTCCTGATGCAGAACTTCACACCCTCCTTCTTCCTTGGCAGGAAGCAGCACCAGTTTGTGGTTCACCTCAGGTGCCAAAATGTTTTGGGCCAGCCTGGGGCTACCTCTCTCAAGATTCTTGGATGCTAACATTGCCTAACATCCGATCTGGTCCCAAAGCTCTCCTTGCCAGCTTGCCTGCCTTTTTTAAATGATTCCAATAATAGTTACCCTAGCAACTTGCTGCACAACTGAGTAACATGTTTTGTGTGCTCCTACTTGAAGGGGGGAAATGACACAATTTTCTCCATGCATATTAAACAAAATGGTTCTGGAAGACAATGGGGAAGAGGAAGGGAATGAGAGCAGTGTCTTTAACAGTCAGATGATTGGCAAGCCCCTCAACCCCCACAACATGTTTAAAATAGAGATGGTGGTGGAATTTGCTGCAAGTGGAACAAGCATCAAACTGGCCCCTCTCTTTGCAAAGTGGTCACATTTGCAGGGACCTCTGGCAGATTTCCCCAATAATTATTATAGATATAGATAATTTTTAAAAAAATATGATGACATTTCGTCCAATACAATTTGGTCAGCTACCATTACCATCAAACATTTTATCTTAAGTGTCTGCAAACTGGGTACGGCTGAAATGTGTATTCACTTTAACTTCTGTCTCACTGATTCATTATTGAGGTGATTGTGTTAGCCATTAGCCACCATTAATATTCATTGTTTTATTGCTAACCTTTCTCTCGCTTTTTGGCCTCCTGTGACTTAGCCAAATGCACAAAAAAGTCTTACGTCTTAATGTACATTCAATTGTAAATTATATATTATATTTTTAATAAATTATATCTATTAATGTAACTAAAATGGGCTTTACTTGTGAGTGTTAAAATTTATGCATGATACATATATCTTTGTAATAAGATTATTCCATTATTTATTACAACATTATAACACCACTTAATTTTTCTATCATCCTGATTGTTCCTATTACTTCTCGTTATTAACCCCTGCAAAGAATACAAACTCTCTATTTTTTTCTGGGTGGGTTAGGGGGTGGAATCACAAGCACACATCCGCACTTGAACCTTGAGGCAAGATACCGTACATACTTCAATGGGCAATTACTGGCTCTTTTAGTTTTTATCGAGCTCTGAAATTGCCATTAAAAATGTTAACACAATGACATTGTTTTCCAAAAGCCAAAAGACCGAATCATAATAACAAAACGAGAACTGAAGTGATGAACGCGTCAAATCATAATCTGAACTACTAGTACCAAAAATCAGTTTACATCCCTAGTTTATAATCCTCTACATCACAGCAAGAAACAGAGACAGTTCAAGTCTCTCCTTTGATGAACTTTTCGTATTTTCAGGATCTGCATCAGCATTCTTAAAGCTTCTCTGCTAACAAGTGGTTGCATTTCCTGCCAAAGAAGTAAGAGAGGAAAAGTAATCCAAGAACAACGTCTAGGAATGCAGGCTTCAACCTTGAAATGTGTGGTGTCTAAACTGCTAAACTCCCACAGCAGAGCTACCCTGGAAAATAGACACAGGAAACAGATGGAGCTCTAGACTGATTGAGTAGCAGCTTCCAAAGACTACCAGCTGCAATGCATGTAATACGAGCCAGCATCTGCCCAGTGTGCTTTGGAGGTTGGTTAAATTGGGCATGTTAAGATAGAGAGGGCGGGGGGGGGGAGGCTCTCTCTCTTGCTTCATTGTGATTGGCTAGTGCCTAAATTAACAATCCTGATCAGAGCAGCAGGTTGCTACTAGGATACAGCAAAGCAATGTATTGTTCCTGCAGCAGGTGAGGTCCTGAAGCAATGAAAAGTATTATTTAGTCCCCCAGTAGACATGGTGTTTGTGACACAGCAAGCCCTTGTGTAACTGGTTTGTTTGTTTGTTTGCTGTTTGTTTGTTTGTTTGTTTTAAGCCACTGCCTGAGCTTCAGAGTTCAAGGACACTTTCTAACCAGGCAAAAATATGCAAGGAGGGTGTGAAGTGGGTGTGAAGTGAGGCTGGTGGCTTGGGCAAAGAGAGCATGGTTGAGAATGGTGTGTGGCTGGAGGAGAGTTTCAAGGGCCAGACAGAGAGCTCTGAAGGGCCTGAGGTTCCCCACTTTGGTCCTAGAGGCTCTGTGACACTGACCTCTTCATGTTGAGTTTGGAAAGAGGGAATGTAATAAGGAACCACATGGGGAGGGCAGATTTTCCTCTAGGTATGTGAAGGTTTATTTATAAGCAGTTATAAACCGCTTGGTATTTTGTACATCTCTAAGCGGTGCCATAGCTGTCAAGTTTTCCCTTTTCTCGCGAGGAAGCCTATTCAGCGTAAGGGAATTTCCCTTTAAAAAAGGGAGAACTTGACAGTTATGAGCGGTGCACAATCTTGCAGTGCTACTATATTCAGCTCAAAAGCATGCCAGTGCAAGTAGATAAATAGGTACCGCTGCGGCAGGAAGGTAAATGGCATTTTGGTGTGCTCTGGTTTCCATCACGGTGTCCCGTTGCGCCAGAAGCAGTTTAGTCATGCTGGCCACATGACCCAGAAATCTGTCTGTGGGCAAACGCCAGCTCCCTTGGCCTGAAAACGAGTTGAGCGCCACAACCCATAGTTGACTTTGACTGGACTTAACCATCCAGGGGTCCTTTACCTTTACCTGAATTGACCTGGTATCTTCCCCAGATCTGCATTAGACAAAAACCTGAATGGTGGGTTGTTCCAGTCCTTAACCTCCTGGAATCAATGCAGTCTCAAGGCTTCAGCCCTTTTTTGCTTCTTTCCTTGCCTGTTAGCCTTCTCTCCCTTTGGCACCAAATTAAGAACTGGGGTACAAAAATAGACGTTTGGGGTTGCTGATACAGCATTGCTGGCGACGTTAGTAAAACTTAATGTGCCTGATTC
Source organism: Zootoca vivipara (assembly GCF_965207765.1). Taxonomy (NCBI): domain Eukaryota; kingdom Metazoa; phylum Chordata; class Lepidosauria; order Squamata; family Lacertidae; genus Zootoca; species Zootoca vivipara. The sequence goes on along the minus strand of NC_142590.1, from coordinate 75,872,875 downwards.
GAGATAACAACTATGCCATCTAGGCTTTAACACTTCATTTCACTTTATTCGTAATACAAGGCAGGCTCCAGGCTTCCAAAATGGTTTCGCATTTTCTCTTCTCACTCCGTGCCTGAAGAACTGCTATTCCTGGAAGAATTCAGCTCTATAAGATAAGGGATAATACTTTTTACCCCCCTTTCTTTTTCGCCGGTCTCCAAGGCCTGGCGTTTGAATTTAATGTGAATGGAATAAAATCATTTGCTTTTTATCAGCATGGTCCATGAACCATGGTTCGAGGCCAATATGCGACTCCGAGGGAAATGAGTTCAGCTCCAAACCCCTAATCCCCGCGCAGGATCATAAAATTGCTGCACATCACTCAGCACTGCTTAGCGAAAAATGACTGCCTCTGTGGTGGTGCTAAAAGGAAAAGATGAATTATAGCCAGTCTCCTCCTGACTGTTCCTGCAGCTTCAGGTGAACTATTTGTAATCACACCTAGATGGACTGGAGCAGAGGTGGGCAACCTTGTTGACCTGGGGCCCACATACCTGAGGTTGGATGGCTGTCTGTCATGGATGCTTAAGTTGAGATTCCAGCATTGCAGGGGGGTTGGACTAGATGACCCTTGGTTTCCCTTCCAACTCTACTGTTCTATGATTCCGGAGGCCTTGTGCCAGTGGTGGGTGGGGCCAGAGGCAAAAATAAGCAGAGGATTGAATGCAAATTTTACCTTTGTACAGTAAGCTAGTTTCTACATTGTTGTTGGTTAGTCGATTAGTCGTGTCCGACTCTTCGTGACCCCATGGACCAGAGCATGCCAGGCACTCCTGTCTTCCACTGCCTCCCGGAGTTTCGTCAAATTCATGTTGGTCGCTTCTATAACACTGTCCAACCATCTTGTCCCCTGTTGTTGTTATTATACATAGCGTTTTCTCAGCAGGGATACTGGAGTGGCTTGCCAGTTCCTGCTCCAGTTGGACCATGATAGTCAAAACTCTCCACTATGACCTGTCCATCTTGGTTGGCCCTGCACAGCATAGCTCATAGCTTCTCTGAGTTATTCAAGCCCCTTTGTCACGACAAGGCAGTGATCCATGAAGGGGTTTCTACATACACTTGCACAAACCTCTCTCTATCCTCTCTGTCTCTAAGCAAGAAGCAGGATCAGAGTTCAAGGACCAATTCCAGCCAAGTAAAATCACTCTCAGGCAGGGCTTTTAAGGAGTAGACAATTTTACGGAGGAGGAGGAGGCTATTGGTGGCTCCCAGCCATTATGGCTATGCTCTGCCTTCACAGCTGGAGGCAGTGATGGTTCTGAACATCAACCATAGGAGGGGGAAATGCTTGAGGGTTTCCCATAGACATGGGGAACAGGATGCTGAACTCAATGGGCCATTGGCCAGATCCAGCAAGCTCTTAAGTTCCTTATGGCAGATCCTTCCATTTTGAGGTGATGCTGCCTATTTTTTTCAGAGGGAGAAGAAATGGGTAGAGGGGAGTAAGTATCTCACCGGTGTAGAGAAGACTGGGAGATTCCTCCCCTCCCCCCCCCACCCCAAATCCTGCTTCCCCTCTGTATGAATGGTGTTGATGTGATAAAGGTGTTAAGTGGCAGAGTCTGTTCTTCCTCTGCTCTTTGCCTTCCCCAGACTAAGCTGATCTTCACAACCTCCCTGTCAGGAGGACTACACCAAGGCATACAAAAGACATTCATTTCAGCACAATAATTCATTTCTGGCAGGTGGAAAATTCCACCACGCTTTAGAAAAATAAAGATGACAATACCTGATAACAATCTTGGCGAAAGAAAGGGCTTCCCCTCCTCCCTCCCCTCCTTTTCAAATGCAAATTCAAAAGCAGGTAGGATTTCAGATTATGTTTTCCCTGTTCCATTCAGAGCACGTTGCATATAACAAATAGGTAATCTTTCTCCATTCCCTTTTGGGACAATTTGATTTTGTATTAGTAAACATAAGGAGAGAATGTGCCGTTGCTGCTTCTTTCAACAAAGCTACTTTGCCCTGTGATTTTAAACTGTATGCAAGCACAAAGAAAAGGGAAATTCAGAAATGGTTTATCCATGTACCTCACTAATACATAGGAGCATCATTTTATGGCTGCTCATATGCAGGAGCTGGAGGTTAAGAACCAAAGGGTCAAAGTGGTAAGGAATCATATTGGGCAGGGAGGAAGACAAAAAGAGCATCTAGGAAAGCATAGGTTGTTATAGCACTCAATATGCCATATTTTTCTAGAGCACTATTACAGTACAATCTGATACAGAAGCAAGTCTGGCAGAGTTCAGTGGGGCTTTCTCTCAGGTAAGTGGGTATAGTACAGATGCTTTAAACTAGCTTGTTTCACTCTTATTTTTCCATGACATTCAGTATATGGTCTGGTACACCTAGACAGGTTAGGCTAAGAAAGAGTAGCAGGCCCAAGGTCACCTAAAGAGGGGTTTGAGCCCAGGTTTTGTCAGTCCTAATCTAGCATTCTGTTTTCCACACTTTGGGTGGATCTACGCACAGGAAAAAACCCCGCTATAAATGAGGCAGAAATTAGATTGTTAGAACAGCAACAACCCTATGGGAAAACGTGTATAAAAATTTCATGCTCTCTGGCGCCATCTGGTGTTGCATGTTTATAGCGCATTCAAATCGTTGTTTCTTTACTAATGTACGTAACCAAGTCCTCACTGTGCTAAAAGGTTATGCTGAACTAGCTCAGTAGTGCCTTCTTGCTTATTTTTTCCCCCTTTTGGGGAGATTAAGAATGCGAGTTATACGTTTAGTCTGCTGTACCACCATATTGCGCTTCAAGGCAATTAAAATATAAAATATAAAAACGAACTCAAAATATACAATGCAGAAACAATTAAAAAAAAACAACCAGTCACACCGAACAGATAAAAACCAATAGTGATCAATAATTAAAACCTGCCAAAGGCTTTGTTAAGCAAATAGCTTTCACATGGTATCTAAAAGAAATAAAACAAGGTACCAGAGAAATGTGTTTTGGGAGAGCGTTCCATAGGGACCCATCACAGAAAAGACCCTGTTCTAGGTAGCTCCTTCCTTAACTTTTGCAGACACAAGTATCAGCACCTCAGCAAATAATCTCAGTAGCCCCTTTCATGTGTTCAACTAGGATCAATTGAATGTACATTTCTGGTCTAGAGCACCTTACTGCTTCCAAGCCAACCTTCTAGGGGAGCTCAGGCCAGCAGTGGGTGTGGGACCCCACAGTCTCATACTCTCACAAACATGCATGCAGGGCACACAACATGTACACCTCTTCCCACCCCAACAATGTATATACTTTGGGGTCCTTTTCCCCACCAGTGTCCAAATCACTGTGGTTCTCAGGCCACAGTCCTGGCTTGGGGAGAAGGGCAGATGAAGCCATTGGACTAGGGCAGTGATGGGTAACCTTTTGAGTTTGGTGTGTCAAAATTCGCCAAAAAACTGAGCATAACTCTGGTGGTGTGTCTCTTCGTGACCCCATGGACCAGAGCACGCCAGGCACTCCTGTCTTCCACTGCCTCCCGCAGTTTGGTCAAACTTATGTTGGTAGCTTCGAGAACACTGTCCAACCATCTCATCCTCTGTCGTCCCCTTCTCCTTGTGCCCTCCATCTTTCCCAACATCAGGGTCTTTTCCAGGGAGTCTTCTCTTCTCATGAGGTGGCCCAAGTATTGGAGCCTCAGCTTCAGGATCTGTCCTTCCAGTGAGCACTCAGGGCTGATTTCCTTCAGAATGGATAGGCTTGATCTTCTTGCAGTCCATGGGACTCTCAAGAGTCTCCTCCAGCACCATAATTCAAAAGCATCATTTTAGCTCCCAATTTTGTTTTCCCACAGATTTTTAGAAGTCGTATTGACCATCTTAGAGTGCCTGCTTCATCTTAACCCTTGCTTATGTGATCCTCAGCACCCAAAGGAGAAAGTCACACAGTGGATTTCTGCTTTTTTGTGCTGTTATGGACAGGAGAGGCCTGTTGAAGAAAACAATGGCTACAACTGGGTTTGGGTTAGAATGGGCTAAGCATCGGGACACATAAAGCTCCCTTGCTACTGCCCTCCTATGCAGAACTGACTTTAAAATGGTGTTTCCAAATGTGCAGCTTCGCAAATGTTCATTGCAAGAGCTTGCTTGTGCATTTACCACAATGCCATGCTCAGATCACACAAATCATCCATGCAAATGCGCTCAATTAGCTGTTTGCACATGCAGTTAACCAATTTGCACACAGAAACGTAGAAATCCTGAGTAGATAAATGAAGTGCATCATTGTGATTATAGTCACAGCGCAATTGTCTTGATTACCCTTGCTTGATGTAAAGATTACAGATTTACGGTGTGAACAGAAGAGAATAACTGCCTTGGGCTCTTTATAAGCAAACCATGATCTACAAGGAGAACTAAGCTGCTCAGTAAGAAGATATGGATTCACTGGTATTCACTTCCTTTGGAATTTCCGCAGGAAATCCAGTTTTTAAAACCATGGAAATTATAAATCTGGATTAAACAGGGGGAAGGAATATGGCCTGGTATTTTGATGAGATTGTCATCATGTGGGTGCTGTGAAAAACTTGCATGCAGGAGGAGCACAATAAACTGCCATGTGGAAATGCCCTTTATAAAGGAAGCTAAAGTACTCTGAAGCCACCTAGTGTGAGTGTACCCCTAGAGTATCATACGCTGTGGCAGCCAAGGGCAGATTAACCACAACACTCATGGTTATAGCCTTAGGTGCTCATGAATTTTTTTTTGGGGGGGGGGAGCTCAATTTTCTAGCTTAGTCATGAAGCTCACTGGGTGAATCTGGTGTTGGACGTGCAGCAGCAGAGACCATTCAGTGTACAACTTAAGGGTTTCATTCTGTTAGTGTTAAAGTCAGCTAGCCAAGAAGGGAACCAGTAGAGGTGTTGCTTACAACCAAGCAGAGCAGCATGATATTCACAGGGGTAGCACATACTTTGATTGGCTGCGTAGATCTGAAGGAGTTTTCCTATGTACGTTTGGTTGAATGTCTCCCTGATATTTACAAGGTCTGAACTAAGAAAGGCAAAACCTCTCTGAACCTTTCTTTTCAAATTATACATTGTTTGTTTTCAGTTTCCTCAGTAAAGTGTTATTGGGATTTCTCTCTCTTTCTCTCCTCTGTTACTTAAGTGGCTTTCCTGAACACCTAGACAGTTTGGAACCAGGATAATTAAGAAACTGCTTGTTCCCATATGATATTGACCAGTCACAATATTCTACCATCAGAGGCATGGCTGGTGGAACATATGAGAGAGGTAGTTAAAAAACAACAACAGCCCTGTCTTAGGAGAGCCATATGACACCCTCTCTCATGGCATTTCACCACCTCCTGAAAACTTTTTTTGTTAAGTCTTTTGCTTGCATGTTGGTTCATGCTTTTCCGTTCTCTTTGTTTTATAATCTCTGTGGTTTTGTCTGATATTTTATCTGTCTGTCATCTGTTGCTTTGAAATATTTTATATGGTTGTGATATTCTTTTTTATTTAATTAATTTTATTTGGGGTTTATGTTAGCTGCCTTGAACAGTTCAGCTTCGAAGTAGAAAGGTAGGGTAAAATATGCTTAATAAATAATATGTGCATAAAGACAGGAGCCTAGCAATCCACATGAAGATGAACATATACACAATAAATCAATATGAAAATGGTTTCTGGGTTGTAAAATGATTGTGTATACATAATCATTTAGCAAGAGCTAGATAGACAGACAGACAGACAGACAGACAGACAGATGATAGATAGAGTGTTTTTTCTATTTAGGGGTACTCTCATTTTCCTACTCTTATTGAAATACCGCCCCTCAAACTTAGATTCACAAAAAAGCACTAGTAGATAGATGATAAGATAAGATAAGATAAGATAAGATAAGATAAGATAAGATAAGATAAGATAGATGATGGAAGGAAGGAAGGAAGGAAGGAAGGAAGGTAGGTAGGTACGGGACTCCTGGACTGTAAAGTCCACTCAAATTTGACTATGGGGTGCAGCGCTCATCTCCACTTTTGGGTTGAGGGAGCCGGCGTTTGTCGACTGACAGCTTTCTGGGTCATGTGGCCAGCATGACTAAACAGCTTCTGGCACAATGGGACACCGTGACAGAAACCAGAATGCATGGAAATGTTATTTACCTTCCTGCCACAGCGGTACCTATTTATCTACTCACACTGGTATACTGTACTTTCAAACTGCTAGGTTGGCAGGAGCTGGGACAAAGCAACGGGAATGGGAACTCAACCCATTGATATCTTTCTGGGGCAGTTTGTCTGCCTTTGGTCCCCACCCTGCTCTCAGCTCTCACCTGTGGCTCCTAGAAGCTGTCAGCATTCAACAGCGACCACACCCAGGAAATGGCTTCAACTGGCTGGCTAAACCAGATGAGGGTTCCCCTGTATGAAAAGACTGGTTCCAGTGGATGGAGCAGACGAGAGCCATAGGGGGTCCAACAGTCAAGAAGCCAGTTTCTGCACATGCTATAGATGGGCAGATGGGTCTCTTCAACCTGGGAAGGTAGCCCATCTAAGAGGAGGAACACTCTGATCCTAAACCTCTGTTGCTTTGCAGAATATCTTTGGGAGAAGAAAAGGCACACTCCAGACCTATTGTGGGGGAGGAACATGAAGAAGGCCCTCTGATGGTGATCGCAGACTAACAGATTTTATAATGCTGAGTATGAAGTCCACAAAAGTTTTATGTCAGTCTTTTTAAAGTGCTGCAAGACTTTCCATTGGTTTTGCTGCAACAGATGGCTATTTCTCTGGAAATGAGCAGAGTTGTGGCATTTTGGTTCCTAAAACCAAGAGAATTGAGCTTGCCAAATAGGTCCAATTAGCAGCTCAGTACCAACATAGTGTCAACGCTCATTTTTATCAGCAACCAATAATGAGGCCGTAGATACTGGAGCAGAATTCCCAAAGCAGGTTGCTCTCCAGATGTTGTGGACTACCACTCCCATCACCTGCAGCCAGCAAGGCCATTAGTCTGAAATGATGGGAGTTACAGTCCAGACCATATGGAGGGTACCCAGCTGGGGAAGGCTGCACTAGGGGATATGCAGTCTGCCAAGAAAGGAATCAAGAGCAGGCAACATAGGCTAGAATTAAAGAGTAAAGCTTCAGTGGCCAAGTACAACACGTGAAGTTTCATCAACTGCTTGAAAAGAGTCAATATATTTGCAAACCGGGAAAATTCCATCAGGTCTGATATTTTAAACCCCAATGAATATTTATTTCCTAAAGGGATGATAATCTCCACAGCCTGGACACCACAAACACCCATCTGACCATATAAGCAGATCAATATTTTGCTTGGGCTAGAGAGGGTGCAAATGTCTCTCCCTCCTTTTCGCTACAAATAGGCTGTAAAAGCAATAAGGAGTTGAGTGCCGAATGTTTTCCTGGTAATTAATGACTGGTTCGGCTTAATGACAGTTGCCTGTACTTTGGATCATCAACTCTCCTAGCTGGTGGTCATCAATTGCGGGGAAATGCCTTGCGACTCTGTCATTATTACCTAATTGATAGGAGAGCCTTAGCATAAAGCAGAGCAGCGAATCCACTTTATAAATTAGTAACAGAAACTGGCGCATCCGCCCTGGAGGCTCAGAGAGTGGCCTCGAAGCACCTGATGCAACGCTTTTGTTGAAGCTAAGCAAGTCAGTGTCTACGTGAGAGGCCACTGGGACCTTCACATAAGCGGCTCTCAGCTTTCTAGAGGAGGGACGAAATAGAATCATAGAATCATAGAATCATAGAGTTGGAAGAGACCACAAGGGCCATCCAGTCCAACCCCCTGCCAAGCAGGAAACACCATCAAAGCATTCCTGACAGATGGCTGTCAAGCCTCTGCTTAAAGACCTCCAAAGAAGGAGACTCCACCACACTCCTTGGCAGCAAATTCCACTGCCGAACAGCTCTTACTGTCAGGAAGTTCTTCCTCATGTTTAGGTGGAATTTTCTTTCTTGTAGTTTGAATCCATTGCTCCGTGTCCGCTTCTCTGGAGCAGCAGAAAACAACCTTTCTCCCTCCTCTATATGACATCCTTTTATATATTTGAACATGGTTATCATATCCCCCCTTAACCTTCTCTTCTCCAGGCTAAACATACCCAGCTCCCTAAGCCGTTCCTCATAAGGCATCGTTTCCAGGCCTTTGACCATTTTGGTTGCCCTCTTCTGGACACGTTCCAGCTTATCAGTATCCTTCTTGAACTGTGGTGCCCAGAACTGGACACAGTACTCCAGGTGAGGTCTGACCAGAGCAGAATACAGTGGTACTATTACTTCCCTTGATCTAGATGCTATACTCCTATTGATGCAGCCCAGAATTGCATTGGCTTTTTTAGCTGCTGCATCACACTGCTGACTCATGTCAAGTTTGTGGTCTACCAAGACTCCTAGATCCTTTTCACATGTACTGCTCTCAAGCCAGGTGTCTCCCATCCTGTATTTGTGCCTTTCATTTTTTTTGCCCAAGTGTAGTACTTTACATTTCTCCTTGTTAAAATTCATCTTGTTTGCTTTGGCCCAGTTGTCTAATCTGTTAATTGTCTAATCTGTTAAATAAATATATTTGCATAATCAATCTAATATGCAATAGTTCCTAAGAACTATTCTCTGCCTTATTTTTTTAAGACCAAAGCCATTCTTGCCATGCAGATCTCTGACTGCCATCCTTCCTCATTTTGGGCCATTTGTAAATTTTCATTGTTTTCAGGAGCAGCCAAAATAAGTCAGGAGAGACCAAACAAAAAACAAAAAAACCTTCCAGTGTCAAGCCAGCAGGTCCTAAGTAAACAGCCCTCTCCACCCCCTTTCCCTCCCTCCGTGCCAAGCACTTCTGTTTCAGCTCTTTAAAAAGGAAAAAAAGAAACCATTACTCAGCCTAACATGAATCCTAATTAAAATTTTACACAGTATGTCTTTTAATTAGCCATGGCTGGAGTGGTGAAAGCTATCAATATGTACCAGGATAATTGTATGAAATGACTTTTCAAAAATGAACAGCAGGCATGAATCCACTTGACAGCAGGGGGTTATTGGAGAGACACACAGCGCAAGACGGGGTGCCTCAGATAATGTGGGCGAGATAATAATGCACGCAGCAAAACGACACACGCCACCATCTTTTACGCTCTGCTGGCTCCCCTGCAAACAAAAGTTGGCTCTGGTTGCACCCTGGACATCAGGAGGCACACGAGTGCATTTCCACACAAGAGCTGTGATTTCTAGTTTCCCTAGCTGTTGATTTATTTCGGCTTAAATACAGGGGTATGTTTAATAACAGCAGTCACGCAGAGCCGTGCACAAAAGCTGAGATAATGGCTACGCGCATAGAGAGAACAATGAGCCATTCAGTCCCATAGGGGTGGCGAGAGGGCGTTTGCTACTTTCAGATTCCTTACACGTAGAAATCAAAGCTGGAACATCAGGAACAAATGTTTGACCACAGACTACCTTCTGACTTCATTTCAGATCTGCCCAATAAATGCCAATTTCATGCACATCCTCCTCATGTTGAGTTTATCTTTTCTCGAGAGACACAACAGGTTCAGATGATTTAAAAGAAAATATCTAAGAGGTAGTTCATATGGGCATGCTCATCACACGATAACTACAGCAATTTCTTTTTTTATTTACTATTTAATTTTTATTCTACCTTTCCTCCAAGGAGCTCAATGTGGTGAACATAGTTCTCCTCCTCCCCATTTCTTTCTATTCTCACAACAACCCTGTGACATAGCCTTGGCTGAGAGATTATGACTGGCCCAAGGTCGCCCAGTGAGCTTAATGGGTGGGACAGGATTTGGACCTAGTCAGCACTCTAACCACTACACCTCACTGATCCTCAGTAAATGTATGCATTTCTCCCTTCTTCCATGTTGTACAGTTCTCAGTTGTTTTTCCCCCCAATTTCAAAATCCATGGGTTGCTCTCTGTCAAACTTCTGACACCATGTGTTGTCTGTTCACATAGAAACTCACTGCAAGTGGAGTTAGTCATTAAATAAACTTTAACTCATTCCAGACAAGTCCTGGGAACCTGCATAGAGTAGTAACCAACCTCTCTGGCTAGGCCACATTTCTTCCACAGCTCTCTGGGTGCCAGGTCCCCGTCTCTTAAAGGGGAAATTTAGTTGCTGCATCACACTCTTCCCATATAAAAACATCACTAAGAGAGGCTTAATACATAAAACAATTCATAAAATTATATAAAACAATCAAAAAGTCTTTTTCCCCACAGGCAGAAAGATGGTAAAATAATCAGCTAGGGGGACCCCATTCAGTGTGAGAGACCCCAGACAAAGTGCCTTCTGGTGGGACCAATCTTGCATTGACCCATCAGGCAAAACCAGCGATGGCAGTAGCAGTGCTGTACAGTTGGTTGAGTACCTGCATTTTAATTTCTCGCACTGCCCAAGTGAACCCAATGTAGAGTCTCTCCAGGACATTTAATAACATCTATAGGGTGCGGGTGGCGCTGTGGGTTAAACCACAGAGCCTAGGGCTTGCCGATCAGAAGGTCGGTAATTCGAATCCCCGCAATGGGGTGAGTTCCTGTTGCTTAGTTCCTGCTCCTGCAGTTCGAAAGCACGTCAAAGTGCAAGTAGATAAATAGGTACCGCTACAGCGGGAAGGTAAGTGGCGTTTCTATGTGCTGCTCTGGTTCGCCAGAAGCGGCTTTGTCATGCTGGCCACATGACCTGGAAGCTGTAGGCCGGCTCCCTCGGCCAATAACGCGAGATGAGTGCCGCAAACCCAGAGTTGGTCATGACTGGACCTAATGGTCAGGGGTCCCTTTACCTTTATAGGATGTAAGGTCAAGCTAGTCATTCACAAACTATGCATGTAGTATGCAGCTATGTATATTATTTTTCTTGTTTAGTATTTGGTTTTAGCATCAAAGGGGTTTCTCTATCCCCACCCCTGCCCCAGTCTCCAAGCAGTGGAATGGAGTAGGGAAATCTTTTTTCCAATCACAGTAGGGGAGTGAAGAGATAAGTCGCTGACTTCCCAGTAAGAAAAGATCCCTTCTGCATGTAATTATCTGGAGTGGGGGGGGGAGCAAGATAAATAGCTGCATGCCACATATTAAGTAAACATCTAGTTTGGCCCTTATCCCTTGCCCTTTCAACACAGTGGGAATTTATTCTGAACAAACATGTAGAGGATTGCATTTCACATTGGTTAATCCCTGGAATCAGAAAACCACAATTTAACCTTAGTGATTCAGTTAAACAGCATGTAGAGAGACTCCTGGTTTTGGGATTGAAAGTGCTCTGTAAACTCAGGGCTAAAACATTTGAATTTCGGGGCAGCCTCACCACATCTAGACAAACATCTTGAATGCCACATCCTTCCAACATTTAAAGTAGTCTAGTGACATGCACCACACAGTCCCGATGCTGATGCTACTATGGAGTTCATTGGTGTCATCAACACCACCTCAGATTGCCATACAATATTGCGCAGCTTTCCTATGTTTCCTGGAAATGAAAGAGAACGGATATTTGCTTTATTCTGCTCCATGTGTTCACTGCTACCCATGCATTCATAGTTAGCTCTTGATGTACCAGAAAATAATATTCTCAGCAAAAATGAATTGAGTGTGTGCCCCAATATTATTTCCTGATGGAGATGTTGATTAGCTCCACAAAATACATTGGTTTGTCTTGTTTCTTTGAGAGATATTTTTTTCTTTTCATTCCCAGCTGGAATAACTGGACATGTATCGCGGCTTGTAAACCATTGCAGCTGCATTTCATTTTTCTGTTGAAAACTAGTAAGTGTTCACAGTGGAAGGGAATAAGCAGCAGTGGTGGGCAAAAGACAAACATCAGCAGCCAACATATATATATATATATATATATATATATATATATATATATATATAAGCTGCAGTGTTACAATCAAATTGAACTGGTACGGTGTTCTGCCCAGGCCAACCGCCCCATGGTTTCCCCATGCTATGCCACTGGCATTTTCTGCTCTCCAGTTTACCTTTACAATTGTTGCTGCCTGCAGAGCTGTCATGCATGGAGAGTCTGCCTCCCCTTTCCGTAACTTCACAGATAAGAATTAATGAGCAGTTTATATTTTATAGTCCTTTTTTTCAGGCACCAGGTTGCAAGCAAAAATCCACATCCCTCCACAAGGAGAGCAGTTGGCTACTCTAATTCTTCCCCCTTCCCCCTTCCTCAACATCCTAGGCGCCAACGGGAAGTCCCTCCTCCTCTCTGCATCCTTTGTTCTCTAATACGTTCGGATCTCCTAGTTTGTGGGGAGGGAGGGTCCCCCCCCACTCTCTAATGACCTCTCTGCTATCTGTCCCCTCCCTTCTGTTTCTCTTGTCATTATCTCGTAGCTAGGTAACTCCTGTCTAATCTGCTCTGTGTCTGTGTCTCTCCCTGCTTCTGAGACCGCTGGAAATGAGGAGGGTGAATCTTTCCCCTCCAGCTCCTCTTCTGAGGAAAGCTGATCTGCCTGTGAATGCTTTCTCCCATACTCTGCTTCAGACCATTCCCTAAACACCAACACGGCTTGCAAATATAAAGAACAATTTTACTTGATTGAACATACTGAAGTGCAACGTGCATGTCAAAGCCTGGAGATACTTATAGACAAACAGTCAACTAATGGCACAACTCTGCCAGCAATGTATATAATAGGAACGTCAAAGCGCAGTGCAAACACGCAAACGTCCCTGCAGTTAGTTCTCTATTAAAAGCGCAAAGTCATGTAAACTGGGAACGGTCACAGGAAAGGATTCTTCACATAGAGGCAGGGGTCATGCGTAGATGGCAGACACAGACAAACACCTCCTCACTGTCCCTCGGTGAATGCAGTACAATGGATCAGAAGACCTGTACTCTGGATGATAAGCAGGTTTTGCAACAGCTTCTTCAGTTCACAATACAGTGGTACCTCGGTTTAAGTACACAGTTGGTTCCGGAAGTCTGTACTTAACCTGAAGCGTACTTAACCTGAAGCGAACTTTCCCATTGAAAGTAATGGAAAGTGGATTAATCCGTTCCAAACGGGTCCGCGAAGTACTCAACCTGAAGCATACTTAACCCAAAGTATGAGTGTAATTGGTTCTGGAAGTCCGTACTTAACCTGAAGCGTACTTAACCTGAAGCAAAAATTCCCATTGAAAGTAATGGAAAGTGGATTAATCTGTTCCAGATGGGTCCGCGGAGTACTTAAACTGAAAGTAATCAAACCGAAGCGTACTTAAACTGAGGTATGACTGTACCATATACTTAACACGATACATCAAGAATATAAGATCTTCACAGGCACAGCAAGACCATTCCCTGACAAGAGCTCTTTATGGCTGGTGATGTCACACCTCCCTCCCCACCCATGGCCCTAAACTAAGCTACATTCTGACCTGGCACCATTCAGGGCATTTTGGGAAGGGAAGAATGATGGTCTTTGGCCAGAATCCATCAAGTGGAGTGGTACAACTGTCACAACCAATGGCAGTGGCTAAAATAAATTTAAAAAATTAAGTGAGGGGATGGGGGGGGTGTCATGTTCAGTTGCTTCTGAAGAAAAGTTTCATGTTTGCTTGGTTCCAGCTTTTGAAACTTCATCAACTCAATGATGGTACAATGCTACTTGATCTATCTTTTATGCTCTCTGGGGCCGATATGGCTAGAAGATTCTACTGCAGATGCTTCTGAGGGATGCCTCTGATCTTCTTGTCCCCCTTAACGTTAATCCCAGGCAATGGAATGGAATTTGTTCACTGCTGCTACCTGTCGGTACCAATTATATCTCCTACAGTGGTTTACCCTCAAGCCTAACATTGGTTCTGTTTCCCTACGAAGCTCATAGGTTAGTGCCCAAGTAGAATATGTATAGGATGAGTCATTCTGGTGATCATGTTACACATCCACCTCCTTCATCAGGCATTCATCTTAATGTCAGTAAAATTAATTGCTAGAGAATTAACTAGGGATTTCTAGAAGGCGCCTTGCCCTTTTTAAGTAAACAAATGTGTTGTTGTATTGGATGAGCCCTGTGGAAAAATACAGAAAATAAAAAGTGCATGTGGCCTAAATCTCAACAGAACAATGGACCGATAAGGAAAATGAAATCTCTTCTGCAAGGGGACATCTCAAAATATAAAGAACCCAGTTTTCCTGAATCTTGCTTATTTCAAACCACCAGCACTTGTCCAAATTCTCTTCACTTAGTTCCATTATGTAAGCAATGTTGTGCAAGCAATGCATTATATTTTTTTTCTACATTTCTCTTCATTTGGGTGATGTTAGTGTGGCAAGAGGAATCCCATTCTAGCACCCATTGTCAGATAAGAGGATTATATTCACTTGTACAAGTGTCACAGTATTTTTTTAAAATAAAAATAAAAATACTGTGCACCATCTAAGGAGAATAGATGAATTTCTATTTCTGTCATCCATTGATTCTATTTCTGTCATCCATTGATATTTTATTTTTTTTAAAAAAGTAATAATGTTCCACACCTTTTCTGCTCAACCCTTTGTTTCCAAACTTCAGTATTTTCTATCAGTAAGAGTTATAGAACACTGGCCCTTTTATGAGGGGGTTCTTCGGAAATAAGAAACATTAATCATGAGTATTCCAGGCACATTTTCGATCATTATTATGTGGAACGGACATGAGAGGGAGCAGAGGGAATTCCATTAACATGTGTGCTCACCCCTCTTTCCCTTCTGTGCGCATAAATTCTTGAAGCCCTGGCTTCAGGAATGGTTGGGCAGTGGCCTGTGAAAAGACGACATCAGGCTGGACCTTAGAGAATGGACCACAGGGAATAGCAAGAAGCTAAACCCATTCACCGGCATGTCATCTGGAGCACCCACTGGGGAATCCGGGAGAGCTGTGGGCCAAGGCAGAATTACAAAGCACCAAAGAACAGTGGAGAATCTTAACTAGGAAAGAAGAAAAGCTTTTGATAACATGTAAACCAGCTGGACCCACAGTTACACCCTCATTTTTTGTGGTTTTGTTTCAAACACAAGGCCCTTAAGCTTCTTTTAAGGGATCCAATGGGGCAACTGTGCCCTCGAAACAAGAGGAAAATTGTGGGAGCTTGCATGCCACCTGTGCTTTGCTGATCTAAGAGAAACAACACAGAGAGCAATAATATACATCCACTTTGCAGCATGAGTGAAAGAGACTTGCCAGTGCCTGGATAATGAACAGCTCTATATACATGCTGAAAGCCAGAGATGTCCAAATGAGCTCAGTGTGGCTGAACAATCTTGATGTACTGCTGGTTGTGATGGTTTCTAGATTCCACTTCCAGGCTAGGGCTCCAACCCAGTGCAAATCTCAGCTGCATTGTTCCCTTCATTTTTATGAATACAGATAAACTCGCAATGAGTCAAACTGCCCAGGTAGCTCTCCAAGGCCATAAGACCTTGGAGGCCATAAGGTCTTTAAGCAGAGGCTTGGCAGCCATATGTCAAGAATGCTTTGATGGTGTTTCCTGCTTGGCAGGGGGTTGGACTGGATGGCCCTTGTGGTCTCTTCCAACTCTATGATTCTATGAAAAGGATCTCCTGTCTCCAATACGATATCTTTTTTTAAACTGGAGTTGCCAGGAATTAAACATGGTGCCTTCTGATGCAAAACATACATTGTACCATGGAGCTATAAGATCTCTGGGGGAAGGTTCCAAACAGAACTGGAAATCCTAACAGAACTACTCAAAGAGTGAATACCTAACTGCAGAGTTGGACATTTGGGCACCCTTCACATCACACATCTCATCTTTTCCCCTCTGAAACTTGGGAGTGTGCATTAAATGCTGACAATTTTTCATGAAGTCTTTTTAATCATCAGCACAGAATCATAAAATCACAAACTGATGCAGAAGTATAGCAAAACTGAGAAACTGAAATTGACAGATTCACCCATCCTTAGTCCCTTAGTCCGGCGCTTCAGTATAGGACTGCAAGTCCAATTAGGTGAAAACTTTTTTCCCCTTACAACTTCATGGCAGCTTTAAAGTTAATGTTCAGTAAAGATCTCAAGAGCACTCTAAATCTAAATCACTGCCCTGTCCGCCAGATATTCATGCCAATCATAGCCAATTGCAAAAGTTTATCAGACAGAATTTCTGGGTTGCATCCAACTCAATTCCATTCAGAGTTGACTCATTGAATTTCATGGAGCTAATTTCATGGATGCTGTTTAATTTCATTGGGTCTGCTCGGAGAATGACAAATGTTGGATACGACAGGATGATTAACCATCAGTAATGCCTAAAAGCCCATGTGGCTCTACGTTATAAAGGGTTTCAGCATGGCCCAGTTGTGAAGCATGACACGCATATGACTGATCAATAGCAAGCCTGTATTAATGCCACTGCAGATCTCAGTCAAATATATATAAATGTGCAACGATAATTGTTTCAGACTTTTCGTTTAATGATGTCACTTCCTAGGTGGGATGTTGCTTCTACATTGAGGAGCAAAGTTGCTTCATATACATGTCTGCATCTGTGCATGTCTGTTATGTCATGGTACGCTAACCAGCTTAATTGGGTCTAACATTGTGTACTAAACAGCTGGCTCGTGCTCCAGCCATAGGGAGAAAAGCTAATCCCAGTCAGCCTCTGGCAACAGGAATGGCTTTAGAAACCTTTTTAATAAGAGGGAACAAGATATCCAGCCATTGAAGTCTAAACTGTGAAGTAAAAGAGGAATCATTCCATAGTCTTTTCTGTGCACCTGCATTCTTGCTACTGGCAGGAGATTTTTGTTGTTGATTTCTGTTACATTCACCATTGAGATAATGTGGGTTTCACATGCCCAGATGGGGTGGTGGGGCTGTGGGGGCAGCCCCACCACCTGCCACCATCACATTCCCCCAACATTTGCACAAACTTAACAGGAGTTTTATTTGCATATCAAAGTATACTTTTAAGGGCGAAAGATTTATACGATCTGAAGAGAAACCAGAGTATACTTTTAGACCAGAGTATCCAAGGTGGTGCCCTCCAGGTGTTGTTGGACTACAACTTCCATCATCCTTGACCATTGGCCATGCTAGCAGAGTTATTAGAGTTGTAGCCCAGCAACATCTGCAGGGCACCACATTGGCTACTCCAGGGTGCAGAGCTTCTCATGCAAGGAAGGACCTTGATGGGGCCAGCATTCCTCCTTACATGGAGGAGCTGGACATCAGGGGAGTATGGTGATAGCACACAGGTCAGAGGGCAGACCTTTGGATGGAACCCCACTTCTGTGAGCAGCGGCGTAGCTAGCTGCTTGGGCACCTGGGAGTAGGGTGAGGGCAGGGCACGCCAGAACCCCAGTGCCTGAGCCCCATTCCACTCCAGTGCCCTACAGGCCTGTGTTGCTTTTTCGAGCCATGTGGAGCCTCCAGGTGTCCGAGCCACCGCATCACTCCCAGGAGAGACGCGTGGCTTGGGCGCGCTAAGTGCCACCCCCGTGGTGTGGTGCCCTCTAGCTATGCCTCTGTCTGTGAGGACCATAAATGAAGTGAGGTATAAATGCATCATGAATGCACTACACCAACTGTCACAGGAGATGGTGAATTTGGATGGCCATCTCCCAAGGGACAGCTCACCCTGGGGTGCAGAGAATCACTTCAGAAGCCAGTTCTCTGTGGTCCCCTTCAGATCAGGTTACATGGGTGTATTCCATTATTGCAAAATGGCTTCCAATATGACTTTTTAAAAAAGCAAATTCAACTTAGTTTTTCTGTTAACATTTCTTTATTACACACACACACACACACACACAGAGAGAGAGAGAGAGAGAGAGAGAGAGAGAGAGAGAGAGAGAGAGAGAGAGAGACAGCGCTACTGGATGAGCAATTGTCAGTTTGCAGATTGCGCCTAACTCCCACCATCTGTAGCTACATGAAACCTTTGTTGGTAATGCTTACATTACAATATGCTCTCCCAGCACGCAGTTTCCCAAACCTAGCTAAAGATTCTTCCTGGAGGTGCAGGAGCTGCGCCAAATGCTCTTCTGCGAAACCTTCACGGCATTCAAGCGAGAGATCGCTTGCTTACAGTTCCTGGCTGCCAACTGGATGACAATGTTGGTTCTTCATCTCATTTCCATGCCAGAAACAGAAAGTTAGACAAAACTAACCACTGTGTCATTACTCCTTTCTGGCACGTATTGCCTGGCTATGTAACTTTCATTTGCTATAGGCATAGAAAGACCACACAGCTACACTGGGCTTAAACACCATATGAGTTTGATTCTACTGCTCATTTATTAATGACTGCTGTATTTTCTCTAGCTGGAACCAAAATACAATCTTTAACCCTCAAGTTGCCATCACCCTTCTTTCTAGCCTTCTTTTTAGCCTGGAACTCTGGATTGAACAGTGGTATGGATTAGATATTAAGTGAGCTGCCATGCAAGAGCTTGCCCTAAAAGGCATGTAATACATACATGGATGCATCCACATGCATATGAAATCCAGTTTTATATATTCTACTCTAGAGTTTCAGGTTCTGTTTTGGAACTTGGCTGGAATTTGTTTCACAAATTCAACTTGATTTGAGAGCTCCTTCAGGCAACCTGTTTATCCTGATTTGCTTACCCAAAGCTTACATGGAGATTAGATTATACCTGGTCTTTACTGAGCATTCATTCTGATTTGTTTTCAGGGAGGTTATACAACAACAGGTGTGCTGTTGGAAGCTGGGGAGAACTCAGGGCAATGGGCTTGGGCTGAACAGGATTCAGAGCAGGAGACAGAGCTGGCATTGTCTTCCATGGCTAGGCAATGACTCTGCTGGTGGAAACAGATGCAGCCCCTTCAACAGAGTGTGCACATGCAGGCTAGTTCTCACAAGTAAGGTATGTGCCCTACTTTGGCTACAGAGCTTGGCAGGTGGGTGTGATAACTTATTGGGACAGCTTCACTGCTCACATACAATTTTGAATTTTATGTTCAGATCTTGGCTTTTGCCATTCTGACCTTGCTCCTAGCTCAGTTAACTCTTCCATCCTGTTTGTAGGAGCTCTGGGACTGAGTTAGCTTTTGCCTATGCACCTGCATTGTGCTCTGGTTTAATAAATGTCCTTCTCCTACTCTCAAGTAAGAGCCTTTGCGGTTGTGTCTGGGGTGGAAGCTACAGCACCATGGTCATTCAATAATTCAGACTTCTGATGGGCATTATTTCAAAATTATGTCATCCCAGAACCAGAGATGCCAGCATCTTGAAATAATATGGGGAGGAACTGAGGGGATCCACCTATCCCTGTATGCTGATTGCTGAGGTGGCTGTATTCAGAAAGATGTGTCTAGGGTCTAGTCTACCATACTGCTGGATACCCATCGACTATTTGTGCAGACTTATGTGATGGGATATTAAAATGTGTCCACATTATGTCATTCCTATGTCATTCCAAGAGAAGAGGCCAGGAGAAAGACAGGCATGAACAGGGTGATATTGATGCTGGGTCTCCATACACTTTTTAGAAAGTTGTGTGTTATATTTCATCCTTAGTCATGGGGCAGCAGTGGAAAGAAGCTGTGTGCTAGGCTTCCAATCCTCTGAGGGCACAAAAATATCAGAGATAAGCAAAAAAAAAAGTGTTCTGTTGAAAATGGAATGACTGCTAAATGCATGGCCAGAGGTTTGGGGGTGGGGGATATAAGGCAAAGCCCCGCTTATTGGAGGCCAGCAATCGGAGCACTGTAAGTTCAGTAGTTAGCCCACTCTACGTTGTGGAAATGGAGGAAAGACATTCCTCTCCATTGGAGAGCTGCTGCTAGCCAGTGTAGCTAATATGGAGCTAGACAGACCAATGGGAGCTTCTGATGCTCTTATCAGCTATCATCCCAGGTAGGAAGGCACCTCATTGTTAAAGCAGTCATTTCTCCACGGACAGCTAAGATAGGACCTATCTCCTTAAAGCGTTTTTATTCACACCCAAGGCAAAGGCAGACAAACTGAACTGTCAGACACAGAATAAGCCTTCGCCGACATGAACTGGAATGTCTAGCAGTTCTGAATTCTCCTGGTTTAATGGGGAAAGGGCAGGAAGCCAGGTAGGTGGTGCCTCTCATCAATGAGGTACACCTTTGCCAAATCCTTTCTGCAAGTGCAGGCCCATTTGGAAACTTGTGTGCCAGGAAAGGCATTCACAGTGAGCCTGCTCCCTAAAGTAGCAGGTGGTGATTCAATTGCTCTTTCCCTGTCCATACGGTGACTCAGCTGACAGTAAGTGAGATTTGCAGATGCTTATTGAATTTTGAGTTAGTCAACTCAGTTGGTATTCACTCAAATTAATTTTGCAATACAGCCTTTCCTCCCCCACTCTCCTCTCTCCTGGATGTACAAACTACAGTTTTGGAGAGGTTTATTTTTCCTGGTTGTTTGCCAAGAAGGCTGCTTCAAAGACGCACTAAAAAGCACTGCAGAAGCCTTTCTTGCAGAAACACACATTGTAAACTAATGATATTTTTTATGAACAATTAGCAACTAAGACCTACGTTCCACTTGCTTTAATTGCATTCTTTATGTTCTATTTTCAGTCTTTATACCTTTCCTTAGTTTCTTGCAGGTGAAATTTGTAAGGCAATTCAGTGAAATCACACAACCTGTCTGGGAACATTAGCAAATTTTGCCAATAAGTGAACGCCACTATATATTATATAGTGGTTGCAGGGTATTTAAAAAACACTTACTCACTCAAGCTTCCATGTGTTCCAGAGTTCTGTTTGAAGGATTTTTGATTTGTATTCCGGCCCTTTGTTTACAGCAGGCATGTCCAAAGTCCATTTTGGGAGCCCAATCCGGCCCATTGGTCAATTTAATCTGGCCCCTGTGGCAGTTATTTTCTTGGATTAAAATCCCCCAAAAAGCTCAACAACTTCAATCCAATAAAAAGCTCAACTACCCTGGGGTAAAATTGTTTAAAAAAGCTCAAAGGTCAACAACTTTGGTCGGCCCTCATGCATGTTCACTTCATCAAATCTGGCCCTCTTTGAAAAAAGTTTGGACACCCCACAGCATTCACATTACAGACTCTTGGAGGCTTGGAGGAAAACTGTGCAGGCCTGCAAGCATTGCATGTGAAGATGCTAATGCAGGGGTCCAAAATGTGGTGTTCATAGATACCATTGTGTCTACAAGTACTTCTTGTGTTGGCCACAAAAGGTCTCCGAAAATATCCCCTTGGAAAACCCACAATGTTCAGTCCCTGTTCATTGGTTCAGCCTTTCGTATGCTGGACATTTCCCCTTAAACATGCCCACATTAATTGTATGCCAAGACTGAACACTCACCAGAGCTTCTCCCTGTGGCTGAAGTAGATGCCTTCTCCCCATTGTCAAGGCCATAGCTGCCAAGTCTCCCGTTTCCCCTGGGAAATCCCCATTTTTCCAGCTGTTCCTAGCTGAAAAAACGGATTTTTTTTGTTTTTTTCCGGTTTATTCTGGTGCGGCGGCCATTTTGGAACTGGGCGGAGCATGCTCAGAAGCGACTTTTGATGCTGCTCTGCCCAGTTCCAAAATGGCTGCAGTGTGACTTCTGGCGCGGTGGCCATTTTGGAACTGGGCAAAGCAGCATCAAAAGTCACTTCTGAGCATGCTCCGCCCAGTTCCAAAATGGCGGCAGCACTACTTCCGGTCTGCTATTTCCGCCCAGTCCCTTATTTCTCTGACAGCAACTTGGCAGATATGGTCAAGGTAGATGACACGGGGCATGGCCATAACATACACAGCAACCGTCCCGATTTGACCTGGCCATCCCAGAATTAAAGGAGCCACCCCGGCTTCTGACTGGATCCTGGAATGTCCTGGTTCCCACTAAAGTTGCTAAACTTTCCTCTTCTACACAACTCTCAAAGGAGCAGGAGCTCTCTGACCTCTTGTTTTCCTGGTTCCCATAAACTACTTAGATATCAAGGACAGTTGAATGCATTGGGTGTAACTATACAATCTTAAACCAGATAAAATCTGAACCTCCACTCTTCAGGGACTTATGCTCCACTCCCTCTCATAAGGGTAAAAAGAATACAAAGTTGGGTACCCAAACTGTATAGAAAATTATTCATGTATACAGCGGCAAGAATGTTACTTGCCCAAAAATGGAAAGAAGAAGAAGTCCCAGCAAAAGAACAAAGACTTATGGAACATGCAGAAATGGCAAAACTTACCGGGAAAAATAAGAAATCAAAATAACAAACCTTTTGTAAAAGAATGGAAATGGTTTATTGAATATTTACAAATAAACCGTAAACAGATAAGAACATTGGCAGGATTATTGTAATAACCTGCAGTTTTATAAGATGACTAAATGAGTAAATTAAGTTAATTTGGAATATGCAGAAAATATAAAAAATAAATTTAAGGAACCGCAGAAAGAGGGAGAAGGAAGTTGAGTTTCAAAATGTTAAAATGATTGTAAAAATATTGAAATGTATAAAATTGAAAATCATAAATAAAATAATATTTTTAAAAAGAATAAAAAGTTCACAACAACAATACAAAGTCCAATACATTCCGACTTTTATTTTCTCTTAACGGAGCTTGTATATTTTATTAGTCAGTACTTTTTTCCATCACAAACTAAGCACAGGACAAAGTGTCTGCAAGTAAAACCACCAGCACCTTAACTCTTAACAGCTTGTTTTTTAAAAATATGCTAATTGCAACAGCTTTGCTGTTGCCAAAACAAGTGAACTAAGTGCCTAGTAAAGGTAAACAGAGACATTATAAAATGCAGGGGGGTAATTTTCCAAGTTTCTATTTAGGATTCATTTATATGCATACTTAGGCATGTGTGAGGCACTGTAGGCTGCCAGACTTTAAAATAATCACACTGAATAGCCTGATGGCACAGAACTGTGTGATGCATCAGTAACTACCCTAACACATATGGGCTCCTAAAACAAGGAACTTAGGCAATGATCCTATGCACACTTGGAATTAAATTTTATTCATTGCGGTGGAGCAAGGATAGCAATATAGAGTGGTAGACAATTAAATATTTGCACTAAGCAGAAGGATTAGACTCTAAAACTGTTGTGAAGGTTCCTTCTACCCTCCTGAGCAGATTTGGGGTGTGCACACAGGGCGAGGGGGAAATCCCATTGCACAAGCTCATTAGATTGTTAACTGATCATTAGAGCTTGTGCAATGGGATTTCCCCCTCGCCCTGTGTGCACACCCCAAATCTGCTCAGGAGGGTAGAAGGAACCTTCACAACAGTTTTAGGGGTGCATGGGGGGAGGAGGGGGAGGAGGAGGAGGAGGAGGAGGCAAGAACATTCCATGGTGCAAGCTTAGATTCCTGTGCTAATGGAATGTTCACCTCTAGCCCTACATAGCAGGTAATCTGTAGCTTCCAGTTGGCTTCTATGGCAGATTCCAGAGAGGGTCCCATTTTCCTGCCTCCAGTCTCCATCTTTGTGTGTTGCTGTGGGAGCTGGGCCGCCATCTTTGTAAGTTTTTGTAAGCTTTAGCTCTGAAAACGCCTGGAACTGCAGTAGAACATAATTCCAAAAGTGGGTTTAGGATGGCAACCCTCAGATTGGATCATACAGGCTGTAAAATAAAGTTTACAAACACTTTTTGAAGAGGCAAAGAGAAAGCTTCTGGCTGCATGAACACAGACTGTTTGAAACAGAGTGACAATAAACAGAATTTCATCTGCGCACACGGAACTGGCATGGACCAAGTCAGGCCTTTGACCCATCTAATTCAGTGCCTACTCAAAGTGGAATCAAGTTTATGAGACTATGGAAGCCTAAGATGGGTGTGAAAAGATAGACTGCCGTTTTTTACAGAGGAACAGATACTATCAACAGGTTTATGGCTGCCTGTCAGACCAGGGATTCGGATCCCTCCCCTGGTGGCAGTAAATAAGCAGATCAAATGAAAGAAGCATTCTTACCAGATAAGCTCCTTAATAATCACAGCTAGAGACAAAGGAATGCATATCTCTCCCAAAAAATGGCATAGCTCCCAGTAAAGGTTTACCCTCTCCATCCCCATTAATCTACGTCACTCCTACATCTGGTAATCTGAATTTGTTGCCATTGCGCTTTCTGTTCTATCACTTCCCAAGCCCGTCTACGTTTAGGCAAAGGGTGTGTGTGTGTGTGTGTGTGTGTCAGGAATGCTGTCCAAGGTCACTGAATCTGCCAGCTGTCTTTCTCCTGGTGTTTCATCTTCTAGTTGTTCCTCACCCAGTATTTCCCAGCTTTCCCCCTCAGGACTATGCCCTTCTGCAAACCACTGTTCTAAATGAATACTGTCCTCCTGCCCTTGGGAAGGTTCGGGGGGGGGGCTCCCACCATTCCTCCTCAGTCCAGTCCCTGAGACTCCCATTCCAGACATTCCCAATCCAGCCCGCGACGACCCCCGCCGCCCGCTGCCGCCGCCCGCTCTTACAGCGCACGGCGCGGCGGCGATCTTCGAAATCGGCAAAAAATCGCCGAAAATCCTTTGTGCGCATGTGTATGGGCCTCTCCCGACCCAGAAGAGGTCATTTCCGATGCACTTCCGGGTCGGGGGAGGCCCATACGCATGCGCACAAGCGATTTTCGGCGATTTTTTCCGACCGTGTACGTGTGTGCATGCGCACGGGCGCGCACTCCCCCGCCCTCCGGCCCACTGCGTGCGCACTCCCCTGCCCTCTGGCCCGCGGCGCGGTCGGCGCGGCGGGCACCGGCCCGAAGCCCGGTAAGTCTGGGGACCCCTGTCTTAAGAGATTTGTTACATCCAAGGGATGTTTTGTGCAAGTGCTTGATCTGTCACAAGCAGGACATTTAAATTTGCTTTCACTTCACATAATAGGCAATGGTTATAAGTACCGCACTTAGTAAATGTGGAAAGTGAAGACTTTGATGAGGCCACAGCAAGTCAAGTTGTTAGTGACTGAGTTCAGAATATTGAACTGGAGTGGCCAAGTGGCAGCTTGCAGGTCACATCTAGCCTCCAGGGTGATTTTGTCCGTCCTCCAGTAGCCCAAGAGTCTCAGCAACAGTATTTACCCCCATCATGAGGAATCATTTCCTCTGCCCTCTTAAAGATATAAGGTTAATATGCATAAAATGGTATTGTTTGAATGCATTGTATATAAAATGCTGTGCAGAATAGTTTGCCTTAGGCAGGAAGTTTAACTTAGAGCAAATGCAACAGAAAAGGTTGGATGTTTCCGTTTACTGATGACTCATCTTGGAAACCCAAGCAGAGATCTCTTTCAGCATGAGATGAAACCTGATAACTCAGTGTCTAAATCAGTTGTTAAAGCTCCATGATGATGGTTGTGGTGGTGGTGGTGGTGGTGGTGATGATACAAGCAAGTTGCTTGTATGAGATCTCTCTCTGGGACCAGAGGGGCAAAAGTTATTAAACTGTATTAAGAACCAAAAAGAAGACTGGGATGCATTGCTTGCTGTTTAAGAGCAATGTGCATTTTTGTTGTTGTTTAGTCGTTTAGTCATGTCCGACTCTTCGTGACCCCATGGACCAGAGCACGCCTGGCACTCCTGTCTTCCACAATGTGCATTTAGTATTTTGTAATGTTTATTTGTAACTATTTTAAGACTGTTTCCAGGAAAGCTTTGAAACCCATTTTTTTGTGGAGGGGAGCAAAATTCTACTCTATACAAGGTCCAGATCAGGGATTCAGGTGGCATCTACACACATATAAAAACGATTCTGAAAATGTTTTTTAAATGCATTTTTAAAAATACATTGAATTTTCCATAAGACTCACCATCGTCATCTAGTGTCACATTGTATATTGCACTTGAAACACACTTAAAATGCTTTATTTGCAGCTGTATAGCCAAGTCCCCAGTGTGCTGCAATTCTAGCATGCTCTCCAGCAATCCATCTACAATTCCTGTTCTCTGAGTCCTGGGTTGTTGAAAGGAATAAATGCAGTCCCCTGGACATTAAAGTAGTCCTCCCTTGCACACCCTGGGCATCCCCTAGCTTACTGGGGGTTCCTAGTGTGTTGAGTTTGTTCACCCTGCAGATTGACTGGGGCTCCTTCTGTTGAGGAAAGGCTGCTGCTGCAAAGCAGAACACAGAGGGCTGCATGGAGCAGGGTTGGTGGCTCATCAGCATGGCCTGCACAATCTACAGACATAGCTGTCCATGATGCATCTACTGCTGGTGACTGTTCTTGGCTTGAGAAAGATCCCCCAAACCTGCACTAAGGCAGGTAGCCCAAACTGTGCTTAAAACATTGGCCATCCCATTTGCAAAGTGCTAATATTTTGTTCTCTGAATGCTCAGCTGACAGCCACCCACTTCCTACTGTTGTAAGCCAAAAATGGCTTATTTTCTGAGTTAGGCCAATAAAACTCAGAGACAAGAAGAGTAAGGAGTCCATTTTGTTTATTGCAAAGCAATAGACTACTGTACAGTCGAATCTCTTGCAACCCCGTCCAAAGGTCAGGTAGGGGTATTTATAACATTTCAAACAAAGGATTTCAATTTAACCAATCATATTTAACATTATCTCATTCTAGTTTAGTACGCATGTCCATTATTACCTAATTCTAATTTAATACGCATGTGCAATAAGCATTGTTAATTGAACCTTGATTTTCAGTATCTGTTACATTGTGAGTTACTATGCGTGTTGGGAACCTGTGTTACGTGTACCATGTAACAACTTACTTTCTAGCTTATGAATTGCATCTTTGATGTATTAGCTGACCTTCTATCCCAGTAGGGACAGCTTCTTGCTAAATCATCAGTTTCTTTAAAGCATCAGGTTACCATAACTCTTTTAATATAAGCATATTCCAAGATTTATAGGGATTTACATTATCACCTTAATTGTGGCCCTTTGGGCCCCTGCTACATTTGCTACACTACCATCTCTGTTCCAGAATAGATGAAGAATGAAAGCATCAGCCAAAAGATGGGAAATGTATCATTTACTGAGATGCATCGATAGCCCCAGTATTTATAGAACATATTAGCTATTCAGAATATTTATCCAACACTCCAAATCAGCAGTTGTCGATATCTGCTTACAATGAAACTGAGTTGCTAAATAAGAATAGTAAACATTTCCTGGTCAAGGTTTGAATAGTGTTAATTTCCCTTTCATACAAAGAAATAAAGGTGCTTTTTTTGCTGCAGAGGCTTTCCCTTGAAAGCCATTTCAAACCCATCCCCTTATCAACACAAGCTATAGTTTCTAGCTATGATGTGGAGATGGAAACATTGTTTATCCTAGCATATGCTCTTTCAAACAGCATTGGCAAAATAAAAAAATAAAAAATCATATTCCTTTTTCAAAAGGAAGCTTTCTATTCCTCGCACAATTTCTAACAGTATTGACACTTCATAAACAAACAACGCAGCAAACACAATGATCTCTTGTTGAATGAGTGTGATAACAACATTATGAAAATGAGATATCTTCATGGAACATACTGTTTAAATGCTTATCTTCTGGAAGCAGGACACAAAGCAGACTCTAAAGGGGTACAATGTTCCTTTTGTGAAAGTGTGGCTGGGTCATGGGATGAATGCACATATCAGCTGTTGAAAGCAAGGAAACCTGAAAACTACGATATTCACGCATTCTGATACAAACTGACCTGAAATGCACCTCCCAGACTAGTGTGCAGAATCACAGAATCATAAGGTTGGAAGGGATCCCAATGATCATCTAGTCCAACCACAAGCAATGCAGGAATTTGCACCCATATAGGGATCAAGCCCATAGACAGCTACTCTTCCGATGTTTGTACTTCTCTCTGGATTTTCCAATGCAGTTTTTGGCTCAAAACATACAGGCATCATGCATAGCTGCCAAGTTTTCCCTTTTCTCGCGAGGAAGCCTATTCAGCATAAGGGAAAATCCCTTAAAAGAAGGGATAACTTGGCAGCTATGCAGGCATCTTTTGAGAGAAAATGTGTTTAGAAATGAGTATTTTGTGAAGAAATATGTCACAAGCTTTTCTCTAGTTCTGGAGTAAATCCCAATTTTCTATTGAAAAGACCATTACAAACATTTTCACATTTTTCTGTGAAGTCCTAAGCATGGCGTACATGTTTTCTTTTCTCAGACTATGCACACCAATTGGTCTAGGGGAGGGGAGGGGAGGGGTGGTTTTGGCAGTTTCAAGCTTACTATTTTTGGTTCCTGACATGTTAGACTATTGGATTTACCTAAATTTTCGTATCAGCACTATTATCATATTTACCTGTGGTGCTTGAATTCAAAAACTCACAATTTTTTTTCCTATAATGTGTATGAAGATTGTATGTATGTGCGCACACGCATTTTCATGTGGATTTTTTTTATATTAAAAATGCAGCTTTACATGAAAACAGGATGTGATAGACTTATGAATGAGCACATGTGAAAGTGACTTCGACTGACCCATCCATTCACTTCTAGTTTCAGGAGCAATTCCGTCACAATTGCTAACTGTATTGTTTGCAGCTGCCACAATTAGTTGAGTCTGTCAGGGTGGCCAAGGCTGGTTCGGTCATAAGAGGAGTTTGTATCTGTCACAGGGGATGCGTTGTGACTACTCTAGAGTAACGACTCTACAGACCTTTGCCTTTTCATGCTTTTATTGAGTGCAGGCTATTTACAGTGCTAGAGCTATACAGGATACATCCTCTTAGTCTGACCCAGAACCCTGGAATGGCACTTCCCGCGTTTTCTTCCAACATAAGAGTCGGGGCACCCCACATCTCCTCCCGCGTTTCCTCCTGCGTAATTCCGGAACCGGAGGGGAAAAGGGTCTCCTTTCCATGTTTTCCTTCTCCCCCTCTTCCCCCCCTCTCTCTTGCTGTCCCACGTGCAGCAGGGGCTCTCCCATGCTGCTAGAGCCCTGTCTCCTTCTTCCTCCTTCCTCACTGGACTCTTCCCCCTCCCCGCTGACGCTACTGCTGGTGGAAGAGCTGCTTCTCAAGATGGGAGGGGGCTCTCTGTACTCTTTCCCCCTCACAGTATCCAATGAAGTTATCCCATTATCACAATGGCATCTGCATGTGCAATGGGACTTCCAATCCCCTCCTTGCAGGCCCCTAAGTTCCCCCCATTCTGCTCTGGGGTGTTGGGGGAAAACCCAGAACAGATATCTGATGTGTGAAAAAACATGAGAAAAGGCAGAGGAAATCCAATGGTGCTGGCTGAAATCTCTGCACTAACAGGATGACTTTACCCAAGGACTGGAGGCTTCTCAAGCAGTGAATTTTGAGTGCAAATGGTGGAAAATGTTATCCAATACACTGTCTCTGGTGTCACTGGGTTGTTAGGGAGAGAGTATCAGTGGGAGCACTTTCAATATGGTGGCTGCACAATAAGAATATTCTGTTAGAGAAGCATATATACAGACATCAATAAGGAACCGTCCGTGCCCTAGTTGCACACTTATACCGGTAGAAAGTGCCTTGGAACAGTAAGTTCCTTCTCAAAAAGCAAAATCAACAAGCATCCCAACATTGTGTTCTGTGATATTTAACACTGTGTCACTTTTAACATCACAGCAGTGCTACACTAGAGATGTGCAATGTCAAGTAACACATTCAGTGTTACTTCACAGATCGATATCCAAAGTTTCCCCCCTCTCTTTGCAGGTTTGCTTTCCCTTATCTGTAACAGGACCATACACAACAAAGCAGTTGTGTTCTACGTGTCTAAACACCACATCAAAGGAGCAATCCTCATTATTCATTTTGCACACCAAAGGGAGACAGTAGGAAGTGAGAAGAAAAGACCAAAGGTGACTTGCAAACTCCTCTGTCTTTTTCAGCAAAGTTTTGTTGTATATTAGGCAACCCAGAAATGTTGTGGGTAATTAGAACTACACAATCTGGTAGAACAAAGCAATTGTGTTTAATGCTAAAATAAGAATACTGATAAGAAATAGGAGTCATCCTTACAGGCTTCTTCAAAGATGATTTCTTGTTGCCCACAGATATCAATAGCTCGCCTTTTCTAAAGCCTTGAGTTGTAATCTCACCATCGATCCACATTGGGTAAAGTTATATACACTAAAGGGTGTGTGCAAGAACTCTATTCTAAATGCTTTTGTGACTGTACTGAACTGCAGCATGATCCTAGGACTTACTTTGTTAGTGCATGGGATGCTGCCTAACTACAACAGCATCACCATAAATGCAATCGACTTTGGTGTTGCACCAGCACAACTGGTTACAATTAGAAGACCCATCACAGAAGCAGAGATAAACATGGGTAAACAATCAGCCAGGAAAATGACTCAGACTTTGACAGGCTTAGTCGCCTCTTCGCTCAGTGGATGCCCCCAATGAAAATTCCCTGCTTCCAATATATGAAATAAAATATGAACTGGGGAGGCTGTGTCAGGGATAAAGCTAATAAAGGTGTGCCAGAGGGAGGTGGTTTTATATTTGCAATGTCAGGACAAAGACTTAAGCCAAGCAAAATTTAGCATAGGCTAGAATGAAGCAGACCAGAAGGCTGTGCCACAATGAGTCCAAGGCAGGATGCAAGTAGCAATAACAAAGTTTCAGGACCTAGAAAATGAAGCCAAAATGTTGCAGAAAGCAGCTGGTTAGTCTCCCTTTCCTGCTTTCATTCAGAGGATAGGTGTACAGTGGAACCTCGGTTTACACCTACCTCTGTTTATGAACGCCTCCGTTTACGAGTGGTGTGAACTCAGAAGTGTTTACATCCGGGTTCCGCGACGTCGGATGCGCAGATCGCCTCTGCGCAGCGCGCACACGCACAGAAGCGTGCCTTCGGGGAGCGAATGCCTCCGTTTACAAACGCCTCCGTGGAACGGATTGCGTTCGTAAACCGAGGTTCCACTGTATACTTTAGTATATCAATCTGTATTCTCCTCTCCACCCCATCACTTACTAAATCACATATGTCATATATTACAAATATTATATGTCACCAGTGTAATATTTATGGGATTACCTTCATTACTCTAACATGGTTTGCTGGACAGTTAGTTGAAAATAACTCCCACAGAATTCAGTGAAACATATTCCCAAGTAAGACTTTTATCTGTTACAACTGTTGAGTTGGGCTTAACTAAGCATATCGGCCTTTAATCGTGTTTATTGGCCAGTTTACAGTGGTCCCAAAACCATTAATGCTTACAAGAAGAGCTGCTCCCCTGAATTCACAGTGGCTTCGCCTTACAGAAGCCTGTGTAGGATTACCATTTTATATACATAAGGTGGAAATGTATAAAAAAATATTTAAAAATTGTCCAGTAGCACCTTAGAGACCAACTGAGTTTGTTCTTGGTATAAGCTTTCGTGTGCATGCACACTTCTTGGGAGAGTGGGGTGGGGTTTTTCTTAGGAGGGTAGTAGGAGATGGGTGATTGACTCAATTGGATTCCTGTCTCATTACATATGCTAATCATCTGCATACTATCCCTTGCTTTTTCCTGTAGGAATAATTGCAGTCGTTAACAGTCGTCATGGATCCCCTTCATGGATCAATGCCTTGTTGTGGCGAAGGGGCTTGAATAACTCAGAGAAGCTATGAGCTATGCCATGCAGGGCCACCCAAGATGGACAGGTCATAGTGGAGAGTTTTGACTAAACGTGATCCACCTGGAGAAGGAACTGGCAAGCCACTCCAGTATCCCTGCCAAGAAAACTCCATGGACAAAGACAATAGGCATATAAAAGTTATGACGCTGGAAGATGAGCCCCTCAGGTCGGAAGGCGTCCAACATGCTACTGAGGAAGAGTGGAGGACAAGTACAAGTAGATTCAGAGCTGATGAAGCGGCTGGGCCAAAGCCGAAAGGACGCTCAGTTGCGGATATGCCTGGAAGCGAAAGGAAAGTCCGATGCTGCAAAGAAAAATATTGCATAGGAACCTGGAATGTAAGAACCATGAATGGAGGTAAGCTGGATGTGGTCAAAAATGAGATGACAAGAATAAATATCGACATCCTGGGCATCAGTGAACTAAAATGGAAGGGAATGGGCGAATTCAGTTCGGGTGACTATCATATCTACTACTGTGGGCAAGAATCCCGTAGTAGAAATGGAGTGGCCCTCATAGTCAACAAAAGAGTGGCAAAAGCTGTAATGGGATGCAATCTCAAAAATGACAGAATGATCTCGATACGAATCCAAGGCAGACCTTTTAACATCACAGTAATCCAAGTTTATGCACCAACTACCGGAGCTGAAGAAAGTGAAATTGACCAATTCTATGAAGACCTACAACACCTTCTAGAAATGACACCAAAGAAGGATGTTCTTCTCATTACAGGGGATTGGAATGCTAAAGTAGGGAATCAAGAAATAAAAGGAACAACTGGCAAGTTTGGCCTGGGAGTTTAAAATGAAGCAGGGCAAAGGCTAATAGAGTTCTGTCAAGAGAACAAGCTGGTCATCACAAACACTCTCTTCCAACAACACAAGAGACGACTCTACACATGGATATCACCAAATGGGCAGCATCGAAATCAGATTGATTATATTCTCTGCAGCCAAAGATGGAGAAGCTCTATACAGTCAGCAAAAACAAGACCTGGAGCTGACTGTAACTCAGATCATCAGCTTCTTATAGCAAAATTCCAGCTTAAACTGAAGAAAGTAGGAAAAACCACTGGGCCAGTAAGATACAATCTGAATCAAATCCCTTATGAATACACAGTGGAAGTGAGGAACAGGTTTAAGGATTTAGATTTGGTGAACAGAGTGCCTGAAGAACTATGGATGGAGGCTCGTAACATTATACAGGAGGCAGCAACGAAAACCATCCCAAGGAAAAGGAAATGCAAGAAAGCAAAATGGCTGTCCAACGAGGCCTTACAAATAGCGGAGGAGAGGAGGCAAGCAAAATGCAAGGGAGAAAGGGAAAGATACAGGAAACTAAATGCAGTTTTCCAAAAAACAGCAAGGAGAGACAAGAGGGTCTTCTTAAATGAGCAATGCAAAGAAATAGAGGAAAACAATAGAATGGGGAAAACCAGAGATCTGTTCAAGAAAACTGGAGACATGAAAGGAACATTTCGTACAAAGATTACCATAATCAAGGACAAAAGTGGTAAGGACCTAACAGAAGCAGAAGACATCAAGAAGAGGTGGCAAGAATACACAGAGGAATTATACCAGAAAGATATGGAGGTCTCGTACACCCCAGGTAGTGTGGTTGCTGACCTTGAGCCAGACATCTTGGAGAGTGAAGTCAAATGGGCCTTAGAAAGCACTGCTAATAACAAGGCCAGTGGAAGTGATGATATTCCAGCTGAACTATTTAAAATTTTAAAAGATGATGCTGTTAAGGTGCTACACCCAATATGCCAGCAAGTTTGGAAAACTCAGCAATGGCCAGAGGATTGGAGAAGATCAGTCTACATCCCAATTCCAAAGAAGGGCAGTGCCAAAGAGTGCTCCAACTACCGCACAATTGCGCTCATTTCACACGCTAGCAAGGTTATGCTTAAAATTCTACAAGGCAGGCTTAGGCAGTATGTGGACCGAGAACTCCCAGAAGTGCAAGCTGGATTTCGAAAGGGCAGAGGAACCAGAGACCAAATAGCAAACATGCGCTGGATTATGGAGAAAGCTAGAGTGTTCCAGAAAAACATCTACTTCTGCTTCATTGACTATGCAAAAGCCTTTGACTGTGTCGACCACAGCAAACTATGGCAAGTTCTTAAAGAAATGGGAGTGCCTGATCACCTCATCTGTCTCCTTAGAAATCTCTATGTGGGACAAGAAGCTACAGTTAGAACTGGATATGGAACAACTGATTGGTTCAAAATTGGGAAAGGATATACAAGGTTATACAATATACAAGGTTGTATATTGTCTCCCTGCTTATTTAACTTATATGCAGAATTCATCATGCGAAAGGCTGGACTAGATGAATCCCTAGCCGGAATTAAGATTGCCGGAAGAAATATCAACAACCTCAGATATGCAGATGACACAACCTTGATGGCAGAAAGCGAGGAGGAATTAAAGAACCTTTTAATGAGGGTGAAAGAGGAGAGCGCAAAATATGGTCTGAAGCTCAACATCAAAAAAACCAAGATCATGGCCACTGGTCCCATCACCTCCTGGCAAATAGAAGGGGAAGAAATGGAGGCAGTGAGAGATTTTACTTTCTTGGGCTCCTTGATCACTGCAGATGGTGACAGCAGTCACGAAATTAAAAGACGCCTGCTTCTTGGGAGAAAAGCAATGACAAACCTAGACAGCATCTTAAAAAGCAGAGACATCACCTTGCCGACAAAGGTCCGTATAGTTAAAGCTATGGTTTTCCCAGTAGTGATGTATGGAAGTGAGAGCTGGACCATAAAGAAGGCTGATCGCCGAAGAATTGATGCTTTTGAATTGTGGTGCTGGACGAGACTCTTGAGAGTCCCATGGACTGCAAGAAGATCAAACCTATCCATTCTTAAGGAAATCAGCCCTGAGTGCTCCCTGGAAGGACAGATCGTGAAGCTGAGGCTCCAATACTTTGGCCACCTCATGAGAAGAGAAGAATCCTTGGAAAAGACCCTGATGTTGGGAAAGATTGAGGGCACTAGGAGAAGGGGACGTCAGAGGACAAGATGGTTGGACAGTGTTCTCGAAGCTACGAACATGAGTTTGACCAAACTGCGGGAGGCAGTGCAAGACAGGAGTGCCTGGCGTGCTATGGTCCATGGGGTCACGAAGAGTCGGACACGACTAAACGACTAAACAACAACAACAGTCGTCAACAGGTTTACCATACCCATTGAGTCCATCACCCATCTCCTACTACCCTCCTGAGAAAAACCCCACCCCACCTTCCCACTATATATAAGGGTCTTGTGACTTCTGTTTCAGTTTTTTTCTGAATAAGTGTGCGTGCATTTTTAAAAATGTTTATATTTATTTCGACTGCGTCAGACCAACACAGCTACCTACCTAAATAAGGTGGAAAGTCTCCCTCAAACAGCACAAGGTTTAAATCTGTATGAATTATTTATAGAGGCCTAATTGTTCAACCATGGATGAGGAGGCATCTACTGCAATACACTCATCAGGTATTTTTGAACTCTGCTTTAACTTCAAACATCTGTTGCTAACATAGCCCTGGGTGTTCTTTTACTGTGTACACCATATCAGGCCACTTATACAGACTGCCGTTGTATAATATTGCGATGTCTTTAAATCTCTGTTGACAGCAGAGCCTTGGCAGATAAAAAGCAAGATATGATTTCCCCCTTTAAGGGGTGATTAGCTTGAGCAATGCTAATAGGTATTCTCAGTCTCCAGTCTAACATAGTCAGCCCTTAACCCACTGTGTCAGTTTGCTATATTTCTATCCCTGTGCGAAATAAAGCATCAGCATCATCACATACTGTTCAGAACAGCAGGAAGCATCGTTGCTCAGTTCCCCCAAAAGCCTTTGCCTATATTAAGCTTAGATTAGAACAAACACTGGAGACCGAGTCCTTCACCAGCATTTCCTGTGCCCATTTTGCCAAGTCTACAGGAGTGCAGAGCAACACATGGAATCTGCCTTGTGGCTTTTCACCTGAGCATTCCGTTTGGTCCGCCAGCCTTCCGATCTCTTGCTGATGCATATACATTATCCATGAACAAAACAGATGAGCTATGGTGGAAGCATTGTGGTTTTCCCTATCCAGGTACCAGAGTCACTGTACACCAACAAAGGAGAGCTGCCTTGAAGGGCCAATTGGATTTTTTTTTAAGTGAGTGATTTGAAGGTGTTTGGTGGGGTTGCTTATCCCTCAACTAAGTGAGATAACCTTGGCATGCATAAACAAATATAAAAGTTAATATGAGTGAAATCAGCATGAGCAACTGAAACTTCAGGGAGGTGGTACTTTGGAAATTTTCTTACCATCTTTGCCTTTCCCAGCAGTATGTCCTTTTTGATGCTATCAGCCCCTTCTGGAGGAGTGATGAGGAAGCCAGTTTTGAATCATAAGAACACAGAAAGCTGCCTTATACTGTAGTATTGTCTACCCTGAGTGACAGTGGCTCTTCTGAATTCCAGGCAGGGGACATCCCCAGTCCCACCTGGAGATGCTGGGGAATCAGGATTGGACCTGGAAGCTTTTGAATGCAAAGCATATAGTATACTATTGAGCTTTTGCCTTTCCCCATGCCTGGTGAAAAGATCCCATCCCCTCCTGAACCGTATTTACTTCCGTATTTGTGTCCAATAAATGTTTTGTGTTCTGATAATAAGTGGATGCCCATCTTGCATTTGAGGTTGAGGAACCATTGGCACTGTACTGTCATGTCCCATGACCTTCCTTTCAAGACT
Organism: Zootoca vivipara; assembly: GCF_965207765.1. NCBI lineage: Eukaryota > Metazoa > Chordata > Lepidosauria > Squamata > Lacertidae > Zootoca > Zootoca vivipara. The sequence continues at coordinate 75,836,624 of NC_142590.1, read as the reverse complement.
GATCTGGAACTAGTTGAGGCTTCCTCAAAGGGGGCAGAGCCCAGCCCCAGCCCATATCAGGAGCAAGATGAGTGAATGGCCCCTGTTAAACACCCCCAAACTGACACACACACACACACACACACACACACACACACACTTAAGGAGTCTGAAGAATGGGGGGACCTAACATATCCAACAGGTCACACAGCCCAGCTGCAGACTCACCACAATAATCCACAGGAATCCAGGAACATAGACAGTAGTCAGTCTGAGCCAAAGTGCAGACCAGTGTACTGTGCACTATATCTTTCGCAGCAGAAGGTCTCTTGAGCCTGAATTGGGAAGAAGAATGATGAAACAAAGTATATCTTGGATCACAAATGCTCCAGGAAAGGGTGGAGCAGACAAACTAGCTGTGAAACCTTTCAGTTGCTTCCTGGCTGTTGCAAAAGTTCATTGGATTAGGTCCTTGATGTGAGGTTTCTGGTCTATTTACCTGCTTGGTGAGTTCCCCTGCTGTGTCAGCAAACTTGCCCTGTTGGATAGATCCCTTGCTTCGATGATAAATGAAGAATCAGTACAGGACACATACCCAAGACTCTTGGCTGCCCACTGATTATCAGCCAAAGTCCATTATCAGTAGTACCACAACCCACTGACACTACCCAGCCAACAGAATGGCTGGGGCAAGTTCCACAAGGGGGGGGGATGCACTGGGACATCCAATCAGAGTGATCATGGGCAGGAGGAGCTGTGGGCGGGGAGGGGGGTTGCAGTGGTGCATGCTCTAGTTATCTCCCGCTTGGACTAGTGCAATGCACTCTATGTGGGGCTACCTTTGAAGGTGACCCGGAAACTACAATTAATCCAGAATGCGGCAGCTAGACTGGTGACTGGGAGCAGCCGCCGAGACCACATAACACCAGTCTTGAAAGACCTACATTGGCTCCCAGTACGTTTCCGAGCACGATTTAGGGAACTTTTTAACGTGTGACATTTTAATGTACCGTATTTTTAATCTTTGTTGGAAGCTACCCAGAGTGGCTGGGGAAACCCGGCCAGATGGGCGGGGTACAAATAATTTATTATTATTATTATTATTATTATTATTATTATTATTATTATTATTATTTAATTCAACCATATTCTGATTGGGAACTATGAAGATCTGCCAACAACCACATGTGGTAACTTTTACAAAACCTTTTGACTCAGAAGACAAAACACTTTGGAACAAGCAGGCTGGGGTTCACTGGAGACCCAAAATGGTGCTCTGAGTTACATGCAAACTATTTTTTCACAGCTTGTGCTATTGATGAACTGTCAGTTTACCAGGTAGAGCTGTTATAAGCTAAAGTACTTTGTCAAAACAATTCAGGGGCATTTGGAATCCAGGAGCTGCCATTGCATCACAATGAAACGAAGACATGTACACACATATTTATTATGTATTATAAAGCACTTTAAAGGATGAAAAACAAGCAAACTATGCTGCATGTAGATTGAATAAATAATCATGCATCCCTAAAGCTAGCCTTTCCCCCCTGCATCTTTTCCCTTTGAAATTTCTTTTTGTGAGCTTGTCTGCATCCTTCCATATTAAAAGTTGCTGCTGTGTTTCCTGGAGCAATATTTGTGGTTGTTGTGAGGGTTTGCTTAGTGTTTAAACAAGCTATTGATTTTATTTTCAGCGTAATTTAAGGTGGTAATACAGTTCTTATTTGATAACTACCAGCCTAATGTGCTCTGTGTAAACAAACACTATACCTCCAATTTATTATTTTTGTCATCAGAATCGACCAAGCAGCAACTAGCGTTGATGTGGGTAGATTCAAGAACTAAATGTTGTGTGAAGCAATAAGCAACATTAATAATGTACAGAAGTGCTACCAAAGGCTATGTAATTACCTGAGACGGGGGGTGGGTGGTGTGTGTGTTATATCCCACAGTGAGAGAAGTTTCGAGATAACTTATCATTATATTTTATCTTAAGAAGAGGAATAAAATTTCTGCCCTGCTCCATCTTTCACTTCAGGATATAATGTGCATATTAAAACCATATAAAATATCAAATGAAGCCAAGAGAAACAAAATGGAAATATGTGCATTAAACCCATAGCCAAAGAGGGACGTCTCATTTACAATCACCACCATTCTCCTCATTCTCATCCTCATCGACAAGTTGTCAGATGCGACCTACAGATTTTATTATCTTTGTAAATGTGGGGCAGAGTCAGGCTGGGGGTGTCATGGCTGTCATAGGAACACAAGAAGAGCCTGCTGGTTCAGGCAAGTGGCCCATCTAGTCCAGCATCCTGTGGACTACAGCCAGTGTGGTGTAGTGGTTAAGAGCAGTAGACACATAATCTGATGAACCGGGTTCGTGTCCCCGCTCCTCCACATGCAGCTGCTGGGTGACCTTGGGCTAGTCACACTTCTTTGAAGTCTCTCAGCCCCACCCACCTCACAGAGTGTTTGTTGTGGGGGAGGAAGAGAAAGGAGAATGTTAGCCGCTTTGAGACTCCTTCGAGTAGTGTTAAAGCGGGATATCAAATCCAAACTACTCCTCCTCCTCCTCCTCTTCTTCTTCTTCTTCTTCTTCTTCTTCTTCTTCTTCTTCTTCTTCTTCTTCTTCTTCTTCTTCTTCTCCTCCTCACATTGCCACCCAGATGCCTGAGCCCAAGAACACTCCCCCTTCATGTAGCTTCCAGCAACTGGTACTGTATTCAGAAGCACTACTGCTATGAAGGGGGCATATGGCTTCCCATAAAGTTCATTGGCTGCCAGTTAGCAACCAATGATGGTTTTAAGATGATGGTTTTGGTGTATGAAGCCCTATGCAGCTTGGGACCTGGGTATCTGAAATATTTGATTGATTTGATTGTTTGATTTCTTTACCGCTTAATATATTAAAAATATATCCAAGCAGTGTACAAAAAAACTGAAACAACAAAAAACTTAAACAAAACATTACTGGGAAATTATATACTGTATAATGAACTGAAAAGCATGTTTAAAATAATGTTTGTAAAAAATAAAATAAAATAAAAAAGACCAGAAGCTTTACTTTTCGGAATTATAGGAACAGAGCTACCTAAACTCAGGGGCATCGCAATATGAGGATGGGGCGCCCCGGGCTCCACTCTGCAGGGGTCAGCGCCGTGGCCCCTTGCCACCTCCACCAACGGCTGCCGCATGCGCCCGGCCCTAGCCTTGCCAGAGCAGACAGGGCGGCTTGCTCGGCTTGCATTTGATTCTTTCTGCTCAGGCGAGGCCAGGGGCGGGCCGCTGACACCCTCTCTGACTCGCCCCTGGCCTCGCCCAAGCAGAAAGAATCAAAGCGCGAGCTGGGCAAGCTGTGGCGCGGAGTGAGTTTTACAGGGCGGCCCTGTAAAATTCACTCTGCACCATGGCTTGCTCGCAGTTTGAGCTCCAGCACCGCTGCTGCGAGCACCAAACCCGCTCCGTAGCACTCAGCGTCGCTCCGTAGTGACGTATGGATGCAAAATTCCTTAATGGCTGTGCATTCCCACCACGTGTGCATATATGACCCTATATCATCTTTACACCTCCAGCAAGTTGGTGATATACATCTTCCCAAGTTTTGCTGGAGTGTGGTGCCATCTGTATTGCATTTTCATAATATTTTCTCTGAGATTGTAGCACTCCGTAAATTTAATATCCTCCCTCCATAATTTCTCCCATTGATCCATATAGATGTTATACCCTAGGTCTTGCGCCCATTCCACCACTGTCCCTTTCACCAATTCTTCTTTCACCTCCCATTCTAAGAGGAGATTATTTACTGTATTCTTGAAATGTATTAAGTTGAGATCCTTCCCAGTCTGCACCAGTCTGCACCAGTATTAGAATCTTCTAAAGTTTTTTTATTGTCGTTTGGCACCCTAGGCTCCTGGATAGGTTCTGTGGTTTAACCCACAGCGTCACCCGCGTCCCTAGTATAAATAGTATAAGATAAATAAATAAAATGCATACGGTACTATTGGAGGGGTTAGAGCAGGGGTCCCCAAACTACGGCCCGGGGGCCGGATGCAGCCCAATTGGCCTTTCCAATCCGGCCCGCGATGACCCCCGCCGCTCGCCGCCACCTGCTCTTACGGCGCGCAGCGCGGCAGCGCTCTTCCGGGTCGGGAAAAAAGCGCCGAAAATCCTTTGTGCGCATGCGTATGGGCCTCTCCCGACCCGGAAGAGGTCATTTCTGGTGCACTTCCGGGTCGGGGGAGGCCCATACGCATGCGCACAACGGATTTTTGGCGCTTTTCCCACCCTGGAAGCGCGCCGCCGCGCCAGTAAGCGCCCGTGCGCATGCGCACGGGCGCGCACTCCCCCGCCGGCCCCCACAGGCGCGCGCTCCCTCGTCCTCTGGCCCGCCGCGCGATCGGCGCGGTGGGAACCGGCCCAAACGCCGGTAAGTCTGGGGACCCCTGGGTTAGAGTTAAAGCAGCTCCTCTCTATTGGCCTGACTGCAGCTGTGCCAACAGTATTGAACTTGCTTCTTCATCTAGATGACGAGCAATCAACACCCTGAGCACATGGATTGCTGATGAGTTGTTCTTTACGAGGATGCCAACCAGTCGCAAAACAGTATACCAGGGTCATGTGCCCACTTGTAATTGCAACTGGGCAATAGAAACATTGCACCCAGAGGAACTTTTCTATCTCCTTCCCAATAAATGCTAGAGAACACTGGAAAGGAATCTGGCAGTCAGGACTAACATCCAGAGAATACTTTTCACTGCAGATTGTGGGACAAGTCGGCCCAGGAAAATCCCTTCCAAATCCTCCAATTACATAATGCAAAAATAGCATTGAATAGATTTTGCATGCTCTCATTCGGTATATATAAATTAATGAAATGTGATTCCTTTGCTACTTGTAAAGGAAGGTCAAACAGGCAATGCTTGTGGCTTTTGCATGAAAATAATAAGGCAAGCATCTGGAGGTGAAAGACAGAAAATATAAGCTTTGTGCTTCCACAATGGATGTCATTAAGCTTTTAATCCCACTATTGACACAGAAGGACACCAGTAACATAATAATAAGAGCTGGTAGAAACTTTCCAGCAGATTTATACAGGTTGTAGTCCTTGGCAATTGTGTCTCCTGAAGAAGTCTGACAAAGGGCAATGGTTCCTGCATTAGAATTTATTAGACAATCATATACACTAAGCAAACTAACACATGAACCTGGACCACAATTCACAGATGCTTGCACACACACAGATCTGGAGTGGATTTCCTAATTTACAGAAGCAGGACAGCACTGGACATATCCATACCTAATGTGCATACTATAGTGTATCAATTTATATACTGTGGCCATTGTAGATGAGAAATAGGTGTGCTGAGATGTATATTTTCCTCCATACCTCAGTCATTAGACTGAGGGAGACTGGTGTTTGTGCCAGCTCCACCTTATGGTGGACCATTGGGCAAGAGGTCTTCAGCAGGGCTGTCCCACCTCACTCTTGTAATCACTGGCCATTTCCTTGCTTCACTGAACCCAGTAAGTACCAGTATGCAGAGGTAGAGGCAAAGGCAGGTGCAGGCTGCTGCCTCCCCATTGCTCCCGTTGCTGCTGGCTCACTCAATACAAGGTGGCAGCAAGGAACAAGAACAGCAAAGCCAGTAGTTGTCACAACAGGGGAGGGAGACTCCCTGGGTTCTTCTGCAGTCTCTTGACACCCCCCCCCCCCCGGCTTCAGCCTCAGAGTCTGAACTGCTCCCTGTCACAGGCTCTTCCTGCTCACTAAACCCTGCTGCCCCTTCGGTATCCGGCACCTCCTCCCAATCTTCTCCCTCTGACCTCTCATCAGTGTCCCACCAACAATCCCCTGGCTATGAGCCTTCCTCCACTGGGGTTTCCCTTGGGGTTTCCCCAGCTGCTGCCTCCCATGACTCCCCCTCATCTGGCCAGTCCCTGACATCCAAGTACATGTGAGAGCACAGAGTGTGCAGGAATGCTTGGTGATGTGTGCAGGCTCCGCCTCTAGCTTCCCTGCCCCTGCCTACTCCGTCCCAGACGTTTCTGAAGGGCCCTGAAGGCTAGTATTTGCATTGGGCTGAGTGTACTTGGAAGCTTCCTCACAAATGAGATCTTTGCTCTATCAGGACTCCCACTCCATGGGAGGCTTCTAAGCACACTCAGCAGAATGTACTTACAAGCTTTTCTTTTCTTCTGCTTCTTCTTTTACCTTTAGAATTATTTTTATTAAGGATTTTCTTGGGTTACAAAGGTAGTGCAATGTCTCATTTTTTCCCCCTCCCATGTATCATTTTTTGCACATCGATTTTACTTGTTGAAACATTATATATAGAGTTGGAAGAGACCACAAGGGCCATCCAGTCCAACCCCCTGCCAAGCAGGAAACTTCCTGCTTGGCAGGGGAAACTTCTGAGCTTCCTGCTGAATGTAGGGAGGGAAGGGGAAGAGCAGGCCGGGACACCAATATTGTGGGTAGGGCCAGCACATGTGCCTCATGCCCGTTACACATTTTATCCCACCACACACTTTTGGACACCTGAGCGGGGCTCTTGTTAAGTGATAATAGAGGACTCTATAACATCAGCATTGTGGTTTGGGATAAACAGGAACAAGGGCTCATGCACACAAGCACAATGCTATGGTTTTTAAAAGAAAAAGAAAAGAAAAGAAAGCCATTACAGCGTACTCCCCTTGGAGCATTTCATAAAAAGCTTCCAAAAGCTGAGGAAAAATCTTTGCTTAGGTATAGATTTATTCTTTTATCCTCATATCCATACTTGACACTTGCCAAGGACGATACAGGAATTTATGTGCCTGGAGCATAAGTAAATCAGTAATGCGTGAGTGTTCTTCTTTTCGGCCAATATATTTCAGTCTGCTGCATCTCTTTTACTTTAAGAAGAATGATAGTGGTAGAAGTAAAAAAAAAAATTACCACATGCAAAGATTTTCAAACTACATCAATAATTATTTGGAAGGTTTCTTGTTTTGTAAAAAAAGCAAAACGAACAAACACCATCACCTAGAAAAAGGAGGAAAGGAAAGAGAGGCTCCTAAATCGCGTGCAGTGGGTCACATGCAGACCTATTGGAGCTACTTTTATAGAGAAGGGTCCTCTGTATTTGAAGCCCTTTATTGAACTTGGATCAAAGTCCAGTTTAAAGGTAAAGAACCCTAAGAAGGGAGAGCAGAAGGGGCGTCAAAGCTGCCCATCAACAGTTAGTGCCAGGACAGTACACAGAAATAAACAGTAAATTGCAAGAACTCGGGCCAGGAGGAAGATGAATTTCAAGTAAGTCTTCAAAAGGTTTTATTTATGTAATGATAGGATGAATTCAAATACCCTGTTTCTCATATTTTAAGACATACCCATAAAATAAGCCATAGCAGGATTTTTAAGCATTCAAGGAATATAAGCCATACCCGAAAATAAGACATAGTGATAGGCGCAGCAGCAATGCTGGCCGCGGCAGGAGGAGGAGGAAAAAAATAAGACATCCCTTGAAAATAAGCCATAGTGTGTTTTTTTTAGGAAAAAATAAATATAAGACATGTCTTATAATATGAGAAACACGGTAGGAATCAATTCCAGTATGATAATGAGGCAAATAAAAATTAATTCCAGTGAAAAAATCCCAGGACAAACATACTTGGTACACTCTGACCATTAAAACATTGCTGATGAAAAATTGGCGAAACAGGGTCTTGTCCTGGGATTTTTTTTCGCTGGAATTAATTTTTATTTGCCTCACTATCATACTGGAATTGATTCCTATTTGAATTCATCCTGTCATTACATAAATAAAACCTTTTGAAGACTTACTTGAAATTCATCTTCCTCCTGGCCCGAGTTCTTGCAATTTACTGTTTATTTCAGGATAGTACACAGAACAGACGTGCACAATTCACTGGTGGAATGTACTATATTTCTGTTTGATTATAGCAATTGTTTTTAAATCTGCATCTATACACATAAATCATGACTCATCTTTTCCCCTCTCTTTTGGTAAATGCATGTCCTCTCTTTTTTGGCACCCTAGAGGGTACATGAGTTCTACTGTTATGAGAAAGGGCAGGAGGGGGGATGTTAATCTATCCATTTTCTGTGCGCCACGCATAAATTTGCGTAACTCTATCATATCTCCTCTTACTTGCCTTTTCTCTAAACTAAAAAGCCCTAAATGGAGTTGCTTCATCCACTTGAGCCTTTCGGTTGCCCTTTTCTGAGCATTTTCTAGCTCTGTATTACCCTATTTGCAGTGAGGCACAAGGTGCAACCAAAATTGCTGAAGCTAGCGGGCTTGATTCTGGTCTGTGCCTGGATGGAAGACCACCTGAGAACCTTGTCAAGTTCAATGACAGAAGAAAGCGATGACATAGATGTTCCAAATAAAGCAACAGAAAATAATTTTTGTGTGTATAAAGAGGTAATTAGCACCATTATAAACTTTAAATAGCTATCATGGGATTCCCAAATGGGCTTGGGACATGGCCTCACAGGGACCTTAAACACCCCCCTGCCACAGTCCAGTCAAAAGCTACCCGCTGAAACTGTTACTAAGCTTCAAGATAGAAACTCCCATCAGAAGCCATCTGACATAAGGATAACATTTTTGGTAGCAGCCCCATGACTCCTGCAACATGTAGTTCTACCCTAGGAGAATGAGCCAGCCAAAGTTGAGCAATCATATGAATCCCTTGGTTTCAATGGGAAGGTTTAATAGGAATTCAGTGGGAGGGTACATTGAGAAGAATCCCGGATGTGAATCTGTATGACTTGCATTTTGATACCTGCATAGCTCCAGAATAATTACTTCTCATTCTCAATTCTCCATGCATAAAACAGGAAATAATGTACCATTTCCTGTTTGAAACATAAACCACTTTCCACATTAAACCACTGCATGCAGCACCAACCCTAATTAGTTGCAAACTCATCACTTTTTCTTTCTGTGGTCTAATAAACTAGCTCCAGAGTTCCCAAGGATCTTCAAAAATCTGGGCCAACCACCAACTTTCTTTCATTCTTCTCTCTCTCTCTCTCTCTCTCTCTCCCTCACCCCACCTTCCCTTATCAGAGCTTCCCCAAATCCCATTTTCAGGTTTGGCAAGAAATCCTACAGCACTTGCCAACAATAAGACTATGGTGTTTGTTACTTGCTATAAACAATACTTTCATCCAAATGGCCAATAGCCCACAAAGCTGATAAAGACGGAATATGCAATTCATTAAGGTCATTAAAGCTGGCAGAATGCTAGTTAAGCCAAAGGCCAGCCCATTCCAGATAATCTGTAACAGGCGTCAGCAGTGTCTTAATGCACATCTGTATTCGCACTAATCAGCTAGTCTTAAATCATGCTTAAATGAAACCTTTTGTCTGTGTGGCCAATCAGGCAAAGCATTCATGTGGGAATAGATGTTTGTTGCTGATAGTGGTCTCAGTATTGATTATGCAGCCCTCTTAATTCCTAATGCACCAGCAACAGAAATTGCCTAGCTCATCCCATTTAGTCCTTATTATCGCAAGCAGTTTTAAGCTCAGCCAGTTGTTTATAAATTAACCAGTTCAAAGGTCTTCGGGGTTAAGTGGGATCTGATTGGCAAAGTCACGATCAAAGTCTCTCTGGAAGCAACCCCAGTGATGGGTTCTTGAAGAAAGCCATACTCATTTGTAACATTGCTTTCTCTTCTCTTTACTGCCTAAGATCACTGCAAACTATCACAAATGTTTAAAAAAATAGGTCTTTTGTTGAAATTAGCATGATGGATGCCAGTTCTGCTGTCCATTCTCTGCTATCTATCTAGCACAAATGATTCATGGTCATTTTGGGCTGTCAAAACAAATAAAAAATTAAAAAAATCCTTCCAGTAGCACCTTAGAGACCAACTAAGTTTGTCATACCCGTGTTTCTCCAAAAATAGGACACCGTCTTATATTTATTTTTCCTCAAAAAAACACACTATGGCTTATTTTCAGGGGGTGTCTTTATTATTATTATTATTATTATTATTATTATTATTATTATTATTATTAAAGTATGGTACAGTTTAACCCAGGCATCCCCAAACTTCAGCCCTCCAGATGTTTTGGACTACAATTCCCATCATCCCTGACCACTGGTCCTGTTAGCTAGGGATCATGGGAGTTGTAGGCCAAAACATCTGGAGGGCCGCAGTTTGGGGATACCTGGTTTAACCTACAAAGTTAAACTGCCTATCACTATGGCTTATTTTGGGGGTATGGCTTATATTCCTTGAATGCTTAAAAATCCTGCTATGGCTTATTTTATGGCTACATCTTATTTTAGGAGAAAATGGGTAGGTATGAGCTTTCATGTGCATGCACACTTCTTCTTTTTGGGCTGTGTCTGTGGAGAGGAGTCCAAAGGACTTTTATTACTCCTTGACCATGTACACAAATTTTGGGAACAGGCAGCAAGCAGACCAGCCACAGGTAAAAAGTTATTATTCCGCCCAAACTGACAACTCACATCTGATCCTGTTGTACAGCTGTAGACCTCATTTTATAACTAGGCCTCCAAAACTTCACTAAATACAATTTATTACATTGCATTTATTCATATTAAATTATATTATATATCACACATACATCACACACATGTGTAGGAGATGGGGGAGCAAGAGAGAACACATTTGGTGTAATAAATAGTTAATGAAGAGCATTGTGATAGTTCTTTAATGCAATTTGGTGAGCTGCTAAATGCTTTAACAAGTGCAGCTGGCATATTTTGAACAGTCTGTTTGTCCCCTAGGATAGCAATTATGGAACACAGCTCATCTCAGGAGTAATTTTTGGAAGTTATGCATAAAACTTTTGCTAATCCAATTTGGTTCCCCTGGTGGCATGTTAGATGGAAGATAAGCTTTTCCCCTAAGACTGATGCTATGAAAAAGAGAGAGAGAAACTAAAATATGGATTTCTGCTGTAGGCATATTTTGCATCAGATCAAAATTATATGCAACTGCACTTTGTGTGTATGTGTGTGTGTGTGTGCGCGCACACACACGCATGCGCTGCACTAAACAGCATCTAAATATCAGTTGCTACTGTGCACTTGCATTAAATAGCACAGTAATAAATCCCATGTCTATCAACACTCAGCTCTTACTCATGACAACTAAATGTAACCTCCAGATGCAGAGGCATTAGACTTCTAAATGCCAATTGCTGGGGAGAAGATGCAAGGGAGAAATATTGCCTAAATGCCCTGCTTGTAGCTTCCTTGAAGTATCTGTCTGGCAGCTGTTGGGGACAAGATCAGCTATCCAATATGATTGCTCTCCAGATATTTGGGACTATGACTACCAATCATCCCCAATCATTGACCATACTGGGACAAGTGAGGGTTGGAGTGCACAACATCTGGAGGACATTGTTATGGGTACCAGTGTCCTAAATGGACCTTTGGTCTGATCCAGCTGTTATGCCAATGCAAGGACTTTTAGCTATGCAATGGAACCTCTCCTCCCTCTTCCTTTCCCTGTGTGCTCCTCCCTGTACAACCCCTAAATCTATTCTGAGGGTTTCCTCAACCCTCTGGAGCGAGTAAGTTTTATTGCACAGCTAAAGGTTATTGTGCTACTTAATACTTCCCATGAGTTAATTACATGAATACTAACACAGGGCATATCCACACCAGACATTTAAAGCATGCCATTTTAACAGTTGTGGCTTTCCCCCTGGGAACCCTGGGAACTGTAGTTTGTTATTAAAATGTGTGGAATTCTGTGCTCATACTTCCCTTATCACAGGCATCCCCAAACTTTGGCCCTCCATATGTTTTGGCCTACAACTCCCATGATCCCTAGCTAAGAGGACCAGTGGTCAGGGATGGTGGGAATTGTAGTCCAAAACATCTGGAGGGCCGAAGTTTGGGGATGCCTGCCTGATCACATCAAGACCCCATCTGCACTATGGATTTAAAGCACTGTTATACTACTTTAAACAGTCATGGCTTCCCCCAGAGAATCTTGGGAACTGCAGATTAAGGGTGCTGAGAGCTGCTATGAGACCCCGATTCATGGGGCGGTTTAATGGTCAATCTCTCTTCTCAGGGGATTCTGGGAAATGCAGCTCTCTGGGGGATAGGGGCCTCCTAACAAGTCTTAGCACCATTAAGAAACTACCATTCACAAGATTCTTGGCAGGAAGCTATGGCTGTTTAACGTGGTATGGTACTTCTTTAAATATATATACTGCAGATGTGGCCCTACCGTAGTTTGACCCTCCCTTATAGAGAAACCTGGCTTTGTAGGAACCCGACTTTTGTAGGAACATGTTTGGCATTGTAATTCATAAGCAAAGTCATTCTTGTAATTCTTTTGAACAGTGGACACAGAAAGTACAGAATACAAATGCGAGAAACCCAAACGGGATGCTCCAGATAAGATTTTAATACACAGGTGTTGAAGGCAGAATATATTTTTGGTGTCAAAATAGTGCATTATGAATTACTCACAAGTGTCAAATGACCCACAGGAAACCTCTCATCTTTATCACCATTACTATATGGAGAATCACATTCTGCTGCTCTACCGAATGAGCTATGCAAGTCAAGAAAAATAACACTTGGAATTTTGAACTGACTGTCCAATGTACAGTTCATTTCACTTCACTTTAATACAAATGTGAATAGCAGAATTAGTAGAATAGAAGACTAAAGTGTAAAGCATTTTATATAGGTAGTAGACTAACTGGAATCAGTGACACTGAATTCCTCATGCAACAGAGGCTGACTACAGAATCCATATGAAAAATGAGCAGCAACTTATATCATTCCAAGTGCAGCAATTATTCCAAGTTCATTGAAATTGATTTCACATTTGCAGGTTTGCAATGTAGATAACTGAAAGGGGCTTATTCTCAAGAAAATGTGGTTAGAATTGGACTCAAAGCAAGGGCTGGGCCAGGCATGGCCAAACTTGGCCCTCCAGCTGTTTTGGGACTACAATTCCCATCATCCCTGACCACAGGTCCTGTTAGCTATGGATGATGGGAGTTGTAGTCCCAAAGCAGCTGGAGGGCCAAGTTTGGTCATGCCTGGGCTGGGCAGATCAGTTTATTGCTGGTTCATGAAATTCGCTCCAATTAGAAGTATTGATGGCTGTCTTCAAGGAGACTGTGACAAATTCATGGAGTATCAATGGCTACTAGTTTCAAAGGCTATGTTCTACTTCCACTGTCAGAAGAAATATGCATCTAAATACCAGTTGCTAGGACTCACAAATGGGGAGAGGGCTATTTATTGCACAGGTCCTGTGAAACAAGATGCAGGATTAAATGGACCACTGGTCTGATCCAGCAGGGCTCTTATGGTGTTAATTTAGCATATATTCATTCAGAAATCCACTCTGTTACATTTCCACATTACCATTATTGTGGCCATTTTGATTTTAAAATCCATATGAAAATTTGTATTTAAATGAGGTAGTATGCACCTAAAATTTGGTGGACCTTTTGAAATAAATGGACCTATTGAAAGAAATTGGTTTCAATGGGTCTACTCTGAGTAAAACCTACCGGTAGCTGACTACTACTCATATTTTATCTCAATGTACATATTTATCCTAAATTCTGTATTATTAATGCATCTTGGCGCTTTATTTTTTAGTATTGGAAAATTCAAAGACACGTGAAATCTGAAGTCTTAATTTCACTCTAACCGATGTATTAGCCTGAGAGGTGTAGTTTGATTTTTAAAAATGCAAAGCAAACAACATTCTCATCTACCCCTTCCTAAAAACTCATGACTGACTGAACCCCACAGCTGATTTTCAGTTAAAATGAAAAGAACAGGAGATCCAGTTATTGATTTTCCACATCTTACGTGGTTTGGCCTGAAGATCCAGACAAGACCTTGGACAGCAACTGTACTTCCGTCAGCTTAAAAGGTCTACAGCCTCTATCTGTTGCTACCGTACTGGAAGAAGCAAAGATCACTAGTGCTGAAGCAATGATTCTTCAACATCAACTTCGGTGGACTGGTCATGTTGTTCGGATGCCTGATTATTATCATCATCCAAAGCAACTACTCTATTCCAAACTTTGAAATGGAAAGTGTAAAGCTGGTGGTCAACAAAAGAGGTTTCAAGACTCTCTCAAGGCAAATCTAAAAAACAGTAGTATAAACACCGACAATTGGGAAACACTGCCCTGCAAGCGCTCCAATTGGAGAACAACCTTTACCAAAGGTATCATGGACTTTGAAGATGTTCAACTCAGGAGGAAAGGGAGAAACGTGCTAAGAGGAAGGCACGTTTGGCAAACTGTCACTGTAATCAACTCCCATCCAGAAACCTATGTCCCCACTGTGGAAGGACGTGTGGATCCAGAATTGGCCTCCACAATCACTTATGGACTCACTGTTAAGACCATGTTCATGAGTGATCACCAAAGAAGAAGACTGTCTTTCTCCACTGTGCTTCCACTACTAACTTTTCCATCAATAAATTAATAAAATGCATGCTTTGGTCATGCCAGACTTAGCAATCTGCCTCATTCACTCAGAGCCATGGGCCTACACACAAAAAGAGCATGGATACTGTCTCCTGCACAGGAGGCAGAAGCCATTATTAAGGAAGGCTACCAAGAACAGACTTTCTTAAGCACTCTCAGTATGAAAGCCTTTTGATGGTGGAGGAAAGAAAACTACTGCATCCAATTTGAAAAGCTTGGATGTGGCACATAAAAAAATTCAAACCCATTTTGTTCCAAAATTCATTTAAAATGTTTAGACAAGGTTAAATTCGGTAAGAACTTTGTGCTGAATTCTTTTGGATTTCACAAAGTGCTATTAAGAATAGATAAAATTGAATCTACTGAAGAGCTTGCATTGGGAATTGCCTAAGTGATACAAAATACATCAGTTAAAATAACTGAATGATGTTGCATTTAGGCAAGCCAGTTTTATGGTAGACTGTAGACTATGGAAAGAATACAAAGGTAAGTGAGCTGCCTGTGTATGATAATTTCCTTTGATTTTTTTTGGGAAGTAAGAATATCACCACAAACTTATGGACAGAGAATAGCTTTATGGTTCTTTTGAGGGAACAAAAAACATGAGTGAAAACACATGTTAAGCTTGAACTGGCGATTAGGTAGTGTTGACATTATCTCAAGAGTTTTACTCTAACAGAGAAAAATGGAACAAACATATTGCCTACAAGATGAAAGGCTATTTATCACACTTCATCAAAACCTTTCAATAACAGTTCATGTTTACTTGCATCTGCTGCAATTTGAAGAGTCGTATTTTTGCATAAAATGTTAAACTTTAAATCAAAGGGATAGTAAATACAGTGAGCACGCAGTGAGAAAATATTGCAGTGCTTCCCATTTCAATTACACATTCATATTATGCATAGGAACTTACGCTTGGCAGCTAATTTCTAGAAAGAGAGTTGCTGGGCCATATAATTATGAGGAAGCAACATGTTCTAATTCCAGGTGTGTGGTGATGGGACCATAGCTCCTCACTGGTGAATGAAATGCACTGTGTGCCTGTGATAATACTGGTGATATCTCTCTACCCTGCCCTCCATTCACCTGGAACATTTAAAAACTTTCCCTCCATTGTACTGGATGTTCTTTTTCCTTTCCTTTTTCCTTTTCAATACAGTGGTACCTCTACTTACGAATAACTCTACTTACGAATGTTTCTACTTACGAATGGAGCTCCATCCGCCATCTTGGATGCGGTTTAGATAGGATTCTTTCTACTTATGAATTTTTAGATAGGGTTGCTTCGACTTACAATTTTTTTCTCCCAATGCATTCCTATGGGATTCGACTTACAATTTTTTTCGACTTACAAATGTGTGTTCGGAACGCATTAAATTCGTAAGTAGAGGTACCACTGTATTTATTTGTCTCTGGAAATAAGTACTCATATTCAATAACATTTTAATAACAATAACAATAATATTTGGAGTGAAATTGAGTGGACCAAAAAACTCTTTGCAAGCTGGTCTAATCAATTCTACCTTTCCACTGATAGGAAGAAGCAGAGGGAGTTACCCTTTCTTCAGTTACATTCTCCACTCGGCCATTAGGTCTGTGTAGTTACTAACCAACTAGTACTGGATCAGGGTTAGTGTCATTTTAGTGATAAGGTGTAAGTCAGACCCCTGCAACCAGCAGGATTGAAGCCTGTGCAGAACTGAGCAGAGGGTTCAGTCCTGCTTAGTTTGGCTTTGCATGTTTCCCCTCTTAAAAACAGGCACATACAGCCAAATTTAAGTGCAGGGCTATTTTAAAGTCCTCTTGCAGACAATCCAGTCTGCAAGAGGACTTTAACACCTCTTTGCAGAAGTTGCCTGCCTCTCATTCTCCACCCTTTGACAGCCTGGATCACCCCAGGTGGGGTCAAGTCAGTCAATGCGCAGCTCTGCGCAAATCAGCTCAGTTCTGGATTCTGGCTTTGGGCATGCCAATTTGGCTCACAATATCTTCAGAGGCAACCAAATCAGTGCAGTTTGCAACAGGCCAGTCCTCTTGAGTCAAAGGGGCATCTGACTGTTGGAAAACAGATGAAAGCTGGCTCCTCCATCTCCGGAACTGCCACACCAAATTAGGCGATGATATATCAAGAGGTGTCTAAATGCATAGAGAACAGACTGACAGACAACTTTTTGAAATATTTAATAGATGAGGCCACTAAAAGATACAATAACTAAAATAAATACCATATAACATCTAGTTTGGCCTTACTCAGATGAACTACAAAATCCAAATTCTGCTGTGTATGAGTAACATGAAACTACAATAAAAGTGCTCCTCGTCTCCAAGCATTGATTTGGGAATATGCTCATAAGCCAGCTTTCAGCATAATGATTCTAGGAACAGAAAAAAATGCCTCAGGCTCCCATTCAACCTATAAGTTACAATCAGAAATACCTGCTCTAACTCAGGCTGGAGGTGATTTGCAGCTTAACCTAAATTCACAGCAAAGGCAGTGTTAAAGAGACCTTTACCAAGCATTCTTTTCTGGGCTGTACCTCCTGTTTTATATTCTTTTGAAATGGAAAAAAGACACCTCCCCTCGCCCCCTTGCCCACAGAGACTAACTTGAAATTGGGATCACCAAATGTGAGGATGGTGTGAGAGAGAAAGCTTAAAATGAGAAAGCAGAAAGGACTCGAAATCTAAAGAAGAAAAATAACCCTGTGATGAAAACGACAAGTCCCCGAAGACAGAGCAATAGCCAAGTGAGATGTGAGAATTTGGAAAGCAGCACACAAAGTATGTAGTTAAAAGCTCAATAAGATACATTTTAAAATATAAAACAGATGATCTAGGCAGAATATCCCTCTCTAGCATGTGGAGGCTTGAAAGAGTTTCTCTCCACATGCACAAAGCTATAGGGTGCCAGGATTAAAATATATTGCTTTATTTGGAGGGTGGGGGGAGATGACTGCATTCCCTCTGTCATTTGCAACACAAACTATGAGTTGTGTGCGTCAGGTTTTCTTCCAATGAAGCAAATCTATGGTCATTGAAAAGGAGCCAAGGGACTTTCCAGCCACTCTTTCAAATAAAAACGAACAGTGCTAGTCACAGACGAAGCTTACTTTGGCAGCATTTGTAGACCAGTGATGAAATATTTCTTTTACCACCCACACTTGACAGAGATCAAATTGTGGGAAGAAAGTGTATAGGGCTCACCCTGAACCTTGTGGTCATACCCTCTCATTCACATCTGCAACAATAAGTCTCTGTGTGCAGATATTTTCCAACTCAAATAACCAATAGCAGCGGAGTGTCCATCTTGCGATGCAGGTGGAACACAACAATCTGTACACTTTTCTTTCACATTGTCAGGGGAAACCACCAGCCAAATGAGGAAGGTCCTCAAGAGCATGGAATGCAGTTGAAATGTTTGGTCCTCCCAGGTGCCTCTGCTGTCTCACCACCCCAAGCATCACTTTGATTTGCCTGGCATGGCCTGGATTGGCTTTAAATATATCTGGTTCCCAGTGAGACTCTAACTTTCCTTTGTGGCCCTGTAGCCTTGTTGGCTCCTGGAGTCTCTGTCTGATTCTTTCCTCTTGGTCCCCTTCCCCAGAATGTCCTGTCCCCATTAACTTCCCTGTGTACATGCTCATGCCATTCTGCTTTAGGCAAGAATTTCAGCTTAGGTCCGATAGACTGATCTCCCCTGTCCTTCCCCTCTGCACCCTCTTCTGGAGGTTCTCCTGACCCTCCTGAGCAGATCTGAGGGAGGTATGGTGTTGTAGGAATGCTGTGCATAGCTGCCAAGTACCCCGTATTTCCTGGGAAACCCCTGTTTTTTCTTACCCTTTCCCGCTGGTCTCCCGTTTGAGCTCCTCTCCCGTTAATCTCCCTTATTTTGGCTCCTGTTGGTGGCCATTTTTCTGGTGTCACTTTGCCCATCTATGGGCACCAGAAAATGGCTGGCACCGGCGCCGGAAGTCGTATCTATGCATGTCTGGAAGTGCGTAGACGCAACTTCCGGTGTCCCTTTGCCCATCTATGGGCACTGAAAATGGCCGGCACCGGCACCAGAAGTTGCGTCTACGCACTTCCGGACATGCGTAGACACGACTTCCGATGCCGGCCATTTTCTGGTGGCCATAGATGGGCAAAGCGACACCGAAAGTTGCGTCTACGCAACTTCCGGTGTTGCGCAGCTGCCGATCCCGGATTTCTCTGCGAGAGACTTGGCAGGTATGATGCTGTTTAAGCCCCATTGCAATAGCAGGAGACCTCTTTCTGGTGTCTGCTAGCATGCTGAGTTTGTTGAATTGGTCCATTATTCACTGCTGCCTGTGAGAGACAGCCTTAAGAGGGAAGTCTGTTTAGGGAAGCTTTTAATGTTTGATTGATTTCTGTATTTTAATATTTTGTTGGAAGCCGCCCAGAGTGGCTGGGGGAACCCAGCCAGATGGGCGGGGTATAAATAATAAATTATTATTATTAAGAGGGGAGGGCACTCAGAGCAGCTGTGTTTAAGTCATAGCTGCCAAGTTTCCCCTTTTCTCGCGAGGAAGCCTATTCAGCATAATGGAAAATCCCTTTAAAAAAGGGATAACTTGGCAGCTATGGTTTAAGTTGGTAAAAAGAAATTGCCTAGTCCCTTTCTGGGGGATACTGGAAAGAGACTGATGGGGAGTGTCTGGCATTTTGCTAATGTTTATGGGTTTTAGCCAGGGATGGGGAACTTACAGCCCTCCAAATGATGAACTCCAGCTCCCATCAGCCTCAGGCAGCATGGCCAATGGTCATGGATGTTGGGTGTGGGAGTCCAAAAATATCTGGTGGGTCCTGCTTAGGTCCTCCCAAGCTTCCAGAATGGGCTGGGCTGACTTTAATAGCTTCATCCCATGCCAAAGCTCATGATGATCAGCCTTCTCCACTCACACTTGCTTTTTCCTGCACAGGTCTTCCATACTTTTAATAGAAGATTCTGATTCGTTGTACCTAGCTCCTATTAGTATGGATGCACCTCATTCCCAGCAATATTTACTGTAGAGTTTTATTATTTGCAAATCTCTCTTTGGTGCTGGGCGTCCTAAATTATGAAAGCACTTATGCTACCTCATCAGGAAATTCCTACCCTGTTTTTCCTATAATGCAATGCAAATCGGAATATGATTAGCTGAGCTATTTGTTCTTTTCGTGGTAGATAAGCGGGAGGCCTCATTCTGTTTGTAAAGATAAGCCACTAATTGTCATGTCTGCTATCAAAATCTGTTAGCAACTTCAAGCTCATTAGTAAATCTTCTTGTGCTCCATCTGTAAGTGAAAAGGCATTTACAAATGTACAAAAGCTCATCTAAATTTTTAATAATGCATTGCATTTGTATTTTTGGCAATCAAAGCAGAATTAGCTTGATACTTGAGAACACTGCATAACAAGGAGAGCAAATAGCTGTAATATTTACCTAATGAAAAATTTAGAGGTGCAAGATAAAGATTTAAATACTAAGAACTATAAACTGGTGGTAGCATTTAATCAGAAGGTGCCTTGGTATTAGCATTTCCCTCCGAGACATACATGCAAAATTCTGTCAGCCACAACATAGATAATTGGACGAGGAAGGAAAGTGTCTGCAATTAAAGTTATTTAAGGTCAGGGGAATTATGTGGCCTAAAAAGTCTATAGGTGATGAGATCTCAACTTTGTACTTACCAGGCCCAAAGGCAGACATTACCCTGGAAGAAAACCTTCTTCCATACCATAAACCCTTTTCCAAAGAAATCTCCTGAAGTGCCTTACAATTCAAACTATGCAATTTCAGTATAAATCTGACAAACAAGGAAAGGGACCGTGGGGAGCGGAAACACAGAGGCAGCATTCCAATATTGTTTTGAATAGCTATCCAGTTTAACAAAGGCAAACTACCATTAATGATGGGCAATTCTCATTGACTCAATTTGACATTCGGTTCGCGTCTGCTTTCTCTCCTGGTTTGTAAACCTTGATCCATAAGCCACACACATGCACAGACGCAATATCATTTTGGCCTCTGGGAATTTTAGTAACAGCCATGTCCAGGAGCTGCTGAGAAATTCAAGTCTCTCTCCCCACCCACCCCTGCACCACCTATGCAAAATACAGGTATATATACACCTGATTTTTAAATTAAATTTATTCTTAGTTAATTAATCCACCTTATAACCAGCCTTTCCTCATCAAACAAAAGGCTACTTGGTTGAGTGTTCTGGTCACTTCACTTTCAACCAGAGTTTTGGCAAGGGTAAGAGGCTTAAAATTAAGACTACCATTGGGAAAGAACCGTAGCTCAGCAGAGAGACATACTTTGCATGCAAAAGGTTCCAGGTTCAATCCATGGCATCTCATAAGAACATAAAAAAGAGCACTTCTGGATAAGACCAATGGCCCATTTAGATCAGCATCCGATTTTCACAGTCCCCAACCACATGCTTCTGGGAAGCCTGAAAGCAAGACCTGGATTTGTCTAATCTTCTTTAAAAGCCATCCAGTTTGATGGCTGCCACTACTTCTTGTGGGAGTGAATTTCATAGTTTAGCTGTGTACGATATGAAGAAGTACTTTCTCTTGTCTGTTCTGAATCTCCCACTATTCAGCTTCAGTGGATGTCTTTGAATTCTAACGTTATGGGAGAGGAAGGAAAACTTTTCCCCATCCATTTTCTCTGCACCATGCATGACATTAGACATTTCTACCATCTCACTGGAAGGACAGATCCTGAAGCTGAGGCTCCAATACTTTGGCCACCTCACGAGAAGAGAAGACTGCCTGGAAAAGACCCTGATGTTGGGAAGGATGGAGGGCACTAGGAGAAGGGGACGACAGAGGACGAGATGGTTGGACAGTGTTCTCGAAGCTACGAACATGAGTTTGACCAAACTGCGGGAGGCAGTGGAAGACAGGAGTGCCTGGCATGCTCTGGTCCATGGGGTCACAAAGAGTTGGACACGACTAAACGACTAAACAACAACAACCACCACCTATTTTCCTCTAAACCAGGGGTCAGTAACCTTTTTCAGCCATGGGCCGGTCCACCGTCCCTCAGACCATGTGGTGGGTATTTTGTGGAAAAAATGAATGAATTCCTATGCCCCACAAATAACCCAGAGATGCATTTTAAATAAAAGGACACATTCTTCTCATATAAAAACACCAGACAGGCTCCACAAATAACCCAGAAATGCATTTTAAATAAAAGGACACATGCTACTCATGTAAAAACACACTGATTCCCGGAACGTCCATGGGCCAGATTGAGAAGGCGATTGGGTCACATCTGTCCCACGGGCCTTAGGTTGCCTACCCCTGCTGTAAACTAAAAAAAACAAACACTAAATGTTGCAACCTTTCCTTTTAGGGGAGTTGCACCATCTCAGTGATCATTTTCATTGCCCTTTCTTGAATTTTCTCCAGCTGTAGAGTTTCCTTTTTGAGGTGAGTTGGCCAGAACTGTACATAATATTCCAAGTGTGATCACACCATAGATTTGTAGAATGGCATTATGCTATTGTCAGCTCTATTTTCAATTCCTTTCCTAATGATCAGTAGCATGGAATTCACATTTTTCACAGCTGCCACCCCATGGCTGAGAGAGACTTCTGCCTGAACGCTGGTGAGCCATTGCCAGTCATTGTCAACAATAGTGAGCTCGGTAGACTAATGTTCTGACTTGATATGAGGCAGTTTCTTATTTTTCTGAGCTATTTTTCTGAGTCATGGGGAATGATGCAGTGGTTTGACCCTCGAAGTCTTAGTGATGAGTAGATTCCACACACAAGACTTTGAAGATGACTCTTTACTTGCAGGATGGCAACTATTAACAAGCCGCATTATTTACGCATATCAAGTCCAATACCATGTGCTTCTCTCCCTTGAGCCCAAGAGTGGGTCTTCTTGCTTCCAAAACTCCTTTCTAGCAGTGCATAAATTATCAGTCCATTGCTTGTCTGTCCTCATAAACTCCTCTGAACACAGCATCTGCTTGAAGTTTCCACATTCCTACATTCTTGGTCAATGAAACAACTACAAGACAACCACCTCTCTTATCTAACACACACACACACACTTAAAGGGAGTTGACAAATTATCAAGGTTTTATTTAACGTTTCTGTGACCTTGATTGGAGTCACAAGATTTTGCAGCTGTTACATTACGTATGCTTAGATTTTCTTTTCCTCGGTACATTTATTCTTTGTAAAACATATTTTCTAACAAACAAAAAACAAAAAACCCAGTACAAATACTAACAGCTTCCTATGTCTGCTATCCATAACAAATTTACCAGGGAGTACAGACACTTCTCCAAAGAGGTAGAAGTTCAGGCATCCACATTTCTGCAGGGGGGTTTCAGCTTTAAAGTGCTTAATGTCATTGTATGCAACTCTAGACTTGTTTGCATGTCTCTGTGTTCTTCTAGAGCAGCCTTTGCCAACCTGGTGCCCTCCAGATGCTTTGGACCACATCTCCCATCAGCTCCACCCAGCATGGTTGTGTTGCTTTCCAAAAACTTCTGGAGGGCACCAAGTTGGCAAACCCTGCTCCAGAAGAACTTGTAGATGTTTAAACACTCTAGAGTTATCTACAAAGGTGTTAAGCATTCTGAAACTGACCCAGTACCCACCTCAATGCTAACATACAGCATACAACACACCTTTTTTATTGTGTTTTTAATCCAGGCTCTCATTTTCTTGTCCCCTCACTGTTTTGCAATCTTCTCTTAAAAGGAGATCTTAAAAAGCAGTAGCAGGGCCAGAACTGTTATCCACCTAAGGTCGGGGTACAGTCCACCTGTGAATCCACTTCCAGCAGTTGAAGACAAATAGTGCTTCCTATTTCTTAAAATGAGGCACTACTGTGATGATAATCCAAACCCCTTCAAACAAACTACTTCTTTGTCTTTGCACCAAGCACCACTTTTGTCGCATTATTTTTCTCCAGTGTTGCAAACTGCTTAAGCACCATTTCATATTTCAAACTCAATACCAGTAAGTATCAAAAGGGTCCCTAGTATAATGTAATAGGAATTGGATCCTTTGATATAAATTCTAAGAGAATTTGAAGCTGTATAGCACCGTGCCGAGAAATTTCTTCTCCAGACAGTTAACTGTCTACCCAATATGATTTACACCCAAACATGCCTTTTATGTTGCAGAATATGCTTACTGCTTACCTTCTCACTGGTATGAGATGTCTGTTTTGCATTTTGCAGTTAATTTCAGGCCCAAGATCGATTGGGGGTTCAGCTGCTGAGTCACTAGAAAAGAAGCAGCTATTAGCTTGCCAGTATTTGGTCTTGAAATCATTGCTTAAAGAAGGTCGTGTTCCTTAAATCAGGGATGGGGAACATCTAGCCCTCCAGATGTTGCTGCACTCCACTTCCCATCAGCCTCAGTCAGTAGGGCCAATGGTCAGGAGTGGCTTGAGTTGTGGATCCAGCAATATCTGAAGTGCAATAGGGCCCTGTTGCAATCCCTACAGTCCTGAGTGACTCGGAATGTCCCCTGCCTGAACTGCTGGAAAGTCGCTGACAGTTAGTGTAGACAATATAGAGTTAGATGGTGGCACTGTGGTCTAAACCATTGAGCCACTTGGGCTTGCCGATCAGAAGGTCAGTGGTTCGAATCCCTGCGATGGGGCGAGCTCCTGTTGCTCTGTCCCAGCTCCTGCCAACCTGGCAGTTCAAAAGCATACATGGTGCAAGGTACCACTGTGGTGGGAAGGTAAATTGTATTTTCGTGCACTCTTGTTTCCGTCATGGTATTCCATTGCACCAGAAGCAGTTTAGTCATGCTGGTCAATTTATTTATTTATTTATTTATACCCCGCCCATATGGCTGAGTTTCCCCAGCCACTCTGGGTGGCTCCCAATCGAGTGTTGAAAACAATACAGTACAGCATTAAATATTAAAAACTTCCCTAAACATGACCCAGAAAGCTGTCTGTGGACAAACACTGGCTCCCTCGGCCTGAAAGTGAGATGAGCGCCACAACCCCATAGTCACCTTTGACTGGACGTAACCATCCAGAGGCAGTGATAGATTTTATTTTCTTGGGTTCCATGATCAATACAGATGGTGACAGCAGTCACAAAATTAAAAGACACCGGCATCTTGGGAGAAAAGCAATGACAAACCTAGACAGCATCTTAAAAAGCAGAGACATCACCTTGCCTACAAAGGTCCGTATAGTTAAAGCTATGGTTTTCCCAGTAGTGATGTATGGAAGTGAGAGCTGGACCATAAAGAAGGCTGATCGCCGAAGAATTGATGCTTTTGAATTATGGTGCTGGAGGAGACTCTTGAGAGTCCCATGGACTGCAAGAAGATCAAACCTATCCATTCTTAAAGAAATCAACCCTGAGTGCTCACTGGAAGGACAGATCCTGAAGCTGAGGCTCCAATACTTTGGCCACTTCATGAGAAGAGAAGACTCCCTGGAAAAGACCCTGATGTTGGGAAAGATGGAGGGCACAAGGAGAAGGGGATGACAGAGGACGAGATGGCTGGACAGTGTTCTTGAAGCCACGAACATGAGTTTGACCAAACTGCGGGAGGCAGTGGAAGACAGAAGTGCCTGGCGTGCTATGGTCCATGGGGTCACGAAGAGTCGGACACGACTAAACAACTAAACAACAACAATCCAGAGATCCTTTAGCTTTTACGTAGATGGACCCATTGTCTGATGCAAAGCCATATATTTAAAAGCACATCCAGCGTACATTTATTGGAATGATTGTGTTGAACTCCCAAAAAACATTTTACAAAAACTATAGTTCCTATGATTCTTTCAGGAAAGTCACATTTGCTTTCATTGTGTTTTGGATGTGCTTCAAATGTATGGTGTATATCTGCTCTTGGTAGATGCGTTAGATGGCAGTCACGTTTCTCTGTTTTCTGAGCCTCCCTCCCAACTCACCCAACGTCTCCGGTTTGTTCTTAAGTGCAAACTGTACTTCGACATGTCCTATGCTAATTAAACTGATATGCAAATTAAGTGGTGCTGTCATACACAAGCAGGCCTGAAACTGGTGCTCCATTTGCAGTACAACCCTCATTCTTCAAAAAGTTACCTCACCCTACCTTGACCCCCATTACAAGAGTAATTTTTAAAATATATACACACATGATGTGTGGAAATACAGGGTCGGTATTAATTTAGAATTTTAATGTTTCCCCCCTTTTTTCATCTCCCAGTAAACAGCTCTGCAAAAGCAATATAAAATGCTTCCAGCTGGGTAATTGTGAAGAATAATACACTGTATATATATAAAAAAAACCTGACAAAGACAAAATGCGCCATAAAGTCTAGAACTACTAGACAGCACTTTGAAGTAGTTTAATCAAAAAGATGGTTATTTGGTTTAAATGAGAATGATAAATTATTTAATGGATTGGGACCCATTAGCAAGTGCCTCATACCTGCAAATATTTCTTTAACTTGGAAGACAGATCAGAGAAGGAGGGAAGAGAGAGAGATACTGAAAAGTAGGTCATGCGGACCTGTGAAAAGGGGAAAGCATCGTATGGGCGAGATGTGCTAACATTTCATTTTATGATTCCAGCAGCTCTTGATTGCTTTATTAAAATGTGATTGTCTAAGCACCTGTGAATAATATACTAAGACATTTCTTACATATTTGGCTCCATACAAAGACAGTTCAAGATAATGAAGAACATACAGTGGTACCTCTGGTTAAGAACTTAATTCATTCCAGAGGTCCGTTCTTAACCTGAAACTGTTCTTAACCTGAAGCACCACCTGAAGCAACTGTTCTTAACCTGAAGCAAAGTTCTTAACTCGAGGTACTATTTCTGGGTGAGTGGAGTCTGTAACCTGAAGTGTTTGTAACCTGAAGCGTTTGTAACCCGAGGTACCACTGTATACATACATCTTAGAGCAGGCACCCCCAAACTTTGGCCCTCCAGATGTTTTGGACTACAATTCTCATCTTCCCCAACCACTGGTCCTGTTAGCTAGGGATCATGGGAGTTGTAGGCCAAAACATCTGGAGGGCCGCAGTTTGGGGATGCCTGCCTTAGAGTCAGCGCTTATTTTATTTTATTTTATTTTATTTTATTTTGCAATCTCATGATAAAAGACACAAGTACATCACTCCCATATGTACTTTTAGGTAGAATTATGACACACACTGACTGCTAATAAGGCAGGAACCTGGCTGTTCAGGATTGTTAATCCCATGTTCCAATATTTTATTGAGACTTGTTTTTCAAAGAAGACTCAGGAAAGAACAACTGTCCCTTTTGCTTGCCATGAAGTAAGGTAGTTGGAGTGTTAAGATGTGGGGCTGGTTTTTGTACAATGATCTGAGTTGCTAACTTTTGACCTGGCCCAATATCCATCCTTCACATCCAATAGTTAACAGCCAATAATGTTTGTCTTTGTTTCTTCATGGAGGCACAAGATCAGGAAGACTTTTATCCTGCCTAGTTGGCAACTAGGAATTTGGAAGAAATTCAATTTAGTCCATGCTTAAAGGCAAAGCTACCTATTTTCACTTTCCAAAATGATACGCAAACCAAATCAGTCATCCTTCAAAATTCACGTCTCCAAATTGTGCAATGCAGTTCTCCAGCCACGTAATGTGTACAAAAATGCATGTAATAAAGTGTGCATTAAAATGCCTCTTATTAGTTTAAAAATAACAACAAAATGCATTATATTAGGGAAAGCCGCTTTGCAAAAATGTGCATATTGGCCAAAATTGTATACAAAAAAAAATGTATATTAGGAGAAATTTGCATTAAAATGCTGGATTTCCATGAAAACCTTTTAAATATAAATTTCAAACTGAAGTGCAAATATGATGGGCTAGAATCAGCTAAGCCAGTGCAATAGGTCCCACAAGTGCAACAGGACATTCCCCCACGTTCCCCAGTGCCTCTCAATATCTGCTCAAGAGGATCAGGTGAACCCCCAGAAGAATGTGGATGGGGGGAGGGGAGGAAGACCTTCCATCTGGCAAACAAAAATGCTTGCACTGATGAAAGCATCTCCTTAGCACAACATTGAATTCTACCCAAAGAACTGGTAAATTCAGGAAATCAGAAACTGATAGAAATTAACAGATTAGTGTTGTTGTCCACCCTCGTTGGCAACACTAATCAGTTTTAAGTGCTTCATTTACTTCTAGGGAACCTCAACGTTATCTCTTAAGCAACAGTGGCTAGAGATAGCTAGAACAAGGGTGCAGAACTTGTGGTTGTTGGACTCCAGCAACCATCATCCTTCTCCATTAGGCTGGGGCTGAAGAGAGTTGGGAGTCCAGTAGCTTCTTGAGGGCCACAAGTTCCCCATCCCTAAACTAGGAGAAAAAGACATTTTTCGCAGTAACTGCATCCTATTATTGGTGTAACATGCAGACAGACAGCAGCTATCCTGAGGTTAAACTGGCTAATTCCTGGATAGAAGAAGTAGTGTATACCCCAAGTCATACTCAAAACCTTAGGACAGGCAATCTTAAATATGATCATTCAGAAGCAACACACATTAACTGTTTTCCCAGGATATATTCTTTAATGCCTAGGACTTGAGCTAGTAGCTGAATTCTGGATGTGTATATCCAAAAGTAAACCTTACTGGGTTGAATGGGATTTAATTCCAGGCAAGAACCATAATTTTAACGATCCAAAATATTGGATTATGGACATTTTTATTTGAGTTATATTTTTAGAATCGCCCCCAACCCAATTTATGTAAGTCGTATTGGATATTAACTTAATGGAAGTGTGGGATATAAACTGAAGCAAATCTAGGAACTTGCTTACCTATACATTTATTCACAAAACCCTCCCTCACTTGCTTACAACTTTATGCTGTTATAAGGCATTTCTGTCCTTGCATTGCTTCTCAGTTTAGTCCTTCACTGCTTTTTGTTCTCTCATCTTTAATTAAAGCAGTTCATTGAAACAGAGTAAGAAATAGAGCTGTTTACTGATTAGTCAATTAACTATTCTGTTTATTAGCTGATGGATTATTCAGCTAATTAGCAAGAACAAAACCTTCCTGCTACTTCACTTGCCATGCAGGAGAACTATAGGAGGGGTGGTGATGGTTCTGTATTTGCTCCCCACCCCGTTAACCTTGGTGCTTCTACTATGTAGAAGCTTCTACAGGAGAAAGGCAGGTAGGACTGGTTTTATATCCACAAGGCAGCATTCCTTTAACTCTGATAGAGGAAGGGACCATAGCTCAGTGGTAGAGCATCTGTTTTGCATGCAAGAAGGTCCTAGATTCAAACCCTGGTAGGGCTAGGAAAGCATGAGAACCACTGCCAACCCATGTAGACAGTACTGTGCTAGATGGACCAATGGTCTGGCTCAATATAAGGCAGGCTTCCTCAACATCGGCCCTCCAGATGTTTTGAGACTACAATTCCCATGATCCCTGGCCACTGGTCCTGCTAGCTAGGGATCATGGGAGCTGTAGGCCAAAAACATCTGGAGGGCTGAGGTTGAGGAAGCCTGATATAAGGCAGCATTCTTGTTTTGTAAAGCAGGGTTGGAAAAACTCAGCTTCAGGGGCAAATGCAGCTCTTGAGGCCTCTCTGACTCTCCCCAGGTGGCCGCACCTCACAATGGTTCTCCTACTCTGTGTCCTCCTTGAATGCTTGAAGGTCAATTCAATTCAATTTCAACACCTTTATTGGCATATAGGTTTCTTTGAATTCTTCGTTCCTCAGCTAGCTAGGATTAGGCCTCAGGTCTAGCTGGGTGGCAGTAACTGCCTCTCTGTTTTGTGCCATTCCAGCCTGCAGATGAGAACTGAATGTTCCTCCATATACAAAAACGAAACAAGAATCCTGCCGTGTAGAAAACTAGCATGACAGAAGGCATCTCCTTTCCTGCATAGAATAGGCTTGTTGGTTTGTTTGTACAGAGGAGCATTCCATTGTGTGAGCTTCCCCTTTCAATCTCAAATGGTACAGCCCAGAAATTAGGCCTTAGAAATAGGTTGTTCCTGCCCAAATGGGCCATTGGGAGCAGAGTAGTCCCAGGATCATTCATGTCCAGACAGAGCTAAACCACTTTGGTCCTAGGGGCGAGTAAATACCTTGATGTTAATGCACTTTAGGCCTTGGCTCTGCTCCTTTTTCTTCCTCACCAACTTTACTACAGAGATGGAAAGGGAGAGCCATCACAAGGTGCTTAAAAATGCTCTAGAGATGTGAAGGAAAAAAGTGGGAGGGACTCTTTAAAGGTCTTCAGCATGCTTCCCTGCAGGTTTCCTTCTTGGATTAATCAACTTGTAAAAGCTACAATTGCAGCCCTGTTCACTCTGCACATTGCTACCATGGTATTACCACCTGTGGGTTGTGCTCCTAGCCCCATGAAGTGAGACCTGGGTTTATTTATTAATCAGACCTGCAGGACCATATGCAATAGTGCCTATGCTTAATCAGAAAAAAAGGGGAAAAATCACTGCAGCTTGAAGGTATTGTTGAACTGTGACAATGCCTATTGTTTGCCTGAATGAAAGATGGAGAGATGTGGAGTGGAAGTGTAAAAGCCACATCTATTACTCCATCCACTTTTTGCCTCTGGCCCCACACACTCTGGAAGGTTGCCTTTCAGGGAATGTGGCCCTCAGGATGAAAAGTCTCCCCATCAGGGTGCAAAATTTTCTATATAAAAGAATTGAAGGGAAGAGGAGAAAATAATGGGCACTCCAGAATGAAAAGTAGCTAATATATTGACACCGGCTGTAAATGACAATAATTGCTTTGGCTATGATTATTCAATATGTAGTTTTATGTTTGGCCTGCAGCAAAAATGTATGGGCCCCAATATGATACAGCAAATTAAGGCAGTGGGGCGGGGGTGGGATCTGGAGACAATGAAATCTTGGTGATTGACTAGGATTTGCTGCAGCACCAAGGAGGGGAGGGGGGAAATGGAATTTTCAGTTCTTCAGAGTTGAAAGATCAAATGCTCTTGACCCTTGTGGGAATTCTCTTTTCCCCTGATTTTCTCATGTAAAGAAATTGATGTTATTACAAGAAATAAACTGAACAGAAGCAGCTGGGGCAAGGCTTGGATTGACCCAAGGAGCCTCTAACATGTTAAAACTGTAGATGCTTAGAAGAAGACTAGTAGCACTTTGTTATATAGAAAAAGAATAATGTTGCTATAATGTAAGTGAAAAGCAATGCATGTGTGTGTGTGTGTGTGTGTGTGTGTGTGTTTTAGGGCCATAGAATTCTTCTCTGGAGAATTGTGAAGAGGGTACAATTGTAAGCAAAGCCACTGATTATGTATATATGGGATTAGATACTGGGTTTGCTTCACAGAATGAAAGAGTTAGGCAGGTTTCTGAAATAAAAATGATCAGAAGTTCTTCCCAGTGGGACACAGATGCCAAATACATTTTGGATAAATGCACACAAAGAAAGAGAGATTGAGATGCTTGTGTGCTGTGTGGCTTATTTATCCTTTGAGATTTCCCATCATAAAATGGGTGTAGATATGCGCAGTTCATAGATTTTTTTTATGTACCAAAATGTTCCAGAAGGATTCTCAAGACTGAATGAGGTCTCCAGTGACCAGAGTCTGCATTTATCTTCTTTAAAAGACAAGTGGGGAAAACCTAGATAGAGCTGTCAAGCTGTTCTTTATCCACCAGGTCTCACAGACACAGTGTCTACTTTAACCCTGACAAGGTTTTTTTTTGTTTGTCATCAAATTACTCCCCCAAACTGTGAATTTTTTTTAGTTTATTTTTAATATATATATATATATCATTAAAACTTTCTAAGAGCACTCATTGGGAATAACAAGATCATGAGATGCTTGTACATGAATAAAATTAAAAATTACTTATTCCAAAATACCCTAGGGAAAGCAATAAAACAATACACCTTAATACCTTATATGCAACAGACTCAGATTGTTTAATGAAGGCATGACTCTCTTCCAGTGATTTAACATAAGCATTTTTTCCTTTATAAAACTAAAATGAAAAGCCTATCAACTTGAATGGAAAGAAACTCCTTTTATAACAAATCTTGTCCTGCTGAAGAATAGTGTCCATATCTGAAACGTCATCTACTTTCTCATAGTCAGTGATTGGCTAGAAGATGATGCATAGATTAATTTTCTCTCTCACCAGTGTGTACAGTGTTTCAAGACTAGAGCCCTCTCAGTCCACAGATCCCATAATTTCTGTTCCAATACTTACGTTACAATCCCATGCACACTTTCCTGGGAGTAAAGTTCAATGAACACAATGTGCAGAAGCGTGGATTTTAGCTGGTGACCTGTACAACCATTTAAGGTGGAGGAACCCTGTCCGCTTTTGCACCTGGATAACCTATGCCTATAACTTCCACAGTGAGGAGAATCTGCAGGAAACAGAAAGTATGAATCCAACCATTAATCTACCTAGCTCAGTATTGTCTGCAGTGACTAGCAACAGTTCTCCAGTGTTATCTGACAGGAGTCTTTTTCAGACATACCTAGGGGTGCTGGGGATTGAACCTGGGGGGGTCACTTTGCATGTGCTGCATCACTAAGCTATGACCCTTACTCTGTGCACTTTCAGACCCTCCAAGTGTCCCGATTTTCCAGGGGCGTCCTTGATTTAGAGAAGCCATCCTGGTTTCTGATTTGATCCCAGAATATCCTACTTTTTCCTTAGGATGTCCCTGTTTTCATTGCAGAAATGTTGGACGGTATGGTCGGATGTCCCTGTTTTCATTGGAGCAATGTCGGAAGGTATGGAGTTATCCGACCCCTGAGCTGATTGAAGGCAATCCTGTATAGAGGTTTTTTTTATGTTTAATGTTTTATTATGTTTTTATATATGTTGGAAGCTGCCCAGAGTGGCTGGGGCAACCCAGTAAGATGCATGGGGTATAAATAGTAAAATTATCATTATGGAATGGGACGTCCCTATTTTCATCGGAGAAATGTTGGAGAGTATGCACTCTGTGGCACTACCAGCAATGTATCGGCCCTCTCTCCTGCCTGTCTGAATGACAGGCAGTTTGCTGGTTAATAATAAAATACTGTTTCCCCATAACATCTAAATAATGGAAGCTTTTGTATAAGGCGCTGACTGTTTTCCATTTCCCTGCTCCTCCAGCAAAGCTACACAAATACTACTTAGAAATCATCACACTCAGGGAAGGAGAGCATGTGATGTCACTGCAATTGCAGCAGAACTGTCTTTTGCTATCATGAGAGGAGAAAGCTGTTAAAATATTTGATGGTCTCAAATGTTCTTCAACAACATGTCAAGCAGCAAACCAGAGCCTGGTGTGGAGCTCTGTCTATGCATTGTAAAGGCAGAGCTTGCAAAAGGGGGCCATATTGCCACAGCTCATGCATGCCAGCTATTCATTTAATACTTGGCAATCTGGGCTGTATCAAAGACACTAACTGATTTAAAGCCAATTCTCGCCATATATTTTGGAAAGAAATGCATAAATTAAGATAAAAAATGGTGCCATATAACGGCTCAAGACATATGGATGAAAAAAGTGAACTTCACATAATGTGTAATTCATTTATGGGTGTCAGTGCCATAAAATGTGGTGATGGTCACTAACTTAGTTGGCTGCTTTTTTTCTTTGAAAAAATGCATGACGTCCATTTGTCATGATATGCAAAGTTTTAAGCACAATGTGCACTTGGAATATCTCTTGTACATTAATATTTCATTTACCTGTGTATCCTGGGAAATGTTCAATAGATTTGGGTTCATGCAGTGGTTGAAATAAACACGGTGCATGAGATCTGCAGTTGTAAGTGCAATTGGAGCAACGACCAGCAGTGCAATGGCAAATTTTCATTTGCAGGAGATAATCATGACAGCCCTCATAGTTGTACCTTCAACTATACACACAAAAAAATACAGACAGTTGTGGTGCTCATGTATATGTGTGTGAGTGTGTACACACACACACACACACACACACACACACATTGTTACACACACACACACACACACACACACACGCAGCAGCAGTAGTATTGAGGGAACGTGGTTTGACCCTTTGCCCTGGACCATGAAATCACTCTGCTACATCACCTTATTTTTCTCTACTCGCAATTAAATAATCACACATATCTCAGGAGTCTTCTGCCCCCCCCCAGTGACTTACACAATAACATCAGTTAAGGAATGCTGTTGTGCTTACATTCAGGAGCCTCCTGCCCACCAATACTTACACAAAGAAATGATATGTGGCTTCTCCTTCTCCTTCATGGCTCTGGCATAATTGTAGGGGCATCAGTTGAAAATACAGAAATGGAGATGTGCTGGCAGGCTTTCCTTGGATCTTATTAGGGTTGTTTGTGCTGCAATTTTGTCTTGACATTGGGAAGGGAAGTGCCTGGGCAAAGTAGCACAATAACACTGAGGGTATTAATTTTGTTTTCTCTTTTCCTGGGCTGAAATGCCAGCCAGGGAGTCCCCACCATCGCTACTAGGCAGCCAGGCAGCCAGCCAATGATTTCCCAGCAAATAACACAAATCCCATGCTGCAGAATGAGGCAGAGCACCAAGAAGGATTAAAAAGCAACACGTTTCCAAAGGTTTGGATGGAAGGGAATGAAGCCCATGTTAATAACATGGAAGATCCAGGAGGGCAGCATAAAAGCACACATGGACAACGTACTTGGGGCTCAGAACGGCCTAACACAATCCCGGCTGTTTTCCACAATGGGACACTTGTCAGTCATGGAAGCTCATCAGGTGGAAACCCAGGAGAATGAATTCTCTACAGCCACTCCTAAACTGTGGGATTCCCTCCACAGATTTGAATCTGGCACCTCCGTTGTACAGCTTTTGTTGCATGCTGAAGGTGCACCTCTTTATCAGGGTTCAACACCTGAGATATGGCAAGGGTTTCTAGGACCAGCCCTATTCTTCAGTTTCTTTCTTTTTTTCTAATTTTTAAAAATTTATTTCTTAATAAAAGATACAGAAAATTAAAATAAAAGAAACAAATACTAATACAATATTAAACTAAAGAAAATGCATGTACCCCCTACCCTGCAAACATAAACCCTACATACCCCCATGACTTCCCTCCACCACGACTCGACTTCCTTTAGCTCAAATTTAAATATTAGCTACAGGTAGGTAGCCGTGTTGGTCTGAGTCGAAGCAAAATAAAAAAATTCCTTCAGTAGCACCTTAAAGACCAACTAAGTTTTTATTTTGGTATGAGCTTTCGTGTGCATGCACACTTATTCAGATACACTGAAACAGAAGAGCCAGACCCTTATGTATATTCAGAGGGTGGGGGTGGTGGGGGGTGGGAATAGGTGATGGGCTGATAGGAGTGGTAAACCTCAAATTTGGTAAACTTCAAATTTGGTGATGACCTGTTCCTCCAGATCAGCGGCACAGCCATGGGCACCCGCATGGCCCCACAGTATGCCAACATCTTCATGGCAGATTTAGAACAATGTTTCCTTAACTCCTACCCACTCAAACCTCTCTTGTACCTACGATACATTGACGATATTTTTATTATCTGGACACATGGACAACATACCCTGGAAACCTTCCACCAGACATTCAATGACTTTCACCCCACCTTCAACCTAACTATGAACCAATCTATGCAAGAAATACATTTTTTGGACACTACTATAAAAATACAGGATGGACGTATAGACACCACCTTATACAGAAAACCAACTGACCGACAAACATATCTACATGCTTCTAGCTACCATCCCAAACATACCAAACAATCCATCGTATACAGCCAGGCCCTACGTTACAACCGCATCTGTTCCAACTCTACAGACAGAGAATCTCACCTAAGAGATCTACAGCAAACCTTTTTAGAACTAAAATATCTACCTGATGAAGGTAAACAACAGATCAACAGAGCCAGACTGATACCTAGAGAGAACCTGCTGCAAGACAGACCCAAAAAAGAAATTAACAGAACACCACTAGTCATCACATACAGCTCCCAAGTTAAAACAGTACAACACATCATCAGAGATCTACAGCCTCTCCTGGACAATGGCAGCTCCCTTTCTCAAGCTCTGGGAGGAAGACCTTTCATTGCCTACAGACAGCCACCCAATCTTAAACAACTCCTCACCCACAATAATACAACCACCAGACTTAACATGGACACTGGTACCAGAGCCTGCAATAAACCCAGATGCCAACTTTG
The DNA here is from genome assembly GCF_965207765.1 of Zootoca vivipara. Lineage (NCBI taxonomy): Eukaryota > Metazoa > Chordata > Lepidosauria > Squamata > Lacertidae > Zootoca > Zootoca vivipara. The sequence continues at coordinate 75,800,980 of NC_142590.1, read as the reverse complement.
CTGCCACATACACCCGGACAACACCATTACTGGCCCCAACAACATCCAACATACCATCTCAGGACTATTTAATTGCTCATCTTCCAACATTGTGTATGCCATCAAATGCCAACAGTGCCCTTCAGCTCTCTATATTGGACAAACAGGCCAAACCCTACGCCAAAGGATAAATGGACATAAATCTGACATCAGGAACCACAAGACAGAGAAACCAGTAGAAGAACACTTCAATCTCCCAGGACGTTCTATACAAGATCTCAAAGCAGCTGTTTTATTACAGAAAAATTTCAGAAACAGACTGGAAAGAGAAGTTTCTGAATTGGAACTCATTACCAAGCTTAAAACCATGGAGCCACCTGGGATGAACAAAGGATTCTTATCTCATTATGCATGATCAAGCTTTCTTTAGCACCTCAGCCCTTCCTTCCCCCCCCCCCGCAGGACCTATTGCAGTCATCAGCAGTCGTTAACAGCCATCAACAGGTTTACCACTCCTATCAGCCCATCACCTATTCCCACCCACCCACCCCCACCCTCTGAATATACATAAGGGTCTGGCTCTTCTGTTTCAGTGTATCTGAAGAAGTGTGCATGCACACGAAAGCTCATACCAAAATAAAAACTTAGTTGGTCTTTAAGGTGCTACTGAATGAATTTTTTATTAAATATTAGCATTGCATTCTGCACTGGAGGTGGGGCAGTCAGAGCCCATGGTGGCACCGGCCAGGTGCCCAGCAACAGTACCTTGCTGGGAGCACACTGAGGTCTGCCACTAACTCTGGGAACACAAACAGCTTCTGACAATGTAAACAGAGAACAGCCTAAGGCTAAAAAGACCCCTGCCAGATCGGCCTAAAATCCAGCCACATGACTAGGGAAAGCCCACAAGCAGAACGAAAAGGTAACTTTTACTCCCCAGCAAGTGATATTCAGAAACATACTGCCTCCAGTGCTGGAAGTAGTACACTACCCAATATCACGGGTAGTAGATATTGATAGCTTTATTCTCCATGAATGTGTTCATCCCCTCCCTCAAAGTCACCCAAGGTGGTGGTCATCCCATTGTCCAGATTGGTGACTTCCTGGATCACATTGAGAAGCTGTTTTTAAATGTCTGCAGTGACTGAAGTAAAATCTGCTCATGGAAATCAATGGAGAAATTCAAGATTCATGTAGAAGAAGAAGAGGAGGAGGAGGAGGAGTTTGGATTTGATATCCCACTTTATCACTACCCTAAGGAGTCTCAAAGCAGCTAACATTCTCCTTTCCCTTTCTCCCCCACAACAAACACTCTGTGAGGTGAGTGGGGCTGAGAGACTTCAGAGAGAAGTGTGACTAGCCCAAGGTCACCCAGCAGCTGCATGTAGAGGAGCGGAGACGCGAACCCGGTTCCCCAGATTACAAGTCTACCACTCTTAACCACTACACCACACTGTAGTTCAGTGTTGTACCCCATTGAAAGTCGGAGGGCTCTGCTGAGGGGGGAAAAGTTCTCAACACTGCATGTTGAGGCTGATGTTTCATTGTGTTAATATTTTGTTGGGAGCTGTCCAGGGTGGCTGGGGCAACCCAGTCAGATGGGAGGCATATAAACTATCATCATCATCATCATCATCATCATTAAAATTGGCCCCTCATGCCTTGTCCCAAGCTAAATCAAACACTTGAGTGAGGATGCCTTATGGTCCATTGACCAGTTTACAGTCTGGTTGTATTACCGTATTTGAACGTTCAAACCTAAATTAAATAAATTGTGCACATGAAGTAATAACCCAGTTATAGCACAGATGCCATCCTTTGATGCTTACATTTGGTTTTGCTTTTCAACTCGCCCTGCTCAGGTAACACTTGATAGTGATGTACTGCAATGTTTTGTTGCAGGATCTCACATGCCTATTCCATTTCTAAATTTCACCTGTCTAACTTCTCTGTTTTCCCATTTGACTTATATATAATATTTTCACTCCTCCATCCAGCCTTTTAGCCTATAAAAAGGATCCTGGGTAAGTTTCTATTTCTCCTTAATTGCCAGATTCCTAGGCTGAAACTCTGATCCTCCTTTGCAGAAGTTGTTCCTCAGTAGTTTTGATCTTCTTGTGAAACTCTGACCTTTTGTGCAGAAGAACCTTTAAATTATGAAGGAACAATTTTATTTAAAAGTATCGAGCATAAATTGGTGGAACAGGTCCCTTTATTCACAAATTCCATAAGGAATCAAAGACAAAGTATGGTTAGAAACAGGAAGAAAAAAACCACTGATAACTAAGTGGGAGGGAGAATGGAATGGAATCACAGGAAAGAGAGGAAGAGAAACACAGAGATAAAAAGGGAGCAGAGAGAACCATCTCATTCTGGATAGGTCATTTCCTGCTACTTTCAAATGCCTGGATGGAAGTGAGAACCTCCCATAGAAAATAATAGAGAATTATATAAATTGCACTCCAGGTTGAACTCTAGTTTGTCCATGTCATCGTGCACCTACACACACACACACACACACACACACACACACACACACACACACAGCAGAAACAAAGATTAATGTTCCTGCTCTTTCTACCTTAGCTAGTGTGATTATGTTGGCAGGAAATTTGCTACTGCAAATGGCCATGCAAACCTAGCCCATTCTTAGCCCCTTTCTGAATGTAGCAACTGAGCCTATCTCTGGACCATCAAGTCCCCTTTGCCCATGAACTGTGATCTGCTAGCAGCTCCATACTTTTAGTAATAACAATTTTATACTAATTTATTATTTATACCCCGCCCATCTGGCTAGGTTTCCCCAGCCACTCTGGGCAGCCCCCAACAGAATATTAAAAACAGAATAAAACATAAAACATTAAAAACTTACTTAAAAACTTAAACAGGGCTGCCTTTTAAGTTGTTGTTGTTTTCAATAAATTTCTCTTTCATTTTCTTTTCTTTCTTTCGACATGAATTTTTATTGCTTTTCACAGGTTTTACAAATCTACCTCTATTTCAATGGTTGTTTTTTTTAATTGACTTCCCACTCTTACTTCCACAATTTCATTCCTACCTTATTTCTACTGCTTTATATGACATACTTTAATCTATTTCAACTATCGTCTATTTCATGGTTTTCATTCCGCTGCTCATAATTTGATCCCTGACCATGTTTTCATTTGACTATAACAGTTCTTCAAATACTCCGAAAAGGGTCTTCACCCTTCCATGAACAGTTCATCTTTTATCCCTTATTTTTGCTGTCAATTTTGCCATTTCCACATAGCCCATTAACTTTTGAAGCTATTCCTCATTAGTCGGTACTTCTCCTTCTTTCCATTTCTGTGGGTACAGGATTCTGGCTGCTGCTGTTGCATGGGTAAATAGTTTAACCACATTTTTTTCAGGATCTCCCTCTGTAGGAGGTCCTAGGAGAAAAGCTTCAGGACTTTTGGGAAGTTTTGAATCAATTTCCATAGGTATTTTAACATGGTTTTCTATTCTTTTGCAGGCAAGTCTGTTAATTGCATCACATATAACTGTATTCCGACATCCATCAAGGAGGTCCAAATATTTTGACCGTCATATAACAAGGTCTGGATCTTTGAGATTCAGTGCTGTGCCTTCCAGTTTCTATACGAGTTTGGTGCAAAACACAAAATTCTATTTAAGGTTGGAATTCAGGGTGCCTCAAAGCTGGCAAGTGAAGAAGTTTCTAATTTCATTTAATAATGTTGTAGGTGTCTGGGGAAAGGAAATTGGCAACCACAATACAATGTGATCAGTTGATTTAAGGAAAATGGAACCTTCTGTGACATAATGACCTTTGCAAAGCCCTGGATTATCATGCCTGATGGATATAATTAACTCTTTGGAAATCTGCAAAAAGTCATGACCAACTTACCGTATTTTAAACATTATTTATGAGCCACTGGTGGTGAATTAATGCAGTATAATGATTTCTGCAAAACCCACAGTACTGTTGATTTTGTTCCATTAAAACTCAAATTGTGGTTGCATATTAAAGCAACACAAAAGTGGTTTTTCCACCAGTATTGCACTTAAGAAGGTTATACTGCCAAGCATAGAAATATAATTGGAATATTAGTTACTTGAATAAGTTTTCCTTAGATAATGTTGCCTCTCTTCTCTATTTAATGTTAATATAATTGGGGGTACTGAACTCTTTTGTCCAAATTTTTCTTAGCCACAAAGTAAAAGTTGTGTACGGCAGTGAATTGTGTGTTGCTTTAACAGAGTGCAAATGTATTACTTGGTTAACAAGTACAATTCTGCAATTAATTTCTCTCTCTGAAACAGATCACAAGCAACATTTCCCTTCATTCTTGCTGTTCAAAAATGCTTATACTAGGTTTTTTTCCTTTTTTAAAAAAAAGCACAGTGCTTCTATGATGTCTTTGACATGAATCCTATTCACACATAACGGGGAGTAAGTCCCATCGAAAAAAAACATCATAGCTTTTTGCACTGACACCATCATTAATAAATCAAGTGTAAAGAATTTACTGCCAAGAATGAATTGTGAGATAATATAGTAGCTGCAATCATTTGCTGGAATTAATGCAAGAGAATAGTATATGAGCACATGTTATTTCCCTCTAAACAAATAAGAAGCAATTATTTCCATTAGCTTCAACTTTTTCTTAAAATATTGCTTCTCACATTTTAGTCCAGGAGCTATGTAAAGATTTAAGGAGTCTGAGTCAAGCTAGAAGAAGGGGGGAAATGAAATATCCTAAATAATATGGTTACTTGGTAAAACACTACATTGCACTTGGATCAGCAGAATATTATAGGTGACACATTTTTCATGTTTCTTTTATTGAATTTGTAGCCTAGTTCATCCAAAAGCTTCAGAGTTGATAGCAATATTGTGTTGGGAAGCTGAAGTACAAGCCAGTTATAAGAAACAAATTAAATTTATTAAATGGGATACCAGCTTCATAGAAGAATGGGGCTTTGAGGAGGCATTGTTAACTTGTGGTTTTCACTGCCCCAAGCTGTGGTGAAGGTCACTCATTTAGGCTACAATCCTGTACACACCTGCCTGGGAATAAGTACCATTGAACTCAGTGGGACTTCCTTCTTAATTGAATTTCACTGTTAGGTGGCTTTAAAGGGGGATCAGACAATGCATTGGACAATTATTAACAGATATTGGCTAGCATAGCTATATAGAACCTCTATGTTACAAGTTAGTATGCCTCTGAATAGCAAATTCTGGAGAAAATCAATGGGTGTGTGTGACAAGAGTGATGCCTTCAGGTCTTAGAATCACAGAGCTGTAAAGTTGGAAATGACCCTGAGGATCATCAAGTCCAACCCCCTGCAATGCAGGAATAGGCAGCTGCCCCACAGGAACTGAACCTGCAACCTTGGTGTTATCAGCACCATGCTCTAGCCAACTGAGCTATCCAGGCTTCACAAGAAAATTATCTTGTTTGCTTTTCATTTGGCAACAGTGTTGGACCAGGTGGACTCTTGGGTCTGCTCCAACCATAGCTCAGCAGAAGGGCAACTGTTTTGTGTGCAGAAGGTCCCAAGTCCAATCCCTGGCATCTCCTGGTAGGGATGGGCATGTCACCTGTCTGAAAGCCTGGAGAACTGCTGCCAGTCATTGTAGGCCAGTGGTTGCCACTGAATAGGTTGTACTGTGCTTGTTCCTCTAGTTTGCGAATGGGCCCATGGGCCCCAAAATGTCAGCAAACTGTGGTGTAGACAACATTGAGCTGGGTAGACCAATGGTCAGTCTCAGTATAAGGAGGAGAAAGATGACACCACACAGGTATTAAGTTCCAGGCATAGGAGGCAGCAAGATAAATGGGGTAAACAGGCCCTTTATCATCTGGAGGTAATACAATAGTTGACCAGCACACCAAGCAGGCCAGCAGGAACCTTTAGTTACTTAACATGATGGGATTTTATGTTTCATGTTGACATGTTCAACCTCTTCCTTCGACACAATTGCACTAGGATAAAACTCAGGTTAGCTGGGCACACCAGAAGGCCCAGTGAATGAAATAATTCTTAAACACCACTTGCTAAAAAGACCTTATCATGTGGACAAATCCATTCTGCAAACTTGGAGAGTGGTATGAAATTAGCCCACCAGGTCAAAGCTTTTCAATCTCTGCTAGTTGAAAGCCACTCCTGGCTCCCATCCATCCATCCCAACCAGCATGGCCAATAGTCAGGGATGACCGGAATGTCGCCTACTAATATCGACAGGCTCCCCCATCCATATTTTTAAAAATTCATTTGATTATGTTTCGTATGAGAAAAGTTTTTTTTTTTGTATATAATTTGCTTGGCTGAGAGGCAAAGTGTTACATTTTGAGAAATAAATAAATAAAATGCAGCCACTGGCTGAGGGCAAACTGAAATCGGTGGGGCAGGGCCCATCCGCCCTAATGGACCAACCTCCATTGCCTTGGTACTTTCCTGGGCCAGTATGCTTTCACCCTTGCACTCCAAATCAAAAGCGACCATTAGCCTCCCTTCTTGTAAGCATCATTAAAGCTCAGGAAGTTAGCACACACACTCTGAGTAACTTCAGAAAACCTGGCTATACCTTTAAACTTCGTTTAAAGCACATTTGAAGCATGTTCCTTCCCTCAAAGAATTCCATGCGCCCCAAAGCCTTTCTTTTAGGAATTCTAGATGCCGAAATCCCAATGGAGCAGAAAAGATGGTTTATGTATATGCAACCATGGCTGCGCGGATGTTATTGGCCCAGAGATGGAAAGAAGATAAAGTCCCAACCAGAGAAGAATGGCAGATTAAATTGATGGATTATGCCAAAATGGTGAAATGACCAGAAGAATCGGAAATCAGGAAGACTAAAATTTTAATAAGGAATGGGGGGAAATTATAATTTATCTTAAAAATCATTGTAAACAGTTAAAATCGTTAGTAGGATTGGAGTAACACTTGGAGTTTAATGGTGAATTTTGGATATAATTGAGATGTAAAATATTTGGATTATTATAAAAGATGCAGGAGAAGTCCAGGAGATTCTATGGGATCTTGTTTTTATTGCCGTATGTTGGATATGTGATTGTAAAACTTTAAATTGAAAAACCAAATAAATAAATTTACAAAAAATAAAATCCGGGCGCTGCACTTGGCAGAGTAAACAATTCCCAGTCACCCACAATAACCCAGTTCACTTCCCAGCAATCCCCTGCAACCCACAAGGCCTGGAATTCTTGGAGGGGAAGAATGTGCTTTGAGGTCAGATGTGCAAGAAACGCACATGCAACTCGACAAGGAAAAGGGCTGATAAAACAGGCGCTGGATAAAACGCTGCCTGGATTGCCTTCTCGTAAGGTGTCTTTTTTGGGTTGTTTTTTTTTGTTTTTGTTTTTTTGTTTTGTTTTGTTTTGTGCTAATTTTAAGATGCTGTTGAGTGCATGAGGAAAAGGCTATATATATTAGGATCTGGACCGTGGCAGGAAGAAGAGGCACAACAATTCCCTCTCTTTTTCCCGTTTGGCAAAACCCGCGACCCCGAAGCTCCAAGCACACGCGGTTGGGGAAGGGGTTGGGGGGCTGGGAGAGCAGGCTGGACTTAGCAGGTGCATACAAAAGTTGGGAAGAAGGGGGGCGGGATGAGGGCGCGAAACGTGACTGCGCTCAGCGAGTCCGGCATCTGCAGATAATCCCGCTTCACCCTGCGTCCCTCCCTCCCCACCCCCGTTGATTGGATGGGTCTGCGGGACGACGGCGTGGGGGGGGGGGGCGAGGAGAGGGAGTCCGACGTGGAGGCCCCTCTGCAGCCCTGGAGGAAAGGAGGCGCTTTGCAACAGATGGTTCAAGGTATTCTCTCCTCCGGCGCGTCCCGCCCGCGCGCGCTCTCAGGCTGGCTGGTCGGGAGCCCCCCGCGCAGCGCAGCGCAGGCCGGCCGGGAGGGAGGGCGGGACCGAGTCCAAGAAGCAGCTGTGTGGTCCTGCAGGGCGCGAGCGCCGCTTTGCATTACCTTGCCCGCGCCTTGGCTCGCGGGCACCTCTTCGCCTGCTGCCCTCTCTCGCCGCTCCGGGCTGAGGGGGCGCCCCTGCCGCTCGCTCGGGCTCTGTTGCCGCCGGGCCAAGCAGCGCCGCCGGCCCCGCCTCCGTCCACTTAAGTCGGCGAGTCAAACAAGCGCCGCCTTGGCCCGGCTGCGAGAGGAGTTACTCGCCCGCTCGCCGGCGGGGAGGGGGCCGCCTGAGGTAAGTTCATTGGCTCGGCTGGATGGGAACAAACCCCGCGCGCCCTCGCTGCCGCTGTCTGGTCCTCGCTTCGGAAAGATGACCTTGTTGCTGCGCTTGAGGCACCGAGCGAGGCCGGGATAGGCGCGCTGCTGCTGCTGCTGCTGCTGCTTTTGCTTTCTTCTCCTCCAAACCGATGGGGTGAGAGAAGGCAAAATCTTCGCTTCCCGCCTCCCGGCACGCTGTGGTGTCTTTTTAGACGAGGGCGGGTTCAGGATAAATCCTGAGAAAGACCTGGCTTTTCCTGGCCAGCTCTCCTCCAGGCAGGTTCCCCTTCGAGGTCTTAAACAGCAGAAATCCATCAATGCTTCCTATTGCTTTCAGGCTTCCTCTCCAGTCAGGAGAGTATAGGATTGCAGCCTTGGTTGACACCGCTCCCCAACATTGTAGGCTGCAGGTCTCCACCCTCCTCATTGTCTTTTTAATATGAGGGACATTTGAATTAATATTTAAAAAGAGATGCAGAAGCCCATGCAGAGTGGTTTTTGCCTGCCTCCTGTCATGTCAGCATTTGGCAGGTTTGAATCCTGGTTGCAGCCCGTACACCATACCATTTGAGGTGTTGTCCTGTCACAATCTATTGAGACTTGTATATATGCTGCAGACTGCATCAACAGGTGCAGATAAATTCATTGCGATTGTGGTTGTTCCCTGTGAGCTGTCACTAAGCATTGGGGTGGGGGAACCCAGTGTGCTCAAGACAGAGAAATGGCTTTCAGCCAGCAGGCAGGGATTGAAAAAACCAGTGGTGATTAAGGGTACATTGTGAGCATCAGGGTTGTCCAGCTAACCTGAGTTGCATCCTAGTGCATTGTATGGAGTCAAGACCATAGCTGCCAAGTTTTCCCTTTTCTCGCGAGGAAGCCTATTCAGCATAATGGAAAATCCCTTAAAAAAAGGGATAACTTGGCAGCTATGGTCAAGACATTGAGCATGACAATATGACACTCTTCCACCAAGTCAAGAAACCTATGGGTTCCCACAGATCTGGGTGTAGTAGGTAACAGTCGTATTACCTCCAGGTGATCAAAGGCCTGTTTGGACATGCATGTGCATCACCTGATGACTGCAACATCAAGAAGTGATGCAAAAGTGGGATGGAGCCACCCCGATCAAAACATCAAAGACAAAACTTCCATATCACTTCTTCATAAACTATTTCGCTGCAGTTGGTTCACACAGTTCAGCTGAGAATTACCAGTTGTGGAATTACAAAGTGGAACAGATGGATGTGTGGCACACCTACGAAATGTTTGTTATTTCTATAAATTTTGTTTTGTTCTTGTTTCAATATATACAATTTTCTACTCCAGGTGCATAAAGCAATGTACACATATGGTAAGAATCACAAAGAATTGTAGAGTTAGAAGGGTCTTCTTGCCCAACCCTTTGTTGAGGTAATTCACTGCTGTATCCAACCCCTGTTTTAAAAATGCTGATGAAGGTTTGTCCACCATCTTCCTGTGCAGTTTGTCTAAAAACAGGCATCAAACCAAAATACTAAAGAAAGTCAAAAAATCAAAATAAGTGTTAAGCATCCTTGGTTCACAGCCTGACAATCCAAAGCTATGCAGGTCTACTCAAAAGTAAATCCCAAACAGTACAGTAGGGCTTATTTATCAGGTAAGCCTGAATTTCTTGGACACAGCATACTGACATGAACGTCCAAGTATTCTGAGACTTTTGTGTGAAGAGAACAAGCAATGAGGGAGGGATAAAAGTACACTTTACCACAGGTGTTTGCAGAACGTATTTAGTAGGGCTTTTTATGTTCAGCATTTCTGTTGAGTTGTATATGACGTATAGGAACAATATAGAATTCCTTTATTAGAATATAACTGAAGGATCTCTTGTACTCTTGTACTGATTGGGATATTCCAGTGCATCTACAGTGGCAGAGCTTTCCTGTGTTTCCCAATGTACATGCTATCTATATCACTGGTCTCTTATCCTATACAAATCCCATAAAATTCAGCAGGACTTAACTCTCAGTACACATACATTGGACTGCACTGTTATACCCCAGAGGAAAGCGGAGGGTGAGGGACTTGCCAAGAGATTGTTCTGCGTATAGAAATACACTGGAAAAAATTTCTTGCATGCTTTGTTTGGTGTGAAGCCATGGGTGGAGAACTGTGATTGACAGCTCTGTTGGCTCACCCTCTCTAACAACTTGCACTTTCCACCTGTTCCAGGGAATTAACACCAGATAGAGAAATCCACCGCTACAGAGTCTAGTTGCTAGTACTGTACAAGAATAAGTCCCTTAAAAAGAGAGAGAGAGAGAAAGTGGAATTGAAACATTGTTTTTTACCCTTGCTATGTACATTGTTGCTCTACTGACATGTTTAAAGGAAAAGCAAACAACTTATAAAGTGCAATGCTTAATCCTTTTAGTCATTTCCTGGGCCAGGAGGCTACATTTTAAAGTATTCCAAGCTGGAAGTCACAAGTGATGAGCATACATATTTGGCTGAGTCAGCCCGTGCTTCCTTGCCAGTGTAGATAGTGGGTTGATGGTTTCAGGGTTACAAACTTGGGTACTATCTCATTGTGTAACTAGAAATGATACTTCTCCAGGATGTCATCACTTTTCAGGCAATGTGTAAACAAGCCTGTGAATTACACCAGGCCGTTGCACATGGCTGAATCTCAAGTACTATTTTAATGTGTTACTTAAAACATTTCTGTACTGCCCTTCAGTCCAGGATTTTTGTGATGATTTGCAGTTGCTAAAAAGCATGATAAAAAACCATTTAAAAAAACCAATTGTAGCAGGAAAATATACATGGGAAATTTTAAGCCTGAAAAAATTAAAAGGAGGTTACGTGATGGCAAATTTGAGTGAGGTCTGGGCAAGATTCTCTGGTGACCCTCCATCACCACTAATGCAAGTTTACTAATAAGCAGTAAATATCAGTACTTTAAAAAAAATACAAAAAATTCCATGACCCAGCATTGATAGGAGAAGTGCAGAGCTGAATTCCCGCAGTTGCCACCATCTTGAGTTGCCCTACAATGCTTCTGGATTGTAGCAGGATTGGTGGCAGAGCCCAGAAGCATGGCTGGAAAATAAGGTGATAGCTGCAGCCTTCCTTTTAGCATTGGGCCATTTAAGAAGTTTTTAAAGCAGACACACAGACACACTGAGGTACCGCTATTCCTCTCAGATTGGACTATATCTGGACTGGGGATATTGAGATATTTTTCTTTCTTTTATCTATGTTGCCACAAGCCTCTGGGTTGGGACCAGTGTTATTTCACTCATCCAGAAAGCTTCTATGCCAGTGCCTGCCAGCTGCCACTAGGAACAAGTGCCACCAATCTGGAAATGCTGCTCCCCAGATTTGAAAAGCACACGGTGTAAGGACTTCTAAATGTTACCTCCCTCTTCTTGAATTGCTGCCACGTGGAAGCACTTTTTTAGAAGCTTCCATATGTTTGAAGCCAGTCATCAGAGGTGTAGGATGTCCTGAAGTGGGTTGAATTATCTGGGGGAAGCTTCCATCCCTTTTAATGTTCTCTGTGGTTCAGAATGCCATAGATACTTTCATTATGTCACAGAGAAATTGTGAGGTCTCCACCTACTTAACATTTGATAACAGTACTGGGTTGTATACAGCACAGAGCATCGAAGTGATGCATATCTGGCCCAGAGAACATGCTATCTAGTTTCCACCAAGGGTGAGGAAGGAGGGAACTGGGGAAGGGAGGAATGGGGAAAGAGGTTGGAAATTGCCAGTGAGCGGCAGGGGTGTGGAGAGAAACTTCATTAAAGCAATAAAGGTGAGTCCAAAGTGGTTCAGTGATTATTTGATTGAAGAAATTGGTCTAATGGAGAATAGGCGGAGGACCTTGATATATGGTGGCATGCTTTTACAGACACAGTGCTGTGGTCTGTATGTGAACCACAGATTAAAAATGGGGGGGGGCATTCCCCCTCAGGACAACCTTTTGTGGGCAACAAGTAGGTGGAGCCAGAGTCAGAAACTAGTCTTTGTGCTATAGACAATTCTCTACACACACTCACACACCCCTCTCTATCCTCTACCCCAGGCTTCCTCAACCTCGGCCCTCCAGATGTTTTGAGACTACAATTCCCATCATCTCTGACCACTGGTCCTGCTCGCTAGGGATCATGGGAGTTATAATCCAAAAACATATGGAGGGTCAATGTTGAGGAAGCCTGCCTTAACCCCCTTACTAGCCTGATATGTGTTAGGCATACCTTACTTATCTCATAGAAAACAGTGCATTAAAACCCACTGGGTTTAATCTCTTAGTTCACACACCCAACTGTATTTAATTCTTGCATTTACCACCTTCTGTTATGCTGTGTTGTGTTTAAATTTATACTGCAGTCAACTTGAGTCAGGGACCAGACTTTTTTTGTCTTAGGCTGCTCAGTGTTGATATTAATATACCACGTTCCGAAGTTAACACATGCTTGTTTTCTCCTGCTCTGAAGAGTAGGATTCAAACCTACAAGGAAGGAGATTCCGCCTAAACGTAACAGAAGAACTTTCTGGCAGTAAGAGCTGTTCAACAGTGAAACAGTCTCCCTTGGGAGGTTGTGGACTCTCTTTGGAGGTATTTCATCAGCGGCTGGGTGGTCCTCTGTCTTGGATGCTTTAGCTGAGATTCCTGCATTGCAGGGGGTTGAACTAGAGGACCCTTCGATCCCTTCTAAATCTACAATTCTGTGATTAACTATGATTAGACAACTTCGCCTGTGCACAAGCTGTGTGTTTGTGCATGCTGCCCAAACTCTCATGCTTTGCTTATTTGAGTGGGGGAAGTGAACCACAGAGCATCTGGCTTAGTATTACATCTGGACTGGTGCTTGCAGTGTGTTTCTCTCCAGACAAGCCACCATCTGAAACCAAGGTGTGTTGCTTGTGTGTAAGCTTCTCGAGCCATTTTAATTATGGTTAATGACTTCACATTGCATCTGAATGTGATCATATGGGGAGTGGCCAGGGATGGTGGAGATTGTAACCCAGCCACAGGTTCCCCAACACAATATCATCTGTAATATATGCAGAGCTCCAAGCTGTATTCATCTCATCTTCTGCGGCATTCCAGAAAATAAACAGTGACATAGAAAGCCTTGTAAAAATGTACTGCTTAGAGACAGAATAGCTTGTGGAACAGAGACATGCAAGGTCCCATTGTATGTTAGGTGTATTTAATGTAGTCCCTGCCTCTTATCCTGCTTCTGATCTGCCAGTGGTAGGCAAGCTTTTAATCCTATGTAGCAACAGAAGTGTTTTAATCACTCTTAGGATTACGATACATTTTTGTGCAGAGTGGAATCAGTAAATATTGCACTTTGTAGTAAACTCCTGGATTGCTTTTCTTTTAATTCTTGCTTTGCTGCTGTCTTGTGCCTCTGTAAAATTCAGGGACTGAGCAATTCTTTGCTTGTGGAATATTAAGAGGCCTCTCAAAATGCAGATGAGCTTTTGCATTGCACTATGTAATAGGCAGATGGTTGTTGTGCTTTCATTAGACTGTGACTTAGAATCCTCTTATTACTTTCAGATCTCCATATCTCACTGCACCAGGTGCACACTAGGTGCAACTTGGGGTTCTGTTGTTCAGAAGATGCTTTTTGTTTCTGGAGACTTGTTAAGGCGGAGAAAAGTGAGACACTATTTTGCATACAAGCTAAACTGCAGGAAGGGGAGATAATAAAAAAAACTTACATAAAACTAGAATGGTTACCCACTGGTGTGCTAACTTCCTTTGGCTACAACTTTAGTGTTGGTTGTTTGAAAACAGCTGTTCAAATGAACTTTTCTTGCCACATGGTTCCTTGTAAGCTGGTCTGTAAATCTGTACTGGAAAATTGCAAAGTGTAACCTAAGTGACAAAAATAATGACTCCACTGAAACTGGCATCTGCATGGATTTTTACAGGCAAGGAATATACTTGGAAATATAATACATGTATACAAAACATGCAAATAGAAATTTAAATGCATTAATCTTCTCCCACTGTCAAATTGTCAGTTGCAATCCAAAACAGAAGGTGGGGAAACAGTGGTGGAGGAACTGTTGTTCCTCAGAGTGAATTTTCCACTGCTAGGATACCTCAGTCTGAACATCCTCAGCAAGTGTGTGGCACCCTCAATCAAGTTGCTGCTACTTCTTTCTTTCCCCATTCTTTTAACATTTCAGTTTGAAATCTTTGACATAGTGTGCATCTGACCTTCACACTTTGCTTCCTCTGCTTGCCACTGGTGCCTCCTCTGTCTACTTTGGTGCTCTTCTGGTGGAATATGCCAGCTGCACACCTAAAACATTCTGCTTTAGATAAGGGTGTTTTGCTGCCACAAACACAAGCATGATATAGATTTGCTAAGCCTAAAGGCTAAGCCTTGAGTTCTAAAGAACTCAAAGTGGTTTACACATTCTTTTAAACCAATCGAAGAAGAATAAAATAGATTGAAGCAAACAGCAGGCACAAAATAAAAATACAGTGGTGCCTCTCTAGATATATGCCCTGTAAGACGAATTTTTCGCTTAACGAATAGGTTTTGCGATCGGAGGTTGCCTCACAAGATGGTGAGGTTTTCTATGGCCACCGCTTCGTCTTGCGAAGCATGGCCATAAAAACGTCCGATCACAAAACCTACATTTGTCTAGCGAAAGGGGCATTTGTCTACGAAAGGGGAACCAGCTGTAGCAAGGAAAGAAGGCAAAGGAAGATCAGCTGCCGGCATGCACACAGCCGGCATGGGACGTGGCTTCGGAGGTCTCCGAAGCTGTGTCTCATGTCAGGGAAAGCAGGCGAGGCGGTGTCTGAGAGAAGAGTGGCGAGTGGGGCGGGAGGTGGCGAGGAAAGGGGAACCAGCTGTAGCAAGGGAAGAAGGCAAAGGAAGATCAGCTGAGAGGCGCTGACCTTCTTCCCTTGCTACAGCTGGTTCCCCTTTGTGTTCCACTAGTCTCTGCCGGTTGCCACGAGCAGTGAGGAGCAACCGGCAAAGACCAGTGGAACACTAGCATGGGAAGAAAGCAAAGATTCCCCCCCCCCGCCGCCTGTCTGATCCAGGCGGGAGGTGGCAGTGAGGAGAAGAGCTTCTCCCCGCCACACAGCCGGCACGGGCCGCAGCTTCAGAGGTCTCCGAAGCTGCGCCCCATGTCGGGGAAGGCAGGCAGGAGGTGGCGGGGAGAAGCTCTTCTCCCGGCCGCCGCCTCTTGGTGCGCACAGCCGGCATGGGACGCAGCTTCGGAGGTCTCCGAAGCCGCGTCTCATGCCGGGGAAGGCAGGCAAGGTGGCGGCCGGGAGAAGAGTGCTTCTCCCGGCCGTTGCCTCGCTGCGCACAGCCGGCATGGGGCGCAGCTTCGGAGGTCTCCGAAGCCGCGTCTCATGCCGGGGAAGGCAGGCGAGGTGGCGGCCAGGAGAAGAGCGCTTCTCCTGGCTGCCGCCTTGCCACACACAGCCGGCATGGGACGTGGCTTCGGAGACCTTCTCCGAAGCCCTGTCCCATGCCAGGGAAGGCAGGCGAGGCAGCGGCTGGGAGAAGAGTGCTTCTCCCCACCGCCAACTCGCACACAGCCGGCATCGGACGGGGCCAGTCCCCCAGAGCCCATAGGAACGCATTGATTAAATTTCACTGCATTCCTATGGGAAACTCGCTAGACGAAAAATTCGTTACACGAATTGACCCGTGGAACGAATTAAATTCGTCTAGTGAGGCACCACTGTACCGGTCAAGAAACCTTCCCCATCTCAGTATACCCTTTTACATCTTTGCTATATTAGCTTGTGTACTGTGTTTCATTGTGTGACCCTGATCCTCTAACTTGGAACCAGTTTCACAAATGGAAGGTTTCTTCTCCTTAACTTGTGGCAGGATTTATTTGTTTTGCTTAAATCCCTTCCTCCAAATTGCTGAGAATGGTGTACACATAGTTCTCAGGTGGCCTATCCAGGCAGCTATCATGCCCAGATCTGCTTGGCTTAGGCAGTTGTAACATCTTGTGCCTTCACGCCATTATCCAGGCCTGTGTAAATTGGAGATGCAGTGTGATATTAATGGTTCTAAAGTAGCAGCATCAGCAATATTAACTAATTTCCTCATTTGCATCTGAGGCATTTGTTTGGTGAAAGGATCATTAAGCATATGCAAACATTCCACGCACTGCGTAAGTTCTTCAGGCTCTGGCAAATGATGAATGGGAAAATTAGAGGTTGCAGGAAAATGTAAATATCATCCTTTGTAAACCTGTCCCCTGGCAAGAATGAAATATTCTCCCATTGAGCAATGAAGCATTCGTTATATTCTTTTCACATCAGTGAAGAGTGCCCAAGACTATTTTACATACTTGATTTGTCCCTTTTACCTTTCCCCCCCCCCCCTGAGCACTCCTGTTGAATTGGGATTTGTCTTGGTTTTGTTGAACAAGTGCTCTAGCACTGCGCAGCAGAAAGAAGTGCCATAACTCCAATTAACTCCCATGCTATAATCTCTTGAACAATTCTGGACCCGTCTCTTCATGTTTTTCATATTAACAGCCATGGGTCATTTGCCAAATGTTTGGTTAAATAATTGCACAGTGGATTAAACTGGAAGCTCACATCATGGTTGCTATTAAATAATTTATGTGTAACAGCAAACCTACCTGAGGAAAACTGGGGCCATTGGGCAATCCAATTAAATCTTAGCTCCAATGGGGAAAGCTTTCCTCCAGTTCTCACTGGAGATAAAAGGATCCGCAACAGATCACAACATTCAGCAAGACTACTTTTTCATTTGCTGGCTTTCTGTCTGTGGAGTAACTGCTTAAGGTCAGTGAAATCACTGTGTTTTTATCAAGAACCAGATTTGTCCATACATTGTGAGAACAACCCAGACAACTTCATAGGACTGGTGGTATGAAAACTCTGTCTTTTGTGGTGTGGACAGTATTGCCAGATCTGGCAGAGTGTCAGAAAACATATGAAAAGAATTCCTTCCAGTAGCACTTTAGAGACCAACTAAGTTTGTCATTGGTATGAGCTTTCATGTGCATCCACACATCTGGGATGCATACGAAAGTTCATACCAATGACAAACTTAGTTGGTCTCTAAGGTGCTACTGGAAGGAATTTTTGTTTGTTTGTTTCGACTACAGAAGACCAACACGGTTACCTACCTGTAACTAGAAAACATATGAACATGTACACATGTCTTACATGTGGGAAAGCTAACTGTTAAAGAATGTTACCTGAAGAAAGCAGTATGCACAAAGGTGGAATAACATTAGCTTGGGTAACCTGTGGAATTTATTGCTGTCTATTATTACTGAGCCACTTTTGGGGAACTGACAATAATCACACTGTTGCAGAAATTCAGATGTTTATTTGTAAAAAGATTTAAAGGCAATAATAATTCAGTACTGTATGAAATTATTTGGAAGAAACAAAATGACTTTGTGGTCGCTACAGAATAGAAAGGGATAATAATGCATGTATTACCTCGACCAAATTTAGTTACTAAAGCAGAGATAGAGCTTTCCTCTTGGAACAAGTACGGTAGCAGTTTGGGACAGGAGTGTGTGAGATATATTGGGACTATTGTGCAGGGGGAAAGGGTTAATTCATTCATGATACTGACAGGGAACAGGGCTTTTTGTTTCTGGAGACTTGTTAAGGTGGAGAAAAGTGAGACACTATTTTGCATACAGGCTAAACTGCTGGAAGGGGAGATAATTAAAAAAAACTTACATAAAACTAGAATGGTTACCCACTGGTGTGCTAACTTCCTTTGGC
Source organism: Zootoca vivipara (assembly GCF_965207765.1). Lineage (NCBI taxonomy): Eukaryota > Metazoa > Chordata > Lepidosauria > Squamata > Lacertidae > Zootoca > Zootoca vivipara. The sequence goes on along the minus strand of NC_142590.1, from coordinate 75,782,990 downwards.
TAGAGCTTTAGTGTTGGTTCCTGCAGTCATTGTTTGGTTAAAGAAAAATGAAACAAACAAATGCAAAACAATGTTTTGATGTAATGTGTTTCTTGCCCTCAAATGTGAACAAATTCCATTACTTTTCAGAAACTTCATTTGCCACAGGCTGTATCTGCTCCAAGATGCTTGTTAAAGTGGTTTTGTAATAGTGAGGGGACTGTAGATGATTACTTTGCAAAAGCATTATGAATCAGTGGTAGAGCACTTGAGTGGGGGAGGATTCCCCTCCCCAAGTGTTCTCCAAAGATACACTTGAAAATGCTAACTTAATTCCAAATCAAGTTGAGAGGAGTATGCTCATCACTGATCCGAAGTGTTTGGGTGGGTGATTGATGGGTGCAGGCAATGCTTTGACACCTCAATATTGCATGTGGCTAGCAGAATTGCATGGCACAAAATCAGCCAAGAGTAGTCCTGTTCTGGCTTGATCTAAGCAGACTTTTACCGTATGAAAATACTTAACTGTGATTACTGTCTCCATGTCTGCTTGATGGTTTTAAAAGGGTGTTGGATGTCCATCCTGTGCACATACTACTCTCAGGTTCATTTTTGAGCTTCTTCCTCCTGGCACTAATTAATGGGAAGGCTTTTTATATTGTGCTTCACAAGTTACTATATTCCTATAACCAACTCTCATTATTTGTTTCCATTAAGACAGAATAAAATATGCATTCAACATTCAAGAATCCTGTGTACTTTTATTATTTTGACACTTTCTCTGTTTCGTTTACTTGGCCACTTCATTTGATCATTTCTGAACAGGACTCTGGCAGATTTAGAACCATGTGCTTTATTACAGATACCTGATTTTGATTCAGTACTGCACTTTGTGGGCTGCACAAATGAAACCATAGTATTAAGTTCTCATTTTGACCTCCATCTCCTCCCATAAGCTACTTCATTTTGTCAATGAGCTTTTTCACACTTAGCACCAAAATTCGGTTTGATGCTATGTGAAAAAGCCTCATGCTGCCTCCTCCCATCTTTAACCCAAGTTTGACCAAATGGTTTTCAACAGAGGGCAGTCCAGCGGTGATACCTATTTAGGCATCTTATCTGTTCTCTCTCTCTCTCCCCCCCCCTCTCTCCCCCCCCTCCATGTGTTTGTGTGATGCTGGGTCCCAAAGTGATATACATAAAGCAACTTGCCCTAGACAAAAAAATGAGTAGTTGTGACACAAGTATAAGCATAGTAACAAGCAGAGGTTGGTACATTAGGGCAAATGGGGCCCCACCAATCTTAGCCTGCCTTCAGCCAGCTTCCACCTGCTTGTCTTCTTCCTTGTATCCAGTTCCAGGGCTTCTTCCTTAGTCTCAGTGTTGCTCCTTAAGAACACAGCCCAGGGAAAGATAGGGGCAAAACCAGAATTAGCTGACTCCATTGGCTCTGGGTCTACCTGCTGTTGATCTCTGCCCAACTTGTCCCACTGGGCACCAGCTACCACTGACATTAACTCAGGAAGCTGTCTAAGTCAGACCAGTAGCCCATGTAGCTCAGTACTGCCAACACTGAGTGGCAGAAGCTCTGCAGGGTGTCAGACCAGATGGGACTTTTTTTATAGCTCTACTAGGAGATGCCAAGATTTGAACTTGGGACCTTTTCCAAACAAGGAACATATCATTTTCATAGAATCATAGAATCATAGAGTTGGAAGAGACCACAAGGGCCGTCCAGTCCAACCCCCTGCCAAGCAGGAAACACCATCAAAGCATTCCTGACATATGCCTGTCAAGCCTCTGCTTAAAGACCTCCAAAGAAGGAGACTCCACCACACTCCTTGGCAGCAAATTCTACTGCTGAACAGCTCTTACTGTCAGGAAGTTCTCCCTAATGTTTAGGTGGAATCTTCAGCATGCAGAAATAAGCAAATTGATTTCTTGCATCATCTAATGAGCTTCAACAGTCTGATAATTAAGTATCATGTTGGTTTTGTTCTCTTTTTTGGTCCTCTTCAAGATGCTGTGAATTATAGATCTTCTGTTGCTTTCATCTGTACCTGCCTAGACTTTGCTTCTGGGTAGCATTCTATTTCATGACAGCACATGCCATTATTACAGGACACTTGTGTCTTAGAGGGACAAAGAGATGATATACATCTTTCAGTCCCATTTTTTCCTCCGAGAGCATTTTCAGACAGGACTATACAAAAGTTTAAAATTGAACTGGACTAAGTCGGTCATCTATAGGGGTTCTCAAACATTCTGTCTTCAGGCCCCGCCTCGGATGACTATAAATTACTGAGGCTCACTAGTCACAAAATAGCATCATAGTTTGGCATAATTGACTGCAACCTAGTGACATTATTTTATAGTGATATCTAATCCCCTTTTAGCAATTTCTAGGGATTTCCCACAGGGATTTCCTTGTAGCATGGAGTTTACTTTTCCTCAAGTACAGACTTTGGCTCTGGAAGTACTGTGACTCTGCTTCACTAATAAGAATTTGCTGATTCAAAGCCTCTAAGTCAGGCATCCCCAAACTGTGGCCCTCCAGATGTTTTGGCCTACAACTCCCATGATCCCTAGCTAACAGGACCAGTGGTCGGGGAAGATGGTAATTGTAGTCCCAAACATCTGGAGGGCCAAAGTTTGGGGACGCCTGCTCTAAGTGAAGCATCTTAAGGGGGAAAGGTATGATGCAAATGTCATCAATTGGCAACTGATAGAAGGAGAATGCTGCACTAGATGGACCCTTGGTTTAATCCAGCAAAGCAGTTTTGTGTTCTTAGCTCAAATCTGCTCAAACTAATGGGTCCATGGGAAACTGCTCCTCACATCCCCTAAGCATACATGGTTGTGTGGGGACTTCATTCAAACTTTACAAGATAATGAATATTTTTAAAACAACGAGTTCATGAGAAGTGGTATACTAGTGTTTCAGTTTATTGTGACAGCTGAGAAAAGGGCAGGCAGTTAGAATCCCCCTCCCCATATTTGAGTGATTCCTTAGTTGGCTCTGGAACACAGTTCATTCACTGATACTCCCACACAGTTGCTAATCTCATCATTGTCTGGTTCTTTTCTTCTCAAGAGATTCAGAAATTGGTGCTAAGCGTTGGTCTATGCTTACTCCTGCTGTTGCCCAGTTGAATAATCTCTCCCCATGTCAAAGGCAAATAATAGTGATGGATGGCTAAAGCAGGCCACTGAGGGCTACTTTGTAAAACTACTGCTGTGCTGTCCTTGTGGCTTAACTGAATTTTATGGTTACCTGAATTTTTCTTCATAAGCACAAAATACAATTTTGCAGTCTGCCTATTATGGGTTGAGCAGCATGGCGTGCCACCCTAAATATGACACCCTTATTTTTCTTCCCAGATTTCACAACGCTCATGGAGAATTGGCCACCTAACTAATTAATTGGCCGTGTTCATATATAAGGATAAACCAGATTTTCTGCTTTCTTGTGGTTTACCTAGTGCACACTGCCTGGTAGCTGCTCCTTCCTCTCTTGGTGCAAGTAGGAGAAGCAATCCTGGAAGTAGGGATGGAAGGGGCCATTAGTTTCGGTTCTGTCCGTTTCTTGTGCCCCCCCCCGTATTAAATTCAGTTCTCCATATTTCTGCACTGATTTGCAATTTCTTTTTAAAACCCTTATGAAAACCCTTTTCTCCTATTAGCTTCACTCTGGGTTCTGCACAAGGCACAGATAGAGGAGAGGTAATGCAGGGAGAGGAGTAATTGAGCATGTGCTGCAGCACACCAAACTTCTTCCTCTCTCTCCTGCATCTGTGTCATCATCAGAGGCAGGGCATCATGATGTTTATTGCCCCACTAACCTGCCACCCAGGCCACTTGCCACCCCAGGTACTGGGCATTTATGGGAATTGGCTGCCACTTCTTCTGAGTGTGCATTTGACGGCAAACAATGGAAAATGCGAAAAGGGTGTGAGGCTTCTGTCAGGGGCTGCCCACAGGGTCCGTGGGAGGAGGGAGACAGGAGATTGGGGTACAGTGGTGCCTCGCTTAACGAATGCCCTGCTTAACGAAATTTCCGCTTAACGAAATGATTTTTCGAGCGGAGGTTGCATCGCTAGACGAATTTGTTTTACGAAAAATTCGTCTAGCGAATCGCAGATTCCCATAGGAATGCATTGAAATTCAATTAATGTGTTCCTATAGGCAAAAAAAAAAATTCAATGCATTCCTATGGGATTCACTAGATGAATTTTTCGTTATAAGAAAAGACCCGTGGAATGAATTAATTTCGTCTAGCGAGGCACCACTGTATAGGGAGCCTCGGCCCCTTCTCTCGAGCAGCACCTCGTCCAGCCGGGAAAGCAGCCAAATGTCCAGCAGGAGAGGGCGGTGGACATCATGGGGGAGAGAGGGCTCCAGGATGCTGTCTCTGAGCCCTTGCACCACCTTAGCTAAGAGGGCTCAGAGGGAGACACTACTTCTGTGGAGGTGGAGGCTAGAGGTGCCCAAGTTATTATGTTGGGGTCGAAACTGGAAGGGGGCACTCCCGGATTCTGCGAGTGACTGAGACAGACATGAACTTGTAGCTCTGCACTGTACATATTATGCACATCAAACCTGTAAATGTTCAGGTTGGAGTTTGGTGTTGTTACTCATGAGCAACCACTACACCATCCTGACAGCTGCTAATCCTAAGCATGCTCAGCAGGAGGTGAGTTTCCTGCAGACTAAGCACTTCTCAAGTTGGGCTGTAGTTTAGGAATGATTGTTTATATAATACGTCTGAATATTTAGCTTGAAAAGACAAATAGTCCTTAATTGTTGTTTAGTCGTTTAGTCGTGTCCGACTCTTCGTGACCCCATGGACCATAGCACGCCAGGCACTCCTGTCTTGCACTGCCTCCCGCAGTTTGGTCAAACTCATGTTCGTAGCTTCGAGAACACTGTCCAACCATCTTGTCCTCTGTCGTCCCCTTCTCCTTGTGCCCTCAATCTTTCCCAACATCAGGGTCTTTTCCAAGGATTCTTCTCTTCTCATGAGGTGGCCAAAGTATTGGAGCCTCAGCTTCACGATCCGTCCTTCCAGGGAGCACTCAGGGCTGATTTCCTTAAGAATGGATAGGTTTGATCTTCTTGCAGTCCATGGGACTCTCAAGTGTCTCCTCCAGCACCATAATTCAAAAGCATCAATTCTTCGGCGATCAGCCTTCTTTATGGTCCAACTCTCACTTCCATACATCACTACTGGGAAAACCATAGCTTTAACTATACGGACCTTTGTCGGCAAGGTGATGTCTCTGCTTTTTAAGATGCTGTCTAGGTTTGTCATTGCTTTTCTCCCAAGAAGCAGGCGTCTTTTAATTTCATGACTGCTGTCACCATCTGCAGTGATCAAGGAGCCCAAGAAAGTAAAATCTCTCACTGCCTCCATTTCTTCCCCTTCTATTTGCCAGGAGGTGATGGGACCAGTGGCCATGATCTTGGTTTTTTTGATGTTGAGCTTCAGACCATATTTTGCGCTCTCCTCTTTCACCCTCATTAAAAGGTCCTTTAATTCCTCCTCGCTTTCTGCCATCAAGGTTGTGTCATCTGCATATCTGAGGTTGTTGATATTTCTTCCAGCAATCTTAATTCCGGCTTGGGATTAATCTAGTCCAGCCTTTCGCATGATGAATTCTGCATATAAGTTAAATAAGCAGGGAGACAATATACAACCTTGTCGTACTCCTTTCCCAATTTTGAACCAATCAGTTGTTCCATATCCAGTTCTAACTGTAGCTTCTTGTCCCACATAGAGATTTCTCAGGAGACAGATGAGGTGATCAGGCACTCCCATTTCTTTAAGAACTTGCCATAGTTTGCTGTGGTCGACACAGTCAAAGGCTTTTGCATAGTCAATGAAGCAGAAGTAGACGTTTTTCTGGAACTCTCTAGCTTTCTCCATAATCCAGCGCATGTTTGCTATTTGGTCTCTGGTTCCTCTGCCCTTTCGAAATCCAGCTTGCACTTCTGGGAGTTCTCGGTCCACATACTGCCTAAGCCTGCCTTGTAGAATTTTAAGCATAACCTTGCTAGCGTGTGAAATGAGCGCAATTGTGCGGTAGTTGGAGCATTCTTTGGCACTGCCCTTCTTTGGAATTGGGATGTAGACTGATCTTCTCCAATCCTCTGGCCATTGCTGAGTTTTCCAAACTTGCTGGCATATTGGGTGTAGCACCTTAACAGCATCATCTTTTAAAATTTTAAACAGTTCAGCTGGAATATCATCACTTCCACTGGCCTTGTTATTAGCAATGCTTTCTAAGGCCCATTTGACTTCACTCTCCAAGATGTCTGGCTCAAGGTCAGCAACCACACTACCTGAGGTGTACGAGACCTCCATATCTTTCTGGTATAATTCCTCTGTGTATTCTTGCCACCTCTTCTTGATGTCTTCTGCTTCTGTTAGGTCCTTACCACTTTTGTCCTTGATTATGGTAATCTTTGTACGAAATGTTCCTTTCATATCTCCAATTTTCTTGAACAGATCTCTGGTTTTCCCCATTCTATTGTTTTCCTCTATTTCTTTGCATTGCTCATTTAAGAAGACCCTCTTGTCTCTCCTTGCTGTTTTTTGGAAATCTGCATTCAGTTTCCTGTATCTTTCCCTATCTCCCTTGCATTTTGCTTGCCTCCTCTCCTCCGCTATTTGTAAGGCCTCGTTGGACAGCCATTTTGCTTTCTTGCATTTCCTTTTCCTTGGGATGGTTTTCATTGCTGCCTCCTGTATAATGTTACGAGCCTCCATCCATAGTTCTTCAGGCACTCTGTCCACCAAATCTAAATCCTTAAACCTGTTCCTCACTTCCACTGTGTATTCATAAGGGATTTGATTCAGATTGTATCTTACTGGCCCAGTGGTTTTTCCTACTTTCTTCAGTTTAAGCTGGAATTTTGCTATAAGTCCTTAATAGCTTTCAGCAAAGCAGGAGCAGCCAGTCTCAAATTGTGGAGCATTAGCACAAGCAATGATAGAAGGCAGTATATCAAATGTACGTAGATGAGAGAACCCATCAGACATACTGTGCCCTGACAGCATTCTTTATTTTTATTTTTAGGTCAGTATTTACCAGGTAGCTGCTCTGAGAATAAAAATGGCATGATGAGGTGGATATTTCATGTTTTCCTCCCAAGTAAGTGATATATTGTTTTGAACCCCCCCCCTCCTGTAGGTATATGCAAAAATACAGCCGATATATTTTTTCATCACAAAGCTGAAATGTTGGAAGTAGGCTATACTTTTATGGTGTGATTAAGGAGATAATGAAACACTCAGTTGCTTTCTAAACTTGTTGGATATTTGCTGCCAGAATTCTGTAGCCTGGGCAAAACATTAGTGTATCCTACATGATCTTTTAAAAAGCAGATCCTGAAGATTATTTGTTCTGTAATAGAATGATGCATTGTCTTGACTACATTTTAAATTAAGAAAAATACTTGCATTGGCTCAACTCCACTGCAAATTTATTTGTGCAAGACCTACTTTTTATATAAAGTATTCTAGCAATAAGTGTGCTACTTGTTTATACAGTGGTACCTCTGGTTACGAACTTAATCCCGTTCTTAAGGTCCGTTCTTAAGCTGAAACCATTCTTATCTTGAGGCGCACTTTCGCTAATGGGGCCTCCCGCTGCGCGTGTGCCTCTAGCGCACAATTTTCGTTCACATCCTGGGGCAAAGTTGGCAACCAGGAGCAGCTACTTCCAGGTTAGCAGAGCTGGTAACCTGAAGCGTTTGTAACCAGGAGTGTTTGTAATCAGAAGTAACACTGTATGTGGGTGTGTTTTCTAAGCAAATTCCTTGTGCTGGTGGCAATTCTCGCAAGGTTTATTTGGGTTGCTCCTGCCTTCTGTTTGCGATACTCTGTGTGATCCATTAAGGCAGTTGACTTTCCCTAAACCCCTTCTAGCCTCTTTGTTCTATTGTTCCACATTTAGAAACAAAAGTGAAACCTGAAGTGCACAGTGGTTATTTCCAGGTTTCTGCCTTTCCAAGGAACTCTATTTCCTTTTCTCCTGGTTGGTTTCCATCCATCCCAAACAGGCACTCAGTGTTCCATGACCACTGATCATGCTCTGTCCTTATTGAACTATTCTAAGGGATTTCCCCCGTCATCAGGGCTCAAAAAAGTACTTCTTCAAATCTTGAATTTCCCACAACCCTGATGATGCCTCCTTCTTGTATGTGGATGGTGTTGGTTTGACGCATTCAGAAAACGAATTTTTACATGAAAATTAAATTGCAGATTATTTCTTTATGACCCATTTGAAGTAAAACGGTGAGCTCTGAGAATTGAATAATAAGTGTAACACTTTGGTGTAAGTGCATTCTCTTGCAAATATGCCAAACTGAGTTAAGACATCATATAATAATAAAAAGATCGTATTTCAACCAGTTTCTTTCAGTTAGGCACAGTATGCATTTAGCTGTTTTAGAGAAGGGCCCTGGTCAGGCCCGGTTCTAGGTGTGGTCCCGGTGGCGTGGGGCGCCGGGGGGCCGCACGGCAAAGCCGTGCGGAAGCCGTGCTGCGAGGGCGCCGGAGCAATCTCTGCACCTCAGCGCTAGGGCACCCGACCTGCTTGAGACAGCCCTGGCCCTGGTTCAGATCCAGAGCACATGCTTTGTATGCAAAAGGTCCCAGGTTCAGTCCCTGGTATCTCCGGGAAGGACTAGGAAAGTCTCCTATCTTGAAAGCTTCTGCCAGTCAGTACAATAATGAACTAGATGGAACAATAGCCTAATGGTCCTATGTCTCTCCCAGCCTTTCCTGGAGATGCTAGGGTTTGGACCTAGGACCTTCTGTATGTGAAGCAGATGAACTACCATTGAGCTATGGCCCAAGTTTGATGGTTTGCTTCAACTTAAGATACCATTACAGTGGTGCCTCGCTTAACGAATGCCCTGCTTAACGAAATTTCCGCTTAACGAAAGGTTTTTTCCAGCGGAGGTTGCCTCGCTAGACGAATTCGTTTTACGAAAAATTCGTCTAGCGAATCGTGGTTTCCCATAGGAATGCATTGAAATTCAATTAATGTGTTCCTATGGGCAAAAAAAAATCCAAAAAAAATCAATGTATTCCTATGGGATTCACTAGACGAATTTTTCGTTATAAGAAAAGACCCGTGGAACGAATTAAATTCGTCTAGCGAGGCACCACTGTATTACATTATTACAAAGCCAACCACAAACCATGGTTCAGGGCTGGGCAGCAATCCATGGTTGGTTGGGGCAAAAGAAACAACCACCCGTGATTCAGAAAGAATATTAAGCCAACCCCTTGCCTTGTGTAAAGAGGGTTCTCTGGCTATGTGCGCTGGTACACATTGTGGTTTAATCAGACTTAGTGTGGCATGTGAACATTTTATGCTCCCTGTCTCCAGCACACTCAAGAAAATTGTGCTTTCTGTGTTATAAAATGTTTCCTTGAAGAATAAAATAGATTCAACTCATCTGGTTCTCAAATAAAAACATACAAAATTTAGAACAGGAATAGAACATCAGAACAGCATCCTTGGTGAAAAGGCTTCCTGAATCAATTTTCTTTTCACCTGGCACCTGAAACTTAGTAGGGACAGTGCCTGCCTGCTTTCTAATGGGAGGGAGTTCTGTAGTGTTGGGTCCACTACACTGATTGCATGACTCAGTAGCATAAGTTGTTTTCTGGTCTGTGGGGGACAACTAATAGTGCTTCCCCAAATAATCTCAGTGATTGAGCTGGGACATACCAGGTAAGGCAAGTACCTTCAGCCTAGTCGAGTAACAGATGGGAAGTCACTTCATTTATTTTGATGGTATCATGTGTTGGTGGTAACAACATAGAGTGCATTGCAGTAATCCAGTATTCAGGTTACCAGTGCATGGACTACAGTAGTAAGGTATATAAAGTAAGTGGAATCAGGAGAGGTGCCTATCCTACTGCATCTCTAACATCTTTGTTAGTATAGTAATAAATCTACTTTTGTCAGGTCAGAGCTAGTGCTGTGATACCAGTAAGGGGAAAGTTGCCTTCATGGTCCATTGAAATGATAGCTTATGTACAGTTAAGAATTCTCCGTATTTTAGTTGTACATAAGTATCTGTAGTTGGTTTCTTTCTGGTGATTTTTTTTAAGGGTATTTGATCTTTGCAATCAGTTAGAGAGAATTCAAGATGAAGATGTTATGCTGAGTGGTTGCTATCCTAAAGAGACTTCCCATCAGTTTGAACAAATAATAATTTTAGGATATTTGGCTTAGTAAAATTAAGCTTCTCTCTCTCTCTCTTTTTACCATCAATTGTTGGATTTTCATTTTTATTTAATAAGCAAGAATTGTTCCATTTAGCGCACAATAAATGGCACAGAAATGAGCAGGAAGCAGCTAATGCTGACTAATAAGAGAAAGGTTTATAAGTGCACATAGCCCCTCTTAGAGTTGAGGTGAATGTGCCAAGACAGATTTTCAGTTGAGACTTAGCGCAAACAAATCATCACTCCTAATCCAACAGGAGAATATGTACATGCAATATGGGTGCTTTATCTGTGTTCCCTGGGCTGGGAAGTCTGATCCAGAAGACTGCATTGGAACAGCTCCAGACAGATTGTTTGCAATCACAGCAATCATTTGTTCAGGGAAGAGAGTGATGTTGCCTGGCAAAATACCAAGAATAAGAGTGCTTGCCTGTATGAATGCAGGTGACTATTTTACCAAGTGGTAACTTCCCATGAGCTGATTGGCTGTTTGGCATTGTCTCTGAACCTGCGTGGGTGACTAGATGACTTCTTGATTGTTGACCTCATCTACTCAATGTAGTATTCTGCCAAGTAGTAAAGATAATTTCATTACACTCTTGTGCATGATCAGAAATCTGGGGAAACAGAGTAAAACTGACACGATGATAAAGGTAAAGGTAAAGGGACCCCTGACCATTAGGTCCAGTCATGACCGACTCTGGGGTTGTTTGCTCATCTCGCGTTATTGGACAAGGGAGCCGGCATACAACTTCCAGGTCATGTGCATGACAAAGGCGCTTCTGGCGAACCAGAGCAGCACATGGAAATGCTGTTTACTTTCCCGCTGGAGTGGTATCTATTTATCTACTTGCACTTTGATGTGCTTTCGAACTGCTAGGTTGGCAGGAGCAGGGACCGAGCAACGGGAGCTCACCCCGTCGTGGGGATTCGAACCACTGAGCTTCTGATCGGCAAGCCCTAGGCTCTGTGGTTTAACCCACAGCGCCACTTGTGTCCCAACACGATGATACCCATTGACCAAAATTTTGTAGTATTAGAGAGCACACACCAGGGGTAATTTGGCTATTTATATGGACTCAGATGACTGTTTTACTGTGACTTCATGCACACCCTTGTAAGAATTTTACCAGAATATTGAATTGTATTCAGTCTGAGTCATGTGTCTTAAATAAATTATTATTTACACTATAATCTCAGCCTTTCTTCTAGGAATTTAGGGTAGCTTGCAATATGTTTTAGAGGCAGCATCCTCTCATTTCATAGCAACAAAAACCCTGTGAGCTGAAATAGTGTGAATAGATCATTCAGAGAACATTCACACCAGGATCTCTCCACTTCTAGTCTGGCACTGTAACTGTTAAACCACACTAGCTTTCAAGTCAAATAAGCAGCAGTTACGGTAAGCAGGCAAGGTAGAACAGGTAGCAGGTAAGAACAGGAATTGGGCTTTATTTAATATTAGCAGAAATCCCAGGAAAGAAATGTGAGACATGCATAATCTTAAGAGCATAGGTAAGAGAGGACGGAACTGCAGTGCCATGGGATTTTACCACATAGTGTTGCAACGAGATCAACCTCAAGAGCCAGTGAGTCTGAACAGCAACCAGCCTTGAGATTTTCATCTTAGACAAGTGAGTTCTATAAAGACATGCTTACACAATTCCCCAATGCTGTTGAGTTGTGTCAACCCTTCACTACTGTAACAGTTTTCCTCATATAATGATAGCTGGTTTTCCTATTGGGTCTTGGAGCTTCAGAATGTTTGTTTGTTTGTTTGTTTGTTTATGTATCCCATCTTTCCTCCAAAGACATGCTTCTGCCCCTCCCCTTTTTATCCTCACAACAACCCTGTGAGGCTGAGAGACTGGTCCTGGTCCAAAGTCGTCCAAGTGAGCTTCATGTTTGAGTGGGGATTTGAGCACTGGTCTCACAGTTAGTAGTTCCTTGAATCAGGTGACACACCTCTCCCCAAAGCCTGGCACTTTCTGTCATAAGAGTGAATATTTACCTCTTAAAGCCCATGATAGTATGAGTATCTGGTTATATATCTCATTCCAACCAAAAGACTAGATCAACAACTGCTCTGTGTAGAACATGCTCCTCTCTGTTTCAAGAGAATTGTTCCAAATTGGTTGCTGACAATATCAAAATGTTTAAAGGTCAAGCATTCTTTGGGTAGGTGGAGTCTTTGAAAGTTAGTCTTCTCTGTGTGCAGAAGTGGTTTTGGTTCTGTGAAGAGGGAAAAGGTTTAGTCCAGAGTCTGTTGCCTTAAATGGGCTTGTGTCAGATTCGTGACTTCTCTTGAAGACAATCCCTTCTTCTGACAAATGGTCCCAATCAATAATAATTCCACTATTTCACAATCTTACACATGCTCTGGTTTTAACTTTCTCCTTTTTGTGGTAAGATGACTTTGCTTTAAGTTCCAGAGTCTTCATCTGAGCATGCTATCTATTTATATCTCTCTGAAGATTATTAAAACAACCAGATATATGAAATGCCCTGATGCGTGTTCGTGGAATTAATTTTCCTGGAGTGTCGCAAATAACATTTTAAGCAACTTGGATAATGAGGGTGTGTTGTTTTCCCCATTCCGTTGGAATGAAAACAGTGATAAATTCAAAGCCTTTATTTCGTGCTAAAGATTTTGCAAGGATAGTTGTCATTTGGAAGGTAGTGCCAACATTGATTTTTTGCAGCACTTCTTAAAATTGAATGTTCATAAGTATTTTCATCAGCACTGGCACTAAAAATGCTTTGGAAAAATTGAACCCTGTTTTCCTCCTTCCTGGTTCATGAAACTTGATCGGGGTTTGCTTTCAAAATAAGGCAAAGGGAACTCTTAGAAAACAAAGTTACAAACTGACATGGAAATGCAGAGAATTTGAGATTGGAAAAATGTGAGACGAAGAAACTGAAATTGACACATTCTCTTCTCTGTACTTCATAGGACTGGTATCCAAACAACAGATATAAGCATGTGGTAGAGAACTTTGCACACAGCCAGACCTTTGATCCTTGATTTTTCCAGCTACAGTTTCCACTGTTGAAGAGCAGGCAGCTTTTAAAACTGCACAGCAGCTTGTCTAGTTGTGGTTCAAATTGCTGCAGCGAAATTGGAAACGAAAGCTTGGGCTTTCTGCCTCTCTCCCCAACCCTGCCCCTGCCACCATGTACATACAACCTCTTTTGTATCTTGTTCATTAGATAGCGAGGTTGCAAATAGAGAGACTGTCCTATCAGATTCTGCTTCCTCTGGAAAAACAAAGCCGGCTTCAGATGTGTTCTGATATTTGCACCTGTCCCCTCTATGGGGTGATATCATTAATACAGACATGCAGATGATGCAGTGTTGGAGCTGGATCAAAATGATTCCATACACAATATGGTTCACTGCAAGTTCATTTGAAACATTAGCATTTGGGCTTTGACTAGTGTCTAAACCACTTCACTCTGCTTTGATCTTTTATAACAGTTTTTGTCTGCTTGTAGCTGATTATCTTTTTTATTCTACCACAGAATGGAAGAGGGGTCTGGTGGGAGGGAGCTAGAACAGTAGCTAGGCACTACGCTTGCAGAACGGGTCCTCCCTTTTTTTAAAGAAGCCTAGCTGTTAGCCACTTAACCTTGGTGAGAAGAAATGTCTTCTGTGTTAGATAGCTTGTGAAATTCCTTATCCAAGCCACATTGTAACACATAAGTATTGGGCAGGTGCCTGGGAGATTGCCTAGCTTTATCTGCAAGGTTGCCTCGGGAAGTTCAGAGAATATTGGTAGCACTCAGTGTTCCGCCAATTTTACGCACGCCACGCTAGCCTTTTCTGCATCGCTGTAGAAATAAATCAATAAGGAAGGAATTGTCTGTTAGGGCCATATCATTAGCATAATTAATGTTGCATATATTGGCTTAATTGGCATCAGACATAGAGCAGCATTGTGCATCTGCAATATGCAAAGTGCAGATGGTGCTTCTCATACTGATTGCTTTTGGGAACATCACTAGGAAATTGTAATGACTTAAAATGTTACCAGACCTTGTGACTGTTTTGTTTTTTCACTGGGAAACAGCTGCTGACATACACACACACCCCGCAAAAAAAAAAAGTGCATTAACAATGGGTTGGATCCAGAGTAACCTGTTAGTTAACTGAAGCTCCGTTGATTTCATTGGAAACAAAGTTCAACTAGCTTACTTTGAAACTAAAGCCCTTTTGTTCCTCTAGCCTGTTACATGTTACTTTTTTGGGAATCAGTGAAGCGCTTTTGCTCCCAATCTCACTTGCCAGTGGTGCAGTTCGAAACACATTTTGAAGCCAGTACTTACAACAAGAGATCATTTGTACATTTATAAATAGTTTTTAAGCAGTCCTACCTTTCTTCAGCCCCTTCATGGATCAATGCCTTGTCGTGGCGAAGGGGCTTGAATAACTCAGAGAAGCTATGAGCTATGCCATGCAGGGCCACCCAAGATGGACAGGTCATAGTGGAGAGATTTGACTAAACGTGATCCACCTGGAGAAGGAACTGGCAAGCCACTCCAGTATCCCTGCCAAGAAAACTCCATGGACAAAGACAACAGGCATATAAAAGTTATGACGCTGGAAGATGAGCCCCTCAGGTCGGAAGGCGTCCAACATGCTACTGAGGAAGAGCGGAGGACAAGTACAAGTAGATTCAGAGCTGATGAAGCGGCTGGGCCAAAGCCAAAAGGACGCTCAGTTGCGGATATGCCTGGAAGCGAAAGGAAAGTCTGATGCTGTAAAGAAAAATATTGCATAGGAACCTGGAATGTAAGAACCATGAGTGGAGGTAAGCTGGATGTGGTCAAAAATGAGATGACAAGAATAAATATCGACATCCTGGGCATCAGTGAACTAAAATGGAAGGGAATGGGCGAATTCAGTTCGGATGACTATCATATCTACTACTGTGGGCAAGAATCCCGTAGTAGAAATGGAGTGGCCCTCATAGTCAACAAAAGAGTGGCAAAAGCTGTAATGGGATGCAATCTCAAAAATGACAGAATGATCTCGATACGAATCCAAGGCAGACCTTTTAACATCACAGTAATCCAAGTTTATGCACCAACTACCGGTGCTGAAGAAAGTGAAATTGACCAATTCTATGAAGACCTACAACACCTTCTAGAAATGACACCAAAGAAGGATGTTCTTCTCATTACAGGGGATTGGAATGCTAAAGTAGGGAATCAAGAGATAAAAGGAACAACTGGCAAGTTTGGACTTGGAGTTCAAAATGAAGCAGGGCAAAGGCTAATAGAGTTCTGTCAAGAGAACAAGCTGGTCATCACAAACACTCTCTTCCAACAACACAAGAGACGACTCTACACATGGATATCACCAAATGGGCAGCATCGAAATCAGATTGATTATATTCTCTGCAGCCAAAGATGGAGAAGCTCTATACAGTCAGCAAAAACAAGACCTGGAGCTGACTGTAACTCAGATCATCAGCTTCTTATAGCAAAATTCCAGCTTAAACTGAAGAAAGTAGGAAAAAGCACTGGGCCAGTAAGATACAATCTGAATCAAATCCCTTATGAATACACAGTGGAAGTGAGGAACAGGTTTAAGGATTTAGATTTGGTGGACAGAGTGCCTGAAGAACTATGGATGGAGGCTCGTAACATTATACAGGAGGCAGCAACGAAAAGCATCCCAAGGAAAAGGAAATGCAAGAAAGCAAAATGGCTATCCAACGAGGCCTTACAAATAGCGGAGGAGAGGAGGCAAGCAAAATGCAAGGGAGATAGGGAAAGATACAGGAAACTGAATGCAGATTTCCAAAAAACAGCAAGGAGAGACAAGAGGGTCTTCTTAAATGAGCAATGCAAAGAAATAGAGGAAAACAATAGAATGGGGAAAACCAGAGATCTGTTCAAGAAAATTGGAGATATGAAAGGAACATTTTGTACAAAGATTACCATAATCAAGGACAAAAGTGGTAAGGACCTAACAGAAGCAGAAGACATCAAGAAGAGGTGGCAAGAATACACAGAGGAATTATACCAGAAAGATATGGAGCTCTCGTACACCCCAGGTAGTGTGGTTGCTGACCTTGAGCCAGACATCTTGGAGAGTGAAGTCAAATGGGCCTTAGAAAGCACTGCTAATAACAAGGCCAGTGGAAGTGATGATATTCCAGCTGAACTATTTAAAATTTTAAAAGATGATGCTGTTAAGGTGCTATACCCAATATGCCAGCAAGTTTGGAAAACTCAGCAATGGCCAGAGGATTGGAGAAGATCAGTCTACATCCCAATTCCAAAGAAGGGCAGTGCCAAAGAATGCTCCAACTACCGCACAATTGCGCTCATTTCACACGCTAGCAAGGTTATGCTTAAAATTCTACAAGGCAGGCTTAGGCAGTATGTGGACCGAGAACTCCCAGAAGTGCCAGCTGGATTTCGAAAGGGCAGAGGAACCAGAGACCAAATAGCAAACATGCGCTGGATTATGGAGAAAGCTAGAGAGTTCCAGAAAAACGTCTACTTCTGCTTCATTGACTATGCAAAAGCCTTTGACTGTGTCGACCACAGCAAACTATGGCAAGTTCTTAAAGAAATGGGAGTGCCTGATCACCTCATCTGTCTCCTGAGAAATCTCTATGTGGGACAAGAAGCTACAGTTAGAACTGGATATGGAACAACTGATTGGTTCAAAATTGGGAAAAGAGTACGACAAGGTTGTATATTGTCTCCCTGCTTATTTAACTTATATGCAGAATTCATCATGCGAAAGGCTGGACTAGATGAATCCCAAGCCGGAATTAAGATTGCCGGAAGAAATATCAACAACCTCAGATATGCAGATGACACAACCTTGATGGCAGAAAGCGAAGAGGAATTAAAGAACCTTTTAATGAGGGTGAAAGAGGAGAGCGCAAAATATGGTCTGAAGCTCAACATCAAAAAAACCAAGATCATGGCCACTGGTCCCATCACCTCCTGGCAAATAGAAGGGGAAGAAATGGAGGCAGTGAGAGATTTTACTTTCTTGGGCTCCTTGATCACTGCAGATGGTGACAGCAGTCACGAAATTAAAAGACGCCTGCTTCTTGGGAGAAAAGCAATGACAAACCTAGACAGCATCTTAAAAAGCAGAGACATCACCTTGCCGACAAAGGTTCGTATAGTTAAAGCTATGGTTTTCCCAGTAGTGATGTATGGAAGTGAGAGCTGGACCATAAAGAAGGCTGATCGCCGAAGAATTGATGCTTTTGAATTATGGTGCTGGAGGAGACTCTTGAGAGTCCCATGGACTGCTAGAAGATCAAACCTATCCATTCTTAAGGAAATCAGCCCTGAGTGCTCCCTGGAAGGACAGATCGTGAAGCTGAGGCTCCAATACTTTGGCCACCTCATGAGAAGAGAAGAATCCTTGGAAAAGACCCTGATGTTGGGAAAGATTGAGGGCACTAGGAGAAGGGGACGACAGAGGACAAGATGGTTGGACAGTGTTCTCGAAGCTACGAACATGAGTTTGACCAAACTGCGGGAGGCAGTGCAAGACAGGAGTGCCTGGCGTGCTATGGTCCGTGGGGTCACGAAGAGTCGGACACGACTAAACAACTAAACAACAACAACACCTTTCTTCAGGGCCACTCAAATTGGCCTTGGAGTAACAAAGTTCAGTGCAACTGGAAGACAGTACAAACCAGCATTTGATATGGTCCCCTGTCTATTAAGAAGCAAGCGCTATTGAATCCATTGGTGCTTACTCCCATGTAATTGGTGTTATGAATACAGCTTTGCTTAGTCACACTTTCCTTTTATTGAAATCATTGGGACTAAATCATGGTTTGGGGTCTATTCAACTAAGTCGCACTCAAGCGTATAGCCAAAGATTTCAAGTGATCTAACTGAGTATGATTTAGTTGGATACAACTATATATCTGGATTGAACTTGTGATACTCAAAAACCTTTGCAGCATCTCAGAGTTTTAGGTATGACCAATGACTGAACTTCAAAACAAGGGACATTCATAGTTTATTTTTTTCTTCAGTGAGTGAAAGTGTGGCAGAAAGTGATGAAGGATAAATACAGATCCAAAACATTTTTTATCAGTCCAAAATGAGATTAGCTAAATCAGCTTGTATTGCACAAGCTGTATCTATTACAAACTTGTTTCCTGAGCTAAGAAACTAATGTAGTGCGTGCATGTTTATATTGCAGCCAATTCACCTGGAAATAATCAAAAGATGCTTTGGGTACTCCCTTTGTGGTTTGCTCAATTTGCATCTTGTACTCTTGGCACCACTACATATTCCAAAAGGTTTGGATCTTCACATTATGAGGAAGCATAAATTTAATTCAAGACTCCAAAAAGGGTGGCATGGAATTTCACTGGCATTAAAATATATAATTTCACTTTGAAAATGTCTCAGCTCCCTCAACTGTTCCTCATATGACTTGGTTTCCAGACCCTTGCTCATATTGGTTGCCCTCCTCTGCAAGATGACGGGGAACCATTAGTGAGAATTAGTGAAATGAGATTCATCTGACATGACTTGGTTTTGAGAAACCCATGCTGGGTCTAAGTATTCACAGCATCCTTTTCTAAGTGCTGACAGACCGACTACAGGCAACAACTGATGAATGTGTGTTTGAAAGACATGGGATTGAGCATGCACACATGGCACTAAACTCGGAAGTGACCTGACAAGTCACTCAACACATCACAAAAAGGGTGGAATGGGGGAGGGGGCGGAACAGGGCAGGATGGGTGGGGCAACCTTAAATGTGCACGGGGTCTAGAAATGGAACCCCTGCACAAAATGGTTGTCTACTGTATTTCATTATCTGTTCTAGGACCTTTCCTAGCATTGATGTAAAGCTCACTAGTTGGTAGTTAACCTGGGTCTTCTCCCCACTCCATCCCTTTTGAAGATGGGCAAAACTGTGGTGGCCCCTTTGTGATCACAGGGAAGTTTTAAATAGAAGCTGCCATTTGTATCCTTCATGAATCATGCATTCATCTCTCTCTGTTATGTGTGTTACATTATTAATCTGTTTTCTGAGTATTTCAAGTGCTGCAACTAAATGCAAAACTAAAGTCAGCTTTTAAAATACCATGGTCTTTTTCTCTTCTCCCTTTCCCTGATATAAGCAGAAATAAAACAACTAGTTCATGTGCATATAAAGAATTATTTCCTAAGATCCAAACAAATTAATATTAATATTTAGCATGATGAAATAAAGCTAGCAGCATGACTTCACTGCTGTTTGGTAAAAAAAAATTTTCTAGAATTGCTGCCGACATAGCAAGTATTTTATCTTCAGATTAATGATCAAAGTTTTTTTTACTTGGCATATAGTATCGCTCAGGGGTAGCTGTTCTGGAAGGCGCAAAATAGGCTGCAGTCCTTACACATGTATCACAATGTTTACCTGCATTTAGACAGCCCATAGGTAGGATGTTAATAAGATCCTCCCAGAGTTTTATTTTTTCTCTTTTCTGGAGTGTTTCTATATGACCAGTCACCACATTATCAGCAATGGTCATCACTATTGTGATATGGGGAAAGTGAGGGGCTTCCTGTGTTTTTGGACTATAATGCCCATCATCCCTGGCCACTGGTCGTGCTGGCTGAGGCTGATGGGATTGTAATCTAACAACACCTGAGGGCCCACAGTCACTCCTTCATAATGCCCTCTCCAAATCTTCTCTGGAAGATTGGGGATGGGAAATCCCAGAACAGATTTTGGGGATGCACAAGGGGAGGAAAGCCTTCTTGCAGAAATCCTTTTGCTGATGGGCTGGTTACTTAGCACTATATTGGATGCAAGCCATTTTTCTCTTCCAGGTGAGCTGTTGCCCTTTCCAACTGAAACCCTCTCAGTGCTGATTTCATTCATTTATGTTCTTCACTTGATTTCTAACATTTCGATGGCTCACAGGTGAATAGCCTCCACTTGAAAGCATTGTGTCTGGATTGATATGAAATGTTGGACTATGAAATTTGATCTGCCGCACCTGACTTTCCAGTAATTACATGATGAATATCAATGGATGAACTGAACTTTCTTCATATCCTTTCTACATATTCAGTGTAACGCAACCATATTTTATCCTGGCATGATAAAATGAGTTGCCCTGGGACAGCAGAAATGAGATGAGGCACACTCTGGCCCTTACTGCCTGTTCAAGGGACAATGGACAATAGGAGGTTTTGTCTCTAGGAAACCACTATGGCAAGGGGAAGACCATTGAGATAGAGAAAAAGTAGCTGCTTTGCCTTCCAGATTGGCCATTGTCCTAGGAGTATAAAAGCACATGGAGGGATGCCCTGGCAACTGCCAGCAACCAGACGAACAAGACCTTTGAGCAGTTCTATGCATTGCTTTGATGCATTGAAAACTGCTTTGGAGATCATTTGGTCAAAAGGCATGGTGTGAACTGGGTCAGGGTAAGATGGTCCTCCAGATGTTGTTTGGGTCTAGCTACTGTCTTTTCTGCCTATTGCCCATGGCTGCTGGGGCTGTTGAGAATCGGGGGTCCAATAACTACTGGTGCAGGGGATATGTACCCACTAATATAATATATCTTCATTCTTATGCATATCCCCATATGATTTTTGTGTGAACATTGGTTGGATAACTACATCACAAAATTCAGATATGTGATTTTTCTTCAAGGGATTGTTGTGTTTCAGAACACGAACATACACACACAGAGAGAGGAAAGTGTGAATTTGATAGATTTGGCTTTAAATGTGTCCTGAATTGAATTTCTCCTCCAGCCCTAGCTGTGATTAATATAACCTGTAGTTACAATAACACTGATTTACACTGACATGTAGTGCAAAACACACTGAAGTGCTGTAATGTGAAAATCATGATTGTAGTAGTAAATTATTTACATGAAAATAAATATAATAAAGCACTTAAAACCAAGCCCAGTACAAGTAATTTGGTGTGGATAGAAAGCTTAGTGGTGATAAGGCCTTTTGCATGCGGAACTCTTGAGCTCCATCCCTGCCATCTCCAGGTTGGCCAGGGGAAAGACCCTCCCTGGAGAGCTACTTCCCATCAGTGTAGAAAATGCTATGCTCCTGTGACTGAATTTTCTATTCAGTCATTCATGCAAATGTTCAAATACTCAGTCACAAACTTAAGAACAGTTGTACATCAGATTAACAAAATGCAGCATGCAAATATGTGAGATCCCACGAGGTGCCCTAAGACTAAGTCTCTCCTTCAAAGAAAACTGAATATTGCATTTTGCCCTGTTCTCCGGTTCACAACCATAAGGCAAGGAAGGAACAAAAGAGGGAAAAGGTTATGAATATAGTTCAATTGTATACTTGCTTGAAAGAGTATGGGGAAAGCCATAAATCGTGTTACCAAAAAAAATGGCACTTTTTTTCTTTTTCTCTCAGTGACTAAATAAATAAAATAAGAAACAA
This sequence comes from Zootoca vivipara, assembly GCF_965207765.1. Classification (NCBI taxonomy): domain Eukaryota; kingdom Metazoa; phylum Chordata; class Lepidosauria; order Squamata; family Lacertidae; genus Zootoca; species Zootoca vivipara. The sequence continues at coordinate 75,761,332 of NC_142590.1, read as the reverse complement.
TTAAGAATAATAAAACAAGGGGAAATTGTTGTTTTTACTTTAAGAAGGGAGTAAAAAAAGAAGAGTGGTGGGGACAGACTTCCGGATACCCTGAATGACGAGAGTTCATGGGTGCAGATGAATCCAATGCCTAATAAGAGTGAAGAAATGAACAAAAAGATAAGGAAGAACAAGGAGTCTAGTTAATTCAGAATGTAAAAGCTGGAGTTTAAATTTAAAAGGCATAATAATCTGAACACAGTCAAATAAATTATAGTGATAACATAAATAAAGTCAAATGCAAGACAAATAATGTTTGTGTGGGGAGAATTCTTAAGGTAAATCAGGGGTTTACTGAAGATGTAGGAAGGCCAGCAAATAAACCAGTAATCTAGAGAAATTTGCTTGTTCATGTTCAAGATTAAAAACCTCTATGGTCAATTTAGCCTTCCCACTGCACAAGTAAAAATAAATCAGTAAATCCTTACATTTTGGAAGGTGAGGAAGGTAACGTGCAGTAGAAGACCCATTCGAGATCATTTGCTGGGCCTCAGTTTATAATTGGATGGTCCCTTGTTTGGGAGTTTAATGCAAAACTGTATTATGAAGGTAATTTTTTTTTAAAAAAAGTGTTGAGTTGAGATTCATAGTTGGTATTTACCAGGACAAAAGTGGTAAGGACCTAACAGAAGCAGAAGACATCAAGAAGAGGTGGCAAGAATACACAGAGGAATTACACCAGAAAGATATGGAGGTCTCATACACCCCAGGTAGTGTGGTTGATGACCTTGAGCCAGACATCTTGGAGAGTGAAGTCAAATGGGCCTTAGAAAGCACTGCTAATAACAAGGGCAGTGGAAGAGATGATATTCCAGCTGAACTATTTAAAATTTTAAAAGATGATGCTGTTAAGGTGCTACACCCAATATGCCAGCAAGTTTGGAAAACTCAGCAATGGCCAGAGGATTGGAGAAGATCAGTCTACATCCCAATTCCAAAGAAGGGCAGTGCCAAAGAATGCTCCAACTACCGCACAATTGCGCTCATTTCACATGCTAGCAAGGTTATGCTTAAAATTCTACAAGGCAGGCTCAGGTAGTATGTGGACCGAGAACTCCCAGAAGTGCAAGCTGGATTTCGAAGGGGCAGAGGAACCAGAGACCAAATAGCAAACATGTGCTGAATTATGGAGAAAGCTAGAGAGTTCCAGAAAAATGTCTACTTCTGCTTCATTGACTACGCAAAAGCATTTGACTGTGTCAACCACAGCAAACTATGGCAAGTTCTTAAAGAAATGGGGAGTGCCTGATCACCTCATCTGTCTCCTGAGAAATCTCTGGTCCCATCACCTCCTGGCAAATAGAAGGGGAAGAAAAGGAGGCAGTGAGAGATTTTACTTTCTTGGGCTCCTTGATCACTGTAGATGGTGACAGCAGTCACAAAATTAAAAGACACCTGCTTCTTGGGAGAAAAGCAATGACAAACCTAGACAGCATCTTAAAAAGCAGAGACATCACCTTGCCGACAAAGGTCCGTATCGTTAAAGCTATGGTTTTCCCAGTAGTGATGTATGGAAGTGAGAGCTGGACCATAAAGAAGGCTGATCGCTGAAGAATTGATGCTTTTGAATTATGGTGCTGGAGGAGACTCTTGAGAGTCCCATGGACTGCAAAAAGATCAAAGCTATCCATTCTGAAGGAAATCAGCCCTGAGTGCTCACTGGAAGGACAGATCCTGAAGCTGAGGCTCCAATACTTTGGCCACCTCATGAGAAGAGAAGACTCCCTGGAAAATACCCTGATGTTGGGAAAGATTGAGGGCACAAGGAGAAGGGGACGACAGAGGATGAGATGGTTGGACAGCGTTCTCAAAGCTACGAACATGAGTTTGACCAAGCTGCGGGAGGCAGTGGAAGACAGGAGTGCTTGGCGTGCTCTGGTCCATGGGGTCATGAAGAATCAGACATGACTAAACGACTAAACAACAACAACCATTGTCCACTGCTGAGTTCCTGTTCTTGGGAAACGTGGCTTAGCACCCTCTCTGGATGACATCGCAAAGCAATGGTGAAGGCATAGAAGGCATGATCTGGTTCAGTATTCTGTGCACTGATTGGCAATTGGTCTCCAAGGTTTCAGGCGGGAGACATTCCTATTCTACCTGAAGATGATGGTGATTCTGTATTCAAAGCAGGATTCACCTAACAAAGCCCACCAGTGCACCTAACAAACCCCACCTAACAAACCCCACCTGTGCAATGACTTCTACTTTCTGAATGGAGCTTTCCCCCTTCTCCCCCCCCCCCCCGTGTGTCCCCTGAAATTGACTTGTGGGGGTGAGTCAGGAAAACCACCAGGACAGCATGTGGAGGGAGGGGATGGTGGATTTTTCTGTTTAGCAAGCTGTGGTGCTTGTGGATAGGGAATGATTGTAATAGCATGACATTGAATTCCACCCTTTAAATGTATGCCATGGTCAATCAGGAATTACTTCAAAGCTGATTTGAACCTCAGTTGTGAAAGCATAAAAGGCTGTTTCTGAAAGAGTAATCAATGTAAGAATGATAATGGCTTTGCTTAAAACCCTTATCTTGGCCAGAATACCCCCCCAAATACTAACTAAAACTATTCACATATCTATGTAACTAGCAACTGTTTAGTCGTGTCCAACTCTTCGTGACCCCATGGACCAGAGCACGCAATACAGTACCTAAAAAGAACTAGCAATACAGTACCTAAAAAGAATAAATCAAAGCAACACTGAAAATAAATTCAGCCCCTTTAAACGTTGTTACTATTTTACTTTATGAATCACCTTTCATGTAAATCTTAGGGCAATTTACAATATTACAATACAAACAACTAAAACAATATAAATAAAACCAGTTGTAAGCTTGTTGAAACAAAATGCCTCCAATTGTTTCTGGCAAGGAGATTTTGTGTGTACCTGTCATATCTCAGGGATGCTGTTCTATAAAGCACTTGAGCTCTATCAGCTAGCCAGAGGCTTTCTTAATTAAAAAGAAACTTGGCCTCACATAATTTTCTAAAACCAAAAGGGAAAGGAGCATAGCTGAAGCTCACAGGGAGACTATTTCAAATTTCTAGGACAGCCACTGCCAAAGGCTCTGCTCCTTAGTTCAGACATCCTCACCTTTCAAAAAGGGGATCCAGGGCTTGCCCAGCAATGATCACATTAGTAGACAGATGTGTTTGTGCTCTCAATTGACCCAGAATAGCCCCATTAAAATCAATGAACTTTATTAATTTCAGTAAAACTTAGCTGAATGATACCTAGAATTATTAACTTGGCTATGTTTAATTCTTCAAATCTTAACATATCACAATTTCAGAACATACAATTTACTTATAAATCACTAGTCCTGCTATTATCCGTTAAAAACTTGGTTTCAATCCATTGTGGTTGTAACTGTGTCATATTAATTTTAGAGGCAGATCCCCCCCCCCAATTTCTGCCCTATATCAGACTTCATTTAGCCACTTCTGTGCAATGCAATAGAATCCTAAACAGGTTTACACAGAAGTACATTATACTGAGACTAATAAATTTTATTCCCAAATTAATACGAATTACAGCCTCTTTGTTGCAACCGTGTTGTTTACAGTGTTTTGCTTCCATAATTTTTACAAACGCTAATAAAAATGTTACTTTTCAACCTTTGTGGTCCCTTTGGTAAGCCAAATAGATTTACTACTGGTTCCCTTGCTATTTTTTATGTGTGTTATTTTGCAAGCTGCTTCAAGACATTATCTAATCAAAAACATTTTAATCTGCCAGAAACATGCAGAAAAATCAATATTGCTCAAATAGGTAATATTTCATATAGTTTGATTTCTTAAATATTTGAAGAAAGCATATCAAATTAGGAACTATTATTCCAACTTTTCTAATGGGAGTTCTATGCATAAATCTATAAACATGTCTTTTTAAAAATCACCTAAGATTACAGCTTCTTCCTTAAACATTGTAACAAAGTGTGTCTTTCTCTCTTTTCAGTACATGCACTCAGTCTTTTGTACATTACTCAGCTGTGGAGTGGGTGGCACTGTGGTCTAAACCACTGGTCTAAACCACTGAGCCTCTTGGGCTTGCTGATCAGAAGGTCAGCAGTTCGAATCCACACAATGGTGGTGAGTTCCCATTGCTCTGTCCCTGCTTCTGCCAACCTAGCAGTTCGAAAGCACGCCAGTGCAAGTAGATCAATAGGTACCACTGCGGCGGGAAGGTAAACGGTGTCTCTGTGTGCTCTGGTTTCTGTCACGGTGTTCCGTTGTGCCAGAAGCGGTTTAGTCCTGCTGGCCACGTGACCTGGAAAGCTGCCTGTGGACAAACGCCGGCTCCCTCTGCCTGAAAGCGAGATGAGCGCCGCAACCCCATAGTCGCCTTTGACTGGACTTAACCATCCAGGGGTCCTTTACCTTTATCTTTTACATTACTCAACTAGTAGGGATGCGGGTGGTGCTGTGATCTAAACCACCGAGCGTCTTGGGTTTGCCAGTCATAAGGTCGGTGGTTCGAATCCTCGCGACAGAGTGAGCTCCCATTGCTCTGTCCCAGTGTCTGCCTACCTAGCAGTTTGAAAGCATAGGTACATAGGTAGGTACAAATAGGTACCTACCGCTGTAGAGGGAAGAAAAACGGCATTTCCATGCACTCTGGCACTCGTCACGGTGTTCCGTGTGCCAGAAGTGGTTTAGTTATGCTGGCCACATGACTCGGAAAAGCTGTGTGTGGACAAATGCTTGCTCCCTTGGCCTGAAAGCGGAGATGAGCGCTGCACCCTATAGTTGAATTCGACTGGACATAACAGTCTTGCGGCCCTTCACCTTTACTTTTTACCTTACATTACTCAGCTAGGCTATGCAGCTCCTTCTGAGAGGCTTCCACTATCTCCTTCCAAAAGACTTCTCCCTACTGCTTCTTTGAGAGAACATCGACTTCTGTACTTCTTTCTGTCACATATATAAACACAGAAATGTTAGCACTCCTCTCCTCTATTGCATTTAGAGAGAGAGTTATCCAACACTGTCTCTTTTTCGGTGTCCATGGACATGCAGCCATTACAGTCAAGTCACTCCCACACGCACAAAAACAAAATGGAGAATGGAATAAGATACCTCCCATGTGACCAGAGTTAACCAACCACATGAGAGTCACTGGGGAACATTCCAGAATTTAACACAGTCATGCATTTTAAGCATTCCCACTTTCAGTAAATCAAATCACTATACTTAACAAGAAGGACCTGCAGTCCTTCAGGTGAATTTGGTTCCCCATCCCTGATTAGTTAACCAAGTTCTATCTACGTGGGCGAAAGCCCCAATCCTTATTATGTAGTATGGATTATCCGGAGTAAAATTGCATATCGAGCCTACGAAGGCTCCTGTCTTTCTTCCTGTTATGTACTGAGCTGAATCCTAGAACAATAGGATTCAGAATCAGCGGGAGCTACCCAATCCAACTCCAGGTGGAAGTGAATCCGCAACCTGATTGGCCTGCTGGAGCAGCCAATCAGGCGGCTGGCAGAAGTGAATCTGCTACCTGATTGGCCTGTAGGAGCAGCCAATCAGGCTGCAGGCAGAAGTCAATCCACAATATAATTGGCCCACAGGTGTAGCCCTGAAGTAGCCAATCACGCAAGGCCCATTGTGTAAATAATGTATATAAGCAGATGGTTTTGGGAAAAGAGCGATTCGTCTTCTCTTCTTCTCCTTGATGAATATGAGCTGAATAAAGAGCATGAAATTCACTCTCGACTCCGAGCATATTTCACTGGCGACGAAGGTGGGATCCTGATGAGCTGACCGCCACCACGCACTGCACCGCAGCACCGCCACCTGCTGCACCACTGCATCGCACCGTGCATCCAGGCTTCAGCTCCAGGACCCAAGGAACCCAGAATGGCAACCGACAGCAGCTTCTTGCCATTCAAACCAGCATCAGGAGACTGGGAAGGGTACGCCGCCCGTTTCAACTTCCTCCTGCAAGCGAAAGAAGTCACCAACGATGCCATGAAGAGGGCGACATTCTTCAGCGTCTGTGGAGAGGAGACGTTTGAAATCGCCCGGGCTCTCCTTGCACCTAGAGATGTCGCTACCGTCTCTTACAAAACAATAATGGAACGGCTGAAGGAGCACTTTTCACCACAGCCCTCGGTGGTAGCTTGCCGAAATGCCTTCTACGCAAAGCGGCAAGCCCCGGGGGAAACCATAACTGGGTTTGTGACCTCCCTCCGCCAAGCCGCCCAGTTATGCAACTTCTCAGAGTTGGAGAACATGCTTCGTGACCGCCTCGTCGGTGGCCTGAGGGACGAGATGTTGCAACGACGCCTCTACGCCAAAAAAGACCTCACGTTCCAGATTGCTCTGGAGGAAGCCCTGGCAACCGAAGCCGCCGAGAGGTCAACGCAAGAGGCACGACCGGCCCCGCCATCCCAACCGAGGGTCTACCACGAAGACCTCACCGACGAATCCGAATCTGACAGGGAGGAAGTACACCGAGTACAGCGGCGCACTCAAGCAGCACACACACCACAGCAGCCTCGACGAGAAGGAGGGAACTGTGCAAGCTGCGGGGAGAACCACGAGAGGAGGACCTGTCGTTTCCGCAACGCAGAGTGCAGGCAGTGCAGAAAATTGGGACACATCGCCCGGGTGTGTCGGGCTCGACTCACCCGTCGACAAGCATCAGATGACCGACCCAGGAGCCCCAGGTCACACGGCACCATGCACCAAGGCAACTCGACGGAGATCACGGACTACCAGGTATTCCAGTTGCCCCATCCCAGCACAGAGAAAATTTATATAGAGGTACAGATAGAGGGAGCCCCATGCCGTATGGAGCTGGACACGGGTTCAACTCTATCCATAATCTCGGCCCGAACATTAAGGGAACTGTGCCCTAATGGGGGTCCCAAACTAAGGCCGGCCCCATTCACCCTCCGGGACTTCCAGAAACGTAAGGTCCCTACAATGGGGGTGGGGACCTTCAGGGTGCAATATCGAGGGCGAAAGCAACAATTGGACTTGCTGGTAGTTAAGGGCCCCTACGTTAGCTTACTGGGACTGGCATGGTTTGGACCTCTGGGGCTAGCCGTTACCGGGGTGAACCGCACTAGCTTACAAGTGGACGTGGACGCCATATGCAAAGAGTTTCCAGGGGTTTTCGATGGGGCATTGGGACGATATACAGGACCCCCCATTGCCCTACAGCTAGACCCCGCTGTACGACCCATCAGGCACAAGGCCCGCCGGGTCCCGTTCGCCCTGAAACCCCGCATAGACGAGGAATTGGACCGGCTCGTGGAGCAAGGAGTGCTGGAGCCAGTGCCCAACGCCCCCTGGGAAACTCCAATTGTCACACCCGTCAAGCCTAACGGTTCGGTCCGCATCTGTGCAGACTACAAATGCACCATAAACAAGGCTCTCACGGCCCATGCATACCCAGTGCCAGTGGTCAGCCATGTCCTCGCCACCCTGGCTGGGTCAAAAATCTTTGGCAAACTGGACTTGGCCCAAGCATATCAACAGTTGCCTGTGGACGAAGCCACAGCAGAGGCTCAGACGATTGTGACGCACAGAGGGGCATTCAGAGTAAAGCGGCTGCAATTTGGCGTTAGCGTGGCACCAGGCATATTCCAGAATCTAATGGACTCTCTCCTTAAAGGGATTCCTGGCGTCACCCCCTTCTTCGATGATGTACTGATCGCCGGGCCCACACCAGAGGAATTTGAGGACCGCCTCCGCTCCGTCCTGCACCGTTTCCAGACGGCGGGCCTCAAGGTGAAGCGGGGAAAGTGTTTACTGGGAGTGCCGCAGGTGGACTTTCTGGGATTTAAGGTGGACGCAGAAGGGGTCCATCCAACCGGTGACAAGGTACGGGCCATTTGTGAGGCCCCAGCGCCCAAGAGCAAGCCCGAACTTCAGTCATTCTTGGGACTATTGAACTTTTACCATGCCTTCCTTCCCCATAAGGCAGCGGTAGCGGAGCCCCTACACAGACTCCTAGATAAAAGGGCCCCTTGGGTGTGGGGCCAGCGACAAAGGGCCGCATTCCAGGCAGTCAAGGACTTGCTCGTCTCGAACTCGGTCTTGGCACACTTCGACGAGAGGCTGCCAGTGGTGCTGGCATGCGACGCCTCTCCCTATGGCATCGGCGCTGTCCTGGGACACCAACTCCCGGATGGAAGAGAGGTGCCGGTGGCATACTTCTCCCAGACGCTTGCTGCAGCCGAACGAAACTACTCACAGATTGACAAGGAGGGTCTGGCAATCGTGAAGGGCGTAAAAAAATTCCATGATTTCTTGTACGGGCGGCCCTTTACCATAGTGACTGACCACAAGCCGTTGCTTGGCCTGTTTGCCCCCGAGAAGCAGACCCCCCAAGTGTTGTCTCCACGTGTCCTCAGGTGGTCAATTTTCCTTGCCGGCTACCAGTATGCACTAATCCACCGCCCTGGGAAGGCGATGGGCCACGCAGACGCACTCAGCAGGCTACCACTACCAGAAACAGGCCCCGACCCAGCGCCTGCGCAAGAGGTTATGACCCTGGAGCTGCTTCCCGACCGACCCATTCAGGCACAAGAAGTTGCGCACCATTCCACAAAAGATAGGGTCATCTCCCGGGTCCTGGACTGGGTGTGGCGAGGATGGCCCAGCAGCAGCCCCGGACCAGAATTCTCTGGCTACACAAACCGCAAACATGAACTGTCGGCCCACAAGGGGTGCCTGTTATGGGGAAGCAGGGTTGTTGTTCCCCAGCCCCTCCGCAAAAGGGACCTCACAGCCCTACACGAGACACACCCAGGGGTAGTGAGGATGAAGGCCCTTGCCAGGAGTTATGTGTGGTGGCCGGGGATTGACAGAGAGATAGAGGCCTGGGTCCAACACTGCCAGACCTGCCAAGAATCCCGCCCGGATCCCCCAAGGGCCCCAGTCCAGCCCTGGGAGTCCGCCCGACATCCATGGTCACGCTTGCACGTGGACTTCGCTGGCCCCTTCCAGGGAAAAACATTCTTCATAGTGGTGGATTCCTACACCAAATGGCTGGAGGTCGCACTGGTACCGTCCACTTCTACGGCGGCAGCCATCCGGGTACTACGTAAGCTGTTTGCAACCCACGGGCTCCCTGACACCCTCGTCTCGGACAATGGAACTGCATTCACGTCAGAGGAGTTCCAGACCTTCACAGCGCAGAACGCCATCCGCCACATCCGCTCAGCACCATTCCACCCTGCCACCAATGGCCAAGCGGAGCGCATGGTGCGGACCACCAAGGACAGCCTCCGCCGCATAACACAAGGGGACTGGGAATACCGCCTTGCCGCATTTCTTCTAGCACAGCACAGCACCCCAAGCACAACGACGGGCCGGAGCCCAGCTGAACTACTCATGGGCCGGCGCCTTGCAACTAGACTGGACCGACTTCACCCCGACAGAGCTCAGGATGAGGTAGTGGTGGGGAAAGGCAGGAACCCCCGGACATTTGTGGCCCAGGACCCAGTGTATGCAAAGAATTTTGGGGCAGGCCCAGCATGGGTACCCGCCACAGTCACCAAGGTGACCGGTCCCGTGTCGTACGAGGTACTAACGGAAGGGGGGCAATGTTGGCGCCGCCACTGCGACCAGCTACGGCGACGATTCCCAGGAGGAACCCGGGAGGAGAGCGGGACAGAGGGGTCCCAAGGGGACAGCAGGGCAGTGAGGCCTGTAGAGCGAGAGGGGTGGGCAGGGGAAGCAGAAGCAGTAGGCACAGAGGGGCGCCCCGAGGCTGGAAGGACACCGGAACCAGAGTCACAACCTAGTGGTTCAGAGGCGCCAGACCAGACAGCCCCGGCACAGCCAGCAGCCTCGGAACACGAGCCAGAACCAGAACCCCTGACCAAGGAACACCCCAGGCCACAACGCACACGGAGGCGGCCAGCAGACCTTGGGGACTACGAATGCAACTTCCCGGGCAGGACTGGAACTTAGAGGGGAGGGGTGTTATGTACTGAGCTGAATCCTAGAACAATAGGATTCAGAATCAGCGGGAGCTACCCAATCCAACTCCAGGTGGAAGTGAATCCGCAACCTGATTGGCCTGCTGGAGCAGCCAATCAGGCGGCTGGCAGAAGTGAATCTGCTACCTGATTGGCCTGTAGGAGCAGCCAATCAGGCTGCAGGCAGAAGTCAATCCACAATATAATTGGCCCACAGGTGTAGCCCTGAAGTAGCCAATCACGCAAGGCCCATTGTGTAAATAATGTATATAAGCAGATGGTTTTGGGAAAAGAGCGATTCGTCTTCTCTTCTTCTCCTTGATGAATATGAGCTGAATAAAGAGCATGAAATTCACTCTCGACTCCGAGTATATTTCACTTCCTCTGTGCCAGTTATCAGACGCACTATCATTTCCTTAAGGAGGGTCAAGCTACATGTGTTACCTCACTTGGAGCAATTTCCTATTCCCACTGGAGAGTTCCGTTACTTCTGGTTAGACGGACCTTCCTTCTACCAAGGACAATATTGTTATTTTGCAATTATGCTCCCATTTGCTTTCATACCAGCTATGCCAAGGACAAAAAGTGCATTGTGGCTGTAGCTTTCCTTCCCAACATATGTGTATGCGCCCCTTTGGTATAATTTGTATTATAAAACTTGTGAAGAAACTAGCTGGAAAGCTGCCAACAGTAATGCCCTGCCCACTAAGCAAAACGGTTTGTTTCCTCCCCAGGAGACAGATCAATAATCATGAAACAAAAAGGGGAAGGGGGGGGGAATTAAAAGGCAAAAAGCTTAAGTCATGTAAATTAGGGTGGAGGAGAACAGAGAGAAAGCCCCTCATTGGGATTCAGCAACTTCTTCAGACCCCCATGGTTCATTAGCTAATTTCTATTAAAACACACAGCTCCAGAATAAAGAAATGCCAGTGGCTCGTTTCTAAAGGTTTGTCACAACCGAAGTAAACATCTCCCTGTTCCCAGGACACCAGGAGACAAAAAATTAACCAGAGGTTAACTGGGTCATTAGCTGAAGCACAATATAGGTCACTGCAGTTTTAATTTAGCTTGCCTTCAACCAAGGAATCAAATGCAGCAACCAGTTCTCACAGCTGGGAAACAAGTAACTTATCAGCATGTTAACGTATCTTGGATACCAGGCATCAAGCCTGTCATGATGATACATCCCACCCTGTTTTGCTGCCATGCTGTCTGGTGCGCACACAGTGAAAAGGTTTGGTACATGCCAGCATGCAAATATGTTGTACAGTATTCACTATTTGGCTTAATTTGTTTTTGTTCATTCAGGCTTTTGCGGGTGGGTAGCTGTGCATCAGCTGCAGGTGTGGTTCACATATGTATGCTTACTGCAGTCATTGGAGCATTGCCTGCCGAATGTAATGTTTTTAATAATGGTTAGATCTTATTGTTGTATTTTGTGAAGTGTAGCGTTTTGGGGGGGGTGTTGTAAACTTCCCTGGGGTCTTGATAGATAAATGGCTGGATAAAAATATAAATATAAATAAATGTTAGTGCAAACAGTATGCCTTGTTAGTCTGTTTTAGACAAATGTTGTTGTTTTGCCACTTTCCCTCAATGTAAGGAATATGAATTAAGCTTCTTATAGCAATGTTAACACTCAGTCCACATTTGGGTGACCATATCTCAGTTTATTAAGCACGAGTTATGAATGTGCCTTTTGCCCACACCAGTAACCCTTCTCTCCTATTCTTCATTCATCTTGTTCTGTAGCAACAACAAAGTAAAACCATTCTCTTGAAGAATGTTCTATCCAAATCAGCTGAGTAGTTCTTGAGTATTTGATGGGAGCAAATGGTATTTGCCAAGGACTCCAGAAGCTAGTGTGCTGTGTAGATCTCCCCCTCTCCTCTGGCAAAGGAGAGCAGCCTTGTTCTACACCTGAACTCACAGCTGGGGAGAAGGGGTGGTTGATCATTCTTAAACTTACTAGACTTTAGAGGTGCACTGAGCATCACCAAAGCCCAACATTGACATTGGAAACAACACTCTCCCCCTTCCTTTTAAGTAGGAAAGGAGACTACAAATTTTGACTGGTTACCATCGACCCCTGCACTTGGTGTTTATAGTTTTTGATGCTTGCAGAAGAAGTATATAGAGATTTCTTCCCCCTTTTATTTATTACTAGCTGGCCCTGCACGCGTTGCTGTGCGTTAGTCTGTGAAATGGAGGGTAATAGCCCCCCTTCAGATCCCCCTGAGCCTCAGAGTTCCCCTGAGTCGAGGCGAGATACTGTGGAGAGGGCAGGTTTCATCCCTGTGTCTCCCCCCACCCTGTTCTGACCCATTACGTATCCCTGCTCCCTATTCCCCCCCGCATCCCCCCCCCAGGCAGGCCCCTACCTTCACTTGGCAATGTTGGTTATTTGGTGTGGGCCTAGGGGTTTGATAATGGCCGCCTTGGTGGTTTCAGTTGCTTGGTTGATGATGTCATTTGGTTTGTGGGTGTGGCTTAGATTTCACAGGAAGGGAGGGTTGGAGGAGGGTATTACGCCACTTGAGGGTGCTGTTTGACTTGGTGGAAAACCAGGTCTATACCTGCCCAGGCGTGTAATTTGAGGGATTTTTGTCCCCAACAACGCTCAGGGAGTGGCCTGGATTGTTGTGTCAAAATTTCAGGACGATCGGTCAAGCGGTTACGGAGAAAAGTGGAAAACGCAGTTTCACGATTTTTACATTTATATATATATATAGATTACATTTTTATCCCACCTTTCTTCCAAAGAGCTCAAGGTGGTATACTCAGCTCTTCCCAATCCCTCAAAACAACCCTGTGATGAAGTTTAGTCTAAGAAACGATGACTGGCACAAGATCACCCAGTGGGCATTGTGGCTGAACCTGGGTTTGAACTCTTGTCTCCCAGGTTCTAGACCAGCACTCTTAACTACACTATATTCAAAACCTGGCAAAGCAAAGAATGATTTCAACAAGACTCTTAACTTAAAATTAATAGCACAGCACAATCCTGTGCATCCTTACTGAGAAGTGAGACATAATGTGTTCAATGTGACTTACAGTACTTCCAAGTGTGATAGGACACCTGCCTTGATTACATAATGCTTAATCTGAGAGATAAAGCTATTTAACGAAGCTGAATTTGTTTTTAAATTTTAACTAAATACCCGCATCAAAAAGATTAAATAATGTTTTGAATGCCGAAGGAATTTTAAATTCTCAATCCTAAGCGCTTCCACTTTTATCAGCTGCAGCAGATTTTCAAATGGGAACTTATTTTGTCAGCCATCGGAGAACAGGGAATTCTACATATGGAAAAACAGCTCCAGTATCTTGCATTAATTTCCTATCTCCCCCCCCCAGTCCCCCACCTACAGTTTATGAGCTTATTCGGTCAGGGTCTGTTAGTTTTGGTATTGTTAAGGGGTTTAACAGGATTTCATACTTGGTGGTGGTCCTCCCGGGCCTTCACTCCTCTTTTCACCTCAGAACGTTCCTTCTGCTGGGGTGTGCCGGGGGAGGACTGTGAGTAAGAAGATTGCAATTGAAAAGTGTAATTCCTTTGTACATGATTCTAGGGCACTTGCATTCTCACTGACCAGAGCAGTAACTGGGAAGTTGCCAACTTTCATTCTTTCTTTACAGTGCTTGAATAATTTATTTATTCATTTCAACAATTTATATACAGTGGTACCTCGGTTTTCGAATGTAATCCATCCTGGAAGACCATTTGAGTTCTGAAATGTTTGAAAACTGAGGCGCAAAAGGCGGCCTGCAAATTTAATAGAGAAAACTGAGGGGGAAAACATAGACACTCAATGGAAGCTGTTCGACTTCCGAGGTGCGTTCAAAAATGGAAGCATTTACGAAACGTTCGTCAATGGAGACATTCGAAAACCGAGGTACCACTATACCTCTGTATTATTAATTAATTAATTAAATTTGTATACCACCCTCCATCCAAAGATTGCAGGACAGTTCACAACATACAAATACAAAATGAGAACCCAAAATTCATAATGAAAGCAAAAGCAAAAACAAGAACCAAAAACCAACCACATTTCCAGAATTTTGTAATAGTTACCGGTAATATAAAAGGTAAAGGTAAAGGGCCCCTGACAGTTAAGTCCGGTCACAGATGACTCTGGGGTTGCGGCACTCATCTCGCTTTACTGGCTGAGGGAGCTGAAGTTTGTCCGCAGACAGTTTTTCCAGGTCATGTGGCCAGCATGACTAAGCTGCTTCTGGCAAAACTAGAGCAGCGCACGGAAACGCCGTTTACCTTCCCGTCGGGGTGGTTCCTATTTATCTACTTGCACTTTGACATACTTTCAAACTGCTAGGTTGGCAGGAGCCGGGACCAAAGAACAGGAGCTCACCCCGTCGCAGGGATTCGAACCACCGGTCTTCCGATGGGCAAGCCCTAGGCTCAGTGGTTTACACCACAGCGCTACCCGCGTCTGATAGTATTATACCAATATTTGAAAGTGGCATTTTCCAAATATTTCCAGAATTTTGTAATAGTTAATATAGCTGATAATAAAAGAGAACTGATTTGCACACACACCCAAAATTAAAAGTGCTAGAGACAGAATAGTAAGAACATTTTGGTGAGTAATATTATGTATATCCTCAGAAACCTGGCATCGAAATCCTTCTACAGTAGGAGAATTCCAACACGTGGAAGTAAATAGCTTCTGAGGCCCTGCATCTTCAACAACTTGGGGAGGATGTATGTGTTATATGCAACAATCTAATAGGTGTCAGGTACCATCTTTTTTTTTATGGCTTGTTAGCTGATGTCAAAATCAAACACAAAGGTTAAATTAGATTTAGCGTCTTCTTTGACTTGGTAACTAAAATCTTGTTCCCAGCATTATTTCAATCTTTGAAGGAAACCCACATCGGTTGCAATCAGTTTGACAATAAATCGGAGCGATCAAGCCCCTTGTATCATTTCTTTCAGACAGTGCCATACGGTAGTTTCAAATTCAGTGCCGCTGAATTTCTGGTGGCCTCTAAAATGCAATATTTTGTCAATCCTGTTGTATTCCACAGAAATGAATGTATCCTGGAACGAGTGCCCTTTCTCACTTTGCCTCTCCATTTACATGGAAATCATGAAGTCTTTGCATCCCTCTTTCCTCCCTGCCCTTGAAATATTCCAATCTGTTTTTATTATAAATCTGGGGGATGAAACAGGATGGGAGTGAGAGGGAACTGCACAGTAGCCAAAGCTTTCTTTTGGATCTTCCAGATTCTGAGTGTTGTTTTAAAATATAGATCAGGCATAGGCAAACTCGGCCCTCCAGATGTTTGGGGACTACAACTCCCATCATCCCGGACCACTGGTCCTGTTATCTAGGGATGATGGGAGTTATAGTCCCAAAACATCTGGAGGGCCAAGTTTGGCTATGCTTGATATAGATTAACAGCCCAATCAAAAGTTTTAAGATATGTACCCATTGGGATGATATTAAGATTAAGCACCTTCTAGTTCAAACTAGGACCGTGATATATCTTTCTTAGGAAAAAAGAATGATTTGTCTTAATTGGTTCACTTAAAAATAAAGTTTGAGGTTAGCAATTCCCCAGCCACCAGAGGATGCTGCCCTATTCAAATACATTTTAAAAATTATTTTCATGGACCTTTTGACACAATATAGAAAGGCTTCAATGGCGCCTTCTGATATGCTCTGTAAAAGTAGGGATTAAAATTAAGGGGCACTTTTCTTTATGATCATGGTACATGAAGTGGGAAGTTTTTAACTTCCCTGCCCAGAGCGCTGTGATGGTAATGAAAATAATTCTGAATGGTGAAAGGGGGCAGCTTTATTCCTGATCATAGCATGGGGGGGCGCATGAATGTTTTACCTTCCGACTAATTGTATCATGATGGTAATGAAAATCAAAATTGAGGAGAGATGTGGTTCAAGGGATGAGGTGTGGTCTAAGGGAAGTGTTGGGCACCAGTTGAAGAGGTGAGGTATACGTACCAGAGGTGCCCAGAGCCTGGTATAAACCTTTCCCAACTCCAGCCCAATTCCTTGTTCCAGGAAGTGCAGCTGCCAAATAACTTTGTACAATACAGCAAGTATCCTCCTTTTTTTAACATGAGGGCTCCTCTTTTTAAAATGTCACTGACGCCTAAAGATTTTACTAAATTGCAATAAGAGCTTATTTCAGATACGATCTGGCACTAGCTAAAGTATTAGTGTGGTAACAGAAAAGAGGACTATGCTCAGTCAGGTTATTAAAAAAACCCAACCCTTTAGACACTTCTGATTATCTGTTGCCTTGCATGAATAACTCCAGCAGCTCAAAGATAGGAAACATTTGGCACAGAGATGGAAAAACTGCAAATCCTTTTGCAACAGGACAGTGCTCAGATTAAGTTTCTGTGAAACCTTTTCTCCATCGCTAATTTCACACTTGAGAGATGGAACTATGAGCAGTTTACAGCACATAAATCTTATTTTAATAACTGCTTCCTTGAGCCCTAAACAGCCTTTTTTTCTTCTTTGCTGCCCTTGTTGCCTTTTTTCCAAATGAAAAAAGCTTTAAATTCTTTAATGGTTAAGTGCTGTGGATTTGATATTCTCGTTTACTTTTATATCTGTAGATGGGTAGTTGAAGAACAGAGTCAGTATTTGTGACATACATCAGGCACGTCCAACAGGTAGATCGTGATCTACCGGTAGATCACTGGATGCCTGTAGTAGATCAATGGTAGATCACTGGCTCCCCCCAAAGAAGCTCAACAACTTTGGCTCCCCTAGAAAAAGCTGGTTTTTTTTGCCCTGCAACACCCCCCCAAATGGCGCTCTCCATCTCCCTAAAAAAAGCTCAACAACAACTTTGATCTGAATGCCTAAAAAGGGGGCCCTCCTCCTCCCCAAAAAAGCTCAACAAGTTTGACCTGAACTCCAAAAAAGGGGGTAGATCACTGCCATTTTCTAACTCTGTAAATCTTTAATGCATAGCATAATTGGGGTAGGATGCTTGGCTGCAGTTAATTTGCTTGTTTCCCTTGAAGACTGGTTACAGGTAGGTAGCCGTGTTGGTCTGGATCGAAGTAAAATAAAAAGTAATTTATACTGAAGGAATTTTTTTTATTTCCCTTGAAGACTGTTTGAGCACCATGAAAACTATTCAGAATCTGGAGCCAGGGTGGATGGTGTTAAAACCTTCCACTCAGTCACTGGATGCATATTATACCAGTGGTTTCTTGAATTATAGAATCAACTTGAATGGCTGGATAAAAATAAAATTATTTTAGATTTAGCTCAGAGTTTAAGGAGACATACTTTGGAGAGCTCTTTACAAGGAGCCTTGCTGGTTGGATGCCAACATCAAGGCTCCCAAGAGGCACTAATCCACCACCTGTGTCAATTTCCTCAATTTGCCTCATGAAATCATCAGCCCTGACTTAACCCATGATCTTTTTCATGGCATTTGACGTTTAAATGCTCAACAGAAGTTAGCTTGATGCAGAATTTCTGCTGCTGGAGGAGCACATTTTACCCTGGATACAGTCACACTGAGACTCATGAGTTCGTCAATTTAAAAAGCTATGTTTCTTCCGGGAAATACATAGTTGATAGAAAAGATCCCTAGTTCTATCTAAGTGGAGATGCTGTAAGCCATTCTTCCTTTTGCACCTCAGATGGAGAGAGATTCAAGTGTGTCTCCTTTAATGAGGGGGGCATGGAGAAGGAAGAAAATGAAGTGAGGTCAGGTCAGCAACCCTAAGAATATCAGTCTATTGAATGAATATCAGTCTATGAAGGGAGATCAAGAGGTGAGCACAAGAAGGACAGTCTAGGAAGCCTGGAGGTTGTTCTCTACTCTTCATATGTAGGTATGTCAGCCTACAGTGCAAGCAGAGTTGCACCAGATGCTTTCAACCTGTAAAGGAACATTTCCTATTCATGGTCCTTTCATGTATAAGAAGACAGTTTTTCTCGCAAATTTAAAGATCTTTTAGGGGCTCAGATTGGATTCAGAGAAACCATTCTAAATGCTGTGCTTCCTCTAGAACATGGGTAGGCAAACTAAGGCCTCTGTGAATTTGCCCAATACTCTTAAAGCCATGGGTTGGCAAACTAAGGCCTGTGAGCTGGATCAAGCCTAATTGCCTTCTGGATCCAGTCTGCAGACAGTCCAGGAATTGCCGTGTGGATTGCCAGCATGCATGCTATTTCCCTCTCCCTCCCTCCCTCTCCCTCACACGGCGCCAGCGTCTCCTCCCTCCCTCCCTCCCTCCTCCTGGCTTCTCCCCGCCCTGCCTAGAGGAGGAAGGGGGCTGGGCTTTGTTGGTGCCAGCAGCAGCAGTGCTCGAGCAGCCGTCCTTTAAAGCAGCCCCTCTCCAGAGCCCTTTCGCTCGCCACTCATCGTCCCTCTGCCGCCGCCAGCCCCTGCTGCTCACAAGACACAGGTAAGCAGCCACCAGGGCTCGTGGTGCTCTTGCATCATTTTCCCCCCTCCCCAAAATATAGTCCAACCCCCCACAAGGTCTGAGGGACAGTGGACCAACCCCCTGCTGAAAAAGCTCGCTGACCCCTCCTTAAAGCCAATTGTGGACATCACAACCATAACTTCCAAGTCTAAGGGGGAAAGACTCACTGCTCTCTGCTGCCAGTGTTTGCCAGTACAGTCGTACCTCGGGTTGCAAACACCTCGGGTTACGAACAACCCGGGTTACGAACTGCGCAAACCCAGAAGTATTTTCGCTGCGCGTGCGCGCGCAGAAGCGCCACACGCATTTGCGCATGTGCAAAGCGCAAAAATAGCAAAAATGGTGCTTTGCGCATGTGCAAAATGGCGTTTTCGGCTTACGAACTATTCGGGTTACGAACTGCGATCCGGAACGGATCGCGTTCGTAACCCAAGGTACCACTGTACATGTGTTTGGCTCTTGGCTGTCATTTGAGGGAAGGGTCTGCATTTAAAAAGAAAAGAAAAGTTATTTTCTGAGTACTTCATGCTCCTTCCTGTGTGTAGGGATCCATCTCCAGTCTTGTCCTTTCAGCTGTTCTGGTGCCCAGAACATCCATACATGGAACATTTGGTCCTCAAATTGGTGATTGATTATTACTTCAGGGCTTACTGCAGAGAACTATAACCAAAGAAACTTCATTTGCAAATGCTCAGAGCGTTTATTGGATTCAGTTGTAAAATCTTCACTTTGGTGTGATGCATGGTTGATAAACTTTAATGACAGGCTCCATTAGCAGTTGTTAAACAGGGAAGGATGTCATGGAAAATAGCACATTGTAGTGTGCATTGCTTTACCACTAAGCAGAAGAAGAAGCATGAGTTTTCATGGATTTTTCACTCATGGACCTGCTCTTCTAAGTGAACAAAGTAATGACGACAACATTCATAACACTGATAATTAATCAGAAAGGATTTGCAATCAGTAACTTCTTACTTGTGTGCTCAAAATCCTTCAGAAAAGTATATAACATATTAAGTCAAAGGTGGACATCCTTTCATTTTATTGGGGCTGCATACTGGTGATGGGAGAGCCAGGAAGGACTAACAAAATTTCACTGATAAGTTTTGCAAATCCATAGTTCTAGATGTATGGAGTATCAGTCAGACTTTGTATAATGCACCTCCTTTTATTTTCCCATTTGTGCGTTCATGTTTCCTGGCATCAGTTTTATTTTTCCTATTTGAATAATTTGGTGTTAGCTTGAGACTGCAAAGCGATTTTTTCCTAATGAGTATTTTTAATTAGTAGTCTGTTGAAGTTTCTGTGTGCAACATGTCTCTGCAATTGCAGGCAATATGCTTGGTCGTATTGGGTTTATTTGCTTATAAAGTAGTGATTTGCGGTTGTGATGTTAAAATGCTCACTGCACTGGGAACTTTGATACCAATGCTATCCTGGGACAGGATGCGTAACAGATGTGCAGCATTAATTGCAGTGTTTACTGCTGGGCAGAGCACTTTATGTAATGAAAAATCAATAAAAGATAATCAAACTGTATTCTCTTGACATCAGAAAAGGCATTGTGCATTTAAGGTGATGATTTAAAAAATGTGTTATGCAAGTCCCATGTTTTCTTTATGAGCCTACCTGTGGTGAACCTCATTTTGCTTCTGTATTCTGCCAACAAACATTTTTACCTTTCAGATTTTCTCAGAGGCAAAGACTAATAAAGATTTTTTTAAAAAGCAAAGCTCTTTAAGTTGTTGCAAAAATGGAAAAGGTGAACTGTAACCTTGGGGTGTTCATGATTCGAGTGTTGAACCCTGGGAGAGCAGGGTTCAAATCCCCACTCAGCCATGAAGCTCACTGGGTGACCTTGGACCAGTCCCTGTCAGCATTTCACTCCTCCATTGCTGGGTGTGTGCTTGCTATATCACATGTCTGTGTTTACTTTCCAGGCTTGGAAAGTGTGAGAATGGAAGCCAGTCTTATCTCTTCCGCTTGTACTGTACAGAGTTTGTCCCCAAAGGATGCTGAGCCATGGCTAAAGGCCAGGAAGGCTGAACTTGGTTCCTTAGAAAGGAACAAGACTTGGGAACTTGTCCCGATAAAGCCAGGTATGAAGCTTCTTGATAGTCGTTGGGTCTATAAAGCCAATACTGATCAGAAGGGCAAGATAGTCAGGCACAAGGCCAGACCAATTACATGTAGTCCCACAGTTGGGAAAAACACTACAGGAATCTGTTATGAGTATGACAACTGTATGTTTGATTTTGTATGGCTGGGTTAGCAAATGCAACAGTGGTTACCTGAAAAGGGGGAGGATGTCAGCAGGCCCGGCTCTAGGTGCAGTCCCGGTGGCGCGGGGCACCAGGGCGCGGGGCCGGCAGGGGGGACGCTGCACGGCAAAGCCGCATGGAAGCCATGCTGTGCGCTGCGAGGGCGGGGCCACCGGAACAATCTCTGCGCCTTAGCGCCAGGGCGCCCGACCTGCCTGAGATGGCCCTGGATGTCAGCATTTCACTCCTCCATTGCTGGATGTGTGATTGCTATTTATTTATACCCCACCATTTTCCCCGCAGGACTCTGTTTTAAATATACCAATAATTACAATAAAAACAGCATGGTGCCCGCCCTTTAATCAAAAGCAGTCAACTCCAAAATGCCTGTTGGAACAAGAAAGTCTTCACCTGCTGGTGGAAAGGAAGCAAGGAGGGAGCCAGTCTAGCTTTTCTAGGGAGGGAGTTCAAAGTCTCACACAAGGGTCAGATTGAGCAAGTCAAGTCCTTTATTGTCCAAGGAACATTTGGAATGTGTTGCTCTCTTTTTTTTGCTATTTTGTTCTTGTCCTCATGGCTTGTATTGGTTTTGATGGTGTGGGTTTAAGATTTTAACTTGCTTTGTGTGCTATACAACAACAACAAGAACAACAAGAACAACAACAAACAAACAAACAACTGTAGAATCATAAGCCAACCAATGGCATAATTAGAATGACGTTTGCATGCATCTCTATTTAATCTCTTTTTTAAAACATGCTCAAGTCTGAAAATGGCCAGATTTAAAAAATCTTGTGTGCTACTTCAGTGTTGACAGAGCATCAGTATTCAGCAGGAAACTGCAAATGTACACAGGCAGCTTCATATCTAGCTGGCCACCTGTTAGCAGCATCTGCTGTCATGTTGTGCACTCAAATGTTCATGAAAATCCTGTTAAAACCTACTTGAGTGTGTTTTGGTGGAATATGACTTTGATAGCAGTTTTTTGCCCTACTTTACCAAAGTAGAGATAAAAATATTTGCTTCAGAGATAAAACTTGTGAACCAACATCTTTCTTTTTCCCCAATTTATTTTTCTTTTATTTCAAGATTCAAAATTGCACTTTATCTCTCAGCAGTTATAATTCTATAATATTAATGGCTTCCTGCTCACCCACCCTTGATGTTTATAATCAGGATTGCATACAATTGTGTCTTAAAATTTCATCACATCCTGTTTCATCCTCTTTAACATGTTTCTGATGCTATTTTTTTACAAAACTTCAAACCCAGCTGTGGAGTTTGCCTATCAAAATATATTTTTTAAATAGACTACAAAAAGCTTTCAGTCCTTGAAAGATTCTAAATTTGTGTCTCTTATCAGAGCCGTCAGTTTTGCCATCTCTGCTATCTCTTTCTTTCTTGATAAGCTTCCCAGGTTGATGGCTCCAAAATCCTTTTCTCATCCCAAGTTTATTTTATTAGGTCCACCCCACTAGGTTTTTAGAGAGGTGTACGCTAGGGATTCTAGGATAGTTCCTTCCAAGCCTTCAAATGCCATTTCTTCCTTCATAAGGTTCCAAAATCAAACCTTCCAGTTCTATGGTGTGTGGTAGTTATGAGCTAAAAAGCACAGGGATTTTGAAACCGTGGATGTCACTCTGGTTTAAATCTGGTTAGAAATTCTGGTTCTAGAATTCTAGCTGGCGTAACTCTGCATATGTACCATGTATCAAAAATTAATTCTGGAATGAGGAATTTGTGCAATGACTTGAACCACTGCCATAGTCTTCACTATGGGAAATGTGCAGCAGTCATTCACTTGCTAAGAGCAAGGAAGGTCCATCGTTTATCTTGGCAGTTGACATCTTTGCTCCTGCTGTGAAAACCATTTCAGATCTGGATTCCCCCTCTACTATGTCACTGCATAACATCAAAAGAAAGTGGCTCGCCCACAAAACCATATTCACTTAATGAAAATGAAAAACAAGCTGTGTCAAATGTTGGAGGCTACATAAAACCCTTTGAGAAAAAATAAATTTACCATTATCCCCTTCCTCTGATATTGACACATTTATGAGAGCATGAGATCTCCACACCCTCTGGAAGGTTTCAAAAACAATCCTATTGAGATCCCAGAAAGCCCAACAAAAACATATCTCAAGTGTAGGAAAAATGAATTATGTCATTGATACGAAGAATATATGTGATCAAAATGAATGTATTACCAAAAATGTTATTTTTGTTCCAATCAACAATATGAAATGTTTCAAAGAATGGCAAAGAGATATTTCAAGATTCATCTGGAGAGGGAAGAAGCCAAAAATAAAATACAAATTGCTAACAGACATTAAGGATAGAGGCTTCTCCCCTCCAGACTTAAAATTGTATTATGAAGTGTCTTGTATCTGTTGGATCCGGGAGTGGATAAGTTTAAAAAATACAGATCTATTGGATCTGGAAGGTCATGATAATCGATTTGGATGGCATGCGTATTTATGGTATGAAAAGGCTAAAATACATAAGAGTTTTTACAACCATATAATAAGAAAAGCAATTTTCAAAGTATGGGAAAAATATAAGGATTTATTAGAACAGATATGTATAGATGGAAAACAAGATATGGACATGCATGCATGAATAATAAATATAATGGAACCATGGAGAGGGGAGAGGGAAGTCAAGGGATCGGAGAAATCCCACATTGTGATATTGTATTGATGTTTATTTTATATTGTTATGAATAAAACAAAAAAAAATTTTTGAAAAATCTCTCAAGTGTTATCCTGTGTACTAGGAGGGTTCTTAACAAACTAATTATAAACATTTTTTTAAAAAAAACATTTTTTTAAAGAAACAACATTTTTTATTTTTTAAAAAACAAAACACATCTAATTACTGGTTGATAACCTAGAGGCTAGCCTCTAAGATGCTCTCAAGAAAAATCTAAAATCTAAAAAAAAAAATTAAAAATGCAATTGGGCGAGCGCCCAATTGGAGAACAGCCTTTACCAAAAGTGTCATGGACTTTGAAGAAGTATACCTGAAGGAGCGTCTCCACCCCCATTGTTCTGCCTGGACACTGAGGTCCAGCGCCGAGGGCCTTCTGGTGGTTCCCTCGCTAAGAGAAGCCAAGTTACAGGGAACCAGGCAGAGGACCTTCTCGGTAGTGGCACCCAACCTGTGGAATGCCCTCCCACCAGAGGTCAAAGAGAACAATAATTACCAGACCTTTAGAAGGCATCTCAAGGCAGCCCTGTTTAGGGAAGCTTTTAATGTTTGATGGATTTCTGTATTTTAATATTTTGTTGGAAGCCGCCCAGAGTGGCTGGGGGAACCCGGCCAAATGGGCGGGGCATAAATAATAAATTATTATTATTATTATTATTATTATTATTATTATTATTATTATTATTAGAAGCACAAACTCAAGGAGAAACAGGAAGGCGCGTTTGGCAAATCCTCACCCTCCCTTTTCACCGCTCAATTTGCAGGTGGTGAAATGGGCCTATTGTGGATATTCTTTTTGAGGTGGGGGCGATATTAGTGGGAGGCCATGAAACATAGCTGAGCTCGGTGTGGCCATGAAATTGCTTGTTCTCCAGAACCCCCCTCAGGATGTTGTTACACCAGGACATGTAACATTTTGGAAAATTAAACTGGAAGCTGTCAAGGGGAGCTACTGATTCCATGGAAAACCCAGAGAGGGTGAGGGTGAGGTGACAGGAAAATCTATTCCCCCCCCCCAAAATACATAGCCCTTACATATTTATTCTGCAGATAACACACATTTCACACATTTTGGTTTTTATCTATAAGTGAATTTGAACTTATGGTACCAATAAAACATGTTGGCGAGAGATGATGGGCAAACATTTTAAAAAAAAACTTTCTGGGTGTATATTTGGGTGGAAAACAAGCTGGTTTGGGTTTCATATATGTAATGTTTTGCACTGCTGTAAAAAAAAAATCAAAGCACCATAATAAAGCAAGTGTATTTAGCC
The DNA here is from genome assembly GCF_965207765.1 of Zootoca vivipara. Lineage (NCBI taxonomy): Eukaryota > Metazoa > Chordata > Lepidosauria > Squamata > Lacertidae > Zootoca > Zootoca vivipara. Next base: position 75,736,657 of record NC_142590.1, on the reverse strand, counting down.
TTTTACACAACAATTTTAATTAAGACTGTGCCTATGTTCACTTTTGCTGCAAGGAAGTTAGTGATAGTGCTGTAGCCTTTTGAGGAAATTAATGGCTCCTGCTTGTTCCCTATCCTCATGTCCTCTTCCTAACCTTTTCTTCAGTCCTGTTATGTATGGAGGACCAATGGTTCCACAAGCAAAATATTTTGCTGTCTAGAGCAGGGTGTGAGCATTTTGAGAATGTACCAGCTGTTTCAGGTCACTTATGGCTTAAGTAACTCATTCCTTCTGAATGATTTATTCGGCTGCTGGCTCATTGAGTTGCCAAAGTTTTACAGACACTATGTGAGGCAAAGATTTATCAGCTTGAGGCAAAGGGAGCCATTTGTTAGTCACAGGAAAGGGTAATTAGTCCATTTGCAGGTCTTGACATATTGTGTCTCCAGCTTCAGGAAAGAAGGGATGGTGAGCCTCAGCCACATATTCCTGTTCTGAGGTGAGACAATGGAACCCACTTAGAGGGTGGGTAAGTGAGTCTAGAGAATGTGACACAGAGAGGTGCAATATGTTTGTGCACTTAAACAAGACATGACACAATACATGGCTGTACATATTTCTGCCCAATTAGTAGTAATTATACCTTATACGTATTTAGTTAGCGCTCATGTATCTGCAATAAGTAAATGGTGTATGGTTTTGTTTATATGTTTATTGGCTGCCCTATACCCAAAGTAATCTAGACAGTTTACAGAATTAAAACAAACAAAACTTACAGTAAAGCAACAGAATACAATCAGTGCAATACCATAATAAAATCCTCTTTTAAACAGAGAGGATTGTCCAGACTTATGCAACCTGGTATCTGCCAGATGGGCTACAACTTCCATCCATGCTGACGTTGGCTGATGGGAGTTGTAGTCCAAAACATCTGAAGGACACCAGCTTGTTGAAAAGTAGGATAGGCAAGTAATCCAGATTTAATCTCATCCTCAATTCATTACTTAAACATCAAGCGGTGCCACCTCACATCTTCATATCACCAAATTGTTTTTCATTTTAGTCAGTCAGTTGTCAAGTGTTGAGTAATCAAGTTGAGATGTGTGCAGGCAGAAATGGTCCCTAGTGCAAAAGTTAGTATCTTGCATAACATGTCCACAATAACATTCAGTGGCTCTCTGTCACAAAACCAGACACATACAGACAATTCCCCTTCACACATTCCTACACATAATCATATATACACAGTCCATTTATCAATAATGCACATATTTGACTTCCCATGCATTCATATATGCCTGTACCACATCAGCATTTTTTTCCTGGGAGCTCCAGACTTGAGGTCACCTTCCACGTTGAAATGATATTTTAACTTCTGCTCTGAGAGCTGATTTATAAATTATCTGACTACAAAGATAATACAGCATCCAAAATGAAAAAGTTTGTTTCAGACATTTCTCCAAATCCTCCCCACACTCCACAGTCTGAAATGAGTTTTCAGTTCTAGATTGAAGCCCAATCCAGTTTAATGAGAAAGAATCGGAGAACACATGAGGAGAGATGGAGGGGGCAGACACAAGCCTTGTTACCAATGTGGTTTTGAGAATCATCCAAACCAAGCCATCCTTTCATGGGGGAGTTATCCAGAACAGTGTGTGTGTGTGTGTAAAATAAATATTACGAGTTCATCCATTACCCAACAAAATGCATTGAAGGCATGTAATATTAAGATTAATGCCAGTAGAATGAGAAATGCAAATACTGTACCTCTTTCATTATATTGTAGACTTTCCATTGTCTAGAAATTCATGATTGTAGGAGAAATTAGCAAGGCACATAATGGTCCTGACTTTTTAAAAATTAGGTTATTTTATGACCATTGATAACATTGTGGCTAATTTATGACAAATCTCATGCTTCGCAGCCTAAAATGCTCATTTGCAGGGATTGCAAGAGATGAGAAAAGAAAGGGAAGCCTCCTGATATAATTACTTTTTCAGTTGACTAAATTCATTGTCAGGGGGCAGGGGTAACTTGGCCTCTGGGAGAGACAAGATAGAGAAATAGCCAGGAACACTAATGCTGTGTTATTTGGGTTTTTATAAAATAAAGTTACTATAAAATGAGCACATTTCACACCTTCATGAAAGTAGATTCTGAGAGTCAGACAGTTAGAATTTGCTAAATTAGATTGGAAAGGGACACTTGGCTATGTCTATATTGTGACTGAGGAGCCATAAGGTGAAAGGCTGGGAGGGGGAAGAGACCTTGAGAAGAGACCTTGTCATTTCCTATGTCCTACTAACTTGCTCCAGCCATGGCAGAAGGTATGGGAATGGCTTTTTCATTTATTTTGTCTCCATTTTCCTCCCCTCCCCTTTCTCCTTCCATTGTCATCAGCAGGAGGAGAAATCACAACGCCATCTGCAGTGTTTTGCCCTTTTGCGGGGCATATTGGGGGTGCAGGGAGCCTTCTGCCATTCACCAACAATGCACACCACCGGTAGTATACACCTAGAGCTGTAGAGCTCTCAGCAGGCATACTTGAAGATCCTCTGCGGGTGTATGTGGAGCTAGTGGAGCAGCCAAATCCTAAGACAAGGCAAAGTCGGCCCTCCAGATGTTTTGGGACTACAACTTCCATCATCCCTGACCAATGCTCCTGTTAGCTAGGGATGATGGGAGTTGTAGTCCCAAATATCTGGAGGGCCAAGTTTGCCTATGCCTGTCTTAAGAGCTTTCAGCTAGCCTTTGGCTGACTTTAGAATAGCAGCCTAGATTTGCTCAATAGTTTTATTGATGGCATTAGATATCGGTGGCTTTACTGCAGGTAGTTTATGGTGACCTCTTCTTTGTCTAGTTCGTAAGTGATTAGGGACTGATTAATTAAGACGATGCCTGCTGAATGTCCAAAAAATAATCTGACCTTAAAAATAATAATCAGCTGTGAACTGACAGATTTTTTTCTTAGGACTTTTGCCTACCTTATGCCATTCATTTCATAAAGTGCTTTAGAAGCATCTGTGTTTGCTGTTCCCCTTACTAATGTTTATGCGCACACATATTGCTCCGTTATTGTTTTGTTCTGTGTAGGTGCTTTTATTTGGGTTTTGTGAGTCATTTTGGAGGTGTTGTTTGTCAGAATAGCATGGTAAAAACTGAATAAAACTTTTAAGGCTTGGTGTACAGAAGGTTTGATTTGAAAGATAATGGGCTGGATTCACCTACGTGCTAGTGGCAGGCAGAGCAAGGACTTTTTCTAGTTAGGGTTGCCACCTTTGTTCTGGCAAAATACAAGACAGGACTGGGGAGGGGGATAGTGGGGTGATTCCCCCCCCCCAACCTGGCACTGAAGCGACTTCAAAGCAATCCATTGCAATTCATTGCAGCCTAACAGGATGGCCCCTCTGGAATTTGACACATGCACGCACACACAGAAATGTGTAAATATGCCTGTGCTTTGCTACCCAGAGCTTAAATGCATGGCCTTATCATTGATTTTAACTTTTTTGAATGGTTGTTTTTAACTGTTTCTACCAATAATTCTGTTGTTCTTTTAGTAAATGCTTTGAGGTTGTTGTTTTCAATCAAGCGGTATATAAATTTTAATAAATAAGATTCCAAATCCTAGTTCCAGTGAAAAGGGGGAGGATAAAGAAATGGCGAATCATCTGCTAATACTGATGACACCAAATTCCATGCTTCAGTATCATCTCACCCCACATCCTCATAATGAATGCAAATTTTTTAGCTTGGCACTTAATAGGCTGATGGGCAGGTTGTTAATTAGAATTGACTGAAATATTCCCTCTGGCTGATATTTCCATTGTGGTCCTCTATGCTATGCATCTTGCCTGCCTGTGTGTATAATTAACAATTAACGTAATGAAGTGATGGGAACCTTTACACTTTTAATATTTCTAAATATGTTGTCTTCATACGCATGAAAGAGATATTGCCTACAGAGCTTTCCTGGAAGATCCATACAGATATTTTAAGAATCTGATTACAAAAAAAAATCCTCTCTCTTTCTCTCTCTCCTCCCCCCCTCAGTTCCCCCCCTTTCTTGTTTGACCTTCTGTGTCATGGACAGCATTATATAAGAATTGGCTGTATCAAAAGTAAGGATTCGTTGTCGTAGCTTCCCCACACTCTCAGAATTACTAACTTTTTGGCTATTTTCCCACATGGAGGCAGCGTGCATCCGTATGGCCTTCATCCTTGGATGAAGAGCCTTTTCGCAGATATGGACTACAACCCTTTCCTTCCCATGTCCAGTACTGGCTCCAGGCTTTAGTGGTCCATTGAGCAAGTTGTCTTCAGTGGACCCAACTCCTTTCTCATGGTGTTGCTACCGCCCAGTTGCTCGCCTTCTTCCTGTGGACCCAACCCACACCATCACCACTGGGAGGAAAAGAGCAAAACAAGTGGAACACACTTGTATTTCTTCTTCCCCAAAGAATTCCCAAATGCCCATTGTTCTATGGGGCGGCCCTTCCAAAATGGCCAACAGATAGTTGTTGACACTGCCTCCATGTGTGTTTATCTCTGTATGTTTTCCCCTTGGGGTATAGCATGCAACCTGCTTGTACAAACGTGTTAATTTTTAGCTGGAGCTATAGTCAAAAACCAAATGCAAGAAGCCCATACATAACATCTGGTAACTATACATATTCACTGAAGTAATTTTAAGGTAGCTGTCAAGGAATAAGATCTCTCTCTCTCTCTCTCTCTCTCTCTCTCTCTCTCTCTCTCTCTCTCTCTCTCTCTCTGTGTGTGTGTGTGTGTGTGTGTGTGTTTCTGTACTAGGTATGGTTCAAAAGTTGTTAAGCAACCTTTCCACACCTCACAGGGGAAACCTGTCATCATTTCGAATGTAGTGTTACTAATGGGAAGCCACGTTCAAAAGCACCCTGTGGGTAATAAAACAGTTTTTAAAATAAACTTTAAGGACATATTTAGTTCATCATATGGAATGCTGATGCATCAAAATGCTTTGGCATCCGCGTGTTTGTGTGTGGTTCATAGCTGCCAAGTCTCCCGTATTCCCCAGGAAACCCCCGTTTTTCCAGCTGTTTCCCCGATGGCAGCTCGGATTTTTAAAAAACCCGTAAATCCCCCAGATTCTTACCGGCCCAGGAAGACTCCTTCTGTGTATGTCTGGGGGTCTCTGGACATGCGCAGAAGCGATTTCTGGTGCTGCGGCCATTTTGGAAATGGGTAGAGCTTGCGTAGAATCAACTTCTGATGCCGCTTTGCCCAGTTCCAAAATGGCCGCAGCGCGACTTCCAGCGCTGTGGCCATTTTGGAAATGGGCAGAGCATGCGTAAAAGCAACTTCCGGTGCTGCTCTGCCCAGTTCCAAAATGGCCGCAGCATGACTTCCAGCGCTGCGGCCATTTTGGAAATGGGCAGAGCATGTTTAAAAGCAACTTCCGGTGCTGCTCTGCCCAGTTCCAAAATGGCCGCAGCACGACTTCCAGTGCTGTGCTGCGCCAATCTGGGAGTTGGCACCTATGGTGTGGTTGCTTCTTACGGCACTTCCAGACAGTTGTTATGTGGGGGTGGGATTCAATCACATGCCAGTAAATGCAGATTATGCAATTATGGTTGAGTGGAAGGTCTTGCGCAACAAACACACTTCTCCAAAAGATCAGACTTCTTTGTGATAACGAAAGTGATGGGAAAATGCACAGAATAGTGTGGGATAATACTCTGATGCAACATGATCTAACATCTCTGCAAGCAAAAAGGAATGAATGCTCAATGAACAGGTTGATCAGAAGCACCTTTAAAGGTAAAGGGACCCCTGACCATTAGGTCCAGTCATGACCGACTCTGGGGTTGCGCGCTCATCTCGCATTATTGGCCGAGGGAGCCGGCGTATAGCTTCCAGGTCATGTGGCCAGCATGACAAAGCCGCTTCTGGCAAACCAGAGCAGCACACGGAAACGCCGTTTACCTTCCCGCTGTAGCGGTTCCTATTTATCTACTTGCATTTTGACGTGCTTTCGAACTGCTAGGTTGGCAGGAGCTGGGACCGAGCAACGGGAACTCACCCCGTCACAGGGATTCGAACCGCCGACCTTCTGATCAGCAAGCCCTAGGCTCAATGGTTTAACCACAGTGCCACCTGGAATGAATGAGGAATGAATTGAGGAATGAATCATTGAGGAATGAATGCTCAATGAACAGGTTGATCAGAAGCACCCTTAGAAACAAACAAAATTGCTAGAGTGATTAATCTGTTGCTGTGCTCTATTTCATACTGTAGGTGAGAAGCACACACACACACATTTTAAAAATAATACAGTAATCAGCCTACTTATACAGGTGAAGACTAGACAAAACCCTTTTACTGATCCGTCATATTATTGCATCATAATTTGCACACAGACCTCCTAACTTTACAATTCTGGTTGTTTATTTATTCCACATCTGTTGTTGCCCTTCTAGTGCTTAGCTTTTTATTCTACATTATCTGTTTATTCTACACAACCTCTTTTAGTAAATGATCTGCACATGGTGGATAAAGTTCTGTCACTGTTGTTGTTTTCTTAAAGAAATGTAAGAGTTCCACAAAGAAGCCCTGGAGGCCCTAATTAATGGGTATTTTTTTGGCTTGTAACAAAGATATATTGCCTAATATTACATTCCTTGCAGTCATATGCTAATTAAAAGGCGTAGTATATACAATTGCTCTCCATCAAAGTGATTGAAAGCTTACAAAGATGCTTTCTTTTGCCTGTGGGGAGGATAGAAGACACCATCAGTCACCATGACTGTGCCTTAGGAATGAATGCTCCTGTTTTGGATGTAAACTTTTCTTAGGCATTTAAAAGGCTCGAAGGTGTTTCATTTCCTAATTCTGTATGCAGTCATCATGTACCGTATCTTCTTATAACAAGCTATTATGGTGACAAGGAAGGTCTCAACAGACTAATATTCACATTGTTTTAAATGAATACACAAATGCATACCTGATGTTCTTGATGACGGCATTGTTGACTCTGCCAAGAATCCAAGAGGCCATGTAGACAAGCTTTGGCTTCTGTGGTCTGCCTTTCTGTCTGTCTTTCAATATATGCTGATGCAGCTCTCTGTTAATCTGCTTTCAAAAGTGAAATGGGTGAGGTTAGAAAGACTCGTTCATAACAATATTAGGACTCAGAAACCTAATGGCATGCTGCCAAGTTCTAAAGCTCAAGTTGTTGCGGACATACAATAACCTTATACGATTGCCACCCCTTATAATTTGATATTTTGTGCCTTAATGGAGAGTAACCTTATTTGCAACAATATGTGATACAGTATGCTTTTGTGTGTAGTAGCCGAGGAATTATCTCCCAAACCAGAGTCAAAACCAACATGGAGGGCAGTATTCACCAAATGAATCCTGTCAACAGAAGGTGTATTTGGGGGGGGGACACACACACACATCAGCCTGTGCACTAGGCTGAGACCTTGTAGTGCCACCCCAATACCCATTAATCCATGGGAACAGAGAAGCCTCCTCACCCACATATGCCTGCTATGGATCTGGTCTAGTACCTTCAGCATCTGCTATGAGAACCTGCCAGCGAAATATAATAATATGCAAGCAGATTACAAGCCACAGATATTGCAAAAACTCCACATCACTGAGACCACTCATGATTGGGTAGAATTCTTTTCCAGCCCTGTCAACCAGCGGCTAATCTTTGTGCATACCAAGGTAACAGAGGAGGTAGCATGCTTCTGAATACCTGTTGCTGAAAACAGAATTGGGGAGTGCTCTTGTGCTCAGTTCCTGCTTGCACGCTTCCCATGAGCCACTGTGAGAACAGGATGCTGAAGAATTTGGGACCCTGATCTGTTCCAGTAGGGGTCTTCTTCTGTTATGTTCTTAAGTGTGGGAAGAATGCCCAGTGGTGGATCTCCCAACAGTCTGACTACATATATCCATCTATTGTAAATTAAACACTGTAAAACCCTAGTTCCTTGATCAATCTTGCATGAGCTAACTTAAAGATTTAATGGATGGGCTAATTGGTGGGTTTTTGTCACATAATGGAATAATGGTAGCTTGATTCCTTTAAGCATTATCTTTGTTAAAAACAGTATTTTTGCCCCCGGGCCACTTGATTTAACACACCTGGCACTTAAGCGCTGCAGACATACTTTGTCAACTAATTGCTATATATAATGTTTTCCCTTCTGTACTAATTTTAAAGACAGCAAAACATGTTGCCAAATTACAGGTTAGTTTTATGTGCTACTGCTATTAATGTGCATGATTAGGCATGATTAATAGAAGGTGTGTTAACTTTTTTTGTGGGCCAATGGAAAATTATAGAGACATGGTACATTTTATAATCTCATTGCATTCCTTTGATGCACTGCAGGGTGGCAGGATGGCTCTGAGTTGTAAAACCTATGCATCCTTTTAATGGGATGCTTTTATGAGAAGTTGTTCATCTGCTCTACTGGCCTACCTATAGTTTAACACAACCCAGGTGTTTATATTATACACAATGGTGTTTGGGTTTACAAATTTAGTTCCTAAATTATCGTGCCTTTTGCTAAGCTTCTACAAAGCAAACACTCGGATTATGTGTTTACATTTGATGCTCATCAAAATTGCAGAAGACACCAAACTGGGAGGGGTAGCCAATGCTGCTGAAGACAGAACCAGGACTCAAAATTACCTAAACAGTTTGGAGAACTGGGCCCAAACTAATTAAATGGTTTTCAGTAGGGACGAATGTAAGGTTCTGCACTTAGGCAGTAAGAACCAGCTGCACATACCAGTATATAAGATGGGGGTGGGACACCTGGCTTGCCAGTAGTACATGTGGGAAGGATCTAGGGGTCTTAGTAGACCACAAGCTTAACATGAATCAACAGTGTGATGCAGCAGCAGCAGCAAAAAAGAAAAAGCTAATGCTCTTCTCGACTGCATCAACAAAAGTATAGTGTCCTGACCTGTCTTCTCCTGAATGCTGTGGTCATCAACTGAGATCCTCTTAGGCAGTGTTTCCCAACCTTGTGCCTCCAGATGTTTTGGGACTACAACTCCCATCATCCCTAGCTAGCAAGACCAGTGGTCAGGAATGATGGGAATTGTAGTCTGAAAACAGCTGGAGGCACAAGGTTGGGAAACACTGCTCTTAGGTACAGTATGTCATTAATGCAATTCCTCTGTCTTCTCATGACAGACAGGACCTTCTCGGTGACTGTGCCTCACCTTCACAACTCCCTCCAAAAGGGAGGGTCATCCTGTTCTTAATCACCTTTCATTTTATGGTGAAGACTTTCCTTTTAGAAAAAGCATTTAATAAGACACATGTGAGCCGTCTTTTATGCTACGGTTAATTATGCTAGAAATAGTTTTGCTGCTACTTTTAAGGATTTTTTTATGTCACTGCTTTTATGCTATCAATTGAACTTCCTTATTTTAATTATACACCTTTAGGTGCCAGCCAAAAACATTCCTTTTCAACCAGGCCTTGGGTTGATCTGATTTACATCCTATGCCCTCTTAAAATGTGTTTTTTTTGGGGGGGGGTTGGGTTATTGCTTATATATTTATTATGTATTTTGTGGTTTTATATCTTGATTTTATTCCGTGAACTACCCTGACACCCCCAGATATAGGGTGGTATATAAATTCAATAAAAAATAAATTAATAATAATATAATGTATTGTTAGCTGCCTTGGACTATTTTTAGGAATGGTGGGCTAAACCTTTGAATGAATGAATGAATGAATTCCACCTAAACATTAGGAAGAACTTCCTGACAGTAAGAGCTGTTAGGCAGTGGAATTTGCTACCAAGGAGTGTGGTGGAGTCTCCTTCTTTGGAGGTCTTTAAGCAGAGGCTGGACAGGCATATGTCAAGAATGCTTTGATGGTGTTTCCTGCTTGGCAGGGGGTTGGATTGGATGGCCCTTGTGGTCTCTTCCAACTCTATGATTCTATGAATGAATGAGAATATATATATATATATATATATATATATATATATATATATATATATATGCCTTTGCTAAATGCATTATCATTAATCTTATTTCCTTTCTACGCATTGCTGCAACCTGAGAGTCCAACCACATCACTGAATTCACGTGCATTTGGAGATTGTAAGCTGAGTGATAACAAAAGTCTGAACTCATGCTCTATCCAGGTCACAGAGTCTGCTAAATCTTATTCCTTTTCTATTCATGCACTCTGCTTCCTTCTCAGGTGCTGTAAAAGCACCAAGTTTCAAAGGACAGCAAGAACTCCTTTACATTTGTTTACAAAATTCACCTGAGTTGGTAACAATCACTTTCATAAAGCCACTGCCTTAGGTGTTGAAGAAAGCAAGCCAATTTTTGCAACTTCAGTTTTGTCTGTAAAAGGGAATCCATATCCTGTTCCAGGTAAGTCCAGCACCAAAGAAGGGAATTGCACTAAATCCCTGGCAGAACAACGGTAGCATAGCTTTGCTGAATGCAGCAGAGCTGCTGTGAAACATATCCACAAGGATATAACACAGTCTCTACTGTGCTCTCCTTCAAACATACACTGACTCCTTTACTGATATACCTGCATGGTTTGCCCCATCCCCCCCATATTCTTTTTTTTAAAAGCTTACATTTCATTTTAGATATATCCCACTAATACTCCATTGCTAGCAATGGGTGCAGATTCTATCTTGTCTTGAGGTCAAGCCTGCGCAAAATAGAAATTGGGTCCTTAGAGTTGTGGCACCTACACTTTGCAAAACAGGTCATTAAGGAGAGAATGTGAACAAGTGAACAATAAAAGAATCTGAAGTAACATATTTACAGTTCACAATATCTGAAAATCAGTTAGCCTAACATTGTCTTTTCTTATTTTATCTTTTTGTAAGCCACTTTGAGGGTTTTTGTTTTCGTTTTTACAATCAGGCAGTGTATAACTTTTATGAAATCTCCAGGATTTGTGGGGGCCCAAGAATGACTCCACCTGTGCAAGCTTTTTTTTTTTTTTGCTTTTTTTGAAAACTGAGGCTACCATTTTGGTTTGCAGTGCAAATAATTCAAGCTGCAGCATGAGAAGTCATGGGTTAATTGCATTCCCTGATCACCTAGCTGTTAGCTAATGCTCAGTTATTATGCACAACTACAGAAGTTAAAAACGGCACGAAAATTGCTACCATACCTATTAAATAGGTGGAGTCGGAAGCAAGCAGTTCCTTCCGAATAATTCATCTGACAGGCTTCTACAGCATTGAGAGATGTGTGGAGCCGTCATTGCCCCAAGCTTCCATTGCCTAGATTTACTAAATTGCTAATATTGTTCTAAGCAGTAGAGATTATGACAACTTATTATTTTCTTTGAGAATTCTACCCAGTGGCGTTATACGTGGCATTGTAGGAATCGCTTTGAAAAGCTTGTGTGTTTGTCCCTTAATCATTGGCAAGCTATTATCATCCTTCTAACTTTTCATTATAATGTAAATAAAGACTTTAACCATGTTGCTACAAATTTGGTTTCATTAGAGGCCTGTGATAGTTGGGGTAAGAGCTGTGCATCCACTGCTGTTACATCAAACCCCCACATATATAGGGAAATATATTTCCTTTTCTTTAGGCCCTGTTGTGCACCAGTGATGATGATGTAGCCTGCACAGCAGACCCAATAAGGTACCTCTGTGTGAAATGCTTCACACAGCACATTGTTGGGTTATGGAATTCGCTTAAACAAGATGTGGTTGGTGATGGCCACCAATTTAAGCTTTAAAAGGAGATTAGACAAATCCATGGAGGATAAGGTAACCAATGGCTGCAGCTGAACACAAATTCTAGGATCAGATGTACCATGTTACTGATACCAGGAGAGTTCTATTGCACTCATCTCCTGCTTGTGGACTTCCCTTAGGCCAGTGGTGTCCAAACTTTTTTCAAAGAGGGCCAGATTTGATGAAGTGAAGGGCTGTGAGGGCCGACCAAAGTTGTTGAACTTTATTTAGGATTTTACCCCAGGAAATAAACTGCCACTGGGGCCCAGATTAAACCAACCAACAGTCTGGATTAGGCCCCCAAAACGGACTTTGGAGATCCCTAGGTCCTTTCCACATGTACTACTGGCAAGCCAGGTGTCTCCCATCCTATATTTGTCCATCTAATTCAGACATCCCCAACCTGCAGTCCTCCAGATGTTTTGGCCTACAACTCCCATGATCCCTATCTAACAGGACCAGTGGCCAGGGATGAATTGTAGTCCAAAACATCTGGAGGGCTGAAGGTTGGGGGTGCCTGATCTAATACTTCCTGCCCAAGATTATTCCTACCTTACATTTGTCCTTACTGAAATCAAGCTGTTGGTTCTGGCCCAGTTCTCAAATCTGTTTAGGTAATATTGAATCCTAATAGCCATCCAAAGTTGTATAGACATTTTCTCATCCTAGGGTAGCTCCAGGGCCGAGGACTGTGTAGTTTCTCCACTCCCATTTCTCTGTTTAGCTGTCTCCAACTTGTCTGCCTTTTCTCTGCTTTCTTTGCTGCCTCTGAGGTTGTGGTAAGGTTGCCGCTAAACCTCAGGTATCTGCTAGTGCTGCATTTGTTTATACCGCTGCTTGCCTTTCTCCGTGCATCCCACCTTAAGCTTCTTATGTGTTTATGCCCAGCTGTGTTAGATCTGGCGAGAGACAGTGGTTAGGGCTTTACCAAGTTGCTCTAAGTATCCTTTCACTGGGCACTGTGCATTACACAGAAGCTACCTTATCTGAGATTGCTCAGGCAAAGGTGCTTTTAGGAAACAAAAAGAGTCCATTCCACAGAGCTACTTCCTGAATAACTGATATGCCTTTTAAATTGACAATTAAAGCTTTAGTCAATTTTAATTACACCAATTAATCTGTTAAAAAGCTTGTAGCCTACAGAATATTTATTCCAACGACATGAAGTCTAATATGCCTGCCACAGTAGTGCAAGAGAACAGAGGTGCACATTGACTGCCTCTTAGATCTGGAAAATCACAGTATTGTCAGGACACAAGGTCACAAACAGGAGAAATTGTAAAACAAATCAAAGGAAAGATATGGAAACTATGTAGCTGCCTTTTTTATCCCATTTGAATGTGCTTTTCAACAAGTTACCGTAATTGTTGCTATATTTTAGCTATAGTGTTTTTGTTTTACTTAGCATGTATATCCTCTGATGTTGCATACGGAGTGAGTCGTGCATCAAGGGGGAAACATTTTAAAATCCAATTTAATGCAATGTTTCTTTTAGTGTTTCCTTTCTTTTCCTTCTTCATTTAAAATTTAACTAATTCTTCCCCAAGTAGACAAACAGCCAGCAAATAAAAAGTTTTCATTCCATTTTCATCAAAGATTTAGCAACAGATGGGTCAGAGAAATGTCTTGTTGCTAGGGCATGTGCGCCTTTGCAAAACCAAACAATAACATTTCTAATGATGTACAGCTTGCCGAGTTGTGATCATAAATAATTGAAACAAAACAGCTGTTCTCCAACGCAAGACATTCCATGAGGAAAGCAGCATTGCTATCTTTTACAACAGGGGTTATTTACTTACCCCTTTGTGGTGAGCTTTCCTGTCATTTGGCCTAAGATACTATAGATAAACCATAAAGCTATGGTTTTCCCAGTAGTGATGTATGGAAGTGAGAGCTGGACCATAAAGAAGGCTGATCGCCGAAGAATTGATGCTTTTGAATTATGGTGCTGGAGGAGACTCTTGAGAGTCCCATGGACTGCAAGAAGATCAAACCTATCCATTCTTAAGGAAATCAGGCCTGAGTGCTCCCTGGAAGGACAGATCCTGAAGCTGAGGCTCCAATACTTTGGCCACCTCATGAGAAGAGAAGAATCCTTGGAAAAGACCCTGATGTTGGGAAAGATTGAGGGCACTAGGAGAAGGGGACGTCAGAGGACAAGATGGTTGGACAGTGTTCTCGAAGCTACGAACATGAGTTTGACCAAACTGCGGGAGGCAGTGCAAGACAGGAGTGCCTGGCGTGCTATGGTCCATGGGGTCACGAAGAGTCGGACACGACTAAACGACTAAACAACAACACTATAGATATAAATATAGCTTTTGATATTGCTGTATTTGCCCAAAATACTTGTTCGGGGGGAAAATATATTTTTCGAAAGCCATTCCTGAAAGTGTACTGAGCAAAATTATATGTATAATCATGCAAAAACTATTATGTATAATTGCAAAATTATACATTTTGCAAATGTATAAGGATTATCAACACTTAACAACAATAGGAAATAAACTAGCTCAGGGATGACCTACTGGAATGCCAAATCTAGCCACTGGAGTGATTTTATATGGTGACTGTCAAATTTGAATCCAGTATGTTTACCCACAGCTTGAAATCATAGAATCATAGAGTTGGAAGAGACCACAAGGGCCATCCAGTCCAACCCCCTGCCAAGCAGGAAACACCATCAAAGCATTCTTGACATATCCCTGTCAAGCCTCTGCTTAAAGACCTCCAAAGAAGGAGACTCCACCACACTCCTTGGTAGCAAATTCCCCTGCCGAACAGCTCTTACTGTCAGGATGTTCTTCCTAATGTTTAGGTGGAATCTTCTTTCATGAAACATGCCTTTAAGTTGTAGGAAGATATTTTCACACTTTAATGCCCCACCCCTCTCTTGCATTTTATATGTAATGTGTAGATAACATATAAATGCTTGTATTTGAATGCAAATACCGTACTATACTTGAGAATTACGGTGAAATTCTTACTGCTACACAAAAACAGCTTTATTATGGAGTCTGCAAACTTCTAAGGCAACCATAAATGTACTTCTGGCCCCCAGAACACTATTATAAGTAGCTCCCAAGGATGTAAAGAGGCTAGCATTCCTGGGTTTGCATTAGTGTGAAAGAGAGAGAATATTATCATAGATGAGTTATCAGTTTGGCCACATGTCATAAATGGAGCATGAATGTAATAATTGTTCTCCATAGTAAAGGCAATTTATTGCTGAAGATTAATTTCCCAGAGAGAGAGGTCCTGAATATGAATTTCATAGCTGCTTGTTAGACAGGAGTAGGTTCTTGCCAAATATTTCAGAAGATGACAAATTAATTGCTACTGGATTTTTAATCTCAGAAAGGTGATTCACAGGTAATAAATCTGAACGATACCTTAACCATGGATGGCAAAAATCTGTCAAGTTCAGCCTTATTTACATACAGACTAAATATGTAGGTTGGGATGGGAAAGCACAATGAATTTTCTTCTCCTACTTCTCCACCCCTAGTATGAGTTGCGTGGAGGGTCCTTGCTTGAAGAAGGCATCTGTAGGAACGTTTTAAAACATACATAAAACAATATAAACATATCTGGAATCTCATCAATAAAGATTAGTGGGGGAGATTCACCTAAAAAGGGCTTCTGTTTGAGAAATGGGGCTTTCTCCTCTTCTTTCCCATGAGTACCCCCTGAAATTGATTCGAGGAGAGGGTTGGGGAAACCCCCAGAACATTGTGCAGGGGGAGGAAGATAATTCTCTGTGGCAAGCTGCAGTGCAGGACATGTAATTCAGTTTAGTGAAATTGGTTGCGGGGTCCTCATTTCTGTGTATTATCACTGAAATCTCTGAACTGTATATTTGTTAGCAGATTTGCATTAGCCCTGCATTCCCCTCCTCCAGATTGTCAATGTGTTATTGTCACCCCTGGTGGATGGGTGCTGCTTTTTTCTTTTCTTTTTAACCCAAGCATAGTACTTTCTAATATACATAATCAATAATCATTGAGCAGCCCCCTCTGGCATCGTATTATTTATCTTTGACCTGGAATTCCATTTGCTTGTGGCGAACCAGGTATGTGAGGGCTGTTTGAGGGGGCCCTTAGCAAAGTGCCTTCTGGGAGGGGGTCACTTCCAAGTTGGTATCCTCTAGGTCAGGTTCAAATTCAGGCAAATGGGCAGAGCTACAAAGGTTCAGTTTACCTTTGTTCACTAAGCTAGTTTCTGTGCAGAGAAACAGGAGCCATTATTGGAATTCAAGAACACATTCCAGCGAGGCAAAAACATTTGGGGTATGAAGCAGGCCCTGTAAGTAGTGATACTAGTGATACGTAGTGTGGCCATATTTAACCCCTGGGGCTATACTCAAAGCAGAGCACGTATACCTATGCACACCCATCAAATTCTGGGCAATTACAGTGCATTACAAGATGGTGAGATGGTGTCAGTATGAAGCTGTCTAGTACCCAGTGAAATAAAGGAACTGAAGCACATCATCACTGATTTGCCCCACCTCCCTGGTTCAAATAAACAAATGAAATAAATACATGTTACTTTTGAGAGAAGAATACCCACATTTATTTTAGTGACAGAGTTTTGCATTCATTACTATGTTATCTGGGAGATTTAATCAAGCTGCAAAATTTAGTGTCGTTCTTGTTCATCACGAACGCAATTTCGACAGGCAATTTGCAATGACTCTTCATATAATAAATCTTTTGAGATTTATATGCAGAGATAAATGGATACTGCATTTCTTTTACTCTTTGGGAAAATGGTACTAGAAAAGAAGAAAGCAATCTCAGCAATATACCATATTTAAGATTCCTGAGTGACTGCAGGTGACCAGCATAGCTCTGGGCATGCTCAGTGGTATGCATGAAATAAAACAAGATTACCTTTGTAAATTTCAGAGCTTCTTTACATTTTGTAAAGAGGTATTAAACAAGACTACATTTCCATGAAGACAAGGTGGACAAGTGCCAGTTTTTACCTATAGTAGCACTCATAGTGTTGCTCTGATTATCTGGATTAATATGGGGCTCAGCTGCAGGACAGAAGTGCTGACCCTCCTACTGCCAAGTTTGACATTTTAATGATACCTGCTTTTTCATTTTGGTTTATCAAAAGGCTGAATTGAAATTATGCTCTGGCAACTACGTATCTCAGCAGAAATATTAGGATACCCTAAATATGAAGCATATTTCATCATAATCTGAAAGGGGGCATAGGGATACAGATAGAAAACAATCAGGAAGCTTGTACAGATAACTAAAAAACATCCATTTGGCTTCCCTACTTCTGCAACTCAAATGAAAGAGATTGACTAATGAGGTGGAGCATTATCCATATGGAGGAAGGTTCAAGAGGTTGAGGTTTCTTAAATTAGAAAACATTAAGCCTAAAGAGGAACATGATGATAGTGGCTTATCAATGGCAAGGAGAGAGTGAATAGTGGAGATGTTATAATAGTTGGATCTAGGGGAGCGCAACTTGTCGTCACACCAGGTGCAGAGCTTCTGGGGCACTGCAGCTATGACATCCAACGGAAGCCAAGAGGTAAAGGAAGGATGCCAAATTTTGACAACGCACAGGGCTCCACTGAAGTATGAGACACCGAGGTCCGCCACTTATGTTATTCTATTTCGTTTTAAATGCAAAAGCACCTAGTGGTACAATATGGTGGGAGGTTTAGGACAAAGGGATCTACTACATAATTAATAGATACAGTAGATTCTGTATACAGTATTGGATGCCCTAAGGAAACAGATAAATAGGTAAAATAAGACAACCTCTGTTTTTTGTTCCACCACATTATTGCCAGGTTTATTGCCTCTGAAAATTTCATGAGATATTCTAGAAGCATCTGGTTGGCCACTTTCAAGAAAGAGTGTATCTATATTCACACCCACCCATATATATATATATATATATATATATATATATATATATATATATCCATCCAATGGAGAAAAAAAGAAGTACCTACAATCCAGGAGTGGCAGCTAAAATTAATAGAATTTATGAATATGGAGAAGATGACAGCAGCGATCAGAAACATTTCAAAACAAAAATCTAAAGGGGAATGGGAGAGGGTGGAAGAATATTTAAAAAAAAGAGATATAAAGACGGAACTGATGGTCTGTTTAAATTAGGTAGTCTTGGGAAATAAAATAGAGAATAAGAAGAGTAACTAAAATGAAGTTTTTAATATAGAGGCATATATTACTTCGAAGTAAGGAATCGCAAGTGAAGGAAAGGGGAAAGTAAAGCGATGTGTTGTGATTTGGAAGTAAATTTTTACTTTCTTTTCTTTTTCTTTTTTGTTTTTTTTCTTTCTTTTTGTTTTATTATTAGATGTATAATTGTGAGTTCATTATTATTATTATTATTTAGGATTATTATTACTTCTTGTTGGTTTGCTTTTTCTATGTATTGTATTTTAAAGGACTGAAATAAAGATGGTATATATATATATATATATATATATATATATATATATATGCGCAACCCACTGTCTTTGTTCTCTAAAATGCACATCCCATATGCATTTTAAGCAAAAAAATTAATGCATTGAGAAGTGATGGGAATCTCCAATATGGAAGAGGCAGGGAGAGAGAGATTGGGGAAATGCCAGTGATATTACTTCTCTCTGACTTTTCAGGCACGTGTAAATGTAATCTCTCTTCCTTGCTTTTTTTCAGGTTCTGCACTTTTCATCCAGCTTCCATACCCTATTCAGGCACCTTGGGGAAAAAATCTGTTGCCTTTCCCTGCTTGTATGTCCATTACAGACTATTCACTTCCCTAGGAATGAATTGAAGGTAAGTCTTTAAATGAGTTGCTCATGTTTAATGCAGGATTACATGAACTGTGAGTGATAGGAAACAAAAGGCAAAATCTGTATAAAGATGCTTTTGCAATGCTTTTCACCTGCTGTACCTCGTTACACACATGGAATCAGTTAAAGAATGAAAATAGAAGAGTGTGTCAACAAGTAAAAAATAGATGTGATCTAATCTCACATTTTGCAATGTCAAAGAGATGTCAAAAAGTCAACTATATGAATTTTTGTAGACAAATGAAGGCAGCCCTGTTTCAGGAAGCTGTTAATGTTTGATTTGTTTGTTGGTTTTGTTTGTATTCTTGTTGGAAGCCACCCAGAATGGCTGGGTCAACCCAGTCAGATGGGCAGGGTATAAGAAATCTTATTATTATTATTATTATTATTATTATTATTATTATTATTATTATTAAAGTGATCTATTACTGTATGCAAAAGCTTCCACTGGTGCTTGTTAAATGTGTAAATTGGTACTTAATACTGCATTTGCAGGATTTCTTTTTGAATCTAACTTACATGCAAATTATGTTACCATGTTTCATGGCCTTAAAGAGCCAGATTTTGCAATCTCTGAAGAAATGAACTGTTAAACAAATACAGTTAGCATCCAAATACACAAGTCAAATGACCTCGTTTGCTCTGTTACTCGGTATCATCCTAGCTTCTTGGCTTCAGTAGTCACCTTTCATATATGTTCCCTCTGACCTCTCACTTTAATGTATCTTCAGTGTTAATGTATCTTCAGTTGACCCTAGTAAAAGCAATTAAAAGACTGCCAGTTAAAGTTATTTCAGAGGGTGAAGGCAAATAACCCTAGAAGACTTATTGCAAGAAAAGAGCTTGAGCTGAGGCTGTTTTCTGCATGGAAGACATATAACAGGAATGGTCAATTGGAAATGCTAGTTCTGTCCGTGGCATCTTCAGTTTACATCAGCCTTGGTCACAAATACAGAAAATATTAATTTAACGACTCATTGTGGTGTGAATCAGCTACCACTTAGATCCCGGACATAAATTAATAAGCATGCCAATTAGACTTATTCTCATTAAAGTTCTTCTGGATTGAGGATGTAGTTTTCTAAAACATAGTTTTCATATTGTGTTCTTTCCACTTTATTAGATGAACGATCTTCACTGCACCAAGTGAAAATCTCTCATGTTTGCCTCAGTTCCAAGTACAGGTTTTAGTCTAGAGCAGGCATCCCCAAACTTCGGCCCTCCAGATGTTTTGTACTACAATTCCCATCATCCCTGACCACTGGTCCTGTTAGCTAGGGATCATGGGAGTTGTAGGCCAAAACATCTGGAGGGCCGCAGTTTGGGGATCCCTGGCCTAGAGTGTACATTTCTTCCAGTAACAAAAAGCATCTCCAAAAATGAGACATGCTCCTTGGCTGAGCCTAATATTAGACTCTTGAGGAGGCATTTGATTGTTCCCTGTGAGAACAGGATGCTGGACTACTGTAGATGGGCCATTGGCCTGAACCAAGTTCTTATGTTCAGCCACACTGCATAAATGTTGCTGTTTCTGAACCACCTTCAAAGGCAGACCCACATGGAACCTTGTTGGCCTACTTAGCTTAATTAGGAACTATAGCCCTGTTGGATTACAAGCTTTGGATGCAGAAGATCCCATTTTCTGTCCCTCATGTATTCACTTAAAGAGATGAAGTAGTAGGATGATGCGAAAGATGTCATTTTCTTGAGACCCTGGAGAGCTACAGTCAAGTAGACAATTCCAAGCTAAATGGACAAACACTTTGACTTTGCATAGGGCAGCATCCTATCCCTGTTTCCTCTGCCTAAGGAGTATTGTATCTGGGCAGCCAGGCAGATGCTTCCTGTCATGTGTTATAGTTCTAAAATTAAGCTCCCAATATGCTGCAAGGATAAATAAATAAGATGGCCTGCCAGATTCCCTTTTGGTTTTTGCACAAGATGTGCAACCTCTTACTCTTTTTTCACAGAGGTCAAGTTTAGTACAATGTTTTAGGAAAAAACCAAAAGCTTCACACACTTCCTCTTTGGATGATCTACATAATTTTTTATTTTTATAATCAGAGATTTTGTGTTTTGGGTTTGCTATGTCAGTTGCAATCCTACTTGTACGTGCATAATTTGTGCTTCTCTAACTCCAAGGGCAAAAAGGAATAGGGTGCTCATCTGTGCTTCAAAATCAAGTCTATTTAGACCTCCTTATGCCCTTGAAGCTATGATTAAAGCAAGCTGGATTAAAAGAAATGGAGGCCGTGTGCAAAGTCCTATTTTGGTGCTTCATATGCCTCAGACCTATAAAACTATTGTAGGTCAACTCCCCCCCCCTAGTGTAATAGAAGTCAGGGCTTTGAATGAGGTGCTGCCAATCCTGTTCATGTGTATTATGGAGCTCCAAAAGCTTTGAAACAGTTTTGCCTCTAGTGTAGTCTGCTGAGCTGGAGAGCAAGCTGCAGCACAGCATAAAAGGCAAGCAGGTGTGCTGACCTAACTCATTGCCCTGACCAAGCCTCCATTCCCATCTTGCCTCTTTCCAGCAGGGTCACAAACTTAGTTACTTGTGTTCGTTGCAGTGCCTATGTGAAGGTTGGTCATCCATCCATTATTATCATTTTCAACATGCCCATGCCCTATCCCTGACAATACCTACAATGCTACCCATCTTCTCCTCTGTCTTGTACTATCCAGTCTGGATTATCGGTATTTCATGATTGTGCTGTTTTATATTATTTTGATTGATCGATTGCATTTATTGAGGTGTTGACTTATAAGTTTCAGTAAACTTTCTACATAGTGTGGAAAATATGATAACATATTTTGCATAACAGACTTGTAGGTTATTGGAAATGCTGTGGGCCTTTGCACAGCATGACACTCAATGGTTGGCAATAAGGACATAAATGAATGGCCTTTAATGATCAGGAGTTACACCAAGCTTCTAGAAATGGTGATGAGTGCAAACCAATCATGATTGAATAAGCAGTATGGATGGAATTTTCTGATAATTTCAATGTTGAGTGCATCCAACTGATATTTTTTTTAATAATTCCCATCTTGGAATTAGAAGATTGGAAGTGAGGGGTTTGGGTTTTTTTTTACTACTACTTCTAAAAATATGAACAGTTATTGCATATTATGTGTATTGTTATACACATTACTATATGTATAATGTAAGCTACAGACTCCAGGTTTCCTAAAGTAACTGACACATAAAAAATGCATATAACTATGCATTTATATTTAAATGCTTATGTATTGATACTTATAGAATTATGCTGCATAAATATGGTACCACATGGGCCTTGACTCATTCATATGTATTATACATATGATATACGGTATGTATTTTTGTGTATAGTTTTGCATATAATTATTCAGACTTTTAAAAATCAAGGAATTCATGAGTGACTCCAACGTAAGCACATGCTCAGGGACACAAGAGGTAGTCTAATTGTGGACAATGCTTTATCAACCCAGATCCACCAAATTCCATGAATATTTTGTTTAAAAGATTTTTCCTCCATCCCTAATCATTGCTGCATATGAAGCTTTATTCAAAAATTTTTTGAATAAAGCTTCATATTAGGTTATTACCTAATATGCTGAAAGAAGAAGGCTGAAAACAAAGTAATCTTGAAACAATACTGCAGTGGGTTAATAACATATGAGCATCTTGCAAGGCATGAACATTAGGGTTGGATGTCAAATCACATAAATCTTCTGCACAGTGGCATCTAGAAAGAGCAATACCCATTCCACAAACAAGAGAGGATGGGGCTGAGCTAAGAAATTAGAAATTTCAAACACCATTATATGAGGACATGGAGAGAGAGGGAAAAGGGGATATGTACACAGGCAATGGTATTCCAGTGGAATTTTGCAGGAAGAGTGTGGCCACACAAAGGATATGATTTGGTTTTTTGTAAAGTGTTGTATTGACAAGTATTTGTCATCACACAGAAGCTAATAATAATAATAATAATAATAATAATAATAATAATAATAATAATTTATTATTTATACCCCGCCCATCTGGCCGGGTTCCCCCAGCCACTCTGGGCGGCTTCCAACAAAACACTAATTACAATAGTAGGGCTTCGGAATTTAAAAAGAATAAATTTGTATAGTTAACCAGATTTCATTGTGCATTGCAATAATGTTTAAATAATATTTAAACAGGGCACATTTTTGCAATCTTGTGCATATTGGGAAAACTGAAGAGAAGATTGTTGGAGCTTTAAATTTTTTGCATGCATATATCATTCCAGGCAACTTGGATAAAAGAAGTCAATGAAAACCAATTAACTACAGACTGATTAAAAGGCATTCCCTTACCTCCACCAGATAATTATAAAGTCTAGTAGTCATTCGGTAAATCTTAAGTGCATCTATCAAGCCACCACTGCAAAATAAGCAAATAGACACCAGTATTTTGTTACCTTTTACTCCAATTCTGTTGCATCAAATTTCTTATTTTTATTTACTGAAATGTGCATAATTCAAAAGGGTACATTAGAAGCTGGTTCACAGATGCATTGTCATCACTTAATGATTGTATTAATTTGTAATTTGCATGAGTCAATGATCAGCACAGATCCATACCGTGTACAGAACTTTCATACCATGTCCTGTGCTGTCAAACATAATGACTGAGTCAGTTGCAAGTGACCAAGGGATGAGAAACAGAGGAATATATATGCTGGTGATGACTTTTAAACCTTTAAATCAGAGGTGGGGAACATCCAGTTTTGTGAGCTAAGATCCTGATGATACGCATCTTTGTTTCTTTGTAACATTTGAATCAGGAGAGGCTTTGCCTTTCCTAAACTGGTGCCTGGATACTGCCATGGGTTGGATGAAGGATAATAAACTGAGATTGAATCTTGACAAGATGGAGGCCCTGTGGATGGCTGATTCCCAAGTCTGGGAATTAGATTGTGTACCAGCTCTAGATGGGGTCACACTGCATTTGAAGTAGCATACTTTGGGGGTGATCCTAGATTGACTGTCATTAGAATCCCTGGTGATGTCAGTGTCTTGGCATGCCCATAATTAATTTGTGCATAGTTTTGCCATGGTGATTCATGCATTGGTAACCTCCCAATCAGACTACTTTAATGCACTGTCATTGGTTCTACCCCTGTGCCTGGTTCGGTAGTTGCAAACAGCATAAAATGCAGCTGCTAAAGCAACCAGATTTGCCACAAAATCACACCAGTTCTGCACTGGGTGCCTATTAGCTACCAAGCCAAGTTTGATTACTATATATATATATATATATATATATATATATATATATATATATATGGTAAAGAACCCCTGACAGTTAAGTCCAGTCGCACCAGTCACAAACGACTCTGGGGTTGCGGCGCTCATCTCGCTTTACAGGCTGAGGGAGCTGGCATTTGTCCACAGAAAGTTTTTCCGGATCATGTGGCCAGCACGACTAAGCCGCTTCTGGCGAAACCAGAGCAGCGCACGGAAACGCTGTTTACCTTCCTGTCGGAGCGGTACCAGAGCGGTATCTACTTGCACTTTTTTGGCGTGCTTTCAATCTGCTAGGTTGGCAGGAGCTGGGACCAAGCAACAGGAGGTCACCCCATCGTGGGGTTCAAACTGCTGACCATAGCTGCCAAGTACCCTGTTTTCCCCGGGAAACCCCCGTTTTTACTTACCTTTTCCCGGTGGTCCCCTGTATCACTTCGTCTCCCATTTTTCTCTGTTATTTTCTCCTTTCTGTTATTTTCTTCTTTCTGATTTGCCCTTCTAGGGGCACAAAAAATGGCCGCCGCCGGCTTCAAAAGTCGCACCTACGCATGTCCGGAAGTGCATAGACACGACTTCCGGTGTCGGCGGAGGCCATTTTTGGTGCCCATAGATGGGTGGAGCGACACCAGAAGTTGCGTCGGCGCACTTCCTGACATGCGTACAAGCAACTTTTGAAGCCGGCAGCAGCCATTTTTGGTACCCATAGAAGGGCAAAGCGACACCGGAAATTACGTCGACGCAACTTCCGGTGTCACACGGCTGCCGGTCCCGGATTCTGCAGTCCGGGACTTGGGAGGTAAGCTGCTGACCTTCTGATTGGGAAGCCCAAGAGGCTCAGTGGCTTAGACCAGTGCTCCCCAACCTTTTTATCGCCGTGGACCAGTCAACGTTTGGTAATTTTACTGCGGCCCGCTGATTGTTTATATTTTATTTAGATTGTTTTGATTTAATAATTTTAATTTAATTGTATTTAATGTTCCTTGGGTGGCCCGGTACCAATTGATCCACGGACCGGTACCGGTCCATGGCCCGGGGGTTGATGACCACTGGCTTAGACCACAGTGCTACCCACATCCCTGTTTTATTGATACTTAGTTCTAAACAACTTGGGGCCAGGATACCTTCTCCAGTACAGGCCAGGACAGTTTTTTGTATATTGCAGATACCATTCCTTTGCTGTGTCCTTTTGTCATTAGGAGGAGGTTTTCAATCAGGGGTCTAGTTGCTGCTGATTTTACTGTTGGGTTGTTTAGAAAGGCATATAATTGGTGTTGTGCTAACCAGGGCACAAGGATGTCTTCTAGTTTGTCCTGTATTTCTTGTGTTGACAAAGGTTTGTTGTTTTTATAGAAGTCTATTAGGCGATGTAAACCTTTGGTTTGCCAGGTTTTTATCTGGAGGTTTTGTGCTGCATGGTGGAATAATGGGTGGTAAGCCAGGGGAATTAGTGGGGATAAGGTTGGGGATAGTTTGTTCTATCCAATTTTTAAGGTAATTGGATGTTGTTCATAGTTTTGTTTTTTATTGAATTCTTATTGTAAAGTGTTTAAGAATTTTTATAACAAAATAAAAAAAATCCTTCCAGTAGCACCTTAGAGACCAACTAAGTTTGTCATTGGTATGAGCTTTCATGTGCATGCACACTTCTTCAGATACACTGAAACAGAAGTCACCAGATCCCCACATATAGTGAGAGGGTGGGGAGGGGCACCACTCAGAAGGTGCCCCTCATAAACTGGACTGTTTATGGCTGCATTTGGTCTTACAGGAAGAATTTACAACTGTTTACGACTGCAATTGGTCCCACAGGAAAAGCAAGGAGTGAGATGGCTAAAGATAGCTTTATCACGTATAATGAGATCAGAATCCAATGTCTTTATTTAGACCAGGTTTCTCCGTGGTTTTAAATTTGGTGATGAATTGCAGTTCAGCAACTTCTCTTTCCGGTCTATTTCTGAAATTCTTTTGTAATAAAACAGCTACTTTGACATCTTGTATAGAATGTCCTGGGAGATTGAAGTGTTCTCCTACTGGTTTCTCTGTCTTGTGATTCCTGATGTCAGATTTATGTCCATTTATCCTTTGGCGTACGGTTTGGTCTGTTTGTCCAATATAGAGAGCTGAAGGGCACTGTTGGAATTTTTATGATATTTAATGGGATGTGTTATAAAAAGAATTAATTTCAAATTAAGGAAACAATTCAAGTTATTTGGAGAAACTCTGGCTTAATCAGAAGTCAATGCCACACTTGTTAACAGTGTTAACAAATAACAATGGTTAGAAATTGAAGGTTTCCCATCTGTATAAATCTGTTTTCTGTTATCTTTAGAAGTGTGTGTGTGTGTGTGTACGTGTACAGGCTTAAATAAACCCTGCTCATCTCACAGGACTTTAGTAACAAAAGAGGAGATTTAGAATGAGAATTAATTACATTAATGATGCTGTTTGAATGTTAATACATCAGTGCCTTTCAGATTGAATTTTACATCCTTTGATAAAGCATGCTCCTATGAATTAACATTTTTATCTTCATCAGCTTCCTAGTGCAATTAAACTATTGGATTTCAGTGGCTGGAAAGCATCTTTAATAAAGCTCACCATTTCAGAAAATGTATTCAGGTGTTAATGCTGGGGGTTTTTTTTTTGCCAGTAAACTTCTGCTTACCTGAGCTTATCCATGCTGTCTTGCACTGCTCTAAATGTTAAAGTAGCTTTTCTTTATTTCCCTTTGGCAGAATGATTTAGCTCATACGCAGCAGACGGTGTTCAATGCATGTTTATTTATGTTTATCTACACTTTGTTCTTCCATGCAGCAAACTATTAATCTTCGAAGGAGATGGTCCCTTTTTTCCTTGTCCTGCACCAGCTGCAGTTCTTGTAGATAAGATGGCAGTGTACCAAAAAATTGTAAACCTCATGCATCATCCCACAATTTTGCTTGTCTGTTGCTTTAACTCCATGGACTTAAGAATGTACTGCATTCCCTGTGAAGGCTATGGCAAATTATTTCTGTTTAAAAGGTTTTGCTGCAGACTTTGTCTTTTTTTCTGGTTGCTTCATCAAAAACATTGGGGAAACCATACATTACAAACTACTGCTGCCTTCGTCCAGGTTTTCAG
Organism: Zootoca vivipara; assembly: GCF_965207765.1. Taxonomy (NCBI): domain Eukaryota; kingdom Metazoa; phylum Chordata; class Lepidosauria; order Squamata; family Lacertidae; genus Zootoca; species Zootoca vivipara. The sequence continues at coordinate 75,709,709 of NC_142590.1, read as the reverse complement.
AGTTGTTGTGTCCTATACCTGTGGCATCAGCTCCTGCTTATGGACAATGTTGCTTCTTCTGCAATGTTCAAATCTGGTTGAAGAATATGTAGTACTTGCAGGTCTTCCTTTCTTTGATATAGGCTTGATTAAACAGGATGGGAAGTGCTGGATATTAAAGCAGAAGCCTGGTCAAAAAGTGTCCTATTATTATGAAATAAAAATAATTGGACCCATCTTGGTGAAATTTGACATGCAGTACCTGTGTACTTTTGCAAACATGCGCTGGATTATGGAGAAAGCTAGAGAGTTCCAGAAAAACATTGCAAAGTATGAGGGCAGTTTCCTTTCCCAAGGATCTACAATCTAGAATATGACATGGGGAGTGGGAAGGAAATGAAATACAAAGATAAACAGGAGAAGAATAATTAATTTCAGCTAAGCATAGATGGGCTTGTTGAATTTATTTACTTTATACAGTACAACTGATCCCAAACTTACATCTGATGAAGTGGGCTTTTGCCAATGAAAGCTTATTCTGCAATGAACTTGTCAGTCCCATATGCCATAGGATTCTATGTTGTTGTTTCTTCCAAATGTGGTTTCTTACCTTTTTGAATACTTTGCCTATTTGGAAATTCTGTACTCACCAGCTGCATTAAATCAGACAGTTTTCCATCACTTCACAGTTTACTGTCTTACTACTTATTGCTTTCTCTGGATGGGGGGGGGGGGAATCTGCAAAACAACCACACTGCTGTCACAGCCACTCTACACAGCATTTCATATAGCAAGGCTTGTTCAAATGATTGTCTTCTTGAGATTGCCATCTATCTGATCAGTCTGTACACAGAGAAAGTTACCCAGTTTTCAGGTCACCGTATCCTTGAAGCAATTAATTCCTCTTTGATGGGTTTAAATTATTACATGGATTCACCACTGCAACTGTTTTGGAAGATCACATTGTACCTAGCTCAGGAGCACGACAGACAGTCTTTTACATCTGCTATGACTGAAATGAGCGCAATTGTGCACAATTGCGCTCATTTCACACGCTAGCAAGGTTATGCTTAAAATTCTACAAGGCAGGCTTAGGCAGTATGTGGACCGAGAACTCCCAGAAGTGCAAGCTGGATTTCGAAGGGGCAGAGGAACCAGAGACCAAATAGCAAACATGCGCTGGATTATGGAGAAAGCTAGAGAGTTCCAGAAAAAGTCTACTTCTGCTTCATTGACTATGCAAAAGCCTTTGACTGTGTTGACCACAGCAAACTATGACAAGTTCTTAAAGAAATGGGAGTGCCCGATCATCTCATCTGTCTCCTGAGAAATCTCTATGTGGGACAAGAAGCTACAGTTAGAACTGGATATGGACCAACTGATTGGTTCAAAATTGGGAAAGGAGTACGACAAGGTTGTATATTGTCTCCCTGCTTATTTAATTTATATGCAGAATTCATCATGCGAAAGGCTGGACTAGATGAATCCCAAACCGGAATTAAGATTGCCGGAAGAAATATCAACAACCTCAGGTACGCAGATGAGTGAGGAGGAATTAAAGAACCTTTTAATGAGGGTGAAAGAGGAGAGCGCAAAATATGGTCTGAAGCTCAACATAAAAAAAAACAAAGTTCATGGCCACTGGTCCCATCACCTCCTGGCAAATAGAAGGGGAAGAAATGGAAGCAGTGAGAGATTTTACTTTCTTGGGCTCCTTGATCACTGCAGATGGTGACAGCAGTCACGAAATTAAAAGACGCCTGCTTCTTGGGAGAAAAGCAATGACAAACCTAGACAGCATCTTAAAAAGCAGAGACATCACCTTGCCTACAAAGGTCCGTATAGTTAAAGCTATGGTTTTCCCAGTAGTGATGTATGGAAGTGAGAGCTGGACCATAAAGAAGGCTGATCGCCGAAGAATTGATGCTTTTGAATTATGGTGCTGGAGGAGACTCTTGAGAGTCACATGGACTGCAAGAAGATCAAACCTATCTATTCTTAAGGAGATCAGCCCTGAGTGTTCACTTGAAGGACAGATCGTGAAGCTGAGGCTCCAATACTTTGGGTACCTCATGAGAAGACTCCCTGGAAAAGACCGTGAAGTTGGGAAAGATTGAGGTCACAAGGAGAATGGGGACAACAGAGGACGAGATGGTTGGACAGTGTCTCGAAGCTACCAATATGAGTCTGACCAAACTGCGGGAGGCAGTGGAAGACAGGAGTGCCTGGCGTGCTCTGGTCCATGGGGTCACGAAGAGTTGTACACGACTAAACGACTAAACAACAACAACAACCACCTGTGTTGTGACTAATATAAACTGGCCAAATGCTAGCAAAAATCCATTAAGGAATGACTAAGATGCAGCAGTTCAGATATGCCCCTTGAAGAGCAAAGCTCTCCTGGATATGACCATATAGCACACACCCATACCAGAGCATACGTTGTGTTTTTCCTTTTGCCAATTTGGAGTCCCTGAAAAGGTAAAGGAAATTGCTGGAACCTTGACCTTCCTGACTTACTGAAAATCCATTGTGTACTCATAAAAATATTAGGTCTCTGTTGGCATCTGTCTTTCTCAAGAGACAATCAAGTATGCCTCCTGGGGTGAAGTCAGACCACAGAAGAATCACAGTGCCTGCTGTGGCTGCAGAGACCAGTAACTACTGCCTCCCTCATTGCTTTTGCTGCACTAGCAGCACTGAAATGACCTCTCTGGGATGCAAGCCTGGGCAGTGTTTATGGAGGTCCTGGGCTGCCCTGACAAGAAGACGGCCTCTCAGTCTCGCTGATGTGGTCCAAAGGAAAGCTGAGCAATACATTTGGCACTAGCTTGGCTGCAAGAGTTGTGCAAGGAGGAGTACAAGTCTCCATCCAACTGTCTTAGGGACTCTTCTCTGGATTTGTGTAGGGTTTGCTCCTTGGCCTTTTCTTCTTCTGAAGATATTCCGGATGTTAGCAGATAATGGATTTTTCCTTGAGTTGAGCCTTTCTCACAAATGAGTATTCCCACAAGGCAATAGAGGCTTAGGATCAAAGCTTTCCGTCTCCTAGGTGAACTACCTTCCCAGGTTGACGAGCCCCATCTGCCCCTCACTTCCTTCTACAGCATGTGCAGAAACCACCTTCTTTACCATTGGACCCACTATTAGTCTTGTCCACTCAATACATCATAATCTGTCTTCGCATGCAGGGGAAGTCCCTAACTCACTGAGGGTCTGAGACAGTCGAAGCTGTTCCTGAGGGGTGGCTGCTGTTGCATGCTGACAGCTTCTAGGAGCCACAGGTGATAGCTGAATGCAACAGAGGAAACCAACACAACAGTTGTGCTAGCGGAAACTCATTACACAACAGATTGTGCAGTCTAGTCTGCAATAACGTAACCAGCAAGCAGCTGATGCAGTCTCGTGTACAACAACATTCTACTGGTGGAAAACATTTTGCAGCAGAACAAGCATACTGCTAATGATTTTAAGTGAGCACTGCTGTGGAGGTAGGGGGGTGATTAACAAAATCACTCCTCCTGGAAAATGGGAATATCCTCCCACACACCCAAGTTTAGGACATTCCACCATTCTTCAGCAGAGTTCCTTTTCTTTGAGAAAAATAAGTGGCTCACGTAAATGTGAACAAGCTTCAGTAATAAACTGAGAGAAAACTGTAACACAATAACATGATGAAAGGAAGTAAATAAAACAACATGAGGCAAGTCTGAGGCAAGAAGCAAGAAGAGGCAGCTGGTCCCTCTTAACCAGGCACCCCCAAACTTGGCCCTCCAGATGTTTTGGGACTACAACTCCCATCATCCCTGACCACTGGTCCTGATAGCTAGGGATGATGGAAGTTGTAGTCCCAAAACATCTGGAGGGCCGAGTTTGGGGATGCCTGCTCTTAACTGACATTCTTAAAGGAACACACAATGAAGGGAGGGGCTGATTCTGAAACATTACACACAAGCCCCACCCACAAGATACAAAGTACTTTACTATTCAAATTAGGCCCCAGTGTTTTCTTACAAGCACTACATTGGCTACAACATAATTTTATTTATTTATTTGAATTTTTCAGTGTACAATTGTGTACACTCAGTTCCCCCATCAAGCATGCTGGGGGGTTTTTAACACTGAAACTGCATCAAGGAATTCGGAGAGGTACAAAATCCTATTGATTTAAGTCTGGGATCAGCAAAGTTCACATTGAAATAGGAACCAAACTTTATTTCTCCTTGATATTTCATGCTAATTAGTAAGCTGGTGGTTTTAGGCTCTGACGTGAAGTCAAGGTTCAGTATGGAATAGAATAGTAAGGAAACACATTCTCATGCCCCTCTAGCTTTTCCAGATTTTCTGCCAGATATCCTCCAGAGTCCAGACAAAACACCCAGATTTCTCTATTTCGGGAAATATTTTAATCCAACTAGAAGGAAGCTATTTGGTACGCTAAGCATGTACCTGAACTAAAGCATGACTTTTTTGTTTCAGATTAATTGAATAATATCTATCAGGAATAGGGAAAATATGCTTAACATTTATTTCTGGTGACTATTAACCTTTAAAAGGTTACTTTGTGATCCCAGGCTAATTCTTCTCCACAAGAAAAGTATAATGGAGGCTATAAACCATCTTGTTCTGAGAACTGGAGAATCTGTGAATACTAAAAATCTAGTCATAACACTAGTAAGGACCATCAGCTCGCTCCATAGAGCAAAGCACACTTTGTGATATACCAGATAATTGTTCTCCTTTTAAAATGCTAATTGTGCAACTTTCAAGAGCTCTTTATAGGCTTATGCTCTGAGAAGTTGATTTGAATGTTACTTAGCTGTTGAGAGTAATAGAAATGATACCCCTCGAGTCCCAGGCAATACAACAGCTGTGATTTGTACTTTAGGCAGCAAGCAAGCAACCTATTCCGGTTGGTTCAAATCAGGTCAACTGTTCCTCTGGCTTAGTACTGTCTAGGGTCAAAGTTTTTTCCTAGCTCTCCAACATAATGCCCTTTAACTGGTGCATAATCAGTATGCAGGATGCTTTAGTGAATTTCCTAAGCAAAAAATGGCAAGTCCTTACTGCAATGAATTTGCATTTTAAGGGGATAACTCTTCTCCCTATCCATGCCCCCCCCCAAAAATAGGCTCTGAGGGGGTCGAGAACCCTCAGAACATTGTGCAGAGGGAGGGAGGGTAGCTTCATTGCTTGTACAGATGGAACTATTGGAAGACCGTGACATTGAATTGCACCCTAGATGTAACCTGCATCCTTTATACATGGCAACATCTTTTGCATTAGCAAAGAACTCTTCTCTCATCCCAGAATTGCATATAAGAAATTTTTGAAATTACTGAAACGCAGAACACCATCTGCTTTTACACAGACTGTGTACACATCATACACTTAAAGCACATCTCCCCAGCTGCCCAGTGCCTATTTGGGGGTGGGGGTGGGGCAAGCCTCACCTAGTGCAAAGCAAACTCTCATGTGGATTGGCTCCATTGCTTCTGAACTGCTGGCACAAAGTCCACTAGATCTCAGTCTTAGTCTGCAGGCTTGTGATTTATTCAGGTCACATCCCAGCGCTGCTTCATCTGATGCTGCTGTTCCTTGCCACAGTATGTTCAAGGTGCTTTTTATAATCCCCATCAGGAAGAAAGCAGAATTGCGAGTCTCGTTCTTATACAATCCTGGGCTCCCCCACTTTTTTCTTTTCAATCCTATCCTCCTTTATCTACAGATTTTTTTAAAAAAAAATTAAATGCACAAGTAAATTACCTTTACTGCTGCCCCTTCCAATATTCCCCTGGCCTTTGCATGCAGTGCATTTTGTTGTGGGGTTCTTTTGTAAGGCTAGTAAGGTGGGTTTTTTTTTAAGATACCCCTTTTGAGAGTCTTTCTCTTTTTTTGCAGGTGGGTGTGTAGGAAAGGAACTTTGCTTAAACATTAAAAGTGTCCATGAGAGCCAAGGGGATAAAAAAGCTTTGAGGAAATTGGTGCATTAATTATCCATCTGCCCTATCCTGCTCTCATACAGAAAAGATTATCCTATTTCAATTCCTGGCATGCTAGGGTGGTAGTGTAACTCAATTAGCAAATCATGATTTGATTAACGGAGCTTGCAAATTTAAGGGTGCTTCCAAATGACCTGTTTATTGAGCATTCATCCTGATTCGTTTGGAGGGAGATTAGACAACATTGGATGTTTAATGAGTATTCATTCTGATTTGCTTATGGGAATATTAGATGATGTTGCAGCAAAGCAACTGTTATCCCATACTTTCAAATGCATTTTCATCACTTTCCTTATGGCAAAAAGTCATTTCTTTGGGGAAAGTGGGTTGGTTGCCTGAGACATCTGAATCAACTATAATTGTGCAACCTGATTGTGCAGGTATGTGATTGAAACCCACCTGAAAAGAGTGATAGTCTGGAAGTTCTCAGTCTGTTTTGCTAATGTTATTGACCCTGATGTTGGGAAAGATGGAGGGCACAAGGAGAAGGGGACGACAGAGGATGAGATGATTGGACAGTGTTCTCAAAGCCACCAACATGAGTCTGACCAAACTGCAGAAGGCAGTGGAAGACAGGAGTGTCTGGCGTGCTCTGGTCCATGGGGTCATGAAGAGTCAGACACGACTAAATGACTAAACAACAACAAATTGAGTTATTTAAATATTTTTGGTTTGTTGTTTTGAGTACAAATGCAGCATAGGTTCTAGGGTTACCAGATGTCCCCAATTCCCGGGAACAGTCCCCGGAATTGCGAATAAGTCCCCGGACAAATTCCATCCCTGGAATGTTCCCTGATTTCATCTAATGTCCCCAGGAAACGCAGTCTCAGTAGCCTGGAGCAGTTGGCTCTGGCTGGCTTCAGGAGCTGCTCAGAAGTCCCCATATGATGGTGGTTCAGGGAGTCTAAGATGCAGCTTCCGGGCTGCCTTCACCTTCCCTGACCCCAGCAACTAAGCTGTGAAGGGAGGCTTCATGCTGCCTATCGGAGCAGCCTCCCAACTCCTACTTGCGTGCAAGCAGGGGCAGGGCAGGGATATCTCAGCTGTGAAGGGAGGCTTCACGCTGCCTATCAGAGCTTGCGTGGAAGCGGGAGGGGGCAGGGATCTCTCAGTTAGGCAACAGGAAGCCTCCCTTCGCAGCTGAGGGATCCCCATCCCCTCCTGCTTGCACGCAGGTAGGAATGGGATTGAGGCTGCTCCGATGGGAAGGGAGGCATCATGCTGCCCGAGCCTCGCCACTCTTGGCCCTCCTTCTCCGCATTCCATGCCTGACCCATCATGTACTGCTTCCCCACCACCACCACCGAAGAACCAACAACTCAGGGGCTGCCCAGGCTCATGGAGAAAGGAGATAGAAGCCTTGGAGGAAGGGGAAACGTGGTGGTTGAGGTCAAGGCAGCGGCCGCCCCTCTGCCACTGCCATCGCTGCAGCATCAATGTCCCAAACGTGGTATTTATTTATTTAATTGATTGATTGGTTGATTTAAAGTGTCCCCGGATTCATTGAAAAAAATCTGGTAACCTAGCTATAAAACATAATATATAAAGGAAAGAATTTGCTAATATATGTATATGCAGATCAACTTATTAAAGGTTATCTTTCAGTTGAGAGTATTGTTTGCCGAGTTCTAAAGTATAGATGCTTCAAAACCAAAACAAGGAAGGCACGATTATAGATGTAGATGGCAAAAGTTGGGGTAGAAGAAGAAAAGTACAAGCCCAGGAAAGCAGCAGGCCATTTACATCTTAAGTGGTTTTATTCAATCTTGTAATCTCCAGAGCAGTTTTAACTTTCTATGGCATGATACCACAATATGTTATCTCAGAGGTTCTTCCCAAGTTTCCTTTGACAAACACAGATGCACAGTCTTACCTTAAGCTACCTAAAAAATTAATGCTGGGGAATGTACATATCTGTTTTGGGAAGGGAACATGAGGACATGGACCTTTGAAAGATGGGCATGCAGTCACATTTCTAAATATATAATCTGCCTCCTGCAAATTTAAGCACGTATCTAATTTTGCCCCAAAGCTCTCCTCTCAGGAAGGGGGCAAAGCATGGGAAGAGGAGTCAGGCCCAAGGAAGAGAAGTTTACGTTGAGCTCTAGACTTACTTAGAGCAAAGTGTATGCTTGGAGCTGTGTGGTACCTGGCTTCTCTATGTCTGCAGCCCTGTTGAGCACACCAACCAGGGCAGAAGGGGAAGCAAGCAGGACAATCACTATGCCAGTTTGGAACTCACGTAGTGATCAGGCCCAATGCATGATGGCAATGGGGCTGGCTCAGGGTCCAATGGATACTGGGCTATCTCTACTCCTCCTTGCCCTTGGAGAGATCCCACTGGCAGTTTTCCCACATTCAGTTTCAGCAGGTGGAATAGAGAGCTACATACTGGTGGAGTTCTACTAGTTCCATTCTGTAGGCAGAGGCTGGCAGGGTTGGTTAGGAGGACATCTGCACCCAGTCTAAACTCCCCCAAGCCAGCCTGGTACAAAGGGAGTTTAGATTGTGCCCTGATGCCTGAAGTTTATGTCACATCTCATGAACTTCACTTGTCTTCAGGACAGGACACCTTGGCAGTTAAAAAGAAAATGAACTTTCATGAGGCTAAAAATCTGAGTGCAATTCTTCCTGCTTCATTCTTCTGCCCAGAAAAATATATAGGAGAAAATATAGATATATATCTTCCCCTCCTCTCTGATAACAACCCCCACCCACAAAGCAGTAGAGGGATTTTGAGCAAAAATGCAGATAATTGGCGAAGTATTAAGCACCCTCTCCCAATCTTGCTGGCCACCTGATCAAATTCTCAGATTGCAGAGGCTACTTTAGGTTTAAAAATAAACAAAAAATATTAGGAGAAAAGTACACAGGACTGTTTGTCATGTCTAGTGTGGCCTCAGGCTGCCCAGCTGTATCTCTGTTACTGTGCCCATGAGAGAGCACTAAGGAGTTGTCAGCATGCTAGATTGTGGGGGGGAAATAGATGAAATAGAGAACTCATATCTTGGAGTCACTATAAGTGAAATACTCTGCTGATTAACTTAAATAGTTGTCATCAGCTGTTTGGTGTGGTTAGAGCTGGTGAGATTTAGCTGTATGAAGTGACTAATAAAATGTTTCCTTGCTGTTGTAGAGCATGGTTTGCGTGTAAGCTACTGGAAACTCATCTATCTCTATATCTATAGATGTAAATACAAATAGTACAGAGGATTATGACTCTTAAGATACTTGCCTTATTCAGTATGGTGCTTTACCTGTGACGGCAGAAACTAGAAAGGAAACAAGACTGAGCCTTTACTGCAGTGGCTCCCCATTTGTGGAATGCTCTCCCTAAGGAGACTCTCCTGGCCCCTTTGTCACATATTTTTTAGATGCCAGGCAAAAACATTTCTTTTCTCCCACACCTTTGCCTAATTAAACAATCTATGGCAATTTAATCGTGTTTGTGTGTGGGGTTTGGGGGGGGGTTCATTACAATGTTAGGCATCTTTGTGTTTTAATATTGTAAACTGTGATCTTTGGACTAAAGTCTGTTGTAGAAGAAACAAACAAACAAACCCCAGTGCCGTAAGCCTTTTAGTTGTTTTGTCTCTTTAAATCCTGCACAGGAATTTTAGGACCGTATTTAAATCAAGTTGCCAAACATTGTGCTTTATACCTTGGTTTGACTGGGTGTGTGTGGGTGTGGGTGTTTTAACTGATCCTTATTAGGGAATATTTCTTTTTTAAAGAAAATTAAATAAGAAGTACATACTGTTAACTTTTACTTTCCCCCCAAGTAATTTCAATCCAGCAGAATTTTCTAGAGAATTTCATTCTCTCAATTAATGCAGCTTTGACACAGACTCTTATTTGGACTTGAACAGCTAAAGTGGTCTCCAAACTTGCCTGCCTGTTTCTTCTCACACAGAACTTTTATGTCAGTTGGATTCCATGTTCTACCTTCGTCTCTGCAAAACTGATTGCTGTTTGCCCAGTTATTTATGAAAACGGGATTCTAGGGTGCTATGGGTATAACATTGTCTGTAAGGAAAGGAAGAAAATATATTACTTTTGCTATATATTACTTTTGCAGTGTCTGATGGATCACAAACTAAATGCATAGTTAGTTTTACCACTACTGTGGTGAAATACACCTAGTTACTTTTTATGGCACACTGGAATTCTTTCTTAAGTTAAAAATTGATTCCCCCCCCCACACACTTCCAAGCATTAAAATCAAGTAGGTATCTACTGCACATCTTGCTGAATCGTTTTAAGAGGCAACATAAATTTATGGCTCTATACAGAAACATCATGATTTAATCAGGATGACAAAATGTGACTTACACAGGAAGCATGCTATTTTTATATATATAGTTTTTTGGATACTTACATTGACTTTAGTCCCTTGTGAATTAAACCATTTAAAACACGAAATGGAAAAAGTCTTCCTAATCTTCCTTTTGAATGAGCCGTGAAATAGGATCCATGAACTGCCTGAAGTGTGAAGAGGTTAGCATGGCTGGGTTCCAAGATCTTTGTGTGAGATATTAGGAGATTTATTCTCAGCTGAAAAGCTATGGGGGAAATGGTCATAATTTTTGATAAAACCATAAAGTATATCTAAAAATACCTGCAAATGTTCCCTGCGGAAAGTCTTAGAAACTTAAATCCTCCTAGCAAATGTGTGTAAAATAAAAAACAAATTTGCAGATGTATCATATACTTGGTTGGGACCCAGGTGGCGCTGTGAGTTAAATCACAGAGTCTAGGGCTTGCTGATCAGAAGGTCGGCGGTTCGAATCCCTGCAACGGGGTGAGCTCCTGTTGCTCGGTCCCAGCTCCTGCCCACCTAGCAGTTCGAAAGCACATCAAAGTGCAAGTAGATAAATAGGGACCGCTCTGGCGGGAAGGTAAACGGCGTTTCCGTGCGCTGCTCTGGTTCGCCAGAAGCAGCTTTGTCATGCTGGCCACATGACCCGGAAGCTGTCTGCGGACAAACGCCGGCTCCCTCGGCCTATAGAGCGAGATGAGCGCCGCAACCCCAGAGTCGGACACGACTGGACCTGATGGTCAGGGGCCCCTTTACCCTTTACCATATACTTGGTTATAAATTTCCTTTATCAGTGTAAAAACGAATGCCAGTTTAATTGACTGGGTTTAATTCTAGAAATTGTGGTGTTGCAATTACCGTATTTTCTTTCTGATCCAAGATTAAGAAATCTCCTACAGACTTTTAAACTAGTGTCCACAGTAGATTGTGTCCTATTTGCAAAAAGCTTTGCTTTTTACTTACTTTAAGGCACACAGCTCATCTCCCGATTCTACATTAAATGTTACAGCTGATCCAATAGGATGATACACGTTCACGATAGGGGTGTTGTATGTGCATTTCACAGGATGAAAATCTGATTCAAAAGCTACAACGATTTACAGTTGGTACCACCAAATCCTCTGCTTGGGACTGAAAAATAGAGAACAGCAGGCTGGATTAAGCCTCCCACCTTCTGTCCTCCTGAATAGAAGTGGCACTGGACACAATTTGATGGCTCATAGATTGGACTTTCAGCCAGGGAAAATACAAACCCTTTTCTTCCAACTGGATTAGAAGCATTAAAAAAAAACACAACAACAATCTATCCCACTCTTCAGTCTAATAGGCTCTCAGAATGGCTTACATAGATCAGTTGACAAACAAGGCAGTTCCTGCCTGTAGATTTACAGTTTAAAAGACACAACACAAAATATGAAGGGAAGAGGAGGGAAGAGGTCAATAAGCAGATTCAGGTGTAAATGTCCACTGGCTCACAGGTAGGTAAATTGTTCTTCAGTTCTTGGATCCAAAACATGCTTTGGTCCACTTAAATGTTTTCACATTTGCAAACTATTGGCATTTCAAGCACAAAAGATCAGCTAAGCAAAATTGAATTTATTATATCGGGCATAAGATGTGACAAACTACAATCCGCATCTTGTCAGTTGTGCTTGATTTGATGTGTGTTGACTTACACAGATTTAACAGTGGTTCCTGTTACGTATATTTCTACAGTATTAGCAGATTTGGTATCTCTCACAAAGATTTCTTATCCCATCATCATCAAATTACAGCATTCAAAATTACTTGAGGAAAATCACTGGTGTAAAATTGTTATAATTCTTGCTTAATTCTCCAAGGACTCTAAACTAGACTTGAAACACTATACACTATATTTCAGTAGGATAAAGGTCTGTCGAGTTTTCCTCTGCATTTTGCTGCTGAATAATTGTGCAAAGCCAAGAACTCTTAATGTCCAGGCAATAATGGTAGACTGCCTAATTTAGTTGTCTTTGCAACCTATTACTCTGTGTGTAACTTTGTGCAAATGTTTTAAAGCTCTGGAGACTTGCAGCAATTGTAGGCCCTAATTTCCATTTAGACAATCAGGATTTTTCTCCACAAAAGTTTTGTTTCCTTTTAAAAGTATGAGAGGCATTGACTATTTTCAGTGATCCTAGGATAACAACCCATTGATTCATTTCAGCTAGTGGATTTGTATCTGTGTAATATTTATTTATTTATCTATTTATTTATAAATAACCCGCCCATCTGGCTGGGTTTTCTCAGCCACTCTGGGCAGCTTCCAACAAAAGATTAAAAATGCATTAAACATCAGTCATTAAAAACTTCCCTAAACAGGGCTGCCTTCAGATGTCTTCTAAATGTCAGATCGTTGTTTATTTCTTTGACATCTGATGGAAGGGCATCCACAGGGTGGGTGCCACTACCGAGAAGGCCCCCTGCCTGGTTCCCTGTAACTTCATTTCTCGTGGTGGAGGTGGAGACGCTCCTTAACTGGGCCAAGGCCGTTTAGGGCTTTAAAGGTCAGCACCAACACTTTGAATTGTGCTTGGAAACGTACTGGGAGCCAATGTAGGTCTTTCAAGACCAGTGTTATGTGGTCATAGTGGCCGCTCCCAGTCACCAGTCTAGCTGCCGCATATTGGAAAGGGGGAAAGTGGAGGTTAAAGTGGTTGAATGAGGGGGAAAACCCCATAATAAATTAGGAACCCTACATTGATTCATCTGGCTGTCTTCAGGAGGAAAAATGTTACTCTTTTCTGCCTTAATGAATAAGTAAAGAACTTGGAGTTCTTTACTGAAGATCCCACAGATATAGTAGACAGGCAAGAACTCGGGCCACTGTAGTAATGTATCCCTGATAGTAGTTCAAATGATACAATAGCTTCAAATAGTCTTTATTTATAGAAGTTTATACGTCAGATGAAGTGTATATACCAGGGCAGGGCCCTGTTTTGACAATTCTTCTTCAGCAAGTAGTCTTAGAATCAACGTGTACATGTAGATTTCGATATACACATTAGGGAGGCAGGTTTGTGAGGGATCGCAAACATTGCAGAGATGCAAAATAACTTTAGGTTAGAAGAAAAATAACTAAGGGGAGAACCTCCAAAACACAGTCCAGCGAGGATTTGGGTGGAGTCAATGGTTGTGGCAGCCTGAGTGAGTTGGGGGTTTATAGTGAAAAACTGGTGGGAGGAGAAATGGAATTGACTATCGTGGAAAAGAGCATGGCTGACTGGCTGGAACACTAGATTATAAATTATTATTATTATTATTATTATTATTATTATTATTATTATTTCTTTTGGATCTAAATCTAAGGCTTTGGGAACCCCCCTGAAAACACAAAGGAGGGGAAAGATCAGTTGGAATATTAGTTCTGTGAGCCCTTCCATATTGTGTTCAGGCTGTATATATGTGTAAGTAAAAAGATATAGACACCACGGCTTCCAGTGGCCTTCATTCCTGAAGGGAACTTGACACTGAGGTATGTGCTGGAACCTCTGAAATCTCTCACCACTCAGAGATTGGGGTGCACATTATAGTAATAGTTAAGTCGTTACATTGACATAAGACAGCACAGTGAATTCACTTTACTATCACACCATGGATTTATGCTGGTATAGGAAATTTAGTTGCAATTCACTTCCGTCAGCCCAATTCATTTGATTGTGAGCAAGAGGGTTAGTGTCAGTGTGTCAGGCTGCAATCCTTTGCACACAGTTGGGTCATGCCTCTGACCTGCATAGGATTTCCTTGTGAAAGAGCCTGAAATCTACAGACATAAGAGAAGCTGTAATCTGTCCCTTTTACTGTATTTTGTGTACTGTGAAATCTGTCAGACGAGAATTAAATTTCAGCTCGCACAGCAGCTTGGTTCATGACTGAAAGCACAACCAAAATGGAAAATATTTATAAATTAGATCTGGTATCTTGCTTGAAATATCTTAAGCTTCATGTCAAGGACAGTTACTGACAAGGTGGATTCAACCAATGAATCATTTAATACTGTCCCCCTTTTCTCTCTTTACCTTGTTTTTTCTGTCTTTTTTATATAAACAGAATGTTATTCTACTACACTAATATAATATCTTTCCAAAATGTGCCAGAATCAATTAGCTGGGGTGGCCAGAAGCAGGCCACACATCTGTGGAGGAAAAGGGAACATGGATGGGTTTTTGATTTATAAGATTTTTTAATGCTGTCCTAATGGATTTTAAATGTTTTAAGACAGATTGCTAACTAGAGCCTATTCTTCATTACTTCGTGAGCATTTTATTGACAAATTAACTTGAAATAAATAATAGGTTTCGACCAGTTTTATTCTGAAGGTTTTTCAAAAAAATGTTTTGATTCTTAAAACAACATAAAATTATGTGTATTTATGTTTGCCTATTCCAAAATACCGTACTTTCTTGTACATTGATGCTGTATGTCTCCTTTTTCTCCCCCCACCCCCTGCCACCCCAACAGTGGTCACTGATCTAGGAAAGCAAATTCAAATTTTAGTTTACACACATTATGTTAACGATTTAGACCAGGGGTCCCCAAACTTACGTCGCCGACGGCCAGTGCCACCAGCGTCAATTGCGCTGTGGGCCGGATACTCGTGTGCACGCGCGATTTCCAGCGCACTTCTGGGTTACCAGAACACCAGAAATAGCTTGTGCGCATGCACATGGGCCTCCTCCAACCCAGAAGCGTGCCGGAAATGATGCTTGTGCATGCGCACAAGCTAATTCTGATGCTCCGGCGACCCAGAAGTGGGCAGCCACGCTGTTAAGAGCAGGCGGCAGCAGTGGACGGCGGGGGGTGCCGGGGGCTGCATAAAAGAGCCTCACGGGCCACATCCGGCCCCCGGGCCTTAGTTTGGGGAAGCCTGATTTAGACCACTAGATATCTGCCACCTTGGAAACAGCATCATTTTTTCTCAGAGCAACTGATGAAGGCAGAAGCCAAAATGTTTTGCTAAAATAATTTAAAATTCTGCTGTATGTAATAATAATATATATTAGCAATTGCCGATTCATTTTTGAACTGTAGCTGTATGGGCTAGATTCTGATGCAGCAATGTGTGAAATTGCCATTTTTAATTCCTCTTGAATTCTAGAGTTGCTTTTCTGCCAGGGGCTTTATATTGCAAACAGTCATTCAGGTGTTATTCATTTTGTGAACAAAGCTTATGCGTACTCTGTTTTGCTTTATACAGTCATGGGTAAGCATTGTTATTCTGCCACTTGCCAAGCACAGTGAACAGAGCTTGATGGAATGTATCCAGACTGTTTCCTTCAGTCATTCCTGGCCTGCCCACCACTACCTTTTCACGTACCTGTGTACATGCACCATTTTTAAAAATCACTAAAAGTACACAACTGCAAATGTTACCAGGCCTTTTGTAGTGAGCAGAATGGAGGTTTGTGCTCCATATTAATTTGCTTATTTTTTTAATCCTGTGTATGTCTTGCAATGAGGTATTCCTCACATTTACTGTGTGGAGAACTGAAGGAGAATAACTCCTCTCTGAACTGGGTTGTTGAAATTCAGGGGTGCCTACAGCATGCGGAGGTAGGTTTCAGGTGGTCGGTAGAAACAAAATGACTAGAATGTGCTCAGGTGAGGAGCAAACAAAAGTAGTGCTGTGGCAACAGACACCACCTGCCGAAACAACACCATACACATGACAAACCGCCCACTCAAAAAAAAAACGTGTTAAAGAGCGCTTTCACACCAGCAGTGATGGCAGATGTGTAACAGGTTATTTTTACTTATTGAATTTTCCATCATAAGGGGAAATTTGGGCTACATGTAAAACAAAGTACAGGCTGGCATCTTGAGGAAAATGTTTAGATGCTGGAAAAAAACACAACTTGTGCTCAGCAGCAGCAGCAATTCCACAATAAACTCCCATGTGGAAACATTGTAGTTCGCCCTGCAGTTATTGAGACTGCAGCTTAAAACTATGCATCCAGAAACCAGGTCTTTCTTCTTTACTACAGTATCTTAATAAATCCAACTTTGGAAATCCAAGATTAGACATGTGCTTATTTCCTGTAGAACCTTAAATCATAAAACACTATTTTCTAGTTGTCTTCCCTGTTCTGTACTTCTTTCATTGCCTAAAACTATTGCACAAAAGCAACAAAATGTAATAAATTCTCCTCATAGTATACACCTTTTTTATTTATTCCCCTTCCTATATATTTCCATCGTGCATATCCTCAGGCTGACCTTAAGTATGCCAACGGGCCCATGTACTCCCCAGCTGGATTTTTTACTTTGGTGGTGGTGGTTGCTTTGTACAGCTTTAGGAGATTCTTCTGTCTTTTAAAAGTGATTTCTCATGTAGCACAAGCAGCTCCTTTTCAGAAAACTCAGTTCCAAAGCTCCTTAAGTTGTACAGAACTAGGTGGGTGGTTATTTGGATCCTGCCATATGTATTATGCATTCTGGAAGAAGAAGAAGAAGAAGAAGAAGAAGAAGAAGAAGAAGAAGAAGAAGAAGAAGAAGAAGAAGAAGAAGAAGAAGAAGAAGAAGAAGAAGACGATGACACTGGTCTGGAAGCCTTCTTAGTTGCAGGATAAAATCTCTCTCTTACTCTATCGATGTATACACTGGAATCTTTAGCTCACCCCATTCAGAAGGGTAGTAAAACACTTAAACATATTTAAAACAATTGCTTAAACATGGATGTAATTGAAAACTGCAGCCCAAAGTAGGATGCACATTTGAAGTGTAGACATTTGAAACAGGAAACCCCCAAAATGTTCCCACTTAGCACATGGAGTGGGAACCTGGTACACAGATGGTATGTTTGAGTAGAGCATTTGTGGTCAGTCTTGTAGCCTAGATTTCTTTTTTTAAAATGAAAGGGGAAAAGGAAAGAATGCCACAAGCTTTTCCTACAGAAGGCCTCATGTTGAACCCCCAACAGCTCCAGGTAGGAGACGAGATGAGAAAGGCTCTTGTTTGAAGCCCTGGAGAGCAGTTGCCAGTAAGGGTAGGCAATACTGAGCTAGATAGGCCAATGGGAGATTTCTGTGATCCAGATCTTTCTACAAATCCCATCCTACTATTAAACTATTTTAAATTAGTGCACAAATGTATTAGCATTACCATATGCATTGGCTCACATTCCTGGGTTGTTTGCACACCTGTTATGAAGTCTGTGCTCCATGCAACTACAACCACAATATTTGTGTTGGCATTATGTATTCACTCAACTTATACACTGCTTTCCCCTTCTTTCCTGTTGGTCCCCGGTGGCGTACAAACAATAAACATATGAAGTAATTCCGTAAAACCAAAGAGCCTAATTGCAACAAATTTACCCCATAAGAGCAGTGTGGTTACCTAGTATTTGTCTTACACTTTTAAGTAGATAGGTGTGGGAGGAATGCTGCCATAGCTTCTCTGGTTTGTTGGGCCTGTAGGGAATTGAAAACAGCTGTTAAAACAGCTGTTCATCTTACTACCAATTTAAAGAAAAATAGTTCCTTTTAGATGATCAGCTAAATAAGTATTACATTAAATAAGTATCACCATTTGTCTTGTGGCACAATGGCTCTGGGCAGTCAGGAGGAGAAATTCACCTGGGAAGATTGCTAATGCCTGGTCTGCACCACTGGTCATCTGGCATGGCTATGTTGAAAGGGCGCTCCCCATCCAAGTGGAAATAACATTCCAACAGCAAGGGCTGATTGGAATGGCGTCCAAATCCTTGTCCTACAGCCATCATCAACCCTGCTTACCTGCTGCAGAAACCCAATAAATTGCCTCTTTTCAGCCTGTAGTGTAGACAGTGCTTTGCTAGCTCTGCGTTCAACACTTCCCAGACACCGAGCATAGGATTGGCAAAGCACTTTGTGCAATGGGTCAATTGATTGCCAGGTGCTTGGGAATGCTACACAGTGGGGCTTTGCAGGCACTGGCTATCTGATTGGCCTGCAGGCCAGAGGTTCCCTACTCTTGATGAAAAAGTTGGGAGTGGAAGAACTGTGCGTGGTGACATTGGATATGGGGGTCACTGCGCACACATCCTGTCTTTCTACACACTTGTGTCTTGACTGAGCAGGAATAGAGTACTCCAGAATTAAGATTATTGAGGCATGAATGGTGTTTGCTAGTTGTGAACTGAAAGGAGTTATAGCAGCCTTTTCATCACATTGGGAAATGCGAAGCACCCAGGAGCAGAAAATACCATTATTATTGCTTCTCTTTATGTTCTAAAACTAAATTCTGAATTCAAATATGCAGCAGAACTCAAAAAGTTCTCTGCACTTCAAATATACTTGGAGATAACTATTTTGTTTGTTGGTTTGTCACTTAGATGCCAAAAATACCTATAGTCAGTTATAAGCCTACAACACTCACCCTGATCTGCTTTCATTGATTAACTGGCAAAGGCCTTGTGAATATCATTAAAATAGTTGTGAACTGAATTTTAAAGGAATTCTACACAAGTTTGAAAATTTTAGCAGGAGTATGAACCTTTTGTTTTGTTTTGTTTTCTACTGTATAAATCTGGCATCTGTTTTGTTTCTTAAATGTCCCCTGGTTCTGGATAATCCCCAAAAGTGACGTCCTCTCAAGGTCTTTAGCTCTTCAAAGCTTCCCAGTAAATAAGATACTTTGCAGTATTTTTGGAGAGAAAGTAGGCAAGGTGAAACAAACACCATTTTCTTTTTCCTTTCTCTCTGGCAAACATAATTCCCCCCCCCCCAGTTGTTCCTTCACAGTTGTCACAGAAGCAGGTCAAAGAAGAGCAGCTAACCATCCACTGAGCTCATTCATAATCAATCACTTGGGAAGTTGCAAAGCTTGGTGATTAATATGAAATTATTTACAATGCCAGCTGCTGCTTGTCTGAGATGCTGTGGATTCCTTTATAGCTTAGTGACAGGAATGTGGGGTGGGTAGGATTTAGATGTTCTGCTTGCAAGCCGTTGGCAGCAATGCAAAGACCACATTACTCTAGGTTTTAGAGCAAATTCAATAAAAGCAAAAGTGTTGATCCTTGGGCTTTATTGCGAGAAAGCAAATGTGTGGTTAAATTTTATATATATTCAGAGACATAATGTAGCTGGCCTTGCTGTGTGTTGCAGGAGGTGACTTAAAACGAAATTAGTTTTTGTATTTTTTCCAGGGGCATGGTTCCCTCATTCTAGGGTCTGCCAGGGGAATTTTGGGGTCCACAGCCTTTGTCTTAGCTTGGTAGCCAGCCATTATTTGTGGTTGCCGTTTCTGTCCTCCAAATCATTTAACACACTTGAAGGACTGAGGAGAGGAGAAGGGTTCTTTCTTTGCACTAGAACTGAGAGACATTCGGAAGCTGTGATCATGTTCCTTGCCCTTTCTGGAGAAATTGTTTCTGAGGTGAAGTTTTTTCAATTTGAAACATATAAAGATTTTTATACTGAGTGGAATGTAAGGGCAAACAGTTATGTAAACTTTGTCTTGCATTCCTGCTAGGAGCTGTGGAGATTCTGTGTTTCAGCTGGAGGCCAGTAGGTTGCCTGAGTGTCAGTTAAACTGCCATTGTTTTCATTGTTTCAAACAAAGATCATTTTGTGAGGGAGGCTTCTTGTCTTTATATACAGTACAGGATTCAAAGCATCAGAAACTGGTAAATTCTAACTGATCAGCTAGTGGGCAATCTGCTTTATCCTACCTGAACTTAGTTATATGGCAATGAGAGGGTAGAATTGTACCAAAATTGAAATTATTGGCTCAGGGAACAGGGAGAGTTGTCATGAGTGTATAAATGGAGTTGTCAGGCCTGTATAAAATTGGTATGTAGCTGTTAGTTAGCTGAAGAGCTGGGAATTAGAGTTCTAAAGTTAAGATTCCAAGGGCCAGATTTAGCCAAACAGTTGTGTTAGCAAGACCCCAGCTTAAACCGTCATAGAATAATAGAATTGTAGAGTTGGAAGGGACCCCAAGGATCATCTAGTCCAACCCTCTGTAATGCAGGATTCTCATCCAATTTGAAACCATACTGGATCCTGCTTTGCCTTGAAAATGTGCTTTATTGCTGCACCAAGAGGAGGATTTTCTTGCTGGTATAGCAGAGCTTTGCTCCCTCCGCACCTCTGTGCACATGCATACCCCAGCACAACCCCCAGAAAACCCCCAGAATAGCACAAGGATGAGGAGGTTGTTCCTTCTGGCAAGCTGAAATGCTTGCACTGATAGAACAATCAGAACAATGTGAATTACCGGTAGGTTGGCAGGAGCTGGGACCGAGCAACAGGAGCTCAGCCCGTCGCAGGGATTCGAACCGCCGACCTTCTGATCAGCAAGACCTAGGCTCTGTGGTTTATATTTCATCAATGTACACATAATGATTTAATAATACATCATTTCTGAGTACGTATGTGGCTTTCTGGTATGATGAATTGCACAGTGGGTGAAGTTTTCACGCTTAAGCTTTGCTGTTTTCTCTGAAAACCAAATGGGCAGGAGTTTTCGCTATGCATTCTAAACATGCATCTGTGATTGTCTCTGTCACTACCGGTATCTGAGTCTACAGATAGGATGAAAAATTAGGTGAGGTCTGAAGATGACTTACTCCAACCATGATTACCTAAGTCATCAAGGCTTTTCAGCAACAAGAGAGCAACTCCCAAATAAAACCTGGCAGAATGCCTAGGCTACCTCATCAGTGTGTGCAGAATATATAGTCCCTTATTTTGGAAGGAATCAGTTTCACGTGAAGCTGCTGGTATTAATGAAATCATTAATAGACTCCTAGGGTCGTTAATTCTCCCAGCAATGCAGTAAAGGTGAATATGGTTTACTATTTATATAGGACCATAAATGTCTGTGGCACTTTACAAATTATTCGAGGACAGTTCCTGCAAAGAAAAAGGAAGGAAAAAAAGAGCTTGCGATGTAGCATTTGCTATGGGGGAGACCACAGAGTAAGAGGAGGTAGGGTTAGACTAGGACAAGAATATATATTTTTTATTTTGGTTGCACATAATTAGGCTTAGGGCCTAACTTCATGTGATGTTTATCGTGTTTGTCCTTGAATGCAAGTTCAGCCCAGATTGGGACTCTCAATCGGTGGTGGTGTATTTTTAACCATGTGCCCTCTGCTGTGAGTTTTCTGGCTCCTGGAGACAGGACCAGAAACAGGCATCAGGACCTGTGGACCCTGTTCCTCTGACAGTTCCCTGAGGATGCCTGGTAATACCACTTGTAGGCTTGCAATCTGGCTGACAATGATTTTTAAAGGGAATGTGTACTACTATCAGCTGATCACTGGCTCCTGATGCTTGCCCAGTTGCTTCAGAGAATTTTTGAAGGGGAAATGGTGTCCTGGAAAGGCTGCAGCAGCAGGGAGCTTTCTAGATTGCATGCCCCCTTTCTTTTTAAAGAAACCATCTGCAACCTGCATTCCCAAGGAGATTCTATTCTCAGATTCACTTTTTCCTCTCTCTCTCTCTCTCTCTCTCTCTCTCTCTCTCTCTCTCTCTCTCTCTCTCTCTCTCTCTCTCTCTGTTTCTTTTCTCTGCTCCATCCTCTGCCCCTGCTATTATCGAACTCAGTGGTGAAATAGTTATTGATTTTTATAATCACATTCTGTGTGGCCTTTATGCATTGAAACAGAGCTGGAAATTTTCAAATCCCGTTTTAAAAGCAGGAATAACAGCATGGGCGTGCCAGAGAAAATCAAGAAATCTGCAAAATCACGTTTTTAAAAGGCCCAATCGGTCTCAATCTGCTTTTGCTTAATATAGTTTCTGTCTCTAATGATGATTCCTTTTTTCTTAAAAGGACAAATCAAGTAGGGGAAGCTTATGCATGTTGAGAAAATGGTGAGAGCTTGACACCTCTTTAGTGAGGAGAGAAATTAAAGCTCCTAATAACTCAGAGACAATGTTGAATAACAAAGAGGACCAGTTGGAATCTGCAGAGCACTTCACATTAATAAAAGCTAGTGAGATATAAATCACCCAAATGGGTAATTATGTGATGTTTAAAACTGGTTGGAACAAAGATAATTGATTATTTTGAAGGCCCCAAATGCCAGTGAAGTCAGGATAGTGAAGTAATTATCTCCAGCCCATGTCAAACATGAAGCAAGTTTAAAGTAAATAAATAAAATAAAAAATAAAAATCCAGGACCACAAAGGAAAGGTAGCTGTTGAAATGTAGTTCAGAGATTTGGATTTGTTTGAATTGTATTCTTCATTTTGTATAACACTGGGAACGGGGACAGACTTTGGTCTTTCAAATTTCAGCGGCCCCCTGTGCAAGACCAAAATTTGACGCCTCCACTGCCTCTCGCCTTCCATTCTGCGTATGCATTAC
Organism: Zootoca vivipara; assembly: GCF_965207765.1. Lineage (NCBI taxonomy): Eukaryota > Metazoa > Chordata > Lepidosauria > Squamata > Lacertidae > Zootoca > Zootoca vivipara. The sequence goes on along the minus strand of NC_142590.1, from coordinate 75,687,086 downwards.
GTCATACTTGCAGCACCCTATGGTGCCCACCTCAGTTTGACACCCAGTGCTGGAGGGATCCAGTTGGTCTCCCTCTACTGGGGACCAAAACTTCCATCCAATGTAGCACTAAGCAACTGTCCCATCGGCATAAGGATTTATTATTGTACACACCAGAAATCCCCTGCTCCCACACAGGGGGAGGGGAGAAGGGAAGGTCCCATTGCGCAAGTGGAATTCTTTGTGCTGACAGGACAAGGGAGCTGGATATCACCCAAAGGGCTTCCCTGATATGTGGAGGAGAAGGGGATGTTCATGTTCTGAGGTCCACACTCATGTGACATTGCATCAATGAATGCAGAGAGCAGCTACTCTGTAATGGCGCTGCAATTCCCTGCACAGAAATACTTTACATTACAGATTTACAGACATGCAGCACAATCTGGTGCACATTTACACTGTGTTCAATGGTGCCTAATATGTAAGTGTACATACTGCAGTCATACGCTGCAATTCTGTACCCACTTACTGGGATTAGGACCCACTGAACTTAATGGAACTTTCCCCTGAGTAGACATGAGTAAAATTGTATTGATATTTGAAATCAAGGTGCACCCATGGGTGGAACCAGAGGGAGGGGAGGAGGCAGGCCCACCCCCTGACAAGTAGCTTACCCTCACCACTTTCCCCTTTCATTGCTGCACCTGTGTTGTAAATTGATGGAGAGGCACTTTTTACATTCAAATTACCACTGAACTGGAAATCAAATTAAGGCTGCTATCCTAAGCATAACCGCTTCATTACTCCATGAAAATCAATATGACTTCCTTTAGAGGGGCAGAAAAATGTTATTCCTCCTGAGAAAAATTAATATGTAGGACAAAGCTTCCTCTCCTGAAACATCCCATTTGCCTTCCTCTTGCTGGTCTCTATTTGCATCCATTTCTCTGCATTTTGCTGCTACTTTGGCACCATTTTTTTTTAAAAAAGGGTGTGTTTCTGTTCACTGTGTAATCCCATCCAATCGGGTATCACATAGTAGATGCAATGGTGCCATGCAGCCATTTGGCTTCATGGTGACCTCAGTGCAGGCAGACAAAACCGTGCTTGCTGTCATTCATCAGAAGGAGCATTTGAGCATTCATCTCCATTGAGTGTAATAAAGTGCAGGTAGGCAATATCATCCTGATGCACATCTAAATGTGCATCCATGCTGCTGCAGTACTGCAGTGTGGTGGTTTCATTGCCAAAATGCAGTGCAGAAAAGAATGACGATATTGCCAAAAAAAAACAGAGGGGTGCTAAAGTGTTACTGAAGCTCCCAGTTTGGCTCAGGTCTAGTTTGAAGGCGAGCTTAAAGTAGTCACTAAAAGTGTGAGCTATGACCTGGGAAATCCTGAGTTCAAATCCCTGAGTTCAAATCCTGCTTCTGCAATACGGGGATAATAATACTGACTGACCTTATAGGGGACAATGTAAGGAGTACTAAGATTACATATGCAAGGTATTATGAACACTCAAAAAGCACAATAATATTAGTTTCTGCTAGGCATTTGGGAATCCGGGTGAGTTATTGGTTCAGGAAACTCTTAAGTGCTTCAGTTGAATGTCTTTTTTTTCAGTGGTATAGGTTTATTGCTTCTATTTTTATAGTTGGTTCTATTGAATGTCTTATGATGATTATGTTTGTCTTGTCATTCACTGCTTATGGATTAGTTAGAGGAAGAGTGATGTAAAAGTTTTGAAGTAAAGTAATGAAAACAGTTATAGGAATATGCATCTGTTTCTGTTCCTGCAGCATTTTTTAAAAAAACAAACCACACAGAGACAATCGCCAATATTCATGCCCAGTGTCTAGGTCAGGAGTGACTGACCTATTCTGACCTGAGGGCTACACTTGCCCTTGATGAAGCCTCTTGGAGCAGCATGGTGTGGGGGGATTGTTTGTGTTGTCTGATGATACCCTGGCCTAGATTATCACTTCCTGCACTGCTGGTTTCCAACAATAAGTACACGAAGAAGGAATCTGAAAAAAAAAGAAACAGGTTATGTGTGTGTGTTTATAGTCCATGCCATGGGCCCCATGGTTCTGTCAGAATGTGGCATACATAGTTTGGCAGCCCCAGAAAGAAGATAAGGAAGAGGAGGTGGAAGTAGTAGTAGTAGTAGTAGTAGTAGTAGTAGTAGTAGAGGGCTTGGAGACTAGCAGCTAGGGATGGAGGTTCTCCCCTTGTGACTTTAGGTACTGGAGAGGAGGCAACAGATCTGCTGACTTTCCTCATTGTCCCTCCTGCAGAGCACAGGGCTTCATTCGGGAGAAGAGGAGTACTCAGCCAGTGGGACTATCAGAGCAGGAAGATGTGTAGTCAGAGGGACAGGACACTGCCCCCATAGGTGTTGATCAGGCACACCAGCCCAGACAGAGCATGTGTTTGCATGCACAGCAGTCTCATAAAATGAGAAGTGAGCTCACACCACCCCATAAGTGAACTCACACCACCTCAGCTTTAGATGCTTGGTAGGATGGGCATGACAACTGTTGGGTCATCTTTGTTGATTCTTTTCAGTTCAATATCTCTTGCTTTGCTTGTGTGCCTTGGAATCATGACTTCTGAACCCTGTGCTAGCTGCTGAGCCTGCTCCATTATTATCCTGAATAAATATCACTTCATTACTCTCGTGTATCAACAACCTCAGATATGCTGATGACACAACCTTAGAAACATCTACTTCTGCTTCATTGACTATGCAAAAGCCTTTGACTGTGTCAACCACAGCAAACTATGGCAAGTTCTTAAAGAAATGGGAGTGCCTGATCACCTCATCTGTCTCCTGAGAAATCTCTATGTGGGACAAGAAGCTACAGTTAGAACTGGATATGGAACAACTGATTGGTTCAAAATTGGGAAAGGAGTACAACAAGGCTGTATATTGTCTCCCTGCTTATTTAACTTATATGCAGAATTCATCATGTGAAAGGCTGGACTGGATGAATCCTAAACTGGAATTAAGATTGCCAGAAGAAATATCAACAACAACCTCAGATATGCAGATGACACAACTTTGATGGCAGAAAGTGAGGAGGAATTAAAGAATCTCTTAATGAGGGTGAAAGAGGAGAGCACAAAATATGGTCTGAAGCTCAACATCAAAAAAACAAAGTTCATGGCCCCATCACCTCCTGACAAATAGAAGGGGAAGAAATGGAGGCAGTGAGAGATTTTTCTTTCTTGGGCTCCATGATCACTGCAGATGGTGACAGCAGTCACGAAATTAAAAGACGCCTGCTTCTTGGGAGAAAAGCAATGACAAAACTAGACAGAATCTTAAAAAGCAGAGACATCTCCTTCCCGACAAAGGTCTGTATAGTTAAAGCTATTGTTTTCCCAGTAGTGATGTATGGAAGTGAGAGCTGGACCATGAAGAAGGCTGATTGCCAAAGAATTGATGCCTTTGAATTATGGTGCTGGAGGAGACTCTTGAGAGTCCCATGGACTGCAAGAAGATCAAACCTATCAATTCTTAAGGAAATCAGCCCTGAGTGCTCCCTGGAAGGACAGATCGTGAAGCTGAGGCGCCAATACTTTGGAGATGGAGGGCACAAGGAGAAGGGGATGACAGAGGATGAGATGGTTGGACAGTGTCCTTGAAGCTACCAACATGAGTCTGACCAAGCTGCTGGAGGCAGTGGAAGACAGGAGTGCCTGGTGTGCTCTGGTCCATGGGGTCACGAAGAGTCAGACACAACTAAACGACTAAACAACAACAACACTCTCTTTTTTTTTTTGAATTTTAAAAATAAACTTTATTGAAATTCATCTTAAAATACACTTCCCCAACTTCACCCATACTCACACAAAACAACAATATAGATAATAACAAAATCATAATCCACAAAATCATATATAATAAACTCATATCAAAAGTAAATCATATAGCAAAGTAATATTCAAAACACAACATAGAATAAAGTAACGTAAAATAAAACTTAGAGACAAACTCCAAAGGAGCAAGGAGAGAGAAAAAAGAAGGAGGGGGAAAAGAAAGAAAAAGAGGGGGGGAAGAAAAAAGAGAAAAAGAGGGAGAGAGAAGAAAAGACAGGGGGGAAGAAAACCGAGGGGAAAAAAGAAAAGAAAAAAAAAGTAATATTTAAAATTAAATCATAAAAAACTTCCGATTGTCGACTTAACGCTTATTCATACTATTCCTCTTTCACTTGTTTCCTCCTAATTCCCTAAAAATAATATCTCTTATCCTTATTTACAGTAATTCCCTCTCCTTATGCATTCTTTAAGTTAAGCAGATCACCAACTCTGTTTTAATACCTTCTTTTTTAAAATAATCCTCCACTAGTTGCCATTCAATTTGGATCTTTTGCCTAGATACATTTCTAATTGCTGCCGTCATCTTGGCCAAATTCATGTATTCCACCATTTTGATTTGCCATTCCTCCACCCCTGGTAGGTCTTCCCCCTTCCATTTTTGTGCTATCAATACTCGAGCCGCCGCCCCTCCATATAATAAAATATTTCTCTTGTTTTTAGGCACGCTTTCTGGAATCATACTTAGCAGGAATAGCTCTGGTGTTTTTTCAAAGGTTAATTTTAACATACTCTTCATTTTTTCATATATTTTGTTCCAAAATTCCTGTACACCTTCACACCACCACCAGCAATGCATATATGTGCCAATCTTTTTATGGCACTTCCAGCATTTATTTGGTTCTTGCTTATAAATCTTTCCTATTTTCTCTGGGGTCAAGTGCCATCTGTAGGCCATTTTCATTATGTTTTCTTTTATTGATGTGCATGCTGTGAATCTTAAACTTTCGGACCACAATTTGTCCCATTGCACGCTATAAATTGTTCTTCCTACGTCTTGTGCCCACTTAATCATACTGCACTTAACCAATTCATCTTTTAAATTCCATTCCAATAGGTATTTATATAAATTCGACAAATGCTTATCTTCTTTATCAATTAATATTTCTTGTAATTTTGATTTTTTCTCTTGGAAGCCAATTAATTTGTGTTTTTGGAATATGCTTTGCATTTGATTATACTGGAGCCAGCTTGTGCAATCTTCTTTCACCTGATTAAATGGTTTTAAAAGGTATTGCCCATCTTTATTTTCGATCAGCTCTTGGTATGTTTTCCATCTACCCTTCCTCGCTCCCCCTTTCACAGTTGTTATCTCGAATGGTGATAGCCACCAGGGGATTTTAGGTTCTAATATCCTTTTATTCTCCTCCCAAACTTTGAATAATGATTTTTTCACTACGTGGTCTGTGAATTCTCTATACCGTTTCTCCTTTTCATTCATTAAATACTCATGCCATCCATAACTGTTTCTAAAGCCTTCAATATCCAATAATTCCTTATCTTCTAGGATAATCCAATCTCTTATCCAACATAGATTAGCTGCAGCATAATATATTTTTAAATCAGGCACCCCCCATCCACCCCTTTCTTTACTATCGGTTAAGATTTTATATTGGATCCTTGGTTTTTTGTTATTCCATATAAATTTACTTAACTCCCTCCTCCATTCGTCAAATACCTCATTTTTCTCTATAATTGGCAGCATCTGAAATAAAAATAAAAATTTTGGTAAAATTGACATTTTTATGGCCGCGATTCTTCCCATCATTGTTAAATTCAAATTACTCCATCTTTCCAAATCAATTTTAATCTGTTTCCACATTCTCAAATAATTATTCTCATATAAATTTACATTATTTGCTGAGACTACTATCCCCAAATATTTTACACTTTTGACTATCTCCCACCCTGTATCAGATTCTAATTCCTCCAATTCCCTTCCCCTTATATTTTTAACAATCATTTTAGTTTTTTCTCTATTGATCTTGAATCCAGCTATTTCACCATATTCCTTTAATTTCAATTTTAGGGCAGGTATTGAGAAGCTTGGGTCTTCCACTATGATCATAATATCGTCCGCGAAGGCTCGGAGTTTAAATAAACTATTTTTAACCCTTAGACCTCTAATTTCTTCATTCTCTTTTATCTCGATTATCAAACTCTCTATTGAGAGGATAAATAAGAGAGGGGAAAGGGGGCACCCCTGTCTAGTACCTTTTCCTATCTCGAATTCCTCTGTTATATCTCCATTTATTATTAGGTTTGCTGATTGCTTATTATAAATTGCATTTATTCCATTTAAAAATTTATCCCCAATTCCAATTTTTCCTATTACTTTTTTTAAGAATTCCCAATTCAAATTATCAAATGCTTTTTCTGCATCAAGGAATACGAAAGCTGTTTTTTGACTAGGATTCCATTCTAAATATTCGATAGCATTTAGAAACAATCTCAGATTATTCGACATTTTCCTTTTTGGCAAGAATCCTTGCTGCTCCTTTCCAATTAACCTATTCAAAATCCCTTTTAGTCTATCTGCCAATATTGTCGCAAATATCTTATAGTCTGTATTCAGAAGGGATATAGGGCGGAAATTGCCCACCACATCTTTTTTTGTCTCATCCTTCGGGATCAAGACTATATAAGCCTGTTGCCAGGTTTTGGGGGGGGATCCCTTCTCCAAAATTTCGTTAATCAATCTCTGATAGGTACTTATTATTTCTTCTCTAAACATTTTGTAATGTTGGCCTGTCAGGCCATCAGGGCCCGGGGATTTTCCCAACTTCAGCTTACTTATAGCCCTTGCTATTTCCTGATCCGTTATAGGACTATTTAATACCTTCCCTTCCTCCTCATTTATCTTGGCCAAATTACAATTTTTAAAATATTTTTCCAATTTGTCCTGACATATATCTTCCTTCCTGTATAACTTCCGGTAATAATTTACAAAACATTTTTTAATATCTTCTCCATTCGTCCAATTCTTATACCCCTCTTTAATATTTGTTATTAAACTATTTTCCTGCCTTTTCCTTAATTGCCAGGCTAATAACCGGCCTACTTTCCCCCCAGACTCAAATGTTCTTTGTTTTAGCCACTTAATTTTTTTCTCTAATTCACTTCCTATCAGGGCTGAAAGTTCATTTTGAAGTATTTTAATCCGTCTTGCCACCTTAATATCCTTTGGGTTCTTCTCTAATTCCTTCTCCTTCTCCTCAATTTCCTTCCCGATCTTATTCATATTTTCCCTCCTAATTCTATTGATCTTACTTTTCTGCTGTATGTATATGCCTCTTACAAAGGCCTTACTCGCTTCCCACACTGTTTTTACATCCATATCTTCCTTCATATTTATTTGGAAAAATTCCTTTAATAATTTTTTAACCTCAGCGACAAATGCCTCATCGTTTAAAATACTTTCATCCAATCGCCACCTCCCCATCTTCCCCACCCCATCCATCAACTTGACTATTACTGGATTGTGGTCTGTGATAGATTTCGGTAATATATCGCATCCAATCATTTTCGTCAAAACTTTTGTGGAGAGCCATATCATATCAATCCTTGCTGCTGACTTTTGGGATTCTGAATAATGAGTAAATCTTTTCTCCCCAGGGTTCTTCTTTCTCCAACAATCTTTTAATTCAAAATTTTTGATTAAATTTCGAAATTCTCTTGGTAATTCCCCTTTATTTTTCTTACCTTTACTTGTCCTATCAACGTTTGCCTCCATCACCCCATTAAAATCCCCTGCTATGATAATTTCTTCCTCCGTTATACTTTCTGCCATCAGCTCTCCTAGTTTCCTAAAAAAAACGGACTTGCAGCCGTTAGGTGCATAAATGTTTAAGACAACCACATTACCTCCAGGAAGGTACAATCTTGTACCTATTATTCTTCCCTCATTGTCCTGTATAATTTTTTCCGCCTTGATGGTCTTCTTAACATATATCGCTACTCCCCTCTTCTTTTTCTTATCTGAAGACAAATAAACTTCACCTAATTTTTTATTATCAAGGACTCTCTCGTGTTTTTTGGGGACGTGGGTTTCCTGTAAGCATATCACTTCCCATGACCCCTTTTTCAATACATGTTCTATTTTATTCCTTTTCACCTTATTGTTCAGGCCGTTCACGTTCCACGATAGAATATTGAGTTTCATATCTTTAATATTAATAATGATTTACTTTTATTACCAAAAAAATTGAAAAAAGGGAGAAAGAGAGAGAAGAAAGGCAAAAAGAGAATATTACGTATTTCCAAATCTTAAGAATACACAAGTAAGGTTCAAGAAACAGCAGCTGCATCCACTTCCTCCTGACTAAACTAAATTTAATAATTTTAATAATTTTTCAGGGGGATCAATAAGGTCTATTGTCTATTGCTCCCCCCCCTCTACCTCTAACCCTCCACCTGTCCTTCTTCCAAGGCGTTCTCCTCTTCTCCCCCCGACTCCGCTTTAAACTTTCTACTAAATATTTCTGCTGCTTCAACTGATCTAATTGTTTTCCTTCTTTCCTTATAAAAAAACGAGAGTCCCTCCGGGAACTCCCACGAAAACCAAATCCCTCTTTTTCTCAGGGCATCTGTCAAAACTTTGTAACGCTGTCTTTTCATCCTGAACCTTTTCGGGATTTCTTTATAGATTTCCACCGCTTGTCCATCGATTATGAAGGCATCATTCTTCTTTCGTTGTAGAATCTTATCTTTTAAAAGTCTAGAGTTCAAATGGAGCAGACAATCTCCAATTATTTTTTTCTTTTTATCCACCTTAATTCTATATACTTTGTCTATGTCCATCCAAAGATCTTCTTCTTTAACTCTTAACCAGGATGCCAACTCTTTCACTACTTTCTCCTCGATCTGCTCATTTTGAGCCTCGGGGACTCCCCTCAGCCGGAGAATCAAAGATCTTTGCTGCATCTCAATTAGCGCTATTTGATCTTCCAGTTCTTCGCACCTTTTCCTCCACTGCACCTTATCGTCATCTTCCTTATTTTGCAATCTTCTTAATTCTTTATTCTCCATGGTCACTTTTTTAATCGCCTCTTCCTGTTTATTCACTTTCAAATTAATCTCTTTCACCGCTTTATCTAGCTCTGTATTTTTATTGCTTAGGTCTTTTATTTGCTCGGACATAGCCGTAGTGATCTTCGAATTCTGCTCTATTTTGTTCTCCATAGAGTCCATCTTATCACTTAGAGATTTTAAAGATGCATTCATTTCGGTCATTAGGTCTTTTAAGTCCGATAGTGCTCCATTGTCTAATGATGATGACTGTCTTCTTGCTTGGTTTGATGCCGCCGCTGGCACTGATGCCTGGGCTTGCGCTCTTTTCAGTTTTTCTTGTTTCTCCATAATCAATGTTGCTTATTATATAGAAAAGGTGCCCTGAGTTTTCCCTTTTCAATGGGGAGTTCCCTGTTGTCGTTTTTAATTCAAAAGGGCATTTGCTTAATTAAGTTTGCATTTCAAAAGAAGACTTATCCAGGAGGCTCACCCCTCCTCTTATTCACATATAAATGCCCTTGTGTTCTCTCCTTCAATTTACAGTTCTCTCTCACCCTCCGAATCTCGATGCAGCTTTCACTTTCCCTTACTTGTAAGGGGGGGGGTGTGATTGCTCCTTGCTCCACCCACCTTAACTTCCGTAGAGAAGGGGGAAGTCGGTCAGCCTAGATGACTTTGCAAAAAGCTGTCCGCCATATTTTAATGGAGTCTGCCAATTTCCTCTCTCCCCTTTACCGCTTTTCCTTTTCCTCGCCCACCAAATACAGTCCAGGCAAAAAGTTCCAAAAAAAAAAAGGACACACTAAGGCACACAAAGTTACTCTCTCTCCCCTCCGCCGTTCTTGCTTGCATTCGCCTCTCCGTCACCTCCACTTTAGAGTGCCGGTGCAGATTGACGCTCCCTTTTAGTCTGGGGTATGGCGGTTTCCAAGGTGAGCGCTTTCTCTTTTTTATTAAATTTAAAAATGCACAAAGTCACTTTACACAAGTTTCTAGCGCGGTAAGTCGGCTCAATCTCCCGATTCCTCCTCCCACTTCGCGGCCACTCTTCCCCTTCTCCACCTCCGCCTTTCTCCTCCTCACCTCACTCGTGGTCCGCGGCTGTTTTACACTTTAAAAATTATCCTCGGGATGTCTCGGGCGCTAGCTGGTAAGGACCCTTGCGTCTTTCAGCAGACAGGCTGTCGGTTTAGCGTCTGGCTCCTCTTCCCCCCCTTTCGCCGTCTTCTGCGCCGGGGGGTAAGATTCTGCCACTCGCGACGCCGCTCTCCTCCTCTCGGGCGATAGCCCCGTACTATCCCCTTTTCGCTGGGGGGGGGATGTTTATGACGCTTCCACCCCCCTTGCTCTTGCCGCTGATCGCCGGAGGGCTCTCGATTTTACAGAGCTCCTCCGTTGCGCGTCCTTTCACCAGCGCGCCCAGACCGGAAGCCCCCACAACAACAACACTCTCGTGTAAGAACTTCTGAAGATGTATTTTGGAACAGGATTTTAACAATGCAGGCAGTCCTTCACGTGTTATGATCCTTCTAATCTTCTGGTCAGCTGTTTGAAAATCTAGAAATGTTCTTAATAGCATAATCACAGGCTATTAAAGGGAGAGTCCCTCCATGTTACTAGCACAGAAATACATTTCAGTATTGCTAATGTAAGTACTTAGTAATTTCATTCATTTCAGTCATAGCAGATGTAAAAGACTGCCTGTCGTGCTCCTGAGCTAGGTACAATGTGATCTTCCAAAACAGTTGCAGTGGTGAATCCATGTAACAATTTAAACCCATCGAAGAGGAATTAATTGCTTCAAGGATACGGTGACCTGAAAACTGGGTAACTTTCTCTGTGTACCGACTGATCAGATAGATAGCAATCTCAAGAAGACAATCATTCGAACAAGCCCTGCTATAAGAAATGCTGTGTAGAGTGGCTGTGACAGCAGTGTGGTTGTTTTGCAGATTTCCCCCCCCCCCCAACCAGAGAAAGCAATAAGTAGTAAGACAGTAAACTGTGAAGTGATGGAAAACTGTCTGATTTAATGCAGCTGGTGAGTACAGAATTTCCAAATAGGCAAAATATTCAAAAAGGTAAGAAACCACATTTGGAAGAAACAACAACATAGAATCCTATGGCGTATGGGACTGACAAGTTCATTGCAGAATAAGCTTTCATTGGCAAAAGCCCACTTCATCAGATGTAAGTTTGGGATCAGTTGTACTGTATAAAGTAAATAAATTCAACAAGCCCATCTATGCTTAGCTGAAATTAATGCTTATTCTTCTCCTGTTTATCTTGTATTTCATTTCCTTCCCACTCCCCATGTCATATTCTAGATTGTAGATCCTTGGGAAAGGAAACTGCCCTCATACTTTGGAACCCACCACGCATACTGGTTGTGCTATAAACATGTGTTGTTCAGTGACCTGGGCAAGGACCTGTGGGACCAGGCTTCAAATCCCCACTTGGGCTTGATATAAAGATTAGAATAGAATAGAATAGAATAGAATAGAATATGTTACTTAAAATACAGCAATGATTAAGTTTTATCATACCGATGTTCTTGCATCAAATTATTTCTGAAAGCACTGATGTGCACACATGTTCATCTATTCTATCACTGTTTGTGCAAATGCACTGCATGTGTGCGTACACACATAGGTCAGCTAAGGGCAGCAGCAAAATGCAAAACATCCCTCTCTCCCGTGTGAGGAGTTGAGTGGGGAATGCATAACGTTTGAGAGGGGGCAATGCTTCAGGAAGCAGGTTCATGCCCTGTGGCGCAGCCCTGTGTAGCTAGTGACACAGGACAAGAAAACGAAGGCGGGAGGCCATCCTTAATTATCCACACTGCTGCCACCAAAAGCCTGACAGGGGCTGTTGGTTGCTAGGAACAAGTATACAAAATACATTGTGTGGGTTGGATTTACAGAACTGCTGAGGCAAGCGATCAAGCTAGAATTAATTGTGTAATTATCATGATTGTGAGTACAGTTAGGGTAATGATACATGCAAAAGATTGTTTTAATTTGCATTTGTCTATACATGCTCGTGGTTTTGCATGCAGTTCCATCCCTGAAGACTCCTTTGCATGAGCAGGGGGGGGGGCAGACTGTTAATCTGGATTAGAAGAACACGAAGGGCTACAATTTTATATTCAAACTTGAAGCTCCAAAGAGGTAGCTATGTTAGTCTGTTGCGAACAAATCCACAAAGATCCTTGGGGCACCATGAAAATGAATAGAAATCTTGTGATATCCACTTTTTTTCAACTTAGTGATTTTAAGAAGCATATTTCGGGAACTAGTATGAGAGAAAAGGGCAAAATAGAACATTGTGGAACATCTGAGATAATAATTTTGTCAGGAAGCAATAAGTGCATTTTACAGGATATCTTCTTAATATGTTTTAACATAAGAATATATGTTAAAGCAGGACTTGACCACAGCACCAATCTTACCCTCCTGCGGTTTTCAGCAGCTGGTATTCAGAACCTTATTGCCTCCAACAGTGGAGGCAAACCATAGACATCAGAGTTCGTAGCCATGGATAGCTTTATTCATTCCTCTGTGAATTTGACTAATCCTCTTTCAAAGCCAAACACACACACCCTGTTGGTGGACATCACTGCCTCTTGTGGAAGCAAATTCCATAGCTTGATTTAGCACTGTGTGAAGAAGTTCTTTCTATTGTATGTCCTGGATATTCTCATGTTCAGCATCTTTGGATGCCCATGAGTTCTAGTGTTATGATAGATGGAGAAAAGCTTTTCTCTGCCCACTTTTTTCCCATACTGCCACACTAAATGATCCAAGTTCTTACAAATGTGGAATTGGTATTATGTGGCACCTGTAGTTGTGCCAATTCTGCTGATTGAAGGGGTCAAGTGGGGTACGGCGATCTTGTAGGTAAACTGGTCCCAAGCTGTTAAGGGCTATAGTAACATCTTGAACTTGGCCTGGGAGCAGATTGGCACCCAGTGCAGATCTCTGAGCACAGGTGTTTATATCCTGACAAGGTCTCACTCCTGTCAGTTGTGAAAACAGAAGAGCTGAAATATTATATTCAGTGGTGTACCTATCTGGGTTGGGTTTTTTGGGGGTGTTTTGGTTTTTTTGGAAGCAGTGCATTGTGCACCATGCTATTCCCAAAGCTGAGATTCTTAATTTAGTTTTAGTTTCTAACAAATACACATGTTTAGGAATATTCAAGGATTTCTCTACCGAACTCATGCCAACCTCCACGGTTTACCCCACGCCTTAGTCCTTAAATATAGTGTTGTGCCACCTAGTGCCAAAGCAAAGATCTGCACATCTAGTTTGCCGCTGTTTGTTATTTTAAGTTCTTAAACTGACGGCTGCAGCATTCCTCTCCCCACCCCTCATCCCTTTAGCCTCTCTTTGTCCCAGCACATTCCTTTGCTGCAGTTTGCAGTAGCATAGGAACTACTTGTAGGAGTCCCGGACTTTAAAATTAGACAACAAAGTGAGGTGGTTGGGTTTTTTTCCCCATTAGCAGATCTACTGGCCAGGAGGGCTCCAGGCTGCTCCCTGAATCTTTCTTGGCAAACATTTGGCCCAATCAGTTTCACTTCTCTAAGGGGAGGGAGAGAACTAGAGGAGCCAAGTATTTTTTGCTTATGAGTGAAATTGACACGAACCTAGTTCCTCATGTAGCTTCTTAAATGGCAAGCTGCGGTGCCTAGAATGAGGAGGTTACTCTCAAGTAAGCATGTTAAATATAGTAATTTAATTCACAGTAATGGTAAATGCTTGTTTGCATTACTATATGTTTAAATTTGATTGGTTGGTAACGGAATTCTAGAGAGTTCTTCAGTAGTTCTCATGTGATTGGCTAACGTTGGTCACATGGGAGTTATCTAATGAAGGAGAGATTCTGTTTTGCGAAAAGCAAGATGACTGTGTTTTAGAATCCACTGTGAACACTGCTAAGTTGAATAGAGTGTTGGGGTGCCGCTTCTCTGCTTGAAAGAAAGAGAGCAAAGCTGCAGGAGAAGATAAAAATGGAAGTCTCTCAAAGGAGCTGCAAGGCATGATCTAACTGAGATAGAGAAGGCTGAGTGCTGAGCTCTGAAAAGAGAGGAAAATACAGTTGCTTGGAAGTTAGAAGAAGGGACTGTAAGCCAATGCTTGGAGAAGCATGTGACTGTAAATATTATGTTTTAATTCATCTATAAGTTTCTGTAAGTAAAGTCTGGACATTGGTTTAATTTCCAAAGAAGGATGTCAGTCATATATATTTGATTTTTTTGCTTCTTAGCTGCGTTTTTACTACCCTTACTTCAACAAAAGCATACTAGCCTGCCATCTCAAGTGACTAACAGGCAGAGAGCAATGCCCTCATTGCAGACTTAAGGCAAACATAACAAGAACATAGTGAGGAGGAAGCAAAGACTTCTTTAATGAGTTATGCCTGCTCCCAATGGAAATAAGAGAGGCTACTGAGAGCGGTTGTCAACAGAACAGACAAAAAGACTAGTGCTTTTAACAACAACTTTATCAGCAAAAATCAGCAACAGGAGCTTTTCACAGCATGGAGATAAACATTACCTGCTAACTGGTGTCAATCCAACCATTGTTAAAAGCACAACTACACAAGCTGTAAAAACTCAAATGATGGCCGCCCTACATACTATTCAATGGTGCTACTGGTGCAATCTCCAGCTGCTGTTCCTGAGCCAAGTCTTTGGAAATACAGACACTGCAAACATGCCTTTAATCTGCTGCTGTGGAGCTTTTCTTTTCTTTTCTTTTCTTTTGTATATTTGAAAGAGGCTGTAACTAAGAGATGCAAGTGATTTTTTTTTTCCACATAGCTTTTTGGTTCGTTTGTATTTTATTTGTTTCATTTTCCATTTCTAGTAAATTCATTTACTAGATCCCCCCCCCCCCCGCAGAGTGCATCAGGAGGCCCAACCATTCATCTGCTGCCTGTAACTTCTAGGTTTTCTATCCAAACGGCATGAAACTTGCAAGGACTGTACTAGCTTCCAAAGTCATCAGGCTCACTAAATTTCAGATAAGGGCCACTATTTTACATTAATTTTAAAGGCACATTGGCAAAATAATAATAATGTTAATTTCACATATATGCTCATAGGGTCTGATTAGCCAGGAACCTTGGGGTCATAGTAGGTAGCTCAATGAAGATGTTGATCCAGTGTGTGGTAGCTGTGAATAAGTCACATTTCATGTTAGGGATCATTAGGAAAGGAATTGAAAATAAAACTGCCAGTTTCATAATGCCATTATACAAATCTATACTGTAAATTTCTCTGTGCCTAATTGTGCAGGGGCTGAGATACCGGGGGATGGGGTAAGTACTTGAGAGACCTATGGTATGGAGAAAAAGCAAATATTATCATGTTTTTTCTCTCTGCATCCACTATGCACACACTTTCTCCTTTTGGTAAGCATTGCTCGGCAGCCTTTAAGATCCCAAAGTGGCATTGGCACACACTCTAATAGATGGACAATCTTGTTCTGTTCTCATTGAGAAGTTATGACAAGCAAAGAGACACACGTACCTTAACCCTTGAAGTGCTTGCTTGAGCAAGCATCAGCAGAAAAGAGCCTGCTCCATCACAAAGGTGACTTTGTGTTAGAAAGACTATTTACTATTAACTTTGTCAAGAGCAGGGGTCAGCAAACTTTTTCAGCAGGGGGCTGGTCCACTGTCTCTCAGACCTTGTTGGGGGCCGGACTATATTTTGAAAAATAAAATAAAACGAACTAATTCCTATGCCCCACAAATAACCCAGAGATGCATTTTAAATAAAAGTACACATTCTACTCATGTAAAAACACGAGGCAGGCCCCACAAATAACCCAGAGATGCATTTAAAATAGAAGGGCACATTCTACTCATGTAAAAACACGCTGATTCCCAGACCGTCCGCGGGCCGGATTTAGAAGGTGATTGGGCCTGATCTGGCCCCCGGGCCTTAGGTTGCCTACCCATGCTCCAGAGGGATAGCCGTGCTAGTCTGCTGCACAAACAACAAGGGGTCTTATGGCACCTTGAAGACTCACGAATGTCATACAGCAAAAGCTTTAATGGTCCACTTGATCAGATGCGCCAAGTATTATCAAAAGAGAATGAGAGGGGGTAGCAATTAGTTCAAATTACCATATGTTGATACTTATTAAGGGGGAATAAACAAGCAGTCTCGTTTGTTCCATTTTCCCACTCCTTTTCAAAATAAAATGCAATCCCCCTGACAGAGAAGACTTATTGTGAAACTGTGCCTGTAGAGTTAGAAAATAAATGTAGAGTGTTGCAGTCCTATGCATATCACTTGGAATTAAATCCCTGAAACTTCTGAATAAACATACATAGGAACTGGCTGTAGTCTTTCCTGATCATTCTCAAAACTTTGCAGTTCCTCCTTCTAAACTGTATGTCTAAACTGTAAGGAGGCTACTTGCAGAAGATAAATAAAAGAATGGGGGATTGGGACTACCTCAGATATTCCTTCTTTGTTGCATACAGTCTCCTTTATTAATTCAAATGGCCATTTAATCTGCATCTCCAGTATGGATTTGCACTTGTTCCTGTCAGCCATATTAATCATTTTAATACCTCAATTATACATTTATTAATCTACCCTATGTCTTTTCATTTCATTGTAGCACTGTAATAAGATTTTGTATGTTAATCATATGGGGTGTGTGTGTGTGACCGGACACCAGAGAAAGACAGATTACTATTTTGCTAAGCAGCCAGAAGTGTTGTCATATTAATCAATATTATCTCAGTAATTTAATACCACTTTTGCTATGCATCTTCCCAATCTAATTATTACTAGCCAATAGTGTGCTGCTAAACAATGTATATGTATCTTTGTGAGTTATCAGCATTTTATATTGAGGCATTTTAACTTGCAAAACCAAGCTCCTGTTAATAATGTGCTATTTGCAGCACAATCCTATGCAGCTATGCTCACAACTATTGAGTTCAGTAGGTTCTATAGCCAAGTAAGTATGCATGGGATTGAAGCCTTGGTATCACTTTTAAATTCCATCATACAACTAATTTGCAATTCAATAAATATTATACTGTGGTTATTTTGTTCAAAGTGTGAGGCACAAATCCAGAGTGAAGTCCCTAAGACAGTTGGATGGCGCCTTGCATGCCTCCTGGCAACTCCTGCAGCCAAGCTGGTACCAAACATATTACTCTGCTTTCCTTTGGACCACATCAGCAAGGCTGAAAGTGGGGGCTTGTCATCTGGGCAGTCTGGGACCTCCATACACACATCCCAGGCTTGTGCCCCAGGGAGGTCACTTCAGTGTTGCTAGTGGAGCAGCTTTACTTCACCCTTGGAGGCGCACTCCATTGTCTCTTGACATAGATAGATGTCAACAAGTATGATGTAGAATGGCTAAAACATTCCTAATTAAGAAGAGATGGTGTGCTGCATTTTCTGTAATTCTTAATGGCAAACATAACTATATTTCTGTGGGCAGTTTGACTAGATTCTAAATATTGGGCACTGTAATGCTAACCATGAAATTCAGTTTGATACGATGATCCAGCAGTCATTCATCTAAACCACATTGTAAGATCAAGGCACAACAAAACTTGGATGCACCATATCCTATAGTGGTTGTTGTACTACTTGCAGAAGATTCCAGGTTCACTTTCCAGCATCTCAAACTAAAAGGATGTTAGCATCAGGGTTGGGAAAGATTTCTGCTTGGAAATCCACCATTAGTTACAGTGGCAGAAGCTATGTAAGGCAGCTTTATAACTTGGATTTCAGCTCATTTCCCCCTCTTCTCATTTGCCAGACCTTTGATTTATTATACATGTTCACACTTTCAGTTCTCATTTTATTCCACAACTTATAACTTCCTTTTCTTTCTTTTGTGTTGCGATGAAAAGCACAAAGGACAAAATTGGCTGAACTTCAAATAATACTTGCAAACATGCAAGTAAAGAAAAGCTCTAATAGTTGGTTCTCTTTCACAGCTGAAGAAGGCGGTAGTGAAGAAGCAGTAATTAGGAAAAGCAAAATAAGTATTTTTACACTGTGCTCTTACCACTGGTTGCTCTGCCTTTGCTTCACAAAGTGTATTGTTTACTAGGAAAGCGGCTGACCTTAGAACACTGGGATTTGGCAAGTTGACACACCAGTGTGTCATTTGCTTTACAGCTCAGGCTGTATACACATTACCTCAGAGTCTGACTCCAAGTCCAGCATGCTCCCCCCTGCAGATGCTTGAAGCTGAGTACACATGACATGAGCCACAATCCACAGGTACCCTGCAGCTTCTTGAGAAGTACTCCTGTTTTGATGCTGTTTCCCTTGAAAAGGGAAGCCAAGGTTAAGCTGGGGTGTGTACATTTCAGGCAGCCATTTGTACATGCACAGATGACCGAACATGAATTGGAGCTCAGTGCAGGGAAACAAATAGGCGTTGGGTGGAGACATCCTTGCCCACTCTCTGGTCTGTACAGCAGTGTAAGAATGTAATCTTCGCTGTAATCTGGTCAACTTGCATGTCTATTATACCAATCTGGTTTAATTGTTTTCCTTTTATTTTCCTAACAGCTAAATATTTATGGCGTTTATACTTCGTTCTTCACCCCAAAAGTGGCTTCCATACTAAAAATCCACACTAAGACTCAGGTTCGCAATCGAAAAGGACACAGCCGGTGAGGGAAAGGGACTAAGAGGGAGGAGAGAAAAGCGAGCTTAAGCACAAGTTTTTCAAGTTACAGTTCTTAGTACGTATAACACAGTTACTGGTATGTGCAGATTTGGGCTGTCTAGAAAAGCAGTAACTCCCCATTGATGTCAGAAGTATTACAGAACCATTTACATCATTAAAATGGAATTGTGGGTATTCCCCCCTCCCCATTTTACAGTTTGGGAGCAAAAGCTGTTAGATAATAGCTTATTCTATCCCATCATTAAAATTTGAGTCTGGAATACCAGTTGTCTTGTACTGGAATGAAATGAGGGGTGTGCTGTCGGACTTGGGGGCGGGGGAGGTAACAAGTCTGGTCCAGTTTAGCAAGCAATATACAAAGCAAGTTGAGAGAAATTGTCAGGTGCGATCTGAAAACGCAATTCCACTAACTAGTAGGTTGAAAGAAGCTATTTCACTTACCAAGTATATATCGTTTTCGAGTGCATAGTAAGGAAAGCAACTGCCATCGCTTGTATTTTACGGTTAGGGAACGGAAAAGGCCAGGAAAGAGAGATGGAAAGCAACTTTCCTAAAGTCTGTTGGTTATTCAACAGGGTGTTAGCAAGTTTCCAAAGTCACTGGAGGTACACATTTTACATATGAATTAGTATGTGTTCAGCATAAACTTGCATATATAGAGTGATTGTGTCTGCCTGTAAATTTCATAGAACTTTATTTTCTCAAAGTTTGTTTCCGATGCAGGTTAGATCCATAAGGCTGCAGTCCTATTCAGACTTACCTGGGAGTAAATCTCAATGAACTCAATGGTGCTGACTTCTAAGTATTTATTTAAGAGTGTGTGTGTAGAGAGAGAGAGAGATGTATAAACTGCTGAAGCAGTCTGACAAAATACTGCCCAAGTGAAGTAATTCTGAAAACCTGCCAAATGCACACTTTCCATGGCTTTTTGTTTTCTTGCCAGCAAGCAAGCTCCTTTTGACATATGAATTAGAAGATCCTTTCCCTTCAATGGGAAGCCCTATTTATTTTGCAAGCTTGTTACCAACCAGGGGGTACATTATTCTTTAATGCATCTGTGTAACTTCCATTAACATTGATTGGAATTACGTGTACTTGCTGAGAAAATCTCTACCTTTTGTTAAAATGGAAGCTCTGTTGTGACTGATTTTTTTTTTATGACATTGGTGATTATGCCATTGCTATATTAGATTTTAGACTGTTTTGTTTACGGTTTGATGCTTATTTATTTATTTATTTTAATTAAGCAGCATTTAAATACACCTTCCCTTTCTTCTGATATGAAGCACACTTTTAAGAGTATGATTGGAAGAGGGGGGGAAATAGATAGTTTAGCTAAGCCCCTCTGTCCAAAGGCAGGACCAGTTGCCATCCATCTCAACAATCCTTTATCCATCTCACAATTCAGTCATTTGGTTTTGAGGAAAGTACACTACACACAGTGGTTGAGACCGAGTTAGCCAGACACATTAATTTCTGTTTCCTTTGGGGAAGATTTTCCTGTGATTTTAGGCGGGTTTTGGGGTGACATGGTGCTTGGCTCTAAAAATGGAAAAATAATATTTCACTATCCCCTTGTGGGCTATTTTCACATGACACTGACTCCATTTTTGCATTTCCTGTGCCTGTAATTGGATTGTAAAACCCCATATTGGCTAGAATGTAGATCCAGTTTTTAAATGGCTCACTTCCATTTCGCCCTGCTCCAGAAGCATCCTTATTGTATAAGCACACTCATTCCTCTGCAAGCATTTCCACTACTTCAGCCACTTATAAGTGAAAAATGCCCTTTGTGTTCTTTATGAGCTTGATCTTTGAATTACCCAGTTTATTCATAAACAATTCAGCGTGAACTGGGAGATGGGGGACGCAAAGTGTCATGCACTATATTAAAATGGAAGAAGCTTATTTTGGGGAGGAGAAACTATGAAACTTTCTTTACTCCAAAAAGTTTGCCAGGGAGAAATTCAGCAGTAGTACCGTAGTTAAAACTGGATCCAAGAAACAATGCCATGAACCACTTTGGATCTTCCAGTGCCATGCCCCCCCCCTTTTTATCTTCAGGACCAAACCTGCTCTACTGTTTTATGTTTATTCCTGTTGCCAGAGCCCAGAGGCTTTAGTCAGGATCAGGCCCAGTCTTGTATTATTGCATCTCTCTACCCAGAGGAGCCTTATGCTCATCCTGTATAATTAGGTACCACATCTGGCAACACCATAAAGAGAGCCTAATTTTTCCAATCCATCCCTTTCTTGGAGAAAGTTCAGATTCCCTTCTTTAACAACCTGCTGTCACCAACCTGGCCCTTTAACAAGAGAGGAGCCAGCTTGCTGTCAATTAAACAATTTGCAGCTTGCCTCCTTGAGCTTCGCCGCCTTTTGCCACTTCGGGTGCAGTTCCAGAGCGAATCCGCAGAAACTGGCAAGAAACAAGCCGCGCTAGTGCTTTGCATATCTTAATACAGTAGCTATTTTCGTCCAACAACAGGAGGGAAACTCCCTCCCTTCTTGTCGTCAAGGTAAGATTATGGGCTGCCAAGAGCCAAGCTCTGTTCAGGGCGCTTTCTCTCTTCCAGCAATCTTCCCCACTCTTTAAGTGGGGTTAAGAGGGTTAGGTAGGTGCGCAGGTGTATAGCGGGTTGTCTAGTTAGCCAGAAAGACCCAACTTCGCTTCCGGTGGGAGAAAGAAGCTTCTTTTGTTGAATCTCTATGTCTCTGACATCGCTCTTTGGTGTGTGCGCGCGTATGTATGCGCGCTCTCTCTCACACACACACACAGCTTTGCAAAGCAGTCTGAGGGTCAGTGTGTCAATGTGATGTGAATGGGTCGCGATGGGATGTATATATTTATTTACATTTATTTGGGGGAATGTGAAGCGCTGCGTGGCGAAGACTTGCCGCCGCTGCTTTACTTGGACTTTGAACAAATGGTGGGGGCGGGTGGAACAGGTTTCCAACACCCCCCAAAAAAAACCGCTCGGGGATTGCGTCAAGGCTGGGGAGGAGGATCCTCCAGGAAAGAAATTAACTTACAAAAAAAACCCACACACACACACAAAACCATAAAGGCCTCCCCACATGTCTCTCTCCCTTCCCTCCCCGCTCGCCCCTCCCTCCGCGCTCTGATTTGAAATGGGATCCAGCCGCAGCCTTTCGCCGTGGCTTAGTCGCCTCCTGCCCGGCTCGGATTCGCACCGGCTGCAGCGGCAGGAGCGAGAGAAGAAGCAAGAAGGAAGAAGAGCGCCCAGCTCTTGCCTGCGCCAAGGTCTTGGCCCCGCGTTGCACAGCTAAGCCCAGCTGCTGTTGCTGCTGCTGCCGCCTCTGCTGCTGCCGCCTGGTGCAGCCGGCGGAATAGTCGAGGGCAGACTGAGAGCTCCTCTGCTCCGGCAAAGCAGAGCGAGCCGCCGCCGCTTCGTGCTCCGCTTCCCGGCGAGGGCAGGACAGCCGAGCAAACCCCAGAAGGGCCACGGAGGGCGCCCACTCCGTCTCCAGCAGGGACGCGGCGCCCGGGGAGCCTCCACCTGGGCGGGAGACGAGGCGATGCCGGGGCGTCCGGCCGAGCTCCGCGGCGCTTGCAGCCGCACTTGCTGCTGCTTCTGGGAAGGCGAGCTGCTCCTGACGCGGGGAGAACCAGGGACATGCTGCCGATGCACCTCCGGCCCCGGCCAGGTGAGCTGGCGGGCACGTTGGCCGGCCGAGCAGGGTTGGTAGGGCGGCGGTTGGGGGAGCAGGCAGGCGGGCAGCGCGGGGCGACGGAGCCACCCAACGGGAGAGCCGAGCGCAGCCCCTGCAGGAGGACAGCAGGGCGCCGCCCATGGAGAGCCCCGCCGCGCCGGAGGACATACTCCCCGGCTGCCCACCCACCTCGGGGCTGCCTGGCGTTGGCCTGTCCAGCCCAAGAGAGTCCCGGCTGCCCCTCTTTTGGAGGCGCTGCAAGCTGAGGACGCGGCAGAAAGGGGGTCCCCAGATCTCTGCCTGGTACAGCGGGCCTGAGTCCCAGACGCAGCTGAGCTGGGGTGGGCGGCGGGAGGCACCGGGGAGGGAAGCCGGAGAGGTTCGGGAGGGATCTCCCAACTTATTTTCGTAGCGGTGCGGAGGGGAGGGGGACTTGCGCACTTAAGGCGGCAGAGAGCCGCTTGCAAAGCAACCGCTGATGTTTCGGCACTTCGCGTTAGCGGGGGGGGGAGGGGAAGCATCTGCCGAAGGAGCGGCGGGAGGGGAGGCATTGCTTGTTCTTGTTTCGTTAGCCTTCCGGATTTGCCTGCTTCTGGCAGAGCTTTGGGGCTGATCGCCGCGTGCCTGCTTATCACTTGTGGACTTGTCGCTTGGAGACGCCTAGCTCCGGCTGTGCTAACTTTCTCCGCTGAAGTGCAGTGCGCCTGAGTCGGCTTCGGAGCAGAAGGAAGAGTTCTGCTTGCCGCCGGTGACTAGCCCGGATGGCTCATTCACACATGCGCTGCGTTCCTCGGAAGCCACGGGCAAGTCGCTGCGGAAAAAACGGGGGTATGCCTCCTTAGCCCCGCCTGAGTACTTTTTAAAAGGCTGTGAGCCTTAAGGCTAGAGAGGTACAGGAATCAACGCTCCAAGTGAACGACTGCAGACTTCTTTGCCTTTGCAAATGCATCATTTCTGAATTTCTGACTTCTGAAATGTCAGTGTTTGTGCATCATTGCAGTTCACTTTGACTATGGTGTGGACCCCTCCCCAAGTTTTTATAAATAACACGAAACAATTTAAAGTGCTTGGTTGTCAGGGTGCAGCCTCATTTTCAGGGACTGTCTCTTAATTCTGGTCATCACTGCCCCATAAGGAGCATGAACCCATATTCACAACTACCGTACTAGGCACTGTAGAGACTTCTTATGATGAAAACCTTATCAGTGCTGGTTGTGTATAAACTTTCTGAGCTGTCAATTATTTGTAGCGAAGCTATGCTTTGTGGTTGCTTTTAAAAAAAACCGGGGGGGGGGGGTTAAACTTAAGACTCTGTAAAAGGAAGGTTTTACCTGTGGGTTCTGAGATCTCATACAGTACTGGAAAAATGACGAAGTGTTAACATGAGAATGGCTAGCTTTTCATGCTCTGCTGAAATGCAGCTATGGGTTGATACATTTGGTGTGTAACAACAAAAGTCATGCAACTTGGGTCTAAGAAACAGTTATGGTTGTTTATTTCTGTGAAGGTGCTTCCAGATAACACTTAAGATTTCTGTCCGCATTATTAAAATACATTCTTGTTAACAAAAAAGGGGTATAGAGAGAGAGTCTCTTCTGAAATAATGTGTTTCTTTACAAGGATGGATAGTATAGATACTGATTGCAGTCATTTCTGGTTGCAATGTTCACTGCTTGGAGTATTCAGTGGGGGGTGTAATTCAAAGCTACCTACTGCCTAGATACAGTTTTGTGTGTGTGTGTGTGTGTGTGTGTGTGTGTGTGTGTGTGTGTGTGTTTGACTACCTGGACCAGTTCCTCCTTTTCTAATGAAAAGTTAGACATTTGCACAAAAGGTATAGGTCCCCCCCCCTAAAATAGTTCAACTACATAAAATTGGACTGCTTGAAAGAACTTCAGCTGTCATCATTAGCAGTGAGTTGAGATTTCGGTCTGTTGTCATACTTTAGAATTAGACTCGCCAAATGGGAGGTGGGGGGAAATCCACTATAGTAGGGTTACAGTGTAAATAAGAGGTTTAGAAATACTAATCTTAATGTCTGTCTGTATGCACACAATGAACTGTCAAATGAAATGGTGAAGTGAACTTTCAGTTGATGTAATATGTAGTGTAATATTGGGGGGGAAATGTTGCCCAACCCAGCTCCCATTGAGATTGGCAAAGCTACCTTTTGTTTTTCTGGGTGCATGTGTGAAACCAAAGAGCCTCACTCTGAAAACATCTGTATTAGAGCAGAGGGGCTGGGGAGGGAGGCACAGGCACAAGCGCCAGCAGAAAACGCAGAACTGGCAATACAATGATCAGCATGCCTGTTTCATTGGGATGGTTGCTAAGGAATGAATTAGGTGTACAGATTTATTTTCATGATTTTTAAAACATGACAAATTCTGCATTTTTCGATCAGTTAATGCATCTGGCATAATCAACAGCTATGCCAAACCCAGTGGGGGCAAGCTGTTGCCTATTGGCCTATATTTGGAGATGCCCTGCTGCCTTTTAAGTGCCATTTTCTTCCTATATTTAGGCTACTAGTTTGAGGAGGTGTTTCCATGCACCCCGATCCTAAAAAAAAACATTTACCAAAGAGTTAAAAGAGACTTGCCACCCAATAAAGCTGCTTAGTATTTGTTGTTGTTGTTTAGTCGTTTAGTCGTGTCCGACTCTTCGTGACCCCATGGACCATAGCACGCCAGGCACTCCTGTCTTGCACTGCCTCCCGCAATTTGGTCAAACTCATGTTCGTAGCTTCGAGAACACTGTCCAACCATCTTGTCCTCTGTCGTCCCCTTCTCCTAGTGCCCTCAATCTTTCCCAACATCAGGGTCTTTTCCAAGGATTCTTCTCTTCTCATGAGGTGGCCAAAGTATTGGAGCCTCAGCTTCACGATCTGTCCTTCCAGGGAGCACTCAGGGCTGATTTCCTTAAGAATGGATAGGTTTGATCTTCTTGCAGTCCATGGGACTCTCAAGAGTCTCCTCCAGCACCATAATTCAAAAGCATCAATTCTTCGGCGATCAGCCTTCTTTATGGTCCAGCTCTCACTTCCATACATCACTACTGGGAAAACCATAGCTTTAACTATACGGACCTTTGTCGGCAAGGTGATGTCTCTGCTTTTTAAGATGCTGTCTAGGTTTGTCATTGCTTTTCTCCCAAGAAGCAGGCGTCTTTTAATTTCGTGACTGCTGTCACCATCTGCAGTGATCAAGGAGCCCAAGAAAGTAAAATCTCTCACTGCCTCCATTTCTTCCCCTTCTATTTGCCAGGAGGTGATGGGACCAGTGGCCATGATCTTGGTTTTTTTGATGTTGAGCTTCAGACCATATTTTGCGCTCTCCTCTTTCACCCTCATTAAAAGGTTCTTTAATTCCTCCTCGCTTTCTGCCATCAAGGTTGTGTCATCTGCATATCTGAGGTTGTTGATATTTCTTCCGGCAATCTTAATTCCGGCTTGGGATTCATCTAGTCCAGCCTTTCGCATGATGAATTCTGCATATAAGTTAAATAAGCAGGGAGACAATATACAACCTTGTCGTACTCCTTTCCCAATTTTGAACCACTCAGTTGTTCCATATCCAGTTCTAACTGTAGCTTCTTGTCCCACATAGAGATTTCTCAGGAGACAGATGAGGTGATCAGGCACTCCCATTTCTTTAAGAACTTGCCATAGTTTGCTGTGGTCGACACAGTCAAAGGCTTTTGCATAGTCAATGAAGCAGAAGTAGACGTTTTTCTGGAACTCTCTAGCTTTCTCCATAATCCAGCGCATGTTTGCTATTTGGTCTCTGGTTCCTCTGCCCTTTCGAAATCCAGCTTGCACTTCTGGGAGTTCTCGGTCCACATACTGCCTAAGCCTGCCTTGTAGAATTTTAAGCATAACCTTGCTAGCGTGTGAAATGAGCGCAATTGTGCGGTAGTTGGAGCATTCTTTGGCACTGCCCTTCTTTGGAATTGGGATGTAGACTGATCTTCTCCAATCCTCTGGCCATTGCTGAGTTTTCCAAACTTGCTGGCATATTGGGTGTAGCACCTTAACAGCATCATCTTTTAAAATTTTAAATAGTTCAGCTGGAATATCATCACTTCCACTGGCCTTGTTATTAGCAGTGCTTTCTAAGGCCCATTTGACTTCACTCTCCAAGATGTCTGGCTCAAGGTCAGCAACCACACTACCTGGGGTGTACGAGACCTCCATATCTTTCTGGTATAATTCCTCTGTGTATTCTTGCCACCTCTTCTTGATGTCTTCTGCTTCTGTTAGGTCCTTACCACTTTTGTCCTTGATTATGGTAATCTTTGTACGAAATGTTCCTTTCATATCTCCAATTTTCTTGAACAGATCTCTGGTTTTCCCCATTCTATTGTTTTCCTCTATTTCTTTGCATTGCTCATTTAAGAAGACCCTCTTGTCTCTCCTTGCTGTTTTTTGGAAATCTGCATTCAGTTTCCTGTATCTTTCCCTATCTCCCTTGCATTTTGCTTGCCTCCTCTCCTCCGCTATTTGTAAGGCCTCGTTGGACAGCCATTTTGCTTTCTTGCATTTCCTTTTCCTTGGGATGGTTTTCGTTGCTGCCTCCTGTATAATGTTACGAGCCTCCATCCATAGTTCTTCAGGCACTCTGTCCACCAAATCTAAATCCTTAAACCTGTTCCTCACTTCCACTGTGTATTCATAAGGGATTTGATTCAGATTGTATCTTACTGGCCCAGTGGTTTTTCCTACTTTCTTCAGTTTAAGCTGGAATTTTGCTATAAGAAGCTGATGATCTGAGTTACAGTCAGCTCCAGGTCTTGTTTTTGCTGACTGTATAGAGCTTCTCCATCTTTGGCTGCAGAGAATATAATCAATCTGATTTCGATGCTGCCCATTTGGTGATATCCATGTGTAGAGTCGTCTCTTGTGTTGTTGGAAGAGAGTGTTTGTGATGACCAGCTTGTTCTCTTGACAGAACTCTATTAGCCTTTGCCCTGCTTCATTTTGAACTCCCAGGCCAAACTTGCCAGTTGTTCCTTTTATCTCTTGATTCCCTACTTTAGCATTCCAATCCCCTGTAATGAGAAGAACATCCTTCTTTGGTGTCATTTCTAGAAGGTGTTGTAGGTCTTCATAGAATTGGTCAATTTCACTTTCTTCAGCACCGGTAGTTGGTGCATAAACTTGGATGACTGTGATGTTAAAAGGTCTGCCTTGGATTCGTATCGAGATCATTCTGTCATTTTTGAGATTGCATCCCATTACAGCTTTTGCCACTCTTTTGTTGACTATGAGGGCCACTCCATTTCTACTACGGGATTCTTGCCCACAGTAGTAGATATGATAGTCATCCGAACTGAATTCGCCCATTCCCTTCCATTTTAGTTCACTGATGCCCAGGATGTCGATATTTATTCTTGTCATCTCATTTTTGACCACATCCAGCTTACCTCCATTCATGGTTCTTACATTCCAGGTTCCTATGCAATATTTTTCTTTACAGCATCGGACTTTCCTTTCGCTTCCAGGCATATCCGCAACTGAGCGTCCTTTCGGCTTTGGCCCAGCCGCTTCATCAGCTCTGAATCTACTTGTACTTGTCCTCCGCTCTTCCTCAGTAGCATGTTGGACGCCTTCCGACCTGAGGGGCTCATCTTCCAGCGTCATAACTTTTATATGCCTGTTGTCTTTGTCCATGGAGTTTTCTTGGCAGGGTTACTGGAGTGGCTTGCCAGTTCCTTCTCCAGGTGGATCACGTTTAGTCAAAACTCTCCACTATGACCTGTCCATCTTGGGTGGCCCTGCATGGCATAGCTCATAGCTTCTCTGAGTTATTCAAGCCCCTTTGCCACGACAAGGCATTGATCCATGAAGGGGGCTTAGTATTTAAAAAGGGGGAAATTCTTTGTTTTTATGTAGTATGTTTGTGAAATGGGTCTTAAAGGGGAATTCAAGATTGATCTTTGCTTTTAGACTTTTTCTAGATCAGCTGCATTACTGAGTCAAAACAATCTCAAAATTTGTTTCATGTGGTACTTTGTGCGTATGATGCTATAAAGCATCACAAAATTCACCTTGTAGTGCTAACAGTGAAGTGTGTGAGATTGAGAGAGAAGGTGCTTTCCAAAACTTGAATTTGGGGAGGTACAATAGTAACTCGGAGTCAGTTGGGTATGTGATTATGTTCTGCTAACCTGCTGCTGCTTTTCTGCAGCTCTGATCCACCTAACCAATATATTTGTCCTGGTCCTCCCAGCTTGATCTTTTATCACATTATTTGTCATGCCTTATTCCTTATCAGCTACCTGCCCAGGTATTTTTCTTCCCATTAATGTAAGAGTGCTTCTGGATCAGACCAAAAGTCTTCTACTTCACCATCATTTTTACCCCACAGGGGCAACCCAGATGCCTATGGGAACCCCATAAGAAGGGCATGGTGGCAATAGCCCCTGCCTGATCATGGAGGTACTATTTAACCACCATAGCTTGTAGCCATTGATAAGCAGATTTATCCTCCATTAATTTGCCAGCTTCCCTGCATGACCCTGGGTTCTAGTAATATAACAGAGAGAAACTTTCTCTCTCCTCTCTCTCTTTTCATGTTCTTCATAATTATATACACCTCTGTTACATTGCCCCCTATCTTATTTTTATTTGGAACTGAATAGCCCCAAATGTCTTTCTCCATGGAGTTTTCTTGGCAGGGATACTGGAGTGCCTTGCCAGTTCCTGCTCCAGATGGGTCACGTTTAGTCAAAACTCTCCACTATGACCTGTCTATCTTGGGTGACCCTGCACGGCATAGCTCATAGCTTCTCCGAGTTATTCAAGCCCCTTCGCCATGACAAGGCAATGATCCGTGAAAGGGATCCATGGGGTCACGAAGAGTCGGACACGACTAAACAACAACAGCCCCAAATGTTGTAACCTTTCCCCATTGAGGAGTTGTTTCAGTTCCTGATGATTTTGATTGCCCTTTTCTGAATCTTAGAATCATAGAATTGTAGGCCTGGAAGGGGCCATGTGGGTCATCTAGTCCAACCCCCTGTGATGCAGGAATCTTTCACCTAATCTGGGGATCAAATCCACCACCCCTGAGTTTAAGAGTCTCATGTGCTACCAGCTGAGCTATCCCAGCACTTGCCCGTTCATATACAGTATTTAACTCTTCATCCTTCTGCCTAGGCTTTATTTCTGCTACTAACCACCCGTTAGGCAATCTGAAACATCTCATAACAGATTGCTCACATTCCAGTAACTGCAGTTGTTTTGTCTCTTGGGCAACATGGAAACAGGGCCAGACTACTTCCAGCAAAGTTGCTAGTACATAGTTGAGAAGCAGAAATGATGGAAGAGGCTGCAACAGCTGTTTGGGGCACTGGGGGTGGAGACATTCTGAAAACAGTTTGGTTTTGTGGAACAAGCACTTTCATTATAAATAAGATTGCATGATACATAATTATAGCAGTGCCAGATATACCGGATCTTGATTTTTAGGCTATAAACTGAAGATCAGGGTAGAAGATATTTCAAATATTGCTTTGATTGTGCGTCTCTCTGCGTTTTCTTCAATCCTTTGGTGGCATTCTTTCCCATATGAGTTACTGCCATTCCCCTCCCTGCTCCTTGCTGCTGTTTCCTGGATTGCTTACATAGGTGGCTCAGGCAAGTCTGACTGGCTATGTCATGTTGTGATGTCATCCCATTTACTACATGATCCCTGATTGGGTATGTGATGGTTTCACTGCAGGCAGCTGAAGTTGAGTGTGAGAAACAGGAGTGTGCAAGAAAATAGCAATCTAAATGAAAAGGCAAGTGGGTGGTTTTTTTTTTTTTGCAGGCACTTGTTTTTATTTTATTGCCTAAGTAGGGAGCACTTTGACACTCAAATGGCATCAGTCACCCCCACACCCTAAAAGAGAGTACAGTAAGATTACAAGTTACACACATGTAACCTGTGCACATTCAGTTTTACATGCTTGGCCAAATAATAATAATAATAATAATAATAATAATAATAATAAGGGACCCAGGTGGCGCTGTGGTTAAACCACTGAGCCTAGGGCTTGCTGATCAGAAGGTCGGCGGTTCGAATCCCTGTGACGGGGTGAGCTCCCGTTGCTTGGTCCCAGCTCCTGCCAACCTAGCAGTTCGAAAGCACCTCAAAATGCAAGTAGATAAATAGGAACCGCTACAGCGGGAAGGTAAACGGCGTTTCCATGTGCTGCTCTGGTTTGCCAGAAGCAGCTTTGTCATGCTGGCCACATGACCTGGAAGCTGTACGCTGGCTCCCTCGGCCAATAATGCGAGATGAGCGCGCAACCCCAGAGTCGGTCACGACTGGACCTAATGGTCAGGGGTCCCTTTACCTTTACCTAATAATAATAATAATAATTAATTAATTAATTAATTAAAAGGGGGCAGGTGACTGAGGGGAGGGGCTTTGGCACCCAATGTGTTTTGACTATACATGTTTTTGGCTTTAGGCATTGTTCCCGGAACGTAACTCCCACATAAATTGCAGGCTTACTGTAGTTTCAGGGTGACCTCTAGAAATGAAGGTTTTTTGCTATGCATAGTACAGAATAAAATAATTGACAGGGATTCAGTAAACCACTAGTCCAATGGTCTTTGGACTGTTCCTAAGAACACTTGTGTTCCTTGGAAGCTTATTGGGCTTTTTGATGAGAAGATCCACTGTGGATGGCAAAGTTCGTGGAAGACAAAAGCTTTCCGCAATTACTGGCCTCTCATTACAATGCAGTGGTGATGGTGGGGTATTGGAGATGTTCTAGGTCCATTCTCTGTATTAGCACAGGGCAATGGGGATAGTATCACTCACATTCCTCAGCAAGAAGAAACAAGAAAGGGTTCTGTAAAAGTAGGAAATTCAAATGGATCCAGTCCAGTTGTCTGTTCCTAAAGAGTCATTGACATAGTTTTCCAAACTCCTCCTAAAAACATATAAACGCTATTTCTACATTAATTGATTTGTTTGTTGACCTTCTATCCTGTCCTTCTGCTGCAAAGTGAGCATGCTATGGCCGGCAAGATATAATAATGCAACAATCTAAAACAATGATTTCTTTCTGGTGTTCAATTTGGGTCTACCTCCCTGCAGTTTATGGTAAATACATCAATTGTTCTCCTTATCTTACCCCACCCTACACACACACTCTTCATATATCCAATTTCTTGAGCCTTTTGGCCTAGGATTTGACATCTGAACACAGATGTGTTCTATCTGTTTTCTGTTTCCTTTTCTTCTGCGAGCTGGACAAACAATTGCATCTAGTTCAAGCCTATGGTGCTGTTTCACTCTGCATTAAACTCTTTCCAGAAAGAGGCCGCAGGTTCCCAAACCACCCATCTTTACTACTTTCAGACTGGGCTCAGTCCATTCTGTCTCCCAGTGGCACTTGTATATTAAGTGGGGATAATCAAGCTTTGCCAAGCTAGTATCCTTAATTTGCAAGAGGCTGTGGGTCTTGCTTTATTCTCATAAAATGGAGCATATTATTGTTTTCCCTTGGACAATATAAGCCTGGTCTGTGGAAACCTTCAGGCCACAGGATGCTGAGCATCCTGTTCACTTATTGCACTATATTAAATGTGAAGAGAAATTACTATTCATTCTGTTTGGGTATTTCTTTGGCTTCTTTCTATGTAATGGCCAATAGAGAAATACAACGAAAATTCAGAGAAGCAACCAATGTTCACAGCAGACATGGGGAGCCTGTGACACACACACACCCAATGTTGTGAGACTCCAACTCCCACCAGCTTTCGCCAGCATGGGTAATGATGAGGGATAATGGGAGTCGGAGTCCAACAACTCTTGGAGGTTCACAAGTTCCCCTTCCCTAGTGTATGGAATCAAATTGAGAATGTGGTTCAAGTGGGTAAATGCTGAACTTGGCATTGTCACACCGTTCCTGCCTAATGATGTCCAGCGTTGGCATAAACCACAATTAACCATGCCATACAAGTGCACTGATGCTGCTGTTTGTGCCGACTCCAGACTATATGGCATGCATAAGAACTAGTCATAGTCTATTATGAATTAGGCTTTTCAACTGCCTCTGTCTTGCCAAAGTTTAATTGTCTGTAGTTGATTCTTGTGCATTTCCACCTCTGCACACATCACAGGGCAACTCCTACAAGGCTGGTGATGGTCATTGTCAATTGGTGTATCAGAAACAGGTCAGGCTTTGACACAATGAATGTGAATTGAGTAGGCAAGTTGAACATATAATGGAGCAATTATGCAACCTTGTTGCCACCTGCCAAGGGCTGTATAGATCTGCTCAGTTCACATTATTTTATTATTATTACTATTACTATTATTTAAAATTGTACAGTCATACCTCTAGTTACATATGCTTCAGGTTGCGTACGACACGGGATACGTATGTGCCAAACCCGGAAGTAACAGAATGGGTTACTTCTGGGTTCGGCGATTCGCGCATGCGCAGACGCGCCGAATGACGTCCCGTGTGTGTGCAGAAATGCCAAATTGTGCAGGCAGCATGCGCAGATCCCGTAAGTACTGCTCTGGGTGCGTACGGGGCTCCGGAACGGATCCCGTTCGTATCCAGAGGTACCACTATACCGCCTTTCATCTGTAGATCTAAGGCGGCTCACATTCTCAGCATGCCAGTTAAGTAGTGTGAATTAGCCCATGGTCTTCTGACTTGACATGCTGCTGTTTTTGTCAATTCAATAATACATATGGGGGGGGGGAAATCTGTACTATATAATTCTGTGCTGAATAGTACTGAATAGTACTGCAGCTCTAGAATGACATCTTGACCACTCTGAATGTGGAAACATCTTCTAATGTCATGTTTATGAGAGGTTTGAAGCTGTTAATTAGATTTTACAACCAACATGGAGTTGACAGTTGCCGGCCTCTGTCAAATCCAAACACATATTTCAGGAGCAAATAGGGTGGTTTTTTTTTAATGAAATAACCTAAGTTTTCTTGCCTAGTTATTACAACCAAAACACATTTTGCAAAACACATTTTGATTGCAGGCTTTTAGTTGGTTGTAAAGGATACTTAGAGAGTACTTATTTTGATAATGACAGTGATGTAATGTGCGAAAATAGTTTAAACATCTGTGTAGGGAAGGTAAGCAGAAAAGTAATTATTTTGGTAAAAGATGTTTGAAAGCAAGCATGCTGCTTTATGCTTTCGCAAATAACTGTAATTTAACAGCTGTAAATACACATAAGAAACTGTAAGTTAAAACCATTTGAGTAATACCTATGTTTGCTTCTCTTGGTCTCGAACAAGAAATTCTACAGACAGGCATTTTATCAAAAGCATGAGAGCTGTCTCAACAAGCTCACAATTTAATTTTAAATGCAGCAAAAGTGTACAGCAAAGTACGATAGTGATGATGGGTTGAAGGAAGAAAAATGATCCGGCAACTAGGGTTGCATAACATAATGGGGACTCAATATTTTGTTTGGAAGAATAATCAGGACAAACCTGCTTCCCAGGAAATGTTTGAGGGGGAAAGAAGTGTGGTCAAAAACAACAGTGATGGAGAGGCTGAAACTTTAACTCAGTTGTTGGTAAGAAATGTCATTCAAAGAAGCAGCCAGCTACTTGAGAGCTAAAAGAGAAAGTAATTCCTCTTTGTACTCACCAAGGGTATATTAATCATACAGATGCACTCAGTTGCAAATTCTATAAAGAAAAAGGTTGATTTATATCCTAAATTCCCTAGGTGGGTATCACTTCTCAATAAGAAATAGTGCCAATGAACTCCATGAACCTGAATGGGTAACTTTTTGCTTGCCATAGCATAGATATGTGTTGTCTGTAAAGTCTTATTGGATGGTGTCCAATCAAATTCCATAACAGAAGTGATATGCATGCAGGCAATACTTCTGAAGCAGCCATGACTCATGGGAAAAGTCCAGAAAGCATTTTCAAAGAGGAAATTCTCTGCTGTTTTCAGTACACTCGTCACAATGCATATTTGAAAAAAATGTCAGTCTCCTGTCAGGCCATATGTGACAGGCTTCTGAGACTCAAGCCTGGAGCAAGTTCTGAACATGGGACATAAAGGATTCAAAGCTAGGATTTAAAGAAGAAGAAGAATTAGGAGACGGCCAACAGAGCAATAAGGGATCTTCTTGACAGCAACAGGACAAAACAGGTCATGTGATATTTCTGGTAAGCTGCTCTGAGAGCCTAGGGGGGTGCTAAAGGCAGAGTATAAGTGACTTAAATAAATTAATGAATACTTCCTGCCACCCACAAAAGCTTTTCTTGCTTAGCTTAGCCCTAATCTCTGGTTTGAGCAGCACAGGAAACTGCTGGTATGTTTTGTGAAAACTCCTCATCTAATTGTGTTCTCCAGCACCTCGCCAGGTGCCAGATGATAACATTTTGAGGCCAACGTGTTGTGTTTCCTTGGAGTGCTAAGACACATCCTGAATTATCAAATGGAAATGGAAAACTGCTACCTGGAATTGCCCTTAAAGACTGCGTCAAAGGCTGTATCCACATACATGATGAAGTGTGAGGTGTTGAGTACCTACTGGGAGAAAAGTGAAGCAGAATAATAAGGCTACATTCATTAAACAGGAGAGGATACCAACCCCTTATTCTGGTTTTGGAGGAATGTGAGGGAGGGGAAACACGTAGCCATAGACTTGCCATGGGGTCCTTATCTGGCATGTTGCTCCCTTTCCCACTATACAGTGCAAATCAGCTGGCTAGTAACTTGCAATCAAGACACTGTGAAGATCGGGAAACATAGGTGTGTGCCCAAACCTCATCTCTCCCAGCTGTTGGCCTTCTATTGAAGTGCAGAGGACCACAAACTTTGCCATTTGAGGGTTATAGCTGCTGGTTCAATCCTTGCTGTTGCCTGGGTGCCATTTTAAGCAGCCCCTCTCTGGAGCCAGCCCTTTTGCACTGCTCATCTTCCCACCGCCACCCTGGTGCTCCTGTGAGCCAGAGAGCAGAGCGGACGAGCTCCCTCTCCCTACCCACGAGAAGCAGCAGCAGCAGCGGCTGGTAAGCACAGCGGCTGGAGCTACAGCAAGGATTGAACCAGCAGCTGTTCTGCTGCTCCATCCACTGCTCAGTTGGCCTCGCTGCAGGGTCATTTTTCCTAACATCTGGCTTTGCCATCCCATCTGTTGCTGGAGTTGCTGCTGGAGCATCAACCTGAAGTGCTCCATGAATGCCTTTCCTCCCTCCATCATGAATTCAGGCACACCTTGTCCACAGGGGTTTCCTCCAGGAAACACAAATCCTACTTTTAACACCAGTGGTACCTGCCATCCCAATCTCTGAGCATGCTTTGAGATTCCAGGCGTTTCCAGGCATCTGTGTTTCCTTTTGGAAATGAGGCACAGTGGAGACTGTGGTGTCTTGGTGATATAAGGTTTATTTACACATACCGGTATAGACAATCCGAGCCTACAATGGAGGGCCTCACAGCATTAACACCCCAAAAGGGTCTTGTTTCTCTCGTAGCTGCAGCCTTGGATCAAAACAGAAATCACCTATGACCCTCTGACCCTCTGATTCAGCCTTTTACAGCCTGCAACATCATTGCCAAAACCTCATCTTAAACTCAGCTTTAAAATTCTACCTCAAAACTCTCCTTTGTCTTTCAAACTAATTGAGTTGAGGGAGGGACCCTTCCCAGTTTCTGTCTGGCACAGCAGCACCCCCCTCTCTGCTGATGGCCCATTACCTTTACCTATGTCCGATAGCCCATTTTAACATTCCAATCATGCATTAAATTCTAAGACCTATCAGACCCAGGAATTTAGAGCAATCTGGCACCCACAAACCCTAGCACCCACAACTCATAACACTGTGTTGGGGCAGATGGGGCCTTATTATTTAAGACAGCAGCCTGAAAGCAGCAACATTCCTTCCTTGTGATGTCTTTCAGTTACAGGAAAGCTAGTACGGTAGTGACGTTAAACAGTAAAAATAAATAAATCAGAAGCAGCACTCCAGTCAAGTGCACTACCTGGGATGGGGTGCAGTTGTACTAGCTGTTCTTGTAATGTTCTTGTGAAAACAACTGGTATGGCTGTCTGCACAATGAGACCAGGAACTCTCCCCCCACACTACCCTTCTGAATTTAGCCACGCTCTAGCAATTTTATTTTTCATTAACATTGAACTACTGTTCTGCTATCACCACTTAAATTAAATCTGAGATTGTACAGACACTGGTGTCATTGAATTATCAAACCCCCGCAAGGGATCTTGCTCAAGGTAAGTGATGTTTCTCTTACTGCCCTGTCACATCACAAGTCCTTCCTATGCCAGAAAGACATGGCAGCAGAATCATATGCCTGTTTACTCAGAAGTAAGCCTCTCCTTGTTCACTGTGGTTAAGTGTTATGCAGCTCCCAGTTCACTATTGCAATCCAGTTTTGCTTTTGCTGCTGCAGGTGTAAGAAATCTTGGTCACAGTTTCTCAGACCAATAGCTTTGTCACAGCTTCAGAACCCTTTTAATCAAGGCTTATCAGTGCAAAAGGAATCTGTGCAGATATATTTACTTAGAAATGACCTACCAAGAAAAGGTGAGAGCTTCTTGTTATTGCTTTATGAACATAATGCAAAGCAAATATTGCTGTGCTAGGGTTCCCCCCCCCTTCTGCTCAGCCACTTCTGGTCTTCAGAAAAAAACAGATTCCCCTTGTGTCACTTTTAATTGATTCCCATCACATTAGATCTTGTCAGCCTTTATAAAGGCAGTGTGCAAGGAATTTTATCAGAAATTAACTCATAGATTCCTTGAACTGATGAAAGTGGAACTTGATATGCCCAGTACAGTTTCTTTATAATTTTACCTTCCATTATAATAAGAAAAACCCTCTAGGTCAGATGACTACAAATTATAATTACAGTGGTGCCTCGCTAGACGAATTTAATTCGTTCCACGGGTCTTATAACGAAAAATTCGTCTAGCGAATCCCATAGGAATGCATTAAAAAAAATTGAATTTTTTTTTGCCCATGGGAACGCATTAATTGAATTTCAATGCATTCCTATGGGAAAACCGCGATTCGCTAGACGAATTTTTCATAAAACGAATTCGTCTAGCGAGGCAACCTCCGCTCGAAAAATCCTTTCGTTAAGCGGAAATTTCATTAAGCAGGGCATTCGTTAAGCGAGGCACCACTGTATTGCATTCGCCTAAGTCTTAAAGCATGAGAACTGCTATAAGTAATAAGCGAACCTCCATAAGAATGAAGTTGCTTTGGATCATATCCAAGCAGTCATTTGTAGAACAGCTTGTTTTCCCCATTTCTGCTCCAAAAAGGAGTTGCTGGTTATATACAACCACAAAAATAAAAACTGGGAGCAACCCATCATTAGATCCATCAGCAAAACAAAGCAAGACTAAAAGCAGCATCAAAACGCCCCAAAGGCATCAAGAGCACAGAAAGCCAGGGCTAACAATAGATAAGATTAAGCAACAACAGGATCAAAAGGTTGCTTAAGAAGAAATGTCTTCAAAGGCTGGCAGCAGGGCCGTCTTAAGCTTAAGTGGCGCCATGGTCCAGGGATCCCTCGGGCGCCCCCACCCTCTGCGGCCGGAGGATGCCTTCGCGGCCCACCCAGCAGCCCCGACCCACTCACCCGCCCGCCACGTGGCTCGCTGGTGGGAGCGCGCAGCCCGGGCGGGTCCTCCTGAAAGCGAGGTGCACAGCCTGCCCAGCACCCGCCAGCATGGCATTTGTGTCAGAGGGCTGCCTTCGGGGGCAGAGGGGTGGCTGCTTCCTGCCAGGAAGGCGGCGCTTGGTGCTCCACGCGGGCAGGCTGGCTTGGTGCTCCATGCTGGGGTCTGTGGCTGGAGCTGGAGGCGCTGCTGGCATGGAGCGGCGGCCGGGCGGGTGGCTACTTTCTGGAGGAGCGCTGGGTGCCCGAGTCTCCGGTGTGGCCGCTGCATGTCCTGCTGGCCGACACCATCCCAGCTAAATCCCTGGCACCCTTCCCTGCCTTCAAGGCGGCTTTTTCGGAGGCGCAGCGATCTGCGCCCTGAGGAGCATGCGGATTCGGGCTGCTGGGCTGAGCGGAGGGGGGGCACCACTCGACGGAGGCAACTCGCTTCAGGCACCACCACCGGAAAAGGAGCCAAGCAGGCGGACGCACGGGCGGCTCCATGTGCCTCCTCGATGCGCCCCTGCTGGGCGAGCGCCGTGGCACATTGCGCCACCCAGCCCAATGGGAAAGATGCCCCTGGCTGGCAGAACACAAATAGAAACAAAGCCAACCTAA
Source organism: Zootoca vivipara (assembly GCF_965207765.1). NCBI lineage: Eukaryota > Metazoa > Chordata > Lepidosauria > Squamata > Lacertidae > Zootoca > Zootoca vivipara. Next base: position 75,648,601 of record NC_142590.1, on the reverse strand, counting down.
CGTATTGAGGCATAGACTTCTACCTATGGGGGCACTGCCACAGAAGAAGCCCCTTTGCACACTGCCACCAATTTTGCCCTAGAGGGCATGGGCACGCATGAGATCCATCTAGTTCAGCTTTTGGTTTTCAAGTATCTTGAGTTACTTGGGATTGAGCCTGGGGCCTTCTGCACACACAATTTATGCTCTTCCACTGAGCTACAAATTCACCCAAAGCTTGCAAGCAAGGTGCAAATATTATTGCTGGTCTCTATAACCTGTTGTCAGAATTTAGCTATCAAGGCTATTGGCCACTGGTAGATTTATCGTCCGTGAAGCTGTATAGTCCCCATTTAAAGCTATCTACATTAGTGATTCGGGAAGTCACAGAGACGAATCTTCCAATTTTTATGCACGATTGCTAGGACTGCACCATCATCTCTGTGCTCACCCTAAAGCAGCTTGATCCTTTCTGCTGTGATTCAGTGCACCCTCTGCTCCAGGATTATGTGTGCAAAAACCTATTTGAAAAGCAAAACTATAACACACAGGAGTTCTTAACACATTTAATTCCTCAGTCTATTATAGAGGGATCCAGTCTATTATTGTGAGATTATGTTGGCTATAAGCCATGAGAGAGCAGTTAGCTTGCCCTTTCTGATTGGTAATGCTTCACCACCACAGCCCAAACAGGGCTTTGAATCTGAGCACTAACCTGGTAAAGGTAAAATAAAAAAATTCCTTCAGTAGCACCTTAAAGACCAACTAAGTTTTTATTTTGGTATGAGCTTTCGTGTGCATGCACACTTCTTCAGATACAGTGAAATGGAAGTTTCCAGGCACTTATGTAGAGAAGGGGTGGGGAGGGGTGGGGATGGGGAGGGGGGGATCACTCAGAAGGGTGGTGGAAATGGGTGATTGACTGACTGATAGCTGTAGATGACCGGAAACGACTGCAAATGGTTTTGCATGAAAAAGCAAGGGTGGAGATGGCTGAAGATCGCTTATCATGTATAATGAGATAAGAACCCGATATCTCTGTTCAAACCAGGTCCCTCCATGGTTTTGAGCTTGGTGATAAGTTGCAATTCAGCAACTTCTCTTTCCAGTCTATTTCTGAAATTCTTTTGTAGTAAGACAGCTACTTTGAGATCTTGTATAGAATGTCCTGGGAGATTGAAGTGTTCTCCTACTGGTTTTTCTGTCTTCTGGTTCCTGATGTCAGATTTATGTCCATTTATCCTTTGGCGTAGGGTTTGGCCTGTTTGTCCAATATAGAGAGCTGAAGGGCACTGTTGGCATTTGATGGCATACACAATGTTAGAGGATGAGCAATTAAATAGTCCTGAGATGGTATGTTGGATGTTGTTGGGGCCAGTAATGGTATTGTCTGGGTGTATGTGGCAGCAAAGTTGGCATCTGGGTTTATTGCAGGCTCTGGTACCAGTGTCCATGTTAAGTCTGGTGGTTGTATTATTGTGGGTGAGGAGTTGTTTAAGATTGGGTGGCTGTCTGTAGGCAATAATACAACCACCAGACTTAACATGGACACTGGTACCAGAGCCTGCAATAAACCCAGATGCCAACTTTGCTGCCACATACACCCAGACAATACCATTACTGGCCCCAACAACATCCAACATACCATCTCAGGACTATTTAATTGCTCATCCTCTAACATTGTGTATGCCATCAAATGCCAACAGTGCCCTTCAGCTCTCTATATTGGACAAACAGGCCAAACCCTACGCCAAAGGATAAATGGACATAAATCTGACATCAGGAACCAGAAGACAGAAAAACCAGTAGGAGAACACTTCAATCTCCCAGGACATTCTATACAAGATCTCAAAGTAGCTGTCTTACTACAAAAGAATTTCAGAAATAGACTGGAAAGAGAAGTTGCTGAATTGCAACTTATCACCAAGCTCAAAACCATGGAGGGACCTGGTTTGAACAGAGATATCGGGTTCTTATCTCATTATACATGATAAGCGATCTTCAGCCATCTCCACCCTTGCTTTTTCATGCAAAACCATTTGCAGTCGTTTCTGGTCATCTACAGCTATCAGTCAGTCAATCACCCATTTCCACCACCCTTCTGAGTGATCCCCCCCTCCCCATCCCCACCCCTCCCCACCCCTTCTCTACATAAGTGCCTGGAAACTTCCATTTCACTGTATCTGAAGAAGTGTGCATGCACACGAAAGCTCATACCAAAATAAAAACTTAGTTGGTCTTTAAGGTGCTACTGAAGGAATTTTTTTATTTTACTTCGATCCAGACCAACACGGCTACCTACCTGTAACCTGGTAAAGGTAAAGGGACCCCTGACAGTTAAGTCCAGTTGCAGATGACTCTGGGGTTGCGGCACTCATCTCGCTTTACTGGCTGAGGGAGCCGATGTTTGTCCGCAGACAGTTTTTCCGGGCCATGTGGTCAGCATGACTAAGCTGCTTCTGGTGAAACCAGAGCAGCGCACGGAAATGCCGTTTACCTTCCTGCCGGAGAGGTACCTATTTGTGTGTGGAGACCTGTAACCTAGGCCTAGAAATAAATTCAGACATGACTCATATTTTTGGTTTGGTTTTTGGCAGTATTTAGGCCACAACTTTATTGATTACAAATCAAGTGAGTGGTTGCATAGGCTCTGGTTTCAAAGCTACCTAGAGTAGCACTGACTCAGGACGCACCTTGAGTCAGCAGCCAGGTTCACACCTGGGACGGGGTCCTGACTAGCACCAGGCCTGATTCCCCCATGTGTGCCCAGAACTCTGGCGACACATGGGGGAATACCAACCACCCCACTTTGGGGAATACCAACCAGTAGTCCAATGGATTCCTTTAAGAGGGATAGGGTGGTAAGGGCTCATTCCTCCCCTATCAGCGTGAACCAGAGCCTATCTGCCAACCTTACAAGTTGTGACGAATTGCTACGTGGCAGGCAAAACCCAAGTGGCAACAGCCAATCAGCCAAGTGGGGGAAATTCCTGCTGTGCCCTTGTCCCAAAGACAGGCAACACACGGCGGCATAGCAAGGTCAAGCGCAAGCCCTAAAATTAGGGAGTGGTGGGTGGGTGTTCCGATGCATGAAGCCGGAGAAGGAGACTCTCTACGGCTTGGGCAGGGGTTATGTAGGTGGTCCATCTGCCTCCTTTGATTGACATGCCCTTAGTCCAATTGCACCCTGCAGATGGACCACCAATAGGGTGTTGTGGCTGCTCCAATTGTCCCCGCCCCAACACCTAGTCCTGGTTGTCGGGCCCACCACAACGCGAGTCCTCTCTTGCAGGGAGGACCCGATTTATCTACTTGCACTTTGATGTGCTTTCAAACTGCTAGGTTGGCAGGAGCAGGGACTGAGCAACGGGAGCTCACCCCTTTGCGGTGATTTGAACCACCGATCTTCTGATCGGCAAGCCCAGGGCTGGCTCTAGGTAGAGTCCTGGTGGGGTGGGGCACTGCGCGGCAAAGCCGCGTGGAAGCCATGCTGCGCCCTGCGAGGGTGGGGGCGCCGGAGCGATCTCCGCCCCTCGGCGCCAGGGCGCCCGACCTGCTTGAGACTGCCCTGGGCAAGCCCTAGGCTCTGTGGTTTAGCCCACAGCGCCACCCGCGTCCCATTTACCAGGCTACTAACCTGGTAGCCATAGGCAAAAAGGAATGGCTTTCAAAGAGGGTTAGACAAATCCATGCAGGAAAAGGCTATGATCTACACATCCATTGGAGGCAGTTTGCCTCTGAATGCCGGTTGCTGGGAATCACAAGTGGGGAGACTGTTGCTGTTCTCAGGTCTGGCTTGTGGGCTCCCAGAAGAGGCACCTGGTTGGCCACTGTGAGAACAGGATGGTGGACTAGGTGGACCATTGACCTGATCCAACAGTCTCTTCTTATGTTCTTAATCACATGCATGCAAGGGAGCAGATGGAGGAAAGAGGGATGAAGGCTCCATCCCTCCTCTGTGCTCACCATGGAAACCAAGCAGATAAACCCTCTCTTCTGCACCAGCATAGAAATGCTGCAATAAGGACCCAGTTCCCTATCCCATCTTCTGCCCCCACATCCCTGCAGTTTTTAATACAATAGTAACCTTTATGGGGCTTACTTAAAAGGCTGTGGGATAGTGACAGGATAGGGTCAAAACAGCACACACACACACCCAGTCTGGACCCCTGCAATTGTTCTATGACACCGTCCTTTAATTTGGACTGCCCTGCTTTTTATCTGGCCCTAAACTCATCTGTTTCTCACTTCTCTCATACATATGTCTTAGCCAAGCTTGTGCTTGATAGTAAAAAGCAACCACCACGTATATACACATTCGTATATTGATGGGGAACAATATGCATCAGAGTTTTTAATTGTAGCCCAAAATTAGTATTGTGGCTTGGAGGCAAAAACATTGGTTTCCACTTTCTACTATAATGCATTTGGAAGAGGTAGAATGGAGCATTTCCTGTTCCATTAAGGCTGCTGTGGTTTTTACTCCTGCATCCTGAAATGCTTGCTATTTGCATATTATTATAGGCCTGTAGATTCTCCTTGATTGACCTTATAGAGCAGGGGTATAAAAACCCAACCAAGCTGAGCAGGTGAATTCCCCACCCATCACCAGCCTTTAGGCCAGGCATCCCCAAACTTCAGCCCTCCTGATGTTTTGGACTACAATTCCTATCATCCTTGACCACTGGTCCTGTTAGCTAGGGATCATGGGAGTTGTAGGCCAAAACATCTGGAGGGCCGCAGTTTGGGGGTGCCTGCTTTAGGCTGCTTCTATAATTTTTAGGAGTGCCACTTAATTAATTAAACAAACCTTAGCATGAGTTTAAGCAACTAATTGATTTCCTTGGATCAGTTTCCATATTAGGAACAAAACAACAACAACAAAGAGTTCAGAAATAAGAAAGCATCTTTTGAAGCTCTGGGTTAAAATGGAATGCAAAAAGACTGAGGGGGAGAGAAACGGAATATAGGGCACAACCTTACACTGAATCAGGTAACAGGTCCACCAAGCTCAGTACGTACTGTCTATTCTGCATTGACTGGTGGCAGCTGTTCTTTTGGGGTGTTTCCAAGTCCACCCTGGAGATGCCAGGGACATGGGACCCATAGCTGCCAAGTTATTCCTTTTTTTAAAGGGATTTTCCCTTATGCTGAATAGGCTTCCTCGCGAGAAAAGGGAAAACTTGGCAGCTATGATGGGACCTTCTACATGTAAAGCATGTGCTCTCCCACTCACCTATTGCCCCCCCCCAAAAGAGAGAGTAGTGGGGAGAGAAAGATAAAAGGATACTTGTTGGGCCAGGAAAGAACAAAGGGCATAAAGGTGAGATTTAGCTAAGACAAGTGTAGTAAAGGGTGAGAGAAAGGGGAGAGAGAAGCTGCCATGGTGTGCATAGAGAAAAGGTGGATAACTATGAAATGTGGCTGCAGAGAGGCCTGGGTGAGGGGAACTGAAAGAGAGCATGTAGGAAGAGAGCACGTACACATTATGGAGTGGAATGGAATTAAGAACCTCTGAGAAAAATTATAACAAGCATACTTCTTTGCACAGTAAATAACTCTTTGACAGTTAGTTGTGTGTGTTTTGGGTTTGTTTTTTAGCATGGGGCCTCTGCCTTTTGTCTCCTCCTTTCAAAATGGACCCATTGCCCTGTGAAAACAACCCAGATCTTGCGTGACATAGCATGAAGCATCCACCCACAGAATTGTTCAGCATTGTGTTTGCAATGCTATCCCAAGTAATTTGTACTTTTTCGGGACACATGGAAACAAATCTAGTTGTGGTATAAGTAGGCACGCTTTCATTCCACCAGGGTGGAGTTCCCTGTAAAGTCACGGGATTAACTTGAGTATAGACAATTTTATAATATACTGATGTGGGAAATAAGAGACTTGGCGGTTGTGTAAACCGTGAGGGTCTTAATTCTTGCTCTGGACTCTGGACTGCTTCATTTCAAGCTTATAAACCCCATTCAACATTTCACGTTATTTTTCTGCTTCATAGATATGACTAAATGTGTGTGTCCGTTTTTATATTGAAAAAATATTGTTGTTGGGTTTTTTTGTGTGTGTGTGTACACGGATGTGTAGAAAAAAAATACTAAAGGCATTTTTTGTTTAACTGGTGAACTCTGTATTGTGTTTGCTGTGTACTGAACAGTTGTTCCATTGCAATGATAGCTAAAACATGAAGGGGAGATGCATGCCTTCAAACTAGAGGACATTCTAGAGGGCACGTGCTGGGAAATTACTGTAGACAATGACTTTTTCATGGGTGCTCACTGCCTTTTTACAGAAAGCTCTTTTCCTACCACTTGATCAATGTTAATTGGCCCTGCCTTCTAGCAGACACAAGTGGTGTGGTTAGGGTGCAGATGGTGTGGGGTTATTTATAGGCCTTTTAAAGTTTTCATCCTTAAAAGAGGAACTGTTAGTGTGTTGGTTTTTACATTAGAAACGATTATTTGTACATTTTGTTGAGACTTTCACCACATCCATACTCACTTGCTTTCTCTCTTTTTTTTTGTCCGGCTCTTAGATCTGCCTTTGAAGAAGAAATAGACGACATCCCCTCACCTTTATTTGCATGTTCTTCAAAATTGGTGCAATATGGCACAGCGTAGCATCGCCGTGGGATTATTAGCAATGACTCTCTTATCCTTGCTGGGTGACAGTTCAGCTTTCCTGCTGAATCAGCGTCTGAAGGGAAGGTTTCAAAGGGACCGCAGGAATATCCGTCCAAACATCATCCTTGTCCTCACCGATGATCAGGATGTAGAACTTGGTAAGAGCCAGAGTGGTTTGCTTGGCAGTAATTGATACATGTGCAATGGGTTTCACTTTTGCCTACATCGGTGCAGAATTTCATATAGATCCATACCTGAGCTATAACAGCCAAACTTCCAGCCTATGAATAAACTACAGTATTGCGAAAAGAATAAACTATTGCAAAAAGGGTCTAAGTACAAAGGATCATCAAACAGTTCATAATCCTCCTTTTTTTTGTAAGAAAACTGCCAATACAGTATTGACAATTAAATAAAAGTCCTTTGCTCTATTGTTCATTAGTAACCAGGTGTTCTAGAGTTGTTTAAGCTGAAACTCGGGTACACCTGACATTGCACATGACATGCATATTCACTTTGTGCATGCTTTTCAGATACAGGTAACTCACAAATATGCAGGGTTATGTCCCAGGAGTCCACACAAATATGCAAAAATGCATAAAGCCAGGAACATCTGGAGCTGGGCCCACTGCAAGGTGGAGGGCTGCTTACCTGACTTTGGGAAGGCAGAGCCCTCCCACCCCCTCTCCAAAGTCCTATAAGCACAAGTTAAATACAGTGGTACCTCGCTAGACAAATGCCTCACAAGGCGAATTTTTCGCAAGACGAATGCGTTTTGCAATTTCAATGGAAACTCGCAAGACGAAGTTTCCTATGGCGCGCTTCGCAAGATGGATTTTTCCACCCCATAGGGTGCCTCGCAAGATGAACTTTTTTTATTCGTCTTGCGAGGCACCCTATGGGAAACCACACTTCAATGCGTTCCTATGGGAGCCACTTCGCAAAATGAAATTTTCGCTATACGAAGCGACTTGCGGGATGAATTAAATTCGTCTTGCGAGGTACCACTGTAAGCACAAGGTACGAGTTACCTGTATCCAACACTCTTAACTACTACACCATGCTCTCACTATCCAGTGTTTGCCGTCATGGGATATAAGTCTCATAAAGATAAGGGTGGAGTCTACCACTGTTGCAATTCCATTGTCTACAATCAGACTTGGGCTGTGTGCAGTGTGTCTTTGCTGATTCAGCTGATGCACTGTATGGAACAATGGAGAAGGAGGGATGAGCTGCAGTTGTCCTTTTGATGGTCAAAATTGAGTTAATTATGTCTCTCTTACAGATAATAACATGGAATCATATCGCACAACAAACATACAGATCCCAGCCCCGCACACAAATAAAGGGATAAATTGGAAGTAGTAGAATGAAGAGAATATATATTTATCTTAATTAATATATATATTTATTAAGATAATAATATATTTATCTTAATTAATATTTATCTTAATTAACAGGTGATCTCAAGGCTCTCTCCTTAATTTTGTAGCATTCATTTTATCTTTTAAAAAATCATTTAATTTTGGTTTGCTAATTTTACAAAGGAATGAGAATTAAAAAGAACTGAAGACAATAAAATAATAAAGTAAAACACACAAACACACACACACACACACACAGTGTCATCAGTACATATATCTGAAGTAAAACATGCAAGTTAATCTTTCCAGATTTCTAGATAGGTAAGCACACAAAACCTGATAACTATATAAAACTATATAAAATATATATTTCAAATGTAGCCAGGGCTGTGAGGTCCTCAGGTCATTGCATAATGAATGCTGTATAAGTCTCTTAGCAACCATAAGAACTTGCAAAACCCACTTTTGTTGTCTAGCTGATAATCCATATACTATAGAAATATAATTTAGAAATACACGAACATCTGCAAATATCAACCATTTCAGCAATACAAGATTGATTTAAAACAAAAACAAAAAAACCCACTACTTGTCTTTTGCATCCCTGATTTGTCACTGCTCAAGAAATACTGAATTCAAGACTTCACCTTCATTTCTGATACTGATGGCCCATTTCACAAGTGGAAGGCGTAACTGTTGATAACAAAGATCAAACAAGGCTTTTGGTCTTGCAATAACAATTTGGAGCAGTGGTTAAAGTGATTGGGATTTCTTTCCTAAACTAATATTTAGGAAATGGTGTAAGTAACTGAGATTGGGGGCTGGGGATGGTTTAATGTCAGGTCATTCCATATTAGATAGAGAGCTACTTTGTTCCTGTTAAATTCATCATAGATTATTTCACATATGATGACTTACACGGAGGGAGCGAACAACAATATGCGGACAATTGATTGCACTGGTGTCCCATGCATTCAGCATGAGAGGTTACAAGCATGCCCTTATTTTGAACTATGAAATGTTGGAATTGGTACACATAGTTTAAAAAGTGACTGCTAGCTTGAACATATATTTTGTAGCTGACAATGCAATTTTCCACATGCCCATTGAGTTCAACAGGACATCTAGGTATACTTGCACTGTATAGGACTGCAGCACAGCCTGCAAGTGTTGGGAGATTTCACTGCTGTTCATTTTATGCTGTTGCAGCCTCTAATGGATAAGAAATACATATCCTGCTGGTGAGCGTGTTCTTCTGCATGTTCTTTTCTTTAGGAGCATTAAAATAGAATTTCCATGTTGCGCAACATATTTTCGTGGAAGAGAAATCCGAAGAAGCAATACTCGGCTCCTGCAGCTATAGGCATTAACAAAGGAAACATCATTTTTCATGATGCTCCTCTTTTTTCTTTTTTTTTTCTTAATCACAAATGACATTTAGATGTATTTTTAAATTCGTTAAGTGACTAGAGCATCTCTACTGCAGTTGGTAGGTGGGGGAAGAATTGCATCATGGTTTAAATTCAGCAAGGTTAGGGAAGGTTTTTATCTCGCCGTTTTGGTGAGACTGTGGTGTGTTTTAGAGCTAGACAGACCCGTTTCAATAATGCATATTCCAAAAAGCTACGCACATTATCTCAGTCTCCTGTGACTAAAATCCAGAGGGTGGCCCTTAAAAATTTATCACGATCTGTTTTATGCCAGCCTGCTTGTCTCCGATGCAATTGTCAAAGTCCTCTGGGCGGTGTACTCCCTTTCTCCAGATGATCTGTTGTCTCTCGCCAATTTCAAGCACAATGGCCCATGTGTCCACACACATTAAGATCTGGCCAGAAGGAATGTATTTTGTGGAGCCAGAGGGTGGTCTTCCTCAGGCCTCATTAGAAGATCCATGAGACCAAATATTGCCTTGAAATAAGGTTTATTCCTTAAATCAGCTTTAGGCAAATGTGTCCAACTAGATCAGTCAGAATGGGCACACTGAGTTAAAGTGTTGTGATAGATGCAATGTGCCCGTTGCAGTTTGTATCTCTTATCAAGTGGAAGCGAACTTGCCTTTTGGAAGAGCTTGTTCGTGTTTGCTGCAGTGATGGGAATTATGAGACATTAATGGAGCACATTCAGAGGGCCATGTGGTGTACAGGTGGGGCACAAATTTAAGAAGTGAGTATGTGCTACTTATGTTGTTCTCAAGCTCCTTAACAAGGCTTTGGAAAGTATTGAGGACTTCAGTGCTCTTAAAATGTCAGGTTCTAGATTCTGGAGGCATCTAAACATGAAAAGAAAGGGAAAAAATTGCAGAACCAATTGCTCCTGAAATGCAGAAATCCAGACACTTGAGAGAAATTTGCATTGTTATGCGTGAATATAAGGGAACTTGTACACTTTCAGTGCAAACTTCAGTGGCTACTAGCCATGATGGCTATGGTCTATGGTACTTCCGCTGTCAGAGGCAGTTTATCTCTGGTCAGCAGTTGTTGGGAAATGTAGGTGGGCAGAGTGCTGCTACAATCATCGTCCTGCTTGTGGGCTTTCCGTAGGCATTTGGTTGGTCATTGTGAGAACAGGATACTGGACTAAATGGGACATTAGCCTGATCTAGCAAAACTCTTCTTATGTCCTTGGGATGCAATGCTAAACACATTTACTAGGAAACAAGCCCCACTGAACTGGGTGGGACTTAATTATGGGTAAGCGTGCTTATAATTGTACTCATATTGGTGTCTATGAGCTTTGCATGACAAAATACAAAGGAAAAGCTGAAAAATGTGCAGAAATGTCAGAATTAGAAAGGCTATCAAGCAATATCTAATTCACACCATTATTTTTTTATTGTGCTTTAAAACTGTCTTCAGTTATTGGTTTCATTCCCCAGTTCTTCTGGAGATGAGGACACACACAATTCTTTCCCAATGATATTTTTATTTATTTGAACCATTTAAAGACCAACATTCACCCAAAACGAAGAACAGGGCTGCTTACAACGATAGCAAAATGCTATTGTCATATTGAAACAATTCTTAAAACCAACTAATAAAATAGAATGTGCAGGAGTGAGAAATAGTTACTTGAAAATACGACCCATTCATTTAGGTGGGACTTTCTTCCAAATAAGCATTAGTAGCCATGCAGGTTTAATCTAAGCCTGCTTTTCCCTGAAAGCAACCTGCTGCCTTTTTGTCTACATGTCCATATCAGTAAAGAACAATAGGCACCTGTCTCCCTTTTTTTTTTTTGGAAGCCTCTTAAATAGTTGGAGATTGATATCAAATTCCTTTTAATCTTTTCTCATATTGCATGCTTTAAAGCTTGGTTGGCCTCCAATTTGCTATACCCTTGTTAAATTAAGGCTACTAAAGAGACCAATTTCTCCAGCAGTGGCCAGTTCCCATGCTATTACTGCTTCCTATGGGCCAAAGTAGACATTAAATTGGAGACGCTTGAATGATCTCTTGATTTTTGTTTAATAGAAAGCCGCCACTGAAGGCTGCCTGCTTAACCAGACCTTAACCCTTCCCCATCCTCATTTTGTCCTTTCAAAATCGTCTTTCTCAAGCTGCTTGGGAAGGCAGGCAGGCAGGCAGGCAAGAGGGTTAATCTGCCCCTTGCTGATGCTCTTCTCTTCTCAGTTGCAATCTCAAAGGCTGGTTCTCAGTATGTATGTATGCTAGTAATAACCAGGCAGTTGCTATATAATACATTGATCCTTTGATAGTGGGAAAAAAGAGGTCTGGTATGCATGAAAATTTATGGACTTATGTGATGATAGGCCACCTGCATGGTTGAATTCCTAGCATCACAATTTGGCTGCATTTGGATATAATGCTAAGCCAAACTGTGGTTTACCACAAGGGCACTGGTGGATATGGTAAGTGCTTTGTACTTTCGTGTTCCTTTTAGCTCCACGTGGCAATTAAGACTTGGCTTAGCATGTGTCAAAAACCCAGATTTCATGGTTACTGTAAGTGCTCTCCTCCTGAAAGGTTTGCTCTTGGCTACAGATTGTGGTTAAGGAGGAAAGAGTTCAAGCACCGCCACGCACTTGGATGACACATTTAGCTGCTGCACCAAGCTGAGCTAAAAGGAACTGTTGTGGCTGGGGGAGGGGGGTGTAGCTTGTTGACGGACCCAACCCAAAGAGTGCTCATTAATGGTACCTCATCATCCTGGAAAAAAGTGACAAGTGGGGTGTCACAGGGTTCTGTCCTGGGCCTGTTGTTGTTTAATGTCTTTATAAATGACATGGATGAAGGAATTGGGGGGATGCCCATCAAATCTGCAGGTGGGTGGGTAGCTAATGCTGCAGAAGACAGAAGTGGGGTTCAGGATGACCTTCACAGGTTGGAGAACGGGGCCCAAACTAACAACATGAATATCCACAGGGACAAATATAAGGTTCTGCACTTAGGCAGGAATAACCAGCTGCACAAATATAAGATGGGGGACACCTGGCTTGCCAGTAGTACATGTGGAAAAGATCCAGGGCTCTTAGTAGACCACAAGCTTAACATGAGTCAATAGTGTGATGCTGCAGAAGAAGAAGAAAACTAATGCTGTTCTGTGATGCATCCACAGAAGTATAGTGTCCAGATCAGGGGAAGTAATAGTACTGCTCTGTCAGACCACACCTGGAGTAGTCTAGATGTGTCCAGTTCCAGGTGCCACAATTTAAGAAGGATATTGACAAGCTGGAATGTGTACAGAGGGGTGCGGCCAAGATGATCAAGGGTCTGAAAACCAAGCCTTATGAGGGAGTTGGGTATGTTTAGCCTGGAAAAGAGGAGGCAAAAAGGGATCAAGCTTGTTTTGTCCTGCTCTGGAGGGTAGGACTCAAACCAGTGGTTTCAACTTACAAGACAACAGAATCCAACTAAGCACCAGGAAGAAGTTTCTGATGGTAAGAGCTGTTTGACAGTAGAACGAACTCTCTTGGAAGGTGGTGGACTCTCTTTCCTTGGAGGTTTTTAAGCAGAGGTTTTGTTGAGATTCTTGCATTACAGATGGTTGGACTAGACGACCCTTGGGATCCCTTCGAACTCTACAGTTCTATTAATCAAGCTGGTTCATGTGGTCCTGGTAAGCCATAGTTGGCTTACTGTGACATGCAAACTAGGCCTTGATATTGATCAGATACAGGGTTGTTGTTACTTTAATATAAAGTAACTTAATCAAGGCTCAGTTCTCAGTGGTAATTCTGGGTTGTACTGCTTGAGAGTGAGTGGTACAAGTGGTTGTACTACTTAATTCACTTGAGAATTAAGTTCACATGAGCTTAATTGCATGCTCCTTCCTACAAAACATTGATTCCACACAAAGCAGTAGCATGTCAGGGAGAACATGCTAGTTTTTGAACTAGAGGGAATATTTTCTGTGGTTGATCTTGCAGTCTGAAGTTGCACAGCCCAGTCACATATTTGCTGTACCAATGAAAGATGGACTGGTGTTAGCTTGCCTGATTGCTTCACTTAATAGCTTTGGCTACTAATGGCTAGAGTGTTCTTTATCCTGTAGATCCCTGATCAGCAACTCATTCTGCTGGCGGGATATTTTCAATAAAAGATGAGCCAGACCGGCACTGCCACCCACCATGGACAGCTGAAAAGTCCCAAAGCCAGAGCCACCATAACCTCCATAGGATCATTTTGCTTCTGGCTTAGGAGTTACCAGTTGAGGTTAAAAAAGTTAACACTGGAGCAAGTTGTCTATAATCTTATTCAGCAGCTAAATAAGTGGCATGAAAGATTAATGTTTTGTCTTAATGTGGAGCAAGAAATGGCAGTAGTACCTGTTTTAGAAGCAATTTTTTAAAAAAACCTGGATGACAATATATTTATAGAAAAGTTTCAAGTAGAAAGTATTTTTGACAAGATATTTAATTAAAGTTTCAGAGGTTGAGCTGACTTTGCCCCCCACAGTTACCACTTCCCAAATTTTACTCACTTGGAGCATTTGGATTTAATTCTAGCTCTTCGGTAATTGAAGTTGTCAGACTTGGCATTAATGGTGTGATTTCTGACAATATGATACTAGCTGGTGAAAATTGCAATATTGCTTCTGCAAAGGGTTGCTAAATTAGCATTGCAACATTTTGTAAAGCAGCCCATCTCTGTTATGAGTTATAACATATAACCTTTTTTTTTCTTACAGTGGACAACTTCACATTTTGCTTCCCCACCCCCACCCCCACTTTAGTTCAGTTGGTAGAGCATGAGACTCTTCATCTCAGGGTCAAGGGTTCGAGCCCCACATTGGGCAAAAAGACTCAACACATTCAGTTGAGATTCCTGCATTGCAGGGGGTTGGACTAGAAGACCCTCAGAGTCCCTTCCAACTCTACAATTCTATGATTTATCTATGATTCTATGAAATATTAAAACATTATTTTAGTAAGTGATTGTGCAGGAACACTGCATGGCAATATACTTTGCAATGTGTCAAAGCAGTTTTCCTTTATTTGATGTGCGTGTTTCCCCCAGTCATTTCTGCAGATCCCTTGTAATGTGTGAAATGCTTTAGTGTCCTCATAAGTCCAGTATGATTAAGCAGGCCATTAATGTTCTCATGTTACATTTTTGGAGAGGGAGAAACAGAGAGAACTTGATTTGCCCAAGGCTGTCCTGGGAGTCTCTTGTTGAACTCAAATTGAACTTTAGTCTCCCAGGCCCAAATCCAGGCAGTTCTGTCTATTGGACCATACTGGATGAGAAAACTGACAAGCTCCCTGTATGTTAGTCCAGGAGAATAAAGAGCTCCTGTGTTGAATTATCATACTGATTGGTTGGTGCTGTTGCAAAGCATGTCTTTGATACTGACAGCATGTGGCATCATTGTGTGGAAACATAGCAGCTGAATCATATAACCATAGAATTGTAGAGTTGGAAAGGAGTGCAAGGTTCGTCTAATCCAACCCCATGCTATGAAGGAATCTCAACCGAATGTGCTGAAAGTTTTCTGTGGCCGCGCCATACCATAGAAATAGGTGTTGGCTTATTGTAGGGTCTATCATCTTAGGATTCTCAACTTTCTTTTTACAGCAAAACCAAACCCAGTTTCTTGCCCACAGGAGTGGTACTCAGCATAATTTTGCTGTGGATACTGGCTGGAGGCTTCAGTGCCTTAGCTTTTGACTTTTTCTGGGACTTGCGATTGCAGAATAGGCTATGCAGATCTGTGTAATGTGAATCGTGTAGAATTCCAGTTGTAGGATACAGCACAGCATGTTTATTTTCAAGTAAGCACCGAACATACATAAACCCAGATGTATTGTTGGTGCAGAAAAATACAAACCTCTTTGTGGGTGGCAACATACTGTGCTTTCTCTTTTCAGAAGAACTAAAAGCAAGAAAATATCCAGTGTTGATTCACCCATAAGGAGCCAGGATACACTGGTCTCCTCTGTATATGTCAAACAAACAAAATTCAACAGTTCCGAATTCTTAGAAAGACTTTATCTCTGGGGTCAACTAAAAATGTCTGATCTTATGCCATGACCTCTCAACATGAGTTTGCAAACATAAACAGGGCTTAGTTATTTGCAATGGAGACCACCTTCTGAATATGATGCTCACATTTTCAAAGCAGCAGCATTACTAAGTAACAGCAGAACCGAATTGATGATAGCCTGGAAGCTTTTCCTACTCCAAAGGCAGCTGTTTTGCTTAGATTACAATGACCGATTAACACCCAACCAATGTCCTACAAAAGGAAGGAATCCGATTTCTTCCGCCTCTCCCAAGTTGGTGTTGGGAGGCAGTACGAAGTAAATTTTTGTTGGATGGCTTGGCACTGTTGTAAAATATTTAAAGCTGGCCTATTTAAGATTGCACGGAAGGGGTACCCTGGATTTTTACCTTCCACTGATCTGTCACTTCACATCAGCTCTCAAGCTGTGGAAGTAGATTAGATCATATGTTTCTGTATTAAAGACTGTTGATATATAGGGCCTTGTCATTACAGTGGTTTTATTAAAGGAGGTTAGTGTCCCCAAGGGGGGAGTTAACATGTAGTGTTATTTCTGCACAGATGCCTCTGTCATTTAAAGGGGTTGTTTAAAATTGTGTTTTAATAGCAGAATGACAAAACAGTGATTCAACCTGGGTTCTGAGGGGAGGGAGAGAGGTTTCGCTTCACAAGATGGAGAGCCAAAAGCTGATATCTGTGTCTTCCAAACTGTGTTCAGAGTTACATTTGGTCCACAAATGGCCATGCATTTTTTTTTTAAAAAAAAAGGGTGGTGAAGAGCGTTAACATTAGAGGAAAGAAGTAGGATGTGCAACAAAATCTTGCAGTGTATGCCCACACCCTAAAAGGAGTGCACCTGCTTGGGGCTCCAGAGAGCTTTGTCATGCTCTTTTAGCCTCATTTGGGGGGGGGGGAGTGTCATCTTCTATAATGACTTCCCATGTTGTGAGCATTAGAGGGTTGGATGCCCAAATCTGAGCATTTTATAGTTATCAGGGAGGATGGAGATGCAGTTATGGAGAGTGATCAAAGGAAAACACCCCTTTTTCATTCCGTCTTCATCAAAACAGCCTGATCTAGTGCAGGGGTGAACATAAGAAGACCCTGCTGGATTAGGCCCATGGTCCATCTCGTTATCACAGTGGCCAATAAGGTGCCTGTGGAAAAATACCCAGGCAGGATCTGAGCACAAGAGCACTCTTCCCTATGCCCGGTGGTTGCAAGGCAGCTGGTGTTGAGAAACATTACTGCTTCCATCCATGCAGGCAGAGTGCAGCCATCATGGCTAGTAGCCACTGATAATTCAATCATCTTTTAAAGCCTTCCAGTTTGGTGGCCATCACTGCTTCCTGCGTGAGTGAGTTCTGTAGTTAACTATGTGCTGCATGAATAAATACTTTTTTATCTGTCCTGAATCTTCCAACATTCATTCCCATTGGATGCCCATGAATTCTAGCATTATGAGAGATGGAGAAAAACTTTTCTCTATCACATTTTCCCATGCCATGTGCATCTTCCTACCCACTTATTTGTTTATCACATGTATAATATCTCTCTCCTTTCTGCCATAGGGTGGTTAGCCAAATATTCCCATGTAGTTGGAAAAGCTAGCTCTCTCGATCCACTTTGTATTATCCTTTTAGTTTCATCTAATTTGGGAGGGGGGGTTGGCCTACAGAGTGTAGACTATAAAGCATCTTTTGGCTGTCACCTCTCTCTTAGGGACTAGGTTGTGATGCCATTTTACCACAGAGTGCCTAGAGCCACTTAGGTAATTGAGCACACCTGACCTTTGCTAACTTTTGAATGGCTGATGGAGAGATCAAAGGAAATCCCTGAGCTATGAGCCAGCTAAATATTCTCTAATGTGAGCCTCTTGTCTTGAAAATACATTGGTGCAGGCTTTAGTCAAGTTAATACTCAGCATGCTATAGCCTGCGGGTGCTCTCACCGGACACCTTTGTGCAGGTTCAGGGGCTTAAGGGCACACAGGTGTGGGGCTGGCATCCCCCCAAACATGAAGGCATCTCTTCAATGGCAGGAGAAGGTTGATGGCAACTTGACCTTGTGGCTACTAGAGAGAACTCTGCATCAAGAGAGGGCCTGTCCTGCTTCATTCTTGCATAACAAATCTCATAATTGCTGCAAATATGATACAGAGCCATTTTTGTCTATTCCAAAATGGCTTAGGAGAGCCCCACTCAAATGCAAACATGTCCACCCCTTTAGAATCTTCCCATATCCTGTAAAAGCTTAAGTCTCCCTCTCCCTCCCCCAGTCTGCCCATTCTTTAAAAAAATTTGCATGCTATTCCAACTATAGAAACCTTTATGGGGTGCATACATTTGTGAAAAGCCTTAGAAGGACAAATTGAAATCTGAACTACAACTGCTTGTGGGATAAATTCCTGAGGGGGCAGCATTCCCAAGTGGAAAGAGTGACAATGGCAACCGGTCGGAATTCTTATAGGATCACTTCCTACTAAGAGTACACATTTCTTTCGTAATGAAGTATTGAAACAAATGGAGCCCATTTGCTCTGTTCACGACTATTATAAATTGTGCTACTCACCCTTCACGAGCAGGTCCCAGGGCAGGTTGCAACAATTTAAAATTTAAAATGGTTAAAACAGGTTACAATCACAGAAATAGGGTCTTGAAAAAAAGACACCTCAGGTGTCAAAGGCAAGGGTAAAGACATGCATCTTCATCATTCACAAAAGGCTTTATGGTGAAGAAGCCAGATGAACCTCTGTGGAGAAGGAATTCCACAACATGGGGCTGCCACAGAGAATGCTCTCTCTCGTGAACTTGTGAGCAGAGCTTTTTTTCCGGCTGGAATTCACCGGAACTGAGTTCCAGCACCTCTCTGTGCGCCAAAGGGTGTGGTCACCACGGCAAGTTCTGGCACCTCTTTTTCTAGAAAAAAAACAACCCTGCTTATGAGTGAGGTGGAACTATTAAGAGGGCCCCTTCTCCTGATCTTAACACTTGGGAGGGTTAGGTGGGAAGTCAGCCATCTTTCAGATATTCCGGGCCTTAGTCATTTTGTGCTTCAAACACTAATTTGAGAAACTTGAATTGGGCCCAGAAAAGCATTTTTAATCCAGTCCACACTGTCTCCCCACCTTCCCCATTTACTTGTACTGAACTTACCGGTATTTTTAGTTCATCATTAGAGAGAGAGAGAGACTAGTATTTGGAGTGATCTGTGGATCAGCCTGTGAGTATTTTTAAAGTAGCCTACATTCGAGGAACCCCACCCCCCCCGGTCTAAAGTTTAGCAGGTCTTAATCTATTGGATAGATAGGCAATACATAGAATCCCTTGTGATTTCATGCCAGTTGGATGGAAAACACAGAAGTGACCATCAACAAAAGAGTTGGTGTGGCTCCCATTGGAAGCAAAACGGATGCTAATAACTGAAACTAGTTCAGTAACAATGAAAATGGCTGAGATGTTGATGAATAATTAAATAAAGTGAATGGAATGGCTGGGTTAAGTAGGGAGAGGACTCAAGGACTTAGCCTCCAAGAGGAGGCAGTATCTCACTTAGAGTACGGATAAACACTCTATTGCACTGATTCCTATATTCCTCCCTCTCTGGGGATGGGGTGCATGGAAGCATAAGGCTCATCCTCCCTCTCCTTTCTGGTTGCATGTACAAGACCTGTATGTTCACTATTCATTGTGATCGCCTTTGCTTGTGGATCCACCTTGCGCATTTTCTCTAATGTGCTAAAAGTCAATAAAGTTGTGTGCAGCTTGTTGCTGTATCAGTGATTTAAAAACCTAGGAAGCTGCCATATATCAGGTCAGGCAGTTGGTCCCTCTAACCCAGTTTGTGTATTCTGACTGGCTGTGCTCTCCAGAGTTTGGGGCCCAGATTTCCCCCATCACCAGCTCCATGAACCTTCCGCAAGTAAAAGTGGATTGAATGTGGTGCCTTCAGCATGCAAAGCATTGCAGCTGAGCTTTGGCCCTTTCCCTGATTGCATTAGAAGAGGATTAGAACAGTGCATCTCTTGAGTCTTTCCTTAATCCACTCACAGAGCAATGATTATCAGAACAAAGTGATCATTTTGAAGTTCCTTTGCCCCAAATTGTTTTCTTTGCTGGTTCACTATGATACAGAATTTGTTTTCGTCGTTGTTGGGTTTTTTTTTAAAAAAAAAAACCCACCGAAAATTCTTCGGCTTAAAAACAAACAAACGCACACAGAAAATGTAGCTAACAATCTGTTGCAGGGGGAGCATGAGCAGTACCAGATTCCCTGAGCAGACCTAGGATTCTAAATACAGTATGAGGCAATTAAGTCCTAAAATTGAAAGGTTAAAAAGATATTTTAAAAAAAGTTGAGGGATTTAATTCCAAAGCTACTTACACTACCGTGAAGACATAACCGGCAGGAGATATTTGGCACAGCCTTCTCCACCCTCGCTGGTTAAAACAACTGTGCTCACTTTATCATAAAGTGGCTTCTTCTTTTGTCTTACGTGCAATGAAACTTTCTGACTAAGCAAAACAATGAACTTTCAGCTCTCGTTCTCTCTTTTATGACACGGTGGTGCTTTTGCTTTCCTCAGGTTCAATGCAAGTGATGAATAAGACAAGGAGGATCATGGAACAGGGAGGTGCTCACTTCATCAATGCCTTCGTGACAACACCTATGTGCTGCCCGTCCCGCTCCTCAATTCTCACAGGGAAGTACGTCCACAATCACAACACCTACACCAACAATGAAAACTGCTCCTCTCCATCTTGGCAGGCCCAGCATGAAATTCGCACGTTTGCGGTGTACCTCAATAACACAGGCTATAGAACAGGTAAGACCAAAATGGGTGAGCTGCTTCCCTGGTAGGTTTTTCAGCCCTATGGCTCACCCCTGAGGCTATCAACTTTGGCGCTTGAAGGAATACAATGCATAACTTCTCCTAGTCGCTTGTCATCTGCCCAACAAACCCAGATTTCATTTATGCAGAGATAGATCTCCATCAAACTCATTAGATATCGCTAGCATTGGGATGAGGAATATGACAGAAGATATTTTATGTGTCTTACTATGAAATAAGGTGAAATAGGTACTGGGCACGTGATCAAGGGACCTGAGTGATAGGTGTGACCCATGGCAATAGTCCACCAACCAGAGGGATGGCAGAGAAATTTGGTCTGGTTAGCATTTTAATGTCAACCTACCTAATTGACACTTCCTAAACCAATATGTGAACCAAAACATAGTTTTCCTTTGAAATTCGCACTTCTCTGAATTTTCTTATGCATTCTCCAGGTGTGTACAAAATGCATATATTAGGGGAGCATGTGCAAAAATTAGTGAAAGCAACATACGAAAGGGGAAAATGCTTGTAAGTGTAAGAAATGTGTCTATTTGGGGAAATGAGTACTTACGTAAATGCTGTCGAAATTTGCAAACGGATGTGGAAATGTGATTAGCTGAAAATAAGATTAGGGATGGGGGAGATGAGAGGAACTTAAAGAAACCAAAATGGACAGATTCATCCATCATTACTACCAGGAAGTGCTTCTGCTCAAGTCTGGTTTGAAAGGAGTGAGAATTGCACAAGATCAAATGAATGTTGTTACACAACTCCTGTTCCTTTCAACGCCACTTGGGCAGAATGCTTGTAGATGGGCATTTTAGTTTGCATGTATGGAAAGCGATAGCATTTGGACTTCTGTCTTGGGATTCAAACTATCTTAGGCCAGTCTTGATTACTTTAGAACAGAGGTGTTAACTCAGATGGGTTTAGAGCAGGCATAGGTAAACTCGGCCCTCCAGATGTTTTGGGACTACAACTCCCATCATCCCTAGCTAACAGGACCCAGTGGTCAGGGATGATTGGAATTGCATAGCTGCCAAGTTATCCCTTTTTTACAGGGATTTTCCCTTATGCTGAATAGGCTTCCTCGCGAGAAAAGGGAAAACTTGGCAGCTATGGAATTGTAGTCTCAAAACAGGGCCGAGTTTGCCTATGCCTAGTTCAGAGGCTCATATTGTTTACCCAGCACCTGTCTCTCATCCATTCTTTATTCACTCGTTTTGATGGTGGAGGAACACATGGGTTAGCTTTTTAAAATAAATAAATACCAGTCGTCATCCAATCCCGTACTGCCTTTCTTCCTCATCTTGCCTGCTCAAACAGCACATCTCTAATCACCAGCTTCCCCTCCCCTGGGCCTGAACACTACCCTTGCAAATCCAAAATCTCTATCATCTAAGCCCCTTTCCTCCATACCATTGCTTTCTCTCCAAAATTGTCTTGAATTTGGTCTACCAAAATAGCTGCCAACATCCATCATGCCTCTCTAGAGCTCTCTTGTTTTATTTCCTTTATGGCAGAGGAAGCTGCAACTACCACCTGCATTTTGAACTATTCCATTGAAGTAGCTTGTCACCAACAGTACCCTGAATCCAGGGTGGGGCTACACCATAGCTGCCAAGTCTCCTGTTTTCCCTGGGAAAACCCCTTTTTTCTTACCTTTTCCCGGTGGTCCCCCGTATCACTTCGTCTCCCGTTTTTCTCCATTATTTTCTCCTGCCGGTGGCCATTTTTTTTCTTTCCGATTTGCCCTTCTATGGGCACCAAATAGATTTGCCCTTCTATTGGTGCCCATAGATGGGCGAAGCGACACCGGAAGTTGTGTCAGCACACTTCCTGACATGCATACAAGCGACTTTTGAAGCCGCCGGCGGCCATTTTGGGTGCCCATAGAAGGGCAAAGCAACACCAGAAGTTACATCGACGCAACTTCCGGTGTAAAATGGCTGCCGGTCCCGGATTTTGCAGTCCGGAACTTGGAAGGTAAGGGCTACACGCAAGAAGAAAACACTATAAATAAGTCAGAAATTAAATCATTATAACAAAAGAAAAGCAAAACACTATGGAAAATTGCATAGAATTTTATTTTGCTCTCCAGCGCCATCTGATGTTGTATGTTTATAGCACATTCAGAACACTGTTTTTTAACTAATGTAGCTGAGCCTCCAGTCTGGTGGTCTCAGAGCCATTGTTGCAGTTCTGCAGCATTGAGAATTACAACATTCAAGGCTTGAGCTAATGCCCACCACTTCTTTGGAGCAAACTCTGGATCCACATTTCTGTCTTGCAGGCTGGCAGGAGACCTTGTGATTAACGTAGTGTAATCATTGTCATCTTATGTCAAGTCAAGCAGGTGTGTTTTCATACCATTCTTGTGTCTGAATGCTATTTTGGGAGGTGATGAGCAATAATTAATACTTATGCTCTGTGGAACAATAGAGTTGCCTGTCTAGACTGAAGCCTTGAGGTGTTACTGCAATTTAAAAGTTGACTAGTAAACATAGTAACATTACTTTCTAGCTTCTCGTGTTGCTTCTACTCAGCAGCCAGACTAGGAACATGCCTTCAAACAAATTAGATCATTTCCTTGCTTTGTTCTGCTCAGATAAAGACCCTGAATTAGTCTGTGATGGAATAAATTGAGGGAAGTGTGGACACCCTATTACTCTGTAGCTGTTTCCTTTTGTTTAATAAGGGCATTAATGTTTTTGTGCCTACAAAATGTGCCACAGACAAAAGTTAACACCTGCTTTTGTCCTTTCCATGAGTACTGGATTTGTTGTTGTTTGATCATGCCAAACCCAGCTGTCTGAGCGTTCTGGAGCCAAATTGTGAAAAACTGTGTCCTGCTCACTCACAGCTCTGAATTCCTAGCATTGATTCTAGGTGAATAAGTTCAGGTACAAGTTACGTTGAATATGCAGTGAAAACTCACCGGATATTGAGCTGCACCTTGCAAACCATCTTTTTAATTTGGATGTGCTCTTATGCCTTTCATTATGTCACGGTGCAAATGAGCTGCGCAAAGTGGCTTTTTGCAAACCTTCCTGTGCTGCTTTTGGAGGTTGAGAGAGAGGAACAGCACTGGCTGGGTGGGGGAAGCAGTTTCCATTGAATGAAAACTGCTTCCTGCTCCTTGAGCAAAGGTGTGTTCCTACCATCCATCAGCTGATGGGGCGTTTGAAACAAACCTTACGACATACCTTGCTCTAGCAAAGAAACAATTGGGAGCCCACCCTCAGCTCCTGATTGTACCTTTGAAACCCTACCTTTACCCATCCCATACCTGGTGCCATGTATTATTTTTTGTTTTAAGCTGTTTTTAAAATTGTGTAATATTTTAATATTAATGTTATGTTTCACTTGTTGTAACTTGCCCTGGGTAAAGAGTGGGTTGTTGATGATGATGATGATGATGATGCACACTACATCAAACTTGGCATGGTGGGCCAAGTTAGGTCTGCAAACTGGTGGTTCCACACCTAGATTTTGGAACATATAAACAAAATCTATTACAAACCTCAGGCTAATTCCAAACTAATAAAGAGCAAAACTCAGAAATAACAAACACCTGATTAAAAGCACAATATCTATCATAATCTATAACATAATACACAAACTGAGCATCCAATAGTACAATAATGCCAAAAAAAACCCCAACTTATATCTTATCAGTTAAAGCAGAACAGTAACATGATTGTACCATGTCGAAATGCTCCAAATAGAGGATATGTTGTTATTGTTGTTTAAAAGGCTGTGAGCTATCTGTTTCATTTCTTCTTTCTCCTTCGATCACTGTAGAGTAAATAAAGTTCACTGTAAGCTTTTCTGATTTCTTTTTCTCTGTGGTCCCTGTAGAGCACAGAGTGCATTTAGGATTTCATCAGGGAATTCTCACGCAGGCAGAATCATTCTCAGCAATGGGCAATCATTCTGTCACCACCAGCTTAAAGAACATCTGCACAGCCACCAAAAATCAATGGATGATGTCATTGGACTGCTGTGTTGCACTTAGCCAGGGGATCAGAAAGCACTCTCTGAATGCATGTTTTGCATTCTTTCAGAGCGGGCCTTCAACACTTCTTTTACTCATCTCCAGCATTTAAAACTCCCATTGTACTAGGCACCTTTTGCGACAAGGAGTATCATTAGTGCGAGCAGTTTCTGAGCTCTGGGCGCAGTACTGCGCCTAACATTTCAGATTAAAACTGCAGAGTGGAAGGAAAGGAGGACCTTTTTCTGCCTCCCCACTTCCAGCCACTCTCTGAAGGCTGGAGAAGAGATCCTCTTAAGAGTATTGGGGGGGGGGCAGGCAGGGGAAGCATGACTTTGTTTTTTGCAGTCTTCAGATGAGGACTAGGCCATGAGAAAAATGAACATAAGATTCTAGCTGCAGTTATTCATTTTCAGCTTTGTATTCTTATAAAAAAAAAAGTGCACCTAGGCATTCTGTTGTTGCACCCATGACCTAGGTTTAAGGTGTCATTTAAGCTCCAGGCTTTCATATCCCAGTTTCTAACGCTGCTCATCTCACTTGGGATTCCACTGCAGCAAGTTTTGTAGTCACTTGGAAATGGGGAGAGTTGTGGGGAAACACATCATGACTGTTTCTTGCCCCCTGACTCCGACTCCATTGCCATCGCTTCCTGCTCCACCACTACCACCAGCTGGTTGAGGTCCTTCCCCCTCCACAGAGGCTCTGCAGGAAGGGCAAAGGAAAGAGCTGCCAAATTGGCTTCCCCCTCTCTCAGACTCGGGGATTGAAAGGGGGGGAGCTATGTCTTCCATCCCTGAGTGCTAGCCTTCAACCACCCCCTCTGCTTCATCACCTTCATCAACCTCCGCTCAGGAATGCAAAACCATGCCAGATCCTGATGAAGCTGAGGGGCACATGACACCTTTTGCATCTGGCTCTTTCATCCCACAGCCACCATTTTGCATTTGGTTCCAGTTGGTGGGCCTTGAGCTTCTTAGTAAACAAACTGTTCTGTAGCTCTCCTTGGTACAGCCCTGATCAGAGACAATGGAATCCGATATTCTGTTCCCTGCCCCACACTGCCTTGTCATAGTCCTTCTGTGCTGATTTGTTTTTCAAAAATTCAATTCAACCCTCAACTTAGGTTCATAATGCTTAAAAAACTTTGAATGAACTCCTGCATGGACTGTTGTCTTTAGCCACTTCTCCTGGATGCTTTTAACATTGTCTTTATTTTTACTTTTCTGTGGTCAGCATCGCAGCCAGATACTAACAAGGAAGTGCTTCTTCCATCACAAGTTGTCTTGCAGCTTTTCCAATTCTGCTTTCCATTTGCTATCCCTGGCTCCACCCGAGTGGATGATTGCAGATTAATTTTGTCCACAGTGATCATCTTTTAACCTGTTCCTTTATTTGCACTGTGGCATTTCCTTTCCCGGTAGCAATAGCAGCAGAGGTTTCGAAAGAAGAAGAAAATCCAGGCAGATGCAGATGCAGCCAGATTTAATATTGTTACTGCTACCAGCAGCGGAGAAATGCTACTTGGTGCGGTCATGTTATCCTCACAACAATTCTGTGAGGTGGGTTAGGCTGAAAGACAATGACTGTCCCAAGGTCACCCAGTGAGGTTCATGGCTGAGTAAGATGTTGGCCACTGGCCCTGGTCCAACACTCTAACCCTACACTGAATTGGTATACAAATATGTACCCACTTGTTGCATTCATAAAAACAAAAAACAAATTTGCAACTGGCATTATGCTGGACACGATTGGGTAAAACAGGTTTTGTTGAAGACTATAGAATACTTTACCAGGACCATTTCTGCATGAATGTTGACTGCTCTCTTTAAAAAAAATATGCCTGTGTGATAAGAGGTAGCCAAATATTAAGGCTTTGAGGTCATATCTCCATATTTGATATATACAGTGAGGAATTGTTCTTGTGTGCCAAAGGACCCTACCCATATACAGTAGAGAGGTTCCTGTATTTTCTTGGGTGCTGCGCTGGAAGTTGCACAGGAAAGCAACTTAAGTAAACATGTCAAGTTAAAAGTTGAAGGTTAGTCTGTGGAAGATCTGCCACTTTCAGGCTGAGTCATCGGTGCATTAAAGAGTGGCCACTCTTGGATCAATAGGGCGTGGCAAAAGAAGACTGAAGGAGGAAACAAAGGACTCATTGCAGTGAGGATTTATTGGTGTCAAAAAACTGTTTCTCCTAAAGCCTCCTTATATAAACATTTACAAAAGGAATGATCTGCATGGGTTTTTCTTTCTTTCTTGTTGGTTGTATCTCCTTCCAGGAGACAGCATTTAAAAGGAGGAATGTGACTTGGGAAGATAGGTCTGTTTCTTGTTCCTGGAGTCAAGAATAACACGGTGTTCAAGTGGGAGCAAGGACATAGCTGATAAGGAAGCAGGATCTTGGCATGAAGGGAAAGAGTCAGGGGTTGGTAGGTCATTAGGGGGCTGGCAATATGCTCGTGGGACTGGTTAACTCAGCTTCTTCTTCAGAATCCCCAACTGGCTTATTTTATTTTATTACTTTGTTTTATTCATAAAAATTATACACCTCTTGATTGTAAAGAACCACAAAGTGGTTTAAGTGCATTATATATCCCTTCCCACAGCAAAAAGCCTTAAGAGCCAACAAAAAGATTCAGTAATAAAAATTACTGTACATAGGCATGTGAACACACTTAGAATTCAACAACATAGAAGGGTTCGTCCTTCTCAACCATCGGTGCATGGGGAAACAAAAACAGCTTCCGCATCATGAACAACTTGAGAAAGTTGAAAGTTGGTGCCAGGTGGACCACCCAGGGAAGAGCATTTCCATAGTTTGGGAGCTATTACAAAAAAGGCCAATTCTCTTGTCCCCACCCCCTGGACCTTGGTGGTGGTACACCAAGAAGGGCCTCAAATGATGAGCTCAGCATCCTTGTTCATATGGGGAAACACATCTCTGTAAGTATTGGGTCCCAAGGCTTTTAAAGGTCAAAAACAGCACTTTGAATTGGGCCTGGGAACTTTGTTGAGCTTTCCTGCAAGGGTTCCTGTTTCCTCATTGGATAAGGTCTGGTTAGACCGATAATATGAAGGAGTGATGATTTATTTTTAATCTTTTTAGGAAAAGTTGTTATCTGTATTTTTGTCAGGGCTGGACTGAACCCCCCACCCCCACCCCATCCAGGCTTCAACACAATTTTGGGAAGAGGAATGCAAATAGTTTTTGCCCCACATACAGGTGAAACTCGGAAAATTAGAATATCATCGAAAAGTGCATTTATTTCAGTAATGCAACTTATTATTTTTTATTTTTATTTTTACAAATGCTTTCTTTTGGAAATTCCACAGTAATAAAACAAATAGTTAAAATAATACAAAATTAAACATCGCTATTACATTTCATTAATTACATTCCATTTATAATTGACCCGCCTAACGACAAATAATTACATTTACAACAAATCAAGACTTGACATATCTTGCTTTGCATGTCATCAATCTATCTCATATATTGGTTTCACCTTTTAAATTGCGTTACTGAAATGCACTTTTCGACGATATTCTAACTTTCCAAGTTTCACCTGTATCAATTTCACCTGTATTAATTTTGTGACAGCAGTCACGAAATTAAAAGACGCCTGCTTCTTGGGAGAAAAGCAATGACAAACCTACACAGCATATTAAAAAGCAGAGACATCACCTTGCCGACAAAGGTCCATATAGTTAAAGCTATGGTTTTCCCAGTAGTGATGTATGGACGTGAGAGCTGGACCATAAAAAAGGCCGATCGCCGAAGAATTGATGCTTTTGAATTATGGTGCTGGAGGAGACTCTTGAGAGTCCCATGGACTGCAAGAAGATCAGCCCTGAGTGCTCACTGGAAGGACAGATTATGAAGCTGAGGCTCCAATACTTTGGCCACCTCATGAGAAGAGAAGACTTCCTGGAAAAGACCCTGATGTTGGGAAAGATGGAGGGCGCTAGGAGAAGGGGACGACAGAGGACGAGATGGTTGGACAGTGTTCTCGAAGCTATGAACATGAGTTTGACCAAACTGCGGGAGGCAGTGCAAGACAGGAGTGCCTGGCGTGCTATGGTCCATGGGGTCACGAAGAGTCGGACACGACTAAATGACACAACAACAACAACAGCAACAACAACAAGCTGTAGGTTTTCTTTTCCTTACTGTTATATGTCACTGATGCAAGCATGCATAAGTTTACCATAAGATCAATTAAGCAGAAAATGCAATCAATTAAACACAGTGTGTTGTTCCTGTAAAATACTTTCCATGGGACCACAGGTTTTTTACGTTCACCAGCCACTGCTAATGTGCGGTACCTAATAGTAGATAATATTGCTAGAATAATAACTGAATTGTAACCTTTTGCAAATAAGTGGTTGATTGTAAAGGGAAGAAAATTGCTCAGAGTCAAAGAGACAAAAGGGCAAATAACGGAAGTATATTATCGAAGGTTGCAGAATAAGTCAGAGCCAGGAATAGGGACTCTGGTTTCTGAGTCACAGTTCGCTGTGCTGACTCCTAACCACTGAAACCAGATCTATTCCCACTGGGACTTCTATGTTTATGCTGTATGCATTACAGCTGAGGTAAAAAGAAGAAGGCCTGAATTCAACATTGAACCAAGAAAGGGGTGTTTTATTCTGCAGCAAATAGTCCTAGAATGACTATAAATGATACCTGGAAGGTAGATTCTGAAGCATGCAACATCAGAATTGTGCTGAGGGGGTCCTAATGGTTAGAATCTAGCCTGTACAGCTCATTTCATGTGTAATCTTGCAAAAAGTGGAACTTACAGGGTGGAATTCAACATAGTGCTAAGGGAAATGTTCTGTCAGCAGAAGGATTTGTATTTGCAGAAGAGGATTTCCCCAACTGTCCTTCATGCCCCCTAAATATGATCTAGGGGATCCTACAACCCTCTGGAGGTTTTGGGAGGGTGTGAGGTGCACATGTGGGAGGGGAATGGGAAAGTCTGTTGCAGAAATACTTGCACTGATGGGAAGCCATAGTAGAATGCTAGCCTTTAATCCAGACTTGCTATGCATCCAGACCAAAAATCTTGTCATACAGCATTCTTGTTCATTGCCTCATAACTAACATTAGCATATTTTCCATGCATGTGTTTTTCCTTTACATTCTCTTCCCCCGCACCCCTTTTAATTTATATTTTTCCAGCGTTTTATAATAATGAACAACACATGCTAGAGATACCCTCTCTGCATGTGGGGGGGGGGAGTCCCATCAAATAAATACTTCAGAAAGCAGGTCTCCAAAATCCATGGAAAAGAAATTGATAACAATATCCAATGGGAAACCCATTCAAGAAAGGGGGGGGAAATACGCAATATATTATCATTCCTTACCCAACAGCAGTAAATTGCTTCATTACGGCCTGACCCTTACCCAGTGTGTGTTAAGATAAATGGTTTGACCTTTTGTAGAAAGCAATTGATCAGAATAGGAATTCTCAACTAATACATATCTTCCTACCGAAAAGTAGCAACAATAGATTTATGTCTCCTCCACTGGCTCAGAATCCTTGGGGAGAGATCCACTAAAAGCTATACAGCTGATTGATTGATTGATTGATTGATTGCTAAGCTTGATATTTACCATTGATGTGTATTGAAACACTTTTGTTAACATCATAGAACTGCAGGAAAACCTAATCTAAAAGCCTTTTATAATCTAGTTTGGTTTCTGCTTTAATAACCGTAAAGATGTCAACCATTCTTCTCTGTAAGAAACTACGGTAGCTGCTAGCCCTCCACACTGTTAGGTACCCCATTAACGATCTGATTCCTGTGAGGAATTAGCATGGTGGGTCCCTCACGTGCCTCAATATATTTGATGATGTACCCTGAAAAAAAGGGAGACAGCCGGGATGTATCCATATCTATAAAAATGAAGCTAAAGAATCAATACAAACATTTAATGCTCCCTTGCCACACTGCCAACCATTATGTCTATTTTCTTTCTCCCCCCCCCTCTTTATTTTTACCTGAATATATCTTTGCTCAGTGTATTTTTAAATTGTCTTAAGAGGCTTCTCCTTTCATTTTTCCTCCATTGGTAATGCATTGTTCTGAAGGGATGCCAGCACCTGCCTTTAAAGAATAATGCTTTCTCATATTGATTTATCATTTCAGCCAAGAAGTAATATTTAGTTTGGTATTTGCAAAGAAATGGGATTCTTATCTTGAAGCCGTCAGAACAGTAAAAACCTAAGCAGGGTATTTGCCCGTTTGTCAAAGGCTTTCTGCAATCCATGTTAGATTTAGATCTTATGGAGACTGCATTACTAAAATAAAGAAACAGAAAAGGCTTTGTTGCATTATTGAACCCATGACTTTTTCGGAAAGATGATATATTTCCCTTGAGAATACGAGCAACTTATAGAAGCCTAATAATATACTCTGGCCCTGGTAAATATGCCACATTCCCAGCTTTGATCTTGTTCTGCCATTAACATGCGGAACTGCTGTTGGAAATTTGGAAGGTGGAGCTACACGTTCCATATGTGTGTTTTTGCCAGAGTTTCTTCTTGTGGGTGTTGCGAAATGCAGCTGCTGAGGATACAGTTTGAAGAGGGAAGCTGTCATGGGATGAGAGCTGTCATTTCCCCCACAAAATAATCACTGCCATCCTTCTGATTTTACCTCCTGTCAGGGAAAAGCTACAGTTCCTCATGTTTCCTTTTCTCTACCCCACAGTTTGAGAGATACTTTCAGTTGGGAAAAGCCATTGGAAAAATAGGAAACCCCTCTCCTCTAGCATTCATCTTCCCCTTCAAATTACTATTGCAGTGCCAAATTTGAATTTTGTAACACAAAATTAAGAATCATGGGAACTACATTGGACCCAACATTGTTCTGCGCTCACAATGACCCACTTTGCATAAGCTAAACCATGGCTTAGCATGAACCTGTGAGTTCCTGGAATGGAGATCATGGCTGCTGTGCTCCTTACCCAGTCCTCTTGTTATGCTACCCAGGACCAAGCCATGGTTTGGTGTAGCGTGTCATTTGAACCTGAGCTCCTAGTTTGTCTTGCTCAAGACAAATCAGGAGCTGTAACCAAGGATTACTCTTGAATTTACTGCTCACAGACAAACCAGGAGCCCCAGGTTCAGACAAGCCAAAGGCTGCAGGGCAGCCAAGGAAGGAGTGCAACTGCTGCCGTGATCTCCTTTCCAGGAACCTTCACACTAATGCATCCACACTAAGCCAAGGTTTAGCTTGGTATTATGTATGAACTGAGCCAGGAGTAACTCAGTGAACTCAGTGAGACCTAGTGGGACAAGGAGAAGGGCCTTTTGGTTGTGCCCTTCGCCTATTGGTTGTGCCCTTGGCTGATTGTGATTCATTAGCTTGTATTTGAAAATTTATTGTTTGGTGATGATGTATTAATAAGCCCTAGCTCATTAATACATCTATAAGCAGCTATAGAATTGCATTGTAAAAAGGGTGGTGCTGTGTTAGCATGACCTTCATTGTGCCAGGTTTGGAGGCAAAGCTGGCAAGTTGCAAGACTTCCTTATAGAAAGTGTAGCTATATAGCAGCTTACTCTGTTTTATTGAAGAAGAGCAGGGTATTTTAATGCCTTCATCATCACAGAGGTATCTGTGGAGGGGATATATTGATTGAAAATGTTTAGCCAACCAGATTGGTAGTTGGATTCCTATTGAAGATATTTGGCAAGCCAACATGACAGTGATGTGGAATTGAGGTCTAGAGTGATCATTCTGTGATACTGTACTATGGATACTGTGGACAAAACTGTATTGAATTAATTCTTTAAAAAAATTAAATGAAAAAACTTGAACAAAACCCTGGTTAAGCATACTTACCCTTCTCAAAGAACCATGCCTACTGCTGTTTCCAATCTGGAGACAAGAGCGTTTTGGGAACTAACATGGAACTGGCTCTACATATCCTGTTTGGCTTCTCCAAACCTCTTAATTTCTTTGCAGGAACAACTTTCCTTGAGTAATACACCCCCAGGCACTCCCTAGTTACATTTTGCTTCGCTTTAGTCCTCAAATTTTGTTTCATCCCTGTTGAGCCCTTGCTTCAGATGCTACTCTAAGCTCCAGAGTTTGAAACTGGAATGAAATTTCAACTAAATCTTGTTCCTTGTGAATCCTGTAATCAGTAAATACCCTTTAGCATACATTTATGGAAAGGAAAGGGCAACTTGGAGCAGTTTTAGGTTTTCATACCTTAACTCACAGAGAAACATCAACCAACATTTATAAAAACATAAATGTCTGTGCTTCTTGCCAAAGTTTCTCCAGAAAGAAGCTACTTTAAAATGTCACGGTATCTTACAGTTCCTTGTGTCTGAAAGCGACTTCTGGGAGGGTGGAATGTTTGTGGTCAGAAGAACCAGTCAGACTCTTAATGGGTGGGAGGTTTCTCTTAATTGAGTTCATTAAGACTATACTGTCTCCTTTGTCTATTTATTTATAAACCCATGTTTTTCCTAGTGTGTCTTCCAAGTTTATTGCTAAATGGAACAAAACCAATTCTGTTTATAAAGGTACTTTTTACATAACATAAGCTGGGACCTTTCCAGAGTTAAGCAATCTTGTAAAATAAATAAATATTGTGGGCAAAATTATGCATATATATTATTATTATTTATTTAAAAAATAGCCCTGATGTCTGAATGTGGCACTGTAAGTTTGTGAAAAATCTTATCAGCAGACACAGAACATAAAGATTTCTCTGCTCATTGTAGGTAAGAGTCTGCGTAGATGGGTTACATTTCCAGGGCTCAGATAAATTATAAATTGTGGGTTTTTATCCCACTGTTACATTGGACAGAGCTAACAAATTTTGAATGGCAGTTTCAAGCATATTAAATTAAGGAAACATGCAGAATTAAAGGAAGGAAAGATGCCGCCCAAGGCATAGCACTCTGCAGAAATAATTCGCAACACTGTCGATCCACAAAAGCTTGAACTGGCCTTGGTAGCCAACGGCAATTTGTACTTGCCAACATTCCTTCTCTGCTGCTGGGGGAAGTGTTCAGGTCCGTGCCATCTTGCTGAGCCTCGTGGGCAATGTGATCCTGCAACCTCCATCCTGAGCACTAAGCTGGGGATAGCAGGCTTGTCCCTGTCCTGCAGAGCCCTGGAGCCATTCGGAAACCAGTGAGACATTTATATTGCATTGTGCTGGGAGCCTCTTCCCTTCTGCAGGCTCTAAAGATAGGGAGGGTGTTTTCTGCCAAATTTAAAAAGGCATCCGCCAGTAGTCAGCTGAAAAGTATGTTAGTGGACCTCCGTCCAGAGCCAAATGTAATTTTACATGAAATAGCCTATCAAGAGGTGAAAAGTGTAAGGATATTTTGGATGGCATAATGGCACCAGGTGCAAAATCTGCTTAGTATTTTGAAACTTAAATTAAAAAACAAACAAACCACTGTGTACAAGGCAGAGGCAGTATGCGGGACATCATGCTATCTTGGGCTAAAATGCTGCTGAAAAGAATTGCTTTGTTTTGCCATTTGGAGATGTTCTGTTCTCCTGTGCCCAGCAGCTGCTCCAGCCAGAAGCTTAGAGTTGCGGCTCAGCCATTTGTGGAATATTAATTCTCCATCTGTTTAAAAAAAATGGTTTCATTGGTTTTTGGTAGGAAAGGTTTTAATTGTTTTTAGAATGGTTACTTTTGTTTTGTATTTTATCTCATTTTTTTTATCTTTTTGCGCGCTGCTTTGATGGCTTCAGGCTGTGAAGTGGTTTATACATTTGTTAAATAAATAAATGAGAGGCAAGGAGAGGAGTAGGAATAGTGCCAAATGCAGCTGTGTATAGTTGTGATATAATGGCGAGGCACGGAAACCTTCAGATGGCTGTGTTCCAACCTTTCACTGTGGACAAGGATCAATATCCCTATCCATCATCCCTAGATACTGAGGCAAGGAGAAGAAATCTACTCCACTATTCAATTACCCACACATTACTGTGGATTGCACTTAACTCTCTAAATATTGGAAGTGTCTCAGGAAGCAGAGTAACCGGAGAAAGTGTTTGATTCCACAGTCCTTTCTTGGGAGAGCATGGCTGTCCATTTATTGTTTTACTCCAGTATTCACCCACCTGATGCCCTCCAGATGTTTTAGGCTACAATTTCCATCAGCCCCGGCTGAGACTGATGAGTGTCATCTTAAACATCTGTAGGGCACCAGGTAGGTGAACGCTGCTTGACATCATAACACCTTGGCATTTACTTTGCATGTTGCTGTTGTTTTAGTCTGGTTGATGCAAATGACCTAATTAAAGGCAAAGGCAGTGTGACTTTAACGTCAGAGTGATGAACTGGAATTTGTTAGTACTCTTCTGGCTTTGCATGAACTTGGATACAAACTAGCTGTTAGGTACCTGTGCAAAACTCCTATGCCTGCCTGTGCAATGTGACTTGGATTCTTGCATTGTATTTTAATGTATATTAGCTCTTTGCTGGCTGGCTAGTTTCCTTCTTCCTCTTTGCTGCTGGAAAAAGAAGTTGAGCATTGTCATGGAGTGGATGAGGAGATCTGCAGCAGCACAAGGAGTGCCAACTTGGCCCCAGGACAGTGGATGCCTGGGGCCGTGGCTGCCAAGAAGCATGCATAGCCCTGGCATTGAAATTTGTGGGTGCTTGGGCATCCAGTACCCCAGGGAGTTGGCACCTATGAGCAGCACTGAGAGGGTTGGAAGGAAGGTCTTCTGCAGTAGCAGCTGTCAAAGCTGAAAGCTGCTGTAGTACGTGGAACACATACAATTACAAAACAGAAGTATTTTATTAGGGAGATTTAATCCCATAAACAGCACATTGTTGTGCATATCTACTATCTCTTGAGGACTGAGGTGGAAGGAAACCAGTTTTGCTGCTTTGAAGCACCAAGAATGGTGCAGAGTGCTGTTTGGTGATGCACTTGTGACATCTCAAAGCACACACACCCTTCTCCCTGGAAGAAATTGGTGCTTGGATATCTGGAGGCAAGAACATGTGGCATGAAGATGAAGGGAAGCTAGGCTTGGCAATCTAGCTATCTAGCAGGCCCTTGTTTTTAGCTACACCTGTATGCATCTTTATAGAGACTATAGCAATAAAATAGTAACATAATAATAAAATAATAAATACTTTATTGTCACTGTACCACTTGTTTACAGTGAGCTAGTCCATTGGCTGATATGGGTTTATTAAGCAGCTCATTAAAAAAACAGATTTCAAAAGTCTCTTCAAAAATTTCTGAACCCAGGATGGTGTTGATTTCATGACCTCTTGCCCATAATTTTCTGGAGCAGCCCATTTCTCTCTAAGAATACAGAAAGAGGACCAAGAGTGGTTTTCTGATCCCACCTCTTTTGTACAATTGTTGTAACCATATGAGATCTGCATCTGGCCAGACACAATGAGATAACTGCCAGGAGTCCATTCACATTTAAAGGAGTGGTCCTAACCCACCTTCTCTGGCAGTATCAGTAGGTTGGGAGGCAGGATGATCAGGCCAGATGCTGTTGCTTAGGGTTTCAGCCCTAAGTGTCCGGATGGAAATTGCTGAAATGTCTGGGCCTGGGCTGACTCAGCCCCTCTCCCTCCCCACTTCTGGATCACCTTGCTTCAGGGTCTACATCCTGTAGCTGGAAGGGAGAGTGGCACACCAACAGGAGGCTGCCTTATCTGGGCTCAGAGACCCCTCCACCTAATCCAACTCCCCCACTGATTCAAGTCTGGAGTCATTGGGTGTTGAATTACTCTGGTGGAAAAACACCAAGTCCCAGGAAGGACAGGCAGACTAGACAGAACATGCTTCCTAAAAGAGGCCCTGGTCATTGAAAAGGTGTCACGAGTCATTTGCTGTGTGGCAGACAGGATTGTACAGAATGAATGCAATTTACATGCCCATCATCAACTGAAAGGTGAAAATTGTAACTTTTTTGGTAAAGTTTTCCTTCCACGTTGCTAAGAGGGGATCCTTAATCACTTGTTATAGGTGAGCAAGCCAGTGGCCACTTGCAACCCTTGCTGTAAATTTTCTGGGCAAGTTCAGAGTCCCTTCCCTATTCTGTTTTATGCTTAATGCACTGTTAGTGCTAAGTGTTAAAGCATTTGCTTTAAAATAAAATATTAAAATAAAATATGATTGGATAGGGAAAATATGATCACTTTGTCTGCAAGAGCCGAAAACTAAAGAGCTCTATACTATAGCATGATTATCTCCAATACATTTATGTATTGCTGTCTCCTCACAATGTCTCCTCTCCCCCTTTTTGCTTCCAGCTTTCTTTGGGAAATACCTGAATGAATATAATGGTTCCTATGTGCCTCCTGGTTGGAAAGAATGGGTTGGATTGCTCAAGAATTCTCGTTTTTACAACTACACGCTCTGTAGAAATGGAGTGAAGGAAAAGCACGGATTTGACTACTCTAGGGTAGGTTCTTGCTGATTTATTTTCATTTCCCTCCCCTGCCCACAACTGTGGGAACAGTACGGATGCTTTATGATTTCAGTCTAATTAAAGTATTTGTTTCATATTTGAAAGCTGCTGCTGGTAATATAAACTGCAATCCATAAACCTGCTCCTTTAGACTGCACATTATCGTTTTACTTCTGGAGGGATGTATAATTTAAATTTTATTTAGTGACAGCAAGCAGTTCTTAAGCCAGTAAGCACTTCAGTATGTCCTACCAGCTGGGAAATGGATTTGATCGTAGTTTGACTCATGTTCTATTGACTGGTGTTCCCTGCTTTAATTAACACAGAGACATACTCTTGATCTGCTGCATGCATGTGATTAATTCTCTTTATTGCAAAATTGCTGTTTCCATGGTGGTGGTGTGCAGATTTTGAGGGAGTCCTAAATCTGACTCAGTATAGTCCACAAACTCAGTTAGTGTTTTTCTGCAGTGTTATGAAAAGGAGATCAGAGGTTCAGGTTGTGTAATTCTAATTAAAAATATGTTGCGTGGGTGGGTGGGTGGGTGGGTTGGGTGGGGGGGAAGCGAATGAGTAACTTTAAAAACACCTGATTTTTTAAAAATATTCCAATAGGGTTGCCTTCCATTATTAACAGAAAAGAATATAGCGGAATAAAGATATTTGACAACCGCTTTTTATCCAACTAGTCAGAACTAAAGCAGTTAATAAACTTGAATTTAAATAAGGGTTGTTAAAAGGTATGCTTCTGAATCTAAAATATCTGATTAAGGGCAAGGCAACTGCCTTTTAATGCATAATTCATTTAAAACTTCTGTCACATCACAGCAGAGTGTGACAAAGAGAGAGAATTCAGGATCTAGCAAAGGCACAGTATATGTTTAAATGAATTACTCATGACTGTCTCTGAGCCTTCTGTTGTCCATCTGTAAAATTGTAATCCTTCCAAAAATTGTTGTTGTTGTTTAGTCGTTTAGTCGTGTCCGACTCTTTGTGACCCCATGGACCAGAGCATGCCAGTCTCTGTTGTTAAGCAGGTAAATAAATATGATGAGGTCTGAGTTTGAGATTAGGTGGTAGGATAGGAACGAAGCGCATACTCAGACCAATATG
This sequence comes from Zootoca vivipara, assembly GCF_965207765.1. Classification (NCBI taxonomy): domain Eukaryota; kingdom Metazoa; phylum Chordata; class Lepidosauria; order Squamata; family Lacertidae; genus Zootoca; species Zootoca vivipara. Next base: position 75,610,783 of record NC_142590.1, on the reverse strand, counting down.
TTGTGTACATCTAATTGGACTTTCAGCAGCTGCATGGTTAAATTGCTGTGCATAATAACAACACTATGCTTGATGTGACTAAGTGTCTGAAAGTGGAACCCCTTGCTATCTTCTCCAAATATATATTTTCATTAAGTATATTTCCCAGTACCAGTGCAATAACATGACTTCTGAGAGATTAGTTTAATGATCCTTCATTTTGGTAGCAGCATGTATATTTCTGTTTCCAAAAATATCTTCTCCGGTGGCACTAGAATTAGCAACCCATTGGTTGCCCTTTTTGTAATCTCAGGTGTCTGAGTGCCACGTGACGTGTAATCAAAATATAACACAACATTCGTGTTCACTGACCGTCTCTGTCAAGCAAGTCTCTCCAGCATTTTATTACCATTACATTTAAGACTTGTTCCATATAACACACACACACACACACACACACGGATGTCTCAGATTAGTTTGGTTCAGTTCAGGGCTCAACAAGTAGCAGTAAGGCCAGCCCTACCATTAGGCAGAGTGAGGTGGCCACCTCAGCTGGGTGCTGGGAGTTGGGGAGCAGCAGACAAGTTCTGGAAGGACAGAGCTGTCTGATTCTTTCTTAGGGGGGAAGTCTTGACTCTTATAGTGGAATCAAAATGCTTTAAATGTATGGCGTGGATGTGAGCTTGGTAGGGAATTGTAAAAAACAAATCAAAAAAGCATATTTAAAAACATACCAGCCCTTTACATTTGCAATTTTTACAAAAGTGAATAAATCAGGATTTCTCCTCCCACCTCTAAAATTATCGCAGTGTCCCCTCTAGGCTCATAGATGACTTTTGATGTCATTTTGCTGATTTTTCTTCTCTTTCTCACTCTTTTCAGGATTATCTGACTGACTTGATCACCAATGACAGTATTAGCTTCTTCCGAATCTCAAAGAAGATGTATCCTCACAGGCCAGTTTTGATGGTTCTCAGCCATGCAGCTCCTCACGGTCCTGAAGACTCAGCCCCTCAGTATTCTCATCTCTTTCCCAATGCTTCTCAGCACATGTAAGGAAAAGGCAACAAAGCACCAAACCAATTATCTGCATTTCCAAGCAAAGGCATAGCATTCCTGGGAAATCATTTCTGGATCATTTGTGCTTTGGCATAAGTTTATCGCAGGTAGCAGAAATGGAACAGCTTGGCACTTTTCAATTTATAACTTGTAGAAATCTACACAATAAAATGAACAATCCCATCGTTTTCCATTTGCAATTTATGGAAATTCATTCCTCTTTGGGAAAGGCTTTGTAAAGAGTAAGGGGAAAAGAGAGAATGGAACTTGGGTAAATTGGCCTGAGTTTGAGCTTAGGTGGTAGGATAGGGATGAGGCACATACTCAGATCCTATGCATAATTACCTGGGTTCATGTGAACTCAGTAGGACTTATTTTTGAGCAGACACACATAAGATTTATCCATCAGGTGCTTTACCTTCACATGTTTAAGCTTTTCTCCAGAACCTTGAAAACTAGAGACATGTGGTTGCACAATATTGCACCCTTTTAGTCTAGGTTTCTTGATGCAATCCCACATCTCTTCTGCTCTGTACCCTGCTAATACAGAAAAACCAAAATGAGTGGTGTGGAATCATATCACCCCTTTCCTTCACTTGACTTCATTGGATGCCCCTTACTGAAGATGTGTAAGAGGGTGTGTTCAAGTTATGATCTCCTCTGAACACTTCATTTCTCTACATGTTGTACCAGGGAGAAGAGGAAGAGCAGACATGGAGTTGTCCCTTGCAGTAGCAGCCACACATCCCTCTTCTTATCTATTCTTGCCCTCCACAAGGTCTTTCTGCTCCTTTAAACTTAGTTGTATGTTGATGGTATGCAACACAAACTTAGCTTGTGTGTTAAGAGCTTCTTTTAATGCACTGTTCTGTGTGCCTCTGCTGTGTGAAGAAATCAAGGGGGCAGGGATGTGGGACACAGCCTTCTTTACAGTGGCACCCAAACTGTGGAATCCCCTCCCTGGGTTGTGTGTGTGTGTGTGTGTGTGTGTGTGTGTGTGTGTGTAGAATTTTAAATAAAAAAGCAGGCAATAAATGCTCTGTAAATGCAGAATAGAAATGCCAATATAGACCCAATAGCAGTCACTGAAAATTTTGACTTTGGTAGGAGAGAGGAAATAGTTTTCAGTAAGTAATCCTGAGTCTGCTCCAGCATATGCAAAACAATTACTTTTGGATATTTAAAAAATAGGCTCGCATTTTATTTTATACCTGCAGGTTCATATCGCCGACATGTATCATTTTTTGCTTTGGCTGCTTAATAGGCATTTATCCATGATTGTTGGATACTGTAGTGGGTTTTTTTTTTCCAGAGGCAACCACTACTGTCGTCTCTGTAAGCATTTTATTCTCTCCCTCTCTTTTTCCAAGGTCAAATACAATCAGGATTTGTAGTGCAGCCCCCACCTCCAACTTCTGAATGAATTTGAAGTGGTTATTTTTGTTCAGTTTCCAGAATTGTTGTGCTTTGTGTATTTGGCCATAAGACGGACAAATCTGTTAAGTATAAGAGGGTTACGTTTGTAGTAATCAAAGAAGATCGTGGACTTCGAGTGGATTAAGCAGCAGGAGGTTTCAGATGAGCCAGGAAATCACAAAGCATACTGGAAAAGGAATTTGCCAAGCATTTTAGATTCGTTCAGGGCATTACATAGCAACAGTTTCCATAACCATCAGCATTTTCAAAGCGGCAATGGCATTATCCAGCCACAATAACATTCTGAAATCAGAGAGAACATTAACAATGTGGAGAGAATAATAAGCAACCTCTCCTCCCTGAAAGAAGAATACTCTCTTCCCCATCACAAAGCACTTTTTGGACTGCAGCCTTGATATCAAAGCTTCCCACTTGTTAAAACACAATGCAATTCACTTTAGTGTATCTCTCTCTCTCTCTCTCTCTCTCTCACACACACACACACACACAGCACAGGGGGCAACCCTGAATTTGAGTAATGTTATGGTAAGAGCTCAGTGTTACGATAGGAGTTGTGCTCCCCTCTCACAGCATGTTCACAACAGCCTCACCTGCCAGCTTCATTCTGTACAGACCCACGAGTACACGCTAAATATGTGTGCATAATTATGGATGATACTGCTCAAGCTAACTTCCCAAGACCATAAATACAGCACCACTGTAAAACTCTGCTGGTTAATTTAAAAAACTGGGGAAACTGCAGCCTGAAATACAGAAGCCCTTGCTCTGTTGACTAGGCAAGGGCAGAAGGCCAGGTATTTACACTAGTCCCTGCCAATCCAGAGGCTGAAGTCTGGTTGCCAGTGATTGGTGCCAATGATGTACACGGCTATTCCCCCTTTGCACCTAAAGAAGGCTTTGAGATCTGAGTTATAGTAGGAGTTGTGTTATGTACTGAGCTGAATCCTAGAACAATAGGATTCAGATTCAGCGGGAGCTACCCAATCCAACTCCAGGTGGAAGTGAATCCGCAACCTGATTGGCCTGCTGGAGCAGCCAATCAGGCGGCTGGCAGAAGTGAATCTGCTACCTGATTGGCCTGTAGGAGCAGCCAATCAGGCTGCAGGCAAAAGTCAATCCACAATATAATTGGCCCACAGGTGTAGCCCTGAAGTAGCCAATCACGCAAGGCCCATTGTGTAAATAATGTATATAAGCAGATGGTTTTGGGAAAAGAGCCATTTCGTCTTCTCTTCTCCTCCTTGATGACTATGAGCTGAATAAAGAGCATGAAATTCACTCTTGACTCCGAGTATATTTCACTGGCGACGAAGGTGGGATCCTGCTGAGCTGACCGCCACCTGCTGCACCGCTGCATCGCACCGTGCATCCAGGCTTCAGCTCCAGGACCCAAGGAACCCAGAATGGCAACCGACAGCAGCTTCTCGCCATTCAAACCAGCATCAGGAGACTGGGAAGGGTACGCCGCCCGTTTCAACTTCCTCCTGCAAGCGAAAGAAGTCACCAACGATGCCATGAAGAGGGCGACATTCTTCAGCGTCTGTGGAGAGGAGACGTTTGAAATCGCCCGGGCTCTCCTTGCACCTAGAGATGTCGCTACCGTCTCTTACAAAACAATAATGGAATGGCTGAAGGAGCACTTCTCACCACAGCCCTCGGTGGTAGCTTGCCGAAATGCCTTCTACGCAAAGCGGCAAGCCCCGGGGGAAACCATAACTGGGTTTGTGACCTCCCTCCGCCAAGCCGCCCGGTTATGCAACTTCTCAGAATTGGAGAACATGCTTCGTGACCGCCTCGTCGGTGGCCTGAGGGACGAGATGTTGCAACGACGCCTCTACACCAAAAAAGACCTCACGTTCCAGATTGCTCTGGAGGAAGCCCTGGCAACCGAAGCCGCCGAGAGGTCAACGCAAGAGGCACGACCGGCCCCGCCATCCCAACCGAGGGTCTACCACGAAGACCTCACCGACGAATCCGAATCTGACAGGGAGGAAGTACACCGAGTACAGCGGCGCACTCAAGCAGCACACACACCACAGCAGCCTCGACGAGAAGGAGGGAACTGTGCAAGCTGCGGGGAGAACCACGAGAGGAGGACCTGTCATTTCCGCAACGCAGAGTGCAGGCAGTGCAGAAAATTGGGACACATCGCCCGGGTGTGTCGGGCTCGACTCACCCGTCGACAAGCATCAGATGACCGACCCAGGAGCCCCAGGTCACACGGCACCATGCACCAAGGCAACTCGACGGAGATCACGGACTACCAGGTATTCCAGTTGCCCCATCCCAGCACAGAGAAAATTTATATAGAGGTACAGATAGAGGGAGCCCCATGCCGCATGGAGCTGGACACGGGTTCAACTCTATCCATAATCTCGGCCCGAACATTAAGGGAACTGTGCCCTAATGGGGGTCCCAAACTAAGGCCGGCCCCATTCACCCTCCGGGACTTCCAGAAACGTAAGGTCCCTACTATGGGGGTGGGGACCTTCAGGGTGCAATATCGAGGGCGAAAGCAACAATTGGACTTGCTGGTAGTTAAGGGCCCCTACGTTAGCTTACTGGGACTGGCATGGTTTGGACCTCTGGGGCTAGCCGTTACCGGGGTGAACCGCACTAGCTTACAAGTGGACGTGGACGCCATATGCAAAGAGTTTCCAGGGGTTTTCGATGGGGCATTGGGACGATATACAGGACCCCCCATTGCCCTACAGCTAGACCCCGCTGTACGACCCATCAGGCACAAGGCCCGCCGGGTCCCGTTCACCCTGAAACCCCGCATAGACGAGGAATTGGACCGGCTCGTGGAGCAAGGAGTGCTGGAGCCAGTGCCCAACGCCCCCTGGGAAACTCCAATTGTCACACCCGTCAAGCCTAACGGTTCGGTCCGCATCTGTGCAGACTACAAATGCACCATAAACAAGGCTCTCACGGCCCATGCATACCCAGTGCCAGTGGTCAGCCATGTCCTCGCCACCCTGGCTGGGTCAAAAATCTTTGGCAAACTGGACTTGGCCCAAGCGTATCAACAGTTGCCTGTGGACGAAGCCACAGCAGAGGCTCAGACGATTGTGACGCACAGAGGGGCATTCAGAGTAAAGCGGCTGCAATTTGGCGTTAGCGTGGCACCAGGCATATTCCAGAATCTAATGGACTCTCTCCTTAAAGGGATTCCTGGTGTCACCCCCTTCTTCGATGATGTACTGATCGCCGGGCCCACACCAGAGGAATTTGAGGACCGCCTCCGCTCCGTCCTGCACCGTTTCCAGACGGCGGGCCTCAAGGTGAAGCGGGAAAAGTGTTTACTGGGAGTGCCGCAGGTGGACTTTCTGGGATTTAAGGTGGACGCAGAAGGGGTCCATCCAACCGGTGACAAGGTACGGGCCATTTGTGAGGCCCCAGCGCCCAAGAGCAAGCCCGAACTTCAGTCATTCTTGGGACTATTGAACTTTTACCATGCCTTCCTTCCCCATAAGGCAGCGGTAGCGGAGCCCCTACACAGACTCCTAGATAAAAGGGCCCCTTGGGTGTGGGGCCAGCGACAAAGGGCCGCATTCCAGGCAGTCAAGGACTTGCTCGTCTCGAACTCGGTCTTGGCACACTTCGACGAGAGGCTGCCAGTGGTGCTGGCATGCGACGCCTCTCCCTATGGCATCGGCGCTGTCCTGGGACACCAACTCCCGGATGGAAGAGAGGTGCCGGTGGCATACTTCTCCCAGACGCTTGCTGCAGCCGAACGAAACTACTCACAGATTGACAAGGAGGGTCTGGCAATCGTGAAGGGCGTAAAAAAATTCCATGATTTCTTGTACGGGCGGCCCTTTACCATAGTGACTGACCACAAGCCGTTGCTTGGCCTGTTTGCCCCTGAGAAGCAGACCCCCCAAGTGTTGTCTCCACGTGTCCTCAGGTGGTCAATTTTCCTTGCCGGCTACCAGTATGCACTAATCCACCGCCCTGGGAAGGCGATGGGCCACGCAGACGCCCTCAGCAGGCTACCACTACCAGAAACAGGCCCCGACCCAGCGCCTGCGCAAGAGGTTATGACCCTGGAGCTGCTTCCCGACCGACCCATTCAGGCACAAGAAGTTGCGCACCATTCCACAAAAGATAGGGTCATCTCCCGGGTCCTGGACTGGGTGTGGCGAGGATGGCCCAGCAGCAGCCCCGGGCCAGAATTCGCTGGCTACACAAACCGCAAACATGAACTGTCGGCCCACAAGGGGTGCCTGTTATGGGGAAGCAGGGTTGTTGTTCCCCAGCCCCTCCGCAAAAGGGTCCTCACAGCCCTACACGAGACACACCCAGGGGTAGTGAGGATGAAGGCCCTTGCCAGGAGTTATGTGTGGTGGCCGGGGATTGACAGAGAGATAGAGGCCTGGGTCCAACACTGCCAGACCTGCCAAGAATCCCGCCCGGATCCCCCAAGGGCCCCAGTCCAGCCCTGGGAGTCCGCCCGACATCCATGGTCACGCTTGCACGTGGACTTCGCTGGCCCCTTCCAGGGAAAAACATTCTTCATAGTGGTGGATTCCTACACCAAATGGCTGGAGGTCGCACTGGTACCATCCACTTCTACGGCGGCAGCCATCCGGGTACTACGTAAGCTGTTTGCGACCCACGGGCTCCCTGACACCCTCGTCTCGGACAATGGAACCGCATTCACGTCAGAGGAGTTCCAGACCTTCACAGCGCAGAACGCCATCCGCCACATCCGCTCAGCACCATTCCACCCTGCCACCAATGGCCAAGCGGAGCGCATGGTGCGGACCACCAAGGACAGCCTCCGCCGCATGACACAAGGGGACTGGGAATACCGCCTTGCCGCATTTCTTCTAGCACAGCACAGCACCCCAAGCACAACGACGGGCCGGAGCCCAGCTGAATTACTAATGGGCCGGCGCCTTGCAACTAGACTGGACCGACTTCACCCCGACAGAGCTCAGGATGAGGTAGTGGTGGGGAAAGGCAGGAACCCCCGGACATTTGTGGCCCAGGACCCAGTGTATGCAAAGAATTTTGGGGCAGGCCCAGCATGGGTACCCGCCACAGTCACCAAGGTGACCGGTCCCGTGTCGTACGAGGTACTAACGGAAGGGGGGCAATGTTGGCGCCGCCACTGCGACCAGATACGGCGACGATTCCCAGGAGGAACCCGGGAGGAGAGCGGGACAGAGGGGTCCCAAGGGGACAGCAGGGCAGTGAGGCCTGTAGAGCGAGAGGGGTGGGCAGAGGAAGCAGAAGCAGTAGGCACAGAGGGGCGCCCTGAGGCTGGAAGGACACCGGAACCAGAGTCACAACCTAGTGGTTCAGTGGCGCCAGACCAGACAGCCCCGGCACAGCCAGCAGCCTCGGAACACGAGCCAGAACCAGAACCCCTGACCAAGGAACACCCCAGGCCACAACGCACACGGAGGCGGCCAGCAGACCTTGGGGACTACGAATGCAACTTCCCGGGCAGGACTGGAACTTAGAGGGGAGGGGTGTTATGTACTGAGCTGAATCCTAGAACAATAGGATTCAGATTCAGCGGGAGCTACCCAATCCAACTCCAGGTGGAAGTGAATCCGCAACCTGATTGGCCTGCTGGAGCAGCCAATCAGGCGGCTGGCAGAAGTGAATCTGCTACCTGATTGGCCTGTAGGAGCAGCCAATCAGGCTGCAGGCAAAAGTCAATCCACAATATAATTGGCCCACAGGTGTAGCCCTGAAGTAGCCAATCACGCAAGGCCCATTGTGTAAATAATGTATATAAGCAGATGGTTTTGGGAAAAGAGCCATTTCGTCTTCTCTTCTCCTCCTTGATGACTATGAGCTGAATAAAGAGCATGAAATTCACTCTTGACTCCGAGTATATTTCAAGTTGTGTAGCTCACTAGGATGTAGGACCCATTTTCTGGTCAAGGGACCCCCAGTTTGAAGCCCAAAGCCGTTTGCCTATCTGACCAGACCAATCTCCAAGATTCTGCAGAACCAGACTCTCGAGCTAGTTTGCTGTTTCAGATGCTCTAGCTTTTTGCTGCTGTTAAGTGGGATAGGAATTCCCTTTTAGAGCTCCTGGGATGGGAAGATCCCTACCTCAAGGCTACTTGTTCAAGCAGGGAAAATGGTAATAGCACCATCCAGCTTTTTTTTTTTTAAAAAAAAAAAGACTAGTATAGAGTAGAACATCATTTTAAAAGCTGGCTATTGGACTGAAGTTATAATAAGCATTTTAATGCCCATAGTTTCCTGCTAAATGCTCAGGTAGTCAAGTTTAAATTCACCACAGATGCTAAATAACATAGTAGAGACTCTCCAGCAGTCTGGATAGTTATTGTTAAGAAACCTGCGTGAGCCACAATCATCCGTGCAGAATGAAATTGGAATAGCTATGTCATTCTCATGCTCCCCAGTTAGAATGTTAGCTGCCTAATGCTAAGCTGCTACAGTTGAAATATATTCTCATTTACTCTGAATGATACTTGCTATTTCAATAGGCTTCAGTTTGAGCAGAGCAATTTTCCCGTTCCTGGCTTTTAGATAAATCATAAAAGAGATTTATAATGTTTCGCTGTCTACCACAGAGAATGCAATCCTATCATGGAGGGTTATTCCCAACAGGGAAAATTGCCACTCCTGTGTGCCTCAAACATGCTTAAAGATAGAAGCCACAGTGGTAAGGTTCATTTGCACATCCATTTTCAGGGAACTAACTGTATTTGCATTAACTTGGGTGTGGCAAGATAGCAGCTGGGCTTGCTAGCTTGGACCCTAACTTCTTCCATTCAGAATTCCATTCACAAAAAACGAGGCCTTGTTGCCTTCACTCTGTAGCCACTTGGGCTCCCCAAAGGTTGGCATACTGTACAGTGTAAAAAGCTGTGGAAGGAGAGGGAGCATCTTTTAAGATTTGCCTACTCAAGGCTGTACTCAAGGCTAAGTATACAGAAGCGCCCAAACCTACTTTCGAAAGTGGAAGCTGTTGTTCTCAAGATGCTGAAATTGTCAGGACACAATGCTCAATGCAATGGATAGAATTCAACATCATGTTCTTCCAGTCCCATCTGTGCAAGCATTCCACCTTACCAGATAGAGCGATACCCTTCTCCGCTGCCTCATGCGCCATTCTGGGGGTTCTCCCAACCCCCAGAGCGATTTGGAGGGGGGTGCAAGGGGAGGAGACAGGGGGAGTCCCATTGCACAAATGGAAGTCCTTGCATGGGTCTTCTGCTAATGGGACTGGTTAGATGAATCCTGCCCTATGTTTTTGTGGAACTTGTGCAGAAACTCAGAATACACATTTTAGGATGGGTGGCATGTCATGTTTATTTTACTGACAATTGATTTTTTTTTCTCTCTCTCTCTAGCACACCCAGTTATAATTATGCTCCAAACCCAGACAAGCACTGGATAATGAGGTATACTGGCCCCATGAAACCTATTCACATGGAATTCACCAATATGCTACAGCAGAAGCGCCTTCAGACTCTCATGTCTGTGGATGACTCTATGGAGGCGGTAAGATTTATTGCAGGCTTCCTCAACCTCGGCCCTCCAGATGTTTTGAGGCTACAATTCCCATCATCCCTGACCACTGGTCCTGCTAGCTAGGGATCATGGGAGTTGTAGGCCACAAACGTCTGGAGGGCTGAGGTTGAGGAAGCCTGATTTATTGTCCCATTCCACAAGTCCTGCATACGCGCCCTACTTTTCTATCCCATCCAAAACATGAGTTTAAGTGTTGCCAATATAAGCACAGATGCAATTCATCACAGGGCCTCCACTTCCCCATTTGGTTTATAAGGTTTGAATTGCTCTGGGCAGAATGGCAGCACCAAGTCTTCCCAACTTCTCTTCTTGGGTGTTAAGAGGGAGCCCATTTGGTAGGTAGTTTTGTCTCCCTTGAAAGGTCAGGACTGGAAACTCAGGAGAGGGCATACTCTGACATTGCCTTAGCTGTGGAATTCCCTCCTCACAGAGGTATGTCTGGCATTTTCACTGTATAGCTTTCATCATGTGTTGAAGATGCATCTCTTTAGCCTCTTTTTACACCTTAGGACTCGCCCTATTCTTCTGAATGTAAATTGTTATTTTAACATTATTTATCTAGGTGTTTTTTGATGTGTTTATATGCTGCTTTTTTGGCACCAGTTTAGAACAAATTAGAATCACAAGTAGAGTGGGTCCCAATCTATCTCAAATTTCAAAGGTGCATCTTCAGCTGTGCAGTGAAGGGGCCGGGTGCACCTTTGTGTGGGAGGATTTCTATAATTGGGGGCTGCCTCCAAGAATGCCGTCTCCTGGGTCATGCCCCCCCACCAAGCCACTGAGGGTAGCAGAACTACCAAGAGGGGCCCTCCTGCTGATTGTGACACCCAAGAGGGTCTGCAGAGAAAGAGGTGGTCTTGTGGTTCAGGGCAGGTAAGAAATCCATTTTATAATAATAATAGTGCTATAAAATATTCCATATAGCAAAACATCCTAAGTTGCCTGCTGTATAGTTGCAAACAGTGCATAAAGGGGAAATTGTACCAAAAGCCTTGCTTTCTTTCTTCAATAGTTCTCTGTTAAGTAATATGTACTTAACATGCCACCGTTTTTCCTGGTCAGTGTGATGTGCCAGAAATGTGCAGACAATGCTTAGGCTTGATGCCCATGTCAGCCATAAGTTTCTTGAGTAGGAAATGAATGTAAAATAAATGGACTCAAATCCCCCTTTTTGTGGGTGATGGTCCAACGATGACAACTGAGCCAAGCAATATCCATAGTCTGCAAGAATACATGGCAAACCTGGCACACTTTTTATGGGGCAAACGTTTGTAAATAGCTCTGTGATAGACCACATGTGGTCTCAGGTTCAGTCACTGCTATGTGCAGTTAAAAAGAGCATGGGTTGGATGTCTAGGAAGGACTCTGCCTGCTGCAGATTTGGAGGAAGATCCAAAACTTTGTGTGAGAAAGGTCCCAGATTTATTCCCTGTCATTGCCACAGGGGGCTAGGAAAGGCCCCTGTTTGAAAACACTAGAGAGTTCCTGTAGACAGCACTATTTACAAGAAATAGTATTGTAGATAGTAGTGAGTTTGATTGACCAATGGTCTGGCTTTGCTATGATCCACCATCAGGTTGCTTCATAGGTCCAGATATCTTCTATAACACATCTCTTATTGGCATCTTGATTGAACTCAAGCCTGTGATATTAGAACAAAGTAAAACGAACTGTTCCGTCAGGGCCAGGCCAAGACATTTTAGCACCTCAAGCAGACCCCAAAATGGCACCCTTCTCCCCACCAGGGAATAAGGGAGGGAATAAAAACCAACCTTGGGATCTGCTGCCCCCGTGGATCCTGCCGCCTGAGGTGATGGTCTCACTTTGCCTCAAGGGTGGGCCGGCTAGTTGTGCTTCCGTGCTCGGGCAATATTCATCCCGACTGGCACCTTCTGTGAGAATTGATGGGCTTGTTTTCAAGCCTGCAAAGCTGCCAGTCAAACATGGAGGCAAAACAATTTATTGCTGCTTATCTCCCAGCATTCCTGCATTTTGTTTGTGATTTAAGTATAATGCAGGCACCCTGAGAAGACAAGGTTAAGATTATGTGTAGGTCCTGCATCAGCCTGTTTGTGATTATGGTGATTACTATTACTGCTGATTGGTGGTTTGCTCTGGGAAGATATAATCTCTCTCAAGTGCTACTACATACACTTGGAGAGGCTTGCCATCAGCTTGCTGAAATTGATGACTTGCTTTATTTTTAACTTCAAGTCAGCAAGCTGGGATTGAAATTGTAATTATGAAGAGGCTCGGTGAATTTTGAAATGCATTCAGCTAGTCAAGCCTAACCTTATGCTTTGTCACAAGTGCATTCCAAAAATAGTTGTGGCTTGACCTGCTTTTCTAAAACAAACAAGGAGGTATCTGGGTCATCATAATACGTCTCGGTTTCCCCTCTCTATTTCCCATAGACAGACAGTACTTGAAGGAAAGCAACTTTGGAGGAAGATGTGTTAACACAGGGTACACAAAATTCCATAAAATTTGGGGCCGTAGATGGGGTGGCTTTAACCCTTTACTTCCACTGCGGTGCTTCTACTGTGGTTATTGCCTTAACTGCTCATGGTTTGCTGAGAGCCCAACAAATCATGATGCCTAGTTTTGATGTAAAGCTAAGCGAGGTATTGTGGTTTGTATTCTCCCAATGCAAGCCAGGAGGAGTGGGGAGGAGCCAAGCAGCTGCCCAGTAAACAATGGCTTATGACTTAATGTAACTTGCAAATATGGCCAAACTAAATGGCCTCGGTTCAGTATACCTGAAGGAGCGTCTCCACCCCTATCGTTCTGCCCGGACACTGAGGTCCAGCACCGAGGGCCTTCTGGCGGTTCCCTCGCTACGAGAAACCAAGTTACAGGGAACCAGGCAGAGGGCCTTCTCGGTAGTGGCACCCACCCTGCGGAATGCCCTCCCAACAGAGGTCAAAGAGAATAACAATTACCAGACCTTTAGAAGGTATCTGAAGGCAGCCCTTTTTAGGGAAGCTTTTAATGTTTGATGGATTTCTGTATTTTAATATTTTGTTGGAAGCCGCCCAGAGTGGCTGGGGGAACCCGGCCAGATGGGCAGGGTATAAATAATAAATTATTATTATTATTATTAGTCATGATTTGTGACTCATTGCAGTTCCATAATTTGATTTCAGATCATTCATGTTGCCTTTTTTTAAAAAAACAAATGCAGTCGCTGTCTAAATAGGACCCCAATAGTTTCATGTTTGTTTTTATTTATTTTTAAACTCTCCCCACCTTCTCTTCAGCTGAAAGGGAGCAGCTTGCACAAAAAGCCAATATAACTGGTATACATTCACCAAGCTTTTCACTGCCCTTGTACCTATATACAAGATTATTGTGTAATACCATACTGTTTTGTTCAATCCAAAATGTTATGCTTCTGTTTCATTTCAGATTTACAATGCACTGGTTGAAACAGGTGAACTGGATAACACATATGTAATATATACGGCAGACCATGGCTATCATATAGGGCAATTTGGGCTGGTGAAAGGAAAATCCATGCCGTATGAATTCGACATCAGAGTCCCCTTCTATATCCGCGGTCCAAATGTGGAGGCTGGATCCTTGTAAGTTCATGGGGCTTTGTGGCATTGGAGTAATTAAGAGAATCCTGCTCTGGTTGGTTCTGTATTGCCTTTTGTAAGATGCTCCGGAGTTGGCATAGTTTTAGCAGTAAATCTCATAAATCTTTTTTCTCCTCGCCACCCTCTGCACATCCATTTATAGATAATTTTAAATGCAAACTCTTAAATGTCTTTTTATTTAATGATAAGCAAAAAATGAAAAGACGGAAGAGCCAGGGATCATCTTTCTCCAAAACATTTATGGAGCAAAGTGTGTTTCTGTAAGGTTTTGCTCATTTCTATGGGGGAAAGGACTTGATTTCTCATAACAAGTTGTGTTCCTATCCCCAGAAAACACTTTAGTTTAGTGCAGGATGTGTTGTTAAAGTGTGATATCTAACATTGCCCAAGCAGTCTTCAATCATGCAGTGAGGCCTTCCCTTCCTCTGCAGCCCCCTCCCCCCCCCCCCCCGGCTCCAAATTCAGAGCAGCTTTTGAGCGGAGGGGACAGGAGAGAGGAAAGGAAGGGGAAGTCTTGTTGTAGGAGTGAAGTTTGTTCTGCTCATGGGTGTTTCACCCAAAGTATTTGCATTTCATCGGAATTATCTGTATCAAGGCTAAAGGTGCAGCCAAAACATCCCCTATCCCAGATCCATTCTCATTGTCTTCCTAGCACTAGACAGCTCACATACATGCTACCCCTTGCACTGAGAAAGGGGGAATTTAGACCCGTGTGAAATTCTGTATGTGAAGTCATTTCCTTTTGTTTAAGTTTGACGGTGCAGCCTATGAGGCTTCCAAATAATATTGTGTAATGTTCACAGCCCTAAGTGCATAGCTGTCATTAGAGGTTAATTAAATAATACAATGGAATCACTGTTAAGGAAATGAAGGCAATATTTTCTATATGTTTCTCTTCCCTTGCAAAAAAAAGAAAAGTAAATAAAACAAAAAAGATGACTCATCTCCTTGGTTTACCCTTTGTCAGTGACAGACAAGAGTACAGAGTGTGACTGTTAATTAAAATTGTAACTTTGATCAGCTAAGAAATTACGTAAATATACCTTCTAAGTAATTATTTTAATAGCAAATATTTGCACCAAAGCAATTATTTTGGACACAGTGCCACAATATGGGTGCTTTAATGTATACCAGTATGCATATATTAGCATAATTAGTTCTTGTACTTTTCCACCCATAATACTTTCCTCCTTTTAATATAGAAAAAGTAATGCAAGCCAGCAACAATATTGCGAAGATAGCAAAGCAGCAACAATCCCATTTTAAAATAATAATAAAAAAGAATATTCACTGGGTTTTGAATTTAAATGAATTTCAACAGTCGAAGCAGAAAAAGGGAAGAATTCTTTCGTTCTGAAAAAAATAAAATAACCCCCACTGGTATTTCCAGTGCAGCAGGACAGCTAAAAGAAAACCCTACAAACCAAACAGGGGCAGCCTGAAGAATCAGGTGATGTTATAAGCTCTATACTATAAGAAGATGGTCAGAAGTGGTCTGCAATGATATATTTCAATGATTATATGATTATTGCAGTGAGAGCTGAGATTTCCCTACCTATATCAGGGTCAGACTTTGCTCTTTCAAAAACGCCCTCTGCACCCTGCACCTCTCACCTTGCATTTTGCTCAATTCACTATGCCATAGTTGCGACACCCTGCCCCCCCCCCGGCTTGGCACCCAGTGTGGCAGAACCAGTTGCACTGCTATAAATCAGCCGCTGCCTGTAGGCTTCCCAGGACAATTTTGCCATCTTT
Organism: Zootoca vivipara; assembly: GCF_965207765.1. Classification (NCBI taxonomy): domain Eukaryota; kingdom Metazoa; phylum Chordata; class Lepidosauria; order Squamata; family Lacertidae; genus Zootoca; species Zootoca vivipara. The sequence goes on along the minus strand of NC_142590.1, from coordinate 75,595,421 downwards.
TGCAAAGCACACAGTAGGTTTGAAGGATGGGCATATATATCCAAGCAGCTCCTGTCTCTCACAACTCGCCCTTCCCTGTGGTTTCACACCCTTCCCTGCCTATAATGAGCTATGCACAGGAACATAGGAAACTGCCTTATATCAAGTCAGATCATTGGTTCACCTTTCTCTGTATGGTTGACACCGAGTGGCAGTGGCTGTCCAGGATTTCGGGCAAAAGTCTTTCCCAGCCCTACCTAGAGACATCAGGGATGGGTAACTGGGTCCTTTTGTACACAAAGCAAGTGCTCTTCCACTGAGCTACAGCCCCTCCTGGCTAGAGTTGCACCCACTTTTTTTAGTTGCTCAGTTTCTTGTAACTCTCCCATTTCTGTTTAGTGCACAAGCACCAGGCAAAAACACAGGGAGTTGCCATCTTGGCATGCCCCTAGCCCTGAAAGCAACCTGTTTGTAGCTTCGTAGCTTCTTTTTAGATCCTGAAAACACCCCATCATTTTAAATCGCCAGCAAATTATGCCGTGCGCAGGGCCATCTTAAGCCTATCCAGCGCCGTGGTTCAAAGATCCCTCTGCCGCCCCGCCCGCCCTCCATTTCCAGAGTTGCTGACCTTTTTACAGCGCTGCCGGCAGCTTTGCGGGCCTGGAGGAGGCGGACAGCGGCTGGAGGGTGGCTCCTCCGGCGGGGAAGAGGCGGAGGCTCTGGGCGCGGTGCTGCTTCAGCGCAGCAGGCGAGGGCACCACGCCCAGCCTCTGCCTCTTCCCTGGCACACGTGCCTCAGTGGCCATGGCAGGCAGAGCCTCCGGGTGCAGCGCTGCTTTGGCGCAGCGGATGAGGGTAGTGAGCTGATGCCAGGAGGTGCCGTGTCCAGCCTCCGCCACTTCCCAGGTGCCCTCCAGAACTCGGCACGAACTTGCCGCCCTGGTGCCCTGCGCCACTTGCCTCTATGGGCAAGACGCCCCTGGCTGTGTGGGGGCCTCCTCTTTCAGGGTCTTTTGAGTGTCAAAAGCGATTTCTAAAGACACAGTAAGTCAGAGCTCATCCCCGTAGAGAAACTGGTTCACGCACACTCCAAAAGGTGATGTATCAACTGTAAAATTGGTACAAACATGGCATTTCTGTTTCCATAAGGAGGGAAATGCCCACATCAGTATCAGCTTTGCTAATGTGAGCTGCACCTTCTATTTTTCATATAAACTAATCACTGACTGTCCCCGCTTATCAACCCTGATTTAATAGCTGTTGCTGTAGTAAGGTCTCATTACCATAGGTTCATTACTTTTACCCTGATGCGCTACACTGCATTAACTAGTAATTAAAATTAAGCTGCACTTGTCAAGCAGATGAACAAATGTATTATCTTCAGTTCTTGTCATTGTTTGTTTGCTTTCAAATCCAGTAATTCACAAGCGGTCTCATTCATTGCTGCAAATTAGAATGCTGCTGCCTTGCTGTGCTGTGTTTCTGAGCTGGAAATCTGTGCAGAAGCAGAGAACTATCCATATGGCTCCGTCTTTGAACTGTAATTTCTCCTTGTAAATTTATGGCAAGTGTGTTCTTGTCCTCAAAGATCCGTTTAATTTTTGTTTTGTTTGTTTTGTTTTTAAGGCTTAGTTTCTTAATTTTTTTCTTCTGCTTGTATTGTTTTTGTAAGTACGTACCTTAATCGGAGCTAGTATCAGTTATTGATTTAAAGACTGGGCTATGAATCAGGCTCTGGTTTTGAATTTTGATTCTGCCATGAACTCAAGTAGGTGGCCTGAAACAAGGCACCCATGTTCTTTCGACCCCAAGCCCTCTGCCTCCCCCAGTTTGCAGTATGGATATAATAATACTGAGCTACCCTACAGGGTACAGGGACACAGGTGGCACTGTGGGTTAAACCACAGAGCCTAGGGCTTGCTGATCAGAAGGTCGGCGGTTCGAATCCCCGCGACGGGATGAGTTCCCGTTGCTCGGTCCCAGCTCCTGCCCACCTCACAGTTCGAAAGTACATCAAAGTGCAAGTAGATAAATAGGCACCGCTACAGCGGGAAGGTAAACGGCATTTCCATGCAGTGCTCTGGTTCGCCAGAAGTGGCTTTGTCATGCTGGCCACATGACCTGGAAGCTGTACGCCGACTCCCTCGGCCAGTAAAGCGAGATAAGCACCGCAACCCCAGATTCAGTCACTACTGGATCTAATGATCAGGGGTCCCTTTACCTTTACCTTTACCTTTACCTTTACCTTTACCTTTACCTTTACCCTACAGGATGGATTTGAGGAATACAGGATAATGTATGTAACGTGTAGCAATCTCAGGTGAAAAAAATAAATGCCAAAAAGTATTATTTTTGTGATGACCAACCAGTGGTTTTTGACAAATAAGTCTGCTGGCTAAAAATGCAAACAAACAACCCCCAAAACAAACAAGGGCCAGAAGAGGACAATTTATACCGCCTTGAGCTCCTTGGAAGAAAGGCAGTACATAAATCTAATAACAAAAAATATAGAACTAAATAGTATTCCTAAATAATTTCCCAAAGTGATAAAGGCTTGGATCCTGAGGAAAGCAACCCTCTTTGTGAGTGTTAGATTCATTCATTGTTCCCATAAATAATACAAAGTTTTTAAAAATTGCACTTATCCTCCCATGAGAGTGTGTGGGATAATGTAGGGCTAAGGGCAGAACGAGCAGTTGTGTTAAGCACACAGCTGCTGCTGAAAATGACAGCTGTGTGTATGTCTTCTGTGATATCACATTGTTGCATATTTTCCTGGCTACTGGTGTTGTGGTGAAAAAACGAAGAGCTTCATAATACAGTATCCAAATGTGGGTTAAGTTTTGTTAGATGTTATAGAAGGGGGATAATTACCCATCTCCATAGCTGCTGCTCTCAGCAGTAGACACAACTTGTAATGTCTAGCTCTGGCCTTTTCATCTTCACTGCCTTCTCAATACACCAGCAAGTGGGGAAGGAGGGCTTGAAGGTGCCCCTTAAAGCAAACGTTACGCTGTTTATGGCAGAGTTCAGAACTGACACTGCTTCAGATCCCCAACTGGCAAAAGTGCTTGATCAACAAGCAGGCGCATCAGCCTACATTCTAGATCCAGTTCCTTGTGTCCAAAGTACAACCAAGGCACTGTATAGCTCAACTCACATAGGTTGCATACGTCTCAAGCCAGAACCGATGGACAAGCATCCAGAAGTTCTGAGCTCCTAGGGAAGCACACAGAAAGGGGGGTAGCAATACAGAGACAAAGCTAAATTTTCAACTTCTAAGGCAGGGTTCGGCAAGATTTACCTCACCTGGGCAGGTTCACTGCAACGAAGATCCCTCTGTGGGCTGGATCACACGTGAGCGCAGACGCAATTTCTGATGTTGCAGAAGTGAGTCCCTGCACCGCACTGCGCCGGTTTAGCGCAGTGCGTGGGGACTCGCTGAGCGGGTAGCTCGGTTTGGGGGCAGCTCCTGGGCCAGTTAAACTCCCCCTGTGGGCCGCTTGTGGCCCATGGGCCTTAGATTGCTGACCCCTGTTCTAAGGCATACAGTCTGCAGGGCCTAATTGGGGCTTGGAATGCTTAGCTCTGGAATTGAGCTGCTGTACCATTGCTCAGAAGGTAATGTTAAGGAGAGTTTATAAGTGCATGTGCAGAATGCAGCATACCACTGGAATATCCACTTAACCCACCGCCCTCTTAATGACAAGGAGATAAAGTGTGGATCTCACAGGTTTGGAGAAACTGGTGAGGAAGCTATGGCCTTATCTGAGTGTTAAGGAATGCTCAAACTTAGTGATTTGTTAAGAACTGAATAAGCACAAGCACCAAGCCCACCTTGCAGATGTTTGGTGCTAGAAGGGAAATTTTCTAGGGTGTGACTCTTCTATTCATTTGCACCCTAGGGGGATTTCCTTTTAAAATTTATGCAAATCTGATTTCCTGGATACCGAGTATTAAGCATTGTTGCAAAATGATCTTTCTTTACTCTTAGTTCTTCTTCTTCTTCTTCTTCTTCTTCTTCTTCTTCTTCTTCTTCTTCTTCTTCTTCTTCTTCTGTTGTTGTTGTTTCACCTTTGCTTGCCTGATGTCTGTTACCATCCCCCTGCTGCCATCTACCCTTCCACTGTCTTCTAAATCTATCCCCAGTGGGTAGTGGGATGGGCCATTTCTTTGACTAAAGATGGGGAACCTTTGACCCTCCAGATGTTCATAGAATCATAGAGTTGGAAGAGACCACAAGGGCCATCCAGTCCAACCCCCTGCCAAGCAGGAAACACCATCAAAGCATTCTTGACATATGCCTGTCAAGCCTCTGCTTAAAGACCTCCAAAGAAGGAGACTCCACCACACTCATTGGTAGCAAATTCCACTGCCGAACAGCTCTTACTGTCAGGAAGTTCTTCCTAATGTTCAGGTGGAATCTTCTTTCTTGTAGTTTGAATCCATTGCTCCATGTCTGCTTCTCTGGAGCAGCAGAAAACAATCTCTCTCCTTCCTCTATATGACATCCTCTATATGACATCCTGCAGTTGTTGGGCTGCAACTCCCATAATCCCTCACCATTGGTCATGCTGGTTGTAGCTGATGGGAGCTGGCCTCCCAGCCACATCTGGACAGCCAAAGACTCCCTGTTCCAAGGGATGGCACCATAGCTCAGTGGTGGGATACATGTTTTGTTTGCATGCATGAGCTCTTAGGTTCAATCTTTGTTATCTCCAGTTGAAAGGATCAGGTGGCCACTCTCTCTGCCTCTGCCTGAGACCCTGGAGAGCCACAAACAGTGAAAACAGACAATATTGCACTAGTGTAGAAGGACCAATAGTCTAGTGTAGTACAATATCTGTTGTTACTTACACAACCCCACTTCGGTGAGTGCCAATATTATCTTTTACACTGGGTTATCCAGTGCTAGTCCTACTCAGGGGAGACCCATTGAAATTAATAAAACTAAGTTATCAGTGTCCATTAACTTAGAACAACCCACTGTTTCCTAAAACTGCCAGAGCAAGATTCCCTCTTCAGTAAAACTCTTCAGTAAAACCTGAGGTAACCTGAACTACAAGACAATAATTGATTCTCAAAACAGTGGAGAAGTTTAGGTCACAAGCTTTTTCACTTCCTTCTTTTTCATAGAATTGTAGAGTTGGAAGGGACCCCAAGGGCCATCCAAGCTCTGCTTAAAAATCTCCAGTGAGGGAGAGTCCACCACTTTCCGAGGTAGTCTCCCCTGACCTTTCTTTAGTTTGTAAATGGCTTCTCATATTCAGCTTCAACATGTAATTGTGCTTTATTTCCAACTATTTGATGTTAACCCATGGGTGCCTTTCTGGTATTCTGTGTCTTCTGCGGCCTTATGTTGGGGTTACCATTGCATATGTTTGACAAAGGTTTTGTGAATATGTTTCTTTTCAGGAATCCTCACATTGTATTGAACATCGATCTTGCTCCTACAATTCTAGACATTGCTGGCTTGGACATTCCACCTGACATGGATGGGAAATCCATTCTAAAGCTGCTGGATTCTGAAAAACCGGTCAATAGGTAAGGATGGGAAATGCATTAAAGAGAGCCCAACATTTCGCCAAGTACTTTAAGCCATTGTGATTAAACAATATGTCTGCAACAGGGCTGTGAGTCAGTGGTATTTTTCTATCCCATTTTGTGGAACTTATACAGGCCTTGCCGTAGTGAACAAGAAAAAGTTGCCATATCATCTCATAGCTGAGGCTGAAAATACATGTTTGCCATTTGCTTTCGAATCACACATCTTTAAGGGAGAAGCCAAATCCTGTTAGGGTCCCCAGATCTAGTTCTACTTTCAAATTAAGTTTGGTTTTTTCCAGGTTCCATTTGAAAAAGAAGATGAAGGTCTGGAGGGACTCCTTCTTGGTGGAAAGAGGGTAAGTGATAGGTGGTGGTTGTTTTTTTGTTCTGGAGAGTTCTGACCTCCTAAAGTAGGCTTCCTCAACTTTGGCCCTCCAGATGTTTTGAGACTACGATTCCCATCATCCCTGACCACTGGTCCTGCTAGCTAGGGATCATGGGAGTTGTAGGCCAAAAACATCTGGAGGGCCGATGTTGAGGAAGCCTGTCTTAAAGGATTCTTAAAGGATTCATTGCAGCAAAAGAGGAGTTGTACCTTGGCAAGAACGTTAATTAGTCTTTTTCATGCTGCATTTGTGAAATTACTTAATTCATCAAAAAGGCAAAGTCATATATTAGTAGTTTCAATGTTTTGTTGTTGGCATTTTTCATTTTCATTGGAACTGCTGTAAAAAATCTATGAGAGACACATGAAATAGGCAGTCTACTTTCCTACTTAATGAAAATGCATTTTAAAAAAAATATTTCTTGCCTATATTTCCTGCCTTTTTTCCAAGGAGCTTAAAGCAGAGAACATGATGTCCCACCTATCCGTTTTAATCTTCCAAATACCTTGTGTGATTGGTAAAGCTTCAGAGAGTGTGACTGGTCACCCAGTAAGCTTCTTTGGATTGTATCCTATACTGCCCTATGCACGGGCATACTGGGGGGAGCAGGGGTCCCAGGAACACAGTTTTCAGGGTGTGTGAACTAGGCACCCTCAAACAGGCGCCACATTCCATGGAGATCCCCGTCCTGCCCAGGCGCGTCCTGGCAGGCCCAACTCCTGGCTCCCCATCCTTCCCTGCCTGCTGCCAGGGGTCTCTGAGCCCTGGAAATCATCCTGGCCTTGCTGCCATGTCCCTGGCCCTCCTCTCTGAATGGCCACATGGCTAGCGCTCAACCGCTCCTCACTCGTTATTCCATGGAGTATGGTAGAGATGGTGCTCACTCTTCATGAACAAAGATTATGTGAACAACTTCTTGGATGAGGATGCAGCCTTTACAGAGCTTTGCTTGTTCTTCCCTTTTCAGGAAACTGTTACACAAGAGAGAGAATGAGAAAATGGATGCTCAAGAAGAGAATTTCCTGCCCAAGTACCAACGGGTGAAAGACCTCTGCCAGCGAGCTGAGTATCAAAGTGCTTGTGAACAGCTTGGGCAGGTGAGCATCCGCACCACGAGTCTAAGGCATGGCAAGGATTTAGGAGGCTCCTTTACTTTGTTATCCACCTTACAACAGATGGACTGAATATCTTAGAGCTAGCTCTCCTTTCTGTTACTCTTCCAGCAGTAGCGGAAAATGTATCGGCAGGGCAAGAGGCCAAGATTTCCCCTGGAATCTTAGTCAAACAAGGAGAAACATTTCAGAGCTGAATTATGTCTCTATTTCAGTTCCTTCTCAAATTCAGCTTGGTAGACCTTCACGTTCTCTTCCTTTTTCATATTAATATTCATTTCCTTTTTTAAAAGTCCAGGTGTACAGAAAAGGGTCAGTAAATGAAGTTATTGCTGCATGGTTTTGGTACAAACTCTTAATGCAAGTCCCAGGGCACTTCTGTATTCTGCTTCAGTGTCCCCAAAATTGTCCACCTGTTTTCTTTTATTTGTTATCCTGAGAAAAGCTGGCTTAGCTTTTTCTTTTGGGGCACATTTAGGGCTAATCCACACTTCCTTTTGTGTCACATTTTTAGGCACAGGTACAAGTGGATTGTTTTTGTGTGTGTCCCAGCCTGGTGCACTTCATACATTTTGGACTACAACTCCCATCACCCTTGATCATTGGCTGTGCTGGTTGGGGCTGATGGGAGTTGTATTCCAAAATATCTGGGGGGGGGGTTTCACTAAACCATAGTTGGGCAGTACATTCTTGAGCTGGGAAAAGCCCAAGGAGGACTGGGACTTGCACATTCCTACCTTCCACATTGCCAGGAGAGTACTTTTGACAACATTTAGTAAAACTAAAAGCTTCTCAAGTCCTTTCCATCACAAGGGGATATGGGAAGGGGGAGCACAGAAGCCAGAGTCTTGCCCGGGGTTGCTCCAACTTGTGTGTGTATGGCCAATGTGACAAGTCTAGTCAAACACAAGGTTGATATTTTTAACAGTTTATCTACCTTGTGTTTCATGTTCCATTCTGCCCTTAGACCTTCTTCCTTCTGGCATTCTGTAATAAATTAGAACAAGGCATGGGTGGAGCCAGGATTTATTTTAGGGGACAGGCTTGGGGGGGGCAGAACAGATTTATCTGCAATGCAATTGGTCACTTAGTTAAGTACTTTGTTTTAGGGTTGCCATATTTCAAAAGGTAAAAACCAGGACAACCCAAAAGTTGTTGACCTTTTTTTTAATTACAAATGCTATGGAATGAATCTTCTGCCTGCAAAGCAGATCTTTTGCCACTGAGCTATGGTTCTTTTTCACAGTTATACAGGCTAACATTTCAACCGACTCTTTATGAATGAACAGTGGTAGCCAATATGGTGCCATCTAGACATTGTGGACTTCAACTCCCATCATCTCTCACCTTTGACCATACTGGCTGGGGCTGATGGAAGATGTAGTGCAACAAGATCTGTAGGGCATCTTGTCTTTGGCTACCCCCTCTGATTGTTACAGGCTATTCAAGATTACTTACGGCAAACAGCCTTCCATCCAAGCATTGCACATGTCACCTTGCCTGTTCCCTTTCTTTTTCTTTTAAAGGTAATAAAATGTTTATGTGGTGGAAAGTGAGTAAAAATAACCTTACTGCTGGCAAAGAGGGAAATGATAAAAAAACCACTGTCATCGATGTATTAGTCGTCAAGGAATGGAAGGATTGTTTTAGGGCTTTTCAGTGTGAATTTATTTGGGCAGTTCAGCATGGGATGGAATTGAGCAACAAAGACACCAACTAAACCGGTAGCAATCATGTTGATTAGAATCAGGGCTGATTTTCAAATAGTCACCCTCCCCATCATATATCAAGGCACCTGTTGCTCTGTCTAGACAAAAAAAAACAAGTCTCTTTGTGGGGTGTGGAGAATATGTCTGAAAGATAAAACTGCTCTTACATCTCTGTATAGCTAACCTTTTATGGTGGGTTTTTTATATACTGTAGCGCACCCCCCAAAAAAAATCACTTCTTTTTTTTTAACGTTGCTTAGTTTCACAAAGATATGCATATCTATATGATTTGTGTAGCTATGCATCAGAATGTAGGGAGCTTCCTTTATACAGAATAAGATCTTTGGTCTTGGCTAACTTTATCTGCCAGTTCAGTAAACCCATATAGATCAGGCGTAGCAGCGCTCCCAATCCATGGGCATCAGACGTCTGTAAAGGGCACCCATGCATAAAGCTGTTTCTTGATTGTGTTTCATGCAACACCTATCGCCAGTTCCCAAACCTGTGCATAGAGCCCTCCATGCAAGGCCCCTTTACAGACATCTGGATTGAATGCATATCAGCTGGAGGTAGAACTTGCCACACCAGATCCATCTGCATTCCATACCCATGGATACTGCACATCTGGGCAGTTGTTGCCCATGCATTCTCCTCCAGAGATTCCCATCACTACTTAAATCCAAATGCAGTTGCGGGAAGCTACAATATAGAGGGGCAGGCCAGAGCTAGGTGGAAAGGCTCTTAAATCCTTTTCTCCTCCAGCAGTTATTCTAATCATAACTACCACGACCCCACAGCTTTCCCATGTTAAGGGGTGGGTTGGAGGAGGGAAGAAACAGAGCTACCTGAAAAACAGCTGGTGCCGAGCGGAAAAATCAGCATAGGAAAAAAAAGAGCAGTTCTCTCTCACTTCACCATGCAGGTGTTTTGCTCAGAATTGCAGTCTCTTGTGACTGCTTTTGATTTAAGATAACAACAACACACACACACCCCTAGACAAGCAAACCTTGAGGTGTAATGAACATGCAATTGTCTTGTCTAGCTTTATCCTGACTGGCAACAGTGCTCTAAAGCCTTAGGAAAAAGATCTTTCTCAGCCCTGCATCCTGAAACAGACACTTCTGTCTGATTAGTAAGCTCTTTTAGAAGGCAGTTACGGTAACATCTCTCATCTGTACAGCGTTCCCAGAAGTAGCATCATCATAACAGTTGAGTGAAAACTCTGTTCCAATAATTTTGCAAAGTTTATACCGATTTTGTTCCTGTGGTTTCATCCACTTGACTGGAAGGCTTTCAGGGTGAATTCATTCTTGTATTGAATTTGGATGACGGTCAGTTTATTGGCCACTTGACGCTTAAGGGGTCTCTAAGCAACCTACACAATTTTAAGAGCATAAAGCACAGAATAGATTTTTAAAAGCACATTACCATGCAATAAGCCCATAAAACTTACAAAAGAGCAGCAAAAGCATATACGGTAACCAATAAACAGCAAAGTTATCATAATCTAGCAAATGCCTGGGAGATAAGATAGGTTTCTACTTGGTGCCAAAAGGATGTTAATGATGGCACCAGGCAGACCTCACTGTCTGAGAAGACCCTCTCCCTCATTTCCACCCTCCAACTTTCCCTCAGAGGGGGCATCTGGGGGCAGGGCCTCTGGTGAAGACCAAGGGGTCTGAGTAAGCTCATATTGGGGCCATGGGACTTTCTGGGTCAAAAGCAGCACTTTGAACTGAGCTTTATACTTATTGTCATCTTAATAAACCAGGCAGGTGCTGCATAGGAAGGATGAAATGACTTGAAGTTGTGTAACTCCTGTATAAGATCTCAAGAACAGTTTCACTGTGTCAGATGAATAGTTGTTTTAGGTCCATACTCCAGCCTTTGACAGCTCTCTGTCTTTGGCATTCTGCAAACTTTTTGAAAGCTTCCATAGCTGTTTTTGAACATCTCTACCTCACTGCTGGTCTACAAACGGTTCTTTGTACAACAGAAACGTCTACATCTTCCATTGTCTGCCAAGCACTAGAGGACACTTTCCAATGAGATGAGAGAAGTACTTGCTGGTGATAAGTGGCAGATAACCAACAGAGTTTCCCTCCTTGAAAACTTGTGAACACCACCTATAAGACCCTTCATTTGAAACAACTAATTAACGATCTGATTTTAAAGTCTGGTGTGTGAGACTGGGGATCACATTTCCAGAGTATTCTTCTTAACTGTTCCCGATTGTTCCTGTGACTGATTGAAGCGAATATTTGAAGCTGCCCCTTGATATACCGTTGAAGAATCCCGGAAACCCAGCTTATGCTTCCCTGAAACTTGCTTGCAGCTGTGGATAGATTCAGGCAGCAACTCACTTCTTCCACCACAAAGTGTTTTTTTACAAGGTGATAAGCATATTCCGAGTAGTATAAAGAGAGTGTCCCCCCTCCCCCCCCCCAGAGGAGAGGATGGGATCAAAATTGCCCTTGAGGATGAGTGGCTTACACGAAACACTCTGGTTATTTCTTAAGTGATTCCCCACCTCCCCTGTTCCTCAAATAAATTATTCACTGCACTTTGGAGGTTTGGCTTTTGGGTTAGTTTTTCAAAACACTTTTGGAAAGAAAAGAAAAAAAGACTTGTGGCAACTTAAAGCCAGCAAGTTCATTGCGGCAGAAGCTTATCGGTGCTAGAGTCCATTTTGTGAAACACATTAAGTGCTGTCTTCGGCTGCAAGGCTTTCATACGTGATAAAGGACACGTTCGTACTCATAAGTGCATTCAAGCACAGAGGAGGAGAATTGTAAATCTGAGGTGCAAGAGGTTAAATATGTGACATTTTTATGCTGAATAGCATAGAACTCCATGCCTTTGCTATGTTAAGAACATAAGAAGAGATACTGGATCAGACCAAAGGCCCATCTGGACCAGTGGCCTGTTGCGTGCCAAAGTGGCATGCCCCTCCACCTGAGATCAAACAACATTCTTTTGCACTGAATTTGGCCCCAACTTTATTGATTACATATGTAAAGGGATGTGGCTTAGGCATTGGGCATATCCTATGTCATTGGTAGGCAACCAAAGGCCCGGGAGCCAGATCCGACCCAATCGCCTTCTAAATCCGGCCCACGGACGGTCCGGGAATCAGCTTGTTTTTACATGTGTAGAATGTGTGCTTTTATTTAAAATGCATCTCTGGCTTATTTGTGGGGCATAGGAATTCATTCATTCCCCCTACCCCAAAAATATAGTCTGGACCCCCACAAGGTCTGAGAGACAGTAGACCGGCTCCCTGCTGAAAAAGTTTGCTGACCCCTGTCCTATATCAACCAGCCCACCTGCTAGATGTTTTCTAGGAATTGATCCAGAGTTGGGGAGACCCTATGACATACATCAAGTTAGGTGCCTCCTTGCCTGCACTGATTGCTATGGCCTTAGCCCCTGCCTGGGCATCTGGACAGAAGCACTTATTCCTGGATCCCTTTAATGGGATACCCCATTTCCTCAGAGGGGCAGGCAGAAACTTGCAACCTCTCCTCCTACCTTGACCAAAGGCTTTACCCAATGCCTAACCCACCAGAGTTGTGACGATTGCTATGAGAAAGGCAAAACCTTCAGATGAGGCCAATTAGGCTGATGGAAAAATTCTCCCAGGGCCCTGAATATGGTGGCCGAGACCATCCACACCAAGTGACTACCCCCCGAAAGGTAGGCACAAGCTGAACCCAAGCGGGGGGAGTGGGAGAAACAGAAAATAACTGTGGTGCCAGTAAATGGGCAATCTGCACTTTTTATTTCTGAGGAGCGGACCAGAGCAAAGTCCTCCTTTGGACCCAGTCCATGTGGCAGTGGCGAACGGTGCCGCTTGGCTGCCCGGGGTGGCACCCCCTGGGGGTGGGGCGTTGCTCCACAGTGTGGTCCTGATGAATGCGTTGTGATGTCACGATGCATGATGCACGCGCCAGGACAGACTGCACATGTACGCACATGCGCAGTCCATCCGGGTTGGCAGGGCTGCTCTGCTAGGCCAGCGCGCTCTGAAGCAGTGTGCGCTACAGAGTGGGTTGTCGGGCGGCAGCGGCAAACCGCTCCGTAGCACACTCTGCTTCTTCCTGCTTGGGTGGAGGAGGTGAGGGGCGGGCCAGGGGCGCTGCCCCTGCACGCTACCCCGGCAGAGTGGAGCTAGGGGTGGCCTGCCCCCTTCGCCCCTCCCTGGCTACGCGCCTGCCATGTGGTGTTCCATGTGTTTTAATTTAGGCTGGCTATACTGATTAACAGCACAATCCCATGCATGTATGCTCACAAAGAAGCCCTACTGAGTTCAGTGGGACTTACTTCTGGATAAATGTGTTTAGGATTGTATTCTTTGTTTCTGTGCCTTTTTGCTGATGTAACAGTGTTCTAAGATTAAGACTGTGTTCCGAGTTACCGAAACAAGCAAACTGCATCCAGTAATAGAAAAATCCTTCCAGGAAGGTCACAGCTATTTATCCCTGATTGGAGCCCCAAGTAATGAGTTTGAGTTAACATCTGTAATTGCTGCAGTTGCAGGAAAGCGGTGAAGGGCAGTGATGCAAAGCCACTTGGTGTGGAGGCAGGGGATTTGGAAGAAGGTCAAGGCTTCTCAACAGAAATACAAAATCTGGTCTGTGTCTGGCAATGGGGGCTATGCGAATGTTAAAGGAGCACGACTCGCTAAGGAAATTAGGTGACTTAATGGTATGTGAGCTTATTGGGAAAAGAGGATTTCTTTCTGTCGTACTCTGAAATTGGTAGTTTATGCAAACTTTAACGAAAGATGGACACCCACACTTAAATAGAAGGTATGAATTGCAATATTAAATCACAAAACTAGTACCGTGTTTCCCCTTTTTTAAGACACCATCTTATAACTTTTTTTTCCTCAAAAAAACACAAGGTGTCTTATTTTCAGGGGATGTCTTAATTTTTTATTAGGTTTTTATTTTATTTTATTACGGTACCTTCTGTTGCTCATTGGTCTCATAAGGCAGACAGGAAGGGTGGAATTTGCAGAGACTGGCTCTCGGAATACAGGAAGGGAGGAAAGTGTAGTCGGTACCTTATGACAGGCCGCTGGCTCGGGGCGCTGCTTGGCGCTGCAGCAGCCGCCGGTTCCGGGCGCCGAGGCCATGCAGCCCACAACATTCCGGCGGGGCAGAAGGGGGCCAGCAGCGCTCCCGTCACCGTCCGTTTGGTGCCGAAGCCGCGGCCTGAACCTGTGCACGCGGGAACCGGGCAGGTCCCGCGCCGGGGTAGCTTGGTGCTTGGGGCGCGCCGTGAGCGGGTGTGTGAAGCAATGGCGCGAGGCTCCCCCAGCTCCAGCCTAGGCAGGGATTTTGCTAAGGCGAAGCCTTCAAGGAGCCAGGCTTGGGCGGCTGGCTGGCGGGGGCTTGATCGCACAGCGGCTGAGGAGGCAGGGCGGGAGTGGGGTGGAATCTGAAATGGCCCAGTCGTGGGTGGCAAGGCGGATTGGGAGCGGGGCGAGACGTTGCCGGGTAAGCTGCTGGGCTGCTCCGGCACAACATGGCTTTGAGGGAGGGGCGTGATGGCTTCTGCGGGGGTCAGCGGGGCCCTCGGCAGCTGCGCTTCTCACGCTTCCTCTGTGTGGAAGGTGGTGCTGCAGAGCCCAAGGCGGGAGCTGGGAGAGCCTCTCCGAAGAACTGTTCTCCCGCGCTTAAACAGAAAGAGCTCAGGCGGACCAAACCAAAGGTCCCTCCAGTCCAGCGCCTTGTTTTTAAAAGCGGCTAGAAAAAAAAGCCGTCCGTTGCTCCAGAGGCGCGGAAGGGGCAAGCAGCACTCCCGCCGCCACCCATTGCCCCGGCGGCACGGAAGGCTCGCACGCCTCCCATTGCCGCTCAGCCTTGGGCCATGCAGCCCACGACGCTCCAGAGGCGCGGAAGGGGCAAGCAGCGCTCCCGCCGCCACCCATTGCCCCGGCGGCACGGAAGGGCCCACACGCCTCCCGTTGCCGCTCAGCCTTGGGCCATGCAGCCCACGACGCTCTAGAGGAGTGGAAGGGGCCAGCAGCGCTCCCGCCGCCGTCCGTTGGTCTGGTGGCACGGAAGGGCCAGCGGGCCTCCCGTCGCCGCTCAGCCTTGGGCCATGCAGCCCACAATGCTCCAGAGGCGCGGAAGGGGCCAGCAGCGATCCCGACGCCGGGGGGCTTCCCTGTCCGGGCGCTCGGCCCGAGTGGAAAAAAGTCCTGGGAAGAGTGGGGAGGCTCCCAGCGCGGCTCGCCTGGCAACGCGCTCAATTCATGCACCCCCTCCCACATGGTCTCAAACCTCTCCGAGGTATGTCTTATTTTCGGGGTATGTCTTACGTTTCGCACATGCCTAGAAATCCTGCCATGGCTTACTTAATGACTACGTATTAAAAAGGGGGAAACACGGTATCTTCCTACGCCAGACAGTTTTCAAATATTTGTAGAAATGTTTTAGCAAAATATGCACAATATTCTTCAGACATGTAAAAAGGATTGCTGAAGTCAAGCCTAACTGTTCATACTATCAAAATGAAATTTGTGACCTCTTGAAGTTCTCTTGACCTTTTGTCATAATATTGTGCCCAGTGCCACATTCTTTCCAGAAATGAAACAAATTAATACCATATGCCGTTGAAGTCTGAAACAGTATTGGTTTTTTAAAGAATAGTTAAAATAGCATGCAAACTCTGGCTAAATATGTTTGCCTAGTAGCCAGCTGTTGCTTCCTCCCATTTTGGGATAAATTCTGGCAGCCATTACTAGAATAAAGACTGAATGCTATTTGGGGTTTTAGACCATATGACTTCCATATACTCGTCAGTATAAGTCAGTGATGTGAGGGATGAGATTAATAACACTTTCTCAGAAATGGTTTTATTGGGGGGTGCTAGCAACAGTTGGAATTTCCTGCAGTTCGCTGGACTCTCTTCAGCTATTAATCTTATCATGCTGCATCTGTTGAGTTGCTTTAATGAATGTGTTATTGGAATGAAGTGGGGGAGTGAGAAGCTTGCATGCATTTACAGGGGAACATAGTTGCTTACAGCTACTAACAGTGAGGCACTACTTCAAAGGGCCAGATTCCCTTTTAATTGCATTTAAATAAACCTTACTTGCATTAAGAATTTAGCAGAGCTGAGCAAAGGAATTGGCACATCCCAGTGTATTATCTGTAGCCGCCAGGCCTATCCCTTTACCCTTGCCAAAACCTGATTGACTGCTTCCTTCTTAAGTTATGCCCTCATGGCTGCCGAAGGCGTCAGAGTGTGAATATAGGGCCTGTTTGATGTCACTAGATGACCAAAGTAATATACTAGTTTTGTGATTTTCCTCTACTATATAGGAATTCTTCATGCATGACACAGTAAAAATGACTGAGACCTTTGACTTGCATACTTTATAGGGTAATATAGTAGGAATTTACTGGGGCTCTCACGGAGGTGACAAAACTGGCACAGTATGTAAACTACTTCAAGAAGGGCCATAGCTATTTTGCATATATTAATTGGCACTTTTGGGAGAGGCATGTGGCACATGTTCAGTACTGTATTCCTATTGAGAAATTGGCTGCCCAGATAGATTTGTAAACAACATTTGGCTCCTCCATAATAATATGACAGCAACAATCACAGATAACAATGGCTCTCAAAGTGAACCATTCACAGTGGGATCAAGTGTTAAACAGGGTTGTGTTATTGCCCCAACTCTATTCATTATTTTCATTGCCATGATCCTACACTTTGTTGAAGGGAAACTTCCCACCAGAGTAGAAATCATATATTGAACAGATGGAAAGCTCTTCAATCTGAACAGGCTGAAAGCAAAGAGTAAGGTTACCGTAACTTCCGCCATAGAGCTTCAGTATGCTGATGACAACGTAGTGTGCGCACGCTCAGATGATGACCTCCAAACCATCCTAAATATCTTTGCAGAAGCTTACGAAAAGCTTGGCCTATCACTCAACATCCAAAAAACCAAAGTGCTGCACCAACAAGTACAAAATAACCCCTCTGCAGCGCCACAAATCCAACTCAATAGTGTAATGCTGGAAAATATTGTTCTCCTGATTGAAGTGCAGAGTGTTTGAGGACTGGGACATTCACAAGGAAACCAAAATGTTTGTTTACAAAGCTATTGTACTACCAAGCTTACTATATGCTTGTGAAACATGGACCACTTATAAATGCCATCTCCAACTCCTCAAAAGATTCCATCAACGATGTCTCCGAAAAATTTTACACATCTCTTAGGAAGACAGGTGAATTAATATCAGTGTACTGGAAGAAGCAAAGATCACCAGTGTTGAAGCAATGATTCTTCAACATCAACTTTGTTGGACTGGTATGTTGTGCGGATGCCTGATGATCATCTTCCAAAGCAACTACTCTATTCTGAACTTTAAAATGGAAAGCGTAATGCTGGTGGTCAACGAAAGAGGTTTAAAGACTGTCTCAAGGCAAATCTAAAAAAATGTAGTATAAACACTGACAACTGGGAAACACTGGCCTGTGAGCGCTCCAGTTGGAGAACAGCCTTTACCAAAGGTGTCATGGACTTTGAAGACACTCAAACTCAGGACGCAAGGGAGAAACGTGCTAAGAGGAAGGCACGCTTGGCAAATCCACACTGTGATCAACTCCCACCCGGAAACCAATGTCCCCACTGTGGAAGGACATGTGGATCCAGATTTGGCCTCCACAATCACTTACGGACTCATTGTTAAAACCGTGTTTATGGAAGACAATCTTACTCGGCTACGAGTGATCGCCAAAGAAGAAGAAAATTCCTATTCAGAAATTGATACCATCACACTAGGGGCTGTTTGAAAAATCTCTATGATTGCAGAAATGCTTTATACTTTCTTCCTTGATTCTGATCGATTTTTCAGATATTTGCAGCTTATGAGTGCTAATTGTGGTTCAGTTAATGCTTCCTAAAAATTGCATTGGTTGCACAAACACTCAGACATTGCTGCAGAAAAGCACCCCAGAAGATCTTTTTTTAAAAGAAAAAAGAAAAGAAAAGCAGAACAAGTTAGTTTTAAATAACTCAGTTTTAAAATGCTTACATTTGTGTAAGTGTAGAGCATTAGGAAGGATATGTCCTCAGTGGTATCACAAAGAACTACCCAAGCAGGTGTTTGTGCCAGTAATACAACCATTTTACAGCCAGTAGTGACTGGAGGTAACTGGTTTCAACAAGAACTGGCAGCAGAAAAATGTATTTATTCTTCGCAACTAAAAGGTAGCAGGGAAAAGCTGTTGCCCCAAAACCAACCATGTTTTGCTTTATTTAAGAAATCGTATGCAGTCCTACTTTAGCTCAAAGCCATGACCAGCTGTAAACAGTTGCTTCAAGTAAGAGCTGTGTCCCTGTCTTCAGAAAACAAGAACAAGAAGTTTGAAAAATCCTTCCCAATGGTACAGAGTCATAAATCCAGAAATTTGTAACAGAATAATTGGGACCGAGAGGGTAATATTTTTAGACTACAGCATAACTTGGAACACCAACAGAGACAGCCTTTAATATTTAAAACGGAAATATGTCTGTTTTATTGCATACAGTGGAACCTCGGTTTATGAACACCTCGGTTTATGAATTTTCGGTTTATGAACACTGCAGACCCATCTGGAACGGATTAATTCATTTTCCATTACTTTCAATGGGAAAGTTCGCTTCAATTTATGAACGCTTCAGTTTATGAACAGACTTCCGGAACCAATTACACCCATGCTTCAGTTTATGAACGCTTCAGTTTAAGTACTCCGCGGACCCATCTGGAACGGATTAATCAACTTTCCATTACTTTCAATAGGAAAGTTCGCCTCAGTTTATGAACGCTTCAGTTTAAGTACCCCGCGGACCGTCTGGAACAGATTAATCCACTTTCCATTACTTTCAATGGGAAAGTTCGCTTCAGTTTATGAACGCTTCAGTTTATGAACAGACTTCCGGAACCAATTGTGTTCATAAACCGAGGTACCACTGTATTTTGTTTATTGAATCGAATCACAAGATCTTTTCGCCTCTCCTCCCCCCCCCCAACAAATCATTTTCGGAGGTTAAATAGCTACAGACTTGGATGAAAGAAAAAAGCACAGGCATGGTCATTATTGCCCTTCCCATCAAGATTTTCCCCTGATTCCATTCAGTAGTTGTACATTTGATGTGTATCACCTATAGACAATATTTTCTTCAGGAAGCAAGACGGATCTGCAACAAAAAGTTGCAGTGCAGAGAGTGCCTGTGTTTCAGTCATTTGGTTATGCCCTCCTTCATCCACCATGGTATTCCATTCCCCCAATTCCCCCCCCCCAACACATACACACGTACCAATCAGCATTCTGTGTCCACTGATACTTATGTGAATTCTGTTTGCATAGGCATCTGTGCCTTCAGTGCTAGGCCCATGTTGCCTTTGTGAGTGTAAGACATGGGTAGGCAAACTAAGGCCCAGGGGCTGGATCGGGCCCAATTGCCTTCTAAATCCGGCAATCAACGTGTTTTTACATGAGTAGAATGTGCCCTTTTATTTAAAATGCATCTCTGGGTTATTTGTGGGGCACAGGAATTCGTTCATTCCCCCCCAAAATATATATATATATAGTCCAGCCCCCCACAAGGTCTGAGGGACAGTGGATTGGCCCATGGCTGAAAAAGTTTGCTGACCCCTGGTGTAAGCAGTTCACAGACTGCTACTGATGCAGAATGAAGCCACTTGCTTGTTTTAAAGAGATGGACCATCAGGAGCCAGTTATATAGGGGTTTAGAATGCAAGTTCATAGTGGTTCACTGTAGCTTCTTGGCCACAAACTAAGGGGCTGGTCTTGTCTATAAAAGCCTAGATTATATGGAGGCTAGGTACTTTAGAAACAAGTTCCATCTCCTTGTCTTATAAATGAAAACAATATTGGCCTTATTTATCTTGTTCATCTTGTTTAATGTTCAGTAGGCACATTATCTTAAGAGCTTTTAATATTACAAATAGAATTTGTTGCTCTTCTTAAAAAAACACCACCACCACCACAATTCATTCTGTTTCCATACTTGTTGAACCTGGCTTCATTTCACATCATGCTTTGAATTTATTTCTACTCTGTATTGCCTCTGTCACAATTAACTGGAATAATTGTTTACAATCCTTTTGTACTTGTACTAGTAATAATCAATTTCAGGCGGAGATGCTAATTAAAGTTTATGACTTCAATGTTCATGTAACTTCTCAGTTGACAATATTGGATGTTGCAAATACTCACCATTGAAGTCCCGCTAAAATTCATTAAATATCATACAGTGTCAATGTTTTAAAGCACCTAGAAGTCTTAACCACTTCATACCTAAAATTTCAGATAATTTTGCTATGCTTAACATTTCATTTTAAATAAAAAAAACCATTGCAGCACAGCTGCCAAGTTCTCCCTTTTTTTAAGGGAGATTCCATTATGCTGAATAGGCTTCCTCGCGAGAAAAGGGAAAACTTGGCAGCTATGCATTGCAGATATTGATGGATTTAAGTATCTTTTAAGCATATCCTAAGTTTTCATAGCAGCTAAAATGGGAAGATTTTCACTTCTCCTTCATATGACCAGGGCATAGGAATATGAGCTATCAACAACTGTCTTTATTAAGGAAGGGGGACTTTAACAAAACAATAATGTCTACTGAAAAGTATTTCCTACCGAGTTCAATAGACTTTACTCTCAGAAAAGTAGATACAGAGTTTCACGCTAAGGCATCAAACCTGAACACACTTACTAGGAAGTCAGGCCCTTAAATACAGTGGATGTTGCTTTTAAGTAAGCATGCATAATATTGCACAAGACAATCTTCAGTGTTGCATTTTGATGAGTTGGTTAAACCTGGACATGCAACATTATGTTTAGTCTTTGGAAAATCTTCTACACCACTATAATGTTTCTGCCAAATTAACAACATCTGCTGTGGGACAGATAATTGTTATTTGATATCCTGAGAATACTACCAAGCAAGTTTGAATGTCCTAAGTGCAACTTAGGAGTTTGAATGTCCTAAGTGCAACTTAGGAGTTTGAATGTCCTAAGTGCAACTTAGAAGAACATTTGCCTCTATCATGCCATTTTGGGAACATTTCCCTCCCATTTCAGAAATGGCAGTGCATGGAAGATGCCAGCGGGAGGCTCAAGCTGCACAAATGCAAAGGGATGGCCAGCCTTACAGCTCCAGGAAGCAGCAAAGGAGTCTCCAACCTCATGCCCAAGTACTACAGCAGGAACAGTGAGGACTGCAACTGCGAGGAGAACGAATACAAGCTGAGCCCCATCGGGCGGCGAAAGAAGCTCTTCTCCAAGAAGAGTAAGTAAACAGCCAAGTTTCTTGTATCTTTGCATGGTGGAGAAAAACCTAGTTAGACTACACACAGACACACACACACAGTCGTACCTTGGTTTTCAAACAGCTTAGTTCTCGAACATTTTGGCTCCCGAACGCTGCAAACCCAGAAGTGTCTGTTCCAGTTTACAAACTATTTTTGGAAGCCAAACGTCTGATGGGGATTCTGCGGGTTCCAATCAGAAGCCGCGCTTTGGTTTCCAAATGTTTTGGAAGTTGAATGGACTTCCAAAATGGATTACATTCAACTTCCAAGGTACGACTCTGTGTGTGTGTGTGTGTGTGTGTGTGTGTGTGTGTGTGTGTATTCAAACCCCATATTTTTAAATAAAGTGCTTAAGGTAGCTTATGACATATTGAAAAATCAGAAATGACATCTCAACAATAAGAAATATTGCAAAATTGCAGAAGGCCATCAAAACGAGAAGGGGTGGCAAGATGAGCCTCATTGAACAGGGAGTTGCACAATTAAGCGCAGCCACTAAGAAGGCTTCAATGTCTTTACCAGCTGCACCTGTGCTGCCAAGGAGAACCTATTTGGTAGGCAGGCTTGCATGGAAGGAGAAAGTCCTGTAGGTATCCTGGCCCAGGATTGTTCATGCACTTCAAATACCTATGTGAACCTTGCTCAACTTTTAAAACCTTATTTCTAATTTACATGTCTGTTAGGTATATACTGTTAGGAAAGAAAAGTATGATCAGATTAGTATGAAAGAGCGTGGGATAATTTCCAAGCATTTGCCAAGCTTTAAATAAAATTAAAGAAAACCCCGGAGTTAATTAGAAGCCCAACGTTACTTCTGGGCTATGACGAGCACAACTGAGGTCACACCCAAATGCTTGTTGTGCCTGCTTCAAAAGTAGCAGTACAGCAGCTGGCAGGCTGCACAAAAAGCTGACTTGGGGATCTACTTTACAGGCTGCACAGGTCATTCTAGTCCTGTGAGGTCAAGTTCCTTTTGAGCAACAGAATAATAGCCTTCCAAGTGCAGCTGCGTATCAAAGAAGTAACAAGTGACAGCACCCAAAGCTACATGTGTAGAAATGGTTTATTCCTCTGATCCTGCTTCCACCAACATGGAGATTGTCCTAGCTGTGCCTGACATGGCCCAACTCTCCTTCAGGAAGGTCTGTAGCATGGAGCCTGTTCTTTGTGAGTGGGCTCATTGCGCTATTTAGAATTGTGCATGATCAAGAGCCTTAGAGCAGCTCCCTCTTTCAGATCTCTTTGACTAATGTGCAGAAGGCAGGGCTGGCAAGGGACATGATGCCAGGGAGCATCGTGTGCTGATGGGAGAGCAAGCAAGCAGAGCTTGGGTGTTACAGCATCATTAATTACGTTGGGCGGACTTGTTTGTTCTCAAAGCTGCAGGGCCGTATTAAGCCCATCCAGCGCCCTGGCGCTAAGGTCCCTCCAGAGCCTCTCCAAGGGAGTGCCAAGCGGACCGCGGCAGCAGTGGGAGGCCACCTCCGAGGACTCCGCACTGCGCCTCCTTCTCATTTCCCCAGCGCTGGGTTCCGCTCAGTCAAGCTTCGCCACCAGCGCGCACACCGTGGGACCAGCAAGAGCTGCTTGGACGCTGTGTGCGTGCTAGTGGCGAAGTTCGACTGAGCGGAACCCAGCACTGGGGAAACGAGAAGGAGGTGTAGCGCAGAGTCCTCAGAGAAGGAGAGAGACGCGGCGCAGCCTCTCATCTCATGGAGCGCAGTCCTGGCCAGATCGCCGGAACCCTGCGCTCACTTGGCGCCTTTCCAGCGCCACTAACCTCTATGGCTAGGACGGGCCTGCAAAGCTGCTTGCTTGTAATATTCTCTTCTCGGGTTGAACGACAGGTGCCACTGTTGACATTGAACCAGAGTTGCCTCCCAGACAGATTGACTTTCCTTGGCAAAGCCCGGGTGCTTTTTTGACATAGCCTATTCCATAGGCTCTCCTTTTAAACTTGAGTCAGGTTAATATCTATATTTGAAGTGCATAGTCTAATTATAGATTAAAAGAGCCAAAACAGCAGCTCAGAATTATTATTCGTCTGTAAAGTTTCCTTCGCCTCGCTCCACAAATGCAGAGCCTTAATTATTCAGCAGATCAGGCTTTCTCGGTAATGACCTGGCACAAGCTTCAAACAGGGAGTTTAAATTGATTTTCTTCCTTTATATTTGCCTTGCAAGCTGATTAGTAACTGCTAAGCTAATTTTTAGGCGAATAAAATCATTGGTTCTCAGGTGAAATCGCCAGCTACTCTTGCTGCTTGGAATTTGTGGCACTACAGATAATCTTTAAATAATGCTTGAGCTGTTGTTCCATTAACTTGTTCTTGAACGAAGCACCCTGGAACTGTGAGCACAGTTGCAAGGACTCACTAGCAGCTTCTGGAGAATCAGGAGGCACTTAATTTGACGAAGTTATGCTTAAAGTGGGGGGCAGACTATACTGAAAAAGTTATACTTAAGTGGGACAGAATATCATCACTTATGGTACTTAACGCAGATCAAGCATAGGCAAATAATTTATTGGAACCTTTCCAAATCCTCAGTTAACCGTGTGCTTATCTCAGTTTACAGGTGTCAGAAACCCAAGTGCCTTTCCAAACAATATTTTGTTCATGCAGTAAATGCACAGACAGTGGTTCATTGGTTTGTTGGACAACAAGGAGGTTTAATATTTTCAGCCCCAAAAGCCTCATTCGAGATTGGCCAACTCTTTGAGAGCCACATGTTAACGGCCCATTACTGCTACTTAAGCACACAAACATTTGTCAGATATGCACACCACATAGTCATACCTGCAGAAACACAGCAGCAGCACAGTAGAGCACCATGGCACATGTTTTTATCTTATTTTTAATTGGATTGTTTCTGCTACCTGGTTGTGGCTGTTTAAGGAGGGCAGGATAGAAATTTAATAACAGGAATAATAGTGGCCAGATTTTTATTTTATTTTTTTGGAAAAACAAACTACTGCCAACAGCAAGTTGTTGTTGTTGTTGTTGTTGTGTTTTGGGGTGGAGGGATGGGCAGAGGTTTTGTGGGCCACAAACTTTTTCTAGTTCCAGGAACGTTGGGATTTTCATCAGCACCAGGAGAAAGCTTAAACTAGCTTCCGGAGAACAAAGGGTCTGCTGGTTTCTCTTTAAGGTTTCCAGACTCAAAAGCGAGCAGGGCAATTAAAGACACAGAAGTCCTGTCCTCTATTGAGTCTGGCAACCCTAGCACTGCTGAGTATTTGATTGGGTGGTTAATTAATTATTGACTAGTGCTTAGTCAAATTAATGTGATTTGGAATAATAACATATGGAAGTAATTTTTCTTCTTTGGAGGGAACTATGATGATTCAATATTTACTGAGAATAAGTTATGTTGAAGGCATGAGGTATGGCTGACTTGTGCTAATATGTTAATTTTTTGTGGTGTGTGGAAGAGCTGTTTTTTTAATTTAGTTTAAAAATAAATAAAAAATTTAAATAGTTATGAAGTGTCCGTTCAGTGGTAAGAAATGGGACAGCTCTTCCATTGTTCATCAGAAATTCAAACCTTTCTGCTTTATGCAGAAAGAATGTTGTGGGGGAAATCCTAGGATAAGGAAACTGTGGGATTCATTTCAGTCCCTCCACTTTTTCCTGAGAGAACCATCATTTACCCATGTTCTGAGATATAAGCAAATGGCTTGGCAGGTGAATTCTAGTAATCAGGTGTGAATGATGAGTACTTAAAGAACAGTTAATAGCAACCTGAATGCTGATCAAGCTTGTGCCAGATGCATTGATGCAACGTTTATCTTTTTCTTACAAAGCAATGCCTCCTATTCCAGTGCAATTGTTGTAATTATTCCAGGTGTTGTTGCTGGAATCTCATCACACAACACAGAAACAACAGCTCATCTCCCTGTTTTGCTACTACACTATTGGCTGGTGAGGGAGTCAACCTAATGCAGGTGTGGGGAACCTTTGGCCCTCCAGGTGTTCCTGGAACATCAGTGCCCATCATCCCATGCCACTTGGCATGCTTTCTAGATCTGATGGATGTTACAGTTCAGCAACATCTGGAGAACCAGAGGTTCCCCAAAGATGACCAGATGACTGTGTGTGTGTGAGAGAGAGAGAGACAGAGAGACAGAGAGACAGAGAGAGACAGAGACAGAGAAAGACAGAGAAAGAAAGAAATGCATTGGCTCCTGGATCTAAAAAGGGACCCAAAAGCCAGTTGGATTTACCAACTAGCTTAGGTTATAGGCATTCATAGCAGTTTGAAGCTGAAAATGAAGCCATCATTTAAATATATATATATTCAAATACCCTCTCCTCCATTCAACTTGTACAAATATTTACACATGTATCTCCCATTGGTTGTTGGGTGTTTTTTTTAAAAAATAACGTTTTGTTCAGTATTGACATATTTCAAAGAAAAGAAAAGTTGGTAGCTCATGCATGCAGAGAAGAAGGTCAACAACAAAAGGAAGTTGGTTCTTGCTAAGAAAGCCTCCCTTTGTTTCTTATAACAATTTGGGTGTAGCTCCTTGGAACTTCCTCTTGGTATTGAAAAGGAAGGGAGTTCCCACATTTTAGTCAAATGTTCCATAAATTAGAACCTATTTTCCCCCTTGAGCTATGATTCACCTGGCTGAACCTCAGGTGGAAAGCCTGAGTCCCAGGTGGTGAAAAAGCTTGAGCGAACTCATCAGCTCAGTGTGCTGAAAAGAGTACGAAATGATGATTCAGTGTGAGGAGTAATTAGGAGAGGGGCTGAAATAGTTGCGACATTAAGTCTTTCAGATATAAATTTGTATTTATGTAGCATTTCTCATATACTCTCTTCAGTAGGCCTTGGCATAATCCTTAAAGGTAGGTCAGTATTATTATTATTATCCCAGTGCTGCTGATAAAGGGAGGGTGATGGGGACTGAGAAAGAGTAGCTTGTGTAAAGCCATCTGGCGAGAGTAAAATTAAATGTTACTAAAATGAGAGGGGCCAACACTGAAAAGATATGTCAAACTTTTCCCTCCACCTTCGTAATAACCGGTATACTGGGTTGCCCCAGCCACTCTGATATCATTTTGCTATGCCCTCCCCGCTGAAACAATGCCAGCAACAGCTATTGATCAGGAGTGTGGCCACAGTAAACTTCATCATGCTGACGCAGCCCAGTATGGTTCATCTTCTTGGTATTTTTTATACTGATTGGCAGCAGCTCTCCAGAATTTCAAACTGGTTTCTCCCAGCCCTGCCTGGAGGTGCCAGGGATTGAACCTGGTATCTTCTGCATGCAAAGCAAATGGCTCTGCTATTGAACCACACAGCTCTTTTGTTAAGAGAGGTGAAAGCAGGCACAGCCGACCATGAGCTTGCAAGGGTAGCCCAGCCGTATTCAAGCCTGCTGAGTTGATTTGGGCTTTCTGTGCCCAGAGGAAAGAGCTTTTGCAGCCCAGACTATGCAGAGCTTCACTTCGGAAGTTTGCTTTTCTGAATAGGAGAGGAAATCCAAGCAGCAGAGGAATATTGAATCATGGCCCTGGACCTAGAGCTTAAAAATAGGAAGTTTAAAACCTGCTTGATTTTTAGAATGGAGTTGAAATCGAGAGAGACCAGGAAGAGAGCATTAATGAGAAAACAACGTTCTTTAAGTCAGCTGTGTCTCTGATTTGCCTCTATGGGGAAAGTTAAGGATTCTGTATCAGAGGAAATTTTAAGGAAAGGCCACCAGCAACTTGCATAAAGGTTCTTAAAGAGACAGTTATTTGGCATTCTTGGGAAGTTGGCAAAGGACATAGTTCTCCTATCTTACTTTCAGTATTCTGGGTGTCTACTGCCACCTCGTGGCTGTAAGTAAATTTAGACAGAAATTCTTTACAGCATTATAGCATGCAGAGAAACGAAGGCATGTTTGGCAAATCCTCACCATGATCAACATGGAAACCTATGTCCCCACTGTGGAAGGACGTGTGGATCCAGAATTGGCCTCCACAGTCACTTACAGGCACACCATTAAGACCGTGTTCATGCAAGACAATCTTACTCAGCCATGATGGATCACCAAAGAAGAAGACGCATAGAAATATTCTGTTTTTAAAAATCCACACACACCCAATATACTACTGCTTATACTACTGCTGCTGCTGTTCTTCCTGCTGCTGATACTCATGTATATAACACAGTTTTATAAAGCTCTTGCTCATCTTTATTTTTGCTTTCTCATGGGAACCAGTTTAGGGTTTATTATTCTCAAATTGCAGGTGGGAAATTTAGCAGGCAAGAGGTTCGAGATGATTCCATAGAAAAGGTGGGACTTAACTGATTCCAATACTAATGGACTGATAACTGGTTGTGTATCACAATGCAACCTAGAGGTTTGTCTAATCCCACACCAGCAGAAAGATAATCTCAGCCTGGGAGGTCCAACAGGCATCTTTGTGGGCATCTAGCCCAGGGTTTCCTAAATTTAGGTCTCCAGCTGTTTTTGGACTAAAATTCCCATCATCCCTGATCACTGGTCCTGCTAGCTAGGGGTGATGGGAGTTGTTGTCCAAAAAACAGCAGGAGACCCAAGTTTGGAAAACCCTGCTCTAGCCACTAAAGCAATTGTCTGTCTTGTATCAACCCTGTCAAATGTTATTGTGGTAGAAGATAGATGAGTTTTACTCGTAAGGAAGACAACGTTGTTTGCTGGAGTTGTAGGATAAGAGAGATGTTTTCATAGTTCCATGTTGATTTTCATATGTGATGTCCTGAGCATACTCAATGGCATGTGCCCCATAAACTCGAAGACTTCCACAGCAATGGTGATTTTATGATAAAAACCTGACCACATCTGCAGGGGCTGGTCTCTTACCTCTGAAACCAAACTGCAATCTGAAGAATAAGTGCATGTTCCCCAGGATCAGAGAAATTGGCCATTTCTGACTTAACCTCTGAGTCAGTCTTCCAAGCACTTTCCTGCATGTCAAACCCATATATGCTGTATTAAGACAGAGAAAGGCAAGCTCTGTTCTTTCCTCCTTTCCCCAGAATACAAGGCAAGTTACATTCGGAGTCGCTCAATTCGTTCGGTGGCTGTTGAGCTTGATGGAGAGGTGTATAGCTTGGATTTGGAGGATGGCTACCAGCCCGTCTTACCCAGAAATATCACAGCTAAGAACAAATACGATAAAGATGCTGAAGGAGAAGACGATGATAAGGATGTGGAGGAATACAGTGGAACAGGCAGCATTTCAGAGAATGCAGCTCCTAACTTAATAAAAGTAACACATAGGTAAGTCCTACTGAAGCATAGTTGAAATTACCATTACTGTTTCATACAGCAACAGCAGTAGGTCTATATCTGCCACTTTGTAGAGTGGCAAGGCCCCATCTGCACTGTGCATTTAAAGCACTATTAAACCTGTTTAAACAGACATGGCTTCTCCTAAAGCATCCTATGAAGTGTAGTTTGTGAAGAGTGCTGAGATTTGTTTTTAATTATTTTGGGGGTTTCACGCATTTTCTTTTTATTAGTATGCTGCTTGGGGAACGTTTTGATCAAGTTGTTTATATATATTTATTTATTTATTTATTTATTTATTTATTTAAGTGAAATGCCAAAATACAACACAGTGGGCAGAATTCACCTAACCAGGCCCTGAACAAGGTCTTTTGCTTGCACAATGGGGCTTCGCCCACCCCCAAAAAAATAGCTATGGGAGAATCCCCAGAACAGAATGCAGGAGGAGGAGGGGATTGTTCCATCTGGCAAGCTGCAATGTTTGTGCTGATGGAACAAATGAAAGAGCAGGGTCTTAAAGTCTACCCGCTGCTTTAATCCAAGAGAGTTTATGGGCATGTTGAGGACCACATCTGTCCAATTTAACTCTCAAATCAGTTTTCAAGATGATTGGGAAATATAAGCTACTATGTAGTGGAAGCTCTATCATGAGCACTGAAATACTACAATGTACGCGGGTGCACTGTGGGTTAAACCACAGAGCCTAGGGCTTGCTGATCAGAAGGTCGGCAATTTGAATCCCCGCGACGGGGTGAGCTCCCATTGCTCGGTCCCAGCTCCTGCCAACCTAGCAGTTCGAAAGCACGTCAAAGTGCAAGTAGATAAATAGGTACCGCTCCAAACGGGAAGGTAAACGCCGTTTCCGTGCGCTGCTCTGGTTCGCCAGAAGCGGCTTTGTCATGCTGGCCATATGACCTGGAAGCTGTACGCCGGCTCCCTTGGCCAATAACATGAGATGAGCACCGCAACCCCAGAGTTGGTCATGACTGGACCTAATGGTCAGGGGTCCCTTTACCTTTACGCACATTAAAGACAACATTGTGAATTCCAAGGGCTAAAAGAATGGCTCGATCGCAGCTCCTGTTTCCAAAGTGGGGGAAGGGATAATAAAATAGATTGTGATGCTTCTTAACACACACACATCTTAACAATGGTCAAATGCTGTATGTCACCTTTGAGGGGCCCATTTTGCACCCCTGCTCAGTTATACTACTGCACAAAAGGCGCTTGTGAACTTGATGCTTTCTTCTAGAGTAAGTATGTTGCTGGGAGCATCCTTTTCCATTCCTTGCTCTGCTGGCCAGTCCAGTGACCTTTCCCCCCTCTTCCCAGATGTTACATCTTAGAGAATGACACCGTTCAGTGTGACACAGATCTGTACAAATCACTGCAAGCTTGGAAGGACCATAAGCTTCATATAGACCATGAGGTGAGTGGTTTTGACAGCTGCATATATCCTGGCACACACGGGAAACGCCACTTGAATTTGCATCCCTAGACACTAGCAAATCTTGATGCCTTAACAAAACTGGGAGGCTGCAGACCCTTAGCCAGACTTTGCATAGCATCTCAGGCAGACACGCCTGACAAGGTTGTAGGTTCTAGCCCCAGAGAATCTACCTCTTCGAAATTTTGTGCTGCCCACATTCTTTTTAACAAAGGGTGACAGCGTGATCAAAGGTATCAAGGGGAAGCAGTAACTGGACAGCTGTCAGCTTTTGAGTGAGTGCTGCTTGGTCAGCTGTAGAATGTTTAGAGGCAATGGATGCTGCTGGTCTTTTGTCATAGCTGCGAAGTTTTCCCTTTTCTCGCGAGGAAGCCTATTCAGCATAAGGGAAAATCCCTTTAAAAAAGGGATAACTTGGCAGCTATGGTCAGAGTCTGCAGATAGTTTTGCCTTTGAAGGCAGAGACTGGTAGACAATCAGTAGCTCCTTCCTGCCAAGAGCAATTGTTGCTACTATACAGAAACTCCTTTTAAATAGTTCTACATGATAGCTTTTCTCACTGTTCTGTGCATGGTGGTTTACCACTTCGTTGAGTGAATTTTTGTAAAAGGAATGCACCCAAGGGTTTCCCTTGGTCCATGAAAGGGCTTTTGATCTGAATCATTGTCATAGTGATTTTTGAACAATATTGACCGATATGCCCAGTGTTAGAAAATCAATGACAATCATTTTGAAAATAGAAGTAATCAACCATGGAAAATGAAAAGGAAGGTTGTATCATGCTTAGAAATACAGTGGTACCTCGGTTTAAGTACACAATTGGTTCCAGAAGTTTGTACTTAACCTGAAGCGAACTTTCCCATTGAAAGTAATGGAAAGTGGATTAATCCGTTCCAGATGGGTCCGCGGAGTACTTAAACTGAAAGTACCCAAACCGAAGCATACTTAAACTGAGGTATGACTGTAATAGAGACACATTCAATATTATGATGCAAAAATGAGGAAACCCACCTTGTGTTTCTATTAAAAAATGTTTAGAGAGTAACATCCCTATCTGATGAAGTCTGCATGCACACGAAAGCTCATACCAAAATAAAAACTTAGTTGGTCTTTAAGGTGCTACTGAAGGAATTTTTTTATTTTATCCCTATAATGCAATCAGCATAAATGCCACCCCAAGAGGGTGCAGAAAAATGTATGAATACATTCTCTTCTTTCTTATCTCTCTCCCCTCCTCCTGTAGCCTTTGCATTCAGATTTGCATAAAGATTTGTTCTAAACCAGTGCTATCTATATTGCCTAGCAGTAGCTTTCTAAAATATTTCCTATCCCCGCAGTTTGATGTGATTTAATTGGAGATCCCACAGTTCAAACAGGGACCTTACGCCCCAAAATATGTGCTCTGCCATGTCTAGTTCCAGTGTGGTGTAGTGGTTAGAGCAGGCATCCCCAGACTTCGGCCCTCCAGATGTTTTGGACTACAATTCCCATCTTCTCCGACCACTGGTCCTGTTAGCTAGGGATCATGGGAGTTATAGGCCAAAACATCTGGAGGGCCGCAGTTTGGGGATGCCTGGGTTAGAGTGTCAGACTAGGACCTGGGAGACCAGGGTTGTGGTCCTCACTAAACCCTGAAGCACACTTGATGACCGTGGGCCAATCACAGTCTCTCAGCCTAACATCTGCCTTACAGGGTTGTTGTGAGAATAAAATGGAGGGGAAAGCAGAACTATGTATGCCACCTTGAGCTCCTTGGAGGAAAGGTGAGATATAAATGTAATAAATAACTAATAAGAACTTGTGTGGCCCCATCACTCTGTAATGAGAGACAGGATACTTCTCTCATTACAACTTCAGACATGGGCATAACCTGGTGCCTTATCTTTTTAAAACAAGGCAAAGAAAAAACATGACCATCAGCCCTTGTCTTTAAAGAGACTCCCTATCTATTCCAACATTTTCAACAAATTACTGTAAGTGCTAGTGTTAGTTTGTCTACTTAGTGCCTGACATATTGCATCTTTTGAGGATTAGGAAGGTTTCTTGCAAATACTAGAAATGCAGCTGTCCCCTCCGCAGTGCACTGATGCAAGTACAATGATCTTCCTGAGGGAAAGCAATTGCCAATTCAAGCTAATAGCTAGCTAGAAATTGCTCTTATTTCTACTGCAGTTCCAAATGTCCGTCACTTAACAGACTGAAGAATGCAGCTGTCAAGCTTGGCTTCTGGCTAGAGAGGAAAGTTTGGTGGTACAGCAGCTTAAATCTCTTGGTTTTTCAAAGAGGGGTAAAAGTGCAACAAGAGACTGAGAACCCATCTACACTACACAATTAAAGCAGTATTGTACCGCTTTAAACCAGGCATGTCCAGAGTCCATTTCGGGGGCCTAATTAATTCGGCCCGTCGGTCGGTTTAATCTGGCCCCTGTGTCAGTTTATTACCTGGGGTAAAATCTTTTTTAAAAAAGCTCAACAACTTCAATCCAATAAAAAGCTCAACAACTTCAATCCTATAAAGGATTGGCCCTTTGGTCGGCCCTCATGCATGTTCACTGCATCAAATCTGGCCCTCTTTGAAAAAAGTTTGGACACCCCTGGCTTTAAACAGTCATGGCATCCCCCAAAGGATCCTGGGAACTGTAGTTTATTAAGGATGTGGAGAGCTGTTTAGACTCCCCTGCTCTCCTCGCAGAGCTACGATACCCAGAGTTTTCTGGGAAGAAGGGTTGAGTGTTAAAACCCTCCCAAGAATTATAGCTGTGTGAGTATAGGGGTCTTCTAACAGGTCTCAAACACCCATAACAAAGTTCCCAGGATTCTTTGGGGAAAGCCATGCTTGTTTAAAGTGGTATAATACTGTACTGCTTTAAATGTGTAGCTCAGATGGGGCCTTATTGGGGTTGTGTTTATGTAGATGTTAAAAGGGTGTGTGTGTGTTATTGACACCAATTGGGTGAGAGGATGGTAGAAACCCAACCAATGTATCTTACAGCTTTCCCTTGTGTCCTTACTTTCTGCTGTTACTAGATTGAAACTCTACAAAATAAAATTAAAAACCTAAGGGAGGTGAGAGGCCATTTGAAGAAGAAGCGACCAGAGGAATGTGACTGTAATAAGATAAGGTACTCCTCCACCTATACTGGATTGGCAAACCTTAAGAAGTAGTTTCTGGGGTGGGGTGGAGGGTTATTATTATTAGTTTGGGCACGTTGGCCATACAAACGGTGAGGCTGTTGGAAATTCTTAGCAGTGCAAAGAGATGCTTCCTCTTGCCTACCACGTTCCTTGGGATTCCCACAGTAACGTTGTCCCCACCCATATCTTGAGCACCAGGCTTAGCAAATGACCTGCCTCTAAGGGAATTATTACATGTTTCATTATTGCCCTGCTTTGGAATATTTTAAAGATGTGGGCCTCGTTGTCACAACCAGCTGATGGCACAGTGGACTTGTGCCTGGACTGACTCACAACTGTACTACAGCTGGGCAGAATATTCCTTT
Source organism: Zootoca vivipara (assembly GCF_965207765.1). Lineage (NCBI taxonomy): Eukaryota > Metazoa > Chordata > Lepidosauria > Squamata > Lacertidae > Zootoca > Zootoca vivipara. The sequence continues at coordinate 75,562,128 of NC_142590.1, read as the reverse complement.
TCTGTAACTAACAACAACAACCATAAATAAATAAATCCCTACATTTAGAAAACGGGCATGCCATTGGCACAGCTAGGCTAGAGCCTTTCTCCGTTACATTCTCGCTTTTTGTTCATGGGAATTGCTAGGAACGCTTGCCCTGCAGCTTGAAGTAGTAAAACCGAGAAGCAGGTTTCCTTCCTTGTCTGCCATTTCTGAAAACTAGACCTGAAGTAGCTACATGGGGGTGGGGTGGGGGGACTTTGCTGCTCTAGTGCTTGTTATATTCCACATTATACCCATCTTGTTCTTAACCAACAACAAATGTATATAGAAAGTACAAAGCCCTCCCTTTCCATATTGGCTTTTTTGGGGGGGGGAATAGTGTGCCTTGCTGGTTAGCTTAGTCAGTCAGAGCATGGTGCTGATGACGCCAAGGTCACAAGGTTTGAACCCTGTGCGGGTCCATATTCCTGCATTGCAGGGGGTTGGACTAGATGATCCATGGGGTCCCTTCCAACTCCATTATTCTGTATTGTGGGGGGTAGGTTCTCTCTCCTCCTCTGTCTCTTGCCGCTACTTCAATTCTGCTTTCCTTTTAGTGAACCTTAATGCATTTATTTTATATTTTAATATTGTTTTTATCAGCTTCATAAGCTGCCTATAGCTTACAGGGAAGTGAAAGAATAAAAAAACATAAACGGAGGAGAGATAGTCTCTTGGCTAATTGTTCATCTGGGTTTTTTGTCTTGCAGCTTCCATGCTAAGCACAAAGGCAAACTGAGGCACAAAGGTTCTGGTGTCCACCCTTTCAAGTAAGTACAAACAGGCATCACTAGACGAGTAGCAAATGTGAAATGCTCCTAAATTCAATTCTGCTGCAGTAGTTACAATCAAAAAATCTAACCAGAAGCATAAGGAAAGGATAGGGATTCAACCTCTGCCTGTAGGACTCACATGCTCATCTTGGCCATAGCTAACAATTGGTAAGGGTTGGAGGGCAAGGATTGTGGGAAGTGGGAGTGCTTCACCTGCAAAGTGCAAACATTTGGAATTGCAGCTATTGGTTGTGCTGTTCCAGGAAAAACAACCCACTACTTGGATTTCTGGACTGTGCCATTTCAGAGTATAGAAAAAAGTGCACTCTCTTTGAAGGTGCCTTCATCTGCCTTTCTCTTGACTGTACCAGACACAGGAAATGAATGAAGAGCATAGCCATCCTGGTTGGTAGTGACGGAGAGCCTCATTTCCCATGAATTTGCTGGTATAATGCAGCTTCGTTGTCTCTGTGCCGTAGGAAAGCCCTGAAAGAGAAGGACAAGCTGTGGCTCCTCAGAGAGCAGAGGCGAAAGAAGAAGCTGAGGAAGCTGCTCAAGAGGATTAAAAACAACGACACGTGCAGTATGCCCGGCCTGACTTGCTTCACCCATGACAACCAGCACTGGCAGACTGCCCCCTTGTGGACACGTAAGATATCCCCTGATACTAATTCATATGGCTGCATGCACTTCACCATGACTGTGGAGTTGCCTGCCAAGGCACAAAAGGGCATTGGCTTCTGCACTCTTCTTCCAAAACAAGCAAACATGCAGTTGCGTCCACCAAATAGAACTGAATTGCCTCTGAGAAATGCTGTCTCCTATATCCCTGAGAGACCTATCATCATCCTGTGTCTTTAGTGCAGATTAGAGAGAACAAGCCAAACCAAACCAAACCTGTGGCTGATTTCTATGAGAGGCATTTGTGCTAATAACTTTCTGAACCCCACCCTTTTTGGAGCTGGGAGCCCTGCCCTTTTATCCCAGAGGTGGTGGTGGTGGGGGGGAACTCTCTGCACTCAGTTGTGAGGGAGAGGCATCCACAGGGAAGCTCCTTGGCATTACAATGCTATCTGCAGCTCTGATGTTTCAGAGATGAGACTGCTAAGCATGGAATACAGAGTGCTATCTATACACAGAGAAGTGTCTCCCATTCCTTTCAACAGAACAAGAGTGGGGAACCACAGGTTAGGGATCTGAATGAGACCACTGATGCAGCGCTCAGAATTCTTCCCAGGCCATGCCCCTGCCGACTGTGGTTCATGCTCACCTTGAGTTCCCTGACCTACCTGGAATGTGTCAGTAAACCATATTCCCTCTTGCTTGTCTAGATGGGGGAATGGTGTGTGTGTAGACAGCTGTGATTTCTGTGTGGGTGTAATGTAACCCACTGTTCAAAGAGCAGTTGCATCTGCACAGGCTTGTTGTAACCATCAAAGGGTTACTTACCAGGAAAGGTGGCCTTGAAAAGATCCCCTATTTCTGCAATATTGCATGTAAAGGGAATGTACAGATAGGGCTGCTGCCTTGCTTGAAAAGGGCAGGAGATCACAGTGTGGTCATGCGTTTGTAGGAACTACCTTGATTTATAGGTTATCTCACAACATACAGTACTGTACTTTATTATAAACTTTCAGCTTTAACTATTGTTACTGTTGTATTTGCAGTGGGTCCATTCTGTGCCTGCACCAGTGCAAACAACAACACATATTGGTGTATGAGGACAATCAACGAGACTCACAACTTCCTGTTCTGTGAATTTGCTACCGGCTTCCTTGAATATTTTGATCTCAACACAGATCCGTACCAGGTATCCTGCATTTATTTATTTTTTAAAAAAGAGCAAGCCTTGTGCAGAGCTCAGAATAGAAGCTGAAACTCACATTTAACTTAACCAGTTTTCTTGACAATTGCCTCAAAAGTAACAGCCATGTTTGTTATGCAGTAGGCTTGCTGATCAGAAGGTCGGCGGTTCGAATCCCCGCGACGGGGTGTGCTCCCATTGCTCGGTCCCTGCTCCTGCACACCTAAAAGTTCAAAAACATGTCAAAGTGCAAGTAAACGGCATTTCCATGCGCTGCTCTGGTTCGCCAGAAGTGGCTTAGTCATGCTGGCCACATGACTCGGAAGTTGTACGCCGGCTCCCTCAGCCAGTAAAGCGAGATGAGCGCCACAACCCCAGAGTCGTCCGCAACTGGACCTAATGGTCAGGGGTCCCTTTACCTTTAGGCTAAGTAAACACTTGAGGCCATGCATTGGAAAATATATCCACTTTCTATTTGGAGATAAATCCTTCCTTCACTTTACAGCCACACAGTGCAAGCAAGTCTACCCAAGATGATCTTAAACATTAAAAAATAGAACAAATGGACAAATTTTATTAGGAATATGGGTCACATCCCCAGACAGAGTCAGGCTATTGAGCCATGGAGCTCTGTATTGTCAACATCAGGGAAAGTGAACCTACGGCTTCCCAGATGGTTGTTGGACACCAACTCTCATTGACCCCAGGCAACATAGTACAGGATAAAGGGAGTTGTAGCCCAGCAACATCTGGAGGATCATAGGCTCCCCATCCCTGATCTACAGACTGGCAATGGCACTCTGGGATTTTGAACCAGAGTCTTTCCTGTTCCTTTAGCACGGGAAAGAGAGGTGTGCTCTGCTAATGGATCTATGACCCTTCCTCTGTTAAGCAACTGTCTACATTGTCAAGTGCAACGGATATATCTGGTGAAGCAGATTCTTTTCCATGAAAGGAAATGTTTCCAATGTTTCTATGAAACATTTCCATTTGTTGTTGGCCAAAATGCATGCTTGCAATGGTGATGCATAGTTCAAACTTACGGCTGCATTTATTGTGTATGTAAAGATGTTCACTGATGGCCAATAGGTTTCTGCTTGTGAAGGTCTGTCTGTAGAGATACTGTGAAGATGCAAATAAGGTTGTTTCCTTTTGAGGAAGTGTGGGCTAAGTAGGACCTAGCCTTCTGGAGTAGGCCAGCTCAGCCCACTCCAGTGCATGTATCCACTACCATCTTTGCCTTCCCTTCCTTCCCCAAAGACCCACTGGGCAGAAGGGGGAGGCAGCTGCATGAGTTTTTACCATGATTCTCCCTCTATTATAATCCCATTTTTTACAGTTAAGCTGTGGCTGTAGAGTTTTGCAACCAATACATCAAATTTACTAATTCAACATGTTGTGATATATGGTGTTTGGTTGTTAATAATGCACCTCTTGGTGAGAATCCAAAAGGTGTATGTCCACTGCATAAATGGGATGACTTTAACAAAAACAAAACTTTTTAATCTGCAGCTAATTAATGCAGTGAACACACTAGACAGAGATGTTCTCAATCAACTGCACGTGCAGCTTATGGAACTGAGAAGCTGCAAAGGGTATAAGCAATGCAACCCAAGGACTCGGAACATGGAACTCGGTGAGGGGTCTCTTATCTTCGACTTTTTTAGAAAGTTTGTTTAAAGTAACTGAGATGGCACTTTTGCAAACGACTTGTAGATGAAACATTAACTTTATTAAGCAGGAAAACTAGATGAGTGTATACTGTAATCAGAAGTTGAACATTACCTTATAGAAGTATTTTCTGATGAATGTGTGAATGACAAAATACTGAGGTGCACATGGTACGGTCTCCTTACTAGCCTCAACTGAAGTATTCTGGGGTGGGAACTTCCCAAAGGATCCACCTTCTGCTAAATTTATTGTCCTGCATTGATACACTCACTAGGAATCAAGCAGTCATAGTAAGATTTTGAAAACGAGAGACCAGCTTAAGGGGTACATATGCTTTGTTTGTTAACCTTCCAAGTGCATTTCAATGGAGAACAGTGTTGAGGGCTTAACTCAGTGGCCACACATGTAAGGTTAATTGTTCCATAATTTGTTTCTGTTCCAAACAACTTGTCTATACTGACCAGATGCTGCAATAGCAGGGAGGCAATGGTAAATTTTAAACAAGCTTGAGTTTGATCTCTCCCCTCCAAGGGGATGGAATCAAAATCTTCACTCAAGATTGCGGATCCTTAAATCTCTCTGCTTTGAAACTTTCACAGACAGCAATGTGTTTTCTTTTAATAGCATGCCTTTCCCTTTTCCAAGTTGTGCCTTAGAATGTGCTTTCCCCCACTCCTGTGATCAGTGCTGCATAACCAATATTATTTTCTCCCCCTTTAGGCCTTAAAGATGGAAGCTATGAGCAATACAGGTACTACTTAAAATATAATTATTTTCTCCCCAGTGAGCAATAGGTTGTAGGAAGATATGGGCAGGAAGACTTAGGCTGTGGGGTTAGAACTAGGATACTCTGAGTGGCTCCAGAAGTTTGGGCCCCTCCTGCCAACCTAGCAGTTCGAAAGCACGTCAAAGTGCAAGTAGATAAATAGGTACCGCTCCGGCGGGAAGGTAAATGGCATTTCCGTGCGCTGCTCTGGTTCGCCAGAAGCAGCTTAGTCATGCTGGCCACATGACCCGGAAAAACTGTATGTGGACAAACGCTGGCTCCCTCAGCCAGTAAAGCGAGATGAGTGCTGCAACCCGTCGTCCGCAACTGGACTTAACAGTCAGTGGCCCCTTTACCTTTTTTTAGCTATTTCATTGGTAGATAGGTTTCGTTTTATAGCATAATTCTACAGTATAAGAGGGGAGAGGCAACTTGGGTATAATATGAGTGTTGTCAAGTTGGGTGCGGGAGAGAGAAGTCTCTGCTACAGAAGATTACTGTCCCTCCTTTAACAATACTTGCGTAGCAAATGAAACATGCTAAAACCCTTTCCCCCCCCCCTTTCTTCTGTGCTGTAGTGCTGGTGGTTTTCTTGACATGGTTAACTTTTTTCTCTTTTTGCGGCTCACACATAAGGCAATTTCAACGTCGAAAGTGGCCAGACATGAAGAAACCATCTTCCAAGTCACTGTGAGTTGGGAGTCCATCCACACATTATTCTCTCTCTCTCTCTCTCTTGCATACAGTCCATATTTGCAGTGCAGTTTCATCTATTCTTGCTCTTAAATCCTAATGAAGCGTCTGGGAGAGTGTTGACTCTAACCTCTTTAACTGCAGCCAATTAAGGTTTAAATTAGTTCCTGTCGTCCTACTCTGTAGCAAGGTAGGGTTCAGGCTGGAGGCAAGGCTCAGGTGGTGCTATAAGAAGGCAGAACTCTAGTAGTCGCTTCAGCCACAAACTGAGACTGAGCCCTGTAAAATGGCAACAGCTGCACCCCAGTTGATAGTCCTATCTGCAGCGCAAGGTGCTTGTTCCAGTAGCCTCAGACTGCGACTGCAGAAGTGAGACCAGGGGCGCTCTGTTCAATGCAGTTCTCAGACAGCACGGACAACGGCTCATCTGCTAGAAGCACTAGGAGCTCATCTTGCATGCCCTACTGGTTCGGAGTCCCAATCCCTTGTAGGGGAATCCAACTACAGGTTTCTAAAGGGCTAGAGAAGCCTGTCCTCTCCAGATTTGGTGGACTTCCCTTCCCTCCAGGAGTTAGTGGAATTGTAGTCCAAAACATTTGGCAGGCGCAGTCTACTTTTAAGGTTGCTATTGGATAGAAGTGTAGGTATACTACTACAGAGGTAGGCCCTCATTATTATAAGACAGTATTTGTTCCTCTGTCAGCTGCTCTTGTAGAATCAACCTTTCTTTGTTGTGCTGAACAAAAGCTGTAGCGCATGTTGAAATATGCTGACTCCGACACTGTTACTTTGAGAAAAACCTAGGTAGGAAAGTCAAGCAGTCAATTACACAATTCGGAGGCCAAAATCATTGAGCAGAAATCACGGCAGTGATTTCAGAATTTTGTACAATGCTTGCAAGAAATGTGAGGTCATTTAAATGATCCACATACAGTGCAATGAAAATAGTGTAGACCAGGGGTCCCCAAACTAAGGCCCGGATGCGGCCCAATCACCTCCTAAATCAGGCCCTCGGAGGGTCCAGGAATCAGCATGTTTTTACATGAGTAGAATGTGTCCTTTTATTTAAAATTAGCTGACCCGGCCACGCGTTGCTGTGGTTCTTTCCTGTGATCCCCCTCCCCACCCTGTCCCGATCCATGACGTATCCTGCGCGTCCTCCCTCCACCCCGGCTCATCCCTGTGTTTCAGTAGGATACCCTTTCCTCTGTTGTCCCTGGGGAGTGTTGCCCCCCCCCATGTATCTCCATACCTTGGCCCCCACCCTTGGAGAAGGAACTGTTAGGTTCTGGGTTCTATTTCCCAGCATGCACTTTTGTCTGAGCCCTCTGTTGTCCCTGGGGAGTGTTGGCCCCTACCCCCGGTATCTTCCTACATTGGCCTCCACCCTTGGAGAAGGAGCTGTCAGTTTCTGGGTTCCATTTCCCAGTATTTACTTTTGTCTGAGCCCTCTGTTGTCCCCTTCCCCCTGTATCTCCATACATTGGCCCCTGCGCACGCATCGTGAACAAATCTATATATTTAGAATAAGGATCGGGGGTGATGATGCGCCCTGGGACCCAGAGACCTTTATAAATCCTGACCGGGGTGTGTGTGTCAAATAGTGAATCCCCACAGCCCCGTAGCAACAGACAGGCCCAGACAGAAGGAGGGGGGTCATATGGGCCACTTGGCGCGGGCCTCCAAATCCAAAGGGGGTCTCGGTCAGCATATTCACAATCAGTAAAATGAAAAAAGTAACAAAAGGGTTAAAAACAGGGCCACATTATCTACCTGGACTGGGCCCTGCAAGGGCCTGGCAACAGAAGGCGCGTTCTGAAGCACCCAAGTTGTTCAGTTCCATAAAAATCCCAGGAAGTGGCATGGGGAAGGTAGGGGATTGTAAATTGGGGGGGGGGGAATTGGGCACTGCAAATATCTGAGGACATGGTTGTTGTTTTTTTGAAAAAAGACGCAGAGGGTTGCATTCAGTCATAGTATATGTGAAATGGAGGTTAATAGCCCCCCTTCAGATCCCCCTGAGCCTCAGAGTCCCCCTGAGTTGAGGCGAGATACTGTGGAGATGGCAGGTTTCATCCCTGTGTCTCCCCCCACCCTGTTCTGACCCATTACGTACCCCTGCTCCCTATTCGGCCCCCACCCCCCACCCCAGGCAGGCCCCTACCTCCACTTGGCAATGTTGGTTATTCGGTGGGGGATTTTTTGGGGGGGGGTTGTGGTGCTAAATGGTAAAGTAAAAACCCCTTGCCGTGCAGGGGTCTACATAAATCAAAGGCTGTGCTGCGTCCTGTGATCCATGCGCTTGTCCTCTCCCTAGCAGCCTGGCAGGGTCCCAGGGGTCTGATATTGGCCACCTTGGTGGTTTCAGTTGCTTGGTTGATGATGTCATCTGGTGTGTGGGTGTGGCTAAGATTTCACAGGAAGGGAGAGGGTGGAGGAGGGTATTACGCTACTTGAGGGTGCTGTTTAACTTGGTGGAAAACCAGGTCTATACCTGCCCAGGTGTGTGATTTGAGGGATGTTTGTCCCCAACAACGCTCGGGGAGTGGCCTGGATCGTTGTGTCAAAATTTCAGGACGATCGGTCAAGCGGTTACGGAGAAAAGAACCTGCAGTTTCACGATTTTTACATTTATATATATACATAGGTGCATCTCTGGGTTATTTGTGGGGCATAGGAATTCGTTCATATTTTTTTCCAAAATATAGTCCGCCCCCCCCAAGGTCTGAGGGACAGTGGACTGGCCCCCTGCTGAAAAAGTTTGCTGGCCCCTGGTGTAGACATAGTTCTCGACACTGAGTCATGTAAAAGTCCAACTGCTGTTAAGGAAGGTAGTTAGTTAGTGCAGTGTTTCTCAACCAGTGTGCCTCCAGATGTTTTGGGACTACAACTCCCATCATCCCTAGCTAGCAATACCAGTGGTCAGGAATGATGGGAGTTGTAGTCCCAAAACATCTGGAGGCACACTGGTTGAGAAACACTGGGTTAGTGAATGAATGAATGTATCCTTTGCTTCTGTGTTGTGGGTAATGCACAGTGGAAAGGTATGTCCTTTGCATGGCTCTGCTATGAGAACAGATTGCTTTGCTCTTCAGAGAGTGAATTAATTAAATGTGTGTTCTTTTTCAGAGGACAACTTTGGGAAGGCTGGGAAGGCTAATTTCCTGCAACTGCTGGACCTCAATGAGGATATAAACTGGCCAGAACTTGAATCTTTGTACAGACTTAATGAAAGTGTGTATGATTTCAGACTGAATTATAACATTAGCCTGGAGGACTGGATAAACTTTGATGCTAAGGTAGATAGGATGTTTGCACTGTTATGCAATCTAAAAAGACACAGTGACCTTCTGGGGAGTACTTTCATCCAACATACGTATCCCTTCTTGAAGCCCACTGGTTTACCTGCTTTTGCTTTGGGTTATACCTCACTTGCTTCACAAGCTATTTTACTTCCACCGATCACTGCAGATACTGTTTCAAGAAATGGCAGCAGAGAAAACAAGGGAGACTCATTGAGACACTTGGAATCCTAAGGGGCAAAATCGCACAAACTATTTCAGTGGCAGCCAAATAGCCCCTCTGCAACTTCATCTACAGCTTTAAATGGCATTTGAAAGGACAAACAAATGGAAAAGGATCTCTTCCCCCACCTACAGATTAGGCAAGTCAAAATTAGACAGTGGTAGAAAATTGCTACTGAGGCACGCAGGATATCCTGGATATTACTGAACGGATGCACAGACTCAGCACTAACAGTCTTCAGGTGTTTGTCTACCACAGAAGCCAGTTTTGTTCACAGTTCACATCTACCTTGGGCTCATGAAGAAATTGAAATCTTCACTCAGTGAAACCAGCTTTCCAGCATGGTACTGTAAATATTCAGTGTCCTGTTTCAAAAGAAATCCAGAAGTTCAGAAGAATTGTTACTAAAGTGTTGGCATGCCCCAATTCCATTTCTGAAAAGTCACTCCATTGCATAAAAAAATTTCAGACTTTAGCCATTTTTAAAAGCACTGCAAAATTAAAAGCAGTTTGTGTATGTCTTGAATTTTAACAAAGTTGGATTTGTATTAAGTCTTTGTGGTTATATTGTATGTTCAAAAACCAAAATTACTACTATAAAAGAAAGCACTTGTTTACTTTTATATTTGTTTGTTTTAAACAATGGCTATTATTTTGTGACCAATAAAAATGCAGGTTTGAAAAAAAAAGCACTCATGGCCACAGTTCAGCAGACAAGTAGGCACACTTTACCCAACACAGTGCTGGGTTTTGTGCCTCCTTAGAAAAAAGAAAAGAACGTACTGTTTGGAAGCAGTTTTAGGAAGAGACTATCCAAACTCAAACTTACAAGGTTTCCTACAACAAACATCACCTGTCCAAAATCACAAGTTGACCTCAATTTTCAACTAACTTGTTTTTCTTCTAATGTACTGCAGCATTTCAATCACAGAGAGAAATTGGTGTTTGAGCTATATAATGTAGGTACGATATAGTATTTGCAATGTAATGAGTTTTTAGGCAGGAAACACCAGCTGGTCAAATAAAGATGGAGGACACCTGGTTTGCCCAGTAGTATAGGTAGATGTGAAAAGGAAACGGGTTAGTAGACCACAAGCTTAACGTAAGTCAACAGTGGATGCAGCAGCAAAAAAAGCTAATCCTCTTCTAGACTGCATAAACAGAAGTCTGGTGTCCAGATCAAGGGAAGTAATAGTCCCACTCTAGTCTGCCTTGATAAGACCACACCCAGAATACTGTGTCCAGTTCTGGGCACCACAATTGAAGGAGGATGTTGACAAGCTGGGACGCCAAGATGATCAAGGGTCTGGAAACAAAGCAGGCTGGACAGGAGGTTAATTAGGCAAAATTCCCTATCTTCTTGCATGCAGTGGCTACATTCAGTTGGTTTTTACCTTTTTCATGGTGTTTCAATTTTAACAGAAGTCTGAGGGTGGCAATAGCAACTGTTGTGTGGAGGGGTAAATGATTGTGTTAGTTAAGAATACAAAATTTTCCCACCCCTTTGGAAGTGAAGTAAGCCTACAGTTTTACTTCTCCCATTTGATTCTGTCTTGGAAAAGAGGACATCTTAAAACATCTACGAGCACAGACAACTTGAACATGAGTTTTGGTAACTGGAATTGTGTTAATGCATAACTTTTCTCTCTTTGATTACCAAGAAGGTTATTAAACCACAAAAACTCAAGTTTCAAATAGAAACCTTTATTTACATTATTAACATCCAAACAAAACAAAAACACAGAAAAACAAGACCATATGACCTACCCTTTTATTTAATGCCAGCACAGCTTTTTTCTTATGTAAAGATCAATTATTACAAGCAATATTTAATGTAAACTAACTTTGGAGTCAATTCTCAATACTGCATGCCTTTCTCCTGAGATATTAAGAAATATTGCTCTCAGTTGAATGGTTTCATAATTGCTGCATTGCTGTCACATGACAGTCTGCTACTAAATTTGATGTGCTGACCTGTGCAACATTCAAATAGTTTGTTTCTGTTGAAAAATGCTCCTCATTTATTAAGGCAGCCTTCCCCAGCCCGGAGCTGATGGGAGTTGTTAGTCTAAAACATCTGGATTATACCAGGTTGGGGAAGGCTGAATTACAGGAAAAATAATGTAGACTGAAATTATGTATTTATCTCAACGCACAAACTGGTTGGATAATCCATACAAAGATGGGAAGAATGGATTCACTACAAAGACAATTAGGTCAGAAGGCACCAATACCAAACTAAGCTTATTGCCCTATTCAGCCATGTTTACTGTACTTATCATACAAGCCCCCACCCCATATAATCACTCTTGGTACTAGAGAGTGCATTGCAACAGAATGAGAGTTTTTAATCATGCACTTCTGATTCCAGGTATCGTTTGAATCAGCACTGTTAAGAACGCTCCCAACAATGCAAATTCAAAATGGTGTGAATACTTTTATCAAGTTTGAACTAATATCTTTGGATTCAGCAAAATAAAATAAAATAAAAGCAACCGGGGAAAGGAGTAACATTCTAAATAACAGATTAACCAATGAACAGCAGGTACCACCACATTTCAAAAACACAAACAGAATCAATCAAAAAAAGAAGGGCAATGAGTAGTTTATAAAAAGAGAGGTCACACTTCGCCAAAGTAATCAGAGCTATCATGATTATCATATTCGCCTATAAAAGTTAAAAGATCATCTACTCCCATTTTATAGGCTTGTGGGTCTTTTTACTATGAGGTTGTTATTGGTAGTATCAGAATGAGGCTTCTGAGAAGTGGAAAATATTTTGTCTCACTTTAATGGTAGACCTACAAAACCAAAAGATCTGATGTGCACAAAGGTGCGCATGTGTACAAAATACTCCCCTGCTGACTTTAATGTCTGAGCAAATTACACATCCATATGTGGAGGTTTGGAAGGACGTATACTTCAAACAACAACTCAAAGCTATTTTAAAACAATATATAAATGGGGGAAAATGCTTTTTTAAAAACCCCTAAAGGACGAGGAAGCACTTGTAACATGTGAGGCACACTATGTGCAAATCAGAACACAATTCCAGAGGCCAAATGTGTTCTAAGTACAAATTAACTTTAGTGAAGTTAAATAAATAGTTGGTGGACTACACGGAACTGGCAATATTTATACCTGTACTTAGCATACTAGCAGTTTTGGGGGTAATCACAGACTGCTTGCCTTAGGACAAAATCTCACAGAATTACATGCTTCTGCAAAGTGGAGCTCAAATTTCATTTATCATTTTCACTTATCAAAATCACCAGTTCACATATTCAAGAGGAACTATATTGAATGTGCAATGGGAATAGAAAAACACACACACCACTTCATTTTAGTCTACCTTTCTTAGAAATATCCTGTTCTGAATCACTACAACTTGTTTAAAACTGGGAGGAATCAGTATGTATCTGCATTATTTGACACCGAGACAATTATGGTGTCTCTGACCTCCAGCTATTATAAATTGCTTAGAAAATAAATATATTTGTTACCAGCAGAGCAATAAAACGTGATAACCAAAATCATTTGTGCTAATTAATCAGATGTATCATCAGGTGTGCTTTCTGATAGACACTTAACACAAAAAACACCACTGAGGCTTCCTTAAAAGTTAACCAAATGTCCTAGAGCAGAGGCTCTTTAATTTAAAAGACAGGTTATATTAAAAATTCCACAAACTGATTTGACAGCTAAAAAGAGCCTTTTTGTCATCAAATTGCCATCTATAAGAAAAAAGTAACAAAGTGCACACATAAGGTGTAGAGAAAATATTAAAAGACTGCTAAAATATGAACAAATGTTCTTTTAAAAAACCAATAAATGACGTTCTAAATAAACTGTCAGAGACCAATGAAAATAAGATAAAGGCCATAGTTACCCAACTCCAAAACCATTTAAATTAAAAAAAAAATCCTATCTGGACAAGTTGGACTAAACTCGAGTTTACAGAAATTATATTTGTTAAATATTTAGCTTCACGAACTCTGCAAAAATGAGTTAGTGGCCTACAAAAGTCATATATATATATAGTACAACATCTTAAGATCATATTTACAAAATGTATTCACAAAGAGAATATCTCTCCAAACTGCAATGCCTTGCCTTGAGTTTTATGACATTTAATGGCAAAAAAGATGTATGATTATTGCTCAAATGCCCATATTGGAGATATTATGTAACAGTAATTCAAACTGGGCTTGAAAGGGGGCAAGAACTCGCCTACTTTAATATCCATTGATTCATTATTATAGGTATTGCAGTAACCCACTACATACAGCATTTTATAAAGTGCACAAAACTGCACATCAATATGGAAATCTTTTATCATGATTATACATATTTAATCTCTGCATACCCCTTTGGCGCCAAAGAGCGTGATTCAGAGGCTGCAACAGCTCATTTGCATTGCCACTTGCACGTCAGAGTTCCAACACCTGGGAGTGAGATTGAACAGCAGCATGAATGTTCAGAGCATTGTTTTGTTTTTAAATCAAGGCCAGAAACTACATTCTATCAGAGGCTCTTACTAGAGAACTCAAGACTCTTACCAAGTATTTCCCAGGCACTTTGGTCTGCCTGTAGTTAAAGGGCTTTGGATAGCTACAGTAAATAGAACTGGTACACACTGTGCCTATCCAACACATTTACTCAAATGGCACTGCCAAACACATGTTGCTAAAGGCAGAGTGCCAAAATAATAATAATCACCCTTTCTCTTTTCTTTCTGTACATTATACAGTGATACTTTGCTTCTAGTCCTCCTCCTATCCCTCACCACCCAAAGGTCCATAACTCATGAAGTCACTTAGGACATCTTCACGGTAAAAAGAAGTGGTATTTCCATAAGGCTACGTGTTGCCATGAAGTTCACGTGCACTTTTTTCTGGTAATACTTAGTTCACCATCATCTATGGCATCAGCTTGTTAGGAGATCATAGCTGGAGATGTCAGCAGTATTTCTGCAGGGGGGAAAACACAGCACACCGGTGAACAAACAACAGTGTAAGAGAGACAAACTTTGTAATCAAGCAAACTTTTTGCTGGCATTTCTGAAGGTTAAGGAAAGAAGTATAAATAAGTACTGCACTGGTACTGAAAATGCTTTTTAAAATATAGATTTGTTTTATGGGGGGGGGAGATGTTGGGCAGAAATGGCCTAGTGTTGAGCTTAAGTTACTCTAAGGCTAGGATTGCAGAGCCTTGTGGATTCCTTGAGTAAATCTATTTCAGCAATGAACCTGGGATGTTCACAGGCAATAGCTGTTCCACAGTAGCCTTGCCATTTTATGTAAAACCACAGAGAGAACCCACTGGAGAAATAGGGGTTTGGGAGAGCCAGGAAAATGTTGAGAAGTTTCTGTTAATGTTTGCTTGGCACTGGCACTGGCAATTTTAGGGGCTGATATGCATATGGAGATCTAAAGAGCTGCATGTGGAGAACCAACAGTTACAGCCATCTTACCTGGTCTGGACCCATGGGCATTCCTGACATAGTATTAATATTCATTTGTCCCATGTGACCACCATTGCTGTTCATGTGCATCATATTGTAAGTCGCAGGGTTCCCTGAATGGCTGAACTGTTGCTGTGGAAAAGAACTAGAGGACACAAGAAAAAAATTAATGTTCTCACTTCACAGATTCCTTCAGCCACTGGCATGTTACGTCATTGGCATTACAACTATTAAACCTCATAATCCCTTCCACAATCAGTTGTGGAGACAGTTGTCTCACCACAGTGTCTTCAAGATCAGATGTGGTTATTTGTAAGGAGCTCACACCAACCTGTGGCTCTAGAGCAGGCACCCCCAAACTTTGGCCCTCCAGATGTTTTGGCCTACAACTCCCATGATCCCTAGCTAACAGGACCAGTGGTCAGGAATGATGGGAATTGTAGTCCAAAACATCTGGAGGGCCAAAGTTTGGGGGTGCCTGCTCTAGAGATTGACTAGTGCTATAAACTACTGAATGAGCCTATGATCAACAAATGAATAAATCCTTTACTTTAAACAAAAAAGAAAGGAAATGCAAAAATGATGGATCAGTGTAAATCATTCCCATCCTTGGATCTCTTCATCCATTGTCGGGAAATGATGTTAATCTAAGCCTCCCTCATTGAGTTTTTACCCCTGCACATAACCAATCTGGAACAAATAGTTCAACATATACGTTTGGACACTTTCATGTTCCTTTAATTTTTTTTAACAACACATTGTGTGTTGATCAGCTTGTTTAAGGTTGAAACAAAAATAGGCGCCATATATTTGTGAAATCTGCAAATTTTAAGAAATTTAAACAAATATTTTGAAATATTCTATGAAGCAAATGATTTTAGGTTTTTTTTTAAAAGAATCTGGGTGCAAGAGTGAAGACTGTCTAGACTGCCATGTTTTTTTAGAAATCACACAATTCAGTCTGCTAAAAGCAGTTGTCCACGGCCACAGGCTCCCCTTTGAAAACACTAGTTGAGATATTTGACTCTCACCTGCTCCTGGCCATATTTCCTGATGGCCAGCCCTTCATTTCAGGAGTTGGATACATTGGTGCAGCCTGAGGATGCTGCATCATGGGATTTTGTGAGGGTCCAATTCTTTGAGCCATCATGGAATTGGTTGGGCTTGATACCCTGCTAAAGGCAGGGTCTGGTTGCTGGGTCATTCCTTACAAAATAAATAAGATAACAGTTTGGTGGTTATGAAACTTAGCTATTTTTTGCTGAAGGGACATGTGTCCTCTAAAATTTACAGAATTTCACTCTTGTGGTTGCACAATTTCTCTTACCTGATTCAATCAAACAGCCCTGAAGAAAGATACCTTTGGAGCATAGTACAAGCGAAAGGCCAGAAGGGAATAATTCTCATGGAGAGGCAATGGTGCTCAGGAGAACTGCACTTTGATTCCCAAGAGAATGTTAAATTTCCACCCTAAGGTGTTGTTGCCAGCTTGCATTCCCTCAAGACTCCCTCTCCTTGAAGGGGCCATAGCTCTGTAGTAGAGCATCGGCTTTGCATGAAGAAGGTCCTAGGTTCAATTGCTGGCATCTCCAGGTAGAGCATAGGTGCCAACTCCCAGATTGAAAAATCCGGGATCGGCACTGGAAGTTGCGCTGCGGCCATTTTGGAACTGGCCAGAGCAGCACTGGAAGTCGCTTCTACGCATTTACGGGTTGTTGTTTTTAAATCCGGGCTGGAAAAACGGGAGTTTCCCGGGGAATATGGGAGACTTGGCAGCTATGAGGTAGAGTTGTGAGAGAACCCCACCTGACCTCATGGAGAGCCACTGTTAGACAGTGTAAACATTAATGAGCTACTTGGACCAATGGTGTGACTCGGTATAAAGTAGCATCTTATGCTCCCCCATCATGCAAGTTTGCTTTTCTCAGTTTCACTTGGTCCCTAAACATGGTTACAAGGTACTGTAACTTACTAATCTTTCATTGTTTGTTGTTGTAATTTCAGATATAGCAAAGCAGAATAAAAAAAGATCAAATGCTTGCTTTTTGTTGTCAGACTGAACAAAAATGTTTTCTTGCAGAATTAAGTAATGACTAAGCCATAATTCAAATCAAAATTGAGAACCAATGAGCAGTGAAATGGCTGTACAAACTTCATGAATTTTACAACATTTCTGCACTGTGGCAGTTCTATTTTAGATCATTTGGTTGCAGAATATGTCAAATCCCTTAAAAAAAACAACCCTTTCTCCCTCATTCCAAAATATTCTGCTTATACTCTTCTATAGAAATATTTCTAGCTTTAAGTAAGTTTTTTGTAAATTACTAAGCCCAACAGCAGCCACAGGAAATAGAAGAAAGTAAGAGACAAATGAAGTAAGTACCATAATTGGCTGGGTATGAAAATTGCTGGGATGGGACTGGAGCCATCGGAGGGCCTGCAACACCACCATCCATGCTTCCTGAGGTGGTCACATTTGGGGGAGGACTGAAGGCTTGAGACTGCTGCTGTTGCTGCTGTATCATCATGGCCATCCTTTGCTGTCGGATGTGGTGACTTATTATCTCCCTGTTTCGCTGCGCCACCATCTGAGCATTAAGGAAGCCTTGCTGCTAGCACCCAAAGAGGATTGACAAAAAGCACACCAAAGAATACAAAGCAAGAATTATTAAGTTGACAAGAAAACAACAACAACACATCTTAAGAGTTTTATGTCCATGAGCAGCACTGGCATTTATATTAAAAAAGCACAAGAGAGTCTATTTTTCTCCCATTAATGAAATAGTAGAATGGAACAGTAAGAAAATGCACATTTGTTCTGCAGTAATAAGTAGCACCGTGTACAGTAACTGTGGGGAACCACCTTCGGCCCTCCAGATGTTGCCCCATCGGCCTTGCTTGCAGCAACATTTGCAGGGTCAAAGTTTTCCCACATCTGGTCTACAGCCTATATACCAATAGCAAGCTAATTCTCTTTGGGTCTACCCTTATGTGGATATCCATGCACAAGATATCAGCAGCTTGGGGAATCCCCAAAGTTTGTCTAAGTTAAAAAGAAAAGGTAAAAGGGGGGAACCAAAAACGACCTAGCAAACAGAATGCTGGCTTGATAACTACTAGAGTGGTGAAGGTGGTGGAATGGAAAACAGGAAGACGGAGGTGGCATGGAAGGGAATGGAGCATCCTGGAACAGATAATAGCTGGGTGGCTAAAACCCCAAACAGCAGCACTCCACACTGAAACATTTTGTTGCAGGTCCCACTTTGTGTAGCTTGAACATTCAGCAGGCACTGTGGCTTATATCCAATGTGGCACCAAGCAACTTTTCTGTCAATGCAAAAATTTATGATTGCACAATGAGACCTTCTCTCCCCCGCCCCTGAATGTGTCCTTCCCAAATCTGCTCCAAATGGTTGGGGAAACCAGCAGAAAATATTAAGGGGGTGCACAAGAGGAAAGTCCCATTGCGTAGGCATGATAAATATTTGTACTGACAGGACAGTTACTTAAAGCTACATTAGATACAAGTAACTGAATCCACACTTTCCAGACTAGCATTGCTCACCAGTTTCAATCCCCAGATTGGTTCTGGAATACTTTTCTACTATTGCAGTTGAGATCCAATGCCTCACCCATCTGAACAGGAATTGCAACAATGGAAAGACAGAGCATTGTAATTCCTAATCAAAAATATTGACATTATTTAGGATATTATTATATAGTGTTTCCTCACCAGTAATATGCCCCAACTGATGTATTTCTAATGAGGACATGATTAATGTAGAATCGTCTTTTGGTTTATGGTTATGTTCTAGTGGACTTTGATCCATTAGATAAACATGTGTGTGTGTGTGTTTAGTGTTTTAAAAGATGTATGAAGGAGGAGGAAGAGAGAAGTAATAGAAAGCAGAACTGGGGAGAGGTAAAATAACAGCAGGAAGTGGGAGGTTACTGTATAATCTGATTAGTAATACTTACTTGTGATCCCATTTGTGGGGGCATAACAGGTCTCATCACTGATGCACTACCAGGGTTGGGGTTCTCCATTTTTATATCAAGTGTTTGACGAGTCTGATTCAAAAACTTAATAAACAGAAAGCAACAGTGTGTAACAGAACCATGTCAAAATACATCAAACAGGTTTCTATAAAACCTATGCTACACTACAAACCTAGGCAAGAGTAATAATTAAAAAGAAGCTACTTCACTCAGTCTGGCTTATTAAGTGTGCTGAAAACACAACGTTTGACTTCACCCCCAAAGGCGCACTCCTCCATTGTCTCTCAAGGCAGAAGGATGCCAACAAGGGCCTTAAATATACAAAGCTCATCATTGACTTTCATGCTGATACTTAATAGTGCAATTCAGAAAACAACCATGCCACTGTTTTCATCAACCAAATCCTCCAGCAGTATTTAATCTCAGAAAGGATATTACCAAACTGAAAATAAAGAGTACAATGATGAGGAATTGCAGGCCTGGTTCACATGTCATGGCAAGCCAAATTATGGCCTTTCAGAACCATGCAAACATGGAATCTTGGGGAGCTCTCAGCACCTTTCCTCCCATTCCCCCCCCCACATTATCATTAGCCAAGGTTTGGCCTCCATGCTAACCATGAGCTGTAGCCAAAGCCGTGGCTCCATTTTAGGAGCCCTCATGGTTGCATAGTACCAGTTAAGTCATAGTTTGGGCAATGTCTTGACATGTACACTAAGCCTCTGTCTCTCTGTGTGTACAGAATATCAGGACAGGGTAAAATAAATAATAAATGTGTTAATGGGTAAGTGATATATTTCATTTTCCTGCCCTTAGCACAGACAAAAAGTTTCCCTCTTCAGAAGGGAACTGAAAAATTATAGTATACCTGCTGCCCTTGAAGTCTCTGTTGGAGCTGCATCCGAAGTTGCTTTGGTGTGTTGGTTCTGGGCCTCATGACATTTGCTCGGGGATGCATACTTTGCATTGGAAAACTGCCCTGCTGATTCATCTGATTCATCACAGAGTTAAAGGCTGCCTGTTGGCCTTGCATGCTATTAAAACCCCCTGGCAGGGCAGCTCCCTGGCCCTGGTATGGCTGACCATATACTGGAGGCTTCTGGTCAATCATTACAGTAGATTCTTGGCCATGAAATGATTCTTGCTTGGGTTCCAAAGCTTGCCCCTTAAAAAGAATATAGAACTTGCCAATATTTCACACTCTGCAATAGGATATTAAGAATGTTTTATACAGGGGAATTTTACATTTGAAAATCTGAGTTTTGTTTGTTTGTGTGTGTGTGTGTGTGTGTGTGTGTGTGTGTGTGTGTGTGTGTGTAGCCGGCAGTGTAAAAAACACAGTAAATGTTCAGGAGACACACCAGTAAGCACATGGTACAACAGTAATGGGAGCCTATTTCAGTATTTAACAGTTTAGGGATACACACAGGATTATCCAATAATCAAATGAAAATTGCCAAATTCAAAATTACATTGACAAAACCCATCTCCTATGAGCAAGGTCTGAGTCAGGTCTATTAAGATTTCATCACTATGATATTCAACAACTATTCTACAACTACCTTTCTGAAGAAGATGCCTACACACATTAATTACAATGTAGTATTGTCACAAATTAAAAGGAAAATAAACTATCTTTGGATCAGAAGGCTGTTCTTGATATGTTACAGGCAAACATTTTCTCACTGATTTTTTAAAGGGGCACTGCAATATCATGTTTATAATCATATCAAGTCTGCAAAATTTGTAATCCAGCAAGTAATGCAGGTCACCAGCAGTTGGATAAATCTTCTGTTTTTGCGGCCGTTTTAGGACTGCAAGAATACTTGGCAGGCCACAATACAGAGAAGGTGGGCTATGTTCAGCTTGAGGTGAGTAGCAAGTTCTGGAGCCTATAATACAGGCATCCCCAAACTGCGGCCCTCCAGATGTTTTGGCCTACAACTCCCATGATCCCTAGCTAACAGGACCAGTAGTCGAGGAAGATGGGAATTGTAGTCTAAAACATCTGGAGGGCCGAAGTTTGGGGATGCCTGCTATAATATATAAAATAAGTTCTTCTCACCCAAGAGAAGAATGTACAAAGCACTGAGGAAGAAATGTACTAGGGTTTTTATGCCCCCCCCCCAAAAAAAACCCCCAATACATTTAAAGAGCATACAGCAAACTGAAAAATCTGCACTTCAAGAGCACTGGACTGGTAACTTACTTGATTTACAAGATCAGGAATTCCTAAGGCCCTATCAATTTCTTCAAGGCTTGTGACATCTGTGTTACTCAGCAATGTATGCAATTGATCTAGGAGAGCCCTTTCATCACTTTGGCCATCAACATTTGGAGCAGCATACAGAAGATCATCCAAAGAATTCCTAACTAGTTGCCTATGGAAACCAAGATGTAGCAACAATTAAGAATACTGGTCAAAGAGTACAGTAGATAAAATCTCATAGCATACATAAATTGAAGTCTCCAGATAAGAATCATATTTTTCCAGTGTACATAAGTGCAAAAATAAGATATGCCCAGTGTCATTTCACAAGTGGATCAGGAAACTGAAAGGAGGACCCTCCATGTCAAAACTTTTATCACCTTTGATAGATCCATTACTATCCAACAAATCTCCAATAGAATGTCAAAGACAAAGATGGTAAACAAATTACAAATACTGTATGTAAGCATTTTCTTTGATGAATCACAAACAAACAAATGATCTGTCTAGTCCAGCATTCTAGTTCAGAAAGAGGAAGTCGTATTCACAGTAGAGCCATTGAAATCAATGGACTTAACTAATTTTGTATTTAGATGAGTGTTTTTCCTGAATGATCAGAATGTTCTGATACCATTTGTAGATGAAGAATAGATTGTCAGTTAAATAGCATATTACATTCTGAACCTTATTGTACCTGTTTTGTGAACCTCGAGGTCCTTGCTCCATGGAAAGCATGTTGTCAGGCCATGCATTTGGATGGTTAGACGGCCCTTGATGTGCATAAGGATTCCCCCCCATACCAATGTTAATTTCATTTGGCCCTACAAAATGAAACAAAACTAAATTTACTTTTAGAAAAGAGGCGAATTTTTAGAGCAGCAATCCAACAACACAGGGCAGTGTACAAAAACAATGCACCACTCTTATAAAACACAATAAAAGATCTCAATAGAACCACTATACAACTATTTTTAATATCAAAATCATCAGCCTTACTCTCACTTGAAGCCTAAGTAAAAATGTATGGCATTAGTTTCAGAATGTAAGATTTTTATTCAAATGGGTATGTAAAAGGGGAGAGAGCTTCTTAACAGGGTGTTTGTGTGTGTTCAACTAATAGTAGTTCCTTCCACACCTTTGAACTGTTGCAGACATGACAGCTCCAGGATGCTCCCCCATCAAACTCAAACAAGGCACCTGAGACAGGATTGCCATACGTCCGGATTTTCCCAGATATGTCCGGGATTCAAACAGTGAAAGTCTGGGGGTTTTTTTCAACAGAACCAGGAAGTATCTGTTTGAGGATCGCTATTTGTGTGGTTTGGGTGATTTCTTGAAATATGGCGACCCTAAGCTGAGAGGTAGTGGTCAAAATTTATTACCACGATCACTGAATTTAAATGCTTTGCTTCCTTGAAGTCTACCAGTATCCAGCAACCCACACTGGAGCACCAGTTGCTCAGAACACGGTACAGATAACTGTGCGAACAGCCCAAAGTCTAAATGCTTCAAACTTTATTGCCAGTCATTAGAGCAGGAGACTCTTAATCCCAGGGTTGTGGGTTTGAGCCCCATGTTGGGTGAAAGCTTCCTGCATTGCAGAGGTTTGGACTAGACGACCCTTGTGGTCCCTTCCAAATCTACAGTTCTATGATTCTATTATCTTACCTATGTGCAGTGCATAAGACACACATTATTGTGGTGTCCAATTAAAAAAGAATAGTAAGAACTCACTCATATGGATCATCTGCTGTTGGAGCATGGATCTGGTGCCAGGCATACTATTTGACCTCATGGGTAAACCAGGCATGGGACCACCAACTGAAGATCTGGCAAGGGCTGGGTTGCAGTCTGGCCCTGGTCTTGGCATTGAACCAGAACTAATAGGTTCCATCCTGCTCACTTTTGAGTTTTGTAGGCTCCAGTCACTTGCCGAATGCTGATTCATAGGCATATTTCTGTTAGGTCCCCCTAGAAAATCAACGTATTTAAATACATATTGCTTTCCCTACAGAAAAATATAGAATAAAATACAATTTGCTACAGTTGGCATTTTTATATCCACCCACTCCAAATCAGTTTTTTAGTCAGGAACCAAAGGGCTGCATACATCAGGGCTTTTCAGCCACCATTCATTGTAACACCTCAAATATAATCTAGGTTGTCAGGTTCAACCTAGGTTGTTGTGGCATTGCACAACAACATAGATGCGTTGTTATCATTGTGTATTTTTTGTGACAATGGTTCAATTCAAACAGCATGTTTGCTGTACTGTAGTTTGCATTCACCAAAGTTTAAAAGCCAAAACATGAAGCTCTAGACTGCCCCAAGGTTCCCCGGACAGCTTCATGACTGAGCAGAGATTTTAACCTGGGTCTCAGAGACCTTAGTCTGATACTCTAACCACGTCAAAACAGAGTCTTGAACTTCCAAATGTACAGGAAACCCATGATTTAGGGGTGCTTGCCTGCTTCCATTTTCTATCTGCTCAGCACTCCTAGGTGCAGTGGCAATGGAGGTAAAGGAATAGCCACAACAATGATTTGTCAATTCAGACATCACAATCACCATACTTGGTACAAGCAAATTTTCTAGCTCCTCACAAACCATGATTTGTTAATTCAGACATCACAACTAAACCCAACTCTACACGTGTTTTTGGTGAGATATGTGAATTGAGCCAAAAGGTCTAAGAATAAGCTAGTATAATAAAATTATAACAATTTTTCTCATAGTTAATAATTTACTCCAGCAAACCTTTGGGATATTGTTCATGATTTTTTTAAAAAGTATGTGGAAATCAACAAACCCATATTAGTTCCAAAATTTTCTTGATTTTCCATCATTCTTGGACTCCCACCCATCATGTTTTGCTTCTGTAGTATGGAGAATGTATTAACACTCCTCACAGACGGACTTGATCCCACTGATATGGGGCTGTCTAAAGACAAGGCTCTGTTGAAAGGAGGACGGGTGGCCTGCATAGATTGGGGACTTCTCATACCTGTTGAATAATTAAAATATAACTGTAACTGTACCATCTTTAAACCTGGCATTGAGCTACCATGACAGATGTTTAGCATCCACTATAAGGTTATTTAATGCAAATTTAATAAAAACCACAGAAATACAGAAATTGTATGTCCTACACGAGTCATTGACGGAGACTAATACAGAATAAACGGGGGAAATGCTCCAGAAATTATTCATCTGAATTGTTTGATCTATAATGTCGCAGGCTGAGAAGTTATACTGTTAACTTCCTATAACTACTATAATTATTAAAAGAATATGGTGTATCTCTTTGGATCTGTACAGTCTCTGTTAACTTCAAATCTCTTATAGCTATATACAGAATTCTATAAATTTTTTAGAAAATAATCAAACCCTAACTAGAAAGGCAGGAACAAGGGCGGAATCAGAAGTCTGATAAATTAGCTCTAATACTTAAAACATAGTAACACATTATATAGATAGAAAGAATTGGCAATTTCAAGACAGATTTGATAATATATATTTATGAATACAAAAAATTAATGCACCTAGAGAAAGGTCAAAAGTTTTAAACAAAATGGAAAACAAGTTAGACAACAGTTTCCCCTTTTATTAAGTATTTTTTCTGTTTATGTTACTTATTCTAGCTCTGTAATAACACAAAAATCTGACTAAACAACATTTTAAATACTGATGTTCTCTACACTTTTGAATTGCATACTGATTTTTTTAAAAAAAAACATTTTTCATAGAAAGTTCAGAAAATACTAGATCTCTCTCTCTCTCTCTCTTTCTCTTTCTCTCTCTCTCTCTCTCTCTCTCTCTCACACACACACACACACACACAGAGAGAGAGAGAGAGAGAGAGAGAGAGAGAGAGAGAGAGAGAGAGAGAGAACACTTCTCCCAATACCCATCACCCCATGTTTTGAAGTTTTAATGAAGGAAAACCATGATTCCATTCCTCATCATAAAGTAGTACCTTGCTGTATGCTCCTAATACCACTTCTGATTTAGTTTACCATTCTCAAATTATTTAACTAATCAAAGCTGAACTTTCTGACCTATTGATTCATCTTATTGTGCACTCTGGACTGCACTGTTTTTTAATTTAATAAGCATGAACAGCCTCCAGGAACAGCAGAAAGTGGTAGTATCAGGCCTGTTGATCTGCAGGCTCCCCAGTGTTTGACAGTTGCTTTCTATCAAATCTATGCTTGCAACTTTAAACCCAATGTTTTCTTGTGTAAGGTCTCAATGTTTATAAAGCTCAATATCAGACATTACAGAGGGTATCTACAAGGAAATTCTAGTCTACTGGTAAGACCCCTGACCATTAGGTCCAGTCGCGGACAACTCTGGGGTTGCGGCGCTCATCTCGCTTTACTGACTGAGGGAGCTGGCGTGCAGCTTCCGGGTCATGTGGCCAACATGACTAAGCCGCTTCTGGCGAACCAGAGCAGCACACGGAAACACAGTTTACCTTCCTGCCGGACTTGCACTTCGTGCTTTCGAACTGCTAGTAGACAACAATAAAAACCATTTTAAAAAGGCTAAACTGGGAAATTAACAACAAACAGAAAGAATGGATTGAATGCCTTTAATCAACACAATGACTGTTAAGTAAAGTGGAATAATATGTCAAATAAACTTTACCCAGTGGTGTATTTCCTTGGCACAATGGTTGCTTATTCCCCATGTTATTTCCATTTGTAGACATTGGATTACTGCAAAAATCTGAGCTAGTTAGATCACCCAAAATTGCATCTAAATTATCCACCAAATCTCCACTCATCTGAAAAGAAAAAAAATATTTAAAAACAAAGAACAAACTTAATTGTTTAGATTTCTACTGAAAAAATCAGAAGCTGGTGTGCACTCAAAACTATGATGTCTTTGAAACGTATTACAAATTCTTAAGAGAACCAGCTAGAAGCCATGTAAATATTTGATCAGAGATAACTTTACTGATTTAGAGAGAAAGAAAAATATAAAAAATTCATTTGCATATTTTGTAATCGTCTCAGTATGGAATATTCAGAAAATATTGTAGATGAATTTTCCAAGGTATCACTTAAGGCTAGGCCTACAATGTTTAATTGATTAACCTATTTATTTATTTATTTAATCTCCGGAAAGATGTCTTCAGTTAACGTAGTGGCAGGTAATTTTTTTTTAATGTTAATTATTAAAAGTGGTCACCGACTAAGTCATGTTTAGTAGCAGTACATGTACTGAAATCAAATAATTTATTTCAGTCACGATTCTCTTACGCCTATCAGTTTCAACAGGCTGACCCAGAGAATGGCTTGGGCTGCAGTTGTAACCACATCTACTCAGAAGTAAATCCTATTTAATTCAATGAGGCTCACTTCCAGGTACATAGGATAAGGATTGCAGCCTCAGTCAGCTATATTAATTATTTAAGGTGATAAATACTTAAAATACATGGGTGGCAGGTTCCTTCTTAAAAGAGGCATTCCATGTTCTCTCACGTATTGAGTGAAATACCTGCATCATCTATAATCAATGGAAAATTAAACTGGCACAATGTGAAATAATTTTAAAAAGCACAGTTTTAAAAATTACTTTGATACAACATAGTTGGTTAGCTGTGGTTTTCAAAAAGAAAGTGCACGGTTCCATTCCAGTGGCTTATTTGGAATGCAAAATATACTGAGTCTTTTACCAAGGATTTTGCTAAACATTAGAATACTCTACCTCTTCAGCGGGTTCTGTTTTTATTTTCATCTCTTTTTCTTGACTTGAAGTAGTTATGGCAGAACTACAGCACTGTCCCATCTTGCTGTCCAAACTTTCTATTTTAGGTTTAATGTCTTTTGAAAGAGGATCTTTTACATCATCCTTGTCAAGCAAGTATCTAAGGAGGGCATGGTTTTCCTTTTTTTTAGGACTCATTTGTTCTTGCTTGACCGTTCCTTCGCCACAGGAAACAGCACCACTGTCATGGTATGTGTCTTTACCAGTAGCTTCAGCTGTGATTTTTGCCACTTCTGCTGGAGAATTACCATTCCGCAGCAATTTATGCAAAATCCTATGCTTCTCTTGCATGTTTGATGAAGAAGAGACTCCTCCAGATGTAGAAGACGAGACTCCAGATGAAGGGCTTGTGGCATTGGCAGAAGGTTCTTTGCAACTGGAGTCCAAAGGGGAGTTTGCCAGTGTAGGGTGTCCCCTGTCCTCTGAGGAACAAGTTAGCAACTGGAGAAGTTTTTTATGCCCTTTGCTTTCAGGTAGTCCTCTCTGATCAGAGCCTTCAATGCCCTCTTCTTTGATCTCTTTGTTACTAAGGGAGTCCCTGCTGTTTGACTGACACATAGAACTCTCCACTTGATTTTGCTCACAAAACAAGCCAGGGGGGCTCTTTGAATCCTGGTTACCCATTTTACTTTGCTGAGAAACATTCATATTTGGAGAATTGTCTAGTTTTGGACCTGGTGAAGAAAGAGTAGACAGAAGGGAAGTTCCAACTCCCTCACTAATAGCTTGAAGAGCACTAAGGGAGCTGCTTGAAAAATTGTTGTTGCTAGTGTTGCTGGCAGTTCCCATTGGAGAGTTCACACCTGTATATAAAAAGAGAATTTGCATTGGAGAAACACTAAGTGAGGTATTACATATTAACAAATCATTTAATTGAAAATACTTTGAAACATTACAGCGGAAAATATATACAGGGAAAGTTTTAAAACTGCCTCCCATAGTTTCTGCATAACAATATTTTTCATAGTATTCTATGGAAAATGGCACAGTAAGTCTGATTGTATTATATTGTTTTTTATGTTTATGCTATTAGCTGCTGAAGAGTGGATTATAAACAATGATAATCATCACCATTTCTGGCCAACTGAATAAATAGTATCTGATCTCAGATGCTGAAACAAAAAAAAACAAAAAACAAAAAACAAAATTAAACACACTTTAAAAAGATACTAGAAATAATTACCTGCTACAGGCGAAAATTGGTGTGAATTCACTTTTGGACTCCCACGATTCCTAGGGGATATCATTAAATTCTGTTGACTGGAAGTCAAGCCTGGGCTCCCATGTGGTGGGCTGCTCATATTTAATCCATAGTTACTCTGATAAGGAGAAGACTGTATTCCTTGTCCAGAGTTCACCGGTCCCATGTTTCCAGGACCTCCATATCTAGCACCACTCATCTGCCCCATTAAGTTAGGATCTCCCATACCATAGTTCCTGTTCTGCAAAGGTATATTTTGCCCAGATGACATGTTCATAACACCACTGACTGAATTTGTACTTGCAGTTGCAGATGTTCTGATGTTCTGTCCCATTGCGCTGGGATTTGGTCGATATCCATTTTGTTCTCTGAAACACACAGCATTGACAATCAAGCTTGACACAGTGGATTAGTAATGTCAATGTTAAAAAAAATCTTATATGTTCTTCTAGGAATCAATGTACAATACTGGCTTGCAGCAGCAGAACACAGGAGCAGTGCCATATACACTTCTCATTAAGCTCATAGAAATTTATGATGAAATAAAAAATTCTTCCTTAGCCCACTGTATTAATCTTTTTATCAGCATGAACAAGGCACAGGAAGAGCACAAACTGTATTTCCGAGTTGTACATTCTACTAATTTTCTTGACAATAGAAAATATTCCACTCTTAATGAGAACTTTATAGAAATTGTGATACAGTGGGCAGAGGTCAGTTGCTCTGTTATATAATGAGGCTTACTGTTTTATCTCAAAAAGATATAAAAATGAAAAAACCTCTTTTTCACAGGTTCAGTGTGTGAAAGTTGCCCAAAGTAGCTGGGGCAACCCAGTCACATGGACAGGGTACAAATAATAAAATTATTATATTATTGTAGTAGGATTTACCCTAGTAATGTTTAAAATCATTATTGTGAGAGAAATTGGCTTCTTTGATCCTTCCCAACTTCTCAGACAAGTAGATAATATTGGATTTGGGGTCTAACTCAATAAAAGGTATATTCATAAGTTTCAATATAAACACAATGTACCATGAGATGATGTGCATGCTGTCCTTGTCCGAATATAGATAAAAATGGTGGTGGGAATTTGTATGAAACTTGTATGAACTAAAACTTAACATTCAGCAAATTTATCTCCCTGTTATATCTGACCAAATAAAATTTAACGATGCTCATGGGTTAAAATTCTCCAACTATTGTCTCTTATGAAGGTAAAGGGACCCCTGACCATTAGGTCCAGTCGTGACCGACTCTGGGGTTGCACGCTCATCTCGCATTATTGGCTGAGGGAGCCGCCGTATAGCTTCCAGGTCATGTGGCCAGCATGACAAAGCCGCTTCTGGCAAACCAGAGCAGCACATGGAAATGCCGTTTACCTTCCCGCTGTAGCGGTTCCTATTTATCTACTTGCATTTTGACGTGCTTTCGAACTGCTAGGTTGGCAGGAGCTGGGACCAAGCAACGGGAGCTCACCCCGTCACAGGGATTCGAACCGCCGATCTTCTGATCAGCAAGCCCTAGGCTCAGTGGTTTAACCACAGCGCCACCTGGGTCCCGCAATTGTCTTTTATACTGCCCTCTAAATAATGTTTTCATTATGTTGGTTCACATTAGACACATATGATTTTGGAACTGCTAAAACAGATTATTGATTTCACCTTTGAAGAAAGTGGGTGGAGATAAACCCATGCCGGTCATTGGTAACAGGGTTCCGGAACAATTTGCTTTTTGTTTGTGCTGTCACTATTGTTCCATCAGCTAAGGAGAACCGATAAAGTGGAGTTTCAGCAAGACCCTGCATATAAGCTGTTAGGAAGAGTAGAAACTATTAGTACTGAAGCAATCTGCTTACATTTCACATTCTAGAAACAGAAATAAAATTGACACTACATCATTAACTACTTTAACAAAATGGTCACTTAAAAAATAAAACATACATTTTAGACAATCCAAAGGTTCGTGGAATTCTATTATCAAACTGGTTTGAGTATGAGTAAAATGTATATTCACATGTGTGCTGCCTTAACATAATAGTTCCAGAGACTTTAATAATTCAATGGTGTATGAGTTTTTAGATAATCACCTGTCTCAAAGCAATGAAAACGTGAAACCTTTCTCCCAGGTACTTTTATACGTCACAAAAATCAAACAGAATTTCCAGGGCTGATCAGCCATATATATGGGCTAAATTTAAGGCTGTATGCTGGGAAAGTGATGCAATTCACTCTCCTCACTGCAAAAGAAACCACAGCTAACCATGAACCTGATGCTAACTCCATGTTCATGTGTTATAAACACCCAACTAGCTGAGTGGCAATATTTTGTATTGCAGAGCCTAGTGTTTCATTAAAGAGTATGGGAATTCCATTTTCATGAAATATTTTGGGCTGTTCAGATACATTCATCATTTCTCTCTCACACTTTTTCTCACTTATTTTATTGCATGAAAATGGAATTCCCATAATGTTTAATGAAAACCTAGGCTCTGCAATACAAAGCCTTCACCTACTTTTTCTCACTTGTTTTACTAAGATAAGTGTGAGAAAAATAGGTGAATGAATCTGCACCGCCCAAATTTAGTGTGTTACTTACACTAAATACGGTAGTATAACGAATTAGTTATAATTATTAATGAGCCCAATATAACCAAATGGTTTATATCAGGCATCCCCAAACTTCGACCCTCCAGATGTTTTGGACTACAATTCCCATCATCCCTGACCACTGGTCCTGTTAGCTAGGGATCATGGGAGTTGTAGGCCAAAACATCTGGAGGGCCGAAGTTTGGGGATGCCTGGTGTATACAATTTATTTTTTTACTGTAAAGACATTTCCTAAGAGATATATTCATTGTGTTGATTTTAATTTGGTCCTACATGTAGAAGCAAGCATGAAACAACTTTGTACAAATTAAATAAATGAGCATTTAGAAATGTGTGGTGTTACCTTCATGATAGTGGCGTTTGTTTGACCAGGGCTGTCCTTCATTTTGACATAAAAATCTCTGAATACAACGACGAATTGTATCTTCAAAGCCAGGTCTCATGGACCTTAGAGAATTTGTATCTATGTTAACAAGTTTACCTGTCAATCAGAAAAATGCTTACTTGATATAAAATATGAAAAACATAAAAGCTAACAACAATAAAATGAGCATAGCGTGGTTAGCAATATTCTTTGGCATTAATATGAAAGAATGAATAAGTAAAAAGAAAGACAGACTAGGCTGCAAAGACAGTTCTTTCAGATATGCACACAAATCCATTCTTGGAATCCTAGTCACGATTCAACCTTTTTGCCTTGCATACAGAACCGAATATGTCAAGGTCTGAACCTGAAAGACCATGTACATATGAGTGGTCAGTTCTTTACGCAAGGTAAGAAGGATGGACTATTTAAAGGAGTACCTGGAGATTCGAAAAACACTGTTCCCCAGATAATCTGGATCATCATTAATAGTCAACATAACTCCTGGAAATAATTACCAATGGTATATAACCAACCTGAACTGCCTTGAGACCTCCAGGTATTGGGTGGTATATTAATCCAATGATTAAATAAAAATAATAAATAAACCCAAAACTTTTCCCACAAACAACACATACTGTAGCTATATTACTGGGTGAACATTTTATGTATTTTCTACTTTTCATTGCTTTAGAATTGCCTGGTTTTAAATTGTTTTACTTATTTTATTAGATCTTGTTATGTTGCTTTGAGACTCTTTGTCTCAAATGCTGATAATGATAATTACCAACTAGGAAAAATCATAGCAGACAAAATTCAGCCAGAGTAGCATTATGTTGCCAACTCAAGATCTTTTGCTGGTTAAGATGGAAAATTCAATTGGCAGTTTTAGCAATATGCTCCAGATTTAGCCCATTTCAGATTATTTTCTCCCTTACCTTCTTCCTAGGCTGGTGAGAATAAGATTGTTCAGACCTACAATTACCACCAGGCACACTTTTCCTGCTTCACCAGGCACACCTTTCCTGTGAATACCCATGTGTGGGTGTTATATTTGAACTGGGTGTTACTGTGTAAAATCCCAAATCATGTGCTGAATCCCAAGATATGGGAGAAAGGGAACTGACAACAGGATTTAACTCTTTGCATACTGGATTTTACAACACAATCCTATTTATAACCTGGCTTTCAATTACATGTCTCTGTAATGTATTCAAATATAACATCCATGGATGGATATTCAGGGTGTAGAACTCCACATGCCCAGCCCCACATGCCCTTGTCCTGGGAAGCTGCAATCTCAGTACACGTACACATGTATGAGTATCATCCAAACCAGAACTTTATTTTGCAGAAAGCAAGTGTAGCTAAAATAAACAAACTAGCTGCAGGAGTGATTAAGAAAAATACAAGTAAAACCTACTGAAATATTAGCTGCCTTGGGGGTTCCAATTCTAAATACAGTATATATTTTTTTAAAAATAAACAAAAACTCCAGGCAAGCAATTGTAAAATAACTGCACAAAACATGCTTGTGATAATTTAAATTGATAATAGAGTTCATTAGTTATTTATATAGCTTACTTACCTGAAAGGTCATGTCTAGTAACAAAGCTCTCTGTACTTGCTGAAAATACCCTTTCTACTGCCGAGATACGGCGTGCCACACATATCATACAGGACTGCAAATCTGCAATTCAAAACATTTTATGTTACATTTATAGATAGCTTGAGATTTAAAGAAAACAAAAGCTTTCGGTTTTATTAAGAAATACAAATACTGACATCTATGTATTGCGAAGTTATTTTACAAAAGGCATTGACTGAACACAGCTCATCACATTATAAAGTTGTACATAAAGGTAAAAGGACTCCTGACCATTAGGTCCAGTCGTGACCGACTCTGGGGTTGCGCGCTCATCTCGCATTATTGGCCGAGGGAGCCAGCGTACAGCTTCCAGGTCATGTGGCCAGCATGACAAAGCCGCTTCTGGAGAACCAGAGCAGCACACGGAAACGCTGTTTACCTTCCCGCTGTAGCGGTCCCTATTTATCTACTTGCACTTTGATGTGCTTTCAATCTGCTAGGTTGGCAGGAGCTGGGACCGAGCAACGGGAGCTCACCCCGTCGCAGGGATTTGAACCGCCAACCTTCTGATCAGCAAGCCCTAGGCTCTGTGGTTTAACCCACAGCGCCACCTGTGTCCCAAAGTTGTACATATAAGAGGCAAAAAAAATCAACAGCCACATCAGTTGCATGTCATTACCTTCACCTTCTTCCAGCATGGCTCTTGGTTGTGATAAAGCAAAACATTGCATGGTTTCAAATCTTTGATGTGTATCTTGGTTGTTCCCTACATCTTCCAGAAGATCATGTACAGTGTTTACCATCATGCGACAATTAAATGTATGGCTCTTCTGTCTAGGTGCTTCATTGGTCCAAGAAACTCCATTCACTAGTGTACACACAAATTTAAAAGAATATATTATGTTTGGGCAGAATAAGACTTTACACAAGGTATTAGGTAAGACTGCATTCCTAAGCATGCTCGGAAGAAGTGTCACTAAAATCAGATATCTAACTCAATGGATGCCTCTCCTATGCCAGAAATGTATTTTTAAGTGCTACTGAAGAGGGAACTGGAATGGACATTCTACTTTGTCACAAATCAGTAACAAAGAAGCAAACACTAGAAAGAAAGCAATAGTACTAGCTATATAGCAGCTACATTTAAAGTATGAGAATTTAATAGTAGATTTCTGTTAATGAAAGCAGTAAATGCAATAGTAGCTTATATTAAATTAAATTAAACTGTTTTGAAATATATTTTTATATGACACTAGTTTTTTCTATTAAACTTAAAATAATTTGACAGAAAAGCAGCATATAAATGCAATACTGTAAATAAATTAAAACTTAATGTTTTAAAAAATAGTGGAAACTAATTCAAATATAAAAAGATCTAATGCAATACAAAAATGTAATAATAAAACATAACTTTAAAATAAGCAACCTACATCAAATAAAGTAACACTAAACAATCATTAGACTAGTATAGAATAATATTAAATATCAGCATATAAAAATTAAACAGAAATCCCCTCTTAACAATTACAATAAATAATTTCTAAACTACAATCAATAAAACAACGGCAAGCTACAGTGCATAAAATAATACAATACAAATTGAGAAGCAGAGACTGGAGGGTGGTTCAAGGCAGATGGAAGAAGCCCTTGCCTGATGAAGTCTCTCCCCTCACAGTTCTTCCTCCAGGCACAGCTTCCTTATGAGGACTCCCTGGGCTGGAGGGTGGGGCAAGGCAGGTGGAAGAAGTCCTTGCCTGATGAAGTCTCTCCCCTCACCACTTAAGGACTTAAAAGCAATCTTCCTATTTAAAATGGATATCTACACAGTAACAAACCCAAGTATTAACAAGCTTATTACCTGTAGATTTTGGTAAATTTTTAAGAAAATCCTTCCGGTCCTCTTCATGCAAAATACTGTAAACACTTGTATTAACCAGGTCCTCTTGTTTATATTGCAAATATTGTGTGACATTTTCGGATACAAATACAATGTTCCCATCCCGATTTACTACGAATAAGAAGCCATCTAATGCCTAAATACAAAATCATAGCAAATTATCCAACTATACAGACTTTTATATATGTGAAAGACACATAAAATAAAGGCACACCAATCTCAGAAAGCAATCTTTTTTTGGGGGGGGGGAGGTCCTAACATGTCTTTTCAGAAATAAAACAAAAATAAAAAATCCTTCCAGTAGCACCTTAGAGACCAACTAAGTTTGTCATAGGTATGAGCTTTCGTGTGCATGCACACTTCTTCAGATATCGTTGCCACTGCAATCTGCACCAAAAATTCTAGCACTGTTTATGCACCAACTGAAGTTTCTGAACAGTCTTCAAAGGCAATCCCATGCAGACGATATGACAGTAATCCAATCTGGAGATCACCCAATTTGTTAGACTAAGAATCCAGTTTTAGTTGCAAGAAAGGAGATTCCGAAACATCAGGTAGAACTTTTGACAGTAAGCGATGTTCAACAGTGGAATGGACTCCCTCAGGAGGTTGTAGACCACTTCGGCCCTCCAAACTTCGGCCCTCCAGATGTTTTGGACTACAATTCCCAACTTCCCCGACCACTGGTCCTGTAAGCTAGGGATCATTGGAGTTGTAGGCCAAAACATCTGGAGGGCCGCAGTTTGGGGATGCCTGTTGTAGACTCTCCTTCATTGGAAATTATTAAGCAAAGGTTGGATGGCCATCTGTCATGAATGCTTTAGTTGAGATGCTTGCATTGCAGGGTATTGGACTAGATGACTCTTGGGGTCCCTTCCAACTCTATGATTCTATGAATGTTGCTGTTTTGGTTGAAGACAGTGCATCATTTTCCCAAAAAAAGAGATTATCTACCAATCCCTCTAGGCTTCTGCTCATGCAGACAGCATACCAAGCCATTATAATAAAAAATAAATCCATGGCCTTTTAAATTGTGTGGAGGGTGAGGTGGTTATTGCTTCTGTTTGTTATTGTGTTGTTATATTGTAAACCATTCTGTGATCTTCAGAAGGAAGGCATTATAGAAATTTATTAAATAAATTTAATAAAAAATACACGGAAAGCCTGTGTGTGCCTCTCATATTCCAGATCTGTCCACGGACCCTATGCTCTGCCTTGACTGGACAGAATGCTGCAGCCAAAGGATGGGGAGCCTGTGGTCCCCCAGGTGTTGTTGGACTAACTCCCACCAGCCCCAGCCAAAATGACCAAAGATCAAAGATGATGTAAGTTGTAACCCTGCAGCTTCCGGAGTACCACAGGTTTCTCATCGCTGCTTTAATGTTTAAAGTTGTTTAAAACATGTGTATCAATTACCTTCGCAAGAAACTCTGAAGTATTTGATTGCAAAGGTTTGTTTTGTTTCCTCTGAAGCCTATGTAAGACTATTGGTATTTATCAAGTGAGGAAAAAATGTTCCTGTAATATATACTGTTCTGATCTAGCAGCACTAAAATGTAATAGCCTATAGACTTGCCTGTAACAGAAGAGGTCCCAATGAATCCTTATCAATAACCCCTTGACCTGTCGAAGATACATCAGCCTTCTGTACATCATCATCAGTGGAAGCTGTTTTTCCTTTTAAAAAACACAGAGCAAATTTTGAAACCTGTACTGCATGTAAGTCTTTTTGTAAGCATCTGTCATATATATCAAGCATTCTTTAAGATTTTCAATGAAAATCTAAAGCGAGTGAAGAATTAATGGCTGTTATTTTCACAATATTTACATCTCAGAATGTTTCTATTTCTTCTTGCTATGGGAAAAACACACCCTGTGCAACACTCAAATCCTTGTGTTGTTATTGGCATCTGTCTTGAGACAATGAGATGCGTGTCCAGGGGTGAAGTCAAATCACGGACAGACAGTATGTATGGAGGTCCTGGGCTGCCCAGATGGCAACCCCTGTCGTCCCGTCCCCCCCCCCCGACTCACTGATGTGGTCCAAAGGAAAGCACCAGCTTGGCTGCAGGAGTTGCTGGAAGAAGGGGTATATGGAGCTATTAATCTAGCATCCAGATTAATATCATGCCTTCAATTCACATGTTCCCTCCACCATCCCATCTGTATTCTTTACTTGCTCATCTAACAAATGCAATGTGACTGAGCAGGGGATAGACATTTCTTTGAACATGGGAAGCGCCTAACCTTGCAGGATAGAACTTTGGTTCCTGTGCTTTCTAACCAGTTCAATAATTGAAGAAAGGGATCTGTTAGCCTGAAACCTCCCTTCTGAATTCATTGTGAAAACAATTTTGGATCCTCAGTACCATTCTGACCTTTTATTCTACAGTGACTTGCCCAACATCATGAATGTAGAACTAGAATTCAGTTTAGGAAAATTTGTCAATCATTACTTCATTTCCCCCCATTATGATCCAATTATATTCTATTTGCAGAAAACTTTGTTAAGGTAAACTCACAGTCAACATTCAAGCAGTTAATACAGAAGGGAAATGTAACAATTTTTAAAGCCTTATTTAAAAGCTAGATATAATTTCTCCCTTGTAATATAAGAAGTCAGGACTTGCCTTGCTCCTTTATCTGTCGTATCTGTCT
This sequence comes from Zootoca vivipara, assembly GCF_965207765.1. Classification (NCBI taxonomy): domain Eukaryota; kingdom Metazoa; phylum Chordata; class Lepidosauria; order Squamata; family Lacertidae; genus Zootoca; species Zootoca vivipara. The sequence goes on along the minus strand of NC_142590.1, from coordinate 75,525,110 downwards.
AACAGTTTCCTTTAAAATTGCACATTTATCTGGCTTGACATTGAAATTGTCAATGTCGCTCAGATTAGCAGATATCAGCTCAGCCAGTTCTTCAATATATTTACTTTCCTGTTCACGTCGACGTTTCTCTCCACTGCAGATCAGACTAGAAAAAAGAGACAACATTTTAAAGTAGTTAAGCCTAATTATCATAGGGATCTTCTTTCAAACCATTTACTTATTCTCAAATTGCTAAATGTTCAGGTATACACTTCTCATTCTAAGTTTAAATCACTCTGGCTGTGACTTTTATGTCACAGTAAGCCATATTTAATGGTTTGCCATCAATGTGCAAATTTGCTCCAGCTTCTCTCCACCTTGCTAGTGAGCAGGGACAACAAACTATGATGCCAACTTCCCTCCCTCTTTCCATTTGTCAATCTTTGGCAAGTATCTTCCAACAGCCACTGGGGGGGGGGGGAAGGAGAGGTTTGCGTTACTAGTCCATTACCCCTCACTCACTTTTCAAAGTAATCCACTAGGGAAATTAGTGGCTGAGTAGGGATATACACCAATGTTGTTGAAATTTCACATCAAAAGGAAATCAATAGAGGAAGGGCAGTAAGATATAGTGGGGTAAATATATGCAATGAAATCTATGAGGAAAAACCTTCTATCAGGAAGACATCAGAATAGGATAACTACTCAAAAACGCCCAGCATTGCAAGGGACATCTTGCATTTGAAAATGTTGAGTGGTACAGGCACACAAGAACAGAAGGTGAATAAGAACTCAAACTACTGAAGGGAGAAGAAAAACATGTCATTGTACCACTATTACTTTTTGATTTAAGCAATATATACCAAATTACATATTTATGCTTTTCTAGGGCCCTTTTTTTAAAAAAAAAGTATGCATTCCCCTCCAAATTAAAAATTAATTAATACAAATCCTGCCTCTAAAATTTTATATACAACAACTTTCCTTCAATCATATTATTTGACTGTTTCACATACTGTACACCAATATCAGAATGTTAGGCATGTCACCAACTACAATTTGGCACTAAATGCCAACAAATCAGTTTTAAATACTGAAAAAACCCATTCACTATTTGTAAACAACCCATAATAAAATAAAAAAATGAATACTCTCTACCCTGGTCCCGGGGTATCACAGGGCAATGGCTTGCGTTTTCTTGAATCACTGGTCATGCTGTCCAAGGAGTTCTCCCCTAATCCACTCATTCTGATCACACATCAGCAACTGAAACAGTCAAGGAGTAACCAAGTTGAAATTTTCTCATGAACTAAAAAACAAAGGTGTTCAAAAACAATAAAGTTAGGAACTTAAACTTTTGTAATGTCGGGGTTGCAAGTGACCCGAATATCATCTAGTTCAATGGTTTTCAAACCTCATTCCAGGGCTTATTAGGCATCCTCAATGAAAATGGATTTCAAATATGTCCATCAGTGAATGTGAACATTATCCCTATAAAATAGCATAACCACCCACTTCCTATTATTTCTGTTTTAGATCTCATGTTCACAGAAGGATTGTATCACATACCAACTGGTTGGCTGAACAGACTGTCCAAGAATAGCACTGCCATTTGCCAGGCAGGTGCTGCTTTTAGGATGCCCTCCCCACCACCTTGCCACTGAGTAACGAGAAGGTGCCTAAGAGCCATCTGAGGTACCAGCGTCCTCCTGGATGTTCTGTCATTTTGGACGTAGTGCTTGGTAGGTTCAAAGCAGAAGCTATATTCAAAGGCCATTGCAGTGCCCCTGTCAAATTACAGGGGTTGTGGGGCATCAGCAAGTTGGGAAGGAAGCTGCAAAATTAGTTACCAAAGGCAGGGTCACTTGCAGGCTTTCCTCCAAGCTTACTTACTAAAGCAAAGGGCAGGGGGTGTTGGTGGAAATACACACGGAAGAGCTGGAACGTTCTATTTGACCACTGCTGTTACACTGTCTACTCTTAGATCATGATAGACAACAGTGAGCCCAAACAGACCAGGCCTTTGTGAACTGTGCACACACACCCCAAATCCTCGGCAACATACAGGGCTCTGTGTTAAGATACTTGGCATTGCAGACATGTTTATACCAAATATGTTCCCTGAAGGAAAAAAAAGTTTGAAAATCACTTGTACAATTCAATCTTAAAGTAGGCTGCCACCTATCTTTTTTAAAAGCTGATGAAATTCTGTAATATTAGATATCTGTGTGCTTGCTTGTTTACATAAAAATTACATTTCTAACCTTTAAGGCAAAAATTGCATTGCAACTGCAGCAGTGTAATGACCACTACAGTTTACAACATCAAATATGCTTTTCACTCCCATTTGTTTTAACCTCCTCCAAATCTGCAACAGGCATGGCATCCTTCACAGATTAAACCATATCATCCAGATGTTGTAACATCCAAATTAAGAAGGAAGATATGCCATGTAGAAAGCATGCACAGACTTAGAATACTTAAAGTATATAAAATGTATAAAATAATCCAGATGGCTCAAGAGAAAAGAGTACAGTATATGAGTTTGCAATGGGGGCACTCCATCACCAATCATAGTTCTGCTATGAATTCTGTTGTGTCTATATTCAACCTGATGCCTCAGAGATTATTATGGTTTAAGATACAGGTTGATTTAAATATTTAAAAGGAGTCCTTTCTAATAAAACATTATTAACTAGGAGTGCAATATTAAAGTGACAGATCATAAGACAGATCAGATAGCATTCGGCTTAAAGTTTAGCATATTGGCCACAAGAGAACACAGGAGAATTTTATCCATGAATGTTTAGCTACCGGTACATTCATTTCTAATACTCTTTTTGCTAAAAGCAATAATTTTGGTAGACTTTAGTTTTTCCAAAGAAAAGGGGTCATCTTGTCACTTTTGGGGCCCCAATATTTCCAAAAGTTATCAGGGTTGCCAGTCAAAACATTGCTGAAAAGCCTGTATTAATTATTTGGAGGGTTATTTTATTCTAGATATATGGCAGAATTGCTTAACAGAGGCATAGTGTCCCAGTCAAGGGAAGTAATACCGTAGTACTGCACTATTCTGTCTTGGTCAGAACACACCTAGAATATTATGTCTAGTTCTGGGTTCCACAATTTTAAAATGATAACGACATGCTGGAACGTGTGCAGACGAGGGCAACCAAGATGATCAAGAGTCTGCCAAACAAGTCTTGCGAGGAACTCTTGAAAGACATGGGTATGTTTAGCCAGGAAAAGAGGAGACTGAAAAGAGACATGATAGCCATCTTCAAATATTGAAAAGGCTGTCAAATGGAAGATGAAGCTGGCTTGTTTTCTCCTGCTCCAGAGGGCAGGATCCCAACCAATGGCTTCAAGTTACAAGATTCTGACTAAACATCAGGAAAAACTTTGTGGCGGTAGCTAGGAGCTGTTTGACCGTGAAACTGACTCCCTTCAAAAGTGGTGGACTCTCCTTCCTTGGGGATTTTAAAGCAGAGGTTTTATGGTCATCTGTCATGGGTGCTTTGGTTGTGATTCCTGCATTGCAGGAGGTTGGACTAGATGATTCTCAGACTATCTTCCAACTCTACAATTCTATGATTTTATGATTCTACGGAAGCAGTTACACATCACAAACTACAGGACACCAGTTAATGTTAGCTTAAGAGTTAGCTAAACTAAATTTCTACTAAATGACTGTTTTTCATGTCATATCTAGAAGGCAGTTATCATAAAGCATTACTGTTTCTTCAACTTCTTTTTTAAAATTTAGAAATTGCAGGCACCCATGTCATTGTGGAAGCCAGTTTCCACCTATTGTATTGGGAGAGTCATCATTTTTCATGCACAATGAATGCCCCAAGATAAAGTTCTTTAAAAATAATAAATTTGCATGACAATAGGAAAACCCAGAGAAAAACAAATTGTGAGTTGCATGCTTGCCACAAGATGGCAGGGTAGTATCAAACACTTGGACCTGGCATTTAAAGGACAACAAAATCACCACACACAAAAAGGGAAGCTTTTTAACAGAGAAAGCAAGACCAAGCTCTGCTCTGTCATGCAAAAAGCACAGTGCAGACTCATTCAGACAGCTGCTTTCAACAGTTATGTGGTTTGTATGATTTTTTTGGGGGGGAGAGTTCCAAACCTCGAAGTAGTATTGTGTAGATACTGCATGCAGATTACAGTATTTGGTTGCCTCTGCTCTCATAGCAACTGCATTCCTAAACAGACACACAGTTTTGTGGCGCTAGAAGCTGCCACAGAAAGAGACAGGAAGTAAATAAAACAAGATAAAGAGTTGGAGAGAAGCTCAGGAAGGGTATGGGGTACAGAAGACAAGACAGGAACCCAGGAAAAAAGTTTCTGCACTTAAAACAAACAGTACAATGCCTTCAAAAGTCAAGCTGTTTTGGAGGGTACTAATTTGGATATGAAGTAATATTAAAAGGAGAGTTGGGTGTCTGTGTATAAGGTTCTATTAAAAAAAACCCTCTTTCAGCTTTGATAAATTATGCTCAAAAGTATCTTGTTGCACTAGGGAAAAATTATACTGAATACTATATTTTAAAAACTTGTATTGTTCACTCAACTTACAGATAATAGGATGGCCCACAGTCTGTTCTTCTCCTGCATATTACAGATATCCATTATTTATTTCAGTTATACTTCAACGCATAACAGTATCCACAAAGTTGTCAAATCAGGGTTTGCTTGTTGTTGTTTTGTTTTAGAAGGGGGCTATCTTATTTATTTATTATTTGAATTTATAGCAAAGCCTTCACCACAAGGTCTGTTCAGGGCTGGATACATACAATCCTATAATACTGTTTAAAATAAAAATGAGAACTTCAGTTAAAACAATATCATTAACAACTATATTTTAGTGCTTCTTTTATTACCACTGTAGTTGTGCCCTAAAGTAAATAGCACCTTGTAAGGAACTGGAGTAGCTCTGAAACAAGGGACACTGTCTTAAAATGAGACTAGCTGGTGAGTCTATTTCCCTAGCAACAGTGTTCTAATAAACCCTACGAAGACCTCCATCATTTCTCCATAATATTATTGCTTCTGCAATGTAGAAAGCAATGCAATACCGCAGCCAATTTGCAAGGAAGCCCAGAGGGGCTGTGCTTTTGCTGCTGATGGTCCTACAGTGAGCATGCTTAGTGATAGCTATTTTTATGCAACAAGAGACCTTCACAATTGAGCCAATTATTAATGCAAATACAACCTATTAAAATATAGCAGCAATGCTGATCAATCAGATGTGAGAGCATAATAACTATAGTTCCTATGTTTTTCTGCAATTTTTCTGCAATTTCTGCTTGAAATTATTTTTACTGAAAGTACAGTCACTCGCTGACAAGCAAAACCACAATGCGGCTTTAGAGCTCAGAAATCAACAGTCAACATGATTATCAATGCACCAGCTACAAGAGACAATGAGGTTGTGCATCCATAGCAGTGACCAGAGGAGGAATGGCCACTGGGAAGAGCACAGAGAAGAGACACCATGGTGCATCTGCAGCAGCCACAACTGGACACCTTCATTTTCCCCAGCTGCAACAAAGCATCTCTCTCCCACATTGGTTTCTACAGGCAAAGCTGGCACTATAACCTTCCAATAGTTTGACTCCATCCCCAAAAGGTGCACTCCTGCAATATCTCCCGAGACAGGTATATGCCAACAACAGCACTCTTGAAAGCATTTCTACAGAGGAATAGTATATCAAGTACTCTGCATACAGATTAAGAAAAGTTTGCTGTTGCCCTCTCTAAGTGTTCTAGTATTTCCCAAAAATATGAAAATGGTTATTTCCATATGTCACCAATTTTCAAAGAACTTCACTAAACAAAAAGCTTCTTTAGAATCATTCCAGAGCACAATGCTCTTGTATTTATTAAGCAGTGTGATAGTCAAAGCTGTTTACAAAGTTCCACCCAAAACAGTGCTAGGATGTTGTTGGGCTACAACTCCCACCATCCCTAGCCAGCAGGAGTATCAGTCAGGAATGATGGGAGTTATAGTCCAACAACATCTTGGGGACCCAGGGTTGGAAAATGCTGGCCTAAGTCCCTGTCTCAAAAAGGAATATGCTTAACTTATTATGCCGACTTTAGATGGCACTGATCCAGGGATTAACCACTGAACAGCTGGGGAGGGGGCTTACAGATACAAAAACAAATAAATAACATGAACTTCTGTTGCCTGAGACTTGTGGAGGGCAACAAACAATGGCTAGTTTAGCCATTGCCAATATGGTGCCCCTCCAGGCCTGACCCAGCCCACTGATGGTGCATGAGAGGCAACCACCTCAAACAGCAGGCTCTGGACTACTGGAAGGTGACAGATGCATGTGTGCCGCCACCCACTCCCCTCTGGGAGCTTGATCTGTAGCTACTCATTAGAGAGATAAGATAGAACAACACTCTGCACATGGGCAGGGAATAACTTTCCTCTATTACTAGGCAAGTTACAGGGCTGGGTTCTGAAGTAAGCAGGTTCTAGCCTAGCTGCTCACTGAAATAGAAAACAAGGAAAGCTAAAGTTGAGCATCTCCAGCTAAGATTTATTTGCTATTTGGTGAGCCCAGCCAGGGGGACAATGCCATTCCACTCTCTATCTCCCAAGCCAGCATGCCTTCCAGGAAAATGCTGTGGGGGGAAGGAAAGAAGCCCCCATTGAAGACTCCTTGCTCTCCCAGAGAAAGAAGTAATTTTTCCACAGAGCACCATAAACAGTTCATTGGGTGGTGTGGAGTCAACATACTAGCTTCCCAGCTGGTGGGGAGCTGTTGCTTACTAAGAGGTAGGAGGGTGAGGTGAGGAAGCAGTTGGTACAATTAACAAACACCTACAGGAGCACTATGTTGGCTCCAGCACTACATTTGTATCATGTTGACCTTGTTAGCAAGCCTCCTTGGAAGACGTGTGTTTCACATACACACGTTCCTGGCATTTAGTCAGTGGCAATAGTGCATCTTGGCAGATTTACACAGTAATTTACACAGGGAATGGGGATGCTTATTGGGCAGAAAAAGTAAGAAAATCTACACATTTCCATTTCAGTGGGGCTCAGCAACAATACATATCTACTCTGACAATGGGGACAGCTAAGTGCATTTTCTTTGGTATGTGAGAATTAGTTAATTCTAACCATGACTAAACTAGCACACACAAACACACAAAGCAAACAAACACATAAGGTATAAGGGGAGGGGAGGGGAGGTGTTCAGAGCTGCTTAGGAAGGCACACTAGCCTGCTCTTCCTCTCTAGGCGTACCTTTCAGACTAGTCTCAGCAATGCACAGCTGAATTGGTGAGGACCCACACATGCAGACACTCCAAGGTAGGATGTTAAAAATATATCTAAAAACATAGGAAGAGGAAGCAGATGTGGATGCTACATTTTATAGGGGAAGGACCTCCAGAAGACAGAAAAGCAAACAAAATGTACCTTTCCAACACTGTTGGCAATCCTGAAGAAAGAGGACTAGTGTGTGTCTGTTGAATCTTCCAGGTAAGGCAGGAAACAATGAGACAGGGAGGCAGGCAGGAGGCCTGAAAAGGACCTCTGAGCAGCTGGAACCAAGATCTCTGATTCAGCAAGCAGGGATCCAGAGAAGAAGGAACTGAAGTAAATTCCTGAAAAGGGCTTCTGAAGCAGCTGCACTTGACGCAGCAAGTGACCATCCAGAGGTGCAGGAACCAGTGTTGGGGAGGGGAAAGTGGAGGAGGATAATGGAGTTAGACCTCCATTTAAGGGATTTACAGCAAGTGATTTCAAGGAAAGTGGAACTGAGCAATCAGAAGTAGTAGTGGGATCAGGACCTCAGCTTTTGTACCTTTTTGGACAAAAGCTTCAAAGCAAATTCAAAAATTGATTGGATCAGGGAGGTGCCATTCCTGACCAGCCTTGCTTAATATAGCTCTGAAGCACATGGCAAGATGGGGTGGGTCTTTTTCTTTTTCTTCACTCTTTCACTAGTCTGATTAGATTTTAGTCTTGAACAATGGTCACATTTCCTGAGGGAGGAGACAGTAATTATACTTGGATTGCATTGACTGGATTACATTTCCCAAAGCTATGACTTGTGACATCGCTTCCATTGAGGTGACCAATATTCCTTAGGCAGGCCTTTTTCCTTTTATTGCAAAGTGAACCAAACTGAAACCATTAAAAAAAACTTATAGGCAATACTGGAGTGGAGCATCTCCCAGGCTCTTGAGCTAGCAGCCAGCCAAAATGCCCTTCCAAGTAAGCAACCCACCTACTGGGAAGCTTTGGAGTGGAACAGCTGTCAGCCAGATACCTTTGGGTGGAAGGCAGTAGAGAAAGACCCAAAATGTGAAAACAATATAGATTTTATTTTTTTGACCATTGATGCATATGAAGAATTGGGACACATTCCCCTAAGAAGTTTGTTGAAACTATTTCCCCCCAAGGACTCAAGATCACTGGGGCATGTTGGGAAAACACTCACTTGTCGAAATGGACTAATAACCATCATGTGTATACTATTCATGGTTTTATGAGTCACATTGTTTATTCCATTTAATATATGGTTCTTTAGTACAACAGAATATATGTTCACATTTGGTACTTTACTACTGTATTACTATATATGAACCCTTATTGTAGAGTACTTTATCCATTACAACAGGTCCTGGATCTGAGGAAGTATGCTGTGGAACAGCAATGGGAAAGGGCTATTGCCTTCATGTCCCCGACTGAGGGAAACAGAATGCTGAACTAAATGGACATTTGATCAGAGCCAGAAAGCTTCCTCTTATGTAGCTTGCACCAATGGTATTACTAATCGGACTGATGATTATCAAGAGGCCAACCCAGATAAAGACAGGTTTTCTTGCAATCTGTAAAGGAACCTACTATTTAGAGCCAACTCTCAGCCAAAGCAGCTAAGCTGAAGCACAGATTTTGTAACTCCAAAGCTAGAAAAATAATTACAATGACTGCACAGACTGTGCACATGAAACCAGACAACATACTACCCATTCACTGCAGTTAAAAAGTAATACATAGTTAAATTTCTTATTTTTGATCATATATGGGGAATTAAAACACGTATTATCTGATGTCAGAGAAAGGCCACTAACTAGTAAAACAAAATGCCACACTTCTTTTCCTGATACCTTGTTATATGAGTTACTTTAAAAGCTTGCTTTTTAAACAACAGTCTTCATTGGTGATATTCTGAACACAAAACAACCCAATGTCAGACCAAATCACAGCGCTTAAGTAGTTGCACTCAGCAGTTGTACCAGGAGTGACTTCCAGAAGAGGCACAATACAGGTGCAATATTTCTAGCTCTTATTGCTGCATCTGATACAATCAGATACACAGACCTATTTGTACTGTGTCATTGTCTTGCTCAAGTGGTTTGCTATGCTTGCAAGAGCTCTTTAAATGTTCCTGGTTCCTGGATTCTTTAAGGTCAAATACAATCTCTGCATAGAAGATACTGTTTCGGGACTTGTCTTTAACACTAATATTAATTAATACTCCAATTGAAGGGCAACATGTTGCATCTATAACCCACACAAAAAATATTATCAGCTTCTAATTTCTACGTTTGTTTGAGGGACACAAGCATGGAATGACATCATGGGCTTCTCAGAGGAAAGACATGGAATTGAGAGGGGCTTTTGCCACCTGAAGAGATCAAGAAGCAGCTGGCCAAACCCTGCTACTAAGATAAAACCCTGGGTTCTCAAAGCTAATGTTCAATAGCTGATAAGTGTTTTTCCCAGCACAAGAAGCAGCTGGCAAACCCTGCTATTAAGATAAAACCCAAGTTCTCAAAGCTAAGTTTCAATAGCTGATAAGTGTTTTTCCTAAACAATACTGTCAGAGGATGGAAATTCAGGAAGAGTTGGTCTGATAAAACAACTGAGTCTTGTGGCAACTTAAAGATGAGCTACATTATTGTTTGTGTGAGGGTTCACTGGCTAAAGCCTGCTTCATCAGATGCATGAATTGTACTAGTGAGGTGATTAGATTGGAAATGGATGCAGTGAAGGGGGAAAAATTGTTAAGTGAACCTTTAAAGCAGGGATGGCCAAACCAAATGGCCACGCTGGTTGGGGCTGGAGTTGGAGTCCAAAACATCTAAAGGTTCTGTATTCCTGTTTTAATGTCTTGTGAGCTAGGAAGTCCCTAATTCAAATCTCTCTTCAGCCATCAGCTTACCAGGTGGCCTTAAAGCAACTCACTATCTCACAGCTTCAAGGATGCATCTTGAGCTAATGTATGTGGAACACTTTGACCACCGAAAAAAATACATAACAAAAAAACCATGGGAACATTAGGGAAAACAGTCAAATAGTAGAAAAAATTGTATTTTAGGAATGTCCAGATATTATTATAATCTTTATTTACATTTATGATTGGCCCTAGAACTTTTTTCAGGGCTTGTTCATAATATTACCACTATTATTTATTAACTTTAATTAGCTACCTGTGCCTATAGTCTTTAAGGAAGACATCACATATTAAAATTTCAATAATAGGACATGGTCTCACTAAATACAGTATGTTAAAATTAGGAGTGAGTTTTTGGTTTGCAACACTTTTCCTCTCATCATCACCATTTATTTGTTTGTTTGTTTGTTTATGAAATGTCTATACTGCCCTTCACCTGAAGATCATATGGTGGTTTACAATATAATTTTATTTGTCAAAGACTTATTAAAACTATACAACAGTGCCCAACTTTAAGAAAAAAGAAAAAAATCAAGCCCCACCAAGAGCTGTTAAAAACTTTTTGATTTCTGTCCTAGCTTAGGAAAACAGCTGCTGGAATGTAATCAAAAGATTAACATTTTACTAACATAGGACATAGTCCATCTACATTAAATCTTATTGATTTCAGTGAGAAACTTTCAAGCATATTGGTGCATCTCCTATAGATGGAATTTTGGCTAGAGTGTGCCCTGAATCTGTTTATAATGGAAACTTAAGGAAAATAAGTAACAATCTCTAAATTTTACTTTTAAAATATTTTCACTTACATGTCCTTAAAACTCAAGCATGCACAGATGATTTCTCAATGGCAGGCATCAGGATCAGTAGGCATTGCGTGTCACGTTCTGTTAAAGAAAATTTTAAAACTTCATGTAAGTATCATTGTGTTCCCCAACTTCATTTTCAGTAAAGCTTAATATGAGATATTAAGGAAATCAGCCCTGAATGCTCAGTGGAAGGACAGACCCTGAAGCTTAGGCTCCAATACTTTGGCCACCTCACGAGAAGAGAAGACTCCCTAGAAAAGACCCTGATGTTGGGAAAGATTGAGGGCACAAGGAGAAGGGGACGACAGAGGATGAGATGGTTGGACAGTGTTCTCGAAGCTACCAACATGAGTTTGACCAAACCGCGGGAGGCAGTGGAAGACAGGAGTGCCTGGCGTGCTCTGGTTCATGGGGTCACGAAGAGTCGGACACGACTAAATGACTAAACAACAACAATAATTCTAATAATTTAGTCAAGGACTACTATTATTTTCACTTGTTTTACTTCCTTATCTTTTATATTTTATTATTCCTAGTAATGATTGATGATAAATAAATATTGGTTATATATTGATATTTGTTGACTATTTTATTTACATTTTTAAGAATTTGGGTTGGGGTTGATGACAAATTTTAGAACCTCATCAAGAGGTCAAGGCAAACCCTGCTTCAAACAAAAGGCTACTCAGCTACCACCCTCAAATCCAGGCTGCTCATGCATGGAGAAAATAGGTAGGAATGGTTATTCTGGTTACCTCTGTTACTTTAACCTGTATAGGCTGAGAAACTGATAATGTTCCGTAGCTGCTGAAGGCCTAGCAACCCTGCACATAATTCAGCTCATCTTCCTTCCCTCCCACCAAAGCATAAGGTTCTCAGACCAGTTATCTGACCACTTCTATTATTTTGGCCAAGGACACTACCCACCCTTGATTTACAAAAGTGAGAGGACTTTGCTTGAGACTACAGGCAGCTTTCTGCAGCTTATTTTCTACCTAGGGGAAGCAGGTTGCTGATCCTGTTCACCAGCACTGAAAGAAGTCCATGTTCTGCAATTGTCTCTGTCATAGTCTCAGCACTCTAAGCATTTTGAGATTACAAATCTATATCTGGGCCCTTTAAAATACACATTTTTTTAAATATATATTTTTATTGGTTTTATAACAAATACAAAAAACACAAAGGATACAAAAAACAGGAAAAAACAAAAACAAAAAACAAAGAAAAAAACGAAAAACAAAAAAAACATTTCTTTAACATTTCTCAAATATATTTCTTACACTGTCAACTTCCTCCTTCCCCCCTTCCACGTTTCTATTAATGACTAATATAGCACTCTCTTCTTCTTAAACCACTTCTTCTAAAATACTTATTATATATATATATATATATATATATAAATTGATCCATTTTAAACACACATTCCCAATATTTCAGAATATCATTTGGATCTAAAAATCTTAATAATTCTGTTACATTTAAACATATTCTCTTCTTACTATATCTAGTTGCTTCTACAGCCTCTTTGTACTTCCACTTCCCTTATTGTCCATTTTTAATTTATATTTCTTCTCCAAATAAATCTTAAATTTCTTCCAATCTTCTTCCACAGCCTCCTCTCCCCGATCTCGGATTCTCCCAGTCAGTTCAGACAGTTCCATGAATTCTATCAGCTTCATCTGCTAGTCGTCCACCGTAGGGAGATCTTCGGATTTCCAATTCCTAGCTAATATAATCCTAGCTGCTGCCGTGGCATACAGAAAAAAAGTAACATCTTTCTTTGGCAATTCTTTCCTTATGATTCCGAGTAAAAAGGCTTCTGGGTTCTTAGGAAACGTGTTTTTAAACACTTTCTTCAACTCATTATAAATCTTGTCCCAGAAGCTCTTTACTCAAGGACAAATCACATATGGTAAAAGGTCCCTTCCAATTCTTTGCATTTCCAACATTTGTTATCCTTTTTATGATATATACACATTTTATTAAAGACATCCACACAAACCTATGACATGAAGGTAAATAATTCTGGCTGTGCATCTTTTCTGCTGCTCATGATGGTTACCAAGTGGTCTCCCATCCAGGCATTGACCTAATCCGGATCTGCTTAGCATCAGCAAGGTTGCTGGAACATGGGCCTTCACACCATGCCCAATAACATTGTTGAAGCTATTTTAAAAATATGGTCCTTTTTCTAACATTTATATTCTTTTATCCTCCTAAATGGTATGTTTCAGAAAAATGACAGAGTAATTTCTTAGTATAAGTTATATTCCGAATAAGCCATGAATATTGCAACGCCTATTATCAAAATAAGCAGAGACCCTGACAATTTCCCTTTCTCTACTTTATCCATTAAGTTTAGAGACTGGTTTAATTTATTTTATGATCATGTTGTAAATGGTATTATTAAATCGACTAGTTAGGAAGCATTCTAATAAGCTATTGAGAATTACAGCAACTTAAGTGAAGTTTTGAACAACAGCTGTGTGTTTGAATTGATTTATTCAAAACTGCTTGAAGCAATGTGTAAAAAAAAAGTGAGACTCTTCTAGCTAATTAGAAAAATAAATTGCTCTTGGGAAATATTTATGAGGCATTCATATGTAGAAGCACACATTATAGTACTATCCAGAATTCAGAATTTCAAAATTGATACTTCTACTCAGACTACTTATAGATAATTACTAGTAGTCAGGTGAAGAGCTTTGTACAGGCAGATAATTTCTTAAGAAATTTAACTAGGGCCTTTTCATATCAACTAGTTGCATATGCATTTGCATGCAAGTTTAACCACTCAGTTGACAACATTGACAGTAGCTGTATTCAGATGAACTCACATTACCAATTAGAGGAGTGATTGGCAATATGGTCACGTAAAGATAAGCATCAAGACTGAACTGCCTCCTAATTACACACCTTTGTAAAGCTTTCTCTGTAAGAAACCCCCGCTAGTCAGGGAGGAAAGAATGAAAATATATTTTCAAAATCTGAAGTACTATTGTGAAAATTCTTATGGCAGAATCATAATTTATTCTAACCATTTGAACAAACAAATCATTTCCCAATTAATCCTATATGGCAGCACTTTTCTCCTCATATGCTACAGAGGTGGGGAAAATTTAATTCCCAGTTATGTGACTATTAAAGGCACAGCAGCCTTGTACTTCAAAGAACCTGGCAATCACTGTCAGAAAAACCAAGGGTGGAATTCAATGCCACACTATTACCAACATTCCATCTGCATTAGCATTGCAGCTTGCCAGATGGAATGATCCCCTTTCTCCTCTCCCAGCAAGCTATTCTGCGGGTTCTCCTGCCTGCCCCAAGCCAATTTCAGAAGGCACAGGGAAGGATGGGGGGTGGAGCCCTGTTGTGCAAGCAGAATTCCTTGCTCAGGTCTTCCGATGATGGAAGGTTTTAGGTGAATCCTACCACAAGAGAACATACATGGCTACAAATTGCAGAGTATCAACCTGAGTGCATAAAGAAAATAATATGTCCACCCCCAACCATCTGTGCTTAGTGGGTAGGCAGCATTATACAGGTAAGAGCATTCCAGGGCCTGCACCCAAAGGGCTCCAAATCTATCCCCCTTATTAGAATCTGAGTAGATTTGAGTAAGGGGAGATTGAGAATCAACAAAAAATATTTGAAAGTTCTTAAAGATAAAAATCAAGAGCTCATACTATGCACCAAGAATACAAGATCTATCATTAACACACCCCCAACTGTAATCTCAATTTCAACCTCTCAAAACAATGCATCAGACTTATATGCAAGTGGAAAACTGTGCAGGAAATCCAGGCCAGGCATATTTCCTTTCAGGACAGGGCAAGCATCAGGATCCTCAAACAGCTGTCAGAGCCCAACAGAGCGAAGCAACTGATTACATTCCCCACAGTGCCCTGGAATGTTCAACCTAGTGTTGCTCCAGAGAATTGTGGGGAATTTAAATGGTGGCTTGATTCAACCTACCAGTGCAGCTAGGTAAGCCTGCAAGCTGGAATTCCAGGAACGTAGAACAGATACTACAGGGTGAATTTTGGAGCTGGTTCTACTTCAGAAAAGGTGGTCATTATTTGAAACCACTATAATGAGATTTAAATATTGCATATAAAACACCTAAGTGGGGGGCAGGGAGGACAGGGACACACAAGCAAGTCCAAAAGGATGAAATCATGGGTGAACGGCAGAGTCAAAGAAAATGTTTTTTTTAAAAAAAACACACACACAGGTTTCTTTTTAAAATTGGAGGTCTTGAATAAAGAGAACACAAATATTGGAAACATGAACCCAACCAGAAAAACTATAACAAAGGAATAAGCAGGTAGATGGAATCTTTCCACCCGTCTTCACTGCAGCAGATATTGGGAGTGTATCTTCATAATTAGGTGACAAAAATGAGCTTTAGAAGCAATGAATATTAAAAAGAAACAAGTCACCCAAACTGGCATGTATCTATCCAAGTGTTCGTAAAAATATTCAAATGTGAAAATTATATTTGGACTAAAATATGTGGCTTATTGCTAAAACCAGCCTCTTTACTACAGAAGTGGAAGACATTGATGTAACATCAATAGTCTAAAAAGGGTTGCAGGAATTCACATTTGCCAGGTAGCTGAACTGAGTAATTTGAAGGCTGAAATCTTTAAAAGTAAAAACTAACTAACTCAAACAAACAAACAAACCCCACTACTGAGGAAGAACCATTACTAGAGGGTTTTAAGGGGAAAGCCCTGCTTCATCTACCTCTAAATATAGGCATATGTGATCACATTATGAATTTCATCTGTCAAAAGGTTTGTCAATGGTTAAAACAAGAAGCATAAACAGTGCTTAAAGTAAACAAACAGTGAAGTTCATCAAGGAATTCTATGATGTTGCTGTTAGTCAAATTATCAGGAATCTGAGCTGGATAGCAATAGACATCAAAGAATGTGGGGTGACAATGCAAAATGAATTAAAAACTTGCCTCCTGGGCTGTAGCAAGAAATCACATAAGAACTGTAAACAGTTTCATTCATAAGATAAATACTATGTTACAAGCGCGTTCTGTATCTCTGGTCCTAGTCGGCTTTCTGGTACCACAAAATAAATTAGTTTGCAGCTCTTGGTTACTTCCGTCTGGGTGCCCTCAGATGCTATGAGCTGCAAGTAGCCTAAGCATCTCTTAGGCCTTCATCAATCCAGTACACAGTTCTGGGGAACTCTACCAGGAAGTGACTAAGCAGCATTTTGTATTGAATTAAATAAATTTGAGAAAGCTGCAAGCTCTTGGAAAGCTGATGTATCTTTCTCAAGCTCATCACTCATCGAGTGCTCATCCAAGATGAACAAAACTGTGATAACCAAGTACTGCTATTTTTACCAGCAATAAGCTATTGCTCCCAGCCCCAAACTTCTTGTCAGTCATTCTATTTTCTCCCATTCTGTTAGTCAGGTGGTTAGGGTATGGATTTAGACAATGGACTAGATCAAAGCTTTCCCCCTCTGTACATACATACATCTCCACACCACAACGCGGGTGGCGCTGTGGGTTAAAACCACAGAGCCTAGGGCTTGCCGATCAGAAGGTTGGCGGTTCGAATCCCCATGACGGGGTGAGCTCCCGATGCTCGGTCCCAGCTCCTGCCAACCCAGCAGTTCGAAAGCACCTCAAAGTGCAAGTAGATAAATAGGTACCACTACAGTGGGAAGGTAAACGCTGTTTCCGTGTGCTGCTCTGGTTCGCCAGAAGCAGCTTTGTCATGCTGGCCACATGACCTGGAAGCTGTACGCCGGCTCCCTCGGCCAATAGCGCGAAATGAGCGCCGCAACCCCAGAGTCGGTCACAACTGGTCCCTTTACCTTTATGTTCTGGTGCACATAAGTGAAATCAAGTTTTCCATGCTCTCCAGCTCTCTCTCTCCACATAACTATCTCTTCAACCAGAGCTGAAGCTCTGAGGTCAGCTGGAGACTGGAGGACACGTGAGGAAGCAGCTGATGCTGTTGCCATACCCCACACGTCAGCTGTTAAGACAGGGATGCTGAGCAGTCTAAACAAAGTCCCATTGTGTCTCAGGTTTCTTTGGGGCTTCCTCTGTTCTTACTGGCAGCATCTTTGGGCTCATGAGCCACAAGGACTCTCCAGCTCTCTCCCACCATTTCCTGGTAAGATTTTATTTTAATTATTTGCTTGCTTACTCATTCATTCATTCATTCATTCATTCTTCTTTTCATTTCATTCCCCAGCACAACATGTATACATGGTTACACAAGAGTAGAACATAAGTGGAGGGATGCCTGTATATATAGTGTAACCCTAGTAAAAACAACACTCACTGAAAGCCAAAGAGAGAGAAAATGTACAGTACTCCTGCTCGGAAGATCCTACCACAACACCCAGTTAATGACCAGATATCTATATGGAAAAAAGTATTTGCCTGTGAAAGGAAAGCAGAGGAGAGGCCAGTCTAGCTGCCTGTGGAAGGGAATGCCACACTTTGGAAGCAGCCACTGAGAAGGCCCTCTGTAAATGTGTGTCCTCATGTCCTTACCAAAAGTGCCTGTGAAGGTCATGTCTGTCTTTTGGAATGTTAGCCTGTGGGCAGAGATTATCTTGTTTTTATTTAGACTTCTCAACTGATAAAAATGCTTTAAAACAATAATTTTACTTATCTCAACTAAGATATTTATTTTGTCTTCAGCATGGAACGTCTAAAAGGCTTATAAAATACGTGCAAGGGGAAAACTATTGTCTATAAAATATGCACAATGAAGTGCCAAAACTGCATATTTCACATAGTTTTATCTTACTGTGACCTTTTACATGCCTCCAAACCCACTTCATATAATGCCTTGTATTTCAGGAAAATGATACCTATTTGCTTCACTGCAAATACTCATGAACAATTTTCAAGAGCATATTTTAAATATAATTTGCAATTAATCATTGTCCTATTCATTTTGGTGAATAGCACTGTAGGGCTGAAGCTGCACCTGAAAAAAGTGATGCTTAAAAGCCTCAGTGTTCATAGGAGTCCACAGAACAGAGGTTTCTACTAGCTTGTTTTCCGCCCAGTTTCTTCGCTCCCAAGTTGTGTCTCCCTCTTTGGATTCTTTCCTTTTGAATGTTTTATGGATTTTAGGAAGTTTGATGAGTCTTCTAGATCAGAAGGCATGATATAAAATGTTTCAAACCCCAATTTTGCATAAAGAAAACCAAATTTCTATCCCATATTTGAAAATCTGCTGGGTCCTCTTCATTGTCTTTCAAGTTCAATGTGGGAATATACCCTTAGGTATATACTATACAATGGGGGATTAGGGAAATAGGACATGATTTATTAACTGTGTAAAAGTTATACAATACATCTAATATACAATATGGTTTTTGATATTTTAGTTTAATAATTTAATAATAATAATAATAATAATAATAATAATAATAATAATTTTTTATACCCCGCCCTTCCCAGTCCAGAAATCGGGATCAGGGCATCTAACAACAAATATAAAACATTGATTAAAAAAGACTTAAAAACAGCTTGAAAACAACAAAGTACAACATAAATTTACACAAAGAAATTGGCTAGAGTAGACGAAACACAGCGATAGGTGAGGCAGCTGGCCGCAGAGCTTCACGGAAAACACAATTTTATAACCATGTTTTAACGAGCTTTTTAAAGGAGTTTTAAACGGTGTTTTTAAAACCAATTATTTTATCAATTTACTCAATGAAATTAAGGTAACTGTATCTAGGAAAGTGTAAAAACTGATTATTGACTTTATAACCCTGTCACTTGTAGTTAAAAATGAGCAGGTCACACTATACATGTTAAGAGAAGTGTTAACTTAAATTTAAGATATACTTGAGATAAAATATTAGCTGTTGTCCAGTGATAGGGCAAGTAAGGATGGGACTTCAAAGGAACAATCAGGAGCTTAAAGCTCCCAGTTTTTTCTTTGATTGAGTACATCTTCAATTCCTTCAAACCACTGTAGTTTGAAGAAATGGGGAGCATTTAAAAGTGTGCTCCCACCCATCAACTGATGGGTAATTGGGAGCATACCTTACTCAAGGCTTTCAAGAAGAAAGGAGTGTTTTGAGAGGGTAATTTTGCTGTAATATTCCCACATTGAACTATTGCAATATTGGAATTAAGGGTGAATGGTGTGATGGGAGGGCAGGATTTTGTCCAACAAAGTAGTTAGTCGTGAGGGGGAGGGGTAATGAGGAGGGACTAAAAGAAGTGAAAACAAGCATGTGGAATAATTTATTTTGATACTGCCATTTTTCTTATTTCCCTTGCCTTTGAATGTTAAAACTATTAAAGCTAAGGTTTAATTTAATGTGGCCACATGAATCTGAGAAATATTCTAATATTTCAATTACAGCTTTTACAACTAAAAAAACAAGGCACACAATGACTTATCTACATTTTTAACAAATTTGGCATACAATTGCTTTGTACATTTAACACATGCACTATGGCAAAAGCTGCACACTGCAAACACTGATAATGCAATATGCTAAGTAATATAATAAAAGCTGCCTTATGAAAATTTGATTATTTTCACAGCTACACTGCCTTTCCAAATGACATTAGTTCTTGCAAAGCATTATTCCTGACAGTTTTTCACAACTAGCTGATGCAGATATAAGAGCATTTATCTATTAACTGACCAGCCAAGAAAATATTTCCCCTTAAAAGGGAGATGTTCCAAACACACACCTCTGGTATACAGTTTCAGAGCAGCAGTATGTCATTTCCTTTCTGCAATAACTATCCCTTTCATCCTTAAGACAGAACACATCATTCTAACACTTTCAGAAACTGGGATCACTCAAGGTCTTGATGAAAACAGGACATACAATTAATTAAAAACACACAACTTGTATCATAAAAACAAAACAAAAAAGACTTTTCCTGTCAGAATATCAGCTTAGTTTGGCATTTCCATTCACATCCCAAAGGAAATATTTAAAAGTGCCCCAGAAAAATTTGCAGATCTTCTAAGTACTGTATGACGTTTTTAGTATAACTAAGGCACTGCAATTTGCATGAACCTCCTCTTTTGTCTTCTTACATTTTTAATAAGTGAATCAGGTTTTAAAAGAGCACATTCTGACTCATTAATCTCAGAACAATGTTGTACTAGTATAGCCTGTTGTACTAGTATAGCCACAGATTCTTCAACTGATCTCATTCAGAGGTGTGTGTTTTCCATTTTAGTTTTGATTATTTTAAAAAAATTAAACATAAATCTGTTTCAAGCAAGTAAGCTTTTTAAAGCTGACCATTTTTTCCCAAACTTCACAATGGCAACACTACTATTGTTGTCAGGAAGCTCAAGGATTCCAGAAAGATTCAGGGTGGGGGAGACCCCAAGTGATATAATGGCATAACTTACTGATTGCTATGCTGTACCCGCAAAGGTCTTTCTTGAGACCTTCTACATCTCCCCCACCCCCCACCCCCATGGTCCTTCCCCCACTAAAATTAGGGTTGAAAGGAGACTTCTGCTGTGGACCAAAGAATGCCTTTTCCCAAGTTTACTTGCAGTGCAAAGGGACATTTTTTTGGTAGGTGATGTTTCACAGCTGCAGAGAGCCAGCACCATGATTAGGCTTCAGATAAGCCTTTTGCTGGCTACAATAGAAAGCCTTATTACAATGGAGGTGGGGAGATAGTGGGCAGTTGCAGCTTGGAAGGTAAGGGTTACCACTCCCTTCCCAGCTAGACAGCACTCCCAAGATTTCCCCTCTGCTGCTGCAATTAGACTTGGAAAGAGTTTTCTCTTGTTGAAGGGTGGGGCAGTGATCTTCCTGGAGATTGTAGCTGCAAAGGGAAGGTTATTCGTGTTTCCCTAGCTGCATAGTCCAGGAAGCTCACCTTTTCCCCATTAAGCTTTATAAAAAAAGTGAACACCTCATAATACATTGGTTCTTCTCCGCTTTCTCAGAAAAAGCTTTATCTTTGTACAGCCCTCATACTTAGGGCCTAATAATTCCATAATGCTGCCCAGCTCAATCAATCATCCAGGCTCCCTAGGGAAATGGACTCTTCAACACATGTTCAGCAAGTTCATAAAGAGGCTCCTGTGGTTGCTGAAGCCATTTCCACCTCCAGAGTTGATGGCAATTCAGTCTCAACTAAAGATTCAACCAACCAGCTCACTTCACTTAAAAGTAATACCTGATTTCCACCAGCTACTGCTGACTTCTGTTCAGTGCTGGTAGCTTAGTTCCTTTAAGAGTAGATTACTTACTGCTACAAAACCCACATGCTCTTACTTCAATACTGTGCAGGACATAAATGATGTGACAACAATATGAATATATATGTGAAGTTGTACGTGGGGGGGGCAGAGAGCAAGGAACAGGAGGACATCCACCCCATAGAGCTAAATTACATGTTTCTCCCAAAGAACCCTGAAAGTCTACCCCTCACATAGCTACAATTCTCAGCACTCATAACAAACTGTAGTTCTCAGAATTCTTTGGGGGAAGTCATATGCTTTAACTGTATGGCGTGGCTGTATCCAAAGACAGTGACTGTGGTAGTGTGGCTTACACCCATGCAACAGGGCCCCTGCAGTTTGGTCAAAGTCTCTGTCCCAGCCAATTGCTTCACCCACAACAGCAAAAGTCTCTCTGCCTGCCAAGACAGCAGCTGAAATATCACTGCAGAACTAAACAAGTCAGCAGCTCTCCCTTCCCCACATGATTTTTATTTAGTCATCAACAAGTTTTTGAAAAAGTTAGCTTTTGAAAAACTATTCCAAGAAATACATGAACATGTTCTAGTGATAAACCTTCCATCTAGTGTTACTGAAAGCAGGAAACTTAAACCATGGTATGTGATAATATCTTTGAACTTTGCAAAAATGTGCAGCTTGGGCACTTATGATTAGCAGCCCTGAATAACAGCATTAAGCAAGCATTTTTAAGATTATAATTTTTAAAAGGTACTTCAGTAAAAAAAAATCCTATTTTTATTATGATTAGGTATTTTAAAAATAAATATAATTGTGCAAACTGATAAAAGCTCATTACATCCTGTAAACATATGTTTCATTAATCTTTCCATGCACCTGGTCCACCAGTTTAATCCTGCAATGCTTAGGAGCTGAATACCTGCAAATAGATATACAGTTGTACCTTGGTTTGCAAATGCCTTGCAACTCAAATGTTTTGCCTCCCAAATGCCACAAACCTGGAAGTGAGTGTTCCGGTTTGCAAATGTTTTTTGGAACCCAAATGTCCAACAGGGCTTCCATGGCTTCCGATTGGCTGCAGGAGCTTCCTGCAGCCAATCAGAAGCCGTGATTGGGTTTGTGAACATTTTCGGAAGTTGAACGGACTTCCAGAATGGATTCCGTTCGAGAACCAAGGTACAACTGTATATAGTGTTAGCAGCTGGAAAGTATTGCAAAGACCTACAAGATTCAGTATTTGCATAAATTAGAAAATCCCCTAAAATAAAATCTTCTATTTCTAATTTCCCAAGTAGCAATATCAAGTGGGTGTAGTCTTCCTTTCCTTCCTCTGTACGATGAATTTTGGCTTTTTATAGCCAAAATATTTCCTGAAGTTACCTTAAGTTTTGGGGGCTTTCAAGCAAGATTCTCTACATGTGTTTCTTAAAATGTGAGGGGCAGAGTGAGACCTTCACACAGGGCACAGCATGAGGCCAGAGTCCTATATTGTTATACCCCACATATCTTACCTCTTCATCTCTTCCCTTGTATTTGCCTTTCTTCCCTTTGTAAAAGAGGTAGAATACAAGACACACACTCATGAGAGGGCTTTCTCGTTCTTGCTTTTTAGCAAGTTGCAGACAGGAGGTATTTTTTGTTTGGTTGTTCCTATCTTCCCAGGCTTACAT
The DNA here is from genome assembly GCF_965207765.1 of Zootoca vivipara. Lineage (NCBI taxonomy): Eukaryota > Metazoa > Chordata > Lepidosauria > Squamata > Lacertidae > Zootoca > Zootoca vivipara. The sequence goes on along the minus strand of NC_142590.1, from coordinate 75,502,227 downwards.
AGAAACAAGAGAGCCTCACTAGTAGCTTTCAGGATGCTGTTCAATTGGGGATTTGAGTATTATGAGCATCATACCCAGCAAAGCACTCATGGTTGCTATAACAAAATGTACATTTTGTATCCATATCAATAGGTCAAAATGTACTAATTCCTTTTTTACAGTAGCTTATCAGAACTGCTTATTGTAAAACTGTAATTTATTTCATTTTACATATATGACTTTAAATAGCCTAAATTTCAGCCACCTATCTAATTTATCTTGACTGATACAATTAAAGGAAGAATTTATTGTATTCAATAGTATTCTAAGTATTAAAATGGGTGAGACTCAGGAGTGGACTGAGGTCCCTTATAATAGCCTGGACAGCAAACCATTATAAGACACCTGAGTTTTACTAATGCTTAGAATTCTTCCACCCACAGCAGCCATTATACACTTCCCCCCCCCTCTTCCCCACAACAGTTTGCCAATAAGTAGGAGAGCCTTCAGTTTCCAGACTGTCTCCAAATCATGAGTTGGAAGTAATGATACAGTCTGACATTTTCATTTGCCTACTGGTTTATTATTAGTCAGCAGTTCATGTTATTCAGTCAAGAATCATCATATGTGAATGCATAATTCATTTCTGCAGTGGCAGACAGACAGCTAACAGTAAACCTGTAGGCAACATCCCATCAGGTTCTGGTTCAATAAAATTAATAGCCAGCTGGCCACAGAATAATCCAATAATAGATACCTATGATATATAAATACCTGATACTGTTTCCAAGATGTAGTGAATCCTGTACAAAGCTTAGCTATTAAAATATAACAGAAGAGCCAAACAACTGGTGCTCGTTGTAGAACACAAATAGAATACAAATAAAGGTAACTTGCATCTTACACTTATTTAAAATATGTGCTCATAGCTTTACACATGTTGCAGAAAAATGTTTTTTTTAAAAAAAAAATGATGAAAAGTTGCACACACAATGAAAAAATAAGAAAATGGTGCATGGGGTGGGGTAGGGAGCGGAGAGGGTGAGAGAGCATAAAAAATGGCCAGCAATCCCAGCAGTCTTCATGAAAGTGTTTAGATGTGGAAGAGGCAGATGAAGAGGGTGACTGGAGGAGACCACAGAGATTTGTGGAGGTGTTTGGAGAGCTTCAGACCACAAAATGGCCCCAAAACACAAGGCATTACCATCATCAGCTGATGGGAAACCCAAGAAGCAGAGGGTGGATCCCACACTGGAAGAGAAGTTGGCTCTACTGGACTGCTTCAGAGATGGCATATTTATGTGTACTGTAGCACTCAGATTTGGCTGTAATTAGTCCAGCATCCATGCCATCAATGTGCATGAGAACGAGATCTGTGAGGCTGTGGCAGCAAGCACACCACTGACTGCAAAGGTGACCAGCCAGGTGCAAGACAAGGCTTTGGTGAATATGGGAGAAAGCAATGAACTTGTGGCTAGAAGGCATGAACTGGAAACGTGCTCCTATGGATGGCAGCATCTTGCATCAAAAGGCTCCAAGCCTATATGAGCACTTCAAACCTTCCACCACAAATGGGGAGAGGGCTACCAAGGAATTTAAAGCCAACCCACGTTGGCTTAACAGTTTTAAAATCTGCTTCAACCTGAAGAATATCTGAACGACAGGGGAGGCTGCATCTGCAAGACTAAGAGGCTGCAAAAACATACCTTGTGCAACTAAAACAGTTACTGGACGACAAGGCATACCTTCCAGAGCAAATCTTCAACACAGACAAGACAGGGCTTTTCTGGAAGAAAATGCCTGAGTGGACTTGCTTTGTCAAAGCTGAAAAAAGAACCCCTGGAGAGCGACTGCTGCTCTGTGGCAATATGGCAACACTTAATAAATTGGTTTGGTTTCTTTTTAGACAATGATAGCTTCATAACACACAGAGTGGCCCCCTATTCACTAGCTCAAATAATATAAATATATAAATAAATAATTGGGGGAAAGGAGTTAGATGAGGCTTCCTCAACCTCGGCCCTCCAGATGTTTTTGAGACTACAGTTCCCAGTATCCCTGACCACTGGTCCTGCTAGCTAGGGATCATGGGAGTTGTAGGCCAAAAATATCTGGAGGGCCGAGGTTGGGGAAGCCTGAGTTAGATAAAGCCTCTAAGTTGTTTTGGTGATTTAATCTGAAATCAAGCTGGATTTAAGCTAATTAGTTCTCTGGTAGCTTCTCTCTTTTTCAATGTGGATGTTGGCTTATTTATGGACGGATGTTCTGTATTTTATTAATGCTATTCCTACAAGACTGTCATGACTTTTGGCTAGAACAATAATCTTATGAATTTGAAACTTAATAAAGCTAGGCTTGCTAAACAGGTCTCAAAAAACCCCATACCCTAAATCAAGAATCTGCTTCCTGTGCTTTGGCAATCCAACAAAAAGGTCTGGGTGACTTCTTCATTTCTGGACTGGTTCCACAACTGCTTCATTTCATCAGTGACGTGTTACCTTGAGGAGAAACATTTGCAGCTTAAAAAGATGCTGCTTGTAGACAATGCTCCTGGGCATGTATTCCCTCTCATGTCCCTACTGTCCTTGCCCTTCTGTACTTTTGAGTGGAATGGAAACCCTCTTCTGAGCTCCTATTCAATATACTGGTATTATATAACCTCACATTTTAGAATGGTTTGCCTTATATAGTATTTTGTTCTCTAACATCAAACTTAAATCCTCTAATAGTACAAATTCATTTCCAGTTATGAGGAACTTTTAAAGCAAATTATTTGCAACCACAGAAGAGAATTAGATGAGTGAGCAATTCTTATTAAAAAATAACTGAAGGCACTTTATCATAGAAAATGAATATTCAACAGAAAAGCTTAATAGTCATTTAAAAAACGGTGTGTTTAATACATAGTTCAGGGCTGCTAAGGATACACAAAAGGGTTTCCTGTTTTTGTGAATATCTGCCTTTGCTTTGCTTTGGCCCTCCAGATGTTTTGGACTACAATTCCCATCTTCCCCAACCACTGGTCCTGTTAGCTAGGAAATCGTGGGAGTTGTAGGACAAAACATCTGGAGGGCCACAGTTTGGGGATGCCTGCTCTAGAGAAACATAAGATGCCAAAATAGTATGAAATACAGTGGCCACATTAAGACATTAACACTAAAGATGTCCACAAGCCTACATCGCACCCTTCTCCAGTGCAGTCATGCGGAGATTTGAAGAACTTGCTTCCACTTTCAACTAACTACAGTTTGTTATAGCCAAACCAGACAAACTGTTTTTAGCTTTAACTATAACAATTGTGCTCCAGCCTGGAATATTTGGATAAGCCATAGTTATAATCTTCTTTGGTCCTAATGTTCACAAATTTAACAAATAATCAACTGAGGTTAGCCACTTCTAATGTGTCTGTTATGTATCATACAACTTGGAAACATTTAAATTAAGTCAAAAGTTAGATAGGGTACTTACCACAGAAAGTCTTGCCCTCCAGGACATAAGCATATGTTTAAAACACTTTCTGAAAGAAAACAGTGAACACAGTGCATAAGAACTTTACAATTTTGATATAGCATTGAACACAGATTGTGTAGGTTTTACTCTTGAGTTACTCTGTCCCAACTAAAATTATAGTTGCAGAACTGCAAAAGGTCTCATGTATATGCAGGACAGCCCCCACCCCCAAATTCCAACAGTGTCTGATACTTGCTGCAGTCCCCTCACACCCCACCCCATTTATTTATTTATTTATTTATTTATTTGCTGTATTTCTACACCACCTATCATAAAAATATCAAAGCAGTAAACAACAATAAAACACTATTAAAAACAATATAATCAAAAAAGTAAATGCGTAATCAATTTTAAAAGCGGCAGAGGCCTCCTGGTATAAAAGAGGCACCTGAAAGTCAAAAGAAGTAATAATAATATATATATAATATATAATAATATATAATAATATTGTGCAGCAGGGGACTGGCGATGCTAGATGCCCAACTTATAGAAGCCAGTCAGGTCTCTGTAACATGGGGAACAACTAGCAGTGCTCCACCAGTTGATCTCAGTGATCAAGTTGGGTTATAAGAGCTCAGGTCATCCTTATTGTACCCTGGTCCCAAGTTGATCAGAACTCTGCATACTGGCATAAAACCATGGGCTGATATCACACATGTGTGGAGTTCTGTTGCACTCATGCCCTGCTTGTGAGTTTCCAATAGGCATCTGGCTGGTCACTTTGAGAACATGATGCTGGACGTGATGGGGCTGTGGTCAGATCTAGCTGAGCTCATCTAACATACTTAGGAAATATTCAAAATTAATTCTATTATTGTTGTATACCGCCAGTATCAACTTACATATGAAATGTTTCAACAGGTTTAGTAGACCTAATTATAATCACTGTGACATGAGAGGGATTTGTCATGGTCATAATTCACTGGTGGTTTAGACTCTTTGCTGGTTTATCCTTTCCCAAGTTGTAACAACTATTGTTCAATAAGGTACAAGAGGCATTTAGCTATTTAAGATGCTTTCAGAAAGTACAAATGCCTGAAAAGCACCAATTGCAATTTTTTTATTTCTTAAACATACTTCTGAAATGTAATTAAAAAGTAAACAGCCAAGGGTCACAGCAACAGAAAACAATACCCATTTGCTAGCAAAAGTCCATTTTAAATTAGAGAGAAAAGAGCTCAGTTTGAGAGAAAGTCTGAAGCCTCAAAGCATTCCATAGCCTTAGCCTTTGGTTCAGGACAAACATATTTCAGCTGAAAATAAATGCCAGACGACTTCTGCCTTCAGATTCAGCAGACAGTCTTGGAATAAATCCTACAACTCAAATGTTGCTCTGGTGTGAGCAATGTGGAAGACGGGAGGAGAAACAACGGCAAGGAAAAGAACCTGATTTAAGTCTGATCCAGTGTTTTAATAACACATTCCATCTATTTATGCGTACTAACTTAGTAACATGAATTTTATCTGGCAGTATCAAGGAGTAAAGAGTGAAGCCACCACATATATTATGAGTTTGAGGGAAAGTACACATTATCAGTGGAATTCAGGGTTGTGCTATCATGAACATGTTGTCTGCACAAGCACTGCGGCTTTCCAGTGGAAGGATTCTTCCTCTCATGTCACTGAGCACTCTTCTGGTGCTCTCTTGACTCCCACAGAACAAATTGGGGGGGGGGGGCATTGCAGGGGGGGAGGAGAGAAGAAAGAGGAGACAGGGGAAATCCCTTGGGGTGGCAGAAACTTCCCTAAAGGCTTTTAGCTTAGAAAACAATTTCCTCTTTCAACAGCAGGAGAAAGAGGGTGGGAATTTAACTTGCTAAATCACCCTTGCATACTGGCAATATTTCCTCTTAGAAATTACAACAAAAAATGTTTAAAATATATGGGAGGATCTGGACTACATACTGGATTATTTTATGGTGCTACTTGGATCTAGCTGTCCTCTGTGTCCTCTCATAGCCACATGACATCTACACATGGAAACTGCTTGATAAGACCCTGCTGGGTTGGCTCTGACCTGAGTGTACAATGAGCTGACTGACTGATGGTGTCCTTTGCAAACACTCCACAAAGCAACAAAAGGCTGAATCCTGAATCCTAACTCACACCTAGCCAATCACAATGAAAGAGGGGCATATGGGGAGGATGGTTTGGGCTGCCCTCCTCAAAGGCTATTTTGGTTTGGGAAGAGCACTTGAAAAACAAGGTGTGGCATGGTGGAACAGTGTTTGAAAAGCATCTGGACCCAGTTATGAGATTCAGTTATGAGATCCAGCCATAAATAAATGAATAAATACAGGAATACCCATCAAGCTACCACCAACTGGTAAAAGGTAAAGGTAAAGGGGCCCCTGACCATCAGGTCCAGTCGTGTCCGACTCTGGGGTTGCGCCGCTCATCTCGCTCTATAGGCCGAGGGAGCCAGCGTTTGTCCACAGACAGCTTCCGGGTCATGTGGCCAGCATGACAAAGCTGCTTCTGGCGAACCAGAGCAGCGCACGGAAACACTGTTTACCTTCCCGCCGGAGCGGTCCCTATTTATCTACTTGCACTTTGAGGTGCTTTCGAACTGCTAGGTGGGCAGGAGCTGGGACCGAGCAACGGGAGCTCACCCCATTGCAGGGATTTGAACCGCCGACCTTCTGATCAGCAAGCGCCTAACCCACAGCGCCACCTGGGTCCCATATCACCAACTGGTATTTAAACTTAAAACAATGGAGAGACCTGGTCTGAATAGAGACATTGGATTCTCATCTCGTTATACATGATAAAGCCATCTCACCCCTTGCTTTTTCCTGTAAGACCAATTGCAGTCGTTAACGGTCGTCAACAGGTTTACCACACCTATCAGCCAATCACCCATTCCCACCACCCTTCTGAGTAATACTCCTCCCCACCCTCTCACTATATATAAGGGTCTGGTGACTTCTGTTTCAGTGTATCTGAAGAAGTGTGCATGCACACGAAAGCTCATACCAATGACAAACTTAGTTGGTCTCTAAGGTGCTACTGGAAGGAATTTTTTGGTAGTTATATTTGCATATTCTCTATTACATACACACACACACACACACACACACACACGTATGTGCATGGACTACCCTCCTCACAAAACCACCTGGAGAAGGATTTGCAGCCTATTAATAGGGAAGGGGTAAACGTAGGGTAAAATGGAAATACAGAATACAATTATACCTAGCAGTTACAAAAGAACAAAAGATGAGTCACTCCAAAATTGTTTGATATCAGACGACTACAACATTGCTATGGTGTGCACTGCACAGGAAAAAATGGTTTAGAAATATACAATGTTCCTAATATCTATGCAGAGCCAACAAACAGAAAAGTAACAGAAGCCCTTATTGCAGGAATAGCCAACATGGCGCCCTCCAAATATTGATGGACTACAACTCACATCAACCCCAACTATCACATCCAAAGACAGATTTATTTAAAAAATCCTTAAAAGATATTATCTAAAATGTACAATCTGTTATTAGAATGGGAATTAAAAGATGAAGAGGTGAAGGGAGTTATTATTAAGTGGGCCAGAGACATAGGCCACACGATTCAATTAGACCAATGGGAGAAATTATGGAAATATGATATCAAATTCACAGCTTGCTTCACAATCAGAGAAAATATAATGAAAATGATATACCATTGGTATTTTACCCATGTCAAATTGGCAAAAATTTATAAATCAAAATCTAATTTGTGCTGGAGATGCAAAACAAAGATAGGAACAATGTATCATACGTGGTGGGAGTATGCGTATATCAAACAATTTTGGAGTGACATTCAAGAGGAACTTTTTAAAAAATGCTTAAAATATCATGTAATAAAAAACCAGAGGCGTTCCTCTTGGGAATTATATCGACTGACATTCCTGTCACTAGGAAAAAAAGTTTTCTTATATGAAACTGCTGCGGCTAGAATGATTATAGCAAAAAATTGGAAGGGAGAAAAAACTCCAATAAGAGAATGGCAAAGAAGATTTTGTGAATACATAAAATCAGCAAGACTTACAGCAGTGGTAAGAGGTCAATCAGACCAAAAACTGATAGAGGAGTGGACGTGTGTGAAGGAAAACATGAAAAAAATATTGTTCTGGTATCAATATGCAATGAATGAAATTTATAGAGTAAAAATTAAGAAGAAATGGGTATAAGATGAGATAGTCAAAAATAATATTGATAACACAGCGAAAAGAAGAAAAGGAAGGCACACAAAGGTGGAGGGAAGTCAAGATTTATGTTTGTATGTTAAGGGTTTTTTGTAATTTAAGTTGATATTTCTTTTGTTTAATGTATGTTTAAATGTTTTCCCTTGTAGGATTTAAGGAGGTGTATGTATGTATGTATGTATGTATGTATGTATGTATGTATGTATGTATAATAAGTTTGTTTTGTGTTTGTGAGTATTGTAATTATCAATAAAAGTTTAAAAAAGAAAAGAAAGTCCCTGAGGCAGCCCTCTGCAGCAGACAGCCTGGTAGCTGCAAAAGACAATTTCCTGCTGAAGATACACCGTAGGTGCGTCCACAAGCCCAGGCAGTGCAAAGATTCTGGTGAAACCTGTAATGAGCGTGCAGAGGGCAACTACTTCACTAAACGGTGCAAGACACAACTTACATGTTCTTATCTCACCAGAAAGGAATGCCTCACTTATGGAAGCAATGATTGCATGCCAGCAAATAAAGCAAACAGAAACCAATGTGCCTGGTATAGTAGTTATTGTACTTTAGTAGTAGTAGTAGTAGTAGTAGTAGTAGTAGTAGTAACTGAATTTATATGCAGCCCTGTACGCGGAGGTCTGTAGCTGACATCCCAGTTGCTTTTAAGCCAGACATGGAGCTAATGCCAACACAATTCCATGGGACACTGCACAATGCTTGCAAGATGATTTATAATCAGCAAAACAAATGTGACACCAGTTTTATTTGTGGGGGCAACAGTCAAACCAAGAAGCACTATCATTGCTCCTGTGTGCATGGTTCCAACACATAAAATTTAACCTTCTTTGCCAAAGACACTGGAAATCCACCACTAGGCAGACTGGCCTGATGTGCCTTGACTTGAATCCCAAAAAGACAGAAATACAGTTTCTGTGGGAAAGGTGTGGGCAGGTTTGGCCCACTCCCTGGTCCTGAATGGGGTAATTGTGCTCCTAAAGGACCAGATGTGGGCAGCCTTGGGGTCATTTTGGTCTCACAGCTGTATATGGAAGTGCCCTACTCACTGGATCATCAAGTAGGTGTATTCTGTGTCCTGGGCAGTTGTTTACCAGCTCTATCTGGTACGTTGGCTGTGCACTTTCTCGTCAGAGTGGCACATGCTCTGGTTATCTTCTGCTAAGACTACTACAATGTGCTCTAAATGGGCTACCTTTGAAGGTGACTCTGAAACTATAACTAATCCAGAATGTGGCTGCTAGACTGGTGACTGGAAGTGGTCACTGGAACCATATTACACCAGTCCTATAAGAATTACATTGGATCCCAGTACGCTTATTGAGTACAATTCAAGTGTTGGAGTTGGCCTTTAAAACCCTAATTGGCCTTGGCCCTGCTGCCGCCACCGCCTCTACTCTGCAAAGACCTTGCACACCACGATCTGCCTCCTGTGCCATCCCCCACCGCCAGAACCATTCTTGCTTCTCCTTGGCAGCAGCCAAGTGGCAGGCTCCCCTCACTCTCGTTTGTTTGTTTGTTTGTTCCCAGTGCTTTTTTCTACTAAAAGAGTGGTGGTATTCTTAATCTTAAACGAGGTGTATTAACTTTGCTGAACATCTTTAGAGTTTGTGAATTTGTGAGCAATCCTCTTAATGCTAAATCTAAAGGTAATTTATGATTATCAAATGATATCACCTCAACCATTCTAAGAGCTTCATGCCTCATCCTACATAAAAATCTTTAGAAATAGTATTGCAAATATGATTTGTTCCCTAGCTGCATAATTTGTCAACAATGTTTAAGCACTTGCATTATTTTGCACAAATTGCTTTAAGCCGTGTAGGCACTTTCCTCTGCAGCACACCCAAAATCTGCTCAAGAGGATTGTCAGACTCTTTAGAATGGTGTGGGAGCTGACACAACAGACTGCAAGGAAAAGGGGACGTTTGAGGAAATCACCTCCACCCATTTTGGCTCATGGAAGCCTTTGCTATATCAAACACCCCTACTGTCGGTGAAGGGGCACAACTGGATGCAACTCCATGCATTGTTTAAGGGAATCCACATTGTAATGTTTTTATGCTTAAACGTTAAACAAAAAACATTTCCCCTATTACAGTATTCTTGAAACAGACTGGTTTGAAGAATGCTGCCACATTCTTGTTCATTCATCTGACATATGGTAAATTATAAAGGAAGTTATTAATCAAAAAATATTTTGGAGCAGTCTCTTGGCATTTGCTTAACACTTGCTGCTTTCTCTTAGAAGGAGGGATATATTGTTGATTGATTCATAAGACACAATTTTAACACACTACTCTAGGGTAACAATTGCATTTATCTACACCAGTCACCTAGAGACTTCTGTTACCTTGCTGCAAGTCAGTGTGATCTACATATCAATATATTGAGGTACCACTGTAACAGGAAGAAGCTAACCCAAAAACAGTAATATGTAAAAATAGAAATGAAGAGGAGCAGTCCAATCCACAACCCGGGCAAAAACCTTAATCACAATTAACACCAAGTTGCATAAATTGGAGAATTAGAATGTGAAAGCTATTCTATCAGTTTAAATCTCTGCTAGAATGTGTGCCAACAAAGGTCCATATACCGTTTCCCCTATTTTAAGACATAGTCATAAAATAAGCCATAGCAAGATTTTTAAGCATTCAAGGAATATAAGCCATACCCCGAAAATAAGACATAGTGATAGGCGCAGCAGCTATGCCGGCTGTGGCAGGAGGAGGAGAAAAAAAATAAGACATCCTCTGAAAATAAGCCATAGTGTGTGTTTTTTGTGTTTTTTTTTAGGAAAAATAAATATAAGACGGTGTCTTATTTTCGGAGAAACACGGTAGTTAAAGCTATGGTTTTCCCAGTAGTGATGTATGGACATGAGAGCTGGACCATAAAGAAGGCTGATCGCCAAAGAATTGATGTTTTTGAATTATGGTGCTGGAGGAGACTCTTGAGAGTCCCATGGACTGCTAGAAGATCAAACCTATCCATTCTTAAGGAAATCAGCCCTGAGTGCTCACTGGAAGGAGAGATCGTGAAGCTGAGGCTCCAATACTTTGGCCACCTCATGAGAAGAGAAGACTCCCTGGAAAAGACCCTGATGTTGGGAAAGATTGAGGGCACAAGGAGAAGGGGACGACAGAGGACAAGATGGTTGAACAGTGTTCTCGAAGCTACCAACATGAGTTTGACCAAACTGCGGGAGGCAGTAGTAGACAGGAGTGCCTGGCATGCTCTGGTCCATGGGGTCACAAAGAGTCGGACACAACTAAATGACTAAACAACAGAATGCGTGTCCCTGAGAGCCCTTATTTCTGCCTTAGGACCACTGAGAGGATCTCTCTCAAAGGTTTTCATATGAGTATTTTGAACTATCAGTTAATAAAAATAGATTTTCCAAGGCCAGATATATTTAAAGCTTTGAACATACAACATTTTTCTAAATTTTATGTGTCATATTACATAATAATATTGCTATGCACAAGTTTGATGTATGAGGCTTATTAAAGTTTTATACTTTGCACTCTTGAGCTAATGAGAGCCAAGGCACTTCAAAACAAAATGTTCAAAGCTCAGACACATATGCTGAACATGTGTGCATACAAAAAGGTTTCAAAATTTTGTTTAAAATGTGAAAATGAGTAAAGCTCCTGTTACCCTTGATAAATATCAGCTGTCCTGCAATTCAGGCCAATATGTACAAATTTTTATAAACCACAGGACTTGAAAAGGAAATTTTGACTTCAACAGCTGTATGTAATGCATTCTACATGGCAATACCGACTCAAGGTCAAGAGTTCAAAGGTTTCACTTCAATATGGGAAAAGCTACCTTTTAAGAATAAGCCACTGCTATCCCTTTACTAGTAGAAGTAATGTCAATAAAGTGAGCGAAGACTGAAATAATTCATTCAGCTTGACCTTTCTTTTATTTAGACTCTTTGTATCAAAATATGTACTAGTTTATGAAAGGACATATCCTTCAAAAACAGTAATCTTCACGTTTACTTTCATGACAATCTATCTTTGTTTCTAGTTTTAAACCGGGGTCCCCAATTGTGCGGCCCCTGACAACCCCAGCCGCCACCCACTCTTATCGGCGCACCACGGTGCAGTTGCCCATCTCCGGGTTGGCGCAGCGCCAGAAATAGCATGTGCGGGCCGGAGGGCAGGGGAACGCACTCCCATACGCACGTGCACAAGCTATTTCTGGTGCCGCGCCGACCCAGAAGTGCACCGGAAATGACGTCTGCGCATGCACAGAAGCCATTTCCGGCGCAGCGCCAGAAAAAGTGAGTGTGCGCGTGTATGGGAGTGCGTTCCCCCGCCCTCTGGCCCGCCGCGCGATCGGCGCTGGAGGAACTAGCCCGAAGCCGGGTAAGTTTGGGGACCCCTGTTTTAAATTAAACAACATGACCTGTAGGGAGCAAGCTACCAGTACATGAAAAGAAGCCACTATTACAATACAAAGTGAAATTAACCTACCTTTCTTACTTTCAAGACTCAAGTTAGTGTTTTCATACTAACCCCCAGTACTACTTTTTGCAAACGATATTCCTCAGTGAATTAAAAGTATTATTTGCATATCACCACTTATAACCATTGGGAGCTTTACCAGGCAAAAATCAAGCAGGGCATGTACAGAGATTTAATGTTCCTGATCTTTCCATAGCTAAGAGCTCCAAGGCAATATGGCAAAATCAAAGCTTTAACCTCCAAAGAACTGTTGTGGTGGATGCCAGAACATTATTTTTCCACATCAGAAAAGCAGGCAACATGGGTTGGTCAAAAAGAAAGACTGCTCCCAATCTTATTATGGGACTAATTAAAAGTGCTGTCTTTAACTCTTAAAGGTGTAAACAGCTTGAAACCAGGTTGTGTGAAAAGTTCTCCCTCCTCCCAAATATTCCTAACCAAGAAACCTTTTTCAGTGGTGGCATAAAATTGTCTCCCTAAAGAGGCTTGCCTGGCACCGTTTCTATGGCCTTTTCAATGTCATGTGAAGACATTCTTTGTTCATCCAGGATTTTTAAATATTGTGCTTAAATTAATATTGGGGTCTTGTGGCCTTAATCTGAGCTGTAAACAATTTATGCTATCTTTTACAAGGAATATTTTCTGTTGTTTTTTATTTGTTACTGTTGATTTTAATTACTGTATATTGGGTTGTACTACTGTCATTTTTAAGCTAGCCAGAGAATTTTATTGATAACCAACCATATAAATCTAAACAGCCAACAAAAATAGTCAGTCCCTGGTACTTGGTACCAGCAGAGGTACCACATCATTGCAAAAGGCCTTACTTCAGTAGTAGAGCACATGCTTTGCATGCAGGTGGTCCTAAGCTTCATACCTGGGTAGTTAACAGATATCTCAAGTCTGGGCAATGCCTTTATATTGAAAATATGGAGAACCACTAGCCCATCTAAAACAATGTTGGTCTGGATGAACCAATATTCAGTGGAAGACAGGAAGATATTGAAAATACATAAGACTATTTCTGCAGTGCCCAGTAATAAAGGTTCTCTGTGTGATTTAAGCCATACAAACTATTTATTCCACTTTAGGAAATAGTGCTACAGCATGGAACACAAATATGCTTATTATAATCAAGCATTTACAATACAAGCCTGAACTACAGAAGCGATTATGTCCCAGAAATGAGGTCTCATGGCTGAGAAAAGAGCATTTTACTTACTTATTCAACTGGCACATCACTTTTACATATAAATATACCCAAAGAGGCTTAACACACAAGAAAAATATATCACATCACAAGAACATTCAAAGAACATTCATTTTTGTTTTAAATTATAATGATAAACTATCAATCCTTAAAACGTATATTAATATCAATCAGCTATAATAAGGATTCCCAGTACAATCACATATTAACAATAATAAAAGTCAGCAGCGTTTCTATGGTGAATGTATAGCAAGGGAGGTTCTGGATTAGAACACCTAAAAAGTAGATGAATTTGCTCAGAGTAAAAAAATTGTGATTTGTAAGGGGTGGGAAGAAACAAGGAGCCAAAGGGGGTTTTGCATTCAGGACAAAATGCAGACCAGCAAAAAATCACATATATTCAAGTTTATTAAATTGTCTGGCATGCTTCATTTAAAGACAAACAGAATGCTCATTGCATAGCTAAGATTTGCAATGGGAATAAACAGCAGTTAGCTCTCAATTTTCAGCAGTGAAAATGTTAAGTGCCATAAACTATGAATGAGATCATGTCTTTGGGTACCGAAAGGCTATGGCCCCTGGAATTCCACAGTACTAAATTGCTACTTTAACTGGAGTAGAATGACAAACTTTCCCAAGCATTTTAAGGGATCCATACAAAGTCTATTACAATTCTGAGTCAAAAGCAAAATATTTTTTTACACTAAAACTTAATTTTAGTACATTTTTGTACCGTAAGATGGTATATTTAGTATTGTACTGTAGTTTTCTGTTTTTGCAGCCAAAGACACCACTATGTATGACAAATTACAGTTTACAATAGTAAACAGCCACAAAACTGTTAAATGCAGCTCAGAAACAAGTGGTTACTTGTATTATAAGATTCAATATTTTTGGTAGTTAATATTGCAAACCATACGATAAAAAGACATCTTACTAAAACATTGGGGGAAGGTCCTTAGAATCACAGAGTTAGAAAGGACCCTAAGGATCATCTAGTCCAACCCCCTGCAATGCTGGAATATGCAGCTGTCCCTTAAGGGGACTGAACCTGCAGCCTTGGCGTTAACAGTACCACACTCTAACCAATTGAGTTATCCAGCTTCTTGTGGCCTACCACACACAGGGGGTTTGAGACACACACGTAATTAGTGACATTTTAAAAGTTTGTATGGGGCTGGCCTACAGTAGAAAAAATTCTGACAAATATAAATACTTCTGCAAGGTTGCTGGGAGGTTCTTTATATCAATAGAGAATATAGTCTAGAACTACTTTCTGTGGAGGACCCAACTGAAAACGTTGCACAATAGATGAGGTATTATGTGATCACAGGTAAAGCAAATGCTAGCAGATATATGGAGAAAAGTTTTCAAATTTAATAAGCAAATGCCATGTGATTTTAAAATATTAATCCTTTAAGACCAGGCTTCCCCAAACTAAGGCCCGGGGGCCAGATGCAGCCCACGAGGCTCTTTTATGCGGCCCCCAGCGACCCCCACTGCCCGCTGCCACCAGCCGCTCTTAATGGCGCAGTGCGGCTGCCCACTTCTAGGTTGCCGGACTGTCAGAAATAGCTTGTGCGCATGCGCAAGCATCATTTCTGGTGCACTTCCATGCTGGAGGAGACCCATGCGCACAAGCTATTTCCGGTGTTCCAGCGACCCGGAAGTGCACCAGAAATCGTGTGTGTGCGCACGTATGGGTGCACTCTCCCGCACGCAAACAACGCTGGCAGCAAAGCCCTCGGTGACGTAAGTTTGGGGACCCCTGCTTTAAGACTCTATTGGACCATTAATACTAGAGGGAAATTCAAATGATTTTGGAAAAGGCTATGGATTTGATAAAAGACAATTGCTTCACAGAGACATTCTTAAGTAACTTATTTGTGCCAACCATTAATTAATGTTTCCTAATTAAACGTTTGGTCAGGATATAATAAAACACCAACTCATCTCACCAAAAAAGGCTGGTTTGTAATATGATTTCCTGTATCAAAATACATGCACAGTAAATCCAAAGATATCTTGCATGAGAAATAAAAATAGCCAGTGTGTACAGTGTAAAACGACACTAGACAAAAGATTGCGGGAGGCGAGGAGAGTCAAACTACAATAGCTGTTACTTGGGAGCACTGATTAGAACAGAGGCCACAGAGTATCATTATGAATGCATTTTGCTATTACTGTTTCGAGGTGAACTGCACCCAAGGGGTGGGGGGAGAATTTGCTATTAATCATATTAAATTCATTGTTTCTTTGATGCTACAGGCAAGGCTATATACAAGGATTCTGCCTCTACTGTACCCCAGATCAAACTGTATAATAGAAACAATAACCATCAAAAATTAGCAGTTTGCAGTCATAAGCCTTACATGTGCTATACTTCTTTCAAACATGAGCTGCTACAAGATGATTAAGCCAAATGTTTTTAAATAATCACTCTGACATAGTAATAGTCCATTGGAATTATTGCACACAAGCCCTGTCTAGGTAATATGCCTCAAGTTAAAACACAAGATTTCAACTGGCGCCTCAGTACTTTCTCTGAGTCCAGAGGAAAGAAAAAATTACCAATTTCAGAAAATTGAAAATGGCTAAAGTGTTTATCATGTCAATTACGTTCTTAGAATACTAAGATAAGCACCTCCATTTATTAGTAGAGTCAGTCAGATTATGAATCTACTGTCACAGTAGCAAGGAAAATTTAAAAATAAACAATTTTATGCAAATGCTTAAATACAGTTTAGGTTGGCAAATTTCAACTCCTTTTTTTAAAATTACAGAACAGTGCTATTGTTCACATCTAGTTTGTGAAACAACATTAAAGGTTTTCTAATTTGAAAATCCAAACTATTTTCCTTCGTGGCAATGGTTACAATTTGATTGAGTTTTTAAAAATCTTTATCAAAATAAACTTAGGAAAATTTAAGAATAAAGACATGTAAACATTGAACTAATACAAGCAATTACCCATTTGCACAGGGGTTGCATTCCAAGGCATGTGTCGGCAGGAAAGGGAAAAGCCCACCCCACCCAGTTCCATCCCCTTCTAGGGCGGAAAACAGCACACACTTGGGTGGTTGTGTGTGTGTTGAAATGTGTGCAAATGGGGACTTGCCTGTATGAGAAACCATTTAATAAACATAACCTGAAGCATAAAACCTTGATAGCATCAAGAATGCAATACTAAACCCAAATAATTAACAGCAAATTTGGTTTAAAACAGTGCTACGAAATATTTTTTTTATTTTGAAAATTTGTTTAGGATTGGGATGCTACAAGATGATTTAACTGGGATTTCTCAGATACACAGGTCTTGGGCACAAACCTCCACTTAGTCTTGCTGTATGCACCAAATACAATGGTACCTCCAGTTACGAACAGGATCCATTCCGGAGGCGCGGCCACATCCCGAAAAATTCATAACCAGAGGTGCCCTTCTGCACACGCACATGGCACAATTGATCGCTTCTGCGCATGCGCACGTGGCGAAACCCGGAAATATACACTTCTGGGGTTGCTGTGTTCGCAACCCGAGGATTACGTTACCCGAGGGTCCACTGTAGAGTTGCATGAGATGACAACTGTGTTCCATCATTCACTACACATAAACGGCCTCGGTCCAGTATACCTGAAGGAGTGTCTCCACCCCCATCGTTCTGCCCGGACACTGAGGTCCAGCGCCGAGGGCCTTCTGGTGGTTCCCTCGCTACGAGAAGCCAAGTTACAGGGAACCAGGCAGAGGGCCTTCTCGGTAGTGGCACCCACCCTGTGGAATGCCCTCCCACCAGAGGTCAAAGAGAACAACAATTACCAGACCTTTAGAAGGCATCTCAAGGCAGCCCTGCTTAGGGAAGCTTTTAATGTTTGATGGATTTCTGTATTTTAATATTTTGTTGGAAGCCGCCCAGAGTGGCTGGGGGAACCCAGCCAGATGGGAGGGGTATAAATAAATTATTATTATTATTATTAAGCATTGAGATGTTCACACACACACACCCCTTATGCCAAGTCGGACCATTGGTCCACCTAGTTCCGTAACATCCACACTGACAGGCAGCAGCTCTGCAGCATTTAAGAGAAAAGGCCTCTCGCAGCCCTATCTGGAGATAACAGAGATTGTACATGGTCTACCACTGAGCTATGACCCTTCCCCAGGTTAAATGGAATGCAAACAAAATTGCTGTCTGACTACTAAAGCAAATAAAAAAACTTTGTTTAGTAGCTGCTGACTTTTTGTGCTGACATTAAAAGCCTCCAAGAATTTCCAGTGTTTACCACCATTTCTTTCCATACCAAAAGAACCTAATATTTTGGGATGGAAGTGTTTGTTAGACAAATAATCTCAAATTGTCTGCCTGTTACATTGTCAGGATCCATTTATAGCGTTTGCACAGAAAGAGAATCCAACAAATTAAAGGGAGAGAGTCTACTTATTTGCCAGGTTGTTTTAATTGTGGGTGTTGCTAAGTAGAGGGAAAATGCCAACTTTGCTGTTACTGGAACATGCAAGCTACTTGCTTGTACTTGTTCATCTCTCTCCACCCCCACCTCAAAAGATTGCATGTGGAGCTGCACGATCACACAGAATAAATACAGGAAAGGAGGCAAAAAAAACCCCACCCTCTTTCTCTGCAAGTGGTAGGCGTTCCACAAGAACTGCTATGGGGTCAAAAGTTCACAGTGATTTCAATTTCACCTTTTAGCAACCAATCAGAAAACAGCGACTGAAGACAGAACTTTCAGCTGCAGAGGAAAAGTTAACTCATTGAGTACCAGATTCCAGAGGAAGGCTAACTTTTTTGAATCTCCAGTTACAGCTACTGTTTTTCTAGGAATCAGACAGTGAAAAATAGATTCCATATTTTTTCTTACCAAGTGTTTGTTTGGAGATATTTATGAGCTTCACAACATTTGCACAATTTCCAACAAGCAAGTTATGAGCAAGATTTAACTGTGGCAATAGTATATTATTAATACCAACTGAAGGTGACATAGTGTGTTAGCTTTTGCATTTAACATCCAGCTTGATGAACAGTTCTGTGAAATAAATATTCCTTCATTTACTTTACAAAAAAATAAGTCTGCATATTTTGTAACTGGGTTTATTCCCCTGGTAGTTTTGAAACTGCACTGAAGATGAAGGGTGATCTTCAAAACTATTTCTGCCCTGCTCTATAACTCTAAAAGTGTCCAGAGAATGATGATAAAGGGCATGCCAGGTTTTTCTTCACTCCTCTTCCACCCAACCTGAAAAAGAACTCTGGGAAACCTGAAAGTGCCTTACTACTTTAAAACTTTATGTTCTAATGTTGCTGTCACAAGATTTAGAAGTCTTCTAAAGAACCAATACAGTTGCCTGCATTTTTTTTCTTAATTCCACTGGAATAACTATGAAATTTATGTGGTTCCTTTGTAAAATCTCAGTTACCCAGATATTTTTCTCTCTCAACTAAATTTACTCCGAGTAGACCTACAGAAATAAATGAACATGACCAAGTTAGGTCCATTAATATAAAAAGGTCTACTCTGCCACCCACTATATTTGTGCACATGTTAGATCTTTTAAGTTCATCCCTCTTCATATCAGAACACCACAGAGACAATTAAGCTTTCTGTACTTCACCCAAACAAGTTTCATGACATACTCTTAAATTCTACAAAATCATTCACACACGATTGGGCCGGATCCACCCCCCAGGCTTTAGTTTGCCTACCCATGGTCTAACACATTTGGGAACCTAGACATAACTAGGCATAACTGCATCTTTAAATCTCTGCAATACCTCAAGGACTGCCTCTCACCAGCCTTTCCCCATATGAACTGCCTTGGACCCCACAATCATTTTATGAGCCCTTCTTTGTGCATCTCCTCCACAAGAGGCCTGGAAGGCAGCAACACAAGATCAAGTCTTTTCTGTGGTGGCTCCCCACTTGTGGAATGCACTCCCCAGGCTTGCCTGACACTTTCACTACATATTCTTCCAGTAATTTGGGCTAATTAAATAACCTATGGCCTTTTAAACTGAGTTTAATTATATTTTAATTTGATCCTGACTTGTTTTTAGGAGGTAATTCAATTATTGTTTGATTTTATACCAATGTTATATATTTGATGTTAGCCGCCCTGAGCCCGGTTTCGGCCAGGGAGGGCGGGATACAAATAAAAGATGATGATGATGATGATTAGTTTGGTTTTGTTTATTACTGTGTTACGCATTTTGTGTTTTTATATTGTAGACCACCTTGTGATGTTCAGATGAAGGGCAGTATAGAAATTTATTTAACAACAACAACAACTCCATCTCTGCCTGCTCAATGGCCTCCAGTGCACTCTCTATATTGTTTGTGCACCAAACCATTTTTTCACATGAGAAGACTGTGAATACTTTACCATCACTATACTTAAAGTGACAGGAGACTTTAAACTGAAACAGAACATCATGCCATCTTGGGACAACCGGGTTTGTGTTTTTTTAAAAAAATGTTCACCAGGTGGAGCAGGTTGTGAGGAAGGAGGTCCATTTGCAGCAACTGACTAAAAGTTCTAGCTCAACAATATCTGTGCACGATGGTACTACTGGTATATGATTGCATTGCTGAAATACTATCTTGCTTAAAGAAACCATCCTGCCTACGGTGATGTCTTCAATATGAGAAACTTAAAGGTCACTTACTAGTCTTATAATTTTTCCTGGAACCAGTTTTGATATTTAGATTCCCCACCACCACCACCAAAGGTTTCAAGAGCAGGTTACAATGTAGGTGCCTCCTGACATGTACATTATCAGGGTTTTATCTGCAATTGGTAAAATTTCTCAGCGGCATAGCTAGCCACCTGGGACGGCACATGCCTTGGGGCGGGGCAAAGTGCCCATAGGGGCAGGGCAAGTTGGGTCAGGGTGCACTGTGCGGAGCCCCCCACCAGCTTCCTCTCAGCTGAAGGGCGGCTAAGGGAGAGGCAGCGGGCAGACTCCACACTGCTTTTTTTGGGCAGTGCGGAAAACTGTAGGTACCTGAGCCACCGCGTCACTCCCAGGAGAGACGCGTGGCATGAGCGCACTGCACGCCAGGTCCCACGGTAAGTGTGATGTGGCACTCAGTGAGCTGTCTGTCCATCCAGCTACGCCTCTGACTTACCCATCTGCATTAAGTGGGTAGATCTCTGCAACTAGGGATATGTAGTAACTGATAAAAGCTTGAACACCTCCCTTTTCCTGAATGCACCTCTAAATAGTCTGGAACACCAACACGGTTCAGATGCAACTCTGAATGTTTTGAGGGGCAGGGAGAAAAACCACAGCTGTTCATCTCCACACTTAAGCAATATGCATTCATACAAAAACTGGAAGGTCTATCCATTTTGAGCAGGGACTCTTGAATATGCAGAATCTGCCAGTTGAAGGCACAACCTACAGATATACACAGTTCAGACATTACTATACACACATGCAAATGTCCAGTGTCCATAGAAAGGTGTGATTTGCCTACACACACACACACACACACACACACACACACACACACACACTACTCCATCCAGAGCCTTAGTGCTACAATAGAAACTCTGTATCTCAAGTCCATTAGAACCTGAATTGGTTCCTGAAAGTGGTAACGTGCTGGATGACAGTCAATAACCTGAAGCTGAATCCTGATAAATTGGAGGCACTATTCTTGTGTTTATAAACTTGGTATTCAACCTGTGGAGTCACACTCTCACTGAAGGAGCAGGTGTGTAGTATGGCAGTCCTTCTTGATCCATCTTTGCCTTTAGAATAGCACTAGGGACAACATATAGTACTACTCAATACCATGCACATGCAATGGAGCAGATGGGCAGTGTCCCAACACTGCTTTCTGGAAGTTGATACCCATGCAGGAAAACAGGAGTGCAGTGCACACGATCTCCATCCTGGGTAACAACCATGATATGCCTAAGAGTTCTTTGCTGTCTGTATCTGTTTTACCGTCATGCTCTTAAAAGCAGAATGGTGTGGTATGCATATAAAGTAGGGTTGCCATATTTCAAACAGTGAAACTGGAGGTTTTTAGTTTTGCCCAAAGCTTTTTTGGCAAATTCGCTTTAAAAAATTGAAGATTTTGAGATATTTTTAAGGGAAATCACCAAAAAGCCGACATAGGTTGCCATATGTCCGGATTTCCCCCGCATTTTTAGCGATTTCAGCCCAAACACTGCTTCTTACTGCAGTATTCTGAATATGTCCAGGAAATTATGGACATATGGCAACCCTATATAAAGACAGACAAAACAGGGCCAAATCTAAAAGCTTCAGGAAAAAAACACCACATAGACACAAAACCCACAGAACTTTAAAATAATTACACCGCCTGTGCTAGGATTGATGCAGTCAGTCTATTATAGATAGCCAAACTTTCCAAATAATCAAGGGTTTGCTTCCAGTCATTTGCCACAAGGGTGATGTTCTGGCAGAAAGACAAGAAAAACTGGTAGGATGTCATGTTACCCTGGATCTGTAAGAAGAGAGATTTAACAACCTATTAAATAGGAGGAAGCTTGACAATGTCAACAATGTTGAAGGGAAAAGCTTTTTTGTCTATTTGATTTGCAACATCAAAAACTGACCTGCAGGATCCCCCAAGACTCCAAATATGGCACTAATTACAGTGTGAGTACTAAAGCCAAACAAAATCCACTCAAAGGAGAGAGAGAAAAAGAGAATATACCCTCTCCTTTATAACTACATAATGCACCTCTATTAAAGAAAGTACTCTGAGAAGAGTCTCTTCAGAAGTTCTTAAGACATGGATGGATTCTAAGGAAATTCTGCAAAACTGTTGAAACTTCAACATCTTTTGTATACCTATTCCATTTGTGATGCCACAACAATGCAAGCTGTCTTCAGTGAAATTTAAAGATTGCAATGCTTTGCTTATATTTATTGGTGATAGGCAATAGATTATCGTAAAAGCTTCCCATGTCCCTCCTTGCCATAAATATACTCAAATGGTTGCTTTATTGTCTTCTTTCAGAGGAATTTCTCATCTTACCAACCTTAAGCTTGTTGAATCTCCATTGTTAAGGTTCTGATTTCAGGCCTCATTTTCTGCAGTGGTACCCTGAGTTTCAAATGCTCTGTCTAAGGAGGCCTATCTAGCATTAACCTTACAATATTCATGGCACAATATTTAAAATTTCTAATTTGCTCAGATATTTTAGTCTAAGCCGCTTGATTTCCTTAGTTTTATTCTTTTTAGCTTGCTTTCTATTGATTGATTGATTGATTGATTGATTGTACTTCTTGTTGGGTGAATTATTTCACACTTCCCAGGAATCCTCAAATGCAGGGCAGTGAAAATATTTTAAATGCATAGCTTGTTCCTGCTTTGTAGCTCAGTCCTATGCATATGGCCCTGTTCCTCCTCTGCCCCAGCCACAAGGAGATAAGAAGCAACTACTTCAGATAAACCACAGTTTAGTGTTACATGCAACCCAAAAATTAGTTATTATTGACTGTAGTGTGGGTTGCATTCAATGATGTTGTTTTACTTGTGCAACAGACTTTTCCCTGTAACCCAAGGATAATATTTCCTGGATATACATATAATTTGTTAAATGAATAATGAGAGTTAAACCTTATCAGATGTTCTGTTTGATTTTGAAGGTTTAATGGTCTAGTACTAAAAAAAAATCAACAAGTGGATTTCTACATAAGACAGCAGACAACAACAATTTCTATGTAAGACAGTAATGGCAATATCACAAATGACTATTATTCTATTCCTGCAGGCAAGATGCCCTACACAAAATAGTAGGATCTTTCATGTCTGTGCTGCCTCAGTGCGTGTTCCAACAATGACACTCTTTTGAGATGGATGAAGAAGAGCAAGACCATTTGTGGCAGCATTATATAAAAATCCTTGCTAGATGCACATGGGGCCTTCCTGCATGCAGCAATTATTATGGAAGGCATTCACCTGGCTACTATGCATCCATCCTTAGCATGCAATGTTTATCAACAATGCTGATCAACTTTTAAAGAGGAAATTATACAGACTGGTTACTAGTTAAATGTTATGCTGTGCTTAACTTTAAATGCCAATTGCTGCCTAATACATTCTTAGATCACAGATACTGCTTAGAAAAGGCAACCAATAAATTATTTTAACACAGGCTTTATATATTAATAACCCTCACTGTAGGCAACTTCTCTGTCCTTTGAACATACATACTGAAAAGTTGTCCCAAATAGAGATATTATTTAAGAACTCCTCTTATTTCCCTCATGGCCTCATTTTAAAAGAAAATGGATGCTCTAACATTTTATATCAAGTCAGCATGTTAGCAAGCAGCTTTTCTGTGTTCTGAATTTGATTAATACAAGCCAAGGTCACTTCCTGAAAGATGTCTAGCACTGCAGCTGCAAGCAAACTAGGTTTCTCTACACTCTGAAGCTGGGGGAAGGGAGTGGGCGTTGGCAGTTGCTAATACCACAATAATAGCTAACATAAACCTTGCCTGATATCAAGGGGAAAGGGAAGGGAACAAATATTCTAAAAGTATTCATGAATGTACACAACTACACAATTTTAAAAAAGAGGAAACTTCAGGATGATGTTGCCGTTCCCCTGCACACACAGAAACGGTGGCAAATGCATTTTTAAGACAGAGCCATTTGGGTTGTTTTCCAATATCCCAGAAGTGGGGACCCTACAGCCCTTGTCCTTATCATGTGGTTTTCATATGGCAAGGAGACAGAAAAAGGAGGGAAATGGGTTGCAGAGAGTGAAAAGATGATCGTCTGCCCATGTTCTGGCTCCACACCAACCCACCAGCAGCCTGTGGCCTCCCACACACCCCTCCAAAGGAATGTGGTCCTCAGCAGAAAAAGGACTCCTCAACTCTGTTCTATTTGTTTTTTGAGCAAGCCCCACTGAGACTGAATTCTGAATAGACACACCGAGAATAGCACTGTAAGTAAACAATACATAATGTTACCTATCTGAATTCCATTTTCCCTCAAAGCTGTTGAATTGCACTCCGCTTTAATACAGATTTTATAATGCAATTCCTATAAATCAATCAGTTTCACTTTGCATTAAAATGTTTCAAATACAATACTTAAGAAACCATCCTTAAATCTTTTTACTGGCTAAATAAGCATGTTTTGGCAGTCATGCAATTTTGGCATTAACCCCTTAATATGCTTTCAACATCACACATTATTATGTTCCTGATAAATGCCAAACTTTGTCATACCAAGATTAAATGGTGCTCCCCTTTAAACACTTCCAGAAATAAGCAACAATAATTTTCATATTTGACCTCCTTGTTTGCAGCATCCCAGAAATTCTAGAACAACAAGGTATAGGCAATCATGCAACAAATTCTAATGAAAACGTGGTAACTCCGAATCAAGACCAACTGTACTTAATGTGGTTACAGGTAGGTAGCCGTGTTGGTCTGGATCGAAGTAAAATAAAAAAATTCCTTCAGTAGCACCTTAAAGACCAACTAAGTTTTTATTTTGGTATGAGCTTTCGTGTGCATGCACACTTCTTCAGATACAGTGAAATGGAAGTTTCCAGGCACTTATGTAGGGAAGGGGTGGGGAGGGGTGGGGATGGGGAGGGGGGATCACTCAGAAGGGTGGTGGAAATGGGTGATTGACTGGCTGATAGCTGTTGATGTACTTAATGTGGATTACTCTCAAGAAAATGAGCAAAGGATTGCAGCCCAATTCAAGCAGAAAGTTTGCCTTTGTGACCCATGTTTAATAATCACACATAAGATGAAAAATAAAAATATTTCCTTAGATTTGAAAGCTAAAGTATTCAATATTCGTGTACTACCTGTGGTGTGCTTATAGAGTGAGGAACTGGACTATGACACAAAGAAACAAACAGCTTAAGAACACAATATTCCATGGAACAAGCAAAGCTAACAATTGAATATGACAAAGATCAAAAGTTACAGAGGTTGTGGAAAAGGCCACAAAGTTAAAATGGACATACACAGGGCATGTGGCAAGAGATGACTCAGGTTGATGGAATCAATAAAGCAATGCTAGTGTGGTGACCCCACAGTTTTAAAAGACCAAGGGAATGACCACTAACAGCAGGGCTGATGTGGATGGAGGAAGCAAACAACAGAAAGCTATAGAGAGAACCTGAATAGGTGCATATCCAAAAATAGATCTGAGACTGTAAAGATTTTTTAAAAACACATGGAAAATCAAGTACAGTTCAACAGAATTTTTTCCCACTTCCAATAGCTTTTAAAAACTACGTAAGAGTTCCTGTGCTTAAACTTTAAAGTTCAATGGGACCAGATAATTAACTGTATTCTAAGTTCGCTGTTAAACACTTACAGTACTTGGAAATGTATTCCTCTCAGCACTCACACAGCATCTCTACCGAGAGGTTGAAAAACAGCAGGATACTAGTTAGCCATAGAAATAAAACTATTTATCTAATCTGAAAACAAAGAAATGTGTGTGAATACATGTCTATGGAAGTTATGGAAACAACCTAACCCTCAAATGAGAATGGGGGATCTAATGAACTGAACTGCAATTCTGCTGTCTGCAGATCTCCATTTACCCAGGCTTTGAGAGCCAATTCAAACATTAAGTTGCTGAAGTTGTACAATCCTCTCATATGACTGTACTGTACTGTACCACCACAAAACGATATTTTTTTTAATTTTAAAAAATATTGTGCTAGCCAAAGGCCATGGCATCATCCAAATAAAGGAGGGGGGATCCCAACAGTCACTACATATGCAGTAAAACCATAATCAAATCCACCAAAATTCCTTGTCACACAGAATAAAAGGTAATTCTCAAGTAAAATGTGCAAATTAGATCTCCGAGTCCCCTTTGCAGTTGACTGCTAGCCTATCTAGTTGTTTCTTCCTAATCTTCCTAACCATGTTCCACAGCAAACCTGCCATCTTACACATTAGATTAAATTGGGAATCTTTTCACATTAGAATTATTAGAGTGGCTTGAATGGAAGTGTCTTCTATCTAAAACAAACAGATGATAACAATCAAGTGGAAAGCCTCAGAAGCTCAACATTTGTATTGTTCCTCAACTGCAATGTAAAATATGTACACATTGACATAAGCAGGGCCGGCTCTATGGTCAGGCTGGGTGGCGCAGGGCGCCATGTTGCCGGCCCGCCGGGGGGGGCGCCGCGCAGCCGCGCCTGCCCACCCGTCGGCCGCTCCGCTCCGCCACGCCCGCCGCGCGGCATTGCCCTCAGCAACCGCGCTGCGCGCTGAGTCCAGCCGCCCGCCCGCCACGCTGGAAAACGGGGTGGCGGGGTGGTGGAGGGATCAGTCGCACCATGGCGCCAAAGGTGCTTAAGACGACCCTGGACATAAGTAGCAGCACTCTGCAACTTAAAGGGCTCCAGTTTGCAGCCTACACAAGGGGGTTACCCTAGGAAACAGAAGCACAAAACAAAGATAAAAAGATAGGAAACAGTTATACTGTGAGTTGCTTCACAGATTAGAAGGTAAAAAAGAATTCCTATATAACCGAATGTTTCAGGGAGTTATAATAATAATAATTTATTATTTATACCCCGCCCATCTGGCTGAGTTTCCCCAGCCACTCTGGGTGGCTACAAATCAAGTGTTTTTTTCCATACCAAACAAATGCTGCATTTCAATATGCACAAATCAAGACGTATGTTTGTGTGTGTGTGTCTTTTGGTAATACAAGTGCAAAGCATATAACCAATGATACTATCATTTTGTATGAAATGCTCAATATTTCCCCAATGAAAGGGAGTCCTCGGGGGCCACAGCATAGAGCAGATCGTAACCACAAAAGGGTGTTCCAGGGGCCAAATCCAAAGCCCTTCCATTTACCAGAAACAGAGCTGGTAGAATTCTTTGCCATTCTAAGGGCAGTTGAGAACAATATACTCCCATACTAACACTGAAGACCTAAGACTGAAATATGAACAATACTTGCACCATATGTTATTTCTGTTCCTGATACTACAGTTGAATTTGACTGCATTATATAAGCCCCTCTTGGAGCTATAAAAGCAGGTTGTAAGTATTTCAAACTTGTAAATAAATATAAAATCTGGGAGTCTAGTGTTTCAAAAAGTTAATTCTATCAGGGTCATGTTGTATCAAGTAAAATGGGTGCATGAACAGTATCTTGAATACACAGTGTGCATGAAGCTAAATCCAGATATGAAAAACTTAAAATAAAATTTTAAAGCCTATCCATATCAGAACCTGTTACATTTAAGATTCACCTCACCTCCTGTCTAGAGGTTATGTAATTTAGGGAAGTACTGCATACTATAATTGGTGCAGGAAATACCAGAGTCAAATCAGTGCTTTTTATGCCAAATAAGTACATAATGGAAGCAAAAGATGAATATATACTAGTTTGTACAACCCGAGCCCTCAAAGTTTCCTAAATGAGGTTTAAACACACATGTGTACACACACTAATTACTCCTACACTTTTTGTGTTAAATGCTGGCTCAGGGTAAATGGAATTTGTCTTTTACTGAAATAATTTTATTTCCGTACCAATGGCAGTGCTTCAATAGAGTTAGTGCAAGTTTGCACAAGATGATACTGTTCAATGAACCAAGTGACAGAAGAGAGAATTGCACATGGATATCAATAGAGAAGTTAAGAACTAATGAAACATAAGTGTTTTTGCACACACAAACATTTGTGGAACTGGCACATAACACTTGTTCATAATACTCATCGCACACTTTTAGGAAACAAATCTTTTGTAGGTGTGGCAGCACTTATACTTTGGAACTCACTCCCTCCCTCCCTATTTACACTAGGTAGGGGTGCACTGTACTCTTTTTGGCATCTGCTAAAAATATTTTAGTTCAGGCAAGTCTACCCAGACATGTAGAAGTCTCTATGTATTTTAATCTGTTGTTTGCTTTTTGTAGACATTATTTTTAAATGTTAATTCTTCTTTTTAACTCTGTAAAAATTTATAAGTTTAACATTTTCTTTATTTTTTTGTTAAGTGCTTAGAGGTTCAATTTACTATCAAAGCAGTATCTATTAAAATAAATAAACTTAAATGGAAAAGGGAAATTCAAATGGAGGGGAGAAAACAAGCTGAATGATGTCTGCTGTGAAAGATATAGCTGTTTTGAGGTTAAATCTTGTACAGGAGGTACTTACTTTGATCTGAAAACATATTCCACAAAGTGTTCTGGTGAAACATTTAGAAGGAAACTGCACTTTGCACATGTTCAAAGGTAATTTTTCCACACATATACACACATAGAAAGAGCTTTAAATTTTGTTCGCCCCACCTGCAAAGAGCCAGTGATCATTCTGGACTTAAATACATATTTATATCATACATAAAATTTGGCTCTTACCCAACATTAAATAACACTTCTCATGACTTTTTTGAAGAGTTTAATAATTCAGGTAGACAATTTCTAAATAACCAGAATGGGCCACAAACAGCAAATAGTTGAAGAACAAAAAAATTAAACAAAATATTAAAAGCAAAATTTTGGTTGTTTGCCCCATGATATGGGAATGAACAGAGCTACAAGCCCCATAAATGTATTTCCTACAGCTCCTTGTAATTGGTGAGTGTCAGTCTTGCTTATACAACTGGAAATCTTTCCAGATTTAGAAGAAAAATCATCATCATTGTTTGAAAAGAGATTAAAAATAATTCTTTAAATTGTAGTTTAAGTACACATGCTTGATACTAGTTACTACCAACTTTCTTTTATGTAATTAGAAGATTTTTTTAAAGCATATACATACACTTATATAATTGTTAGTGTCTGTCCTTGTGTCCGTTACCCTTTGTATAAAAATGTCACTTAAAATTAATTAACATGTAAATATTGTGAATCCATTAGCATTCCTCATAATATTTAATGCAACAGTAGAAGACTGAAAAAAGAACAACAGGAACTGCTAGGTGCTCTTATTTTGTGTAAAATCCAAGCACTCTGGGCTATGGCTGATGAGTGACCTTGAGGCAGCTCTCAGAAGGTAGTTGCCATAGCAACACTATCACAAAAGTGGCTCATCCTTTGCAACACACACCAACCTGGTGCATCATGTTGCTAGATATAATACCATTGCTATTCTGTAGCTCTGCTGAAGCTGTAATATACATTGCAAATGTGGGTAGTTTTTTTTTAAAAAAAAATAGTATATTGTTCATAAAATTATCTCTTCTAAAATGCAATTGATAGACATTACTTCCAGAAAAGATATTTGGATAACATATTACTGACACGTTTATACTTTTAGGAGAACTGAAACCAATAATCAGAAAATTATTATTTACCAGAACATTATTATTTTAACATAAATATTTGAAATAACCATGGGTGATGGGCAGCATGTTAGAAGAAGTTTCTTCTAAGATGGCTCCCACGGCAACACAAGCACATAACATTCAAGTACAAATATGAAAACCTTTTTGTTTCCTTGGGGCTAGAGATGGTCAATAGTTAAATTTTGGTTCATAATCCCAGTAAAATAATCCAGAAACATCTTTAGCATCACAACCTGTGGTGAAGAACTCACCAGCTCTTACGCAAATAGAATCCTATTAAACTGGTCTGCAACATTTATCCATTTAATAACTTTGATTAAATAATAAAAATATTGGGGCAGATAAAGGCCCGGCTGGGCCAAAAATGGGTTTGCAAAGCATCACAAGATTTATATCCTGTTCTTCACCTAATGGCCTGAATGAGTTACACTTGGATCAGCATCCGAAACATCCCATGTGCCAGGCATCTTTTGCAACTTGGCATGGTCTATTTGCAACCAATTTTACAATTACTGTATTATTAGAAAATAACAACTTTTGAACAATTAACAACTTCCTCTGCCCTGTTAGGATACTATAAAGAAAAAGTGAACTGAACCCTAAGAGCCAAGTCAAGTTGAATTCCACCCAAATATTTTATAACTAAGTCCTACTCAGAGTAGGCCCACTTAAATTAATAAAACTTAATCGTGTCCATTAACTTCATTGAGTCTACTATTGAGTGGGACTAGTGTTAAATTCCACCCTATATAGATCACGTCTAACTCCATCACTTGATTTACATTTGATCTAGAATGCTAGTATCCATGATTCGTAAGACCCATCATGGGCCGGTTTCACATACTCCTGATTCTCTCTCATGAGGTCAGCTTCATTGGGAATTCCTCTTCCTTGTAAATCAGAATTGAGGTCTCCTGAACCTCTATTGACAATGCTATGGATCTGCTCCTTCCAGGAGAATGCAATCCCATCCACAGCAGGCCAGCTTCCCATCTCCCAGACTCAAGAACTCAGAATACATAATACATTTGTCTGTTCAGGTTTCAGTCTCAATTTATTGGCCCACATCCGACCCATCACTGCCTTGAAGCTAGAGTCTAGCATCACCTGATTCAGATGAGACAGAGAGTTAGGTAGGTGAGCTGGAAAAAGGTACAGATACTTACCCAAAATATGTTAAGTTATATTCACAGCAAGCTAACATGGACTCATTTCACTTGCTTATACTCATTAACTGAATTACTAAATACTTTCTGTAGCAAGTGTTTTTCTGCTCTAAAATTCTGGCTAGTTGTCTGTTTATTGCAGATTGAATAACTAAAAATTCCATTCAGAGTCAAGCCTATTGCTCAAAATACCAGCAGCACAAACATGCGAATATACAGTAGTGGAAAATTTCACAGGCCCATATCCAAAAAGTATGCAGCTTGTTTTTTTTACCTTACTTCCTGCAAAGCAGTCATTAGACTATGACCTCAGATTTTACTTTGTAAATCCTGGAAGTTGCTCTTCCTTTTAAAAGGTTTATATTTCACTTATAATATAGTTTAGAAACTGGCATTTGTGCAACAAAGTTTTGGAGAAAGGCTAACTTGATCTTTTAACAATATAATGATTCTAACTAGATGAAAAGGCTACGTGAAGATAATTTGTTGCATCAGGCCATTAAGTAAAACTACGGTACTTTGTGACGTTTTGAAGCAGAAGGCATGCTTTTAAGTGTTATAAAAAATGTTGAAGGTATTTGCACTGTTAGCACTTGCTATTCTGTAATATTTTGTAACATTTTGTATCTAAGCTTACAATGAAAAGTACATGAATTCTCATATACTTTTCCATGAGTGAGAAATGCTGAAATCCTCTCAAAAGGAAGTATTGTGTTAACACGATTAAATGTGCAGGACAATATCCACAACACATCTATCTTTCATGGTCTTGGAACAATTTTCAAAGAAGTGTGCAACTTTTCAGAGCAATTAACCATGGTTAAATTTCATTTCAAATAGACCTATTTCATTAATCATATGACAGCAGCTTTTAATTAGACACTTTGCCTGCTCACCTGTGGCAAGTGAGAATTTCCTTCAGGCAGCCAGCAAGGGCAGATGGTTTTAATAAAGAGGATATGTTTTTTCTGCCATGAAATCAATGTGCATCAAATAACTAACATGGGTATATTTTGTGAAGCAGGTAAGTAAATGTTCTGGCTGTATTTACAAAATTATACTACAAAGTCTAATACTTAAGCACACATTTGGCAGAACTATATTCCTATATAGGGAGCTTAATGTAGAATACTCATAGCCAAAGTAGTGCCCTCCAAATATTTATTGGACTACAGTGCCCATCGGCCCCAACTAGCATAGCCAATAGCTAGAGGTGGAAGTTGTAGCCCAGCAACATCTAGAGCAGTGTTTCCCAACCTTGTGCCTCCAGATGTTTTGGGACTACAACTCCCATCATCCATAGCTAGCAAGACCAGTGGTCAGGAATGATGGGAATTGTAGTCCGAAAACAGCTGGAGGCACAAGGTTGGGAAACACTGATCTAGAGCAGGCATGGCCAAACTTGACCCTCCAGATGTTTTGGGACTACAATTCCCATCATCCCTGAGCACTGGTCCTGTTAGCTAGAGATGATGGGAGTTGTAGAGGTACAAACAATAGCTACCCCTAATTAACAAAAACAAAAACAATTGGCACCAACAAAGTGTTGCTATGGGAGTACTCGTGTTGAGTGTTGCAGAACACCATTGCCCTCCCCCATCCAGTTTTTCCATTTCTCCCCCCCCCCCTCCAATAGCATTCCATGCCCGCTAAACACATTCAGTCTTCATTGGGCTATTTGGGTGGGTTCCCCTTGAGGTTTAGTTTCCTAAATATTTTCCATACTTCTGCAAGCCAAAGAAACCTCTTGGGCATGGATGGTACTATTTGAGCATATCCCTACATCAAAATGTGTGGAGTGTCCCAGCTCAAGGTTCCAGACACACCATCCCCAGTTTTCCATTCTATTTTCCACAATAGTCACTCAGCACTCTGAGTATGCTCAGTCTCATCACACTGTGTACTATTGGGGGGGATATAATGGGCAGGCTTGTCTAAACAAGAATGTTTTTAGCAGGCAACAAACAGTACAGAGAAGGTACCTGCTTGATCTCAACAGGGAGAGAGTTCCCAAGTGTAGGCACTGCAGTTGAGTGGGCACTTGTAGGGTAAGGCAATCTCATAGGTAAATTGGTCCCAAGTTGTTAAGGGCTTTAAATACTAATCATAACACCTTGAACATTGCCAGTAGCAAACTGGCAACCAGTGCTGATCTCTGAGCACAGGTGTTATATGTGACAAGGGCTCACCTCTGTCAGCAATTGTGCTGCAGAATTTTGCACTAACTGCAGCTTCTGGATCAGGTGTGAAGAAAGCCTCACATAAGAGTGCAAGTAATCCTGTCTTGAAGTAACCAAAGCAGAAAATACATACACATACAGATCTTCTGAACACACGATTAGAAGTGCAAGTTAAAGGTGCTCAAAGTGAAAAATAGTACTATGGTGAATATACCATCAACATAAGCATTGCAGCAGCTTGACAAAATGCATATAATATTGTATTGTCTACCGTAATATACATTTTAAGTACTTTTAGCATCCATTTCAGGCTTTGCCTATTTTTTTTCTTGGTGGCTTCTAGTCCCATTTATGCAAAATCAGTATGGGTTTTATTCAGCTAGACACATTGAAACTAATTGACTTTAGTTAGTTATTGCTATTAATTCAATGGGTCCAAGTAAAAGTTAATTGAATACAAACCTACCGTATGTACTGTATCTGCATACGTAGCAGAGACTTTCAAGTATGGTATGCTTGGAGGACAGTTTGGGGAGCCTGATAGGGATACAGTATTGCTGGAAACACACACGGGAAGGCTTCTGGTATGCATGCATGCTCTAGGTTGTGGCCTTTACTGTAAATGGTGTCTTTGGGCAGCATTATAATTATATATGTGCTGTGGTAGTGTAAGCAGTCCCATAGGTATAGAATACTTAGATGAGCAATCAACCACAAAGCTACTAGAATGAAATCTTAGTAGCAGTATCTACTGAATTACACTGGATTTCCCCCCTAGGAAAGTATTTACTGGTACGTATAAGATTGAAGCATGGAGACCTAAAGAACTCCCAGTACCTCAATCCTAAAATACTTTGTTAATTCTAAAAAATTTCAATGGAACTTATTTTTACATATTGCATCTACAGTTAGATATAAATCAATTTAACATGAAATCCTCAATCTTTTAAGTAGTTGTAGACATGCTTAGTTTTTACCCAAGGGAGCTTTACACCTATAGCTAAAATGATTAGTCAAAATGCAAACATTTTACCATTTCTGCATTCTGTAAAAGTCCAGAGCACTAAAATTATTGAAGCTATGAATCTCTGCAGACTGTTCATCTGACTCAAAGTTTGGCTGAATGAAAGACAAAAAAAGCCTTTGCATCTGCCTGAATAACCATACCCCTTCCAACATGTTAGCTCACAAGCCATTTTGTAACCAGACATTTCATGCCAAATCAGCATCAGAATCCACACTTGACTCACATTGTTCTTGGGACTTTCAGTGTTTTGCCAAATCAAGGTTTGCACAGATTTTTGGTAGTTTGGGTGGGGACTCTGTATAAAAACTTGTAAAGTCAAGAGAGTTCAGTTTAATTGTACTGGATCCAGCTCCAGTGAAGGTTATTACTGTAGTTTCAGAGGTCAGCTTGCAAGCTGCTACTCAGTCTGTCTCAATTTGCTTTTTGCAATGATAGATTTATTCTAATTCATTATTATTTAGGCTCATTTCTAAACATTTCTAAAAACCAGTAAGGGACATGTTCACCTACCATGCTGATCTTCATATTTTAGTCTAGTGTTCCTCCATCTTTTTAACTTTGGCCCTATCCCTTTCTGAACTTACTCTATCTCATACCAATACCAAAAGTCTGCTCAACTGATGAAAAAGCAGAATTCTTACATATCAGAGGTTGGGAACCTTTTTCAGCCTGAGGGTCACACTCCCTTCTGGGCAACCTGCCAGGGGCTGCATACCAGTGGCAGGCAGAGCAATGCATGTAAATTTTGCCTTGTACTGCAGGAAAGTTTCTAAACACATTGGAACATGCCCCTCTAGCCTATATCCAAAAGAGCAAAGGCACTATCAGTGTTCAAGGACACATTCCAGCCAAACGAAAACACTCAAGGGAAAAGCAGAGCCTGTAGGGGGAATGGCTTGGAGAGAGTACTAAGGGCCAGATAGGTGTGGAGGTCTGCATTTGGCTCTTGGGCCAGAGATTCCCCTGTTATATACAAATCTACGAGTCTGCAGCTGCATGCAAGGATCCTTAGACTCGGACACCAATTCAACACCTAAAATTCTACATGCCCATCAGTTTTGATAATGCAATCCAACTTGTATGTTGATGAAACACTGCTGTTCTTGAGGTCATTAGCTTTTGGGGTGTGGGTGGGAAGCACCTAGCTTGCCAATGTTATAAATGAAATGTTGTTATGTGAGTGTGTGCATGTGAATGCTGGAAGTGAAACAGGGGTATCAGCATCTTCTATGCCAGGCATCCCCAAACTTCGGCCCTCCAGATATTTTGGACTATAATTCCCATCTTCCCTGACCACTGGTCCTGTTAGCTAGGGTTCATGGGAGTTGTAGGGCAGGCCAAAACATCTGGAGGGCCGCAGTTTGGGGATGCCTGTTCTATGCCCAGGGCCGTCTTAAGCATGCCCGGCGCCCTGGATCCCTCTGCCGCCCCCCCCCCCGCCCCGTTTCCCAGCACGGTGGGCGGGCACCGCGCGCAGGGGTGCTGCCGCGGGCACAGCTGCACTGCACCACCCAGCCTGCCATAGGGCCGGCCCTGGGCCAGGGGGCGCTGCCCACCCCCTGTTGCGACGCCCCTGCACGCGGCGGAGGCGACCCCAGGCCCGCGCGCCTCCGGAGAGCGGTCTGAAGCCGCTGAACAGCGGAGGCGCGTCTGGGGCAACCTCAGTCGTGCCTCTCAGCGGGCGCAGCGGCACGCCACGCCACCGGGAGCGGGCCTAGAGCCGGCCCTGTCTATGCCCTTCTTTCATGTGATCCTTCCTTCCATGTGACCCTTCCTTCCATCAAAGGTGGAAGAGGATAGAATGTTGCACTATATGCACCTTTGCTATGATCCAGAAAGGCACTTTTAATCATAAGCAATGTAAACAATATATACAGAAATAGTATACATTATGAATACTTGAGGTAAGAAAGAAACAGAATTATGTCCATTATTCCTTAAATCTGCCTTGACAATCATTTCACATATCTGAAGAAGTGTGAATGCACACGAAAGCTCATACCAAAATAAAAACTTAGTTGGTCTTTAAGGTGCTACTGAAGGAATTTTTTTAATCATTTCACAGTATATGTAGTAACTTGATAGTACTGTATATGTATACTCTATGTACAAAACGCATAATTTCCTCTGGAACTTACTTTTAAGCACATGCAGATTTATTTGATTAAAACTATCAGCTAAAAATTGATGATTCAATTAAAATTTAATCCAGTTGCTTCTCTAATTAAAACATATAGCTTTCTAACTAAGTAGAGCCTATGGGTTGTATCCAACACTGTCTGCGTTAGCAGAGTTGCACTTACACAACAGGATTTCCCTTTCCTTTCCCGTTCTCTCCCCCTGCTCACCCAAATGTGTTCCAGGGGTCCCCCAGGTCCCTAAAGCAGATTTTAAGGGTGCACAAGGAACTGCAAGGAAGAGCAGGGTAAGTTCCATTCTGCAAGAAAAAGTCTACTGCCTGAGCTGAATGAACAGCAGTGTTGGATATAATCCTATACAGTAGTACCTCGGGTTATGAACTCCATCCGTTCCGGGTCGCAGTTCGTAACCTGAAAAGGTCGCAAACCGAGCGCCGCTTCTGCGCATGCAGAAAGCGTGTGTGCCGCTTCTGCGCATGCGCGGGACGCGCGTGCGCCGAAAGCACTTCCGGGTTTGCGGAGTTCGTAACCCGAACTGTTCGCAACCCGAACTGTTCGCAACCCGAGGTACGACTGTACATCATAGAAATATGATTCTAACTCTTTGCCATGCAAGCCCGCATGTCTTTCGTAAGGTGCATAAGTTTACAGTTTTTTAAACAAAAAGAAAAACAACCAGATATTTATTTGAAGAATTGTGAAAATAAAGTTTGTTAAAGCGTAACTAGTTTAATATTAAATAATCTGGATACTGTATAAGCAAATTAGCCCTACTGTTATCCCTAAGTGAATCAATGTCTCTATCAGATACTGAGCGAAAGGTGTTTCCATCCAAATGAAAAACTAATCTGACCACCTCTCAAAATTTGGGTATTTAAATACTACCTACAAACACAAGCATTCAATTTTCACATGATGAAAATTAACTATTCAAGTCTCACAAGAACCTACCAAACCTTGCTTCAGCCTATTGCAGTATCCCAATTGAAAAAGAAGAGAAGGCTCCCATAACTTTCTGTACAAGAGGGATTTTCATCAGATATAGCTTGCAAGTTGAGTTACACCTGCTGGCATTTCCTCTTCTACACAAGTTAAAAACAATGAAGAGTTTCATGGCACCTTTAAGACATAGGACAACATCCAAGGTCATGTGAGCAAACTTTCATTTGAGCAATGGAACTTCTTCTACTTCCCCGCCACCAGGCCCTCCTCAAATGTGCTGTGGAAAGTTCCCTGGCCTAACCCTTCAGAGTTAGGGAAGTGTATTGGGGTTGCAAGGGCAAGGAGTGAAAGGCAAAGACCCCTGTTGTCTAAGCAGACATTCACTCCACTCTCAAACAGACATCACTGGATGTGATCCTAATAAATTTATTATGGCAAAGGTTTCATGGACTACACCTCATCAGATACACTGTATCCTGAATTGCATGAGGTTTTGTAAGTGGTGATGTTGAGGAGCGTTACTAGATGAAACAGAAATGCATAAAAACACACAGTGATAATTTATAATTAATTGTGGTCACTCACGAAACAGTTGCCAATACTACAGAAATTCTGGTATTAGTAAACCAATTAACACATGCAGTGTGATAACGTGAGAGCCTTGGCCCCACCTTGGCCTGCTTTTCATCTGGCCATTTTATCCATGAGTAATAAGCATTTGTATCACACTACTGGATTTCCACAATTATTTCTGCAAAACTGTTATCTGAGACCATGCTGTTATTGAAATCAGTCATCAATTTCAGCAAGCCAAAGGAAAGATAGGTGTGTGTTCTTTTTAAACTGTTATGGTATGAATTCTGAGTCACCTGAGCAATGACGCTCAAGTCACATCTCCATCTTTTACCTTAAATACTCAAACTCGGATTCAAAATACAATAAATTATTGTGTTTTAACACTTCTGTTGGAAGCCGCCCAGAGTGGCGTATAAATAATAAATCATTATTATTATTAGTCACCTGCCCTGTAGAATCTACAGTAATCTGTTTGCACATCATCCCTTATTCCTCTTCTCCATCCATTTCCCTTCATTTTGTTCCTTTCCAATATACATTAAAAATGGAAAATATAAAGTTAGAAATGTTGACAGTAATTTGTTTTAAATTTAGTTTTTTTAAAAATCCTACACTGTATTTAACTGCAATGCACTTTTACCAGATAACCTTGAGTCTCCTGAAGGCACAATGAGCAAATTCCAGAAGCAAAGGAGGCACACTGCAATGCCTTATATGTTTTAGATATACAGTATAGAGTCTCAGATTCTGATAAAGTGAGCGTGCATTTCAGAAATGGAAGTCTAGCATTTACCAGAAAATGTTTCAAATATTTTGTCAGATATTAACCCTGCATTAGGCTGCATTTCCCTGATATAACACCCAATGTGTTACT
Organism: Zootoca vivipara; assembly: GCF_965207765.1. Lineage (NCBI taxonomy): Eukaryota > Metazoa > Chordata > Lepidosauria > Squamata > Lacertidae > Zootoca > Zootoca vivipara. The sequence goes on along the minus strand of NC_142590.1, from coordinate 75,463,651 downwards.
TGCATACTCTTCTACATAGCCACAACATTGCCTAATATAGTAAACCTATTTTAAGCTGCTAATCAGCATAGCTTTTTAAAGACTACTACTGGGAAAATGGAAAAGGCCAAGAACTAAATGTTTTATTGTGCTATTATTAAACAGTTGGGGTTTTTTCTTAAGCAATAGATGTATAAGGAATCCAAATAAAGAACAACTAGGCTATAATCCTATCCACATTTACCTAGAATTAGGGTTCACTGAACATAATCAGACTTATTTCCTTAAAAAACTAAAGATGGCAGGTGCAGGGGACATTTGGTACTCCAAATGCTCCATAATTACAACTCTCATCAGCCCCAGCAAGCATGGTCAATGCTTAGGAATGATAGGAACTATAATTTACCAACATCTGGAGGACCAAAGCTTCCCCAGACCTGGTATGCGGTGTAAAGAGAAACCTTTCTATTTCAGATAAAAGGACCAACTAGGCCAGTGGCTAATCAGATGACTCTGGAAAGTCCACAAACAGGGCTTGAAAGCCCATTGCTGTTCAGCAGAGCTCAACAACTCTTAACAACAGAGGTTCCATATAGATATCATAATGAATAGCTGTTAATCTAATACAGTACAGTAGTGAGCAACCTCTGCCTGCTGACACATCAGCTGATGGTGGGGAGGCCAGGGTTTAATCCAGGCATCCCCAAACTTCGGCCCTCCAGATGTTTTGGACTACAATTCCCATCATCCCTGACCACTGGTCCTGTTAGCTAGGGATCATGGGAGTTGTAGGCCAAAACATCTGGAGGGCCGCAATTTGGGGATGCCTGGTTTAATCTTACATTGGCTGTGCTGCCATGTTTCCAAGCAGAAAACAGGGTTGTGAAGACAAGACAGGTTAAAGAGCCCTTTGCCTTGTCCTTTAAGTGGGTGACAGGGGTTTGGGTGTGCAACTGGTGCTACCCACCCACTAAAAGGAAAATCAGAGTAAAGCACAATCTGAAACAACCTTACCCCCTCCCATTTTTAATGAGGTGAGAGGATGTTTGAAATAGTGTTTTGCAAAGCCACAGAAAGGATTTTGACAGGTGGGAGGCCCTGTACATTTGCCTTATGGGGCAAATTGGACAAGTGTACAGAAGTAGCTTTGCCAGGTTTTGTTTTTAAAAGAAAACAGCATAACAGGTAAAGGTAAAGGTACCCCTGACCATTAGGTCCAGTCGCTGACGACTCTGGGGTTGCGAGCTCATCTCGTTCTATAGGCCGAGGGAGCCGGCATTTGTCTGCAGACAGCTTCCAGGTCATGTGTCCAGCATGACTAAGCCGCTTCTGGTGAACCAGAGCAGCGCACAGAAACGCCATTTATCTTCCCGCTGGAGCAGTACCTATTATCTACCTACACTTTGAGGTGCTTTCGAACTGCTAGGTGGGCATGAGCTGGGACCAAACAATGGGAGCTCACCCCGTCACAGGGATTTGAACTGCCAACCTTCTGATCGGCAAGTCCTAGGCTCTGTGGTTTAGACAGAGTAGGTGCCAAATGTGATACTTTGGGTGGCACAAATTAAAAGGGCACTCTCTTCCTGCTCACTGCTTGCTTTTTGTCCAACAGCAGAACACCCACAGAAGTGCCTTAGTAGAAGACCTTAACATCTCGACATCAACATGGGAGAAGGTGTTCTTTAACATCAGGATTCAATAACCTTGCTAATCGCCCTTCATGACAGTAAGAGGGGCACTAGGCTCTGGCAAACAAGATGAGCACAAACTTGGAGCTACAGGGAGAGGCAAGGCAGCATGCCTCCAACCAGTGATTGAAACTAGCCAGGAGCATTTTGCACCTGGCTATCAGCTACTTGCAACCAATTGAACATGCCTGGGCACTAGAATGGTGCCTGACATCTCCACCATCTGGAGGTACATGCCTGGGGGTCATTGGATCTTGACTGTTTTCACACACTAATACCACTTCCTGTTAAATTCTATCAGTTACATTTTATCTGCACAAACAGAATGAACTTCAAGAACCAAATTGCTTTTGCTGTGCAGTCTGAACAGGAGCACTGAAGTCCTAAGCTATGTCCAGCTTTAAAATTCAAGAACAATGCCTTGGATTGGGCTCAGAAATTAACTGGTAGCCAACAAATCTCTTTCAAAACTAGAAAGATATGCTCCCAACAAGACTGGCTAAGATCCTAACAGCCACAGTTTAAAGTAGTTTCCAGACTGTTGTCAAGGGAAGACAACACATTACAGTAGTCTAAACAAGACACTACCAGTGCATTGGTCATTGCAACTATACTATGCCCATCCAAGATCATTCATGGATGACATAAAAACTTAAGCTGGTAAAAAGATCTCTGCATCACCATGTGTCCTGCAACAAATTTCTGAAAGTTTAAAAAGTTTTCAGATGCCTGTTGCCTCAAACTTTGGATTGACGAGACCATACCAACACTAGTATTAAGCATACTGTATTTTTAGAAGGAATTTTATCTTAAAGTTAAGTAAAAGTCTTAAGATCTCTCATATAACAAGACCGTATGGCAGAAGACATTAAACTTAGTATCAGAAATGCATTTTTGTTTCCATTTATAAAGGTGTAGACCAGGAATCCCCTAACTGCAGCCCTCCAGATGTTTTGGCCTACAACTCCCATGATCCCTAGCTAACAGGACCAGTGGTCAGGAATGATGGGAATTGTAGTCCAAAACATCTGGAGGGCTGAAGTTTGGGGATGCCTGGTGTAGACACTCAGGCATGCATATTAAGTGCCTCTGATTAGTCATATTTCAAGATGTTCTTTACTACAGCCTTTGACAATAGGTTCTCCATGAGTTACTTACTATCCTTGTTGCTTTCTTAAAACTTAAGAATGACTCAGCTTTTCCAAAACTTCTAGTTGTATCAAAAAGCTTTCAGTGATTCGAGTGTAATCAAAAGACACAGAAAACAAGGAAGAGCTGGGGAGAAGAATGGAAGCAAGTTGTATGATTACAAAATTTAAAATAGCATTCCTGGTCGCATCCATTATACACATGCTTGCCTGAAATATTATTTACCTCCTACAAGGTTCAATTTGGAAGTTATTAATGTTATCAGATAGTTGAATCCATATTCATTTACTTAAGATTAATGGCATCACCCCCTTCACACCATCTGCTTTAAGAAATAAGTTTTATGAAGCTTTTCAGTGTAGTTCTTCAACAGTGAAAGGTTGAAAACAGACTACAACTTACACATTGCAGCAAAACAAGCTGACCAATTCTAGGTTTACAAAATAAACGAGTTGCAATATAGGAGCAACTGGATCGAAATGGCTTTGTCATGTGTCCAATAATAATTTGTCCTAGGACAATGTGTACTTCTCTGGGTGTGCTTGGTTGTTTTCTTTTCAAGGGGGTGGGTTCAGAATGCAAGCACAACTTAATTTGTAGCCCTATACCGACTTACATGGAACTAAATTCCATTGAACACAGTGGAACTAAATTCCAAATAAATATGCACAGGATTACACTACACACAGTACAGTGCTACCTCGGGTTACAAACACTTCAGGTTACAAATGCTTCAGGTTACAAACTCCGCTAACCCAGAAATTGTACCTCAGGTTAAGAACTTTGCTTCAGGATGAGAACAGAAATCGTGCTCTGGCAGCGCGGCGGCGGCAGGAGGCCCCATTAGCTAAAGTGGTTCTTCAGGTTAAGAACAGTTTCAGGTTAAGAATGGACCTCCGGAACAAATTAAGTTCTTAACCAGAGGTACCACTGTATATATTTTGAGGTGAAGTGCCATTTAATTTGGTACAATGCAGTTTCTGCAAATGAATGAATCCTTCATTATATGGCTGTCAGATTAAATCCAAAATGATTTAAGAAAGCTTTGACTGACTATAATGTCTCCTCATTAAAACAGCAGTGTTTGTAGGAGGAGGTGGGGGAGGGGATTTTTAAAAAATACAATGTATATGTTGTGTTTTCATCTTGTGAACTGTTGTGAGATCTATGAAGGGTGGTATACCAATTTAATTGATGGTGATAACCAAGATTTAGAACTGGGATGGGAGTGATTGACACTGATGAAATTGTTGTGCCAAATGTTGGGGCAGTAAGTCGTTTGATCATCTATTTTACACACTGGCATTTTCTATAGCTATTAGGCATCCAGTTGCCCGCTCCAGCCTTGAGAGATTGATCGTCAAGTTTCTGAGAAGAGGAACATCCTTCAAAATCTTTTGAAATTCACTTCAACCACATTAGATTATCTACCTGAGCATCAACGAAAAAGAGGAATATTATGAGTATCATGGATGCTTCTTTGGATTGCTGATTTACCAGCAAATGTAAAGTTTCTTAAAGAGAGGGCTTTCGTCAGCTTCTGAGCACTTGGACTTCCTAAAAACTGTCTCCATCACTCACTCCTCTTGCTTATGCCAATAGCCATACAGCCCAATCCTATACCTGTTTACTTGGATGTCCCATTAAGTTTAGTAGAAATTACTCCCATGCAAGTACAGATAATGTAGCCTTGATTACACACTTTAGAGGTTTTTAATGTATTATTAAAGATTACACACTTGCTAATAGAACATTAATTTTCTAACATTTTATACCTGAATAAATCTTTAAATTCCGATTTAGACTAATGCATTCAAATTATTTTTTGTTTGTACAAATTACTACTATTTTACTTGTGCCTATTTCTCAATTATTGGGAAAGCTCTTACATTTCATACTAAGAACATATAGTTATTAGTTATTCCTCCTACTTGATAAAAAAAATTAAAGCCATTTTGTGCACACACCCATTTTTTGCAGTTAAAAATTCTAACTAAACATCTCGTAATGCATAATAATACAATCTGAGAGGCTCATAGGTAGCTGTCACTTGTAAGCAACTGTCTCAATGCCAAAAAATGTTCACTCATTCTTAAAATTACAAACACTAGAATGAAATAGTATTTGGCATGCTAAAGATAGCATTTTCTCTTTTTATATCAGCATGCCAAGCGCTATGTGAACCCAATACAAAAATAAGATATTCGATTACTGCTCATATTGCTCATTTATATGCAAGACCTGAAGCAACCTCCAATGTCAGACTAGTGTCCAATATCATATTAGACATAGTAACAGAGTTCAATGCCTTCCTTTCCTCAAGTGTCTCAGTAAGTGTATTTTGGATTACCCCTCCAATATCTACAAAAAGTCAGGCTTTTTTGTTTGCATTTTATATACCATCTATGTTATTAAGCTCTGTACAACCTAAGAATACTGTTCCTTTTTCCCCTATTGTGATCAGGGGCTTTCCCCTTCTCGTCTGCATTTTGGCTCAGCTATTTGGTGCATATCTTATAAGCAACTGCACACAGAACACAAATTACATTACAGCGACAACTTCCCAGTTAAAGGCATACAAAATAGCTTTAATTAATTTATAAGACTTAAACAGATATTAAATATTTTTAAAACTTATAGACCAAGGCTAGCTTGAAACAGCAATTTAACAGCTTGTTCTAACGCAGACTGAGCATTTGTGTGTTCAAAACCATGGCTCCCTCTACATCACCACACTCACCAATGTATTACCTCATTGTAGTTATTATTTGCATGCAACTTCTTTATTTTGAACAGAAAACGTAATGTGGCATAACATTTCAAAAAGAGACAACTCAAAAAGACATCTTTCAAAATAAAGGACCATATTTAAGCATTAAACATTCAGAATCCCAAATCCTATTGCCAAAATACTTTGGGAAGATATGCCTCCCCATTTCCAACAACCATTAACATATTGCAGGGTGGTTTTGCCATTTAAACTGCTCAAACCAGCCACACGTCTGTATGCTGGACAGTGGGCACAATACACTCTCCCATACAGTATATGAAAGACTAGGCTCGTCCAATTTTTCTTCAATGTTATTATCGGGAGTGCCAATATTTATCAGAGCTTGTCATACAGTCGGTACCTGTTATATTTACGTATTCTCCATGCTTTAATCTTTTGAAGTCGGAGGCAAAGTATCTCGAAGAGCAACCCTATCCTTTAAAACAACCCCCCCCCCCCAAGCAACTTGGCAAAGCAAAGAGACACAACACTGGAACCGCAGCCAAGGCAGCAGCGGCAGCACCTTGCTCAGGACAGCGAGGCAAAACTTTAAAACAAATAAATAAATCGCTGGGTTGCTTCAGCGTCGGGCAGTTATCCCAAGCGCTCTGCCCTTCCTACCCAGCCAGTTGGTAACAAGCAGGAAGACGGAAGCTGCTGCTTCTCGCTTCCAAAAAAAGAAAAAGAAAAGAAAAGAGCCACCTCGCCATGGCTGAGAGACGCAAGACAAACGGCCAACAGAGGCAGACACCAGGCATCCATCCTCTCACCCGGGTCCCGACCAAAGCACAAGAGAGTCTCCCGCTCGCCCTCGTGTTAACTAAGCAGGAGACTTACCCGTTTGAAACTTACCAAGCCGGCAGGCGAAAGAGGGAGGGAGTAGTACCCAAATTTACCCACCGGCCCCCAAATTTACCTGAAGTTAACTCGCTGCCCCCGCCCGTCGCCTTCCTTTTCCACACAGACTCAACAGCAACAGATCTTGAGCAAGGGAGGAGGAGCAGAACCATCGCACGGGTTTGGTTTTGGTCCCTCCAAAACGCGTCTCCTCCCGAGTGCCCGTGGAAAGGCGTGCAAGGCGAAATACACGTGAAAAGGGAAACAAGTTCCCTCCCTCACTACTCACGCCGAGGGGAAAACAAATCCCACCCACCCCACCAAGAAACCAGGCAAAGCCGCCTTCTCAAAGTCCCTTCTTCTCTTCCCTCCGGGCACCTTAAAAGTCCTGTGAAGATAAGGAGAGGCTCGAAGAAGAGACCCGCAGAAACGCAGCGCCCCGAGGCAATGATAATAATAACCTCTCCTTACACTTTCCTCCTCTCCTCTCCGCTCTCTCTCTCAACCGCCCCCCGAGCCCCACGACGCCCCCCTGTGGAAGAGGCGCCGGAGAGAGTGGGCTGCCACCTCGGCTGGCCGGTCTCCCGAGGCGGGGAATGGGAAAAGGGGAGAAAAGCAGGCGTCCCTCCTCACCCTCGCCGGCATATGCGGCAGTTGTTTCCCCTCCCGCCCCACGTCTGAACGCAACTCACCGGAGGATTTGTGAGGGGAGGGGGGCGGAGAGAAAAAGGAGAAGGAGAGCCGAGCGTTGCCTTCTGCCCAGCGCCCCCCTCTCCCTCTCCCTCTCCCTCTCCCTCTCCCTCTCCCTCTCGCTCTCGCTCTCTCCTCCCCGCCTCACGCTCAGCTCGCGTCCGCCATTTTATCTCTTGACTGGATTTAAAATAGGAACCAGCCTCCTCAGAAGCAGCCGCCAGCTAGAGCCGGAGCCAGCCCGGCAAGCGCGTGGGCAGCTGGGATTTGTAGTTCAGCAGCCGGCGCCTAAGGGACGTCGGGATCCTGTGTTACTCCGCGGCTGTTCGCGGCCGCGCGGCGTCTCGTCTACGCCCGTTACGCAAAGCCCTCTGGGATTTGTAGTCTCGTCCGCGAAGGTATCTTCGCGTTCCTTCTGCCGCTCCCTTCGACCGAAGCGGCTCGCTTCTGCCTTGGAAGGAGCGAGCGTTACTTTTCACAGTGTGTGCGTGAATCAGAACAGAGCCGTTGTGATCCTGGATTTCTCCCCAGTGTGAACATGTTGGTTTTATAACTGATGATGCAAGCATCCTAGCGGGCCTCCAAAACGTAAAAGCTGCATTTGTTACAGGTTAAAAGACGCAGGCACTACTGTACTGTATAGTGAAATTAAAAATTCTGGCGGTAGGCGCACGCGCGCCAGCTGTTGAGAGTAGCATGCTCTGCACTTCAAAGGAGAACAAAATCTCCACCTCGAGGAATAACAAAAACGGAAATAAACAAAAGCTGCAGCCCCAGGTTAGGCCTTCCAGCCCCAGGTCAGGTAACGAATGTTAAATAATAAAAATCTGTTTTTAGCCGATAATCAGAGCAGCAACAGAAAGAACATTTTGCAAAATAAAGCTGAGGTCCAAATGTAGTGGGACAAAGATAAAATACATCAGGGACCAGCAAACCTCCCACTGGAAGCTGTGTCCACTCAAATAAACAACCTGTACACCGACTTTTTAAAAACAAATTGGCAAGAAGGCTTTAAATTCCTGGAGAGTAAAATACTGTAATTGATTTGGCAGGGAAGGTGGGGGGAGTAGAGGCAGCAGTCACTGTCACTGGATATGAGTTTACGCCACTGACACAATTTTGAATGTTACAACATCCCAAAATGATTTACAATTAAGGCTTCAACTGGTTTCCGAAATGATCGGCGGAAGTATTTACTGAAATACATGTTATATGTACAGATATGAAAAGGACCCACTGCAGCTTGAGACCAAAGCCAAAAGAAAGTGCCCCACCAAGGGGTATAATAATAGCTTTTGCTAATTATATGATCAAAGAAGAATGAAAGCAGAGAGGAGGATCAAAGAACAAATTACTTATGAAGAAAAGCAGATAACACTGCTACAGGATCCAAGTTCTGAAACTTTAAAGAAACAGCTGAAGTACTCAGAGGAGCAGGGGCAGGGGGGACATATAAATGGGGGCTCAATTTTGCCTTGAACCCAGAAGTTGATGGTGTGCTGCATGCATGCATTGGATACTTCAATACTGGATTACTGCAATATTGCCTAAGCAAGTTGTTCAGGTATTCCCCCTTGCTTCTACAGTGTGATGCTTCAACAGTGTGATGCAGCAGCTAAAAAAGCCCATGCAATTCTGGGCTGCATCAATAGGATCATAGCATCTAGATCAGGCATCCCCAAACTTCGGCCCTCCAGATGTTTTGGACTACAATTCCCATCTTCCCCAACCACTGGTCCTGTTAGCTAGGGATCATGGGAGTTGTAGACCAAAACATCTGGAGGGCCGCAGTTTGGGGATGCCTGATCTAGATCAAGGGAAGTAATAGTACCACTGTATTCTGCTCTGGTCAGACCTCACCTGGAGTATTGTGTCCAGTTCTGGGCACCACAGTTCAAGAAGGATACAGACAAGCTGGTCAAAAATGGTCAAAGGCCTGGAAACGATGCCTTATGAGGAACGGCTTAGGGAGCTGGGTATGTTTAGTCTGGAGAAGAGAAGGTTAAGGGGTGATAAGGTTAAGCCATGTTCAAATATATAAAAGGATGTCATATAGAGGAGGGAGAAAGGTTGTTTTCTGCTGCTCCAGAGAAGCGGACACGGAGCAATGGATTCAAACTACAAGAAAGAAGATTTCACCTAAACATTAGGAAGAACTTCCTGACAGTAAGAGCTGTTCGGCAGTGGAATTTGCTACCAAGGAGTGTGGTGGAGTCTCCTTCTTTGGAGGTCTTTAAGCAGAGGCTTGACAGGCATATGTCAAGAATGCTTTGATGGTGTTTCCTGCTCGGCAGGGGGTTGGACTGGATGGCCCTTGTGGTCTCTTCCAACTCTATGATTCTATGACCACCCAGATCTAAAACAGGAGGATAGCTTCTTGTTTTACCCATTTGAGGAACAGAAGGACTTTTCGTATTATAGACATACCAGGCAAAAGTCAATGTATTCCCTCTGAACTGCTCGAGGCTAAATCAGATGCAGCTAATTGCTTCCAGTGGATTTAAGTTCCATCTGTATGGACCATGTTTTTAATCCAGTTACATGTTATTACTGATTTTGAGCAAATTACTTGCCACGTGTCATTTTGTAAGGCAGTGGTTTTAAAACTTTTTTCTTTGTGCTACACTTCCATAATAAAAATTTGTTCATGTCACACCAAAAAAATTTTATTGATAAGAAATACAATGGAAGACAAAACCAAAAGTCCTAGCTGTGCTGGATTTTGAAAATATATCTATCCATATTCTGAAAATAAACAAAGTTATTTTGATACTATACTATACACTAAAATGTTTAAATATTTCTTTGATTGTCCTTGAATCTTCCTGTCACACTTGCCATCCTCTCCTGCCACACCAGTGTAGCATACCACACATGACCATAAGGCAAACATAAATCCCACTATTTATAACTTATTGATGGCATATATAATGGATTGGATACTTATTAGGTATCATGGTCTGGTAAGAATAGTTACAGGTAGGTAGCCGTGTTGGTCTGACATAGTCGAAACAAAATTTAAAAATTCCTTCCAGTTGCACCTTAGAGACCAACTAAGTTTGTCATTGGTATGAGCTTTCGTGTGCATGTACACTTCTTCAGATACTTCAGATTCTTCAGATAAAGAGAAGTTACAGCAGAAAGATGGTCACATGCAAGAAGAAACTAATGTAAATCATCTTCAAGTTCAAATAAATAAGCACCAAAATTCAGAAGTTATTTCTAAGACTGTCAGATGGCATCCTGGGCTGCTTACAACCAAAAAGTTATACTTGCTCTTTGGCAAATGCTACAGATGTTGCAGTGAGACAAGTTCTCTTATCCACACGTGATAGCTTTGTCAGTATTCAAGTTTTAACAGAAATTTACTGACCAGCTTCTAACAATGCACCCTGGAATAGCACTCTTGGACATTCGTCCAGAACTAGAACAAATTGCAGTACGTAAAGTTTTTTTCCTCACTTCCTATCTGTTGCTAAGACACAGTTGGATAGAATCAACTCTCTTCACAATAACAAATAATGTGATACAGAACAATATGAGAGCACTTACTTATGGAAAAAGAGTCATCTAGGATCCTATTTGTGAAACTTTAGGACCACAACAAATTGCAAAACAAGCAGCACTTAGTACCCTTTTATATCCCACACAGAAAATGCCCCTTCACCATGTTCACCTAATAATTACTGAAACTATACTGTTAGCATCTTCTGTTTGGGTGTGCATTCCTTATATTTTAGAGATGTGAAGCTAAATTTTCTGTTTCTTTGCTTTCTTATTGTTATTGTGGTTGCTGCAATCCTTCTTCTTCTTCTTTGGAGATCACTCGTAGCCGAGTAAGATTGTCTTCCATAAACATGGTTTTAACAATGAGTCCTTAAGTGACAGTGGAGGCCAATTCTGGATCCACACATCCTTCCACAGTGGGGACATTGGTTCCTGGGCAGGTGTTGATCACGGTGTGGATTTGCCAAGCGTGCCTTCCTCTTAGCACATTTATCCCTTGCGTCCTGAGTTCGAGTGTCTTCAAAGCCCATGACACCTTTGGTAAAGGCTGTTCTCCAACTGGAGCACTTGCAGGCCAGTGTTTCCCAGTTGTCAGTGTTTATACTACATTCTTTTATATTTGCCTTGAGACAGTCTTTAAACCTCTTTTGTTGACCACCAGCATTACGCTTTTCATTTTTAAGTTCGGAATAGAGTAGTTGCTTTGGAAAACGATAATCAGGCATCCACACAACATGACCAGACCAACGAAGTTGATGTTGAAGAATCATTGCTTCAACACTGGTGATCTTTGCTTCTTCCAGTACACTGATATTAGTTCGCCTGTCTTCCCAAGTGATGTGTAAAATGTTTTGGAAACACTGTTGATGGAATATTTTGAGGAGTTGGAGATGGTGTTTATAAGTGGTCCATGTTTCACAAGCATATAGCAAGGTTGGTGGTAGTACAATAGTTTTGTAAACAAGCATTATGGTTTCCCTGCGAATGTCCTGGTCCTCAAACACTCTGCACTTCAATCAGGGGGGGGGGGGTTGAAAGTCAAACTGTTGCAGTTACAGCACCTGCTGTGTCTGTAGAGACCAATACGGAATTTATTGCAGGTGGGGCGGGGGATGAAGCCACCTGGTTTTGCTGCTACAGGTGCATCATGGTGTGTCTTCTCTCTGCATTCCTCCCAGTGATCATTTGTCCTCCGGTCACTCCAAAATGGGCTCCCTGAAAATGCTTGCGTGTAGAAAGCAGGGGAAGCCCATACCATAGCTGCCAAGTATCCCGTATCCGCCGGGAAAACCCCTTTTTTTCTCACCATTTCCGGCGGTCTCCCGTTTGGCAGAGAATCCCGGCATTGTCCCTTACATTCGATTCTTCCTGGCGGCCATTTTTCTGGTGCCGCTTTGCCCTTCTATGGGCACCAGAAAATGGCGGCGCCGGCGCCGGAAGTCGCTTCCGCGCATGACCGGAAGTTGCGTGACACGACTTCCGGTGGCGCTTCGCCCTTCTATGGGCATCAGAAAATGGCGGCGCCGGCGCCGAAAGTCGCTTTTACGTGTTTCGGGTCATGCGCGGAAGCGACTTCCGGCGCTGGCGCCGCCATTTTCTGGTGCCCATAGAAGGGCGAAGCGCCACCGGAAGTTGCGTCACGCAACTTCCGGTCGTGCGCACGCTGCCGATCCCGGATCTTTACGATCCGGACTTGGCAGCTATGGCCCATACCCACCCCACTACCCGAAACCAAGCTCCCAAAATCTAGCAGCAAGAAGGAAAAGGTTACCTCCCACTAGGACTACTGCAATCCGCACTATGTGGAGCTACCTTTGAAGGTGACCCAGAAACTCCAACTAATCCAGAATGTGGCAGCTAGACTGGTGACTGGGAGCGGCCGCCGAGACCATGTACATTGAAAGACCTACATTGGGCTCCCAGTACGTTTCCGAGCACAATTCAAAGTTTTGGTGCTGACCTTTAAAGCACTAAATGGCCTTGGCCCAGTATACTTGAAGGAGCGTCTCCGCCCCTAATGTTCAGCCTGGACACTGAGGTCCATCTCTGAGGGCCTTCTGGTGGTTCCCACACTGTGAGAAGTGAGGTTACAGGGAACTAGGCAGAGGGGCTTCTCCGTAGTGGCGCCTGCCCTGTGGAACGCCCCCCATCAGATGTCAAGAAAATAACTGTCTGATTTTAGAAGACATCTGAATGCAGCCCTGTTTAGGGAAGTTTTTAATGTCTGATGTTTTATTGTATTTTCAATATTTTGTTGGAAGCCGCCCAGAGTGGCTGGGGAAACCCAGCCAAGTGGGCGGGGTATTAATAATGATAGTGATGATGATGATGATGATTACAGTGAGGTTACAGGTAGGTAGCCGTGTTGGTCTGAGTCGAAGCAAAATAGAAAAAAATTCCTTCAGTAGCACCTTAAAGACCAATTAAGTTTTTATTTTGGTATGAGCTTTTGTGTGCATGCACACTTCTTCAGATACCAAGAAGTGTATCTGAAGAAGTGTGCATGCACATGAAAGCTCATACCAAAATAAAAACTTAGTTGGTCTTTAAGGTGCTACTGAAGGAATTTTTTTCTATTTTGCTTCGACTATCTGAAGAAGTGTGCATGCACATGAAAGCTCATACCAAAATAAAAACTTAGTTGGTCTTTAAGGTGCTACTGAAGGAATTTTTTTTTCGATTACAGTGAGGGTCAGACTTAAAATAGAACCACACCACCACCCAAAAAATTCTCCCTCCGATGATTCTTCCTACGTGCGCAGAGTAGCGTCGCTGTATCCGTGGGCAACACGATGACGATGATGATATATTTTTTTAAATCCTAAATTATTAGCAGAGACCAGTTAAGTGAAAGCAGTTCAACAGTAGACGGAAGTAGCGCCAAAGGACAGGGCTGCTTGTGACAATAGCTTTTCTCTCTGAATCACGACAATCACGACAGAAGGAGATGAAGGGGAGGGGTTTCCCTTCAAACACCCCCCCCCCCGCGCCCCTTCTCCTAAGGATGATAAGCGGGGAAATTTCCCGCTCGGTTTAGACATAGAGTCCGGCGTGGCCCCGCCCCTCTCTCCTTGCTCTGCCACCGCGGCAACGCCCGGAATGATGGGCAGGAAGGCGGGCGGGCGGAGCATGCGCGCTTGTGGGAACAACTCTTGACACAAGGCCCGCCCTACGCCCCGGTCACTCCACGCCGTCTCGCTATCCCATAGGCCACGCGGCACACGTTGCCGTGGGGACGGGGGCGGGCTAGTTGTTGGAAGGAGGCCAACGGACGCACGACGACGCTGCTAGGAATTGTCCAGGGCAGCACGCGGCGGGGTGATGTGATTTGGGGTGTGTGTGTTTGTGTGTGGTTGGGTCAAGGCAGCTGTGCAAAATAGATTGGTGAGTTTAGGACAGGCAGGGTGAGGCGGCCGCCTCGAGCATCAGGATCCACATGTAGATCCTTGTGGTGACAGGAAAATAATAAACCCCATTCCCTCTGCACGCTGTTCTGGTTTTTTTTCCTCCATTGGTTTTGGGAGAGGAGAGAAAGGGAAAGTCCCATTCTGCTAGCAGGAGCCCTAGCGACCTGCATTAGTTGGATCCAGGCCATTAGTTGGCTGGGGAAACCCAGCCAGATGGGCGGGGTATGTATAATAATAATAATCTGGGTATAAGCTTTCGTGTGCATGCACACTTCTTAAGATACTGTATACCAGAGCAGCGCACGGAAACACTGGTTACCTTCCCACCGGAGCGGTACCTATTTATCTACTTGCACTGTGACGTGCTTTCGAACTGCTAGGTGGGCAGAAGCTGGGACCAAGCAACAGGAGCTCACCCCGTTGTAGGGATTCGAACCACAGACCTTCTGATTGGCAAGCCCTAGGCCCTGTGGTTAAGACCACAGCGCCACCCTCCTAATGTGCTCCCAAAATAATTTCTGCAGAGGCCCCTTCCCAGTGCCATTTTTTTTTCTAGAGAAAGGGGTGCAGGAACTCACCATGGAATGCCTCCCTTGTTTTCTTAGAATGGCAATGAGGCCCACCTGAGAGGTCCAGGAATTCCGGTGAGTTTCAGCTTGGGGGGGGGGGAGCCCTGCCTTCAACCACAGGTCTCACAGGTTTGCCACAGGCAAAAGAGCAGAAAAGAGACATGGCCGCAAAATGGTACGTGTCCAGTGAAATGTGGGCTTGTTCAGTGTAAAAGAGGCAGAGCCAGTGCATTATGAATTTGAGGAGATATTTACTGAGACTTCATGAGCACCATAGGAGGTATTGGCAACTTTTGTGTTAGTGCTTGGATCTCCACATCGCTTCCGGGTCATGTGGCCAGCATGACAAAGCCGCTTCTGGCGAACCAGAGCAGCGCACAGAAACGCCGTTTACCTTCCCGCTTGGAACGGTATCTATCTACTTGCACTCTGACGTGCTTTCGAACTGGCAGGAGCTGGGACCGAGCAACAGGAGCTCACCCCGTTGCAGGGATTTGAACCACCGACCTTCTGATCAGCAAGCCCTAGGCTCTGTGGTTTAACCCACAGTGCCACCTAGCTATAGTAAATTCGTTTTCCTGCATTTTTGGCCTGCCTTTCTTCCATCATAGAATGCAAGGCAACACAAGTGCTGCTTAAGTGGTGTTGCATCCAGGTGCTGGCCTGACTGATTTGCATAGCTGCAACAAGGTGGTATCCTCGTGTGCTTTTGACAGTTTCGAGACCTTTGGTTTAAAAGAAAAACAAGACTTAAGGGTACAATCCTAGACATAGCTAATTGGAAATAATGCCCATTGAACTCAATGTGGCTCATTTCTTATTACTGAAGCACAGGATCATCCTTCCAAATGTCAACTATGTCTGAGCACCTGGAAAACCAAAATTGGTTATTATGATTAACAATATGTAACACACATCCGACAGTTGTAAATAATTTTTGCACTTTTGTTCCACTTTGAACATTTTGTTTCAATTGAAGAGTAAGTTTATTAATGTGTTAGTTCTTAGTTTATTGTTTTGTTTTGAATGATTTACAGAATTTTTATGGTATTTATATTGACAAATTTGTTGTTTTATACTTTGAGTCTATTTTAAACAATCAAGTGGTGTATAAAATTTATGAAATAAATAAATAACAGTCAACATACAGTGTAGCAGTTTTCCAAAATGGAAAGACTAATTTTCTGTTCTCACTCACTTGCAGGTGTCTGTAACTACCATCACTTTTAGGCCTTTATTCTGTATTTGCACCAAGAATAAGGTGGTACCCGACTGGTGGGCAATAAACATTTTCCTGTACCTGTCTTGCATAGATAGAGCATGAGAAGTAATCATGTTATAGACTGGTTTCTTGCTCCCTTGTAAACTGCAATTATGTATTTTTAGTTCTTTTATATCCTGCCACAAACATTTGTCCAGAAGTATACAGAAACAGCAGCACAGGTTGCTAGATATGCAGCCATTCTCCAATTTTTCTCAAGCCCCCTTTCCAATCTTTTGTGGTTTAAAAACATTCAGCTCTTGTGCACACACAAATGAACAACATTCATGTGCATCATCCAGGACTGAATAGGCATTACACAAGTGTTGGGTTGTGTGCTCATGTAATACAACTTACCACTTTGCAGCAATGCAGCTGTTTGCAGACTGCACTAATTCAGATAATACAAGTTTGAGTGCTCAATGTTTTAAAAAACAGAAGCCCACATATATACCAGACACAGATTTCCCAAACACGAATTTCTCCATCATCTCTCAACTGACAGTAAATCAGTGCCAAGCCACCTGCGCATCAAGTTGTCCCACAGCAATACTTTAACAGACTAAGTTTAAAAGCTCAACAAAAGTATCCTAAGGCAAAGGCACACTTTTTATTTAATGCATTTGATAGTACATAAAACATCAATCAGTGTGGTGCAATGACACAGGGCAGTATGATACTCAATTTTCAATTCCTTTCATGCTGCAACAGAATGACATTTTCTTTCCATTATACAGATATCAGGTGTACACGCACACAACTATCCACACACATTTAAGGTAACATTCAGTTAAAACTGTATAACCCAAAAGTTTGGCTTTCTGACAGTGTAGAGGCTTAGAAGATTTATAGGTGCATGTTTGCAATTTATTTCTAGCCACTATGCAGTATTTTTCACGAATATGAAACATAGTTCCCAACATGGAACAGTGGATAGAAGTCCACAAAATCAAATGCCATAACCACTACCTTTTCCATTATTGATACAGTACATAAATATTGTGTTAAAGTTCTAGGTTTGCCATTTATTTAAGAAAGCTGTTTGAAATTAGCTAACATAAAACATTTTAGACAGTACAGACTTCAACCTGTAAACCCACAGTGTCCACAGCTATCATCCTTAGGATGTAATAGTGTAACTGGCCTTTGGCCTCCCCTGTTACATAATAGTCCAGAACTATAAGCAAGTTGTTCAAAAAAACATAGTATTGCAAGCAGCACTGAACACTAAAATCAGGAAACAATATTTTCATCAAAACTGCTTAGAAGTTACTTTTATCAAATGAGGCATTCATCATTATACAAACAAGTTTTATTAAAATCATAAAAAAATATATTCTAGTTCAATGGTAAACATCTTCAGTAGAAATATACAGGATTGTGATAAGTCAGACAAATTCCTATAATCTGCACACAGAAACAAGTTGGGAAACAAGAAAATGGGCTCAAATCCTGAATAGCATTTGCATACAGACGATGACTATGTTTATATAACATACCAAAAAATATCCTATTGAATGATTTTATCTATGTAGCAACATCAAATAACATGTGACAATAGTTTAATTGACTGTTAATGAGAAATAAAGAATGATTTGTCACTTGTTTGTCACAGAAGCGTGGTCAGAAGTGAGGTTTGATTTCATCACAGGACTGATGCAGACTGATTTCTGAACCAATCATAAGAAAATGGTTTGCCAATGTCACAGTAGATGGTTCTCCTGATATATAGCACATGGTAGCAAACCTTGCTTATTAAATATGCGTTTGTGTGAACATTAAAAACTCAGCTGTCATAGCTAACTTGTGATTAAATTTATCATACAGTTACTGTGTGTATGAAACATGGACATCCCTGCTATCTGATGACCGTGCCATTGTGTTTCTAATGAAGGTACTTGAGGAATCTGTTTTAAGCATTTTTCCCCCATCAAAGGCTTTAAGTGCAG
The DNA here is from genome assembly GCF_965207765.1 of Zootoca vivipara. Classification (NCBI taxonomy): domain Eukaryota; kingdom Metazoa; phylum Chordata; class Lepidosauria; order Squamata; family Lacertidae; genus Zootoca; species Zootoca vivipara. Next base: position 75,445,845 of record NC_142590.1, on the reverse strand, counting down.
TAGCTTTAAATAAGTACAGAGCTTTTGTGCATGTGATAGCTTCCCAGCTGAGTGCTGTGTTTAGACAATTCCATGCACTCTGGGAATGAACAAAGTAGGGAAAAATTTGTGCTTATGGCAGTGTTTGGTGGTTGGTATGGGGCTACTAGACACAAACTATGTTTGTAACCAGCAAGTATAATATGGATCAATTTTTTATAGTGTCTTATAGACTTTAATCAGCTTGGACCATTTAAGCAAATTGTGTTAATGCTTTTACAGAATCCAAATGAGTAGTAGGAAAAACCACAATTAAATATTACTGTAGTATAATTATATAGATTTCACAAAATTCCTATAGCACAACCAACAGCACATATAAAGGGCAGAGGCTCTTACTGCTTACTTGCTCACTCTAAAGTACGGAGCTCAGAATGTGCTTTCAGGATTGCAGTCTATGTTTCCATTTGTCTCATTTACAGAAATTATTTCACTTCCTACTTCTCTAGAAGATAGCCTGGGAAAGCAGAAAGGGAAGAAGTTGCTAAATGGAACCCTGAAAACAGTGCCCTGAAAGCAGTTCAATGAACCTAGTGGGGCTTCAAAATTATTTTTACTCAAGCTGCAACTTGCCCTCCATGCTCCATGACAAACATACTTCAATCAGTAAGGAGTTTATAAACCTGCATGATGGCATAAAGTTCAGCTTGGTCAAAGTAAAAGAAATAACACTGGACTTCTAGAAGCCAGCTGCAAGAGCCTAGTAAGCTCTGGATTTTACAATGCTTTTGAAAGGTTAACCATTTTTCTAAACCTTAATTTTAATTGGATATTTTATCACACAGCTGTGCTATTTAGTGATTATGCACATCTGTTATACTAACCATTGATGAAGTGTCTGTTTTGGGATTAAATGCTTATGGTATGGTGAAACAGACCTATTGGCTGAAATTATGACATTGAAGAGCCAGGTTCAGCTTGCTTTGAAATAAGAAAAAAAATTGGCTGTTTGTTATACTACATAATACTATAAATTTGACTTAAATGTGAAATGATATGTGGCTCTGCTCGTTAAGCATTCATTTTTAGATTCATGGAATAGTTAATTGCATCTAAACCAGCATAAATCAAACTTAAGCACCATGTGAAGATTTAGTTTTGAAACTTACTTTTCAGGACTTCAAGAAGCCATGTTTTTTTTTGTGTGTGTGTGTGTGTGTGTGTGTGTGTATGTGTGTGTATGTGTATGTGTATATATATATATATATATATATATATATATATATATATATATAGCCAGCTATGTGGGGTTTTCGTATTCAGGAGACCAATTCAGCAAGATCTGCCTTAATAGACTGCCTTGACAGTCATTTTCAAATACACAGTGTGGCCTCAAATGAACTAGCAGTTTTCCAAGATGAAGATATTCATTGATTTTATTCTTTCCTTAAACACTGTGTATAACCTTCGTCATCAAAATTATGAACGTTTAAAATAGGAAAACCATCTGGAATTACTTCTGAATAGACATTTCAGACAGTCTGAGAATAGTGTGCAAAACATTTTCTTAAAAAACAAAATGAAAAACAACACAACTTCCCACCCAAGTCCAGAAATTAATGTTTCTAAAAGCTTTATACTTAAATGAAATATTAATTATATTTTAAAGCTTCAAATAAAAGCAATGTCTGATTTATAAACCTTCCATAGCATTGAAGGATTTGTACTTACATTCAAGAGCAAGTCAAATAATTTTTCAAAGACTGAAATTAATAGTGGAGATTGAGCATCTAGGTTAAATAAGCTAAAACTCATGTTGAAGTACAGTATTCTCACCATAACTTTGTTTTGATGAATTTTAAAAATATATTATTTCAACCAGAGTCCTTTAGTGAACAGAGCCAAATACTCTTGTCTCTGGTAATGGAACATTTTCATTAATCACCAAAGTCTTCAATTAAAACGTTGCTTTCTGGTTCTATGCTCCTCATAACATTTTTGATTTTCTTTTTCTAGGTGATGTGCCCTCTTCAAATTTTACTGCTCCATTGACAAAGTTAGCTGCAATAAAAAGAGAAGATTAATGCAACACCAATTTGTATAAACACAATATTGTAACCTCCTAAATTGTCAGGATTAGACTTGTATTATTACTTAAACATCCAAGTTTTATACTGGGTACCTTCTATTACATATGTCATAAATAATCTCAGTTCCTCTGTCACTTCCTTCTGTTACCCACCTCTGCAACTTATTTAAAATTCTCCTCTCTGAACATGTCATGGCATAGTCCTTTGAAGATCCATTCCTCCAGCAAATATCCCAAGCTTCACCTTACCAAACTGCTAGACTCCCCATCTCCAACTCAAGGATAAATTTGGAAGAAAGGTAGGTATATATTCCTATTTCCCCATACAGTTCCCCTGTTCCCCCAATATTTGCTCTGAAACATTCTGATAGTTGGGAGGCAGCACCCGGGGCTACAGGAGGGAGGAGAATCGCCAAAGAGCATGTGAATCCCTTTTCTGCTCACAAGAGGACTCCACTGGATCAGATCCTTTCATCATCAAAGGTACACAACCTGAGTAAAATCAGGGATTTAAAAACAACTAATACTGTAGTGCAAATCAGTATATTCAGAAATAAGCTTCATTCAGTTCACTTAACACGTTAAGCATACACCAGGCTGCAGTCCTAGATGAAGTTTGCTTTAGAATTAACCAACAGGGTATACTCTGTCTCTATTACAGTAAGATGAATGGACTGAGCAAATTACATTCTATAACACAACACCAACTCCGGTGCTAAGAAACCAAGCAAGTAACATGCTTTTCACTGGAAGCTGCCACTATAATATTGCACATTCAGCCATCAATTGCTACATATACAAATCATGCTAAACTTTAGCTGTTAAGCAATGGTTTGGTGCAGGCGTGGCCAACCTTTTTCAGCTTGAGGGCTTAATTGAGGATTGAAGCCTTCATGTCAGTAGTGGGCATGGCAAAGACACACTTCAACAGACCATACAGATAGCACACTTATGTTCACACAGGCACTCGGCAGAGGAGAGAAGGAGATTCCACTCCATTAAAGCGCTGGGGCAAAAAGATGGGGGAAATGAAGGAGTTTCAAAGATCTTACTTCTGAAAAGTTCCACTTCTTCCTCTGGTACAGTGTCTTTGTTAGAAGCTATAAGAGAGGAGGAACACTCCTGTTTCCCAAGCCTCTCCCATAACTTCAAACAGTGGCACTGTGTACTTTTCAGAAGTAAAATAAGCCACCTAATTTGGGAAGAGGTCACTCTTCAGGAGGCAGGGGGGGATATAAAATTAATAATAATAAATAATAATAATAAATAATTGGATTATATGTTTACTGCAATGTGCATAAGCTGAATGAGCCCAAGCTCCCCCCCCCTTAATTTCAAAACAAGCCAACTTTGAACCAAGAGTTATGAAGCTAGCTTGTCTAAACCAACCATACGTGAGTTAAACCTTGATAGTGGACTTTCCCGCTATTAAGCGATATGATGTAAAACACTGCCAAACTGGAAAAGTAAATGAAGTCAAATGTTCTACCATGAAAAGTTGAGGGGAAGCATATGAGCCAGAGACTCACTCCAGCTCATGTTTATCACAGTAAACCATGGTTTAGAACAACATGCCAATGTGGCAGTTATCTTTTGTGACTGATAGCAATATATCAGTATGAGGAATATACCTACCTTTGCATGATTCTTTCCTTGTTGGTTTAACCTTTATGTTTGTGGTTTTCTTAGGAATTCGGTTCTGAATATGCTCCCTCCATTTCTTTAATTGGAAATTAATGAATTTCCACATCATCCAAGCTTGGGTCAAACAGATTGCAGCCAGACAGCTAATTCTGGTAAGTTGAAAAATGTTATATGCTAATTAATACAACTACAAGCACTGAACAATACATATGAAAAGTTTAGAAATAATGCATTAAATTGGCTCAAGTTGTGTTGGAGGCAAACATGTTTGAAATGATCTACATTTATGGAGTACTGAAGAAATAAAAATGACTCATGACATACAACCGCACAGGGATGACACTTTCCTGTGCTTTTAACAGCAACCTGATGTTTCTGGGTGATATGGCTAATAACTATTAACAGACCTAACAAATATGGAGTCCCTGTTCAGAAGCAATATCCCTCCAGTTTCCAAATACAAATTCAAGCGGAGGATAAACCTGTCAGAGACGCCAGGCTGGTCACTGCTGGATCAAAAACAGAGCAACACATGACCATATGTGTACATGCATTATCAACTCTTAAAGAACTCTTTATAATATCAACAGGGATTTGAGCTATTTGAGCTATCCAACACTATTCCATGTACTTCTGATTTACATCTTTCTGTGCTTGCACAAGAGGAAGGTACCAGCAAACTCCAAATAAAGAGAATCTTGCCAGTGTCCCTGGGAAAGAAGTGACAGCTGCCTATAAATCAAAGGACATATTCCATAATTTAACATAGCTGGCATTGAGTATTGTTGTGTTTACCCTTCCCTCCCTGAACCAAGGAAGGGGACCAAAAATAAAGGAGGGGGAGGGACTGAGCATACTTAGTGGGCATGGAATGCTGGAACAGAAATAGAATGGAGTGGATGAAATCCTGAACAGAACAACTCAAGATTGCAACATTTTCATGCAAGGTCTTGATCAATTAAGACAGATTTCAGATATCTCACACAAATTACCTATTAACTTAATAAATGTAATATTTAAAGAAGCAATACTAATACTAATAATAAACCAACAGTACATTTTCTTGCAAGAATAGCTAGTCTTTGCCATTTGTTAAATTCACTATACCTAAGTGTTAGTATGTTGAAGTTTCCTTCTGCTATGGAAAAGCCAGGATTTTCTGCTCTTGCCAGACCAAATCCAAATGTGAGAACTGACAAAGTTAGAGTCAGAAGGCGAGCCAATATGAACAGTAGAGCCCAGAGGGTAAATCTGAAAAGAAATTCACAGTAAGTATTTCCCCCCAATCAGTTGCTTCATGAACGCCCTAAATTACCAGATTTTTTTTAATTGAGTTTTATAAACAAGAATAATGTTATACAAACAAGTATACCAAATTTTCTCATTTCATTTGTATATCACAAAAGTAGCATAATAAATGTGGAAAAATATCTACAACATATGTTTCATTATTAGTGGTCAATGTAGAAGTTCTTGGTTCATGAATTGGTTTAAACCAGTGTTGGCCAAACTTGGGTCTCCAGCTGTTTTGAGACTATGATTCTCATCATCCCTGACCACTGGTCCTGTTAGCTAGGGATGATGGGAGCTGTAGTCCAAAAACAGCTGGAGATCAAAGTTTGGCCAACACTGGTTTAAACAATTAGGAAGAAAAAAAGGGGGTGAGTGGGGTGGCGTCAGGTGGTTATGCTTCTATTCTTCTACTTAGTGAGGGGGGCTGTGTCAGCGTTACTTGTATGGGTTTTCTTACTATTCACTTCTTTTATTTCATTGGTGGTGAAAGAGGTTGGGGTGGCTTAGGGTGTGGTTGATTGTCTTTGGTTGGTGGTAGTGAGAATTGTTTTTAGACGTGTGTGGGGCTTGAGTGTGTATTTTTGAATCAGGTTAGCCAGATTGATGCATACGCTGTCGGTGGATTCTTCTTGTTGTCTTGTTGGGCTGTGTATGTGATAAAGGGGAACCATACCAGATTGAAAGCACCGTCTTCTATTTGTCCCCGTGTTAGTTTCAGTTTATTGGCTAGTTTTTCTAATAAGGCTGTTTCCCATACTATTTGATACCATCGGTCCACGCTTACTCCTGACAGGTCTCAAATCCAAATTACCAGATTTTAAGTTTCCCGAATTATCCCAAATAGCTGCTTGGAAAGGACACCTAACAAATCCCATCATCAGAAGCCCCCACAAGGACTTCTACTTGTGCAATGGGGCTTTCCCCCATCCTCCATGCACTCCAACAAATTGAATCTAGGGGTAAGACTAGAGAAACCTAGAACAGCACACAGGGGATGGAAAAGGGGGGTTGTTTCATCTGGTAAGCTGAAAAACCTGAGCTGACATTGAATTATTCTCAAGGAATCTGCTGTATAGCAGTGTTCCACTGAGTGACGCTTTCCACATCATATTACTAGTTACTTCTGCAATAAAGGTTTCAAAAACTCACATCATGTGGCACAGGGCAACCCTGCTATACACACACAATTTCATTGTACTATGTACAATGTACTATGTACAATGACAATAAAGTATCTATTCTATTCTATTCTATTCTATTCTATTCTATTCTAAAGCTGCAAAAGACAGCTCACTGTATAAGATGGGAAGAAGAGGAACATATAAGCCCTGAGATTCCTTTGAATCTTGGAGGAAGAAATTCTGTAGATATGGGCCTACCACTGAAAAGGGCCTTCACCTATTAACTATCAACCTGCTCTTTCCCAGTGGCAAATTAGAGAACAGGGCCTCCAAGGCTCCTCTTAAGACCCAGCAGGCCCAAACAGATGCACACAACTAGTGAAATAACCTGGTCCCAAACCAAATACTATGTTGTTGGCAACAAAAGAGGGTGAGGGGTAAAAGAAAGGGGTAGAGGAAAAAGTAAAAGTTAATTTCACAATAGGAACAGTAATAATAAATAGAAATTACCCTTTCTGCTTATTCTCATCGCTGAAGTAGAAAAGGCGTGAGGCATGAAAAATAAGTTCCACAAGGTAATGCGGTACCAGCAAAATTAAGCCCAAACGATGCAGACTGAAATATTAAAAATAAGTATCTTCCTCAATATATTAACACAGTTCAAGGTAATCAGTAACTACTAGGCCAATGTGTGGTTACAGTACAGTTTGTTTTGCTATAGAAAAATCTGTTTTCAAATCCCAGCTCAGCTAAGATCAAATTATCTAACCATAGTTTCCCAATTGTGTCATTATCCTTATACAACATATTAAGTAGTAGTGTTTACACACATTTACTGAACATTTACTTTGCATGCTATAAAATACAAAGTTTATAGATACAGGCACCCCCCACTTAAGCGCATCCCACTTGAGCACAACTGTTTTTACATGGGTCACTGCTAAATAAAGCAGGCTTTCCCTTGCTCGGGACTACTGCTCGAACAAGGGAAAGGGCACAGCAATTTTGAACCCACCAAGCCTTGAAGTACAGTAGCTGAAGGGGAGCAGACTGCATAGAGTTGTCCCAGCATGCAGGGAGCGAGGCACCTCGGCTTGGCTCCTGATAGCCTGCTTGTTTGCTCACCTGACTGCCTTTTGGCTGGGTCAACACAAACACTTAGCCTCCTGAGGCTGTCCACCTGCCTCCCTGTCTGGGCTGCAGCACAGCAGCACTGGGACATGGAGGCAGCACAGGTGGTGGGAAGACAACATGCCCAGTTGCAGCTGCTCTCAGCTGCCCTCCCCACGCCTTTGCCTGGTTTGCAGCCGGATGCCACAGCCGGAGCGGCTTGGCAGTCTTGGGATGGAGCCTGCACATATTCTGAGTGCCCCGATCCCCCACTGGGGAATGAGGCGCCTGCTTTTTCTCTCCCAGACCTTGCTTGCATTTTGGATTAGGGGGGGGGAGAGAAGGCCAACTTGCCTAGCGCAGCCTTGTTCCCCTGATACTCGCTCAGTCCACCTCACTTCCCCTGCCCCCCCCTCACTACTGCCTCTCCATTTGGGAGAATGCCAACTTCCAAGCCTCCTTACTCTCTCCCTGTCCCTCCATTTTTATTAAAGTGGGGTGTTCCCCACTTTACCCTATTTCACTTATGCATGCGGGGCCCCGGAACGTAACCCCTGCGTAAGTGGGGGGACGCCTGTACTTACTTCAAAATGTAGGCACCGGATATGTGAACAATATAAAGACAGATGTAGTACAACTGTCTAGGAATATCTTCCTAAATTATATGAAAGAGGAAAAGGAGACATGTTAAATTTTAAAAAGACAAAAAACAAAACAAAACTCTGTGCAAGCTGTGTGATCTTTCATTGTTCTTCACAGTTAAATTAAGAAATGCAGAATGAGTTGCAGGCATTAACTGTGTCATTTTGTCTTCACAATGTCTTCCAGTACTATTTTCTTGGGTTACTGGAAAGGGAGGGCAGCGACATTTAAGTTTTCCCCATTTTTATTCAAACTTTTCCTTATTTGGAACACCCACCATTTTCTTTGTACCAAAGATCTAGTTTGCTGTTTTTTGGCTTAAAGTTTTTATATGGTACAATATTAACAATAAAAATAAGGCGAAATTGCAAGTCATACCTTTCGAATCTTTTGGAAGTACAGTTCTGGCAGTGAATGAAGCCAATAGGCAATTTGGCAGATATAGAAGAATTTAACCTGAAAACTAAACACACACACAAAACAATAATTAAAAGTTCATAAACAGTGTTAACCTAACTCAACCATTACGCTCACCAGCCCAATTGTGACTCTGCTATCTAGTGAACAATGTGCTTCCCAACTTCCATGTTATGGGGGGAGGGGGGGGATAATCCAGTCAGTTTCAGTAACCTTCCAGTTCTCATGCTGGGAGGAAGGCAAAGCAGGGATTGCCTAGGACAACCTGGCATGAGCGACCTGGCAGTAAAGCACACCATGCAAGTTGGAGTTAACTCTTTATTAGCAATTACACAATCTGCACAGACTTGGCAAAGTGTCAGGCCTAATGAGTACAGCAGCTCATCCCCAGTAAATCTTGCCCCATGGATCAGTTGCCGAGACTGAAAGTCTCCACCTCCCTTTGCCCCTTATATGCTTCATCTGGTTCTGGGAGACCAGGGGGGAACAGAGCTTGTCACAGCAGGAGAGGGAGACACCTGTGACTCTTCACCAGCCTGGCTCATATCTGCCTCTTCACCTCCCTCCTCCCCTGCTTCAGCTTCTGCTTCTGGACTTCCCTCTGCCATAGACTCTCCTAGCTCACTAAGCCATGTTACCTCTTCAGCTTCCAACACCACCTCTTCCTAGCATTCTCCCTCCCACCAATTGTTCTTCCTACCATTCCTCTGCATCCATCCAGTCCATGACATCACCCTTACCAGGCTCCAGGGCAAAGAAAGTTCCATGGGAGTTTTTTGCCTGCCACCACCCAGTATCAGCTGAAGTTGATATATTCTCCAAAAGAGAAATATGTGGGGAGAGGGAAGCTTCTTCAACTATTGCTGAGCAAGGGCTTTTTAATTCCTATAACCAAGCATCAGCCGAAGCTGGAATGTTCCTTTGCTGTAGGGGAAAGGCACTTGCCCCCAAGGCAGAAGGGGAGAGAAATATTGCAACTGTGTTTTTGGGCTTTGTTAGCAAAGTCAGTTAAGAATGTAGACCTTGCTCATACAATTTTACTTTCTTGATTAAATTAATCTGCAACACTCAACATTCATAGAAAAACACCCTAATATTTTATTTTAATGAATGTTTAAATATTATGTATACAAGTGAAAGATAGCAAGGGCACTCTACCACATACTGTAGCCTGACAAATGCAATCTTAATATGCAGGCAGCACTTAATTGGCATAGTCTTTCAAATGTTCCTGAAAAAGCATAGCAACCATTGGATAAGATCCCTCCTCTTATGGACAAGGAATTAGGGACAGGGTGTCGGCAACAAAAAATAGCTGTCACTACACTGGCAGTAGATCCCACTCGGATCTACATTTGTACTGGTGTTTTTTAATCAAAAACTATGAAGATATGGGTGTGGAACAGACAACGAAATAGGAAGGGCAGTAAAATCCCAAGCCCCTCTGAAGAGTCTTCACAGTTGACTGGACAATGGAACAGCAGACTAAATTCAGCCTAAATGAAAACTAATGTACAATCCTACATACATAATGGAGTCTAAACTGTTTGCATTAAGAAAGATCTTGGTTGACTGCAAATGGATTCTATTTGCAAAGTCAAACATAATTTCAAATACTGGTAAATATATCAGCAAATATTGTAAACTATTATATAAATCTAGGATGAATATTCAGATATTCAAAAGAATGCATGATTACACAGACTGTAGGGGGGAATTTTAAGTGTATTATGGGGAAGGGGACATTGCAGATGGGACTTGTATACCTACTGCCCTCTTCATCCATTCAAAATGAATGGTTGAAGAGGGTTAGTCTTATCCTCTGTCTCCCAATTCAAGAGAACATAACAGAGTCAGAAGAGATGCAACTAAAGTAGACCAGCAACTGTTACAATTTCTTACAAAGGGAGGTTAATTTTTTTCATATACTATACGGAGGTACCTCTGGTTAAGAAGAAGAAGAGTTTGGATTTGATATCCCGCTTTATCACTACCCGAAGGAGACTCAAAGCGGCTAACAATCTCCTTTCCCCTCCTCCCCCACAACAGATACCCTGTGAGGTGGGTGGGGCTGAGAGACTTCAGAGAAGTGTGACTAGCCCAAGGTCACCCAGCAGCTGCATGTGGAGGAGCGGGGACGCGAACCCGGTTCCCCAGATTACGAGTCTACCGCACTGACTCTTAATCCGTTCCGGAGGTCCGTTCTTAACCTGAAACCGTTCTTAACCTGAAGCACCACTTTAGCTAATGGGGACTCCTGCTGCCGCCGCACCACCAAAGCACGTTTTCTGTTCTCATCCTGAAGCAAATAGTACCTCTTGACCTGAGGTACTATTTCTGGGTTAGTGGAGTTTGTAACCTGACGCGTTTGTAACCCGAGGTACCACTGTATATATTAGCTTCTGGAGCGAGAGAAATGACAACACAAATGTATAAAAATATGATTGGAGATTAGACACTGCAGAGATGTATTCACCCTGAAGAACATCTGAAAGTTAATTGAACAAGTAAAGCAAGATCCACTAAAATCAGATGAAGGAACATAAGAACAACACTTACAACATTCGAGAATGAGGGTAATCTTTCCACAACAAAGTTGGATTGGTTGTGAATTCTTCCTAATGGGGAGACATATACAGGTAAAAGAAGTGATCATATATTTTGTGCTAACGTATGTCCAAGAAATTCTAGAAAGATAACTTGACTTACTTACTGCAGACAAAATACTGGCACCCCAGACAAATGAAAACAAGTAGAAAACTGCTAGTTGCCCTGATTCGTTGAATTTGCTATGCTTTGTTTTTGACAAGTGGAGACGTCTATTAATTTTCTAGAAATTAAAAAACAAAAACATGAGCAAGAGTTTACATGAGTTAGGAAGTGGGTGTTTTTCTGTACTGATTACAATACGTTATCTGGATAATCTAATATCAGCACAATGTCAGTGTTTAGCTTATCTTCTCCATTTGTATTCCAATGCAATAAGGCTGTAAATTGGACTTTTAGCCTTATTAGCCAAGTCAGTAATATGACTATGATCCACAGCAATTCTACCCTATCAGAGTAGCCCTACTATTCAAGGGTTTGTAAAAATGTAACACGCTGTGCTCCATACTGGCTACTGAATCTCACACATTGCAGAGCCCAAGATGTACAGCTTATGACATACTACGTATATGTCATAACAAGGGTAACAGGCAAGCTAACAAGGGTAATAGGCAAGTTTCACTGGAATGGTGGGCAAGAATACATACAATATGGTTACTGGCACTAGTATCTCTTCTTGACTGACAGAGAATCAATTTTCTGGCCCAGCAATGAGAGGGCAGTAAGAGAAGTCTCTAACACAGACAGGGAGGCTGTGGGCTTCCAGATGTTGATGGACTCCCCTTCCCTAATCCTTGGCCATGCTGGCGAGGGCTTATAGGAGAAAGATTCTGAAGGGCCACAGATCCCCAACCCCTGCTCTAGCAAGCCTTGCAGTGACTCACTGAATGAACAGTTTGTTGATTTCTGGCACCGAATATCAAGTACTTCATGACAAGTGCTAGATGTATTATTTAGAATGCCATCTTAAGAGCTAAGAACTTATCAAACCCAAAATATGTACACCCACCAAATAACGGTCAACTTACATCTAATATGTATTCCTGAATAACTGCATGAAGAATAATGGCTATAAGCATGTAGAAAAAGATGGTGGCCACGTCTTTTGGACCATACTCATAGAAATGTACTGGCTCAGGCCTCTCATCTGAAATGCATAACATCTTATTATTACAACAGTATTCAGCTGTATAGAGTGCACATGGAAAACCATTAGGCAATAAAAGTACACAAAAATGGTTTTCATCAATGTAGCTTATCTTAGATCAGTTTTAGAAACTCATAAGCCAATCTCCAAATGGCACTTTTAGCCTAGGTTGTGATCACCACAACAATGTCTAGGCACCATTTCCCCTGGTGGTGTTTATTGTTTATCCTTCATTTTATTATTATTTTCAGTTCTATACTGGTTTATATTTTAAAGGGAAAAAAATCTCAAATCGATTTGCAACACATTAAAACATCAAACAATCCAGAACAAATTCAAACTTCAAGGAAAGTATTTCAGATCCTTCTGTAAGTGACATTTTACTTTCCTCATTTTTATTTACCTACATAATTTATATAGCTTCCCCTTAGCAGAAGTACTGTACTCTAGGAAGCCAGTGTGGTATAGTGGTTAGTGTCAGACTAAGACATGGGAGATTAGGGTTCAAATAGCCACTCAGTCAGGAAGCTCGCTAGGTGACCTTGAGCCAGTCACAGCCTCTTAACCTACCTAACAGGGTCGTTGCAGGGATTAACTGAGGAGGGGGTTTGAATTAACCATGTACTTCTTGGAGAAAAAGGTGGGATATAAATGCAATAAATAAGCTCTTCTGCTTACCTGCTTAAGCTGGAGGGGCCAGCCAGATGGAGATGTCAGTTGCCAACTTGGCATCCAGAGATCTCCATATGGTCGCAAATGGACCCGCACCAATTGCAAAACACGCCCAGGTGTCTGGCTAATTTCTAACGTCTTAGATTTCTATGATGAATTCTTCAAGAAATAAGTGGATATCAATTCAAGACTTAAGAGTATGTGCTATCTAGGATTAAAGGAATTTAAAAGAAAGTCTCTCTTGCATTTTAAAGTCAGTGAACTTGTTAATATACATGCATAGGGTCAGGCTGTACTGCAGACTCAAAGAGATTATAAATAAAGGCTGCAATCCTACACAAACTAAGGAGTAAGACCCACTGAACTCAAGAGAACTTACTTCTGAGTAAGCATGCACAGGATTGCGCTGTAAATAACTGGCATGAGACGTATCAGTGTTTTATTGTTTAAATAAATGACCAGCCATGCAGATGATTTTGTTTTACTCTTACCTGTGGTGTATGTAACATTGTACTGAACAGTAATAAACATAATGGCATATTTGGCTGTAACCTAAAATTTAAAACAGAAGGCAAATTAGCAAGCGCTTACATCACTTACATGCTTCCTAAAAGCTGCTACCGTACAGTTTTCATCCTTTAACACACAACTTTCTGGCTTTCAGTCTTATTTTATTTATACACATCACGGATGGTAAACATTCACTGGTATAGGATTGTATCACCAAGTTTAAAATTGGGCCATACCAAGGGCTGACACTGATGTAACACTGACAGTCCCTTAAGAGACCAGAGTCACAAGATTGTGCTCTCTGATTTGCAAATCCCCACTCCCATGACTTTTACTCACAGTCATTATGTCTACACTGATGTAAAACATGGTTAACACACTAAGCTGGGTTTGATCATGAGGAGGACCTAAAGCTAAGTTTTGAAGTTGACTCCTAAGTTCTTGTTAGGAACAAAGCCAGCTTAGCATTAGCCATGCTTAACATGTGCAGACATAAAGACTATCCATAGGAAAAACCAGGGCCTAAAATGTTACGAAACATGAGACTCCAACCCCAGAACCATGGTTAAGGGACAAAAAGTGTTAAATTGGCAAGGGATCCCCAATATATATATATATATATATATATACCGTGTTTCTCCTTTTTTAAGACGTAGGCATAATATAAGACATAGCAGGATTTCTAAGCAATTGTGCGATATAAGCCATAACCCGAAAATAAGACATAGTGATAGACCCTTCCCCCCTCCCGCCAGCAAACTCCCCCCCCCTAAAAATCTCTCCCCATTTTGCTGTCGCTCCAAAGACACGTATTTCTTTTAAAAGCTTGTAAAAATGCACCGAAGAGCCATAGCTGCTGGTTGCTGCAGACTCGTGATTTCCCCTCCCGTTCGATTTTTTTTTTTTTAGCTAGGCTGTGTGAGTGAAGAGGAGAAAAGTGGCATTTGCGGTGGGGAGGAGATGAAACAGGAGGAAGAAAAGAGGGGCGATTGAAGACGCTGCCTTCCCCTTTAGGGAGAGACTCTGTGTGCGCGTCTCTCTCTCTCTCTCTCTCTCTCCCCTGCGTGTCTCTCTCTCTCTCTCTCTCTCACACACACACACACACACACACACACACACACACACAGAGCCCACCTCTCGCTTCCCCCCACCTTCCCCCCTTTTAAAAACCTTTTAAAAAGTGAGGATTCTTTTTCTTTCTATTGCTTGTCTGTAGAGCTGCCCCTTTAAGGATTTTTACTGGTACCGGGATCGCTGCCGGTGGCTTCTCGCTGTTTAGGAGCTGCTAAAAGTTAACATTTTGTGGGTAAGAGAAGCAGTTAGGACCAGCAGATTATCTCACCCCGCTTTCCTGCTGGCTCAATTGCTACAATTGCTACCATTTACCATTTTAATTGCTGCTCAACTGCCTTGTTTTCTACAGTATCTCTTATCAGCCGGTAGCCTCTTTGCTATCAGTGCTACAAAGTGCTACATTGTTGGAACTTTCGCTCTTAAGTCTTGGGCTGGCTGGTAGAGATCCTTATTTGCTATACGTACTGCATCACACAGATAGATTCCATTATACTGTACTGGTTTAAATTTAAGAAGCTCCAGTGTAGCAGATTGCTATTAAGTGAGTCCCCACCTGGGAGGAGAGAGAGAGAGAGAGCAGCCCTTCGGAGGAGCTCCCTCCCTCCCTCCCTCACGAACATCCCAGGGCCGGGGAGAGAGGGCTGGGCCAGGGACGCACACACTTCCCTTCCCTCAGACTCCCTCTCACGGAGTTTGGTGGTGGCTGTTGCCCGTCCTTTTCTTTCAGTCAAGAATCCTGCCCCGCAGGGAGCCAGGGAGCAAGAGGGGCACTGCTCCTGACGTAATAAAAACAAGACATTCCCTGAAAATAAGCCACCCAGTGTTTTTTTGAGGGAAAAAAGTTATAAGACGGTGTCTTAAAATGTGAGAAACACGGTATATATATATATACATTGTTTACATGTTTGCCGTTTTATTTTTGATACACAGAAGCATGCACATTACATTCAGGCCTAAATCTCATTTATGATGCGGGCACAGTTGTTCAGAGGATAGTTCGAGAAGCAGGGATGGAAATTATTTCCTCAAGAGAGACCAAAACAGCACGGAAGCAAAGGTAAGTATCCTTTCCTGGTCCACCTCCAGCAACAGGCAGCTAACCAACATAGGCTTCTTTTTAAACTTTCCTGGATTGAAAATTGCAAATGGAATATTCCATGCCAGGACACATGTGATAATTTACAGCCAATGACATTGGTAGGGTTTTTCTTAGTGTTTTTAAAGCCATATTCATTCCACTCAAATAAATAGGGAGACTACAAAAACAAAGTGATTTTCTCTAAAGGAAAAAAAAAAGGGCTGTCTTGCCCATTTTTGCAGTCTTAGCTCTCTGAAACTTCCCAGTATAAAATCTGCCCTGCCGTACTCCCATTTGTATATAAGGCTTTTGAAAACAACAGCAGTGGTTTATAGTTGAATTTGTTAATGATAGATGTCTTCGAGCCACTGTTAGTGCTAATGGCTTGATGGAGCTTCCATGTACAGAGGCAGCATACCTCTGGGTAGATCCCAGATGTTGGGACAAATACTGGTGGTTTGAAGACAGGCAAGGTCCCCATTCTGCTGAGTCTAGGTCTGGTGGGTGCCTGACTAGGAGATGTCTTGGAAGCCCCATGTATGCTGCCTGAGGTTACATGATGAATATTTAGAAATGTGAAAAACAAAAAAAACAAAAACTCAGGAAATGATGGTTAAAAATGTCAAGTTGTTTATGTTTTGCACTTAGTCCTCTGAAGAGCTCATGGCAGCTTACAGTTTGTATGGTCCTCAAGCAATCTATACAAACAGTACTGATATCAGAGTTGGAAAGGACCCCAAGGGTCATCAAGTCCAACCCCCTGCAATGCAGAAATCCTGCCCGCAGCCATCCCTGGGTAGACTCAAACCACCAACCTTCTGGTTAACAGCCAGACCCACTGACCCACTGCGCTGCATAGGACTAACTGCAAGTACATCCTTCACTTGATTCCTATCTACACACGTGCAGATTAATTTGGCATACAGTCGGAACTTGATAACCTGAATTGGTAAACGATATGCTGTTTTTTATTTTATTTTCATTTTTTCTACTTTTTTTCTATTTTCTATTTTTATTTATTTATTTATTTGGGGGAGGAGGGAAAGGTGATCTTGCCTAGGGCGCAAAAAACCCTAGCACCGGCCCTGATTATACACTTGTACTTAATGTATTGCAGATCTAAGAGTACAACTGCAGTTTGCAGCCTTGATTACATTAACAGTCTGCTACAAGTCCCTTCATACTAGCACATTGAGTTGTGTTGAGGAGCAGAATTATGCCAAATTTTCTGATTGTATTTTACTCTAAGACCAATGCAAGCAGCTTGCTGAGTGAAGCTAGAAATTGATTTCCCTATTTTTACAATGGCCTTAGATAAAAAAACCAGCACCACTTCATTTTCAGACCATCAACTTAGCCATTGCAAATCTTTTGGCATAAAACAGTGCTGTGCAATATCCAGATTACATGCAAACAGAGCGGGGAGGGGAAACCCATGACCCTCCAAATGTTACTTGTCTCCAACATCTATTTGGAGGACCACACTATTCCTCGTACCTACGGGACCCTCGTACCTACAGGACCGCCTCTCCTGGTATGTCCCACAGAGGACCTTAAGGTCCAAAAATAACAACATTTTTGAGATCCCGAGCCATAAGGTGGTTAGATTGGCCTCAACTAGGGCCAGGGCCTTTTCAGTACTGGCCCTGACTTGGTGGAACGCTCTCTCACAGGAGACCAGGGCCCTGCGGGATTTGACATCTTTCCGCAGGGCCTGCAAGACGGAGCTGTTCTGCCTGGCCTTTGGGCTGGACTCATTCTGACCCCAAGGTTTTTTCCTCCCTATGGTTTTGACTTGGGCTATTTTAACATGAGGCTGCATGTTTAAAATTTTAAATTGTATCTTAACCTGTATTTTAATTATTTTTTTCTTTTATATCTTACTGTAATTTTACTGTGTCAGCCGCCCTGAGCCCGGTTTTGACGGGGGAGGGCGGGATATATATATATATATATATATATATATATATATATATATATATATAAAATTATCATTATTATTATTATCATCATCCCTGGGCTAAAGTAATGTCTAGATCCACATGTCTTTATGAGTAGAGTAAAAACTGTAGTGGAGAGGAAGTTGCTGGATCTAATCAACTATTCCCTAACCCCCAATTGGTTGACCTTCCCCTGCTGCTCTCTGTGAACTTCCTCTGTATCCTTCAACATTCGTATTTGTATGTTGTTCCAGGATCATAGCATTGCCCCTTTCTCTTGATTTACTCCCCCAATCTATGTTCACCAATTCAATTGCTGTTAAGACTGTTTCAGACTGAACTGGGATTCTTGAAAAGCACATGGAAGGTTTTTCAACCCTACATATCCATCTCTTTGTTGTTCATTGATTTGCCTGCCCACCTCTATTTAACATCACTTTTGATGGCATTTTTTGAAGACAGGATACAACTGTGACACAGTCATTTTATATCAAATTTAAGGTGTGCAAATGTAATTCTGAGTCTTTTCCCAAATTCCATTTTACGGGTTTATGAGTCAGTCATGAACATGCTTATATAAATTTGGCCACTCCTGAGACTGTTGTAAGGAAGGTATGTTAAGTTGTTTATGTTAACAGTATCCCATGTGGAAAGCACAAACATACACATATAACACCTTTTTACCACAATTAATCTACCTGTTGCTTGAACCAAATGGGACAAAAAGCATTCTTCAAGCAATTAACCAACCACCTTAACTATCTGTACATACATAAACACAGCTTTCCATAACTTTTACACACCTCATTCCTTCTGAATAGCGTGCACCCTATTAGCTTTCTAATGTTGGTTGGCATCCATCGAGAGACAATGGATTACACCAAACAACGGAGGTAAAATCATACCACTGCATTTGCAGCACTGAAGTGATCTCTCAAGTTTACAAGCCTGGGCGGAAGTCCTGGGCTGCCCAGATGACAAGACATGCCCCCCATTCTTGGCCTCGCTGATGTGCTCCAAAGGAAAGCACAATATGTTTGGCACCAGCTTGGCTGCAGGAGTTGCCAGATGGTGGTGTACAAGGCACCATCCAACTTTCTTAGGGATTCCACTCTGGATTTGTGTAGGACTTCCTTCTTAGCCTTTTGTTCTCCCAACAAAATCCCTCAAGGCCATGGAGGTTTAGGATCAGTCTTCCTTCTTCTAGATGGCCTACCTTCCCAGGTTGATGATCCTCATGTGCCTCCCTCTACAGCACATGCAAAAACCACCTTCCTGACCATTGAACCCACTATTAGTCTCATCTGCTCAAAATGCTGGAGACAAACTTACCAAGGGTTTGAGACCAATCGAATACCCACACCTGGTTTAGCTGGCCGGCTGAAGCCATTTCTGGGGCGTAGTTACATGCTAACAGCTTCTAGGAGCCACAGGTGACAGCGAAGTCCATTGCAGACAAACTATCACAGAAGGAGCATATGTCCCCCACCAGAGGTACTACAGCTTCCCTAACACTCCATACACCCTTTCTAATGTAGCATAGGGGTATCAACAGTTATACTTATGTTATAATCAATGCTACAATAATATGTGTCATGCCAAACACAACTACAGTGGTACCTCGGTTTAAGAACAGTCCAGTTTAAGAACAATTCAGTTTACAAACTCCACAAAACCAGAAATACGGTAGTGTCCCAGTTTGAGAACTTTACCTTGGTCTAAGAACGGAATCCGAATGGTGGAAGGGCACCGGCGGTGGGAGGCCTCATTGGGGAAAGCGCGCCTTGGTTTAAGAATGGACTTCCGAAACAGATTACGTTCGTAAACCGAGGTACCACTGTACACCCAATAGCTGCATTTGGCATATCACACAATTGCCAACTCATATAAACATATGACTGAGTCTCTCAAAACTTACACATACTGTACAAACAGTGCTTAACACAGAAAATGAGCTACTGTACTGAGTTCTGCTCCTTTTCAAACTGGTGCCCCTCCAGATGTTTTGTACTACAACTCCCATCAGCACTGGCTGGGGGTTGTGGGAACTGTAGTCCAAAACATATTGGAAGAGAGACAACCAGATTTGAAAAGGCTAGTCTAGAAATACTAACCTTCAAATCTAGCTTCTCATTAAACTTTAGTGAGTAACCAACAAAACGAGATTCCTTATACTGTACTGACTGAGGTCTTTTCTTATTGTACATAGTAGAACTGAGCTGAAAACAGATGCCAAGGCTGGACTCGAGTCGCAACACTGTTGCGAGTCGAGAGAGCAGCCAAGCAGTGTATGTGTGCGCGCGCACACACACACACACTGGAGGATGGGTCAATTTCGAATATTAGTAGAGGCAGGACAAAACTTTCAGAGTTTGCCTCCCACTTTGCCTTATGTAGCGCTACATTAACCAAAAGGCATCTATCGCTGCTACGCCGAGAAATCATTTAGTTGTGGGGTCTTTAACATGTGCCTTGGCTTGCTTTCACGAGTTATCTGAGCAAAAGACTCCATGCGTGGGAAGGGAGGGAGGAAGGGAGAAGGCGAAGCCGGCCCCGGCAGGGATAACGTCGCCTCCCTTGCCCAGAGGAAGAACGTGAACGGGCATACGTAGAGGGGGCGTGCGGGCGAGCGGACGGTGAGAATCGCCAAGGAAAAGGAAGTGCCCGAGCAGAGATTCGGAAAAGGGCGGGGCCTCGCGCGAAGGAGGGGGAGGGGAGGGGGAAGGAAAGGAAAGGGGTGTGTCTCAGCCGAGGAGCCCGCGCTCCGCTACTACGCTGACCCCCCCACCCCCACCCTCGCCCTCCTCCCGGCCTCTCTCGTCCCCAGGCCCTACACAGCGCTGATACCTCGAACATAAGCCCCAAGAGGAGGCCCATGGCCAGACAGGACACGGCGTCCGCGTGGTTCTGGATAACGAACTCATGGCTCAGGACTGGCGGGCTCTTATTCTTCTTCCGCAGCCCCATTGCTGAGGCTTGTGAGGCTGGGGAAGCTCCAGGCCCCAAAGTGGAGGGGAGAGAGAGAGAGAGAGAGAGAGAGAGAGAGAGAGAGAGATATGAAGGATGAAGAACAGCCGGCAGTTCTTTAAAATAAATAAATAAATAAAAACTCCTCAACAACCCCCCCCTCACCTCACGCCTAGTAAACACCAACGACTTTCACCCCTTCCACAACTCTGGCCCGCCTTCTCCCTCCGGGGGTCGTCCAATCGCCGCGCAGGGTGAACGTGACTGTCGGCTTCGGCGGCTAATCGCTTGCCTCGGCTGGAGCTTGCCAGGGGCGGGGACTTAGGAATCGGGGGAGGGAGGGAGAGAGGCGGTTGAGGGAGGCTGCCCGACGCTCGAAACGGCTGTTTGAGGAGGGAGGCGGGGTTCGCGTGAGTGACACCTGAGTGCGGCCACTCGTTGGCCCCCGGAGGTGGAGCCAGCGCGGAGCCCATCCACCTGTATCACTTGCTCTGGGCTTTCGGTAGCGGAGGCAACATCCTGCGAGGAGTTTTTAAGTGAGAAGAAAGAGCGTCAGGTACCGGTTGTGCGGGCCGGAGGTGGGTGGCGGGGCGAGCTTGTTGTTTTTTTGTTGCCCTGAAGCGAGCCACTTTCTGAAAATAAGAAGGACGTGCAGACCCCAATCCTGAGAGGAAGCTTTTTTTGGGTTCCTTTCTATCGTCAGAAACTTAGCCCCGTTGAACTTAGTGGGCTTTACGTCGGCCTGAATCCGGCTCCCAAGGCAGGTCCCCGGGGAGGGACGGACGAGGACTGGGTCATGAGGGTCGGAGAAAGAGACCACCACATTGCTCAGTGTGGAGCAGTGAGGCTCGTATGAGGAGACTGCTTTCCTTCCTTCACGCATCTTATCTGTGGGTGGCCTGGTTTCTTATGTTTGCTTCTTTCCAAAGCCTTTCTAGTCTTGCTTTTAAATCTGGATTTCCACAGCAGCTCACAGAATGATAAAACTCATACAAATAGCGCAGGCGAGAAAGGCTTCAGTTAATGAGGATTTCCACTTAAGAATTGGTTGACTTCTCGATGGGGCCTGCAATATGTGAAGCACACTCTTCAGATTTCCACCCAGCCCCATCATTAGGCTGAGTGAGGCAAAAGAAGCTGGGTGTGGGGGAACACAGTGGTAGGCCTCCTCCCCTGCTTTTGCAGATCCTCCTGAGCCACCAGGCCATTCCATTCTGTTGGAGATCAGAGCTGTGTGTGCCACAATTTGTTGTGTTTCCCTCAATCAAACTTTTGCTATCTTCAGGTGTACTGGAGGGTAAGCAGAAAAGATATATCAGAAATTTTCTGTATAGCATTTCATTGTTTGTTTAATAAACTTAAAGTTCTGGGTAAAATAAAAAATGCCTACCAGATTCTTAAGACCTTATTATCTCCATATCAGAAAGGATGAAATTAATGAGGAATCAAAACAAAAATAATAATATAGGAACAAATGCTGTGGTTGTTTTCTGTTTTGCAAATGACAGAATTTTGTGTTTCTCTACCAGTAGCTTAATTTAATTGAATATTGGTGTGTAAGACTTTATCATAAACCAAACATAGAAAAAAAAGTAATGCTGATTTGTTTTCTCCTGCATCTTAAATTTAAAACCAAATTCATCTGGGTTTTTTTTCAGAGTTGTAAAAGAAAGCCACACAAGAACTTGGTTGTCATGATGGGGTAAGTGTAGTCAACCTCAAATGGCCAGGTCTAATACATGGAAGTTGGTGTGGCACAGATTAACAGCCAAACTGAAGGGCTGCCAACTGCTTTAGGACATAGACTGGAAGGTGAAGCTTTTCTAAGCATGGTGACAGGGCCAGCCCAGTACATTTTGGTGCCAGAGGTGAACCACAAAATGGTGCTCCCCTCCCAGCAAGGGAAGAGGAGTTGATATACATTAGGAACAAGGGGGCGGTGAATAAAGATCTACATCAGTATCGGCTGCCTCTGTGGATCCTGCCTCCTCCTAAGGCAGTTGCCTCACCTTGTGTCATGCATGGGTGGGCTGGTCCTACATATAGATAAGCAAAGAGTGGTATTCAGAAGTAAATGACATTTATTGTCTGCAGAGCGGTATAGTAGGAACTTGCTTTTCCTATAGGGAACAGTGAACGTGATGTGTCAGAGTGTCAGTTACTAAATAATATGTTTAGAGCTTGATAAACTTTCCCTCTGATGGGTACTTAAATCAAACTTTTAATACTAGCTAATCAATGACAGAAATTTCACATAAATGTGTTACTGTGACAGACATTTCAGAGATAAATGTGGTCTGGTTGAACCCAGGGGAAGAGACTCTTCCTTAGGAAACTAATTAAGGGCCTTTCCACATTTACCATTGATAGAGGTAAAATTTTAGAGGGGGGGTGGGTGGATTTTTTTTGCTATACTGCCACATTATATTGTCTGTATTCAACTAGTATTCCAAATACTGTACAAATACAATGTTTTTTCTTTGAAAGATCTGGAATGGATTCTCAATATTTTCAATTGTGTGGCATGCGTACAAGCATCATCCAGGTTTCTGTGTGGAAGGGGAGGTGGCTATTGAGCGTAATTTGGGAGGCATCTGTTTTATGCCACTTTCTCTGACCAGTATGATAAAGATATGACAGGTAGAGATGATGATACTGAGTCAAACTACAGGCACCACCCCCGTACGTGTGTTCTATTGACATAAAAAGGTAAAGGGACCCCTGACCATTAGGCCCAGTCGTGACCGACTCTAGGGGTTGCGCGCTCATCTCGCATTATTGGCCGAGGGAGCCGGTGTATAGCTTCCAGGTCATGTGGCCAGCATGACAAAGCCGCTTCTGGCAAACCAGAGCAGCACATGGAAACGCCGTTTACCTTCCCGCTGTAGCGGTTCCTATTTATCTACTTGCATTTTGACGTGCTTTCGAACTGCTAGGTTGGCAGGAGCTGGGGCCAAGCAACGGGAGCTCACCCCATCACAGGGATTCGAACCGCCGACCTTCTGATCAGCAAGCCCTAGGCTCAGTGGTTTAACTACAGCGCCACCTGGGTCCCTCTATTGACATGCTACCCCATATATGCGTGCCGCTGGGAAATAAATAAATAAATAGAACCTTACCAGGAAATGGTGGCAGAGAGCTAGAGAGTCATTGTGATTCTTGTAGAGACCCTTCCTAGAGCCCAAAGAGGGTGTCAGTGAGGGAAGAAGCCCTGAAAACACCTGGGGTAGAGCAGAGATTTGTTTAGGCTGCTCAGCCTCCCTGAACAGCAGTTGACGTGCAAAATAGTGTAGCAGTAGCTTCTTTGCCACACATCCTCCAGCTTGCCCCAGAACTTCAGCTCTTTTTGAAGAGAGAGTTATGTGGAAAGCATGGGGAGAGAGCTGGAGAACAGGAAAAAATGGGTGTTCAGAGGCTTTTTAGAGGGTGTTTCCCCTTCATATGATTTCACTTATGTGTGTGGGGGCCCAGAATGCAACCTCTGCATAAGTGGGTGGGGGCTCCTGTCCCTGGCAGCAGTTATTAGCTGTGGACAATATTTCATCACAATAACCAGGTTTGTCATTGTTCAGTTAGACACATAGTTCCTCTTTTAATCTATATTTCCACAATATTAGAGTTCTGGAATACTAGGCCTTTTCTCTTTTTTTGTGGCAACATGCAATGGAAAGGAAACAGATTTTTTCATGAGGTTATTCTGGCCTCTCCGTACTGCAGACCATCTTGGTAATATAATAATAATTTATTATTTGTACCCCGCCCATCTGGCTGAGTCTCCCCGGCCACTCTGGGCGGCTCCCAATTATTAAAACAGTACAGCATTAAATATTAAAAACTTCCCTAAACAGGGCTGCCTTCAGATGTCTTTTAAAAATAGGATAGCTGCTTATTTCCTTGACATTTGATGGAAGGGCGTTCCACAGGGCAGGTGCCACTACCAAGAAGGCCCTCTGTCTGGTTCCCTGTAACCTCACTTCTTGCAAGGAGGGAGCCACCAGAAGGCCCTCGGTGCTGGATCTCAGTGTCCGGGCTGAATGAAGGGGGTGGAGACGCTCCTTCAGGTATACAGGACTGAGGCCGTTTAGGGCTTTAAATGTCAACACCAACTCTTTGAATTGTGCTCGGAAATGTACTGGGAGCCAATGTAGATCTCTCAGGACCGGTGTTATGTGGTCTCGGCGGCCGCTCCCAGTCACCAGTCTAGCTGCCACATTCTGGATTAATTGCAGCTTCTGGGTCACCTTCAAAGGTAGCCCCACGTAGAGTGCATTGCAGTAGTCCAAGTGGGAGATAAACAGAGCATGCACCACTCTAGTGAGACAGTCTGCGGGCAGGTAGGGTCTCAGCCTGCGTACCAGATGGAGCTGATAGACAGCCGCCCTGGACACAGAATTAACCTGCGCCTCCATAGACAGCTACGAGTCCAAAATGACTCCCAGGCTGCTTATTTGGTCCTTCAGGGGCACAATTACCCCATTCAGGACCAGGGAGTCCTCCACACCCACCCGTCCCCTGCCCACAAAAAACAGTACTTCTGTCTTGTCAGGATCCAACCTCAATCTGTTAGCTGCCATCCATCCTCCAACCGCCTCCAGGCACTCACACAGGACCTTCACCGCCTTCACTGGTTTTGATTTAAAAGAGAGGTAGAGCTGGGTGTCATCTGCATACTGATGAACACCCAGCCCAAACCCCCTGATGATCTCTCCCAGCGGTAAGATCCTCAGTGCACCTCACATCACCAAAAAGCATCAGTTGCTAAAGAAGACACCTCTTAGATGTTTTCGATCTCTTGTAATTTAATACAAGTGTTAAGAATTGCTATGAGCTTATATTTGGCTGAACTTACTGAAGAAACTGCTTCCATTTCATTTTCTATATATCCTGCTGCATCTTATTCAGTTGAGTTATTTTTTAAAATGAACTATATGGCTTACAAAATCAAAATCATGCTGCTTGTCTGTAATACTTATTTTATATAGTTGAATGGTCACGTACGAGTGTAATACTAATGGGTATTGATAAGACTGTATGCCTCAAGGCCTATAAGAACCAGGTTCCTTGAGAATAAGGGCTCTCAGAAGCAAGGAACCTTGAAAGTTGGGTTAACAAGTTGAAGCTAGGTCTGGACGGGGTCTGGATGACTCTAAACTACATCATGCTCCATTTGAAGACTGTTAGTTGTGGAACAATATTGGTTCTCAGCTGTGTGCAACCCAGCTTCTTGTTTCTGGTTTCTTCCCTGGCTGTTGCCTACTAATACCTTGCTCTTGGACGTCTCTGCTGTGTTTGACCTTGGCTTTGTTTCATGATTCTGCTATTGGACCAAGCCCACTTTTGGGGCTGCCTCACTGTGGACTGCTCGACCTTGACTTATTCTTAAGATCTTGTTTATTTGAATTGCTTTGTTACTGCTACCTTGGACCTCCAGAGTTTGGCCAGCCCTTGTCCTGGGAATGTAAGATCCCTGGGTTTTTTTTTGGGCTGGGGGGGGGGCATGCCAGGATCAGACCATTACATGTGGATGGGTATATAATCTTGGAGGAGTGTCACACCAAGGCTGAATTGCAGTACGGTAGGTGCATTCATTGAGCTGGTTACTTGAACAAAGTCTAAAATAATTTCGTGTTTCCAATGCACCTTGGAATATGATATTTCCCTGTCTTCTGATTCAGTAGGGGTACTCTCCACCATGGGAATCTTCTTAATAATTGCAGAAAGACCTGTGTGTGTGTGTGCACGTGTGTGCACGTGTGTGCATGCATGCATGGGTTACCAATGACTTATTTGTTTAGCCCTGTACACATTTAAGTTTCTTTACATTTTGTGTGGCTATGCAACTCTTGCTTCAGACTGATACTTCAGAGATGTTTAAAACTACAGCCCAGCTCTTTTTTAATGAAACTTTTTCATGACTCCAGAGTAAGGAAACACAAGAGGGTGCTATATTTCTATTAACGCAAGAGGAGAAAGCAGAAGCAGTTATTAACACCCTGCATTATTCCTCTCCTCCAAGTCACTCTCTCTCTCCTTTTTTTTTTAGTTAAGTAGGTGATACACTAGGTAACTTGGAGTATGGAGTACATTAAGGTAGAAGATGACACAAGCAGAGCAACCATTTAACGGTTGTTTATGGCACATGTATCTGGGTGATGTTTGATTAAGTCATATATCGAATGGACTTAAAGGTCAGTCATAACTAACTTAAGTCCATTGATTTCAGTGCATCTACTCCTCAGAGTATGACATAGTTGGCTATACCAGGCTGTACTTGGAAATGACTTGACTACAGCTAGAATTTAATTTGAATTTAAGCAATACATAGAGTAACTCCAAAAAGCCCTATTACAAAAAAAAAGATATGTAAAAGTGAATTTGCAGGTTCTCAACCCAACTTGGATGAACATCATTTTTAATTTCTGTCCTAAGTATACTTTATTGGAAGCAAATACTTGATTTATAGTTACAATTGAAATTATTCAACCCCATTGCAAATCAGGTTTATTATCAAATTTTACAGACTTTCAGCTGCTTGCAATGAGCAAATCAAACAAAAGCAATTGAAATAGCTCAACACAATGGATACTGTACTTAGTGATTCCCCCAAAATCAGCTGAAAATGCAACTTATACTGGCTTCTCCAATCTCACTATTATTTCACCCCCTGAATAGAATCCTTCACAGCAGCACAAATACAGCAGGTGTTGTCTCAAACACACTTGATGCGACTAATCAAGGGCATCGTTAGTTGCACCAGGTGTGCTTGAGCTGGAACACAGCAAACCCCTAGCCAGCTCAGGTATTTCATGAGTGTCAAATTTGGCTGCATGTTAGAAATATGGCTAAGTCAAGAGCAGGCAACCCCAAACTTCGGCCCTCCAGATGTTTTGGACTACAATTCCCATCTTACCCGACCACTGGTCCTGTTAGCTAGACATCAGGAGGGCCGCATTTTGGGGATCCCTGGTCAAGAGAACGGTCCAAAAAGGTAAGAGAAGAGATATAAATGCCTTTCACAAACAAGGAGCAGGATACAAAAAGATAGTGAAGGCACTGAATGTTCCTAGAGACACCATTGGAAGCATAGTTCTCAAGTTCAAAGTTAAAGGAACAGTAATTACACTACCTCAGGCATAGGCAAACTCGGCCCTCCAGATGCTTTGGGACTACAGTTCCCATCATCCCTGACCACTGGTCCTGTTAGCTAGGAGGGCCAAGTTTGCCTATGCCTGCAATGGATGGGGCAGAAAAAGGAAGCTACAGTAAGTGCAGCCACCTGAGATGTTTGACAAACTTCACAAGATAGATAACAGCCAAAAGATGCAATCCTAACCTGTCCCCGCAATGGGGTGAGCTCGCGTTGCTTGGTCACTGCTCCTGCCAACCTAGCAGTTCAAAAGCATGCAGTGCAAGTAGATAAATAGGTACCACTCACAGGAAGGTAAACAGTGTTTCCGTGTGCTGCTCTGGTTGGCCAGAAGCTGCTTAGTCATGCTGGCCACATGACCCGGAAGCTGTGCACCGGCTCCCTTGGCCAGTAAAGGGAGTTGAGCGGCGCAACCCCAGAGTCGTCCGCGACTGGACCTAATGGTCTGGGGTCCCTTTACCTTTTTACTTTTGAGTAGACACTGGGGACCCAGGTGGCGCTGTGGGTTAAACCACAGAGTCTAGGGCTTGCTGATCAGAAGGTCAGCGGTTCAAATCCCTGCAACGGGGTGAGCTCCCGTTGCTCGGTCCCAGCTCCTGCCCACCTAGCAGTTCATAAGCACATCAAAGTGGAATGCGCTGCTCTGGCTCTCCAGAAGCAGCTTTGTCATGCTGGCCACATGACCCGGAAGCTGTCTGCGAACAAACGCCGGCTCCCTCGGTCTATAGAGCGAGATGAGCGCCACAACCCCAGGGTCAGACACGACTGGATCTGATGGTCAGGGGCGCCTTTAGCTTTACCTAGACATGACTAGGATTACAGCCTAATCTGCAACATTGAGTACCCATAACTAGTGCCAACACAAGCTTAGGGAATGGTAATTTGGGATAAAAGAGAAGAAGAGCCTTGAGCTGAAGGAAGCACTGTTGCTAGGCATCTCTCTTGTGTAAGGGTTCTTTTGCTCAAATATTCTAGTAAGCCATCCAGGCTGTGTATACATAGTGTTGCAGGGTGACAGCAGGGGGCCTAGCAAGGTTTTCACTTGGAATAAATTATTACTTCTTATAGACTAGCAGACAACTAGAAGCGTAGGTTAACCAATGCCACTTATTTGAAGTTTAAGCAGATGGATTTTTCCTTTCTTTGAAGCTTAAGTGGCTAATTTGGTCTGACAATTCTCAGCTTAGTGTTTTTTGTTATTTTCATAGTTTAACTATAAAGAAAAATTGTGGTCATACTCATTTTCATTGTTGGGTAGTAATCACCAAAAGTGTTTTCCATCATCACATCTGCATACCCCCCAGCTGTTTCTAGATAACTAATCTCCTGAACAAGCAATTGCCTTTTTGCATTTCACACCAGGACAGCCAATAACATTATACAAATTATGTAACTGAGGGCATCCCATAGCCACAAGAAGTATATGTGTTCACAAAGAACAAAACCAGGAACATGAATCAAGCTGAAATGGAGATTTTTTTTTATTAAAGCAGGAGAAAAATAGCAAGCAGTTTGATATGTGGGTCAATTGGTTCTAAATTTCTTCCTTCCAGTAGAGTTAACTGGCATTTTGGGTTATGGCAGTGACGGCAGGATCTTCTTGCCAGCAGCAGTTGTCATGTACTTGTAGACTTTAGTAGCAACAGCCATTAGTTGGGTAAATTTACATTGGCCTTTTCCACAAGTTTCTCAAGAAATTTGGGATGAGTAACATCTAATTGGTTGAAAATATTTAATAATGTAATATAGAGCCTTTTATCTTTGGTACTCCTTGTGCCTCTGATAGTTTCAGTTATAGATTTATGTTTCTGTATATTGTAAGTCATGTGTGCCACACCTCTTGTTCTCCCATTTCTTATGATGGTACCCTCCACTTACCTGTCTGTATCTTATCACAAACATCCAGATGACCTGCTTTATTATTATTTTCTTGTGAATGTAACATCTCATGTCAGCCTTGGTTTGTGCCAGTTTTGTGTTTGTCTCATGAAGTTCTATTTTGTTATTTTAGTAATATGGATAGAAATATGTTGATGAGTAAAGCTGTTGTATTTGAGCTCTGCGGTATGTTCTAGTTCTAGAGTGTTTGTATTTTGAATAGTTTTGAAGTCAGTTGGCTCAGCAGTGTTAATTGCAACATGCAGGCATGTAGCATATCTGTATTATCTGTTTTACTTTCATGCAGGCTTAAAAGCCAAATAGAATCATAGAATTGTAGCATTGGAAGGGACCACAAGGGTCATTTAGTCCAACCCCTGCAATGCAATAATCTTTTTCCCAATGTAGGGTTTGATCCCATGACCCTGAGATTAAGAGTCTTATGATCTACCAACTGAGCTATGCCAGCTGCATATTTTAATTGGAAAACAGACGCTGGGAAAGTAGTTGTTTTGGCTCAGCATTTAGCTGATAAGGAATGCTTAGCTGCCTCATCTTGCCTGAAGTATGGTGATAGACCATGAGAATTCCCTGGGAACTTCTGTTGTTTTTAATTTATTTTTGCTTTCAACTTTTTAGTTTTTAAAAATAATTTTACTGTGTAGTTTTATGTTTTTATATAAACTGCTGGAATATATTTTTGATACAGTGGTATATAAATATTTTTATAAATAATGATTCAAAAAACAAAATGCTGATGGTCCAGAAAAGCTGAAAGGTGATCAGTAACGAAATCCTTTCCAAATGTAACTAAGCCTCTGCTGTATGCTTGTCGTCCAGAACAAAATGAATTTCTAAAATAGTATATTACTGCACATCATGCAGCATATGAAAAAAGGAACTGTGCCAGTTTGGGGTATTAGCATTGCCCTTTTAATCTCCCCACACCCCCATACACAGGCATCATTGGGCCAGTATTCCTCAGAATTCTTGCGACTAACTGCTTTAATACTGCCTTGGTGCAGAAGAGGCCATTATACTCTGTAGGAAATGAGGAGTATCCTGAAGCTGAAGTACTAGAGGTGTCATATGGGGGAAGGTTGCCTATCTGAAGGTGCCTGTCTGCCTGCTCATGAAAATAATGATTTGTGTTAAAAATTGCATCAGAGGGTGGCTATTCTAGAGAGGTCTGCTTTTTGATGTTACGCATTTTGATGTGGAGTGTTTTTAAACAAGCTACTTCCCAAGTGAAGTTGACATGGTACAAGAAGTGAGAGGACTTCACCATGTAGCCTCAGTGCTAGAAGTGCCTTTTACTCACTGACTGGTTCAACAGCTGTGGTCGTTCCTGGACTTCCTCAGTCCTTGCCACAGTAGCTGCTGTTAGTACTGTACAGTACATTGCAACAGGATTGCTGCAGGAGTGAGACTTTTGTGCTCAGAGATCTGCACTGGCTGCCAATTTGCTCCTAGGCCAAGTTCAAGGTGTTACTATTAGTATATAAAGCATTTAACAACTTGGGACAAGTTTACTTATGGGATTGCCTTACCGTACATGTCTCCACTCAACCACTTTCATCAGCAGAATTGGCACTACCTACAGGTGCCACATAATACCTGTTTTGCATTTGTAAGAACTTGATAATTTAGTGTAGCAGCTCCTGAACTTTGAAACTCACTGCCTATTGAGATCAAGCAGGCAGCCTTCACTGTACTATTTTTGACACCTGCTAACAATATTTATGTTTAGACAGACCTACCCATCAGCTTTGTTAGGACACTTGAGAGTTAACAAGTTTAATCAGAAAGGCTTTTACACCATGTGAAGATCCTGTTGCAAGCAATGTGAGTTTACTTGCTGTTTTTCAAGTTGTCTGTAGGAAGCTGAGGAATGTGCAGTCTTTGCTAGAACAAATATCCCAAGCCACAAAAATGAAAAAATATATTGTTCAAATAGGCAAAAAACAATGCACACATATGACCTCCAGCTTTTCTGCATGCTAGAAAACTGGTTCATCTCAAGTGTTTCAGGCAGCTGGTTTGCTGAGCTCTAGATCAAAATATCCGTCTTTTAAGACAGGGTTAATAGTTTGACTGGGAACAATTCCAGAAATGCAAAACCTCTAACCCAGCCATTTATCTATTTGAAACATGAGATTCTATGGGTGGAGTTTAGCTTTCTTTTAAATAGTCTGCCGTATATTTCAGGGCAACCATATAGCTGTCTGTAGGTACTGTAATTGCATTAGACACTGCAACCCAATCTTATTAAAATGGAGATGAAGAAGTTTGTGCTAATGGAAGACAAGGCGTATTCAGAACCCACACAAAAACATGGGAAACATGCTTTTGTTTAAAAACAAGTATATACAGTACTTGCAAATCCTATTTCACTAGAGCTAACAGAGCAATGGTTTGAATGTTTACACGTGGAAGGATAAGGCACAGTAGAACATGGCTGCTTAAGGCAGAAGTTCTCAGACTTTCTACTCACAGGGCCCACTTGAGATGGCTAAAATTTATTAAGGCCCATTAGTCTCAAAATGGTGGTACAGAGGTAGAGCCTGTCACAAAATGGAGATAAAATTTGACACAATCGGGTAGCAATTGCTGACATTACTTTCTAATGATATCTGTTCCATCTTTGGAAATTGCTAAATTCTTCATCACAAAATTTTGCTTGTGTCAGGGAGTTCCATAGTTCAGCTTTCCTCAAGCTAAGTACAGAGGTTTGCTGCAGAGGCATATATCCAGATATTTTTTACTCATGTTCTGTAATTTATTCCATACCCTTTTCAAACTAAATTTGTACCTAATTCCCACCCCAAATTTATTTCATCTATCATCTTTGGTCCTTTTGCTTCACTTGTTCCTCCTATAAAAGCTTTTACACTATCTGGCTAGGTTACTTTCTAATTCACATGAGGATGCTGTTTTTCCATGTTCCCAGGGTCAGAAAAGAGACATCTGCCCATAGATATCAATGGAAATTAAATAATTCTATGTACTGGTAGATGGAATTAAAGAATTTAATGTAGTGTGCCCACATCCACAGTCTCCCTCCATGCTGACGGACTGTTGGGGAGTGGGAAGAATTAGGGCTGTGGAATGGGGAGTTTGGGGCCTTCAATAGAATCATTGCAACATTTTGTTGCAAGAGCTCACTTGACTACATAGTAGCAGCTCTATGTTGTCCATGGTTTGAGCAGATTTGGCTACAAAAGTAAGGGAAAGCTTGAATTAGTATTGGCAGACTCAAGGTTAGTTTGTTATTTTTAAGTATCCTAAGGGAGAGCTTCCCAAATACATCCATATTGTTCCCAAATTGTTTAATTTCTGCATCTGGGAGTGACATAGAAACCCCTTAAAATGTTGACTGACTGTTAGAGGATGGTGAGAAAAATGGTGGGCAGGATGTGGAAGGGTGTTATTCCTTTTAAAATATTTTTCTATTGCCTTTCATTTAAAAACCACAAAGTGATGTACAGCAGAAGGTAAAAACTGGAATATTAGCATCTATACAATAATCTTTAAAAAAGGGAAAACAAGAAAATCAGTAATCGAAAGCAAACAGATTAAGAAGAGATTGGTATTAACTGCCAGCAAAGGCTTGGAAGAATAAATGAGATTTCAGCAGGTGCATAAATATAATCAGTGTGAGTGCCTGCCATAATTCAGAGGGGAGATGATTCCATTAAGAGGCCGCCATAGTAGAAAAGCCCCACCTCGTTGCTACAAGATGGATCCTTGCTGGTGGCTGTGCAACCATACCGTCCATACTGCTTCACTATTTTTATTAGCTGTGTGGGATTACTACACAATAGATAGATTCCCATAAAGAACAGTAGCAAGAATTTCTATACATACAGGTGTGGAATAGATGCTTGGTTGGGAAGCCCCAGTTTTTTAGAAAGGGAGGTCAGGGGTTCTCCAACTTCCTACTGCATGGGCCTGCTTGAGACTGCTGAAAATTACTAGGAGTCACAAAATGGTGAAGGGGCAGAGCCAATCACAAAATGGTGGTACATGGATGCAGAGTTTGGCATAATTAGCTGCCAATTACTGACATATTCTACTCATATATAATTCATCATTGAGAATTGCTAAAATCATTGTCAAAGTGTTTTGCTTGTGGCAAGGAGTTCCATAGCTTAGCTTTCCTCAACTTAAGTACAAAATTTGCTTTGGAGGTTTTGTGAGTCAGCACCTACATTTTAGGCAAAATATTCTAATCCAGAGGTTCCAAGCGCAGAAGTCTTTAAAAAATATTTTTTTCTCTTTCCGGCACCACATAGCTCTGAAAGGGTGCCCTCCCCTTCATATCCTGTAATTTCTTCCCACGTTCTTCTTTCTCAGTCAACTTGTGCCTTATTCCTACTCCCCTGCCCCCCACCCAGCCCCTGCTTGTTTCTTTTATCCTTTCTCACTGGGCCTTTTTATATTCACTTATAACAGGTTCCCTCTCTTTTCCCATTCCTTTCTTTTCCCTGTTTATTTTTATTATTATTATTATTATTATTTTATTTCATTTTTTAATTTGCTTCAACACCACCTCTTGCCTTTTCCTCTCTTAGGAGGGAGACCTTACTTCCCTTCCTCTCTTTTCCAGGCCACCATTACTGAGCATGCAAGAAGATGCTGGCATTGGTCCTACTAGAAGGTTATAGCATGACTGGAAGGCAAGGCAGAAAAATAAGAAGGCACTGCCTTGGCACAGAAGCCCATCTGAAAGTCTTGGCTCAAGGCCCACTCTTTGAAAAACACTGGTCTAAATTGCTTGAGAAACACTGAAGTAGAGATAACAGGATGCATCCTGATCACTGTCATATCACCTAACAGTACCCTTGCAGCTATAGGCTAGAAAGGCTATTATTACCCCTCAAGGTGATTTGCATAGCTGAAGGCCAGTTGGCATTGTTATTCCATTTACACATTATTACCCGCCAGTTCACTAGCCTGGGTGGTTTGTCAACATCCTCCATATACCCTTTGCTTGCTTGTTAATTCATAAGTTTAGGAAACTTGAACCAGAAGGTAAGCTTTCAATACTAGATAAGACTGGTGTTTTGTATCTCATGTTTTATTTCTAATTTCTGTTATGCAAAATACTTGTTTCATATAGTACCTGAGCACCTTCTCTTTGGGGAATTTTTTTTTTTACTACTTGCATGATGCTAAAAAAAATATTCTGAACTACTTTACTAATATAGATCTTTGAAATGAGCATAGGCCAATAATATCACCAGTTTCCCCCCCAGTTACTTTTGAAATACAGTCTTCTGTCTATCAACCTTGTGGACATATTCTTCTCTCCCCCTATTTCAGGAACATGTATGCTGCTCCAGTCTCCTATCTGGTACAGTGAACCATCTGCAACAGCTCTCTGACTCCTTTGTAGTATGCATATTTGAGCAACCTACTTCTGTATGCATTTATTTTTCCTTTTCATATAGCTCATGTTGCCTGTTTTCTTCTACACAGCTTTTTCCTTTCTGCCTGAACATGTCTCAGCAATTACTGTTTTCATGTCTTGTGAACAGAAAAGCATCTTCTTTTGTCTGTGTCAGGCAGTAGCTGCTCTTTAGGGAGAGCTCTTATTTGTTGTGTTGTGGGCCATAAGTACCATGTGTGGTATTTTCTGGAAGCTACTCTCCCCCCTTCTGCTTTTTGGGTAATACTGTAATGCACTCTCTCTGAGGCAATCTATAAAGAGAAGAATTGAGGGAAAGTGCCATGTTTCTAGAGTTTTCTACTAGCTTGTGGTTGATTAAAAAAAAAAAAACCTCTTCTCCCACATCCTTCTGTTTCTTTCTAGGCTTTGTTTTCATGGTTTTCAACCCCCACTTCATCTTTTACCACTTGGGTTCTTCAGACTGCTACTGATTAACATCTCTGACTTTAGCCCTCTATTTCCGCCTTCCTGTCCCATTTTATTGTTGTTTTTCTACAGTGAAACTCCCAAATAGCCACACCCCAGGAAAAGCAATTGGCTAATCCTGCAGTAGGCCATGCATTTTAATGGCCTTTTATTACAGGATAAGACACTTCATTCACTGATTGCAGCAGGGGTTTTTTCAGTTGCCTTAGCTTGAAGCATGAAAAGCTTCCTTGCTTTCAACAACATATATTGTTCCAATAAAATGGTACTTTTGCCTCTCATGCTTTTTGGGACTTAGCATGCAAGATCATTCCAAATGGGGGAAGATCAAGCTCCAATATTTCTTCTACTTTCCTAATTTAAAATACTTAAAGGATCTGTTTACTATAGTGAGATAAATCTGCTGTTTGCCTCTGAGTTCAAAACAACATGAACTACCTGAGAGGGCTCCCCAATTAGTCTTTGTTTTTACTGGCACTTAAAAGCCCTTTGCTTTAGCTCAGTAAAGCATTTTGTTGTTTTAGAAGAGCAGAACTTGAGGCCTCATCTAGCTATTGCTGCTATTAAATTACTAGCTGATATGTGACCAAATCCTCCCTCCAGGGACTGAATGTGTCACTTTGGCTATGTGCCCAGCCACCATCAGCGCCATTGCACTCCCAGAGCCAGGATGTCTTTCCCACAGAGAATCAAACTGTATACCAGTTGTATTTGTTTGGGAATGTTGTTCTTGATATGAATAACACTGAAGCAGAGCTGCCAGTGAAATAAAGCCACATGGGCAGCCTCCATAGTGGACTCACACACACACACACACTCTCTCTGCTTCTGAATCATTAAGACTTTAAGGCACCAAGAGTGAATAAGAGCTACATGTGCAGTTTGCAAAATGCTCCTCTGTATTAGACAGGGCAAGGCAAAGGAAGCTTTGTCTACAGCACTGACACTGCTGCTAGCTAGCAGCCATTTTGGTGTTAATATGGGTGTGCAGTAGCTGGGGGCACTTGTGCTTGGAACATGTGTCCAGTCAAGTACAAATTAAATATCTGTTTAAAGTTCACAAAATGAATTCATGGTGCAAAAAATAGCCACATTCCTAAAATAATCTTTCCCCCTCAGGATGTAATAATTCAAGTAAATATTAGTTGCTCATTTCTCATTGTTAGAAAAGCACCCTTGCAGTTTTACAAGTGCTGATTACATATAAATGCTAAGCCAAAGCTATGTTTAAGTAAGCCACATTGTGCATGTAGCTTGGGCACTTCTGTATCACCCCTTCCTTTGTGTAAATGGGTAAACAGACCACCTAGGGCAAACGTACTTTGTTTCACCAGAACATCTCCAGCTAGCCTTAAACCATGATTTGCTGTTAGCGATTCTGTTTTTAGGGCAAAACCTACTCTAGGTACAGGTTTATACTGTACATGATGCTAAACAAACCCCCGTCATGGTTTGTTGACATCCTAGTGGTGCAGCAATAAAACTGCTGGTACATTTGCAAAACTAAACAGGTCTGGTATGGTTTTAAATTGGATCGGGGATTGTGTGTGGAGATTCCTGCAACCTTAAGTATTCCTTCCAACTCTACAATTCTATGATTCATACAAAGGGAGGAGCAAAGCACTCAGAACACACAGCTCATGCACCAAGTGGCTTACAAAACTATTGTTTATGGCAGAGATGGAAAACCTGTTGCCTTCGGGCATTGTTGGAATACAGCTCATACAATCATCCCTGACCACTGGCTTTGCTGGCTGAAGCTGATGGGACTGAAGAAGTGTGCAAGCACATGAAAGCTCATACCAATGACAAACTTATTTGGTCTCTAAGGTGCTACTGGAAGGAATTTTTTAATTTTGTTTCGACTACGGCAGTCCAACACGGCTACCTACCGGTAACTAGAACTGATGGAACTTGTAAGCCAATAGCAACTGGAAGGCCACAGGTTCCCCACATGTCTAGTATATGGCTTAGCATTCCATGTTAGCATCAGACTTCAAAGACATTTGCCTATTGATTCGTGCCCCCCCCCATACTTGAAATGTCATATATTATTGACACAACTGCACACTAAAGCTGTAGCTAAGTATTTCCAAGAAATGTGTTGTACTACATGAGTAGCATTGTCTTGTACTGCAGAACTAAAGGAATATTCTTTCCTTTTTCTATCTGCAATGATTTGATCCCTTTGGTTTGCATGTGTTCCTGTTTGGACTCCCCCCCGCCCCGCCTCCAATTGACCACCAGGACCACCTTTATAATTGCCCATGACAGAAAGGTGGTCTCAGGTCTATGTTCACAGTCTCCCCCATTACATGGATAGAATGTTGCTATGCTTTCAGTCTTTCCCTATCTAAGAGCAAGTGTTTTTATTGGTTTATTTACATTTATATTCCTCCTTTCTTCTAACATGGAACACAAGGAAGCATACAAGGAAGCATTCTCTTGAGGCCTAACAGGCAGGCATTGATCAGACCTAGTCCTGCTTAGCTTCAGCAAGGTGGTGCCCTCCTATGCCTTCAGACCATAACCATACCTTCAAACTTCAGTCCTGTACTCTCCAGCATAGCAGCCATTTGAAACCCTGACAGCTATATGTGTTATATGTTGATCGTGGGAAGGGGCTGGTTGTGCTTTTTTGTCCTTTTTAGTGATTTTCACTGTCCCAACACTCCTACCAGTTGACCATGTTGGGAAGAGGAGGTGAGGTGAGGTAGAACTAGAAGAGTATTGGCCTAATCCAGCAGGTTCTTCTTACGTTCTTGATTCTTGTCTTAAAGTGTTTTTCTTAAGGTAGTGATCTAAAACACGACCACATTTCTAACTATCTGATATAAACTCCTATTGGATTATCGTTTGATCTATAAAACCACTGGATACAAAGAATTACCAGAATAATAATAAAGAATTCAGATTAAGGTGCGTGGTCTGTTATTATTCAGTAGTTTCGAATACATACTGAATAATATTTCATAGATTAGCATTACTACCTGGTGATTCCTCATTTCTCCTGTAGGGAATGAATTTCATCCTGTGTGGGTTGTCATCGCCCATTCCTTTGCATTTAGACTAGAAACATAGGTTTCTGTACTTTTATCAGGAGTTGCCAACAACGTGTTCTCCAGATTTTGCTAGACTACAACTCCCATATCCCTAATCATGGTTCATACTTGTTGTTTAGTCATTTAGTTGTGTCCGACTCTTCGTGACCCCATGGACCAGAGCACACCAGGCACTCCTGTCTTCCACTGCCTCCCGCAGTTTGGTCATACTAACTAGGTTCATACTAGCTAGGATTAATGAAAGTTGGGGTTCAGGAACCTCTGAAGGACACCACACTGGGTACCGTAAAATTATAAAAACTGTCTCTGAGACTCCTGGATATAAACATGCATAGAATCATAAAATTGCAGTGTTGAAAGGGACCCAAGGGTCATCTAGTTCAACCCCATGCAATGTGTTGTTGTTTAGTCGTTTAGTCGTGTCTGACTCTTCGTGACCCCATGGACCATAGCACGCCAGGCACTCCTGTCTTGCACTGCCTCCCGCAGTTTGGTCAAACTCATGTTCGTAGCTTCGAGAACACTGTCCAACCATCTTGTCTTCTGACGTCCCCTTCTCCTAGTGCCCTCAATCTTTCCCAACATCAGGGTCTTTTCCAGGGAGTCTTCTCTTCTCATGAGGTGGCCAAAGTATTGGAGCCTCAGCTTCACGATCTGTCCTTCCAGTGAGCACTCAGGGCTGATTTCCTTCAGAATGGATAGGTTTGATCTTCTTGCAGTCCATGGGACTCTCAAGAGTCTCCTCCAGCACCACAATTCAAAATGTAGGAATATCAATGTAGGAATATCAGCCAAAGCGTCCAAGACAGATGGCCCTCCAACCTCTGCTCAAAAACATCCAAAGAGGGATAGTCTACAATCTTCCAAGGGAGTCTGTTCCACTGTCAAACAGATCTTACTGTCAGAAAGTTATTCCTGATGTTTAGTTGAAATCTTCGTAACTTGAAGCCATTGGTTCGAGTCCTACCCTCGAGAGCAGAAGAAAACAAGCTTGTTCCATCTTCCATGTGACAGCCCCTAAGATACATGGCTTTCATATCTCCTGACTCCTCTTTTCCAGTCTAAAAATACCCAGCTCTGTCAACCGTTCCTCATAAGACCTGGTTTCCAGACCCTTTATTAGATTGGTTGCCCTCCCCTACACACGTTTCAGCTTATCAACATCCTCCTTAAATTGTGGAGCCCAGAACAGGACACAGTATTCCAGGAGTATTATGCTCTCAGATAGTAGAGAACCTAGTAGATTTGCTATCTCCCTCTTGCTTCTAATATGGGGTTAAACATTCCACCCCCAATGGTGTACAGTAAGCCCACAATTTTCACACATTTAACTTGTCAAAAAGGGGATTAAAAAGGAGGTGGGGCTGCAGGAAAAATGACTTTAGCTGTCCCACCCACCTTTGAACCTAGTGTGTTTTGACTATATGGAATTTTGACTTTAGACACAATCATTGGAACATAACATTCACAAACAAAAAGATTCAATGAAATCTGTAGATTTTTGGCATTTGGGGGCCTTTTTGTTCCAGGCAATTGTGGTTAAAAATGTCATGTATGAATGACACATGGAAGCAGATAATGTGCCCTTCTGACACGATACACATGGCTTCATTGGGGGACATTTTACTGCCCTTAAAAACACATTGGGATTTTGTTTGGGATAGCAAAATTGCTCAGAAATTGCCTACCTTAGTTTTCACTGAAGATGGTTAAAGTTAAAGGGACCCCTGACCATTAGGTCCAGTTGTGACCGACTCTGGGGTTGCGGCGCTCATCTCGCGTTATTGGCTGAGGGAGCCGGTATACTGCTTCCAGGTCATGTGGCCAGCATGACAAAGCCACTTCTGGCAAACCAGAGCAGCACATGGAAATGCCGTTTACCTTGCACTTATGATGTGTTTTCGAACTGCTAGGTTGGCAGGAGCTGGGACCGAGCAACAGGAGCTCACCCCGGCACGGGAATTCGAACTGCCGACCTTCTGATCAGCAAGCCCTAGGCTCTGTGGTTTAACCCACAGTGGCACATATATTTCCCCTTTATTATATTCAGTTCCTGCTGCATTTTGAAAATGGACAAAAACTGTGAAGGTGCTTTCTGAGTTCTGCTGTTCACCATCTTGAAAAACAGTGATTAGGTTTCGAAAGGCAAAAAGCTTCTGCCTCGCAGAAACTAGAATTTTGTACATCAAGCCAGCATTAAACATAATTCGCTGGTATAGCCTGAAAAACAGCCTTGGTGAAGGACATACCGTACATCTTCTTACTGGCATAAGCACTGAGTTTTCCTGTGAAGTGTAAAGATGATTGTTATCTTAGAAAAGCATGGCCACAGCATGAGGCCAGAGAGCCTAGTATTTCTTTGCCTTGGATTATGCACATGTGACTTGGTGAAATCCACAATCAAAAGGTGTGTGTGTGTGTGTGTCCGTTCCTCGGTCCTAACTTTGATTACATTGCTGAGTGTTGAGATCTGGGCAGTTAAGAAATAGATTTAATTTGGTTGCTAGCCTTTCAATTTTGAGGCCACAGAATGCTGTTGCTTGCTTGTGTACCTACCCACCTTTGCTTATCAGTTCCCTGCTCCCATGGCTTTTCTATATATTATTTGAGTTTTATACTCAGAACTCTTTATTCTCTTTACTAATTCCTTTCAGCAAACTTACACTTCCTTATTTTGGTCTGTTCATATTATACAAGGTTGCTAATATGCCTTTCTCTTTTCCTATACACGTTTCTTTGTATGTTAATTTGTAGATGCAGCTGGGGCTTTTTGTTTTCTTAACTGTTTTAGCAGTGAGTACAGAAAAAGGTCAGCATAAACGTAAGCATTTACTGGAGAACCTGTGTGAAAACCTGTTCTTTGAAATGTTTCATCTAGAACTATATCCTTTCCCCGAGCATAACAACAACTTTTAAGGCCTATGGTAGCAAAACTGAAATATTGCCTGTTTTGGAAAATAATGAAACCTACATGTGTGTATTTTTCTTTCATAGAAGTGGTTAAGAACTGGCCCCAAATCAGGCTGTCCATTTTTGGCTACAGTGTCCTGTGCATACTTACCTGTACCATTGATTAAAAAAACAGTGGTTACTTATGAGTACCAGTAGTTACGTTCAGGGTTGCACTGTAAATAATTTATATTTTAAAACAATCTTTTAAAATTGCTTCCCATTTTTAGAGACCTAGTTTAAATGAGGGCTGTACATGAAATGTTTCTAAATTCAGACTGCACTCCCATTGTTCCCCCCTGCTCTGAAAGCAGCTCTGGTATTTTTCCACACACTGAAACTCAACTCTTCACAAGGCCTGCATCTTAAAAAGAGCCGAATGTGATAGGGTTAATGGACAGGAAGCTGCAGCTGCAGCAGACTAATAGGCAAGCGAGATTTTTGTTTAACTGACAACTTTAGAAGGCCTTAGGGATGAGGGAAGGGCAGTTTGTGAAAACAGCATGCTGAAAAACGTAGCTATTTTCTGCATCCTTTATATTTAATTAGGAAAGGGACATTGTAAGTGATTAGGAAATCAGGATCGTGGTTAATAATCCAACTTTTGTTAGGCATTGCAACGTATGTTGGGTAAAAATCCAGAATGTGGGTTCTTACAGCTCACGGCAATTGTGTGTGTGTGTGTGTCTGTCTGTCTGAGAGGGAGAATCGTACAGTATTTGCTTCTTGAGCTGTGTAGATGTTATATAACAGCTGAACTACAGCACTAACCTTGCTCCTTTATTATATGTTTGTGTACCTGACTGTATCTGTGTCTGTGTGTTATGCTTCAAAACATTTTCCTTCCTTTATTTAGTGTGCTTTTCACAGTGTTATTCAGAATTGCTGTTTCTCTGTAGCAAAAACAGCTTTTGTGACCTGGGGAAACCTCCATGTTTAGAAAACCTCAAGCAGAAGCAACAGATGTGGTTTTAGAAATTCTTTATTTAGACTAGCACTTAGTATTCACTTTATTCTTCTTGAAAATCTGCTTTCTGCAGGGAGTTTGTATGTATGTGGCTCTTTTTTTAAGTTTCTTTTGCTAAAACAGGCCTAGTTTAGCCTGTCTTCTCTGTGCACAGGATGGCTCCTGCTTGCCAGAGCTGCACAAAGATAATAGCTCAGGAAGTGTTTCAGCCAATCCCCTGAAGCTTTACATTCAGATTTTCCAAAGTAGCCAATCCAGGATTAGCTTTTATTAGGAAGACAGATCATCAAGCTGAAGTGCCAAGCCCTTTCTGTCTGAGTACTGAGAGCCTGTCCTCCATGTTTTATAAGTATTGACATAACACTGTGTTAACAATGCATCCACAGAGGTAAGCTTTACTTTTTTACATTTTTTTCCTCTAAAACCTATGAGTTGTGGTTTAACAGTGTGATTCTCTGTGATTTGTCGCGCAAAACTCACCCCACAGCACTTTATTAAGTTGAAAATGTTTAAATTTGCTTTCTTGGGTCACATGGTTTAGTAGCCATTAGCCATAGCTTTATTTTACAGACTGGCAAAACGTTTGCATACATACTTCTTCACAAGGGGATGGTGGTTTTTAGAGTTTGTCAAGATCCTGTTCTTCCAAAGCAGCTTTCTGTGTCTGAGCAGTTTGCCTGCACTATTGTCTGTTGTGTCACATGCCTGCTGAAGAGAAAATGGAAGCTAGGGAGCAGATGCATTTAACTGCCCTACAGGGAGACAAGCAGGGATAATGGCAGACAGCAGAACAGGCAAGTTTACCTTTTCAAACAGTGAAAAGAAGAGCTAAGCCAAATTATCCCTGATAAAATATGGGATTTTTAGCAGCCTAAGCTGCAGTAAATAGTGCTAATGGAAGATTGTAGATACTGGGCCTAACTGGTGGATTGCTATTGCATCATGTTTTTTGTGCAGTTTTGCCTTAACTTAAAATGGATATTTAACTCTCTCTTTTTTAACAGGATCCTTAGATGCAGTGTGTGCATTTTTCTGGATGAGAATATGTAGCTTACAAGCTGTCTCTTTAAAAATGACTTTCTTATTGTAGGTTTCAGAAATAGTTAAGGTCTAGGTCTGAATCCACCAGGCATAGCTATGCATCTCTTCCAGTGTCTTACCTATTTAAAGACAATTCAATTTTTAACTATTATCTACCTTTTATTTAGTACAGATAAAATGATTTGACTTTTTAACTGTGCTTTTCTCTTCTGTAAAAAAATCAGGCACAGTTCTCAGAGGTGGAGTGATAAAAAATCATGTGTGGTTCATGAGAGCAGTACATGTTCATTTTTTTCCTCCTTTTCGGGCTTTTCTGGTTTTTGGCATGATGCTACGTAATTATTTCAAAAAATTCATTTTGGTCAAATCCCAAATCTGCCAGCTTCTTGTATCCTATTTACTGGGAAAAATGAGATGGTTGCTTGAACATTTGGTAAGTAAACTTGTATACTATTCTTTGATCATTTTAAATAGTTCTCAATCTTTTGCTTTTAACAGGGCAAAATTAATCCAGCCAGTGAATTTTTGTGGATAGCTAGTTCAGTAAAAATAAATATTGTTGTATTCCCAAAATTCTGTTCATTCAAACAGAGTGCTTTTCACAATGTTCTGCCACACATGAAATGTATACTTCCTGTTTTCCTCTGAAAACAAAATTATGCTTACTCTTTGTTCCTAGACCCCCTTAATTAATGCATTTGCAGGTTAAAGCTCAATTCAGACTTTCATCAGGCTTTTGAAGTGTGAT
The DNA here is from genome assembly GCF_965207765.1 of Zootoca vivipara. Lineage (NCBI taxonomy): Eukaryota > Metazoa > Chordata > Lepidosauria > Squamata > Lacertidae > Zootoca > Zootoca vivipara. Next base: position 75,401,885 of record NC_142590.1, on the reverse strand, counting down.
GAATGTGCTAGTTCTCAGCAAAGTAATTTACTACATTGTTATAAGGCTATCCTCAGTAACTCTATGCTTTTGTTATCCTATGATATATCATCCAGCATGAAATTTGGTTTTAGAACCACTTTTGAGTATCTTGTGCTTTTAAAATAATCTGGAACTGAGACATTTTGTATGCATGTCTCAACAAGCAGCTTTTCATTTAACATTTTCTCACAGCATTACAGTCTGCTTTGTGTTCAGTTTGTGCATAGTTTTGTAGCAGTGCAATTCACAATATTATACAAATGTATCTTCTCTGAAAGAATGCCCTGTCACCATTTGTGCAGGGGCCTCATGATGATTATAAACTGCTATCTAGTATCCCTTTTACTATGATTTTGTCCTTAAACTCTATCGCTTGTTGGAAAGCTACAAAGTATATACTATTAAGAATACCTAATTCAGATTATTCTCTTCCTCTCCCCCCATTTCTAAAGAAGCTGACATTTATTATCAGGCTTTTAAGCTATTTTAGAACTTATTACCAATATACATTAAATGTTTAGTTCAATGGTTGTCAAAACTGTGCTCAGATGTATTTTTCTTGCAGCACTTTATTACACATTAGCAGCTGGGTGTGGAATCTTAACATTACACAATATGATCTTATGAAGAAGCTGGAGAAAATGAGTTTGAATTAAAATGGCTCCCCTAGGTTTTGTTGAAGAAGGATGTGTCTCAAATCTGTACCTTCAGAGGTATTGTTGACAGGGGGAGGCATATTTGCATGGACTACCCTTGTGCACATAATGAAACACAGCATCACAAGTCCCCTGAAGTTCACCCTTTTAAATGTTCAAATGCTAATTCTTTCATAGTTCACAAAATATAAATGTCTGCATTGCAGCAAGATGTCTGAGGCAAGGAGAGACAGCAGTGTTGTTTCCAGATCAGACCAATCATGCTGCTCTTTCGAGAGCCTGAGCCAATAGAAACAGAGGATAGGTTAAAGATTGGCAAATACTGTAGCAAGGCTAAGAGAGGCCTTCTGGAAATTTCTCCCATCTTTGTTCCATCAAAGTAAAGCAAATTCAGGGAAACTGAGGAATTCCAATTAAAAGGAAATGTTTTTGCAAAGTATAACAGCCACTTTTATGGATGTCACTGTGTTAGAAGCACAGTGTGCCACCCCATCCCACCCTTTTTGAGCCAGGTGATGTTTTTGCCTTTAAACAACAGAGGGTGGATAGATGATTACTTAAATATTTTTGCCCAGACAGTACTGAATCTTGAAAATTTTGTTGTTGACTGTAGTTTGTATGAAGCAACCTAGCTGTGATTTGTTCTTCTGATAGAAAACAATAGTTTTTGCAATAAGGAAGTAGTATAATTCCAATTTATTTTTTTAGCAGCTACATATTTTTTTAGCTTGGCCAGTATGAATATAATTCACCACTATTATTTAGACATCATTCGGTTACTTTTGTAATTGACTCTGCAGAGGACAGAACAGAAAAACGAAGCGTTCTGGTTTAGAAAATAAAATAAAAACATTAGCTTTTAAAAGACCACATGCCTTTCATTCTGAGTAGCAGTACTGTTTTAGTTGTGAGCTAAATGGAAATGGGTAAGCTTATTGATAGCATTTAGCATTTGACATTGCAGGGAAAGGAAAGGGTTCATTATGTAAAGTGTCCAAAAAGGAATGCTTCTCCCCCCCCCTTCCTTCAGCAGCTGTTTTGCTGACATTGGAAGAACCATATGCAAAATAGTCCCTAGGTTTTCCAACACATTTGTAAATTTAACATCCGTGTACATGAGCTTCTCTGCATAATGGCCACTCTCCCCCCCCCTCGTTCAGAAAAGCAGCCATGTTTGTTTTATACCTGGCAAGAAATAAAAGAAATTCAATCCCCACTAAGACAGGTGCTACTTTGTAGCCATCAGCTCTAGAGTGATAAGTCTGAGTGCTATGCCCTAGATTCTGTTGAGCCAAGAGTATCAACTTAAAGAGCCCCAGATGGCATCTTGGCATTCTGGGAGCTGTGCTTGTACCAAATTCTCTGCGTAGCACCACAAAATAGGTTCACTAGGCCTTAAGATTGGACTTTCAAAACCTGTTGTTAGAAACCAGGGCCCAATGTATTTTTTCCCACAGAATCTGTTACATATAAGCTGAGTTTAACATATTTTGCTACAATCATACATGTTTTTCCCCTTCAGTGATAACAATTTATTGTCAGAGCCCATGACATTGAGTGATTCAAAATATGAAAAAAACCCTTTATCCTGAGGTAATATTCACAGCACTAATCTAGTGTTGGTTGTGCACAAAGAAATATACTCAGTTATATTTCCATATTTTGGAGGTGTGCAGCCAGAGTTGGCTTATGCATGTCAACCTCTCCATGGGATTGAGCTGTTAGTATTATAAGAAACCTATTTATGCCATATAAGTCTTATTTAAGCAGTTGCTTGCAAGACCCTGTCATATGTGAACATTATTACCACTTTCTCATGCTTTGAAGCAAAAAGCACATTTAAAATGTATGTATGCATCTGGATTTAAACTGCTTAATTTGTCTTGTATGTATTGTCAGTATTCTTATTTAAACTTAATGCACATTAGGCTTTTTGCAGGGTAACTGGAGAAGCACTGTCAGTGCTTGCACATTCAAACTGAAGCCAGCATCTTAAATGGAAGGATTTCCTTAGTAACCTGTGACTTCATAGAGTTCCCTGTCTTCTGAATTTTAGTTAAGCATTAGGTTGTCAGATATCACTGTGTCATCTTTTACCATTTTTTCTGCTACCAAGATGATTGCTTTGAATACAGTACTGCTGTTTAAACAAGGGACATAGTTATTGAATAAATTGCTACCATTTTAGCTTTCAGTATAGGAATGAGGCAATGCAGTGCTGCCAGACGCCATTTTAAGAATCCCTGCATAAATAGCATAGCTACCGATGAGTAAGAGACTGTTATAGGTGAGTGCTTATACACAGATGCTATTTATAATGGCATGCAAAATACCATGTCCAATTTCTTATTAAATGCAATTTCTGGACATTTTATTTTATGATTGCTGCTCATAATCTGAGAGCAGCAATAATTACTTTGAAGATAAAAATGAGTTTAAATGTTTATTATGTTAAAACATTGTTTTTCATTTAAATGAAATAGCTTCCAGACATGTATGGTGCTTGAGATTAACTTAAATATAGTAATTTCCATAACTGATACTATTATATATGTGGGCAATATCTTCTAGGTAGTTTACCATATCAGATTTCCTGGTTTAAATGTCAAGGTGCAGCAGTTCATCTCCAACTTTTGATTGCTGTCTATAGTTAACCTAGGATAAGGGAATATGCAGATGTTTCTACATTCATTTTTATTATTCAGGGTGCAATAAAATGATACTCTCTGAAGGATATATCTTATTTGTATAAAAAATAACCACAATACCTTATGGAGGCAAATTGGAAATATGATTATTTTTTTAGTTGTGATAAAGATAGATATGCTGCAAACCCATAGGATATGTTTTTGCTCATTTATAACTCTCCTTTTCCCATCTCCCAGCTTCCCTCTAAAAATAAAGGAGGGGGAGAGCTTCCATTTGCAAATCATCTCTGTCCTGCAAGTTAAAAAGTATATGAGGAACTACTTAGTTTTGTTTTAACATTTGAGACTTAATTGAGTGTGTGTTACTAAACCTGATAAATGCTGTAGTTAATATAAATTCTAGTCAGTTATGTTGTTGGCAAAGATTTCCTCACAGAAGTTGTGTCTTCAGTGTCTTGTTCTAAGTAAAGATTTCCCTCACAGAATGAATGTATATGTGTATATATATGCATATGTGGTGGTAGAAACTTTGAAAGTACTTCAGTACTATTTGTGGTACACAGCTCTAGACTAGTATCTTCTTAAATGCACAGTAAAAGGCAAGAAATACCAGATTACTAAAATGAGCTGAATGAATTGTTGGAGAATATGGTAGGAAAGATGTTTTATATTTACCCCTCAGTTTTTTGCTGGTTTTCTTTAACATTATCTTTAATATTTTCTTTCTGGTTACATTTCCTTAGATGACAAAGTGCACCTCCATTTTTTAAAAAGCAAAAGAATAGAAAGGAGTATTAGGGAAAGGAAAAGCATTGCAAAAGTATTGAATCACAGCTGTTTAGGAAATGTTTCTTTTGAGATTGTCTCTTTAAATATTTTATGTAAACTGCTGGTGAGATGAATGAGATATTGTATTTAAACAGCCTGCAAACAATTCTTATGGAGAATAAAAGGCTAGAACCTTTATTTTTTAAAAATAGAAACATAGGAAGCTGCAGTGTACAGATGCAGATCGTTGTTCTGTCCAGTTCATTGGTCCATTTAGCTCAGTATTGTCTGCACTGACTGGCAGTGATTCTCCAGGGTGTCAAAGTCTTTGCCAGCTCTACCTGGAGAGGCAAGTGACTAAATTTGGGACCTTTTGCATGCACAGAGTGTGCTCCACTATGAAGTTATGGCCCCTCCCCAGGTATTTAGGATTTGGAAAGCTTCTATAATTCAGAAGAGTATCACAAAAATCCTGACTTCAAGAAGCCAGCATAATTTACACTGTCTTAAGTTAAAACAGTGTAAATAACCCCATTCCTAACTCTGTTCAAGAGCAGGGCTACTGCCAGCTGAGCTGGCCTAAGACTGGCAGCTGATGTTATAGGTTTGGCACGGACACCAGCTCTTGTGACCAAGCCCAGATTCTGCCCATCCCACCCCAAAACACCCATTTTAAAGGGCTTATACTCGTAGAAGATATACCAGTCTCAGTTCAGCCAGCATAGTCAGTTTGAGGGAGTTATGCCAGTGTATCTCTGGCTAAACCAGAATGTGGGGCATATGCTGACATGGCCTGGTTGAACTGGAGATCTTCTGGATCCTCACTTAGCCATCCCAGCGAACCTTGGGTTTGGAACATTCCTTAAATTACATATAGTGTGATTAAAATTAAAATGGAAGGTTCTTTTCTATGTACCAAATTTCACTGCTATAACCCCAGTTGATAAGTGGAACCAGTGTGTGTTTATAGCTGTCAGAAAATGCAGGAATATTCTAGCCCCATAATGCAAAACCATTGTGACAGTTGGTAAACATATATCTGTATATAGTAATGTTTCGCTGATCTTGGGATCCTGATACAGTAGGGTATATAATAGAGATGTGAAGTCAAATCTATGGTCCTATCCTGAATCTATTTACAAAAAGTATTCTGTTTTCGATGTAATCAATTACCACTAAAATGTACTAAACGTTGTCTTGCACAATTTTAGAAAATTTAGAAATTTCAGAACTGTGGGACATTTGGAAGTGCAGCAGAGAAGAGGCAGAAGTAATTTATTGTATCTTATTTCTGTCATGCCTGCAAAGAGAATATTATCTTATCTGCAAATATGTAGATAGAAATTAGCTCAGAATCTTCTAAATACTTTGAAAAAGATTTTTGACAGTTGACTCCTAAAGAATGAATTAGGGCATTGTACAGATCATTAGTTGCTTAAAAACAAGGAGCAGATGGGCATAGTGGGCTTCCCCAAGAATTGTTACGGAATTTGTATAATTTAAGCTGTGCATAAATGATCTAGTCTGGATGAAGAACCAAGTTCCCAAGTTTAACAATGACTACCAAGTTATTCTGGATACCAAGCAACCTGCAAAGATTCCCAAAGCAAGCTCTGTATGCTGTTACTGTGTTCTCCTTGTCATGTTGGCTCTTCTAGAGCTGGAGATGGTGTAGACCAGGCATAGGCTGTTTTGAGACTACAACTCCCACCATCCCTAACTAACAGGACCAATGGTCAGGGATGAAGGGAGTTGTAGTTGTAGTCCCAAAACATATGGAGGGCCGAGTTTGCCTATGCCTGGTGTAGACAATAGCAAATGGAATAATAAAGACAGAATCTTAGTTGTAAGGAAGGCTAAAGAGGATGAACTTCCCTGAGACCTCTGTGTATATAAATTCAATAAATAAATAAATAAAATAAAAGATAGCATTTGCGTAGTTCCTTACAACAGATGGATGGGAAATTGCCAGCTCTGGATGGGGTTACACTCTCTCCAAAGGAGCAGTCACATACCGTAGCTTGGGGATACTTCTAGTTCCATCACTGTTGCTTGAGGCTTAAGTGACTTTGGTGGCGTGGAGTGGCCCACCTATGCTCCAACCTGGACACGAAGAGCCTAGTTTCTGTTGTCTACACTCTGGTAATCTCTATGTTAATTACTGCAATGTATTGCACTTGGGTCTGTCTTTGAAGATGGTTTGGAAACTGCAGGTAGTGTAGAATTCAGCTGCCTGGATGTTCACCAGGACAATATGTATGGTCTGAGCACATACTGTAACACTAATCCTGGTCTGCCTGCACTGGCTTCCAATTAGTTTCCGGGCCCATTTCAAAGTGCTGGTTGATTGAGGTTGAATCCTGATAAGACAGAAGTACTGTTTTTGGGGAACAGGGGGCGGGTGGGTGTGGGGGACTCCCTGGTCCTGAATGGGGTCACTGTGCCCCTGAAGGACCAGGTGTGCAGCCTGAGAGTCATTTTGGACTCACAGCTGTCCATGGAGCCACAGGTTAATTCTGTGTCCAGGGCGGCTGTCTATCAGCTCCATCTGGTACACAGGCTGAGACCCTACCTGCCCGCAGACTGTCTCACCAGAGTGGTGCATGCTCTAGTTATCTCCCGCTTGGACTACTGCAATGCGCTCTACGTGGGGCTACCTTTGAAGGTGACCCGGAAACTGCAATTAATCCAGAATGCGGCAGCTAGACTGGTGACTGGGAGTGGCCGCCGAGACCACATAACACCGGTCCTAAGAGACCTACATTGGCTCCCAGTATGTTTCCGAGCACAATTCAAAGTGTTGGTGCTGACCTTTAAAGCCCTAAACGGCCTCGGCCCTGTATACCTGAAGGAGCGTCTCCACCCCCATCATTTAGCCCGGACACTGAGATCCAGCCCCGAGGGCCTTCTGGCGGTTCCCTCACTGCGAGAAGCAAAGCTACAGGGAACCAGGCAGAAGGCCATATTGGTAGTGGCGCTCTCCCTGTGGAACACCCTCCCATCAGAGGTCAAGGAGATAAACAACTACCTGACATTTAGAAAACACCTAAAGGCAGTCCTGTTTAGGGAAGTTTTTAATCTGTGATATTTTAATGTATTTTAATCTTTGTTGGAAGCCACCCAGAGTGGTGGGGGAAACCCAGCCAGATGGGCGGGGTATAAATTAATAATAATAATAATAATAATTTTGACCTATAGAGCCTTGTGTAGCTCAGGACCTCAAGGACCAGCTGTCTCCATATAAACCAACCCAGACCCTGCAATTGTCATCTGAGACCCTTCTCCATGTGCCACCTCCACAGGAGGCCCATAGAATGGCAACATAAGAATTAACCTTTTTAGTAACTGCTCCCTTATGGAATGTTCTCCCCAGGTCACCATCATTAAAAGATTAGACAATTTCTACAGGAAAGATTTGATAGCCATTAGACATGATAATTAAAAATAGGAACTTCCAGTTCATATGTGGTATATATTGATTACGAAGTGCAAGAGATGATCAAGAGAGAATTACTATTGCCATCATGCCTTCAGTGGCCTTTAGGCATTTGTCTTTAGGCCCCTCTTCTTCCCACTGTGCACTAGGTTCAGTGTGGAAATCTATTAAGCCAGAGTTACCCATTTTGCCTGAAACTGGGAACTCTGGCTTAATGTCATTTAACACACTGGGATAATAAGGCATGAATTATGACGCCATGGATGATTGCCTTTAGTGAGCTTCCCAAAGACATATGGCCAACTGTTTTTAGAAACAGAATGCAGGGCCTTGAATTCTTGTTATTTCATGACCTTAAGTATTCCTGCTGTGTCCTATTTGAACCTCTGCCATCTAATCATTTATATTCCGTAGTATTCTGGTTGGTGGCAACTGGGCAGGTTTCACAGGTATTGGCAGCTCCAATGAGTCTCAGACATTTGGAGAGCCATAAGACAATTTCCTGTTTTTTGACTGAAGCATATTGCAGTAAGAATAAACCCCATGTTTCTCCTCAGCAAGGGTCGCGGGTGGCGCTGTGGTCTAAACCACAGAGCCTAGGGCTTTACCTTTCCCCTCAGCTATGGAGGCAAACTGGACTTTTATAACCAAAGCCTGGAAAACAGGGAAGGGGTGTTTTTTCCAAGTTGGGTCTGCCAGGGTTTTTAGTTCATCACCAGAGCAGATCTGAGGCTTGAGGAAGTTGTCCGAATAAATTGATACTTCTCTTTCTGGTTTCTGTTTCTGAGTTCCTGGTGTTGTGCCTGGCACTGGATGAACAGGACAGATTAGGGATTGTGTTTGTATAACGCCCACTTTGCTCCTGACAGTCTCCCTGCCCGAGCATCTGGGACGTGGTGTTGAGATTCTCCAGGCTGTCAGTCCTGAGGTATTTTAACATCCATGCTTAAGCTACTGTTTCTGGGGCAGCTCAAGACTTCACAGGGTTGTCCCAACTTGTCATCAGCCCAACACACTTAGATGATCACACACTGGACCGGATTCTCTTGACAGGGTAGGAAGAGAGTGATCTGGAGGTGATAAGTTTTTATAGCATTTCCTTGTCATGATCAGCTCACCTGTTGAAGTTCAGATTGTCAGTTACTTTCTCCCTCTGTTAGAATGGTCTGCCCTAATGTATCTTATTAGTTTCCTGTTGGCTCTGGGGTCTTCTCCAGATGACAAGGTCTTGCAACCATATCAAAGATCTGGTCACTCTGACGGATATAGAAATGATCCAAGCAGATTATATGACTACTCTCTTCCACTTAGCCAAGCCTGGGGTGGCACTGTGGTATACCACAAAGCAGAAGGCAATGATACCAGTTGGAAAACAGCTAGAATCCAAGTGGAGAAAGTCTCCAAACAATAATTGAACTCAAGTGTATGCTTGTGCAGTGGTACCTTGGGTTAAGAACTTAATTTGTTCTGGAGGTCCGTTCTAACCTGAAACTGTTCTTAACCTGAGGTACCCACTTTAGCTAATGGGGCTTCCCGCTGCTCCTGCCACACGATTTCTGTTCTCATCCTGAAGCATCTGTAACCCAAGTACCACTGTATAGTGTTAGTACTGAGTGTTAGAAACTGAGATATGAAAGCTAGGAGCTAAATGGTACCTTAAACCTAGGTTATGGGCACAACAACAAAATGTCTAGGCACACTTGTTTATGAGAACACCACAAAGCTGGAAATGAATGAACTGCAGCTAAAATATTCATTTTTCACATGGTCTAATCTTTTCTGATCACCCTCCTAATATTCTTAAGAGGGGTCTCTTCTCCAGTCTTCAGAGAGTAGCTGGAAGTGGGGCGATAGAAAAAGGTCCTCCTTTCCTTCCACTCTGCAGTTTTAATCTGAAATCTTAGGTGCAGTACTGCGCCCAGAGCTCAGAAACTGCTCGCACTTAGGAAATTCCCTGTTGAGCCTGCTTTGTGGTGGATGCCATCAAGGGAATGGATCCCGATCGCAACCAGAGGTACCACAGTATTCATGGGGACCTAGACTCTACTACCAGTATTGTAGCAGATCAGTAGTAAGGGGTACCTTGTGCTATCAGGTCAGTTGTTGAAAAATTTGTTTCAATTGATAAGGTTCAAGGATGTGAATGGGAGTGAAGCGCCCGTTTTGCGCATGCGCGAAGCACAATTTTGCGCTTCTGTGCATGCGCCGACCTTGCGCGGGGCGAAAACACTTCTGGGTTTGTCAACTTCGGAAGTCAAAACCTTCGGAAGTCGAGTCATTCGGATGTCGAGGTACCACTGTATTAGTCCCTCTCTAAAAGGAGTGGTCCCAGGCTGACTGAAAGAAGTGAGAGTTAGCCTTCTTGTTACCACATGATCTTAATAGCTAATGGCCAGTAAGCTCACATTATAAATTATTATTATTATTATTTTTTAAAAAACCACAAATCGTTTCCATGAAAAATGTGTGTATTAAGATTCACTAAACTTCATTCTGTGTCTGAGGGTTAGAGTTCACTATTGGAATTTGTTTTCTGTGGGCAACTCATTTATTATCATTTTGTTTCAGATTTAAAAAATATATTTAACTAGCTGGCCTGGCCACGTGTTGCTGTGGGTTTTTGTGTTAAATTGACCTTTTTCTGTTAAATGGACCTTCAGTCTCTCCCTTTAGAGCATAGCTGCCAAGTTTTCTCGCGAGGAAGCCTATTCAGCATAATGGAAAATCCCTTTAAAAAAGGGATAACTTGGCAGCTATGCTTTAGAGTCCCCTCACCTGTCCTGTCCCAACCCTGACTCCCCTACTGTAAGTTTCAAAAATAAGACTCCCTCACCCACGCATGTTCCTGAAAATGTCCCCACCCCCCACTTCTTTGGCTAACTCAGGGTCCAACTTCCCCCCCTTGGCTATGTGTTTCCCCCCTCCCTTTGTTATGCCTCATCCCTGTGAGCCCCCTCCCCTGTTGTGCCTCATCCCTGTAATTCCCCCACCCTGTGAAAGGCCCATATTCTGTTTGTTTTTGCCTGTGGCCTACTGGGCAATGGTGAGGCATACTCCTTTTTCCCTGCTGGGGAATGCTGCGGCCTACTCAGTTTTCCCTGTCCCACCCCACCCCCCACCCCCACTGCTTTGGCTGACTTAGGGTTCTTCCTCTCCCCCCCATCGCTATGCGTCCCCCCTTTGTTGTGCCTCATCCCTGTGCCCCCCCCCATTGTGAAAGGCCCTGTTTTTCCCTGCTTGACAATGCTGCGGCCTATTAAAAAAGCTGGGCCTTGTTGCTGCAAAAGGGCTGTTTTCAGTTGGTTGCTGTGGAATTTTGTGATGTCATCTGGCGGCGCAGCTTTGGAAGCAGCAGCGTGCGATCTGCCTTTCTATTGGATGCTGCTGGAGTCTTTAGAGCTTCTGGTGGTGACGTCTAATTTGGGCGCCACTATTTTGTGTTTACTCATTATTTTAGGTGTGAAAGGTGTGGTTTTTTTGGGGGGGGGAATTATGCCAGATCCCTCCCTGATGGGCATGGAATATTGTGACCAAATTTGTTACATTACGGTTCAGCAGTTACGGAAAAAGGCTGTGACCTCCGCGCGCGCAGTGCCTACATTTTTGTATATATAGATATGGTGCTGCAATGGTATTTTAGAAAACAAATGTCCAGACTAGGCTCTAAGAAGTGTAGTCACCATAGTGTCTTGAATATTATCTCTTAGCCATACAACTCTTACCTTCTCTGCTTTCTACCATCTTTCTTAGACTGAACATTGTATTATTTATTTATTTATTGGATTTATATACCATATTTTTTCCAAAGTGCCCAAGACGGTTTACAATTTAAACACTAAAACAAATACATTATATGAATAATGAAATGTGCACTTGCAATCTTCTACTTCTGATAATGAAAAAGGGATATTGGAACAGGTTCTTAGGCATTTTATCCAACTTACAGGTCTACCCATCCAAAATCAAACACCAATGTAATTTATTGTATCAGTACTTCTGAAATGTACCTAATACATCTTTGTATTCAACATTTCTTATAGGAGTTGACATTACTACTACTCAGAACTGTCAATTCTTGATGGGTAACATAAATCATTTCTTGCAACGGTGGATTCAGGATCTTAGTCAAGCTCAGAACTATTTTGACCCCTCCTCTTTCCTGTCCCCGTTGCTTGGTATGTGTAGGTGATAGCATACCAGAGATCGTTATGAGGTTGGTGTGTACTCTAGTGTTGAAATTTGAATGAGAGTATTAACTCCGCTGTTGCCACCCTACCCATCTACTGCAGTAGCACATGGAAATGAGAATCAGGGTGCTAGTCAGCTTCCCTTCCTCTTTAAGGCCACAATATGTAAACTACAGTGTGAAAATAATAATCTTAAGTATCTCTTTACTTTCTTAGCTTGGCTGAAGAAGAAATAAAGGCAGAGCAGGAGGTGGTGGAAGGGATGGATATCTCCACTCGATCCAAAGGTGAGTTAAAACAATGTTTCTGTTCTTCAGAGCATAAGGAGAAAACTGGCTAATGTTGCTTCATCTGGTGACTTGGAGCTTTTGACATTGATTTGACCTATGCTCCTGCTCCTATGAGTACTGTGGCATAGCTATTTTACAAGTGCCATTCTTTTGGTTCCTGCCCAGACACTTCCGGTAATATTTATTACTAGCTGGCCCTGTCACGCATTGCTGTGGGTTATTTGTGTGATTTCCCCAACCTGTGCCGATCCATTATGTATCCCTGTGATTCCCCCACTCCTCCCCTCAGCCACCCTGGCTTATCCCTGTGATTCCCCCCTCATCTCTCTCCCTCATCCCTGTGAATCCCCCAACTCTGTCCTGATCCATTACCTATTATGCCCCCTCTTCCCCCCCACCCCCAGCTTATCCCTGTGATTCCCCCCCTCTCCTCCATCCAATCCCCCCCCCCCGGGTTATCCCTGTGACCCATTCATTTTGCAAACAATCATTCCCCCAATGCGAGTGCTTTGTAAAATTTTGCCCTTTCCCAGCCCTGACTCCCCTACCCACGTGTGTTATGTGAAATAACATTTATCCTACTCAAAGGCACGGCCCTGTAACAGGCCTATATTCAGTTGATTCTATGCTGCGGCCTATTCGGCCCCCCATCCCCCACCCAGGCAGGCCCCTAAATCCATTCAGCCTAGTCAACAAAGCTGAGGCGAGATACTGTGGCCTCAGAGGGCAGGTTTCATCCCTGTGTCTCCCCCCACCCTGTTCTGACCCATTACCTATTCCTGCCCCCATTCGGCCCCCTCACCCCCCCCAGGCAGGCCCCTACCTCCACTTGGCAATGTTGGGCCTTGTTTTCAGTTGGTTGCTGTGGAATTTTGTGGTGGCGCGGCTTTCAAGGCAGCAGTGGGTGCTCTGCCTTTCTATTGGATGCTGCTGGAGTCTTCAGAGCTTCTGCTGGTGACGTCTAATGTGGGCGCCACTTTTGTGTGTGTTTAATCATTATTTTAGGTATGAAAGGTTTGCTTTTTGGGGAATTCTTTAATGCCGGATCCCTCACTGATGGGCATGGAACGTTGTTGCCAAATTTATTACATTACAGTTCAGCGGTTACGGAGAAAGGCTGTGACCTCTGTGCACACAATGCCTCTATTTTTATATATATATATAGATTAGGTCATTAATCTTATTTTGTCCTGTATCTCAGTGAATGAACATCATTAACATGGTCACCATTCACTCCTTAAATAGTTTTATCGTTCTTTCCCATATTCATAATATTGCCACCATGCTCTTTATCCCAAACCTTCTGCTCAGCTAAAGCTCTGTGTTATACTCTGGTCATATTCTGCTATGACTCACCTTGAGTTGTTTTTCATATTATCTAACACAAATCTGGCAAAATCATTCATCTTTCTCAATGTTCAGGCCATATGAGAACTTTTCTCAAATTCATATGCTGGCATTCGCTTTCCCTTCTACATCTGGTACAAACTCCTCTGAATTTAAATAGTTCCAAAGCAGCAAATCTCTAATTATAGGCCACAACAAGTGTAAAGTATACATTGACTTCTCTCATATTTTTTTCTCCTGAGTTATTCATTTTTCATGTAACAAAATATCATATTGGAAACCTATGTTACTGTTTACATTTTCCTTAATGCAGAATATTTTGCTGGAATCCAAGATCATGAATGATGGCTGTTTATAAATAAGTTGTGACACTACATAATGTTGCATTTTATTTTAGTCATTTGGGTAATTATTTTGGGTAAAAAAGCACGGACCTTCTTCTGAAAGGTGGGCTGCCATATGTTCATTTTTTCACAGACACACCAGCTTTTTTAGACTTAACATTTCTGTCCAGGTGGATTTTTAAAATTTGGCAAAATGTCCAGGTGTTGTTGTTGTTGTTGTTCACTGTCACTTTGAGTGGGGAGGGGGTTTGAGGCTGAAGCACAAATAAGAGGAAAGGGAAGCCCCATTCCATGTGTAGAAGACAAATCTGCAAGTGGGCTGACACTGTTGGATGAAAATTGCATCTGGACTTCTGGAAGGCAAGATGGCAACCGCCACAGGATCGACAAGCTGCTAGGGAAAATACAATACTAGTGGGAGCATCTGGCTGGTTCTTGCGCCTCCAAAGCCGTTGCTGCAGCTGTTGCTGCAGGCAGAGAGGAGTCCAATAGGAATGAGGGAACTGGAGAGGTCATGGAGAAATGTGTCTCCCTGGGCACCTCTCATCCTGAGATGGAGACGGACCCAACTGGTGGCCTGATGGAACCTGGAGGCCCAGGAGAACCGTGTGGTAGGACAGGCACCACGGGAGCATCTCCCTTGTACTGAGCAGCTTCTGAGCTGCCGCTACTGCCGCCTTTACAGAGGAGAGGCCGAGAGGGATCGGAGAAGGGTGGAGCAGGCCATGTGGAGGCGTGCCGCCAGGACTGACCTGCTGAGGAGGAATGCAGTAGCCCCTGGGGGACTGTGTGGGAAGTGGAGGAAGATACAGTTCAGGCAAGAGACAGGCTGATCAAATTCCTGCCATCAACTACCCCACTGTTTCCTGGGACCTGGAGCAGATGGAAGAGGCAAATGGAGTAGCAACTTCCTTGTGTAGGAGAAGTGACTGGTTCCTTGTCCACACTCCATAAGACGAGGGTACTTAAGCACAGGATGGGGGCGTGGTCCCACTTTAAATGTGTGGTTTTGTCATTAAATAATTTAACTACCAGCCATTTTTCCTCCTTGGCTGGGTGTGATCGGGACAAAGTGATATTCAGAAGCATTATTTTCACACATGCTGTAAATCATGGTGTAACAGTTTAGTGCTACATGCACGAGTCTGCATGTGCAAAGCATCTCTTTCCAGTGTTACGGAATCCTTATGAAGAAAGGCTGCAGCATTTGAGACTGTTTAGTTTAGAGAAAAGGTAAGAGAGAGAAATTTATAAAATTATACATGCTATAGAGAAAGTGGATATAGAACTCTTCCCCCCCCCCCAACAACACTAGAACTCATGGATACCTAATGAAACTCAAAATTGGAAGATTCAGAAGACATAAAATGAAATATTTCTTCGCACAGCACATATTTAGACTATGGAACTCACTCCCACAGGAGGCAGTGATGGCTACCAACCTAGATGGCTTTAAAAGAGTTTTGGACAAATTCATGGAGGAGAGGACTATCAGTGGCTTCCAGCCATGATGCCTATGTTCTGCCTCCACGGTTGAAGGAAGCAATGTTTTTGAAAACAAGTTGCTGGAGGGGAGAGTGGTCTTGTGCTTGAATCCAGCTTGTGGGTTTCCCACAAACATCTGGTTGACCACTGGGAGAACAGGATGCTGGACTGGATGTGCCATTGACCTGATCCATCAGGCTCTTAAATGCTCATGTTTTGTTTTAGACCATGATCCTTGGTTCAAATATGACATTAAACTGGGATTCTGTAAAAGTGATTCTAAACTTAGCTGAAGTCCATTCCTAGCCATGCTGGAGGAAAAGGAGACAGGCATTTTGCATGCTCAGCATTTTGCTGGAGTATAAGGCTCATCCACAGATCATGAACTATGGTTTAGCAATGTATTACAGTAGTACCTCGCTAGACGAATGCCCTGCTAGACGAATTTTTCGCTAGACGAATGGGTTTTGCAATTGGAGGTTGCCTCGCAAGACGAAATTGTTTTGTGAAAAAATTGTCTAGCGAATCACTGTTTCCCATAGGAATGCATTGAAATTCAATTAATGTGTACCTATGGGCAAAAAATAAAAATAAAATTCAATGCATTTCTATGGGATTTGCTAGACGAATTTTTCGCAAAGCGAATTGACTCACAGAATGAATTAAATTCGTCTTGCGAGGCACCACTGTACATGCAAACATGACCATTGAGTTTGTATTATCACTTGGAAGTATTCACAGTCCTTTTCTCCTTTAGACAGCTTTTGTAGTGATGAATTTGCTGTTTGTGTTCTATGATTTTTGACTGTGAACGCAATATGGGTTGATTTAATGGCTTTTAAATATTTTTATTGACACTGTAAGCTGCCTAAAGTCTGTTGATTGAGTAGAGTATAATGTAACTAAGAAATATTTAAGAGGGCATAATTATGAGGCTGTGGGAAATGTTTCCCCTTACTAAACAATTGAATTAGGGTGCATAATTTGGTAGGATTTTAATGGGAAAGTGACTGTTACTAATATAATGTAATTAGCTCTAGGCTGTGTTGGCAAGCTGAACTTGATTTTAGCAGTTCTGCCAAAGGATCTTCAACAAGACTAATTATTTCTTGTGTTCTTGACTTTTCTGTACCTCAGTTTTTCAGGCTCCTAATCTGGAAAGGCAAAACATCAATATATTTACAAGTGGCTTGAGTGGAGGACTGAGAATGTTCCTTTTTGCACATCAGGAAGGATGTGGAAGTGAGATATTTCTCTAAAAATAACATAGCTAGTCCTGCCATCATCACAAAGGCCGACTGTGAACATTGCCGCAGTGTACAGTCACATTACACGCTTTGGCAGCTGGTAAACTAGTTTTTTGAGTCTGGTTGTTATAACCTCATTTCCATAGTGGATTCAGATATTTTGCTGCATCCTTGCAGTTATATAGTTACCGTAGTCAACATAAAGCTTTATTGTATTGTCAAGGAGATTTGCCCTGGCTGGTTCTAAACTATATAATCTGGGTGCAAGGTGCAAGGAGCAATGGCTCTATTCTCATGCGTGCACTAGAGTGTGGTGTTGCCACCTTGTATTTTTTTTTCTTGGTACTGGGGAGTGCCCTCTGTTTTAGACTGCAATAACATCAGTGTGTGGGAAGAGAATCAATAGTGTGTGAACTCCACAATCAGGACCAACAGGACATAGGTGACTTCCCAAGGCAAGCATGAGCTTGTCCAGGGGGCAATGGGGAAAATAACAACAGCTGAACTTTAATTTTGTGTTATGCCATGCCCCCATTGAGAAAGAGAACTGTCATTGTTTAGGAGAGGTTGTAGATCTCTGATGATGCACTGTACTGTTTCTCAAGCTCTGGGAGGAAGACCTTTCATTGCCTACAGACAGCCACCCAGTCTTAAACTTTTAACTCCTCACCCACAATAAAACCACCATCAGACTTAACATGGACGCTGGTACCAGAGCCTGCAATAAACCCAGATGCCAACTTTGCTGCCACATACACCCAGACAACATCAAACATACCATCTCGGGACTATTTAATTGCTCATCTTCTAACATTGTATATGCCATCAAATGCCAGCGGTGCCCTTCAGCTCTCTATATTGGACAAACAGGCCAAACCCTACGCCAAAGGATAAATGGACATAAATCTGACATCAGGAATCACAAGACAGAGAAACCAGTAGGAGAACACTTCAATCTCCCAGGACATTCTATACAAGATCTCAAAGTAGCTGTTTTATTACAGAAAAAAATCAGAAACAGACTGGAAAGAGAAGTTGCTGAACTGCAACTCATTACCAAGCTTAAAACCATGGAGAGACCTGGTCTGAATAAGGAGACTGGATTCTTATCTTATTATACATGATAAAGCTTTCTTTAGCACCTCACCCCTTGCTTTTTCCTGCAAGACCAATTGCAGTCATTAACAGTCGTTAACAGTCATCAACAGGTTTACCACTCCTATCAGCCAATCCCCCATCCCCACCACCCTTCTGAGTAATACCCCTCCCCACCCTCTGACTATACATAGAGAGAGGTTGAGATGATCATGGATTTCGTGTATCTGAAGAAGTGTGCATGCACACGAAAGCTCATACCAATGACAAACTTAGTTGGTCTCTAAGGTGCTACTGGAAGGAATTTTTTAAATGTATTAAAAATTTGGGTAGCTACATTACAAACTGAATTTCTAATTGGTGTGGTTTTTCTCTGGGTATTTATATAGTATGTAATCTTAAAGTAAATTTCTTTTCCAGCGGCACGCTTTGGAACCCTTCTGAAGCACTTTCTAGTTATGCTTAATCACTAGAATGGAGTCACATCATCCTCTCAGCATTTACTGTTCTTAAGCTGTTGACTTTTCACAGTTATGCCCAGCAGTATTGTTTAGGTTTTGTATAACCATTTCACAAGACCAATGACCAAGAGTGATGTTAGGGAATAATCATTCTGGAACTTTCCAAGTTGTGTAATATTTGCCTGCTTGGCCTCAGTTTCATACTTTATTGTCTAGGCTGATTCCTCATGGCTTGGTGGTATAGTCATGTAACTGATTAAGTGCAGAGCTAGATTATGCATTTAGAAATTACTTGCATGTAGTATTTGATACTTGCTGGCTATTTCTTAAATAAAAATCTTTTAAATCTGTGGGAAGGGGAAATTGGTGGAATTGTTCACAATATTGTAGAACAGAAAGTAGTTCTGAGAATCCACAGAGAGCCTTCCTGGCATTCTGTCTCTTTACTGCATTATTACCTGTATTATTATGTTCTGTTCATTGAAATACTAAAAAGTGTTAGTACATTAGTGGTATGCTAGGGGTGCTTAATGTTGGTATAATTTTTGTTATAGATCCTGGCTCTGCTGAACGTACAGCACAAAAAAGGAAGTTTCCAAGTCCTCCACACTCTTCCAATGGCCACTCCCCGGAGGACGCATCATCAAGCCCCATTAAAAAGAAAAAGAAACCTGGCTTATTGAACAGTAATAATAAAGAGCAGGTAATAGAAGCCGTGGATTTGATGCAGTGTTTTATATGGAACTATTGGTGGTTACTAGGTGCTCTTACTCTTTCCATGGTCCAGTAT
The DNA here is from genome assembly GCF_965207765.1 of Zootoca vivipara. Lineage (NCBI taxonomy): Eukaryota > Metazoa > Chordata > Lepidosauria > Squamata > Lacertidae > Zootoca > Zootoca vivipara. The sequence goes on along the minus strand of NC_142590.1, from coordinate 75,383,110 downwards.
CTGTACTTATGGTAATAGTTCTGCATTGGCTGTAGGGTCTACTGAAATGGAGATTACTGTTTTATTTCTAGTTTCTACAGCTTACCTAGTTCAGCATCATACTTCCAGACATAGGCAACCAGTGTTTCTCCATTGCTTTGGGCCTGAAGCTCTGGGAAGCCAGTCCTGCTCCTCTCTTCTCAGTTCCCACACTCAACAAAAGTATAGGTGCAGATCAAGGGAAATAATAGTACTACACTATTCTGCCTTGGTCAGACCACACCTGGAATACTGTGTCCACTTCTGGGCTCCATTTGTGCAGAGAAGGGCAACTAAAATGATCAGAGGACTAGAAACTAAGCCTTATGAGGAGTGCTTGAAGGAGCTGGGTATGTTTAGTGTGGAAAAGAGGAGACTGAGAGGAGATGTGATAGCCAACTTCAAATACCTTAAGGCAGGCTTCCTCAAACTCTGCCCTCCAGATGTTTTGATACTACAATTCCCATCATCCCTGACCACTGGTCCTGCTAGCTAGGGATCATGGGAGTTGTAGGCCAAAAACATCTGGAGGGCCAAGTTTGAGGAAGCCTGCCTTAAGGGATGTCACATGGAACAGGGAACAAGCTTGTTTTCTCCTGCTCTGGAGGGTAGGACTCAAAACAATGGCTTCAAGTTGCAAGAAAGGAGATTCTGACTAAACATTCGAAAAAACTTTCTGACAGTAAGAGATGTTTGGCAGTGGAACAGACTCCCACAAGAGGTGGTGGACTCTCCTTCCTTGGAGGTTTTTAAGCAGTGGTTGGCTGGCCATCTTGTCGTGGATACTTTAGCTGAGATTCCTGCAATGCAGGGGGCTGGACTAGATGACCCTTGGGTCCCTTCCAACTCTTAAGATTCTATAATTCTAGGACTCGTATGCTGAGCACCACTTACTTGCTGCTTGCTGGGTGTTCTGCTGGCTTTTACTTTGGAGAAACCTGGGTAACTGAAGGGGATGAAAACAGCCTCATGTGGCTGTTGTTCAAGAACTCTGGAGATGGCCTTAGGGCAGAGCAGCAATTAGCAATTTCAGTGGAACACTCTATTGTGAGGAGGGGGTGTTATATTGCTCTGTCTACCATTTGCCCCACTCTGCTTGTTGCTCTCTTTATAATACATAAAATGTCAGTGTCTCCCAAAGTGTGCTTCTGCCAGCCCCAATGGTAATGTCCTTCATGGGTGCCTTGCCAGCAGGCTACTTAGCTCTTTTGCAAGTAAACGCGGCAGGGCTGGGAAGTTCTGGAGCTGTATGTTTTGAGAGAAATACAGTGCTGGAGTGCTAAAGTGCTGCTGATCGTTCACTTGCTGAAATACCCTACTTAGAAAGTGTTTTGTCTGTGATGGCAAAATACATTTTACATTGCTACTCCAGTTGCTACTTTTGTATCTGTATTGATAAAATTGAAACAGCAAATGCACCACTAACAACTAATGCTACTTAGTAAATAAATATAGCAAGAGAATATCCAAGAGATAATTTTAGATTGCTGATATTTAGATTGCTAATTTTTTATACATTATCATGCTCTAAATTATTGATCACTATGTAAACACACTAAAAGCAACTTTTTCCTAGTAATAATTATTTCAAGTAAATAAGTCAAAGCCCAGGTATACTTAAGCAAATGTAATATTTATGCATTATATTTGTATACCACACTTCAACCAAAGTTCTCAGAATACATAGAGAATATCTATTACAACTTAATCCTAACTGGCTAATCATTGAATGCTTACTGTGTTAAACAGCTTCTCCATGCCTTGGAGAAACTCCATGTTCAGCTGTGGTATCTCCTGATGGAGATTTCCTGTTTTCTGCGTACTCATCTCCTAGTCTTTATTCTATTAATGGAAAATAATTGGGACATCATGTGGCGCTGCCCGAATTTTTCAGGTGGCAATTGAAGACAATGAGTATGTGGTTGCTGTATTTGTATGATTGCAATAATCATCTTCTTGTGATTGTAGTATTCATAATGTAGCTACAACCACTAAAGCACTTTTAAGTATAAAGAAGCAGTGATTATTTCTGGTAGGCTGAGCAACCACAACAAAAAGTGAACAAAGCATTCTTGGAAAATAGTGTAAAAAATTTCATACATTTTACAGTAAAAAAGAAAGATCTACGTTTGAATTTTTGCAGTAATTCTACAAAGCACTAATCTTGCTTAAATAACAGCAGTGCTATTGTTGTTTTGAAGCAAATGCAGTGTCATTCTAAACCATCAGTACCACATTTGTCATTTTTAGTATTCTAGTTTTTGATACAGTAAGAACTAAAATTAAGTTTTCTTATCATGAAGCTGCTGAGAGAGAATATAACCAAATGTCTCTTTTGGTATTTCTGATACATGTGTTCCTTCTCTATTTCTATAGGAGTAAATCAAGGGAGTGTAACATTTTTGGTATTGGCATATAGTTGGTGATAATATGACACACTAGTTGTTGGCACACTTCTTAAATGTAAAAATTAATACTGTAAGTGGGAACAGCAGCAGTAGCAATTTGGGTATGGTAATCTTAACTTGTTACCTATAGTGTTGAAGTAGGATTTGTAATGGGAAGTCTCTCTCAAAAAACAGCAATGTAGTTAGGACTATTTATGTATTAATTATTTCTATCTTGCTTTTCTATGGATCATGCCTAAGGCAGCTGCCAACAACTGGTACAAAAACATGAGTAAAACTATCATATATTTTAGAACTAAATACATTAAAGAAGTGAAATAAAATATAATGAAAGAGCAGAACAAATAATGACAATAACATACCAGAGAGAATGGAAAGGAGAGAAAAAACTGTCTGTTATTAGCATGCTGATGGTACAACATTTAAATCTCCAAACAGCCTCACCCAGTGATTTTGTGCAGATGTTGAAAAGTATAGAGGACAAGATGGAACACTGAGTTACCATAGTCTAATTGCAAGCAGCAATTTTCAGCACTGTATTCTGGAACAGACCCTCCAGAAAAGACTGGGACCACTATTAAAACAATGTCTCCAAGTCCCATCCTGACCAGGCTATGCAGATGGATACCATGTCACTGCATGGATGTAGAAATACCTCATCCAGGAAACCTGGAGTTGAGAAGTCATCACATGCTCAGACACCTTAACCAGGAATGGAATGTTGGAGACTGGCTGGAAATGATCCAACAAGCTGGTGGCTCAATGAGAGTTTCCCCCAGAAAAGTTTTACTACCACTTCCTTAAGACCTTATTGGACCATACAAGAAAGACATTTACCACTCTTCAGACCTACTTGGCTAGTTTTAATCTGGCAATCTTAATAAATTGTATGTATGTGGTAGGCTCTAGCCTTCAAAGAATCTTGTCCATGTCCTCAGGTTCTACAAAATGAAAAATATCCATAACAGTTGGGCAAGCAGTTATTTAAAGGTGCATCCTGCAGTACATACTAAGCCTGCAGCATTTAAGTTGGAGCAGGTCCAAGCAACTTTTAACTGAAGTGTCACAGGTGTCACCTAGTGGTCATAACTATTACTAACCTATTGCAGCAAAAAGAAAAAAGACACATTTAATTATGTAACTGTTTCTAGAATTGAATTAATATTGATAGAGTATCCCTAGTGTTACAGCTATTTTCAAGTTGCTGTGAAAATAAGGAAAGGAACCTATTTTGAGCTGAAAAGTTTTTGCAGCAAGTTCTCCAACAGGCAACACACAAAAGGGCCTTCAGAACAGAGTATGATACGATTAAGTTAGGGTTGTTTATCTTGTAAAACATGTCAGAGGTGGTGAATTCAAGGTGGTTGTTCTCAGTAAATATACTGAGAACATCTGAGAACTGAAGGTTGAGAGAGGTTGGTATAGAGCAGGCATCCCCAAACTTGGCCCTCCAGATGTTTTGAGACTACAATTCCCATCATCCCTGACCACTGGTCCTGTTAGCTAGGGATGATGGGAGTTGTAGTCCCAAAACAGATGGAGGGCCAAGTTTGGGGATGCCTGGTATAGAGAGTTCAAAAACTGAAACTATACAAGAGTTTCAAGTTTCTCCTTGGGTCTGTTTATTTGGTTTTCTAACTTTGGAAATATTGGGAATGTCAGGTCTCAAGTGTGGTCTTTTTGTTTTGCTGAAGGTGTTCCTTGGAGGCTCAAGGAATGTGAATGAGGAGCACTTTCAAGACAAGTCTCGTCTGCACTAAAGAATTGCTCCTAATTGGAGCAGTGGGGCTACTTTAGTTTTACCATAGTAATAATGTTTGGCATTTGCCCCCTGTCTTTGCTTATTTTGTCCATCAGTGTTGTGTATTCGTTAACCTTTTGACACACTACTGCAGTTTATGTTGCAGCATATTTTATGATACCTATAGGACCACATTTAGAATTGTACACTAGGAAATGATGATAGGCGAGGTCATATTAGTTACCTCTTTTCACATTGAATGGCTTATTGTAGTAACTAGATTAGAATGTATGTTTGTTGCACTTTGGTGTGAGCAGAACATATTTTGAACACACACTGCTGGAACTGCAGAGGTGCTGGAATAATGTGTTTCTTTGGAGTTGACATGGGTTTAGATATTTTAAGTGTTTTTTTATACCTGCAGGATTACTTTATTTGCAAAGATATTAAAGGCAGAAAAAGTAAAAAAAAATTCTATTGTAAACAAACATGTCCTGTTTCTTTTGGGCTTTTATTGAATGTGCTCATATACAAAATGGCTGAAGACCAAAATATGCTTTTTTAAAAAAGCCAACTTCCACTGTTAATTAATTTAGAATCAATGTTTTCTGAAGTGATAGCTGAGCAACTATTTTAAAAATATGTTAATGGTTTTGAGCAAGAAACACTAGCATTGGAAGGGTAAAGGGTCAGCATATATTTAAAGCATTTTATCTGAGCTGAAAAGACTACCTAAACTTCTGTAAGCTAAATGACAAAGAAGTCTGCTCTCAGACTTGTAATCTAAAAGAAAAGTCATGTAAAGGGAAATAAGCTAACACAAACATATATTTTTAAAGGTACAAAGTTCTTGTAACAACAAATTTGAATAGAAGCAGAGCAGGAAGATGTTCTTTTCCCCATCTCTCGCTTGGCTATAGCCTGATGGAATGGCACATTTATTTCCAGACAGATACTTGTAAAGAGAGGTATACAGTGGTACCTTGGTTTGCATACATCTTGGTTTGCATACATTTTGGATTACAAACACTCAAACCCAGAAGTGCGAGTCCCGGTTTGTAACCTTTTTTTTTGGGATTACAACCCATTTTTTTGGATTACGAACATTTATTTTTGGAGGCCCCATTGGCGAAAGCGCACCTTGGGTTACAACCTGTTTTGGTTTACAAATGGACCTCCAGAACTGATTATGGTTGTAGACCAAGGTACCACTGTTGTCCTCTCCCTTCCCCTTTCTAAGTTTTTCACAAATGTGCACATGGTTTACTATTGTCCTGCACCTTCCTGTTCAAACATTCACACATTTAAAGCACATGAAATGTCAGGAAGCTTATGTTTATATAACTATTGATTGTATAAATACAAATAAGTTAAATTCGGATTTTTCTGGTGAAGGTTGTCCAATGGAAAGAGTCATCTGCCCCAGAAATATAATTAATGATGCTTATCTATGTACCATTGCAGCTAATGCAAGTTTCTTTCCCAATGCAAGTATCGGATGTGGTGTAGGGTGTCTGATATATTTCTGGACAAAGGGTTGATTCTCCCCATAACCCACCCATTGTATTAAACAAGCAACTATACATTTACTAACTGCATCTAGTTTGGTCCTAATTAAAGTACAGTACATTAGAGTACATTAAAGTACATCTAAGTTGAGACAACTGCACTTGCTTGAGGGGGATATATGTAGCTCTGGTTTCAAATGCTTATTATGTACTGAATGAGAGAAGTAATCTTAAATTAATATTAGGTGGGCTGTATCAAATGCTGGTGGGGGCTGGTTGGTCATGTTTGATCATCATATTTATTTTAAAATACAAATTTGTTTTGAAACCAAACCTGTCTTTCTTGCCTACATTTCAGTCAGAACTAAGACATGGTCCGTTTTACTATATGAAGCAGCCACTCACCACAGACCCTGTTGATGTTGTACCGCAGGATGGACGGAATGATTTCTATTGCTGGGTTTGTCATCGGGAAGGCCAAGTCCTCTGCTGTGAACTCTGCCCTCGGGTTTATCATGCTAAGTGTCTGAAACTGACAGCGGAGCCAGAGGGGGATTGGTTTTGCCCAGAATGTGAGGTTAGTCTATCTGAGGTGAATATGTGTCTCATTGCTACTGGTTTTCACCTCTCAGAACCATGTTTTTTCTTTCCAGTGTGACTTCCTGGTCACTTTTTGGAAAGGCAGAGAAGCAATGCAAATTTGCATCCAAAACAAGGCTTTTGCCAATATTTACCATTCTGTTTGTTTTTCTTTGATTAATGTTTCCCCTCATCCTTATCACCTACATCCTCTGTGCTCGTGTCTCGTACCACTGTATGGGGATGGCAGCGGCATTTGTGTCCATTTGTGCCTCCCGAGGGACACTTAGCATGTTGTGGTGAAAGCGGTTTATGTTTGATATCTTCCTTGCATCACTTTGGTGTGTGCCAGGCCAGTTGTATGATTCCTTTCTGCCTTATTCTTTCCCTGCTGGGAAGGATTAGCCTTCCCTACCTGTTTTCTGCATTCAACTACTTACTGGGGCAGTGTAAAAAAAAAAACTTCACAGGGAAGCAGGTTCCAGACCACCAGCATGAAGTATGAATGGGGATTTAGTCAGTGCCTCTGAGATCTTTATACTAATAGAGAGAGAGGAAAAAAACTTGGCAAAGTAATACAGGATAGATACGAGCAATCATTCTAGGTATAGCAAGACTGCTAGCCTCGCACACCAACTGGTAGATGCCTCAGTATAATGAAAAATGGTATACTTCATTTAGAAAGAGCGTAATCAAAGTCCTCTACATTTGGAAGCATTTTCAGCTTTATTTGTTGGGGGGAAATTAGAGGGCCTGAGTAGGTTATTCAGAGTGATTATTGCCACTCACACAGATTCCATTATCCTCTATGGCACCATGTTTCTTTCCTGTTAACCATGATTCTCTGGTTCACAATCTTCCTTCCTGTCCAAGACAAGTGGTGCAAAATCCTAAGCTCCTTGGGCACCATGGTAGAAATATGGAAGATTTGGGCAAGTGCCCAGCCACATTTAACTTCAGGATTCATAATTCATTAATATTTGGGGGGGGGGGTCAGTCAGAAACTGCCAGCAAAACCGGCCTGTCTTCATCTTCCCCCATCACCAACGTGAATCTTTTTAGGGTACCATTTCTGAACCGATAGGACATTTTCATGAACACAGGACAGTTGCACCACTTAAGGGAAAATTAATTATCAACATCCATGTCTGCATGTGGCATTAATCTTCATGTTCCACGATGATGAAGGGGTGGTGGGGTACTTACCTGCACACATTTTGCAATTTTTTCAGTATTTTCAATCTTCACTTTTAGAAAATTACTGTAGCGGAATGCATAGAAACACAGAGTAAAGCTATGACAATGCTCACTATTGAACAGCTATCCTACTTGCTCAAGTTTGCACTACAGAAAATGAAACAGCCAGGGGTAAGAATAATACGTGTTACTATTTCATTCCATTGGATATTGTCTGTTTATGTTCAGCTTTTAGATTTCTGACTGCATGTAAAGCTCCCTAGAGTTTTCTTACCCTATCTAATGTATGGTGGAAAAAATTGGTTTCCTGCCACCATTTGGGGGGGGGGGAGAGACGGAATTTACTCTTAAGACCGGCAGACTGCCATCTATAATTTCACGACAGATGTTTGTTCACAAGATGTTGGCTTTTGTCTAATTTGCACAATCACATTTGAATAAATCTTTAGCCCATTATGTAAAAGAGTTTAGATGATTTGATATCTACAAATTTAAAAGAGTAAAAAAACAATAGTTCTGAAGTGAAAGGCAAGCTTTCTTTGTTTTGGATTTCTGTATTTTAGAATTTCTGTTTTGTTGGAAGCCGCCCAGAGTGGCTGGGGGAACCCGGCCAGATGGGCGGGGTATAAATAATAAATTATTATTATTATTATTATTATTATTATTATTATTATTATTATTATTATTATTTATCTCTGTGTCATGGCATGTATAATTTTAAAGGTGGTATTTCCCCATTTCTCTCACTGGAGGCACTTGGTTGTATCCAACTGAGTTATGCTCAGAGTACACCCATTGAAATCAATGGGCTTAAGTTAGTCAATTTATTTCTGTTCAGAGCATGATTGAATTGGACACAACCCAATGGTTCTAAAATATCCTTGCTAAATAATATTAGATAATGTGCCATCAGCTTGTTAGACCAACTTTTTACTTTGACAAAAGTTTTAATTGATTAGTTGAAACCAATTTTAATACAATAAATGTTGCAGTCCTGACTCTATTTTTGTTTTTATTCAAACAGACAGAGCCATTTCAAAAGCCAGTTTCACTTGATCAGCATCCAGATTATGCAGAATACATATTTCATCCAATGGACCTTTGTACATTAGAAAAGGTTGGTTGATAGCAAGAAGAAGAATCCTATTTAATTCTACTAGATTGTTGTTACTGTGTTCATAACTATATGTACAGCATTGTCTCATTCTAAAATCAATGCAGTTTCCCCTCTAGATGATGAGCAAGCTTGTCCAATAGCTATACTGGAAATATTGGCCTTTATTATCCTTTGTGTTAGTATTAGTATTATTTATTTATTTATTTGCCCGCCCACCCTCAACCATAAGGTCCCAGGACAGGTTATAGCAATTTCAAACATTAATATTAAATCACAGCTTAAATATTAAAAACAAAAACAAAGATGATGGGCTAATGCTGCCAATTTCTTCAAAAGTCCAAAATAAAACAAGCAGCACGCAAAGGCACCAAATTCAATCCAGTTTCAATCAAGTATTATTAATCCAAAGAGAAAACAATAAGAGAACCATATACAAGTGCTGACACAAGAGCCAAAATCAAACGTTAAACAGATAGCATGTACAAATTAAAGGCAAACCAGTCTTTATAGTCTTTGAGGCTATCTAGCGGTCAGCAAGTGGCAGCAGGTCGAACGAGGTGTCAATGGTAGTAAGACAGGCTGCCGGCGTTTTTTTGCCTGTTTCGCCCATATGACGGGCTTCTTCAGTAGTTCTCCTTGTACTTTTATGTTTAGTGCATTCACTGGTGGTATAAACCAGGTCTTATTAGTATTCGAATTATGTATATTAGTGTCTTAATTCGAATACTAATAAGACCTGGTTTATACCACCAGTGAATGCACTAAACATAAAAGTACAAGGAGAACTACTGAAGAAGCCCGTCATATGGGCGAAACAGGCAAAAAAACGCCGGCAGCCTGTCTTACTACCATTGACACCTCGTTCGACCTGCTGCCACTTGCTGACCGCTAGATAGCCTCAAAGACTATAAAGACTGGTTTGCCTTTAATTTGTACATGCTATCTGTTTAACGTTTGATTTTGGCTCTTGTGTCAGCACTTGTATATGGTTCTCTTATTGTTTTCTCTTTGGATTAATAATACTTGATTGAAACTGGATTGAATTTGGTAAATATTAAAAACAGCTTAAAACAACTTAAAATTACAAAAAGGTGGGTCTTGGTGTTGCTGCTGTGGTAACTTTTCTCTATTATTTTATCTCTTTGTCATCAATAACTATTTTCTTTAGAACACAACAAACCTGTTTTTCCCTCTTTTTACATGGATGAAAATTGGCATCACAATAATTTTTAAAAAGAGGGTTTTTTGCTCCCATCTTATGGGATTTCTTTCTTTGTGTTACAACTTTTATCCTGTATTATATGTATACCATTTAGAGGTTTAGTGAACAAACAGTATATAAATCCTTTTAAATAAATAAATATATTCAGTTATAACTAGTATTTCCCACAGTCTATAACAGCCATGCTCTTTCTAGATGTATTCTCGCATGACAGCAAGCCATGATTAATGGTTTGTTATGAATGCATAGATAGCTCTTTCTTCACCCTGCCTTGCTAGTATTTGAGTGCAACAACCACAATTTTTGTCTTAGTATTTATGTCTGAACCAGGGGCAGTGGTTTGTTTCACTCCCAACAGCTATGATTGCAATTGTTCCACTCCAATTTGTAGGTAATGCCAATCCAGGCACTGTGGTTTTTGCTCCCATACGCTAGTAAGGAGGAGTGAGGCAGGAGTGAACAGCTTGTCCATGGTAAACTGTTATCATTGTTTGTTTGTTTGTTTGTTTATCCGTATTAACCATGGCTTACCTTACTGTGACACATGGATGCAACTTCTTACATTTGTGTCAAGTTAGTTCAATGTTGATTATGTCAACTAAGTTCTTGACTATGAACAAACTAAAACACTTTCAACAGCAATCTCACTTTTGGCAAAATCTAATTAGACACAGCTTTTCATTAATATGTATGGAATAAAAATAAAAAAATAAAATCTGTATGGAATAAAATGTGAACTTAGTTTCTGGATTTAGAAATTATTTTTCAATACATTTTTTAATATTTTCTTTTGCAGAATGTTAAAAAGAAGATGTATGGATGCACAGAAGCTTTTTTGGCTGATGCCAAATGGATTTTGCACAATTGCATTATTTACAATGGGGGTAAGTATGTGTAAGATGATAAATTGTATCATTTGATCATGAGGCCACATTATGGTAATGCCGCAACAAATGGCAGGCGAAGCATCCATACATAAGAACTTGAAATCTAAATAAGTGAAGAGCTTTAAACACCAAAAAAGAAGAGATTTCAAATGGATTTTTTCATACTCACCTGACTTAAAATATATGTTAAGTTGGCTTGCTTTGTATGAGGCTAGGTTGAAAAATGTGCTTCTGAAATGCAGAATGTTTACTCTAAAAGGGACTGGCACCAAATAATTACTATTTAAAGAGAGGATTCTTTCCAAAATGTTGTGGCCATGTTATGCCTGTTAGTTTTCAATATACCAATTGTCAGGGACTGTTTTAGCAGTGAACATTCCCTGACAATCGCAGAAGAGAGGCACCATGGCTCAGGCAACATCCTAGAGCCCTTACTGCAACCTGAGACAGGATATCAGGGGGAGGGATCCGGGGAAGTGTCCAGCGGGGAGATGCCTCGCCCTTTTAAGTTCATGCCTGACTTGAGACATTCCAAAGCACGCAGGCGCAAAGGGACGAGGGCAGGAATCCCATGCTTATTATGCTGGGGGAGGAGCAGACAACAGGCATTGGGAGAATCTTCGTCAGACTGATCGGACATGTATTCTCGATACTGAATCACACTGTAAATGTCAGGCAAAATAAAAGTCTTAAAGACAGAATGGCTGTGGTGCTAGTTTCTCAGAAGTAGCCAAACAAGGACTGTGACACCAATAATTTTCCTTTAATAAATGTTTCAAATACCAACCAGTAGAAATATTTATTATAGATTGGTAGTACAAATAACGTGTTTACAATGGAGATTTTATTAGACATCTCTGCATATCTGTTTCCTCAGGAAATCACAAATTAACACAAACAGCAAAAGTCATAATCAAAATCTGTGAGCATGAGGTATGTATTACCTAGTTAGTTTTCATACTGTATTAATTTAAACATTAAAAATATCAATGTTGACTATGACTGCCATCTATAAAATGAGCTAGATCTTCATTCTTTACTGCACTGAGAGATCTGCTTATCGGGGAGTAAGCCCCATTGAACTCTGTGTGATTTACCTTTGAGTAGGCATGTATAGGGTTGCACTTAACATCAAGAATACAGTAGAGGCCAAATTCCTTTCATAGCTAAACTGGCTGCGCAGAAGTCTGATTTTAAACTCTCTGTGTGTGTTTGGTATATCTTTGCACGATAAGAATGACATACACACAGAATTTGGCTTCTAAAGCACATTACTCTCCTTCTGTGCCTCCCTGCCTCCACATTGCAGAAATGTGGAATTTAGAGCAAGAAGCACCAATTTCATCAACTCCATTCTTTTTGCATGGTAGAGCTGTTGCAATTTGTATACAAATAGCTGAAGTAGCTGGAGAACCATGGCTTGTCAGATGGCAAGATTCCATTATACTATGGAAGGCTAAAACATTGATTTATTTATGTTGAATATATTCTTGTTATATTAAACAGCACAGCTACTGAGGAAGCAATGATAATAGTCCAATTCTATATATATTTTCACTGTAGTAAGTTGATACTTGTTCTCACTTTAATGGGTATACCGGTAGGATTGCAGCCTTAGTATGCTTAAATTTCAGAATTCACAGACTGGCAAAATGTATTATTCTCTGCAGTAGAAAATTATCAATGACTGCTCATCTTACTCTGGATTACTTCTAATAGAACAGTTGGAATAATTAAAATTGAATAACACACTCCCAACTCCTACAGTAGCTGATGTTTCTCTTTACAGATGAATGAAATCGAAGTATGTCCAGAATGTTATTTAGCTGCTTGCCAAAAACGAGAAAATTGGTTTTGTGAGCCTTGTGTAAGTAATTCCCCCCCCAGTACACACTTAATCCAGTTTAAGTTTGGAATTATTCTTTTGCTTCTTACTTTAAATCTGTAAGTAACCTAGAGAAATCTACTCCAGTTTATAAGTATGCATTTTAAGCTACATTTGATGTGTAAATCCAAAAGTTGAATTTGTTCATAGTCCTCCTGCTTCTTGGCAGATCCAAGCACTCCAGCCTTTCAGGGAAAACAGGAATTTTGCTAAAACATTCAATCCTTAAACTCAGTCTTTAGTTTTGCACTTGTTCCTGTTTTAATTTATGTGAATTAAATGTCAAATATTTGGTTTGATTGTCAATGTGCAAACTACTTCAGCAGCTAACAGAAACTTAATGTAGTGGCCAAGAGTACAAACATAGTTCAAATTCTCAGCCACTGTCTCTTGTCTCACCTTGGTAAGCAAGCAACCGAGGATCAAAAACAGTCATAGAGGAAAAGTATTTGGGTTCCTAACACATTTTGAGATAGGGCATTTCTTTCAATACATATCTGCTTAGGTGAACTGAAAGAAATTTTGCCAACCATTGAAATAAATTCATTTATTAAAGATGTTTTCTTTAAATGCACTGGGAAACAAGTAAAGGCCTCAGTTCTACGTCACATAGTCTGAAATAAAGAATGGTTCACTGTACCCTCATTCACATGTTACTCAAGTCAAACCTTGACAGCACAAGCAAGCAGGCTCCTGAAACAGAGATCATACCTCCTTTGCTCCTCTCCAGTCATTTTGCTGTTGTCTGGAGCTAAGCCATGGCTTTGTTCGGCATCTTGTCTGAATTTAGACTTATGGTTTAATGCTCTCCATACAAACCACAAGCATTGTTTGTCCTGTTTTTCTGGAGATTCAGCAAACCCCATTCTAAGCATCTTCCAGAAGTGACGCAAAACTTTCAATTTTGGGTGAGTTTTGCTAGACATAGAAATATAATAATTTATAGGGCAAGCCTTCTCAATTCCCCTTGATCACTATCTCACTACCACTACAAACAGGACTGAGATTTCAAGGGAAGGCAAGACAAGCATTTCTCTTCATAACATACAAAGAATGGGAAAACTTAAAGCTATGCAATTATCTGGACAAACACTTTCCTTTCTGCATAAGGAAGGTACATTCCAATATCTGAAATATGCAATCCATATCATAATTTAAAGTATTGTCTTGCATGCCAGTAATTAGAAAGTACTACATGGCTTTAAATAGTTTCTCATTGTGTGGTCTCTCTGCACTTTCCTCTAGAGCAATCCACACCCGTTGGTCTGGGCTAAGCTCAAAGGTTTCCCATTCTGGCCTGCTAAAGCACTGAGGGATAAAGATGGTCAAGTTGATGCTCGTTTCTTTGGTCAGCATGACAGGTGGGAGTTCAGTCAAAAGGTGGTTGAATGGTTCAATGACTCTTCTTTTTTAAATATATATCTATTACCACACAGTGGTTGCTATTGCATAGTTCACATGTTATTATTCTGCTTTGTAGTGCTTCATATTAGTAGCATGTATAGTACATACTTTCCATTTCCCCATTAATTATCATATTTTTATATCTCGTACCAACTAGTTGCCACAATGGCAATGCAAGCTTACTAAACATATCTGGAATAGATAAAGTTAACCAGTATGTTGTTTTTGTATACACAACATTGAGGCAATGTTTTACTCCAGTTGCATTTACTCTCTGGGACATTATAAAGCCTAGAATATGTTAAATTTTGTGGCAGGGGTAACTGATCATCATTAGATCAAACTATGTTTTTATGCCTTATACACATTAAGTAGTTACTCTAATATTTTAGCATCACTGTAATGTTGTTAATTGAGGGAGTCACAAAAAAGCAACTTTGTAACATATAAACCTGAAAGTCAAATATGTTGATGTTCCATAAGAATTTGTGTGATGTGGGGGCTCAGCCTTCCTTTCCCCTTGAAACAATGTAGGAGCATAAAATTGATGGTGTGTGAATGGTGGAAGCAGCTCCTAAGCTGAGTGCTGCAGCATTACAGAGCAAAGTTTCAAGGATGGCTATATACCCCTAAAATTGAAAAGACGGGTAGGTATACATGTTACATTGAGGAGAGTTACTTTTCCCCATTGCTGTCATTGAACTTGGGTGGGGACCCTGGCTTCCCTGACGACAAATTTTTCATCCACCAACTATTTATCATGCTCTATACCTGCAGAAATGCTTTGTGTATGTGCTACTCTCTCAGAAGGGGTTATGGCAACATTCTTTCAAAAAAGGAAGTAATACTATTAGTATTTTACTGTGTACCTGGGGAATCCCCTTACCCCCACCCCACAAAGCATGCAGGAATTCCTACACTTCCTGTAGTTGGCCTGCTCTCACTGCCCTTTTGGTTACCATGGCGCCACAAAGTTTGCCAGTCAAAGAACTGATTGTGTGATAGTGTGGTATTCATGGTCTGTCATATGAACAGGTCTTAACAATCTAGTCCTAAGACAACGCCACATAAGTGCTTGTTATGAGGTGTTTAATAAGTATATTAGTGCAGCATTGCAAAATACATGCCAACACTACAGGAAAATTACAGCCTGCTGGATAATAATTTCCTGGTTAATTGTGACTGAAAGTTCATCCAGGAGGTGTTTTGAATGGCTCAGTGTCCCCTTTTTGATTCTGTCAATGTTGAATTTACTTAATCAAATTGTTTTGAAAGCAAAACACACACCTGGAATGGTTTTGTCTAAACTGCAGTATGTATTGCATAGATTTGAAGGATCCTTAAGTTTGTCCTAAATGAAGGTTTCAATCTCAAACAGGCATAATTTTATGAAATTCATTCATAGTTTTGTTATTCAGATTCTAAACATACTTGAAAGTAAGACTTAGACACAATCTACATGAAATTTAATGTCATGTTCCCCCATTATTTTACTGTCTTATATGCAGGGCCTGGGTTCCAGTAAATAATTGCTACCTCATGTCTAAAGAAATTCCTTTTTCCGTGAAAAAGACTAAAAGCATATTCAACAGTGCAATGCAAGAGATGGAGGTTTATGTGGAGAACATCCGCAGAAAGTTTGGAGTATTTAATTATGCACCTTTCCGGACACCATATACTCCCAACAACCAATACCAAATGTTGTTAGACCCTTCAAATCCTGGTGCTGGAACTGCTAAGACTGACAAACAAGAGAAAATTAAACTTAACTTTGATATGACAGCATCACCCAAGATTTTAATGAGCAAACCAATGCTGAGTACCAGTACTGGGCGAAGGATTTCCTTAACAGACATGCCACGTTCCCCAATGAGTACAAATTCATCTGTTCATACGGGATCCGATGTTGAACAGGATGCAGAGAAAAAGGCAACCTCCAGTCACTTTAGCGCAAGTGAAGAGTCCATGGACTTTATTGATAAGAATACAGGTAAGGAGGGCAGAAAAAAAGATGCTGCTTCAATGGCTATATTCAAACTTTATCATCAGGCAGAACAAGGAAGGTCAGAAAACTGGAAGGAAATAATCTGATGTTCATTATAAAAATACTTGTAGGAGGTATTGTTGGACTCAGGTGCAGCTCTGCTCCTAAGCATCTGCACAACTACCTTGGGAACAATTAAAAGATTGGGTCAGAGTCAGGAAGGTTGTTGCCCATGCTAATAGCAGAGGATTTGTGTTAACTTCAAGGTGGGCCAAAGGCACCTGGGAAGAGAATCATTTAGGAAAGAACCCAGAGCAATTGTTCAACAAAGGATGTCAGGTCAGACTGCCGTTGCACTGGAGAACTAAGAACCAGGGAGGTGGAGCATGATCTGAGCATCTGGATCAGTAGGAATAGGTAGAAATGTGTTTCTGATACTTCAGTGTGTTGATGGGCTGCAAAGATGGATGTATTGTTTGGTCCAGAGGGTCAGGTTTTCATACTACCTTCTCTAGGTGCAATGGGGAATATGATGTCTTGGTGTCTCCTTGGATAGGAGCTATTGTTTAAAGTTATTGAAAGTGTCATTGCAAGGAACACGTCAGTGGGACTGGGTAACTTTGGGAGGGGGTGTCTGCCCCAGTATCAGCAGTGGTTTGCAAGGAAGGCACCTACAATTCACAGAATACAGAATTTGGAAAGGTAGTGCAGAGTGACAAGTTAGGGACTAGAATACAAAGACCATTTTGCCATGGTGTTCTTTTATTTTTAGCAAGCTTTTTAAAATCTCCAATAGAATTTAGCTTCACATGCTTACCATTAAGAGGCAAGGAAGCAACAATATCTAGCACAATAAGCTAAAAAAATATTGCAAAAATAGATTATGTATAATGCAAGTTGTTTACAGAGTCTTCATTTCCCCCTCCCCCCAGGCTATTTACGTGTAGTGTCAGCACAGTATTTTACAAAAAAGCTTTATTAGATCCAGTGTTGGTATCCTAATTTGTTCATTCATGAATGTCTTCTCTCTTCATTAGGCATGGCTGAATTCTCTATTTGTTTCTTATGTTAATAACATCAGGAAGTTTTCTTAACATTTACTATTGTGCTAGGCTCTTGCATATTTGCTTAATTCTTTGCGAGAGTGACTGCTTTCCATTTTTTAAATATTACACAACTTCTTTTCATTTGAACATATAATATGAATAATCTTGCTCTGCATTTAGAATTGGAATTGGAGGAGAATCAGATAATTTTTGAAGTTTATGATCATCTTCCTTTTTGGAATGTAGACCAAGTACCCAGTAATCTCTAATCTGCTGTCACCACATACCAAGTTACAGAGAGCAATAGGAATCTTCCTTTATTTGCTTAATTGTGCACATCAAAGTAAGCCTATGGGGAAAATGTATTATTTCTAGAATCGACCTAGACCAGAACACAGATAAATTTAAGAACCAGTAAACTTTATAAAATAAACAAGAAAAAATAGTTACTTAGTTATGAATAACAAGTATTATTTCTAAGTCCCTTTTTCAACATCTACCCTAACTGCCAGCCTCTCACCTATGCCTTTCCTCTCTGATCTTACCTGCTCACCATAGTCTCTTAACTGTCCTTTCTTAGAACTCCCTTCACTTGTAACTCACTCGGATTCCTGCCAGTACTCATCTTTCCACTCATTACTCTATTACAGAAACACTCTGAATTTGAGACCTTTACCTGGGGAGCAAATTGTCTTGGACCTGGTATTATGCAGTGTATTGGTGGCATGCATTTTCAAACATAAGGGCACACCTGGTTTTTAATTTGATGCATATATTAGGTATGCTATGATGAACTGGACAAAATGGAATTTTGAGCCTGAATGTGCCATTATTTGTTCTGGTAATGATATCTGGGTTCTGGAAAGGCATATTTTAGGCAGCAGTCCAAACCTCCATAGCTCTAGGGTGAGGAGGCATCCCTCTACTTGCTTCTGATGGCTCAACCAGTCTCCTGATAGAGGGACACTTGGGCTATTCTGCTAGTGCAAATCTCCCCCTTCTTGCCACCAAATGGGAGGGCACAGGGGTTGGACCTGATCTGTTGCCCTCCCCACCTTCTGCCACCATTGTAAGTGGGTGGGTTGCAGATACGGTGGTAGCTCTAGAGAGCTGCAGCAGCAGGTTTGGGTTGCAGTCTTAATGCTTTAAAACAGTCTCTTGCTCTATGTGAGGTTTATGAAATATATGCCTGAAGGAAATTTGGGTTTGCCCCCAATTTTCAAGTTCCATGGACATAAAGTTCCCGCTAACTCATCCTCACTATTTCATATAAAGGCAAGAAAACTGGTACAGATATTTCTATTGATGTGTATTCAGGACTGTGACCTGAAAGAATACAAACTTGGACCTGCAACACAATGCAACATTTTGTCCTTCCACATAAAAGAAGCTCCTGCTCGGGTTCCAGCCAGCCATTCTCTCCAAACAAGGCATTTCCCCCTCCTCTCCCAGCCCATTGTTTCCTTTTCCTTTTTCAGATGTCATTCCTTATTCTATAACTACTAAGCATGCTCAGTCCTCATTGGACTATTCATTTTGTTGCCACTTTAGTTTGCTTTTTTATTTTTAATGTACTTCTTCAGACCATGGCATTCTTCCAAGCATGCTGATATCTCCTTGTTTCTCAGTGACCCTGTTTTGGCTACAGTCTTGTTGCTATTCACCACCTGAGTTTGCTATTAGAAGAAGTGATGACATGAAGCATCTTAAATTTGAAGGCTAAATAGTATAATGAAAGATTTCTCTGCTTTGCAAATATTAATCTAGGGCTCTTTGGCTTAACTTGCTGGCAAAAGAGCATGTTAGAATTTGATAAATGCTTGTTTGCAAGACATTCAATTTAAACTATCTTAATAAGTAAGTAAGTAAGCAAGCAAGCAAGCTGTTAAACCTGTAGAGGAGCTCAGTCATGTTTCAAAATAGTTCGTATTGATTTAGCAAGTTGGAACAGTGTCTTGAGAATAATATGGTATAGGAAATCCACACACAGGTGAAATTTACCAGAATCTAAGGTGGGTAGAGATAAATGGGGAAGTAGTCCTAAAACTGGGTATTTCCAAAGTGAGAGCTTGCAAGTTGATAGTATCTGAAAGTATTCCTAACTAATTAGTTTTCTGTGTTAATCAACACATCATTGGTATAATTAATCTTCTTACTTGACATAATAAAAGAGAATTTTACTCTCAGTTGAAATTGTTTAAATAAATTCACAATTTTTGCACTCTTTTTATTCCAGTGCAGCTACTTAATAAGGGCCCTCATATTTTCTAACACTTATGCTGTGGAAGGATTAGGGATGAATCAAGCAGCCTACTGATTTCCTGTTCATTTCATTTTCATTGGCACTCCTGTCTTGTCCTCCTGACTTTTCTGAAAGAACATGCAATGTCTGCGTTTAATTGGTACACATTTTGTATAAAATAAACTTTTTCCAGTGTATTTTGTCATAAAATGGATTTTTAATGTAAAATACTGATGTTTGTGCTCTTTGCACACCTAATCTGCAATGAAAAATCCAGTAAGTGCAAACCACAACCAGGGTGGGCTGGGGGTGGGTGGGTTCCTGTTCAAAGCAAAAATGCTACAAATCCCACAGAGTAGACCCAAGACTTTGGTCATACCTGAATAAGGGGTTTCAGTCATATTTTGAAATGACAATTATGTCAATTGTCTACTTTGTCAGCTTCTCCAGCACCAACAAGGACCGGCCAAGCAGGGAGCTTATCTGGCAGCCCCAAACCTTTCTCTCCTCAAGTCTCAACGCCTGCTAAACAAGAAAGAACATCCACTCCAGGAAGCATTCTGAATCTTAATCTTGGTGAGTTAAAATTGACAGTACTGTACCAACTTTCATTTTATCAATGCTATTTGATATAAGTATGAGAAGTTCCAAGTTGATTCTCTGAGTGCAGAATCATAAATGTGGACAGGTACACTTTCTGTTTCCTGATTGAAACAATTTCATTTAATTTAAGGATATTTTAAATGCTTTTGAAATATCTGGGAAAGTACATAGTTAAGCAGATACAGGATTCTGAGAACTAAATGATATTTGCTTACCTGCTCTACTCCAAAAACCATAGTTCCTTATTCTTGTATAAAACTAAATATTTCTGACAAAATCCTCTGGTCCTTGGATAGCATGAACATATAGGTCAGGCATGTCAAACCTGCGGCCCTCCAGATGTTTTGGCCTACAACTCCCATGATCCCTAGCTAGCAGGACCAGTGGTTGGGGAAGATGGGAATTGTAGTCCAAAACATCTGGAGGGGCCGCAGGTTTGACATGCCTGATATAGGTGATACCAGTGATTTTCCCAATCAGCCTGAGTTCAGAAAAGCCTCCTGGCATATTTGGTCAATTTGTATAACTTTGGTGGATAGGTTTTGTGAGAGCACTGACTAGGGCTTGACAAAGTATTATGCCAAGTATGCGACAGTATAAGTTTTTCACATCAGCATAATCAAGGATCAGAGTTGGACTCTTTTCCAATTCTCACTCAATATGGCTTTGATTAGGCCTATAGAAGGAGTTTATACTCAATTGTACTCCTTGACTGCAAACCTTCACATCAACTTCAGTGAAAATTAAATCAGAAATTTAAATGTGATCAACTTCAGTGAAATTTAAGCAGCCTAACTGTTTGTGGAATTGCAGCCATGCTTCTAAATAGTCGTTCAGTATTTATGTGGAACTGTTGTAATATATGTGGTAAATATTATCAAGTATTAATGTTGAGTGTGGACTGATTGAATTAGGTTTTTTTCTTGAAATAAATGATTTCTGTTTAAGTTGTGTTATGTAATGAAAATACTTTTATTTAATATTCTAGATCGTAGTAAAGCTGAGATGGATCTGAAAGAGTTGAGTGAATCAGTCCAGCAGCAAACCACACCTGCACCACTGATTTCCCCAAAGCGGCAAATTCGCAGCAGGTTCCAGCTTAATCTTGACAAGACAATAGAGAGCTGTAAAGCACAGTTAGGTATGCACATGGTAATATCAAATTTACATTGAAGGCATTAGAGTTGAAACATTCTTCATTTTAACATAAATGGGGCGGGGATCTTAAATATGGTGTGTTGTCCATTGTACAGAGTGTTTGGCTTGTATCTTAGCAGACGAAGGTTCAAAGCTTCTTTATTTGGGGAGGCAAATGAACCTTGCTTGTAAAACTAAAACTTGAACAACCTACTTCACAGAATTATTATAAGTACGGTATATAATTGGTCTGTTACAACGTTTGTGTGCTCACTATATCTATGGCTTAATACTTAAATTTTATAAGCCTCAATAATTGTAAAGAGGTGTGTGGTAGAAATCTATGAATAAATAAATAAATAGTCTTCTTTTGTACTTAGGCATCAATGAAATATCTGAAGATGTTGCAGTAGAGCATAGTGACTCAGAGGACTCTGAAAAGTCAGATTCTAGTGATAGTGAATATATCAGTGATGATGAACAGAAATCCAAGAACGATCAGGAAGAAGAAGAAAAAGAAGGTGCAAGAAGTGACAAAGAATCATTGGCCATGAAAAAAAAACCAAAACCACCAACACCAACTGAGGAAAAAGAAGAAATTAAAAGTACAGTCACAGAAGTGGAAAAAACAGATACCCCTGTCAAAGAAAAGGCAAATGTAGACTCTGATAAAGAAGTTTCTGAAAAGGGGAAAAGTTTGCCACATCCTACAAAAGAGAAGTTGAAAGGTAAAGATGAGACTGATTCGCCAACAGTACATCTTGGTCTGGACTCTGACTCAGAAAGTGAACTTGTTATTGACCTAGGTGAAGACCAGTGCGGGCGTGAGGGACGCAAAAATAAAAAAGAACCCAAGGAATCTCCTCCTAAGCAAGAAGGTAGAAAAATATACTTTTTCCTGTTATGTGTATTGGCAATCTAAGATTAAGCACATTGCTGAATTGTCTGTGGTGTTCACTCCCAGAAATCCTGATACCGTATTTGGTGTGTATGTGTGTGTATGAACGTGTGCTTCTAGAATGGGGTGGAAATAATTTTATTTTCCTTAATAATCCAACAGTGCAGCTAATTTGAGGATTACTTCTCAAATAATATTTGCTCAATGTTGTCGAAGATGCACATATAGATAGGGATTTTGGAACCTTTATTGCACAAGGTTCAAATGCTGTCTCCCCCATTTGCCATTGTATTTTCTCACTGTTTGACTATTGAGGAAATAGTTGTGCTTAAAGTAAAAGCAGAAAGGGATCAAAGGACCACAAAGCCCCACCGTAGGACCATTAACAAATCAGCTTCTAACCCATGAAGATAGCTCATGCATTCCACAAGGTGCCAGAAATAGAGGCCTGCAAAGCAAATTTTTCTGCATGTTAAAATGAGCCTAGCCATAATATTCTGCAGGAGAACAACACGTTTAGGTTTTGCAGACTGTTTTCAGTCTGATTTCAGCATAAGATACTGATGTGCTTTTCTTTAAAAGTCTTAAAAAGAAGTGTAGAGCTGAAAGGGATCCCAAGGATCATCTAGTCCAATCCCCTGCAGTGCAGGAATCTCAGCTAAAGCATCCATGGCTGATGGCCATCCAACCTCTGCCTAAAAACCTCCAGTGAAGGAGAGTCCACCACCTTCCAAGGGAGTCCATTCCACTCTCAAACAGCTCTTACTATGAGAAAGTTCCTCCTCATCAAATATTTTGAAGAATAAGGTTAGAATAAAAATTATCAGATTTTTGAATTTTAAAAAAATCAAAATAGACTGTTTTAGTTGTATGCACAGACATGTGATGGGTGCTGTTTGAATGAATAGGGCTAGAGATGCACAACCTGAGTGCTAAACTGCAGTCCAGGAAACGGGGCTGCTAGGGCCAGTTCACGCAGCTGCAAATGGGAAATGGGTGTGCATAGTGGGGAAGCAGCCCCCCCCCCATGTGTCATTGTATGTACTGTGTGTACTTTGAATATACTCAAAGTCATCCCACTGTGCTGTCCAGAGCCAGGTGGCCTGTGCCCCTGTAGTGTGCTTCTACAACTGCAGGGGAATGAGGAAGGAGAGATTAAGGAATCACCCTGCTGAACAAAGCAAGGCATTAGTAATACAGTGGTACCTCCTTGTGGACGGGATCCTTTCCAGAGGTCCGGTCGAATCCTGAGGTTTCCGCAACCTGAGGACCGCTTCTGTGCATGTGCACAGGGTGAAACCCGGTAAAATACTTTCGGGTTTGCCGTGCGCGCATCCCGAAGTTTACGTAAGCAGAGGGTTATGTAAGCGGAGGTTCGACTGTATCTTTCAAAAATGTATATTTGCTACAGTGGCTTGAAAACATGCAGCTTTACTCTAGATTGCACTAGCTTTTGTCAGTAGGTACAGAGTATCTTGTCACCCTTCAGATGGACTCCCATAAGCCCCTACCAGGCTTGCCAATGGTCTTGAATGATGGGTGTTTGAGTTCAAAAACATCTGGAGGGACCATTTGTTCCCAATCCCTGATCTGTATTCTGCAATGCTCAGATGGTAGATAGAAAGGTTAAAAACACTCCAAGAAGTTTTTTTTTTTGAGATTATTTCAAACCTTTCGGTATTCAATGTGAGAGAGGGAGAGTTGAATTTGTGTCACTCTTGCTGGTGTTATTTTGTAATCGGAATCTGTGTTTTGTTCTATAGTTTCTCAATTTTATTTAATTTTTGGTTTGGACTGCATATATTACAAATAGTTTAAATAAACAAATGAATACATGCTTACTTAAATTTCATCCTCCCTGGTTTTTGACAGGTGGCGCTGTGGGTTAAACCACAGAGCCTAGGGCTTGCTGATCAGAAGGTCGGCGGTTCAAATCCATGTGACGGGGTGAGCTCCCGTTGCTTGGTCCCAGCTCCTGCCAACCTAGCAGTTTGAAAGCACGTCAAAGTGCAAGTAGATAAATAGGTACCGCTACAGCGGGAAGGTAAACGGCGTTTCCGTGTGCTGCTCTGGTTCGCCAGAAGCGGCTTTGTCATGCTGGCCACATGACCTGGAAGCTGTACGCCGGCTCCCTTGGCCAATAATGCGAGATGAGCGCCGCAACCCCAGAGTCTGTCACGACTGGACCTAATGGTCAGGGGTCCCTTTACCTTTATATGACTTGTCTAGCGTCTGCCTAGTTGCGCGCTGTTCCGTCGAACGCCCGCGGCAAACCCAGAAGTACTGGAACAGGTTACTTCCAGGTTCGCCGCTTGTGCATGTGTAGAAGCGCTAAATCTCACTTCACGCATGCACAGAAGCACAAACCGCTCCGTGCGCAGACGCGACGCTTTGTCCAGCATCCTTTTCGGCCAGCAACTGGGGCTCTAGAACGGATCCTGGTTGCAAAATGAGGTACTACTGTAGTAGTATCCAATCACCAGGGAACATGTGATCATGAGAGTCTTGAAATCTTGGTGTGTGTGCTGCCTATAGTAGCAAATTCCTGAAACTTCTGGTGAGGATGCAATAATTAAGGGTGGTTTCGTAATCTGAATGAAGACGTCTCAAAACCTAATATTGAATGTCAGTGTAAAACACGGATAAAGAGCAACTCTGAGGCATCATCTGTATGATGTGAGGAACTAAAAATAGTTCAAGAGTAGATTATGGAAGGGTCAAAAGTTTAGCGGCTCCTAGAGTGACAAACATATACGCTGAAGAACTCAGTTTACTTTCTTTTACTTCATCACCTTTTCTCTGCAGGCAAAAAGATGGCATTTGTGATGCGTAAATTGCTTTTGAAAGTCAGCTGGCAATGAACAATGCAACTTTCACCCGCTGAAAAATAATTATGTGCACAGATATCTGTTGTACTATGTTCCTCACAGTAACTGGGTTTTGTAATACCTGAATTGTCAATAAAAAATATCATCATGTTTTTTCCCCTACCCACTTAGCTGCAGCTAAAACCCCACCTGCTTCAACAGTAAGTAGTCAGCCTCCATCTGAAACTCAGGTGCTCACTCGATCCGCATCCCAGACTCCTCCAGCCGGTGTCACAGCTACAACAAGCACTTCTTCTGCTGCCAGCGCTCCAGCTGCAGCCACCGGGAGCCCAGTGAAGAAGCAGAGGCCGCTTCTACCAAAGGAAACTGCCCCAGCTGTCCAACGGGTAGTATGGAATTCTTCAAACAAATTTCAGACTTCTTCTCAGAAATGGCATATGCAGAAGGTGCAAAGGCAACAGCAGCAGCAACAGAGTCAGCAGCAGCAACCTCAGTCCTCGCAAGGAACAAGATACCAGACAAGACAAGCCGTGAAAGGTATTATCACCTTTCCCATTTTGTTCTCATTGCTGTATTTTTGCAGTGGTCATTGTGCTCAAGTACTTCAAACTATTCTTCCATAAATACAGGTCCTGTAAAGATATGAAAATGCAAAATTGCTCCACCAGTGTGGTCCTTAAGTGTACACTGGTACCTCGGAAGTTGAACAGAATCCGTTCCAGAAGTCTATTCAACTTCCGAAACGTTCGGAAACCAAGGTGCGGCTTCCGATTGGCTGCAGGAAGCTCCCACAGCCAATCAGAAGCTGCGGAAGCCGCACCAGACGTTCGGGTTCTAAAGAACGTTCGCAAACCAGAACCCTCACTTCCAGGTTTGCGGTGTTCGGGAGCTAAAACGTTCTACTCACAAGGCATTCGGGAGCTAGGGTACAACAGTACTTAGAATAATTTGCAGCATTTTAGTTGGAATGTGAACTGCAATAACTTTCCACTGTAGTTTTAATTATTTCATAAATATTATAAAATGAAGTGTATCTCTAACTGAAAGATGAGCTGTCTCAAGTGGAAATAACAATATGAAGGGAAATGATTGATATCACCAATATTTATTAGTGGATGAAAGTGAACTACTTCAGGGATAAGGCATAGCTTACTTTGTATCAATATGGAGATGCACAATATAGGCTGTATCTAATGTTGTCCCTCCCTCTATAACCCCCCACACCCTTAACATCTGCTCTGGAGAGTTAGTGAACCCTCCCGTGCAAATTGTTTGTGTGACAGGGGACTAGGGCATGGCTGCAATGAAGAGGTGAGGAAAATGAAGTCCTATTGTGCAATGTTAGATTCCACCATATAATTTTGATTGGTTATCAAGTTGTCCTTAAAGAACATGTTGGTCCCTTGTTATGTGATGACAGAAGGTTTTTTTATTTTCTGTGAAACATGGTTATGAAAATGAAGAGTGCCAACCTTTTAAGAGGATAGATCCAAGTAACTTCTAGATTTCTTATTTTCCAAAAATGGGGAAACAGCCGTTATTATTTTCGTCCAAGCAGTTCTTAAACTAATTAATTCTGAAATCTAATTGCACCTAACAGATACTAATCTAATTAAATCTTCCTAATATCTTTAGACAGGGACCCAGGTGGCGCTGTGGTTAAACCACTGAGCCTAGGGCTTGCTGATCAGAAGGTCGGCGGTTCGAATCCCTGTGATGGGGTGAGCTCCCGTTGCTCGGTCCCAGCTCCTGCCAACCTAGCAGTTCGAAAGCACGTCAAAATGCAAGTAGATAAATAGGAACCGCTACAGCGGGAAGGTAAACGGCGTTTCCATGTGCTGTTCTGGTTTGCCAGAAGTGGCTTTGTCATGCTGGCCACATGACCTGGAAGCTATACGCCGGCCAATATTGTGAGATGAGCGCGCAACCCCAGAGTCGGTCACAACTGGACCTAATGGTCAGGGGTCCCTTTACCTTTAATATCTTTAGACGGTTGCAATCTGTAGATTTGGGGGCATCAACCTAATTTGCTGTCTCCCTCCCTGCCCCATTTTGCTTAATATGATACTGGAACTGTTCCTGTTAACAGCTTGTTCACTACTTTGTGACATTTTACTTGGCCATAATCAAGGTATTACCCCACTATGGTACATTTTAAGGAGTATTTTCCAGTGGCTGGTGAAACCAGCATAGGCAATCACTAACAGTTGACCTGAGAATCCTTATCTGCCTTATCTTAGGGTTTTCTGCCCCGTTTACACAGTTATGCCAGCATAATGTCACAGAATAAGATATGTCACCACTGCAAGAAGTATAATGGCAGCATCACACACCAATCCACCAACACAAATATTCAAGATTGAGCTGTGAAAGGCTATTGAACAGCATTTATTTAGCATTGGTTTGCCTGTTTTTTGACATTTCAAAAGCATTGAAATCTGCAGTGATTCACTTGTGGGTTTGTTTTGTGTCCTTAGCTGTACAGCAGAAAGAAATTACTCAGAGTACTTCAACGTCAACCATTACCTTGGTTACAAGCACTCAACCTGTTTCCATAGTAACCAGTTCTGGATCAGCAAGTACACTTTCATCTTCAGTTAATACAGACTTGCCAATAGCAACAGCTTCAGCAGATGTGGCTGCAGATATTGCTAAGTATACTAGTAAAGTAAGTTTTTTGTTTTTGTTTTAAAAAAGCACTACATTCTTACAAGTTTTACTTTGAAGTTAATGCAGTTGCTGATGTGCAACAAAGCAGGTTATCCACTTGCCTGAACATTTTTCCTCATCCTGTGATGTGGATGAGTTTAACCTTTGAACACGTGGATGAACCTTAACAGCAATATTTTAAACTGGCTGCTGGTGTGTAGCTGGAAGCACTGCAACTTTTCCTGCGTAGTTCTCCAAAAACAGAAGCTTGGGTTTTGGGGTCAGGGATGGAGGGAAGAGACAAAAACAGCCCAAATGTATGCATGGTTAACATACATTTATGGATAAATTTTATTAACCCAACATGTGGATATATGTATGCACATCATAATTTTATTAGTACTTATCAGATTTATCTGTAATGTTTGACAAAGCTTTTTTTCCCCTACTTCGTGTGTGTTTCTTTTAGCACAGTCAACAATCTGTATGGTGCATTAAAATAATAATGGCCAAACAAATGCAAGTGCTTGCCTCAAGGAGCCTCAAATCTGTATTTAAGCAGTAGGAGAAAGGTAGAGGAAAATTAATACAAGGAAATATAGTTTCA
Source organism: Zootoca vivipara (assembly GCF_965207765.1). Classification (NCBI taxonomy): domain Eukaryota; kingdom Metazoa; phylum Chordata; class Lepidosauria; order Squamata; family Lacertidae; genus Zootoca; species Zootoca vivipara. The sequence continues at coordinate 75,355,150 of NC_142590.1, read as the reverse complement.
TGCCCTTAAACTTTGCTCCAGTTGCAGATGAGGATCAAAAGATTAAGCCTGAGGCTGAATAGAAAAGGGCGCCTTTGTGGAGGAATTTGAAGGAAGACTCTGAGATAGCACCTTGGAGGTGTTCTAGCGTAAGGACTACAAGAGAGAATTTTTGGTATTCTTTTAGGAAAAAATTGTATTCTAGGCTGAGTATTTTCCACTTCAGTGTACAGAGCAATGATGTCACAGCAATAGCCTTAAACCCTGTACTTCTTGGGAGAGAGTAGTCTTGCAGACAGGTAAAGCTATCTTTATAGGAGCCCATTGGATACAGCAGGCACGTCCAACAGGTAGATCGTGATCTACCGGTAGATCACTGGACATCTGTGGTAGATCACTGGCCCCCCCCAAAGAAGCTCAACAAGTTTGACTCCCCTAAAAGAAGCTCAACACTTTTGCCCTGCACCCCTCAAAAATGGGCATTCCTCCTTCCTAAAAAAACTCAACAATTTTGACCTGAACCCCCTAAAAGGGGGGTAGATCACTGCCAGTTTTTAACTCTGTGAGTAGATCACAGTCTCTTGGGAGTTGGCCACCCCTGGGATACAGCATTTGCTTTTGCATTCTGTATGGGAGTGGCTGAGCTGTATGAGTTTCTGGCAGCCAAGGAAGCCAATGCTTTTGCTTGGCCTATCTGGGCAAGTGGTATGCCACAGTAACCAATTGGGTCTTGCTTGGGAAAGCCATCATCTTTGAACAAGCGCTTTCAGCTACGGTTGCCAAACATGGCTGCCAAACAGATATGGGGGCTTTGGTGGTGGAGCGGGGATGGAGGATGAACTGTCCTGTAATTAGTGTGTGCACAAGGTGTGACACAACAGTTCCAAAGGCTTTAGGCAGGTACACAAGTGGCAGATAAAGGACTGTATATGCAGGGTTGACATTTTTATTTCTAGGCAGGGCTGTAAAGCAACTCTTGCATACCTTCTCCCTGAAAAACGTGCTACACATTCTGTGTATGTAAGAGAGAAATAGAAGTATACCAGACAGAGGGCCTTCTTGGCAGTGGCACCCGCTCTGTGGAACGCCCTTCCAGCAGATGTCAAGGCAATAAGCAACTATTTTACTTTTAGAAGACAACTGAAGGCAGCCCTGTTTAGGGAAGTTTTTAATGTTTGATGCTGTACTGTTTTTAATATTCGGTTGGAAGCCACCCAGAGTGGCTGGGGAAACCCAGCCAGATGGGCGGGGTATAAATAAATAAATTATTATTATTATTATTATTATTATTATTATTATTATTATTATTATTATATTTAAAATTACTCCTAAATCATAAAGTTCACTGGTTGGCCTTGGGCAAGTCAGCATCTTTCAGCCATACTTTCTTGCCTGGGTAAACTAGCCTTGTGTACTACCTGAACTCCTTCAAGAAAGACAAAGGAGAAGTGCCCAGAATGAGAACTGAGCAGGCAAGGCTGTAAACAGGTGCTTCATTGAACATCAAGCTTAAGTGCATAGCTGGCCAGTTTAAAATACTGCTGTGAAAGTTTCCCCGTGTGTTACAGCTGGCGTACCTTAACACCACTAGTGAGACTATACAGGGCAGCACAACTGGAAGGACAATTAATGACAAGTAAGTAATTCCATTTTTGTTCAGGTACCAAAATCATGAAGTAAAAACAACTCCTGTTTCTTGTGTGAAGTGGTTCTTCTAAATTGTGTTAATTTGAACATAATATGAGGTTTTAGAATGATGAAAAAGGAACCATCCAGGGGTGGTGCTTAAATGTTTACAAAGTGCATTTGCCCCCTCCGTTGTTGTTCTTTTAAGAAGCCATTCCAGTTTCTATTGATGTAACTTTATTTAATTAAGATATTTAGACAGAGAGCTAAATTGAACCTTACTTTAAAAAAATATATAAACGTGAAAAGGAAAAACAAGGAATTCCTCACATCATTTTCCAAAGTAGCCATTTGCATGAAGTAGAGAGAAACACAGGTATCTGGCCTCTTTATCTAAACTGCTCAATGAGTTGATGCCATGTATAAGGTCACAAATGATGTTTAGAAAGTTTATGTAGTTTCTTTCTCCCATCTCAGTCCTTTAGGTATCTTGATCCATTTTACTACCTCATGAATGTTGACACCTGATCCTGCATCAGCAACTTGCATGGTAGATTGTGAACAGATTCCCAGAGTACTGCATTTCAGACTCTCAATGCATAAATTAGGACTAAAATTAAAAGTACATGGCTCCAGAATACTTCGTTGGTGTCTGATGTATGCAAGCGAATAGAGTTGGATTCTGATTGTCATTTTGAGATCTAACTGGTATAATAATGCCAACATGGAATTCTGTGTTTTGACATAGTGATTGGTGATTTGAATGCTCTGATGGCATTACAGATACATGCAATATTGTAATTTAATGCCATCTAGAGAGAACCTATGGAATTCAGGTTGAGCAAGTAAATACTGTAGTGAACTATGAACTCGCCACATGCCTGAGAGTCCAGTTGTCTGGCTACCAAACTAAACATACTGTGAAGTGATTTAACCATAGCACGTGGCACCCCACATTGTTGTCTGAGGCACACACAGATACACCCCCCCCCCCAAGGCAGGTATGCAATCATGTATAATGGCTCTGTATAATCACTTGTTTTTTGATTCCTGAGATTTTACTCATAGTGAGATTAGAAACCGAGATCAAAAGAACTAAATGGATAGGTGATATTTTTATCCAGACACAGAATCCCAAGTTCATAGAATCATAGATATATAATGTGAAGCAACCCAAAGGGTCATCTAGTCCAACCCCTTGCAATGCAGGAGTCACTGCTAAGGAATCCCTGACAGATGGCCATCCAACCTCTGTGTAAAAACCTCCAGTGAGGGAGAGTCCGCAACCCTTCAAGGTAGTTCGTCCTACTATTGAACAGCATTTATTGCAGAAAGATCTTCCTAAAGCTCAGTTGTTCACTTCTATGCATTGTATGTGGAGTGGATGAATCTCAGAGGTCAAGAGGTATCAATATGACCTAAGATGCAGTTGTTGCCGGGTTTCTTATATAGTAATGATATGAGATTTACAAAATCCACTCGAAGAAAATCGTGTCAGTAGTTTTTATAATATCTTACATAAGAAATTATGGAATGTTCCCGGGATAAAGAAATTTAAAAAGCAAGATCACTTTTAATTCCTTAATAAACTTTTTTTTAACAGATGATGGATGCCATAAAAGGAACAATGACAGAAATATACAACGACCTTTCAAAAAATACCACTGGAAGCACAATTGCTGAGGTCAGTGTCTTTTGCCATCAGCAAGTCACATTTTTTTCTTTAAAAAATAAAACGTGAAACACTTTAAAAATAAGCAGAAATCTGCTTTTTAAATATTCTGCAGAGATGTATTTGAGTTCTGGCCTCTTGTCTGATCTAATACCAACTATTGTGAAAACTACTGGTTGCATAATGTGTGAGAGAGGAGCTCATTAAAGTTTATAACCTGAAATTTTAACTAGGTTGCTCTTGCTAAAAGCTGCTACCACTGTGCCAGACAATGACAATATAATAGCACTACTTCCTTAAATGCACGGCAGACTAGCTATTCCAAGATTTTCCTTCAGGCCTTCTAAATCTAACTTATTTATGCAAGCAAAATGTCTTGGGTCCAGTTTACAATTTGAAATACTCAATTGACAGGGAGCTAGTTTGCATGCAACACTAAACCATGGCTTACTTAGTGCAGAGGTTTTCAACCTTTTTGAGTCCTCGGCTCCCTTAACCAACTACATTCTTTCTTGCAGCACCCCTGTGGGGCTCAGGAGCCCATGCCTGCAGAGCTAGCAGCCTCTCACAATTTTTCAAACTCTCTCCCATGTGAATTGTTCCCTCAGCCTCCTCTCCTCTCCCCTCTCCTAGGGAGTCCCCTGGGCAGCTACTGCTGCCATCCCTGGTCTCTGAGCTGCCTCCCCCCCCCCCCCGCCCCAAAGAGAGGCACCATTCACCTGCGGAGCTTATATACAGGGCTACTGCAATAATGAACAGCTGTGCAAGCCTTCAGGAGGCAGAGATGCGAGAGGGTGTCGAGGGAGAGAGGCCAGTGTTGCCTGTTGCACCCTGGACCATCATTCAAGGCACCCCAGGGTGTCATGGCACACTGGCTGAACACCACAGGCTTAGTGCTTTGCTTATGAGACAGAATGAGCCTGAGCGTAGTCTTAGGCTCACATGCTGCCGCCACCTCTTACAAAGAATCATGGCTTTGTGTCAGTGATGAACTAGAGGTTGTGGTTGAAAGCAAATGTCCCTCAGTTTCTAACCAAGCCAACTTCAAACCACAAGTTTGTGAGCCTTAACTGACTAGAGTTTCTTTCAAACCACAACTTCCAATTCATTGCTACAGAACTGCTGGGGGAGAACATCAGCCCCGGGGGCTTATTCTGGCTTGCATACATAGCACTGAACCATTGTTTAGCATTACATAAGAGTACAGCCAATGTCACCACCTCAATTTGTTTAGTGAATATATTGTTTTCATGGAGCATGGGAAACAGGAAGGAAAGGATGAGGGAAAACGAATTGCAGTATCTTATCTTTTTTCTTTCCTGTGATTCAGGCACATTAACTAACCCTTCTCTTTTTCATGCCACATAGCAAGGGAGGGGAGAGAGTGACTGTGCGATGCCCATGTTACTCAGAGTTCTGTAGGCAACTAATGATATACAGAAACATGCTGATCGTGACATTGCATTCAAAAAACAGCCTTCTCTCTCTTCTTCTTCTTTTTTTTTTATAAAAAAGACAGTTATTTTTCTTTAAAGTCAATTTTTCTGAATGTTTGTTAATTTAATAACTAACTAACTATATAGCCCAGGCATCCCCAAACTGCGGCCCTCCAGATGATCCAACTCCCATGATCCCTAGCTAACAGGACCAGTGGTCGGGGAAGATGGGAATTGTAGTCCAAAACATCTAAAGGGCCGAAGTTTGGGGAAGCCTGATATAGCCTGTGTTATAACAAAACTTTTTCAGAGCAACTTACAACATAAAACAAGCAAAACTTTTAATAGCAGTAAAATGAAAATTAAATCAGTTGGGGCACTTTACTTTTGTCATTCACTACGTGCTAACAATATTAATCCTGGTCCATATACCGTGTTTCTCATATTTTAAGACATGTCTTATATTAATTTTAACTCAAGAAAATAAGCCTTTGGCTTATTTTCGGGGATGTCTTATTTTTTGCCGAGCCCCGACTGAGCGGGAACCAGCAAAGGCAGCAGCCCGCTGGGCTGGGGTTTGCCTTCCTTGTGAGTCTGTTCTTTCACCTCTTGGCGTCGCTATCACTCACTCACGTCAGTCTCTCTTTCTCCTCTCTCTCCTCCCGCTTTGCAATACTATGCACTCTGTCGTCTTCCTTCCTGGTTGTTAATCAGCCCAGCCCAGCTCAGAAGCACGCTACTCCATTTTTCTGTTCTTACTCATTAATTGCACATAAAGGTATTGTCCATTTTATTCAAGATTTGGAGGTTGGAGTTTAAAATTCAATGTCTCTCCGACGTTATCCTCTTTTGTATAACTAGAAGGGCTTCCTTTGTTTTCTCCCTTCTGGTCCCCGATATAAACTCCACCGGCGCCTCTTCCTTGAAGTGGGGTGGGTGGGCTTATTATGCTGAGCTGAATTCAGCGTCTGTATTTCCCCCCCGCTCCCCCTCTCCTTTTTCTTCTTCTTTCTATTGGCTTGTCTTTGTCCTTTGGGGTTATTGTATTGGATATCCCCCCGCTTTGCTCCCTCGGACTTTGAGGCTTGCTTGCCTTGGGTCGCTCTTAGCCTAGCGCCATGAGTCCCCCCGTCGTCTCACCTCGTCGGAGATGTAGGCTTCAGGGGCTTCTCCAGCCGCGCTGCAGGCTATTGTTTCGCCCTGGTTCACCCCAGGGCTTTTAGGGGGTCGCTTACGGTAGCCTCATGTTGCCCCTAGACCCCTTAGGCAGCGGCTTTGTGCACTGAGCTTTTCTCGGAGCTCCCGCAGAGCGCGTCCGATGCGAGCACGAGGAAACTGGAAGTCGGCTCCCGCGCGCTTTGCCGAGCCCCAACGGAGCGGGAACCAGCAAAAGCAGCAGCCCGCCGCCGGCTTGGAGCTTGGCAAAGCGCGCGCTGCTGCCTTTGCCGGCTCCCGCTGGGTCGGTACTTGGCGCGGCGTGCCCTGCCATACCGTACCAGCATGTCTTATTTTCGGGGTATGCCTTATATTTCGCCAGGTCTTGAAAATCCTGCCATGCCTTATTTTTTAGGGATGCCTTAAAATATGAGAAACACGGTACCTCAAACTGTACAAAACATTTTTTAAAAAACAATGAAGGTTCATGTAGAACCTTTCTTTTAAATTCTGCTGGATACATATTTAATATTTAAGGACTCTCATTTTTTGTATACAGATTCCCTAGCAGTATTATTAGAGAAAACCAAGAGAGGGTGCTTTTTCCCCTTCAGAATCATTTTGTTCATATGCAAACTTACGCAAATTAAATCCAAAACTCATAGGGCTGATAAAGACTTTTTAAAATCAAGTGACCTAATTATTTGTTTAATATTCCAGATTCGTCGTTTGAGAATTGAAATAGAAAAGCTTCAGTGGTTACATCAGCAGGAACTTTCAGAAATGAAACACAATCTGGGTATAAAAAAATGCAGTTCAAAATAATGATGTTGCTACTTATTTTTTAAAAGGCCATGGCAGTATCTCAGCTGCAACTCTGTGATAGTACAAAATGTTCTCCCTAGAAAGAGTAAAAAATGTGATGGAACATGCCGTCCTCGACTGTTCCTCACATGTACGGTCAGTTAGAGTGGGCCAGTTCAGACATCTGAACCAGCTCAATATAGTATTTCCTGAACCACAATTTAAATATGTTCTGTTTTGAGAATGGAAACATGCTTACTCTTTTTGAAATCCAGAAAGCAAGTTAAACTGCAAATTGGATAGTAATTGTTCATTTACAGTTCATTCATAGGAACCAATAATCACTAGATTGGTAGTTAGATATGTTGCCTAATGTTGCACTTGCAGTTACAGAATGAAGCTGTTGTTTTTCATCTAAAAGTCACCAATGCATCTAGAGCTAAAACTTAAATTTCTAAATTACCATTTGGACCCACTGTTGACTATATGCTGTCTGTCTGTTGACTAGAACTCACAATGGCTGAAATGCGTCAGAGTTTGGAACAGGAAAGAGATCGTTTGATTGCCGAAGTGAAAAAGCAGCTGGAACTGGAAAAGCAGCAAGCTGTGGATGAAACCAAAAAGAAGCAGTGGTGTGCCAACTGCAAAAAAGAAGCGATTTTCTACTGTTGTTGGAATACCAGTTACTGTGACTACCCTTGCCAGCAAGCCCATTGGCCGGAACACATGAAGTCCTGCACACAGTCCGGTAAACAATATCTATTTAACCCAAGTGTGGGAAACCTTTGACCTTCTAGATGTTGCCACGCTACAATTCCCATGAGTTCCATGAAGCCTGGCCAATACCCAGGGATGGTAAGAGTTGTAGTTCAGCAACATCTGGAGGGCCAAAGGTTCCTCACAACTGCTTTAACTTATTTGTGAGTGAACACCATCAAGTTACACAATTTACAGTTACACAATTTAGAAATCCAGTTACACAATTTAGAAATCCTTTTGTTTTCATTTTAGCAACTGCAACACAGCAAGAAACGGATACTGAAATTAGCACAGAAACATTAAATAAATCATCCCAGCCTACCTCCAGTGTACAGCCGGCACCAACAGAAACTGCCAGTACTCCAAAAGAAAAAGAGGCAGCTGTTGAAAAGAGCAAGGAGAGTGTTACAGTAAGTAGTTCAATCTGTCAAGTCATTTTACTTGTATGCCGTCTTTCCAAAGTTAAAACCACACTCAAGGTGGCTTACAACATACCTCTTTACTTAACCACAACCCCCTTCATGTAAAATTTGTGATACTGTTTAAAACACTGAATTCTGGTTTCCTGTTAACATTCTTGAGGGTTGATAAGAATTAAAACACATTTTGGAGATTTGTCTTTAATCTTACAAAGTTAATTAAGGGAAGGGACCAAAATGTATTCTAGGCTCTCTCATATTTCATTTCATTTATTTGTGTCCAGTCTTCCTTCCCTTAAGAGGGCCCAGGGCAGCTGATGATCCTATCTCCTTCCAAAGGCCTGGGCAAATAAAAATGCATTTTAAATTATGGTTGTACTACCACAGAGGAAACCCCTCTCACACTTTTGCACCCTCCTTGGTATCCACAGCTTTGGTACTGCAAGAAGAGCCCCTCCCTCCCATTGTAAACTCTATGCTGAGACATATGGCAGAAGACACTCCTTCAAGTACAGGGCCGTCTTAAGCTCCCCTGGTGCCGTGGAGCGACAGATCCTGCGGGCGGGCGGGCACAGCGCGCAGCGCGGCTGCCACAGGCACTGCTGCGCGGCGGGCGGGTGGGCACAGCGTGGTTGCCGTGGGCGCAGCTGCGCGGAGGGCCAGCCAGCGGGAAGGCGCAGCTCACGGCGCCCTCCTGGCGGGCCGGCGCCGTGGTGCCCTGCGCCACCCAGCCTGGCCATAGGGCCGGCCCTGTTCAAGTACTTTAGGGCTTTGTGTACTAGTACCAATGCTTTGAATTGGACCCTGAAGCTCACTGGCAACCCATGTAGCGCTCTCAGAACTTGGAGTGATATGCACTCTTCTGACTACTCTCAATACTAGTTGCAGCCTCCCAACTGTTCTCAAGGACAACCTCATGTAAAGCACATTGCACTAATGTGTATGATTATCAGAAGCATGGATTACTAAGGCCAAACAATCTCAGTCCTGAAACAGCCACAGCTGATTAACCAGCCAGAGCTGGGCATAAGCCCCACCAAAGCCACCTGTATATTGAGTGACACTTTGGCCTGTAGGAGTACTTCAAAACTGCTCCATCAAGGGAGGGGGGGTGCCACCCCACCCAGAACAAGCCAACCCCATAATTCCTGGACCAGAGACCACCCACCCACAGGACCTCCATCTTAACTAGATTCAATTTCCATTAATCAACCCTAGTCCAACCCTTCACTGTCTCCAAACACTGACTCATTGCCTGTGCAGCCTCTCCAGATGGGATACTGTAGATACTGAACAGCATGAGGGATAAGGGGGAGCCCTGTGGGACTCCATAACATAAATCCATGGATCCAGCCAGTGCTGTTCTCTGGAAGTGACTCTGCAGGTAGTTAATGGTACCAGTCTCTCAGTGAAATTTTAAGAGAAACAACAGCACTTTGCCATGTAGTTTTGTCCTTCACCATGCCATGCCCTAATGAAATTTCATGCAATATTCTGCTTCTCTCGTTGAGTCAAAGCTATTGCTCTAGGCCCTCCAGATGTTTTGGCCTACAACTCCCATGATCCCTAGCTAACAGGACCAGTGGTTGGGGAAGATGGGAATTGCGGTCCAAAACATCTGGAGGGCCAAAGTTTGGGGATGCCTGCTCTAGGTGCATGAGTGCCCATCAGCCTTTCTCTATTCTAGCCCCTTTGAATCACAGATTGTATATGCCCTGTAGATACACTCGTACAGCATACCCCGGCACTTCTACCATGCGCCCAAAACTCAGGTTTGAAACTGTTGCTCAAATTACCATATCCTCAAATAATTCTGTACCCTAACTTATTCACAGAAATGGCAGGCACTGGAATACATAAGCTGTCACTGGGCTACAGAAGCCTCGTATATCCTTGTATATATCAATTAACATTCTTCAGATGGTGTGGCTTAGGATATGATTTCTAATCAGAGATGTTAATAACCATTGTCACACTGATAATTAAACCAATATCTTTATGAAGAACTGGAATTGCATATTCATTCCTTCATTCCCAAACCCTGTGTGTTTAATAAATAACAATATATTATTTACTTCACCAATACTTTAATTGCATCATGTCTAATTTGAACTATTATTGGAGAACAGGACTTAATGTATACTCACGAGCTCATACTTTCTGTGAACCTAGCTCATAAAACTTTATAAGTTGTTCTCTAGATTTCATGTGTTTATTCATTGAGGGGGATGCTTGAAACACATTGGAAATTGGTGATGAGCCTTACCAAAAAACCTTGACTGACTAATTAGGTACATACATGTTTAGGGTATTTTTAAAAGAGCAGTCTCTTGTGCTTGTAGCAGTGCTGTGTTTTGCTATGATCTGGCACTATTTGCAAAGAAAACGTCGGGTGCCTACAATTTCTACCATGGAACATTTTGCTTGAAAATCTCAAATTGCTTTCACATAACTGTTACACCTTTTTGAAACATCAAGCTGTATACATTGCTCACATTCATATTTTGAATTTTGCTTTCATTAACAAAACAAGTAACCTGTGAATTCATTGAGATGCAAATTTTAAGGCAAGCCAAATATCTGACAAATTTCTATGATAATAATAAATAGGTGGCATTTATGTAAAAGCTGAACCTTTTGCTGAGGTTGCCTGTGCTGTCTCTACAGATAGCAACAGGTGTGACAAGCAGCCAGCCTATAAAACTGGTCCAGGTCCCGCAGACCACCACCTATATACCAACTACTCAACCCACAATTGTAAGTACTGCTTTTGGCATTGAAATAGCTCATTATCTATTGTGTGGGGCGGGGTTTTCTCCTGTGTTATCAGGACATGAATTCACTGGTCTCAAGTCTATATTTGCAGTGTAAAGCGCCTTATTTTGCCGTACAACATTTCCATTTCCCTCATGCCATATAATTTCATCATAGAGCCAACCAAGGATTGAAAGACTAGCCAACATTCACACATAGTTACAGCTGCAATTTTTGGGGGGTGGGGTAAACATTACTGCATGCCTGGCATGCTCTGGTCCATTGGGTCACGAAGAGTTGGACACGACAAAATTTATAAACACAACAACAACAACAAATATTACTGCAGATATGGCGAGCTCTTCCTTTGTGCAATGCGAACAAGTTTTATTTTAGCACTATACGGGTTATGCCAAACAAACCGATCCCTAACAATATTGCATATATGTTCTGTGTTTCTGGAATTGCCGCATTGCCATTGTATGTCACGATCTTTTGCTGCTGGGATAGGAGATGTTGGCTGTGATTTAGGAATTAGGCCACTGTTCCATATCCATTTAATCCCCCAGGCTTCTTAATTTCCTTTGTGCAATCACCATGTGGTAAGCAAAAGTTAGACCCATTAAACTATTCATCCAGTGCTCTTCAGCCCCAAAAATGCTCAACAAAGAGACTGAGCTAGAGTTCTTCATAACAAAGTGAACTTGGAGCTTCTTGTTTCAAAAAACAAACAAACAAACCACTTTCCACAACAATTAGAAGATTGAGGGTGGTGTTGGGATTTACTTGTGCCTAAAATAATTTTACCCTAGAAAGTTCTGCTGGTTGAGTTTTACCTTGCTTTGCTGACCATGTTTGATCCCTCCAGAGCGGCATGTTTTCCTCAAAATCAGATGTCCTGGTGATCCTGTTTTAATTTTTAATGATACTGCCTTAAAGCAGGAGGGAGAGCCTTGGTGATTTTTTTGTCTCTTGCTGACATTTGATTCTATAATTTACAATGGTTTGGCCATACCAAATGTTCCATGTACATTTACTGACCTACTGTGGTCATAATGCTAACGATCCTACTGTTCTAAGGCATAGTGCCCAAATTCACTAATTTTCTTACTGTGTAAGTATTAGACATGTTTTATTAGCAACATCTGACCTAATGCTATTATGAAATGCATATATGAGTTTAGTAATAAATCCTAATGCCTTAAAAGGGCTCGACACATCAGCATGGTCCAATATTCATCCTACAGTTTGTGTAAAGCAGTGGTGTCCAAACTTTTTTCAAAGAAGACCAGATTTGATGAAGTGAAGGGACATGAGGGCCGACCAAAGGGCCAACCAAAGTTGTAGCCCTTTTTTAAGGATTTTACCCCAGGGAAAAAAAGTGCCTCAGGGGCCAGATTAAACTGACTGGCGGGCCGGATTAGGCCCCCAAAACAGACTTTGGACATGCCTGGTGTAAAGAAAGCACTGGTTCAGTTCCTAGTATATGTGATGGAAGTCTCCAGGTTACTACATTTTGAAAACAACACATTCACGGTTTGTTTTTTAGCTGTTGTTGCCCATTGTCTCCTGTAAACTGTTGGTTAGTGAGCACTTTGAAGACCAGGATTTACTAACTGATTTGATTGAACGCACATTGTTTAAACAATACATAGAGTTTGTTTTCTAGTGACAAGACAGAATATTTGTGTAATACAGAAACTGTGAACACTTTTAATCAGATTTCTACTGTTTAAGGGATTGCTTGCAATTATATTGAGAGGAAAGTTACACACGGGTCTGAGGCTATATAGCAAGGAATAGGAAAATTCAATTTTTTTGCATTGGTACTGAATATCTTGCACACGGCTCAGAGTGCTTATTATGTACAGTAGTGTATTATTATGCCCTTTATTTCCCTGGTAGTAGGGTTTCTCATGTTTCTGTGCTTGTGGTTGCTGACATATGTGTTTTGGTTTTAATCCACAGACCATACCTGTAGTAGTAAGCCCTACAGCTGGGACCGTGGCAATGCGAACAGGAGTTCAATACGTTCAGACAACAATGCCTGTCCAAGTACGGAGAGTCTAACTGCTAACAAAGGAATCCAGGCAGCTGTTGGAGTATATAATCGTCTCTGTAATAGAAATGTTTTTTTAAAGAATCCCTGCAGTTCATTGGATTAACCTCAAAGGTTCAGACTTTTAGCTTTGTACAGGTGTACAAAGCATTTATTACACTACATTAATGTAAAGCATTAGCGCTGGCTTTAAAAAGCTTGAGAACTGGTAAAATTCATGGTAAATCTATGCTTCTGTTGTAAATTATGTACATTTTGTGGATGATGTTAGAGTACCATCTCCTTTTTATATTTGTATTGACTTCGACGTATAAGGAGTGTTGGAAGCTGGTGAAGGAAAGGTTAAATCGCACTTGCCACAAACACCACCAAGAGAAATGGTTTTCTGGGAACTGCAGTTGCACACACAAATCATTCTTCCTCTTTAGGACTTAAGAATGAGAAGACTGAACCACTTGCCTTGCCTTTGGAGACGAAAAAAAATGCCTGCACATCGGTTTGTGCAACTGAAGCTGGAACTTGCCATTTTAAATTTGTTAAATCAAGCATTTCCAATCTTAAGACTCCTCGTACATTAAAGGACATATTTTGTGTTTCATATTTAAAATGAGAGAGATTGTTTACAAAAAGGGGGGTTAAATTTCATTCATGCTAAGAGAAAAGGAAAGTCGGAAGCTAAATATCAGATCAATAGTTCCAGAGATAATGAAAATGGATTTTGGGGGGTATGCTTTCTACTAGGTTATGTTTCAGTTGTATTGCTGCTGCTTCTTTTTTTAAGTGTCCAAAGGACTTTGAAATTGCTTTCAAAGGGAACAAGAGCTATAGATGGAGAAGACTCTTTACCAGGAAACGAGGGCAAAGGACATTAATGCTGGAATAGAGCATGTATTATGGGATTTTTATGTTTTTATGTAAGCATGAAACAGTACAGTATGAGAGAGAAAGTAACCCATGAAAACACTGTCTGTTACACTTAAACTGTAGTTCCATTTTGTATGTTGTGTAAACAAAAGCATTGAACAAAGCAAGGTGATGTATGTATATGAGAAAATTAATTGTATTATATCATTCCAGTACATTTTGTTGTACATTTTAGTCATATTGATTTCTCCCATTGTTTATAAAGGATGCAGTTTGTACAGTCTCCAGCTAGTACACACATTAGAGGAAAGAAGAAAAAAGCTAGAAGGAAAGAAAAATCAGGAGCAGAATATTTGTGAATTGCATTGTGTCAAAGATAGCCTAGCTGGCCTTATTTGTGAAGCATAATTGCTTTTAGCATATGGAAGTATTTTTTCACATTTTCTTTGTATAAAATTTGTATTAAACTAAATCTCTTTTTTGATTATTGTGTTCCTTTTACTAAAGCAGGTGACGCACAATATGCTTTGGGATTTCCCAATTTTTTCAGGGCTCTTTAAGTTTCTTTAATTCTTCTTTTTTTTATTAAACTGTTTAGAAAAAAAATGGGTCATGTTGGGTTTCCATTTTCCTTCTGAAAGCCAGTTTACATTTACACATGCCCTTTAAAAACAACAACTCCATTCTGCTCCAACTGTATTTCTATGGTAAGGTAAAGGAAAAGGGACCCCTGACCATTAGGTCCAGTCGTGACCAACTCCGGGGTTGTGGCGCTCATCTCGCATTATTGGCCGAGGGAGCCAGCGTACAGCTTCCAGGTCATGTGGCCAGCATGACAAAGCCGCTTCTGGCGAACCAGAGCAGTGCACAGAAACACTGTTTACCTTCCCGCTGTAGTGGTACCTATTTATCTACTTGCACTTTGACGTGATTTCGAACTGCTAGGTTGGCAGGAGCAGTGACTGAGCAACGGGAGCTCACCCCGTCGCGGGGATTCGAACCGCCAACCTTCTGATCGGCAAGCCCTAGGCTGTGTGGTTTAACCCACAGCGCCACCCGTGTCCCTTCATTTCTATGGTAGTCGATACTTAACTACACCACTATTTGGCATGCTTACTTACAATTTTATATTATTCTCTTCACTTGTTCTGCCTAGCAATGGAAACTGTTCTGAGAGTACTGCAGCCTTCCTATTCAACTTTAGCAAATATGTAGATGTTTTCATGTGCCTCATGGACATGGAACAGACACAAAAGAGTTAAGAGGTATTTTACTTTTTTATTTTAGAAATTGTCAGGTGCTTGCTTCCCTGAACAGCTATAAGTTTTGTCTGTCTGATGCTTAAGTAAGGCTAAGTACCCTGTTTCTCCATAAAATAAGCCGTAGCAGGAATTCTAAGCATTTGTGCAATATAAGCCATACCCCGAAAATAAGACATAGTGATAGGCACAGTTCTGGAGGGCGCCAAGGAAGAGGCTAGGCTGGACACGTAATTAAAAAAAAAAAAAGACATCCCCTGAAAATAAGCCACCGTGTTTGTTTGTTTTTTGAGGAAAAATAAATATAAGACGGTGTCTTATTTTGGGGAAAACACGGGACATCAAATTATCTCAGGTTCCAAAATTGAGGTGCCACTGAGGAGGACTGAGTCCCAGCCAACCTAACCTCAAACAAATAAGGCCCAGAGCAGCACCCTGGGGCAGAGAGGCTGAAGAATTTTTGCTACTTACTAATACCACCTTTACTAGTTTGGCTTCTCTTTTTCTTCGTTCTCTTGTTTTTTCCTTTAACAAAATAAAAAAATCTACTGTCTGTATTTCACTCTTTCTCAAGTCCTGCCAACAATAAAACCTATCTTACGACACTGAAACCTTCCATTCTGTAGGCCATTGTACTGCGATGCCCCAAGACAGACAAGAACAACCACTTGAGATTGAACCTCTATTCTTTGGGGAGAGGTGTTCGCCAAAGTCCAGTGTCCTTTCAAAATGTAGAATATCACTCATGCCGGAAAACTGGCAAGTTTACACATATTATGCACAGTTTGGACTGGGTGACTTTCAAGAGACAAAAGCTCTTTAAAAAACCATTGCTGCTTGCCAGTCTATTTAAAGCACACTCTGTTCTGACTAATAACGTATTGACACTTCTCTCAAATAATCATGATGATCCTGATCACAAGCAGGCCACTACTGTGTCACTTTATCTGACATTTAACGCCAAGAAGCAGGCAGCTTGTGGGTAAAAAACTAGACATGATAAGAGATGTGAGATCTATGGTCTCATTAAACTCGTCACCCAAAACAGCTGCTTTGGTGGTGGGTAGGAAGCAGAGCCCACCATTAGGACCACAGGGTTGCATCCCACTTACGTCATACTCAAAAGTAGACCCACTGAAATGAGTGGACTTAATGGGAGCTGTTCACTGCTTCAGAACAAAAGAAGGCAGCCCTTATAAGTTACTGCCACTTGCTCTCTTTAAAAAAACAACAAAAACTGCTAAAGCAAGTTTCGGAAAAGTAGCTTGTAAGAGCAAGACTGAAGTTAGGAACTGGATGTGGCCGGGCAGTCCCAAGTACATGCCTGTTTCTTTGGTAACCTCTTGGTCACTCTAGACATGTTTACCGTGGAGGAAGTCGCTTGGCACTCAGTGAGGCTTCTACATAGAAGTGCCTAAGACAGAATTGTTCATTATTAGTAAGGACTGCAAGCTGGCCTTTCCTTTATAGATTTGTCAGATTACTGGTAACGGAGTTTAGTGATTGCTTGCTTGTCTGTTACGGGGGGGGGGCATTGTGAGGGAGTGACAGATACCCCTTTTCCAAACAACACTTTAGCGCACCAGCAAGCCCAAAGGCCCATTTTCTTTCTGCATCAGCTTGCAAAAGCACCCTGTATTTTTTTATTACTCCTGTATTTTTATTATTATTATTCCTTCCCTACAGTTTGTGTGCTTAACTAGGCTTGCTTTTTCCATTTTTGCTTAAATTATGCTGAACAACTCACATGTAACTACATTCGTGCTTTCCATAGAGAGAGAGAAAATAGTATGGCGACAGTTGGAATAACCATTCCCCTGGCACCAGGGCATTATCAATCCGTTTTAGTAAAATTTTCTATTGTTTCTATCTTGCAAGCAGGAAAATTATTTTTTCTTTGTCCCATGGTAAGCTGTTACTGGGGGTTTGCTGCCATCGTGTGCCTGGGTCTAGAAACTACACATACAAAATAAAATGGCTGATAGTAGAAAAAGAGTGTCTATGGGATACGGGTTTATTTGTAAGATTGTGATACAGTATAAGAAGAAACCTATATGTCTTTTCTCAGTGAAATCACACAATAGGGCTATCCTCTGACCACAATATTTATCAATGGGATTGTGTGAGTTTCAGCTCCCAGCCCAAATGGCAGTGATTTGAACAGTTTCTGAGCTTGGGGATGCTGCTTGTTATAAAGTCTTCCCCTTGCCTTCCTAATGCCTATGTCATTTTTATTTTTATTACTATTTAAAAAAGCCCTTTTGGAAGCCCACTCACTAAATAGAGGTGTATGAAATTATGCCTGGTGTTGAGAAAGTGTCCAGAGAGGGGTTTTTCTCGTCATCTAATACTGAAGCCTCATGCGGTTATCCCATGTTGGAAGATTCGGAACAGGCCAAAGGAAATGCCTCTACAAGCACCACACAATTAAACTCTGGGATTCACTGCTGCAGATGGTTTTGGCTGCCAGTTTGGACGGCCTTAAAGGAGATCATAGAAATTCAGAGAGGATATCAAGCTATATCCATGACTCTTTGTCATGATGGCAGTGTTCAGCCTGCACTGTTGGAGGCAGAATGCCTCTGAATACCTGTTGCTGGGAAACACAACTAGGGAGAATGCGGTTGCACGCAGGGCCTGATTGCAGGCTTCCCAAAAGCATCTAGTTGGCTACCATGGGAACAGGTTGCTGGTCTAGATAGATCTTCAACCTGATCCAACAGGGCTTCTTACTGACAATTGAACGTTACCAGTTGTTGTTTTGGTCATTTGTATGCTGTACATTTTCTCATCCAGGGCCGGCATATATTATGCATAGTCCCTTGGGTTTTTTCTTGTTTAGAAGTGGCACAGATGATACTTCTTGTAAGGCCAGGCTAATCTCCCTCTTGTGAGTACAGTAGATAGAATAAAACCGCTGGTGGGTAAAAAATCTTGCAGCGAGGCTTTACCGTCTTGCTTGCTTGCTTTGGCCATGCAGAAGAGCCTTACAATGGGGGAGAGCCACTGGGAGCGCAGGGCTGCTGCTGAGAATGGCAACCTCGGGTTGAGCTCCCCTTTCCCCCCTCTGCAGCATGACCTTCAGTGCAGTGCACGGCATTAAGTTGCGTGTTCCCACACCTGCTAGTGGCAGCAAATAACGGACAATGGCAGTGGGGATGTGCTTGGCGGCACAGAATCAAATACGTTGCAGAGGGATACCGGTAATATGGGATGTTAAGGGAGGGGTGGGAGACATGCCGTGCTCTTTCTGGGGTAGCCCATCCACCTTTGGTCCCCACCATGAACTCTCACCTGTGGCTCATAGAAGCTGTCAGCATCCGACAGCAGACACATCCCAGGAAATGACTTTGAGTGGACGGCTAAACCATAGCTTGGCAACAGTGCATCTGCATTGCATGCAGGAGTTCCAGGTTCAATCTCTGGCATCTGCAGGCAGGTCTGGGAATGATCCCTGCCTGAAGTCCTGGGGAGCCACTGCTAATGATCGTGCACAATACTGAGCTAGATCCTGGGCCACTGGTCTGATTTGGTAGAAGACAGCTTCCCGCCTCTTCCCTTCCACGCATTAAAAGAACTTGGCATCTTAATAGTCAGATTAACAACCATAGGTTGTTTGCCTATTGCTTTCTCTTTGTTTTATGATCTTATTGTTAGCATCATTTATAATTCATTACATTTCAAAATCCTTACAACCTTTTATATTCAAAACAGTACTTTTTTAAAAAAGAAAGAAAGCTGGAATTGTGCTTTTGTAATGCCATTTTATTTATATTCAAGTAAGTATCTGAAATGGGCCTCTGAATGGGGTGGAGGGATATTATAGCAAAAATGTTATAGCTGGGAGTGGGGCTGCTGATTGTATCCTGCCCTCCAAGAGGTAAGTGGAACTGCTTTTCCCTCTTGAAAATCAGCAGTAGTGCAATTCAGCCAAAGTTCAGCATTTTCATGCCCTACCCCCATTTAAACAGGAGGTTTAAGTACATCTCTTGGGTGGTATTTATGCTCAAGAGTAGACCTACTGAAATTAACAAACATGACTTAAGTTAGGTCCGTTGATTTTAGTAGGTTTACTCCAAGTAAAACTTAAGTGAGTACCACCGCTCCTGATGTAATAACTTGGTTTAGAAATGTTTAATGAGGATTAGAACACAACCAGGTACCCAATACTTCAGTATGTATTAGCTGTGATACTAGGTACATGTTGTTTTTGCCCTGAAGCACAATCGCAGAGGGGAATACACGTGGAAGAGTCCTATAGTAAGTAGGGAAAGGACTAGCAGCAGTGATACAGAATGCTTCATTAGACCAAAAAGTGAAACAGCTTAGCAGATCTTTCCCTTGAAAGCAGCCCCTCTCTCAGTACGTCAAGCCACATTTTCTCAATTTTTAAAAAATCTTTTTTTATAATTATAATTATAGCTTTCCTTTTTTTCCTTTGGCAAATGGGTGATGTGGATGCAGCAACAATCCTGCAACAAATAAACATTTACAATCTTTCTAACCCCCCCCACAAAAAAATCATGTAACGAATTATAGCTTTTATGATAAAAAACACACACACACGGCCCTAAACTAGCTTCTTAGGATTTCTCCCATGCAGGTTCGTGGATTCGGAAATACGTTGATCCTGGAATAGTATTTGGAGTCTGAGATGACAGGGCGCTTTGAAGCTCCTTGGAAAGGTATTTTCTTTCTTTGTGACAAAGGATTTGTGATGACAACAGCTGCTGCATACTGATGCAAACAAAAGTGGATCTTTGCTGCAAACTTTCCAAGAGTGGATTTCACAACAGATACAGGCTGTGTAAACAAACTCATTGTTACCCCTTCCTAAAATGAAAACAATGACTGCAAACTCCCACACAGTTAAGCCAAAGTAATCTAAAATCTAAATAATGGGATATAATTGGTCCAGCCTAAATGGCTTCAAATGTGAATCAAACAGCATATTTGTTTCAGCTCTCCTGTACACCTGCCACCAGAGAGACTTCCATTCAGCTCTCTGAGGGGATCCTGATGATGATCTCCCACACAAAATAATATTTTGATTTCCATTCCAGGAGCCAAGACTGGCCTGGCTAAGATCCAGGAAGAGTGCAAATCCTATGTAAACAGAGCAGGGACTGACTAGCAAAAATCCCACAATAGCAGTGCCAACAGTGATCTCCATATATTCCCCCACCTAGGACTTGGGAGGGGTGTGGGCTAAAATAATTGAATCCATGCACACAATGTGAGTGCTCCCATGGCTTCATTAGAGCCATAATTGAGGGTGTTGAGATGTTTGGACTATTGCTTTTTTTACCTGGTAACAAAAAATAAACTATCCATGGTTCTGCTTGTCCAAACTCCGTGGTTGTTCTCTGAAGGGGATAACAAACCACTGCTGCAAAAAGAGCTCCTGACCTGACTGGCTAGTCTAGTTTGTTGCTGGAAGCTGACCATGTTCACCACAGATTATTTTCCAGTGTCCGTCCTGACATGCTACCTGAGCATTGTTGGAGCCACTGCTTGGTCCATCTGAAGGGGGAAACGGGTCTCTTTGTACCATAGGAGCTCTGTTGATAAGTGTAGCTCAACAGCCAAATCCAATAGGTATCTTAACGCTTGTGAAGGATGCTGTGCAACTCTTAGCCCAAATTGCACTGTTACTGTGGACCTCGCCCTTTTTAGAATTTGTATCGCACTCGGGTGTAAAGATGGGGTGCAATAGGTTTTAGCTATCCACTGCAGTAGCTCATTCTAGGCATGGAGAAAGTGGATAGAGAAAGGTTTTTTTTCCCCGTGTCTCATTAATACTAAAATTAGTGGGCATTCAACAAAATTGAATGTTGGACGATTCAGGACAGAGAGCTTGTTCTAGGTTCTTCTAAGAGTGGCCTTCTTCTTACAGGTGGCCTTTCCCTCATTGCTGGGCTACAAGTAGGGTTGAGTGGGGAGTATATGTTAAATAGCAAAGCACTATAGATCAGATGTGAGCGCCCTGTTACCCTAGGGGAACGGGGGTAGGAGGAAGTGGGGCAAGAAAGATGGAGAGGGAGGGAGAGAAGCAGAAAGAGAAAAAGGGGAAAGGATGACCCTGTCCACCTCTGGCTCCATCCGCTTTCAACCAAGATCCTTTTGACTCCAGCCTCAGCCAACTCTGAGATGCAGTCAACCCATTAGCACCAAAGGGCTATGAATCTCAGCAGAAAGAGTTGCCCATGACTAGCACAGATGTTTACACCACAGAAAGGTAGCAAGGCTGAGGGAAGCTTCTTTGTCCATAAATAAAACAGCCCCATGCTTAGTACACTGCCCCCTCCCCAGCCACATATTTGGCCGCTTCCCATGTCTCTTTGGCCGTGTAGTGTGGCTTTGCACCCGGGTGTGCATTATGGCCCTGGCTCTAGCAAAGTCTTGGGTCTCTAGTGCATCTGGGTGGTTGTTCAGTTTGTGCACAGGAATTAATCTGTTCAGATCGCCACAGGGAATTATCCCAGGATGGCCCGCAGCAGGACAACACTGGATAGATGCTAAAATAAATGATCAGACAACGCTAACCAGGGTGAATCTGACAGAAACTGCCAAATCTCCCTCAATATGCATAGCTCGCCCAACGTCCCTTCAGCAGAGTACCATGAAGTATTCTCGTAATTCCCACACAACAGGATGTGCTATTAGAGAGAATGTGGCAGACTAATGCAGCAACCTCAAGATTCCAGGCAAAAGCAATGCTTTCTTGATTGAGGAGTGCTAAAAGATTCAGTTTTGCTGTCTATCAAGGCTCTGGCTTTCAGCTGGCCCTGCATCCCTCGAGACTTCCTGTCTTTAATTCAATTTGTTCCTCTCTTGGAAGCCTCAAAGTTGTCTTCCTTTTCCTTCCTTTTGGTTTCCTGTCCTGGCCTTGCAGCCAAATGTATGTCTGTTTTTAAGAATAATTCAGCAGCCAACACTAGAGCCAGAAAAGCATGCTTTGTCCCATTCTTGTCTTCTCCCTCTAGACTCCAAAGGCTAGGACATCCACAGAGGCGCATGGGAACCTACCTCTTCCCGATATTTCAGGGCTCCCTCGAGGAATAATTTTTAGGCCTAACTTTTGCAAAGCCTCGTTACCATAAAAACCATTCTCCTCGTTGCAAAACCCCAATAAACATCAAGTCAGCGCCGGCCCGATACACAGTCTTTGCCCTTTTCTTTCCCCTAGGTGGTAGCGGTTTGCAGGATAAGGCAGTAGTGCTCACCTGACCTCCCGCTCACCAGCATCTCTGTAGCTCACTGGGAGGAAGTGGGTTGGGGGTTGGGGTGGCAAGGTGCAAAAACACAAGGAGAGTGTCTGATATGTAACTGCACACTGTGCCAACCTCCCCCCCTTTCCCACTTGGTAAGTCACAGCAATGCCACCAGACACTCCCACCCCTGCTACCCCATGACATGGCACGAGTGGCGAAAATGCAAGAGGTCTCTCGAATTTAATCACTTCCGCAAAATCCATGAATGCACAGGAGCCATCTCTGCATATGGGCCTTAATTCCTCCAGGCTTTGTGTTGGCGTTTAAGCAGCCGTCAACAGGGGACTATGAAGCAAACCTTTGCGGCAGGGATGGAGAACCTGTAGCCCTCTGGATGTTGCTGTACTACAACTCCCATCACCCCTTGCCATGGGCCGTGCTGGCTGGGGCTGATGGGAGTTGGAGTGCCACAGGATCAACACCCCTGCTTTGCAAGATCCAGATAAGCAGGAAGCGAGGCAACGAGCTCAATCTACGCCAGTAAGCAATCACGTTAGCCCTAAAATTGTAAACATAGTTTTATTGCCATTCACTCATCACAAGGTAACTCTTTCTCCTGACCACGTGAAAACAAGATGGCAGCCTACAGAGACATGGGTGCAGCCCACATGCCACAGTTTCCAAAAACTAGCTATAGTTTTTACACCGAGTCCCACATGTGCTCATTTCAAATGGACATGATAATGATTGTTCCCCACAGTTAACCTTGGAGAAGAGAGATATTAAATTAGAACGGGCCGAGTCCAGCCAACTCAGCAGATACAAACACAGGTACTGAGCTTAATATCAGAGTAATAGGATTAGTTCATAAATTAAAAAAATACCAAAAAAATCATCTTTTTCAATCTTTCCCCTCCCCACCTCAGAAACTCCTCTGAATTGATAAAACTGTCCAGCAAATATGCCTAGAAATTCCATGTCACGTCTTCCCACCCTATTCCCATTTATTAAAAGCAAGAAAGAAGAAGGGGGAAAAAAACACCCTAATGAATTAAACCAGGACTGATCTTCCTGCATGCCTGGAAGTAATTTACATGGCAAATGTCCCACTTCAGTTTTAAGCATCCAGTTATTAAGGTCATTTAAAGGTTTCTTCTCGTCAAAAAAAAAAAAAGGGGGGGGAAGGAACTTGGTTACGCTGTGCTCCTGGTGCAGATTCTCTGTAAAAGACTTTCATACAAAAGAGCTCCGCCCCCAGAGAAAATGCCAGGAAAATAGATCTGTGTCTTCGGGAGTGATGGCGAAGCCCACCATGGAGACTTCTGGGTCTGCTACAAGTATTCCAGCTCCAGTGCGTGTCGCAGAGCCTCAAGGTCGGCGTGGCAGGAGATCCTCCAGAAAGGCATGTTGTGCTAGGAGGAGATGTTTTAAAACAGGAAAAGGGTCATAAGACGTTCCCAGAATTATCACCCAAACAGTGGTACTGTAATTGAGAAATCCGACCAGTTTCATTTATATAGAATCTAAAAAAGACATGGATAATCATTGTATGCGGGTGGGGCAGTGATCAAAAGAGAGACAACCGTTACTCATCAGCCCCAGCCAGCAGGGCTGATAGCTAAGGATGATGGGAGTTGTAGTCCACAACATCTAAGGGGCCACATTTTCCTCATCCCTGATATACAACTGTCTTGCTCTATAGCAGGCTTCCCCAAACTCGGCCCTCCAGATGTTTTGAGACTACAATTCCCATCATCCCTGACCACTGGTCCTGCTAGCTAGGGATCATGGGAGTTGTAGGCCAAAAATATCTGGAGGGCCGAGTTTGAGAAAGCCTGCTCTATAGTTTACGTCTCATTTATAACATTTATATTCCACCTTTCATCCAATGAGCTCAAGGCACCATTATTATTATTATTATTATTATTATTATTAGGGAGGGCAATAATTTGTTAGAAGGGGCAGGAATTTGGAGGGAGACAGAAACAATGTGATTGGTCAGTTACGTTTTTCGATTGTTTTACTATGCCCATGATTTATACCACACTCATCTGGCTAGGTTTCCCTAGCCACTCTGGGCGGCTTCCAACACATATAAACACATAAGAAAACATCAAACATCCCAACACAGGGCTGCCTTCAGATGTCTTCTAAAAGTTGTGTAGTTCTTTATCTCCTTGGTATCTGATGGGAGGGTGTTCCACAGGGAGGACGTCACTGCCAAGAAGGCCCTGTGCCTAGTTCCCTGTAACTTCACTTCTTGCAGGGAAGAAACTGCCAGAAGGCCCTTGGTTCTCCCCCTCTCCATTTTACTCTCACAACAACCCTGTGAGGTAGGTTAGGCTAAGAGATTGTGATTAGTCAAGGTCACCGAGTGAGGTTTATGGCTGAGTGGAGATTTGCGCCCTGGTCTTTCAGGTCCTAACACATGGCTTTTGTTCAGATCTGTCTACAGTGCATTTGACATCTTTTCACCCCACCTTAAAAAAAACAGTGCAGGAGCCAAGCTGGAGTCCTTTGATGTAGAATAATGTATTGAATGTGCATACCAACTTTCATTTTGGTATTTCAGACTTCAAGGCAAAAATCTCATTGTGGTGTTATTGTGGGTTTTAGTTTTAAATCTGAGTGGACTATATGAAATATATATGTAAAAGGTGTGAGTGCTATTCGTATCCCCATTATGCAGAGATTTACTCCCTCCGACTGTTAAAATGCAACTCAGTCTGCTGCTGAGTAATTATTATCAACCACCCATTTCAAGTAAAATGCTATTTCTCCCATTTCCCCAGAGATGGATAATCACTGCCTTAGAAATATCTAGGAATTATCTGAAGAGTACAGTGGCTGGGCTGAGATTGGAAACCAGGACTGCCAGATCTAAACCCAACCTCATACACATACCGTAGTTATAATTGATCTATCACCATTTTCTTCCCATATTCTAGACACCCTGTAAAGGTGTAACAACTGAGAAATCGGGTGGTTTCATGGACCATTCGAAACTTGGGTTTGGGACTGGGGGGAGGTGTGCTGAAATCCTTGCTCAGCTTTCTGGATGGACAAATTATTCTTCCCTAGCCTAACCTACCTTATAGGGATGCTGGGAGGATAAAACGGAATGATGATTCGACATATGGTGATCACACTTGGGAGGACTGGCGGAATACGTGTGTGTGATGAAAGTAATGTAAAAACAAATCCGAAGTCAGCCGCCTGCCCTCCAAGAAGAAAAGGCCACTCCCACCTCATTCATTCCTCCTCTGCTTTCCCCACATGGCTCTGCTTCCATTTAAATGATCTGTTTTTCTTTCTCTGAAGAGAAGAGATGTTGGCAGCGCAGCCACGCCTGCTGCTCAGCTCCCATCCATTCATCACTCGCCCAGACAGGTGAAGAGAAATGACCCACTCAGGCCGAGAGATATCATCAGGATTGCCCTCCCCATGGGTTTATAGAGCTCAGGTGTGTAGTCACCCTTGCTAATGATTATCATCAATCAGAGGCCCTGACAGCTCCCAGCAAAGAATGTGTGCCCATTAAGGGGGAAGAGGCGTAAAGCAGGAGACACCAGCAAAGGGGCCCCCTCTTCTTGCGGCACAGTTTGTAAAAGGTATTGCTTAACCCCACTGTCAGGGAGCCGGTGGCCTTTGATGCACTCCTGTGCACTGACCCTATTACCTTTGAAGTTCGCAGGAGCCCTGTCTGAAGCTTTGCACTATTATTATGACTTTCTTCCTAACGCATTTCTGGCGCTCACTTTAACTCCTGGAGAACCGACACATTTGCTGGGCAGCTGCTCAGCTTACAGAAATCTAAAGCAGCCCAACAGAAGAAGTGCATGCACACAGGGGGAAAGAGAGGCGTACAGCCTAATGAGGCAAAGTGTAGCTTTCTGCAGTGTGTGGATGTATGGGTTTTCATTTGGAAAACAGCGCTGGGAGAAAGAGATGAGGCAGAAGGTGCCAAGTTCAATCCTCAGCATCTCCAAGTTGGGCTGCGAAAAAACCCTGTCTGAAATCCTGGAGACCCCCTGCCATAGATCAATGGAAGCACTAGCAAAGCAACTTTGTGTGTTCCACCCCACACACAGTAGAAATGAGGAACAGCAGATCTGGACGCACTCACTGACTCGCTCTTACTCCTTATTTATGTACCTAACAAACAGTTGTTGATCAAGAGCAGTTTCTGTAGCAAGTAGGAAACGGCTGGAAATTCCTCAACAGCTGGGGGGAAGGAGAGAGGATTTACAGTAGGAAATTGCTCACAGTGCTTTATGGACTTTCAGGCTAATTTCTATCCACGAGTCAGGTAAAAGGTGAGAATGCTTTCTGAGCTATTCTTTTAAAAGTAGAGTTGCGAACCTGAAAACCATACCTTTTTCGCTCCCTGTTCCTCTTCAACACCATCTCCTATTACGATGTACACAGCTTTCCGTCCAAACCTCTGCATTATCCTTTCAAAACAGCTCTCTTTCCCTGCATAACAAAAACGGATCATTAATTTTTCTGGGCAAAGGTGATAAAGGAACTGAGAGTCATTTAGGGAACTGAGAGAGGGTTTAGGGGTGCATTGATCTAGCCCAGGGGTGGGGAACTTCAGGCTCCCCTGGCCTGTCTCTCTGGCCTTTGAAACTCTCCCTGGGCCACACCCAAGGGCTTTTGCTCAGCTGGCACACTTTGTGCTGGTCATGTTGTGCGGATGCCTGATGATTGTCTTCCAAAGCAACTACTCTATTCCGAACTTAAAAATGGAAAGCGTAATGCTGGTGGTCAACAAAAGAGGTTTAAAGACTGTCTCAAGGCAAATCTTTAAAAAATGTAGGATAAACACTGGTAACTGGGAACCACTGGCCTGCGAGCGCTCCAGTTGGAGAATAGCCTTTACCAAAGGTGTCATGGGCTTTAAAGACACTCAAACTCAGGACGCAAGGGAGAAACGTGCTAAGAGGAAGGCACGCTTAGCAAATTCACACCATGATCAACTCCCATCC
This sequence comes from Zootoca vivipara, assembly GCF_965207765.1. Taxonomy (NCBI): domain Eukaryota; kingdom Metazoa; phylum Chordata; class Lepidosauria; order Squamata; family Lacertidae; genus Zootoca; species Zootoca vivipara. Next base: position 75,328,159 of record NC_142590.1, on the reverse strand, counting down.
GGAAACCAATGTCTCCACTGTGGAAGGACATGTGGATCCAGAATTGGCCTCCACAGTCACTTACGAACTCATTGTTAAGACCGTGTTTATGGAAGACAATCTTACTCGGCTACGAGTGATTGCCAAAGAAGAAGAAGCAGCTGGTCTGGATGGAGGAGAGAGAGGATTGTGTGCAGAAACAAGTCCTGCCTGCCCAGCCCCTGCCTTTGAGAACCTCCGGGGCTAAAGTCAAGCCACTGTGTTAGCAGCACTGAAGTGACCTCCCCAGGGCACAAGCCTGGACAGTGTGTATGGAGGTCATGGACTGCCCAGGCAACCAGACCCCCACTCCCGGCACCATACTGAATTCCACTCATGGGGTTTATATCCAACACTACTCATACAGCAGACCCACTGAAATTAGTGGACATGAGCAACTTAGGCCCATTAAATCAACAGGTCACCCCTGGATGCAACCAATTGTTCTTACCTGTCTTTGTTGCACTATAAATATTTTCAATTGGGAAGACAGTGCCTAGTCCATAAAGCAGGACTTTTGCAAGGGCTGGTATGAGCTGGGTTGTAGTCACCAAAACATTTACACAGTTGGGCCTGCAAGACAGAAAGCAGCAACAGAATTAAAGTCAATGGGGACCCTCCCTTTCCACCCCCCCCAAGAGATCTTTGCTTTTCTGCTCTATTAGGCTAAACTGGAAGCAGGATATAAGGTTTGCCAGCAACGAGTCCCTTGAAATCGGTGATTAACACAGTCAGCAGTGGCTAGACTCTTAAAACGTTTTTCTCCCTCCATAATTTATTATAACTCAAAACTAGCCTGAAAGAGGAGTACGTCACAAGTAATCACACACTGGGGATATAAATGGTGTAAAACTCCAATAGCATTTACACTGCGCCCCCCTTGGGCAGCTGGCTCCCTTTATTGCTTTCCTGCTTTCTGCACAAAACTATTATATCTGGGAGCCAGGATTGTTCTGGTTTTAGATCTAGTTCCCCATCACATGTCCAGATGTGGCCCCCCACAAATTTGGCCAAAGGTGTCCTATAAATAAATGTGCCTCGGTTTGTTTGGAGAACACAAGAGGAAAGTAAAACTTTTTGCAGCCTAGAGACGACTCCTTAAGCCGTTCTTACCGGGAATGTATCAAATCCAGAGCTTTCAAAGCATGTGTTAGCCAGAGATCAGTCAGCGCTTCCAGTTCTGCTCTTAACTGCAGCCAGGTTTCCCTCTTAGGAGCTCCTATTAAACCTGTGGATAGAGAAAGCAGCGTTTGTAGCTGGTTCCAATGGGAAGGCGCGGAATAGCTTGCACATGGCTTTTGCAAAGCCATAGAATCATTGTGCTGGAATGAGCCAGAAATCCAACTCGTACAACCTGATGCCCAAAAGGCAGGGCCATCCATCCACCAGCCGCCTACACGCCACCGCCCCCCCTCACCTGCGCAGTCGATAATCACCATGTGCCAAAAAGCTGGGAGCGAAACTATATTGCAGGAAGGTGCTTGTAACGAAATGAAGCAGCACATTGCTGATTGGTTTCCCCTCGTAAGCCACTTGTGGTAGAACTTTCCTCCCCACATCCCATCCCATCCCACCCCCAGCAGGCCCCAAGTCTCAGTGCTGCAGTCTCACACGGTTTCTCCTTTGAGTGGCTGCAACAGCCTTTGCTAACCAGGTGCCCCCCCAGGTGATGGGGAGTTGGAGTGCACCAGTTTGGCCAAGGATGTGCCTCACCCAGTCCTGAACAGCCCTCCTGTTCTTCCGAGTGAACAGAGTCGGCTTCAGTTTCTCTGGGGTGTCCTCAGGCAAGACTCCCTCAGTGGGCCACCTTAAATGGGAGCATACAATTAAAGTGCTTTGGTTTTCCCCCAAAAAATTTAAACAACACCTTGCTGGGGCTTCATCAAATGGCCTTTCCCCTTCCGACAGCTTCAGTCGGGCAGGGATTTCATGTGAATTGCAGCATGGGAAATCTACCCACATAATACAGTCCTGATAATGACACGCCCCCCCCCCACTTGTACCTGCAATTTAAAGATTTAAAAACTAGACAAGTGCATTGCATTTGTGCAATTCGTGTCATGCCTCGCTTGACCTGTGATGCTCAAATTGTGAGCATGTTTCTCCCGAGTTCTCTTCTCCCACCCCTCTCTGCACATGCACACTTCCTTTACAGAATCCTTTACGGAACCAGAGGTTCACAGAGAGGAGCTTCTTTCTTTTCCTATGAGCTATTTTCCTTATCGCACTTGCCCTGTCTAAGGTGCTTGACACTTGCAGGGGGAAAGATGTACCATAGGTGCTGGTATGTTTTCTCCTGCAGGAGGAGGTCAAGCAGCATTGGAAGGCCAATTTCAGTAAGAAAAGAAATCCTTGGGGAAAGAGGAAGGAGCCTTTGGATAACTCACTTCCCTACATACCTCGGGCAGAACATTCATACAACTGAGCACCATGTGTAGTTTGAGGCTTATGCTGCCTCGGAGCAGTCTTGGAAAAAGTTGTGTTGATGAAGTCAAAACTGGCCCAGAGTGGGTTTGGATTTTTATTGTTATTTTTTTACATTTATCAGCTGTTAAATGTTTATGTGTGCCTTTAAAAACATATTCAGCAGAACATGCACCGTGGACTTAAACAATAACCCTTAAAGGTGCAGCCCATTTCCTGCAGATTAGTGACTGTCTGAAAGGAGCCAATGGTCTGAGCTGAAGCAGACAGCTAGATAAGCCCAACCAGTTATTATTTCTTCAATCCCCCCTGAAAAGCTGTGTGCCAAGGTCATTATTCTGGATAATAATGGCAGACAATGCACATTTAAAATACCTGGAGGAGCAATTGCTGTTTCTCCCTCCCTCCTTTCCAACCCCTTCCTGCCTTTTTGGTGTTAGTTCTAGCTATGTGACAGATGTGAAGATGCAATGCTGAGCAGGTTCTGCTATGAACGATGCTGGGGCTCCACAATGTTTTGTAATGGAATTGTGAGGGTGAATGGCAGGCTTTCTGGTGAAGCTCCCCCACTCCCCTGCCCAACCTGGACTAACTGGGCAGGCCTGGCCTCAGCATCTTGGCTACAGCGCCACGTTCTAATGGACTGAGCTAACCTGAAGATGTTAGGCAGTTTTTGAGGCCCCAGCACCCCAGGAGAGTTTTTATTAACCATGTTTAGTATTATATCAACCTGATTAATAAGGTGATTTCCCTAACTTCAAGTGTTAGCCTGGATCCATGACAGCGGGCTGCTGCTGAGGCAGATAACTGCTTTTCTGTATGAATTGAAAAACACCAAGGACTAAAAGCAGTATAATTAAAACATTCCCCACTAGCATATTCCTCTCTGGAGCTGCTCCACAAAGATCCCAAGCAAGTTGGTGCTCATGGAAGAAAGGAACACATCTATGTGTGCATGTCTGCGCAAGAGCGTGAAACCCAAGACCAGTTCTCTAAGATCTTAAATAGAAGTCTTTCCTAGCGCTCACACTCACAGAATCAGAGATCAGAGAACTGTAGCGTTGGAAGACACCACCAGGGAGGGTCATCTCGTACAACCCTCTGCAATGCAGAAATCTTTTGCACAATGTGGGGCTTGAACCCATGACCCTGAGATTAAGAGGCTCATGCTCTATCAACTGAGGTATCTCAAGAATTCAGGCCCTTTAAACTGCAGATCAGTGGAAGTGGCTCACTGTGGCAATGTGGACCTAGCAATAGTATTTCTCCATCTTCAACATATAATAAAAGCAGGACTGGGAGTGGGGTCAAGAGCAATAACGACCCCAGTATTTTGCTCCAATGACAAGGCTACCCTCATAAGGTCAGGCCATTGTGTAACCCAGCCCTCCCCAACCTGCTGCCCTTCAAATGCTGTTGGACTACAAACCCAATCAGCCTCAGCGAGCCTGGTGGGATCCATAGCACAAAACATCTGGAAGGTACCAGGTCAGGGGTACCTCTCACCAAATTTGTCAGGAGAACTGGAAAATAAACAACGCCCCCCACTTTTTTTTTGGTACTTCCACTTCTTTAATTTGTGAAATATGCAAGCCATTCTCCACATCTGCTCTGAAGAACAGGAAGGCAAGAGTCTTAACAAGGATGCAAAGGAACCTTCCCTGATGGGTTGGGGAGACACTTACCACCGACATTGTTTTTGTAGGTGTTGTAAAGTTCTTTCACCCGCCGGTAGCGGAATGCTAATTTCCTCATCCAATCAACTCCCCCGTGAACTCCCGAGCCCAGACAAAGATTTGCTCCAGCGGTTGAACTGTGAAAGCCATCTGCTGAGAAATTATATGTGCTGTGGCAAAGGAAGGAGGAGAGGGGGAAGGAGTGAAATTATAACCTACACTTCCCATTAGGACGGATAAACTAGACAAGAGGAGAGAGGAAGACATGCTCCAGACTTCTGGCTACACTAGAGTCAGTGGACGATGAAAAGAAAGTGTCCTTCCCCATTTGCCCTGTAATTTTGTCCTCTCTGCCTATGGTATTGATGTACATTTGCTCACTGAAAAAGCGTAATCTATTGACTCAAACCCTCACCTAGTTACCATATGCTTTTATCAACATGCTGATGAAACGAAACACAAGATAAAGGAAATGAACAGTCCATCTGGAAGTCGGCCTTTGCAAGTCCCCACAGGATTAAGGGTGCCTGAGCAAGCAGTTTGTGAAAGCAGGGAATAACTGCACTGCAATTCTGAGGCTACTGCATATATCAGGCATCCCCAAACTTCGGCCCGCTAAATGTTTTGGACTACAATTCCCATCTTCCCCGACCACTGGCCCTGTTAGCTAGGGATCATGGGAGTTGTAGGCCAAACATCTGGAGAGCTGCAGTTTGGGGATGCCTGGCATATATGATCCTAAATCAGATTTAAAGCAACTTGGCTTTTTGGTGGCCCCATCAATGAGTTGGCCCCAATGACAAATATTCCCTATATTCCCTTTGCCCAATGGGAACTTGGGGCCCAAGGGTGAAGGAATGGGATCACAAGCATATGGTTTGATTGCTGGAAAAATTAATTTGAAGATAAGAGATGCACCCCCTTTGTCAATTGTCAGGTGCATTTAACTCTCCTCTGAAACTTCTGGTACTAGATAACTGCTTGTAAATACAATAATGAGACAACTGCACTCTCCCCATAGAGCAGAAAAACTGGCCAGATCAAAGAAAAAAATGGCTAACTCAAAGAGCCTACAGTATATGCCATTGGCTATTCTCCAAGTATCCATAAATAGCTGGGGGACTAGTTACATTGGATGCTGCAACACAGTTGCCTTACCTTAAATCTTGCCCATTGTCATCTGATGACACATCATCTATGTGTATCTGGTCACAGTCCTGAAAACCATTTCCAAAAACAATCAGCCAGGAAACGAGTATTGCTTTGTAAAAACAACAACGGAGAGATTTTGTGCAACAGAACCCATGCTGAGGAAAGATTCCCCCCAACAATTTCTGGTCAATTATAGTAATCACATTACAAGCAACATTTCAGTCAGATACCACATTCCCAGAACACGAGTTCTATGCGGTTAAACACAGCAATTCTCACAGACAATAAGGTCACTCATACAACTCGGTTACCCACCTAAGGGTAAATTGTTTCCCATTCATTCCGGGCAGTGTTGAAACATGCAAAGAAACATCATTGTCTTTCAGGAGGACAGCATCATTAATCGTCTCTACGTCTAAACCTGCCAACTTCCTTCTTTAGAGAGTAATAGGTTCCAAGGAAAAGGAGACCAACACCAACATATATATCTCGTTCCAATAATGGTATCGTGGTGAGAAGTTTCAGGGGGAATGTTACCTGGACTTGGCTTACTCAGTACTGTATAAGAAAACACAGGAGGGCAGTGTACACAACATACATTTTAAAGCACCCCCCAAAAAAAACCCTACCAACTGTAGTATGTTAAGGGATCTAGGAATGGTAGCTTTGTGAGGGGTAAAACACAGCTGCCAGGACTGTTGACGTGAATGTGCTTTAAATGTATGGCGTACGGTATACACAGCCAGGGTCTGTGGCATTTTTATAGCATTTGCTTTCCTTACAAAAATATAATTGAAAGCAAACAGCAGGCGCTCCTACAAGGCAGCTGATCTGCTACTCCACACTTGATGATGATGATGATGATTTATTGAATTTATATACTGCCCTATACCCAAAGGTCTCAGGGTGCTTCACAGAACAAAATCAGAATATAAGACCACTAAATATATAATCAAAATAAAAACAACAACCCAATGGCCCCCATCTCCCCCCCCAAAAAGACACATTTTAAAAGGGCACAGGATGTCTCAAATCAACCAAAGGCCTGGTTAAAAAGGAATGCTTTTGCCCGGCGCCTTAAAGGCCAAAGTTTGCCAGGCAAACTTCCCTGGGGAGAGCATTCTACAGATGGGGAGCCAATTCAGAGAAGGCGTGTTCTCATGTTGCCACCCTCTGGACCTCTCGAGGAGGAGGCACACGAAGGAGGGCCTCAGAAGATGATCTCAGGATCCGATTAGGTTCATATGGATAGATCTGGGGCCTTGCAATGCACATGCAATGACCAGCCTTCAGCAAACAAGTGGTGCACACTCTATATCCCACCTTCTTAGCCTTTGCGCCATATTTCCCAATCTCTGGTGGCTATTATCTTCGAAACAATCAAGCAAACTGCATCTCCTAACCTACTGATGAAGAACCACTCAGGTTCTGCTTTGGGCTTCCTAAAGGCATGTGGTTCACCACTATGAGAACAGGATGCTGGTCTGCTGGACGAGATGGGCCACTGGTTGGATCCAACAGGTTCTTATGTTCTTATCACCAAGCTGTTAGTTAGCAATCTGCCCAAGAGAGGAATTCTCACCCTTAGTAATTTTTACACCACCAAACAAACGTGCTGATATGTCATTCATAGCATTGGCTGTTGTGTATCAATGATTGGAAGAAGAGGGGGAAAAAACAGGCTAGTGATTATAAGTGCAGAACTTGAGGTTGACTATTATTCCAAGTTAATTAGCAGAGTTCAGCACCTTCGTACTGTGTCAATACAGAAAATCTCAAGGAACCAGGAACAGTCGCCTGCCAAGAACTCTTAGGGGATGATCATTACTACTTGCTGAGCACAGAGGAAATTGTGACAGGAAAACACTACAGCTATCAACCTTATTATTTGTGCATGCTTATAAAGTTATACAAAAACTTTGGAGGAGAAAAGCAATCAAAGCCCATCTTGGTAGATAACGGACTTGGAGTTCAGCCACTGTGAAATATGCACTCTAAAACCTTATCTTCCAAGTTCTCTATTGTCTGAGTGGAGGAGGCTTCAACCTCAAAAACTTTAACAATGTTATTTTAATGGTTTCTTTATTTGGTTTGACATTCCAAATTCCTAAAGAGTCAGGAAGCTTCCTTCCGTGACCCTCGCAAGGCAGAACAAAAAAAAATCATGCTGCAGTGAGTGTACATGCAAATTGGAAAGTTGCTTCCGCTGCCCCCCCCCAAATCATCACATTGACTTTTCACAGAGTTGCAGAAGCTTCAAGGGAGGAAGACTTTTACTGAGTAACATATATGGTCCATTTAATGAGTAGGGTGGGTGACGGCAAAACTACACACTATGCTAACTGCATTTAAGGTGACCAGTTTTTAAATAAAAACACTGGTAAACATTTGGAGCAGAGCAGGTGAAGAAATATTAACTTTTCTTGATGGAAATAGCCCCGTGAAGCTGCTGTTTGCACCAGGAGGGAAGCTAACGGAACTGTAGAGTTGGAAGGGGCCCTGAGGGTCATCTAGTCAATCCCCATGCCAGAGTTGGGCCCAACGTAAAGGATCTGACGGTCCAGCAAAGTTACAGGTGAGCGAAGAGATTATGGCTATATGCTACCTCCAGGATCAGAGGCAAGACACTTCTAAATCTCAGGCGCTAGAGTCATCCCCCTCATGTCCAGTTTGTGGACTTCCCAGAGACATCTGATTGGCTGTTGTGGGAGACGTGACTCTGCCCTACATAGGTCTTTGGTGTGATCCAATAGGGCTCTTTGTACACTGTTCTGTTTTGGAAAGACAGATCAGGATCTGAGGGGACAAAGGCAAGGGCACAGAAGAAGGCCAAAGGAAGAGTCCAGAGAAGACAGTGAGATGGGCAGGGAAAGATGGGTGAAGTGAAGCCAGGGGCGGAGGAAGGGGTGTGTGGTGGGTGCAGGTCGCCCTGGGTGTCACCACTGAGGGGAGTGACGAAATGCCGGGTGGCGCTCACCGTGGGGCCTGCAGTGCACCCGAGCCACACATCTCTCCTGGGTGGCTTTGGCGCATGCAGACTCCGCGTTGCCCAAACAGTCCGCCCGCCGCCTCCCCCCCAGCTGTGGGGCGGCTGAGTGGGAGGAGGCAGGCAGACTCCGGAGGCCCCGTGGTGTGTCCCGCCCCTATGGGTGGCGTGTACCAACCCAGGTGCCCAAGTGGCTTCCTCCGCCGCTGGGTTAAGCACCCAGATGCTGCACTGATACTTTCACTGATGGGTTGCTCAGAATAAGGAGCTGATTCTGAAATCTAGACTTTACAGGGCCCAGTGGATCCAGGTAGGCTGATACCCAGAGGTTGGCCATGGTTGCCAAAAACCCAGCACACTGGTGGAACAGGCGATAAGGTGCCCAAGCCTGCTTTACTGAGGCTCCTGATTGAGACATGTCCCAACCCCAGGCCCCTTACACGATACGAACATGGGATTCAACCCATGCACATTTACAGGTGTGTTTCTTTAAGATTCCTTGACATTCCTTAAAAAGTCAAGGACCATAATAATAAATCATAATAATAATAATAATATATTTATTATTTATACCCCGCCCATCTGGCTGGGTTTCCCCAGCCACTCTGGGCGGCTTACAACAGAAAAATGAAATAAAATAATTAAACATTAAAAGCCTCCCTAAACAGGGCTGCCTTCAGATGTCTTCTAAAAATCTGGTAGCTGTTTTTCTCTTTGACATCTGATGGGAGGGCGTTCCACAGGGCAGGCGCCACCACCGAGAAGGCCCTCTGCCTGGTTCCCTGCAACTTGGCTTCTCGCAACAAGGGAACCGTCAGAAGGCCCTCGGTACTGGACCTCAGTGTCTGGGCAGAACGATGGGGGTGGAGACGCTCCTTCAGGTATACTGGACCAAGGCCATTTAGGGCTTTAAAGGTCAGCACCAACACTTTGAACTGTGCTCGGAAACGTACTGGGTGCCAATGTAGATCTTTCAAGACCAGTGTTATGTGGCCTCGGCAGCCGCTCCCAGTCACCAGTCTAGCTGCCGCATTCTGGATTAGTTGTAGTTTCCGGGTCACCTTCAAAGGTAGCCCCATGTAGAGCGCATTGCAGTAGTCCAAGCGGGAGATAACCAGAGCATGCACCACTCTGGCGAGACAGTCCATAGGCAGGTAGGGTCTCAGCCTGCGTACCAGATGGAGCTGATAGACAGCTGCCCTGGACACAGAATTGACCTGTGCCTCCATGGACAGCTGTGAGTCCAGAATGACTCCCAGGCTGCACACCTTGTCCTTCAGGGGCACAGTTACCCCATTCAGGACCAGGGAGTCCTCCACACCTGCCCGCCTCCTGTCCCCCACACCTGCCCGCCTCCTGTCTCATAGCAGAGACACAGATTCTCCTTTCGCTCGCTTGTGTGCATTACAAGCCAGACTTTTGCTGAAGGCGAATCTGATATGCCAATTCCATGCTGATAGTAATATCTATAGTTCCTTCCTTCCTTAGTCACTTTTCAGGCTGCATTTTAAGTGAGGGCTGACTCTACAAACATGGCCCGAGAAAACAAAATTAAAAGCACATTTCTGCTGGCACACTCGCATGCCTTTCCAAAATGATAAAAACATTCTCAGCCGTGCATGCAGATTGTGAAAAGCCACGCTGGAATAATATTGTCGCAGCCCACTCAACTTGAGTTGCACTGCGCAGTGCAATTATGTCAGGGGAAAGGCATTTGTAGGGGGGGAATCTGCTTTTCTCATTTGTGAATGAATTGTTCTGTATGCTAAAGTTTGACAACAGTAGCGATCACATTTCTGACTTAATAAAATACCATGACACTTAGTGAGACACTACCTCATAGTCCGTTGCCGACCGGCACTATCATGTTACTGGGTAAAACATAGCAAAGCTGGACAAGGCAAGAATGTAGACCATATTTTACTACAGTACTTGGTTACCAGACTAATTTTTCATTCTTGCAGATTTTGCTTTTGAGACCTTGGTGAGCAACGAGGAGGATGTGAACATCTGGGTGGCTCAACATGAGGCTCCAGTTTGGCTTGAATAAAGTTTGGTAATGAGGACATTTCCAAGACCAGGCTCCACATCTGTTGGCTTTAACTGATATGATGCTGAGATCTCATAGGGATCTGTGATTGCTGTGCCTCTTACAGGCCATGTGGGTAATTAAAATAAACCACAAGCACTACTTGTAGACTCCAAGAGCAATTGCTATGGTGCTGTAATGTTTAGATCATCTCTCTCTGGTGATCAAATGTGAATCGGTATCTATAAATAAGCCAACAGGAGATGGCAGGCTCACAGGGGAAATTCTGGATTTTATGGGCTCTAGAAGTTAGAAGATAGGATTGTGATTTTGAAAATTGTAAAAAAAAGAAGCCAAAATTCTTGTATTCTGCCCCTTAGGACTTATGCTGGCAAATGACACTGCAGTTTCGTTCCTAGTTATTGTAATTTTCTATCCAGTATGGAATTTGATTGCGCGCACACACACACACAAACAAACACATGACACACATGATACTACAGATATTTGGAAATAGAAATAAAAGTAATTTACAAAGTTACTTCGATGCTTTGATTAAAATGTGTATGTTCCCCGTTCAAATAAAGTTTTTAATTTTTTTCTGGACATCTCAGCCTTAGACAGAATTACTTCCCCCCCCCCAAAAGCCCATATCTTATACGTAATATGAACATTGGTTGGCTCTCCGATAAATATGATTTCACTGTCCAAGTAAACTTTACTCTAATAGATCAACATGCTAATGTGCTTGAGAATTTGGGCTGCTAATTTACAGCATTGTTTTGGATATGCAGTTCTTTAAACGCTTCTCCAACAGGGCAAACTGACTTTAGTTTCAGAATGCCCAGTTGATACGATTCCATGAACATGGATGTTAAAAGTGGCAATACAACTGCACAACCAGGAGCAAAGCACATCAAAGCATCCACAATGTGTTCAGGGGATTGCATCACACTCGGTGGAACTTCTCACTTTCCATAAGAATGGAAAAACAAGAGGTTAGCTTGAACCAGGGACTAACGTGAACAAAATTTACAACTCCCTGACCCTCATGGTCTTGTCACTCCTCCAGTCTCATGAACGCATCTTATTTACATGCTAACCTACAAATGAGCCTGCAGGACCAATTCAGTTTTGGGTTATCTAGTCTTGCTTACCTCCTCATATACCACTTGATGGTGCTACAACATACTGCAACTCTGGCAGATCAAACAGGGCACAATTCCCTCTGCTTGCTTTTCTACATCCCTCTCTTTCGCTGACTCTCTGTCCCTGCATTTCTTTAGGCCAGCTAAACTAGATGACGGAGGTGCAGTCCTGCCATTGTCTTTTTACACAGAAGCTACAAACTTGACTGCATCTGTGGCAGAGGAGGGGCTGCTCGAACCTTTCTCTATTACCTGTTTTTCTCCCCAGATCCAAGTCCCTCTCCCAGGTACAGTTCTTCCTGCACAGGAAAAATACTATTTCCTTTAAGCAGAGAAAAGCACCAGGAAGGAGCAGTATTGATCAAGACAAAGTGCCCACTCAACTGTTCTGTGCAACTGGAACTTTTACAAGTGCCACTTAATGTTTATTCTGCGCTAGCAAGGAACCAATCCTTCAGTGTAGTAGCACCTACACCAGGCATCCCCAAACTGCGGCCCTCCAGATGTTTTGGCCTACAACTCCCATGATCCCTAGCTAACAGGACCAGTAGTCAGGGATGATGGGAATTGTACTCCAAAACACCTGGAGGGCTAAAGTTTGGGGATACCTGACCTACACTCTAGAACAGGGGTCCCCAAACTATGGCCCGGGGGCCGGATGCGGCCCAATTGGCCTCCCAATCCGGCCCGTGACGACCCCCGCCGCTCGTCGCCACCGCCCGCTCTTACGGCACGCAGCGCGGTGGCGCCCTTCCAGGTCGGAAAAACGCGCCGAAAATCCTTTGTGCGCATGCGTATGGGCCTCTCCCGACCCAGAAGAGGTCATTTCTGGTGCACTTCCGGGTTGGGGGAGGCCCATACGCATGCGCACAAACGATTTCCGGCGCTTTTCCCGACCTGGAAGCGCGCCGCCGCGCCAGTAAGCGCCCGTGCGCATGCGCATGGGTGCGCACTCCCCCGTCCGCTGGCCCGCACGGGCGCGCACTCCCCCGCCCTCCGCGCGATCGGCGCGGTGGGAACCGGCCCAAAGCCCGGTAAGTCTGGGGACCCCTGCTCTAGAATATTAGCCAAGTGTGACTGTTTTTCCTGTTGCTGATGCCTTCTAAAAACTGCTTTGCCCAGGAAAGCCTACCCAGAAGACATGCCATTTGATGACACGTATTTATTTGTCATTAAAACTGTAGATATTTTGATAATTGCATCTATTTTTTATTTTATTGGCATTTTCTTCTGAACATTTTATATTGTTTCATGTTAAATGCTTAGAGCGCTGTCTCTCTAAAAGTGGACTTGGGGACTTGGGACCACTTTCAAGCCTGGTCCAGTGCCTCCTGGCTTGCCTGTTGCTCCCACTAGCTGCACCCTTTGACTGGCCCAGTCAATGCCAGCACCAGCAATTCCTAGCATGCCTAGTGAAGACAGAGATGTTCACGAGTGGAGGAGGGAAAGGTAAGGGGCCAGGGGTGATTTTCAAGGACATTAGAAATCGATTATGATTACAAGCAAAAACAAAATCTCAAAGCAGGAATGGAAAGGAAAGGGGATAAGAGAAGGATGTTGTTATTAGATGAAATAAGTGGAGTCCAAGCGAGGAGGGATGTGAGTGAAATGGTGAATGGAGTGGCTGGGGAGAACAGGTACAAGTTGACAACGATGGGCCAGGGTCTTTCACAATGATTCAGGGGGATAGCTCTCTTCTTCTGTGCAAAATCAGTACGGATGACTGATAGACATAGCTGTCAAGTTCTCCGTTTTTTAAAGGGAAATTCCCTTATGCTGAATAGGCTTCCCCGCGAGAAAAGGGAAAACTTGATAGAAAGCATTCAGTTGAAATGAAGTTGCTATTTAGCATCGTATGGGAGCTTCCCTCAGCAAAAAGGAATCTTTTCCCCACTCCTCTGAACAAACTACATTTCCCAGGGTTCTCGGGGGACACTATGACTGTTAAAGTGGCATAATGGTTCTTCAAAGCTGTAGATGACTTGCTTTCTGAAACTCCATGGCAATGGATGTTATTTAAAGAAAGAGTAGCTGTGATCTCTCTTTGATTTACAAGCATCTTGTCTACCAAAACAGCACTGCTTTGGAATGTACCAAACTCCACCTTGTATGAGAAATTCTCTCAGCGAGCGAGCAGGGGGACTGACTCAAAGAATTAAGGGGGGAAAGGGCTTGCCTGCCTCACCTTCCCTGATAATTTTTCAGTGTGAAGTACCATCATGTGCTCTGGGGAGCAAATAGCAATGTTGAACACACAAATCAGAAGCACCTGAGCACTCCTTCAGCATTTATATATATTTAACTTTGCATAAATGCCACCTTTGACACTCTCGGAAATCAGACTCCAATTCTTATAACACAGGGTTTGCTCAGGCAAATAACCATTCCATCATGAGAAGAGAGAGTGGTGGTTCGTTTGTTTTTTCTATACTATCCTCCTAGAGACAGCGCTGTGTTGTCCAAGTACATCTCAGCCACAAACTAATGCAAACTGCCCTGTCTAGCTGGCTAAACTAAACATATTTTTAGCACTGCAATTGCTGGTTTTCCATGGGGCAATACACACTTTCCTTAGTCAGGGTCCATTCTGTAATCAAATTGCAAACAGAACTTGGATCCTTGCACCAAACAGATTTAAAGCTTCAAGTTTTAGTATACTTAAAAAGACGAATCCTCAAAAAAACAGCCTTAAAAAGATGAAGGCTGTAACTGCTAAGATCTCAGACTGCAATTCTAGACACATTTACCTGAGAGCAAGTCCCATTGAACTCAGTGTACTTATGTAGACAGTCAGTCCCAAATGCCTTCCAGAATCGCAAGGGCATCATTTGCCCTCTCACATTTTTATAAAGTAGGACATAGAATTGTCCTGTTTTCTGCAAGGTGACACCGGACCCATTTACTCAGATCAATAATGTTTACATAATTTATGCAATTCACATGCTGTTACTTAAATTTATGCAATTCACATGGCTTTGGTTCTTTGGGTTGTAGAATTCTTGCTTTTTGAACTGTAGCAGGCCAAGAAACTCAAATTTACTGTTCTCTTATGTGGGATGGGAAGTAAAGAGGTACAAATGTCCAGGTGGTTAGATAGAAGTTTTCCCTCCCTGTCTCATAGCACTAAAAATTAGGGTCATCCAATACAACTGATTGGCAGCAGATTTGTGGCAGACAATAAGAAGTACATCTTCCCACGGCATGCAACTAATTTGCGGAACTCGATGCCACAAGACGTGGTAATGTCCTCTAGTTTATGAAGTCTACCAATGGCTGTGGCCTCCAGGTTCAGAGTCAATATGCCACTGAATCCTACTTGGCATAGCTGTCAACTTCCGGATTGGAAAATAAGGGATCAGCAGCGACACGGCACCGGAAGTTGCTTCTGCACATGTCCAGACATGCGCAGAAGCGACTTTCGGTGCCGGCTCTGCCTGATTTCCAGTGCCCAGACATGGGCAGAGCGGCACCTGAAGTCACTTCTGCGCATGTCCGGACATGTGCAGAAGCGACTTCCGGTGCCGAGCTGCCCATGTCCGCATGTCTGGGCACCAGAAATCGCTTCTGCGCATGCGCAGAGGCGATTTTCAGCCAGCAGGAGCTGCTTCCTTATAAATCCGGGGGAATTACAGGATATTTTGCCATTCGGGTTAACAGTGGGAAATGGATTTAAATATGGGGGTTTCCCGCAAAAAACGGGAGACCTGACAGCTATGCCTACTTGGTGGGAGCAGCCGCAGGAGAGAGTTATTGCTTTCATGTCTCGCTTGCAGGCTTCCCAGAGGCATGTGATTGGTCACTGTGGGGAAAAAAGGATGCTGAGATGGATGGACCAATGGTCTGAACCACCAGGGCTTGCTTTACTTCTGCCCTCCCTGCTTGCAATGGTGTGTCTTCTAATTGCTTGCCTCGTGGTGAGGAACTGACAGCACATCTGTAGCCTCTTGTTAGAATCACAAGAGGCCCAGGTTTCTGGCTGAGCACTGCAAAAGTTATGGCAACGTGGGATCATGAAACAAGAAGGCCCAGTAGATTGTGGTTTCCACAATCTGGTGATGCCTAGTCCCTTTTCATTCCTCCTGACGGACAAGTGGTTTTTCATAATTGGGTCTAGCCGTTATTGAACAAGTATATCTCAGAGGCAAGTACCACATGCTCATGAGACACAGCTTCTCTTTCACCACAGCATGTATGAAAACAAGAACCGCAAGCAGCTGAGATGAGTGCATTAGCTGCAGCTAAATATGCTTCCAGGTGGTCCTCACTCAGTGGAAACCTATGGGTCTCGAATGGGTGAAACGGAGAACAAAAAAGATGGGCTTCTTTTCTGAATGAGCAAAAAGTGATGGTGGCTGTTCAGAAGGAGACAGGCTGACACTTCTTTAATGCTTTCCCCCAGGGACGTAGGAAGATAGGGGCAGTCGGGGCGATACGCCCTGAGCGACGTGATCCCAGGGGCGCCATCGTCGTCGCCCGCCCCGCCCCCAAAACGTGCACCCCTCGCCCCTGTGCGTGGCACGCCTCGCCCAAAACGTGCGTCCCGTATCTGCGCATGGCGCGCCCCATCATTCTTGAAACAGAAGTCACCAGACCCTTATGTATAGTCAGAGGGTGGGGGAGGGGTGATGGGAACCCTCTGACTATACATAAGGGTGAAGGGTCTGGTGACTTCTGTTTCAGTGTATCTGAAGAAGTGTGCATGCACACGGAAGCTCATACCTATGACAAACTTAGTTGGTCTCTAAGGTGCTACTGGAAGGATTTTTTAGTTTTATTTTGACTGCGTCAGACCAACACGGCTACCTACCTGTAACTAAGACAGATTCAAATACTCTCAAACTATAATTTTACCTCAATTATGTGCAATCCTATACAGACTTACCCAGGAGTAAGTTCTACTGAACTCACTGGGACTTACATCTGAGTAGACCTGCCACAGGACTGCACTGCAACAAAACTTTGGTTATAGAAGGACAAATGTTTCCAAAATGGGTAGATAAAAAAGGACGTATAAATTGAAATGAAACCAATACCTACCTCGAGGTCATTAAAAAACAGGTGTGTATCTGCAAGGTTGAAGATCATTTCTTCCATCATAAGGCCTATCCGGACGGATGTGGTGGTGTCCTGTTAGAAAGGGAAAGCTGTCAACCATTTTAATATCTTTGGATTTTGGAATTAAATTTTGAGAAAACATATGATACTGAAACTCTTCACTGGGAAAAACAAACAAACAAGTAAGAACTTGCACCAGAATTAGGATATGTAATGCTATTCCCTCCTCTGTTTCTGTCTGTCTTAACTTTATATATATAAGGATACCCCTACCTCTCTCTCTCTCCTATAAACCATGGCAGCACAATACAGATTTCTGTAAACCTTGCCCTATTTTTTTTTTTTTGCAGATTTCTGTGGAGGCATGTAATTGAACGGTGAGGTCAATCAGACAAATCCATCTGGGAGAACCTACAGAGCAGCAAAATGCACAGGCAAGAGTGTCTTTCTGTCAACCTATGCGGCAAATAGTGTTGACAACGGTTGATGTATCTACGCGTGAACCTAAATTATTGTACATTCTTGATGTAGCTGTTAATTAAAGAAGAATGGCTGTGGTTCCAGCCACATGGCTAACTCATTGAAGGAAAAGGAAAGCTCTGATAACTTGATTGTATTTGAACATGAAAGCTAAGGGCCACCATCATTTCTTTTACTCAAAAGGTTATTGTTTCAATACCCCCCCCCCCGAAAACCTTTGTGGCTATAACAAAAGCCAACAATAAACAGAACAGCGCAGAGATTACAGAAACAGCAACTGGCTACTGAAAACGTCCTAAATCCCTTTCTCCACTACAAGTTACTTGATTCCATCTACTTTTTTCTTAGGTGAAATCTTATATATTTGAAGGCAGGCCCCTGCCTCTTTCCAAGGGCCTCATGTGCAGGTCACATGGTTTAAAGATTTCACCAGGCACAGTCCATGAGTGCAGCCAGACAGGAGAGTATTTGTTTGTCCAAATGGTGTTGCCTGAGCCTAAAGTGATGTAAAAGGTACGTAGGTATGGGAAATCTCTTGTAGCTGCTGTTAGTTTGAGCACAATGGCCTCACATCTTCTCCTTTGTCAATACTCACTCAATATCACCCCTCCCATTTTTCTGCCATGTCTTACCTTCCTTTTAAAAAATAATTTCCATTTTTCATTTAAAAAACAACAACCAACCACAACACAATAGCCATTATTTATTCATTTTTTCACTTGATATAACCAAATTTACATACTGCTTGACAGTACTAATACTTCTAAGCAGTTTTCTTTTCTAAGTAGTTTATGAATATAAATCATATCTCCATCCAGTCATATCTATTTTTATCTATTATTCTTCAGTGTATCTGAAGAAGTGTGCATGCACACGAAAGCTCATACCAAAATAAAAACTTAGTTGGTCTTTAAGGTGCTACTGAAGGAATTTTTTTATTTTTTATCTATTATGATAGTATTGCAAGTGTTTTTTAGAATCCTGCTGATGTATTTACTTGTACACAATGCTTTGTCATATATGCATTAAATGTTTCCCATTCATTTTTAAATTTGTTATCATTCTGATTTCTAAGTCTACCAATTAGTTTGGCCATTTCTGCATATTCCATTAACTTAATTTGCCAATCTTTTTTGTTAGGAATTTTTTCCTCTTTCCAGCATTGGGCTATCAATCAGTGGTGAGTTCGATTATGAGTTAACTTGCTCGTTCCTTGTATCTTTGGAGGAAGCAGCATCATCTTTAAAATGCCTTGAACAGAAAACATGCTTGGAACTAGGTAATTTTTTTAAAGAGCAAATTCTACCCACAATATTCAAGCTTTTGGCGAAATGTAATACTGTAGTATATTTTCAGTGTTCACACTCACAATTTTTAGATGTTTTGTGCCAAGTAGAAGTTGTATTCAACACAGCACTAAGGCTGAGGATCTGTCATTTGCAAGGATTTTCCTTGTATAGCAGAACCTGCTCCCTCTCTCCGACTCTCTCTAAATCTGTTCTGGGGTCGTCGTCCCCCGACTTTCCAGAGCAGAGCTGTGGATAGTGCAGGATGCTGGTAAGGGGAGGGGGAAATTCATAGAAATCGTAGAACTGCAGAGCTGGAAGGGACCAAGAGAGTCATCTAGTCCAACCCCTTGCAATGCAGAAATCTCTTGAGTAATGTGGGGCTCAAACTCACAGCCCCGTGCTTCCTGTTGCACTAGAGGGAACCCTGGCTTTTGCTAGTGAAATTATATAACTGAATATGATGTACAGTGGTGTCTCGCTAGACGAATTTAATTCGTTCCACGGGTCTATTCTTATAACGGAAAATTCGTCTAGAGAATCCCATAGGAATGCATTGAATTTTTTTGAATTTTTTTTTTGCCCATAGGAACGCATTAATTGAATTTCAATGCATTCCTATGGGAAACCGTGATTCGCTAAACGAATTTTTCATAAAACGAATTCGTCTAGCGAGGCAACCTCCGCTAGAAAAATCCTTTCTTTAAGCGAAAATTTTGTCTTACAGGGTGTTCCTTAAGTGAGGCACCACTGTAGTTGAATTCTGATATCCTGAAGCACTCTCAACTTTTCTCATAACTTTGGTACTCCGCCTACCTACGCATGCTCTGCCCATGTGGCTACCAAGTTTTTATTTCATCATTTCCCCTGATTCTGCTAGGCTGGTTTTTTTGTTATCTTGAGGTTAAGGTGTCCTATTCAACATTAAGGTGTCCCTAATGACTGGATGAAAATAAGCAGGTGGTGGCACATTTCATGTTTTGTTGTTGTTTAGTTGTTTAGTCGTGTCCGACTCTTCGTGACCCCATGGACCAGAGCACGCCAGGCACTCCTGTCTTCCACTGCCTCCCGCAGTTTGGTCAAACTCATGTTCGTAGCTTCGAGAACACTGTCCAACCATCTCATCCTCTGTCGTCCCCTTCTCCTAGTGCCCTCCATCTTTCCCAACATCAGGGTCTTTTCCAGGGAGTCTTCTCTTCTCATGAGGTGGCTAAAGTATTGGAGCCCCAGCTTTAGGATCTGTCCTTCCGGTGAGCACTCAGGGCTGATTTCCTTAAGAATGGATAGGTTTGATCTTCTTGCAGTCCATGGGACTCTCAAGAGTCTCCTTCAGCATCATAATTCAAAAGCATCATGAATGCCCACAAAAGAACAGGAAAGCTGGTCAAGAGGTTAAAGGATTATTCTTTAGCAAGTCTCCCATGTTTACAAACTTCTTTCCATGGCCTTGAAGGCTAGCAACATTTTTATTTAAAGAAAAGCTGGGCTTGTTAAATAACTTTCAACTATGGAGCAAATCCTACAAGGAAAGTCCACATTCTTCTTCAGACTAAGGAAACAACTCACCGAAAAAAAGTTTCCTTACTTCTTCCCTATTAGAACCAAGATTTCACATCATTACATCTATTGTTAGTTTGCCTTTTAAGCTTCTTTTTCATTACCTTCATACCGGACCTGCACTGGGGAGCTTTTTATTTTAATTTCCTTTTGCTTTTCCAGCTATTCTTTAGTCCCAACACACCATTTCTTTATAATTTATTACATCACCACAGGCACTTCTATCAAAATGTTCTTGTAAATTTGTTTTAAGTCGTCTCTATTGAATTTAGTTTGATTTTCTTTCATAACCTTTCTCAGACTGAATAAATATATTTACATGGGAATTTTCCTATATCAAGTGTAAGAGCGGGGAGGACGTTCTGTAATTCATAATTAGTGGCTTAAATTAAAACTCCATATATTCATGCCAATCAAAACTTGATCACCCAGGTGCAGGATCGGGGCAACAGTGTCTCTCTGTGTGTGTAAGTGCAGAATCCCAAAGACTCCACCAAGCAAGCTAAATTTGGCTGAGCATCCATGTTTGGTCTCCTTTTTTTGACAGGGCTATGGGGAAGGGTTATAGCTCAGTGGTAGAGCATCTGCTCTGCACCCAGAAGGTCCCGGGTTCAATCCCCCATATGTCCAGGTAGTGCTGGAAGAGAACATTGTCTGAAACCCTAGAGAACCAGTGCTAATCAGTGAAGACAGTGCTTAGCTAGTGCCCAGGCTGAGGAGAGCTACTCTGATGAGGAATGGTGGGGGCCTCCTTCTTCCCCTGTTCCTGACCAGCATCCTGAAGCTGCCCAGGACCAGTGGAACGGTATAGATTTGGAGCAGTGGTTTGCAGAGGGACATAGTTCAGAAGACAACAGCTGGGCAGAACTGAGTAGGGAAAAGCTAGGAAAAGAAGAACAGGGAGGGAGAGAATTAGCAGACTCCCTTTCACTGGAAAGTGTCCAACCGATCAGTCCAAGGGCATGTAGATCAGATAAGGTAGCTACACAGAAGGCCCAATGGTTGTGAGATCAGGTTGCTAGACAAGGAAGTGACGGGGGTGGCTTGGGGTAGGTGGGCGGAAACCTTAATTGGGAGTGCCTTTCCTCCGAGTGCTTAGCTAGTGCCCAGGCTGAGGAGAGCTTCTCTGAGTCTAGGGTGGATCCTAGAACAACACTCAGCACCTTCCTACGGTTACACTTTGCTAACGGCAATTGGCTTTTCAAAAAAAATCTTCTTCTTATTGGTCTTCTAACTGGGGAGCCCCAGATAAACACGTCCCTGCAACACTGTTAGAAAAATCACTGCCTAACCTAACCTTCTAATTTATCTGTGTGTTCCTTTTCAGCAACTGAATGCACAAACCTGCCATATTCTGAGCCATATCACTGGTCCATCTAGCTCAGTATTGTCTACTTTGACTGGCAGTGACTTTCTAGGGCCTCAAACACAGACTTTTCCTAGGTATGCAGCTCAAGAGCCTTTTAACTGGAAAAAATATCAGAAATCAAGCCAACCTTGGTTAAAGCAAAGCAACCTCTGAGCCACAGCCTCTCCCAACTGACAGTTGAGATGGAGTTGCTCCAACATCCAGCCAAGCCCATTGCAAATCTGTCTCAAATGATAATCTTTGGATGGGTGTGCAGGCCATGTTTGTGGGAGGAACAGAATTAGCAGGCTTCTGCCCAACTGAAAGCGCCAGGCATGCCAATATTTGGCACCGGTTATTGCTCTTATTCAGGAGTGGGCAATGTGATGTTCTCCAATATTTTGCTGGAATCCAGCTACCATCATCTCCAGCATTTGGACATGTTAGATAGGCCTGGTGGGAATGAGGAGTCCAGCAACGAATCCCTGTGACGGGGTGAGCTCCCATTGCTTGGTCCCAGCTCCTGCCAACCTAGCAGTTTGAAAGCACGTCAAAGTGCAAGTAGATAAATAGGAACCGCTACAGTGGGAAGGTAAACGGCGTTTCCGTGTGCTGCTCTGGTTCTCCAGAAGCGGCTTTGTCATGCTGGCCACATGACCTGGAAGCTGTACGCCGGCTTCCTCGGCCAATAACGCGAGATGAGTGCCGCAACCCCAGAGTCGGTCACGACTGGACCTAATGGTCAGGGGTCCCTTTACCTTTATTCTTATTAGTTTGAGATGCTTGCATTCACAGGAGGTTTCTTCTTCCACTTCGACTTCTGTAAAGTGTTGTGTACATGTGTGATGCACACACAATGCAAGCTTGAATGACACTGTCTCTCAAGTTCCCCGGGCTCTTTTATCTTAGGGGAAAAGGACATCGGCTGTACCACAGGGTGGTGGTGGTTGTGTGTGGATTTTGTAGCCATAGGCTTTCCTCATACAAAGAAAGAGGAAAATTCTTATGTCTGTCTCTAAGTGCCTGTGTGTGAACTGAAGAACATACAGTACACACACATGTATTTTGTACCTGCATTTGTCAGGGTGCATGCTTCACATTGCTAGACTTTAATGTGCAATTATTTACATGGGGGGAGAGCTTGAGTGTGAAGCTTCAAGAGTGGATGCCCCTGTATTCCCAAAAATACAGAGTTCAGCCTCTGATGCTGTAGCTTTTAGTTTACTTTCATTAAAAAAACAAACATTTGCTTATACTTGTTTTCGAAGTGTGCACTAAGCCACACGTTGCATTTTTTAAAATTTTTTTTACCACCTGCAGCTACTTCTGATCCACTTGGCATTCAGTTCCCCTCATCTTCTGTAGCTGTTGCTGAAAATGTAAGGGAAGTTGGAGACCGACTTATCTTTGGCAATCTCTCAAGCGCAAGTCACTCTTTCTTACTTCAGTTTCTGGTTCCAAATTACTCAAAGTCCCAGACTTATGTCTTAACTGGTAAACTGTTAAGACTTGCATGCCATTAGTGAAAGGGCAGAGAATGAGTGCCCTTCCATTTTACCTATGTGCCAATTCATCTGACATTCCAAGTGTTTGTGTAATGTGTTTCTACATCTCTATCTAAGTTTTGCTTTTTTCAAAAACAAGGAGCACACTGCACAAATTCTCTCCCCCCCCTCACATACACAAACTCCTCTTATAGAAACTATCAGACTTCCTAAGCTCCTGCCAAGTACTTGCTTATGCAGTGAACAAATAATGACTTTTCCACCAGGAAGAAAGCATTAATTAAGTGTATTTGTCAGACTTCTATTCTAAAGGGAAGGGGGGGGTTATCTTTTGGAGGTGTCAGCCAGAGGTGAAAGGCAGATTAGTATGCAATTGAGGGCCTTCCAAGTTAAATCTCATCTTTGCGGTTAGCTGTTAATAATGAAGTTGTCAGTAAAGAAAGAGTTTAATGGTTTTAATTTGGTTTAATTACTTGGAAATGCTTGGAAATGGGACTAGTTTGTTTGCTTGTAGAACTTGTGAAAAGGGGAGAAAGCAAGAGGGAGGGAGAAAAGGCTGAGCCACATGCCTGAACGAGGGCAAGTTATAATCTATTCTTTGGTTGCTGAGTTTCATGCCTTGCTGAGAAAGAATACACATATAAATTAACATGGCTTAGTAGTTAAGCAAGCAACAGAGGGGAACATTTTTTCCAACTCCGGAACTCCATTATAACTTTCCTCAAAACCTATTGCTTCATTCTTTTCTTATTTTATTTTTTAAAATCACATTAGGTAATAATTTGTGTCAATATAAAACTAAAAACTTGGGTCGCTTTACACAGCTTTTAATATAAGCATTCACTAATACTTTCCCATAACACCATTTATTAAAGTAATGGCTGCTAGAGGTTCAAATACCGTATAGTCAGATCTGACTGCTAAGGCTGTTTGTCCAGATCTGACTGCCCAAGCTGCTTCTCTCTCTTCTTATGGTTCTTTGTTGTTCAACTGGACTTGACAGTCCTCCAAATAGTGGATGCTATCAAATAGAGGGCTATCTTCTGTAAAATAGGACATTTGGCCATCCTGTGAGCTGGGGAATGGAAACGGCACAAGAAAGAGGAGAGGAGAGGTGCAAATCAGAAGCTCTATGGGGTGATGTGCTCCTGGGCTGAGCATTTAGAAGATTCCAGTTAGTGCAGACTTTTCTAATAGCAGTGGTTTGCACTCCCTACAGTCATGTCAAGCCATGAGAACTTCAGCATAGTCAAACTTCCCCTTGTTTCTTCTCTTTAAACACAATCCAAAGCTGCTGAATACACAACACTAGCTGCCTTGCACAGC
This sequence comes from Zootoca vivipara, assembly GCF_965207765.1. Classification (NCBI taxonomy): domain Eukaryota; kingdom Metazoa; phylum Chordata; class Lepidosauria; order Squamata; family Lacertidae; genus Zootoca; species Zootoca vivipara. The sequence continues at coordinate 75,304,169 of NC_142590.1, read as the reverse complement.
TCCACTAACAAACGATATAGTGGCACGTCTAAAACAGACTTAAGATTGCCTACAATGACTGAATGCTTTTATTATTTAACCTAAAAGGGCACTGAACACAAGATTCAGCCTCTAGTAGGTTAAGCAAAATATTTCCTACTTCCTCAGAAAATCCTTCCCAAATTGTATTCATCTTGAGTTAATCCACCATCTACTGAGCGAATTACACCGTATTTGTTTTGAAAATCTATTTTATAGAATTCTAAAGGGCTGTGTTTTCCTTAGGAAGGGCTTATTCTGCCTTTTCTCCACTTTCCCCTCTTTTTCCCCCCTTCTTGCTTTTTAAAGAGGGATGCCTGCTAAAAGGCCACGACGGGTTTTTAATATCCCAAGGTGCCCAGCCCATATGAGTAACAAAATGTAAATAAACACAGCTGAACCAGGAAGAAGATGGAAGGTTTTCTCATTATAGAAATAAAATAAACAGATGTCCTTAAGCACTTTGGCTTATGTTTGTCAAAGGAATGGAGAACTCTTAGATGTCTGAACAGCAGCAGCAGCGGTACATACTTATTAGGCCAATTCTCAAACAAAGCAAAGAATACATGCCATTCTGAATTAGCTAATAGAGCTCAAGGGGGAAGTCTATGTATCTGAGTTGAACCCTCACAATACAGATTTTCACAAACCAACAAAAATCTTTGCAAAGCAAATAAATTTGAACTTCCACAATTAATTTTGCAGTGCTAGAAAATAAAACAAGTTCTTACTTTTTTCTTTCTTTCTTTCTTTTTTACAGTGCAGAGAATGATAAAAAGCATCATCGGGCTAGCCAGCAGAACCATGAATCAACATGATTCCATTTCAAAGAAGATACTAATTTTAAGGGAAATTAATGTGACTACGGCAACCTTACGATAAACTAAAGTTCTATTCTGATAGAGGTCCCCCCCCTGAAATAATTAATATACAATTGAACTCTGTTCTGTTCAAGCTTGAGAACACCATAAGAAGACCTGAAGTTAGGAGAGCGTTTGAGATTGGTTGCTCATAATAGGCCTATTCAGACATTCTTCATACATAGGTAAGGGGGCTGCGCTAGCTGACTTCTCTCCCTTTATCCTGTCCCTGTTGCCTGACTGCACTGGCAGAGGAAGAGGAGTGCAGGGGGAGCGCACTGCCCCTAGCAGCGCGATCCCGGTGGTGTGCCATAGCGGCTGTCCCCGGGAAGCACGCCAGCCCTCCCCCGCCTGCTCTCCACCCCCCCCCCCGGTGCCGGAGCATGAAGCTCCGCCACTGCCTGACTACCCTCCATGGGCTGGACAATCAGGGTTCTAAATCATGTATAGAGCAAAACTTGTATAGAGCAAAATATACAAATCATGTATAGAGCAAAACTTGCCACTACATATCTTTGCCCCTCAGTGTGTGGAGGGTGGCAGAGCAGGCAATGGGGAAATGAAAGAGAGGGCCGAGCTAGTTAGCAAGAGAAGGATCATGCCTCAATAGGGCTGTTCTTACCTACATATAGCTGGTGTGCTAAAGGATAGGACCTGCACATCCTGTCCTTTGCTTATGCTCACTGCATGTAATATGTATGCGATAAAGCCGGATAAACTGTGATTTTTCATCCCTCTAATTTTGCTGGGTATCAGGTACATTGGACTACAGTTGCGCAAACAACTTACATGCTGTATCTATTAGGTGTACCGGTAAGTGAGACAAATGCATTAAGCAAGCAGACAATTCCATGGGACCACCACAAGCTGAATAAGCCAAAGTTGAATAAGTCAAAAAGAGCAGATTCAACCAGGGGTGTACCCAGGATCAAAACTAGGGGGGGGGGGCAAGCCATGGTTGTTCAGGGACGGGGCCAAGGCATGGGAGGGGAGGGGCCACGAAGTGGGAACGTGGGCGGGGCTACAGGGCCAGCGGGCCCGATGACATCGTGGCGGCAGTGGCCACCTTGTGCTTCTGGGGCTGACAGCGTCGGCAGCTACCCTGCTTGGCTGGAGAGGACAGGAGGCGGGCAGGCGAGAGGGGGTGGCAGGGCGGGCGAGGGTGAGGCAAGGCATGGCTGCAATCATGACGGCTCCAAGGCATTGCTGCATATCAGCATAATATTTCAACCATGTCGTGGGTTCAAGCCGCACCTTGGGAAAAAATTCCTGCATTGCAGGGGGTTGGACTAGATGACCCTTGTGGTCCCTTCCGACTACAATTCTATGATTCTATTGCCATATTACCATAGCATATGCATCATTCTGCTTTCTTGAATTGTCCTAGGCATAGCAGCCAACTCCTAGGGGCCTAGGAGCCTCTCCACCCCCCCAAAAATACCGTATTTGAAAGAGTCATCCCCCCCATGCTGATGGGCTTTCTATGTGGGGCTTACCTGCCCTCCCCCCAGTATTTTATTAAGGATGGAAGAGGGAGGGAAGGAAGGAAGAAATAGAGAGCGGGATAACTCACATTTGTGGGTGCCTCTGGGTGACGCTGTGATGCTGGAACTCTGCAGCAAGAGGAAGATATCGGTATGGGTTCTACCCACTCAGACTCTGCCTAGGATCCGCAGTATTGGCAAGATCACTTTACCTAGGCTTACCAACCTGGTGCCCTCCAGATATTTTGGACTGCAAGACCCATCAGCCACAACTAGCATGGTAAATGGTTAAGGATGATGTTTTATAGTCCAAAACAGGCTTAGGCAAAGTCGGCCCTCCAGATGTTTTGGGACTACAACTCCCATCATCCCTAGCTAACAGGAGCAGTGGTCATGGATGATGGGAGTTGTAGTCCTAAAACATCTGGAGGGCCGACTTTGCCTATGCCTGGTCCAAAACATGTAGACGTTTCCAGGTTGGGAAAGACTAACTTAATCAATAGTCTGCAGGTGAATACAGTGACTGTGTTCTGATTTTGTGCTTTTATCTTGTAAACCGCCCAGATGAAGGGTGGCATAGACATTTAATAATAATGAAATTATTATTATTATTTTCATGGCCTTTGGTTATTTTGACATGAGTTGTGACTGTGGATCACCTGAAATGAAATACCTGAAATGTGAGTTGAGCTGCAAAGTTCAGAATGGCTGAACAAACTAATGTGAATAAAGAGTTTGGCTTCAGAATGTGTATGAAGGCAATTACACAGGCACCCCCAGGCTTCAATGGGTATAAGAAGTTATTATCCAAATCTGGTAGGGAGCGATCTACCTCCCTTAAATGGAAGCAGTGAGTTTTGGCCCCATTGTGTCTCCTCTTCTGCTGACTGTCCTTCACCTTCTTAGCAATAAAGGTTATTAGCATGATGTAATTTCATGTTTTTAGCCCACCTGTTTTTACCCGAAAGCCATAACAGGAAGAAAAGAAAAAAAGCTGGAACTGCTCACCTCAGTAGTTCAGAGATTTGGTTCTATACAGTGCAGGTTTTGTGATTGTGGAATTAATGCCTGTCATGGGTAATTAATGATGGATTATGTTGCAAGATTTGCATGGGAAACCTATTGACTACAAAGAAGATCGGAGCTAACACAACTAGGATTACTTGAACTTAGTCACAATTGACCAAGGGAATGTGAGCTCATGTAATCATTTGTGCAGGAAAACCCCACTGCAAGATGGTTTTTCGGTGTCATTCTTTTGCGTAAGATTTCCCTTCCAACTATATCCCAAGATGTTAAAACAATGACGATAAAAATAATATTTATCATTGTAATAACAGCAACAAGAACAATGATTATTAGACCATCCTTCCTTCAAAGTTCCTAGGACAAAAAATACAAAAAAATACAATGTTTTAAAAATAAACACTGAAACCATAAAATTATCAAAGCTCACAAAATTCCAGCAGCACATGACTCACAACGAACACAGCTGACCAACTATTGCACCAGCCCCCAATGCCAAAAAGAACAGATACAGTGGAACCTCTACTTACGAATTTAATCCGTTCCGAATGCACATTCGTAAGTAGAAACATTCGAAACATGCATTGGGAATGGATTAATTCATTCCGGGGCCTTTAAAGGCCGGCGGGAGGCAGCGATGGGCCCGATCCGGCCCTATGGCCGGATAGGCAGGTGGGGAGGCCGGCGGGAGGCCGGTGGTTGTGGCGGCGATGGGCCCGATCCGGCCCTATGGCCGGATCGGCAGCTGGGGGGCAGTGGGAGGCCGGTGGCGGTGGCTGCAAGGGCCCGATCTAGCCCTATGGCCGGATCGGCAGCTGGAGGGGCCGTGGGAGGTAGCGCGAGTGGCGGGAGGCCAGCGGTAGGCTGGCGAAGTAGCGCAGGATCGGGCCCTCGCCGGCTCCGCTACCACCGTCGCTGCGAGCCCTGAATTGCGGCGTGGTGGGGGCTCTTCGCCGTTTGCCTTACCCTTGGTTCGGGAAAGGCAAACGGCAAAAAGCCCCCGCTGCGCCGCAATTCGGCTCCGTCCCCCAGGCGCTTTGTCTCGGGGAAGCAGGCAGGGAGACGGCAACAGCCGGAGAAGCTGCGGGTTGTTGCCATCTCCCTGCCTGCTTCCCCGAGCCGTAGCGCATCAGGGGACAGAGCCGAAGATCAGCGGGCACTGCTTGCCGGGCTTGTCAAGCCCAGCAAGCAGCGCCCGCCGATCTTTGGCTCTGTGCTGTGCGACAGGCGGGGGTGGGGGGAAAGCGGAGGATCATTCCTCCACTTTCCCCCCACCCCCGCCTGTCACACGAAGATCGGCGGGCGCTCCTTGCTGGGCTTGACAAGCCCGGCAAGCAGCGCTCGCCGATCTTCAGCTCTGTGCTGTGTGACGGGCGGGGTGGGTGGGAAAGCGGAGGATCGTTTTTCCGCTTTCCCCCCACCCCGCCTGTCACACGAAGATCGGCGGGTGCTCCTTGCTGTGCTTGACAAGCCCGGCAAGCAGCACCCGCCGATCTTCGGCTCTGTGCTGTGTGACAGACGGGGGCGGGGGGGAAGTGGAGGATCGTTCCTGCGCTTTCCCCCCACCTCCGCCTGTCACACGAAGATCGGTAGCGGAGATGGCAAGGGTCCGATCCCGCAGGAGGCCGGCTTCGCAGCGGCGGTGGAAGCGGAGCCGGCGGGGGCCCGATCCCAAGTGAAGCTGGCACACATTTGATCGTAAGTCGAATAAATTCGTAAGCCCGCCCCATTTTTTCCCTTCATAACTCGAAAAATTTGTATGTCGAGTCATTCGTATGTCGAGGTGCCACTGTATGTCTTTATCAGTCATACAAAGGATAGAAATGTGGGGAGGGGGACACAAATGCACTTCTAGTGGAAGAGAATTCTACATCCATGGTGCCATAACAGAGAAGGCCCTGCTATGAGTCACCATGGAACAAGCCAAGGATGTAGATTAAACTATGATCTGGACTGTTGGGAGTGGATCTCAAGGGATGGTTTGGCAAATAATGAAAGAGACACTTTACATTCATATTTAACCTTTGCCTATGGAATCTGACAGTGCAATCCAATATATGTCTACTCAGAATTCTCACTGTATTCAGTGTGACTTTCTCTCAGATAAGTAAGCACAGGATTGCAGCATTACTTTATAAATACAGTGGTACCTCAGTTTACGGACACAATTGGTTCCGGGGAGCCGGTCGCTCCCCGAGCATTCCGTAAATGGAGTGCCTCTTCTGTGTGTGTGCAAAGCGCCAATAGAGTGCTTCTGCGCATGTGCGCGCTGTGCAGATTGCTTCTGCGCATTCGCGCGCCGTGGAACCCGGATCTAAGCACTTCCAGGTCTGTGGCGTTCGCAAACCGATCAATCGCAAACTGCAGCGATCGTAAACAAAGGTACCACTGTATAGTTATCCATGACAATATGACAGCAACAAGTGCAGATAACAATGGCTCTCAACGTGAACCATTCACAGTGGGATCAGGTGTAAAACAGGGTTGTGTTATTGCTCCAACTCTATTCATTATTTTCATTGCCATTAACCTACACTTTGGTGAAGGGAAACGCCCCACCAGAGGAGAAATCATAAATCGAACAGATGGAAAGCTCTTCAATCTGAGCAGGCTGAAAGCAAAGAGTAAGGTTACCGTAACTTCCGTCATAGAGCTTCAGTATGCTGATGACAACGTAGTGTGCGCACGCTCAGAGGATGACCTCCAAACCACCCTAAATTATTTGCAGAAGCTTATGAAAAGCTTGGCCTATCACTCAACATCCAAAAAACCAAAGTGCTGCACCAACAAGTACAAAATAACCCCTCTGCAGCGCCACAAATCCAACTCAGTGGTGTAACATTGGAAAATGTCAATCACTTCTCCTACCTAGGCAGTTACCTTTCCACAAGGGCCAACACTGATGCCGAAACAGGGGCGTAGCCAGGATCAAAACTAGGGGGGGGGCAAGCCATGGTCGTTTAGGGGCGGGGCCACAAAGTGGGAACGTGGGTGGGGCTACAGGGCCAGCTGGCCTGACGACATCGTGGTGGCGGCAGCAGCGGCAGCGGCCACCTTGTGCTTCTGGGGCTGGCAGCAGCGGCAGCTACCCTGCTTGGCTGGAGAGGACGGGAGGGTCGGGCAGGGGAGAGGGGGTGGCTGGGCGGGCGAGGGCGAGGCAAGACAGGGCCGCAGTCACGATGGCTCCGAGGCGTTGCTGCATATCAGCATAATATTTCAACCATGTTGTGGGTTCAAGCCCCACCTTAGGAAAAAATTCCTGCATTGCAGGGGGTTGGACTAGATGACCCTTGTGGTCCCTTCCGACTACAATTCCATGATTCTATTGATATATTACCATAGCATATGCATCATTCTGCTTTCTTGAATTGTCCTAGGCATAGCAGCCAACTCCTAGAGGCCTAGGTGCCTTCCCCCCCCCCCAATTACTGGTAAATACTGTATTTTAAAGAGTCATTCCCCCCCCCCATGTTGATGGGCTTTCTATGTGGGGCTTATCTGCCCCCCCCCCCAGTATTTTATTGAGGATGGAAGAGGAAGGAAAGGAAGGAAGAAATAGAGATAACTCACATTTGTGGGTGCCTCTGGGTGACGCTGTGATGCTAGAACTCTGCAGCAAGAGGAAGATACCGGTACACCTGTACAGGAGCCTTTCTCCTGTACAGGAGCTTTCTCTCTGCTTGATTTACAGCAGGCACGTCCAACAGGTAGATTGTGATCTACCAGTAGATCACTGGATGTCTGTGGTAGATCACTGCTAGATCACTGGCACCCCTAAAAAAAGCTCACCCAAAATTTTCCTCCTCCCTAAAAAAAGCTGAACTATGACCTGAAGCCCTAAACAAAAATGGCCCTCCCTCCGTCCTAAAAGAAGCTCAACAAGTTTGACCTAAACCCCCCAAAACAGGGCTTCCCTTCCTTAAAAAAACTGAACAGCTTTGACCTGAACCCCCCCAAAGGGGGTAGATCACTCCCAGTTTTTAACTCTGTGAGTAGATCAGAGTCTCTTGGGAGGTGGCCACCCCTGATTTACAGTATACAGATGCAGGAGGAGGGGCAGACTGGAACACCACTGCTTTTTATAAACATCATTGTGTCTATCAAAGCTACAGCCCCCCCCTTCTTATTCACTTCCTTTTAGCCTTGCAGGGCCACCTTAGTCAAATTGAATCCTCTGCACCCTCATTAAATCGCCAATAGAACTGTTAATGCGATCCCTGAATGCTCATTAGCAACTCCCACTGAAGAACAATAGTTCTAGTTACAGGTAGGTAGCCGTGTTGGTCTGAGTCGAAGCAAAATAAAAAAATTCCTTCAGTAGCACCTTAAAGACCAACTAAGCCCATCACCCATCCCCACCCACCCACCCCCACCACCCTCTGTATATATATATAAGGGCCTGACACTTCCGTTTCCAGTGTATCTGAAGAAGTGTGCATGCACACGAAAGCTCATACCAAAATAAAAACTTAGTTGGTCTTTAAGGTGCTACTGAAGGAATTTTTTTATTTTGAAGAACAATAGGGTGAATAAGGTGAACCTTGCCTGAAGGGATATTCTTAACTGCTTAAGTACCGGTAGCCACTTTGCTTTATTTATTTGATGTGTTTTTGTTACAGCTGTGTTCCCGCCCCACCCACCCCCCAGCAAGTGGAGAGCTGCTCTTGCTAAAGCAAAGCCCTTTCCACTTCAGTTTTTGAAGGGGGAAAGTGCTGGTTATGGTCTGTAAAATACAATATTTTTTTTGCTTCTAGGGGGGGGGCAGCTGCCCCCTCCTGCCCCCCCTGTCTACACCCATGTGCCAAAATCCAGCATTGCCTGAGCTCTGCGAGTGCAGCTTTCTCCCAATTGAAGTGCAGAGTGTTTGAGGACCGGGACATTCGCAAGGAAACCAAAATGTTTGTTTACAAAGCTATTGTACTACCAACCTTACTATATGCTTGTGAAACATGGACCACTTATAAATGCCATCTCCAACTCCTAGAAAGATTCTATCAATGGTGTCTCCGAAAATTTTTACACACCACTTGGGAAGACGGGCGAACTATTATCAGTGTACTGGAAGAAGCGAAGATCACCAGTGTTGAAGCAATGATTCTTCAACATTAACTTCGTTGGACTGGTCATGCTGTATCTTCCAAAGCAACTACTCTATTCCAAACTTAAAAATAGAAAGCATAATGCTGGTGGTCAACAAAAGAGGTTTAAAGACTGTCTCAAGGCAAATCTAAAAAAAATGTAGTATAAACACTGACAACTGGGAAACACTGGGCTGCGAGCGTTCCAGTTGGAGAACAGCCTTTACCAAAGGTGTCATGGACACTCGAACTCAGGACGCAAGGGAGAAACGTGCTAAGAGGAAGGCACGTTTGGCAAATCCACACCGTGATCAACTCCTGCCCGGAAACCAAGGTCCCCAGAATTGGTCTCCACAGTCACTTACGGACTCATTGTTAAAACCGTGTTTATGGAAGACAATCTTACTCGGCTACGAGTGATCGCCAAAGAAGAAGAAGATTTGCCTCATCGTCAGTCAGTTCCCATTTCCTGTGAACAACAGGGGGCACTTTAAATACTGATCTCTTCATCTTCTTTTTATGTTGCAAAGTAATGCTTTTCTCCACATGCACACACACCAAATGGGAAGGAAACTTGCAATTGAAGCACCCTATCCCCATCAGGGGACATAAACTGACTGATTGAGATACAATTCATCAATTGCTGTTGCCATCCTGAACAGGAAGCTATTACAGAGGCAAAAGCCACTGAGGGAAAGTTTCGAATTATAGTTACGCGGGACCTTTGATGAAAACTGGGCTCAATTCTGAGCAAACATTATAGAAAAATATTGACCACACTACAGTGCTATATTAAGTGTTGCAAGGAATCACCATTTAAATTTTGCTTCCTGCTGGAGCACTAAAAGGCACTAGTATAGATTTCTGAACAAATTTTCCCCTTCAATCACATGGACTTTTCTTTCACAAGGAGATACCAGAAACCTTCCAAATACTTTAGCAGGTTTCCATATGATGAACAATGTTTTAGGACTTTTTACATTTGCCCACATCTAAAGGCAGACAATAAATCTATCTTGCTAATTATACATCCGGCTTGTTATAACCATCATATAGCAAGCCCAGCTGGTAGAATCATAAAATGATGTCAAATTATATTCCCCCAGCCATAGCAGCAGTATTCAAGGCTGTTCGAACAACTGCCAAGTTGGTCATCTCAATCTAAGAAATAGCAAACACAGCCTCTTCCACGCCATATTAAAGTACTTAAGCATGTTCTAACTCAAAGAGGTTTTGAATTCATTTGTCATTATCAGTAAAAAAGAAAAAGAAAAAAAGAGAAACTGTAATTAGAAAACAAATAAAATGATGGCCACCTGCTTTAGAGTTCTGTTGTGGTTATTCATTATTGCTCCACGATAATTGCAAATGAGAAAGTTATGTGAATTCATGCATCTTTTGCTAGTAGCAGACATGACCTTTGACGAAATGTCATATGACATGATAGGTGGGGATGAAAAATGAAATTACTTTTTGGTATGAAGTTAGGGCTCAGTTCTCTACCTGAAGGAGAGCAGAGAAAATGGCTGACGTTGCATGTCTCTGCTCTTTCACAGTACCAGTTTCCCAGAGTTCCTTGGTACAGAGTCATGAAAGTCAAACAGTTTTGAAACTGGGCTCTACATTTTTGCACAGTTCAGGTGAATTAAAGGGCTCTGTCACCCTAGCACAACAAATCCGCTTTTTAAAATAATCACAGTTTTCGCAGTTTGGAAAGCAAGAGGAAAATGCATTGAAAAGTATGGGATGAATGAAGAGTTGGCTGGATCAGGCGAGTGGCCCATCGAGTCCAGCATCCTGTTCTCACAGTGGCTAACCAGATGCCTGTGGGAAATCAGCAAGGAGGACCTGAGAAATAAGAGCACTCTACCCACCTGCGATTCCCAGCAACTGGTATTGAAAGGGAAATCACCTTTGACAACGGAAGTCAGATATAACAATCAGAAATAATCTAACCTCCATGTAAGCTTCCTGCAAACAAATCAGGATGAATGCTCAATAAATAGCTCATCTGCCCTTACAGCATAGCTGCCAAGTCTCCTGTTTTTCGCGGTAAACCCCCGTATTTCAAACCGTTTCCCACTGGCAGCCCAGAGTGGAAAAAAATCCCATAAATCCCCCGGATTTCCTACCTGCCAGGGAGGCTCCATTTTGGGTCCTGGCGCCGCCCGATTTCCGGTGCCCAGACATGGGTAGCGCGGCACTGGAAGTCGCTTCTACGCATGTCCGGACATGCGTAGAAGCGACTTCCGGTGCTGCTCCGCCCATGCCTGGGCACCGAAAATGGGGCAGAGTGGCACCGGAAGCGACTTCCGGTGCCGCGCTACCCATGTATGGGCACCGGAAATCGGGCGGCGCCAGCACAGGAAGTTGCTTCTACGCATGTCCAAACATGCGTAGAAGCGACTTCTGGTGCCGCGCCACTGCTGATCCCGCATTTTTCAGTGGGAGACTTGGCAGCTATGCCTTAGAGCAGTGTTTCCCAACCAGTGTGCCTCCAGATGTTTTGGGACTACAACTCCCATCATCCCTAGCTAGCAAGACCAGTGGTCAGGAATGATGGGAGTTGTAGTCCCAAAACATCTGGAGGCACACTGGTTGGGAAACACTGCCTTAGAGACATGCTGCCTCTGATAGCAGAGGCAGCAAACAGACTTTATAACTAGTTGCAAATGCTAATTTTGAATTTTGAGCGAGGTTTGTTCCTGTGGTTTTTACCTTGAGGAAGAAGAAGAAGAAGAGTTTGGATTTGATATCCCGCTTTATCACTACTCGAAGGAGTCTCAAAGCGGCTAACAATCGCCTTTCCCTTCCTCCCCCACAACAAACACTCTGTGAGGTGAGTGGGGCTGAGAGACTTCAGAGAAGTGTGACTAGCCCAAGGTCACCCAGCAGCTGCATGTGGAGGAGAGGAGATATGAACCCGGTTCACCAGATTACAAGTCTACCGCTCTTAACCACTACACCACACTGGCGGTTGAGGAAACATTCAAACCACACTTGCAGTCTGAAACGGCACAGTCCAGTACCACATACATCACACAAAGCCTGCTGTTTGTGTTGTCTCTTTTACACAAGCCTTATCTGAGAAAACCCCCTGACCAGGTGCTGGGCAGAGGGGAGCCTATCTAAAATAATTGGTACCTTGATCAAGCAGGAGTTCTTGTATCATGTCTGCTGAATAAATTGTTTTCCTTTTCTTTTTTGAGAGATGAAAAACTTTTACAAGAAAAACAGCTCAAAATTGTCCTATTTTGGAGAAGTCGAGCAATACTCTTTTGAAGAACTTGAGTCTCTTGGCCTTGTGATGGGATGTTAATTAAATTTTCACATGTTTGAGGGAAATACCACTGGACTTAGCTATATTAAATATATTCTGAAGAAAAATGAGCAACATCTGCTAGAAAAGCTGGCGTATTAAGCTGCCCTTATAATTTTCAATGTGTTCTGGGTGGACAAGCAGCAACGGGGGCGGTTGGAGGGGGGAGGGAGAAGACAAATTCCACAGTACAGTACCTTCCCATATCTGGATGCAAACGTTCCCGTGAGTAAGGAGTGAAAAATAATTATCGTCTCGTCCAAGTCCCACACAAAAACACGCTGTGGTGAAAGACAGAGGGGTGGGGGAGACAAAAATCATACCATATTAGTTGCAGGAATATATTCATTTGGGATCCAGCCTTCCTCAAGCCAGTGCTCTCCAGATATCTTAGACTACAGCCCTTTATATCATCAACACACATGTTATCTTCACTCATCCAGTTCCATCACCTTAGCCACCTGAACGTTGGTTGCTTCCAGAAACAGCCCCATATATTCTCTCCTTATGACACCTGCCTATCATACAAACCCTTCATAAGATCTCTTCTTTTACATAAAGGTTAGAATCATAGAATCATAGAGTTGGAAGAGACCACAAGGGCCATCCAGTCCAACCCCCTGCCAAGCAGGAAACATCATCAAAGCATTATTGACATATGCCTGTCAAGCCTCTGCTTAAAGACCTCCAAAGAAGGAGACTCCACCACACTCCTTGGCACCAAATTCCACTGTCGAACAGCTCTTACTGTCAGGAAGTTCTTCCTAATGTTAAGGTGGAATCTTCTTTCTTGTAGTTTGAATCCATTGCTCCGTGTCCGCTTCTCTGGAGCAGCAGAAAACAATCTTTCTCCCTCATCTATATGACATCCTTTTATATATTTGAACATGGCTATCATATCACCCCTTAACCTTCTCTTCTCCAGGCTAAACATACCCAGATCCCTAAGCTGTTCCTCATAAGGCATCACTTCCAGGCCTTTGACCATTTTGGTTGCCCTCTTTTGGACACGTTCCAGCTTGTCAGTATCCTTCTTGAACTGTGGTGCCCAGAACTGGACATAGTACTCCAGGTGAGGTCTGACCAGAGCAGAATACAGTGGTACTATTACTTCCCTTGATCTAGATGCTATACTCCTATTGATGCAGCCCAGAATTGCATTGGCTTTTTTAGCTGCTGCATCACACTGTTGACTCATGTCAAGTTTGTGGTCTACCAAGACTCCTAGATCCTTTTCACATCTCAAGCCAGATGTCTCCCATCCTGTATTTGTGCCTTTCATTATTATTTTTTGCCCAAGTGCAGTACTTTACATTTCTCCTTGTTAAAATTCATCTTGTTTGCTTTGGCCCAGTTGTCTAATCTGTTAAGGTCCTTTTGAAGTGTGATCCTGTCCTCTGGGGTATTAGCCAACCCTCCCAATTTGGTGTCGTCTGCAAACTTGCTCAGGATGCCCTCAAGCCCATCCTTGCTCAGGATGCCCTCAAGTTGCGGAACTTGATGTGTGCCAGATCCTTATCTCCTCCATCATTTATGGCCCAAGTTTGAAAAGAGTGTCAGGACCACCCACCTGTCAATCATCTGAGATGGCCACAAAATCAGCTGATTATCTTTGGGACTTCAAATCAGCAGGCTTGAAGTCACCACCCATCCAGGTGGCTTTCTGCAGGGATCAGCTGTGCCATCGAGTTTCCCACAGGAAACCCAACTAAATCCACCAGCACTGACGCCTGCCTTGGGCGCTTCCCAAAGGTTTACCTGGTGGTGGCAGTAGCAAGCAGCCATTTTGATTTCCCACAATGCCTCTGGTGTAGCATCACTAGGGCATTGTGGGAAATTAAAATAGCTGCCGTTTCCTGCTGCCACCAGATAAGCTTACACCAATGTTGAGAGGGAGCCTAACACTTGGCCAAGGGTCCCTTCAAACCTGAAGCCAGACCGGGTATTTTATGAACCTCCCTGGGTTACATCATTTGAAGAAAAACAGAATCAAGAAACCACAATAAGGGCGAAAGGTTACATCTGCATAGTTTTTCCACCAGATGTAAATGTAACAATAATCCGTTTTGAAATATATTCTACTCATAAGTCAAAATAACAGCAAGGATTTTAAAAACTTGGGGAGACAACAAGTGATCTGGTAATTATATTATTTAATTTCAGTAGGGAAAAACTTAGAGTTATAGGTTGGTAAGCCTACGTTTTACTCAGTGTAGTGCCACTGAAACTAATGGAATTGACTAGGCCCATTAATTTCAATAGGTCTACTGCCCTGGATTTAGTCAAATACAAATGAAATAGAGTTGGGGTGAACGAAATTCTCTAGACATCTCACCTCAATTTCGGTGTCAGCTGATGGGGAGGGATCATTGTTTCTTTTCGATCGACCTCGTAGCTTTCCATCCGTTCCTCTGTGCTGCCTGTCTGTATCTGTGTCTTTTACAGGTGTTGTATATTCACCTACAGGTATATATAAAAAAGAATTCTACTCAAAGCCAACTTCCTATTTTATGGTTCCTGAGCTTGTTGAAAAACTACACAACCGTGTCCCACTTATCATCAAAGAATCAGAAATGACAATTGTAAGATCCTTTAGAAAGTCATTTGCTAAAATCTTAGCACAGACATAGGCAAACTCGGTCCTCCAGATAGAATAGAATAGATCTTTATTGTCATTGTCCCCTTGCGGGAACAACAAAATTTCTCGGTTGCTGTATCAACTCAATTAGAACACTCCACATGCATTAAAATACTAATAAGCGCAGTTCAATACAGAACAGTAAACAAATGAAAATGAAAATGAAATGACTTCAAAGTCCAGAATTCCCAGTGGTCAGGGATGATGGGAGTTGTAGTCCCAAAACATCTGGAGGGCTGAGTTTGCCTATGCCTGTTTAGCAAATATTCAGACCAAACCAGGCAGCCACACACCTTGCTAAAGATGCATTTGCTGGTTTGGTTGGTTGTAATGTAGGGGGAACAAGGGCTTGTCTGCTAAATTGAGGGGAACCAATTCCCTCGCCTCTTGCCTTATCTCAGCTGATTCTGTTCAGATCTTGATCATTTGAATACAGCAATGCAAAAGGACAGGGCTGTTAGTAACCCTGAGATTTTTTAGAACACTAAAGGAAAAAAAATTACTCTTTTGTAGTAGTACAACTCACCTAAAATTGTTTTGTTGTTTTTTAAAGAAAACTAATTATTCTACAGAATTAATCCAGCACTATCTATCTATCTATCATCTATCTAGCTACCGGTATCTATCTCACCCTAGGTAAAGGTAAAGGGGCCCCTGACCATTAGGTCCAGTCGTGACCAACTCTGGGGTTGCAGCGCTCATCTCGCATTATTGGCCGAGGGAGCCGGCGTACAGCTTCCAGGTCATGTGGCCAGCATGACAAAGCCGCTTCTGGCGAACCAGAGCAGCACACGGAAACGCCGTTTACCTTCCCGCTGTAGCGGTACCTATTTATCTACTTGCACTTTGACGTGCTTTCGAAAAAAGGTTTAGAAGCATCTTCAGAGCAAAAATTATCAAAAACCTTTTAACATTCCATCACACCTGTTTCATATTTTAACCCAGAAAAGAATGGGTCCCCCCCAACACCTCAATCAATGAAAACTGGGATGTTTTATGTTGAATTACAATTTTTAATTAAAATAGCAAAAAATGAAAATGTAACACAATTTTAACAGCTTGCAACATAGTCTGAAGAAAAGGTTTGCCCAATTTCGAATAATGTTCCACTTAAAATCAATAACGCTTTTATTTTATTTTCCAAACAAAAATGCTTAGAACAGAAGTTTTAATTCAGCCAAACAGCTTAACAGAGTTCTGAAATTTTTGACATAATCAAAGAATTGTTACTTGCCTTGGGTCTTTAAGTGGTGTTTGATGAGACATATTTAAGTTAATGTTGATAAGAGACCCGCATTTTAAAAAAACCTATTTAAATATCCCTGACTTCAATTTTCTTTTCCCTTTATATAGGGCTCTCCAATCCCTCTAGCAATTCAGATGTAGCATTTTAAATAGGAATCTGGTTCATTTTTTCATGGGAAGGATTTTGAAATCTCAGGCTGAAATCAAATCTAATGAGGGGGAAATACTCTAAAGTAATTTTGCAGTAATCTACGTTAGCATTTTGTTTTGTTTTAATTTACTATATTTTTTCTGTTTGAGTAACAACAGATGTGCAGGGTTGTTCTATAAGTAAGCATACCCCACTTTGGGTTGTACATACAGTGATTATGCAGAAATGACGTGGTGCTTTATAAAAATGATATAGCCTGCCAATGAAAATTTCGCTGGGGAAGTGATATACTGACTACATTCCAACAGAACATTTGAAGATGATGACATTTAAGCCCATAATTGATAGTTAAAAACTAAGCACTCCAGTAGATCACGGATCACTTCAAGAAGTATGGAAAGGCATTTATTTAAAAGAAATAAAATAAAATAAACATGGAGCTCATTGTTTACTTAGCCTGTTTATCTGTAGCTTTATTTAAAAGGTCCTCAATCAGTATGAATGCTTGTTAAACTAAGAACTTATAAGTGGTTGCTGAAAAAAAGTTTCGTTTCTAGAAAATAATATGAGAGCAGTGGTATTTGCTGCTATTGTCAGTGGTGATTATGTGACCTCTTCCTACAGACAGCTATTCAATTATAGAATTTCAGGTTCAGTCACTTTGCTTTCGTCTCTGTCTGATCTTGACTTGTTGCATCTAACTACAGCTGCACGGGGACTACTGCTTTCTAGATGGGAAATAATTTCCCTTCTTTCAACATTTCACCAGCCTTTTCTAAATTCAATATCATTATTGTGAGCCCCTAATTAATACAGTATTATATTTGGCTTTATTTTTATTCCCCCCCCCCCCGGAAACTGTGCTGCCCTAATGATTTGATGCCAGTATGCACACTCTTATGGCAAATAACAAAGTTTGCTCTATTGCACTAATATTGAGCTTCATTGAGTTGCACAATGTTTTCAGACATCGACTGAAGTGATGGTTCTTACTTTTCAAGCCCTGACCTAAATCGTCTGAGTTCAGAGTAGATGAAGGACTAACTTATTCCATATGAAGCTGCCTCTCAGTTAAGATCAGCAGCTGAGATCCTTCTCTGGATCCCCTGGCACCTCAAGCCAGGCAAGTGATTACTGGAGAGGAGGTCTTTTTTGGGGTGGCACCCTTGGGATATGAGCCTGACATTAACCATCATGATTGTTGCTTAGGACACAGAACAACATGTTACAGTGGTACCTGGCAAGACGAATTTCATTCGTTCCGCGAGTCAATTCGTTTTTGCAAAAAATTCATCTTGCGAATTGTGGTTTCCCATAGGAATGCATTGAAATTTCTTTTTTTGCCCATAGGAACACATTAATTAAATTTCAATGCATTCCTATGGGAAACCGCGATTTGCAAGACGAATTTTTCACAAAATGAATTCGTCTTGCGAGTCACCATCAGATCGCAAGACGCATTCATCTTGTGAAAAATTCGTCTTGCAGGGTATTCGTCTTGCAAGGTACCACTGTATTATTATCTGTTCTATTTCCAAGAGCTTTTAAGTTACCAGCTAAGTTAAGTGTTTTTAAAGGCTTTATTTTAAACTGCCTATTTATTTTTAATCAATTATTTTAAAATTATGATTATTTGTTTAAAGCTGCACTTACTTAGGAGCAAGCCCCACTGAATTCAACTGCACCGTTAATCCATTATTGTATTGTTTAAGTATATCATAAGAAAGTCTTGTATTATCTTTAACACACAGGGAGTCTAAACATATCTCCCAATACATTTCCATCCACAGAAACTAATGTATAGTTTCTGCTTCAAGGATTGGGGGGTTGCGGGAAAAGAAGCCTCACAACTGAAGCTTAGCTGGAAGCAGGAGCAGACAGCACAGGGGTAGGGGGGTGGTGTGGGGCCACTCTACCAATAGCAGCATCCCTGTTGCTCACCTTGACAGCCCGAGGATGGAACAACAAGGTTGCGGCTGTGTGGGTGCAATGCTGGGCTCCACCAGTGTGCTCAAGCAGCCTTGACTTCACTCCTGCCCCTGCAACCATCCAACAAAGTAGCAACGGCTCTACTTTCAGGAGGGCAGCTCTGGAACACGGCCGCACCCTGCCAAATGCTCCTGCCTAGAAGTTACGCCGTTTGGTTTGGTTTGGGATCCCCACCCCCACCCCGTATTCTTAAGATTCGTAGGATCTGGCTTTGTATATTTAGTACTAAAATAAAGATACTCTGTGCTCACCTTGAGCCATTGCCATTCATATTATACTGGTCCTGAAATATCCTGAAAACAGGATCCTGCACCCTGGCTGAAATTTAAGCCCTGCACATAGTTGTACTTGTAAGATAATTTTAAACAGGAGAGGGATTTCCAATCATTTACAGCAAGTCACCTACCAGAAAGTGATTCGGTGCTCTGACTGTTGTTAATGTTGTGTGAAGACTCTTGGAGCGAGTAGGTCGGTGTTGGGATAGCTGATGGACTGATGCTATTTGCAGACATGTAAGAAGAGTTGTAGGATGAGCTGTAATACTGTGAATACTGGCTTTGGGTGAAGCTGGGATATGAAGAATACTCCTTTGAAAGAAGAGACAGCAACACTAATCATTCTCCAAATGTTTGATAAGCAGCACACCTAATTAAGAGTTATGTACTTTGCAGGCTAAATATAACCAGGCTTACAAATATTTCCCCATTATCATATTCCTCACTTCTGTGCACAACTATGTTTTGCAGAAGTAGCATCACCTTTGAATCTGCTGCATTTGGCAGGAAGCGATGATGGTAACTTGCTTATTTCATGAAATCTAATGCCAGGAATCAAGCAAGTCACTTCATGGGACTGCATGCATGTAATAGCACTTCTTCATTTTTTTTCTAAATAGCTGCACCACAATGTCAACGTGAAAATTTGATAAAAGAAAACTATTGCACATTTAAAAAGCATGCAGTCTTGCCCCCACTTCTTTTTCCTCTTGCATTTACACTGCATTTATACAACAGTGAGTCCCATCTACCTGGTGGTTGTAAAACACTTTTAGGGGATGCACGTTAAAAAATCAACACCTGCTGTATACCTGTGAAATGCAAGGCCAGTACATGACTAAATTATCCAATGGCTCAGATCTATGATCCGGCACTATAGCTATAAAAGCTTTGTGCTTAAGCAAATCCTTAACTGGATTCCCTTCCACGGAATTACTTCCTGCTTTCATCAAACCATGACTTGCTCTTATCCCATCAAGCAATATGCCTTTGAATACTGTCAGGGGACCACCAGGGGTCAGCAGAGAGCCTGGCGAGGTGGTGCAAGGGGTCAGGGATGCAGGGAGCTCAGAGCACCACCTCAGAGTCAGCGGAGAGCCTGGCAAGGTGGTGCAAGGGGTTAGGATGCAAGGAGCTCAGAGCACCACCAGGGAACGTCATGCCAGAGCTCTGCAGAGGGAGAGGTCTCGGACGCTAGAAACCCTGATCAGTGTTTGAGCGGGTCAGGAGGGGAACATAATTGCCCCGTCTCCTCAACAGCGCAGGGGTCAAAAGCGCAGGGAGGAAAGGAGAAGACTTGGGGCTCTCAAAATAATGTGTTGGAGGTGATCCCGCCGAGCGCCACTTCCGGGATCTGAAAGTGACTGAACGGCCATGGAAACGTTAGCTCCGTCTTGTACATATGTGTATAATTAAACTCTGTAAATACACCAAAGTGGAGTCGAGAGTCGCCACTTGTGGAAAGCACAATCAGTGTCCTCACAAATACCACTCACTGGAGGGTGATGTTACACTAAGGTTCTGCTTGGGATTTCTCATGGGCATCTGGTTTGCTATTGTGAGAGCAAAGAGCTGCACTAGATGGTTTTCTCCAGCACAGTTCTTCTTACGTTCTCAAATCAAGACTGCTGTTTTCTGCAACCCTGGTTTGGGGAGTGAGCTCAAGCCACAGCTTGTCACTTCAAACTTCACATATACCAGAAAACTATGGTTTGATGAAACCAGGAACAAATTCATTGAAGTGGAGCATGGGAGTGGAGGGGGAATATGGAGAGCGTGGCTTGTTCTCATAGTGCCAAACCATAGTCAAATGTTATGCGTGAACCAGTTCTATGTATGTACCAGAAGACAACACTGCAAAATGTGGCTCTTTGCAGCATGTATTCATTCATATTGCACACTCAGAGAAATGTGCACATCCTCCTTTAATGTGTACCTGCTAATCGTGTACTGGGCAAAGAAGCCCTGAATGAATAACCTTTCCATGAAATTCATTAGGCTGTGCCATAGCTCACATGCAACAAGCTCAGCTATATTATATTCTCTAACTGACAGGTCCAGCAGTCCTACAGAACAGCAACAAGCAGCTGAAGGCTAGAAAGTTTAGCTCAGCAGCAATTTCACGTGACTCTGTTGTGATGCCACAATCTCATAGTGAAACCATGGTTTAGCTTGCTGAGCTTAGCTCTATTCCCAAGCAGCATGCAAGAAGGAAATAGCATAAAAACCAGTTTCTCACTTGCATGCAGAGGTTGCAGAGGCAGGCAAGCTTAAACTTAACCATGGTCGTCAAACCAATCCATGATTTCGCGTTCTGGTTTGCTGCAACCTTCTAACATAGGGGCAGCCAACATCATGCATTTCAGATGTCGGACTGCAACTTCCATCAGCCCCGGCCAGCATGATAAATGATCAGGTATGATGGAAATTGTAGTCCAACATCTGGAGGCACCAAATTGGCTATGCCTACTGGAACCATCTAAAAGTAACCTTATCACTGGCGTGGGGCCTGTCGCCCCAACAGCCCTGAAACAGGAAGTTCTTTCAAAGCTTATGGGAAACTGAATTTAGGATGTAATTCTTTAAAATACTTGCAAGTCCCATGGTCTCAGTGACTTCAGTTTAACTTCACATGCTTATATTTCAGCTTTTGCACAAACAAAAGAAGCAGAGTGACTTCATACTTGGTCTACACCAATCTTTATGAGCAAGCATTCTCATACAGTGTTTCTGCCTGTAATGTTATCCACATCATATATTTATACACATGCTTTATATTTAAAGGTGCTAACTTATGCAAAGCATGAAGTTCATCAACAGGTGTACGTCCAAATTAGGAAGAGCGCAAAGAGGCTCCGATGGCTTCATATTCGCAAGCGTCTCTGAGTGATGCTTTAGAATGTTGATTCACATCTGTTACTGAAAGCTAAGAAAGAAGCCAGCACTCTCTGCAGGATGATGGAAACTGCTAAAAATTTTTTTAAAAAAGATGTTCATGTGAAACTGTGGTGTCCCCATTGTGACATGTTTTCAGCGTCGCACTCAAAGTGCTGAGATTGGGCCGGGACTGGTTGGAGGAAGAAGGGGGGAGGGGGGGAGGTTGATGTCAAAAGTATTTGGTTTCCAAGTCCCTTACCAAGCCCTTGAGATCTGTGAGCGTCCATAGAGACGTACGCTTTTTGTCCCTTAAGAATGAGACGTTCTGTATGATCATCAGAGATAGGTATCAAGGTATTAAGGCCATGCGGCTGAAATATGATGAACCTCCTTTTCAGGACATTTTTTTTTTAAAAAAAAAGTTTAAAGTTGTACCTGGTGTACTGTGCTGAACCCTGCAGAACCCGTCAGGCCATTGGGCGCCTGGTAAATCCCTGAGGTGCCTAAGAGAACAGAAGAAGAAACAAGGTAGGTAATAGAATTCCATTAAGCCCAATACAAATGGCCAAATTATCCTCAGAGGGTGTGCCCTTGCCCTGCCCTTGCTTGATCTTCAACCTGTCAACTGGTAAGGAAGATTTTAGGAGCTTAAGGAATTCGGAACATAAGATGACACTGCTGGATCAGGCCAAAGTCCCACCTAGTCCAGCATCCAGTTCCCGTGGTGGCCAACAGAGGAATCTGCTTTGTACCGGGTCAGAAGTACTTGCCCACCCTAGGTCAGGATTCCTGCAAGACTATGCTAAGATTCTGAAACCTCACCTTTTTAGGTACTTGCCTTATGAAAACATCCTGTTACTCTGCATTTCTCAAGCTCCAATAAAAATAATAAAAATAATTCCTTCTTATAGCACTACTGCATCTTTCTGAGGAATGTCTTATTTTAGGAAGGGGTATCTAAAAAACAACTAAACTTCCATTTTGCAGGCAGAGTGTCAGGCACAAGAGAAACAACCTTTTCCGTGGTAGCCCCATGCTTTTGGAACTCTTAACTGGTTGAAATCCCGAAGTGCACCACATTCCAATATACAGTGGTACCTCGACTTACGAACGACTCGACAACTGAATTTTTCGACTTACGAGTGGGGCAAATGGCTGCACACTTACGAGTTTCTCGACATCCGAACGGAAACCGCAATGGTTTTAGATAGGGTTTTTTCGACTTATGAATTTTTAGATAGGGTTGCTTTGACTTACGAATTTTTCCATTTCCAATGCATTCCTATGGGAAACCGCGTTTCCAATGGCGCTTTTCGAGTTACAAATTTTTCAACCTATGAAGGTGCCTTGGGAATGGATTAAATTCGTAAGTCAAGGCACCACTGTATTTGGAAAGCTGGTTTCAAGTGGCTTTTAGACAGGCAATGTTATTCTTTTACAGCTGAACTGATGAACTAAGGTCGTATCCATGCCACACATTTGATGTATCCCTTGCAAAATGGCCCTGCATTGAACAGAAATTAGCTTCCCTTGTCTGTTGTTGTCCTCTACTACTACCACCACCTCCCCAAAACCCCCAAGTAACTTTCTATTTAAGAAGAACTTGATGAACCAACTGCTTGACACAGTTTCTCATTGTAGGAACTGCCAGCATCTTTAGCCGTAAAGCAGAGACACGGTACAAGGAACCAGTGGAGTGGTGTTTTAGCCAAGGCACAGGAACAAATGCCTCTCAGTGTCTCCATGCTGCGTCCTCTCTCCGAATATCCGCTTGTTTGTTTTTATTTTAAGACCCTAGATTAGGCAGGGGAATGGACAGCTGAACAAACTGCAGCTCGCCAAGTGCAGTCAGTCACAAAAGCACATGCAGGGAGAAATAAATCTCATGCCAAAAAAAGAAAGAAAGAAAACCACCCCACTCTAGGAGGAGAATCTGCTTCCAGAACTAATTTGCCATCACATTTGGCCTTTAAAAAACATTTTGCAGAAGGGGAGGGGGGGAATTAAAAGCACAGGAAAGGTCAAGAGCTAATGATCTCTCAATGATGTGGAGCTTGCCTTAAGGGTGCCAGCCTGAGACACTGCTTCATTTGGGTATTCTCCACCCAGCCCTGCCCTGGGCTCAGCTTGGGAGCATTCATGCCAAGGGGATAAATCATAGAAGCAGCTATGTGTCAACAGCTTTGCATTTCCCAGCCAAAAAAAGAAAATTCTCTCTAGACTCAGCACTTAAAATTCACGCATGTTCAGAGACCAGGATTGGATGAATAGAAGGCAAAGCAACAAAAGTGAGTTGTTTGTTTGCCCCCACCAGAGAAACTCTGGGCAAAAGCCCTTGCTGAAGTGGAAGAGGAAGGAAGTTTTCAAAATGTAAGAGGTGTAAAATTCTGTAACACTCACCTTCAAACCACTGGAGGATCAAAGAGATCACTTAGCACAGACAGAACTAGATATATTTATGAAGGGCTGATGACTTGGGGGGGGGGAGCCTCAATTATGGCCTGTTAGTATCAGCATGCATCCTCTTCCTAGACTATGGTACTGTATTCTGAATTATTTCTCCATGTCTGCTCAGTATCAGAGACTGCTTTGACTAGAAATAGGTTGTTGGGCAAATAACGTTCCTCGATAATTTTCAATGGAGAGTTTTGCTGACATTCAATGGCTTACTGATGCACTTAAGTGATACATAATGCACTCATTTTATATATTTAGATGTGTTTGCCACTATATCATAAAAAACAAAGCTATTTACAGCAACATCTTTATAAAAACAAAAACCATGAAAAATAAAACAAAATCAGAGACTTTCAACTAACTATTAAGGAAAGGTGTTTTCTTAATTGCCTGTGTTTGGCGGAACAGAAAATTGTCCAGCAGACTCTAGAAGGTTAGAACGTAAGGTGCCTGCTGAATCTCTATCAGCAGAGCATTCCACTTATTTGCCACAACAAAGGTAAAAAACTTTACTCGCAGTTAGCTGTTAGAGGGGGGACAGGTAAATTTCCTTCCCTAGCTTGATCACTTAGTGCCCAATAAGAGTCCAGCGCAAAGTACACATGCCAATCAGTACCAGAAAGGCAGGTGGGAAGCAGCAGGGACTGGTGCTGATGAAAAGTTCTTTCTAAAACCACTCAGGTGTTATTGCTGCCTTGCTTGTCCACCAGGGCAGGTGGGGCGCTGCCCCACCAACTTCAGACTGGCCTTAGTCACCCCCACCTGTCAACTCCCTCTCCTTTAGTCTCAGTGTTGTGCCATTACAGATCCCAGGGCAGAAGAAGAAGAGGAGTTTGGATTTGATATCCCGCTTTATCACTCCCCGAAGGAGTCTCAAAGCGGCTAACATTCTCCTTTTCCTTCCTCCCCCACAGCAAACACTCTGTGAGGTGGGTGGGGCTGAGAGACTTCAAAGAGGTGTGACTAGCCCAAGGTCACCCAGCAGCTGCATGTGGAGGAGCAGAGACACGAACCCGGTTCACCAGATTACGAGTCTACCACTCTTAACCACTTCACCACACTGGCAGATTGCAATAAACAGAACAAAGAATAGTACTCATCAAACAGAATAAACAAGAACAGGTAAAATAACACAATTAAAACTGCAGAGTGAAACATACACCCCGGCAGACTAAATTAACATCTCACAAACGCCGGAGCAAATAAATGTGTTTTAAGTTGATGCCAAACTGAAAAATGAAGGGGCTATGGAACTCCTTGCTATAAAGCAAGCCACTGTGTCAAAGAATTTAGCAAAATAAAAAAATTCCTTCAGTAGCACCTTAAAGACCAACTAAGTTTATATTTTGGTATGAGCTTTCGTGTGCATGCACACTTCTTCAGATACACTAGTGTATCTGAAGGAATTTTCAGTGCTACTGAAGGAATTTTTTTATTTTGCTTCGACTCAGACCAACACGGCTACCTACCTGTAAAAAGAATTTAGCAATTTCTGAAGATGAATTAGATACTAGTTGAAAACTATGTAAAACTGCCACCATCTGCCACCATTTTGTGACTGGTTCTGTCCATGCAACACCATTTCGTGGCAGGTGGGGCTGGTAATTTTCGAGGCATCTCAGGCTATGGAACCCCTATTCTACACTGGTTGGCAGTGGCTCTCCAGTCTTTCCCAGCCCTGCCTGGAAGTGCCAAGGATTGAACCCGAGACCTTTTCCACGCAGGAAATGGGCTTTTCCACTGAGCTATGACTGCCCTCCACCCGCCATTCAGCTATTGTGACTGTGGGTCTGTGTCATCCACCTATCGTTCGATCGCATGCGCACTCCTTTAAAATCAGAAGCACAAGTCAAGATCTTTTTCCTTTTGGGTCTTCTCCACATGGAGCATAGTTCACATCTGTGTTCAATCAAACCAGCTGCTAAAATGTCACAATGCTCTCATTCACAGGTAACACAGAGAACATTTAGCTGGTAATAAAACAACCTAGGTATTAGAGGGGAACAGCCCTTCAGATATACAGCACTGGAAAGTACTTGGTAGGAAAACTCTAAATTGACCCCGTGCCATAGGCTTTCCTAATGATGGATTGTGAAATGAGAACATCTGAGCACATAAGGGCAACACTCAAACTGAAGCCATTAGGAAACCCATGAGTAAAATAGCCTGCATCCTTTCATGACAATCCGATTCCATTTGCCATTCCTTTAATGTTTCTTTAATAAATGTGTGCCACGCTTTAACACAATTGCATCTGTGCCTGAGCCAGGCGATGCGGCGTGTCTCAACCTTGGTGGGCCACATGTCTGGAGGGCCTTTAACTTTTGTAAGCTTGTGATGCGCAGTATTTTTTTTAAAAAAAGAAAGGGTTCCCACTGCACTGCACATAATTAACAAGACTTAATGGTGATATCTATATAATATACCTGAAATGTTCTCCAAGCATTTAATAGGACCAGTTAATGCACATCTCTACAGTCTTTTGCAAGGGACCCAGGTGGCACTGTGGTTAAACCACTGAGCCTAGGGCTTGCTGATCAGAAGGTCGGCGGTTCGAATCCCTGTGACGGGGTGAGCTCCTGTTGCTCGGTCCCAGCTCCTGCCAACCTAGCAGTTCGAAAGCACGTCAAAATGCAAGTAGATAAATAGGAACCGCTACAGCGGGAAGGTAAACGGCGCTTCCGTGTGGTGCTCTGGTTTGCCAGAAGCGGCTTTGTCATGCTGGCCACATGATCTGGAAGCTATACGCCGGCTCCCTCGGCCAATAATGCGAGATGAGCGCGCAACCCCAGAGTCGGTCACGACTGGACCTAATGGTCAGGGGTCCCTTTACCTTTACCTATATAATATACCTGAAATGTTGTCCACGCATTTACTAGGACCAGTTAATGCACATCTCTACAGTCTTTTGCACAACTAATTTAATCAAGACACTTATTGCCATCATAAATACAAGCAATTTCACAATTATTGAAGATAATTCATGGTTTGTAAAGCCCCAGGTTGAATGTACTTGAATCAGCCTCTTTAGTGAGTTCTACTTGAATCAGCAGGAAATAATTTTAAAAACCAAAGGCCAACCAAAGGGTTAACCTTTTTTATCTTACCTATTAAATCCAGCCTCTTTAGTGAGATGATAGGAGCTGTAGTCCAATAACATTAGGGGCAGCCACAGATTCCCTTCCCAGTCCTTTTTAAGCATATATTGATAGGTAAAAGGACTAGATGTTTGTTTTAAGACTACCACAGATTATAAAATCCCATTCCTCACTGTCCACTTTAGCAAATAACATTGATCCCTCTGCTCCACCCCAACATCGCAGCTGAGATACACGAATCCTGAGGACAAGATTTCCATTTCTGCCCAATGAAATCCCATTGGAAGGGAATTTCCAGGGCAACAAAAGCCATAATCAATAAAAACCACTGGCAGCATTGCTCATTTTCACAAGTGTCTGTCATTGCCAGTGCCCCATGTGGAGGCAGTAAAATCACTTCATGAAAAAGCAGCTATGCCAAATGTAGGTAGAAAGTCGGGTCTTGGAAAGTAAGTGTACACTGAGGCAAGTTTAAGATTTTTTAATATGTTTCAGTATTTAGGGTATGTTATAACCTAAGTACTTATATAAGGGTGCCAGTAAAATTTGGGCAACTACCAGTAATTTAAACTTTTTTTCTCCCAAACTGGCAACTCTGGTGGCTACGTAGGCAAAGTGTTAAATTCGCAATCCACAGAAGGTTGTTCCAAAGTCAATGCTTTTCTTTCCAGTACCAGTGTATATTGGAACAAGCAAGGACTGCAAAAATGTGTAGCTTTTCATGACCAAATCTGAAACAATATCAGATCGTTCTTCACAGCGACCACTATTTTAGAACACTTGGTGACAGCTTTTTAAGATATTTGCACAATGTGTGGGTTTTTAGCTCTGCTGGGCTTGCATGGAGAGGCACTGAGGTACTGGTTGGAGTACTAGAATTAGGACTGGGGGTGTTGTTGTTTAGTCATTTAGTCGTGTCCTACTCTTCGTGACCCCATGGACCAGAGCAAGCCAGGCACTCCTGTCTTGCACTGCCTCCCGCAGTTTGGTCAAACTCATGTTCGTAGTTTCGAGAACACTGTCCACCCATCTTGTCCTCTGTCGTCCCCTTCTCCTAGTGCCCTCAATCTTTCCCAACATCAGGGTCTTTTCCAGGGAGTCTTCTCTTCTCATGAGGTGGCCAAAGTATTGGAGCCTCAGCTTCACGATCTGTCCTTCCAGTGAGCACTCAGGGCTGATTTCCTTCAGAATGGATAGGTTTGATCTTCTTGCAGTCCATGGGACTCTCAAGAGTCTCCTCCAGCACCATAATTCGAAAGCATCAATTCTTCAGCGATCAGCCTTCTTTATGGTCCAGCTCTCACTGGGGATACCCAAGTTCAAACTCCCTCTCAGCCATTAAGCTTCCCGGGTGACCTTTAGCCAGTCCCTGTCTAAGCCTAGGTTAGCTCACAGGCTTGATGTGAGGGTTAAAATATGGGGTTTAGGTGTGGGGGGACTGCGCACACTGCTCTGAATTCCTTGGAGGAAAGGCATGATACAAATTGCGCCTGTTGAGTGGAAGGACAAAATGGCACCTATTTCCCCATTCAGCATGCAAAATAATAGACGTTGACTATGACTTCAACAGCTTCCTTCGCTGTTCTAGCGCTTCCTTAGAGGACACAGAACTGGCTGTGTGGCTCTCAAAGCTCTGTCCTGCCACATCTCGGCCACATCTGTACCTTACATTTAAAGCACTATTATACCATATTAAAAGCCATGACTTTCCCCCAAAGCATCCTGGGGACGGTAGTTTGCTAGGAATGCTGAGCGTTGTTAGGAGACCCCTATTTCCCACGCAGAGCTACACTTTCCCAAAGTGTTTGAGTGATCGGTCTCTCTTCCCAGGGGACTTTCCAGGTACCCACACTGCCTCCCACCTGAGGCAACCATGTTGCTCTGCCTAATCGCTGGCCCTGAACCTCATATCCCCAGAGAAATGAAAATCAACTACTGGTACTTTCACTAAGCACTGAACAGCAGTGACCGGCCACTTCTGTTACGCTCTGTCACCAGGACCAATTTGCCTTGGTACCTATTTCCTGGGAAATCTCAAGCCACTGCAGTAACCTCTGTTATGGCTTTAGAACAGTTATTTTTTGTATTAATTATTTTCTACATTTACATCCCACCTTTCTTCTATCAAGGTGGCATATAAGTGGTTCCCAGAAGGTCTCTCCTTCGGGCACCCACTTTATTTTATAGTGTGCAAATTTATACCCATTAACTACACGGGGACCCAAAGGTAAAAGGGTCAGTAAGAAAACCAACTAAATACATGTTATTACATTTTACATATTGTTGCACGTCATGCCCCAGCTTTCTCACATGATGGAACTCTGCAGCCTACATCTGGCTACAGTATTTTACTTCAGCCTAGATGCTGTTTCAAGGTCACGCCTTGGGATTTTTGCTCAGTTACTCCCCTACAGAAGTCAGGCCTTACCTGTTTATTTAGATTCATCTTAGGGCTGGCATGTACATGCATTTACATAACTTTTATATGAAATAGTTTCGGATTTTTTTTGCCTACAGACCATAAACATAAAACACAGTACAGAGTTATTTAAACAAATGCAGCTGAGAAAAACAAAACAAAATATACATGCACATAAATTGTGCCTTTAAAATAAAGCCAAGAATAATCGGAAACAGTACGTACATACATACATACGTACACACACGCACGCACGCACGCACACACACACACAGAATTCATCTTCCCTTTAATAATTGTAGTCTAGTTTTGATGTTTACAGCAAGGAATTTAACTATATTTTCTGTAGTCTAAGGGTTGGGGCCTACCATTCACTACTGAAACAAATAAGTCAACTTCGCTCCCATATACATAACTTGATTTTTCATCACTCACAGCTCAGCATGTGAATGAACTACAAAGAAAAGCATTGGTGTTTGAGTTGTAACAGGTGTTAGGAACATTCGTCTGATGGCTTGTTTATGCATCCAACTAATCACTTGATGGTTCAGAGGTTATGAATGTACTGCAAGGGAGAGATTGCCTTAAGTCTTCCTGATTTCAATGCTAGAACTTCTATCCCACATTCTACTGTTCTGTTTACACTGCATTACCTGTTGCATTCTGGAACTGTTTATATATATATATATATCAACATACCATCATGTTGTGCTAAATTTCAAATGACGAGAAAGAACTGTATGACAGAATTTCAGCTCCAAATTTCATCTGTTATGTACTGAGCTGAATCCTAGAACAATACGATTCAGAATCAGCAGTCTGATTGGTCTGCAGGAGCTACCCAATCCAACTCCAGGTGGGAGTGAATCCGGAACCTGATTGGCCTGCAGGAGCAGTGTCAGGGGTATGGGCAGGAGTCAGGCTCTGGGGCCTGTAGTGCTTTGCAGGACTGGGGCATGCCTCAGCTTGTGCTGGAGAAGCAAGGCGTGGCCACAGCAATGCTATCCCTGCCTGGTTGCATCTGGCCTCTTGCTCCATGGACCCTTGCCTTGCCGACGTCTTGATCCTTGCTCCATGGACCCTTGCCTTGCCGACGTCTTGATCCTTGCTCCATGGACCCTTGCCTTGCCGACGTCTTGATCTTTGCTCCGTGGACCCTTGCCTTGCCGACGTCTTGATCCTTGCTCCGTGGACCCTTGCCTTGCCAACGCCTTGATCCTCGACCCTTGTACCTTCGCCTTGCTTCTTGTTCCTTGAACCTTCGCCTTGCTTCTTGTTCCTTGAGCCTTCGCCTTGCTTCTTGTTCCTTGAGCCTTCGCCTTGCTTCTTGTTCCTTGAGCCTTCGCCTTGCTTCTTGTTCCTTGAACCTTCACCTTGCTTCTTGTTCCTTGAGCCTTCGCCTTGCTCCTTGCTCCTTGGACCTTCGCCTTGTCAACGCCTTGCTCCTTGACTCCCAGACCTTCGTCTTCGCCTCTGCCTTGCTCCCTGACCCTGTGACTGCCTGCTGCTGGACCCTCAGCCCTGCACCTGTTCCTGCTTCTACACCACCATCTTGCCTCTGGTCCTGACGCCCGTTGACCGGACCGTGACAAGCAGCTTCATCATCCTATGATATCACGATGCTAAAAACGCCTGTAAACAGATTTGTTCCAGATGCAAATGAACATGCAAATGAGAGCCAAGCTTCCAATAGTTTTCCAGAACTGGCATTCCAACCATGTGACAGATCATATCAAATGTGGAAATTATTGTATAAGCAGAATAAAGTCCTGTCTGAATGCAGCCTGAGTCAGACCTAGAACAATTTTGTCTACTTCAACTGGCTGAGGATCTCAAGCAAATAAGTTTCCCAGCCTGCCACCTGAGATCCTTGCAAGAAGGGAAGCCATGGACTGAACTTCATGGACTTCTCTCCAAGCCACACATGTGTTCTGCTTTAGAATCATGACCCAACCACAAACCTATATAGCCTTTTCCTTTCATGCCTGGAGTCAACACCTTTTTTGTCATCTGCCGTTGGTAATTGTTCTAACGTAGTAGGTCACTTCTATTTTTTATATTAAAAAATAACATTTTATTATATTTTCATGCTACAAATACAACAATGTGCCAATTTTGCTTAGCAAAGCACACACCTTCCTTCTGTGTTACTATGAAGATACATCCATTCTGATACTCCTGCTGCGTGGTTTAAAGATATTCTATGTTAAAGCACACCCTGAAAATGTCAGAACTGATGTACCTTCACAGTAACATCAGTTACTATACTGCGCGCAACAAAATTGACAAGTTCCTGTACTTGTCATATCTCGCCACTTATTCAGGAGAACATTCGAAAGGTTCTTCGCTGTACTTTAAATGCCTGGCAGGCAAATGTTTCCAGCAGTATAAATATATTCTACGAGATGATGCTATGAGATCGAGAGGTTAAGAGCTCGACAAAATAACCTACCACCAACAATACTCTGGTGGCTTGTTAAGGTTCAGAATCATGCAGCAATGCCTCCATTTACTGAGCAAGGAAGAACATAAAATGTTATGTGGCTGTCAGTGGGGGAAACTTCAACTTGAAAGCAACCCGCGAAAGCAGAAGATTAACTGAACCCATATGCAGGGCCTGCCTTGTCATATTGCTCGACTGTCTGCCATTTGGCATAATGATCCCTTCCAATAAGCTCAGCATGTATTCCTGTCTGGAAGAGTTTGAAAACTGCTGTAAAGGGCACCTTATAAAAAGAGAGAGATCTAGATAGAACAAAGGGCGCTGCTGCTGCTGCTGCACAGAATTATGGCACAGTGGGCTTTAACCTCCACAGAAGAATATTGTGCATTAATGTCTATCAAACCCTGCACTCAAAAGACCTGCCCTCCCCACCCCCACAAACAATACTTAAAAGCTGGCAGCACATAAAAGCAGCTGTAAATTTGTACAATCTTGCCCAGGAAGCACCTCTCCATGGCTGGCCCGTTGTTTGTTTTTTAATTTGTGGCTGAGTGACTAGTAACAATAACAAAAGCAATTCACCGTGTTATTATTTATATTTATTGCTCTGCATGGCGCATTGCAAACGAGAACCGGACACTGTATTGAGGAACTTACACTCCCAAGTTTTTAGACAGGGGAGGCAAAAGAGGAAGGAGATGGAAGTAGGGATAAACAGAAGGAGAATATGTGTTTATTTCATCCCACATGGTTAATTTCACAGCCAGGCTTCATTCATTCATTCATTCATTCATTCATTCATTCAAAGTATTTTCACCCCACCCTTCAGCTGAATAAGCTCTCACTACGGCTTATATAGCATAACATCAATAAAAACAAGACAGTCCCTGCCTGCATATTCTAAAAGGCATGGCACAAAAGGAAAAAGGGATGTAAGGTAGATGGAAGAGGTGTCAGGAGCTGGAGCCAAGTGTAGGTCAGCAATCAAAGAAAAACACAGTGAACTCAACTCTTTATTCAAGAAACCATTACAGTGCAGGCCTGGTGACCCCGGCAACTCTTCCCAGTAGGTCTTGCTGCAACATGGAAGTTGCGAGACTGAAGGCCTTCCCACCACTTCCTAAGGCTCCTCCTCTCCAGTGTCTTTCCCAAACAGTCGCAAGCTGCACCAGCAGACAACCCCGCTCTGCTCTGCTCATTTCTCTGCGTGTTCTAGGAGACCGAGGGGAGAGGAGCTGTTTGCAGCAGGAGGGAGAGACTGCCTAGCTTCTTGAGCAGCCTGCCTCTCTGTCTCCTGTCTGCCCTCCCCTCCAGCTTCTGCCTCGGAGTCTGAACTGCCCTCTGCCACAGACTCTTCCTGCTCACCAAACCCTGTTACCTCATCTGTTTCCAACACCTCCTCCTCCCAGCCTGCTCCTTCTTCTCCTTCTGACCACCACTAATACTGTAATTACTAATTACTAATCTATGGTGCAGCCACACTTGGATTGCTGTGTTCAGTTTTGGTGGCCACACCACAAAAAGGATAACCAAAAATGATCAGGGGGCTGGAGTAACTTCTCTATGAGGAACATGTGCAGTGTTTGGGTCTACTTGGTTTAGGAAGAAAATGAGTAAAGTAGGAGTGTATGCAATTATGTACCATGTACAGAAAGTGGATAGAGAGATACGTACAAGAACCTGGAGTCACGGAATGAATTTGAAGCGTTGGAGAGTCAGTGAAGATAAAAGGACGTACGTCTTCTTCACACAGTTCATAGTTTAAACTATGGAATTTGCATCCTCAACATATCGTGATGGGAAGAGCCAAGGGCCCATGACCCTGAATAGCAGTTCCCCTGTTGCCCCTAAGTCCTGCTTGTGGGTTTGCCAGAAGCACCCAGTTGGACACCGTGGGAAAAAGGACCAGAGGGGCTTTTTTGTCTGATCCAGCAGGACTTTTTATATGCACACATAAAGCCAGTTCTGCTGAACTGTGGCCATAATTCATAACTGCAGGCTGCAGAGTGGAAGTGTGCCCTGTTAAAGCCTTGCTTGTTTTTAAAACTGATTAAAGGCAGTTTGAACGGGCGGTGGCAAGAAAACTGCAACACAAGTTTTTAGATGTATATTTCCCTTGTATATTTGGAATGTTATGTCTGTGGATTTACTTTTGCTGCAGCTGCCAGCTTGGAAGCCATTCTGGGTAATTCAATTCTGCTAATGGAAATTGGTTCCTGTCCCATAATGTATTGATTCAAGGTTCTTGGTGTTTAAAAGAGAAAGATGAATTTCACGTGTGAGAAGTTTTACGCATGTATCTTTCTCTTGGCTATCACGTTTCCAGTGCACTCCATTCCGGCCATATGTGCGAATAAGAGACAGCTGCTCACAACAGACAGAATCTAGAATTCCATTTTCTCTTATAAGGGGAGCTACTGCTTTCTGCTCTGTTGTTGTGGTTGGTGAGCTAGCTTGGTCCAATACAAAAGACAGAAGGCATGTGCTCCCAACAGAAATGGCAAATACTATAAAATGCTGGTTTGCTTGTGTGAAATCTGCCAAGGACCGACAGGCCTGTCTCTGTGCAAAGGAACACAAATACCATCAGAAATGGCAATGGAAACCAGCAGAACATTACCAGGACATTCTTCAAAACGGAAAACTTCAGAAGGGGAACCAATGAGAAACTGCTGAGTTTCAGTTTATCAGGCAGTGTGACATAGTGGTTGGAGTGTTGGACTAGAGCCTGGGAGACCAGGGTTCCAATCCTCACAGAGCCATGAAGTTTGCTGGGAGATCTTGACCCAGTCACAGTTTCTTGGCCTAATTTGCCTCATAGAGTTGTTATGAGGATAAAATTGGGGCAGGCCATGGGGGTGGGGGGAGAGAAGAACCATGTATATGACCATGATCTCCTTGGAGAGAACGTGGGATATAAATAAATGTAAATAAAATATAAATAAAACCATCAATTGTGGCTTGAATTAATATTATGGTTTGTGGCTTGAATTAATATTAGGGTGTTTCCGTTAGTACCGACACAGCCTCGTTTACTGGTCACTGTAATCATTTTTATTTCAGGTAATCATCACTGTCCGTTCGTTTTGCATTTTACTTCCCCACTCTTTGATACTCTGCCTCCCCACCCTGCTCCCCATGTGAGCTTGCCAATTCAGAATTGCACTTCCTGGATTTGATGAAGTGTATCTTCCTACATCTGATGAAGTCGTTACTCTATGAGGTGCCACAAGACTCTTATTCTTGCTAAGGGCTAGTCCTCACTTGTATTATTGATGTGGTAATTATAGTTATCATTTAATAGCTTGAGGGTGTTACAAATAGAAGGGGAGCAAAAATCCCCATATCAACCAACGGTAAATAAATCTCATGCACCAGCCTCTTAGATTAACTATACATGTGATCTTAACTCTACTTCTAAGGCAATGAAGTACGTCTAAAACTTAACATTGTTTTGGATTAGGAAGGCAGAGCATCTGGATTCCTTGCAAATGAGACCAGTGTGTGAAAGTTTAAGGTAACTAAAAAGAGCTGAAACAAATACCTGTGCAGTACAAGCTGATGAATGCCTCGGAACTTGCATTAGAATCATAGAGTTGGAAGAGACCACAAGGGCCATCCAGTCCAACCCCCTGCCAAGCAGGAAACACCATCAAAGCATTCCTGACAGATGGCTGTCATAATATCAAAGATGTGAATAATTTTTATTTATTTTTAATGCTAAAGGACAAATGCTAACCTAGGTTATCAATATTGCGTCAACAGGAGTCAATGAAGTAAGATTGCACCTTACATACGAACCATTTTCAGACACAATGCTAAACCATTGTTTAGTGTGACATAAAGAGCGAAGGTGAGCAGGGGCTTGTATACAACACTTTCTCCCCTATTCACAGAAGCAATGGACTGCTGAGGGACGTAATGGTTTGTGTGCTGAGAGAGGTAGTGTGCTTGTGTGCGAAGCAGAGCTTTGTAGCCCCTCTATCACATGCTCCCTTTGCAGTTTAACAAAACCTTCTCCTACTTTGTTTTTGACCAGGTTGAAGACGTGATTTGACCCCCTCCCCAGTGTTTCTGGGGGAAAACCTTACACAGCTTTATATGCTGTAGGAAAGCACTTATACTGCGAAGTCAGAGAGGGCTGTGAAGAGGTCCCGGGAGGCAGGAAAGGTGAGCTAAGCTACACAGCCCCAGTAGACAGAACTGAAGGCCGGTGGGCTAAAAAGCAGCCTATAAATAGCAATGTAAATAATGTAAATTCAGCAAGAAAGAAAGCCAAAAGCGGCTCAGAGCTGCAGCAGAAGGCTGAGGGAAAGAATGTGTCAGTAAACTGAGAAAAGGAGGGCTCAGTACTGTAACAAAAGACCCCAGGGACCAGAAGAAGATGTGTGGTGCTGGTTGGAACATGGAGCAGGGACATAAAGCAGCCTGGGGACAATAGACCGGGGCAGTAAGGCGGCTGGTTGTGGATTTACACCCACAAACAGAATTGAAATAAATCCACAGCACCCTTTGTTTATCACCACGTCCTCAGTTTGGTTTTCAAATGGAAGGCTATTTGAACAACGGAATATCCATACAACCAAAATGTTTGCATATGATGCAGATGTTAACCATGTTCACAGATTTCACATTTGCTGTGGTCTTTTGTCCTTCTCATTCAATGGCTGCCCCCACCCCCCACCCCGGTGTCAGCCTAAGGCAGATCCCAACCACATGTCCGAATCTGCACTCTTGGGTGACATCCAATTACAACTAAGGCAGTGCCGACAACACTGCTACTACAACGGCCAACACAGCAGTATGTGAGCCCCCCTCCCTGTAGACACAGCAACATAATGTTGCTGACCAACCTTTGTGTTCTCTGCCCTGCAGGTCTCCCTTACCCCAATGCCTCTTCTTTCAAACCAAAGCGCATTTTGCACAGGCAGCCCTGTGTTCTGTAGTCCTTGAAGAAAGGGGTCTTTGCTTTTCAAGTGGAGCTGATATTTATATTGTTTAAAACGTGAGGTCTGAGCCACTCTGAGAGGGGGAGGCCTCTCCCACCCCGACTGAGTTCGTTGTGGTACAGAGCACAGTCCTGCCACCACAGTTTTAGACTGAAACTAATGCAAACCAGCTGTGAGAGGGAATCTCCGGGAAAAAAAGGGGGACAACTAATTTTCTATGGAGGTTTTAGTTTTATGAAGCTTAAGCATCTCGGTGACAGTAAGCCAAGCACAGCCTCTCCGTCTCCTGCACTTTCCACGATGTTAGAGGAATCTAATGTTTATAATGTGCAGGGGTAATTTACATTTCTCAAGGAAGTGCTGGGAATTATACCACCAGAGCACATAAGCAAGTTTCAGAGGCAAGAACCTCAAGGGAATGCATGTAACGAAATACCAAAGCCTGTGTCAGTGAAACATCCAGTCATTACTGCTAATGTGTGCAATAAATATTGGGAGACCTTCTTAAACATGTACAAGTAGATTTATGCTGAATGTTCACATTAAGCAATGCACACCCCACAAACCCCCGACATGGATTTATGTGTGTGATAGATGTTTCTTCATCTATGATCTTCCTGACCACCCCCCCCCCCCAACCTCACAATCCATGCCAAAAGTCTAGGTACTTTGTGCCAATGGCCACAAGCCAACATGCTACAACAGTGAAACTTTTGTTGAGGTGAGGCACAAAGTATTAGCTGAGCCTTTCAAGATTGGTCCACCTGAAACATGCACTGAATGCGGTTAGGGATCATGCTCGAATCTGGCTATCAGGGTTAGTAGCTTTACAGTTTCAAAACATGCCACCATACTTGTGTGTTGAGGTCCCCAGAATTTTTGTTTAAGGTTTTTGGCATAATGTTTTGGCCACAACTTTATTGATTACAGAATGTGAGTGGTTACTTAGGCATTGGTTCGCGACTATCTGTTCCCACCCAGAGGTAGGAACAGAACTGACATCCGCAAGCCTGCAAAAGTCAAAAAGGGAAAACATTTTGGGGAGAGAATAGAGCTGGGTGCCAGGCCCTCACCTCTCCCCAAATGCTCCCAGGGGCTCTTGCGTGGCCCTAGCCCCTTGACAGGGGTTTGGACAAGAGCATGGCGAGCCCCTGGATTCCTTTAATGGAATACCCTTGCAGCAGCCGCATTGGAGGGGTAGGCACAGCCAACCATACCCTCTCCACCAACCAAATTTAACCAGTGCCTAACCGCAACCTTACAAGTTGTGATGATTTTGCTATGCAGTAGGCAAAAAACCAAATGGCACCGGCCAATCAGCCAAATGGAAAAATTCCTACCAGGCTCCTGCCCCAAAGCAGACAACCCCATGACAGTCATAGCAAGGTCAACGCGAACAGCCCTAAATATAGGGAGGGTGATCCGATGCATGCACCACAACACGTGCTCTCCATGAAGGAGAACACACTTTCTACAATGGGCTTCCTAAGTTTCCTATTGGTGCCAAAAGTTCAGGGCCTGGTTTTATCATCGTTTTTGTAGTCTCTATGCTCCCCACTCCACTGCAGCTACCGTGTTTCTCCGAAAATAAGACGCCGTCTTATATATATATTTTCCCTCAAAAACAAAACAAAACACTATGGCTTATTTTCAGGGGATGTCTTATTTTTTCCTCCTCCTGCTGCTGCGGCTGGCATTGCTGCTGCACCTATCACTATGTCTTATTTTCGGGATATGGCTTATATTCCTTGAATGCTTAAAAATCCTGCTACAGCTTATTTTATGACTACGTCTTAAAATGGGGGAAATAGGGTATTTTAAAAAATGGGGATTGAATAAGACTGACCACTCTAACAATGTGTTGACAAAGAAAGGAAAGGCTTTCCCTAATTTTTATTACCCTGTTCACAAACAACCACACACCTTCCATTTTGCTATTAATGTCACCTTCCACAAATATCCTTTTCAAAAGCGCAATTGTTGAGCCGAAGGACTAGACCCAGAGTTGCCCTCCCACTTGGAGAAGAGCAGTTTTTATGCCACACACTAAAGTGCTTCGAGATAAAAGTTGAAACTAAATTCAAAGCCTGCGCAACTGGCTGTGGAACCTCCTGCACAAGCAGAATCATGAGAACTGTTTCATAATTTCTTACAGCCCTGTGAGAATTCTTAAGAGCTTGAGGGACAGTGCAAGTGGCTAGTATTGTCCTCCTGCTCACAACCCTGTAGTTTTGATCCAAAGCACAGGGGACCCCCTCCAGATGTCCTATTTATGGTGCATTCATGATTATTTGTGCCCATGATGGTATCAGGACAGTTATACATAACTCCAGTTTCAATACTGTTTGTGCCTACATCAGGTTTGAGGGGGTACATACTGCTTTGGTGTATGTCCCGCAGCTTCCAACTAAAATCATGTGACTTTTTGTATCACAAATTGTTCTGGTTTATTTTCTGTTGTGCTGTACAGCACTTTTGTTGTGCTATAAAGCAAAAATGCAATAATGCAGTAACACTGGAGAACACGATCCAATATAAATACTGCACACCACCAATACACTATTGTTAAATCAATGTCATGTTGCGTAATATGCCAGCCAACAAACCACAACACCATAAAACAAACAGCATGAAAGGGCTTAGAGCTGAAAAGCAGCAAAAGAGCATAAAGTCCTTGTTAGTAAAGTCATTTCAATAATGCAGACAGAGGCCAGAGAGAAAAGAAATCCTGATAATACTTTACTGAAGAAAGTGAACAATGAAGTGTATAATTTTGAGGAGAAAGAAGCAGAGAAGCCATGTCTTTCTCATTTCAGGCTTGTTCATAGGAGACAGACATTCAACCAAAGATACAAAAGAAAACTTCCTCAGAACTTCACATCCAGTCAGGCCATGTGCTACCTCAGCAAACATCATACCACTCGGCCTGGTTGCTGAGCAACACCACCTGCACCCCACCTGGATAGTTGACTTTAGCGCTAATCAAATTAACTCTTTAGTTTCACATGAAATGATCTCTGCTGTTGCGCATCCAGCCGTCCCACCTCCCTCGACTGGAAAGGGCTAGCCACTTCTTAGCCCCAAGCCATATACAGTGCAAACTCTGCACCACCAGAAACCATGTGCATAAAGCATCTGTGTTACGTTAACAAGTCAGCGGTACAAAAGAAGTGCAGGCAACTTGAGCAAGCGTGCCAAGCTACATGCTATAGGGAACACCAAAACACCCAAGGCAATTCCTGTCTTTCCTTGGTTTGAGAAGTCAAGTTTAAGGAGCACCTCAAATTGATTAGATGGGCACAGGGGATCGCTACTGCTTTCACAGCTGTTCCAGGACGTCACATCAAGACTCTCTGCTGGGCGGCCAACAAGACCAATCAAAATAAAGCAACGGGGCCCTAAAAAGTGTCACTAAATCCATGCATGGGAAAAGAGTCCTTGCTTTCTGTTTAAGTGGCTTACGGAAGGCGGGGTGAGAGAAAGAATCCTGGCCCCCACCCTCCCAGGTGTACTAAGTGTGGGAAAGTTCTAAGAACACATTCCTCAGTAGCAACTAAGGAAGGAAGGTCTCCACCATCCCATGCAGAGCTTTCACCAGCACTTTGGAAAGGTAAATAAACCCCAGAGATGAAGAGCTAGTTAAAAAAAAACCGGGGAGGGGCAGCTTTCTCCTCTCTTGAACAGCTAAAGGAAACTCGTTTTTGATTGGAAAAGAAGCCGAGAGTCTCTGGACAGTGTTCCAAGCTTAAAAGGAGCTGCCTCATTTTTAAAAAATAAATAAATTACAAGCACCAATGAAATAACATTCAGCGAATGCTTGTAAACCCAAGGGAGAGACAAAACTGACATTGAAGGTTACTTGCCTGACGGAGCTCTTTGAATGCCTTAAATATAAATTGCACAGAGGCAGGGAGGAATAGCCACATAGCATTTTTCGAGCATCAGCATTGCGTACGAAAAAGAAGTCCCTCGAGTAAACAAAATAGACATCTTCCACCCCAAATTAACAGAGAAAGTTGACATAAGAGATTAGATATGAAAGCATGTTGAAAATAAGCACACCAATGTGCAATTTCCCAAAATGATGTAGGAAATCCAGAAACTGAGAGTTGCTTGTGTCTATTTCAAGGCTTGGAGTAGCACTAGTAGGCAGGAAGGAAACACAACTCATTAGGGATGGGTGGCAGGAGGCAAAAAACCTTTCCTCTGCCCAACAAAGGACCCTGCCACTCTCGCCACAGTATGCTGCTTTGATTTATGTGCTTGCCAACTGGGTTTAGAAACCAAAGGTAAGCCTAGTGGGTAGGATGGGGGCACACATGGTTTCAGGAATACATATCTGCCAATGTAACATCTGAAGGATGAGGACAAACAATATTAAAAGTAGTCTTTGCTAGAAAAGTAAGAAAGACATTTTATATTAGCAAGTAAAATAAATTCTGCCAGGTATATCATCTAGTTCTTACCTATTACACCGTTTCTAGCATCTCATCCTATGCTGAGTTAGCTACACTTAAGTCTACTCATTTCAGTTAATAGCCTGTTCTGCTGTGAACTCACCTAATTCTGCAACTATTAGGGCAGATTACAGTATCAGCAAAATACAGCATCAAGACACAATTTTTTTTTGGGAGGGGGGAGGAAATGGTCTTGTCCCAAACACACAGTCCATAGCTTGCAAAATAAACCAGGCACGTTAGCATTCCCCATCAGTACACAACAAAAATTGTTGATGCTGCAACAAAGTGCACAGCTATGTAAAGCCATACTGACCATGCATCTGGTAGGTGTAGGGGGCCTGTCCTGATGTCGCGGTGCTGAAGCTAGAGCCATAGCTAAGGAACCCACTCTGCCCCGGTGAATGGCTCAGGCTGTCTTCTGTCTTGATGCCTTAGGAGGGCAGAGGGGGAAAACCAAAGTTACTACTAGGAAGCTACCGTCAAAACATATGCAAAAGCATTCAGTGCATTAAGGATTTATTTTCTTTGACTGGGCTGTATCGCGAAAATACGAGGTAGTGGTTGCTTTTCCATCTTGCTCTTCTTGTAGAGAAGTCAGGGCTGCGCGTAACCCATTTTATACTACAAACTCTGTGTGGTAGGTGATGTTGATTGGGCAAGGTCAGCCACGGGGGTCCACGACTGAAAGGGGGAACCAAATCCTTCGCACTCCAAATCCATCACTCCAGGCCTACCTTCCGCAGGTTGACAGCGGCTGATGGAAGTGTAGTCTAAATTAACACGTACAGGGCACCATGTTGGCCTCCACTATATCACACTGAGACTTCCAGTGCAAGAGCATCTTCTTGCAAATTTCTGGGTGTCTTCCCCCCCCCCACATGTATTTGCACGGAACAAATACATGGTGACAAAACAAAGGTTAAACAAATATCCTACCGAAGTCCCATGCTCCTGTTTCAAAGTTATTTTCACAGCCTGTGTATTTGTTCCTAGAAAGTAACAGTCCCGTGATGCAAATGTTGGGCAGATTTCCTACGAGCCTGGCTGAATAACATTGTTTACGTTTCTTATACTTACTTTTTGTCTAATGTAAAGGGAAATATATTGTTTGTTTGTTTTACACTTGTATCCCACCTTTTCTCCAAAGGGCTCTCAGAGCACCCTATGTGCTTTTCCCCTAACCCAAATAATCCTCTCAACAAGCCATGAGGCTGGTTAGGTAGGGAAACAATGACCAGGGAGTGGAGTGTTCTTAATAGACTTCTGTATCAGTCCCATAACTGCATTCTATGACATACACAATACCTAGGTGAACAATAACAGCCATGCCATAGACTATTACAGTTCTCAATAAAATGTACTTTAACATTTGTCTAGTGAAGACTGAAGCTGTTCTCAATTTGCTGACAGAGTTATGGCATCACAGTTTACTTTCCCCAGCTACAGCTGAAGAAGTGCTTTCCCCCCCTAAAAAAAATATGTTTAGGGGTACTCTCATTTTCCTACTCATATTGAAATACTGTCCCTCAGTGAGGCCAAACTTAAGATTCACAAAATATTTAGGGGTATGCGTACCCCTGCGTACCCCCTAGAAAAAAAAGCACTGGAAGAAGTGAACATCTTTTGAACTTGGTTTTCTTTCTCTCTTGCCTTTAAAAAAAAAAAACTGCTGCTGAAACCTGGGAGCCCCTCAAACCCTGTCAGGCTATAAAGTGATCAACCTGATGGCTTTTAAGAGGAACAAAGAGCCAGGGGCTCTGTTTCTCCACCCACTTTTCCTCAGCTGGAATTTCACTGTGTCTCTTTCCTGATCAATCCTCTGTGTTGTATGCCACAGGCCATTTGGATGACAGATGAGGGAGATCGCTGAGGCATTCCACAGGTCAGTGATGGCGAACCTATGACACGCGTGTCAGACGTGACACGCAGAGCCCTCACTGCTGGCACGTGCCCCATTGGCCCATTCACACTGTTGTTGTTGTCCCGCCCCCCCCATTTGTTCTCCCGCTCCTCCTACAGCTTGTCTCCGCTGTTTGTCTCCGCTGTTAAAACCCGGATCCTTTGTTGTTGTTGTTGCTGGTAGCCAGAGATTGGTTTTTTAACCCTTTCTGTGCTGTTTTTTTCTGGCGCTTTGGCAGACTATGATTGGGTGTAGCAGCATTCATTTTTTAACCTGTTCTGTGCTGGTTTTTTGGCACTTTGGAAGACTATGTCGGTGCTGCGTGTTAGTTCCAGCGAAGGTATTATTTGTCATTTATTTCTGTTCTCTTCCCCCCCCCAAAAAAGCGCTGCAGCTTTGGAACACCCCCCCCCAAAAAAGCAAAGCAACTTTTGCACCCCCCAAAAAAACCTCCAAAACTTTGGTCAGCAGCTCCCCCCCAAAAGCTCAACAACTCTGGGCACTTTGTGATAAAT
This sequence comes from Zootoca vivipara, assembly GCF_965207765.1. Classification (NCBI taxonomy): domain Eukaryota; kingdom Metazoa; phylum Chordata; class Lepidosauria; order Squamata; family Lacertidae; genus Zootoca; species Zootoca vivipara. The sequence goes on along the minus strand of NC_142590.1, from coordinate 75,260,968 downwards.
AAGGGTTTTTTGGTTTGGTTTGGTTAAATAATTAGTTTTTGGTTTATTAAATATAGTTATATATCACAATTATACATTTTTGTTATTTAAACTATAAATAAAGCAAAATTATGGTTTTTTCCTCTCGAAGTGACACACCACCCGAGTTATGCCTGTTTTTTTGGCGAATTTTGACACATCAAGCTCAAAAGGTTGCCCATCACTGCCACAGGTGGATTAAGCTCCCATAGGCCCACTTGACTGCTTCGATCAGCAGAATTGGCACTACTACAGGTAGCACATGAGATTACCCCAGTGTGACAGCTCCTACACTTTGGAACTCCCTGCCTATTGAGATCGAGCAGGCATCTTCACGGTACCCTTTTCGGTGTCTGCTAAAACATTCCTGTTTAGACAAGCCTACCCGGATGTATAGAAAGTTTAGGTAGTTTTGATCTGTTTCAGTAAGTTGACTTTTGTATGTTAGAGTTGTGAACTGTTCTCGGTTTTACTGTTTTGTCTTTTGTAAACCGCTTTGAGATTTTTTTTTTTTTTTACAATTAAGCCAGGTGTGTAAACTTTATGAAATAAATAAATAAATTCCAACCTGGATTTCTATGACTGTCCAAGAGCTGAGGAGGGGTGTATGTGTGTTGGGAGAAATGTGTGTATGTCTCTTGATGGGTTGTGAGGTTTTTGGCAGTTCCGAGTCCCTGGGTGTCCTGATGAATGACTTTGATCGGGAAAGTTAGTGATCTTGCTTAATTTCTCTGAGACTTTCCAACCCCATCAGCCATGGCATCTCCAGTGGGTTAGGAGTGGCGGGTACTGTCTTACAGAGGTTCTGCTGCCCCCTGGAGTACATGTTTCAGAGGGCGACTAGACCTCAACACCTTGGCTGTTAAGCTGCGTTGTGCTGCAGAATTTAATTACAGTATATCCCCAACCCTGTTCAATATATTTAGGAAGCCATTGGAAGCAGTCACCAGGGGATAGGGAGTGCACCATCATCAATATGCTGATGACACCCAGCTCTACTTCTGTTTCCACTTGCGTCTGGTGTGGCTGCGCATGTGCCTGGATGCCGTGGTCATGGTGGGCTGGATGTGGGCCAGTCAGTTTAAGCTGAATCCTGAAATGTCAGAAATATTTCCTAAAGAATGCTCTGATTGCAGTCACTATAACTGGCACCGCTGAGCAACGGGACTCATAACACAATCTTCTCCACCTCCAGTCCTACCCACCAGTAATCTGGCAGGGGAGCACATGTCACGGTAACCTCTTAAGTTTAAAAATGGCTGGTGGTCTGTCATGCCCCAGGGTTTGGATCCTCTACCTGGATTCATACATTCTCTAGGAAGGAAAGCGAGCTCATACAAACTCCATGCATCTGAATGTTTTCAATGACGCAGAGAAGTTCACACTCTACCTGGGGATGGAGGGGGTCAACCTGCACCTCTCTTGTGCAAACTGCATTTTGTCAGAGTGGGGCACATCTCACTGGGAGCCACGTATGAGCTCAGAGCTAGTAGTGAAATTGTCCCCCTTAGCTTTTTTGCAGCCGTTTGGAAATTAGAAAAAGAACTCCAACAGAATTCCCAGAGGTGCATTATCCGAACAGTAACACCCCATGCCAAAAGCAAGCCAATTTGTTTGGGCAGCTAGAGGTGATTACGGTATATGCTATTATATCAGGCTCCCTTGCTGCTGTCCGACTTTAACTTTCATGGGTGCACACACAGAGAAACGGCTTCTCCTGACATCTGTATTCTGATTACAATCGGCAGCCCTGGCCACGGTTAATCTTCAGTGACATGCTTTTTCGGGAAGTCTGTTGTCAGACAGAGAAATAACTTGGCACCAAATTAATTTCCACGTACTTCTCCGTTTTGTCTACGAACTTGGGATAGTTTTATTTTCGAGCCAGAAAAACAATAGTACTTCATTGTTCTTGGTTGACTGCCAGGTGGGATTTTTCAAAATCTAGAGTATCACATGCAAAACTAGCCAGCCAGGGGGGGGGCGGGGGGGGGGGAGAGGGGAGACCATTGTTCAGAAGATGCAAAATAGGTAATCTACAGGATTTATAAACAGCATGTGGGGCTGACTCATGTATGCCCTGCAGCCAGCAGCCAGTAGCCAATGGCCTGGTTTTCACCTGCTGTTAACAATGGCAACTGTTCAGCATTTGTCTTGGCTTCTAACCAGCTGATACAACACATAAACGAGATCTAGCAAACCAAACCTAAAGATTTCTCTGCTTGCCTTGTTAGAGTTTAGTGTTATAAAGGCAGGTCTCTATGCCCGGAGATGTTCACGTACTAGTTTTATGGAAATCCATTCAATCTACTTGTTCATCCAGCAAATCAGGGCATTTTTATTTTTTTAAATAAGGGATGGTGATATAAAATTGACATTTACCCAAAACATTCTTTAAGTCGTGAGATGCAATGGATGATAAAGGAATTAAGACTCCGAGAAAGACTTGCAAAAACAAGCCTCAAAGATTAAGTTTCTGTTAACTGATGTGGACTGTGATGGCCTTCTCACAAACAATACCCAAAAGGACTAGACTTTAATTTTTTGTTGTTTTTGTTGTTAATAAATAGAATGTACAGATCACCCTTATCAGAAGAGACATTGAATGACTCCTGCATTCCGCATCCCATTCAGGAAGAGTTTGGATTTGATAGTCTCAAAGCGGCTAACAATCTCCTTTTCCCTTCCTCCCCCACAACAAACACTCTGTGAGGTGAGTGGGGCTGAGAGACTTCAGAGAAGTGTGACTAGCCCAAGGTCACCTAGCAGCTGCATGTGGAGGAGCGGAGACGCGAACCCGGTTCACCAGATTACGAGTCTACCGCTCTTATCCACTACACCACACTGGCTCTCGGGAACGAAATTCATTCCTTACATTGTTCGTGAAAGCACTCTTATGCTTTCAAAAGCATCAGAGAGAGGTTCAGGGGCCTAGAATATATAATACATTTTGAATTTTTGAATGAGTTACTGCTTCCCATGATGCCCTACAGAATCTGTCCTCCGAAACCCACGCAGTGAATTTGCCTCAATTCAGATATCTGGGACCTTATGCATAGTACTTGGTACCAGTTGCTGGAAACCACAGGAAAGGAAAATGCTCTCAAGTCCTGTTTGCAGGCTTCCCACTGACATCTGGTTAGCCACTTTGAAAGCTAGATGGGCCATTGGCCCGATTCAGCAGACCCTTCTTGGTATGTTCATATGACTTAACATGTAGTCCAATGGAGCCTGGATAGTTTAGTTGGTTAGAGCGTGGTGCTGATCATGCCAAGGTTGCAGGTTCAATCCCTGCATAGTCCTGCATTGCAGGGGGGTTGGACTAGATGATCCTCAGGGTACCTTCCAACTCTACAATTCTATGATTCTATGTACATAGTAAATGGAATTTGCTTGGCTCACACGCAATATGCCGGGTTCACATGCTTTTTTAGGCCTGATCCTGGCTCCAGTTCCCAAAAAGCAAAAAATAAGTATCTGTCAGGTGAAGCCGTAAATAAAAGCCCACTTCGATCAAACTTTCTTCTAAACCATGGTTTCAACTGATCACAAATGAGCAGCAGTAAGCCTCAGGGTTATGTACACCTCCTCCCCTTCTCTTCCTTTCTGCATTTAAAAGCCTTTGTGTTCACTTCTCACTGAAGTACTATTTCCCCCTAGGAACACTCTTTTATTCCAACTCTCTTTAGTTTAATGTTAACCAAAATATCAAAACCACGGTTGCGCTATTTCAAAATACCAAAATATTATCTAATAAAAGCATCTAAGTTGGAAACAGTGAGACTGTACACAGAGGAACACAAAAAAATCATATATATATATATATATATATATATATATATATATATATATATATATATATAAACTATGAAAAAAGTGAAAGCAGAAGCTTTTGCTTCTCTTCCTCTCACAGTCAAAAGAGACAAGTAGAAGACTGCGTGTACCAGAGGCACCAAAGTTCGGAGATGGTCCAATTGGGGTCCCAGTCTTTTGAGCTTCTAAGTAAGTAAAGCTCAGGTGCCTTTCATGTGTTAAGTGAAGCATGTGGTCCAGCATTAAACCCCAGCACTCACGAAGCATGCAGCAACCTTGCCTGTTATTATCTCGTGTGTGTGTGTGTGTGTGTGTGTGTGTGTGTGTGCTAGTCTTCCTACATACTCATTTATTGTTTTTATTATTATGTCACACATCTTGTGTTTTTATGTTGTAAAAACCATCCGCGGATGAAGCTTGTTATACAGGCAGCGACTATTTTAGGCGCGTCTGATACAGTGGTACCTCTACTTACGAATTTAATGCGTTCCAAACGCACATTTGTAAGTAGAAAAAATTTGTAAGTCGAATCCCATAGGAATGCATTGGGAGAAAAAATTCGTAACTAGAAAAAATCCTATCTAAACTGCATCCAAGATGGCGGACGGAGCTCCATTCGTAAGTAGAAACATTCGTAAGTAGAGGTACCACTGTATGTGCATGACTGTGAATGTGCGCATTGCGCCGAACCAGGAAGTGACCCTAAAACGTGACAGAAATTGTCAGGGCAGGGGCAGAATGGTGTGCTTGAAGCTTTTTTCCGATGGTATTTCACTAATACATGGAACATAACCCCTGCGTAAATTGGGAGTTGCCTGCATAAATTTACTAAATAATAATAATAATAATACTCATCTCCCCCTTTGGTTCTTTCCCACTGCTATCATGCATAATGCATTATGACACGGTATCCTCAACCTGAGTCTGGTGGTTGCTCAGGTATTGCACCGGTTCTCTTGCATGATAATCTCCAATTATTCAGTACCATCCAAGTTCTGATCTACTCAAAGTTTGTGCGCTTGGATCAGATCATGCAAACGCTACTTCCAGCTACGACAACAAACAGCAAAAGACTACAAGAAGTGCTTCAGATGCAGGTTCAATGTTTTGTCTTCCATTTCCACTCTTCTGAACTGCTACTGCAAGTACTAGTTTTACTACACCTATAGTTATTTTATCATGCAGTGCGCTGCACATTCCAGCTTTCTGGCCGTTTCTGTGATTTTGTTTTAACCCCCCCCCCCCCAACACTAGGCCCTTTACACGCTGAAAAATCATGCACATTACTCCACGAACGGGAAGTTCCACTGAGAAAACAAAAGGAGATCTCAGCCTTCCAAATACATCTAACAGGATCTCTGTTTGTACAGGATGAAGCGTGGCTGTTCTATGCTGTGAGCACACAGGCTCTGAGCTGCTGAAAACAGTAAGGCAGGGTCTCAAAACAAACATCTGCTCTCTATTAATTTTGCTACAGCGTATGTCTGAAAATGCACACTGCATCTGTATGAAAAATGTAAGTAGTGCCATCATCTAGAGTTTGCTGTGCTTTATATAGAATCTCTATATAGAATCCTGTAATTGTAGAGTTGGAAGGGACCTTGGGGGATCATCTAGTCCAACCCCCTGCAATGCAGGAATATGCAGCTGTCCCATGCCAGGCACAAATCTCTTGGCTGGCCAACTACTGAACATATGTCCCCCAGTAACTCAGATTACAAATATTCCATGCCACCAGTATCCCATACCACTACTTAACAGGGAATGGCGACCAATTTGTCTAACCCTACCCTCTTAAGGGACACAGGTGGCGCTGTGGTTAAACCACTGAGCCTAGGGCTTGCTGATCAGAAGGTCAGCGGTTCGAATCCCTGTGACGGGGTGAGCTCCCGTTGCTCGGTCCCAGCTCCTGCCAACCTAGCAGTTCGAAAGCACGTCAAAATGCAAGTAGATAAATAGGAACCGCTACAGCGGGAAGGTAAACGGCGCTTCCGTGTGCTGCTCTGGTTTGCCAGAAGCGGCTTTGTCATGCTGGCCACATGACCTGGAAGCTATACGCCGGCTCCCTCGGCCAATAATGCGAGATTAGCGCGCAACCCCAGAGTCGGTCACGACTGGACCTAATGGTCAGGGGTCCCTTTACCTTTTTACCCTCTTAATATGCAAGAGCGTCTTCCTTAAATAAGGTGGAACCTCCTGATTGACCACCCTCTCCACAGCTTCAGAGCATATGTGTTGACAAAGTCAGAAGATGCTGTCTGCTTGCTTTTTCAGCTTAATAGTAGTAATTGATGGCGCTCATGATACTATGACCCACTGTTTCTTCCAAATCTGTGTCTCTTTTCAGATGATCTGACCCATGCATTCAGTGAACATGCTGGGGGGGGGGAGGGATCTAACCAGTGGCCATGCTTCAAATGTCACTCACAGCACCCTCTGGCAATGCAACTAATGTTCATGCACACACACACACACACACAAGGTACAATACAGCTGAGTGCACAGGGCATGGTTGTGTTTCTCTGGTCTACTGAACGACAGAGGAAGGCTTATGCACTTCAACCCATGAAACAGCCACCCTAACAGCTGCTGATACTCTTGCTATATTACAGTTGTTGTCCGGACATTTGTAAAATGAAGCAAGGGCCTATAAACCAGAGGTGGGGAACACACAGGGGTGCCGACTAACATGGGCAGCCACAACTCCCATTAGATTTCCAACCCAGCTCTACACAACATGTACTGTTGTTTCTTATTCTTGAAAATAAAAATGAAACAGCTAGCACACTACTCACTGTAGGAAGGTATTCCATAAGGTTGACCAGGCGGCGGATATGCAGTATAACCAGAGGTTTGCTGGATTCCTGCACTATACTGAGTTTGTCCATATGTGGCCATCGTTGGGAAAGATGGGACTGTTACTATATGGGGATAATGCCTATTCAAAAGAAAGAGGGAGAAATTAGGACAAACCATGGATGACTTCGACAGTTAAATTCTAGTTGACTTGAAAAATTATATATAGTATTCTGCTAAAGCATGCTTTTAAACAATTATTTCAAATCACTCCCTTTCTGAACAATCAAAGGAACTGGAGCAGGCCTATGGGGTTCCTTGCCTGAAACCATGGGGGAACTGCTTCTAGTCAGGATAAGACTGTACTGAGCTAAATATTTGTGGTATAATGCAACCCTGCTTTTTTGCAAGACACATTCATGCTTGCTTTTTTCAAAATTTGACGTGATTGTTATTGTAACACTAAAAACAGCTTAGCTCAGACATCATGCAAAACCATGGTTTGTGACTGCTAACCATGGTTTGGATTCCAAACGATGAATTGGGCTTCCAAGAACACCCCTTGGCTTTCATGTGAACATCATGACTGCCGAGTAAAACAGGAGCATCAATTTAGAGGAATTCTCTTCTATGTGAACAAGAAGAAAGGGGAATGTTTATTCTAATCTGGCGTTGGCTGTAATGTGCCAGCAATATTCTTCAGAGTTATTATGCAGATTTGTACACACGTTTAAGGCTGCCAGCCTAACCTCACTTACCTGGGAGCAAGCCCCATTGAATTAAATAGAGCTTACTTTTGAGTAAACATGGTTAGGATTGTGCTGTAATCAACTAGCAGCACAAACCTAGGCGTGTCTACTCAGAAGCAAGTCCTGCTGAGTTCAGTTGGACTTACTTCAAGGTAAGCTTAAGATTATAGCCTAAGAGTTCTTGTTCTTGGTGAAAACCCTAGAAACAATACACTTATTTTGACAACAATCACAGATTCAGTCAGGCACTCTTACTTTGTAGTGTAGAGATGTAGAGAACGCTGAGGCGCAGCTTTGGAGTTGCCTACAAAAGAAAACAAACACAATAAATCACATCAACTATACTTTCCAGTGGAATAGCCACGTTAGTCTGCAGCAACTAAAACAAGAGGGAGTCTTGCAGCACATTATAAACAAGTGGCATAAATTTTCATTGACTACAGTCTACTTCATCAAATGCATATATCTGTAGATATACAGTATATCACTGTGCTTCATGCACTGTTTGGGCTCCGGGACTCTAAATTGTGTGGTTAGAAGGGTAGGGAAGAAAGCTACATTGACCTGAGTTATTTTCATGTGGAGTGACTTTACTAGCCTATGCCACGAAAGCAATGCAACGCATGAAAGACTCCAAATTCTGGATGATTGGTCCCGAAATAAAGGAAGTACCAAAGGCTAGGAGGAAGATGAAAGATATCCTGGGTCCATGCTCATGTCAAGAAAGTGACACGCTGATAGAAAATCAACATTTGGCAAGCCATTTAGCAAAACCAGAAAGGAGAAAGTGCCAGGATAACAAAGGGGCATTTTTAAAGGAAAGCAGAACTTCACTGGGTCACTGGTGTCCAATGACCTTCATCCAAGGACCAAAAAGAATCTCGCAAGGGAAAAGTCAGAACCCCTAGTTAACCTCTTTTACAACTCATGGGGGGATGGTATGGCCATACCACTCCTCTCCAGCAACTGCATTCATGACTACTAGTATTCGTAGTTCAAAAGCCAAATACCGTATATTTATTAGGATGCATATGTTCAGATTGATTTTTGGTTTCTAGCCTTTAGCATCCATTGCCACATTGATTTGCATCTTTATTATGCAATGTAAGGGCTAGAAGCTAAGGAAACCCAGCCAGATGGACGGGGTATAAATAATAAATAATAATTATTAATTATTATTGTGTATTTACAATATATTCCTTTAAAATCTAGATACTTTCACCATGAGCAATGGCACCACCTAATACTGGATCCATAGCAACCTATTATTATTATTATTATTATTATTATTATTATTATTATTAAAAATGTGTCTTCTTCTCTTCTTTGGCGATCACTCGTAGCCGAGTAAGATTGCCTTCCATAAACACGGTTTTAACAATGAAACAATAAAAATAACAATAAAAATGTGTATACTGCCCTATGCCCGTATACACAATACACGGTTCACAATATAAATTTACAATACTGCAAGCTACTGCATGGGGGCAGGAGTCTTACAAAGTGTCAGTCAAGGCCAGAAATCGAATTTTGCATTCTTTGCCTTGCTTGAGGAGAGAGTGGGAATGTGACAGCTAAGTCAGTTCTCCCACCCCACTACATGTTGGAGGAAGAACACTGGCAGTGGGGAGGGAGCCTGCTGTACCTGTGAAAGTCCTTGGTGCAATGTAGAACTCCACGCAATGAACGGTTGTAGATGTTTGCGGAATTCTAATCGCATGGTGGAACTGAACACCAAAACAGCCTTAGGAGGGGGAAGACATTCCCACGCTGTGTGAGGTCCAGAGAACCCCCATCAAACAGAGTCATTCCCAGAAGGTGTTATGTGGAATGCAGCATTGTAACGTACCTGAAAACAGAAGGTTCTGCACTGTCTCGCACACATTAAAGAAAAAAATATGTACACATTACTGTGCTCTCAATAGCATGGGGCAATAGAACAGCGACTGCGCAGGATGTGCCCCCATAGCCAGAAGATGATTGTCCTCATTAGGAAGTCGTCTAAGATGAGACAACCTTCAGTTTATTCAGCAATTCATAAGATAGTGAATTAAACATCTCTGGCATGTTTTATTTAATGAAATATGCAAATACATTGAAAATATAAAGAAATAATCCTATGGGCTCACGTAATATTGTTATTCTGTAAAGCCTGCGAGAACATTTCCAAAATATCTGGCGCATGTTTCTGCAGAGGAAGATTTCTGTATCCTTTTGCTTGTTCTCAATTGAAAATTATTCTCTGAGTATTATTTCATTCGCCTTTGATGCTTTAATGACTTTTTCTCATTACTAAGAATTAAATAGAGCATCACCTATAGAAATCCATCAGTTATCAGTTAGCCTTTCATTTCTCAGCGTGAGAGCAAAGTTCCTGGACCGAATGACCAGAATATACTAAAATTTCACATCATTTCCATTACTCCTCTTCAGGCATTCGGGGGGGGGCATGTGGGCTTAAAGAGGGGAGGGGTCAGGGACACGCATACAAGCACTGTCGCAACAGCCCCACACGTGCAAGCTCAACTTCAGGCCTTAATGTATTGAGAGGGAAAGTCTGAAAGAAGATTTTAAATGCCTTTTTAGGGTTCCCAACACGTTAACCTCATCGTACTTTGAATCCTTTTTCAGGCATTGATATCAGATAGGCCGGAGTGGTGCTGTTGTGAATGGGGAAATTGAGGTTAGGGCTTGTGTGCACACCCCTGTTTGATTCACACAATACAGAATCCAATGTCATGAATAGGCTATTGCCTTATTCGCTCTCTATTCTCTGCACTCACCTTTTGTTTAACTTTATTAATTATAAAAGAAAAAAGCAACTTCAGTAACCGATAGAGATACAGTACGTCCCTTTAACCAAGAAGTATAATAAAAAATTTTTAAAAAATGTTTCATATGGGAAACCAGTAAGATAAAGCCCAGAGTATGAAATAAAAGCCTACAATCTTACTAAATATGTGGATTTAAATTGTAAATGTTTTAGCCAATTTACTGATCAAGCCCATTTGGCATTAGCATGGATCAATTTTCGCTGTCATTTAAATTGACAATTGCTTCATCTTTTTATACCTGATCAGCCTCTGATTCTTGTTGTTGTTGCCATATCCGTCTTTATTTATTCATAATCCCTTTCAGCTATTTTAATTTCAACAAAACATTTCTTAAAAGTTTAAAAAATAAATAAATTACTCCCTAGTGCTGTTTAGCAGTTCAATACCTCATGCAATTAAAATTCTGCAAGGTTTTTTTTTTAAGGGGGGAGAATAGATCTGTGATTGCTGCCACACACACACACACACACACACACACACACACACACACACCCTGTTGTGTCCCTGAGGGTCTGGGTCTGCACAGGCTGCCTACACGATTTAGAACCCTGATCACGGCAAGTTCTAAAACCACATGGGGAATCTCCAAAAATACAGCAGGCACCCCACTTCAGACATTCCGCCCCAGTGCAAGGATAGCGTATGGGTTGGGTATTGGGGACTACAATGTTGGGGGTGGGGTGGGAGTGGGCATACCTTTGCTTTCCTGGTCCACACAAATGTGGACTGGTCAGTGAAAGGCAGAGGTAGGTGGGAGGAAAGATTAAAATGTTCCATTTCCTGGTCCTGCAGCAGTTTGGGGCTCTGCACTAACCTCTGAGTAAGACAAAAAAAAAGCTAACACAACACCCCAGGCTACGCATTACATGCTATGTGTAGTTTGACCCTCAGACAACCCATGGGGTCCTGCTGGGAGCCACAGCTTCTCCAGGTCACATCCTAGCATCTGGGTTTGCCTCTGGCACCTCCCAGAGCCTGCCTGCTAAGTGTTGCAGAAGCCCCAAGAAAGATGTTGCGAGCGAAGGGTTAATCGCTACGGTTAATAAGCTAGTGCCTTCTGCCAGCCCCGCTTCAACAGGAAGATTGCCGAGGCCGGACCGCAGCAAACAATAGCTGGAATTGTACTAGCGAAAACTAGTTCAGCGGCATCATCCGCCAATAATTTTAAAAACAGATTTAAACATTCTTCCCCCTCCCCACCCGCCCCGTTCTTCTTCATACTGTCCAAGTGAAGGGAGAAGATGGGAATTGGGAAAGGCAGATAAGTTTCCATCCCCTAACCTCAACTACCAAAAGAATGTGCCCTTAGTACCTGCCAAGTTGGAAACTTCAGACCACAGATTTGACAGTGTGTGTGAGAGAGAGAGAGGTGGGGGGGGGATAAGCATTCTGCAATGATAACAGTGTCAGCGTCCGCTTTCCGATCTTTAAAAACATACACCAAAGCAGCGACAGCAGCACACCCTCCAACTCTTCACAGATGAAAAGCAGGGGACCACTTCAAAGACGCACGACTTGTGCGTTCTCCACTCCCGAATTACACCCTGCGAGAAAGGCAGGTACAGGGATGTTGAAGCCAACAATGGATCCAGCTGCACACAAGGGGACAGATGAAAACTGAAACGCTTTCATCGATGTTTAACAAGCGGGAAAGGAGAGGAAGGCGTGGATAGCAATGAAGCAGTGCACTCAGATTTTGTATTTAGGTACATCTGTCTTTGCATGCATGTGCAACACACCGAGAGATTTAACGTTTAGAGACCTGCAGTAAGGGAACTAAAACTGAAGATGTGCACGGAGGCCAACATGCCTTTTCCAAAAAGGCATGCTAACGTGTCCCCAAAACAAAAGTTAGGACCTGTGATTTACCAGGGGAAACAGAACTAGAAAATTGGAACCATCCCTTGTAAATAGGGAAATTTGGAGCGGGTGGCGCTGTGGTCTAAACCACTGAGCCTCTTGGGCTTGCCAATCAGAAGGTCGGCGGTTCGAATCCCCATGGCGGGGTGAGCTCCCGTTGTTCTGTCCCAGCTCCTGCCAATCCTAGCAGTTCGAAAGCACACCAGTGCAAGTAGATAAACAGGTACTGCTGCAGCAGGAAGGTAAACAGCGTTTCTGCGCGCTCACGGTGTCCCGTTGCACCAGAAGTGGTTTAGTCATGCTGGCCACATGACCCAGAAAGCCGTCTATGGACAAATGCTGGCTCCCTTGGCCTTTGACTGGACTTAACCGTCCAGGGGTCCTTTACCTTTACCTTATAAAGCCCAAGGCCCAAATCGGAAAAATTAGGACCAAGGTGAGCAAAATACACTCTTCAAACCCATTTCCTTTCTAAGTTCAATTAGAAAATATAAAAGAATCTAGGCGGCAATCCTGTCATTAAAGATGCAAGTAGGTCAGATAGGAGAAAACAGCAATAATAATAATAATAATAATAATAATAATAATAATAATAATAATAATAATTTATTATTTGTACCCCACCCATCCGCCTGGGTTTCCCAAGCCACTTTGGTGGCTTCCAACAAAGATTAAAATACAAGCCAGGGTAGTATCAAAACAGTCAGATCCACACCCATCATGTGCAACCAGGAAAGCACTTTGAAGCTGGTCTATCAATTGCTCACATCCAGGCTGACTATTCTGACACTGCTGCTTCCTCTAAGTGCTTCAAAAGGTACAAGGAAACAAAAGCAACATCGAAAATAGCCCTTATTTGGTTCATCTTGGCGCGCTGTTGTCAACCCTGAATGTTAGCACCACTGCAGTACCTGGGTTAATTTCCTTCCCTTCCTTGTATTATAAGAGGAAATGCTGTGGGAAAGAGGAGGAAATTGAACCTGGAGCCTCATATGCATGCAAATCTTACATCCCATCATTAAGTTGCACCATTGTTTGAACATCTTCCTCGTTGAAAACTGAAATAATTGCCAATGCAATCAATAGGAAATCCAGTAGGTTTGGACAGATGCATTTAAGAGTAAAAGTCCAAGCCCTGATTCATACAAGCCAAGGCCATATGTCTGTTTGCCCTGGTCTCTCCCCCCCCCCCACTCTACATACACACCCATGGCTAGGCGTCTAAAGTTAATAAACCATGAACAAAAACTGTCAGCTTACCTTCTATGTCATCTGGAACAGTGGCATAAGTGTTAGAAAGGTTAAGCTTCAGAATGTCAGGGTGTTCTCTATTTACAGTCAAGCTGGGTGATGTCACTAGATCTAGCATTTCCTTATACCTGGAGGAAAACAAAGGGGGGGGGGACTCAGATAATTTATTCATTAATTATGCATGCTCGCTAATGATTCCAATTTTTTTCTCCCTAGGAGTAAATATTAAAGCTGATTTCCAAAACCCTGGCTTCATATAAATTCTATATAAACAACATTCACACAAAAAGTTTTCGGCGAAGGGAAAATGCGGAATTAAAAACCGAGCAGCCGCTTCCCTTGGAGATTACGCCCATCTGATTGAATGCTTTCCCGCTCATCCTGGATGTTGCCATCAGAAGATTACATTTATGTGTTTCTTAAAACACCATGAAGAACAAGCAACACGTTTTAGGATTGTCATCACCGTCCAATGCGCACAGTGGCTCTGGGTAAGATTCTGAGTCACACAAATGTTTTGCAGCAAGAATGGAAAGAGGAGACACTCAACAGCATTATACAGTTATGGAATATTGAAGGGTAAAGAAGCTGTTACATGGGATAGGTCCTTGTTGATCTTAATGTCAGCAATACTGCACACAGAGTGCTTAAATATTGTTGAAATCAACGGGATTTAAGGAGACGTTAGCTTTAGCAGGATTGCAGCCAAATGCATTAAGAGACTCACTTGCTGAAAGTCGTTGCATTTCTTTGATCGGTTTGCTTGATGGCAAATCAAACTTCTAAAGTGAGCTGATTTGGACCAAGCTGGCCCCTCACATATTGTTTGCTAAGGAAAACTGAAATCTTCAGATGAGGCCAACAGCACACCAGCCCCCTAGTTAACAATTACGTTTACTTGCAGGTGCACTTTGAGGATGGGGTGGAGAATGATTAGAGAGTAGTTGCTGTATCCTGGACTAAGTTGGTTCTCTGAATTCTCACGGTCACAGTCATTGCTATCCCTCTCTCAATGCTTCCTCTCTCCTGCTTCCTCTATCAAAATTAGCAAATTAGTATGGCCACTTATGGTTCTCCCAAAAAGAGGAAACACATCACCAATTAATGAGGGCACAAATTTATCATATGCACAGATGCAGATTCAGAAATAATTACTATGATTTAAACAGAAATGCTTTATGGGGAAAGCTGTGATTGTATGACCTATGTGCCTGATCAATCTGCTGTTTGGGTGCTGTTAACAGGCAACTTCAAAACTCTCTCCCCTCTTATGATTCTTTGTCTTGCGACTGGGCTTAGAATGGAAGGCCCTTCAAATAGAGGATCATCCTTTGGAAAGCAGAACACATGACGACCCCTATAGAAAATAAGAGCAGATGGTACTACCTGGTACCAACTGAGGGATGGATTTGGACTAGGGACCAGCACCAAACACTATGAAGCTTTGAGTAAGGTAAAGAGTAAAGGTATGGGGTTGCAACACTCATCTCGTTTCAGGCCAAGGGACAGCTTTCTGGGTCATGTGGCCAGCATGACTAAATTGCTACTGGCGCAATGGAACACCATGATGGAAGCCAGAGTGCACGGAAACGCCAGTCACCTTCCCGCCACAATGGTACCTATTTATCTACTTGCACTGGTGTGCTTTTGAACTGCTAGGTTGGCAGAAGCTGGGACAGAGCAATGGGAGCTCACCACTGTCACATGGATTCGAACTGCCGACCTTCCGATCGGCAAGCCCAAGAGGCTCACTGGTTTAGATCACAGTGCCACCCGCGTTCCTGAAGCTGTGAGTACAGTTACTGTTGAGTGAGTCCATTTAGCGAAGTCTATAGACCTTGAGTTGGTTTTAGTCACCCAGTTTAGCATATGATTACGGCAAGTCTAAAAATGTAACCAACTTATTATTATTTTCATTTATGAATCTCTTCCTGTGGGGCATCCCAAAGCAATTTGCAATAATATGAATACCCAGAAGTCTACCAAAACATAAAATATGAGGGAAAAGATGGGAGCAAGGCCTCCTGACCTCCTAGTGACTTCCAAATTAATGAAATTCACAAGTCCGCATCCCCAATCTCCCCCAAGTGTTAGCCAAATCATGGCCCCTCTAATCAGGATCTCCTAAAACAGTAGTTAAGGGTGACCACTGTGAAAAGTTGAGGTCTCCTTGTAATTCACATACAAATTTATTTTATGTTATGCACAAAAATCCTCATTTAAAAGGTGTCAATAGTATTCATGGGATTTCCCCAGACTACTGTTACTCTTAATAGCTTGACATTTTCAAGATGTCTGGTTATGCTGTCCATTCAAGGTGGTTGCTTTTTCTTTCTTTCTTTCTCTCTTTTTTTTAAAAAAAGCTTTGATGGTGATCAATGCAAAGTTCACAAGCAAACTCATTGCTTCTGCTGCCACAACAATAAGCAGGTGGTATTGTATGGAATAAAGGATTGTTTACTGATGCCAACAAACACCAGGAATAGTGAAACTGATTCTTACAAGGTCGCTGCAAAAAATAAATAAACAAGTGCCATTTAGGTTCTGAGCATTGAGGATGCCAATACAATTGCAGAACATTCTAGAAATAAAGTGCTAGGAAAAGTACTGTAACTGCATTTTGCTTATATTAATGGATAGCATTGGTACATGCCTGAATTCTCCACCATATGAACAGGGTGTACTGGATTTATGTAGCCTAATATTAAAAGGACAACTGAGGTTCCATTGACCCTGTTCTTGAAAAGCTAAGTCAGGGATGAACGTGAAGAAGCAACAAAGTGCAGAGATTCAAGTCTGTCTGAGAGGACACATCCACTGCTTTGGAAATCCTCCCCCCCACCCCCACCCCAGGTCTCAGAAATAATAATAATAATAATAATAATAATAATAATAATAATAATAATAATTTATTTATACCCCGCCCATCTGGCCGGGTTCCCCCAGCCACTCTGGGCGGCTTCCAACAAAACAGAAATTCTAAAATACAGAAATCCATCAAACATTAAAATACAGAAATCCATCAAACATTAAAAGCTTCCCTAAACAGGGCTGCCTTGAGATGCCTTCTAAAGGTCTGGTAATACACAGTGTTCTGCAGTTATTTACATTTTGTTTTGTTTCTTTATCCCGTTTCCTTAGTTTTACAAGTACAAAACTTAAAACGTTGAAAATATCTTGCTCCCTCCTGAACAAGCAACCAAGTTCTCCCGTGACACTTAAACTGAGAAATCTGAGGAACAATGGCAGCTCATTCATAGCTCTTGGAAAGGTAGAATGGACCATAGCGTCACTAAATCAGGCAAGCAGGTACCAAAGTCCAATTATGCTTTTGAGGATTCCAAATGTTGCCATTATTGTGACCGGGGTCCAATGTCATTACTCCTGTTGTTGCAGCAGGTATTAAAGCCATATCACGGCACTGCAAAATTGTTCATTCTTGTATGTCCACAAAGAAATCCTGAGTTCAGAAGTCTGAGAGTGCAATATGGCAAACCTTGCCATACCAATATGAAATTGTTGTCCCTGTGAGGCAGTGATGAAGAGAACAGAGGGACCTAGGAAGCAGACTTATACCGAGTCAGGCCATTGCTCCATCTAGCTCAGAATGGTCTATACTGACCAGCAGCAGATCTCCAGTGTTTCAGGCAAGAAACTCGCCCCACCTAACCTGCGGATGCTGGGGATTGAACCTGGAATCTTCTCCATGCACAGTGGATAATCTGCTACTGAGCTATGGCCCTTCCCCAAAAGCAATCCGTTGCTAAGAAGCCATTGCTAAGAAGCATTCCACATCTAACTCTGGATTTTTCTGGCTTTCAATGCTGGGCAGTTTTTTCACATGGCTGTGCAGTAAGTCATTCCCTCACTACGCACAATTGCAAATAAAATGAACCATATATCGTGGATCTCTTTGCTTTGCATTGCTGGGATATGCCAGAGTCTGCTGTGTAACAACAGAGATGGGCGCAATGCAAGCTGCACAGGAAAAGATCTAGACGTGCATTGTCTCCCCCAATTCTGCTCTCCTTTTCGCAGCTGTACAGAGCAGATTGCACCATTTGTTAGCCCTGTCGTCACTCCGCGTCCCCCGAGGCTACAGCATTAAGGCAAAAGCATGACTGTGCTTTCAGAAGAGTGCTCTGCAGCAGTGTCAGGGAGCAGAACTTGGGAGATGACAGCTGGGCAGTAGGGGAAGTGGAAGAGGGGAGGGGGGAAACTTCAAAAGGCTCCCACTGCTGCTAAAGGATTAAAAGCATATGGAAGGTTCCAAGTCAGGGCCTGAACCAGCTCACCTTTCTATTTACCCCGTGAGCTTTTGTTCAGCTACCTAAGCTGCAGACAACAACTACCTACTCAGAGATAAAGATCTAACATTCACAGCAGAAAGGTAGCAGCTGGCATAGCAGCAGCCATGGAGAATGCAGAAAGAGAGAGAGAGGGTAAGTTAGCAATAACTAAGTATTTTGTTTTGGAGAGACATCATCCTATTTTCCAGTTCCTAAAGCGGACAGACAAATGAAACTTCGTTTCTAGGAGCAATACACAGAGTTGCTCCTATTACTTAAGAATCAGGCCTTCTCCAGGGACTGCTGACCTGTGGACCTCCAGGTAAAGTTGGTCTCCAACTCCATCTGCCCCAGTGAGCATGGTCAATGTTCAGCAGTGTTAGAAACTCAGTTATTTAGGCTCCTTGAACCAGGGTTACAGAATGCCTAGTTGCCATTTTTGGGCCAGACAGCTCGAAAGTTGTATTTTTCAATATGACTTTTTGGTTCCTGAAATGTCATGGATATAATTCTACAGGGTGTGTCGCTAGTGTGTGAAGACAGTCAAGGTCCAAGGATCCCCAGGCATGCACCTCCAGATGGTGGAGAAGTCAGGCCCGGGCATCTTCACTTGGTCGCAAGTGTTCGATAGCCAGGTGCAAAATGCGCCTGGCGAATTTCGAACACTGATGTTCAGGTATGGTGGGACTTGCAGTTCTGTAAGATCTGGAGGGCTACAAGTAGCCACCCCAGCCTAGTCAATGCAAGACAGGGTGGTCCATGGGGAAAGCCATTTCCCATGAAAGCTTTCTGTACATTCCAGGAAAAGTTTAAATGTGCACTCACTCTCACACTGGCCCTCCAGCAGAATCACTGTAGTTTGGTGGCAGGAAGAGAATATACCTTGCATGAAGGAAGTCTCCGCTTCAATCCCAGCGTCTTCAGCTTAGGCTGTAAAAGACACTTGACTGAAACCTTGGAGGACCACTGCCAGTCACTACAGACCATTCTTCCACTCTGGGCCCCCAGATGCTTTTGGACTACATCTCCCATCATTCCTTGCTAACTTGGCCAATGGCCATGGATGATGGGAATGTAGTCCAACAAACGCCTAGCGACCCAAGGTTGAATAATGCTGCTGTAAACAAAACTGAGCCAGCTGGCACAATGGCCTTTGTGATTGATACCCAACATTAACAAACACATGGTTTGTGTATGGTCAAACAAGAGGCAACACATCTCTGAACCACAACTTGCAACAGGCCATAACTCTTCATTTACCCCCTACCCCCCCAAAAAAAAATGTCATGAGGAGAAAAATCTGGATTGGGACAACAGCATGGGGGGGAATTGGTCCTTCTCCCTGTGCTGTTTCCCACTAACAATCCCCACCGCACCCCAAAGCTGATATTTGCCTCAATTTAGTGGAATAGAGAGGTGAATCAAGTGTTTTCTATTATTATCTTTTATTTATTAAATTTGTATACTTCCCTTTTCCAAGGATCCCAGGGTGGTTCACAACATAAAAATACAAGATGAGAACACAACATAATAAAACAAAAACAAAAGCAAATCAATAACCCTCCTCCCACATACACATTCAATGAATGTTAATCAGCCCAAGGCCTAGTTACAGAGAAACATTTTTGCCTGGTGTCTAAAGATATGTATTGGAGGCGCTATGTGAGCCTCCCTGGGGATAGCATTCCACAAATGGGGAGCCACCACAAAAAGGCCCGTTCTTGTGTTGCCACCCTCTGGACCTCTCACAGAGCCACATGAAGAAGAACACCTGACAGGATCTAGAACAGTTCACATGGGGAGAGCTGGTCCTTGGGGTATTGTGGTCCTGAGCTGCTTAAGGCTTTATAGGTCAAAACCAACACTTTGAATTGTGCCCAAAAACTAATTGGCAGCCAATGCAGTCAGGTCAGGGTCAGTGTAATATGCTTCAACTGCCTTGCCCCAGTGAGCAAAAATTCTGCACCAGCTGAAGTTTCTGAACCGTCTTCAGAGGCAGCCCTATGTATAACGTGTGGCAATGGCCCTTCATATCTTGTTGGATCCCAATCTCCATCTGTCCCAGCTATAATGGAAATGGTCAAGAGTTGTAGTTCAGCAACATCTGGAAGGCTGGAGCTCCCTCATCCCTGATCTAAACCCATCAGCACCCTGAACCTATTCATGTGTACTAAGAAGTAAGCCCTACTGAGCTCAATGTGGCTCATTTCAAAATAAGCACATAGAGCAGGCACCCCTAAACTGCGGCCCTCCAGATGTTTTGGCCTACAACTCCCATGATCCCTAGCTAACAGGACCAGTGGTCAGGGATGATGGGAATTGCAGTCCAAAACATCTGGAGGGCCGATGTTTGGGGATGCCTGACATACAGGATAGCTTAGTTGGTAGAGCATGAGACTCTTAACCTCAGGATTGTGGGTTTGAGCCACACGTTGGGCAAAAGATTCCTGCATTGCAGGGGGTTGGACTAGATGCCCCTTGTGGTCCCTTCCAATTCTATGATTCTAGGGCTGCAGCCTAAGGCAGGTCAAATACTTGAGTAAGGCAGCTCAAACACTCCGTCTTTCAGCTTACAAAACCCCAAGTGGGCCATCATTCTATTTGCACTGCACCCCCAAATCCACAAGCGCATGATATACTAAAATAAGGTCAGAGACTGACTATGGAAATAAACAACGAAGTATTAACATGGCCACCAATTTCTGCTTCTAGTGATAATTATTTGGTGGCTATTTTACTAGGCTTACTATGTAGTTGTTGTTGTTGTTTAGTCGTTTAGTCGTGTCCGACTCTTCGTGACCCCATGGACCATAGCACGCCAGGCACTCCTGTCTTGCACTGCCTCCCATAGTTTGGTCAAACTCATGTTGGTAGCTTCAAAAACACTGTCCAACCATCTCGTCCTCTGTCGTCCCCTTCTCCTAGTACCCTCAATCTTTCCCAACATCAGGGTCTTTTCCAGGGAGTCTTCTCTTCTCATGAGGTGGCCAAAGTATTGGAGCCTCAGCTTCACGATCTGTCCTTCCAGTGAGCACTCAGGGCTGATTTCCTTCAGAATGGATAGGTTTGATCTTCTTGCAGTCCATGGGACTCTCAAGAGTCTCCTCCAGCACCATAATTCAAAAGCATCAATTCTTCAGCGATCAGCCTTCTTTATGGTCCAGCTCTCACTTCCATACATCACTACTGGGAAAACCATAGCTTTAAGTATACGGACCTTTGTCGGCAAGGTGAGGTCTCTGCTGTTTAAGATGCTGTCTAGGTTTGCCATTGCTTTTCTCCCAAGAAGCAGGTGTCTTTTAATTTCATGACTGCTGTCACCATCTGCAGTGATCAAGGAGCCCAAGAAGGTAAAATCTCTCACTGCCTCCATTTCTTCCCCTTCTATTTGCCAGGATAGTAGTATGTAGAGGAGCAGGCAAAAGGGGGGGGGGTGTTTCTGGAGTGGCTTTTGACTGAAAATAAGATTCCAATGTGGAATCAAAGTCCCATTAGCAGAATGAGACATAATGATGAAAAACTGTGACTGAGAAAATGAATCAAAGCAGGAACTTCAACGATTTAAGCCAACATGGAAACTACCATTGAATAGGCAGAAGTTATATAAATTTAAAATGGCAGGTACGAGCACATCCCATTGCAAACAATTATGTCTGCAGATAATTGAATTCAGATGCACTCTGCTATCTAGTTTCATTTATATTCACTAAGCTACATAATTTATATGCAAGTACAAAGTCATTAGCCTCTGGCTCTGGAATTATGTATTGAAGTACCTTGTCCCAGGTCACACAGCGAGTCAACAGCAGAACTGGAAATTAAACCCAAGAGCCCCAAACTTTGTGCCTCCCCAGAACATTTTTCATTTAAATGCTATAAAAGCAAACTTTGCAGGACTAGTAAAACATCCTGTCATTTCATAATTAAAAGCCATCCTGCGATACACAACAGGAGATTTTATTTGCCTTATAGTAAATTGCCTGGCTTGTACTAATAAACACACAGGATTCTTTCATATATTGGAATCCAGATCAAGTTGACTTGGGATTCAACTGCTTGTGTTGACCATGCCAAACCCACCGCTAGGGCTACTGCAGGTACCATAGTATCAGAAAACAGGGCCTGGATTGAACGTCTCACAAGTCCCAAGGCTAGAGAAATGCAATGCAAATTTACAACAGTAAATTTCACTGCTGCATGTAACCAGTACCAAGTTTCTCCATGCCTAGAAAAAAAAAAAGCTTCACCAGCTGAATTTCAGCCTTTTTTGCAGCTATTCAAAAGGCTGCTGCAAAAAGAAAAAGTGGCAAACATACAGGGTATTAAGCCTGATTACAACCTGACTCAACCTTCACATGCTGCTCTGAATATACCTGTATAGTTGGAGTCCTCAGATGAAGCCCTGTAGATTCTGTCTTATGTGTGTTGGGCAGGAGTGGGACATAGGGCATCAGAGTCCAATCCCTGCTTGATGCAGGAAATCCAGAGCTTGAGAATCTCTGAAAGGACTGCCCAGCCTCTAGGACATGGGTAGGCAAACTAAGGCCCATGTGCCGGATCAGGCCCAACTGCCTTCTGGATCCGGCCCACAGACGGTCCGAGGAATTGCCGTGTGGATTCCCAGCACGTGCGTTCTTTTCCTCTCCCTCACACGGCGGCGGTGGCACCCCTCCCCTCCCCCCTCCTGGCTTCTCCCCGTCCTGCCTAGAGGAGGAAGGGGGCTGGGCTTTGTTGGTGCCAGCAGCAGCAGTGCTCAAGCGGCCGCCATTTTAAGCAGTCCCTCTCTGTAGCCCTTTCGCGTATTGCTCTTTGTCCTGCCACTGCCAGCCCCTGCTGCCCGCAAGACACAGGTAAGCAGCCACCAGAGTTCATGGTGCTCTTGCACCCCTCCTAAAAAATTGTCTGGCCCCCCGCAAGGTCTGAGGGACAGTGGACCAGCCCCCTGCTGAAAACATTTGCTGACCCCTGCTCTAGGTAACTGATTCCACCAGCAGCAAATTTTGTGGAATCTTTCCACCTGCTAACACTGTCCATTGAATGGACCAAAATCAGGAGGAGCTCTTTAGCTTTTATTTTGTGTAACAATCCCAAAGTGTATATGTGAATTAGGGACCACTCTTTCCATCTAAGCATCGGTTCTAAGATCAATGTTCTCTGTCACAGATTAGAGGTGCCAATAGCATCTCAAAGAAGAAGCAGACTCACTCTTGTTGTTTGCCCCAGTAATTCAGAAGGCAAAAAGGTCAAGTTAAACATTCTAAAAGTCTCAAATTTGTGGGAGATTTTGCAGTCAAACCTAACAATTCATATTTATGCCTGTTAGTAAATGAAGGAGTTAAGGACCATAGAACTTTAAATTTCTAAGGAGACATGGCTAGGTCACACCCCCTCACATTGGAGAGGAAGGGAGTAAGTAAGGAAGGAAGGAAGGAAGGAAGGAAGGAAGGGTTGTATCCTGTTCCTTTCTCCCTTTCTCTTCTTTTTCAACAATGTAACTGACCAGATGCATGAGTCCAGCAGTCCCTGCCCAGACTCCATGTCTGAAGATACCCTTTTCATATTTTGTACACAATAAGTTTTTACCTGTGTTGTTTTTGCTGTACATTGATTGATGCATAAATGAGACCCCTGATTACTGTAAGTAAAACCTTTAAACTTACTTAGGTTTGTAGTCTATTTGATACCACAGAGGCTCTCTTGATGCAGGCATTCAGCCCTTTTTTCTTTTATAGTTTCCCACACACACAGGACTGCAGGATTAGCTTGTATTCTCCAGTTACTTCCCAACAAAATTCGGTCTTCGATTAACAAAGCTTTCGAGCTGTGTTTCTTTGCAGGGACATCTAAATGTTGCACATCAAAAGGCCACCTCATATCAGTCCCAAAATACTACAGCTGCATGCTTTGCTCAGTAGATCTGTCAAATGAAGCTATTTTTGGGAGGCTACTTTACTTTTCACCATTGTTTAGAAGTTACTTTACTTTCTGATGCCACTTCAGCTTTGCATGCCAAGCATGTGATCTACCATCGAGATGCAGCCATTCCCTTACTGGTGTACACACAACATACACATCTGCTATGTGAACACTGTGCAGAAGCTATTCTTTTCGGAATGATTTTCCAAAAAAAAAAAAAAAACCCCAAACCTGAACTGGAGTAAATGCTCATTTTGCAAAACTAACCATTTATCAAAATGACAATGATCCCTCCCCTTCCTCCAAGGTGACCCCCCGGGCACAGTTCCACAGACTGTTTATGCTCCTGAGCACTAGCTGTCTACTGCTGACATGACCAAACTTAAAACCCCATCAGATTGTTGGGTTTGATAAGTTCTTTGTTAATGCTTTGTTCAGGCCTCAGGGTAAGAAACAGATGCTGATTCTCTTAAGCATTCAGTAAGTCAGGTCCTTCCATGGTAAGGAGGAGGAAAAGAAAGGATCAGAGAAGAAAACATCTAAAACTTTAAAACACTGAGTGGCAATTGTATTAGTAAGGTGAGATAATAAATATGGGCAGGCTAGGGGAAAAGACAAGGTTTCCCTTCCCAAGGCCTTCTAGCTCAGAAAAATAAAATGAAGTCCGTTATAAGGGGGAAGAGCCAGTGGTGTGAATATCTATCGATGACAAAAAAAAAGACATGAGAAAGACACTGTAAAAAAAGATGTGAATGCTAAAACTACCATAATAAGTTTAGTTTCTTTATTCTAAAACCAACACTCGGTAATTCAATTTAGAAAATAGTCAATGCATACTCCAGAGATAAATGAAACTGTGCCCTCAGGTCCCATCACGGTCCAGCCATCATGGTTGATAGTCAGGGATGATGGGACTTGTAGTCCTGCAACATGCAGTATGCACTGAGCTTAGCTACACCTGCCATACTTTATTGGGGTAAACAAACAAACCCGTGTTGCAAAATACGAGTCAGCAATATTAAAAGCAACACGATGGCCAGAAACAATTACAATGTGAAAAGATCAGCCTTTGCCTACCTGACACCCTCCAGATGTTTTGGATTACAACTCCCATCAGCCCCAGATTTCTGCTGATTGGAGGTTGTAGTAGCAGTTTAGAGCAGATATAATCCTGATTTGTCTGCCATTATTTTTTTTCCCCATTGGGGAAAAAAACACAACCCCTATGGTGCATCACTAAGCTTCAACTCGCCTTCCTCTTCAACCCTCCCCGCTTTTTCAAAATATGGCATTTTATTCCATTCCTTCAAACGACTAAGCTGGAAGGGGGCAGAAGAGGAGGAAATGGCGCTCCCATTGCCATTTAGCACACCCCACCTTAGCAGGGCCTCACTTGGTTTTCGCACACCCATTTCACCTGTCAATATTTACTTCTATGGAGCAATTGGGAAGACCACAGAGTGAAAGGGACTATCAGCATGGTGACACAACTGTCAGTAATGAGTTTCTTCCATATCATGTTTTAGGAGAAAGTTAAAGAGACTGCAGTTGGGGAAACAGCTGAAATTGGGGCAAAACCAGTCTCATTACTAGAGATGGGAAGGCCTGGGGAAAAAGTGGAAACAATGGTGGTGGTGGTGGGGGGTGGACTGGAAAATTTCCCATCCCCCCCCCAAGCTGTTTGTTCCAAACGGGGAAAAACGGCTTTGGGGGACACACACACAAAAAAACTAGTTTTCTCCCCCATTTTTTCCGGGTTTTTCCCCCAGGCCTTCCCATCTCTAGTAATGAGACTGGTTTTGCCCCAATTTCAGCTGTTTCCCCAACTGCAGTCTCTTTAACTTTCTCCTAAAACATGCTATGGAAGAAATTAAAGCAGTTTGCTTGTAAACAAGTTAACATTTCAGCTCCTGCTTTCTGAATGCCTAGGGTTCCACATTTATTGATTGGTCTAGTTTCAAACTAGACCCAGGGAAGGTTGTTATATTAAAGGAGACAAATGCCTGTCCCAAAAGAATAACCAGTTACAGTCCATACATTTCTACCAGCCACATTCTTTTTTTCCAGATATCACGCACGCACGCACGCACACACACACACACACACACACACACACAAACTCCCAGCCATTCCCAATCTACACCATACTTAATTTGGAAAAGATCTCCCATAATTGTTCATTAGAACAGAAATCTATTGAATAGGTAGCATTATATGCCGGGGGTGGGGTGGGGGTAAGTATCTCTGGAGAAACACAAAAGTAGCTTAAAACGCAAAAGTAGTGTGTTGCTTTTAAGTTTGGTATAGAAATGTACAGTACTATACTGTCATTAAATTGGGCATCCCTTATGTTTTAATGAGCAGTGGTATTTAGACATCCAAAGTTTACAAGGAATGGACACCTGCAAACCCTACTTATCGTGGACAAACAATGCAACTAACTAATACCTTCAAATGGAGGTTTTATGTCCAAGCAGAATTTTAATAATTATGCTGCACCTCCTCTCCTTTCCAGGTGTCTTTGGAATATTTTGTTTCAAACTCAACAATGCCAGTGGCCTTAATTTTTCTTTTACCGGTATTATTAAGTCATTAGGAGGAGGAGGAAGAGACTGAAAAGCTGCTTAGCACCAATAAGAATGAAGAAGGAAGTAACTCAGTAAACTAGGCCCATTAGCTAGAACAATAAGCCAAGGTAACACATTTTCCAGGAAGCCTGGTGCTGAAAGGTTTTGCACTCAGGGGAAGAGAGGCCTGGCCGTGGGTAATGATGTCAAACCATCCAGGTGAATGGCTTAAAATAACTGTACTTAAGATGAACCTATAAAAATTATGCCAGCCATTTATTGCAGAATAGGGTTGCCAGACTCAATAGAGGACAGGACTTCTGTGCCTTTAATTGCCCTGCTCTCTTTTGAGTCTGGAAACCTTAAAGAGAAACCAGCAGACCCTTTGTTTAATTTCCAAGCAAAGGGTCTGCTGGTTTCTCTTTAAGGTTTCCAGACTCAAAAGAGAGCAGGGCAATTAAAGGCACAGAAGTCCTATCCTCTATTGAGTCTGGCAACCCTATTGCGGAACAAGTTTCAACTTATATGGCACGATGGACCATTTATACAAAATTTACCCATGGCAATTTTCACAGTGGGGGGAAAGAGTGTTGTCAGAGAGACAAATGCATGATAGGGATCACCTGTCTTGGACCTGTCCCTCAGCAACAGGGAAGGAATTGTTTGATGTTTTTACATGAGTAGAATGTGTGCATTTATTTAAAATGCATCTCTCGGCTATTTGTAGGGCATAGGAATTGGTTCATTCCACCCCACCCCCCAAATTAGTCCAGCCCCCCACAAGGTCTGAGGGACAGTGGACCAGCCCCCTGCTGAAAAAGTTTGCTGACCCCTGGAGTAGACAGAGAAATGCTGTTGGGTAACAGAGAGAAGGCTAACTGCTCAACACCTACTTTGCCTCTGTCTTTACCCAAACGGAAAGCAGTGCCCAACCTGGTGATAATAGAAAAAACGATGCAAGGAGGGAGTTGCAGACCAGGACAGGAAAAGAGGTGGTAAGGGTTAGAGTAGCTAATTTAAATGAATTCAGATCTCCAGGGCCTGGTGAACTGCACCCAAGGGCACTAAAGGAGCTTGTGGGTGTAATCTCAGAGCCTCTGTCCATAATATTTGAGAATTCTTGGAGAACAGGTGGAGGTGGGCAGTCTGGAGGTGGGCAAATGAGCCTGACTCTGGAGAACCACCCCAAAAGGGTTACAGTGCCCTCAGGACCCAAAGAGACCAAAAGTGTTTGAATCAAAATTACATTTGGAAACAAAGAAGCATGACACAGCAGTCAACAAACAAAATAAATCTTCTGAGGGTTAGGTTTTGTCTCTTACTTCTTTTGGTATATTAAGTAGTCAGAATTTAATTTTTGGGGGGGCACCTAGAACTCTAAGCCTGCATATTTATTTATTCATTTAAAATGTGCTATAAGCCATCTCATTTTGAGATTTGGCAAAGTTTCCAACATTGTGGGAAGCATCCCCATTGCCAAAATGACAGGGAATCACACAAGATATTTCACTCGGCCTTGAACAGGAAAAGTGGCTGCTTGGCACCTTCCTTCCATATTAAGCTGGCAAGGAAGAATTACTAACTACACACACACACACAAACACACACACTGCTGTGAGGCTCTTCGAGAGCTACAGTAACTATTCTGCAAAGACAGCATGACTAAAACAACACTCAGTCAAAATTCTGGTACAGACGCACGACACGTGGCACTGGCACACCTTACAAAATCACAGGGGACATGTTATCTGAATCCATCCCACAATTGTCCCGGAAGCCAAAACACCCTTCTTTTGCCCAAGGAAGATTCTGTGCACAACAAACCAAGCCTACAGACGCATTTCCATCCCACAGAGGTAAGAGGAAGACTTGCAGTGCCTACCAAATGAATTAGGTTTCTAAAAGTGCAACTTTCAGGGCACAAGCATCTTTTGAACTACTCGGTGAAAGATGCCACACAGAGAACTGCTGGATATTAAGACATTACGCTTTAAGTCACTATCCTGTATTTGCTCAGCTTGAGAGTCTGAAATGTATGCAACCATCCATCAAATCTTAATGTGAAAAGTCTGTGGGAGTCCATTACTGCAGGAGGGATCAAGCAGGAGGGACTGCAAGCTCCTGGTTCTCCTACTTACTCATCACCATCTATTAATAGTTTTGTCCTTCTTAAGGGATTCTCTTTCTGCGGGTTTGTTTTAAAGCTTTCCTAAACCAAACGCCTGGTTGCTATGCACACCGTTAACTGCCAATAGAGCATATTTATGGTTGCAATGGAATCTGAAGCTTTTTCCGTTGCCTGAAGATAGCACAGTGCGCAGAGTGAGGGATTCTCCTGGGGTACAAGTTTGTTCCATGTTTGGAAATCATTCCTCCCTACTCTTTAGTCAAGTTCTAAGCAGCTGCATAACCTGGTTGCTTAAGCTTCATTTCCCTTCCTTTCTCGGCATAGAAGGGCATCTGAAAAAGTATTTATGACTGCTTATGAATTGATTTAATGAGCATAAATTTACGTATAAATGAAACGATTTCTGAAGGGTAAGAAACACCGTTTGTCTGCACATTCCACTTGGTGTAGCAGATGCCATCTTGAAGAAGCAGTGGGTCAGACCCACACTTAGATAAACTTAGATCCCAATGACTTCAGTAAGAATTAAGTTATGAATAACTGATTTGATTTCAGTGAGTTCAACTAATTCAATCTAGTCCAAAGCCAACACTTTCTCTTTCATTGGAGAGAAAATGAGATGTCTCTTAATGCCAGCACCTTTACAGCTTTTGCTGTATATATCGTACTTTTCCGTGTGTAAGACTAGGATTTTTTCTTTAAAAGTTATGTTAAAAATTGGAGGTCGTCTTATACACGGATAGTGTATGCCCCCCCCCATTTTCTTAATTTGGAGTCTTCCCCAAAAGTCTTATACACAGGGGCATGTTATACAGGGGGTTTGGGTTGGGTGTTCATCAATATGCGGATGATACCCAGCTCTACCTCTCTTTTAAATCAGAACCAGTGAAGGCGGTGAAGGTCCTGTGTGAGTGTCTGGAGGTGGTTGGAGGATGGATGGTGGCTAACGGATTGAGGTTGAATCCTGACAAGACAGAAGTACTGTTTTTGGGGGACAGCGGGCGGGCTGGTGTGGAGGACTCCCTGATTCTGAATGGGTAACTGTGCCCCTGAAGGACCATGTGCGCAGTCTGGGAGTCATTTTGGACTCACAGCTGTCCTTGGATGCGCAAGTCAATTCTGTGACCAGGGCAGCTGTCTATCAGCTCCATCTGGTACGCAGGCTGAGACCCTACCTGCCCACGGACTGTCTTGCCAGAGTGGTGCATGCTCTAGTTATCTCCCGCTTGGACTACTGCAATGCGCTTTATGTGTGGCTACCTTTGAAGGTGACTCAGAAACTGCAATTAATGCAGAATGCAGCAGCTAGACTGGTGACTGGGAGTGGCCGCCGAGACCATATAACATCGGTCCTGAAAGATCTTCATTGGCTACCAGTACGTTTCCGAGCACAATTCAAAGTGTTGGTGCTGACCGTTAAAGCCCTAAACGGCCTTGGTCCTGTATACCTGAAGGAGTGTCTCCACCCCCATTGTCCAGCCCGGACACTGAGATCCAGCACCGAGGGCCGTCTGGCGGTTCCCTCGCTGCAAGAAGTGAGGTTACAGGGAACCAGGCAGAGGGCCTTCTCGGTAGTGACGCCTGCCCTGTGGAACGCCCTCCCATCAGATGTCAAGGCAATAAGCAACTATTTTACTTTTAAAAGACAACTGAAGGCGGCCATGTTTAGGGAAGTTTTTAATGTTTGATGCTGTATTGTTTTTAATATTCGGTTGGAAGCCACCCAGAGTGGCTGGGGAAACCCAGCCAGATGGGCAGGGTATTAATTAATTTATTATTATTATTATTATTATTATTATTATTATACATGGAAAAATATGGTATATAAAAACTAAGAATGCTATCTCCCATGATGGTAGTGTTTCATATAATCAAGAATAACTATTAGTTACAATTATTATAATTACCTTACTGTCAGCTGCTAGAATTGTCTGGAATCATCAGTGGCAGAACTGTATCTCCTTTTGGCCAGACAACAGCTATTGAAATATTTGGATAAGACAACTGATAAATGGTACCAGAAAAGTGGATCTGTCGAGGTTTCAAACTTAGTAGAGAAAATCACCTTTATTTTTATATTGGATATAAAGTTACATTCAATATGCATACATAAGGTCAGCTAGATATTTTGGTACAGAAGTTAGTCGTTCCCCCCCCCCCAAAAAAAAATTGTATTGATTTACATTAAAAAAAACAAAACCTGCAAGTAAACCTGTTTATTAACTAAGCGTTGCAGCCCTATGGAAATGTTTCACCATTTGCACCTGAATCCTAAGCCCCACTTGCAAGCAAGTCCCACCATCTGCAAGTAAACTTCTATAGGCTTTGCAGCACCGTTGCTCTAGCCAAATTGCTGGTCTTAGCCAGCTATTCAAGTGAAGGAGCCGAGATAGTCTTGGCATCTGGTTCCACTAAGCAACAGCAGCAGCAGCAACTTTTCCTCCACTGCTCACTACTTTCATTGCATAGTGGGCAAAGACTGGCTTGCTAAAGGGAGAGGTAGAGATGGCACAGCAGCGCAGGTGTTCTGCCATTTTCTTGCTCTCTCAGGCCCAAAGTGGGCATAAGGGCAGAGATGCTTTAATGTGTAAAGGTAAAGGGACCCCTGACCATTAGGTCCAGTCGTGACCGACTCTGGGGTTGCAGCACTCATCTCGCGTTATTGGCCGAGGGAGCCGGCGTACAGCTTCCAGGTCATGTGGCCAGCATGACAAAGCCGCTTCTGGTGAACCAGAGCAGCACACGGAAACGCTTTAATGTGTATCTCCTATCTAAAAATTGGCAAACAGTGCACATGTTTTTCCTAACGGGGCAAATAGGAGCTTTGGGAAATGTCACTGGGAAAACAGAGCAGGGGAATGAGTTAACACCCCCCCCTCCACCTATTTGCAAAAATTTGAAAGAGAGCAGCAATGCATTCACACAGCGAGTAAAATTGCAGCCAGCCTTGCTGGGTCCAGCTGTAACCACATCCTTGATGCCCACCTGAAGTTGTAAAACTGGTGTTAAAAGCCCTCAATTATGTATTAGCCTCTCTCTTTCATTGCCATGGCCTACTTTCCCCCTGTGTTTCCAACCCTTATAATTTAAAATGCACGCAATGGTGTGGAACTTTCCCATGCCACAAAAGAAGCAGAGTCATGGGTTTTTTTTAAATTTTCTTTAAATGATAATAATTTATGAAGCATGACAAGATTTGGTTTCCAGCTCAGCTCTAGGAAAGCCTGGCCAGTGTGCCGCGTGAAACATTAGGTGCCGAAGTCAGTGGCATCTCTAGGTATACAGCAAAAGGAACGAGAACTAAAAAAAAAATTAACAGCTGGCTGAGAGCGCAGTGGATTTATGCAGTGCGTTTATAGAGAGTTATCCGACTTCTGCCAGAACATAAAAGTGAGTGCTGGAGGTCTTAAAGTTAGAGCAAACACACAGCAGCACCTGAAATACTCCCTGGTTTCTGATCATATTCTGGCTGTCAAACCATTAAAAAAAAGTTTGGTGTTATTTTTTTTAAGCATGTAGATTTTTGTACATTTAAAATACCATCCAACGAGGCTGATTAGTGATTCAAGATTGTGATAATTAACTACGTTAATTTTAATTGTATGCTGCAGAATCTCCTATACATCAGCCTCTCTGATATCCTTGAGAGGCAGTGGAGAATAGTAGCTAAAAAGCATGAGCTGTGAACCCGGCTAAAAGCTTGTCTGGGTCATAAACTCGCCAGGTGGTCTTAGACAAACTAATCTCTCTCAACCTCAGAGCTGAAGCAAGGGAATAATAATACCCAACATAATTTACAGGGTCGTAGCAAAGATTATAAGAGACAACATAACTGAAGTGCTTTGAACGCTCCTAGTTCATCTATAAAGCATTATTATTATTATTATTATTATTACTGGTATTATTATTATGGACTTATGTATGCAAACAAAAATGAAGTTATTCTGAGTGTGCTCATTCATATGGAGCTGATTTTGTCCTATGTGAAGTCCCCCTGCTGCTGCATCCTTTTACATTTGTTTGTTTATTTAAATAATTTTTTATTAAAAATTTCTTTCGAGATTTTTTCACAAATTGTTTATTGTTACAGAAATTTGCTGGTGTAAACTTTCAGCTTCAAAAGAACTCACAGTCTGGGTATAAAAGAATCCAGTGTGACCAAAAAATGAATTACTGTAACACAGCAATAAATAATTGCTGCAATAACACAGCAATAAATAAATAATTTTTTTTAAACCTGTCTGGAATAGTGTCCTGATAAAGCCTTTTGCTTGTCCAGGTGGAAGATCTCTCTGTGTTCTGTGAGTGATGGAGGGATGTGGATAAGCATGAGTACAAACTAGCCTGCTGTACACAAGAGGAAACTTCACATTTTGTTATTTGAATTATGGATTCTTCTTTTGCTGCTCCTGAGAAAGGTTTCCACTGAAATGTACAGAGCAATTTTTCTACTCCATTAAGATTCCCTCGTCTTTTTCTGCACCATTTTGAGCCCTTGTCCTATCTACTTATTAAATGTATAGATGTAAAGCTTTGCACAACAAAGCCAGCAACTCAAACTTAGCCAAATAGGTAATTGGCAGCTCTTTTGTATTTGGTGCTGCTTATCAGTTTTCACTTTCACAGGCGTTTTCTAAACAAGATCCCTGGCCGTTGTCCAACAGCTGAGCTTGCTAGATCACAACAAAGCTGAAAACTGCTTTGCTTCATTCCTCACAAGCTTACCTCTTAAGACTTTCGATAATATTTGCACAACCTGCTCTGATATATCAACATGAAGTTCTTCCCAAAGCCCTGGGGTTTTTCATCCAGGTTTAAACCCTTGCTAGATTCCAGCTTCTCGTTAATTAAGACCTGAAGTCTTGCAACGCCTAGTTTAGATTTTATAGAATACTAAAAAAAACAGCATTCAGCATAGACGTATGCCAACTTGAAGCATCGTGAAATTCTCAGCCGAACAATGTAAATAAAATAGCTTCCACTGTTTTGAGAGTTACACTTTTCTGTAACAGGAAGCAGAAGTAAGTGGTGGTCAAGGCCAGAAAAGACATATTGCAGCCTAAAGTGAAAGAGATGAGCCCTCACCCATTCCACATACAGAAGCCAGCTGAGCTGGCAAGTGAATCTTACATCAGCACTGGTGATGGGACCATATACTCCTCTCTAAGGGCACCAGACAGGCCACCTGGCACACAAAGCTTTGTCCTCCAACATCTTGCCACTACATGGTCATTGCTCTGCATGGCTGCTTTGTCCATGCAAACAAATTCTGCACTCTGACGGCAGCAGTGCCAGTCTGAGTCATGCAAGCGAAATAACCCACGCAACGCCTGCTGGAGTGCATGGTCTCTCTATCTCCCCACTCAGTCAAAGGACTTTCTCATGGGTGCTGCCTGTGAGTCACTGGAAGAAAGTAACCAGGGTCAGGAAGCTCAGCCCAGCTACAGGCAAACACTGCTGCTTCCAGAGTGCCAGTTCTGGAGGAACAGCCATTGCCTCTATCAGACTAATGGCAGAACCATTCAAAGATCATGACAGAGCCAGCAACTCTCTTTCCTGGGCTTGTATTAGCAGGCATGATTGCAGCAAAGTCTAAAGCAGGCATAGGCAACCTTGGCTCTCCAGATGTTTTGGAACTACAACTCCCATGATCCCTGATCACTGGCCCTGTTAGCTAGGGATCATGGGAGTTGTAGTTCCAAAACATCTGGAGAGTCACGGTTGTCTATGCCTGGTCTAAAGGACCTGGTTCCCCAGCAAAGCAGATGAAATGAGCCCTGCTTCCCATCTCTCCTACTAAGGCAGTCTGATGGAATGGCTGCTTCCAGAGCTATTGATTTGTAAATAAATAAAATAAAATAAAATAAAATAAAATAAAATAATTTGCTGCTGTACCGTAGAAATATATCACAGTGCTTTGGAACAACATGATGACAGCTGAAGGGAGAGGAGGCCTAATGGAGCTGGCCTGGTCAGTTAGTTCTGCCTGCCATTGGGTATGGCTCCACCTACTGTTGGCCTCCCAGCCTTCTACCCTACCAGTTGCAAAGGCAAACAGCCACCACTGGAACTGGTACCTCCACGGTGAGGCCAGGGCTTGAGGTCAGTGCTTGGTACCACTGCAATGTATGCAATTATGACAGCCTATTTGTTGAGCTGCCATGATTATACAAACGCTGGTGGCCATTTGTATGGGACCCACTTGGAGGCAACAGTCTGTGCAAATTGGCATCTCTACAACAGCCCCACTGGATTGACAAGGCCCTGTGTGCTTCCCCAGGCAATTACAGGGTGCCATTTTAACAAGGGAGATCCCACAAACATCCTCCTTCAGGCAATACTTAAAATGCCCAGTTTTCTTTCTTGGTTAATAAGCAGCAAATGCACAATGCAGCTAAAGAATGGGGAATAATTACTTATTTGACCACATTTTAATATACCTTGCAAATAACTTTAAAGAGGTTGTGTTCTTTTAAAGAGCAAATTAAAAGCATATTAGTCAGTACTCAGATATGTTAAAATTCCAATAAAATGTCAACCTGCAATTTAATAAAAGAACATGTTATGGAACAGGTAAGTGATCAGCCATTTCCAACCCACTACATTATAATGCTTGTGGGGCAGCAGGTGACTATTTACTCAAAGGAGGGAAGTTAAGACCCAGGGAAACCCAGATCAGCCTGTGGCATCATGGTGATGGGGGTGGCCTATGTTATTCCATATAAAGATTATTTGCAGCCCTGCCTGAAAGGATGAACGAGCTATAACTGCAGGCTGTCTCCCACAAAGACTATTCCCTCTTCTTGCCTTTTGGAGGGCTGGAAACCTCACAATATATCATCATCATCATCATCATCATCAAAGGACAACAGGCAAAAGTAAATGCAGACTACTTCCTGCTATGAAGATGGACATGTAGCAGAATAAATTTTGAAAATATCCGCCTCTCTTAAACATGCCTTGGCTGTATCCTTTCCCAACCCTTTTGGAAATTAATCAGCCCTAGAGAGAACTCCACCGCCACCTAGGCTCTTTAACTGCTTTCTTGTTTTCTAGCTGTAACTTGGGAACCGTTCTAGTCGGGTTGAGAGATGCTGCTTCGTCGTCAGCAATGCGTGCCGACAGTAATCTGCACTGGGGCCCCCCCTGCATAAAACAGTTTGTGCAATGTGTCCTCCTCTAAGGACTATTTTCTAAAGTGCCGAAATTATAGGCACAATGATCCTCTTGATTAAAATGTCATCGGGACCGCAACGCTGAATTGACTGGCTGGCGGGGAGGGGGGTAGTTTTGTTCCTGCCCCCTCCCTGCCACGAATGCACACAGTGTGACAGCGGAGGAAAATATCCGGTACCGGGGAGCCAAAGAACAGTAAGTAATTACAGGGAGTGAAATCTGGAAAACGATTACCGTGTTAAAGAAGTTTGCCTCTAACAGCGTGTTAGTACCTGTGTCATGATTTATGAAATGTCAGTTATAGCTCTTTCACCAGGGCTAAGCTTTGCAAGCTGTTTTGGCACCCGCTCTCGGGATCATTAAGAACGGCATGTTCTGGTTGCTTTACCATTCCTGGTCAGCAAGAAAAGGGAAAAGAAAATACAAAACTTTACAGCCATTTTAGAGTTTTATTTAATGAGCTGCTGGTTAAGCGCACACAGAGAGACAAATAAAAGGGGGAGAGTTTTCCGAACTTATGTATCAAGGGAGTTTGTCTTGGAACATCTACAAGATTGTAGAAGGGAAACAGAGAACAATGTCGGTGGTGTTTTCTTCCCAACCCCTGCAAACCCCCTTTTCAGTTCCAGGGGGTTCTAGCATATTGTAAATGGGCTCTAATATTAATTGCCCAGATCTTGACCAATTGTATAAAAAGCTCACCACTAAGTACATACATTTAGTCATCTTGGGCAAGAGTGTAGTGCTATCAGATGGAATCAGCAGCTAAGCAACACTTAAGTTGGAGCAGCTTTGCAACCGATGAATTCCAATTGCTCCCATTCCCCAAGCAATAGAAAGTTCAGGAGCAACTTTTTACAGTCAAGAAACTTAAAGCATTTTTGTGAAAGTGAAGCAGGCCATATGGGAAGAGGCAAACACTCAAGCAGACAGTGACAGTCTTTAACAGGAATAGGCAAACTCAGCCCTCCAGATGTTTTGGGACAACAATTCCTATCATCCCTGACCACTGGTCCTGTTAGCTAAGGATGATGGGAGTTGTAGTCCCAAAACATCTGGAGGGCCGAGTTTGCCTATGCCTGGTTTTTAAAGTAGCACCAGGTCTTTAGGATCGACAACACATCCTTGGAGCCGCCCCTGTAGTTCTTGTGACTGCCAGCTACAAAACAGCTTATTCGCTGGTTTTATATCTGTTTTCTTTAGTCCCAAACCTATTCAGTAGCTAGTAGCCACCAACCTTTCCTTGCATTTCTCATTTACACCTATAGAGGAAACCTACTTCTCTGTCTGCAATGAAACTGTTGGGCAGACTTGGTGGCATTTGCATTGTGCTTTGCAACATACACGTCCACCACAGGCAGCCTTGCTCTGGTTCCCTCCATATTAGACTACTTAATACACTGCACATGGGGCTGCCCTTGAAGTCTGCATGGAAGCGTCGAACAATTAAAAAGGTGGCTGCCACAGCTTTGACTCACTGCAGCTAGTTCATCAGATCAGAAGACACCCGTCTTCTACAAGATTCAGTGGTTGCCTCACTTCAATGCCCCCAAACCAGGACCAGAGTACTGCAAAAACCACCCTCCTTCATACAAACCTGCCTGCCAACATTGCTCATCTTTTGAGGACCAGTTGTGGAACGCTCCCCTCAATAGAAGTGGGGAGGGGGAGGCAAGACAGAGCCTTTTTAGTTGTGGCTCCCAAGTTTTGAAACTGACTCTCAAGTGTGGTCTGCTTGGCTCTATCACTACTTACTTTAGGCAAGCAGCAAATACTGTTTTATTTCAGTGAGGTTTTGCTGAGTATCACTTTATTTACACTATAACTGCCTTTTAGTCCTTTTTTTTTATCCTGGTGAATTGTTTGTTTGTTTGTTGCATTTATATCTCACCTTTTCTCCAAGGAGCCCAAGGTGGTATACATGGTTCTCTTCCTCCTATACTGTATTGTGTAATATAAAGTGTTTTGTGCCTGTTTACATTTAACAAGCTTCCTCGGTGGAGAAATATCTGCAGCAACTATGGGCAAATCAGATTACAAGCAAGACTTGGGAAATCCTGAGGTTGCTCCATTATCATTATTACCGCTTCCCCTTCTCCTCCTCCACCATTTCCTGCTCCCCCAGGTTGATTTGAAACTTCATTCACAAAAGTGAGCTCTGAAGACTCTGTTTGGGAAAGGGTAACATCTGAGCCAAGGTGAAGAGGTCGAATGAGGGCAGAGTCCAAAGTAGTTTTAAGTGCTTGAGCTAAGTACTGAGGAGGCTAATGGAAGCTGTTTTAATTTATTACAGTCTTCCCCTGTGAATATAAAGACAACATTTTTCTACAGCAGCTTGATTAAAAAGTCTGTAATTCCCATTGTGGATATAAAAAACAAAACCGCTACAGACAGCACAGATCAAGCATCAGAAAAAGGACTTCTTTCCGCTCTGGTTGTGAATAAATGTTCTAGGGCTGGGAACTTGTTTATACCTGCCCATTTGCAATTCATTTCTCTCTGCGGGTTTCTAGCCTGATTATATTCTACAGAAGGTGTATTCAGACAGCGGCTTCATTCCAGCTTCATGTTTCTTTCCGTGTTCGCTTTTGCATTTCATGTGAGCTTCCACCGACATAAAAGCCACCTCTGGAAATCTAGTGGAACCTAGCAGAAGTTTAGCATTTGTCCCCATGCCCAACTGTTCCCAGAAAAAATTAACAAAATCTGTTTGCAACCCTGTTGACTCAGAAAATCTCAGGAGTTTTGCACTGGTGAGATTTAGGGTGCTATATCTTTCCCTCCATTTAAAATTTAGCGAGCATGGTGGTATATCAGTTTAAAAATTCACAGTTCTATAACACCACAAGGTATTGCAATGTGAAAGCAATGTTAGAAATCAGGACATAAGCACTAGCATTATAACCAGCAAAACATAGTCACATCACTTCCACCTCTCCCAAAACAGTTTACTACTATCCTTTGATCATTCCTTCACCTAAAAAGCAGGGGTTTCTCTCCCACAAATCACTTGAAAATTGCTCAAGGTGTTGCTGGCGGACCACTTAACACTTTTTCCTACCTGGCCCACCAACTGCCGTGTGGTGTGCTAGATGCTGTATGATTTTTAATTGCACTTTTATTGCTTCTTTTCTTAAATTTCACAAAATTCAAATTGTAATGAAACAAAACACAATACATGAAAGAAGCGCTTAAATTATAATCAAAGTCAATCTTTAATGCAATGGCCCACCATCTTCAACCACAGCTCCAAGGACATTTTGTGCTAAGTTCACGGGCCACTGGTAGCCTCCGGACCAGAGTTTGGGAACTACTGACCTAAAGGAATACCCTTCTCTGGGGATATTCTTGGCAAGACAATGAAAGCCCAATATATCATTAGTTATGTTTGCTTTTTTCCACGTTGCTGGCCATGGAAATATAGTCACAGTTCTCACTACTGGCAGTAGCAGAATGTATGGAAACTGCTGTACGTGGTTGGGAGCTGAATGGTCTCTTATTAGTGCGAGAAACAAGCTAAAGTAACATATGAATGGGCACACAGCATTTATTTTTAGATTTTTAGGTGATCACCTTCCCTCTTCTGCCCACCACAGAGAAAGTGGAATGTAGTTGTTCCCTACAGAAGATGTAGAGAACAGGTGTTGGATCTGCCAGAGCAGAAATCAGGAAGCTGTGTTGCTTACTGTCTAAGCTTAGGCTTCAGGAACAACAAGTAGAAATTTCTGGGTCAACACATGGCGAGCACAAATTATCCAGATTCTCAGCGGTTCTCTCACTACGATCAATTATACGCAAAGTGCCTATTTGTGGCAGACTTTTAATGAGTACAGTACAGGTACTAAAAATCAGCTTAAAAGTTATCTCTGAGCTACCTTTCTATCTATGAGGTGTTTTCTCTCCCATATGCGCTCATCAGGGCTCAATATATATGCACAGCCAAACGTCCTACCTCAGAATTTAAACCTATTTTCCTGCCCATCAGCTGATGTCAACAGTTTAGGGCAGTGGTTCTCAACCAGTGTGCCGTGGCACCCTGGGGTGCCTTGAATGATGGTCCAGGGTGCTGAGGGCAACACTGTCCTCTGTCTCTTTCCATCCCTCCCTCCTCTGATGGCCTCTCGCGTCTCTGCCTCCCAAAGGCTTGCACAGCTGTTTGTTGCAGCAGCCCTGGCTATAAGCTCCACAGGCGAATGGTGCCTCTTGGAGGCACCTCTCTTTGGTGCCGGGGGGGGGGGCAGCTCAGAGACAAGGGATGGAAGCAGCATCTGCCCAAAGGACTCCCAATGAGAGGGGAGAGGAGAGGAGGCTGAGGTTGTTCCACAAGGGAGGGTGTTCCAAAAAAGGGTGAGATGCTGCCAGCTCTGCGGGCCAGCTTCTGGGCCCCACAGGGCTGCGGCAGACAGAAGGTTGTTGGTTAAGGGAGCCGTGGACTCAAAAAGATTGAAAACTTTTGGTTTAGGGGAAATGGCTTCAAACTAGATCCCCATGGTTTCCCACCCCTGCAGGAGATGGTAGAACTGTCTTCATTATTTCACATTGCAGGTGGAGAGCAGAATTCTGAATATGCTATTAAAAAACAACAACAAGAATGTCTCTAAATAAAGAAAAGTGATGCAGGAAGAAGAGGGATGAGCCAGGTTGTTGTTGCTGATGTGCCAAGTTTTGGGTTTTAAAGAAAACATGCAGGAATCACTCCACCCCAATATTTGGGAGGATTGAAAATGGTACCCGCCCTTGCTGCAGAATGAAGCAGCACTGCTCGCTATCACTTCATGGAATTAGCACCACATTCTGCTGCCTGCATAGGCTAGTCAGTGGTCATCTTGCCTTCTTCCCTCATCACTTTGTTCATCATTCAAGGCTTTGTTCCAGATTCCTTCACCAACTGAAACTGAAGATATAAAACAGAGATGAGGCATCTGTGGCCCTGCAGATGTTGTTGAGAAGACCCTCGCTCCCATCAGCCTCAAGCAGCAGGGCCAATGGTCACGAATTATGGGAGTTGCAGTCCAGCGACATCAGGAGGGTCTTAGGTGCCCTATTCCTGATCTCATAGGTCCAGAGGTCCTTTCAGTTGCCATGCTCATCCTGTCGAATGCCTGACCCTCCTGGCCCTAGCACCTTTACATAGCATGTTAAGGTTTTGGCTTTCCAATGAACCCTTTCCCAAGCGCTGCCAAATATTCCTGGGTGGGCTTAAAAAAAAAATCCATTTGGATTAACAGCCAGTTTGGCTTCTATGGAAGTCAAGGCAGATCAAATGTCATTACCTCAAACGCCAAAGTTTTCTCACCCACCAGGCTAAATATTTTTAAGGGATGAACTATTGGCCTGACAGTATCCAACAATACCTTACACTTTGTAAGGTGTTGCACAAAACCAACCACCAGAAATCTCCTTCTGGCAATCATAAGACTCCTGCAGTGAACTTCCAGTGGAAGGGAAGTTCTTTCTTTGTGTGCCAGAAGGAGAAAGAAGTCTCCTTCCCTCTGACACACACAGAAGTCTATGGGAAGCGACAGGTCACTCATTAACCATGTGCAGGGTTAGAATCATAGAATCATAGAGTTGGAAGAGACCGCAAGGGCCATCCAGCCCAACCCCCATGCTTTGAAACACCATCAAAGCATTCTTGGGAGTTGGGGGTTGGGAGACACTCGGCAATATTCTGCTTCCAAACCCAGCATGGGCCTTGAAACACACTGAAACCAACCAACTGTTTCAAAACAAGGTTTATGTGAGATCTGAATGGAACTCTGGCCATTTAATCTGGCTGCTACATTTCAGACCAACTGAAGTTTCCAAGTCATCGTCAAAGGCGGTTGCAATAATCCATTATGGAAGATGAAGTACAGTGTTCAAGTTATTTCTGCGCTGTGGGCCCGCTTCTTTCAAGGGAGTGCAACTCTGTCCAAAACAGGTCATCTCCCCACTTCCTGGATGTGACAATTCAGAACACCTCTGTCTTTTCAGGATTCGGCTTCAAAAATTTTTTGCCCACATCCAGCCCATCACTGCCTTAAAGCACCAAGCTAACACCTCAACTGGCCTCTCTTGATTCTGAGTGCCACCTGCAGATTGATGACACTTGGCTCCAGATCTTCTGGTGACAGTTCCTAGCAGCTACATGTAGATGTTTAATGGTGTGGGGAACAAGATGGAACCCAGCGGGACACCACAGGAAAATTCCCATGGTGCAGAACAGTAGCCTCTACTAACTAGAAATGTCTCTAGAGGCAGGAGCGGAACCACTGAAGCACATTGTCCCCA
This sequence comes from Zootoca vivipara, assembly GCF_965207765.1. NCBI lineage: Eukaryota > Metazoa > Chordata > Lepidosauria > Squamata > Lacertidae > Zootoca > Zootoca vivipara. The sequence continues at coordinate 75,219,298 of NC_142590.1, read as the reverse complement.
ACCCCCACCTGAGACGCTCTAGAAGTAACTAAGCATGATGGCTATGTTCTAATTTGTGAGGCAATATGCCTCTGAATGCTAGTTGCTAGAAACCAAAAGTGAGGACAGGGCTGTTGCACGCATGACCTGCTTCTGGGTTTCTCATAGGTGTCTGGCTGGTGACTGTGAAGCAGGGCACAGAACTAGATGTGCCTTTGGCTCTTGTGGTCTTAGTAAACAACTACCATGTAAAAATGTGAAGCAGCTCCACAGTCAAACAGAACGACAAGCTGAACATTTCTCCCCTCTATAAAGCCAATGAACACTGTATTCCAAGTTGCCAGAGGAGAAGATGACAACACGCTTATCCTGTTATCTTCATCGCAGAGTTATCTAATGCTCTCCTATCTACAGGCATCTACTCTAAGCCCATGCATTGATTACTACTACAGTCTGGAGCAATTACTGTCTTTGTTATAGCAGCAAGGTGAAGCCTCTGGGCACTATTTCAACAGCATTAATTAATAATATGGCCAGTAATTACCTAGTCTGCCCAGAACAGAAGACCTGTTAAGGCCATTTATTCAGTTGTCATTTAGTCAACCTTTGATCTCCCCTAAAAACTCACCATCTTCTTGCCTAAAGCTTTCTGTGTGGTATATCGCACCTATCCACCTGTTCATCTTTTTGCATAATATATTTTAACGATGGAGTGCCTACTGTGTGAAATAGAGCTATAGACAGATATAGCTGCAGATATATATGAGTAAGGGAGGAGGTAGCCTTAACCAAAACAATAAAATGTTTAGAAAAGCAAGTTGCAAAAATACTGTATGACAGACTGTAAACATTCAAGCATCTGTTAATGTTTGAGTATCTTATCTGAAACACAACCTTGTTTTTACTTGGAGTAAGACTTCAATTTTGACTGTGTCCGGGTGCTTTTCCTTCTTACGTTGGCCTGTAAATAAAATTTCTTCTGGCCAAGTGCACCCTTGACAATAGTAGAACTACAAACTACAAACATTAATTTATTGTCCAGAGTCACACTGAATTTCGCACCAAGAAATTGGGGTGGGAGAAGAGGAAGTTAGATAATTATACAACACCCTCTTCTCTGAGATTCTTATGAGATTTCGGGGCTAGCTGAAGACCCATTTAGTCAAGCAAGCCTTCATACTATATACAGGAAGAAGAGGACTGGGACATCGTGGGACGAGGAACATGCATTAGGAACTGCGGCAAAGAACGCAAGAGTAGACACACTGAGTTCTTGAAATCTACTGCCCACTAAAAACATTTAATCCCACTGAAGTCAGGACTGATTTAAGAGTGATGCTCGGCATGACAGAGAAACTTACCCGTGCGGGGTTACAGACAGCTGACATCATGTTTACATTTTTATTATTTTTATCCCGCCCTTTCTCCAAGGATCTCAAGATGGAACACATTGGGTGGCTGGTTCCTGTGAATGCAGTGTTAGCACACCAGGTGCCGTCCATGCTGGTTTGCTAATGGTGCATGCATCAGAATTGGCACCCGATTTAAATGTGACACCAGCTGTTTCCTTTACATGCCTAGCATCACATTTGAAACAAAGTCTTGAAGGGACAAGGCTTGTATCGTTACCCCTGGAGCCTGGAGAACAAAATAGCAAGGTCCCAATAAACAAGAACGATTGCAGATGCTATATTTCAGCCACAGTTCAAGCCTGAATGGGAAATACCTGGAACTATAACAACAAGAGTAATAACCCCTGCATGCTGCACACCCGTGTGGAGTAGTGGGTAGGGTGCTGGACTGAGACCTGGGAAACCAGGGTTCTAATCTCCACTCAGCCATGAAGCTCGCTGGGCAGGCTTGCCCAATCACTGTTTCTCAGCCTAATCTACTTCACAGGGTTGTTGTGAGGATAAAATGGGGTGAGGGAAACCCATGGGCATCACCTAGAGCTCCCTGGAGTGAAGGTGAGATATACACATAATGAGGCAGTGGAAAAATTAAGAGGAATGTTGTTCCTATTGAAATCAGGCGCCTAGAATTCGAATATTAACACTTTTTTGCTTCACTGAGCATTTATAGAAAATAGATTTTATCCAGCGTTCATCATTTGTTCTACCTTTTATGATTTTCAGAATGTTATTATGTTTTAATGATTTTTCTGTACAACACCATGCTATTTTTTGTCATGACTTGGAAAAAACTTAAATATTCTTTTAAGCTTAAAACAGGCACCCCCAAACTTCGGCCTGCCAGATGTTTTGGACTACAATTCCCATCTCCCCCGTCCACTGCTCCTGTTAGCTAGGGATCATGGGAGTTGTAGGCCAAAACATCTGGAGGGCTGCAGTTTGGGGATGCATGGTTTAAAACGATTGGCGGCGAAAGTAATTTCCCAGTCCTGTTTGGGCCAATGAACTTCAGTAACTTTTCCTCTATGTGTAAAATTCACTAACAAAAATGTTAGTTGTGAAGTTTAGTTAGGGATAGGTGCTGCTGGCGGTTTGTCTGTAGTCTGTGTAACACAGGTTAGACAGACCCCATTAGATCAAACCATGGTGTGATAACCTGGGTTGCTTTAACTAGCTAAAGTTCAGCCATTGCAGTAAACTTCAGTTAGTTCTAAAGCAGGAGTGGGCAAACCGCGGCCCTCAGCCTGATTCTATGTGGTTACGCAAGCAGTGGCGTAGCTAGTCGCTCAGGTACCAGGTGTGGCCCACACGTCCTGCAGCTGGGGGCAGGCTGAGCCAGCCATGGGGGTGGAGCAAGCCGGCCATGGGGGCCGGCCATAGAGGCAATGGGCCTCTCCACCACCTCCCCCTCAGCTGTAGGGCAGCTGAGGGAGAGGGGGTGGGCAGACGCAAGCCCCATGCTGCCGTTTCAGGCAGAGCAGAACCTGCAGGCGCCCAAGCCACCACGTCACTCCCAGGAGAGAGGCGTGGCTCAGGCACACTGCAGGCACCACCAGAGCCTCAACCAGAGCCAGGGCCTTTTCAACACTGGCTCCGGCCTGGTGGAACGCTCTGTCTCATGAGACTAGGGCCCTGCGGGATCTGATTTCTTTCCGCAGGGCCTGTAAGACAGAGTTGTTCCGCCTGGCCTTTGGCCTGGAACCAACTTGATCCTTTCCCCCTCTTTCCCTTTCCCTTCTGTGATGGAACTCATATTCGGGGACTTCCCTGGCTTTTTCTGGCCCACGTAGGACCGGTCTGGATAGTCGGCTTTGGTGAAGATTTGACATTTTCTTCCCCGAACAGTTTTTGATTTGAGTTTCTATTGAAATGAGGCTGCATTTTAATATTGTTTTTGATCTTGTTTTTAAGCTGCATTTTAATCAATTGTTTTATATCTGGTGTTAGCTGTCCTGAGCCCGGTCTTGGCTGGGGAGGGCAGGGTATAAATAAAATTTATTATTATTATTATTATTATTATTATTATTATTATTATTATTATTATTATTGCCGGCCCTTGCGGTGTGGTGCCCAGTGCCAGCTGCATTTCATTACGTTTGTTGACTGAACTAAAAAGTTTTGTGAGCCCTTTAAAACACACACACACACACACACACACACACACACACACACAAAACTCATATTTTTTGTCATTTTGTCACCCCCCCTCAATGATGACACACGGGGCGGCCCGCACCCCCTTCACTGGTAGCAAGGAGAACCAGAGAGTGCAAAGAAGGTGGCAGAGAGGGAGGCTGATAGAGAAAAGTCCCTGCCCACCCTGGCCCTGATAGTTTACCCTGAGGGTAAATTGGGGGGGGGAGTTTCCCCGCTCCAGTTCTAAAGCAAAACCAGAGTCTTTTGATGTCCTCCTTGTGCACAAAGGAGAAGAAGGCAGCAGCAGGCAAGCCTGAGGCTTTATGGAGTCTTCAATGCTAAACCATGGTTTAGTGTGATGCCTGAACTGGGACACTATCGTTATGCAAACACGTATTCTTTATGAAAGGAGCACAAGATCTGCGAAAGTCTAGTGAGGGACAACCTTGTTAGAAATCACCTTACAAACAAGCAAATAATTTAAGCATTTCCAGCCAGGACAATGCTACTACGCATGTGGAGTTTTAGCAATGCCCCGTTGCATGGGCTGATCTCCCTTTAAACTGGGCTTTGGACCAGGTTTTGCAATAGGAGATGCTGGGCAAAGGGAGGAAGAGCAGTTTTCTGTCATGAAGAAGCAGGTGTAAAATGTCAACTTGGTGTGGGTGGAAGACCAATGAGGCACAAATACCAGCCGAAAGAGACCAGCTTACCATAGAGAGGGGGACTGCTGTCACAAGGCACCCTGTACCACAAAAAAGATACAGGTAGAAAGCAAGCAATCTGGTTTAAACAGGGCTGCATGCTTACACACTTTGTGTGTGTGTGTGTGTGTGTGTGTGTGTGTGTGTGTGTGTGTGTGTAACTCATGCACAAAGGTCATTTTTAGCACAGAACACCACACGGGCTTTCTTTAATGAGCTGAAGTCCTGCAGGGAACGCACATAACTAAGATACTTGTAATTAAAATACCTGGAATATTATTTTCATGAACATGACAGGTGCCAATCTACAGTTGCTTGGTAGATTGCATGACCATACAATATCCTCCGCAATGAGCATAAGATAAGCATTCTCAATTTAGGGACCCAGAATTCTTTTAAGAAACAAGAGCTGGATCCAGAGAAGCACAAATGGAACTCAGCTCGCCCAACGGGAATTCTCTGGCTCCTCCTGCCCACTGCATCTCCCTTGGTCTTCCAGAAGCTACTTCTGAGGATCAAGGGACTTTCATGAACAGTGTGGGGACATTACAGGGCTTTTGCAGAATGAAGAGTGGGGAAATCAGCAGAATTTGGAGGGCTACTTTGTGTGAATGCAAGCATATTTCTGATACACCTTTGGATCCATGTCATAATGAAAAGGGCTGCTTTCCACCTTATGTCTGATTTTTCGACATTCCTGCTTTAACTCCCCGCTCCCCACGCAACCGATGAGGGACAGAAACTCCCCACTTCCCCCAAGGTGGGAAAATATGTTATTAGAATTCTAAAAAATATCCGAGATAAATTTAGACACCACACAGTCTTATGCCGATTTCTGGTTCAGTAAATATGCCTTAATATCCACTCCTGAGAAAGTTCAGTGAGGGTGGTATGCACACACTCAGAGTCTTTGATTGTTTGTTGTGCACAAGGCCTGGCTTCTCCTCACACTCCTATGCTCCAGGGTTAAGATCCTGCCCTGTGTGGTTACAAGAACTTGAGTTTCCCTGGTCCTTGAGCTATCAGTCATAAAACCTGCCATGCAGTCAAAGGAGTGAGTATCAAAAGAACACCAGATTGGCCCTTGTCACTATAAAACTGTCATTATGGTCACACCATTGTATTGCTCAAGCTCACACTGCACATAAGTATCTTGGAGTGCTGAACTCAGGCCATGGCCGTGCTCACAGTCAGGCAGTGAGAACTGACCTCAGAAAGAAGCTGAGGTATGAAACACAGAATTGTAAGAGACCCTGGGGATCATCTAGTCCAACCCCCTGCAATGCAGCTGTCCCATACAGGGATCGAATCTGCAACCCTGCCGTTATCAGTACCGCGCTCTAACCAAATGCAGGTTCCAGGGTCTCTAAGGCACTTTTGCTATTTAATACACAGCAATTCATAAAATGCTAAGAATCATGGCAAACCAAACAACCTAAAACCCAAGTCGTTCTGATTTATGCAACCAACACAATCCCTTTACACAAAAAACATAAGTATTTTGCAGGTGTCTTAGAGTAAGAATAGGAGAGCCTTGTATTCTGTCCTGAGCTTCTTGGGGCAAAGCCAGTCACTATGCAAAAGCTTCTTGAAGAGGTGCTCAGTGGCTGGTGAGCAAAGCAAGCCGAAGGGCCCGTGAATTTCCATCATGAAATTCTGTGGTCCACTTGTGGTCCAATACATCTGGAGGGCACTTGATTGGGAAAGCCCATCTAGCGGGGCAGAGGGGGATGGTGGGCAGCTAGATCAATATGGTTTGGCCTACGTGACAGAAAGATCTGTGCTTGTGGTTTCCTACCTGTGTCTTATCCAACCACTGCATCGTTCTGAAGTCAACCACCCAGTGAATTGCAGTTGGACTAGGTAGCGAGTGCAGAAGTTTTAAACTGTCCCAATTATGAAAGGTGGTATACAAATACCATATATAAAAACAAACAAACAAACATGCTCCAAGCAGACAAGGAGAGAGATTTGTGCTCCAAGTTAAGCGACTCGTTATAAAACCACATTGGAGCAAAATACATTAATATTATTCATGCATGTTCTGAACAGTTTAGCTGCTTTATGAAAATACTTTGAATAATTCTAACACCACTCTAGAAACAATAAGCTCCCTTTTTCATCCTTAATGGGTTGTTGTTGTTTTTACCAGCTTTCTCAGAGCATGCAACCACTACCTCCCTCTTCCCATATTGGTTCAATTTATTGTGGATGCATGAGAAACTTTACCTCTTCTTCCAAGTTTAAACTAATTTTCTGAATAATAATTTTCTCCCCTCCACTTCTCTGAACACAGGAACTAACTGCACACCTCTGAATTTCTCTGCTGCCATACATACTTTAGGAAGGTGTAGTTTCACCTGCTCACGTCTGAAGTCGCTGACCAGACCACCTTATTAAAGAGCAGATTGCTATTTTAAAAAATTAAATGTATATATTGCCTTTCTGTACATACCACAACCAGACGCCGGCTCACAAAACAGTTGAAGCATAACAACAAAGTAAATTGCATCACGTTGACGGTAAAATGAACGCACAGACATGCCTTATACGTTTATTTTACCCAATTTTGTCCTGCAAGGCAATGATAAAAAGTCAGGACAGCTTACAAATCAACATGAAAGTAATCATTAAAACTAACAACAACAACAACAACAACAACAACAACAACAACAACAAAGAACAAGACAAGAGCAGCAATATCCAGCGTGTTGCAGAGGTTAGAGCATTGGACTAGGACCAGGGAGACCCAGGTTCAAATCCCCCACTCAGCCACAAAGCTTACTGGGTGAACAGGCAATAGGCACTAATAACAAATAGATCAGCCTCCCCCATCACAGAGGCCTTTTTTCAACCCTTCTACTGCAGATACTTTCAAGTCCTTCAGCCCAAGGGCCACATGAGGCCTAAATTCATGAGGCTGCCAAAGAGGAGGGGGGAGGGGAAAGGGGAGGCAGCAGAGAGAGAGAGAAAGAAAGTGCTCACCCACTTTTGGCCCCATGATCACCCAACCCATTTTGGATTAGGTACTTAATTCTTATAACCTTCCCTACACTTTTTTTTTATTTCTATAAATGACACAAAAGGGCCTCAAAGTTTCAATATATTCATCTACTTTACTCCATTCCAAAATACGGCATCAATTCTGCCGATTCAAAATTTAAATGCTTGGGATAGAATGCTAAAAAGATCGTTCCGTAATTGCAAGCATTTGCATGCCACATGGCACAATCTCCCATCTCCTCTCGCCGACGTCCTTCTGATCAGATTTGGGGTGAGCACTGGCGCATGCAGCAGGAGGAGGAAAGGGAAGGTCTTCTTGTGTTAGTGGGGCTCGTGGTCTCTGCTAGTGCAAGTACCGGGTACTTGTTTGAAAATGGCCTTTGAAATATTCCTTGTTTTTTTCTGAAAGCAGACACAGGAGAAACAATGTTACTTGAAAATAGGGGGGCGGGATGTGTGGCTTTGCCCCAAGAAGCTCAGGACAGAATACAAGGCTCTCCTATTCTTACTCTAAGACACCTGCAAAATACTTCTTTTTTGTGTGTAAAGGGATTGTGTTGGTTGTGTAAATCAGAACGACTTGGGTTTTAGGTTGTTTGGTTTGCCATGATTCTTAGCATTTTATGAATCACTACATATTAAAATAGCTACATATTAAAATTCTTTACCACAGAAGTGGTAAAGAAACAAAGGGCTTTTTTGGTTCATAGAGGGTGCAATCCCACACTCACCTAAGAATTCATTAACCTCTGAACTCAGTCGGGCTTCTGAGCAAACCTATGTGGAACTACAATTTATATTATTCATTTTCAAGTCAGTTGTATCTATATGAATTAAGTAAGTATTCTCTTTCTTAGGTGAGTGTATATGGTTCCTTATGGTATAGCTAAAAAACCCACAATGAAACAGCTCGACGCAGACCCTAGTACCCCATTCAGGACAAGAGCAAACTGCATTGATGTCAAGAATGTGACATTAGTTATTTGAATAAAGCAGAAGCCCATTTGTTTTAAATATTAATACCCTGTCTTATTTTCAACAAATCCAAACCATAAAGTTATCGTGGTTGAACCAATTTACAATCAACATCCCAAAGTTTTAGCATTTAAGATTGAATATCCTTCGAAAGAATAGTTGTAAAACTGAGCTCTGATGGGTCTCATTATGTAACTGGTACTAGACATTTGTTTCTGGATTTTGTTTTTACAAATATGAATTAATAAATAAAGCAATAAGCAAGCCAAATATAAACAGCAATTGAACACTTACTGTCCCACCCACTTAATTTCTTTGTTGCCAAAAGGCAGATTCTACAAGAACGGTGTATGTAAGTCATTACTTTAAGGATTAAAATCCAGTTCTTTTGTACGCTGTAACATAATATTACTTTTCTTAAAATCTTGTTTTTTCTGATGTTCTAGTTCAAATGTGTTGTAGTAAAATGAAGTACATAATCTTATTGCCTTCAGGAAGATTTTAAAAAAAAAACAACCCTCAAGGGTTGCAATCCTATACTCATTTACCTCACTGAACTCAATGTTGCTTACTTCTGAGTAGATGTGAATAAGAGGTGAGGGAGGAAAAAATACTGATTTCAAAAGACTGCCGATCTCAAATGTGTTTTTTCTTTACCTCTATTGATGAACACACCATGTCGTCCTCTTGTTTTAAGGAAACACTGGCTTTTTTTGAAGGGAAAAACCCCAAACCTTACCTAATGGTCACATCAGTCCTATGACTCTAGAAGTAAGTTTCAAGTACATTCAAAGCCAAGCTATTAAGCCTTTAAAAGAAGGGGGGAAAGGATTATACCCAACTATGTTGTTGATTTCTCAGAGTCCTTGTTTCGTGTTCTCACAATTCTCAACATTTTTCGGGAGAGACTTATCAGGGGGATCTTTGATGTTTTATACCAGATACTTGGTACATTTAACAGGGAACCTGCGCATTCATAATTCTCTCTAATACCATGAGTGAACAGCATGTCATGGGTGACATGAGTAGCTGTTATCTTGACTCATCCATTCAGATTTAATGTCAGACAGGGATATATATCTAAACATGTGTCTGCCTTAACATGCCCAATGTCAAGTTTAGAATTTCAAAGAACATTTAGGCGACTGGTCCGTGGCTATCAAAGACCATTGCAGTCTCATTAATACCAAAGCCATCCAAATGATGTTTCTACTCTGCAGTCTTGAAGTGCTAGATGTTTTGATGGTGTTTTAAATGGTTTATTTCTTAAATTTATACCCCACCTTTCTGTGTGGAGTGCCCATGGGGTTGATGGCAAAGGGAATCTCATTAAAAACAACAAACAAAAGATTTGCACCATAAACACGAAACAAATCCTTACATGTTACAGCAACGTTTAAGCTCAGGCTTTCAGAATACAAAATGCAGAAGAACTACCAAATATGGTGTTCACCGATGTCCCGAACCAACAGGAAGCAGCTCTACGCAATTCCTACTGAAATAAATGGAAGTCGCTCAAGTGCTCGGGAACTTCTGGTAGATTACCCCATCTCATATCATTGGGTGTTTTCCCAGCATGCATGCATGACTAGGAAAGAAAACCAGCTTAGCCATTTAGATCAGCCAGCATGTAAAGTTAATGGGCCAGAAGCGGTAAACGGAGACGTTTCTCATAGCCTCGCACGCTGTGTGTGTGCACTGCTAAATTGAAAGGATTACTTCTGTGCTAGCAGTCAGAACATGTACAATTTGAAACGGTAGCACCATCCATATTAAATAAAAGTGTTCACATGGAACCCTCTGAGAGCAAAAGCTGCACACCAGTAATTTAATCACCAGGGCCAGAGTCGGTTCATTTGTTGCTCTCGACAAAAAGGTGATGCCAGGTGTCTCATACTTGCCTGGCTATTATTTTGCTAGACTACTAAGTAAATTGCAACAGCCTCATTTGAATTTAGTATTTAAAAATGCAGGCCACCACCTGGCACACTGTTAATGCACATTCAAGAACAAGTAAGTTCAGGCTTTAGGTGAACACAACCCTGGACTGGGATTGTGGCACAGTAAGCCCTAATTTGCATGTGATGGTAAAGCAAACCATGGTTTAGCACAAATTAGCAAACATGCAGGCTACTGGAGGGGAGATTATGCCTGCTTTGTTTGCCCCTGGTCATTCTCCTGCTATGTTAAGCCACGATTTTGCTTAGTGTGTCATCTAAACCCAGGCTTGTGGTTTAGTTCTTCTGGACAAACCACATGCCATAAAACACAGGACAAACCTTGGTTACAACAGCTCTTCAGTAGTCTGCAGAGAAGTATGGTAAACCAAGAGTCAAAGTTTGGCTTAGCTCCCCAGGAGTTTGTGCACATTTGCTCATTCATGTTGTCATGGTTTGCTTGCTCACGAGTTGTAGCATTTCAAACACATGTACCCTATACAATATAACTTTGGCTCAGCAAAGGCATGTTAAAAGTACTCTATAAAGTCCCATTGATTTCAATGAAAGAGTTAAGCAAATTCTTAACAAGAGTTATTTTAAATTTCCATTAACTTTAGTTGGTTTGCTCCCATTTTTTTTTTAATATTACAGCTTAAGAACAGAACGTTGCTAAACATGCCTTCTCAGTGGCAAAAGTAATAGAAGACTGTTTCAAGATTCTAGAATGTTTTGAAATTATGGGAGAAACATACTCCATCTGTAATTTTGTACAATATCGCTCTGGTTACACTCTTAAAACAAAACAAAACTCTTTTCTTCCTCCCTGTAGGCTTCTTACAAGGCCATGAATAAGAACAGAACATATGACTGTGCAACAGAAACAAATCACAGCTTTTTACATACACCGGGTCGACTACACCTATGCAATCCATACGACACAATTAATGTGATAACGGATAGAATGGCTGTCCACAAAAGATGACACTTTTAGGGTTGTTGTTGTTGTTGTTTTTTAAAAAATATCAGAACAAAACCATGCACTTCTTTTGTTATTGGCACAAACCATGACAAAGAGTGGCAGTACAATGCTATAACTACAACTAAAGGAAACATCTGCCATATGCCTAGAAGAATCAGGTTCTCTCTCTTATTATGTGCCAGTATTTTTCTCGTTGCCCTTTGCATGATTCTCTGCATATTACTACTTTTTTCATGAAAAGTACAGGAGAAGAAGCCTCACTTTCTAGTTTATCCCCCAAAACATTCTAGAAGGGAGCGGAGGCAACAGAAACCAACCGCGTTCTCCTTGCGGGAATGAACAAAACCTTCTCAGAAACATCGTTTTCAGAACTGTTCCATGCAAAGTTGTTCTCCCTCTATTTATTTATTTTTGTTATAATTGATTTTATCCTGCTTTCAGGATATAAATCCTTTCTAACATTTCCCCTGTAAAATTACAGCAAGAATCCCACCAGACCTCTCTTGCAGCAGCTTGCTGGCCTAAGCTCCCATGGTACAGTAGCTGAAATGCAGCTCTCTCGTTATTCCTCCAGCCACCTAATTGTGGGATTTATCGTCACCCCATATTAACGGGGTGTTTGTTAAACACCATTAGAACAGTTAAGATCTATAAATAAAGATTAGGCATTGTCTTCATCCGTTTTCGGTGGCCCTCTGTTCGGGCTGTTTTCTGAACTGACTTGTGAGATAAATGTAACCGAAAAGGGATAAGCTCACTTGGGGTGGCTTTTCTGCCAGAAAAGAAAGTAAAGAGAGGACCAAGAAAAGGCAATTTCTTCTCTCTTAATCACTCTGTTTGTTTAGCTCTTATTCCTGTTCGCATCTGGCTGAGTTTGCAATACTTTGCTTTACAGAATAGTGAGTGGGAGCCACAGACACACTTAAACAAGGGAAATTATTGCTGGACTGAATTATGCATATAAAGACTTTAAAAAAAAAAAGCTGCTTGTGATAATTTCAGATTTAGTTACATGGCGATTGTAGCCACAAGAGGTAACAAAAGTTGGAAAAGCCACCGCAGCTGAAATAATTTAAACCTGGCAATGAATCTGTTGTGATCCTTTTACGGTTTCATAAGGCAAAATATAACAGTTACTACGTTCTCTCTTGCATCTATGCAGTTTTTTAAATTTTATTCTTATTTTAAAGTTATAAACAGATAAAACCAAAAAGCCTCCACATTTATACACACAGCATAGTCAGAGGCATCTGAAACATTCCTTTACAACCAACCCAATTACCTCAAGGGTAAATCTCTTGTTAGTGTTTTTCCTTTTCTAAATAAATAAGATTTTTATCTGGCAACAGTTTACACTCTATGCATTAAAACAGAGAGCATGATCTAACCAAAGCTACGGATTTTTAAGTCCCACTGATCTCAACGGTAAGTTAATTATCCCATTGAGTTCAATGGCACAGAAATGTTTTGGCTGAGTTTCACCCAGCATATGTAAACTGACAATTTCAATTTAACCTTAATTGTTTTAATTTATTTTGGGGGAGGGAAGGAGTCACTTTCTCATAAATGCAATTATGTTTTCTGGTTTACATAAATCTCCAAAACACAGTTCCTTCAAAAATAATAATAATTCTGGGGGGGGGGGATTCTCATTAAGTGGCACAGCCTATGAATTTCCTACACGAGGAGATTATAGGAAAGATTAGTAATTAGTACCCTTCAGCTTCACTAGCTAGAGACAGCATGAATCGACATGCCAATATCAAAATTTATCAGAGAAATTGAGATTGAGTATGCCAAAGAAACTCAGCCCAATAACAATACAAGTATTCATTAATGACAGTAAGCAGAGAGATGGACACTATTAATGTCTAAGGCAGTGATCCTATACAAGCTCAACCTGGAAATAAGCCACATTGAATTCAACGGGATTTACTTTGGTTCAGGACTGCACTGTTTATGTAGGCAAAATATTAGTAGACCCCCAAAAAAACCTCATACAATTCTGCACTTACATATGTATTATTTTTTAAACACTTCATTATGAAAGGGCCTGAGATAAAAAAGCTCCCAGAACAAAGTTAACGCAGCAAAGTCTAATACCACATTAAACTAATGTCTAAAATGCCAATCACCAATGAGATGTGATCCTTTTCTAGCCACAGTTACACGTTCAGGTGGGAATAGGGAGTCATCAGAATAGAACCCTCCAGAAGGCGGTTACAGATTCTTACTGGTAATTTTCTTTACCACCATTATTAACAAAGCAGCTTCAAAATTTAGCTTTATAAAGGTCTTCATCTTTACCACAACTACAGGTCCAGAGCATTTCATCCATGTGGTGATGTTACAGATCCATGTAGCCAGAATCACCATGCAAATGCTTAAAACAAAAGGAGAAAAATAACGATATGAAAAGTACACCACCTTCTAGAACACAGTGGTCCTTAGGACCCGTGTCACAGTGTTGATTTATGATACTTCTGAAGCTATGTTCTGCACTGTCCTGGGTGTGTGGAGTGCTTCTCCTGAACCAATGCTATTGTTAGTTGCCAGCTTTAAAAATCTCGTTTCAAGACTGTGCTTGGGATGTAGTTGGTGCTGTCAAAAAACGGCTGTGCTTTGAGATTCTTACGTTTCATTTACAGCGTAGTAAGAGAGAGGAAAACCCACATAATTTGGATGGCTTGTGTTGAAGCAAATATAAACCGAGCTATAAGTTAAAAAGAAGAAAAAGCTTCAGGGGTGCAGTCCAACTTAAAGAAAATCTATGTGCTACAGTAAAACAGGGGAAACCATCAGGGAAAAACAGGACTAGAATATAGTATTTAACTATTCTCATCTTCAACTATGCCTCCTCTCTTGCCAGGATCAGCACCCAGAAGCTTATGGAAGTCCATTGTAAGTTAGTAGCCCTGCTTAGGAAAGAAATAACTTCCTTGAGATATTCGAAATGCTGTTGCCTGTAAACCTTTGCACCAAGAAGATTGAACCCACAACCTAGCCCATTGCTTTAAGAATGTTAAGGGATGCATACACCTGACACTCCCTCCAAGAAAACAGATACGGAACAATAGAAAACTAGTTCACTGCATGTATTTTGAAAGTTCAGTAATTAATCCAAAAGAAGCATATCAATCTAATAAAGATTGGCCGAGAAACACAGCAATCTGTACACTATAAACTTCCTTCAAGGGCCTTTCTCAGAGCGCAAATATTCAATTTCACACTTGAATGCTTATTATGTATAAATAACACTAACTTTTCTTCTTGAAACAGTAAATCAATTCTACTTTTTTGTAATAAAGCCTTTATTTTTATTTTTTACATTCTCCCTCTTAAAGTCTCGCCATCATATTAAATTTGAGTGTTGATAGAACATACAAATCTAGACATACCTTGTATGCTTGGGACAATTATTATTATTATTATTATTATTATCATCATCATCATCATCATCTTAAAGTAGATTAAAATATTGGACCCTAAAGCAAAATGGCATCCATAGCTTATATTACAAATGCCGTATTTAAAGATTATACTATTCTCATTGGTAAAAGCACCAGGACATTATACGGGCAAATTCCCATTCACTTGCAACTTTATTTTTGTTTTTAAAACAGAGAACTTTTGCTTGCTGGTGTTCCTCTGTGTGGCAATCGCTAAATAATGCACACATTAAAAACTGGAAACAGATGTAAAGCTATGATTGATGCCACATTTACAGGATCAATAACATTCATTACATGCACCTTTTCAATTACATAGTGGCGTTACTAAGGTCTCAATTATTATTTGGGGTGTTCAAAACATTCCATCTAGAACATATAAAAACAGGAGCACTGATCTCTCTAATGACAGCTAAATAAGTATCCATGGTGTAACAAACTGAGTATTTTTTTTCTTCGTTGCTAAGTTGATTTTCTTGAAATAAACATTTTTTAATCATCACTGATGGGTAACCTATACAGTTTTCACACACAACTGAAACGCTCTCATGCCTACATTATATCCACTCCACTTGAAATGCCCCAAACTATGCACTCAACTAGTGATTAAGACAGAGAATCAGCATTCAGCTACTCGAAATAAGGCAAGAGGTTTGATAAGGCTCTTGTAGACCCATTCAACACGCAGGGAAATCTCTCCATATGTTGTGAAACAAAAATTACTCAGAAAACGTTTGACAAAATAATAATAATCTTTTTGCAAAGTATCCCCAGGGATCTGTCAAGATTCCACAGCAAGTGGATAGATATGTAAATTAATAATTAAAAAAAAACTCATCACTGAATAGTAAACAAGGTGAGGGTTGGGGAGAAATCCTTATATACACATCAACCACTCACTTTTTTGAGCTACAACGGCATAAAACATATTTAGAGCCTCCCACCCCGCTTCCCAAAGCCACCTGGGACACGTATATATAGACACACGCACACGCGCGTGGATTTTAAGTTCTGAAATACTTGGAACGCGTAAAAGGAGAGAGAACGCGAGCTAATGTATGAAGAAGTGGCGCGTTTTTCATTCTTTCAGCAGAAAAGCTGAGGGAAAGGGACTAAGAGTGGGGAGAGATGTCACCCAGCATTTAAGATCTAAGGTAGCAGGCTCCCCCCCCCCCGAAAACAAAAAGCTTCCATGAACAGAAATGTCCCGTTGGGGAGGTTCAAGGACGGTTCCCAGCCCCGGTTACGGTAACGTCCACCCCACCCGGCCCGGGTCAAGTGAATGCGCTTGGGGATCTCCAAGTGCGCAAAGCACCGCTCGCCTCCACCCAGCGCCCCTTTGCCAAAATCATGAACCGGGGAGGGGATGGAGAGAAGAGGGATGAGGGCACTGCATCGGGGCGGGGGTCCCGTCCACTCACCGCAAACTGCCGCAGAGCGTCTGGCGCTGCCGGGCTCCTGTCCCCGCATCCGCCTGCGCGCCAGGAGAAGAACGAGCGCGCGAGGCCGCCTGCGCTCCGGACAGCCGCTGCCGCTCCGAGCTGGAGAAGTCCGCAGCAGCCGGGAAAGCGCGCACCGTTCGCTCCCCTTCGAGCAACGTGCCCAGCAAACTCCTCACGCCACCGCGCCAGTGAGCATGTGCGCGCGAGGTCTGCACATGCCCACTCAGGAGCAAGGATGCTGCCGCTCTGCCCTTACCTTGCCCTTTACCTAAAGTTCAACGGCTCCTTCGCACACGCGCGCCCAGGAGTCCTCGGTGGGTGAGTGGGTGGGGAGAGGCGGCCGGCGAGGGTGCGCGCGTCCAGAAAAGAGCGAATGAGTGAACGAGGGAGGGAGGGACGGAGAGGGCGGGAGGCGAGGGAAAGAGAGACACACCGGCGAGTTGTTATATTCTAACCAAGGAAGTCTGGGAGGAGGGAGAATAGCGAAACTTTCTTTCTAACTACTCTTGGTAAAGTTGCTTGCAAACAGAACATCTCCCGTTACCTTGCGCCGAATTGTAACCCGAGGAGTGACTGATTTCCAGGAGCCTGCGCTTGGTGATTACATGGCGCAAAAGACAGGCGATCGTCGAAGAATGGGCTAGCGCGCGGATTCGCTAGTTCGACTCACTTGCAGATTTGTTCTACTAGTTTCCCCCTCGCCACGCCACCCGCTTTTTTTATGGTATCGTTCCACGTTAAGTCGTCAGCGCAGGTCGCTTTCTTTAGAGTGAACTCATTTATTTCAGCAGGACTTGCAGTGCGCGCGCAACGCTTGGCATTGTTCCTCGATTCCAACGAGGCTTACTTACTCCCTAGGAACCGTACTTAGGATTGCAAGTTGCAGTCCTGAAGTTTTAAAGTCAAGGTATGTTGCACAGTATACCTTGACAACTCTAATCACATTGTAAACTGTTCGGCTTTCAGTTAAGAGTTTCGTGGGGTTTGCTGCGGAGTAAGTGTGCAGCCTTACTTGGAAATATCTCCCGTTGACTTCAGGACGGCTGCTGAGCCTGAGCAAGGCGTTCTTAGTTTGGGAAGACTGCATCCTTGCCTTATGTGGCCGCGGACACACCATCATCAGCATATTTTCCACCACACCAGGGAGAACCTGAAGTTCTGCAAGAGGTGTCAAATAATAAGTTTAGAGATGGTAGGGTCTGGGACCTTGTGAGCCATCTAAAGCTTAGCTCCCCACTCAGTGCAGAATCTGGATGCTTCCAGGTAAAGGTAAAGGGACCCCTGACTGTTAGGTCCAGTCGCGGACGAGCTGGCATAAAGCTTCCGGGTCATGTGGCCAGCATGACTAAGCCACTTCTGGTGAACCAGAGCAGCAAACGGAAACGCCGTTTACCTTCCCGCTGTAGCGGTACCTATTTATCTACTTGCACTTTGACGTGCTTTCGAACTGCTAGGTTGGCAGGAGCAGGGACCGAACAACGGGAGCTCACCCCCTAGCGGGGATTCAAACCGCCGACTTTCTGATCAGCAAGCCCTAGGCTCAGCAGTTTAGACCACAGCGCCACCCAAGTCCTTCGGATGCTTCAAGAGAAGAGCTTAATTGGCAAACAGGGTCATTCAGACCCATTTGTGACAGGTTTTTGTTTCGCCACTAAAGATTTCCCCTGCAAATAAGAAATCTGGGGGAAACATATAGGTTGGCATTTTGATGCCAATGGTATCCTATGGACAAAATTGCATACATGAGGAGCACTGATACAACAATAAGGGAGAGCCCACCATCTCCCAAGACATTCTGTGTTCCACTGATGAACAGCTCTTAACCAGTAGAAACTTTCTTCTAATGTTCAACCCAAATCTTCTTCCCTGCAGTTTCTGCTCATTAATTCTACCCCCCCGCCCTATAGCAACAGGGAACAGGTCTGCAACGACAAGGGCAGGTGTGATGGGATATATACTGAGAAACAATGGACAACTTGGTTCTGGCTTCATTATATCAGTGTTTACCTCCTAGAGAGGAAGAGAGGGAGATATATTGTTGATTATGAGCTCAGTTGTTCTGACTAAGTAGAGTAAATATGTACATGCAAATACCTGCGCTCAGAATACAGGTGGTTTCTTATGTCATAAGCCCAAATGTGTCCATAATAAAGATACAAGAACACCGAGGGGTGTGTGTAGAGAAATTGTTGGTTTTCCATAGAGCTTTGTCAGGGGTATGTCAACCGCCATTGGTGTGTGTTGCCTTACAGGATAGGCTAAGAGTGGTTTGGGTGTGTTAGGAACATGTTCAGATCTATCCTCAATGCTGATCAGCACGTCTTCCCCCAGTTCTTAAATATGTTAGACTTTATGGGAATTGGTCCAAGGGTGATGACATTTCTCTGTGGTGTGGTATTCTTTATTTCCTTTCTAATTGATGTAAACTTGTCTGAGGAGACATGTTGCCTGGGAAAAATAACTATTTGTTTAGAAGGAAACAACATCCGTATTATCATTCTTCCCCAGATGATATTGCAGACTCCCCCCCCCACCCTGAAACCTCAGGGACCACAGAAAAGCAGATGAATACAACATTTTAATATAATGCAGCCAACTGTAAGGTTTCATTCCAGCCTCTGACAATGCAACCCAAGCCTTATGGTAACTGGGCAGCTGGTTTTGCTAGATCAAGTCCTATCAGAACAAGCTGAATGCCAAATGTGTCCAAAAGGAGACAAAGGCCCCCAGCACCATCATTTAAGAACTGGTTAGCATTTCTTAATGACTTACCTTCCAACACAATCCTACCTGCGTGACCTTTACATCATTTCTCTGAAGATTTGGGGTCTCTTCATGCAATGAGATATGGTGGGTTGTGTGCTCTGTATCCTGGTAACCTGCAGTTTGTAGCACAGGGCCACCACTGATTTCTTTTTTTCTTTTTGGCAGGAGGAGAAAGAGATGAATGGACAGAGCAGGCATGCAATAAAAAAATAAAGGGCTTCTGGGATAAGATTTATAATGAGTTAAAAAAAGTTTTTAAAAACACATTTGTTAAAAAACCAGAAGCTTTTTTACTTGGAATAACAAGACAAGAGTTACCAAAGAAAGATATTACTGTACTTTTTTTCTGTATGCTACAGCAGCAGCTAGGATAGTCTTGGCAAAGAATTGGAAAACTGAAGATCTGCCTACGATTGACGACTGGCAGATGAAGCTGATAGAATTTATGGAACTGTCTGAACAGACTGGGAGAATCCGAGACCGGCAAGAGGAGACAGTGGAAGAAGATTGGAAGAAGTTTAAGATCTATTTGGAGAAAAACTATAAGATCAAAGAAACAAGGGAGGGGGAAGTATAAGAGGCTGAAGAGGCGAGAAGTAAAATAAAGGGGAGAAATGATTGTATGTTAAATAGTTATTATAGATTCCAGATTCTAAGGAGATTTTTTAATTATGTTATGCGTGTATGTAAAAATAGATTTGGAACAGTCATGTAATAAGAGAATTAGAATGAAGATTGGAGGAATGAAGTAGAAAGTGCCATATTAGTTATAAATAGAAACGTGGAAGGGGGGGATGGAGGAAGTCAACAGAGTAAAGGAATTATAGGGGAGCAAAATCTGGTTAAGGGGTATTATATTGTTAAGGTAGAAGAATATGGTTCTCCAAAAAGCGAGTTTGGATGTATTTTGTTTTTATTTTTATTTTAAAAAAATTCAATTGTTCTTTTTTGTATTTTCTTTTTTTTGTTCTTTGTCTTTTTTCTTTGTAATGTTTAGAAAATTAATAAAAATATTTTAAAACAAAACAAAAAAAAAACTGGATCCCTCTGTGTGCGTGTGTGATTTCTTATCTGCCCTTTACCATAGGGTCCCAGAGGTACCTCGGTTTAAGTACACAATTGGTTCCGGAAGTCTGTACTTAACCTGAAGCGTATTTAACCTGAAGCAAACTTTCCCATTGAAAGTAATGGAAAGTGGATTAATCCGTTCCAGACGGGTCCGCGGAGTGCTTAAACTGAAAGTACTCAAACCGAAATGTACTTAAACCGAGGTATGGCTGTACTACTATTAACCATACTACCAATATAACAAAACCATCTCAATTCTGTGATAGTAAGTTGTTCTGAACTGTTTAGAATATTGTGTTTAGATTGTTGTAACAAGCCCTGCATCACTGAGGTGAAGGGTGAGTAACAACAACAACAACAGCTTATACAATTATGCAAACAAGTAAAAACAAGCAATTATTAAAAAGTAGCAAGTATAGTTTAAAAGCTATTAACGTATTAAGCTTTTTTGGCTTTTAGATCTGTAGCAGACAATGGCCTGTCTTGCACATAATGTTATGCCAAACTATAGATTACTGTGAAGGAGCAAGGCTTCATGGAGGGAAATACCAGCTGTTTTGCTCCTTCTTGACTCCTGGTATGCTACCAGGACATCTGGTAAGCCAGGACATGGCTAAGCCATGGTTTGGCTTAGCATTACGTCTGAAACCAGGGTTGTAGTTTATTTTGCTCTAAACAAACCATCAGTGGTGTCCAAACTTTTTCCAAAGAGGGCCAGATTTGATGAAGTGAAGGGCCATGAGGGCCGGCCAAAGTTGTTAACCTTTTTTTAGGATTGAAGTTGTTTGTTGAGCTTTTCTTTAGGATTTTACCCCCAACGTTTTTGAGCTTTTTTTTAAGGATTGAAGTTGTTGAGGGTTTTGTTTTTTAGGATTTTAGGAAATAAAGTGCCACAGGGGCAGGATGATGCCTGGTGTATAACGAAGGTTGCTCTTAGCTTGCTGCTCATTGTTTCTTAGGAGGAAGTAAATCTCAAGCCTGGGTTCAGATGTAACACTAAGCCAAACCATGGCTTAGCTCTTGGTAGCCCAGCAGCAGTGGGCTCTCAAAATGATTCTTAGGATAAGAGTAGAGTTGCCACAAGTACACCTCTCTTTTCATCTGCAGTTGCTACCATCTACTGTACAATGGGCTTTTAGGAAAAGGCTGCTACCATGATGGGCCTTGGACATAGAAGAACTCTGTTGAACCAGAGGGCTAGCTGCTCACTTGGTAGAATAGAATAGCATGACTCTAGTCCACAATGACATTAGGCCACAAGGAAACACCAGAAGGACCCAAAGATTCATGAGGCAAATATATGCAGGCCATATATATTGGGGGAGGGAACCCAGGGTCATTAATTTATATGACAATGGGGGGGGGAGGTTTCTAATGCCAAATATGGAGATCTATTAGTTTCTGCAAGTAAAAGCCAACCCCCCCACCCCATTCCCCCTTTTTCCTGTGCCCTCCCCCTCTTTTTAGAATCATAGCACTAATCCACTCACTCTCAGGTCGACTTGCAGCTGGATCTCAGCCATCTGCTTCTATTTTCTCAACACTTGGCTGCTTGAGGGTTTCAGAAGGCTCAACTGTAATTCCAGGCTATAGGCAATGTTATAATTGCTTGTATTTTAAATGAATTAACGCATGCAAATTAGCAGTGGCCAAAGGAGACATTGCAGTTGCAACCCAATCCAACTCCTCATTCATTATTTCGGCAAGGTTAGCTTACTCATGGGGGCTGTTCAGCTTTAATTCTGGACCATGGGAAATTGTAGATTTGCATACATTTAAATTAATTGCCATATGCAAATGAGCAGCTGCCTCGTGAGATGCCATAACTTAATCCAATATCACAACTATAATTGAGGCTTCATCCATAGAGGATGCTTTGAGATCCTTTGGAGTAGCCTTCTCCAACCTCCAGATGTCATTGGACTCCTTCAGCTTCAGCCAGGATAGCCAATCATTACCGTAGTGATGGAAGTTGTAGCCCAAAACATTTGAACATTTTATCTGATGGTCTTTAATTTATTTTCTGTGTTTCAGGAAACTTACTTTATTTTCAGTCCTTTCCCTATTATTTTTGTGGTTGTGAGCTGCCTTCAATTCCTTCTGCGACCAGCCTTACTGCTACTTGCCGTCACAGGAACTAGATCCTTTTACACCTGACTTCAGTTGGTTCCTCTGGCTGAAGTTTGTGGTACCCAAATCAGTGCTTTGGCTTCTCCTGTCCAGAGGCGACTTTAGGATAGTGTGACTGGTTTGTCCGCACTGGGGCCACACTACAGGGGACGCCACAAAAATGCTCTAGAACTGGGTGCAAGAAGAAGAGTTTGGATTTGACATCCCGCTTTATCACTACCCAAAGGAGTCTCAAAGCAGCTAACATTCTCCTTTCCCTTCCTCTGCCACAACAAACACTCTGTGAGGTGAGTGGGGCTGAGAGACTTCAAAGAAGTGTGACTAGCCCAAGGTCACCCAGCAGCTGCATGTGGAGGAGCGGAGACGTGAACCCGGTTCCCCAGATTACGAGTCTACCGCTCTTAACCACTACACCACACTGGTGTAGGGATGGCAGGGATGGTAGCAAATTCTAGTGTAGCACAGGACACTGCTGAAATTTGAGAGCCCAAAGTCCACCACTGCCTTGCCCTTATGGAAAGGGAAGATAAATATTGAGGGAATGTAGGAAGCTGGGACACACCATCAGCTTTGAGGATGGTGGTGGAATTCCTTACCCAACCAACAGGTCACAGCTAAGGCATCGGATTAAAATAATCATCGTGCCCTAATCCTTTGTAGCAGTTATGTCTTCATCAGGTTGACTCGGCGATTCCCCCTTTCCCCTTCAGTAACATATTTGAAGTGGGAGGCCTCAGCAAGTATGTTTTGAGGATTTAAAAACAGGTTTATACGCCAGTCATTAACCACTTTGACAAAAGGCTGCTAAAGTGCACTGAGAGGTAACTAATCCATGCTCAGGGATCCCAAATACACGGCTGGGGAGGGAGTGACAGCTTCCTGCTTCAACAGCCTGCGGCTACTTTTACCTTCATCTTTTGTGCAGCCCTGGGGGCGGGGGGCAGGGGACAGTGGACAGAAATGTGGGGTTCTCCCCACAGCGTTGTATGTATCAGTTGTTTCAAACAGGCACACCAGAGCCTCCCCAAGAGACATCAAGGGAGTGTTCTTGTTTTCCTTGAATGCTTCCCCATCATGTGAACGGAGACAGAAGTTTGAAAACAAGGTGACAAAGCACCAGCCTTAAATCTGCATTCCTCAGGCACTCAGTCCTGCTACGCTCATTTCCGTAGGCCCTACTGCCTCTCATTAAACATCAGGTGCAAGTTGTGTGCATGAGGTGTACATGTGTGAAAGCATTCAAAACAGTCATATAGATCTCTCTCACAATATCCTGGATGGGTCATATATCCGCCACGCTGGCGCTTTATTTACTCCTGGGGGGGGGGGAGAAGGAAGGAAGACCTTGGTGCTGTTGCTCCTGAAAGAACATGCTGTCTAAAGGAGATTCTAGATGCCAGGGAGATAAATGAATATGGCGAAGTACCACGCGGGAAAATGATTAGGTGCAAGCATTCCGTACGGTTAGTGCATCCTGTAGTGACTTCTACCATTCATCACACATTTTTGCTGGTGTTATTTGTAGTGCAAATTAAGTAACAACCAAACGATGCAACATGGACAGCCATACGCATGTCTGGATTGTGTCTGTGTGTCTGATGGTTTTTTTCTAACAGATATGCAAAACGTTTGGGAAGATCTTTTGTGGATATCTTATGATGTGTGTGGCGTCCAGTTTAAAAGAAATTCTTCTAGAATTTGAAGCTCACTCGGTGCTTGAATTACACGGGGGCAGGGCGACTTCCTTACTGCTGTGCAGATCCTTTCCGTGCTACTTTTAGAAGGCTTGCGGGCATAGTTTAGCTAAAATTGGAGGCATCGGGGGATAAGGATGGTAGATTAAATTAAGTCCCCTGCTTTCTCCCACTGCCATAATTTGAGCACTCTGCTGGGTTAAAAAAAACAAACAGCAAAGAAAGATAGCCTTAGCTCAGTGGGTGAGCATCTGCCTTGCATGCAGAAGAACATACCAGGTTCAATCCCTGGAATTTCCATGGATGGAAAGTCTGTTGCCTGGAACCCTGTTCAGCCACTGTCAGTCAACAGAGACAATACTGTGCTATATGGACCAATGGGTCTGATTCAACTTCCTATGTTCCTAGAACAGCATCACATATGTTTGTTCAGTTTTCTTGTTCTCAAGAAATCCCTCCACATGTACAGTGGTACCTTGGTTTATGAACACAACTGGTTCCGGAAGTCTGTTCATAAACTGAAGTGTTCATAAACTGAAGCGAACTTTCCCATTGAAAGTAATGGAAAGTGGATTAATCTGTTCCAGATGGTCCGTGGAGTACTTAAACTGAAGCATTCATAAACTGAAGCGAATTTTCCCATTGAAAGTAATGGAAAGTGGATTAATCTGTTCCAGATGGGTCTGCGGCATTCGTAAACCAAAAATTCGTAAACCGAGGTGTTCATAAACCGAGGTTCCACTGTACTGTATAACAAACACAAGGAGGAAGTAGTGGGATGGCCCCTGCTCTTTCCAATCCTCAAGGTCCATATTCCTCATGGACCCAACATCTACACATTGAGTGGGCCATCAGAGTGGGCCAGTAAGTGTGGACTTGCTGTCTCCTTCCCACGATGGTTTTGTGCAACAGAGTGGGCTGTTGTAAACAACCCTCTGTTTGAGATTGTGCGTTGGTTTTAGCAGTTTTCATCCTACCCTTTGAATACTTCTTCTCTTGGATTAGCTGACAAATCCAGAGCATCTCCTCCACCCCTTTTGTTTTCACAACAATGAGGTCAGCTAGGCTGAGTGTGTGTGTGACTGGCCCAATGTCATCCGGTGAACTTCATAGCTGAATGGAGGTTTGAAGCCCATTCACACCGGTTGGAGTCCAGATCTCTAACCATTACGCCCCACTGCCTATCTCCACCAGGGAGAAAAAGGAATACATTTCTTAAGTGCTTGTGCCCTCCGTGTGCAGACTGTCTGAGAGGCCAAAGGGAAAGAAGAAGAGGATCTCTACCAAGTAGAGACGCCCATCAAAGAGAATATTATGGGGTGTCAAAACAACCCCTTGTCTTCTTCCAAAACTGGCCACTCATTTCTGTTGGAAGTCCAAAGCTACAATATATGTGCCATGTGTGTGGCACTCTTTCAGCTGGCCTGTTGTTCTCAGGTGTTGTGAAGGATGCCATTGTGTTGCCAGGGTAGAAGTAAGAGTAATGGCCAATCTGGCTGACTTCTCTATGTGGAATGTGTGGAGGGAGGTACCATCTTGTATTTCACCCCAGGCAGCAGAATGTCTTGGGCTGATCCAGGTTGAAATCCTCTGTTCACTCCCAAAGCAACCATGTCAGGGAGGGAGCCCTACCATAAATATCACAGGGTCCTTGCATAACTCTTTCCCACTACACATAAATACACAAACACACACATGATCTGGTTATACACAAATACACACACACACAAATGATCTGGTTATAAGAACAAAACACTACACACAAACTGCAAACTGCTTCCTCAATGCAGAGGAAGAGAGACTAAATATTTTGTTGCTTTGCTTTTTTTACTGTCGTCAAATTCAGAACATTTGTAACTCATAAACAAAATGCATGTTAGCCATTAAAGCTCAAAATTAGGCAGGCAGTAAAAAGTAATCCGAGAGGAGAACTGTAGCTACTGATACTATTGATGCTGTTCTTAAAACATATGGCTTCCAATCATTAACACAACACACAAAAAATAAAAGGTTTTTTTTAAAAATCCCTGCATCCGATGGATGTTTGAGCTTTTCATCACTAAATGATCAAATATGCTCTCTCTCTCTCTCTCTGGATACTTTCACACGGCCCAAATTGCCCCTGGACCAGCTTAAAATGAAACCAGCCCAGGGCCAATTTCATGGTATACATGTTCTGTAAATATGTGGCATAATGGCTATCAGGTAGTGGTCAGATGTGGTGAAAGTGCCGCAGGAATACAGAGGAATAATACACATGACCATCTGATAATTTAGTCAAGGGTTTAGACAGAATACACACAGCAAACAAGTGTGTGCATTTATCCTCCCCCCCCACATCCCACTGCTTCCACACAGAGTTGGGGTAGTGATGCATTTTTCTAGCTCAGTCCTAAACTCATTTATAATCAATACATCTGAGAGAAAACTAGATGTGATGTTCATCATGGGATTACAACTACACAACTTTTCAAAGACACTTGAAGGCAGCTCTGTATCGGGAAGTTTTTAAAAAAATGTTTGACGTGTTTTAATTATGTTGTAAGCTGCCCAGAGTGGCTAGGGCAACCTAGGTGGAATCTACACACATATTAGAACATGTTGTGAAAAGGCTTTTTAAAAAAGCTTTGAAAAATATATATCAAATCCTAGTCAGATGGGTGGCAGGGTGGGGGAGAATTATTATTATTATTATTATTATTATTATTATTATTATTATTATTATTATCCTGACTAAATAGCAGCCTTGAATGTATCTGGATCAATGCTATGGGGAGAAGGGCTTAAACAATTTCCTCCACTATACTCCTATTCCGGATCCCACTCTCCCAAAACTCTTCTCTTTGTATGTTTACATTGGGAGGGAAACTCGTAGTGATGCCAATGGCTACTTTCCTTCTGGGAAATAGCAACTGTGGTGGTGATGGCCTGATCTAGATTTCTGAAGGGCCGCAGCTCAGTGGTAGAGCTTCTGTCTTGCATGAGGAAGGCCCCAAATTCTATCCCTGGAATTTCCAGGTAAAGGCGAGATCACAACATTGGAGACCCACTGCCCGTCAGGGTATTGAGCTAAATGGACGCATGGTCTGACTCAATGTAAGGCAGACTCCTCTGTCCCTCTGTTTGATGGGCTGTTTGGTTCAAATCTGAATACTTCTCGCCTATAATATTGACTCTCAAGTTTCACTACAGTACTAGACTCAGACTACTGTCTGTGAAACAGAATTCTTAATAACCTTCCTATCAGATTTCTTTTCTATGAGGAGGGGCTAAGCTTGTGGATTGCCCCGAGGCAATACCTGACCACCAGCATCTCGGATCTGACAAAGGAGTGTTGACAGTCAGTCCTGTTCCAATGATGTGCTTCCATAGAAGCGAAGGAGGCTTAGTGCTTAGAGTAGGTGAGTTGCCCTGCTGCAGAGGGTTGGGCCAGGCTATCTGGGAGAAGAGGAGTATGGATTGCAGTTGGAGTCAGAGACTCAAAGAGTTCCAGAGACAGAGGGGGATGGGGAAACTGCATTGGGCCGCCTCTTTCTAGACATCTGATGTGGGTGCAATAGACTTTGGCTATCTGTTGGTGCGTTTGAGCTGTGCCCCCACCTATGTCCAACCTGTGCATTAGTAAATAAACAAAAATGCTACAAAAGGCCATATATTTCCAGGAACCCAATCGTGGGTAAGAGCTGGAGCTTCTTACTACTCAGAAAAGTGGGACAAGGGCCACAGTCTTGTGAGGAAAATTCATTTCCTATGCTGAGTTGTTGTTTTTTTGTAACAGGATAGGTTACATTTCTATTCAAATCATGTTCTGAAAAATTTACAAAACCCCAAGCACTGCTTCTCAGAAAACATAACGGAGAATTTTAAAGCAATTGCTCCAATTATTTTATGCAGCAATCGTTTCATTCGGTTAATTTTATGGCTGCCTCCCCTGCCCCCTCCCCTGTTGTCTACTTGCAGTGGACCATAATGTAAATATAATACAGGTCACAACTACTGAGTACATTACAAGTAGCAGGTTACACTTCAAAACCTTTGGTTCATGGAGCTCAAGACTATTCATCATTTTTATTATTCTAAAGGACTGGAAAGTCTTTAGAAACTTTGCCTAGGAAGCAATATAGATTCTGAACAGCTGGACATGGTTCCTGCTCGTATTACCACAGCTTAAATAAGGAGCACTCTTTTCTAGCACATAGTCTGGGCACATTGGAAATATTTTTAATGGGAATCTGTTTCTCACAAAACTCTTAAAAAAAACAACAACCAAAGGCAAACTTCTTGGTCACTCTAATTCAAATAATACTCAATAGGGTGCTTGCTTAGTTTCCTGCTTTACAATGTGGTTATCGATAGGGACCTGGGAATGTGAATTTGGATGTTTGCTGCACTGAAGTGGTTTTGTGATGGTTCCTGCATGTGTCCAGCTTGCCCCTGAAGCCATGGGATGAACATACCACAGCAAATGAGTTGAGCAGTAAGCTGGTAATTGTGAACTGAGTCGTGCATTTAAGAACATAAGGATATAAGGATGTATCACAGTGTAAGTTCATGAACTATAAATGTTTGTAACCAGAAAACTAGTGATTGATATACACTCCTTTGGCAGCTTTGAAAAGGCATGGCCAATTTTCTGGAAAACGGCAATGCTGTGAGTGAATTCTATAGCCTCAGCATGCAAGCAGCAATGAGGGGGTTATAATAGCTTAGGCATGAAAGGTTTAATCAACAGGATAGATTGAGAGAGGATATAGCTGCAGATAAAATGCAAAACCTAACACTATATGGTCAAAATTGGGAGTGAAGGGAGAGGGAAGCCCTGTGCCACAAAACATATTTTTAACATGATATACACACAGCATGAATTATGGTGCTGGAGGAGACTCTTGAGAGTCCCATGGACTGCAAGAAGATCAAACCTATCCATTCTTAAGGAAATCAGCCCTGAGTGCTCGCTGGAAGGACAGATCGTGAAGCTGAGGCTCCAATACTTTGGCCACCTCATGAGAAGAGAAGAATCCTTGGGAAAGACCCTGATGTTGGGCAAGATTGAGGGCACAAGGAGAAGGGGACGACAGAGGACAAGATGGTTGGACAGTGTTCTCGAAGCTACGAACATGAGTTTGACCAAACTGCGGGAGGCAGTGGAAGACAGGAGTGCCTGGCGTGCTCTGGTCCATGGGGTCACGAACAGTCGGAAATGACTAAACGACTAAACAACAACAACACACAGCAATTTACACTGCAACCCATACCATGTCTAATCAGAAGTAAGAGCAAGAGCCGTTTGACTGCAGAATAGACACCCACAAGAGGTGGTGGACTCTCCTTCCTTAGAAGTTTTTAAGCAGGGGTTGGACGGCCATCTGTCATGTATGATCTAGTCGAGATGCCTTCATTGCAGGGGGTTGGACTAGATGACCCGTGGGGTTCCTTCTGTGAGAGTGAGTGATAAAACAGGATGTGTCTCGAACTCAGTAGAATAGGACAGGATGCCTGTCAGCTAAGTTAGGATAGGACAGGATGCTAGGACAGGATGCCTGTCAGCTAAGTTAGAATAGGGGGTGCTATGTCAGCTAAGTTAGGGTAGAGATAAGGAAGCATAGCTCCTACTTCCTAATAAGGTTAAACTTTAAAATAGCGAGCGTAGATTGGTTAATGTATAGAAATGTGTCTTACTCAGGTAGATTGTAAGCCAAGCCTCTAAAGGAGGGGCGGCAGCAGTAGGGATGGATATAAAACTTATGTCTGTACATTGCTCTTGGCTCTTCGCCACTCAGGTCGTGGAGCCCGCCTTTGCAAACGCGTTACAATAAAGAGGAAGTGGTAAGCCTTACTTCGGTGTCTCCTTGTCTGATTGCAAGTCCACGTAAGGGACTTCTCACAATTTTGGCGCCCAACGTGGGGCCCTCGACGGTCTGCGCGGCGGGGAATCTCGGAAGAGGGTCGGCCGGCACTCCGTTCTTTTCGGAGAGACCCACTGTCCGGACCCCGTGGTGACAGATCCCGAGGGCTGAACGACGGAGAACCGATTTAAGTGTGTCTAAGGGAAATAAGAGAAAGGAAGCGGTCAGGGACCGTTGCAGTCAGGGACTGCTTTGCCCTGCAGGGACGCCTGCCAGTTCACCAGTCACCGAGAAGGAGGCACTGGACTGAAAGGGGTGAGTATTGTGTGATTTCCTGAGAAGGGAAAGATAAGGGAGAAGGGTGTATTGCATTTGGAGTACATGTGTTTTTGTAGTTAAGGAAATAAGGTGTTGGCCTGTTTTCGCGGATGAGCGGAGTGACAAGGAATGGAGCCGGCTGAAGGAAAGAGACTGTCTCAACCCCGCAGGACGGGTGAGTAAGGGACCCCGCAGCAGAGGTAGGGGCAAGAGGCCTGATCAGCCTCGTGGAAGTGGTCTAGTAGGCACGCAGTAGAGGTAAGATGTGACCGAACCATCCTTCCATAGGGTAAAGGTAAAACGCGTAAGGTAAAAATAAAATAAAATAAAAATGGGAAGGTAAAAGGGAACCAGGTTAGGTTGGGAGGCTGTTTGTGTGAGGCGCCTATATGCATGGAGTGTGAAAGAGTGGGGGACCGTAGAGGAAACCCAAAACTGAGTGTGGGTCTCTGCCTTGGCAGAGACCGGACTGGGCAGTAGTGCGTTTCCTGCGCGTGGGCGACCACCCAGGCCACGAAACCCAGGTGCGAGTGTGTGAGTGCAGTGAATACTTAAAATGAAGAAAATATATATATATGGTTATATGTTACATGTTGTCTGTTATGTGTGTTTGTTAAGTATATGTGAGTCTGTTCTTTGTGTCTCTGTCAAAAGGCCAGACAGAAACCCATAAATAATTAGAGAAAAATCCGGCCTGAGAGTCTGTATGTTAGAGATCTCTGTTTTTCTTGAAGTAAATAAGAGCTGTACTCAAGACTGAAAATGTTCAAGGGATTTGTTTAAATTTGGCATATCCATAAATATTCATAAATAGTTATAATTGCAAGCTTGCTCTAAAAAATTTTAGTTTAAAGAAGCCATGTTGGACCTGATCAATCTTAAACATGGAAATGTAAGAATGAGGTGTGCAAATGTTTTGTCAAAAGAAGGGCTCCAAAATAGAGTTTTCCTCTAAGTGGTAGAAAGGAAAGGAAAGAATTCCTGTACGTGTTAAATTGTGTTCTGAGAGGGGGATTGCCCCCCTTGCAATTAAAGAGGAAATAAATTTGGAGCTTATGGGGAATGTTTAGTTGGAATTGAGTTTATGAGAGAGCTAATTTACTGTCATGTTCTATTCTACTTTGAAATGTGCTGTGAATTTAGCCTAATGTTTTTAATACGGCGTGCCTTCTAGGAAAATATTATTAAAGGTAGAGGCTCCATAGCCAGCAATTGTCTACCTGAGTTCAGTTTTAGCTTTGGTTCAGTTGGGCAGAAGGGCTCCTACAGTTTCTGTGAGAGCAGCCAGGATTTACTAATAAGTAAACTTACTCCCAAGTAAGCTTCCTTTCATGGGAAAGCTGAAAGGGAGGGGGGAAAGTATTGCTAGGAACTCCATTTGGTGTGAAAAGTACTCACCCCTTCTCAGTTTCTGTATGTGCTTATTTAACCCTTAGTTACTCCTATCCTTTGCGTTAGGCGTACCATGCAAATGAGGATGATTCTTCTCTAGAAAATTCACCCAACTTGGGTATCTTATGTGTTATAAGCATTCCTTAGACTTTTTAGTTTAAGGAAGTAACTTCTGTCTTGAACTGTTTATCTTAAGGGTTGTTAAAGGCTTCTATATAAATATTGGTATTTTTATCTTCCCCTTCTTTTTTTTCCTAGTACACTTGTGTGCTTGCATGATAGGGCATAGCCTGGGATTCCTTTCCCAGTTTTATGTCTGTATTTAAATGTATGTGTCTCTCTGGTAGCACAAATCTTGCTGTGAACCCTGTATTTTAGAGCAGTGGTTCCCAATTAGCTAATTACTGAGGACCCCCTACTTTTGAAATTTTTGATAACTCTATGGTAGTTACCTCTGCAAAGCAAGTTTTTGAACAAAATGTGGGGTAGCTCCTAATAAGCAATGGATTTTAGGGATACTAAAAAAAAAAAAAAACAGACTAGGGCTGGGTGATAGCTGGTTTTCAACATCATGGTATATCAGCAGCTTAGCATCATGATATCCTGATAAACCATGATGTGTGCTCCCCCCAAATATGGACCAGGCGGTGGTAGAGGGTGGGGGGAAGTCTAACAGAGACCTCACCCCCCCCCTCTGGCTCATGCTGGAGGCAAGGTGGGGGTTAAACTTCCCACTTGAGGGGAATGCAACTGCATGCCTCTCAATGGAGAACTGGGACAGAGCTTGCATTTCCCCAGCTGAGCAGCCGCAATCCCACACCGGCTTGCGTGCAGAGGGACTCGGGAGGCAGCAGTTTCACCCATGATACACCGCTGAGTGAAGCCGTAGTTGCAGTCTGTCCCTCATGCTGGTCCTGGGCAATGTATCAGCCAGGCCTAGTGGGGTTGAGGGAAGGAGCAGCCACAGAGGTCGGATGAGGGGGGGAGGAAAGCAGAGTCACTTCCACCGCATGGTTTGAGTGGAAGGGGATGAGGGGGTACCGGTACTTCAAGCCACCATCAGCAGGGCAGCGAGCGGTGGCAGCCAGTGAAGATGCATGCCCACTGTGGCTGCTGCTGCTTTCTTGCTGATTAAGAAAGGCTGCTTTGCCTCAGTGAGAAGGGAAGGTAGTGCCATGGTGCCTTGAAGTGAGGATGATCTGTCAGTGTGAGGGGAAGGCAGGGTTTCGCAATTGGCTGCCCTGTTTTCCCTCAGCCTGAGGAGTGAAACATTGCTATGTATTGGCAGCTTTAAAAAAAAAATATTGTTTTTTTTAATGCGATAGATTTCAAAACTGATTCTGGCCAATCTATTGAAAAACCACACAGCGATATAACAGACCATAAAATTTGTACTATTACCATGCAAAAATGACAAAAAATTAGTTGGGGGGAGCCAAGGGATGGGGCCGTGTACCACCTGGGTGTACTCCGTGGACCCCCAGGGGTCCCCGGACCCCTGATTGGGAACCATTGTTTTAGAGGGTCAGATTGGATGACCTTAGGTCCCTTCCAATTCTGTTAGTTTATGGCTAGGTGGAAGGCAACGTGTCTGCAAGCCTACAAATCTCTTGCTGAGTAGGGGAGTTAAATGGTGGATTGTATGTTGGATGTGCAGTGAAGGTGCTAGGTAGGTAGAAGGAGAAAGAGAGAATGTGTCTGCAAGCAAGGAAAAGTGAGTTTAAATTCTGGTGGTGTAGTATAATGGGCTGAATCTGGTCAAGCATTGGTTTTCAGAGTTTGGAATGGAATTTAAGAAATGGTGTTTAGAAAGAAGTGGAGTTGGTATATCATGCATTGAGATGAGTATCCAAAGAGTTTTCACCATGTTGTCAGCAATTTTTGTGAGCTGCAAAGTTTAGGCACACACGAATTCATAATTAGGCTTTGGCATAAGGGAGGCAGAGAATTTAGTCTGCCCATGGCTGTAATTATTAAATATATGAATTCTGGTCATTTCACTTGTACATAAGGGAGTGAATGATTTTCTGTTAATGACCAGAAATAGAGCACACAAATAATAATAATCCACATTTGTGTAATTTTGGAATAGAAATCTGTACCCCAAAACTTGTAGAAAAAGGAGGCAAAATAAATCCCAATTTCCTTTGCCTGGTGTATATGTCTGTTTGGTGCAAGAAACAAGAAATAGTGTAGCAAATTATATTAGGACTCCAAACTAGGAAAATGGATTTAAACTGGCTTTGGAAATTTTTTGCTAGGTTTTTGTTTTTTTGTTTGAAATCTAACCCTATTTTTAAAATCTATTCCTCACCTTTCCCTTCCTTTATTCAAATAATGATTTAGCCAAGAGCATTTTAAATGGTACAATAGATTTGCTGAAATATGAACTCTGTACATGCACAGAGGCTATGTCAGCTTGAAGAGAAAGAGAAAGGAGCAAAATGAAGTTTTAGGACTATAGACTTGACATGGGTCAGCAGTGTGGTGCAGCAGCTAAAAAGGGGCGGGCGGCTGTTAGCGGTGTGGCCATTCCAAAGGATACAAGTAGATTTTACTGAGTTGCCAGAAAGAGGAGGGCAAAAGTATTTGTTGGTGTTTAAGGATCATCTCACAGGATGGGTTGAGGCCTTTCCCAGCCGCAGGGCCACGGCTCAAGTGGTTGGAAAAGCCATTCTGGAGCACATTCTTCCTCGCTATGGGATAACGGAAGCAATAGACTCAGATAGGGGGACCCATTTCACCCAATTGGCAATGCAAGAGGTGATGAGGGCGGTGGGAATCACGTGGAACTTTCACACCCCCTGGCATCCTGAGAGTAGTGGGAAAGTGGAACGGGCAAATGGAGAAATCAAGAAACACTTGACCAAGCTGTATCTAGAGAATGGGTTGCCCTGGACAAAGAATCTCCCCCTGGCCTTATTAAGAATGAGGGTGGCTCCCCGGAAGGACACTGGACTGTCCCCATTTGAAATGATGATGGGCCACCCCTATCTAGCTCCCCTAGGAAACCCTCAGATTGAATTTAGGGATCAGTTCACCCGGAAATATTTGCAGTCACTGTCCCAGTCTCTGTTATCCTTTCACAGGCAAGGCGTACTAGCACAGAGACCCCCACTCTTGGAGCAACAGCACAGCTTCCAACCTGGAGACCTGGTCCTGATAAAAGCGTGGCGGTCGGAGAAACTCACCCCGAGTTGGGAGGGCCCATACCAAGTCCTACTCACCACTGAGTCAGCAGTACGGACCAGAGAGCATGGATGGACCCACTACCACCGGGTGAAGAAAGCCCCGCCGGAGAGTTGGACGGCAACGGCCAGTCCAGATAACCCGCTAAGAGTGACTCTTACAAAATCAGGAACCAGGATCCAGCAGGACACACTGAGACTGTAAAGCAAATGTGTTTGTTCTGTACTTGTGTGTGCTTTTTCGAATGCTGTTGCTGTGCACATTGTGAGGGGTGTGTGTTGTGTGTGCATTGTACAGAAAAGTGTAACATTGTTTTCATAGAAGACATCATCCTTCAACATTGTAAGATAGCATTAGGAGGAAAGGTCCAGTGTGAGCTGGCAGAGAGTCCAACAGTGCGGCAGGCATTGGAGTATCTGTCCCCCGAAAGGGCCCCATTCTTTCTGAGTAAGAGGGAATAGGATGTGGGAAGAACCCTGGAATCATTGGTATTGGTGGATGGGGGTGGTATGTACGGGATTGTTGACATGGATGATAACTTATTTTTGTTGGCATGAAAGGGATCGAATATGTGGAAGGAGAAGGGGCGTCCTAATACCACCAGGCATGTTGGCTTTGTTCTGTCTGCTCCTTCCGACCATCCCCGCTCAATCAGAACCCCAGTGCACTGAATGCATTCAAGCAACCCGAACAGGCAGTAAGGTCACACAGACCTTGAGGTATTATAATGTAGCCCCAGACTGTATTCAACAGTTGGACCCTTGTGTGCACAATAAGACACAGTATTATAGATGCATAGGTGTAAAGTAAAAGGGAATAAGACAGAGTGTTATGAGCCCCTGGCTGTGGGACCCATAACTTCCAGTATATATATATATATATATATGGATACAAGGGCGGGACCGCCAATAAAGCCAGTGAGAGGAGTAACATGTTCAAAATAGCCCAGAATCGACAAGGATATATAGCGCATAACACAATGAGGGGAGAGGGCAAGGTTGTGGTTTGCTTTGATGCCTGTGCTGCCATAGATAAGGGCCAGGGACCTAACGGGAGAGCTGGAGTTTGGTGTGGGAATCATGGACGGGAACAGTCCTATCTGCAGGAACGGAAATATCTGTTCAAGCACATCCAGGGCAGCAATGTGGGGGTGGTGGTGGTGGCTCCTATCATTATTGGTATACGGAGGGAGTCCACACACAGCCCACCTATAAGGGACCTGAGGGGATAAATTTGACTAGAGGAGCAGCATCCACCGATTGTTCGACGGGGAAGTGCAACCCTTTAATCCTTTTCTGCTTTTGTATGCCCTGCTTGCTACAATGCTTACAGTCAATGATGGAAAGAATGATGGATAGGACAGTTATCTTAATGTTAACATAATGATGTTAATGCAGGCTTATAAGCCCCTCCCAACAGGTGCGCCAGAAGGAGGTCTAGAGGGAGATGAGGAAAGTGGACTAGGCCACGAACTACTGTGTGAGTTCGAGACGAGATACAAAAAGAGGAGGGATTGTGAGAGTGAGTGATAAAACAGGATGTGTCTCGAACTCAGTAGAATAGGACAGGATGCCTGTCAGCTAAGTTAGGATAGGACAGGATGCTAGGACAGGATGCCTGTCAGCTAAGTTAGAATAGGGGGTGCTATGTCAGCTAAGTTAGGGTAGAGATAAGGAAGCATAGCTCCTACTTCCTAATAAGGTTAAACTTTAAAATAGCGAGCGTAGATTGGTTAATGTATAGAAATGTGTCTTACTCAGGTAGATTGTAAGCCAAGCCTCTAAAGGAGGGGCGGCAGCAGTAGGGATGGATATAAAACTTATGTCTGTACATTGCTCTTGGCTCTTCGCCACTCAGGTCGTGGAGCCCGCCTTTGCAAACGCGTTACAATAAAGAGGAAGTGGTAAGCCTTACTTCGGTGTCTCCTTGTCTGATTGCAAGTCCACGTAAGGGACTTCTCACAATTTCAACCCTGCACTTCTAGGATTCTACTGTATTTAGGGGGAGGGCTTACTCATTGGCAAGTGGGGTGAAGATTGCAGCCTAAATATATGAGAATCCAAGGCATTTCCACTGACCAAATTTATCCTATTCAATCTGTGAGTTGAGTTCTCAGACATGGTCTCCTGAGGATCACTTTTATTTCTTGCTCTGAGTCTGAAGGAAGCGTCTTTTGGATACTGAATGAGTGTGAGTGCGCCTCATTTTATTTCTGTATGTTTGTCATTTTCTTAATTTTTAATATGGGTTAGGGGCCTCAGAAGCTGGAAGCGGCCTGGGCCTCTCTGGACCTGGGAGAGGCCCTGCAGAGCAGAAACTGTTTTCTGGGGTTATAGTGGTTTTGGTTTTTGGAAGACGAAGGTGTTTGTCCGTGTTATGGAAAAACAATTCTTTTGTAAAGTGCCGGTTCTGAAAGTCAGCTCCGGTCTTGATTGTTTTCCATCGAGGCATGCAAGCTTCCCCACTTGCTTTCCCCCCTCTTTGCTCTCAAGATGAACTTTACTCAAATCACCGTATCTTTCCCCTCTTGTTTTCAAAAAAAGCCTCCCCACACCGCCCACCCAGCAAAGTGTTGTTTAATTCTCTCACCACCACACCCTCCAGACTCTTCCTCTGAAAGCACTGAAGCATGCGGAATACAGGCAAGTAATTTGTCCCCTCAGGCTGTCTGTGTCTTTATTAAAAATTACAAGGTGGGAATCAGCGGCTAGGCTGAGAGAGAACATATGTTGGAAATGTGAAGTAGGAAGACAATGGGCTGTAGCTAATCTCATTCACTCGCTGTTGATAATGGAGGTGTTCCCCCCCCCCACCTCCCACCCTCTCTGGTAGAATCAGATCCTATCTGCCACGACAAGCAACCTCATTTAAATCAGAGGACAATTTGATGAAGGGGATAAGACTGGATTTTTCTGGTAGGACAAAAGTGCAATAAAGAGTTTGAGCCTGGGAGATTCTGTAGAGAAGGCTCTCCTTGTCACAGACTAGGTTTAGAGGTTCAAATATGTCCCTCCTGGCCTCGCAATGTGACCCTAAGGACTCTTCCCAGTCCACACGCCCTATTTCACGGAAAAGAGGCTCGTCTTTCAGTGCTGAGCTCTCATGGGAGGCAGGTGATTTGTGCGAGAGCTTGGCGCCGAAAAAGGAATATCCAATCAGGAGCTGGAATGGCTTCTGTAATTCCGGGATGTTTCAGTCAAATTGAGAGGGCCGATGGACACTTGAACTGTGGTAATATCTGTTGCTTGCATGGAGGGGTCGGGTTGTAGAACACCCACATAGACACCTCTGACTTTTACTGTAAAAGGGTAAGAGTCACACACATTCCTCAACCCACTTTGGCCTCTGGCCCCCCCACACCATTGGCATGCAGCCTTCAAAAGGTTGTTCATAAAGTGGCCCTCAGTTTGAAAAATATTCCCCCTCCCTGTACTAAATAATGAGCTTTCTCCTTGAACTGGTATTAGAATAGCTTCAAAATGTAGAGTGAAGAAGCTAACAATATCGTAAAAACGTGGTGCATTGGCACTTCAATCCAATTTTAACGACGTAATGCTGGAACGTTAATATATGTAGATCCGATCTTCCAAACAATGCTGTCTTCGTTAAGTGTGAAGTTTTGTCTTTTTAATGATATATATGCTTGAAGACATCTCAGCCCATACCTCCCTCCCTCCCTCCTCTGTTTCCGAGCATCTCACATCACACATAAAATCTCCAACTTGGCTATATAAATTTATCTCTCAAGAAATTCAAAAGGGCAGGGCGCAGTTGAAAAGCTGCCGTTTCTCTCAAAGATGGAAAGAGACTTTTCCAAATGATGAACTCGTGAAAGTATTGTGGAGCAGGCAGTGTAAACTACCTCACTTGATGTCACCTATGGTTTGTTTCCTGTCAGTTGGCCATGCCATCCATTTAAACCACCTTTAAAGGACACGGGGCGGCCCAACGAATCCTGTGAACTGTACCAGTAGTTTACCCCTCACAGAGTTACCATTCTCAGCACCCTTAACAAATGACTGTGCTCAGCCTACAACTGTTTCCCCATAAAACAGAGATGAGGAACCTGCCATCTTCCAGTTCACATCAACTCTGACTATTGGGCAATGCTGCTTGGAGTTGATAAGAGTTGGAGACCAGCAACAGCAAGAGGATCACAGCTCTCATGTCCTTGAAGTAAAGATGCCAATTAGTGTATGCATGTGTGTACACACACACACACACACACACACACACACACACACACACACATGTTTGTATTTGTGGAGAGAGAAATGTATGGCTGTGGATTACTCTGTCAGCAATTTAGAGTATTTTCACTTGGTATGTTAATAATCCAAAAGTATAAAAATTTCCAGAGATTGAGAACAGGCACTATAAATATGCATTATATAATCATCCACTTGTAACTTATCCAACATGGTACCCTTCAGATAAATAACCTCAGAAAAATACTCCATGCATATACAGTGGTACCTCTACTTATGAATTTAATGCGTTCCGAACACACATATTTTGTAAGTTGAATCCCATAGGAATGCATTGGGAGAAAAAATTCATAAGTAGAAGCAACCCTATCTAAAAATTCGTAAGTAGAAAAAATCCTATCTAAACCGCATCCAAGATGGCGGATGGAGCTCCATTCGTAAGTAGAAACATTCGTAAGTAGAGTTATTCGTAAGTAGAGGTACCACTGTAGAAAAATAGCACCTCAGGGATGAAGCTAGTAGGCCAGCCTTCCCCAATGCAGTGCTTTCCATATGTTGTTGGACTGAAACTTCCATCAGTCCCTAGTCAGCATGGCTAAATGTCAAGGAGGTGGGAGTTGTGCCAGGTTAGGGAAACCTATCCTAGATTAAAAGTTTCTCACTGACATGCTGCTTTCTGCATTTAGGGATATATATTTTTAAGATGAAAGACTCAAATCTCTGATTCCTTCACCTGCAACCTGAAGTGGTACAATCAGGAAATGTCCTTCTGAGTGATTCTGCTAATTGAATAAACCAGCCCTGAGTCTCTGAAATGAAATTAAACATGAATGTGTTGTTTAATAAAATGTTTGGCATGTCAAAGGTCATTTGGGACCAAGAAGGGAATTACAGCTGCTTTTCTGCTTTTGCAGCCAAATTCCTGTCACAGACTCAGAAGGCGAAGGAAGAGCCTTTTGTAATGTGAAATCCAGTGTGGTCACTCTGGTGGCAGCCATGTGTGCAGATATATATAAAAAAGTCACAGGGTAAGTGATTATTAGTAGCTTACTGAAAGTTTTAAAACTTAGTCTCAGAAAAGAATATGGAGGATGTGCCTTTGGGGGTGAAGTTAACCCATCAGAGGGTTACAGTGCCTGCTGTGGCTGTAGAGACCAATATGGGAGAGACATGTTTTGTTGCAGCCGGGCTGGTGAAGGCAGTGGCATAGGAAGGGGGGCGGGGTGGGGGCGGGCCGCCCCAGGTGTCATTACTGAGGAAGGTGACAAAATGGAAAAAATATGAGTTTTTAAAATAAATGAAACTTTTTAGCTCAGTCAACAAACGCAACGAAACACGGCTGGCACTGGGCGCCACACCGTGGGGGCCGGCACTTACCACTTACCACGGTGCCTGCAGTGTGCCTGAGCCACGCGTCTCTCCTGGGAGTGACGCGGTGGCTTGGGCACCTGCAGGCTCCGCGCTGCCTGAAATGGCAGCATGGGGCTTGTGTCTGCCCACCGCTCTGGGAGCATTTTTGGCTGAAGAGCAGGGTACAAATGCTTTATGTAATGATAATACATGGGGTAAGGTGATTCTTCAAGTAAACTAGTCTCAAGCTCTCTACATACTAATAGTAAAGTTAAAGGTAAAGGGACCCCTGACCATTAGGTCCAGTCGTGACCGACTCTGGGGTTGCGGCGCTCATCTCGCGTTATTGTCTGAGGGGGCTGGCGTACAGCTTCCAGGTCATGTGGCCAGCATGACAAAGCTGCTTCTGGCAAACCAGAGCAGCACACGGAAACACCGTTTACCTTCCCACTTGGAGTGGTACCTACCAGTATTTTTCTACTTGCACTTTGACGTGCTTTCGAACTGCTAGGTTGGCAGGAGCTGGGAGCGAACAACGGGAGGGATTCAAACCACCGACCTTCTGATCAGCAAGCCCTAGGCTCAGTGGTTTAACCCACAGCGCCACATGCGTCCTAATAGTAGCACCTTGAAATTAGCATCCCAATAGTAGCACCTTGAAATTAGCCTGGCGAAGATCTCTGAGATTATTATGGTGGCTGGCTGAGTCAACCATTATGAGGTAGAATTGACTGACCTTGTAGGATTATATTTGCAGTTTAGGGGTTCTGTTGGTTGCTGTGGGGGGCGCTTTCTCAAATTACATCAGATTTGTTCATTGCGCCCTCTCCTGGAAGACCAAGACGTTGCTTTTTCACCCATGCCTTGAAAAATCTTACAGATTTCTTGCTGCTGCCTCATGGAGTTTGGAAGCTGTTTGAAAGCTATGGAGACTAGTGTCTGTGACACTCCTGAGACCACACTGCACATTTCAATTACAGTGACAGTTAATGCACTGTCACATGTTCTCAGGAAGAAAAGAGAGCCATTTGCTCAGAAAATGGAAGCACTCTCCAGAAGGAAACCTTGCCGAGGATTCTGTGCTGTGCTTCGCCAAATGCTGAAAACGAAGAAAGGAAAGTTGCACTGCAAACAGGAAACAAACACACTTTTAATGTGCAACGAATTGATAGTGCAGAAAGACACTCAGGCAAGGAGTGCTCTGTGTGTTGCTCACATGCCACCCAGCTGTACAGCACAGAAACAAAGAATGCATGGAGTCCTAAAGCGATTTATGCAAGATGTGCCATAAAGTTTTGCACCCCTCCGCAGGCCTTGGAAAGCTCTGCTGGGATATAAAAGTTGTTCTTCAAAGCTTCAAACATTGTTCTTGGTTCACTAAGGCCATCATTCTCTGTATGAAACAGAAGCAGGATTCTCATCTGTATACACAGTTTAATGCCTCTGCCAAACATCTTGACCTTCTCTCCTACTGTGATCCTTTACCTGTTGGTACAAACCACTTGCGCCACACACACACACACACACACACACACACACACACATATATATATATATATATATATATATATATATATATATATATATAAATAAATAAATAAAATCCACACCTCTGGTTATGCTTGAGAAACTGCTGGAAAGAGTTTGATTTGTCTCTGAAAGTGTTCTGGTTTAGTGTTTTAATGGGCAAACTCCTTAAGGCTGTTGTTTTCGGAGATTTTTGCACTATGTGCAGTGCCTGCTCCCCACAGATTCTCACAGGGGATGGAGAATATACTTTTGCCGGTGCTCATTAGCCACACAAATTACTTAATTCTGTCCCAAAACAAACAAACAAACAAACAATACCGTCACACTTACATAACACCTAAATCCTCAGCTGAAAACTCTGACTAAATAGCCAGACAAGTAAATGCATAATAATAATAATAATAATAATAATAATAATAATAATAATTTATTATTTATACCCCACCCATCTGGCTGGGTTTCCCCAGCCACTCTGGGTGGCTTCCAGCAGAAAAATGAAATAAAATAATCTATTAAACATTAAAAGCCTCCCTAAAAATTCCTGTTCTCACTTTCTGTTCCAAAGTAAAATAGAAGGCAGTGGAGAAAAATAGCACAAACCCTGCCTGCTGCTGTTTTGTAACCCTTTCTTGGGAATTAATGCAGAAGTCAACAATCAACATGGAATTAAACCCTGTGCTGTTCATCAGTAAAAGAAAAGCTGGATCTTGTTCTCTGTGTTAATGCATGTGTTCTATTCTACTACGT
This sequence comes from Zootoca vivipara, assembly GCF_965207765.1. Taxonomy (NCBI): domain Eukaryota; kingdom Metazoa; phylum Chordata; class Lepidosauria; order Squamata; family Lacertidae; genus Zootoca; species Zootoca vivipara. The sequence continues at coordinate 75,177,041 of NC_142590.1, read as the reverse complement.
ATGGCAGAATTGCTGTGTGTTTCACTAGTGACGCTGGACTTGTCCGCCAACTCTCTTTGGAGGTACGGATTATTTTGCCACTTTACAATCACTCTTCCCTGATTTTTCCCTCATATGGTTGACAAGTATCCAAGAGAGGGCTGCTTGTCTGGCTCTTCAAGAAGTTCAAGATGAGTGCCCAGTGACTCTCGTCACATCAGAGCTAGCAGCCTCCAACGAGACCCCAGGTTGCCCAGTCTCTTTCTCCCTCTCGCCCCCTTCTCACAACAATAAAACCATATGAGAAAAAGAATGGAAAGAGGACCAGCGAAGGATGTCTGGACAAGGTGAAGGCAAACCCAGCCACCGTCCAGCCACCCATCTGTTAATGTCTTTCAGAAAACTGCTAAGTCCTAAGAAATCATATGCATAACTCTGCGGAGCTGAAACAGAAAGGCAGGAAATTATGGCCGAGCATGTGTTTTTCTAAGGGAGTTTGTGCTTGATGCCGGACAAGTCCGTGCCAGCTATTGTGCAACTGAGTGAGAAGCAGTCTGCCCCACTCCCACGCCGCTGCAGCCGTGGCTGCTCCTTAGACTCAGACAAATTACAGAGGGAGGAAAACCTCCAAAACAAATAACCTGTCGGAAGATTCCGCTTGGCCTCCAACAACGCCATGCGCACCCTCAGCTAGTGCTATCCTGGTGACAGCATTCCAACTCACTTCTGAGATGACTCGGGCAACTTGTTGCCCTCCAGATGTCAGTGGACTCCAATTCCCACCAGCTCCAGCTGACACATCCCGTGGCCAGAGATGATGGGGGTTGTAGTCCAACAACATCTGGAGGCCCACACGTTCCCCCGTCCCCAACATACAGGATTTGCCAAATAGTGTTGGCACACGTGCGAGGCATGTCCTCTTTCTTGACAATGTGTAAGTTTCCATTCTAAACAACCTTCAAGTAAGGGAAGATGGTGCATCTACGCATTTTGATCAATGTGCAATTAGGTTCATCTAGCTCAGTATTATCTGCATTGACTGGCAGCAGCTCTTCAGGATTTCAGGGACAGATCTCTCCTAGCCCTACCTGGAGATGCTCGGCGGATGCTCTAGCACTGAGCTATGACACTACTCTCAACTACCTATGTCCCCATCCTGCCGTGAAATGATGCCTCTGGCCGTCAGCTGCGATCCAGTTTACACACAATCCAGCTATGACTGCAGATGAGGGAACATGCAGCAGTAACAAGTCACTTTAGGTGAAAGGGAATGTTGCATAACCAAGGGGGCAGTGGGCTTTGAATACTCCATGAGGTTTGTGGTCTTAGCAGAACCACCCTTAGAAGAAAGCACAAGTATGGTGGTTGTCGGGACTCGGCAACAGAAGAAAGTGCATATGAACCGTTTCTTTTCTTGAAAGAACAATAAGAACAGGAAGAGAGAGGTGGAGAGTCTCTCTCTCTCTCACCCCCCCCCCCCCGCCCAACACACTTTTTTGCATCTGCCAAAAGTTAAGTCATTACTGATACAAACAGCATCTCAAGTTTCTGTTTGGGTTTAGAAACATTTATGAATTGCAATCGATTGAACTTCTCAACTCTGAACTTCAACCTCCATCTTTTTCCCTGACTGGCACAAAAAAGGCTGGCTTTCATTTTGTTCCATATCACAACAGGAATGGATGTGTGTGTGTGTGTGTGTGTGTGTACGTGAATATTATAAGAAGAAAACTTTTATTTGAAACCACAACAGTTTTTCAGAGTTTGGCTTCTTTTGCTTCCATAGGTTGAGGTTTATAAGCAAAGATCCAAACACACATGGTAAGAATTTAATTACATGCCAAATATATATGGGGGGGGGAGCTATTATGCCTTCATGCACCAAATAGACATAGTTCAGTATATATTATGTTTATTTCAGATACTTTCCTTTAAACTCAGTCGAGTATTTTACTGCTAGTATATCTTAAAGAAAAAAAATGGAAGGAAATGAATATTTTTCTGGTATGTACATAATTACTTGCACAGGATAGGTAATCTCCTCCGTCTTTTACATCTAACAGCTTCATAGTTGTATACTAGAAGCGAAGAAGAAGAAGAAGAAGAAGAAGAAGAAGAAGAAGAAGAAGAAGAAGAAGAAGAGGAGGAGGAGTTTGGATTTGATATCCCATTTTATTACTACCCGAAGGAGTCTCAAAGCGGCTAACATTCTCCTTTTCCTTCCTCTCCCACAACAAACACTCTGTGAGGTGAGTGGGGCTGAGAGACTTCAAAGAAGTGTGACTAGCCCAAGGTCACCCAGCAGCTGCATGTGGAGGAGTGGAGACGCGAACCCAGTTCCCCAGATTACGAGTCTACTGCTCTTAACCACTACTCCACACTGGCTCCCAAGGAAATGGGAGTCAAGGAAATGTCTGATTAGTACAAATCAGTAGATGAAATTCAGCCCTCACCACTCCCTGCTCCCTGGCTGTTCTTGGCCTAGGGGTGTACTGTCACAACAGTCACAACCCTACAGTGATGGTAGAAGCCACCACTGAGAAATTTCCTCTTCTATGCAACGCCCTATGCCTCCTTGGCTACTTGGCCCACACTTCCCTATAGTCAAATCCTCCCTTGATAGGTCCAGCCCCTTCCTGCAAGATCAACACCTCCTATTTCCAAGCAGTGTGTGACTTTTTTGTGTGCTTCAGTCATACTTTCTTCCTGGCTCCTGTTTTCTTCAACAGCAGCCATGGTTTCCTAAGGTCCAAGGTTGTCAAGAGCACCAAGTCCCAGCACAGCTCCCATTGGTGCTTGAGTTGGGCCTTTCCAATTCACCTCATTCTTTGCTTCAGATTAGCCAAGCGTCAGCAGCAGCTGAGGAGGAAGCCACCATTTTGATGGTCAAGCACTTTGGGGGTTTTTATAGGAACATCAGCAGCACCATCAGTATCTCAACATAATCTCTGCTAAACATGCAGAAAAGATCAAATGTACCAAAGGAAAACCATTAGAGTCATATCCCACACATGTTTCAAGGAGGTGTCTTTTTATCTGAGCAAAGGTTGTTCTATCAGGGCTGAAGTTAAACTACTGCTTTCAGCCCTCTATCCACTTTCTCCCAGTTCCTTTAGCTAACCTCTCTTTGGGATATTTGTGAATTGCAGTGTTTACACGAGCAAAGCCAGTCAGAGGCTTCACTCCCATGACAGCAATGCAGTGTAAATACGGTATTGTCTGTTGTAGTGATGGCTCCTTCAAGCAAATGCACACAGAAAAGGAGCACAAGCAAAGACGGTGCCCAATAACAGCATGCCAAAGATCTCCCCCGTTGCCATGGATACTATTTAAGAGAGTATGTCATGGAAATGATGACTGACCCCAACTGTATGGAAACAGAGAGATTAGCTGCTAATATGGAAATTTACCTGGCCAGATTTTTAGATCACCCATAAGGGAGGAAAGGAGATTGGAGATGGAGGGGGAACTCCCTGAGTTGTGAGGTAATCTAGCCACTGATGAAAGCTGGAGGAGTTAATAGTACCACAGGACCAAGTGGGAACTGGGTTTTCCGTAGCCAAGAGCATATGTCATAAAAATGGCCAGATGACTGTTTTACATTTGCTACAATGCTTCATTATTATTTTTTTACACAAATAGCAAAGCAGGGGGAGGGAAAAACCAACCCTGATGGATATGTTTCCTGAAGCGCTGTGGCCTGCACCCAGCTCCTGTGCTCAGGTAGCAGAAGAAACCAGTGCTGCTGTGTGATGATGGGATAGATTGAAGGGATCCTATTCTCTGACCGGGGCCGGCTCACTCATGAGGCAATGTGAGGTGACTGCCTCAAACGACAGGATCCACAGGCGCAGCAGATCCCAATACAGATATTTCTCTCCCCGCCCTGTTCCTGATGTAGATCTTCACTCACCTCTTCTTCCCTGATGAGGAGGATAGAGTGCCATTTGGTTCGCCTCAGGGGCCCTTTTTTGCAGGGGGGGGGGCATTAGGAGACTACACAAGAGGTGGAAATTTGTGCAGAAGAGTTGAGCAAAAAGAGTTGTACCAAAAGAAGGATTTCACACCAGAAACATGGCGACTCCAGATGTTGTTGTCACACTCTCTCCACCACCTGCTTTTTTGTGCTACGTTTTCCTGCACTGCATTTATAAAAACAAGGACATTGGGAGAGAGAGTTTGGATGGGAGCGCTTCACCCCACACCCCACTATTTTCTCTTCCTTGATTTGTGCAGGTAGGTAGCCGTGTTGGTCTGAGTCGAAGCAAAATAAGAAAATTCCTTCAGTAGCACCTTAAAGACCAACTAAGTTTATATTTTGGTATGAGCTTTCGTGTGCATGCACACTTCTTCAGATACCAAGGTATCTGAAGAATACCAGGTATCTGAAGATACCAGGTATCTGAAGAAGTGTGCATGCACACGAAAGCTCATACCAAAATATAAACTTAGTTGGTCTTTAAGGTGCTACTGAAGGAATTTTCTTATTTTGATTTGTGCAGCATGTGTAATAGACCTGGCCAGGAAGCTATGCGAACCAGGAACGCACTGCAACATTTTATTGCAGTTCTCACTTTTCTGCTATGAGCAGCACCCAACAGGCACGCAGTGCTGTAGTCCACAGATTTTGCAAATTATTCAGTTGTCAGTATTATAATCAACCCAACACAGGAAACGAGATGCCTAATTTAAAGTCTGATCAAGGGTTTAATAGAAGTGCATTGCACCTACAGCTAGGTGTACATTTTTTTAAAAAAATGGCAAACAGATGCAAAAAGCTATTATACCAAAGTTTGTGCGCTCACAGAAAGATGAATTTAAATTTCATCACATACATTACCAAGAAAGGCAATAACAGGCACACTAAAAGCATGCCTCTATTTGGAACTCTTAATTTCTACTTTACACATAAGCGGTAGATTGTAACCTCTAATTGTTTGTATATTGTTTTATGTTTATTATTGTTGGGTTGCTGAGATTATGCAAAAGAAAATATTTTTTTAAAGGAAAAAGATGAATTTAAGTAGGTCTTTTAAGTAGGTCTCTAAACTCAGCACAAAAGGTTAATGCTTATATGAAATAGATTTTGCAATGCTACTTGATTTTGGTCGTTTAAAGATGTACCGTAACTCTGATCTGAACCCAGGTCATGGCCAAACAGGAAAGATCAAGATAAAGACAGCAGAGGGAAAAGAGGAAACATGATAGACTGGGTTGCATGGAATCTTGGAAAGTCATATTAACAGACAGGGCACTCAGTGCGTAAAAGTAAAACAACAAAGCTAAGGTGTACTAGGCAGCCAAGATATAAAATGTCAAAACAGACAGAGAAGAAAAAGTATTTGTCCCACACTGGGGTAGCATTGTCAGTATTAGGATGCTTGTAGCTATTAGTAACTATCACAAGCTTGGGTACAATCCTCTAATTGCAGTGGCTAGACAATCTAGAAGTCTGTGCTCAGCTCCAACATTTTGTCAATTAATACGTAAAGCACAGTCCAGGGCTTTTGTTTGCAGTAAGAAGGCGGTGGTTGAATAAATGTTTCATTTCATCCTATCTTAACCCGAGGGTTCAGGCCAGACTGCAGCTATATATAGATACATTTCATAATCACAAGTATAAAAATAATGTTTAAAATATGTTCCATATAAAAGACCAAATTTGAAAAAACACACACCAAATGACCACAAGATTAAAATCTCATGTATCAGGTTTAATCCCCAGCCACTATAGCCAAGCTCAGTGAAAACATCTTTCAATGCACATAGAAGAATAGGATGGAAAAAAGCAAATTCTGGAAATGGATTTTTTATTTGCCAGAGGGTGTTGTGATGGCCAATAGTTTAGAGGTACACAATACACAATAAACAGAATCGCACAGCAAAGCTACTCCTCAAATGTACTGCTGGCGATCTGTATAACTGAATATTCTCTGATATATAAGCCTCCTCCTCGTATAAATGGAAAAAGTAAAGTCCAGCAAGGACTGAACTATTCAATACTGCTGGTTACTTTTTTATTTATATATTGTTAATCCTGCCCTCCCTCCACATGGTGCATAGTCTTCTATTGTTACGCAAAGAGAAGGGCATAATTGTCCATTGGTTGCTACATTTCTGCTCCAACTTCCAAATCCCCACATCCAGGGCTTGAGACAATTGCTTTGGATGGCAAAGACTGCTGCTTCAGAATGTTTAGTAACATGCTCAGGTCCCCCTTTTTTAAAGTACAGTGGTACCTCGGTTTACAAACTTAATCTGTTCTGGAAGTCCGTTCTTAAACCGAAACTGTTCTTGAACCGGGGCGTGCTTTCCCTAATGAGGCCTCCTGCCACCGGTGCCCTTCCACCTTTCGGATTCCATTCTTAGACCGAAGTAAAGTTTTCAAACCTGGACACTACTTCCAGTTTTGTGGAGTTTGTAAACAGAATACAGTGGTACCTCTGGTTGCGGACAAGATCTGTTCTAGAGCTCTGGTCGGATCCCGAGGTTTCCGCAACCGGAGGTACCGCTTCTGCGCATGCGCGCACGGCAGAAACCCGGAAATATACTTCCGGGTTTGCCGCTTACGTATCCTGAAGTTTACGTAAGTGGAGGGTAAGCAGAGGTATCACTGTAGTTCGTAAACAGGGCTGTTCTTAAACCGAGGTACCACTGTATTAGGCAGACTCATAAACCTTCCTCAGACACTGAGAATGAAGGGGTAAGTGGGTAAGCATAGGTTGTACACCTAATCTCTGGCTGGTGTGTGACTGGCCCTAATTCTGAAGTAGGCTGCTATACCTGTTCACAATTTCCAGCATGGAGATGGGAGCCTTGGTCAGCCAGTGTTCTTGTCCCTATATTGAACATGGTGCGAGTAAGGCGGCCTCCTTTAGACTAATGCCTATGACTGAGAGTGTGCCTGGCATGTTCAGGGCAATTGTCATGGACTGGTTGGGCGCAGAGGAATGGTGGGAGGAACCACCAAGGGAAGAAGTCTCAGAACCCGGGGAGTGGTGGTGGGAGAATGATGAGTGGTCACAGGAAAGAGGAAGAAGACTGAGAAGAGGTGTCAGAACAGGGCTTAGTGAGCGGGGAGAGTCTGTGGCAGAGAGAAGTCTAGAATCAGAGGGAAAAGCCGAAGCAAAGGAGGAGGGAGACCAAGAGGCAGATATGAGTCAGGCTGGTAAAGAGTCATAGGTGTCTCCCTCTCCTGCTGTGAGAAGCTCCCCTCCTGCCGTCTTCCAAAACCAGAAGCATCATGAAAAGGGAGGAGGAGAGATGGCAACAGGCAGACGTAGTCTCTGATTGCTTAGGGAAGGAACCCTGGAGAGAAGGGGAGTTAGGCAGCTGTGGGGAGGTGGGGACCTTCATCTCAGCAATGGTTTCATGGGGGCAAGACCTACCAGGGATGAGTTGCTGTGATCATTAGGCCTGACATGCCGCCAAGTGTGTGCAGATCACGTTTTTGCTAACTCCAACTTGCATGGTGTGATTTACTGCTGGCTCGCCCCTGACAGGAATGGAGCTTGCCCCACTGATGATTCCTATTCACCCTTTTGTGCTTTCAGTCTTAACAACTGAAGAGATCTAGCAGTTAGCAGACCTGTCTACATGGCAGGGACCTGTCCTTTGCTTATTGTTCTAATTAATGACATTTGCACCAATGGTGCTTTATTAATAATAAGAATAATTCTGATTTTCTTTATTGTTATCATTTCTAATTGTTTATGTTACTAAGGGAATCCTTTTGACAATGAAAGTAATGGCCAGTATGGTAGATAAATGGAAGGAAGACAGAACATGCTAAAGTAATGTTTATAATCTTGACCGTGCAGCAACCAGCCTGGTGCACAGATCACTAAACTGGAGTGTGGCGTTCAAGATAAAGGAAATTTAAGCAATGCGCTGCATAGAATGAAAGGCAAGATGACTTCTCTGCTCTTTACGAACTTGAAAGACACTGCCGAAATATCTCTATCAAGCGGGCTTTGATGGAACTTTTATAAACGGAAGCTAGAAAGAAAGGGAATTTATAGTGAAGTTAAATAAAATCCCATTGTCTCTTAAATACGATGCAGAAAGCAGGGCATCCTAATGTAAAACAGATTCTGAGAATTTGTATCAGTGTGCAGTAACATTTCCCTTTTTTTCAGTCTTTTGTATAAGGATGGGAAACTGCACTTGAGACCCGGAGGCAGCCGTAAACATGTCTAACCCCAAAATACTAGATCAGTTCTCTGGCCTAAAGGACAGCATTCACCTCCGTGACATTAATTCCACCAGGCTGCTGCAGACTGGGAGAAAGGGAAGTTGCTTCAAGTAAAGGGTAACACTTTACATGCGAGTAATAAATGTATAGTGTCATCTTCTCCCCTAATGTAGCTGTAAGCACTTGGCAATCATTTGTATTGATTTCCATGCAATTTAAAACACATTTGACTTACCCAGCAAAAGTAAATTACATTAATTTAAACCAAAATATCTTTTGAATTCGCAAGTCATGTTACAACATGGTTGCAGGGGACCTCCAGGACACAAAGAACATCAGCTTGGGCTTCATGCATTAAAAGAGCACTACATTTTCCAGGGACCCAATATATGGCTTGGGTTGGTGTTTATTTCCCCTGCAGTACCTTCTGAATACTTGTATGGTTCCAACCTACATTCATGTGTACTCTGCGAATGGCCAGTCTCATGTAGTTTGCCTTTATGTTTTTGATAGTTTGTGCAATAATACGTCGTCACAAGACAGCCGTCTATTTCTCCTCTAGTGTCTAGCCTGTATGGCTTGGAAGTTTCTTTTCAGTGTCATAAAACCTCAGGTTGTAAAATTCATAATGTAACTTTAACAACCACATCTGTTTTAAACATTTTTGCTGTAACAACCCAATGTGAATTTAATGGCACAGCTATAAAAGTAAAAGTTGAAGGAAATTATCACAGATTTGTAAAGCTGTAAGATAGGGCTCCATGCTTAGGCGAGAAATCATATTACAAAGCAACAACCTGTTTGCATTTATAGCAGTGAATTCTCTCATTTAAACATATCATTTTAATTTCCAGTGGTTTGCATAAACATATTATTTCACATTGCCTGTGATAACAGCTCTATCACACACTTGAAGAACAGTGGTGTGTTTTGATTTTTCTTCATTTTCACTTGAGTGCTTCTGTTGTCCGTGTGTTATTTCGCATTTGCTAATATCACCTCATAAATTAATAGATAATTTCATAGGAAGTGGGAAAGGCTTTCATTGCAAGAAAGCGCATTTTAAATTCAAGAAGTCTATCATGAGTTTCCTCCTCCAAAAAGCAATTAACAAGTCAATTAATAGAAGCTTTCTTACGCCTTCCAGACTGTTACTATTTTCCAGTGGGATTCAGTCACATACTGGCAAATTCAGGTTTGGCAAAAGTTCTCCCATCCTCTGCTGCTGTTAAGCAGACTTTTTGCAATAAGGAAAGTGACAGGAAAACTGTGGGATAAAAAACAACAACACCATCCCTGGGGGGTAATTAATAAAAGACTTGGCTAGATCCCTAGATCCAGAGCATGGGGCTGAACACAGCCCCAGCAGAGTTTAAAAGTCATATAAGCAAGCAGCAACAAAGCGAGGGAATATAGGCTGTTAAAGTGTCCTAGTCACTTACAGTGCTCCCTTGTCTAACCCCCTCTGCAATGAACAGCCCACACAGTTTGATAATTTTACATGGCTTTACTTACAAAACTTCCAAAGGTCAGGTTCATGCATCTTTCCATAGAGCAACAAAGAAAAAAACACAGGTAGAAATCTTGGGACACAAAATGGAATAATACTTCTGAGAATGTGTTCTGGGCTTGAAGTGCTCATGCTCAGATGGTGTTGCCTGGTCGGCTACACATGGTGGAAGATAGCGAACAAAGGAAGTTGCACTTCCTTCTTCACTTGCTAGTTATATTTGACTGCAATTTCCCACAAAACACATTGAGAAGTGTAGTATAACAATTGCTAGGTGCAACATTTTACAATTCCCCCATATACAAATCAGAATGAATGGTCAATAAATAGCTAGTGCTAATTCTGTTTGAACAAATCAGGTTGTATGTTTAAGAAACTGGAACTCTGGAAGGAATCTTAAAATCAGCACTTCTTCAGGGATAGAGGGGGCAGCATTTCTCTGCTAATTAACCTCAAACTGGTTAGTGAGGAGAGCGAGAGAGAGCAAGAGAGAAAAACATTGAGCCAATGGCAATATAGAAGCTCAGGCTTGGCTCCTGCTCATCCTATTTCTACGGTAACACAGAAAAAGTTCTGAATGTGAGCTTGTTAAAGCTGTTAATTCCACTGAAACGCAAAGCAGAAGGTAGGTCTTGGTGAATTGTTCTAAGACAGGCCCATTTCAATAGCTCCACTTTTGTGCACACTTCCCCCGAAATACAATTTTTGTTTTGACGACTGTTTGCAATATTTGGAGAACTGCGAATTCTGAAGGTTATTTGTGTTTCGGTTCACGCATCACTTTGTTGAGTGCGAATTAGAGGTAGTTTTGCGTTTAAATGTGAACGGACCCCATTTTCCTCCCCCATACCTAGCCTTCCCTAGCCCTTCCCACTACTGCCAGACACAAGGCCGCATAGGAGTATTCAAGTGAGCTCACTGGTGTGGCTGGTTACGACGGTTGGCAGCATGCTTGGTGTACCGTTGAAAGGGTACGAAACCTACTGATGACTGAACCAATGTTTCATTCTCTGGCATGTCTGTCTCTCAATAAAACAGTAGTGCTGAGGAGAAGCTGGGACAACCCCGTGGCTGTGGAACCCACTGCAAATTCTCTTTTTACCTCACATCTTCTTCTCCACTGGGGGACACGGGTGGCGCTGTGGGTTAAACCACAGAGCCTAGGGCTTGGCGGTCGGAAGGTTGGTAGTTTGAATCCCTGCGACGGGGTGAGCTCCCGTTGCTCGGTCCCAGCTCCTGCCAACCTAGCAGTTCGAAAGCACGTCAAAGTGCAAGTAGATAAATAGGTACCGCTCCGGCGGGAAGGTAAACAGCATTTCCGTGTGCTGCTCTGGTTCGCCAGAAGCGGCTTAGTCATGCTGGCCACATGACCTGTCTGTGGACAAACGCCGGCTCCCTCTGCCAGGAAAGCAAGATGAGTGTGCAACCCCAGAGTTGTCTGTGACTGGACCTAACAGTCAGGGGTCCCTTTCCTTTTACCTCTTCTCCACTAGCCTCATAGACATCGACTCACCTGAAAGGGTAGACACTTTTAGTAATAAAACACTAATCAGACCAATAAAGTACAATCAGGCAATAGGAGCAATGGCTTTATGTGAACTCTTCTGTCATGTTCATATTTCCTGCTCCGTGCTTCTGCTTTTCCTATTGAAAAAATAACTCGTATTACGAAAGCAAGCAAGCGAAGAAGAAACTGTTGTGCAAGCTCACTTGGCGTTTCCTTTCAAAAACCACCTAATTGTGCTCTGAACATTTTGCACCTTCTGGCTCTTAATACCCTTCAGCGCAGATCTCTGACAAATGCAAAATAGAACAGTTTCCCTCCCCTCTTCCCACTGCCAGACAGCGAAGCATCTGAGAGCTAAAAACACTTTTTGCCATCTGTACAGCACAGGTGTAGGGCTCTGCGTAAGCCCCGTGCACAACCTGATAGACTTAGCACACTGCATGCATTGTTCTGCTTATGGTCCACTAATTCAGAGGACAGCTGCTGTGAAGCAGCCATCTGCATAGGGCTGGGTGAGGAGGGGCAGCGACAGTCGCTGAGGGACAGGGTCTTGAGTTTGAGTAGCAGCTGACATCAGCTAATTTATTAGACGGATATATTAGCAGGTGCTAACCTGTCTCAGGCTGGACCTAATGAGATATTCCCTCCTGGGATTTGGCCCAAAGGCTATTAAGGAAAACAAAAACATCTATCCAGTTTGCTAAACAACATGACTGTTGTACTGCTGTTGTTAGTCTGTAGCCAACTGTAGTCTAATTTGACTGCATGATTTGTTTGAGATCAGGTGTGAGGAACTTGTGGCATTTTAGATGTTGCTGGACTACAACTCCCAGCATTCTTGAGCATTGGACATGCTGACTGGGGCTAATGGGAACTGGAGTCCAACAGATCTGGAGGGATACAGGTGCTCCACCCTTGTTTTAGATCTCGTTTTTTTGTTTTGAGCAGGTGAAACGTAGCTCCGGGACTTGTTTTTTTTCAGAGCAGGGGTTATGACACCATATGCACAAGTGCCATGGTAATTGATGGACCCTGGCAAATGAATGAGGTGATAACAAGGCTTTCAAGTTTCACGGTTGTTGGTGACAAATGAACAAAGAGGAAGTCAGAGAATGAGGGAAATAATCCAAGCTGGGACTGGATTCTTCCTTTCTTTGACGGGGCTCCTACTCCTTGCTAGCAGTTTGAACTGTAACACTTCATTGGAAGACTGTTTCCATTTCTAATTACTGTAAAGCTAAAGGGATACAAATTTAGGGACAAGAATCCATGGCCACTTCACTTCCCGACTGTTGTTATTTTTGAATGGAATTCAATCACATGCTGGCAAATTATGCAATTTCTTTAGTGCTGTTGTGCAACAAACCAAATTCCCTCCAACACCAGACTTTTCACCATAAGGAAAGTCATGGAAAAATGCATTGGAAAGTGTGGGATAGCAATTGCAACATGCTCTCTACAAACAAATCAGAATGAATGCTAAACGAACAGGTCTGGAAGTGACCCAGATTTCCCCAGCTAAAGTTCAACATGCCAGTATTGATAATGTGAGCTGACGAAGATTTCTTCTTCTTCTTCTCCTCCTCCTTCTCCTCTCTCTCCTTTTCTCTCCTCCCCATTATTTTTCTGTTTCCCTTTCTGTCTTCTGTCTCTTTCTTTTGTTTTTCTTTCAAACTTAATAAGTTTGCAATAAAATAAAGTTTTATTTAAATGCCAGACACCCAATGCACACTATTATATCTCAGCTTCTTAGGTTCATTTGCAATATAAGCATTTCTATACTGCTCAATATTGTTTAAGGTTTTGGGGTGTGTGGGGTGTGTGTGTGTGTGTCAGCCTGGATGATGCCCGCAGGTACCTTCTAGACCTGTTAGCCTCTGTATGTGATGTTATAATCCATGAGAGGAAACCTGCTGAAGCAATCGGAATAGACTCTTTGCATTAGCTGACCGGTTAAGTGTTCTCATCAGCATCTCAAAAGTAAGCTATATTGCCATAGCAACAGCTAAAAGGGAAGAAGGGGGTAGGCATTCCCCTGCCCTCAGCAGGTTGGATGCCACATAATCCTAGGATGGAGAGCAACAGGTCAAGGGGCACCGTGTGTGCTGGAAGCTGGAGACACAGGGGCAAGACTTGCTCTGTGCCCCATGTGGTTTGGGGCTTCCCTGTAAACCTAATGCGGAAGCAAGATTCATTGGGGTGTTAATGCTGTGAGCCTCTCCATCTTATGCTCGTGTTGTGTGTGTGTGTGTGTGTGTGTGTGTGTGTGTGTGTGTGTGTGTAAAATCTATACTCAAAAGTCTCTATTGACCTTCATTCCAAGGAAACTGAATCTGGGTAAGTGTTGGAACTTCTGAAGTCTCTTGTGCTCGGAGATTGGAGTTCACACACCAATATTACAAAATCTCTAAGCGGTGTATAGTCTTAAAAGCTAACAGTATACAGTATACTGCCCTACCTTCAGGGTTGCTGTTAGGATCCCTGAGGTGATGCATTTGAAGTGCTTTGAGCAAATAGGAATAATAATCCAGTGATAATATTGATATATAATTATATGTCAGCACTAAACGCTATCTTATCCTCATCCTTATTAATGCATCTTCAGCTGAGATCCAGGAGATAAGAACTTGCATTTTTAGGAATGTGTCAATTTTAAGGTCCAATAGCACTAGGTCATAGAGGCTCAAATGCATTTTCTTCATGAGTGTCAATTCCCCCCCCCCCCCACCTCGGCTCAGACTAGACTAGATTTTCTTTTTTCACAGTGTAAACAAATCTTTCTGTCTGCTCCAGACGCATTAATTTTCCTGTGATACTCCCAATCTTCCATTCCCTTATGTGAGACGACTTTCCTGCTATCGATGTGGGGTCACTTGCATGGAAGGTCCTTCCTCTTGTCCACATGTGCAAGTCACTTAATAAGATGAGGAGCAATGTGTAAAATAACAAGAATGTTGATGTAGAGTTCTCAGGTGGCCAGTCCTTCAATGAATAGTTAATAGCATTATTGACATATGTTGGGGTATTGATGATGGCCAATGGAACGGCTCCGGTAACAGCCATAGAGTTGGAGTCATTTCCAATGGCAGTGGCCTCTTAAAAAAAAAAGGCTTGCCATCTTGTTAAGACAAGTTAACAGTTACATAGGCATGCCAACGCTTTGCCTATAACTTTGGGGTAAAAGTCTAATAATTTTAGGGCTCCCTGTCACTTTTGTGTGTTGGCGTCTATTGCTTTATTTATTACAACATAACATAACATAACATAACAACATAACATAACATAACATAACATAAAACAACATAACATAACATAACATAACAACATAACATCATAACATAACATAACATAAAACAAACAACATAACATGTCCAACCATTGTAACTAAGTAGACAAAATATCCATTAGGAGTATTAATTTAAAATATAATACAGCATACTGTACTGCCAATTTCCCTCTGGCTACTGAAAGCCGCCTTTTCCAAGAATCTTGAAATATTCACAGATGCTGCAACCACAGTCGCCATTTTCAGCCACATCAATGCTGACATCTAGCTGCGCAGTCCTGCACTCTTATATCAGAAAGCTCTTTCCTCTAGTGGCTGGCAGGTGCTGATGCCTGGGCAAGGTTATGACACTGTCCAGGAATAAGAGTTTTTCTTTGTCTGTAACCTATTCCCATGCTCTGTTGGTGGAAATTCAGGGTTATTTATATGGTTATGGGAAGCAAAGCGAGATATTTCTGCAGAGCAACAGCTGTTCAAGTGGCAGGGTGTAGCAACTCTGAAATGTGGGGAAAGTTCCATCCATGCAATAGTGGGCAGGAGGAATTTGATTGCAAATTACACTTCTCAGAAACCGCAAAATAACATAAAATTATGGCAGGGAAGCTACTGTTCTGTTGTGATTTGTAGAGGGAACATTTCCCTCACTCAGAGCCAGTTCCCTGAGCCCTCTCACGCTAGAGCCTAATGTTCTCTAACCCGGCCAAGAAACAAAATCTCAGGTGAGCCAAACCAGTAGATAGGTGGGTTGGGACTTGCAAATAGGGCCTGCTCATTTCTCAATGGGTCACACTGAATTCTGCAGGGCAAATTCAACGGGCTGCATCCTGAGACATGGAAGACCAGCACTGGCATAGCTCTGGCCCACAAGCCTAATTTGGCCCACAATGTCTCACCAATTTTCACCAAAATCGGAAAGGAATATATGATAAGATTCCTTAAAAACTGGAAAAAAAGAGGAGGGGTTTCACAATACCCATGTTCAGAACTTGCTATGTGTTTTGCCATTTTTATCACATCAGTTTAAAATTTGGCACTTTTATAAACCTCATCAGATAGATTGTGTATGCCGAGTTTCAAATTATTAGTCCAACAGATGCCATTTTTAAAAGCCTTTTTTCTCTACTCTCCTTATCTTCGGGAGCAGTCCTGTGCTCCTATGATTCTGAACACGTTCTAGACATTATGTTCTCTAAATAAAAATATATTTTTATTAATTTTCCAATTAAAACCAATTATATCACATTCATTATTTCAAATTATACACATATATATATCAATCAAACCGAATGTTATGCCAAATCATCTAGAGAATTTTTTATTTGGGTTCCCATGCTTCAAGAAATTGGGGATCCCTCGCAACCGTCCACTGCCGTCTTTTTTCTAAAGTTCAAATCGTCCTCCAAGTTCATAATAATCCAGATCTTCCCCTTACAGTCACATAGATGTTTTCCACTTTCAACCGATTGTTTCCCAGCTGCTGAGATAAATATCAAACAAGGTTTCACAAATGTTCTTTCTCCTGTGTGGGTTAATCAGTCCAGCCTCCCCATAAATCTTCTTAGTCTGGAGCTCCCTGTTGCGTCGAAGCAGCGCCATCTTAAAAAGCTCAAATCACTTTCGTTTTCTCTCATAGCCATGAAGATTAACGGTCTTTATGAAATTTACAGCTTTTCCAGGCAGAAGACCCAAACATCAAACCATAAACTCTTGGTAAATTAATGGATCTCCTTGCCCTATAGCTGAACTTAGCTTCAGGTCGCTGCTCCAATTCAAAGTGCGTCACAGCTCATAAATCCTCCGAACGCGTCCAGGACTCCTTCCGTCCGACTAGGGGGGGGGGGCTTTTCTCATCGGCAACTCCACATCTTTAAAAAATATGCTCAGTAACAACAGTTTATAAAGTTCAACTCACACAGTCTTTTGCTTCTCTTTCACTCCAAACAAGCCAGGACATCGCGTCTGGGAAGGTACCGTGTTTCTCATATTATAAGACATGTCTTATATTTATTTTTTCCTCAAAAAACACACTATGGCTTATTTTCAAGGGATGTCTTATTTTTTTCCTCCTCCTCCTGCCGCGGCCAGCATTGCTGCTGCGCCTATCACTATGTCTTATTTTCGGGGTATGGCTTATATTCCTTGAATGCTTAAAAATCCTGCTATGGCTTATTTTATGGGTATGTCTTAAAATATGAGAAACAGGGTACGAAGTAACTCATATGAAGAAAAATAAAAAAAAACTCCATTCCCTTATCGCTCCGTCCCCATCAATCCTTCTTCCAGATGATATACAGCCTTTGACTCCTCTCCCTCAGCAGCATAAATTTCTCAGCAGTAAACAGCGCTTCTTCCCCTCCTTCTGAAGTATGTCCATAGATTTAAGCCTAATTATCTTCTTTAACCATGGAAATCCCCGCCATGCAGATTAGAGTCCGGGAGTCCTGGCCCTCGTAAGTGCTTTTCAGCCCAAGCTCCCCCCACTCCATAAACAGTCGGAGTGGGTCTGGGGGCATCGCGGGCCAGCGGCCCCTCTCCGTAACCCCCGGAGAGGGTAGGGGGTTGCCATTTACTCCCCTAGCAACCGCCAAATTCCTTACGAAGGTCAGAGGGATGGAAAACAGGTCCGCCATTCCTGCCGGCGGAAACCTGAACCCCCATTATGTTCTCTAAATAAATATCTATTTACTGGTTTAACATGGTCTGGGTACATTATTAGGCTAGCGTTTCACACCCCACGTGTCTTGTGGGGATATATTCAAGAAAGCACATAGAGGGAGAGTCCCACTGCTCTCTATAACTCAGTAGGTGGTAGTAGACGGAATTGTGATGACCATTAAATCTGGACTCAGCAGATCAGCTGACCTAGTGACCTCCAGGAGCGCCTCTACCCCCATCATCCAGCCCAGACACTGAGAACCAGCTCCGAGGGCCTTCTGGCAGTTCCTTCACTGCAAGAATCAAAGTTACAGGGAACCAGGCAGAGGGCAGAGGGTGTCTACCCTGTGGAACGCCCTCCCATCAGATGTCAAGGAAATAAACAACTATCTGACATTTAGGTATCTGAAGAAGTGTGCGTGCACACGAAAGCTCATACCAATGACAAACTTAGTTGGTCTCCAAGGTGCTACTGGAAGGAATTTTTTTATTTTGTTTTGACTTTTAGAAGATATCTGAAGGCAGCCCTGTTTAGGGAAGTTTTTAATGTGTGATGTTTTGTCGTGTTTTTAATATTCTGTTGGGAGCCACCCAGAGTGGCTGGGAAGGCCCGGCCAGATGAGCGGGGTATAATTAATAAATTCATATTATTACTACTATTATAAACAGATAAACAGCCATGTGATTTCTAAAAGACATCCAAAGGCAGCCCTGTTAAGGGACGTTTTTAGTCTGTGATGTTGTATTGTGTTTTGTTGAGAGCCGCCCAGAGTGGCTGGGCCATCCCAGTCAGATGGGCAGCATATAAATTGATTATTATGTTTATGTTTTGTATGGGGCTCCTGGAATCTCACAACAATGAACTGCTTATAAATGGTAGAATGCATACACATAGACACAGTCAGTTAGTAGTTTTCTTTGCATGATGCATCAAGGAACTAACCTTTGATGGTGGACAGTCATGAAGCAAATGATAAATGGAAGAAAGAGAGAGAAAGAGGGAGGCAGGGAGGGAAGCCAAGATGGAAAGTGCTTGGTGTTGTACCAATCCATAATTGATGAGACTCCTAGCATCGCTTCAGTATCTCATCAATTATTCAAAAGCGACTCATTAGGGAAAGATTTCATTATGGGATAATTAAATTAAATGCTGGACAAAAAGAAGAAGGCGAAGCTGTAAGGTAGCCCGCCCTTCTGTTGGCACTGATGGTTTGAAAAGCAAGAATGGAGAAGGAAACAAGCCCACTGTTACTCGTAGAGATGCCATGGGGAGCTGGGATTCTTACGTTTTGAGACCCCTCTCATTGCCCTGATTCCTTGTCCCCATGCCAGTGTTGAAGGCTGATTTGGTTCCTTGCCAATTCTTCAGGCTGTTTTACCAGACTTTTTTTAAAAAATGGTGTTTGGCACCAGCACCAATGAGGCTTATTGGAAAGCGCAAGGGGCTGGAGAGGAGGAGTTGGGTGCAAATGCATCAGCAGAAGCCCTGGGTTGATTCTGCTAATGCGTTTACACTGCGCCAACCTCTCTGCAGCCTTGCACCTCTCCCTTTTGGAAAACTGCAGGAGGTAAGGTAAGCTGCATCACCTTGCCCTGCCAACTGCTGTTGCATTTCAGGAGGCAAAGATGAAATATTTCACTGTGGATGAAATTTTCATGAAATGCATCTTTCCTTTTCGGCTCAGCCAGCCCTGGCACATTGCAGGCAATTTTTTTCCTGTGTCACCTGTTACCTCAAAATCATTGTTTTTCCCCGCCCTCTGAAACCATAATTTGATTACTCAACATGGCTTGGCAACCTAGTGACAATTCATTGCAAGAGTTTTTTTTGCTATGCCACTGCTGGTTCTTGGCGTAATCTCTCTCCATCTTTTTTGGGAATCGCTTGAATGAATGCACATCAATGGAGACTGGTGTTTTTTTCAAATTTGTGCTTCCTTGGGACTGTGAACTTGCTGGGCTGGTGACCAGCTGCTCCCTCACAGTAGGCATTTTTCAAGATGAAATAGACAAGGTCAGGTGCATGCAAATCAGAAAATATTAGGAAAGAAACATTTAAAATGACAAGCATAACCAGACCAGAAAATTCACATTTCTAAGTAGATACTTTAAATATCTTTTTTTACTTTTGCAAAGAAGGAAGCATTCAGCTGTTCAGAATTTCTGTTGCTTTGAATAAAGCTCTGTTCCGGTGGAATCAGCCAGAACTGTAAACATCCGTTGTATTAGAACAAAAGGCTATGGCCATAGGTCGAGGACAGGGGTGGGCAACTTTTTCCCTGGTGACCGCCACATTCTCTCACAAGTGACAGAAACCCACCAATTTGTTCTCAGGTGGCTGGGGAAAGGCTAAGCAAAACAAACAAGCCATCTATTATTATTTTTATTTAAAAAATGCTGCCTGTACCAGTTGTTCTTAAAGGGCAGACCCATACCATACATTTAAAGCACATTCAATGCACATGACCCCCCCAAAAAAAAGAACCCTGGGAACTGTAGTTCTGCCTCACAGAACTACAACTCCCAGCACCCTGAACAAACAACAGTTCCCAGGATTCTTTGGGGGGAAGTCATGTGATTAAAATGCGCTTTGAATCTATGGTGCGGAACTGCCCCACATAGGAAAAGGGTGGAAAGAAAGGCTTTTAAAGGCACTAAAAACAAGAAGGCAACAAACAGGAATGAAGGGATTATCCACCAGGCACCAGGGGCTATAAAACATGAAGTTGGGCCACATGCAGTTCCCAGGCATGGTTTGCCAAACTGAAGTTGTCATCAGTTGAAGTTTATGGGTCAGTGGCATAGAGCAGGGCATTTTACACTGTGGAAATCCCCACCCCTGAGCAGAGTTGTCCCCGACTCTTATCAGTTTTTAGGTGACAGATTTGTTTTCTCAGGCTTATGAAAATGACTGACGTAAGACCTAGACCACTGCTGGGTTGTTAGAAGGTTTGATATTCTGATAGTCTGATGCCCTGTCTTTTTTGATATTCATTTTTTATTCTGCTTTGCATTGATTTGTGTGTTTTAATAGATGTTTAGCATCGTGGGAATCTTTGAAGAGTGGAATGTAAGCTTAGTAAATAATAAGGTACAATTTCTTCGTCTGATAGTTGAAGTCCAGCCAGAAGCACAGTTCTGACATTACTGATTCACTATGCTGTCCCTACAGATATTTCCACGACAGTATAGGTAGCCAAGCCACATGTGGCTATGCTCACATGTGACTATACAGTGGTACGTCAGGTTAAGTACTTAATTGGTTCTGGAAGTCTGTACTTAACCTAAAGTGAACTTTCCTATTGAAAGTAATGGAAAGTGGATTAATCCGTTCCAGACGGGTCAGCGGAGTACTTAAATTGAAAGTACTCAACCTGAAGCGTACTTAACCCGAGGTTTGACTGTACTGTCAATTCTGCAGGCAGAGTGCATGAAGGCTATTTATTGTTTCCCTCACCACTAAGTAGCTGCTGTTTTGTGGTTTGTTGCTTCTGAAAACTTTAATTGTATGTTCTAATCCATGGGTAGGCAAACTAAGGCCCGGGAGCTGGATCAGGCCCAATCGCCCACAGACGGCCCAGAAATCAGTGTGTTTTTACATGAGTAGAATGTATCCTTTTATTTAAAATGCATCTCCAGGTTATTTGTGGAGCATAGGAATTCGTGCATCTCCCCCCCCCCCCCAATGAATGAATAAATTTATTACGGTTGGAGACCACCTTTTAAAACAGCTTTGGGGGTGCAACCCCCAAGGACAAAACATACATATAAAACTTTGTACAATGATAAACTTACTGTTTAATATAGTCTGGTCCCCCACAAGGTCTGAGCGACAGTGGACCGGCCCCTGCTGAAAAAGTTTGCTGAGAGCCAAAAAAGAGTGCGACCATCAGGGTCACCATGCAGAGCAGCTCTTGGTGAAGTGTACCACTATAGAGAGAAGGTGAGGGGAAATGCTTAGTTGAATCATATATATCCAGTTCATCCCACCGATTCCCAGATGATTCTCTTGAACCCACTAAAAGTGTGAGATCCTGCCCCAGGGAACTGAGGTTGGTTCTCAAAGACCTGTTTACTGAGAATTCAACCTGATTTGCTTGCCCAAAGTTTGCAAGGAGGTAAGCTTATGTTAGTTATTGCATTCATTCTGATTTGTTTGCAGGGAGGTTAGGCTGTGTTGCATCAAGCAATTGCTATCCCACATTTCCCAATGCCCTTCCTCATCACTTTCCTTATGGCAAAAAGTCCAAATTTAGGTTTCGTTGCACAAAAGTGCCGATTCCAATTTAATTGGGCAGCCTGAAAACAACAACTGTCTCTCTAGATCTTTCCTTCTTGCACAGTTCCCACTTTGGATTCCCTGAGTTGTACCCAATGCTAGTCCTACTCAGAATAGATCCATCAAAATGAGTGGACGTGCCATTAATTTCAGTGGGTCGATTCTGAGTAGGACTAGCATTGGATACAATTCTCTGTCTCTTCTCGCCACACCCAGGGTATAGCATTTGTGATCCTCCCAAAGGGTTCAGGTCCATAGTTTAGCAACCTAACAGGGCAGGGGTCACATGAGGACGCAGTGGTGCCCCTTCAAGTCTTCCTCTGGCGACCACAACGCCTCTGGGCCCTCCTAACTCACTGTCTCCATGGTCATGAACTAGTCACCTCGTTCTCCTTTTTAAAGTACATGGAGCTGAAGAAGGAAGTTTGTAGAGTGATACACTTTCCCACTTACTCTTTCAGCTCTATGTGATTTTCGAGGTTCAGGTCAGTTCTACCGGATCCAGCTTTTATCCAGATCTCTTGGGAAAGCAAAAGTGTGCACACACTTCTCTCCTTCTGTCTTGATGAGCCAGAGAGGTGGGTAGGGGAGGTTCAGGAGACAGGGAAGAGAAGTCACCAGAGGCCCATGATGAGCCTTGAAATGTTGCTGAACCCCATAGCAGGGACTGATATCACCACTGCAAGCCGATTTGATTTTTTGCAATGTGTGGAAGCATTGTTAGCTTGAATTGTTTTCATAATGATGATATTCTCACTTGAAATTACCTCACTTTTACAGGTCAGGCAGTGGAAGAATACATGAAAGCTAAGGTGGGTAGAAAGAATTTAGACCAAAGCTGGTACATTGCATTCTGGCTCTCTATATTGTTTTCATACCTCCTTTATAGGCAGTGACCTTGCCAACTCCCTACTTAACTTCTGAAATGATTGCATATAAGGCCTTCAATAAAACGTGGTCCTTGCTTTACATGTACAGAAGGTGTTGGGTTCAGCTTCGTGGCAACTCAGAGCCAGGGGGCATTATCTAGGTGCTAAAATTGGCTGGCGGATTCTCTTTTCCCAGAACAGAGGAATATTTCTTCCAGGTCTGGTGGGTCACGGCTAAGCATGAATGAGATTTGATCGCTGTGTTAACGAAGTACCAGTGGGTTAATACAGACAGTGCTCTCTTGCTCTCTTTCACTACATGTTTTGCTTTCTAGGAACTGAATTCATTAAATGATTAGCATTTTAAAGAAAAAAGATTAAAAGGCTTTACTTTTTGAAATGCTGGGTACAGCCAGTGGTCAGTTATGAAAAGGTACAAAGGTATAATGAAGAAGCATTGTATGCCCTATACAGTACCAGGGATGGCCAACTCCCAAGAGACTGCGATCTACTCACAGAGTTAAAAACTGGCAGTGATCTACCCCCCGCCCCCTTTTGTGGTTCAGGTCAAAGTTGTTGAACTTTTTTTAGGAAGGAGGAAGACCGATTTTTTGGGGGGGGGGTTCAGGTCAAAGTTCTTGAGTTTTTTCAGGGAGGAGGTAAAATGTTGAGCTTTTCTTAGGGAAGCCACAGATGTTCAGCTTCTTTGGGGAAGCCAATGATCTACCAGTGATCTACTGCAGACATCCAAAGATCTACCGGTAGATCACAATCTACCTGTTGGACATGCCTGCCCTATGCCCTATGGACATGCAAGCCTCTGCCCAGCTTCCCCTGTTGCACCATTCATTAGCATAGAATTGTAGAATTGTTGGGAAGGAAGGGTCATCTAGTCCACCCCCTGCAATGCAGGAATCTCAGCTAAAGCATCCATGACCGATGGCCATCCCAACCTCTGTTTAAAAACCTCCAAGGAAGGAGAGTCCACAACCTCCTGAGGGAGACTGTTCCACTGTCGAACAGCTTTTACTGTCAGAAAGTTCTTCCTGATATTTAGTTGGAATCTCCTTTCTTGCCTTGAAGCCATTGGTTTGAGTCCTACCCTCCAGAGCAGGAGATATTTGAAGATGGCTATCATATCTCCTCTTAGTCTCCCCTTTTCCAGGCTAAACATATCCAGCTCCTTCAACCGTTCCTCATAAGGCTTGGTTGGGAACATAATTGATTGCTTGATTGAATAAGAACATGGTCATGTTAAAAGAGCATGCTGGATCAGGCCAATAGCCCACCTAGTACAGCATCCTAACCCCATGCACACAAACAGGACCCAAATAAAACTGCCCATATGACAATACCTTTCTACAAATCTATGGTGCACCCACATTTGGAAGACTTTGTAGAGTTCTGGTCACCTCAGCTCATAAAGGATATTGTAGAGTCAGAGAAGGTTCAGAAAAGGGGAACCAAAAATGATCAAGGGGATGAAGCAACTCATCTGTGAAGAAAGGTTCCAGCATTTGGGGCCCTTTAGCTTAAAAAAAAGACAAATAAGAGGTGATAAGATAGAAGTCTATAAAATTATGCATGGCAGGGAGAAAAAAGATAGAAAAAAAATCTCTCAATCTCTCATAATGCTAGAAGTCGTGGGCATCCAATTAAGCTGAATGTACTTCTCCTCCTTAAAGTACTTCTCCTCCTTAAAGTCATCCAACAACTTGGATGACTTTAAAAGACGATTAGACAAATTCATGGAAGTTAAGGCTATGGCTGCTAGCCATGATGGCTATGTTCTGTCTCTACAGTTGGAGGCAATGGCAGGGGGTTGGACTGGATGGCCCTTGTGGTCTCTTCCAACTCTATGATTCTATGATTCTAAAAACCAGTTGCTGGAAACTACAGGAGGGAAGACGGCTCCTGTACATAGGTCCTATTTGTGGGCTTCCCATAGACATCTGGTTGACCACTGTGAGAATCGGATGCTGGACTAAATGGGCCATTGGTCTGTTCCAGCAGGCTCTGCGTATGTTCTCGTGTTAATGCAATCCTATACATAGCATCTCAAGCAGCCCAGCTGAGTGGAACTTACTCCCAGGTAAATGGGTGCAGGATTGCAGCATTAATGTCTTTCCATCGACTCGGACCACAGTAGCTGTCACTGGAGCAGAGTTTTGTTTTTTTAAGCAGAGGCAGTATCGTTTTTTTGTGAACTGGATCATTTTTTGGGGGGGGGAGGATTGTAGAAGACTTTCATATCCTTTGATCCAGAAGCCATGGCTCTGATATCTCAGATCCTCTCTGGGCTAACTGATGAGTGGTGAGGGAAATACGTCCTTTGCTTAATAAGCTAAACTAAAGAAGCAAAATAAACTTACAGTGGTGCCTTGACTTATGAATTTAATCCGTTCCGAAGGCAACTTCGTAGGTCGAAAAATTCGTAAGTCGAAAAGTGCCATTGAAAACGCGATTTCCCATAGGAATGCATTGGAAACAGAAAAATTCGTAAGTCGAAGCAACCCCATCTAAAAATTCGTAAGTTGAAAAAACCCTACCTAAAACCACCGCAGTTTCCGTTCAGATGTCAAGAAATTCATAAGCGTGCGGCCATTTGCGCCATTCGTAAGTCGAAAAATTCGGTTGTCGAGTCGTTCGTAAGTCGAGGTACCACTGTATTTCAAACAAGTTAGAGGTTGCGTCTCAATCGGCTGTCCAGCTCAAGTTAGGTCACATATTTAAACTCCTGTGTTTATGGGTTTGTACAGATGCCTCGTCCCTGCGTAGCAAAAGATGTATTTCCAACTCGATTGATCAACTGTCCTCTTATGGGAAAACTGAATAGGTTTCTGTGGAAATGACTCCTAATTATCCATTAGACCCCTCCCCCTCAACTTGAGTTGCAGTGCCAATCAATGCTTTCTCTGAAACCTGTCATTATGGCACCAAGCAAATTACTCACAAGCAGAAACCACAGCCTTCCATTGTGCCAAATGTTTCACTTTTGCCATATAGGCATAAAGTCACGCCGCCGTTCTTCTTCATTATGCATTTCAGGAGAAGCTCGGTGGCATCGTCATGGGGGGATCATGAGGAGGCTCATGGCAACAAGAGAACTATCAACTGCAGCTAGGTATGGTAAGCAGGGAGTTTGGCCAAGGAAGGAAGTAAGTCTTGTTGAATGTAAGTGGGGCCAGAACTGCAGTCCGAAACTGTAACCCCATAACTAGTATGCCCCACTGAACTCAACAGGACTGATTTCTGAGTAGACATACACAGTATAGGATTATGCTGATAGTCACTGAAACCTGATTGCAAAGTTCAGCTTCCTTTTAAACATGAGAAACTCTGATAAGTTGTTTCCCTCCCTGAAATCTAATCCCCGCAATCGATTGCAAAATCAATTGCAAATTCAATGCCCACCGGACCAAAAACCTTATTTCAATTATTTTATTTCAGAATAAAAGGCGTTTTAAAGTATCAGGTGAGACTAGGACCTCTTTTCTGATATCAGTAAATGCTGGAAATCCTTTTTCTCTCAGAACTAAAATTGTATTTTCAGAGAAGCAATAGAAATTAGAGGTGGAAGAAACTTATTAGGTATACTTACTTGTGCAAGAAATTCATTCTCTAGTTTCTCCTTGGGAGGCACTCCCCATTAGCAGTCTATTTCCCCCCTCCCCCTTACAGCCCTCAGGATTCAATACTTACAGGCTGTGTGTGTGTGTGTGTGTGTGTATAGCTGCAGCACTGCATCACAAGGCAATGCAGACTCATGTTCCATGAGGCTATGCCTCAATGCAGTGTGTTGGGTTCTGAGTCAAAGCAGGCTCAGGTTTAAATCCACATCTGCTATGAAGTTTACATGAGTGATTTTGGTGAGATGTATTGCACTTCTACTTACCTTATAGTACTTATTTCTAAATCAGCACCTAGATCTGCAAATCAACATGTGCTAATTTTATGCAAATTAATCATCTCTTTTGCCCTCTTGTCACCCAAATAGAGGAAAAGAGAGGTGACCCATCTGCATTTCCTCTTTCCCTGCAATGCAAAAACGGCCACCTTAGCTAGGACAGTGACAGCTGACCGGGCGTACAGAGTCCTGACATTTGCGTAACCAGTGATCATAAGAAAGGAATAAAGACTCTGACAACGAGTTATGGAGTTAAAATTAGGCCACAACTTTATTCAACTTCCGAATGTAGGAAGACCTTGGCTTAGGCCTTGGGTGTGTATCTCTCCCAGCCCCCCAGCCAGGGGAACTGGGGCACATCATGGTAAATGGGTAATGGGGGTGCACTTTGAGACGTAAGTGTACATAGGCAGCCCAGCCCATATCCCCGCACACAGGGTAGTTCACTGACAACTTTTCAGTGTATGGCCAGTGACACCCATTATGTAACCCCTTTTAAGAGGGGACCCTGGAATCACTGCCACAGGAGGGTGAGTCACCACTTCGTGTCTCCCGCCCCATTATAGGGAAGAAAAGACTAAAGGATTCCACCCAAGGCCATAAACCACCAAAGTTGTGAAGAATTGCTAGGGGGAAGACAAAACCTGCCAATGCAGGAAATTTTTTTCCTGGTCCTTCAACAGCAACCAGTCAAAGATCGTAACAGCACCTGCTAAACAGGAATAAAAAGTTAACCTGCAAACCAGAAAACATGAAACTAAGGGAGGGGAGGGTGGGGAGGGGAGGGGAGGCCAGGGCGCCAAATATACTTAAGACGGCCCTGCTCCCAGCCATGAAATTTTACTACTGAGGCTGAGCGTGAACCTCCAAATAATAACACTGAGAGGCAGGCCAGCCCCTGTTTGTCAGTAAGCTCCCTGGGAACTGTAGCACCGCGCGCGATCTCGCAAAGGGCACCCACAATGTACAGTGTGAGTGCTCATTGGCCTGGGCCCACACAGTGGTACCTTGCAAGACGAATGCCCTGCAAGACGAATTTTTCACAAGATGAATGCGTCTTGCGATCTGACGGTGACTCACAAGACGAATTTGTTTTGCAAATCTTGAAATTTAATTAATGCGTTCCTATGGGCAAGAAAAGAAATTTCTATGCATTCCTATGGGAAACCGCGATTTGCAAGATGAATTTTTTGCAAAACGAATTGACTCGTGGAACGAATTAAATTCGTCTTGCGAGGCACCACTGTATATGCTACCCTGAGTTCCTTGGGAGCACACTGGAAGTGTGTTATGCTGCAATTCCTAGGGAGGAGCACTTTAAAAAAAAAAAAAAAGTATGCGCTGCTCAACTGAGAGTTTTGTGCTCATACTGCACACGTAACACATTTGATTAAATGAATTGGAAAGTATGGATAAAGACAAAAGGGGAACACCTGAGATAGATAAGATAAAACTTTATGCGCATTAGCCAATGGTCATAGCAACAATAAAACATTACAGTATACACAGAAAAGGAAATTTGATATAAGAACACAATTTAAAGTCCTGAATCAGCAGTCAGTTAGTGGCCCTTATTCCGATTGCCCCTGCTATGAACCTAGCAAGCTTTGCTGTTATCTGCTCATTTTGATCTGATAGAAGAAAGGACATTGTGGCAGTGGTTGAGCGCCCTGGGATGGTTAGTAGATCTTTGTAGAGAGTGCAAGACAGGAGGACATGTGCCACTGTTTCGGTGCTACCGTCTCCACAGGGGCAAAGACGTTTCTCAGGTGGGATCTTTTGGAATCGACCCTCAAGTACAGCAGATGGCAAAACACCCAGTCTTGCAAGTGTAAAAGCACGTCTGTATTTTGGGATAATAAGTTTGTGCAGATATGGGGCCAGAGAATCAAAACGGAAAGGTGGAAAATGAACATACCAAGGGCAGAATTTCCTTATAGTGGCCAGGTTTTCCGATGCTCGATATCTTTTAGACGTTGGTTAATTAGACTGTTTGCTTTGGTAGGGCCTATAGTGAGTAGGTGTTGTGGGGATAGGCCACAAGAGTGGAGTTTTTGATAGACGGTTTTAAGCCAGGCACTTTTATGGGAGTCTTCAAATACTAGGGATAGTAAACCGGGGGAGGGGGGGGGTTGAGTTTAGGCGGAGCCAGAAGTTAAAAGTTCTTTGCCAAGTCTGTACTTCTACTGAAGGGAGACTTGCCTCCAGTCACAATGATGTGTTTGCGGTTCGAGGACACAGTGACACATGGTATTAGGGTTAATGGGTAGAATAAGGCCACAACTTTATTGGTTAGAGCAAGTGAGAGGTATTGGCTTAGGCATTGGACTTACTAGAAAGCGTGACTCCTCCCTGCTCGGCGGGGGATCATATCAGGTTAACACCCCAAGGAAGGAGCCTGTTGATGCAAATACAACTGAAAGCTCCCCCTGGTGTCACCAGGGGTCGTGCCATGGCCCTAGCCACCAGCAGGGCGTAGGACGGGATCCACGACCGCCGGATACCTTAAGGGGATACCCCTATAAGAGGAGGGTTGGATGATGGCCACAACCAGTCCTCGAACACACCAGAAAAAAAATCTGCCTTAGAAACTTTGATTTGAACAGCTTCCAAAGTGCTAAGGGAACACCTGAGAGTATGGATGGGAACAAGCTGATTTGATCTTTGATTTCAGCTGCAAATGTGCACACGTGTGGACTAACGAGATCAAGTCTGAATGGTGACAGGGTGGATTCCAAGTAATGTACAGCACAAATGCAGACAAGCCCTATGTTCCATGGGCACCAGCTTACCGAGGGCTTGATTCATCTCCAGTTCCTGCTGTCTGCCGGTGGCAAGTGCTTAGCAAGCCACAATGTATTTAGCCAGGAGGCTGCATTTGTTTTGTAGGGTCACAAATTGTGTGGGGCTTGCCTGAAGCTCTAAGGCATAAGGAGTAATTGGATCTCATTTTGGGAAGCTGAAAGCTGACAATGCAAACAAGGGGATAGAGCTGAGGAGTCAATAAACATATAACTTTTTATCCCCCTACACATAAACTGAACTGGCATGGGTGTGACATTCCTAGCATTTTAACCCAGGAAAAAGCCTAATCCCTGTTTAATGGTCTTTGAATGGAAGTGGTCAGTAGTTTGGTAAATGTTTAAGTGACAGATTGATAGACATGGAGCTAACACTTTAATCCTGCCTGTAGGCCAAAGGGCTAACAAACAGGTTCTCTCTTTTAAACCCCAGAGAGGGGACATTTCTTTCCAAGTCAGCCCGAGGTAAGAAGGAAAAGCCGAAAGGAGGACAAAATTAGTTTAGGATATTTACAGGTGTGAAGCAGCACCAGCTCTGGCGTCTTGGGGAGTGGAAATGGGGAATTTAATATATGATAACATCTACCTTAAGTGTAAATTCAACTTCTTGTATAGAAGTAGATTCCGCTCCAATGCGCTTACAGCTGCTGCTGGACACAAAAATGTGTGTTATGTCTGTCATGTGAGCCAAGGGAGGGCTGAATGAAATATATAACTGTATATGCCACATTAGGTTCAGCTAGAAAATACTGCCTGCATAGCCACATAAGCCTGGCCCTGGTACAAGGCAGGGTGGATTATTGATCTCAGGCTTGAGGGTGATGAATCGTGGGGGATATTGCTTTCTCTTCCAATCACACCTGTTGCCCATTACCGAGGAAGGGGGAGGAAACTACTATTCCTTCTGTGAGAGGATGGAGTCTAACCTGTTCCTCTAGGACAGTGTTTCCCAACCTTGTGCCTCCAGCTGTTTTCGGACTACAATTCCCATCATTCCTGACCACTGGTCTTGCTAGCTAGGGATGATGGGAGTTGTAGTCCCAAAACATCTGGAGGCACAAGGTTGGGAAACACTGCTCTAGGAGACGGGTGGCTGCACAGTGGCCCTCCAGATATCCTTGGACCCATCTCCTATCAGCTCCAGCCAACATGGCCAAGGTCAGTGTTGATGGCTGTTGTAGTTCATCAAAACCTGGAGGGCCACAGTTTCTCTAGCTCAGCTCTTGAAACCAAGTGCAATGGAGGGTGGTGGTGAAGGAAGTAGTCTTCCCTCTGAGGTCATTGAAGCTGTGTGTCTTCCTTCTTTCAATCTTGAGAAGCTGGAGCAGTGGGGTGTTGTGTGTGTGCATATTCCTTCCATGGCCTCCATCTCCTTCAGCCAAGGGAGTGCCAAAGCATCACTTCACTTCATTTGGGGCACCTGAGAAGAGAGGGAGCTGAAGTTCATTGCTTCCTCCATACCTGAAAGTAAAAGGATCTCTGTGTGAGTCTGTGTCTGTGCAGTTTGCAGGAGATTGAGGAAGGGGCACGTGGCAAATTCAATTCTTTCACTTTCTGTAGGGCTTCCAGGAAGTGAGAAAGTGGCCTGTGCGAAATGATATGATTGCATGTGCAAGATTTATTTACCTGCTCCCTGGGTGGTGGAAGGGGCCGGCCGGCTGGGGGGTGGCAGTGGGGAGAGATTAGATTAGATTTATTATTTTATCCCAATTTTTGGCCCCAGTGACACCCAGAGTAGTGACTTTTAAACACAATAGAGTAAATTAAATATAAACATGAAGCGAAGTTGCTGTAAACAGCATCAAATAAAACCAAATCCAAAACAGCAGATTAAAAGCCAAGCACATTCTAATGATGGAGAATTCAGAAAACAAAGGCACACTGAAACAAGGAAGTTTTCAATAAGCATCTGAATACTAAAAGAGAATGGGCCTGGCGGATCTTTATCGGGAGGTATTCCACAATCCTAGGGCCAGCACCAAAAAGGCCCCGTCACAGGTATCAGACCAGCTGATTTCACACAGGGGCACAACCATGAGCAGAGCCTCAGATGCGAGTCTTAAGTGGTGGGCAAGCTCACAGGGGAGGATGTGATGACAGGTGTTGTTGAGAAAGGAGGTAGAGACAATAGTTGGCATTTTTGCTTAAAGCACTGCAAAGATCTGGGCTGCTTCAAAAGGTTTCTTGGCAGCAGTGCTTGAAAAGACTGCCTAAGATCCCAGAAAGCTGCTGCAAGTCAGAGTAGACATTATTGGGTCAAATGAACCATTAATTGGACTCCATTTGCAGAAGCTCCCTATATCCTTCTGGAGCAAGTTTTAAAATTCAAATTGGTTTTCAAGTCTTTGTGCTATCAGAAGTTATGTCAGATGTGAGGAATCTTATCCACATTAGTGACAAGTACAGACCCCCTGGGGGATACCGTGTTTCTCATATTATAAGACACGTCTTATATTTATTTTTTCCTCAAAAAAACACACTATGGCTTATTTTCAAGGGATGTCTTATTTTTTTCCTCCTCCTCCTCCTGCCGTGGCTGGCATTGCTGCTGCGCCTATCACTATGTCTTATTTTCGGGGTATGGCTTATATTCCTTGAATGCTTAAAAATCCTGCTATGGCTTATTTTATGGGTATGTCTTAAAATATGAGAAACAGGGTAGTTTACAATTGTATACCAGGGCCATAGCTGCCAAGTTATCCCTTTTTTAAAGGGATTTTCCCTTATGCTGAATAGGCTTCCTCGCAAGAAAAGGGAAAACTTGGCAGCTATGACCAGGGCCAGTATACCTGAAGGAGCGTCTCCACCCCCTTCGTTCTGCCCGAACACTGAGGTCCAGTGCTGAGGGCCTTCTGGCGGTTCCCTCGCTACAAGAAGCCAAGTTACAGGGAACCAGGCAGAGGGCCTTCTTGGTAGTGGCACCCACCCTGTGGAATGCCCTCCCGCCAGAGGTCAAAGAGAATAACAATTACCAGACCTTTAGAAGGCATCTCAAGGCAGCCCTGTTTAGGGAAGCTTTTAATGTTTGATGGATTTCTGTATTTTAATATTTTGTTGGAAGCCGCCCAGAGTGGCTGGGGGAACCCGGCCAGATGGGCGGGGTATAAATATTATTATTATTATTATTATTATTATTATTATTATTATTATTATTATATTGTGCTGGGTTGTAAATATCTAGGCGGCAGCATTCCACAAAAAGAGAGCAGAAGGCATCAAGGAATATACTATGCCAACAAAACTACTTATGCAATAGCAGTTTAGCTGTGTTACTCTTAGCTGTGTTACTACATATATCACCACTGCCATATGTGAAGTTGTTGCATGCCACACATTGATTACAATGGTATTGTCTGAGTATGTGAATTTTAAAAAAATTCCTTCAGTAGCACCTTAAAGACCAACTAAGTTTTTATTTTGGTATGAGCTTTCGTGTGCATGCACACTTCTTCAGATACAGTGAAATGGAAGTTTCCAGGCACTTATGTAGAGAAGGGGTGGGGAGGGGTGGGGATGGGGAGGGGGGATCACTCAGAAGGGTGGTGGAAATGGGTGATTGACTGACTGATAGCTGTTGATGACCGCAAACGACTGCAAATGGTTTTGCATGAAAAAGCAAGGGTTGAGATGGCTGAAGATCGCTTATCATGTATAATGAGATAAGAACCCGATATCTCTGTTCAAACCAGGTCCCTCCATGGTTTTGAGCTTGGTGATAAGTTGCAATTCAGCAACTTCTCTTTCCAGTCTATTTCTGAAATTCTTTTGTAGGGAGGAAGACCTTTCATTGCCTACAGACAGCCACCCAATCTTAAACAACTCCTCACCCACAATAATACAACCACCAGACTTAACATGGACACTGGTACCAGAGCCTGCAATAAACCCAGATGCCAACTTTGCTGCCACATACACCCAGACAACACCATTACTGGCCCCAACAACATCCAACATACCATCTCAGGACTATTTAATTGCTCATCCTCTAACATTGTGTATGCCATCAAATGCCAACAGTGCCCTTCAGCTCTCTATATTGGACAAACAGGCCAAACCCTACGCCAAAGGATAAATGGACATAAATCTGACATCAGGAACCAGAAGACAGAAAAACCAGTAGGAGAACACTTCAATCTCCCAGGACATTCTATACAAGATCTCAAAGTAGCTGTCTTACTACAAAAGAATTTCAGAAATAGACTGGAAAGAGAAGTTGCTGAATTGCAACTTATCACCAAGCTCAAAACCATGGAGGGACCTGGTTTGAACAGAGATATCGGGTTCTTATCTCATTATACATGATAAGCGATCTTCAGCCATCTCAACCCTTGCTTTTTCATGCAAAACCATTTGCAGTCGTTTGCGGTCATCAACAGCTATCAGTCAGTCAATCACCCATTTCCACCACCCTTCTGAGTGATCCCCCCTCCCCATCCCCACCCCTCCCCACCCCTTCTCTACATAAGTGCCTGGAAACTTCCATTTCACTGTATCTGAAGAAGTGTGCATGCACACGAAAGCTCATACCAAAATAAAAACTTAGTTGGTCTTTAAGGTGCTACTGAAGGAATTTTTTTATTTTACTTCGATCCAGACCAACACGGCTACCTACCTGTATGTGAATTTTGTATGCCTATACCCAATGGAAACTGGTCCATTACGGCTAATGGGGCCCCGCTCCATGCCTGCATCCAGCCAACCACCTGCCTATCTTCATGCTCACATGACTCTGTGTAGCCCTGGCAGAGCTCAGCAGGGAGAGAGGATGGGGACAAACCTACAATTAGTTGGCTCTGCCTGCCATTGGCTCTGGCGCCACCTGCTGTTGGCCCTCCCTGCCTCCTCCTCCTCCACCACCCCAGTCTCAATGGGCACCACTGCCCTGACCTTTCTCAACAGGACTGGAATTGCACATAAGCGTTGTTTTCTTCGCTTAGTGTAATGTGTTAAATTTGTGGGAATTTACATTTAATGGCAGCAGCCTTCCCACTTGTATGTGAAACTTACTTATACTTACTTGAAAAGAAGAAAATGAGTTCAAATAGACAGTTTAAATAGATTTTAACTACCAAAAGAAATGTGATCTTTTCCAAATTTATGCACCACATTTTAGTCATATATTCCCCTTTCAAACTGGAAATTTTCCTGCCAACATATTTTTGCTGGAAAACATATATGTGTTTGAAATAACCTACTCATCAGGGAATACTTTTTTTAAAAAAAGGGTTTCTGCTAATGATTGACAGCTGCACTCAGACCATGAGGATTATAGGGGATCAGTAGGGATTTTCTCATTTACTTTCATTAACCCTTGAGTTTACTTTTCCTATTTTCTTCTGAATGCCACTTACTTCAATCTGAACAGTTTCCTTTAACAGTCAGCTTTGCTGTTCTAAAGTGGTTGGAGGTAAATGGAAACCAACGATGCCGTCCTGCCTTTGAGGTACACCAACTGGACAAGGGCAGGACTGCTACTAAATGACTCTCATGAGTGTAACTCCCAAGTTATTCTGGCATAGAGACACTGTTAGACCCTTGTTGCATTAAGTCAGTGCAACTGCTACATCTTTTGTATTCCGTTTCTGTTTCATTTAATATTTATAACCTGCTTCTCTTTACCAAAGAAAACCCAAAGCCACCCACTACTTGGGGCAGGTTCAAGGTTCTTGTAAAAGGTAAAGGACCCCTGGACGGTTAAGTCCAGTCAAAGGCGACTGTGGGGTTGTGGCGCTCATCTCGCTTTCAGGCTGAGGGAGCCGGTGTTTGTCCACAGACAGCTTTCCGGGTCATGTGGCCAGCATGACTAAACCGCTTCTGGAGCAACAGAACATCGTGACAGAAAACAGAGCGCACGGAAACGTCGTTTACCTTCCCGCCACAGCGGTACCTATTTACATACCTGCCAAGTTCCTGCCTGAAAAATAAGGGATCGGACCGGAACTAGCAGACCGGAAGTAGCACTGCTGCCATTTGGGAACTGGGCGGAGCATGCTCAGAAGTGACTTTTGATGCTGCTCTGCCCAGTTCCAAAATGGCCACCGCACCAGAAGTCGCGCTGCAGCCATATTGGAACTGGGCAGAGCAGCATCAAAAGTCGCTTCTGAGCATGCTGCGCTCAGTTCTAAAATGGCCGTCGCACCAGAATAAACCGGGGGGGGGGGAATCCGTTTTTTCGGCTGGGAACAGCTGGAAAAACGGGGGTTTCCCGGTGAATACGGGAGACTTGGCAGCTATGCCTATTTATCTACTTGCACTGGTGTGCTTTATAACTGCTAGGTTGGCAGGAGCAGGGATAGAGCAATGGGAGCTCATCCCGTCGCAGGGATTCAAGCCGCCAACCTTCTGATCGGCAAGCCCAAGAGCCTCAGTGGTTTAAACCACAGTGCCACCTGCGTCCCTCAGGGTTCTTGTAGCATACAAATCTCTGGATGACTTAGACCCAGGATACCTTAAGGGCTGCCTAATACTGTACATCCCAATTTGATCACTGAGATTATCTGGGCGAGCACTTTTAGAAATCCCCCATGGACCAGAAGCATGAATCTCTTGATCCCAGGGTC
This sequence comes from Zootoca vivipara, assembly GCF_965207765.1. Taxonomy (NCBI): domain Eukaryota; kingdom Metazoa; phylum Chordata; class Lepidosauria; order Squamata; family Lacertidae; genus Zootoca; species Zootoca vivipara. Next base: position 75,141,494 of record NC_142590.1, on the reverse strand, counting down.
GTGGGTTTAAGCCCCACATTGGACAAAAATATTCCTGAATTGCACAGGGTTGGACTAGATGATCATTGTGGTTCTTTCCAACTCTACAATTCTATGTTTTACTTATACTCTGCTTTCCCCTTTGGTGATAAGCCCGAAGTGGTTAATAACACACGCAAGATAAAATATTAGTACATGATCTGTCCCCAGGTTCTTGGAAGCAGCCAATTTTGTTGATTTATTTGGTCAAACAGAGCATGTTCCTATTTCAGTCCTACCCCTTTGCCATGCTTTTGGGTCCCATTTTCTCTCTCTAGTCACACATACCAAGCAACTGTTAGATATGGCAAATGTCAAAGCTAATTTGGCGATCAGGACATGCTAGTAATAGGTGCCATATGGATATGCCATTGCCAAAAATGAGCCCTCGTTCTCAAATGATCACGTGCTTGGGTCTTTTTGGGTGGGTGTGTTTTAACAGAGTACTCGATTTGCATCCTTTTTGTGGAGAAGGGACAGAAAAAGCCACTTTTGTGACACACACTTTGCATCTCTCAGAGCCCTTTCTGCAGGATGCAGCCGGTCTCCCCTTTGGGCGAAGCTGTTCCCTATTTGGCAAGTCAACCAATTAGTGCCAGACATGTCGTTGACATCTGGACCTGATTAGCAGGCATTAGCTGTTCATTGGGATGTTTTGACTGGGGCTCTTCAATGGGATTTATTGTACTTTATAGTTGTTTATTTTCCAATCAAAGTCTGCCTTTAAGTCAGGACTGCTGCTTCAGCCTCTTCTGAATAAAAGGAAACACAAAATAGGTCCTCACTGACCCCTAGGTATAGGGTCCCTCATCAATTACACAAAGACTTAGAGCTCTGAAAGCCAAGTAACATCGGTGGGGGGGGAGAGAATACCTCATTCTAAAAAATAAAACAAAATAAAACAGCTCACTCTAATAGAGAAAAGAAGAGGTGTGAATTGAAAGTAGCAGAACCAGGCAGCCTTGGATTTTCACGAGATTCAGGGGTGAAGGAGGCAAATTTTAAAAGCTGAAATCATGGACAAGATTAACAGTGAATTATTGGCATGTATTATTGGCCTTGCCCTGTTCTTATAACAGCTAGTGCCGGCCCTACCAATGGACACCATGACCTTGAGGCAATTGCCTTCGATAGCAGATGCTGGGGGATGCTGTGGTGCTAGCTTGCTGCCTGAGGTGTTTGTTCGGTTTCTGTTAATTGGTTCTCATGGGAAACTTACAGATTCTTGCTTCACACAATTAACTCAAGGCAGTGTCAATTTGCTCTTGGCAGAAAGCCAAGGTCTGCCTGGCCTGGCCACAACTCTCTGATTGGTTAATGACCAGCACTGAACTCTGTTATCTAGGACAGTGTTTCTCAACCAGTGTGCCTCCAGATGTTTTGGGACTACAACTCCCATCATCCCTAGCTAGCAAGACCAGTGGTCAGGAATGATGGGAGTTGTAGTCCCAAAACATCTGGAGGCACACTGGTTGAGAAACACTGATCTAGGAATGCTAGCGCAGTTGTTTCTTGTGGGTGTTAGGAGTAGGAGTGCTGTGTATGGTTGGAGAGAGAGAGAGAGAGGATTTATTTTGCTTTGCTTTGTATGCAGAAACTCTGCTGGTTTTATTTTCTTTTAATAAATCCTGTAAATAGTTATTCTGCGTCTAGCTGACTAGTCATTTCCACCTCAACTAGCTTCTGCGCTGTGCAGGAAAACTCTGCTACGTTTGGGCTAAAGCCACTAGAGCTATGCCTGACACTTCAAAATTCTAAGAGTGTTGTGGAGGATGCAGTCCCATCACCACTGTTGAAGTAAGAGTCAACTGCAGGCCCAGTTGCCTTCAGTACAGTATATGGAATACAGTGGATAAGAGTACCATCTTGGTCCTTTGCTTCAGTTAGCGAAATGCCTTGGCCCAGCTCTGAGAAGTGGACAAGGCTACTGTTATTCCACACAGCGGGCACCCCATGGGAGCTGGTAGTGAAGGCGGGGTGTGTGTGTGGATCATCACTGTGTGCAGGATTGTGACTGCTGTGCTGAGCCACTTTGCTGATGGCTGCATCCAGACAGGGAAGGGGAGGCAGTGAGACAGAACCACCAATAATAATAATAATAATAATAATAATTTATTATTTATACCCCGCCCATCTGGCCGGGTTCCCCCAGCCACTCTGGGCGGCTTCCAACAAAACAGAAATTCTAAAATACAGAGATCCATCAAACATTAAAATACAGAAATCCATCAAACATTAAAAGCTTCCCTAAACAGGGCTGCCTTGAGATGCCTTCTAAAGGTCTGGTAATTGTTGTTCTCTTTGACCTCTAGTGGGAGGGCATTCCACAGGGTGGGTGCCACTACCGAGAAGGCCCTCTGCCTGGTTCCCTGTAACTTGGCTTCTCGTAGTGAGGGAACCGCCAGAAGGCCCTCGGAGCTGGACCTCAGTGTCCGGGCAGAACGATGGGGGTGGAGACGCTCCTTCAGGTATACCGGACCGAGGCCGTTTAGGGCTTTAAAGGTCAACACCAACACTTTGAATTGTGCTCGGAAACGTACTGGGAGCCAATGTAGGTCTTTCAGGACCGGTGTTATGTGGTCTCGGCGGCCGCTCCCAGTCACCAGTCTAGCTGCCGCATTCTGGATTAGTTGTAGTTTCCGGGTCACCTTCAAAGGTAGCCCCACGTAGAGCGCATTGCAGTAGTCCAAGCGAGAGATAACTAGAGCATGCACCACTCTGGAGAGACAGTCAGTGGGCAGGTAGGGACTCAGCCTGCGTACCAGATGGAGCTGATAAACAGCTGTCTTGGACACAGAGTTGACCTGTGCCTCCATGGACAGCTGTGAGTCTAAGATGACTCCCAGGCTGCGCACCTGGTCTTTCAGGGGCACAATTACCCCATTCAGGACCAGGGAGTCCTCCACACCCGCCCGCCTCCTGTCCCCCACAAACAGTACTTCTGTCTTGTCAGGATTCAATCTCAATCTGTTAGCCGCCATCCATCCTCCAACCGCCTCCAAGCACTCACACAGGACCTTCACCGCCTTCACTGGTTCTGATTTAAAAGAGAGGTAGAGCTGGGTATCATCAGCATACTGATGGACACCCAGCCCAAACCCCCTGATGATCTCTCCCAGCGGCTGCATATAGATGTTAAAAAGCATGGGGGAGAGGACAGAACCCTGAGGCACCCCACAAGTGAGAGCCCAGGGGTCTGAACACTCATCCCCCACCACCACTTTCTGAACACGGCCCAGGAGGAAGGAGCGGAACCACTGCATGACAGTGCCCCCAGCTCCCAAACCCTCTAGACGATCCAGAAGGATGTTATGGTCGATGGTGTCAAAAGCCGCTGAGAGATCCAGCAGAACAAGGAAACAGCTCTTACCTTTGTCCCTAGCCCGCCGGAGATCATCGACCAGTGCGACCAAGGCAGTTTCAGTCCCATGATGAGGCCTGAATCCTGACTGGAAGGGATCCAAATGGTCCGCTTCTTCCAGGCGTGCCTGAAGTTGTTCAGCAACCACTCGCTCAATCACCTTGCCCAAGAATGGAAGATTTGAGACTGGGCGATAGTTGGCCATATTGGCCAGATCTAAAGATGGTTTTTTAAGAAGCGGTTTAATAACCGCCTCTTTCAGCGGGTCTGGGAAGGCTCCTTCATGGAGAGAAGCATTTACCAACCCGCGAAGCCCATCGCCCAGCCCTTCCTGGCTAGCTTTTATAAGCCAGGATGGGCAAGGATCAAGGAGACAGGTGGTTGGTTTCACTCGTCGAAGCAGCCTGTCCACATCCTCGGAGGTAACAGATTGAAATTGATCCCACAAAACTTGACTAGACAGGACTCTAGCACTCCCCCGCCCCGGCCCTGCTCCCACGGTGGAGTCTACCTCTTCCCGAATCTGAGCGACTTTATCTGCAAAAAACTTTGCAAAATCATTGCAGGAGATCATCTGGGCCCGGATGGAGCAGGTGGTTCCGCTAAATTGCGAACCACCTGGAAGAGTCTCCTGCGCTGTTTTCTGCAGATGCGATGGAGACGGTGAAGAAGGTCCTCTTCGCTGTCGCCATTGCCACTTGGTAGGCTCGAAGTTGAGCTCTAGCCCGTGTCCGGTCTGATTCAAAATGAGTTTTCCGCCACCGGCGCTCTAGCCGTCTCAACGACTGTTTCATCGCCCTCAGCGCCGGGGAAAACCACGGGGCTGTCCGGGCTCCATGCAATCTGAGAGGGCGCTTCGGAGCCAGACAGTCAATAGCGCTGGTTAACTCCGCATTCCAGCGGGCCACCAGGGAATCAGCTGAAAGGCCATCGACATGGGATAAAACATCCCCTACCACTCTCTGGAAGCCAATTGGATCCATTAAGTAGCGGGGGCGGACCATCCGAATCGGTCCCACCTCCCTGCAGAGGGGAAGGGTTGCGGAGAAGTCCAGTTGCACCAGAAAGTGATCTGACCATGGCACTTCTTTTGTTTCGCTTTTACTTAATGTCAGATCACCAACATCCATAGAGGTGAACACCAAGTCCAAGGCATGTCCGCGGCTATGAGTTGGGCCAGACTTATTCAGGGACAGCCCCATGGTGGCCATGCTTTCCACGAAGTCCCGAGCGGCTCCTTGTAAGGTCGTGTCGGCATGGATGTTAAAATCCCCTAAGACAACCAAGCTAGGTGTCTCCAGAAGCACATCCGACACGACCTGAAGCAGCTCGGGCAGGGAATCCTTGGTGCAGCGGGGAGGTCGGTACACCAAAAGGAATCCTGTACTGCCCCTATTGCCCAACTTCCAGAACATGCACTCAGAAAACTCCGTCTTACCAATAGGACGCCTGGTGCAAACTAATGACTTCCTAAAAATCACTGCAACCCCCCCTCCCCGCCCAGATGGCCTGGGTTGCTGTGCATAAGAGAAACCTGGTGGACAAGCAGCGCCAAGAACGGGCCCATCGGCTTCATCCAACCAGGTCTCTGTCACACATGCCAGGTCAAATCCTCCATCCACAATCAGGTCGTGAATGGCAGTGGTCTTATTCATCATCGACCTGGCATTGCACAGCAGCACCTTCAGGTCATGTGGGTATCCCTTGCTGATTCCAATATCCGTCCGGTCAGGACCAGACCCGGAGGCAGGGATAGTCCTCAGACAACGACTAAGTCTGCCTCCTCGGTAATGACATGGTCTGGTCTTAGCGTAACTCCTCCTCCCACCCGTGACCACTGAGATCGGTTGTCCCAGTGCATCACCCCCTGTGGAATCTGCCCCAGCCATTTTGCTTGCTGGGACCCCCTCCCGGGCAGCCCTGACCCCTCCCCTTAAAAACAAAATAAAACCTCTAAAAACAGCAAAGAACAGAACAAAAGAAAAACACAAAAAACACAATAAAACAATAAAACCAAAAACAATAAAAATTACAAATACACTAAAATTTAACAGATTCCCACACCCGACTAAAAATCCCTCCCTAAAACCTATGTAAATCAAAAAATACAGTAAAACAATACAAAGACAGAAAATTACAAACTAAAATTGACCCCTCCCCTTAAAATCAAATTTAAAACCAATACAGAAAACAAACTAATGCAATAAAACAATACAAACAAAGACAGAAAATTACAAACTAAAATTAACCCCTCCCCTTAAAATCGAATTTAAAACCAATACAGAAAACAAACTAACAGACTAAACGATAAACAAAAACCAAAAACAATAAAAGTTACAAACACATCAGAATTACAAGAAAAGCAGCAGCGGCACTGTTTCAGGCCTCCTAGGAGCCTTAAAGCTGTGGTAGAGTATGGGTCCCGCCCCCGGGCCCAAGGTGGAAGTGGGCTTCAGGGGGAGCAGTCCTTCCAGTACTCACAGCAGCACTGATGTTCCAGGCCTCCCAGGAGCCTCAAAAGCTGTGGTGGAGTGGGGGACCCGCCCCAAGCCCCAGGTGGAAGTGGGCTTCAGGGGGAGCAGTCCTCCCAAACACTCCCTGGCAGAGCAGCAGCAGCAGCAATGTTCCAGGCCTCCCAGGAGCCTTAAAAGCTGTGGTGGAGTGGGGGACCCGCCCCAAACCCCAGGTGGAAGTGGGCTTCAGGGGGAGCAGTCCTCCCAAACACTCCCTGGCAGAGCAGCAGCAGCAGCAATGTTCCAGGCCTCCCAGGAGCCTTAAAAGCTGTGGTGGAGTGGGGGACCCGCCCCAAGCCCCAGGTGGAAGTGGGCTTCAGGGGGAGCAGTCTTCCCAAACACAGCAGCAATGTTCCAGGCCTCCCAGGAGCCTCAAAAGCTGTGGTGGAGTGGGGGACCCGCCCCAAGCCCCAGGTGGAAGTGGGCTTCAGGGGGAGCAGTCCTCCCAAACACTCCCTGGCAGAGCAGCAGCAGCAGCAATGTTCCAGGCCTCCCAGGAGCCTTAAAAGCTGTGGTGGAGTGGGGGACCCGCCCCAAGCCCCAGGTGGAAGTGGGCTTCAGGGGGAGCAGTCCTCCCAAACACAGCAGCAATGTTCCAGGCCTCCCAGGAGCCTCAAAAGCTGTGGTGGAGTGGGGGACCCGCCCCAAGCCCCAGGTGGAAGTGGGCTTCAGGGGGAGCAGTCCTCCCAAACACTCCCTGGCAGAGCAGCAGCAGCAGCAATGTTCCAGGCCTCCCAGGAGCCTTAAAAGCTGTGGTGGAGTGGGGGACCCGCCCCAAACCCCAGGTGGAAGTGGGCTTCAGGGGGAGCAGTCCTCCCAAACACTCCCTGGCAGAGCAGCAGCAGCAGCAGCAGCCAATAACTTAATTGTCTCCCTGTGAGGACTGACAGTTCTTATTCACAACTACTTGCTGTGTGGTGAATAACCATGAAAAAAACAACCCTGAAAAACAAAGAGCCCATGAAAAGTAACAGGAAATGTGTGTGTGTGTGTGTGTGTGTGTGGTGTAGAAATGGGGATGTATAGCCAAATATTTATGAATTTAGGTGCTGTGTAGTTGCTCCGCTATCCATCGAAGTGGTCCCTGTTCTAGTACTTTCTCCAGCCCTTTTCCTTTAACCATTTCTGAGAATTGAACATATCTCAGCCAGCTAAACTTGGCCACCAATCTTCACCCTGACTCATTATAAAACTTAACTCCCCAAAATGTGCAGTTGCAGGCTATCTATAGCTATCTACAGTCCTTCGGGATAACTCTTCCAGTGGTTATTCTTAGGAGCTACATTCTTAGAAGATTTTATTGTATTGTCTGGACTGAAACAGAGCCGCTGTACGTTTTGAGTTTCCATGCTGGCTGAATTTCAGTCCTTAAAATCCTCATTGGGAACTATAATTTCCCATTTTTATCAGTGTTTCCTTTGGGCTTGCTCCTAGTTGCTTCAGTGATATTCAGGCAAGATTAAATAGTTTTGCACTTAGCCTCATTTCTGTGAAAAAATTCCTTGCTTCCCTCGATAGAAAATTAATCCACAGAGGATCATATACTCAAATTGTAATTCAGATGGCATTTATTAAATGCCCTGCAATAAACATTCGGGACTAAAAAATATTGGAAGGGTGTTTAGGGCCATGTATGATTCCTCTTATTTTAAAGACTTTGGGGGCCACTCATAACATTTAGATAACCAAGAATGTTATTTGCGTTCAGGGAGGGGAGGGACCAGATCCCAGAATGCCTTTGCTGCATGTTCCTGCCAAGTTTTTTGTTTTGTTTTTTTAAATCAGAACATGTAAATATAGGATTCTGTCTCTGTCCCAAAAGTTCTGACGTTAGATCTAAAAGCTCTTCCCCACCTTATCAAACACACAAATCTCTACCTCTCAAAATCCCTGCTCCAAATCTGGACCCTTGCTAAGAGTAAATGATAAAGCTCAGATACATTTCTGAACGTAGGCTTTTAAAAGGGTCATAGGGTTGCCATATTTTGAAAAGCAAAGAAGAGGACACATTTGCCGACTTTTAACTATGGATCATTATGATGGCTCTACCCATGAAAAAGAGGACATGTCCTGGAAACAGAGGACATTTGGCAACCCTAAATGAAGAGAAGTGTCTAGAGTATTGGGTTTAGACCAGAGAGTCCAAGGTTCAGATTTCCACTCATGAAATTCCTTGTATGGCCTTGAGCAAGCAGCTATCTCTCGGTCAACCTTACGTGCATTACAGATTTGTAAGGGGATGACTCGATATATGGAGGGAAGTTGGGGGATACAGAAATGATAAATGAAATAAGTTCCTACTCAAATTACTCCCACTCTATGTGTGTTAGCAAAGTCACTTAAATAACTCAGACAGAAAAAGAAATTCTGACAACACTCTATTGAGCAAAAGTGAGCAAATACAGTGCATAATTTGAGAAGGATCAGAGAGGTTTTTGTCTTTCTTACGCGAGGCCTTGTACGTTGCAGGGAGACATTCGACCAAACCCACAGTGTTTCTGTCTTTACACAGGCACACCAATGGGAAAGTGCCTTAAGTGACATGTGCAAAATCTGAGAGTGGTAGGTCTACCTTTCATTGAGAAAGTGTTGGTCAGTCTGGCTGTGCCACTTGTCTGTTAGCTTTCGAGCCTGTTCTCAAAACATCCTTTTCTTTTTAAGCAAAGCCTTAAAAAGCACTCTTATGCTTCTCAACAACAGCAGTCAAGTTAGAGAGTGCATTTACTTAGAGGCGTGAGGTTTTTTAAAAAACATATTATTATTATTCTTTATTAAATTTGTATACTGCTCTATACCCACAGGTATATGCCGATGGAATCATATACAGTACAGTAATAGATAATTATGGGGCAATATCTATTAAGATATTGGTGCTTGTGTGTCTGAAAATCAGTATTGAAAGGGGGGAAAGGGGGTGTTTTTGTTTTGCTTTGCTTTGCTTTGCTTCACCCACACCTCCCTTCATTCATTTCCATTGAAGCCAAATTTGTGTGCCTGCTCCAAAGGTTCAGATATAATTACATTCTGGGAAGGTGGAAAGAGGAGACAAAGGCAGAGGCTACACACCGTTTGGACCTAAGCACATGGTTTCAGATAGGACTGCGTCTTGGAAGATGAAGAAAGTACATGGCTTGTATCCAGCAAGTGTCAAGGAGGAAAGAACCGATATGAACTTGCAAGCAAAAGTGACTGTAAAAGGGAGAACATTTTTCCCTGAAAGGGGGGGTATCTGTTTTGCAGGTTAATCCAATCATATTGACCAGAGCATTCCAGAAAAGAAGGCTGGATCCAGAAGGTCTCTTGTGACTGGGAGCATATTCTACTGATGCAACATTCTTGTAAGTAACAAAATATGCTTCTTATGACTGTCCCTGTGCAGCCACAACCAAGATCAGCAGAGGGTGCTTGTGACATCAGCAACAGAGACAAAAGATGGGCTGGAGCTACCCCAAACTGCACAGGACAAAGGAAGTGGCCAGCAGGGCACAGCAGGTGCTAAGGCCAATGATTTAATTAGACACCTGACAAATGTAGGAGGGTAGGCAATAAAAATAGTCTAACCAAGACATTGTGAAGGTAAAGATTATATTTAAGTATAGTGCTGATAATCATGACATATTAAATAACATGAATTAATGTTAATTCAAAACAAGGTTAACACCAGCACTGGAACACAGAAGAGGAAATTAATCAGTGGGTTGGGATAACAAGGGGTTGCAGAATGAGTGGATAGCTTAGAAGTAGAGCACTTGTTTCGCATGCAAAAGATCCCAGTTTCAATTCTCAAAATCTCCAGGTAGGGAGAAATCATGGAGAGCCTCTGCCAGTCCTTGTAGACAATAATCAGCGAGATGCACCGATCCCTGTTGTAACACAGCTTCTTGTGTTTCTCTGCACCAGAAAGGTAAGCTATGCTGGTATCGGCTGGAGGGAAGCTCTTGGCTAGCAGAGCATCGTTTGCAATGTTCACCTCCTACTGCATCGTTGATCTGGCAGAGCCCATAGAATGCATATTCCCTTCTGCCTTCCTGCAATTGGATGCACATGCCCTGCCTTTGTGATGGCTTGTGGAACTGCTGCTCAGAGACCACATAGAGTGTTTCACATTACGAGGAAAGGGGGGTGATTTTAATCTATTGCGATTAGCTCGTGGCGGTGTCTGCAATGTCGTTCGGTGCTTCTCGGGGAAACTGCTAACCTTGCAGCCTGCCATTTTTAATGTAGGGAATATTCAGCAAAATCGGCTCATTTGCTATGAACACAAAAAGGCAAATTTGGAAAATGTCTGAGTCACCACTAATTTCTTAGAGTATTGCTGAAGCGTTTCAATGTTTCATTTGTATGGGAAAGTGTTTCTTGGTCAAAGGACACCCCAAATCAATAATTTAACCCAACTATCCTGGCTGTCATATAACAAGTTTTCAGCATTGGCAACTACTTGGAATCAGTTGGCATGCTTTCCTGGTTTCACTACTGGTAAAGATGATAGAATTTGGGCCTCCCCATGTCTCCATGCAGAGGCCAACTGCATGAGCAGCATAAATTTTAGATGCTGCTCCTTGGGTCTATTTGATTTCAGCTGCCAAAATCTGGAGTTAGTTGTAGTATGTGAACAAAAAGCAGCTCCCATTCCCTGGTTTTCCTGTCTGTGGTAAGCTAAACATTTATATAGGCAATTCAGACATTATACATTCATGTATTTGATCTCTAGAGCAGTGGTAGTGTAAACAGAGTGAAAACTCATCACTTTTCGTGGGATTTCTACGGCAATTTGTAGTTTTGCTTATACTGTGGCATCTTTCAAAAAGCCCCGAACAGCTCCCGGATTTTAAAATTAGATACTACTGAAAATATTCCTCTTACTTAGAAGAACCTCTAATTCTAGTCAGGTGTGTTCATTAGCAGAACTAGGATAGGGCAAAAAAAAAAAGCAATCTTGCTAATTTCTATAATTATCTGATTTGGAGAAGCTGGACAAGGGGGCCCTACAGCACGCAGCTTCCATTGTGCTTACTGTCAGTAGTGTAAACTGGTAACCCTGGGAAACTATGTTTCCCAGACTCCCTGGCACCTAGAACAATATCCCTGCAGGAGGCCCTGGACAGAGACTTCCCCTGAGACTTTCTCTCTGCCGAAGCAACATAAACTTGAGAGGTGGGAAGCAGGTGGCAGGCTTTATTACAGGAAGTGTTGTGATTGCAAATAGGGTTGCCAGACTCAATAGAGGACAGGACTTCTGTGCCTTTAATTGCCCTGTTCTCTTTTGAGTCTGGAAACCTTAAAGAGAAACCAGCAGACCCTTTGTTTAATTTTAAAGAGAAACCAGCAGACCCTTTGCTTGGAAATTAAACAAAGGGTCTGCTGGTTTCCCTTTAAGGTTTCCAGGCTCAAAAGAGAGCAGGGCAATTAAAGGCACAGAAGTCCTGTCCTCTATTCAATTGAGTCTGGCAACCCTAATTGCAAAGTAAGGGGTAAACATTCAGATGCCGTTGTGATCCAATTGACATTGGGAGAGCGATAGGATCCATATCTATAACATTCTTATTGCAGGTGGGGGAAAGACCTCATTCTGCTGAACCCAGTTGTGAATTGAGTTGAGGAGCACTCAACCATCGCTAGCACCCTGATACAACCTGTGTTATTAGCGTGCAACATGGGCCTGAAAGGCAATACATTTATTACACTACCTTACTTATTACATTGGTTATTATGTATTGCTTATTACATTCCATTACAGTACTTGTTACACTACATTTTTACATTCAGAAATTCACGGAGGATAAAGCTATCAATGGTTACTAGCCATAATGGCTATGCTCTGCCTCCACAATCAGAGATAGCAATGCTTCTGAATTCCAGTCGCTGGTGACCATGGGGGCGGCGGTGAGAGTCCTGCTTGCGGATTTCTGACATACATCTGCTTGGCCAACATTAGAACAGGTTGCTGGACTAGATGGGCCATTGGCTTGTTCCAGAAGACACTTTTTATGTTCTTACATGTGGTTGTTGAAATAATTCAAAGTGCGGATTGTTTTCTTTTAAGTCTGGAATATGCAGCCATATTTTCGAGATGGTCAGCAGATAGCCATTTCTTGGGAGGCTTAGTGAGGGCAGCAGGATGGGTGCAATGGCATCTCTGAAGATTTAGCATTGCAAAGCCCGGTGAACATATGGCAAGCACACTTGTTGTGTAAAGTGCGAATCAGCCCTAAGAGAACCCTTTGAACATCTGCCATCAATAAATGTATGACATCATTGCAACCGAGTGAGGCTTTTGTTGCTCCTTGGTGACATAATATCTGCAAGCACCTTTTAGCTTAGCAACCCATTCAAAGGACGCTGTTGTGATGCTGGGCCTTTAATGCCCCTTTGTTCTATGTAATTATAAGGCTGATTTGAGGGGGAGGGCAGCTGCCAGGTAAGGAACAAAAGCTGCTTGCTTTAACAATCAAAGCAAAATGCACGGGATAACAGGGGAGAAAATAATTGCTCCAGTAGACCTGGAAACGTTCATAGCTTAATAAAAATGTAGTTCGCTTCCCACCTCCTCAGACATCTGCCAAGATCAGGCAGTATAAAACGGTTTCCTGAATAGCCTGGATCGTCATTATAGTATTTAGCATTATCACAAATCTGACCATTCCTAGCTTGAGTTTCATAATTTTTTCTATTTTTCTTGCATATTCCCTTCTTAGTTTGCCCCAAGAGATCTTTGTCTAGACAGTGACCTGGGAATGGGGATGGGGGGTGGGGAGAGGAGAGGAGAAAGACTGTGGTGGGGGAAGGGAAGTTCCCCTGTACACATGCCTTCATCTGTGTAATTAAGGCACCGAGCCATGTTTTGTCTCATTTTCTTGCTCTTGAGCACTATAGTCTCACACAGCTGAAGGCCCTGTTTGTCTCCAACAGCTTCAGCAAAACCGAACTTCTGTAGGAGCTCTTCCTAGATTCCTTGCCAATGCATTCCCAGATTTATTGGTTATGTTAGTTAAAACATCGGCAAGATCCTATCCCTCTAAGGATAATGAAACAGGTTGCAATGCTGTAGAAGAGGTTATAACAGCATGAAAGCTGTAGCAACCATCTTTCTGCTCACTTTTCTGAAACAGGGTTGAAATCAATGTTGAGTTGCCAGGTGGAACAGTTATCTTCCTCTGCATACTGTTCTGGGGGTTCTCTCAAGCCAGTTGGGGGGGTGCACAGAGGGAGGAGAGAAGGAAAAGCCCCATTATACAAACAAAAAATCATTGTGTGCGGTTTCTGGTAAGCAATAGATGAATCCCACCCAAAGTCTAAAAGGGTTTTTTTCTTTTTTTAAGGACTAAGAACTATATTCTGTACTAACAAAAATTACCCTTCACTTGTAAGGTAAGGTAAAGGTAAAGGACCCCTGGACAATTAGGTCCAGTCAAAGGCAACTATGGGGCATGGTGCTCATCTCGTTTTTCAGGCTGAGGGAGCCAGCGTTTGTCCACAACCAACTTTCCAGGTCATGTGGCCAGCAGGACTAAACCGCTACTGGCACACGGAGGACCGTGATGAGTGCCAGAGCACACAGAAATGCTGTTTACCTTCCCGCCGCCGCAGAACCTATTTATTTAGTTGCACTGCTATGCTTTTGAACTGCTATGTTGGCAGAAGCTGGGACAGAGCAATGGGTGCTCGCTCCGTCGCGCGGATTCAAACCACCGACCTTCCGATTGGCAAGCCCAAGAGGCTCAGTGGTTCAGACCACAGTGCCACCCGCACTGTGCAAACTAGTCATTTGTAGCAAACTAGCCACGTGTGTCTACATAGTGTTATGAGTTTGGTGGGGAGGAAGTAGGCTGTATGCAAGGCCCTTCTAACCCCTGGATCCAGCACACGTTAACATATAAGCCAGGCTAGCTTCTTGTGTTGAGGTGATAGCCTGGGTGATGAGCCATTAAGTGAAACAAAGGAAAAGGGCTCTGTGCGAGATGGCAAATGAGTGGGACCCCTTCTCGATTCAGAGATCGTTAGAAGGGCAAAGCCTGAATTTAGAGCTGAGTTGCAGCTATTTGACCTAGAAATGAAGCAGCAAGCTGGAGAGAGAGAGTCAGAGCATTTTTGAAAGCTATGTTTGATTTCTGCTTAAATACAAGGCTGTAGCTATGAGAGAAACAAGACTCTCTTGGGGTGTTGATGCTGTGAACTTCTCCATCGTAAAGACACCACAGTCTCCATTGTTCTTCATTCCAAAAGGAAATGTGAACCCTGGGCAAGTGCCTGAACCCCCTGGAATCTCACACCGTTCAGAGATTGGGGTGGTGTGCAACAATATGATTTGCACACCAGATCATGAAGCTCATGAAGCTGAGGCTCCAATACTTTGGCCACCTCATGAGAAGAGAAGACTCCCTGGAAAAGACCCTGATGTTGGGAAAGATTGAGGGCACTAGGAGAAGGTGACGACAGAGGACGAGATGGCTGGACAGTGTTCTCAAAGCTACCAACATGAGTTTGACCAAGCTGCGGGAGGCAGTGGAAGACAGGAGTGCCTGGCGTGCTCTGGTCCATGGGGTCCCGAAGAGTCGGACACGACTAAACGACTAAACAACAACACCTGCATAATGCATGCATGCTATGTTGCTTGCTACTGCTTCTTGGGCTCCATATTCACTCCAGGTAGTATATATAAGTAGCTGATGATGGGGTAGGACAGCAGCATGCACCTGATCTCTGCTGTGATAACAGGATGCAGAGGGGGAGAGGCAAGGCAGCCTAGAGCTGGGTGTGGTGCAAATGCACCAGCAGAACCAGTCTGGTGCTCCCACTAATGCTCATATACAGTGCTGACTTGCCCCACTATCCGTCCTGGTATTTAGCAGCAGCATAGATAAATGGAGGTCAGGTGAGTGCCACTACTCTGCTTCTGTTATCAGTGCTGAATAATGCAGAATTTGAAAACAAAACAAAGACTGCAATCCTATGCACAGTTCTTTAACTGGTCTGTGGCTCGCTTTATCTACTATCATCTATCTACCTATTTATCACCTGATAATAAGCACCGTTGAATATAGCAGCCTTCTCCAAACTGGTTTGAACTACAGCTCCCATCCTGACCACTGGCTATGCTGAGGCTGATTGGAGTTGTATTTTAAAATATCTGGATGGCTCTCAGTTGGAGAACATTGGAATGTAGCATGGACTTATTTCTTAGTAAATGTGCACACCGGTCCTGCTTTTCAAGTGCCATGCTGTTTTCCTAGCTGAGCTCCGCACTGGGAAAATGCTTCATTTGCATCCAAAATGGTGCCATTGTATACAATTAAAAAAATTACATCCTAAGGGAGAGAATCAATAATAGAATCAATAATAGACGTGTGGAGTGTTACTCATATATGACTGCGACAATCAGGAACGCTTTTATACCCAAAGCCACCTTATCTCTTGCAACATCGAATGGGGCAGACCTCTCTGAAAAGCCTTGCTCCTTCAGTCTTTAGTGTTAGCACCTTTTAGGGGATACCCTTGACCTGTGCCATTAGCCTCTACCAACAGAAGTAAGTAAGCTCAGGAAGCCGCAACCAGGAGCCCCCGATAGGACTGCTGAGCATTCGAGACTTGGTGTATTGATGTCTTGCACAAATATTTATGGACCTGCTTCCTCCCCAAAGTGGTCAGTGTTGCTTGATAGAAATGTACAAGTGTTACTGTGTTTGGCTAAGAAAACCATAGTAGCTGGGGATCTCAAAAGAGACCCTGTGGCTTAAAAGCAGGAAGGTAAAAGGAGAGCCTTTCAAATCCCCAATTACCCAGAGAGGCTGGTTCTTCAAAAGAGGAAAACAGGATGTTGCAGAAAACCATCAGAACTGAGGGGAAGAGAAAGATAATATTCATGCGTGGATGTAGTTATTTAAGAAAGGGGGAAGCAACTTCTGTTAGAACTGAGGGCTGGGTCCCATCCACAGCGTGCAGTACATTTAAAGCACTCAAACTTCTGCCAAAGGAAGTTTATTAAGGGTGCTGAGAACTGTAGCTTTGTGAGGGACCTCAGCACCCTTAATAAACTATAGCTCCTGGAATTCTTTGGGGAGGGGGACATGACTGTTAGTGGAGAGCTTTAAATGTATAGCATGGGTTTGACCTAAGGCTGGTTTCCTAGGAATAAAGTCCTGTTGGACTTCTTCCTACCTATGTCACTTAACACATTCCATCCTTCTTCCAAGAAGGCCAGAGGACTGTGGTGTTGTTGTTATTTAGTCATTCAGTCATGTCCGACTCTTTGTGACCCCATGAACCAGAGCACGCCAGGCACTCCTGTCTTCCACTGCTTCCCACAGTTTGGTGGCTTCGAGAACACTATCCAGCCATCTCGTCCTCTGTCGTCCCCTTCTCCTTGTGCCCTCCATCTTTCCTTGCAATAATCCTATGAACCCATAAAACTGTTGCCTTTATGCTGAGCCATAACATGGGTCTGTCTAGTTCAATACTGAGTCCAAGGTGTGACCCTGGATTTAATAAAACCATAGGAATTGTTCAACTGAATCACACCAGACGTCCACCCAGTCTAGCATTCTCTTTTCAACATTACCCAAGTCTAAAGGTGCCTAACAAGCTGAACCCTAAGAATCACAAAACCCAATCTAATATAGGTTATTCCCTGTGATCCAAAGCTATGACCTCGAGTGTACATGTACGTGCAGTATAAATTGGTACAGGATCATCTTCAGACAGCAAGGGGCCACTGTTTCCACAGAAATAGTAAATACGATCATTATGAGAATTCATGTTTCCAGGTCAGAGAGTTAGAGAGCCACACAGACGAATAATGTTCTCCTTGATATTGGGTTCTGTCCCATCAAGGCACATTCAGAAGAAAGATAACAGTACATAAACATGGCGTGGAAATGACACCTTGTGATGACTTCATCACATAAAAGATTAACAGGAAAATCAGCCAACAGTTTTGAACTCCCAGATGAAATCCGTTGTCTTACTTGATTCTTACTTGAGCCAAGCTTGACTCATTGCTGGCACCAGGATCTTCTGACTACTCCAGAAAAATATCCTTGAGTAGACATCATGATCCATCAGTTACTTTCTAGTGATTTGGCAACATCTGCCTTGCACAATTGCACCTTTTGTTTCACAGGGTATTTGGTTGAGATAAATGAATGGTATAGTGATGCCCCAATATACCGGTGCTGCTGAATGGTTTGAGAAAAAGCAATTTGAGGGCACCTTTTCTCCCATTCAGCACAATCCAGTGCAAACTTGGCCATTCCTTCAGCTGCAACTCTGAAAGACATGAACGCAAAGCAGCATTTTATTGTGCCAGGATTTAATAAAAAAAAAAGCTAAACTTTTGCATCACAGTTAAATTTTTTTTTTTAAAAAAGGAACTCTATTACTCTGTCGCATAAGGAGAGTTTCATTTTTAATTCTGGTTCATTATCTTTCCCCCTTATTAAGAAAGGTAAATCTGTTTTGCGTTTTCATTATTCCATTAGCTCGAGAAACCTCATCAGGAACGCAGAAAGCTGCCAACATAAATAGGGCAATTTTCATATGTGAGATGGTCTAATTTGCTTAACCATCTATTCAGGAGAGGCTGGTGCTAACAATTAGAGAAAGCTGCGTGATTTGAAAATAAGTTACAATTGATTGTGTTTCAGTGGAAATGAAGTTTGGAATGTCTAATTGGATTTGGCCCAAGCATCTGAGCCACAATAAGTTGACGGGAGACTTCGAGATAAAAGAATCTTCCTCAGGAAATCTAAATATATAAAATAGCTTAATGCAATATTTCCAATGCAATTAAAGCGGCATGCTAATGATGACATTGCTTGTGTCATCACTGAATGAGAACCAACAACTTCTGAAGCACCTTTCCACATTTGTTTGGGGCTCTGAAGGCACTGAGGGCCAAACTACACAAATAGTGTCAACATGGATCTCCAGGCTAGGCCAGTGAAGTGTAGGTGGGTCCCCATGAGGCAAGACACAGCAATAACACCAAGAACTGGGAAACAGGCAAAGCAACTGCTTACATACATTCCTGAAAGCCTGGGCCACTCCCACTACCAACGTGATTGGCTGTCTAAACTTCCAAGCTGCGAATCACAACTCAGAGTTCAAGGGCCAATGGCAAAGGCCCAAATCCCGAAGTTTTCTGTGATTGGACATCATATATCGAATCAGAACACAGGAGCTCAGAATCCTTAATCCAGACTCAAGCTCAGGCAAACATGAATACATAACACCCAGAATACTGCCCAATGTCAGGCGGCTGTGTGTGGTGCCATGCCGCAAAAATATTTATTGAGCACAGGGCCAGCCCAAGACTTTTTGCTGTTTGAGGTGGTGGGAAAGATGGCGGCTCTATCCTTGCCACAGACAAAAGCCAACCAGACTGGCGGGTAATCTTACTTCAACGCAGATGTTGGGGCTGCATCCTCCACCCCACCTGAGGGCAAGAGGCTGGGGGTTCATATACACCATACATTTAAAGCAATGCCCCCAATAATCCTAGGAACCAAGGAAGGCTGCTCTGTTAGGGCAAATGGGCCAGTGCCCTGCCAACCTCAGTCTGCTCCCACCTCCCTGCTTTCTTACAGCACTGCTTGTCAGCTTCCTCCCCCATAGCCTGAGTGTTCCCTTGTAGAACTCAGCAGGGAGAAGGATTAAAATTACTTGGCTCTTTCTGTCATTGGCTCTAGATCAGGGGTCCGCAAACAAAGCCCCGGGGGCCAGATGCGGCCCGATCACCTTCTAAATCCAGCCCACAGACGGTCCGGGAATCAGCGTGTTTTTACATGAGTAGAATGTGTCCTTTTATTTGAAATGCATCTCTGGGTTATTTGTGAGGCCTGCCTGGTGTTTTTACATAAGTAGAATTTGTGCTTTATTTAAAATGCATCTCTGGGTTATTTGTGGGGCATAAGAATTCATTCATATATTTTTTCCCCAAAATATACTCCGGCCCCCACAAGGTCTGAGGGACAGTGGACCGGCCCCCTGCTGAAAAAGTTTGCTGACCCCTGCTCTAGATCCATCTACTGCTGGGCTCCCTGCATCTGCCCCACCAGTCCCAAAGCGCACCAGACACCCCTTCTAGGAACTGTAGTTTTAAGAGTCCTGCAAATGTAGTTCTTTAGGGGGTAAACTAAAGTTCCCATGGTTCTTGAAGTGGGGAAGATGTGCTTAAAAATGTGTGATGTTTTTGCCTTACCTTCCAAGTCCCAGACTGCAGAATCCGGGACCGGCAGCCGCGTGACACCGGAAGTTGCGCCAACATAACTTCCGGTGTCGCTTTGCCCTTCTATGGGCACCCAAAATGGCTGCCGCCGGCTTCAAAAGTAGCTTCTGTGCATGACCGGAAGTGCGTCGACGCAACTAACGGTGTCGCCCCGCCCATCTATGGGCACCAAAAATGGCCGCCACCAACACTGGAAGTCGCATCTACGCACTTCCGGCCATGCGTAGGTGCGACTTTTGAAGACGACGGCGGCCATTTTTTGTGCCCATAGAAGGGCAAATCAGAAAAATAAAATGGACGCCGGCAGGAGAAAATAACGGAGAAAAACGGGAGACGAAGTGATACGGGGGACCACCAGGAAAAGGTAAGTAAAAATGGGGGTTTCCCGGGGAAAATGGGGTACTTGGCAGCAATGGTTTTGCAGTGCAGCTCTGGGGGTTCAGACACAGCTCTGTCCTCCAACATCATATCACCACACTCCTCGTCCCCCAGGATATGCTGCCTGAGGTGCTTAGCTCACTCTGCCAAATGGTGAGACCGGCCCTGACTGCAGTAACACACAAGGCAGAGGGGCCAATTATAGAGGGGCCAGTTGGAGTTGCCACCTCAAAGCTCAGGCAGCCATGAGGCTGTAATCCTATACACATTTACCTGGGAGTAGGGACAGACGAGAAATTAAATCCAGTGCACCCAGATGGAAGGATCTGTGAGTTTTGGTTTCTGATGTTTCCAATCTTAAAAGCAGTAGTCCACATTTCCGCAGCAATTCGTGTTTTGTTCTTTTTCTAAAATAAAAGAACACATAAAACTTCTTCAGCATCTTAATGTGATTTTCTCCTAATAAACACGTGTTTGTATACAGTGTTAACCAGTGGACACACTTATTGCAAACAGTTTTTCCTAATGCAATGAAATTTTCTGCACACTTTTTACTCTACGTTTTGCAAACCTTGTCTGGTTGGGGAACTGCATCACAAAATTTGGATAAGTGCACATTTCAAAGGGTGGCTGTGTTTTGGTTCTCACGTTGTTACAGAATGTGTGAACTTGATAGCTTCACCTTTAAATGTGAACTGAATTGAGTTCCCTCCCCCTCCCCTCACCATCTCTAGCCCTACCCTAATGGCACCATGGCAAAGCTTAGGCTGAGATGTGACTCTGAGCTTCCAGACTAAAGTGAGATTTTAATACAGGCTTCCACAGTCTAAGATCAATATTCTGGCCATTGGCTGGCTACTGAAGGACCAGCTGCCCAAATCAATCCATTCTGCTTCAACTGAAAGCCTATTGGGGGGGGGGGGGAGACAAGATTCCTCTTCTTGTGACGGCCATTTCTTAATTGTTTCTTTTTGCTCAGTGGCCAAAGATTCTCTCAGCTTCAGTGCCAAATAATGTCTGCCCCCCCCCAAATTTCTGCTTCCGTCTTCTCCTTTTCACACTTTTGTCTGTCTCCATGCTATACGTATGCCTCTGCATTTCTTCAGGAACACCATAATTCTTCCTGTTGGCTTTCCTCCCAGAAATTACTCCCCCTTTCCTGATTCCATGTGTGATACAAGGATCAGTGATGAAATCTATAGCAAAAGTATCCCTGATTTTGTAGCATTAACAGGGACAGGGGATAATCCACAAACATAGTTGTCCAAGTTATGCACAAACCTGAAAAGACAATGGAGTATGGTTCACACTTGGTTTGAATTTAAGAAATTTATATATTTTTTAAATGAGATGTCGGATTCCATGTTTGAAAACCCTTATACATTTACTGAATCTGGGTGTGTTCATTTTATTTGTTAAGCAGGATATATGTGTTTTCTCAGGAGTCTGGGAGTCGAAGTACAAGTTACTTCAGAGATCTGTGGGTTGGCTATTCAGCCTTTTTCTTTTTGAATAAAGTGTGGTTGTGTAGGGGGGAGAATGATCATTGTAGCACCAGGGCAGGTGCCTTTTCTCTTCAGCTTTTCTGAAGCTTTTCAGGAAGCTTTTCTCTTCAGATTATGGGATCAGAGATACCTAAATAATATAAAATTTTATTTATGTATGCAACCACTGCCACAAGAATGACATTTGCCCAAAAATGGAAGGAAGAAGAAGTCCCAAGGAAAGGAAAATGCTTATAGAAAGTAATGGACTATGCAGAAATGGCAAAACTTACTGGAAGAATAAGAAATCAAGACAACAGACATTCCTTCCAGTAGCACATTAGAGACCAACTAAGTTTGTCATTGGTATGAGCTTTCGTGTGCATGCCAATGACAAACTTAGTTGGTCTCTAAGGTGCTACTGGAAGGAATTTTTTTATTTCGATATGTGAGAATTTGTTTGTTGAAATGTTTATTTGTTATAAATGAAAATTATAAATAAACCTATAAAAAAGACTGGCATTGACTCCTTCAGTTGTGAATGCAGTGTGCACATTTAAAAGGCCTGGAAGCAGCAACCAAACAATTTAAACTCAGAAGTGTTTGTTTTAACTGGCTCTTGCATTGTCTATGCCCAGGGTTGGGGAAACTAGGGCTTCCCATGATAATGATTGTGTTACATTTTTGTCCTGACCTGCGTAAGACCCAGATCCTCTGTTTGCACCATATCAACTGAACACAGCAATGTATTTGGTGCTCCTACTACTGAAAGGAAATTATTATTATTACTATGACGACCACTGCAACTACTACTACTATTTCATAGAATCATAGAGCTGGAAGAGACCACAAGGGCCATCCAGTCCAACCCCCTGCCAAGCAGGAAACACCATCAAAGCATTCCTGACATATGGCTGTCAAGACTCTGCTTAACTCCACCACACTCCTTGGCAGCAAATTCAACTGTCGAACAGCTCTTACTGTCAGGAAGTTCTTCCTAACGTTTAGGTGGAATCTTCTTTCTTGTAGTTTGAATCCATTGCTCCGTGTCCACTTCTCTGGAGCAGCAGAAAACAACCTTTCTCCCTCCTCTATATGACATCCTTTTATATATTTGAACATGGCTATCATATCACCCCTTAACCTTCTCTTCTCCAGGCTAAACATACCCAGCTCCCTAAGCCGTTCCTCATAAGGCATCATTTCCAGGCCTTTGACCATTTTGGTTGCACTCCTCTGGACACGTTCCAGCTTGTCGGTATCCTTCTTGAACTGTGGTGCCCAGAACTGGACACAGTACTCCAGGTGAGGTCTGACCAGAGCAGAATACAATGGTACTATTACTTCCCTTGATCTAGATGCTATACTCCTATTTGCCTGCCCTAAAGTCCCAGGGCATGTTACAACAATTAATTTAAACAAATTGCAATCACAGAGATAAGGTGGGTCTTAAAAATATATATGTGCAAGTGTAAAAAGCCAGGGTAAAGATAAGTGTCTTCAGCATTTGCTGAAAGCTGTGTAAGAAAGGTGCCATATGCAACTCTGAACTTATTAATTGAGAAAACTCCCATTGGGTTGCCATATGTTTTTCCAGGACATGTCCTCCTTTTCATGGGTAGAGTCGCCATAGCTATCCATTGTTAAGAGTAGAGGAAATGTGTCCTCTTTTTTGCTCTTCAAAATACAGCAACCCTTAAAGTTTCTTTGTGGGGTAAATAGGAACATAGGAAACTGCATTATACTGATCCATTGGTTCATCTAGCTGATTGGGAACAGTTCTCAAGGGTTTCAGGCAGGAGACTACTTGGAGATGCTGGGGATTGAACTGAAGACCCTTTTCATGCAAACTTTACCAGCTTTTGATACTCCCAAATGCATCACCTCACAGGAGTCACCCCAAAATCTCAATAACAAAACAGTATGTGAACTGAAATACAGTTGTCCTCTGAAATTTGCACTTCTCTGAATTTTGCAATGCGGTTCTCCAACCAAGTGATAGATGCAAAAATACATGCATGCATAAAAGGCATGTATCAGTGAGGATAACCTACAGAAATTGATTTTATTAGGGGAAAGTTGCTTGCAAATATATGTGTTTTAGGCAAAATTGCATAGAAAAGTATGTATATTGGAAGAAATGTGCACTACAATGCTGATGAGGACTTTTTAAAGAAAAGGAATCTGCAAACTGATATCGAAACAGGGAGAACTGAAGATTGGAAAAATGAGAAACTGAGAGGAACTGAAATTGGCAGATTCGGTCATCTCTATGATGAGGTCACGTAGCTATAAATGATTTTGGTAAGAAATGGTGTTTTCATACTGAGAACAGAACTACACATTATGCTTAGTTCCATAATTACTTTTACAGAGGTTTTTTTTTTTTTTTGATTTAGAGAAATGCAGCTGCTCAGGCCGCTGTTTGAATGGGGAGGCAGATCCAGTGGGAAGGGGCTTATAATCCTTTCCCTTTCTGTGTCTTTTCCTGCAGAACACGGCAACCCCCTCCCTGCTTTTACCCCTGCAAAGGAAAATAT
Organism: Zootoca vivipara; assembly: GCF_965207765.1. Taxonomy (NCBI): domain Eukaryota; kingdom Metazoa; phylum Chordata; class Lepidosauria; order Squamata; family Lacertidae; genus Zootoca; species Zootoca vivipara. The sequence continues at coordinate 75,117,978 of NC_142590.1, read as the reverse complement.
ACCGGCAGCTGCATTTTGTACAACTATGTAAAAAGAATCACGAAACTCTGTGCAATGTATATTTCTGCCCTGAGAATATATATATATATAGCAGGGCAAAGAGCAACTGTTCACTTTATTGCCCCCAATCAAGCAGCTGTATTTCAATAGGGCTATACTGAGTTTCCTGTTACTCCACAGTTATATGTAGTTGGCCTTGCTTCATGCATCCTGACATCATCACACTGAGCATTTCTCCTATGGCCATATTTGGGGGTGGGTACTCCAGGTAATTGTGGGCCAAGGGTGGGGGGATGCCCAGGGCGAACTTGTCATGGGCCATTTGCCTGGGATCCTCCTATTACTCACCAGAACAGACTTGCTGCTTGCTAAATACATTCCTCTTTCAACAAGCCTTCTAAAGGAATACCTTTATCCCACTGGACATCTGAAGTGTATTTGAATTGAATTGATTTTCTGCATGTGCTTTATGTGTTTTATACATGTGCTAGCTGGCCCGGCCATGCGTTGCTGTGGCTCATCCCTGTGTTCCCCCCCCCGTCCCAATCCATGACATATCCCGTCTCCTCCCCGCCCCCGGGTCATCCCTGTGATTTTCCCCACCCTGTCCCGACCCATGACCTATTCCATCCCCTCCTCCCCCCTACACCCACCCAGGCGAGTCCCCACCTCCATTCAGCCTAGTCTGTAAAGGTGAGCCGAGCTGCTGTGGAGAGGGAAGGTTTTCTAGCTACAGTACCAGTGTAACTGCCATTAGAGGGCGAAGGTCTTATAGCTGCAGTACCAGTGTAGCCGCCACTAGGGGGTGCTATTTTGCAACCTCTTCTGGCTTCTTTTTCCCAGCATGCACTTTGGGGTGAGTTGTGTGTTCTGAAACACGGGGTTTTGGGGTTTTTACATCACGCAGGTGTGACATCTGTCTACGCAAACTTTCCTATAGCCTTCGGACATTCGCATGTGATGTTGTGTCAAAATTTCACCTCAATCGGTCAAGCGGGTTTGGTGATAAGTGGAAACACATCCACATGCCCAGTTTAGATAGATAGATAGATAGATAGATAGATAGATAGATAGATAGATAGATAGATGTATATATGGGTATGAGTGTGTGTGTGTGTACACACTCACACACAATACTGTTTTAACTGTTTGTAAAAAAAAATTTTTTTTACAACTTTGTTTTTTTTAAAAAAGTTGCTTTGGGATGCCCCATGAGAAGCAATTAAGAGAATAAATAAATAAATAAATAAATAAATAAATAAATAAATAACATCTAAAATAAACACTACTAACAGTTTGTGTGCCAGAGGGTCACCCTAGTCCAACTCCTTGCAATATAGGAATCACAACCACATTTTTATCAGACAATAGCACGTACCGTAAATATATTCTTACCTGCGGGGGATAAATAATCCATTGGGAGCCCAAAAGTAGGATCTGAGTTCAAAGCTTCTCTCTCCACTCGTGATTCCCAATAGCTGACATTCAGAGGCATACTGCCTCCTACTGTGAAGGCAGTGCATAGTCACCCTGGCTAGTAGCCAGTGATAGTCTTATCTTCCATGGATTTGTCTATTCCTCTTCTCAAGCCATCCAAATTGGTGGCCGCCACTGCCTCCTGCCAGAGCAAGTTCCAGAGTTTAGCTATGAGCTGGGAGAATAAGTTCTTTCTTTTATCTGTCCTGAATCTTCCAACATTCACTGGCTGTCCACAAGTCCTAGTTATCAGGGACCAGACTGAGAAGGAATGGTGGGGGGCACCCCCCCTCTTCCTGCACCTTCCCAAGAAGAGGAGAACAGTATAGATTTAGAACAGTGGCTTGCAGGAGGTCACAGTTCAGAGGCTGAAGAAGGTAGAAGCTGGGAAATATTGGGAGAGCAGCAGGAAGAAGAAGCACCAGGGGAGAGAGAGCTGACAGTATTCCTGACCCCCCCTTTCTCCCAGGACCCAGTGTGCATTGAGGGTAGTGGAACAGAAAGCTCAGAGGCAGAAAGCACAGATCAGCCAGCGCAGGGATGGTGTAGAATAGGAGAGATGGAGGGGTGGGGTTTTACTCGGAGCAATGCCATTATCTGAGAGTTGGCATCATCATCTCTCTCTCTCTCTCTCTCTGTGAATTATTGAATAAAATACCATGGTAAGAACTTATTGTTTTCCCATTTCTGGCTGCCAGCTGTGAGGGAGGGGGAACGGATTCCCGGAAGCCTGACACTAGTACTATGAGGGAGAAAAACTTTTTCGTATAGCCACTATCACCATACCGTGCATAATTCTGTCATGTCTCTTCTTACTTTACTCACCTTTTCTCTAACCTAAAAAGTGCTCTATCCTTTCCTCATAGGGGAATTGCTCTATCCCTTTAATCATTTTGGTTGTCTTTCCTGAACCTTCTCTGGATCCACAATATCCTTTGTGAGGTGAGGTGGCCTGAAATGTACAAGTATTCTAAATGAGACTGAACCATAGATTTGTACTCCACGGCACTTTGATATTGACAGTCTCTATTTTCAGGTTCCTTCCTAATAATCCCTGGCAGGGAAAGTGGGGAGGTTGAAACAAGGCTGATGTTCTCAGCAACAGCCCTCTGTGTGTTTGCTGCTGTTGCTCTGGGTTGGTAGGTGAGCCAAGACACAGGAAAATGTCAGAAGTGTAGAAGGGGAAGTTCTCCGGGAGGCTCTCTTGCTATTGACACTGAGTAAGAGACCTTTATGTTTCAGAGCTGTGCTTGGAACCAGATGGGAACCCCTGAGGGCCTGGATTAAGCCCCCAGGTTGCCAACTCTCTAGCCACCCCTGCTTTGCAGTTGTGAGCTCATGAACGCTTCCTAATTCTCACAAGCAGAGTCTGTAAAAGTTAGCAGCTATTATACGCTCAGGAGAAAACCATCTAGTAACCCAGAGACCACCCACAACTCATTGTTTTGAGCACTGTAACTATATAACTGTATTTCCCGTTCCCCCCGGTAGAGCAGACACCATCAGAACATATGGTCTTTGGCAAGTTCATATATGCTAAATATATAGACGGAAACCTAAAGACTAAGTTGGCTCAGCCATTTTACAAACATCTGAAGTTTTAAAAAACATGCCCTGGATTTTTTTTGGTGGAAACTTCCAAGGATCTATTTCATAGGAATGTGCCGTCTTTTAACATTCATACACAAAGTATACATATACATATAGGCGTGTGTGTGTGTGTGTGTGTGTGTGTGTGTGTGTGTGTGTGTGTAATCTGGCACAAGACTTTTATGTAAGTTTTCTCAATACTAGTATTACTAGTAATACAAATGACATGGTCCAACCAAGATGTACAGTAAGCCCTTGAAACTGGTTGACTTCAATGGGAGAGATCTAAGCGAGTGCTTAACTCCCTACCCCCACCCCAAAAATCAATGGGACTCAGAAGTGCTTCTCATTGGCTGGACAGGGCCCAAAATATACATAAAGCTCCAAGCGTCTTTCAACAGGCCTCATCAAGGGATAGAGCTGTGATGTGGCAGGATGTGGCAATGGCTCATGTGTCCAAATCTTCACCCCATCTTTCCATTTATAAACAGAAATAAGAGCTTGAGGAATTCTTAAGCAGCCATAAGGATTTGTGGCACTGCAGCTATGGACCGCAGCAATGGTGGGGGGAAGTCTCAAAAAATTTGGTACATGATTCAGCAACTTTGTTATAGCTAAGCAGGTCTGAGTCTTGTCACTGCCAGGATTCAAGGCCACTTCGGAACCTGACACACATCTCATGAAGGAAGAATAAACGATAGTTTACTCATTAATAATAACAGCAAACATTTGATTTGGGAGGGGAAAATAATTCAATTATAAAGTGTAGGCTCTGAATACATAAGTTCTTAAATCTGATTGCGTCCCCTTCTCCTTGTGCCCTCCATCTTTCCCAACATCAGGGTCTTTTCCAGGGAGACTTCTCTTCTCATGAGGTGGCCAAAGTATTGGAGCCTCAGCTTCACGATCTGTCCTTCCAGTGGGCACTTGGGGTTGATTTCCTGAAGAATGGATAGGTTTGATCTTCTTGCAGTCCATGGGACTCTCAAGAGTCTCCTCCAGCACCATAATTCAAAAGCATCAATTCTTCGGCGATCAGCCTTCTTTATGGTCCAGCTCTCACTTCCATACATCACTACTGGGGAAACCATAGCTTTAACTAAACGGACCTTTGTTGGCAAGGTGATGTCTCTGCTTTTTAAGATGTTGTATAGGTTTGTCATTGCTTTTCTCCCAAGAAGCAGTTTTTTAATTTCGTGACTGCTGTCACCATCTGCAGTGATCAAGGAGCCCAGGAAAGTAAAATCTCTCAGTGCCTCCATTTCTTCCCCTTCTATTTGCCAGGAGGTGATGGGACCAGTGGCCATGTGTATTTTGTGTTTTTATATTGTGATTTTATGTTGTAGCTGCCCTGAGACCTACGGGTATAGGGTGGTATACAAATTTAATAATTACTGTACTACTAATGATGATGATGATGATGATGATGAATGTGTGGTTTGGACTTTAGTTAGGGAGGAACATAGGAAGCTGATTTATACCAAGTTAGACCATGGGTCCACCCAGCCCAGGGCTGTCTATGCTGATGCATGCTGGCTCCAGAGGCTTCCTTGCACCCTTGGCAAGGAGCTGCATAGCAACCTCACCACATTTGTTGCAGATATTTACACACACATGGGGGGGGAGACACACACACACACACACTTGCTTCCACAACTCTATTGGTCAACATAAACTTTCCGGTCATGAAGAGACAAACCACTTTGGGGCCGGGCAAGGTCTTTCTTGTCTTTTCCAAGCCTCAACAGTAAGGATCAATCCCTTTCCCAAACAACAGATTCCCTCATCTCCACACCCTCCTGTCTCCTCCTCCTCTTTTAAAAGATTGGGAATCCATCCCTTTGACCCTCTCCAAAGCACCCTTTTCTAAAGGATCCCCTGCCAATCCCTGTGCTTCCATGCAAACACACTCGCACATGGCTCCCCTTTCTGCACCTTTTATAAGGCACCTCTGCCTATGTGCTCCATCAGCCTGGAAGCAGCTTTGCTTCTGTCTCCACCCCCTTCCTTCTCCCGTCCTGAGGCCTGGTATTCCCCATGTTCAGGAACACAGTAAGCTGGCTTCCGGCCAGCAGGGAAGTCCCACACAGCCACCTGCTTGGCTCTCTCGCTTGGGGGCGCCAAGCAGTGGTGTGATTTTTCTGCCCTGCTGGGGACAACCTGTCTTATGGCTAGGTGTGCCCTTGGCCAGCTTTCCGGGGTTTCAGACAACGGCCTTTCACAGCCCTACCTGGAGAATCCGGCAACTGAACTTGGGATTTTCTGCATGTAAAGCAGGTGTTCTGCTACTAGGGATAAATGAATCTGACAATTTTGGTTTCACTCGGTCTCTCGTTCTTCCAGTCTTAAATTCAGTTTTCCACATTATTTTGCCTTTTTTTATATATAAAAAAGGAGAAAATTTCATCCCTGTAAATTCATCAACATTTTAGTGCATTTCTCCCCCATAATACACACATTTCTGTATGAGGCTTTGCATACAAAACACACAGATGTTTGGCAAGCAATTTCCCCTATCTTAATGTATTTCGGCTCAAGTGCCCTAACTCAAGATTTTCCCTTTATGTGCTGTTCTGCAGAGTTATTTCCCATGGAAATTCAAAGGATGCCCCCAAAGAGCACCCCCCCCCATTTTCCCCATTCCCCATTCATGGCATGACTCATACAAGGAAGCTGGCGAATCAATGGAGATTAAATAGAAAGATTCTCAATTCAATTCGAGGTGTCAATATGTAACTTCATAACAAATGAAACCTTTTTCAATTAGTGGTAACATGAAACAAAATAGTGGAAATAGAAAAAGGCAATCTCTTTAGGTAACCTGAAGGCCATTTCCAACAAGCAGTGTGCATTAAGAAAACAGTGAAGTGTTTTCCCCACTTAAAAAAACAAAAACCTTCACTGTGCTCCCCTCTCACCCCAGTCCATAACAGCATAAAATAAAAAGATTTTAGATAAGATTTCATCCCGTGAATCAATTGAAAAGCCACACAGTGCCTTAGTGGGCATTCTGTCCTCAATCTAATGGAAATTTTTATGAGGATGTCAATGCTAAGTTGATTCCTATAGCAGAAAGCACATACAAAGGATCCGATTACAGCTGCAAACCTCTTGAAGACTAAAAGACATTATTAACCCACAAAACTCCAAATGTTTAAGGGTTAGAGGAAAAGGGCATCGCTGCTGACTTTTTAATGGAATAGAGCCCCCCCCTTTGGGTCCATGTTTTCTTTTGTGCGTGTGAGTCGGAATGACACCCCTCCCTTTGGGTGTGTGATTTATTTATTGTGAATCTGAACAGAAAGCAAACGATTAAGCTGTGATGCCATTGTTTATTCACAATGCCGTCTGCAAAACTGCATTAGGAAGCAATCGCATCTGGGAATCTAGTTATTAATTAACTGATTTAAAATAATAATAATAAAAGCCTGCAATGTTTAATCAGTTAATCAGTCGGATGGAGTGGCTGACAGTGCAATCCTATACGTCTACTCAAAAGAAAGTCCCACTGGGTTTGCTAGGCTATACTCTCAAGTAAATGTGTACAGAAGGGGAGACTGAATAACATGTTTGCTTAACTAAAAATGTACCAACACTAAACCAAGCATCATAATTTTTTAAAAAATCCATATTTTAAAAACAAATTATTATTGTCGTTGTTAAATTAATTCATAAATCACATGGATACCTTTTGTTTATTTTTATAACAATTTAATGAAGAAAAGAAGAGAAGGTAAGAAAGAAAGAAGGAAGGAGGAAAGGCAGAGGGCGGAAAGGAGAAAGCCCATACCATCAGCTCACATTAAGATACAATACAGGCATTTTAATTTAAACATACAATTTAATATAAGCCCTCGAAATGACCAGATAGGAGAGGCAGTGCTTGACCTGTACCAGTGCCTGGATGCTGTGATGGGCTGGGTGAGGACCAATAAACTGGGACCGAATCCTGCTAAAATGGTGACTCTGTGGGTGGGTGTTTCCTGGGTCCAGGAATTGGGGAGTTTGCCTGCTCTGGATGGGGTTGCACTCTCCCTAAAACAGCAGGGATGAAGCCTTGGGGTGCTCCCAGATCTGATGTTGTCATTAGAGGCTTAGGTGGCCATGAGCACCTACTACCAACCAGTGGTGAAGCTGCATGCTCCAGCACTGAGGGCGGAGAGCAGGCAGGGGTGTGGCTGGCACACATCCTGGGGGCATGGCGCACCGCCCGTGGGAGCATGGCATGCGTCCTGGGGGCGTGGTGCGCCACATGTGGGGGCATGGTGCCTGGCGCAGTGGGGGGTGCACGAGGTGCGTTTCTGGGGCGCCCCCAAGATGGTATCCCCCTCCCTGATGGTGCCAGGGACGGTGCGCTCCCTCGCGCCCCCCCCCCCCGTTCCACCGCCAGTGCTACCAAGTTTGGTTAGTATGTCGGTTACACCCTTTCTTCGACAGGGATACTGTGATTCATGCATGGGTAACCGCAAAACTGGATAATCTGTAGAGGAGAACTTGTAGAATCATAGAAGAGTTGGAAAGGATGACAAGGGTCAATGCAGGAATCTTTCACCCAACATGGGGCTCAAACCCTCAACCCTGAGACAGGAGACTTCAAGTGTAGCGTGCTTCTGATGTGTATTGAAAGCACACCACTTGGCTTGGCTTTTCCCCAAATACTAAAGATGGATCTGACAGTTGAAAACTTTGGGGGATTTCTTTTTCAGGCTAATCATGGCCACACACAAAAAAATTCCAACGAGTTATTAGGAAATCCCTCACAGAGTTCCGTTTCTCAGCACCTTTAGCAAATTATAGTCACCATGTTTCTTTGAGGGAAGCCATGACTGTTAAAGTGGTATAAGAGTGCTTTAAATGTATGATATGAATGTGACCCAAATGTTAATATGTGATTTAGATTGGACTTAGGAATGTGGATTTTGGCCTTTCACTACTAGAAAGAAGCCAAGAGATTGTGTTGGGCCCATCTCACAATAGTTTGTGTAATCAGAAGGCTGAACTAGTTAAAAACTCCACACACACACACACACACACACACACACACACACACACACACAAGATTGGCTTTTCTCAGTATTGCCAATGTTGCAGATATGAAGAGAAGTCTTCCTGTGCCCTAAGTAGTCTGGCCAGAGTCCAAGAGAAGGTGACCTCATGAAGAGAGAGGGAGAGAGGGAGCACCAAACCGGATTTCTACTGGTGGTTTCTTGCTCCTTTGTTTTGAACAAAGGCAAGAAGAATATGGGGTCTGGGATCCTTTAATCTCCACTGATTTTGTTTATGCTTAAGCTGTGGACATTTGAGACACGTGGGAATGTAAAAAATGTCTCGTGGAAGCCAAACTTTCTCACTCCAGCCTTGTACATTGTTTCGCAGATTTTTATCTGCCCTTCCAAAACAAAACAAAAATAATTTTAAAATTCTCCTAACCTCGTTCCCAGTCAGGATAAGGAACTGAACCAGTTGCTGCTTGTCCTCCGTTCCTCAAGCAGGCTACTTTCATAAATAGTTTCTACTGGCAAAACGCCGAAGGGCAGCCCCAAATGAGGATTAAGAGCTAAGCATTGCACTAGGTGCTGTGAGAGATAATGGCACTCCCTCTTTCCTCGGTGAATGTGCAGACTATGTCATCATATCTCTCTCGCCTGTCGTCTTGTGCTTGAGCCAGCCTGGCGAGGCACCAGACACCATACCTTGTTCCAGAAAAATACTTAAGTACATATTTATTTAGCACATTTGTATCCTGTCCTTCCTGTAGGATGCTCAGCAGACATGGGATTTTCTCATTTTATCCTCACAATAACCCTATGTGGGTACATTTAGATGAGAGGCAGTGATTAGCTCAATGTTACCCAGTGAGTTTTTGGATGGTGTTGGGGTGGGGCACATAGCTGCCAAGTCTCCCGTATTCCCCGGGAAATCCCCGTTTTTCCAGCTGTTCCTAGCTGAAAAAACTGATTTTTTTGTTTTTCCCCGGTTTATTCTGGTACAGCAGCCATTTTGGAACTGGCCGGAGCATGCTCAGAAGCGACTTTTGATGCTGCTCTGCCCAGTTCCAAAATGGCTGCAGTGCGACTTCTGGCGCGGTGGCCATTTTGGAACTGGGCAAAGCAGCATCAAAAGTCACTTCTGAGCATGCTCCGCCAAGTTCCAAAATGGCGGCAGCGCTACTTCCGGTCTACTACTTCCACCCGGTCCCTTATTTCTCCGACAGCAACTTGGCAGGTATGGTGGGGCAGGATCCTAAGATTGGTCACAGTTGCGTGGCACACCAGTCAAACTAACCCAGCACTTGATTTCACCACTGCCCTGCTCCATCCCAGCCCCATCAGGGTAGTGTGTGTTGGTGGTTTGTGGAAGTCACTTGATAGTTCACCACACCTCAACTAGTGTGATATATCAACAGAGTGTGTGCAGAGCCCCAGCAGAGTCTTCAGAGATTCCCTGCTACTTCCAGAGTCCCCGGTTAAGGGGAAAGCTACTCTCCCATACAGTTCAAAGTAAGAAAGCATTTATTGTCTCTAGACACAGGACAAAGCTAAAAAATACTATACAGTGGTACCTCTACTTACGAATTTAATGCATTCCGAACGCACATTCCTAAGTCGAAAAAATGTGTAAGTCGAATCCCATAGGAATGCATTGGGAGAAAAAATTTGTAAGTCGAAGCAACCCTATCTAAAAATCCGTAAGTAGAAAAAATCCTATCCAAATCGCATCCAAGATGGCGGACGGAGCTCCGTTCGTAAGTTGAAACATTCATAAGTAGAGTTACTCGTAAGTAGAGGTACCACTGTATTCAGTTCTCCTGGTCTTTGAAGCAAATATAAATCTGTACAGTTGTTGTTTAGTTGTTTAGTCGTGTCCGACTCTTCGTGACCCCATGGTCTGTACAGAGAGATGCACTAACGCCAGTGCTTTTTTTCTGGGGGTACGCAGGGGTACGCATTCCCCTAAATATTTTGTGAATCTAAGTTTGGCCTCATTGAGGGGCAGTATTTCAATATGAGTAGAAAATGAGAGTATCCCTAAACATTTTTTTAAAGAAAAAAAAGTACAGGCTAACATTATCACCATGCTAGTTAACGCTGTTGTGTAAAACTCACAGTGTCTTCCCCTGACTCTCACAGATTGAGAATCGGACCCGGACAGCAAAATAAGACAGCATCAGGACAGGAGAGGACATCAGGACATAATGAGAGCAATACCCTCAAGCAGAGGCTCTCAAACTTGCATGGATAGCTCAGTTGGTTAGAGCATGGTGCTGATAACGCCAAGGTTGCAAGTTCAATCCTCGTATGAGACAGTCACATATTCCTGCATTGCAGGAGGCTGGACTAGATGATCCTCGGGATCCCTTCCAACTCTATGATTCTGTAATTGTATAATGAGCGCACAGAGAAAAGACCAGTCACAACAATAAAGAAAAATAGAATTAAAAAGCTTTGCGCTCCATTATGAGAGGGGAACAGTAGCATGTTAGATAAGGATTGTTGGCTTTCATATGGGTCCACTATCCCACAGGGTGTTTAGGATTTTTGCTTTTTCTTTGCTCCAGTTCTTTGCTTTCATTTGAAAATAAAATTAATATAAAACAAAATAAGATGTTGTGATTGTGGTTCTGCACTGTAAACAATGCAGATCTTGCAATCCTAGGATTGGTGGGTGTGCATGTTATTTCCATTTTTGCAGAACAACTTGCTTATAATGTATAGGGAAATGATAAAATTACTTTTGAATAATTTAAATTTGCAGGTTTCCCCAAAAATATATTTAAAAAATCACTTCCAAAAAGGCTTACGATGTGCAGAACTACTAACCACATTAGACTAGGTAATAAATGGCTACAGTTTTGAATATTATTTCCATACCAAACTAACCCTAACTCAGCATACTGCAGACATGAGGCCGTCACTGTCATGCTGTTAGATCCTGCTGGTACTTGGTTTTTGTGCTGGTTCTCTTGTTTATTTAAGGTGATGTACAGTATCTCTGTGTGTAAAAGGAAGACTTCTTGCTCCACAATTTGCTATATTTAGAAGACAAGAAGACTGCAGTGGCCTGTAGGGAATGTTGACTTTGGGTAGTAACTGATATCCCTGAAACAGAGGTCAATAACCTGACCTTTCTGCCTGCCAATGAAACAGCTGAGCTTTTTGTTATTCTTAAGGGCAATTGAACCAGCAGATGGTTGTGCAGTACATAACTGCTTTTAGAGCCTTTATGATAAACGCCTTGATAATCAGTAAACCAATTGTGTCTTCATTCTGAGTGACTCTGAAATGCTACGGTGTTGGATTAAGGGTAGTGTCATCCAGGGGTGCCAGCTCTAGGGGGCCAAGCACTTTGGGGGGCCCCTATGTTTTTGGGGTCAGGGCCAACCCCCCCCCCGTCATGTCTGAAAAGCACAAAGGCTGCTTCTCCTTCTGCTCCTGCTGTGGAGGGGAAAGAGGGTTGAAGTAGCCTCCCACCAGTGGCAGCGTCAAAAGGTGGCAGAGTAGAAGCCCCTGGCCATTGAAGCCACATGGCTGCTGCATTTGGCTCTGCCCAATGTCTGGACACCATACATGTGACACCGGGAAATGAACATCACACATGCACCATTGGGCCCTCCAGTCCATAGCTGCCAAGTACCCCGTTTCCCCCGGGAAACCCCCGTTTTTACTTACCTTTTCCCAGTAGTCCCCCATATCACTTCGTCTCCCGTTTTTCTCTGTTATTTTCTCCTGCCGGTGGCCATTTTCTTTCTTTCTGATTTGCCCTTCTATGGGCACAAAATGGCTGCCGCCGGCTTCAAAAGTTGCATCTACGCATGATCGGAAGTGCGTAGACGCGACTTCCGGTGTCGGCCATTTTTTTGTGCCCATAGATGGGCGGGGCGACACCGAAAGTTGCGTCGACGCACTTCCGGTCATGCATAGAAGCTACTTTTGAAGCCAACGGCGGCCATTTTTGGTGCCCATAGAAGGGCAAAGCGACCCTGGAAGTTACGTCGACGCAACTTCCGGTGTCACACGGCTGCCGGTCCCGGATTCTGCAGTCCGGGACTTGGAAGGTAAGTGTCTTGTACTAAGTCAGACCATTGATCCATCTAGCTCAATATTGTCAGCACGGACTGGCAGGGGCTCTCCAAGGGTTCAGGTCTTTCCTAACCCTAGTTGGAGAGGCTGGGATCTGAATCTGGTACTTCCTGCTTGCAAAACAGATGTTCTGCCACTCAGCTATGGCCCTTCCCCTATTACCAGACCCTTACCATCCTGGTCGCCCACCTCTGGCCACCCCCCCCCCCAGAGTGTGAACACTCCCCATATAGTTCTCCCTGCAAAATGCAGCCCAAGCTACTTCCTCTTTCTTTCCCTGTTTTAACATCCCACACTGCACAGACTGCTGGACCTTAGAAAATGTTGTGCAAAACCACTGTGACCATGGAAATAAATCACTCCCTTTCAACATTGGTTTCCCAACCTGTAAAGCGGAAATGGGAGTGACCTACCTCACAGATGTGCTGCAATGCTAGGCGAGATAAGAAAATGCTACCTGACATGAACCCTGAGGATCAGAAAGGCTGTAAATATAAATGAATACCAAACTCTGCAATCAGACAAACTAGATACAGCTGTGGTGTGTAGGGGTTTTTAGCCAGAGAGAGAGAGAGAGAGAGAGAGAGAGAGAGAGAGAGAGGGAGGTTCAAACCATAAAAAAAATCTTTCCTCCATGGAACACCACCAAAACTCCTTTTAACTCACAGGCTGACCTTTGGTTTTGCCCTAAGTGCGGATATTGTGGGCAATAAAATAACATTTTGCAAGCATCTTTGTCAGACCAAGCACACCGCAGGGTCTCCTAATGTTAAGAGACAAGTAGCTGCATAGATGTGAAACAACAATGCAATGCCTGGGGTCCCTCATTTCGATTTAGTCAGCTGGTACTTTTAGCTGAAACTTGGAATAAGACGCTGGTGCAACATTGATCCCAGGGAACGAGCGATTCAAATCAGGGACAGTGAAATTGCCATCTATCATTTCTATCAGCTTCTGTTAGTGGTACAGAACTTGCAAGTCTTTTGGCTCTGCCCCCAGATTTTGCTAATGCAAGACAGGCTTTCATTTTATGGCATTGCTTATTTATAAAACTTTCCCATCAATTAAATTATTCAATGTGACATACAATTCAAAGCACCATTAAACACACACAGATGCACAAAATCGGGTTTAAAGGCAATGCAGTCCAACATAAAAATAGGCTGAAGATGCCAAACTTGACCCAGAGCTTACCAAAACAGAGTCCCATAACTTGCCAGTGCAATTTGGGAACCTATCTTAGTGCCATAGCTCAATGCTGGAGTGTTGGTGTATATAATAAAACAGATGGGGCTGATCCATTTGGGAAAACAGTACTGCCCCTGACAAATTCAGTTTGCTCTTGGCTACCCCCTACCTGCCTGCCTGTTGAAGCTTCATTCCCCGTGTCTGCAGTCATGGGATTGTTGTCTATCACATGACGGTATATGTTTTCATTCCACAGAGTGGGAAGTGACAGAGACAGGATGTTTGTGTTACTGTATTCCGTGAAGTGGAACTATTGTCCTTTGTTCTTTCTCTTTCCTGTCTGATGCTAGAGAGAGAGGGAGCCATGTTGCAGTGCTCTGTGTATGTTTATATGTGAATAAAGTAGATTAGCCAAATGCTGAGTTGTTGAGGTCTGTTATGTGCAGTGTATACACTCTGCGAATCCCTGAGTGTGCTGATGTCAGTTGGCATCAGTTGCTATGATGTTCAGGCAGGAGAAAGCCTTTGAAGCTCCTGGACCAGGAGGGAGAGAACATGCCAGTCAGGCATGTGTCTTTACCAAGGTCCTACTCGTGTGTAGGATGCTCCTGTAACACTGCCTACTTACATCCACTGACTGTCAACATTTTTCTCCTTAGTTCCAAGGCTATCCTTGGAGAACCAGGTGGGGAGAAAGATGGGCAGAAAACTAGGACTCTGCTACATTAATCAAAATACAGCATTCTAAATGCGTTATAACACTGTGACACCAGATAGTGCTATAGAGTTTGATCTTCTGCAATGTGATTTAGCATTATGAGTTTTACAATGTGTTTTCCTGAAACGTTTTTTTTTTTAATGTGTCAAGATCCAGCCCTAGAATTATTTGGCTTCATCTGTCATTGGTCATGGTTCTAGCTGCCATTGGCTCTGGCTCCACCTACTGTTGGGCTCCTTGCCTCCGGCTCTACTGGTCCCATTGGGCACAAGCTACCACTGAGAGAAAAATGCTTCTGAGCTACCGCAGAGCACATTTTTCTTCCTTTCAAGTAAGCACAGTGGTTCTCAATGCATACAAAAAACACACCCCAGAGTAGCATAATACCCAGTTTGATAGGATTGGCTGATACCATCTTGGCTGGTAGATACAAATGAGTGGTCAAGGGTTAGCATGTTGGCATTTGGCTGGGGAGACCTGGGTTCACGTATCTGATTTCTAAGGTTATTGGGGGGGGGGGTTCCTTCCAAAAACTATAACAATATGATAAACGGTGAAAGATAATCCAAGCTCAGAATATAAGGTGAGAACTAAATAAAGTGCACCAGAGCTTTCAATATATTAAAATATATCCCACACATTTTCTAGACATAGAGTGATAAAGAAATAATTTCCTAGACATTGCTGGGTTCTTAACTTAGGGACCCAGGCTATGTCAGCATGGGCTCTGCTTTGAAACCATTTTCCTGCGCTCTACTTCTCTGCTGTGATATGCTTGGATTGTCTTCTTGTTTGTGTATTTACTTTGGCCCCAGCTACAGGGTTGGTGTTGTAATAATTTTTTTTAGTATTTAATTAACATACAGAAATAAAGAGTGTAACATTTATTGTAAAAATAAAACTCCAGCAAACCACTCATACATATAGTTCCCCGAGGGGTTGCTAAGCTGGAGAAAGCTGGAAAAATATAATCACATCTGTATCAGTCTTTCTTGGGGTACAAAAGGCTAAAATAATAAAAACCCACCACTGGATGTAGTCAAGAATATCTCTGAAGGCACTCGAGAAGAGGTGGAGAATCTGGGGCTCTCCAGAGGTTACTGAACTACAATTCCCATCAGCCCTAGCCAGCAAGGACAGTGATTAGGGATGATGGGAACTGTGGTCCAACAACCTCAGGAAGCTGCAGATTCCTCAGCCCTGCACTGTAAGAAGGGAAGTGGGTAAATAAAACTTAGTTCCTAAGCCCTGTATAAAGAGGCTTTCACTAGCCACCTCATGGCAGAAGAATGGTTAGCTACCATGGATCTCCAACTGTTTACAAACTACAATTCCCACCATCCCTGACCACTGATCTTGCTAACTAGGGATGATGGAGGATGTAGTCCGAAAACAGCTGGAGACCCAAGGTTGGGAAACACTGGAAGAACAGATTCTTTATCCCTTGATGGATCAGAGCACAGATTTCTAGACTCCCTGCTCCAGTATTGGCACAAAAATATCAGTTTCATGTTGAGACACTAGGATCCAACTGTCTAGACAGAACCATATTTGACTTAATGTTTCTAACTGTTCACCAAGAATTGTTAACAAAAACACTGACATGAAAAGCATTTCAATAAAGAAACGTAAGAGTATAAAATGTGGGCAGTAGTAACAAAACAGATATATAAAATAAGCAGGATGTAAAAACTACGGCACAGGCAATAAAGCTGGTGTCATGCATGTAAAGAAGGCAAGTTATGAGCCAATGAGCCTGGTGAAAACTTTGGCTAGCTTGGCACCTGCATAAAGCCCTTCTTTAGGAAAGGGCAGACTGAAAAAGATGGCTTTCTACAACCCATTTTGAAATCCATAGCATAGAGGTCATGTGTGAGAAGGGAGAAAGTTCTGCAGCCTGAAAGCCACCATGGAAAGGGCCCTGTCTCTTGTGCCTGCCAGACTAGTACAAATTGATTGTACCCAGCTGTAGGCTCCTTGGATTTCAGTAGATAGCTCAGTTGGTAGAGCATGAGACTCTTTATCTCAGAGTCGTGGGTTTGAGCCCTACTTTGGGCAAACAATTCCTGCATTGCAGGGGGTTGGACTAGATGACCCATGGGGCCTCTTCCAACTCTACAGTTCTGTGATTCTAACTAAGTATGACAATCTCCCATTGAAATCAATTAGGAGGGCTGGCACTACAGTTAGGCAGAGTGAGATGTAGGCAGGAGCAATGGTGTGGATGATAACATGGCTCCCCTGAATGTTCCTTGTAGAGGGAGATATGGGCTGGAAATTAATGAAAGGATGGCTCCCCCGAGGTTCTCCTGAACGTTCCTCAAGTCTTCCCATGGTACCACGGCACATTGGTTGACAACCAGTGCCCTGTGACATCAGGTGATGGACAGGTGGACACAGCCCGCCCACATTTGCCATGTCCACTTCTGCTTTTGGCCTCACCCATCTAGTCCCCTTAAAGATGGCTGCGTTCCAATTCGGCCTTTGCCCCTGCTTTTTATAGACATCCACGATGACTAATCAAGAAAGCCACCAAGCCAAGGAGTGTTCACAGAGAAACTTTGGGGTGCCTAATTGCTGAGTTTGATTGTCTGCATTGGAGTCATTTATCAGCCTTGAATTTCACTCCTACGTCCACCCTTATGACACTTTACAGATGACAATGCTCTTTCCACAGAGGCATTGAATGTGGTTGTCACATTTCAACTACCAGATAACTTAATACGTGAACTCTGTTCTTCAATGATACATGCCTTTTTCTTCTGGCCCCGATGTTTTGGAAGGGAATGGACTTTAAAACAGCTGCAATCTTTTGCTCTGGAGCGTCAACATACCCTGGAAGCTAAATAACTGCTGCACTATTTAAGCTTCTGATAAATAGCTGCTGTCTCTGCTCCTTGCATTTGGGTCTCTATATTCTTCCCTTGCCACTGAAACCTCCCTTCATTCAAGCTGTTCACAAACCATTTTGGGATTTCTGCAGCCATTTCTCCTGCACACATATTTTTGAACACATACAACCTTGGCTCGGCTTTTATAATTATAATGTTATTAATGTGTTTTTATCATTGTTAATTATTTTTACATCCCGAAATTGATTCAATATGTGCTGGGCTGCCACGCTAGAACATGCCTTGACTTCCTGCCAACTTGGAGCCCTCACACGCCAAAGGCGAAAGTGTTCCAAAAGTTTTAAATCACCCGAACATTCACTGAGTGATTTAAATGATATTGGAGGGCATTCAAGTTTTTACAAGCGCTTGAATGTGAACCCTGTTTGGACTGCGAGGAGGTGCAATGCATCAGGATTTAAAATGATTTGAGTGCTTGGCATTTTTTTGCTAAATCCCTGTACGTTTGGGAAATAAAACCATGCTTGTCCAGCACTACTCAAGATGCAGAGATTTTGCAGAAGGATTTCTGCCACATTTTAAAGATGCCACCAATTCTTTCAAAAACAGTGACATCCAGCGTAGTCTGTCAGATGGTATCTGAAGAAGTGTGCATGCACACAAAAGCTCATTCCAATGACAAACTTAGTTGGTCTCTAAGGTGCTGCTGGAAGGAATTTTTTCATTTTGTTTCAACTACGTCAGACCAACACAGCTACCTATCTGTAACTTCCACTGTTATTGTTTCTGTTTGATGAAGATCATGATTCCGCTCCATCTTCATGGTGGCTGATGAGACATCTGTTGGGCACCAATAGGCAGCGTTCTACAGTGGTTAGAGTGTCAGACTCCATGTGTGTCCTCTAACCTTGATTGTTCTTTGATTTTGAGTGGTCCAAGCTTCCGATCTCCCTTCCAACCCCCATTGCTTTTCTCTACCAGCTTTCAGCTACTGACTCCCTCCAGACTTCTGACCACAACCCAGTCCTGAGTTCAGAGCGCCGTATGGGATGTGGAGCTCAGGTGAATAATCCAGTTTCAGAGGTGGGTGGGGATAACACATGCAGCCAACACTCTTTCTTGGCAGCCATTGATAGCAGGTTAACATGCTGCAACTCTCAGGCCTGAAAGTGCCCACCTGTGAGCATGGCAACCAACCCGCCATCTAAACAAGTCCATATCAGTTTCTCTCTGCCCCATTCCTGCCTTTTCCTCCCTCTATGTCTCCCCTTGTTCCCCACCTTCTCAGTCCTTGTTAAGAAATACATAACCTCCAGGCTATTTGATAGCACAAATCTTGGGAGCAGAATAAACTGTGTGCAATGCAAATCAACATTATTTTGCATGATTTATTCAACAGCGAATTTACGCTTCCTAACATTGAACTTGGGGAGGGGGAAACAAAATAAACAGAAGGCTGCTTGCAAAATCTTTAAGAATTGAGAGAATCAAGTAAAGGGTATATATGGGCTCTCTCTCTCTCTCTCTCTCTCTCTCTCTCTCTCTCTCTCTCTCTCTCTCTCTGCTTTATTACTTGGCAATTAATAGTAAAGGAGATTCCAAAAGTCATCTTACGTTTATAATATTTAAGGCATCACTATTCTTAAGACCCCTTTTATTAAAAAGTTCTTAAAGCAATATCCAATATATAAACAGCCATGTTAATTAGATTACATGGTTAGAGTAAAATGGTACTCTGTATTCTTATTGCAGAGTTATTGACCAAGTAAATGCATATTCATCATTCCGGTCTGTAATCCCCTCTTAATCCATCCCAAATCTGTCAATCAACAGAATACAATCAGGACAGTTACGATCCCATCAGATGAAAGATTAAGAAAGAATTTAGCAACTTTGCAAAGTGGATTTGAAGGGAGTTGGGAGGGAAAGAATAAGAAAGCCCAAGTTGCAAAATGAACCATTGTCACAAATAAAAACATAGCTGTTGAATTTCCCTACAGAGTTGAATTTTGTTGTTGGGGTTAAACGACAAACTAGAAATGGGTAGTCCAGTCTTGTGGCTCAGCTAAGAGAAAATGTTTGGGATCTTTAACCAGAACATTACTGGCTGTTTATACTTGATCCATCACATTTTCTCAAGTTTGAAACTTTTTTTGGGGGGGGGAGGGGTTGGCAAAGAAATTCAGTACAAATTGAATGGTGCCAAAAGGGGGTGGGGGGTTGCAACAGCACCAATTTATTTTCCATACCAAAGCAACGGTGTACAAGATCTCCAATAGATTTACTTATTTTTTCAAAAAGAAGAAAGAAGTTACTGTCAACATTTAAAAAATATTATAGCAGTGAACAACCTAAAATAAAATTACAACCATAAAGCAAAACAGTTGTTGTTTAGTCGTTTAGTCGTGTCCGACTCTTCGTGACCCCATGGACCATAGCACGCCAGGCACTCCTGTCTTGCACTGCCTCCCGCAGTTTGGTCAAACTCATGTTCGTAGCTTCGAGAACACTGTCCAACCATCTCGTCCTCTGTCGTCCTCTTCTCCTAGTGCCCTCCATCTTTCCCAACATCAAGGTCTTTTCCAAGGATTCTTCTCTTCTCATGAGGTGGCCAAAGTATTGGAGCCTCAGCTTCACGATCTGTCCTTCCAGTGAGCACTCAGGGCTGATTTCCTTAAGAATGGATAGGTTTGATCTTCTTGCAGTCCATGGGACTCTCAAGAGTCTCCTCCAGCACCATAATTCAAAAGCATCAATTCTTCGGCGATCAGCCTTCTTGATGGTCCAGCTCTCACTTCCATACATCACTACTGGGAAAACCATAGCTTTAACTATACGGACCTTTGTCGGCAAGGTGATGTCTCTGCTTTTTAAGCAAAACAGTAGATCACCTTAATATATCACCTTAGCTGGATCACACTAAGAGAAAGATCAGGTGAACATAAGCAGGCACCTAAATGTCACTTCTGTAGGTACTTGGCTAATGTTCATTGGAAGCACATTATTATTATTATTATTATTAGGCATTTCTATACCATCCTACATCCAAGGAACACAGGGTGGTTTACAAGATAAAAGCACAAAAATACATAACATAGTAAGAAAGCACATAGTAACAAAGCCACTTCTTTGTCAAACCAACGACCATACTTAATGACCATTATGACCCTTGGCTGGCTAATTCAACAATGGTATTCCATTAGATTTTTAACCCTTGCTGGATCCAGGAATTAGAAGGGACTCAGACATCATACAGCATTGCCTCCCCATGAGCTCACAGCAATATGATCAAAACAAGAACAAGGGAGATATATTTAAGATAGGCTGAATCAAATACATATTACATGCAGTTATTATTCCCCTATGAAATATTTATACCACTTCCCCGAAAGCATTATCTTTGGCAAAACAAAACAAAATTCATCATGCTTGGACTTCTGTGTAGCCCCGATTTAAACCCACTAGAATGCACGTCAGCAAATTGCATATTGTTACCCTGAATTATGGTGCTGGAGGAGACTCTTGAGTCCCATGGACTGCAAGAAGATCAAACCTATCCATTCTGAAGGAAATCAGCCCTGAGTGCTCACTGGAAGGACAGATCCTGAAGCTGAGACTCCAATACTTTGGCCTCCTCTTGAGAATAGAAGACCCCCTGGAAAAGACCCTGATGTTGGAAAAGATTGAGAGCACAAGGAGAAGGGGACGACAGTGAACGATATGGTTGGACAGTGTTCTCGAAGCTACCAACATGAGTCTGACCAAACTGCGGGAGGTGGTGGAAGACAGGAGTGCCTGGCATGCTCTGGTCCAGGGGTTCCCAACAAAATTTTCTCGAGGACCCCTCATCGAGCCGCTATTGTGACAAGGACCCCCATTAATTCCTAATCCTAAAATTAAAAAGTGAGAGCCAAATTAAGAGTCTTTTTATATTTTATATTTATACATTTTTTACAGTTACAACAGAGTACTCCATCAGTATACAGTTAGTTTTAATTTTCAGTTCTTAATGAGATGAGTTAAATCTGTCCTTTGAGTCCATTATTTCTGAAATATTAGGTTCCAAACTTGAAACTTTCACTCTGAAATCTGGCCGCATGTCGAGCCGATTCCTATATTTGTTTTTCATGAAACACATGGAAGAAAATGCTTGCTCACACCGATATGTGGTTGCAAATGGAAGGATCTTTTTCATTGCCTTATCTCCAAGTTTCTTGTAGTCCTTGCGGCATACAGCAGAACTACTGCCTCTATCTAATTCTAGTTTTGCACTAGACTCTGCTCATGCAGGAAGCGGCCAAAACAAAAAATCTGTTATCATACGAAATATATTTAATATATTTTTTATTCTAATAGGATCTTGAGGACCCCTCTGGCATAGCTCGCGGACCCCTGGGGGTCCCCGGACCACCTGTTGGGAACCACTGCTCTGGTCCATGGGATCACGAAGAGTCGGACACAACTAAATGACTAAACAATAACAAC
This sequence comes from Zootoca vivipara, assembly GCF_965207765.1. Lineage (NCBI taxonomy): Eukaryota > Metazoa > Chordata > Lepidosauria > Squamata > Lacertidae > Zootoca > Zootoca vivipara. The sequence goes on along the minus strand of NC_142590.1, from coordinate 75,096,589 downwards.
AACACCCTGCAGTCACAATGAACAACAGCTAGAAGGCTTTGGTCAAGACCTATTGTGCGATCAGATAGCAACAGCATTCTTGGACTGAGGCTCTATTGCCGAATTAGGTCTTTTCTCCTTGCAAAACAAATACTTTGGCTGCTCCTCAGTGGCAGGAACTATTACCATGTTGACAATGTTCTGTTTCCGTGCTATCTTCTCTGACCTCCAAACATCCACATTCAACTGACAGTTGACTCCCTGAAGCTTTATTTGAGGATGATCATTATTTTACAAAATGCAAATGCATTTTAATTGAAATTTTAAGAATGCATAATAAGAAAAAGCAAACATAAGAAATTTGTGAACGGATAAAGTAGAAAAGATAAACAATGAGATCTGTGTGAAGGCAGATCATATAGTAATACAGCAGTTGATAAAATACATAAAAGGACTGAAAATAGAAAAATACATGGAATATGCCTCTCTAAGGAAACTAATGTTTTTCTCCTTTTCCCCCAGGAAGGGGTATTAAATTTATTGGAATATTGCCTTTCCAGAAGAGTCACAAGAGATCTATGGGGTGGTGGTGGTGCAGTTATCTACAACTAGTGTTGTTGTTTTAAAATGAAACATCTTTATCTCAACTTTCCTTTGGTGGGCAAGGCAGCGCTGAAGAGTTATGTAGATATGAATATTATGGCATTATAATTTAATCTAGCTATGCATTCTCTCTCTTCTCAAATATTTTCCCCCTATTTGAAGCTTAGAGTTAGAGATTGTTTCTGCCCATGTTGCAATTCCACCCCAGGTCTCCAGTGGGCCATAGTTCATTCTTACCAACAATGTAATTCCTTGCATTTTTGAGCTTTCCCCCAAATGTCACTCCTTCGTTTATTCTGTCCCTCTCTTGAAAAATTCTAAATAATGGCACAAATGAAGTGCAGTCAGAGATCTTCATGGAAAGCAGATGTGAGTGGAAGCCTAGACTCCTTGCGAAGCTTTATGGGACTTCAAAGCCTGAAAAGAAGGAGCTGAACAAAATACTCAACTGTGCCAAATTTTCACTGGCCTTGATAAAAGAGCAAAACCAAGGAAGAGGGAGGCGGGGGAAAGAACCAAGGGAGGAATCTTGGCTCCTTGTATTAATTTCTCTCAGCCCAAGGCAAGATTTTTTTTGGAAGGAATAAATTGCAGGCAAACATGGTGATGTAGAAATTGAGTGACAAGCCAGAGACCAGCCAGGTTGGCATTGAATAAAGGGAATGCTGTCCGGCTCCTGTTTTAAGCAAATCTTCAGGTTGGTCTGGTTTGCCTACATAGTTGCCACAGAGAGCCTCAAAGTGTGTGCTTATGAGTCTTTGCAGCATCTTCATCTAGAAGTATTACATCCACATAATTCATAGATTACATCCCACAGATGCACATGTGGCGTTTTTCCAAATAGCCCCAATATGTGCTCTTCTGTGCATCTGGAGCATCTTCAGCTGCACCTCCACATCGGTTGGCGTGCATCTTCCTTCACTTACAAATCTATGTGTAGTGTTCGAAATGCACCATTACTCAACACAACACTTCCCATGCACGCTAGAGACTGGTACACATGTTTATGTGAAGGATGTGGGCTGAGGGAACTTTGATAACTTGGCCCTAAGAATGACCAGAGTGAAACAAATAACAAGGCTGATGCCTGCAAGGGCTCATGCTGCAGAAAATGGTATTTAAGAAAGAAATCCCTAGCTTATTACATTCCAGCCTACACTTTCCTGGGATGTGTGTCCATCACTTTCTTCGTAATAGAATTAAGATACAACATGCTGAGATTTTCTTTAAGAAGATAAGGAGAGCCCTATGAGATAAGGCTGAGATAGATAGGGTATGGTGGTATGGTATCGTGTGGTGTGACCTCCTTGCCATGTAGGTTGTGCAATGTTTACAGGAAATCAAACATTTGGGGCCACAGGTGTAGATAGGCTTGGGTTGATGGACATCATAACCCTTGCTGTAATGGGTTTCCTCAAAGGCAAAGCTTCTGTTGTTGTTGTCATCCATTTGTCTCAGGAGACAATGGAGTGCACCTTCAGGGATGAAGTCAAACTGCTGGAGAATCACAGCACCTGCTGTGGCTGGAGAGACTCATAACTGCTGCCTCCCATGTTGTTTTTGCTATGTTAGCAGCACTGAAGTGACCTCCCCAGAGTGCAAGCCTGGCCAGTGTGTATGGAGGTCCTGGGCTCCCCAGATGACAAGACCCCACCCCCTCTTGGCATAGCTGCCAAGTCTCCCACTGAAAAATGCGGGGTCAGCAGCAGCACAGCACTGGAAGCCGCTTCTACGCATGTCTGGACATGCATAGAAGCAACGTCCGGTGCCAGCGCTGCCCGATTTCCGGTGCCCAGACATGGGTAGCGCGGCACCGGAAGTCGCTTCTACGCATGTCCGGACTTCCGGTGCCACGCTACCCATGTATGGGCACCGGAAATCAGGCGACGCCAGGACCCCAAATGGAGCCTCCCTGGCAGGTAGGAAATCCGGGGGATTTACAGGATTTTTTCCAATCCGGGCTGCCAGCAGGAAACAATTTAAAATATGGGGGTTTCCCGCAAAAAACGGGAGACTTGGCAGCTATGCCTCTTGGCCTCACTGATGTGGTCAAACAGGAAAGGAAAGCAATACACTTGGCACCAGCTTGGCTGCAGGAGTTGCCGGAAGGAGGCGTACAAGGCGCCATACAACTGTCTTAGGGACCCCACTCCAGATTTGTGTAGGGCTTACTCCTTAGTCCTTTCTTCTCTAGGAGAAAGGCAGAAAAGGCAAGGCAAGGTGTCACAACCCACAGTCATTCCCTCCCTTTGCCTGCCTGTCTTGGCAAGGCCCAGCTCAAGTCATTTATGTGTCAACGTCTCCCTAATGAAGGCTGGGGCTGGGAGATCCATTGCTGCCCCTTGCTTCTCTGTGTTAGGTTTCAGCAGCTTGCCATACAGGATCTATTAAGGAAGTGGTGAAATGTAAATAGCTCCTGAGCTGCAGCCAGGAGGAAATGGAAATAGCTCAAAAGTGGGCACATTTCTGACTGGACACCCAGTGATGGATATTCATGGCCTGGTTTACTGGAGAGCACTAGGGAGCAGACTGAACTGTAAGTTCCTTTCAATGGGCATGTGTGAAATTTTAGAGAAAGGAGCATTCTCTAAGGATTGGGTTGTTTCCCACATTTGCCACATGAGCTGAGAAGCTGCACCCTTCTTTTCTCCCTCAAGGTTGCAAATGTTTTGAAAACTTGAGGAAAGCAGGGGCATAGATCTGATGGGGTAGTATTTCATTGAATGAACCCCATAGCCAGAACTTGTCTGTACAATGGGTGTGATTTCCTAACCAGCCCCTTTGTTGGTGGCGGTGGGCATGCACACGAAAGCTCATACCAATGACAAACTTAGTTGGTCTCTAAGATGCTACTGAAAATAATTTTTTTATTTTGTTTCAACTACGGCAGACCAACACGGCTACCTACCTGTAATCAGAATACACTATACATTGAATACTCATAATACAACTGTACATTGAATACGCATAATACAACTATACATTGAAATTAATCACACCCATTAATTTCAGTAGGACTTCTCTGAGCAGGACTAACATTGGCTGCAACCTACAGAATAGAAATATTGTTAAAAACCAGTCTATTAAGACTGATTACCTGCCTCCTTTTCCTCATATGCAATTGAGGATGATGCAGTACCTGTGTCTTGACTGCTTATAATATGGATGAATAGATGCATTGCCCTTTGCTAATACACAGCCAGTGTTTTGAATATACATATTTTTAAAATATATATATATAGTAAGAACGACAATAAAATGTACAGAATTCAAGAGGGGATTGGAGAAGGATTCTTTGAGAATGGGAATTCAAGGTCAGCTTGCCCTTGCAGTGTGCGATCTGACAAGTTGAAGAACCTCTTCTTAACAGTATGATTCATTGATAATTGGGAGCATTTTGAACTGCAAGCTTCTCAACACTGGGGTCCCGTTCTTCTTGCTTTTTAAAATGCCAATCACATTGTCAGCAAACGACATACAAATCCCTTGTAATAAATCACAGCACTTTAACAGCTCTGGTGTCATCCTGCACAACTGAAAAAAGGCAGATGCTCCCCCCTTCCCCCCCCCCCGTTTTTCGTAAAAGAGGAAGTCTCTAAATGACAAGTCTGGATCTTCCAGAGGCATACACTTATGTGCTGTGCTGCAGACGGAATTAATGTGGTCTGTCCTGTTTGCTTTATCCCGAGGCTGAAATGGCAAGCTAAAAAGGGTGAGGCGAGGTCATTCCCTGGGAAAGAAGACAACGCAAAAACACTGCCATGATTATGAACATTCACTAGATAGCATTTCCCTGTCTCTCTCCCCTCACCCAGGTCTCCTTTCTCAGTTTTTGACCCAGGCCAGCTGTGCTGCTTCAGCTGCCAGATTTTAAATAAAATGTGGAACTAGACACTTGGCCACCATCACCTGAAAAGATCTGAGGAAGCTTTACTGGAGTGTTGGCAGCTACACAGGGCTGCTTCTAAGGGGTAGCTTCCTCCAGCTCTTTAGCCCTAAAACTCAAATTGGTGGGAAAGTCACAGTCACAATATCTGGCCCAGGGAATTGTGCTATGATTGCTGGTGTAGACACCATGCCATCTACACAAGGTTCATCACACATGGGCAGTTCACCATACGTTCACCATAACAGCACCGCAGAAAAGTGGAACCTATTAAACTTTTGCCTCTTATATTTTGAAATCTATCTTTGCGGGAGATCAGTGCCTGCTGATGGATGTTTATCACTGAGCTGCGCTGGCAGACATCGGGCATTTCACCAGAAACCATCTGTCACCAAACCTCGCCGCTTGGCAAGACCACAATGCAGTCAGTGGTGGGAGAGAGAGGCATCTTCATAAACACAAACAGGAAGACCTGGCCAGCTGAATGAAAGATCTCTGGTGTTTTCTGCAGGGCAACGATTTCTGTTTACCTAGCTTCTGTTTAATTTGCTTCTCGCTACTACGTGGCTTGATCAGTCTATCATTATGGCATTCCTCTCTTGTCTGCCTTTCCCAGCTCGGCATTTTTCAAGTTTAGTCAAGAAACTGAGTAAACAGAAACTCAACGCTTCTGTTTCACACAACTGAAAAGCTGAATGCATCGGCTGCAGAAAGCCCTTGGCCAAAATAACTTGGAGGATTACAGAAAAGAGATAAATACCCTGCCAAAGGGTGCTGTGCCATGAAATATTATGCTGTTAATTTGATCACCATTCTACTTTCTTTTCCCTGACGTTAAGCTACTGGTGTTTGGTCCTAAAAAGCAGGATAACTCTCTTGATGTTTTCCAGAGGCATGCATGCAAAGGGAGGTCTCATAAGGTCACGGTACGCTTGTTCACTAACACCCATAGCACAGCAGCTTGCAATTGATTTGCTGCACTGTGCCCTCTTCTGCAGTATCCATATCACGCAGTCATGGGCCCAGGCAGAGGGGAGAGCAAGGCGGCCAGAGGGCGGCCAGAGAGGCATAAAGGAGAGTTTAGAATCTTGACTTTCTGAGGCACCATTTAAATCTCAGAGAGGGAACTATATCATTTTACAAAGCAAAGTGCGAAGAGTAAGATATGGAAGTAGGTAGGCTCCCTTTAGTGGTTTCAGAGATCACTTTATCCTCTTTGATTCATACAACGCTGTCTGTCTGCGCAGATTAAAAAGTGGTAATTGATTTTATATATGTAGGGAGAAGAGGAGAGGCATGTATCAATTGTTTATAGACTTTGGCTGCTCTCCAAAGGATGGCTCAGTGGCAGAGCATGGGCTCTGCATGCAGAAAAGTCCCAGATTCAATCTGCGATGGCATCTCCAGTTACAAGGATCTCAGGTCCCAGGGCAGGGAAAGTCGTCTGCTGAGGACCTCAAAGTGCTGCTGCCAGTCAGAGCAGACAGTGCTGGGACAGGTTGACAAAAGAGGCATATTTGCGAGATGCCTGATAGATTCTAAAGTATCCACAAAAAACCCTGAGCATGATACCAAAGAACCCTGAGCATGATACCATGCAAATAAATCATCCCTCCTCATCTGTGGCTGAGAGTACCCTGCACTACAGGATCAATTTATTTATTTAATGATTAAGATGGATAGAAAGAAAGGCTTCTTTAATGAAACCTGTAAATTTGAAAAAGAGCTATTAGAAAACAAGACTCAATTGCTTTCTAACATGTATGAATTAATATTAGAATGGCATGCAAAGATGAACAGGTTAAATCAGTTATGATACACTGAGCGACTTTGGATATAATATACAACTTACAACATGGGAGAAACTATGGAACTGGGATTTGAAGTTTACAGCATGTTATACGTTGAAAGATAATTACCGTACAGTATATGAAAACGATGTATCATTGGCATTTAACCCCAACACAACCTTGATGGCAGAAAGTGAGGAGGAATTAAAAGAACCTTTTAATGAGGGTGAAAGAGAAGAGCGCAAAATATGGTCTGAAGCTCAACATCAAAAAAACCAAGACCATGGCCACTGGTCCCATCACCTCCTGGCAAATAGAAGGGGAAGAAATGGAGGCAGTGAGAGATTTTACTTTCTTGGGCTCCTTGATCACTGCAGATGGTGACCAGCAGTCACGAAATTAAAAGACGCCTGCTTCTTGGGAGAAAAGCAATGACAAACCTAGACAGCATCTTAAAAAGCAGAGACATCACCTTGCCGACAAAGGTCCATATAGTTAAAGCTATGGTTTTCCCAGTAGTGATGTATGGAAGTGAGAGCTGGACCATAAAGAAGGCTGATCGCCGAAGAATTGATGCTTTTGAATTATGGTGCTGGAGGAGACTCTTGAGAGTCCCATGGACTGCAAGAAGATCAAACCTATCCATTCTTCAGGAAATCAGCCCTGAGTGCTCACTGGAAGGACAGATCGTGAAGCTGAGGCTCCAATACTTTGGCCACCTCATGAGAAGAGAAGACTCCCTGGAAAAGACCCTGATGCTGGGAAAGATGGAGGGCACAAGGAGAAGGGGACGACAGAGGATGAGATGGTTGGACAGTGTTCTTGAAGCTACAAACATGAGTTTGACCAAACTGCAGAAGGCAGTGGAAGACAGGAGTGCCTGGTGTGCTCTGGTCCATGGGGTCACGAAGAGTCGGACACGACTAAACGACTAAACAACAACAACAACAAAACTAGCTAAAGTGTATAAAACAAGGTCAAATACATGCTGGAAATATAAGGAAAAAGAAGGCACCTTTTATCATATGTGGTGGACATGTAAAGTAGTAAAAGAATTCTGGGAGGTGATATATAATGAACTGAAAAAAATGTTTAAAAGAACTTTTTCTTTAAAAAAAAACCCCAAAGCTTTTCTTTTAGGAATTCTAGGTACCAAAATTCCAACGGATCAGAAAAGGCTATTTACGGTATGTACGCAACCACTGCTGTTTGGATGTTACTAGTCCAGAGATGGAGAGTTCCTACCAGAGAAGAGTGGCAGATTAAGTTGATGGACTATGCCGAAATGGCAAAAATGACTGGAAGAATCAAAAATCAGGAAGACCAAAATGTTAATAAGGAATGGGGAAAATATACAATTTACCTTAAAACCTTTGTAAACAATTAAAATTATTAGTAGGATTGGAATAACACTTGTAGTTTATTGTTGAATTTTGCTTATAACAGAGATTTAATAGATTTTGATTAATAGACAAGATGCAGGAGGAAAAGGTTAATATAAGGACCCACAAAGGGGAGGAGGGAGGTCCAGGATATTCTTCGGAATTCTCTTTCTATGTTAGTTGTTTGATAATTCTTTGTAGATTTCAAAATCTGAAAAAACAAAATATTTTTTTAAATAAAAAAATATTTAATGAAATTTTGTATGCAGTACAGCTTGATTTTTAAAAGGGGGGGGGAGGGAGACACCCTCAAAGCAGTTAACGAAAATAATAAAGCAATGGAATTATCCATTTAAAAAACCCACCACCAACAGTTAAAATAACTATTAAAAACCTTCGAAAATAATTATGATCAAACCAAATTAAACACATGACAACATTCTACATGTCTTGGATAGCTTCCATAAATAAAAAAGTAAAGGCCAATAGGCAGGGACTTCCACAGTATGGCTGGCTGGTGAACTCAAAGACATATTTCTTGCAAATGCGGAAGGAGTATCTTCATGGGACCTATAACAGCCCCAGTTCTGTATATTGAAGTGGTTGAGTGAGCACATACATCGTGTATTCTACAAGTATACTGATCCCAAGCAGTTAAGGGTGTTTTATCCTTATAATAACACCTTGAATTTGGCCTGGTTATAAACGGGCAACCAGTATGAATGCTATTTTTTTTAAAAAAACAAACCAATATATTATGGGTTGTTTTCCATTCCTCAAGGAAACTGTATTGTATTCAAAGCACAGTGGCCCAAATTCAGCAATTCCTTATAGATGCAGGAGCTCTGATGCTCATGTTTAACTTGCTGCCCATTTATTTCAGTGAAGAGATCCGTTCCATTGCATAAGCAATACATGCACCTAGAACTCTCAGCTGGAGGCACTGAGTTTTTGTATTTTAAACTCTGATATCATGAGATGTCTATTGAAACATAAAGCCACTTTTTAGAAAGTGTATTTGAATTCACAGTGGAAACATTTTGCAAAAATGTGAAAGAAAATAATTTCCTCCATCATTTTAAGATGAAACTTTTAGAAGACACATTTGTCTATAGATCAAGTCATGTCAAGAAATGATGGAAGAATGGATTTAATTCAGCTGCGTTTACAAATTTGGCTAAAAGTATAATCTCCCCCTGAAGAATAAATGATTCACCGCAGTCTCAGGTTTCTTTGAAAATGGTTCACAACAGTGTTTTTAGTTCCGTGCCTACTGCTGAGGGTATGTAAAGAGAACTGAAGACAAGGCCACGTATTTCAAAGCGGAAGACTAGGTATCAAACAGGTCGGATAGACACTCGATGGTCAACAGCTCTTAATTCTAATTGCACCAAAAGCAAGCTTTCTCCATGGAGGTAAAGGGTAAAGGGACCCCTGACAATTAAGTCCAGCCACGAACGACTCTGGGGTTGCAGCAGTCATCTCGCTTTACAGGCCAAGGGAGCTGGCATTTGTCCGGTTCCGCAGACAGTTTTTCCGGATCATGTGGCTAGCATGACTAAGCCGCTTCTGGTGAAACCAGAGCAGCACACGGAAACACCGTTTACCTTCCCGCTGTAGCGGTACCTATTTATCTACTTGCACTTTGACGTGCTTTTGAACTGCTTGGATGGCAGCAGCTGGGACCGAACAACAGGAGCTCACCCCCATCACAGGGATTTGAACCTCCGACCTTTTGATCGGCAAGCCCAGCGGCACAGTAGTTTTACCCACAGCGCCACCAAAATGGTATACACTGAAGCAACACCAAATTCTGGTTTGTTTCTCTTTCAACATATTTGTCATGGAAACAACACGTAAAAAAAAGGTCTATTGATTTTACTCTCATGTTTGCAAAATTGCCCATTCCAGAAATCTGAGAATTACTTTCCCTATGAGACTTTTTCCCAAGTCCCCCCAGAAGGAAGGAGGCACTGTGACTTCCTTTCCTTCCTTGAATTTGGCTGAACGGTCTTAGGACTTAGGTCGTGGCACTAGAAAGAACTTTTTTTTCAGATTCCCACAAGTCACAAAGGGGCCTTTGGGTCAGTCACTGTCTCTCAGCCTACCAAGGTTGATGTGGGTGTGGGAAGAAGCATTCCTGTATCAGGTCAGACTACTTGTCCATTGGGTTTAGTACTGTATATTCTGACTGGCAGCAGTTCTCCAGGGTCATCAACGGAGATTTTTTCAAATCCCCTGCTACCTAATCTTTATAACTGGAGATGCCAGGAACTGAAGCTGGGGGCTTCTGGATGCAAGGCATATATGCTTTACAAATGAGCTGCAGTAACGGATAACCCCCTGCTCTGAGATCCTTGAAGGGAAGACTGGATAAACCCCCTTGCAATAAGTAGGTGAAGACTTGTGTGGTTTTAATCATTCTCAAAGTCTTTGAAGGAGTCATAGTTCAGATTAGACATACTTCCAGATGCATAGAATTTCAGAGATCAAAATTTCACCATCAGCTTGCTGCAGTTTTACTGGTAGCACCTACAGCACCAGTTCACTACCACTACCACCCCCCCACACACACACACTATAATGGCTTCTAGCACATACAAACAAAGCCTCTCTTCACTCACTTGAGAAACATGCATGCAGTATTTCTCTCTCACCACATAGTTAGATGGCTTCCCCTTCCAACTCTCAGCTCCACACACCCACCCTCAAAAAAAATTCCTACAGAGAAGATTAGGAAGGATAGGAAGTCCCTGTGCTAAAAGACATCCCAAGCCAAAATAAACACAGGTCAGAAGATTAAGCTTCATCAGAACTTTAAAGCTGACCCAAGTTAAACAAATGAGCTGTCAGGGTTTGGTTGGGGGTGGGGAGAAAGTGCAGTTGGATAGAATTGGCACAGTGTCAAGAAAAACTGGTTAAAGAAGCCAGTAGGTCCTGCAGTGCGAAAGCTAGGGAAGTTTTGCTGTTTTATCACTGCGTTCCTCAAAGTCAATATTCATATCTGACTTCAAATGTCTTCTTTTCTTTTCCACTGGCTTCCCAGATCACTATGCAGGAAACTCCTTCAAGTCAAAGCAGGTTTTTTGAGAGATTGTCCCACTTTGGAGAGTGTCTGTTTTGTGTGTGTGTGGGGGGGGGGTATGTATATACCTACATACACACAAATATTCCCCTGACCCAGCAAGTGTTAAAATATAAGCCAGGTTATCTTCCTGTGTAGGGACCCAGGTGACGCTGTGGTTAAACCACTGAGCCTAGGGCTTGCTGATCAGAAGGTTGGCGGTTCGAATCCCTGTGACGGGGTGAGCTCCCGTTGCTTGGTCCCAGCTCCTGCCAACCTAGCAGTTCGAAAGCACGTCAAAATGCAAGTAGATAAATAGGAACCGCTACAGCGGGAAGGTAAACGGCATTTCCATGTGCTGCTCTGGTTTGCCACATGACCTGGAAGCTATACGCCGGCTCCCTCGGCCAATAATGCGAGATGAGCGCGCAACCCCAGAGTCGGTCACGACTGGACCTAATGGTCAGGGGTCCCTTTACCTTTACCTTATCTTCCTGTGTATCTTCCTGTGTTGAGGTGATTGCCTATGTAATGGGCCATTAAGAGAACAAAGGATAGGGAGCTTTGTGTGATAATTAACCTGATTTTCTAGGCTTGAATATTTACTTTTTCATCAAACAGTGATGAGCCAGCCTTGATTAAGTGTAGATTTAATGAGCTGCTATAAGGGGATGTATTACTCTTATCAACCGCATTAATATTTCAGGACTTGATTACTAATCTGTAAAAAAAAAAACATTAAATACATGCTGCAGAGTGATGTGGTTGGAAGTGGGGAATAAGTGAACTAATTTGAGTGAACGAATTATGTGATGATGCACATCTGTTAATAATAATGAAAGGTGCTCAATGAATGAAAGCAGGATCTAATCTGGGTGGGATGGGGTAGGGGAACCAGCCCTTATTTACAATGTGGGTAAAGGATAAGGAAAAGAAAACAAAGGGATCAGGAGGAATCTACATCGTTAGGGACAATTCCAGATAGCATAAATACCAATTTAGGGGGCAGGCCAAAGCCTGGCGACACTTAACTGAATAGTAGGGCCACTGGCTCATCTGAACCCATGCTGCATTTGCCAGCCAGGGCAGAAGGTGAGGGAGCACCAGCCTGATGCCATTACAGTATGTGATGACAGTGGTACCAGCTCCAGATCCAATGGAATTTCAAATGATATTTGGTGCTATTTTAACCCTTTGGGAAATTATCCCACCTCATAACTCCAACTCATAGGATAGACGTATTTGGGGACTCACTGCATCTCATTCAGTAAGTTTTAAGAATCGAAATAAAGCTAAAAATGTTTGTCGATCACTCCCTATTCTTATAAAAAAAATGGGTGTATGATAAGTCACATCCAGGAAACAGAAGCAGGTACTTGGATAATCTATTATTGCAGAATAAGGCAGCAATTTAAATATTTAACTGCCAAACTGCAGAAATACTGTGCTTCAAATAAATAATTCTCCAGAGGTGGCTATAGCCACTATGTGGGAGATATTTAAAAAGCAGTAATGAGGGGTTTAATGATCCAGAACACTGGAATTTTGAAAAGGAGAGGGAAAAGTACATGGCTAGTCTTCAAAATCAAACGCTACAGTGGGTAAGGCTGTATGCCTGAGTCCTTTCTAATTCCTGGATCCGGCAAGGAGTCAATTGTTGAAATAGCCAAGCCAGCTTCTTGGTACAGTGGTACCTCAGTTCTTGAACGTAATCCATTCTGGAAGACCGCTCGAGTTCTGAAAAGTTCAAAAACCGAGGTGCAAGGTGCTGGCTGCAAATGCATTTGAGAAAATTTTAAAACATGCAGTGGAAACCGTATGACTTCTGGGTTTTCAGCATCTGGGTTCCGAATAGGGGCAGAGCAAGCGGGGGGCGGGGGGGGCGGTCCGCCCCGAGTGACGCCCGGGGGGGGGGTGACAGGCACTCAGCCTCCCTGGCCCGCCCCTCGCCTCCGCCTGCAAATGTGCAGTCCGTTCGGGGTGCTGCTGGCGTGCGGCAGCTCCACGGTGTTCCACATGCGCTCGGCGGCCCTTACGAGGTGTCACTCTCACGCGGCACCCTGATCGGACCTCGCAAGCACCAGGTCCAGGACGTGCTCTCCCTTCCTGCTGCCGTGCACTCTCCCTGGGTGGAGTTGAGGGGTGGGCCAGCAAGGTGACGCTTGTGACGCCCCTCACTGGCCCACCCCTCGACTCTGTCCAGGGAGTGCGCGCTCCGCAGCAGGAAGGGAGAGCGCATGTTGGCCAAGGGAGCAAGCTGGTCCTGGCAGCCGCCCGGCGAAAACCTCACTAGGCGCTGCAGGGGCTTGCTCAGCCAACGCACGCTCTCCCTGTTGCGGTGTGCTCTCTCCCTGGACGGAGGTGAGGGGCGGGCCAGCGAGAGGCATCACGCCCACGCATCGTGACGTCACAATGCTCTGCAGCCCCCCCGGGGGGTGCCTCCACTTTGGTGCCCTGGGTGCCAAAGCGGCTAGCAACGCCCCTGGTTCCGAAACATTTGACAATGGAGACATTCGAGATCCGAGGTACCACTGTAATGACCCTAAGTATGGGTTAGGGTAACAAAGGAAGGGTCTCTGCTCTGGAGGGCAAATGGATGGCCCCCTCCCTCAAATGGCTGGTTGTTAGAAGGACAAAAGCCAGAGTTGAGGTATTTATATGTACTAGAACAGGCATGTCCAACAGGTAGATCGTGATCTACCTGTGGATCACTTTATGTCTGTGGTAGATCAATGGCTCCCTCCAAAGAAGCTCAACAACTTTGGCTCCCCTAAAAATGCTCAACATTTTAGCCCTTCACCCCCAAAACAGGGCTTTATTCCCACCTCAGAAAAGCTCAACAACTTTGACCTGAACCCCTAAAAAACAGGGCTTTCCTCCTCCCTAAACAACTTTGACCTGAACATCCCAAAAGGGGGTAGATCACTGTCAGTTTTTAACTCTGTGAGTAGATCGCAGTCTCTTCGGAGTTGGCCACCCCTGTACTAGAAGGTAGAAGCAGATGTCTGAGAGGGAGAGACGTATGTACTTGACTTCTGCTTGAATCCAAGGCTGTGGCTATGGGAGAAGCAAGACCTTCTTGGGGTGGGGTGTTAATACTGTGAGCCCTTGCACTGTTGGCTCAGGTTGTGTACGTGTATAAAATCAACCGCTGTCCCTCATTCCAAAGAAACTGAGCCCTTGGCAACTGCCTGGAACCCCTGGAATCTTGCACCGTTTGGAGATTGGGGTGCCATGTGACTTATTAACTTTTCCAAAACCTTAACAAACAAATATAGTGAGGTGTAACTTGGCAGTTGTCCCACTAAGAAAATACCAGAGTCTGTGCCACAATTTCCACACCTATAATGTGAGGGTGTAAAACCACCTACCTCAGAGAACTGCTGAGAGGCCTAAATAAGCTTTTGTGAAATAAGCTTTTCTACCAAGATACAGAAAGGCCAAATACTTTATGTCCAATATTTACTGCTGATATGCTTAAAGGGGGAGAACACTCCCACCCCAGCACTAATAGCCTTAATGGAATAAATGCCCATCTCTTAACATTATATTTAAGGACTCTTCTCGTAAGCATGCAGGAGTGACCATAAAAGTATGTGAGAACCTAGATACTTCTGAAAACAAAATATTTATCCTCCAAAAAGACCTGGCCGCTTATCATGTAACTACATGGTGTACTTAGGGCAGTTTTAATTGAGTATTAAAACTCTTTTTGACACATGCTTTATTCCCTCACAGTAAGCCCTAATAACTCCTCTGGGTCTCCCTTCAACCCTACATGCGAAATAGTGGCGAGGATTGTTTAAAGACAGGAATTTGACCTGAGAGAGTCACGAGTACTTGGGGACTCTTTATTACTCTCTATTACTCAGGGGCTCTTCTGTCAATGGGGCATTTTATTGCTTATTAATGCTCAAGAGGGACGTGATGTTCTCATTACTGCTCATTACTGGCCTGGCCTGGCCTGCTTCGTTGGAAAACACCATCTTGCGGCACGAGCAGATGGATAGGTTGCCAGTCTTTCCAGCCTAACTCGAAACAGCCAAGTTTGGGATTAATGGAGAGCACCAGGTTCTTTACTGGGGTATTTGAATTCTTCTTTCAAAAGCCTCAAGGGTTTTGTAGCTGCGCAGATCAAATATGTTACACATCTGGGGATTTTTTCTTTTCTTTCTGGGGCAGGGCACTTTCTGTTAAAGTCGCTCATAAATACCATACACAGGAGAAAATGGTGACATCACATAAGCGAAAGTTAATTACACCAGTAAGAACAATTTTCTGACATTGCCCTAGTTCAGAGACCATGGAGGAAATGTGGGTGATTGATCACACTTTTGCAGACAATGTACTTTATGAAGGTTTTAGGGCTGCTTCTTTGGCCAGTGACTCCCTTCACATGAACAACATAAGATAATAAGATAAGATAAGATAAGATATCTTTATTGTCATTGTCCCCTTGCGGGAACAACGAAATTATTCGGTTGCTACATCCACTCAGATAAAGCATTCCACATAATCCAAAATTACAAAACCTAATTAAAAACAGTAAATATAATACAAATAACAAGTAAAATAAGATGACTTCAAAGTCCAGGCTTTCCATTTAAGGCCAAAATCGCTCTAGAGAAGAAACTGTTCCTGAGACGGCTCGTTCTTGCCTGCATAGTTCTATATCTCTATCCCGATGGCAGGAGCTCAAAGAAATGGTGACCAGGGTGCGTTGGATCTCTTGATATATCTAGTGCTTTTCCATGGCACCTGGTGGTATAGATTTGTTCTAAGGTGGAGAGTGAGCAGCCAATAATGCTCTCTGCTGTTTTAATAATTCTACACAGCCCTGCTGTACCACACACATAAACCGTACGTGAGCACGCTCTGTATGGCACAGTGATAGAAGGCAAGCAGCAGCTTTTGTGGAAGATGGTTTTTCCTTAAAATTCTCAAAAAATACAGTCTCTGCTGCGCCTTCTTCACAAGCCCCCTTGAATTAACACTCCAGGACAGATCCTCCTGTAACTCAATGCCTAGAAATCTAAACGTTGTTACCCTCTCCACACAAATTCCATTAATCAAAAGTGGCTGGACCTCGTTCTTCTGTCTCCTAAAGTCCACCACAAGCTCCTTTGTTTTCTTTGTATTTATGAGCAAGTTATTAACTCTGCACCACTCTGTCAGCCACTCCACCTCATCTCTATAGTCCGTTTCACCCTCCTTATCAGAGATGAGCCCGATCACGGTTGTGACATCTGCAAATTTGACAACCCTATTTCTAGGGTGGGCAGCGAAACAATCATAGGTATAAAGAGTATAAGATGAAAGCTATGATGTTCACTCGATCTTCTCGGCTTCTGCAACCTAGAAGGGATATTTCAGTGCTTTGTAGTCAATATGGTGGGAATTGCTGAGCTCATGTTACCTTGCTCACGAGAACAGAGACTATACATTTTATTTTTTAAAGGTTATCTAAGTGCTCAGTAAGTCACTCAAGCACCTCCCAAACAAGAGGTGGAGCCAATGACAGATAGAGCCAGCTGATTCTAGCTTTGTTCCCATCCACCTCTCTGCTGAGTTCTACAAGAGCAGCATTGAAAATAAGAAAGGAAGAAGAAGAAAGCTAACAGCCAGGGGCACCTCCTGCTTGGAACAGATGAGAGAGAGTAAGAAGACAAACAGATGGGGGGCTAACAGACTGAGATGGGTGGTAGCGCCCCATTTGCTCCACCTTTGCTTCTGACTGCAAATGTACAGAGTGTTTCTTTCCTTTTTTGTAGCTGGGTTATCAAATTGTTTTTCTGCCTTACAGCAAAAACCAAACATATCAGGAATGTTGGAACAGTTTAATAATAGTAGTAATAGTAGTAGTAGTAATGATGATGATGATGATGATGATGATGATGATACAGGTAGGTAGCCGTGTTGGTCTGACGCAGTCAAAACAAAATAAAAAAATCCTTCCAGTAGCACCTTAGAGACCAACTAAGCTCATACCTATGACAAACTTAGTTGGTCTCTAAGGTGCTACTGGAAGGAATTTTTTTTTTATGATGATGATGATGATGATGATGATGATGATGATGATGATAATTTATTTATACCCTGCCCATCTGGGCGGCTTCCAACAAAATATTAAAAATACAATAAAACATCAAACATTAAAAACTTCCCTAAACAGTGCTGCCTTCAGATGTCTTCTAAAAGTCAGATAGTTGCTTATTTCCTTGACATCTGGTGGGAGGGCGGGTGCAACTATCAAGAAGGCCCTCTGCCTGGTTCCCTGTAACTTCGCTTCTCACAGTGAAGGAACCCCCAGAAGGCCCTTGGAGCTGGACCTAAAGTATGGAAGGACAGTTGCAATGAAGATAAATGTCACGGTAATTGTGTTCTCCACAACTCCACATAGACATCTAAATGGAAGCCTCCCTAAGCTCTGAGGTCTAAACTCACCTCATTCCACCACTGTTTGTTTTTGTGCCAAGCGCTCCTCAGTTTTGCAGTGTGCCTAAAGTATTCCCAGACTCTTGAGACCGAAGTGAATCATTTCCCCCTCGCTTCAAGGACAGATCTTTCTCTAGAGCTGGAACAGAGTGTGAGGATACCAAGGATCAGGAGAGAGTGAGAGTGAGAGAGAGAGAATAACTCATGGAATAGGGCTGATGTGTCCTTTTGTATTTTCCATCCAGATTTTGCCACAGGGAACCACAGGAGGAATGACAACATTCAGTATGGAAAACAAAATAGACAAGTCTCAAAAGACATGGGGATAAAAGATTCCAAATGCTGGAAAGGAAAGGAGTAGAAGAAGAAGTGCATGGAAATCTTAGGAGACTCTGCGGAAGAAATGGTTCCACTCTTATCTTTTTCATTTATATATGGCAGTTGGGTTAGCAAGGGGCCTTTGTCTTCCTTCAAAAGCATAGACACATAGAATTGTAGAGTCGGAAGGGACCATAAGAGTCGTCTAGCCCAATCCCCTTGAGACTTTGGGGAAGGAGTGTTGCTTGTTTGAATAAGCACTTATGGGAAAAGGGGGAAAAGAAAAGGGGGGGAAAGGATCACTGTTCACAGAAATTGACATGGCATGGCAATTTAGCCCTTTTCCTGATGTGCTAGTTTTCTGCATGCATGCAACACTGAAGTGTTGCAGTCCATGAAGAGCTTTATTTCTAGATACCACTGACCATATCTACTCTTAAGAATTTAGCATCCAGCAGCGACCACATTCCCTTTTGACCAGTAGGTGGCAAGGCAGAGGCTTCGGTTTAACAGCTCCACAAGCATAACAGTAAACAGCCATGAAATGTAATGTGTAAACACCTAGAGAAAATCTCAGTGATCTCCATTACAATCTTAACATGTGACAAAGGCCAGAGACAGAGGGGCAACATTTAATTTTTAGACTTGGCTTTCAAAGAGTGCTGGAGCTCCCCCTAATGGCACCATGAAAGTAGTTGAGCTCACACATTAATAAATAAACGAAATGAATTCTGTATTATTTAATGTGGTTGCTTGCTTTCACTTTGAGCTCTTATCCTGATTACATATTTTATTACAATGATTATGATCATTAACAACAACTATTACAATTATTTTGTTTCAGTTTTTGTTTGCATGTACTATAATACTATTGTCTTTCATCTTTCGTCCCTTCGTGTACTGCTGTGCTTGACATGCAGTTTCTTTTTTACACCATCTGCACAGTATAAATGGGTTGTCTCTCCAGATATACATACCTGTCACACTCCAAGGCCAATTAAATAATGTTTAACTGATTACTCAACTGCCATTTAGTTGCATAACTAGTAGATTTAGTAGATTAACAACACCCTGCCATTGAATGTTCCATTACCCAAAACTTGGGACTAAGCTGAGCTGAAACTTATGTCTGTTCCATTGATTTTCTTCAGCAATGTCTTTAAAAATGTTGACATATTATATATATTGTCTGCTTCTGCTCTCTCTCTCTCTCGTTTGGCTTAGCCTCAGTTATGTAATCAAATCTGTCTAGCTATGCAGCATGATATCAATCATCACATTCAATGCACCATCCATGATTTGGCGAAACCGTCTCTGTGGCTGCTTCAGGAAACCTTCCCCTTACTCCTGATTGACTTCATTTGCCCCCAATGACACATGGAATCACAGAGCCAGCCAAGAGAGGTGGACAGTTTTTCTAGGCAGTCGGAATCTGCACGTTCAAGCACACACCAGCCAGATCACTGGGCTTGTCTTGGACTTCCTCAAGTGGGAATGGACCTCCTGTAGTTTATAGAGCGGGGCATGGACAAGTTGCTGATCAACGGTGCCTGGGTGGGCTACCTGGAGTACAAATATATATCATATACTATTACTTTTGATGTAATTGGGATGTTTAGCTTTTTTTTTAGTGCTGTTTGTTAGCAGTGTTTCATAGATTGGAATTGTTTTACTCAGTGCTATTTTTCTAGAAAATGGGACCCAGGTGGCGCTGTGGTTAAACCACTGAGCCTAGGGCTTGCTGATCAGAAGGTTGGCGGTTCGAATCCCTGTGACGGGGTGAGCTCCCGTTGCTTGGTCCCAGCTCCTGCCAACCTAGCAGTTCGAAAGCACGTCAAAATGCAAGTAGATAAATAGGAAGCGGGAAGGTAAATGGTGTTTCTGTGTGCTGCTCTGGTTTGCCAGAAGCGGCTTTGTCATGACCTGGAAGCTATACGCCGGCTCCCTCGGCCAATAATGCGAGATGAGCGCCGTAACCCCAGAGTCGGTCACGACTGGACCTAATGGTCAGGGGTCCCTTTACCTTTACCTATTTTTCTAGAAAAAGAGGTGCTGTAACTCACCATGAATACCTCCTTTGTTCTCATATAATGGGAATGATACCCACCTGAGAGGTGCCAGAAATGAGTTCCGGTGAGTTCCGGCTGAAAAAAGCCCTGTTTTTACTGTTTTTTTGTTAATTATCTTATATGATTTATGCTGTAAAATGGTGTTCTATTATGCTCTACTGTGTTATTGTTTGTAAGCTGCTTTGAGATGGCACAGAAATACAACCAACCAATCAATCAATCAATCAAGAACTGCTACTTAAAGAACTTGTACCTGAGCTTGCTTTCCCCTCATCTCTCCCATTCCTTTTTTCCTTGTGTGTCATGTCTTTTTAGATTGCGAGCCTGAGGGCAGTGGCCTTCTTAGTACTGATCTTTGGTAAACCGCTCTGAGTGCCTTTTTGGCTAAAGGATGGGGGTACAGCTGTCTTTTTTAAAAAAAACAAAGGAGAAGGCAAAACAAACAAACATATTATTTCTACCTCCGACGAGTTAAAAGTGGAGACCTATTCAATACAGCCATACAAAAACTTCCGTACAGATACCTGCCTGGGTGTTCCAAATTAAAGGCGTATTTAGGCATGCCTCCAGATGTAATGAACAATTACGTAAGATGAAAAGCAAAGCTCACCACCCCCACACGTTGGCAGTTTATGCACTGAGGGGCATATCTGTAGAAGGGAGCATGTTCTGTCCACATCACGCATAACAGTGTTTTATGTCGGTGTATGTGTGTGTGTGCATGCGCAGAAGTCTCTCCTCAGACGTTCCCTCCAAATGCATGGTGGGGGTTGCAGTCGCTGTCTCCCTCAAGCATTTGTTCACTACATGCCCAATGGCAACTTTAACTGGATATTTAATTTAAGAAGCCTCCACCCATTATTAGAAGGAAAGGGTCACATTGAAAGCAACATCTCCTCCTGGGACACATAATTATGCTTTGTAGGGGTGGACTGGTTCAGCTCTTAACTCTGAGTTCAGGGGATCTCTTGCTCCCACACATCTGGACGGACACCAAGATTGTTTCAGCAGTTTTAGACCATGTCGGAAGATCTGTCTCATGCCTGGAATTACACACCTCATTGTAATACTCGTAATAGAGCTAGCCCAAGGTCTAAGCCTTCGTGGACCGATGTGTGTTATATCCTGTCTCCATAATGTGCAAAATAGCATACTTGGAGGCAGTGGGAGAAAAGAGGGGAGGTAGGAATGTCTGTTTGAAGTCGGGGGGTGGATGAATGGCTAGCGCTTCATATATTGTTCCCTGGTGAGAATTTGGACCTGACATCAAACCCCCATTACTGCAGCCCCCTGATACGGACAGATGTTGAACTGCAGCTCAAAGGAAGTCCAAAATCCTTCCTTAGGAAATATTTGGCTGGGAAACTAAAGAAAACATTGTGGAAGAAAAGGAAATAAAAAGTCCACTAAAGAAGATTTATCTGTATTGCAAAACGCTCGTGTAGCCCACCCCCTTCCTAGCTTCCCAACCCAACTGTAATAAGGTCTTTGCCATAGCAGAGAGAACAAGAACAACCCATGCCTGTGTTAATTGGCAGTAAAGTGGAAGCCGTTTTCCTGGTTAGATTATGCAGGGATCTAATTTGGCATAAAAATATATAAAGGACACACACACACAAAAATCCTGCTGAATCAAACTAATGGTTCATTTTGTCCATCTTCCCACTTGGCTAAGCACATGCCGCTGGAAAGCCCACAAAAAGGACAGAAATCCCTTATAGGAACCCAAATTTCATAGAATCATAGAATCATAGAGTTGGAAGAGACCACAAGGGCCATCCAGTCCAACCCCCTGCCAAGCAGGAAACACCATCAAAGGATTCTTGACATATGCCTGTCATGCCTCTGCTTAAAGACCTCCAAAGAAGGAGACTCCACCACACTCCTTGGTAGCAAATTCCACTGCCAAACAGCTCTTACTGTCAGGAAGTTATTCCTAATGTTTAGGTGGAATCTTCTTTCTTGTAGTTTGAATCCATTGCTCAGTGTCCGCTTCTCTGGAGCAGCAGAAAACAACCTTTCTCCCTCCTCCATATGACATCCTTTCATATATTTGAACATGGCTATCATATCACCCCTTAACCTTCTCTTCTCCAGGCTAAACATACCCAGCTCCCTAAGCCGTTCCTCATAAGGCATCGTTTCCAGGCCTTTGACCATTTTGGTTGCCCTCTTCTGGACACGTTCCAGCTTGTCAGTATCCTTCTTGAACTGTGGTGCCCAGAACTGGACACAGTACTCCAGGTGAGGTCTGACCAGAGCAGAATACAGTGGTACTATTACTTCCCTAGATCTAGATGCTATACTCCTATTATCTTCTCAACAACACTGTGACATGTCCCACAAGCATCCCAGAAAAAACAGACATCCCATTTTCTTGTGTGAGAGCACAGCGCCATTTTGGGTGCCATGATCTCGGAGAATTTCGCATCATGATCTCACCCCAGGAAACCCCCCCCCCAAAAAAGAGCACTTTTCTTGGGGTCGTGATCTCATGAGAGAACACAGGTGGGAAGGCGTGCATCCCAGTTTGGGGACTCAACATGTTGGAGGGTATGCTGTGAAGTAGGTTAGGTTGAGAGTTGACTGAATCAAGGTTATCTAGTGAGCTACATAGCTGAGTGGAGATAAAACAAGTCTTTCCAGTCCATTACTCTAACCACTATACCACAACTGGCAACAGGCCTCCTTCACTGATCAAGAGTTAGGAGTAAGTCATGTGGTGGTCAAAACTGCTGATGATATGAAATATGTTCTGGGTTGTTAGAATGAAATGTGATTGCAAAGAAATCCGAAAGGACTTCTTCAACTTGAGTGAAGTTGGACGGTAAAACAGCAAATGCAATTCAACATAAACAGGTGTAAAGTGTTGCATGTCGGTGCAAAAAAATAAAAAAAATTCCCATGTATGCCCAAAGATTCTGGACTGGTGGCGACTTACCAGGAGCGAGACTTTGAGGTCATAGTAGATAACTTGATTAAGATGTCAACCTGGTGGTGTATGGCAGCTGTGAAAAAGGTAAATTCCATGCGAGGGATCCTTAGGAAGAGAACTGGGGGGGGGGACACCTGCTGAATGTTGGAAAATTAAGGACAGAAAAAGGAAAGCAATTATTCGAGCAGCACATCATTAAACTATGGAATTCTCTCCCCAGTTCCTGGAGGAGAAGGCTACACTATTGTGCCACAGTTGGGAACAGCAATGCTTCCGAAGACCAGTTGCTGCCAACTGCAGGGGTTGAGGATGCTCTTGTGCTAGGGACCTGCTTACAGCTTTCCCACAAATATCTGGTTGAGCATTGTGTAGACAGGATGCTGACTAGATGGGCCATTGGCTTGATCCAGGAAGCTCTTCTAATATTCACTGTTGCCACCCAACAACTAATATTCAGTGGCCTACCGGTATCTAGTGAAGCTGAATGCTGGAGGAATCGGGACAGAAAGGAAAGTGCGCTGTTGCTGGCATCTGTCTGTCTCAGGGGACAATGGAGTGCACCTCTGGGGGTGAGGTCAAATTCCTAATGCCATGGGAGACGCTCAGGTCCTGCTTGGGAGCTTATGGACGTCTGGTTGGCCGCTGTGAGAACATGATGCTGGACTAAATGGGCACTGCCCTGATCGAGCAGGTCTCTTCTTAAGTTCTTATGGTGCCGAAAAGAAGCAACAAGAAACAATGATGCTCTGTTCCTGTTGATGTCCTATGGTGTTATACCGGGCTAGTTTGCACGGTGTGGGTGGTGCTGTGGTCTAAACCACTGAGCCTCGTGGGTTTGCTGATCAGAAGGTCAGTGGTTCAAATCCCTGTGACGGGATGAGCTCCCGTTGCTCTGTTCCAGCTCCTGCCAATCTAGCAATTCAAAAGCATGCCAGTGCAAGTAGATAAATAGGTACCGCTGTGGCGGGAAGGTAAATGGCATTTCCGTGCGCTCTGATTTCCGTCACAGTGTTCCGTTGTGCCAGAAGCGGTTTAGTCATGCTGGCCACATGACCAAGAAAGCTGTCTGTGGACAAACACCGGCTCCCTCGGCCTGAAAGCGAGATGAGCGCTGCAACCCCATAGCCCCTTTGACTGGACTTAACAGTCCAGGGGTCCTTTACCTTTACCACTTTTTTTACACTCTGTCCTATGGTGCTATACACTTCAGAACTAGCTTCTAACAAATTCCTTTGTCCATTTTACAATAGCAGAGTCAGGCAGCAGAGAGACATACAACTTCAATTTGTCCATTGAACAACAATATTGCAGGACTCTAAGCCAAATTAAGAAACCCTAAAGCTGAATTTCACACCTTTTGCACAGTGTCTGCCTTGGCTATAGTGAATGTCAGACATAAAGTCTGAATCCAGTCAGACTTTTTTATTTTTTTGCTAATGCTTGTCTGTTTATAACATAAAGGAAAATATAATTCAAAGTGGATCGTTCCTTAAACAAAAACTGGAGTCTTTAAGGGTCTTGTCCCAAGTGGTCAATAACTTGTTTTTATTTAAAAAATCATTGCAACAAGTCTTTCAACAAAAATAAGTCAGACAGTTGGAACAGTGCAAGCTTCGCCAGGGTTCGTTAATGAAACTGGTGTAGAATATAGTTCATAATTGCCATGTAATGCTATTTCTTTCATTTTTGGACAGTATTTCATAGGTAACATGCAATAGTTTTAAACTGATAGTGAACAACTTTTGTATTTGATGCCTACCAAAATCAGAACTATCAACTGGTGTCAACAGAGCTAAAGCATTTTAATTCAAATATCAAGGCTAACACTCTTGAATCAGAAATGCAAGCTCTAACTTTACATTGAAAGTTTCTCATTCAGAACTTGCATATTCCATATATTTGTGAATATTCATTTCGATTCTAGTTACATGAATTAGAGATAGGCCCAGCAACTCATGTTTGCAATTGTTCTAAATTAGGCATCCCCAAACTTCGGCCCTCCAGATGTTTTGGCCTACAACTCCCATGATCCCTAGCTAACAGGACCAGCGGTCAGGGATGATGGGAATTGTAGTCCAAAATATCTGGAGGGCCGAAGTTTGGGGATGCCTGTTCTAAATGCTCCCTCCAGCCATTAAAGTGGTGTGAAGCCCAATTCACATGGTTGCTCCCATACTGCTTGTGTAACATTTGAAGGAAGTGGAGTGTGTGTGTGTGTGTGTGTGTGTGTCTGTGTCTGTAAGTTCAGTTAGCTCTCTGTGGACGAACAATGCTGTCACGTATTTATTTCAACACATTTTTACCTCACTCTTCAGCAAAGGAAGAGTCCAAGTAGCTTATATGAGATCTAAGAAGCAAGGTTGTCCCTTCCTGGAGGCTGAGTCCTTTAGACATGATACAAAAGGGGGAAGAGAAAAACAAGCAAATTCAGGCACCAATTCCTAAAGTTACATAGTAGTTCTCATGGCCAGCCATGGCAAGTAACCGGCTTGGCTTCCTCACTCACATGATCCACTTCATTTAAACATCACTGGAGTGATGTTCACGGCAACAGCGATGCTGGCAGCAGCTCCCATGTTGTGTAACCGAAACCTCCCATTGCACTTCCTGTCCGTCACCAGGGGGCATGACAATATTCTGCACTGTGGCATTTACATCACCTCTTTATAGCCCAATGGGCTTGCCTTTCATTTACCAACCAATCTGGGTCTCGGGCACAACAGCACAGGGAATTTTTCGCTGGGCTTTCTTACTTAGGCAAACAGATGTCTGGTGAGAATTTATATTTTCTTGCATCAGAGTTTATGGTTTTCCTGCCCCAAAGGGTCTCCATGGACCCCAATGTGAAAACCACTTTCGGAGGGAGCGGAAACTGGAGGAAAACTCAGCCAGAGTTATTACTTACCTCTGCCTATTATTAAATTACCACTTTTGCTTACTGTTAGGAAACTGCTGGCTTGGATCCAAAGAATCATGTAGTTGGCCCAAGGGAGCCGTGGGCTTGTTTTTCTCACACAGCAGCAGCCCTGCTCTGCACCCATCTGCACAGCAAAATGGTTTCTGAAACATATCGCAAAAACAGCTTTTGGTATGCCAGGAAGGTCAGCCATCGAAAAAAGGCTCAAGTATCTTGACTGGGGATTGCTCAGCCTTGGCTCTATGGATGTTATGCAGTGGGGTGTTTATGCATCGCCCCAAAAGAGGACCCCAATTTGCATTATATTTGCATGTGCTAATTGATTTGCATAGTTGCAAGTTTGGAAATAGCTATTGCGGAAATAAAATATATGGTACCTCACCATAGCGCACAGGAACATCGGAAGCTGACATGTTTGCAAGCCACTTTGAGATTCATTTGAATGAAAAGCAGCATAGAAATCTATTCAAACAATCCACTGAGTCAGACCATTGCTCCATCTAGCTCAGTATTGCCTACACTGACTGGCAGAGGCTCCCCATGGTTTCAGGAAGGGGTCCCTCTCAGCTCTATCTGCAGCAGCAAGTCCCTTTCTGTTGGTCTGCCACTGCCACCAAGCCAAATGACAGTGACTTATCTCACAGGGCTGTTGCAAGTATTACAGCTAGATCATGCTCATAAACCACTCTGAACATTTGAAATTGTCATAGGCTACTGCTATAAAGAAGGCTGGACCATAAAGAAGGCTGATCGCCGAAGAATTGATGCTTTTGAATTATGGTGCTGGAGGAGACTCTTGAGAGTCCCATGGACTGCAAGAAGATCAAACCTATCCATTCTTAAGGAAATCAGCCCTGAGTGCTCCCTGGAAGGACAGATCGTGAAGCTGAGGCTCCAATACTTTGGCCACCTCATGAGAAGAGAAGAATCCTTGGAAAAGACCCTGATGTTGGGAAAGATTGAGGGCACTAGGAGAAGGGGACGACAGAGGACAAGATGGTTGGACAGTGTTCTCGAAGCTACGAACATGAGTTTGACCAAACTGCGGGAGGCAGTGCAAGACAGGAGTGCCTGGCGTGCTATGGTCCATGGGGTCACGAAGAGTCGGACACGACTAAACGACTAAACAACAACACTGCTACTATTGCTGCCCATTGTTTTGTTTTTTGTTCGCAAAGAAAGGTAGGATGTAAATATAACTACTAACTAAAATAAAGTGGTTTTTTCACCATTTATATCTGAATGCATGCAAAAGCAACCCCTACCCCAACACAGCCCAGCCCCAAATATCTTGCCTTCCCTGCTGACATATGAAAGGAGACAGTTGACAGCCTGATGGAACAATCAGCACTTGCTTTTCTAAGCCTTAGGAACCCCTGAGAAGCCAGCTACTCAAAATTTGGAGAGACACAATGCTCACTCCCTGCTAGATGACTCCGCACTGCTGCTAACTAAACTGACAAAGCAAGCCTGTCTGTAAAGGTGACCAGCAAAAGGCCCAATTCTTTAATCCCAAAGAGCCACCTAGTGGCAGAATTTAAAATGATGTGTCTTGCTTGTCCTGAAGAGCTGACCAGTTGAGTGCTGTCAAGTTTTCAGAACGATAGGCTATGTTAAACAATGGTGCTGCAAATGGAAACCACCCACTTAAACCCCACCCACAATGTTTAATGTCCATAATACTTGGGACTAAGAGGAGTTGTAGACAAAACACCTGCAGGGTGGACAAAACTTGGTGTAGGAACTGTGATTGCAGGAGGTCCCTGTGTAACCATTATCTGGCAACCTGCTTGCAGCAACTGGGGGGGGGAATCAGAGCTAAATTTTCATTAGTTGGGAGTTTCTCACTCTGGGGTGACTTAGGGTGCCTTTCTGTTCTTTTAATAAAGTATTGTATACAGGCTGGGTTTTCCTTAAAATCCTATCTGTATGCACACTCCCAACCCAAAACTTACCTACTCAATGCAGTTATTGACAAACAGGAACTCCTGTTACTGCCTGGACCAATAAAAGTGACTTCAGCCCCTCCAAGTGTCCCTGTTTTCAAGGGACAGTCCCTGATTTAGAGAATAGAATAGAATAGTAATTTATTCGCCAAGTACTTACATACTTGGAATTTGCTTTGGCTAATTTTACAATGTAAACGTACTTTATACAAAATATCTTCTTCTGTTTGTCCCCGTGTCAGTTTCAGCTTACTGGTTAGTTTTTCTAGTAGGGCCGTTTCCCGTACAACTTGATACCATTGGTCCATGCTTACCCCTGACAGGTCCCTCCAGTGCCTGGCTACGATGTTTCTTGTTGCTGACAATAGGTGCTGACAATAGGTGTTGCTGTTAAATATCTCTGTGAGGATCAGAGTGTGCAAAACACTATTTCAAGCAAAGAGGAGCCATTCTGACTGCGCCTGGAGCTTTTGCCTTCTGTCCCTGTAGTGACTTCAGAACAGGTTGAGGTGGTTGTTGGTGCCTCTGGCGCCGAGTGAATTGCTCTAGTTGATAATGCTTGACTTTGCTATAAAACTGATTCAGGTCGTTTGCCAATTTTTGACTACGGAGCAGAAGAAAATGTTCTCTTATATTCAGTAAAAGATGTTCTCTTATATTCAGAAATGTTCTGTAAATTCTTCCAAAGAGTAGCCGAGAGATGTTTGAGAATTGAGTCCGAGAAGATGTCTCAGTTCCTGATTTGATCCCAGAATGTCCTGCTTTTCCTTAGGACACCCCTATTTTCATTGGAGAAATGTTGGAGGTTATGGAGTTATCCGACCCCCGACCAGTCTGAAGGCAGTCCTGTATAGGGAAGGGTTTTTAATGTTTTATTATGTATTTATATATGTTGGAAGCCACCCAGAGTGGCTGGGGCAACCCAGTAAGATGTGTGGGGTATATTATCATTCTGGAAGAGGACAGCCCTATTTTCATTGGAGAATTGTTGGAGGGCGTGTGACTTTGAACAACACAAAAATTAAAAGCACGGATTCTGAGACATTCTTGTAAAAAGTAGCTAATTTGCAGCCCCTTTGTCAGTAATTGTCCTCAATTGCACCTTCAGTATGGTAAATTCTATCTTGTTAAATTAAAAATCCATTATGAAATACATAGCTGCCAAGTTTTCCCTTTTCTTGCGAGGAAGCCTATTCAGCATAATGGAAAATCCCTGAAAAAAAGGGATAATTTGGCAGCTATGATGAAATATATTATAAGACAGTTTGTGGATCACCCTTTAAAAAACACATTTACATGGAAGCAACCCTGGTCAGATTCAGAGAGTACAAAGAAGTCTCTGTCTGAATGCCCTTGCAAATAAGCCACAGATTTAACCATCAGGTGCTCCTTTTGCAGATTGCTTGTTGTTAACTCAAAACCAAAAGTTAAGCACTTATAATCAACTGGTAAGAGACCAAATGAATGCAGGAACCAGCCCTTGGTTTCTTTTTTTCTTTAAGGAAGTCCACATCTAGTTAGGCTACTGAGCAGCAAGATACTGAGATGGTAGAGCAAGAAGCAAGTTAGGGGATGAAAACAAAATTGTGACATATTATAGGTGATCTATAGACCATCAAATAAGATCACCTATGTTGTTGTTTAGTCGTTTAGTTGTGTCCGACTCATGGGGTCACAAAGAGTCGGACACGACTAAACGACTAAACAACAACATAGGTGATCTTCTTTGATGGTCTACTCAGCTGTATGCTGTAAGATTTACTCAGGGACCTGCATTACACAGAGTTTGTGTCACAAGGTGAACAAGGGCCAGAGCTCCATGTTTGCCTCTCTTATTATGCCATTCCACCCTGGAAGCAGGGGGTAAGGAACCTTTGGCCCAGTGAATTTGGCCCAAATTCAGGCCTCTCCATTTGACCCTCAGGACCCTCTCCAGGACACAAAAAGTCACATAGGTCACACCTTCCATGAGTGCTTATGCCTGGATGGAATGAGAATGCATCTTGCTTGCCTGGAAGGACCAATAGAGAGATGTGATATGTTTGAAACTTGATTTTTCACATGACTGGTATGTAGCCTACTGTACAATGATTACAAGCAGGGCTTTTTTAAAATAAAAATAAAAAAGCTGGAACTCAGTTGGATACCATTGCCATTATAAGAGAACAAGGGAGGGGTTCATGGCAAGTTGTGGCACCTCTTTTTCTAGAAGCCACATCCACTTTTGCGTCTGGCACCACCAAACACTACTACTACTACTACTACTAATAATAATAATAATAATAATAATTTATTATTTATTCCCCTACTCATCTGGCTGGGTTTCCCCAGTCACTCTGGGCAGCTTCCAATAGAATATTAAAATACAATAAACTATTAAACATTTATAGCTTCCCTAAACAGGGCTGCCTTCAGATGTCTTCTAAAAGTCTGGTAGTTGTTTTTCTTTGACATCGGGTGGGAGGGCGTTCCACAGGGCGGGTGCCACTACCGATAAGGCCCTCTGCCTGGTTCCCTGTAACTTGGCTTCTCGCAACAAGGGAACCACCAGAAGGCCCTTGGCGCTGGACCTCAGTGTCCGAGCAGAACGATGGGGGTCTCCTGAGAATGTGGAATGTGCTTATTCAGGCTGAACATTTTTACTTTTCCCTGTCTTAAAGAACCAGGCCTCTTTCTCAGACTTGGATGGGGTGAGCAGCTATCAAGCACCTGCAATTCAATGTGGTCTCAGTCAAAGGACACTCCGTTCCGACCCTATTCAAGTGTTCAGTTCCTGCAGTACTGCACCCATGAAGGGTTTCAGAGAACACACCTGGCTATATTTATTCATTTACTTTATTAATTGCTTCAGGGTGTTTCATGGGAAACAATTTGCTGGGGGGGGGAATCAACACAACACAAAAACATGCTTTCTAGTCCAAATGCAGAAAAAACCTGAGACAAACAAAAAAATCCACTTGAAGCTGGAAGAGGAAGGTCTTCAACAGGCTCTGCAAAGATGATAAAGACTGCATTTGTCTCATATGTGATGAGAGGAAGCTCCACAAAGAAGGTGCACCACTGTGATAAAGGTTTGGTTCCTACATACTCTGGAATGAAATGGTGTTTGTAGAAAGCCCTTGCCCACAGTGTGTGTGTGTGTGTGTGTGTGTGTGTGTGTGTGTGTGTGTGTGTGTACACATAGCCAGTATGCACGGCACCAACAACCCCCCATGGCCATCTGAGTATGTGTGTATGAAGGGCTCCCTCTGCAAGGACACAAACCCTGATTGACACCTGGACCTGCTTAATGCCAATCACATGTTTTGCAAGGAGGTGTTCCCGGAACACCTGCTGAATCAAGAAGGGAGGTTTCAGTGGGCATGTTCTTGGGTACAGAGTGCCTGACTAGGGCTTTGCTAGAGGATGAGTAGACATAAGCATGCTTCAACATCAATAACCTTACAAGGTCTTTGCAACAGCTCCCATCTAAATCGTAAATTGTAAAGGCTGGAGAAAAATTTAAATTCTCTCTCTCTCTCTCTCTCCCTCTCTCTCTCTCTCTCTCTCTCTCTCTCTCTCTCTCTCTCTCTCTCTCTCTCTCTCTCTCTCTTACAAAGGCACTAGAAGTCAAATTGGTGTTAATTTCTATCAAGGCTAAATACAAACCCACATATTTCAGTATAAATGCATCAGTCATTCCACAGTGAGACACAGCAAGAGCCCTGTTATCCCAATTTATGCTTTATTTATCAGTGTTTTAAAAAAAAAGTATTTTCAAACTGCTGGGGGAACATCAGCTATGGTTCCTCCAGGATACCAAGGGATGAACATTTCTAGGTTCTATGCACAACAAAGCACACAAAACAGCAGCCCTGTGCTGTCACCCAAATGAATCGCAGAACCTTCAAGGAATGATCCAGGACCCTTGGCCTTTGGGCAAGTCCTCATAACACTTCCAACAGTGTAGAAAGTTGCACAAGTGGCAACATGCCTGGCTTGTCTCTCAAGAGGCGCTAGGATGGTCCACTCTTTGGTAATGAGCACGCAGTCGGATTTCTCCTCTGTTCCACATTTTTTGCCCAAATGTGCCCCTTTGCAGGAACCTGCAAAACAACGAGAGAGATCAGTGCAGATGCTTCATGTGCGTATCCCCCAGATGTCCCCAGCAACACGATTCCAAAGAGTCTTGCAATGATTGTAAGAGCATAAGGGCCCAATGGCACATTTAGTTCAGCACTTGGGTTTTCAAAATGCTCAACCAGATGCCCACAAGCAGGACCTCACTGCAACTGGACTCTTCCCACTCATGGTGCCCAGCAAATGGGATCCAAACAGCCTCCATCAATGGAGTTAGAACACGGCCATCAAGACTAGAAGCCACAACCACTGATAGCCTAGTCTTGCATACATATGTCTAAACGAGTGTTGGCATTGACTGCTATTGTGGACCAAGCTGTGCAACAAGCAAACACACCAGGACTTACCGTTTCTTTGAGAACTGCTGGTCTATCTCTTCTAGAGTCTGTCCTTTGGTTTCGGGCACAAAAAGGTAAACAAACAGAACAGCCACTGCTCCCACCAGTCCATAGAGAAGGAACATCCATGATAAGCCTATGGCATCTGCAAGCAGTAGAAAAACACGATTAACATGTGGCAAGACAGAACTTTTGCTTGGATATAATGAAGGGTGGTATGTTCTCAGAACAGTGGTGTGCATGGCCTTATTAATATGCAGTTGGGCCAAGACAAAGCACAGTGACGTAGGCAGGAATTTGGTCCAGTAGGTAAATAATGTTCATCTTTCACAGCATTCGGCAGGGATTGCCGGTGCAGTGCCTGTGGGCCCAATGGTGTTCCCACGGTGCCCATGAAATCTTTGAGCCCATTCACTGCCCCCTTGGCTGTGCGGCAAAATGGGTAGTTACTTTTAATCTTCCTTGAAAAGTACTTAAGAGCTGAAGCAGGAAGTTCGAAGACTGAAACTCTTTCCCGCTTCCTCTTTCAGCTCTAAGTGCTTCTCAGTGCTCAGATTAACTCCACCAGATCCAACTTTTACCTACGTATCTTGGAAAAGGGAACTGATTGTGTATGCTATGCATTTTCCCTCTTGCTGTCTCTCTGTGTGGGGAGCAATGGGGGAGACAAGTGACCTGGAGGGGTAGTGCCCACAGCATTTGCTCATAAATCCCATGGGCCTACAAAGGTTGGCAACTCTTGGCATAGATGTTTTGGTCATTCAGAATTGCAAGCTGGCTGTAAAGTTAGACAGTCCCTGTCAGATAGGGGTGCTGCTAGGCCACTCGCTGCCACCAAGGCCACTTAGGCCTCAAGCAACAATACTGGATCCAAAAGTACCCTCGAGCTATGTATCTGCTCCTTCAGGGAGTGTGTGACCTCATCCAGAGCAGGCCGCATCCCATCCACCTGGTTCAAAATTCAAGGTGGGTTCTCTCCCTTCACAGCAGTTCAGCAGACAGAAAGTTGCCATTGTTACAGTGGAACCTCAGAACTCGAACATAATCCGTTCCGGAAGACCATTCGACTTCCAAAACGTTCGAGTTCCAAGACGCGGCTTCCGACTGGCCGACATTCGTGTTCCGGGGACTGTTTGAAAACTGGAGCACTTACTTCTGGGTTTTTGGTGTTTGGGAGCCGAAACGTTTGAGAACAGAGTCATTCTAGTTCAGAGGTTCTGCTGTATTATTATAGTTTCTTTTATATTTAGCTTCGCTCCCTCCAAGGAGCATATGGTTCCTTCCCCCTAGTAATGTATTCTGGAGAAACTGAGGGTGGAGCTGGATACAAGCCTAACTACATACCTGTAATCAGCCCTGCTCTGAAGCAAATTGCTGTGGAGAATATCAAACACAAGCAATGGCCATACATACCAATGAGGTCAAGGAATGTGAGACTGATCAGCAGATTGGCAGCCCAGTTGAAACTGTTGCAGAAGGCAAAGGCTCTCCCTCGTATGTTGCAAGGGTAGATCTCACTGAGAACAAGCCACGTCACTGTGGCAGGAGAAAGGAAAGCAGAGGAACACGGTGAGGATGGAGGGAAACCAAAGAGAAAATGCCAAGCCATGGTTTTGTACAAATGGAGCAGAGAACTAACTTGGGAAAAGCTTTGGATATAGATATAAAGTTAGGATTTGCTGGGCTGGGCGGCAAAGACACACAGGAGATTCAAACGAACCATAATGAAGACAATGACTACGTTTAAATGTCACAAGAAACTGTGGTTAAAATTAATTTTGGTCTGAGTTTGGGTTGTTTCATATAAACCAGTTAAAATTAACCATGGTTTGTCGGGTTCAGATGATACACTAAACTTGGCTAAGTGAAATCTTAAGTGAAAGCTTCTGATGTCTTCCTCACAGCTCTCCCCCTAGGGAGAGGGGACATCACATAAGGCCAAAGCTCATTGTGGTTCATTCTCAACATACTAAGCATTAACAGGAGACATATGGTGGTTCCACGCAGTTTGAAAGAGGGATTGTTGCTTTGGGGACATACAGCCAGTGCTTTTTTTTCAAGGGGTACTCAGGGTTACGCAGTACTGGCACCTGTTTTTCATTGTTGTTAAAAAAATGTGGCACTTCCTGGAACAACTTCATGGCAAGTACTGGCACCTATTTTTCTAGGGGGGGAAAGCACTGAGAAATCCATTTTTTAACAAGACAAAGAAAAGTATGTATATACACCACACAAAAGGAAGTCATACTTCTTCCAAACCACTTTCTGACCTTACTAGGTTTCCTGAAGTTTCATATGTCTAAATCAGATTGGTCCACTATTAGGCAAGTTCGTGATTAGTGGGAAAAATAAACAAATCAGTCCGTTAAACAAATGTGGAATTGGAGGACAAAGACGAATTCCAATCCAGTCTCTGGGTTGTATCTAGTTTTGCCCCTCATGTCTTATATTGGGGCAGGCTACGAAAAAGCATATGGATTGCATAAGCACCTGTAGTAGTAGTAGTAATTCTATTATTTGTACCCTGCCCATCTGACTGGGTTGCCCCAATGGTGTATTTCTAGATCCAAATAATGAAAAACAGCCAATCTCAACTTCCACCTTTCTTGAAATAACTCTTTTATATACAGTGATAAATGAAAACCATGTCAATTTAGATCCACCTTTTCTAGGGCTGCTAAATGACCAACATGGGTACCAGTTTGTTGAAGATATGGTGAATGTGCTTGGAGCAACCACACAAAATGCATTCAGGTCACCTTGCGAGTTACAGCAGCCTACCACCACTGAAAACTGCCTAAAGCTTTACTTGCTAACGTGTGCATTATAATCAACGCCTGCCAAACTCTTGCATATATATTTGGAAGGATTATTTCCAGGTGTTTGCCTAACTAGGTATGTAAATAAGATTCTACAGGAACTGCTACTTCCTGGAACGTCATAGGTGAAGGAAATATTTCAGAAACAAGGGGGAGAAGTCCTAGGTACCACAACCGTTGTAGGAAACAAATGGCTCCATATATCAAATGTAGAGCATGTACTCTGGATGCAGAAGATTCAGAGTTCAATCCCCAGCTGCTCCAGTTGAAAGATCTGCCCAAGATACTCCATGTAAAGCAGGGAATGTCATCTGCCCAAGGTCTAGGAGTAGACAATGCAGGCTAAATGGAACCATGGTCCAAGGGAGCGTCACATGCTCAAAAGGAGCAATGGACATCTCCAATGACCACCCATAGAGGGGCTAGATGTAAGTTCTACTATTTTCCCTGAGCCACTTCTAGTATTTATCCCTCAAGACTGCAGCAAGCTGCCAGGGGTAACCTTTTTGTTTAAATTCCCTCTTCCTGGACTGCCCTTCATCCTGGGAGTGAGAATGGGAGGACACCACTAAAATTACACACAGCGTGGCGTTTGATTACATTAGTTTCCACCTACAACAGTCTTGTCTTTAACCATTTTCCTGGTTGCCATTGGTACCCAGGGATTTCACACAGGTGAGTGCAGCATGAAATTCCCTCTAAGGGAGCTACTGGGATTCATGAAACAGGGACTGAGCACTCTGCTTTGCCAGGCCAATCGACTTCTATACTAGCCAGAGAGGAACTTAAGCCACTTACTCCACAGCTAGCCAGGAGGCTGACTGAGCTGTCAAAGAAGGGACAAAGTTCTCCACTTCGCCAGCCCAACAGCCAATCAGATTGCAGAGTGCTCTATACCTGCTTCACCTGATCAGCTTCCATGAAGTGCCTCATGAACCAGCTCTAGCCATGTTTGGCATCTTTCAGCTTTACCTATGTGGGTAAATGAAGATGAGGAGTAATGGTTAGAGTCAGCTTAGGTGTTCATTCCCAGTCAAACATTCCCAGCTGGCAAATGTTTTTAAAAGCAGAGGAGGAAGAAGACCTAGTAAGAGTACGGGAGATGGGCAATGGAGTGACGAGGGTAGCAGGGGAGAAGAAAGCAGAAGGAAGAAGGAAAAGCTTCTAGCTTGCAATTTTTTTCTCCCTAGTTTGCTGTTAACTCATAGGAGGGAGTCCTCTTATGAGCAAATATCAGGAGGCAAGTAAAAAAATCAGGGGGTGCTTAGTAACAAGACATTTTTATGGGAGCCTTATATTTTATTTCTACCGTACTCATTCAGTTTTGGTGCCCACAGCTGCTTGGCGAACAGGTCCATGCAGACGGGTGGGCAGAATTAGGTAGGAATGTGAAAGCAGAGGAAATTCACTTACTTGGTCCAAATCCAATGGAGAATGCACTCACAAAAGCCATCAAACTTAGCAGTGTGATCCAGTTTAGAAGTAGGTGCTCCTTGGAAGGAGCATCGCCCAAAGATGAGCTGGTATCTTGTCCCTTTCCTTTATCGGACTGATTGAGAAAATGGGTCTGTCCGGTGTGTGGAGTGTTTGTCATCCTCTCCCCTTTTCTGTCGGTGGCAAGTGTCCTGGCCAAGCCCACAGGCCTCGTGATGACTGAAGTAGATTCCATTTGCATTTCACTGCCACCAGATGCCAGCAGGGAGTAAGACCCAGCTGGATGGGAGGACAATGACTTTCCAGGGAGATGAGCCGAGCTGAACGAAGTGGCATTTGAACCTGGGAGCGTTTCGCAGTCTTTGGCCATCTCTAATGAAACAGAGCAGCTGGTCAGGCCAATAGCAGTCACCGAAAAGGCCATCACTATGCAGCCAGCCATCAGCAGCACTCTTCTGCCAGCCTTATCTGCAAACGCCATTGCAAAAACAGTCGCAATGACCTTCATCACCCCCAGGCCGATGGAAGCCAGGACAGCAGAGGAATCGCTCTGAAAGCCCACCGAGCGGAAGATGGTGGAAGCGTAGCCAAGGATGTTGGGCTGCCCTGTGAACTGCTGAAAGAGCACCAATCCTAGGCCAACCAGAGTTCGGCTTCTCATGTTATCCTTTGAGCGGAAAAGGTCCATGAAAGAATAACTCTTCTCCCTAGGGCCTGGTGGCAGCATTACATCTTCATTCTTTTGCTGCTGAATGAGGCTTTTGCTAGTCTCGCTGTAGCAAACGTTTAACTTCACAGAGTTCTTTGGGAGAAACAGGATAGTGAGGAACTGAATGACTGCTGGGCCAATGGCCAAGCCAAACATGTATCGCCAGCCCTCGGCAGTGTCCGCAAAGATGTAATTCAGTGCATAGGAAAGTAAGATGCCCACGGTGATGCCAACTTCGTAGAGGGAAACCAGCACCCCTCGTTGATGGGCAGCCACCATTTCCGAGACATATATGCAGCATGCCATAGAGGACAAAGAGATGGCGAAGCCTACGGTCATGCGTCCACACACCAGCCAAACAAGCGACCCGGAGAGCGTAAGGATGAGACTGCTGCACAACAGAAGGGCATTGCTGACCAGTATTGCTTTGCGTCTTCCCTGGTGGTCAATGAAGATCCCGCCAACTAGAGAAGCCAAGAGAGCCCCAATGAGCAAGGAACTCACAAGGACTTCCTGTTCGAAACAGCTAAGATGGAACTCCACTTGTAGCTGCAGCAAGGCCCCTGAGATAATTCCAAGTTCATAACCAAAAATCAGCCCACCAAGGAGTGAGACAGTTGAGGATAACAGGAGAACCAGCAGTGCATGTCCTGCAAAGATAGAAGAGCACTCATGAGGTTTTAGGGCATTTCTCATCCACCTTTACAGGAAATAGGAATCTCTCTCTCTTTTAAGATCTGCATGTGCAAACAAATGTGCGGACCTGTTCCTTAAGCAAACAATATGCTAAAGCCTAGCAATATATAGCTTCAGTGACTCTCTGCACAAATAAAATTAGTATCTCAAGCACTTTATGAGCGTGTGCCCTGTTCTTTTAGCAAACAAGATGCTATCTTCCTTAATAACTCAACAGAGTGATTGTTTAGTCACAGTTAGTCCGTTTGAACTTGTAATCTGTAACTAGCAGCATGCTTTGCTGACCCGTGGAAGGATATTTTTTCTGCTTTTAAAATTAGCACAGCACCAATAAAGCCATCACATTAAAAATGGAATATTGGTCCAATTGTTTTTCATAAAAGTAAACATGGGATTCCCAGGCATCAATCCACACCAGTCCCATTGTTTCCAATCAAGTCGTAGTAAACTTTAGCTGGATTGGGACCAGCTAAGAAAATGAAACTGAATATTGAACTTCAACACACAGTAATTGTATTACTAATTTAACACAAATCTAATTTGGCTAACTAATCCAGACAGAAGCATCCTTGCCCAAAGCAGGTGCAGGAGGCAGGAATCTCTTAATAGGGAAAAATTCAGTACACATCAGAGGTAGCATAGACAGATATAGCTGTAAATCAGGAAGTCCAGATTCAAATATTTTCTCTGCCACTGATTGGTCTAAGCTGAGCTCCCTCCTTTCAGCCCACATATGACATATGGACTTCCTCGCAGGGTTATTGTAGGAGTTGCAGAGATTAACTTACACAAAGTGCTATGTAAATGCAATGTCATTATCTAAAGCACTACAGAAATGCTAAGCATTAGCATTCCTAAATACTATTATTAGCACCAACAAGCTTTTAAAATAATAAGACTACGGGTGTCACATATTAGGAACATCTTGTCTGAAAAGCCCCCGCCATACAGTGAACAGCCTTTCCCTCTTTCCTAAAAGCCTGAATTCATAAAATGAGTGATGTGCGGAAGCCACCTTGGGCTTGCTGTCTGTGGATTCTGCCTCCATGTAGCAAACTGTGGGTGTTCAGCAGCTCACCGCATGGACTGGGAGAAAATCCCTAGAACACACAGCGGGACACCCAATGAATGTTTAACATGTGGCGATGTGGCTGCGCAGGGAGACATTTTGAAGTCATCTCCATGTGGCAAGTGTTTCTGACTCACCCAAATGACTCTCCGAGCCATGGAGTCTTTCTCTTCTTCCCTGCCACAAACTTGCACAGTACTTAAGAAATGCTGGGAATAACATGAGACTATTTTTGCAAATGCAAAACCTTCTGGGTGACAGTGATGAAGGGCAGACCAGCCAGTCCTATTCCCCTGTAGGGTGTTTCAGTTCTGCTGCCTCACTTTCAGCTGTCAACAGCTTGCCAGCCAGGAGAGTCCTAAATATGTCTTCGTGGGTATGTGTTACCATTACAGCTTTCAGTACTGTACACAGAACAGCAAACATCTGTGTCACTTCCTCCTACCTGCTAGGAATTGTTTTCAGGTAAACAAAATGACTGGTGCTTTGTCTAATACATGGGTAGGCAAACTAAGGCCCGGGGGCCGGATCCGGCCCATTCGTCTTCTAAATCCGGCACAAGGACGGTCTGGGAATCAGCGTGTTTTTACATGAGTAGAATGTGTCCTTTTATTTAAAATGCATCTCTGGGTTATTTGTGGGGCATAGGAATTCATTCATCCCCCCCCAAAAAAAATATAGTTCAGCCCCCCCCCCCCCCAAGGTCTGAGGGACAGTGAACCAGCCCCCTGCTGAAAAAATTTGCCATGTTTTCTCTCATGGCACTTTGCCATGTTTTCTCTCCTGCATCAACTCATCTCATTGCCAGGCTTTGTTCCAGCACACAGTGTCAATTCTATGATCCCATGTCTAATCCTGCCCAAATGCACAGGAGCCTCATTAATGGCTACGTTTCATTAGGGACATTTCAAAACGTTTTCCCTGACGAAAAGACAAGAGTCCTGCTCACCACAGGCCTCTGTTTGGAGAAGGGCTATAGCCAGCGGCACGCAGTAGGTTTTTTTTGTATGGGAACAGTGAGGGCCGTTGCTTGCGAAGGGGGCAATGGGGATGGGGAGGGGCTGACATTGCGAGCATGAGCATCATGGCTCCCTCCCTAAGCTGGGCAAAAGCTTCCTGGGCTTTGGAAAGGAGGTACCAGGTCTTATTACTTCAATACTCTAATTTATCAGGAACATTTAGGGGAC
This sequence comes from Zootoca vivipara, assembly GCF_965207765.1. Lineage (NCBI taxonomy): Eukaryota > Metazoa > Chordata > Lepidosauria > Squamata > Lacertidae > Zootoca > Zootoca vivipara. Next base: position 75,056,894 of record NC_142590.1, on the reverse strand, counting down.
TAGCCTAGTCCCACTAGTCCACTGACCACAAGCCACTGGCTGTAGCATCTGATTGGCATGCAGAAGGTCCCAGGCAGAGCTGGCAAAGACTCTTGAGCTTGCTGATCGGAAGGTCACCGGTTCGAATCCCCACGACAGAGTGAGCTCCCGTTGTTCTGGCCCAGCTCCTGCCAACCTAGCAGTTTAAAAGCACGCCAGCATGGTCTTACGACAGCATGCAGAATGCACCCCTATACCACACTATATATATATAGCAGCAGCTTATGTCAAGGTGGGCTACACTGCCAACCGTTACCTGCGCCATTAAAAGAGATTATTACTGCACCATCACTGATGACACTATAATGGCTGAAGCACTTTTGGCACATTGCTCCAACCAAGTAATTGCCAGCGTTATGTGGACCGCTGTGCACTTTTGAGACAGCAGGTATACCACAGTACCTGGTGCCAGCTCTTTTGTTTGTTGAGCTACTACTCTTGAGCAGTATCCAACAGTGTCAGTCTGCTGGTGTCCTCTAACCCTCTGGAGCAGATGGGGGCATTCAGGAGAATGCAGAACAAAGGGTGAATCACCAAATATTGCCTCCTTCTCCTATTCCATGGTAGGATTCCTTTCTTCAGCAGATGCACACCATCAGATACCACTCTTTGAAAGAAGCTACAATTTCAGTGCAACATCTCAGCTGTTCGTTGGTTCCGAAGTTGCCACATGAGAAAAGTGGTGAGTGGACCAGTAACCTATATTTTAAACCTTTGAAGGTAGAATCTGTGAAACGAAGCTTTTTCTCTTTTTATGCACAACACTTAAAAGCTATGTTGTTACCTATTTGCTGATAAGTTCGTCCCATGGAACCCAGAAGGGTTCTGGTACACTGGACGGCAGGCTTACTCTCTGACGGAATGGGTTTGGGTGTTCTGAAGGAACCAGGGGTGCTCCTAGATCAGGGGTCAGCAAACTTTTCCAGCAGGGCGCCGGTCCACTGTCCCTCAGACCTTGTGGGCAACCGGACTATAGTTTGAAGGGGGGGGGGAATGGAACGAATTCCTATGCCCCACAAATAACCCAGAGATGCATTTTTAAAAAGCACACATTCTACTCATGTAAAAACACGCTGATTCCGGACTGTCTGCGGGCTGGATTTAGAAGGCGATTAGCCTTAGTTTACCTACCCATGTCCTAGCTCCATTTTTGTCACCTGAGACACAGGTAGTCGTAGTGGCTAGGACTGCCTTTTACCAGCTTCAGTTGGAAAGACAGCTATGGTCATTCCTGGGCCAAGGTAGCTTGTCCACTGTGATCTTGGCATTGGTAATCTCAAACCTGGATTACTGCAACACACTCCATGTTGGGCTTCTCTTGGGCTTAACCTGCAATCTGCAGCTGGGGTGGAATGTTGCAGCTAGATTGCTGCCTGGAATACCCTGTGGACACCATAGAAGATCTCTGCTAAAAGAGCTGCACAGGCTGCCAATATGTTACTGGGGCAGTTCAATGTTCTGCATTTAGTATTTAAAGACCTAAACCATTTAGGACTATCCCAGGATAACTAAGGGACTGCCTCATCCTCCTCAGAAGAGGCATTGCTGAGAATATCATATGCCACATACCAGGTGCACTAGAAAGTAGGCTTTTAGTGTTGCAGTTCCAGCCCTCTGGAGTTAATCACCAGGTGAAATCAGACAGGTGCCCAGCGTGATGGTGTTTAGGTGTCTACTGTAGACATATTTGTTTAGGAAGGCTTTCCCTGACATGTGACTCTGTCATTCATCTGATGAAATTGATGAGTGTTTGTGGACGGTTTTATTGTTTCAGAGCTTGTCTGAGTATCTTTACAGTTCTTAGAGCTTGTGTTTCATTCTGTGTTCACCCTTTCAATGGCTTTAGGCTGTGAAGTTTTTTTTAAATCTCTTTAAGAACAATAATACCCTTTCTCTTCAATATGCTGTCCAAGAGAGTGCAAACATTTTGGAAATAATATCGAAAACATTTCTCATGGTGGAACAATATTTACAGTCTTGAATACATTTGGCACAGTCTGTTATCTCATGTTATTTTGTTGTTGTTAAATAAGTAGATTTGCATTTATGAAGCCATTTTTAGTGCCTTACCTCTATTTGTTATTCCCCTCCTCATATAACGCTGCAAAAATTCTGCCATCTGTACAGCTGCCTATGCTGCCGCAAACATTTCTTGTCTATAGGTAGCCAATTAGAAGCAATATTCATTCAGGGAGAGTAAAAGAGCTTTGCAGAAAACTGGGACGGTTTATTAGTTCCTACCTGCAAACTGTATTAGGCACATATGGCGCTGCTGCAAATGCCGTGACTGATTCAATTAGATCCTCCTCTAATTCCCATTGCTTTCCTGGCTGCTAATGTTTGGTGAGCTTTGATTAACATGCAGCCTGTTACTCATAAGTCAGTCATTGTATTAAGAGGAAAGTGGGAGAAAGAGAAATTGGGGAGATAATTGGCGAAGCTATAGTGATGATCCCCATGAAGTCTGTGGCAGGAGTCCATAAAAACGTCAGGATCAAACCAAAGTCCTATCCAGGGGCCAGGCAGATGCCTATGGGGAAGCCCACAAACAGTGGCGAACTTTGGCCTTTAAAATTTCAGTGGTGCCCTGTGTGATGCCAAAATCCAGCACCCCCTGCTTCTCACCTTCTGTTGTTCATCATTGTTGCAGCACCCCCTACAACGCCCTCTTGACTCAGCGCCCAGTGCTGGTGCCAGGAGCGAGCCAGCAGCAAATCACATGGAGCAGGTGAAGTTAATTCTTTATTAGAAAAACAGGATTGGCTCAGGAGTGTCAGGCCGAATGAATGCAGTAGGTCTTGCCCCTATGAGGCAGTTGTGGAGACTGAGGGTCCCCACTTTCCCATAACTGCTGAAGTCTCCTCCTCTCCCAGGTCGTTCCCAAGCAATCTGAGACTGTGTCTGCATGTCTGCCTTTGCTCCTCCCACTTCATGTCTCTTCTGGTTCTGGGAGATGGGGGGGGGGATAAAAGCTTGTTGCAGCAGAAGTGTCACGGTCCGGTCGGCGGGCGTCAGGACCAGAGGCAAGATGGTGGTGAAGAAGCAGGGTCGAAGGCAGAGGTGAAGGTCCACGGGGCACGAAGCAAGGCGAAGGCAAAGCGAGGGTCCAGGAACAAGAAGCAAGGCGAAGGTCCACGGGGCAAGAGCAAGGCGAAGGCGAAGCAAGGGTCCAAGGAGCAAGGAGCAAGGCGAAGGATCCAGGAACAAGAAGCAAGGCGAAGGTCCATGGGGCAGGAGCAAGGCGAAGGCGAGGCGGGGGTCCAAGAAGCACGGCAGCAACAAGGCAAGGGTCCAAGGAACAGGAGGCCAGATGCAACCAGGCAAGGATAGCGTTGCTGTGGCAAAGAGCTGAAGGGAAATGCTGGGCTTTTATCCCTCCCAGCTCCTGCCACCAGGTGCAGTGAGATCTCAAGTGGCCTCACCTGGGTGATTACTCCTTGCTTCTCCAGCACAAGCTGAGGACTTCACCTGTGTGGCCACGCCTTGCTTCTCCAGCACAAGTTGAGGCATGCCCCAGTCCTGCAAAGCACTACAGGCCCCAGAGCCTGACTCCTGCCCATACTCCTGACAAGAAGGCTGAGATACTTGTACTTCTTCACCAACCTGGCTCCTCTCTGCCTCTTAGTTTCCTTCCTCTCTTGCTTCTGGACTTCCCTTTGACACAGACTTTTCCTGCTCACTGAGCCCTGTTGCCTCTTCAGCTTCTGACCCCTGCACCTCCTCTTCCCAGTCTTCTCCCTCTGACCACACACTGTTGTCCCACCACCAACCCCCTGGCTCTGAGAATTCTTTCCTTGGTGGTTCCCCAGCTGGTTCCATGACAGTGGGCAAACCAGCTGTGCTTCCCTAAACCTGCCTCTGCGGTAGGGTGCTGGCCTTGCTTTTCCTGGACTATAAACAGGCACATGCTTGTTTCAGAAGTTTCCATCTATTTTGGCATTTCAGAGTTGTTCTAAGGTAGTGATGGCCAAACTCGGCCCTCCAGCTGTTTTGGGACTACAATTCCCATCATCCCTGATCCTGTTGACTAGGGATGGTGGGAGCTGTAGTCCAAAACCAGCTGGAGGGCCGAGTTTGGCAATCACTGTTCTAAGGACTACTGAGATTTACAGCCAACCTACCCATAAAGCTTGGAGCGAGTGGCATGCACTTTCTCCCTCCCTGCAGAACAGAATGAAATGTTCAGAATAAAATCTCCACACAATTTCTTGATTTAGCTCTAACCTCCTAAGTCCAACCCCAATATTGCAATACTTCTGAAAGGATGTAACCCTATGCACATTCCTATTACTAAAGTATGGCAGAACAAACCAAACTCCCTTTATGCTGGGCTTGGGGTGTATGTGTGGATTGGGCAGAAGTACATCCATCCAACAGCTCTACTGACCTATGTTAGCTTTCCACATCACTGCTAGCAAGCAGCTCCTCCTCCTTCCTGCTTACGGAATGTGTGAGTGGGTGGATGTGCTGCATAAGGTAGGATCCTTATTGCTGGCAGACAGCAAAAAAAAGTCTTGAAAAAGCTGCCCTGGGATTCATTGACCCTTTAAAAGCATCGGGGGTCCAGGTAGGTGCAGCGATCTGCCTCCTCAGACCTGGCCACCAACAGCTCCCTAAGTCCCATTGAATTTTGTGAGCCTTACTTCTGAATAAACATGTTTAGGATTGCACCGTAAATTGGGAGTGAAGTATGTAACGTGCTTTGAATATTTCCTCTCCCCACTCCCCCTGAAAACAGGTGTGGATGCAGCTGGGTTTTGTTTTGGGTTTTTCCCCCACTTGAAATGCAGAATGCTGTCCTGAACATGCACACACATCTCTTTCCACCCTTCCAGTCTTCCAGAAAGACATCGCATGCCATTTTGAATTTTCCTCCCGCTATAAAAAGTAGTCATGGAGAGGGGATTCAAACTGATGTACAAACTTGAAAATAAGACTGACGCCATCAGTGCATGCACCAGAATTCATTCTGGTTTCAATGTTCCAAGGAGTTGTTGGGGTCCGCCTGTCTCAAGAGACAATGGAGTGCACTTCCAGGAGTCAAACCGCAGCACCAAAGCGCCTCCCCAGAGTAAGTCCTTGGCTGCCCAGATAACAAGACCTGCTGATGTGGTCCAAAGGAAAGCAGAGCAATACAGTTTGACACCAACTTGGCTGCAGGATTTGCCAGAAGGAGGCAGGCAAGGCACTATTCAACCTTCTTAGGGACTCCATTGCTAAACCAACATGCAAACTGAATGCTAAGTACAACAGAGGCCTCACTTGGCTTGGGCAAGTATCAGAGAGTTGTTTAATTCTGCAAAGAATGTACCATTAAATTGGCTTTCTCCTGCTTGTTCATATTTACTTGGAAGTAAATGACCTTCAGCAGGACATCTTTTCAAGTAAAAATGTTCAGGACTGCAAGCTTACTCAGAGGTTCTTCTGAATTTAACAGGGCACACTCCCAAATAAATATACATAGGTCAAACAGCTCTACTTACTCTGAAAACCCACGACTTTCAGAGCAAAGGACTACAGCCTAACTAGGAAAACTATGTCTGCTTTTTCTTTGAGCTGTGGAATTCTTGGCTACTTTCTAGCCCCTTTCACCCCTAAACCTGAAAGTCGAAGGAGGAGCACCGTTATTATTATTCAATCCTCTGCCTAGAGCATCTTTCTTTAAAGCGTTCTTGCAAACCCACTTACATACACATTGTATAGAGAGTATTAATCCACCAGGGGGGTGGAGTCGGGAGAAGATAGAACGGAAAATGAGAAGATGCTTAAGGGAGACAGCTAACTGCTAGGCCTGTTATATATCTATATTAAATTAAGCGTTCGAGTGGGAAAAGTTTGCTGTGTTCCCCCCTCCTCCATCCACGAAGCATGCTAGGAAAAAACAAAACAGTCTCCTTTGCCCTCTACTGTGTGTCCCCTTGCAGGGAGGATCCTGCACTTACCCATGGCGATGGGAGAGAGTTCAGCTCGAAAGTTTGCTTCCCGGCCTGACCAAGCAGGCGAAAAAGAAATCCCGGAGCGAAGCCCGGAGACGCGCAGCAGTTTAGCGCTTCGCTGCAGTCGGTCGCAGCCTGGAAAGGAGGCGCATTCCGCGTTCCGGCGCCAGAGGCTCCTCCGCCGGCGAGGCGGCTCTGTCGCGCTTGCAAGGAGTTGCCGGATCGGGAGCTGGCGGGTCGGACACCGGGGCAGCGACGGAAATGCCGCCCGCCGAAAAATCGCAGCTCCGGGAAGAGGGGAAGATGCAGGATCGGATCATCGGGGCTGAAGAAGCTGAAGTTCCCCTACGGGGTCTCCGGGACTCCGAAGTTTTGTTTCCCTCTCCCTCCCCGCACCTCGCTTCGCTAGTGGACGGGGCCGAACAGCGCCACGTTGCTCCAGCCCTGCCCACTGCAGCCGGGAGGGGGAACCTCTCGAGCAAACGGGGGTTTGTCCTGCAAGTGGCGAGGCTCGTCGGGGAAGGAAGCGCTCCCTCTGCCCTGTTGCTCCAGGGTCCGCCTGCAAAGAGCTTCGTCCTCTCCCACTCTCACGGCTCTTTCACGCCTAAGGAGTTTTGCATACATGTGTGAATGGGCCAAACGCATGTTAGGTTTTCAGAGAAAGCCGGTCCTTGCAGGAGTGGGAAATGCGCCATTGTGGCTTATGATGTTGCCTTACACTACTGGTGTCGTGGCTGGGGGAACCAGCTGGGGAACCAGCTAGAGAAGGAAGTGGTGGTGAGACAAGGGAGAAAACAGAGGTGTCGGAAACTGAAGAGGTAACAGGGGGTGGGGGTGGGGAGAATCTGTGAGGCAGAGATGAGTCCTGCTGGTCAAGAGTCATTGATGTCTCCCCCTCCTACTGCAACAAGTTTCCCTTCCCCTTGCACTCCCATAACCAGAAGAGGCATGCAAAGTGCAGAGTAGAGGTTGGCTTCATGCAGACAGAGTCTCAGGTTGCTTGGGAAAAGCACTGGAAAGGAGGGGACTTAAGACAGCTGTGGGGAGGTGGGGATTTTTCAGTCTCTGCAACTGATCCATGAGGCAACACCTACTGAAGAATTATTGTGCTCTTTAGGCCTGACATTCCGCCAAGACTGTGCAGATTGTGTTTTTGTTAATAAAGAGTTAGCTACAACTTGAATGGTGTGATTGATTGATTGCCAGCTCACTCCTGACAACTGGCCTGTCATGATTGGTGGTGTCTACTCACTACACTGGACAGAAGCAGTTATCCAGGATTTCTGGATTGAACCTGAGACCTTCCACATACCAAAACCATGTGCTCTTACCACTGAACCAGACAGCCCTCCACTGCATATAATTGAAACCGCGTGTATCTACACAGCTGGCTGGTTTGTGGATATGTTTATTTGCACAAGCATTAAGTTGGGACTAATCAGGTGTGTTGGGGGGGGGGTGGGGCATGCCCTGTGAACCAGCCCTTAGTTAGGTTAGTAAAGAAAGTTTCTGAGCATGGAGAAGAAGATCATTTCCCCCTTTGGGCAAAATGCAAAACCTGTTAGGTAACAGAGAAAATAAAATCCATCCCATCAGCATACAAGTAAGCAAGTGTTGCAAATCACTGTCCATTAAATCAAGTCAAGTGATGTGACACTATTGCAACAACTGGATTAAATGTATTGAACAGAAGCAAACAAGCATTGTGGTTTTGCACTGTTCTTTTGTCAGCCTTGCCGTAAGCCAAAGCAAAACACGGATACCGTTGACAGCGCATTTGGAGCACCATCAATAGCAGCAAATGAACATGTTTCAATCAGTGTGCATCTTAAAGTTCTTTTTTCACTTTTTACGGCTGGGGTGTACTTTGTATTGTCCAACTCAGGCACCAAAATGTATTGAGCCAGCCCTAGAAATGAGAAAGCCTGGCAAAGGACCTGAAAAACTGGAAACAAAACCCAGGAGCTTTTTCTATATTTCTATTTCACCTGCCCCACTTCAAACTTCAGAAGCAAATTGGGGGGAAATGGGGGTTGGGAAATGGGGTTGTCCCCATTTTATTGCCCCCCTCCACATCTCTAGACTGCCCTCTTAAAACAACAAACTACTTCTTGTGCCAATGGTCCTATTATTGCATCTCCCTTGACACTTTTTTTTAAAAAATCTGAAGTGCAGTCTGCCATGGCTCAACAGACAGCAGCAGCAAATAAAAGCTCAAAAATCTGGCACAACAACATCAAAAAATTGAAGGCCCATAACTCCATGGCCGAGCATCTGCTTTGCATGCAGAAGGTCCCAGGCATTTCTAAGTAAGGTTGGGAAAGACTCTCTGTCTGAAACTCTGGAGAGCTATTGCGCGGATGGGTCTAAACCACTGAGCCTCTTGAACTTGCCGATCAGAAGGTCAGCAGTTCGAATTCCTGTGACGGGGAGAGCTCCCGTTGCTCTGTCCCAGCTCCTGCCAACCTAGCTGTTCAAAAGCATGCCAGTGCAAGTAGATAAACAGTTACTGCTGCAGCGGGAAGGTAAATGGTGTTTCCGTGCGTTCTGGTTTCCATCACGGTGTTCTGTTGTGCCATAAGCTGTTTAGTCATGCTGGCCACATGACCCGGAAAGCTGTCTGCAGACAAACACCAGCTCCCTCAGCCTGAAAGCAAGATGTGCACCGTAACCCCAAAGTCGCCTTTGACTGGAGTTACTTAACCGTCCAGGGTTCCTTTACCTATTTACCTTAGATAGACCAATGGTGTGACCCTGTTTAAGGCAACTTCCTAGGTTCCTATTAGATATGAGTGGCACACAGGATGATGGGGGGGGGGGGGAGGTCGGCACGCATGCATCCTTAAATAGCTGTGTGGGAAAGGATTAATATTAACCAGCATGACTGAAAGAGCTGAAATTCCTTCTTCTACATCTTTTGTTAAAGACGTAGGAGCGCTGCCCTTTCTTTTTCACCTGGCCACCAGAATTGTGAGAGAGACAGTAGCTCAGTGGTACTGCATCTGTCTTGGATGCAAAAGGTCCCAGCTTCAATCCCAGGCATCTCCGGGTAGGGCTGTGAACCCTGGAGTTGCTGCCACAATTTTCATTTGAGTAATATTCTATTTTAAAAAATAAAAAATTCTGAAGCTCTCCTGTACTTTAGCCCTATAGTTTTATGTGTGCAAAATGGGACTAACCCAAGACATGAGGTTCAGAGGTGGAAACCCAAATGATCTGGCATTCACAATACTGTTGCATGCCGCCTCAATTCCTGAGCAGTGCAAGATTCCATGAATTCCAGGCACTTACCTGTTTCCTTTGAACGAGGGGCAGCAGAGACTCTGGTGTTCTTAGGATATACAGTGGTACCTCGGTTTAAGAACAGTCCTGTTTAAGAACGATTCATGTTACAGGTAGGTAGCCGTGTTGGTCTGCCGTAGTCAAAACAAAATAAAAAAATTCCTTCCAGTAGCACCTTAGAGACCAACTAAGTTTGTCATTGGTATGAGCTTTCGTATGAAGTGTGCTAGCACACGAAAGCTCATACCAATGACAAACTTATTTTTTAAAAAAGAATAATTTTTATTAATTTTACATATTAAGAAAAAAACACAAAGTATACATAACATCCCCCTTCTTCCAACCCCCCTCCACGGGCTCCCTCCTGCCACGAGAGAGTCCCATGAAAGTAGACGGTCAAAGGTGGTCCATTTTATAATTGGGTTTGTCCCCTCCCCCCTCTCCCCCATCCCAGAGCCCCCTCCTGCCACCAGGGAGCTCCAGAAAAACAAGGAAGAAAGAAGGAGGGTGTCCACCCAACTATTTATCCAAATACACTTTTAAGTCATTGAACTTAAAAAGAATAGGGGGAAAAAGACAAAAGAGAAAAAAGGAAAACCCACCCAACCCCCCAAAAAAAGAAAAAAAGAAAAAAGACAACTAATATAGCTGTTCATTTAAAAAAAAAAAACATTGTGAGGGCTTCCCCAACCTCCCCCCTACCCCGATTATCATTTCCCATTCTCTTTTAACAGATTTCTTATCATTATTCCCATTCTATTTGCCAATTTTTTACCTTCTATTATATAAATTATCTCTTTTTAAATCCTCTTATCACATTCTAAATTTAATATTCTCATTTCCAAATCCTAACATAATTCCATCTAATCAATCTTTCTTTTCTTCCCTTACCTAATTTTTATCCTCCAAGGACCTCTATTCCTTTTGAGCCATTTTTAATCATTCCAAATTTTAATTTGCTACATATCTATTTGCTAATATACCTATTCTTCCCCTGGCCCCAGCCAACCCCCTTCAGTCCAACAAGTTCCATAGTCAGCAGTCCAGTTTTCAGTCCTTTTAATCCATCCTTATAAAGAATTGTCCATTCTTCCTTCATCCCACCCCCTTTTTCCAATGTTTTACAATCCAACCTTCCTTGTAACCCCCCTGGATTTTCCCACTTCTTTGCACATCCATTTTTTTGTGGGTATTCTGAACTCCAAAAATTTCCATCACTTTGGTCAGTCCGAGAACTTCTTATCCTTCCCCCATCATTGGAGGAGTAAGTTCCAAACCTTTCCCCATCATTGGAGGAGTAAAATCCAAACCTCCTTGTTGAGCAGATTCCTCCTTTCCTTCCTCTTTCCCTTCCTGTTGAACTTCATCTTGTTTTGCAATATCACTGTCATTTGATACATTATATATTTCCTCTGCTGTTGCAGTATTGGTGTCTTCCGACTGTAAAAGTTCTCTCCATTCTCGCAATTGTACTTCCTCATGATACATTCCAAGTCTCAGTTCCCACAGGCTTTTCAAAACATTTTGCTGGAACCCAGGCGAATATCCTTTTGTTGACATTCTCAGACCCTTTCAAGGTCACTTATCTTGAGAGTCAGGCAATAGTTACTCCTTTGTTTCACCAACCACATTTTACAAAACTGGCTGCCATATTTGTCACAGTTCTATTGCCTTAAATTCTATAAAAATGTTTAACGTATAGTGTCCAAAAATCCATGCGCTCTTTTCCTTCTTTTTATTTTTAAAGATACTGTCAGCTCGCTGGTCTGACAGGGCTGCTAGCTCCAAGGAAAGAACAGACCTTTCCCAATCTAAATCTCTCACATTGCAGGGAATTTTAATCACGACTGTCCATCTCCCCTCTTACCCTGCTTCGAGGGGAGAATCTTTTTTCCAAAGTTTTTGGAGTTATCTTTTGTATAAAACAAACTTCTTGTCCCGGTTTCGGGTTCTTTAATTAACTGTTTCTTAAGTTAATCAGTGGGAGGAGATGGCTTCCGTATTTTCTCTCTCTCTCCCGTTTCCGAATTGTAATCCAATAAATCAATTTTAAATCCTACTCACTGTCCTTTTCCGAATTGTTCTTTGGAAGTATCCAGCGCTCTCTGCCTCCGGTTACGGAGCTTCTCTCCGCGAGGGTAACGATGCCGCTCAAAGGTGGCCCCCGCGACTTCTACCCTTCTCGCTCCGGCGCTCTTTCCGAGGCAGCCGGAGAGTTGGGGAGTCCGAAATGGGGGACTGCCGAGCTATCTTCATCCCCGGGACGCTCGACCCGGGGCTCTTTGGGGCTCAGCGTCGCTCTCGCTGCCCTCCCCTTCCCTCGCGAAGACGGGTTGCCTCGGAGCTCGAGGCTAACCCCACCGGACGGCGCTGGCGCTGGACCGGAAGCCATACCAATGACAAACTTAGTTCATCTCTAAGATGCTACTGGAAGGAATTTTTTTATTTTGTTTCAAGAACGATTCAGTTTACGAAGTCCGCAAAACCGGAAGTAGTGTCCCGGTTTGCGAACTTTACCTCGGTCTAAGAACAGAATTCGAACAGTGGAAGGGCACCAGCAGCAGGAGGCCTCATTAGGGAAAGCGTGCCTCGGTTTAAGAATGCTTTTGGTTTCAGAACGGACTTCTGGAACAGATTAAGTTGTAAACCGAGGTACTACTGTATTGTTTATTTACACATATACACAATCTGTGCATAAGATGGAGGGTTTCACAGGATTTACTCCCCAGAAATCTTCAGTATTTGAGCACGGAGATATATTTACCATTTACTTTTTTTCTTACCTATCTCTTAGCACTTCGATGCAGTCAAGATGCAGGCTTACTAACAGAGGGAGAACTCAGGTAGAGATGAGGAACTCCTCCAGAAATTGCTGACCATTGGCCAGTGCTGGCAGGGGCTGATGGGAGTTGGAGTCCAACAAAATCTAGAGGGCCAAAAGTTCCCCATCTGTGAACGAGGACAAACCTCAACTTGTTTCAGAAGAGTTCTCTCTCTTTCTGTCTCTCTCTTCTCAAAACGTTTGTCCTCCCGCACATTCTGTATCTCTATATCTCTCTATATGAAGTATGGGGGGATTATATGGTTACTTATGATTTATTCTCAATCTGCAATAAATTATTTGTAATCTGAACATATGTAGCTGTTTATAAAGAGCAATTATGTTTTAGGCCTTGCTCGAACTCACTTTGCAACATTATGCAACCTTTCTACATACAGTGGAACCTCGGTTTACAACTACCTCTGTTTATGAAAGCCTCTGTTTATGAATGCCGTGAACCCGGAAGTGTTTACACATCCGGGTTCCGCGGCATTGGATGTGCAGATCGGCGCTTCACGCAAAAGCGTGCCTCCGTTTACGAATGCTTCCGTGGAACAGATTGCGTTCGTAAACCGAGATTCCACTGCACATATATCCTATATCGGCTGTTTTAAGTGGAAGTTGCTAAATTGTACAGTATACTGTACTGTAAATGGGCCAGGGACCTGTGGCTCTCCAAATTCTGCAAGACTCCCAATTCCCTGTTAGTTTGCCTTTCTTAGTGCAGAAAGCATTGAGCTGATGTGTAGAGATCTTTCCTATTCTAATTAATTCAGGAGGGTTCTGGAAGCTTTTCTGTGTGAAAGAAACAAACAGAAGGTTCATGATGTTTGGGTTATTCCTTCAGAGAAGATGAATACAGCTGGCTTAAACTGGTTCTGTTATCTCTTTCTGTCAAGGTCATCATGCTGACTATACTAATAAGGCCAGAAGGAGCCTGGGCTTCACTTTCTATCTCTCTTTCCTTCCGGTGTGGTGTTCTGTACATAGTATGCTTAGTGTTAAGGTTTAGAGACTTATTATACAGCAAGTTACTGTAAGTTAAAGTTAAGTCTGCTGCAACTGGATTTCTTATGGACAGTGCCAATCCTGAATGTATTGGATTTGTGACCATTATGCTCATTTGCCTTCAGTAACAGTAAAGCTCTGCTGGATGAAATACAATTGCCTCTGGTCTATTTTTGGGGATCCTGCAACGTGTTTAAGTTGTTACTCTGCTAACTATACATTGGAATCTACTCTGGATCAATATTGAGTAGAATTCCATGACACTCCCATCATCCCCCAACCAGTGGCCATGTTGGCTAGGGATGACGGGTGTCAGAAACCAGCAAAAAATCTGGGGTATCACAAGACTCCTCAACCCTGTCACACATGTAACATTTGATAACATTTTGCAGTGTAATGAACAACTCTTCTGAAAAAATCCTTATGGTTCTTTCTTTCTGCTTGTGCCAAAACAAATTGTTTGCCCATAGGGCACTATCTATCTTAAGGGATAAACGAGAATTGGATTCCCCTTGTAATGGTTTTGGTAGCGGTTGGAGGATGGATGGTGACTAACAGATTGAGGTTGAATCCTGACAAGACAGAAGTACTGTTTTGGGGGGACAGGGGGCAGGCGGGTGTGTGGGACTCCCTGGTCCTGAATGGGATAACTGTGCCCTTGAAGGACCAGGTGTGCAGCCTGGGAGTCATTTTGGACTCACAGCTGTCCATGGAGGCACAGGTTAATTCTGTGTCCAGGGCGGCTGTCTACCAGCTCCATCTGGTATGCAGGTTGAGACCCTATCTGCCCGCAGACTGTCTCACCAGAGTGGTGCATGCTCTAGTTATCTCCCGCTTGGACTACTGCAATGCGCTCTACGTGGGGCTACCTTTGAAGGTGACCTGGAAACTGCAATTAATCCATAATGTTTCAGCTAGACTGGTGACTGGGAGCGGCCGCCGAGACCACATAACACCGGTCCTAAGAGACCTACATTGGCTCCCAGTACGTTTCCGAGCACAGTTCAAAGTGTTGCTGCTGACCTTTAAAGCCCTAAACAGTCTCAGTCCTCTATACCTGAAGGAGCGCATCCACTCGCATTGTTCTGCCCGGACACTGAGATCCATCACCGAGGGCCTTCTGGCGGTTCCCTCACTGCGAGAAGCAAAGCTACAGGGGACCAGGCAGAAGGCCTTTTCGGTAGTGGCGCCCGTCCTGTGGAACGCCCTCCCATCAGAGGGCAAGGAAATAAACAACTACCTGACATTTAGAAAACACCTAAAGGCAGCCCTGTTTAGGGAAGTTTTTAATCTGTGATATTTTAATGTATTTTGGTATTTGTTGGAAGCCGCCCAGAGTGGCGGGGGAAACCCAAACAGATGGGCGGGGTATAAATAAATAAATAAATAAATAAATAAAGGTATGCTGTTTGCTATGTATAGTGATTACTGAGGAAGCACACACAAATCCACGGAAATGTGAATAAACAAATGGGAGATTAAATATATATAGATACATCCATATACACAGAAGATTGGCAAAATAATTCTACCTCCTCTGTAGTTTCCAGGCCTGTTTTTCAAGTGTGTTTGGAATCAAAGTATTAGTCTAATAATGATGTACAAACATCCAATTATGTATCTGAAATATTAGCTTTCCTATCTCCCATTTTCTGATGTTTAGAGATAATTTTGAAGTCCGGGGGGTTTATCTTATGGTTTTTAAACACCTGAAGTTGCTGGTAAAAATAATTTTATTTTCTTTGAGCATGTTTGGAAATATGATTGAAACCTCTCTCTTTTGATCTGAAATGTCAAAAGACATGGGCTCCTTTTGTTCTCTTCAGAATAATATTATCCAAAATATATTTGAAAGTGTTAGAAGCTATCCAGATGTTTTTGCAAAATGAAGATTAGCTTCCCATTCAACTCCTCTAGTTTCAATTTCAAAAGAACCATATAGTATCGTTTTGCATCCTGAGTATATTTAGAGAGGGTCAGGGATCTTCTGAATGGTCCAAAATGACTTCATACATTGAAGATGACCAATAAGATTGAAGGGAGTGGTTTTTCAAAGGGATTCAGAAACCGGACTGGAAGGGTTTGGTAACCATAGCAACTACTTCAGTGATGTTAATAATTATGCTAATAGTGAATGGCACTTAGGGGTTTGACCATAGGTTCTGTGCACTTTCCAGTAGCTTTAATTCTGCTGAAGTTTGATTCTGTGAAGATGACACCAAAAAATCTTAAAATAATTTGAAGGAATTCGTAAAAGAAATCAGGAAATGCAAATTATGCATGGTCTTTGGGATGCTAGGAGTTTTAGTTCAGCAATGTCTGAAGGGTCAAAGTTTCTTCACATCTGGGTTAAATGATACATCTCTAGGTGTATTTGCAGACCAGCATCCTTCAACCTGGTGCCTTCCAGATGTTTTGAACCACAAATACTATCAGCTCCAGCTCTCATGGCCAATGATCAGGGATGATGTACCAAGGAACATCTAGGGGGCACCAGGTTGGGAGAGGCTGGCCTAGGGACTCTTGCTTTCAGAGCAGAAGGACATAAGGAGGTCCTGTAGAGGCAGAAAGAGCTCATGACTTACACCCTTATGTCTTTTGTGTCACATCACTCCTTTTGATCCTCTTCGAAACCTCTTTTGTTATTGTAAGTTTGTGGTTTTTTGACGTTGTTCCATTTGCCTCAACTCTGGCTTGACCGCTTGATGCTTAACTCCCACCAGAGTCAGCCAGCACATCAGTCCAAAACAGTTGGAAGGCACCAAGTTGGTGAAACCTGGGGAAATGGCAAGGGACAGGATCCTTGTAGCTTTCCCATATGTGTAGAACAGGGAATTTTTGGAGTGGTGCAGCTTTTTTCATCTCAGTATTTCAGACTCCCTCTCCCACAAGTCCTCCTTTTGCACAGCTTTTAAAATCACCAGAGCCCTATTCTCCTTTGTACATCATGACCCTATCTAACCATGGGCCTCAAATGATCAAAGTCCACCTTTCAAAATCAACAAAATCATTAGGGTTTCAGCCAGCCTCTTTCATTCTCCTTCTAACAGTAGGCATTAGCCAGTTATTGTGTTTATCTTTAAGCTTCAAAAAAGCTGAATTTTCTTATTCTTACAGGTGCAGCCCTTGTTACAGGCACAAGAGTTGGTCAGCTGGCGACCCTACAAAAGCATAAGGGCGAATTGATCACCCTACTTGGAAGCCCTATACCTAGCACACCTGCTTGATTTGTGAATCTTATTTAGGAAATGAACCAATGCCACTATCATCAGAGGTTCTTGACAGGAAAGCTTAGATTCAGTTTTGAGGGAAGGTAGAGAATAGGTGAAAATCATTTCAATACATGTATAGGAGGAACAAAAGGACAAAGGGTCTAGAAGTCACAGCATTGGGCAACTTACAATTCTTTAAACAAATATAAAATTGAGGGATAGCTCAGTTGGTAGAGCATGAGACTCTTAATCTCAGGGTTGTGGGTTTGAGCCCCATGTTGGGTGAAAGATTCCTGCATTGCAGGGGGCTGGACTAGATGACCCTCACGGTCCCATCCAACTCTATGATTCTGTTTCCTTTATTTGTCACAACTGGATTTTAATAACCTTGTTTTCAATTACTTCTTATAAATGTTTTAATCTATTGTGTCCTCCCTAGAGTCGCTGGGATGACAAACTGATAAATGAGGCAGCACAGAAACAGAGAGGCATGGGACTGATTTTCAGGTCTGCTTTCTTCCACTAAGGAGTTGTTATTGTAGTACCTTGCAATGATAAAATTCAGGGTCAAATCATTGTTATACCACAGGCAAGGGCGTAGCCAGGATCAAAACTAGGGGGGGGGGGGGCAAGCCATGATCATTCAGGGGCGGGGCCACAAAGTGGGAACGTGGGCGGGGCTACAGGGCCAGCTGGCCTAACGACATCGTGGTGGCAGCAGCGGCGGCAGCGGCCACCTTGTGCTTCTGGGGCTGGCAACGGCAGCGGCTACCCTG
The DNA here is from genome assembly GCF_965207765.1 of Zootoca vivipara. Taxonomy (NCBI): domain Eukaryota; kingdom Metazoa; phylum Chordata; class Lepidosauria; order Squamata; family Lacertidae; genus Zootoca; species Zootoca vivipara. The sequence goes on along the minus strand of NC_142590.1, from coordinate 75,039,820 downwards.
CTTGGCTGGAGAGGACGGGAGGGTCGGGCAGGCAAGAGGGGGTGACAGGGTGGGCGAGGACAAGGCAAGGCACGGCCGCAGTCACGACAGCTCCGAGGCGTTGCTGCATATCAGCATAATATTTCAACCATGTTGTGGGTTCAAGCCCCACCTTAGGAAAAAATTCCTGCATTGCAGGGGGTTGGACTAGATGACCCTTGTGGTCCCTTCCGACTACAATTCTATGATTCTATTGATATATTACCATAGCATATGCATCATTCTGCTTTCTTGAATTGTCCTACTCCTAGGCATAGCAGCCAACTCCTAGAGGCCTAGGTGCCTCCCCCCCCCAATTACTAGTAAATACCATATGTGAAAGAGTCATCCCCCCCATGTTGATGGGCTTTCTATGTGGGGCTTATCTGCCCCCCCCCCGTATTTTATTAAGAATGGAAGAGGGAGGGAAGGAAGGAAGAAATAGAGAGAGGGATAACTCATATTTGTGGGTGCCTCTGGGTGACGCTGTGAAGCTGGAACTCTGCAGCAAGAGGACGGGAGGGTCGGGCAGGGGAGAGGGGGTGGCAGGGCGGGTGAGGGCGAGGGAAGGCACGGCCGCAGTCACGACAGCTCCGAGGCGTTGCTGCATATCAGCATAATATTTCAACCATGTTGTGGGTTCAAGCCCCACCTTGGGGGGAAAATCCTGCATTGCAGGGGGTTGGACTAGATGACCCTTGTGGTCCCTTCCGACTACAATTCTATGATTCCATTGATATATTACCATAGCATATGCATCATTCTGCTTTCTTGAATTGTCCTACTCCTAGGCATAGCAGCCAAATCCTAGAGGCCTAGGTGCCTCTCCCCCCCCCCAATTACTGGTAAATACCATATTTGAAAGAGTCACCCCCCCATTTTGATGGGCTTTCTATGTGGGGCTTATCTGCCCCCCCCCCCCAGTATTTTATTAAGGATGGAAGAGGGAGGGAAGGAAGGAATAATAGAGAGAGGGATACCTCATATTTGTGGGTGCCTCTGGGTGATGCTGTGAAGCTGGAACTCTGCAGCAAGAGGATGGGAGGGTCGGGCAGGGGAGAGGGGGTGGCAGGGCGGGCGAGGGCGAGGCAAGACAGGGCCGCAGTCTCGATGGCTCCGAGGCGTTGCTGCATATCAGCATAATATTTCAACAATGTTGTGGGTTCAAGCCCCACATTGGGGAAAAATTCCTGCATTGCAGGGGGTTGGACTAGATGACCCTTGTGGTCCCTTCCGACTACAATTCCATGATTCTATTGATATATTACCATAGCATATGCATGATTCTGCTTTCTTGAATTGTCCTAGGCATAGCAGCCAACTCCTAGAGGCCTAGGTGCCTCCCCCCCAAAAGAAATTACTGGTAAATACTGTATTTTAAAGAGTCATGTTGATGGGCTTTCTATGTGGGGCTTATCTGCCCCTCCCCCAGTATTTTATTGAGGATGGAAGAGGGAGGAAAGGAAGGAAGAAATAGAGAGAGGGATAACTCACATTTGTGGGTGCCTCTGGGTGACGCTGTGATGCTAGAACTCTGCAGCAAGAGGAAGATACCGGTACACCTATGCAGGAGCCTTGTAAGCAGCTTTCTCTCTGCTTGATTTACAGCAGGCACGTCCAACAGGTAGATTGTGATCTACCAGTAGATCACTGGATGTCTGTGGTAGATCACTGCTAGATCACTGGCACCCCTAAAAAAGCTCACCCAAATTTTTCCTCCTCCCTAAAAAAAGCTGAACTATGACCTGAAGCCCTAAACAAAAATGGGCCTCCCTCCCTCCTAAAAGAAGCTCAACAAGTTTGACCTAAACCCCCCAAAACAGGGCTTCCCTTCCTTAAAAAAACTCAACAGCTTTGACCTGAACCCCCCAAAAGGGGGTAGATCACTCCCAGTTTTTAACTCTGTGAGTAGATCAGAGTCTCTTGGGAGGTGGCCACCCCTGATTTACAGTATACAGATGCAGGAGGAGGGGCAGACTGGAACACCAATGCTTTTTATAAACATCACTGTGTCTATCAAAGCTACAGCCCCCCCCCTTCTTATTCACTTCCTTTTAGCCTTGCAGGGCCACCTTAGTCAAATTGAATCCTCTGCACCCTCATTAAATCGCCAATAGAACTGTTAATGAGATCCCTGAATGCCCATTAACAACTCCCACTGAATAACAATAGGGTGGACCTTGCCTGAAGGGATATTCTGCTCCATTGTCTTAACTGCTTAAGTACTGGTAGCCACTTTGCTTTATTTATTTGATGTGTTTTTGTTACAGCTGTGTTCCCGCCCCCAGCAAGTGGAGAGCTGCTCTTGCTAAAGCAAAGCCCTTTCCACTTCAGTTTTTGGAGGGGCAAAGTATTGGTTATGGTCTGTAAAATACAATAATTTTTTGCTTCTAGGGGGGGCAGCTGCCCCCTCCTGCCCCCCCCTGTCTACACCCATGACCACAGGGGTGTCAGTCTGAAATTTATAAAAATCATGTAAATTGTGCACCAGAGGAAACAGTAAGCACGTCGTGTGCAAAGTCAGAATTGTCAAAGGATCTGTTCATTTTCCACAGTTCTTCGCAGATACAGTTCCATGCAGAATCTGTCATCAGGCGAATAATATAGACTCTTATAACAATGTCCCAATTCAATTTGTGATGTTCCCTTAGCTACTGTTTTAGAAAGCTCCGGAGCACTCGTGATTTAGCTAAATAAGGTGGTGCTGTGGCACCCAGGTGGTGCTGTGGGTTAAACCACAGAGCCTAGGGCTTGCTGATCAGAAGGTCGGCTGTCCAAATCCCCGCGACGGGGTAAGCTCCCGTTGCTTGGTCCCAGCTCCTGCCAACCTAGCAGTTCGAAAGCACGTCAAAGTGCAAGTAGATAAATAGGTACCGCTCTGGCGGGAAGGTAAACGGTGTTTCCATGTGCTGCTCTGGTTCGCCAGAAGCAGCTTAGTCATGCTGGCCACATGACCCGCAAGCTGTACACTGGCTCCCTCGGCCAATAGCGAGATGAGCGCCGCAATCCCAGAGTCGGTCACTAATGGAACTAATGGTCAGGAGTCTCTTTACCTTTACCTCCACGATCCTTCCATCATGATCTAGATCTCTCGGCCATCAAAATATCAGTCCAGGTTTTTCTCCATTTAATACAGATTTATCCTTTTCAGAAAAGTAAAAACAAACAAACAAACAAAAATCCCGTTACCAACAACAACCCATTTCCCATATCTCAGCAAACCCGTTTGCAAATTACACTTCTCCTGTTCTCGGAAGCACTCTTAATTCAGAAACTGGTCTGCAGAGGGTGCCATACCCTCACGTCAGTATACTGAATCCGTTATTTTCATGGTTAAGAAATTGTAATGAGCCACTTTGCTTGGAGGAAATGTTGGCTGGAACTACCGGGTCAGGTAATAATAGATATTCCCCCAGCTCCGCTAATTTGAGTGGAAGAAAACCGCTTCTCATTCCCCTCGTCTAAATTAGAGACATAGATAAACAAGGAGATTTTTTTATTTAGTATGGCATGCCTTTATAGATAGATGGTCAGACTAATGGTCAGACTCGGTGTAAGGCTGATCCAAAGTATGCTTGCCCAGAAGTCCCACTGAGGGATACACATGCAGTGAAGCAAACGGACTGCAAAGTCTGCTAGGTTCAGATTCCAGGCTCGACTGTTTCCGGCAAGTGCAGATTCCGGACTCGGCTGTTTCCGCCGGCCCAACTCGCCGATCCTGCGCCGTACGCAAGAAGTCTCGAGGAACGGCGCACGCGCATTCCACCTTGGAGGTAAAGAGAGCGGCTGTTGGCGTCCATGATGGCGGCGGCGCTCGCTGAGAGGAGCGCGGCCGGTGCCGAGCCCGAGGCAGCGGCTGTTCCGCCCATGGCGGGGCTGCAGATGATCCAGCAGGGAGCCGAAGCCCGGGTCTACCGGGGCCTCTTCCTAGGCCGGCCAACTGTGGCGAAGCACCGCTTCCAGAAGCGTTACCGACACCCGCTGTTGGAGGAGCGTCTGAGCCGCAGGCGGACGGCGCAGGAGGCCCGCTCGCTGCTGCGCTGTCGGCGGGCAGGTGAGACTCCTCGAGGCTGGACTGCACGGGGAGAGAGGGCGCGCGGGCTGGGATCCCGGGTCCTTTAAATTGCATGACCGGCCCACATCTTTGCAAAGAGTGCGCGGTTGGGAATTGCAAGCAAAGCAGGCACGCAGCTCGATTCCAGTCGTACGTTTTTACTGACCGAAACTAATCCCGCCCCCCTGCTATAGGCAAGGAAGCTGAAGGCGGTGAGCTAAGCCACAGGTGTTTTGGACAGGCGCCCCAGCAGACAGGGTCGCCGTTGTTTTCGTCCCTTCCAAAGTTCGTAAGGCTGCTCACTTTCGTTGGAGGATATAAATATATTTAAGTCTGCTCGGTAGATCTAAAAAGTGCCCTGGTAGTGTTGGGGAAGGGGAAAGAATACCCCACCCCCAAGATTAACAGATCCCCCCCCCCCGTGGGCTTATTTTTTTTTAAAAGTCACCATTCTCTGTTCCCTATTTTTGTATGGGGGTGGTGGTGTGAGAGTTGTAGTTCAGTGAAACGCACCCTTTACTGTACACTTGTTCCAGACCACTCACAGGTAGCCCAAACTCTTGATTTGGCACACATGAGAAACAGGAAGCATCCAATGGATGACAAAAAAGGAGAAACGGTTTTAAAGATGCATTAATTTTTTTTAAAAAAAATATTACTCATGTCTTGAACTTGAGGTAAAGGTAAAGGGACCCCTGACCATTACCGTGTTTCCCACATTTTAAGACACCGTCTTATATTAATTTTACTCAAGAAAATAAGCCTATGGCTTATTTTCGGGGGGTGTCTAAAAATGTTTATTACCATAAGTACCACATGGTTCTGGGCACCTGCCTCCTCCTGCTGCATTGCTGCTGCTGGCTCCCGGAGGCTCGGGGCGCTCTGCGCAGCGCTGTTGGGCACCTCCGGGAGGAGGAGGAGGCGGCCTGCCAGGTCGGCGCCCAGCAGCCCCGAGCCACGTGGCGTTTTCAACCGTAAGCAACAAAGCAAGGCGCAAGGGTAACTGAAAGGAAACACATTTTTAAAATGGCAAAGGGGGCAAGCCGCTTGTGCACTCGGCGGTGGCAGCGAAGCCCAGAAGCCTATTTGACTATGAGGAGCGGGAGAGGAAGCGGCGGGAGCGATAACAAAACCCCACTTCTCGCCCCTTTTCCTCAAGTCGCCTGAGAGAACCAAGAGAAAAGCACGGCGTTTGTTGTTAGTTGCCTTGGCAACCCGAAACGGGACGGCAAGTGGGGAGGGACACAAGAGCGAACCATTAGTGGATCTGTCGGCCGATCGCTCTTGCGCTCGCGGCATGGCCAGAGAAGGAGGTGGTGGCGAGACCAAGCCTTTTGGCCGAAGCAGGGAGCCAGCGCTCCTGTTGTTTCTAGTCAGGGCCCATTGACTTGGGACTCTGCGGGGCGGAGCGGGAGCCGGCAGCCGCCTCAGGGGCTCGCGGAGCGCCCTGAGCCTCCAGGAGCAACGCTCGGGGCGCTCTGTGCAGCGCTGCTGGGCGCCGACCTGACAGGCTGCTTCCTCCTGCTGCTGCCGCCGCCGGCGTTGTTGCCGCACTGAATCCACGAAAACCGAAGCGGCTGGGGTCAGGAGCACCCGAGCCAGCGGCCTCGTCTCTTCCTGGCCCTGCCAAGGAGGCCTGCTGCCCCGCCGCCCGGAGCTGCTGGGCGCTCCATCCGCGCTGCTGAGTGCTCTGCGCTGCAGCAGCCGGTTCCGGGTGAAATCACTTCAAACCTCAGCGCTGAAGTTCCTCCTAGGCGCGCGCTACAGCTGAGCCAGGAACAGCTGATTCCCGTGCTACAGCTGATCTGCACCTCCCCGCTCTGCTTCCTTGCTTCGCCGGTGCCTGGGTGCTCCGTGCTGCAGTAGCCGGTTCCAGGCCCCGAGCTGGCAGGCATGTCTTATTTTCAGGGTATGTCTTACATTTCTCAAATGCTTAAAATTGCTGCCCTGGCTTACTTTATGACTACGTCTTAAAAAGGGGGAAACACGGTAGGTCCAGTTGTGAATGACTCTGGGGTTGCAGCGCTCATCTCACGTTATTGGCCGAGGGAGCCGGCGTATAGCTTCTAGGTCATGTGGCCAGCATGACTAAACCGCTTCTGGCGAACCAGAGCAGCACACGGAAATGCTGCTTACCTTCCCACTGTAGCGGTACCTATTTGTCTACTTGCACTTGGACGTGCTTTCGAACTGCCAGGTTGGCAGGAGCTGGGACTGAGCAACGGGAGCTCACCCCGTCGCGGGGATTCGAACTGCGGACCTTCTGATCGGCAAGCCCTAGGCTCTGTGGTTTAACCCACAGCTCCACCCGCATCTTTGTTAGGGCAGTACTCATTCACATGTTGGGCCCTGGACCCACCTTTAACCCAACACACATTATAGACCCTCTTTTTTGCCATATATTTGCATGGCGGTGGTACGGCTGCTGTTGGTCCTGACCCACTAGTTGAAAACCAATGTTGCAGGGAGTACTGCGGTCTTGGACTAGGAATGTACAAGGAAAGTTCCTGTTACCATTTTCTAAAAGCTGTGTTTTAATCTTCAAAGTTTTGCTAGGTCTGTTGGGGAAGTTCAGAATCTGAAATGACAGAAGTGTGCATAGCTAGGGTGAGAGAACTGTGTTGTTGTTAATGGAGTGGTGGCTCCATTCGTTTTAAAGCCTCTCACATGTGCTGCACACTCTTAGCTCCTTTCCCCCACTACACACCGCCCTCTTCCTAGATCCCTTGGATTCTGTGACAGAAAATAAGTTTAAGATGCGTAGTGTATTCACTGCAAAAAAGCTTTACTTGCTCTGAAGACTTGTCTGTATTTGAGGCTAATTATGATGTATAATTTTTTGTTTTTGGTTGTCTTCTATTTTAGGGATCTCTGCACCTGTTGTATACTTTGTGGACTATGTTTCAAATTGTATATATCTTGAAGATATTGTGGGATCAACTACAGTGCGGGACTATATTATGTCTGAACAGCAATCTAGAAATGATTCCAGCAACCTTATTTTGCTAGCAGAGAAGATTGGTGAGATTCTGGCACATATGCATGATGAAGATATTGTGCACGGGGATCTCACAACTTCTAACATGCTGCTCAGACCACCACCAGCAAAAAAGATGGAGCTGGTGTTAATAGATTTTGGACTGAGTTTTATTTCTGCCCTACCTGAGGACAAGGGTGTTGATTTGTATGTCTTGGAAAAAGCCTTTCTGAGCACCCACCCGAACACAGAGGCTCTGTTCAAAGCACTCTTGAAGAAGTACTCGGCTGTATCTAAAAAATCGGCTCCAGTGATTAAAAAACTGGATGAAGTGCGGCTCAGAGGAAGAAAGAGATCCATGGTTGGATAAAAGAAAACAGTGTGCACTGCAAAGAGTATTTAAATATCTTCAGTTATGTTACATTATGAAATAAATTTTAGCCTTTTTCATTGCTTTGTATTTATACAGCAACTATGTTGGGGTTTTGGGACTTGATGACAGTATTTTGAGGTTGGTAGAGCACTCTACAATTCCACTTGCATCTGCTTACAGTATTTTCTTGAAGCAAACAGTTCCATACCGGCAACTGAAAAAATTTGTATTGAAAAAGAATATGAAAATGAAATAAATGCCAGACATTATTTCTTAGGTTGGGTTTATGTAGTCCAGTTATGTAGTCCTCCCAGTTTAGGCCAGTGCAAGATGGTCAGACTCCTTGTTCATCTCACAGTTTCCATCACAGCCTCTTGTGCCAAATGTAAATTACCTTTAAAGGAAGTATCTGTAGCAGCCAGATTCAGTTTGGCACTTTTAAGCCTGCTGCAGTCAATGAGTTTAGTCAGATTCACTGTATAGGAGTAGGCTGTTGTGTTGCAACCCTGTCTACACATGTGAGTGTAAGCCTCATTGAGTCCACTGGGCATTGCTTACAAGTCATAGCTGCCAAGTTTTCCCTTTTCTCGCGAGGAAGCCTATTCAGCATAATGGAAAATCCCTTAAAAAAAGGGATAACTTGGCAGCTATGTACAAGTAAACATGTAGAGGAATGTGCCATATGACAGCAATGCTAGGATTGAACAGTAAGTATACTAAGAGTAAAGAGAGGGGGGATGTGAAATGGTGGTTTCTCATATTATCTATCTTTTGCTTTGATGGCGGATGCTCTTTGATGAAGACAACCTGCTTTGATGGCAGGTGCAACCCCAGCAAATTATTCATTTCATTTATATACATATACATATACATATATATATATATAATCTCAAAGAGGTTTAAAACCTACATTAAAACATCAAATAAAGCAACCCAAACAAAACGTTACAGAAGAAAGTCAAGTTTACATTCAAAGCAGCATAATTAAAAGCAAACTAAAATATTTTAAAGATTTCAAAATTAATGATTACAAAACAGGTCAACTACAGAACGCACACTTAATGCAGCAAAGTTAACAAAAACATTTTAAAAAAACATTTCAAAATAAAACATTACTAAAGGAAGTCAAATATAAAATGCACACTTAAAGCAGCATAAATAAATTGGCCAGTAGCACCAACATGGCTACCTACCTGAATCTTACAGTAGCATAATTAGCAAGAGGAAAAAAATACTATCATAAGTATAGAACATATCTGCTGTTATTGCTGCAAATCCTGCTAATGATGGTTCATGGTGGGCAGTGGCTGTGGAAGCTCAATGACCTGGGTCTGCACTTGGAGACACCTGAGTTAGTCTCTGGGCTCCAGTCTCAGTTTTTGTAGCTGGAGTGAACCAGGGCCCCACCCTCCCAGGCTAGTGGAAAATGGTCTGCAAGGCAGGGAGCAGGTCTTCCAGGACTCGCAGAAAATGAGGGGGAAGCAAGCAGGACAACCGAGTTCACTGTAGAAAAGCTTCCTTCCCTCAGTAATTCCTCCCACGGGCTGCACCTGACATCAAAGCAGCAGATTGATGAAGAAAAGGAGCATCTGATCAAAGATCTGAGGCAGATGTATACATATACATATGGAGTAAATCACTAGGTGCAAGTACAGGTAGGTGTATTTAGGAGTGGCCTGTAGCTATGTGGAAGGTTGAGGGTTAAAGCTTGCAATTCAAAGTACGCTTAGCCTTAGCTTGACAGCTAGATTGTATGAAATTGTGATTATGTTCATATTTCACTATATTAAGATCAGAAAGGGAAGAAATAAAATGCCCCAAATGAGCAAAATAGAAGTAGGTAAGCGTATCAACATACCATTTGTCTTTTTTGATCAGCCGCTAGGGTTCCAACTACTGAAACATTTCAGAAAAGCATTACAGAACCCAGCCTCTGTATTTTGGAGGCAACACGATGCAGCTGATAGAAATGTTTCTGTCTGCTGTTGGCATTGGCAGAAGTGCTGGCAGAGGCTGGAAGCATCTCACATGTACGGTACTACCTATCAATGTAAATGTGATGAAGACTGCATTCTATCATATTATCTGGGAAGGAAGCACCATTGAACTCAGTGGGACTTACACCTCAAGATTACACTGATGGCTCCATATGTACATTTGCTTGGAAGTACTGTAATTATCGAATGCAGTGAGTCTTTGTCAATGTGCATAGGAGCGAGCTGTATGGTTCCCTCTCATTAAACAGCTCTAAGCGGAGGTTACAGAATTTGCCAACGTTTTTATTTTATTTATTAAATTTGTATAGCACCCTTCATTCATAGATCTCGGGGTGATTCACAAAAAAAAAATCATGTTTCTGTTTCAATTTTTCTAGACTTAAGCAAACATGTTTCTTAAGTGCTTCCTTTTGGTTTGACTAGCAGAAACTAAACAATATGCTGCTTTCACCCCCCCCCCCCATCTATCTGCAACAACTTTAAAATGAAGATGCATCGACCCCCTCGGTCCTACCGTGCAGTTTGGAGAGTGGCGGCTGCATATCTACTTGGAAGTAAATCCCACCGAGTTAATGCACAGGGGCAAGTGCTCAGAGGACTGCAGCCTCAACTTTGCATTCCTGAGCACTCTTACCTGAGAGCAAACCCAGCGGTGTGACGCAGAGGGGTCGCTGGACCCGCTCACGGGCATACTAGGAACAGAAAAATCGAGCGCAATGGAGAGACGCGCGACCGGAGCTCGCGTAGCGTCACGCCATTCGGGCAGAGAAAGGACAAAGCATTCCTCACGCTCCCCTGAAGAGGGCGTGGAGTAACTTCCGAAATAGCACAGCGGCAGCGCGCGAAGCCTTGAGAACTAGCAAACCGCGAGGGCGGTGAGTTCGAGGCGGCTGTGCGCTGCTATTCCCCGTGCAAGCGTCCTAGCGCCCCGGGCTGCTCGTGTCCGAGGCGTATTCACTTACTTGCGAGAGAAAAACGGCTCCCGGCCAAGTGCCCGCTTCCCCGGCTGTGGGTCCCGGGTTCCACCGGCCAGGGCATAGTTTTAGCACGCCATCGGCGCCCTGCTTCCTGGTCTGAATAGTTCCCCAGATGGTAGCGAGCAAGCGCCCTTCCAGCCTAGCCAGTCAAAATAATCAAATGTGCATGTCTGATGAATTCAAGTTAGGGTTGCTCCGAAATAAATGAACGTCTCGGAATGGCACCTTAAACTCATTTCTGGCCCCGATATTAATGCAATCTCGCAACACGTTACATTACGTCTTCTTCTTTTTCATTTTTCTTTATTTAGAAATGAATAAAGGGGTCCCAGGGCGGTTCACAGAATAAAATCAATATATGCAACCACAAAATACCTAATAAAAATAAAAAAGCCAATAGCCCACCCCCCTCACATTTTTAAAGGGCATAGGATGTAAATTGGATCGACCTGGTTAAAAAGGATTGTTTTTGCCTGGCGCCTAAAGGTGTATAATGAAGGCAGGCCCGGCTCTAGGGGTAGGCTGGGTGGCGCGGGGCACCAGGGCACCGGGCCGGCAGGTGGGCGCTGCATGCCGTGCCCGGCCACCTGCCGGGGCAGGGCAGAAGCACCAGAGCGATCTCCGCACCACGGCGCCAGGGCGCCCGACATGCTTGAGACGGTCATGAATGAAGGCGGCAGGCGAACTTCCCTGGGGAGAGCATTCCACAGACGGGGAGCCACTGCAAAGAAGGCCCATTCTTCTGTTTCCACCCTCTGAACCTCTCGAGGAGGAGGCACACGAAGGAGGGCCTCAGAAGATCCTTGAAGTATTGTGGTCCTGAGCCGTTTAAGGCTTTATAGGTCAAAACCAGCACTTTGAATTGGGCTCGGAAACTAATTGGCAGCCAGTGCAGTGGGACCAGGATCAGTGTAATAGGCTCAAACAGTCTTGCTCCAGTGAGCAACCTGGCTGCTGAATTTTGCACCAGCTGAAGTTTCCAACTGTCTTCAGAGGCAGCCCTGCATATAACTCATTGGAGTAATCTAACCTTGAGGTTTCCAGAGCATAAAGGTAAAGGGACCCCTGACTGTTAAGTCCAGTCGCAGATGACTCTGGGGTTGCGGCACTCATCTCGCTTTACAGGCCAAGGGAGCTGGTGTTTGTCCGCTTCCGCAGACAGTTTTTCCGGTTCATGTGGCCAGCATGACAAAGCTGCTTCTGGTGAACCAGAGCAGCTCACGGAAACGCCATTTACCTTCCCGCTGGAAGGTATTTATCTACTTGCACTTTGACATGCTTTCGAACTGCTAGGTGGGCAGGAGCTGGGACTGAGCAAGGGGAGTTCACCCTGTCACGGGGATTCAAACCGCCAACCTTCTGATCGGAAAGCCCTAGGCTCAGTGGTTTAGGCCACAGCGCCACCCGTGTCCAGAGCATAGACAACAGCAATTAGGCTATCCCTGTCCAGATAGGGGCATAGCTGGGCCACTAGCCGAAGCTGACAGAAGGCACTCTGGGCCACTGAGGCCACCTGGGCCTCGAGCGACAGCAAAGGATCCAAGAGTACCCCCACCCCAAACTACGAACCTGCTCCTTCAGGGGAAGTGTAACCCCGTCAAGAGCAGACAACCTCCCTGTAGTTCATGAACTACCGTCTACTGAGATGGATGAAATGTTACCATATATGCACGTGGGGGGGGTGTTCAGGGGATTGCAAAAGCTGAGTTCATAGGGAAATGAAATGTCCATGGGGTAATGAAATGCGGAAAAGCGCCGTGACAATTAGCTGCTGTTTGCAAAGCCTCTCCTGGGCGAGGCTAAGCGTCTTAGGCACCTCCTGGCAACGTTCCTTTGCGTACTACTTTTAACCTTTGAAGGTGTGGCGCAAAGTCCACCTGTTTTGTTTCCTTAACCTTGCAATGGAACTGCCACTCTTCTTCTCCTACCTTATGGCTGCAGGTAGGGACCCTTCCTCCTTTACTTGGTGGAGCCGCTGCTTGTATACTGGAAGCAGGGTCAGAGGAATGGGGCAGGGGACAAAGCGGGGTGAGTGGGGACAATTGCCCTCACATGAACCACAGCCCACAAATTCCCAGCTTTCTTCCTCTTCTCCCACCTCTTCCTCTTCTTTTTAAAAAAGAGTTAAGTTTCTAGCATTTGCAGAACCTAAGATATGAGACGAAATGTACAGGCACTAGGCTTCCCCCTCCCACCCACCCCCCCAACAAAATCTTGGTTTCAATCATTTTGTGTATGAGAAATTAGCCTACTCCCCCCCCCGCCCCCGAACTTCTAGTATTTTACTTTGATAGCCCCACCTTTTTACAAAGGGCATTTGGAAGAGGTTTTTAAAGAAATCTCAGCAGCCCGGGGGAGGGAGAAATCCCCCAACACCTGGCTCTATCAAATCTCTTTACAGGGGGAAATTGGGACATTTTACATACAAACTTGGTAGGCCATCTATTGATAGCGGCAGGAATCTCAGTGGCAAGATTTTGGAAAACCTAAGGTTTAAACATAGTCAAATAGTTAAAAAAAAATATGGGGAGGGTTTGTTCTTGTTTGTTTTCTGGGTATGTATTTTGTGTTCTTATTTTATCATTTTTTGTTGTAAACTGCCCTGTTCTCTTCTGATGAAAGGCAATATACAAATTTAATAAATAATTTAAATTAAAAACAAAACAAAACACAAGAAGCCTTGGGAAATCAAGTTAACTGAGAAATTGACAAAAAGTTTGTTTTGCCAGTGGTTAAAAAAGTGACACACATTCTTGGCATATTGCTGACCTTGTATTACATACACTGATTAAAAAAAAGATACTGTTAAAACCTTGCCATTGCGTAGAAGCAACAACATCTGTATTGTGTAATTTAAAATTTTACTCTCAGTAAAAAGAACTATGCAGACTGTGGCTATGTATGCGTGTGTAGGGGCCAAAGAGAGTGAGTCTATTGGTCATCGATTAATTTTTATATTACTGTATTTTGTACTCTTTGCAACATGTTTGGCTTTATGTTTGGGGTATGTGTGTCAGAACCAAGCTACCTGTGATCCAATGGGTCAGTTAGTCAAGGGGGCAGCTGCCCCCTGGCTACGCCCGTCTGTGTGTGTGTGTGTGTGTGTGTATCTTCACACCCACCCACCCCTTCTGTTTTGTTTCCAGCTGCTTTGGAGGTGAAGACTAGTCCTTCTTCTGTAATAGGCCTGGTACACAACCCAGTTGTGCTGCATTGTAACTTTACAGTTCAGGAGAGCGTCAGAAAAGAAGACGTAGCTCTGAAATGGGCGGTGAAGACTGTATCTGGAGAAGAGAGGGCAGTGTTTTTGTTTGATGGGAACCACACAGCAGGTTACCGGCACGGGCTCTTAGTGAATGTTGAGTTACTACCCCATGGCATTGCATCACTCACCTTGTCGGATGTGACATTAAGGGACGAAGGGATTTACACGTGCACTGTGCTGGTAACTCCGCAGTATGGAAATGGAAAGATCCAGCTTAAAGTCAGAGGTACCAATTGCTTTTTGAAGTTATCCGTCCAACACAAAATGAAGAATCTTTGAGATCAATAAAGTGCTCCAGTAGAGTGGGCTATTTCCATGTGGCACCTGCCACAAAACATTGCACTGCTGTTATTCAATGTTCCACATAGCTAGCCACGCATTCTTCTTAGACAGCCCATGTCATTCCCTCTCCTGGTTTACTGTCCCCCGCAACATTATTTTGTGCCACTGAGCAGGCTAAGCCTTCATGGGTCTGTCTCGGGAGTTTTCTGCCTTCCTTCCCTTCTTAAGTTTCTAATCCCCAACCCCAAATATCTATTGTGCTTCTGAAAACCTTCACCCATTTGTGCAAAGGATGCTCTTTTGATTGCGAAAGGATTGACACTCAACCCCCCCCCCAAAAAATTGCTAATACTGTAGAAGGAACAAGTACTTCTAAAGCTGTGACAAACCTCACCCCGCCCCGCAAGGAAATCAGGGAATGGGAGGTGGGGGAAAGAAACAGCACCAAAAAGTAAAGAGGGGAGGAGTGACTGCCATCCTTGTTGGCACGAACACGAAGAGGAGAAGAGCTTGGGGGTGGGGGGAGGAAAGCAACAGTAGAGGCCATACAGTGGGTGCTAAACCACTCTGTAAATTGTGGCTCTGTGAGGGGAATAGGGGTCTCCTAGCAAATCTCAGCACCTTGAACAAACTACGCTTCCAAAGATGCTTTGGGAGAAGAAGCCATGACTGTTTAAAGTAGTAGGAGACTGCTTTAAATGTACAGTGCGTAACACATTTTATTAGAGCAAAAGCTTCCATGGAGTAGATTCCATTTAAACAGATAGGTGGAAGGTATTCCTCAGTTGTGGATACGGGTGATATTCCTCTCTGATAATAATCTGCTTTCCCACCCTAGCTCAGCCTGCTGTGCTGCTGCCGCCCCAAAGTCTCCTAGCTGCTGCAGAAGGAGAGAAGACATTTTCTTGCAATGTTCATGACTTCTACCCCCAAGCAATTAACATCTCTTGGCTGGTCAGGAAACAAGGCAGCGTACGCGAAACACCACTATCCTCAGATATATGCACAGGGGCGCCATCTTCTCGAGGCCGTGATGGTTTGTTTGCTGTGCTGAGTCGTGTCACCCAAATGGTGTCTGAGGCTGATAATGGTTCCTTATATATCTGTGAAGTCCAGCACGAGTCCCTGGGAAAGCCGCTACGTAGAAATACAACTTTGTTGGTCACAAGTAAGTGTCCACAAATCTGTTTATTATCATTTGTTACATTTATATTCCACCTTTCCTCCAAGGAGCTCAAGGTGGCATACATAGTTCTCCTTATCCTCACAACAACCCTGTGAGGTATGTTAGGCTGAAAGAGAGAGAGAGAGACTGGCCCACTACTGCACTTCATAGCTGAGTGGGGGGTTGAGGTCTGGTCTCCAAGGAGCATAGCTGCCAAGTTTCCCGTATTCCCCGGGAAACCCCCGTTTTTCCAGCCGTTTTCTGCTGGCAGTCCAGATTAAAAAAAAAAACGTAAATCCCCTGGATTCTTACCGGCCCGGGGAGGCTCCTTCTGCGCATGTCTGGAGTCTCTGGACATGCGCAGAAGCAACTTCTGACGCTGCTGCCATATTGGAAATGGGCAGAGCATGCGTAGAAGCAACTTCAGGTGCTGCTCTGCCCAGTTCCAAAATGGCCGCAGTGCGACTTTCGGCGCTACACCTCTGCCAATCCCGGATTTTTCAATCTGGAAGTTGTCACCTATGCCAAGGAGCCTCACAGGCAACTAGCCACACACTCTCCTGGTGGCTCTGATGTTCCTGCCCTGCTCACCATCTCCTCTACTTCTATGGTCCTGCGATAATTGGAGGGGTGGGGAATCTGGAGGCACCTGCACCACTCAGGAAGCTTGTGTCGTGTGGGGACCTTCAGTCCTGGGACAGAGATGTCCAGATCCTCAGGCTCATTGGCAGTGTGGATCTGCTGGAAGGTCCAGCTTCCTTTCCTCCTCGTCCAAGGAGACCTCAAGCTCTAGGCCTGAATCCAGACAATGGCTTTTTATTCATGTACCAAAAGCAAATCCTTCAGGACCACAGTCCATTACACTTATTTAAATCCACCGTTCTGTTGTCAGGGATAACAACAGGTCAGGCTAAGTAAAAAATAAATCATCTTCAAGCAGGGGAGTCCCAGCAAACAGTCTTGGAGGCCAAAGCCAAAGAAGCGACAAAGCATATGTCAAAAAATAAAAAAAGAACTGCTATTGGTTTTAATAAATACATTTGTATTCTAGTACCAAAATCCTATCATCGGGACACAGAATTTATTGCCGGGGTGGCCGCCTCTTGCATCATAGTTACAGGCTTATGCAGCATATTTTTAACCATCTTTTATCAAGCACGGCTTGCAAAAGGTAAATTTTAAAGAATCCTAAAACATTTCAGGGTGGAAGTCATTCATTTTAGCCCAGTTCATGATCTGCATGAAATGACCCATGAAAGATTGCACATGTATTTGTCGCTATTCCTTGTCTCTTCCAAAAATGGAAACTTTCTGCTCCCAACACATGTTTTTACTTATTTATCTGATGTATTTATTTGCTGCCTAATAAAAATATTCTAGTTACTACTAAGTTACTACTGCTATGTCTAGGGGGCTTGACTTTTCATGGGGCTCTCTGGTCTCTCCATTTTGTGCTAAGATCACAAGAAGAGCTCAGCTGGATTGGACCAAGGCCCAGCTAGTCCAGCATCCTGTTCGCACAGTGGCCAACCAAGCACCTATAGGAACTCTGAAAGCAATAGCTCTCTTCCCACCTGAGATTCCCATCAGCTGTTATTCAAAGGCACACTGTCTCTAGATATGGATAGCTCAGTCGGTAGAGCATGAGACTCTTAATTCCAGGGTCGTGGGTTCGAGACCCACATTGGGGGAAAGATTCCTGCCTTGCAGAGGGTTGGACTAGATGAGACCCTCATGGCCTCTTCCAACTATACAATTCTCTGATTTTACCAGTGAAGTTACAAAAAAGCCATTGTAGCTAGTAGTAATTGATAACCTTGGCCTCCACCGCAGAGAATTGAGAAACTGCAGAGAATTGAGAAACTGCAGAGCAGTTTCTCATTTAACATTGAAATGTGTTTTATGTTTCCTGCACAGATGGGGCACCTGTGGCTTTCTAGGTGTTCTTGGGCTCTAGCTAGCATGGCCAATGGCTGGGAATGATGGGAGTTGTAGTCCTGCAACATCTGGAGGGCCAAGAGTTCCCTATCTCTGGTTTCTTGGGAAGACGGCTGCACTATGTTCAAGGGACCTTTTGCTAAGTGCATTGCACCCTAACTGCCTTTGCTTTTTTTTATAGCAGAGCCCCAGGTCTCCTCAATCATCCAGCCTGACCTGATCCCGATTAATGAAAAGATCAGGCTGATGTGCAATATAAATGGATTTAGACCCAAAACAATCCAGGTGAAATGGTACCGGAGAAACCCACACAGGATGGTGTCGGCAGCAGACCATGAAAAGGAAGATGCAGCCCTTTGTGAGGCTGGAGAAGATGTTACCAGTATGGCTAAGCAGCCTCTGGAAGCCAATGGCAGATTCTACAGCATCTCCTCCTGCCTGAGCTACATGCCTACAATAAAGGACGATAGGGTGGAATTTGAATGCAACATCCAGCACAGCACACTCAAGAATCCAATACGGAGGACCACAATTATTCATGTTACTGGTAAGATTAATAGCAGTTTTCAAAGGAAGCAGCAGAGAGGCTATGTATTCCAATAGTGCAGGGCGGGGGGGGGGAAGCCTCTTCTGCCAGGCTGGCCACATCCTTATCTCCAAAAATTGACAGGTGGGTGGGGATATCTGCCTGTCAATCAACTGACCTCATGCTTTGAATTCCCTATTGATTGTTGTTGTTGTTTAGTCGTTTCCGACTCTTCGTGACCCCATGGACCAGAGCACGCCAGGCACTCCTGTCTTCCACTGCCTCCCGCAGTTTGGTCAGACTCATGCTGGTAGCTTCGAGAACACTGTCCAGCCATCTCGTCCTCTGTTGTCTCCTTGTGCCCTCCATCTTTCCCAACATCAGGGTCTTTTCCAGGGAGTCTTCTCTTCTCATGAATGAGGTGGCCAAAGTATTGGAGCCTCAGCTTCATGATCTGTCCTTCCAGTGAGCACTCAGGGCTGATTTCCTTAAGAATGGATAGGTTTGATCTTCTTGCAGTCCATGGGACTCTCAGGAGTCTCCTCCAGCACCATAATTCAAAGGCATCAATTCTTTGGCAATCAGCCTTCTATATAGTCCAGCTTAGTGACTTGAAATTCAGCAAGATTGTTTCCTCCTGCTGGGTTTCAAGTTACATCCTTTCAGACCAGAGAGGGAGCAGGGATGTCTTAATCCAATGGCCATTACCTGATTTGTCCCCCCCCCCAAACCAAACTTCAATTCTCTGAAGCTGTCATCTGCCCATGCACAACCACAACTTCCATTTTCGAGTTGGGTGGAGGCTGGTTTGAGGGGAAAATACAACAATCAGAAAGCCATCATATACCTACAGAGTTCAGGTAACATCATGTGTACTTGGCTTCAAATGCCAGCAGTGGGACTGAGCTGGAGGTGGAGCAAGTGGTAAAATTTGCACAGCCTCAGATTGTGTTACCTGAAGTTGACTTGGAACCATAGAGGCAAGGCACATCATTCACCACAAAAACAAGAGAAGCCCGCAGTGGTTATTTTGTTCTGCCACTTTTCCCGTAGAGCTAGTGTAATGTCTGAAAGCTGTGTATGGAATATCTTTCCCCTCCACACACACACAAACACACACAGACTTTTGATCTCTACTTCGCAGCTCGACCAGCAAGTCATTACATCTTCAGCTCACCCCAGGTTCCCATACAGGGGGATAAGCTTATTCTGATCTGTGTTGTGGAGAAATTTTATCCAAAGGACATCACTCTGGATTGGTTTCGAAATGGGCAGCCAATTGAAGAAGTGACACAGTTTGGGCCTTTCCCTTGTGAAAGTGATTTTTACAGTATATGGAGCCAGACTGAGTTTATCCTGACCAGAGATGAGGAAGGAGCAATTTATACCTGTCGGATCAAGCACAGCAGCTTTGGAAATGTCGAAGAACTCTCCTATGAAATAAATTTGCAAGGTACGATGCCTCTGTGGTTGGAACAGATTTGATTTCTCATTTATGATTGCCTTTGGCCTGAATGCATATATTCTAGGGACACACGCTTTCAACATTTTTTTCTACAGCAACGAGGACTAGAAAGTTACATTTAATTAAAACCAACCAACCAAACAGCAATTTTAACTGAGATGCATCACATCTCTTCCTCCCAAATGGCCTTGGCAGAACAAGGTGCATCGCTTGCCACTATATCTTAAGGGGAGCAACTCACTTTGTTATTTCATGTCCCTACAGGAACCCCCCCAGAAGTCCTCTGGATCACTCCAGACCCTCCAGTTCCTGTTGCAGGAGAGGAGCTGAGGCTAAGCTGCCGAATCAATAACTTCTCCCCTAGCGTGATCAGGGTGAATTGGTTCCAAGATTGGAAGCCGCTGCATGTGGGAATCTGCCACTCAGTCTCCGTAGTTGGCGCCAATGGCTTGCACTCCATGTGGAGCCTTCTGAGAGTGACACCTGCGCAGGGGGCGGGGAAAACTGTGTTTACGTGCAAGGTGGAACACGACGCACTGAGTGGATGTGTCGAAAGAGCATACATTTTGCAGATGCCTGGTGAGTCCTGAGTTGATAAGATCCTTGAACAAACATCAAGGAAGCCGGAATAACGCACAGAGGGAGTCTGGAAGAGAGCTTTGGGGAAGCGATGTGAATAGAAAGTCGCGAGGTAGGAGCTGAAATGAGAGCCGACCTGCAATTCCAACATCCTCTCCCCGCAAGATGAAAGGCAGCGTGCTTTGGCTGTTGGCCTGAGGTCGTCATCTGTAAAAATACCCCATAGGGTGGCAGAGGGATTAAATTTTGCTTACAGAGGGCTTTGAAGATGTTCACTTCTAATTATTAATATTATTGCGAAGCTATTACAATGTAGCCTTTGGCTGCTCCCTGCAAGTAGCCAGGTGCAGTTTTTGAGGGATTAGGCAGGGACCCCACCACAAAACCCCCACTTTTCTTAGCAGATGCTTACTAGATTTGTTCCTATGGTTGATTTGTAGTTGCTGGCAGGAGAGGTATTATGCAATTATTTTCATCCACCCTCTATTTCTGCATTGCTAATGCTAACCACTTCGTTCTAGATGCACTTACTTGGTTGAGAGTAAGTCCCATTGCCCTCATTGGGGCCTACTTCTGAGTAGGCATGTGGGGGCTTGCACTGCGAAGCATTCATAGATACTTGGGCTTGGTGACAAACTTGCAGAAGTTTCAGCTGAGGAAATCTGAGTTTTTTTCCCCATGCATTTTTCTTAAGCTCCACTTCAATATCAAGCAGCCCCTTGTAGGGAATTAGTACTTTCTACATCCTTGGAAAAGAAACATTTGAGGAGAAGACTCCAAAATGTTTCCCTTTTAAAAGTTTATGGGTGAAGGAAAAAGGCCGCTAGTTACCCGTATGTACTCACAAGTTCAATCCTAATGGGGAATGATGCAGTTTTATTTTAGTTCTTGGTTGACAAAGCAAACTCAGTGCCAGTGAGTAGTGAAAGGTCGGTTTAGTGCCAATTTCTATTATCAGGAAAACCAAATGTTAAGCATTTTCCACGCTGCAAGCATGTTGTAAACATCATCAAAGTAACTTTGCATGTAGAAAAATAACAAAGTCGGGAAGAAGGTTAAGGTAGAACCTGCTCCCTGAAATATTAGTTTTCTGTGTGCAGGGATGGGCAAAGTTTGGGGTGGGTTTTTTTTGGTCAGGGCAGCTCTTTGTAGCCTAAAGTTGGAAAATCCAGTCAAAGTTTCATTACACGGTTCTGTTTTTTAACCCTTTCACATACTAAGTAGCATTGTTAGATTTGACTGCAAATCTCCCACATTTTGTTAAATGTCGAGATGTGAATAGTGGCAATGTCCTTTGAATATAATTTGGGTCAACAGACACAAGGTTTAGGAGGGAAGCAATGTTTTAAGAGATGGTGGCTAAAGACCCCTTGATGCTAATTTATTGGATGTTGAATTGCCAACTGGCTTGCTCTTGTGCTATTAACAGAAAGCATGATTGGAAAAAAAGAAAGCAAAGCCAGCAGGTAATGTTTTTCAAGCATGGAGAGAATCATTCATTACTATTGGGTGGGCTAATCAAACTGCTGATAAGCAATCTACATTAGTTGGTTCAGAATCCGGCAACCTTAATTGTATGCTAGAATAGTGTAATTCCATTTGCTTTCTTTATTGGATGAAGGTTGAACCGTTTTCATGAAAAAGGGAAAACTGCACCGAAGCAAACCAAAGGGAGATTAACAAAGAAACTATGAGTGGACTGGATTTCAAGGCATGAACAGAAGGATAAAAGCAGAAAAAGGAAATAATATGCTGTCTGCAACCACCAGATGTCGCTTTTCACCATCTCCAACTGTTGGGCGTTCTGAATTTATATTTTGGCCAGATAATTCCAGATATTTGTGGTTTAGTTTATTACATGTGAAGGCTGCATTTTAATGTTGTATTTAATTTTGTTCCTAAGCTGTATTTTTATCAATTGTTTTATATCCGGTGTTAGCTGCCCTGAACCCAGTCTTGGCTGGGGTGGGCAGGGCATAAATAAATTTATCATCATCATCATCATCACCTTTAATTTTTTTATTATGTACCACATTTCTCTTTGCAAGAGAAAAAAACAACCCCACAAGATAGTTCATGGCCAAGATAACTAGCAAACAGCCTTTTAGAAATTATCAGAAAAATATTTCCCCGAGAACATAAGAGAGTGTCCTGTTAGCTCAGTGGTAGTGCCTGTCCATTAGGGTGTGTTGAATTTTTCAAAAAACGAGGGTTGCTAAAAAGTTGTAACATGACTTGGGAATGCAAAAGATATTTTGGTTAAATTAATATAATTTAGTTTTGAATGTAGGACATTTTGTGTGTGTCAAATTGCATAGAAATTATTAAAAAAGGATTGCCAAGTACTTCCAGTTATATTATACATTTTTATTTGTCTGGAAGAGTGTCCCATTGGGAGTCAAACCATCGAAGAGTTACAGTGCCTATTGTAGCTGTAGAGAGCAATACAGGAGAGACTACTTAGCATATTACCTGACATTTTCAGGAGGCAAAATCAAAATCCTTTGGGTTTCTCAAAGCAGCTTATGTACTTTTTCATCAAACGTAGACTTACAAAGCTAAATGTTGTCCAGTCAGAAAAAACAACTGCAGATTTGAATTCCTCACGCCCAAAAATGTTTTTTTTAAAAGATCCCTCACTGAAGAAATTTGCAAAAATTAAGTTTCAGCCCCTAAAATGCCTTGCTGCCCATTCTCACAACCCCAGGAAGCAATATAGTTCTGAACACCATTTGCTGGGAAGCAGCTTCTGCTTGTGGGCTTCTTGTAGACATTGGGTTGGCCACAGTGAAAACAGGAGGCTGGACCAGATGGGCCATTGGCCTGATCCAGCAGAGCTTTTCTTATGTCCTTAATCTTTGATCCCAAGTTCAGTGCCTAGTTATCCTCTTTCAAAAGGACTCAAGACTTGCAACCCTAACCCCACTGGCCTGGGAGTAAGCCCCCTTGAATTAATAGGATTTACTTCTAAGTAGACATGGTTAGGAACATGTTGTTAGGTAGTAAGTCGTGGCAAAGATCTACTGACTGAGATAAGACAACTCATCTAACTTTAACAATTCCTTCAATGCTGTTACTTTCCTCTTCCATTTGTGGTTCCATAAAGAATGGGGTTTTAGCAGGTGACATTTCTCAGACACTTGCAGCCGTGAGTAATATGTCAAGGTGCAAATGCTAAAATTCTCGCCTCGATGCAGTTATTGAAGATATAGAGCCCTACCTCTAAAAGGATATTTGCCCATTCTGCACTGAAGGTCCCAGCCGTGCTGAGAGATAGGTCTGCTTTTATAATGGGCCAACTAAAGATTCCAGTGACTTCAGCTGTCAATCAGCTGATTACAAGTCAGCCTTGTAAGGAATGACAATAAAGCTGTTGCAGGAAGAAATATATTTATGAGCAAGATCGGAATGGCGAAAGCAGTAGGGAGTGAGGGATGTGTGTTGAGGTTGCTGGTTTGAAGTGTGTGTATTTTGGAAGCAGGATTTGCTGTCTCAACTGTGCTGATCTTGTCATAATAATATTAATAAAAACATAGTGGTGAAGGCTTTTTCTTTTGTTTTTAAAACTGGCATTCCAAATGGAAATTTCCATGCAGAAATATGTTTGTTGTGAAAGGGATTATTTACATGCCCTAAAAGAGGAAGAGAAAGAATTAGATACTAGTTTTATGATGTGAAAATCCCTATCAATATTAGTATCATAATTTAAATACCTCTGATGTGCCTCCACCCCCACCCCCCACAAGGAAAAATAATTCACATTTTCCTTTTTTTTAAAAAATTGAATTGACTTATTTTATGTTACTACAAGTTGTAATCGTGAAGCTGAGGCTCCAATACTTTGGCCACCTCATGAGAAGAGAAGACTCCCTGGAAAAGACCCTGATGCTGGGAAAGATTGAGGGTGCAAGGAGAAGGGGACGACAGAGGACGAGATGGTTGGACAGTGTTCTCGAAGCTACGAACATAAGTTTGACCAAACTGCGGGAGGCAGTGCAAGACAGGAGTGCCTGGCGTGCTATGGTCCATGGGGTCACGAAGAGTCAGACACGACTAAACGACTAAACAACAACAAGTTGTTGTTTTAGTCAGCTAGCCTTCATCTGCCCCAGCTGCAACAAAACATGTCTCTCCCTTATAAGTCTTTACAGTCACAGCAGGTGCTGTAATCTTCCAACAGTTTGACCTCAAAGGTGTACTCCTCCATTGTCTCCCAAGACAGACAGATGCCAACCAGCTGGAAGACAAAACAAGGACTGGAGTTGGGGTTGCTTTGCATCTCCCCTCCACCAAATGTCTGAGTCTCCTTCTGTGCCTTTAACAGCAGCTTTATCTGTAAAAATTAGCAGGCAAAGCCTTTCATGGCCAGGAGATGAGAATGACCAACCAACTTCTGAAGATCTGAACCGCTTCAAAAGAATGGCCAAGACTGGCCAGGATAGCAAAATGCTATCAGAGCACAGCTGAAGACACTTATTTATAAAAGTATTTCTGATTCATAGAGCTTTTCTTTTTGGATGAACAATAAGAGCACCTTTAAGAGCTATGGGCTCTTAAAGGTGCTCTTATGGGCTGAATAAGGGCCAAACATACAACATTCCTGATTTCTGTCCACCGTTGTAAGTATTCTATGAGTCATTTCTGATTTGTCAACATCCTTCTTGAAGTCTGGTGAACACACTGGGCTGACTAAATTAGCCCCTTGTCTCCCAGGTTCCATCAAAATCTCAGTAATTCACTGGGCACACCTGCTAGATCACAGCCTCACCCTGTGCACATCCAGTATAATAAGCAATTATGCTTAGGAGGATGCTCTCCAATTTTGGCTCCTCCCCCCCCAACAGAATTGCTTTTAGATCTGATTGCTTTATACTTGAATCTATTAGCTATTCTGCCTGTCCAGTATCTCTCATTCTCTTTATCGGCAATTATCTATGAAGGAGGTCACTTGTTTTCTGTCTAATACAGCTCCCCTGTCTTCCAGGCATGTTGTAGGGTTTATTTCATCAGTGTCTGGAAAGATGTTCTATGATGTGTGGAGGACACTGTGAAATTGAAAGGTGAGATCAGGTTATTTTGTTTTTCTCATTGTTACCCTCACTAACACATAAGCAAAGGCAGAAGGGGAGACTCGGCCGATAATTATCCTCTTCTCTCTCATCTTTCAGCGCTTTGATCTCTTTTTTTTCAAGTTGATTATGAAGAATGGGATGGAAACTGCCTTCTGCCCTTTGCCCAACGTCCCTGCAGTGAGGGATTCTCTTGTTTGTTAGACTCTTAAAAGGAATCGTCTCATCTCTTCATAGTGACAGTTTTCTCTCTATTCAGTGAGAGGGGAAGCAGTGCTGCCTGTGAGTTGCAGGAACCATAGAATCATAGAGTTGGAAGAGACTACAAGGGCCATCTCGTCCAACCCCCTGCCAAGCAGGAAACACCACCATTTGTGAGACTTGCTGATACCAGGAGGTTGCTGAAAGCCGCAACTTCTTTGGCACTCTAATTGTGTTTTGGAGTTATCCGTTTGGATAGCTCCTTTGCGACCCGCTTTTCAAGGACCTTTGTTCAGTGGTAGAGCATCTGCCTTGCAAGTAGGAGGTCCCAGATTCAGTCCCCAGCATCTACAAGTAGGATGGGGAGAATCTCGTCTGAAATCTTAGGCAGACACTGTCACACAGTGTGGGCAATACAGATAGTCCTACCTGGGCAGTTATCTTTCCACAAGGGTAGACCCTGATGCCGAAATCCAGCATCGCCTGAGCTCTGCAAGTGCAGTTTTCTCCTGATCAAAGTGCAGAGTGAGGACCAGGACATTCACAGGGAAACCAAATTGCTTGTTTACAAAGCTACTGTACTACCAATCTTACTGTATGCTTGGGAAATGTGGACCACTTATAAATGCCATCTCCAACTCCTCGGAAAATTCCATCAGTGGTGTCTCCAAAAATGTTAATACATCACTTGGGAAGACAGGCGAACTAATATCAGTGTACTGGAAGAAGCAAAGATCGCCAGTGTCAAAGCAATGATTTTTCAACATCCACTTCGCTGGACTGGTCATGCTGTGCAGATGCCTGATTATTGTCTTCCAAAGCAACTACTCTATTCCAAACTTTAAAATGGTAAGCGTAATGCTGGTGGTCAACAAAAGAGGTTCAAAGACTTTCTCAAGGCAAATCTAAAAAAAAGTGTAATATAAACACCGACAACAGGGAAACACTGGCCTGCGAGTGTTCCAATTGGAGAACAGCTTTTACCAAAGGTGTCATGGATTTTGAAGATGCTTGAACTCAGGACGAAAGGGAGAAATGTGCTAAGAGGAAGGCACGCTTGGCAAATCCTCACCATGATCAACTCCCGCCTGGAAACCAATGCCCCCACTGTGGAAGGACGTGTGGATCCAGAATTGGCCTCCACAGTCATTTACGGACTCATTGTTAAAACCGTGTTTATGGAAGACAATCTTACTCGGCTACTAGTGATTGCCAAAGAAGAAGAAGAAGAAGAAGAAGAAGAAGAAGGATAGTCTGACCGCATTTAAGGCAGCTCCCTATGTTCCTAAAATATCCCTTCAAAACTTTGAACCCTCCTCTAAAACATATTCTACCTAGCAACCCAAGTTTCATTTCTACAACCTCACAGCTACATTCTCCCCATGTCATTGGTGCCAGTGGCTCTGAATCCTCTTTAGCACTATATGCTAGGCTATTTAGGTGACACCCACAACCTTGCATGGGGCAGGCAATTCACCCTGTTCCTTGCCTGCCCATCACATATTCAGCTGCCTAATGATCAAATCGCCCATGACTAGGATCCTTCCACCTGCCTGTTGACTCCACACTGACAAAGGAACAGCAACTTCAACTTTAGCTGAGGGCATCATGGTGGTTTAGGGGTTCCTGACTGATCTGTAACAGAGAATTCCCACGGCTTCGGGGGCAATGGTTGGTGGGAGGTTGGTGCTGCAATTGCCTCCCTCTGCCTAATGGTAGAGCTGGCTCTGGACTCAGGCATGATGCCCTCCCTGTCTCTGGTAACATGTGAGAAATGGGAGAGCCAGCTCAGTATAAAGCAGCACTTTATGTCAAGCCAGACCATTGGTCAATATTCTAGGCAGAACATTTTCTAATTCAACTGGTAAGAGCTTCCCAAGATATCAGAAATACATGTTTCTCAACTCTGCTTCCTGATACTTATTTTTATGTATTTATTTACTTTTCATACATTCTTACCTTTCTTCCACCATGCACATGTGCAGCTTCCAAGTGGTTTCCCATCCAGGGACTGAGCAGTCGTAGTCCTGCTTAGCTTTGGCAAAGTGGTGGCCTCATGTGCCTTCAGACCATAACCTAGAATCTTTAGGTGGAGATGCAAGAGATTGAACCTGGAATATTATGCATGCAGAGCACATGCTCCACCAATGAACTGTGCCCTTATAATACAAGATTCCAGAGTTGTTGGTTTTTTTTGGGGGGGGGAGCTTTGGCTATAGTCAAGTTTGTGCATCTCAGGAGGAAAACATAGCTGTTGCTCCTGCCCTAGAGGCTAGGTTTTGTCCATGGGTCGTGTGTTTGTTTTCCTCCACACCCAAGCCTCTTGCAAGGCCCTTTCCCCAGCGCAAGCATCAAATGCCAATGGCTGGTATATTGCCATGGGGCAGAAAAAGGATTGACGCAGAGCTGCATCAACTCAAGAAGGTGAAGCATCTGCCACCCCCCCACCCCAGCTTGCACCTGGAACAGTCCTATATTCTGCTGCCACTGCTCGGACGCGCATAAGTTAATCAATAGACAAAACCCAAATACCCATTTACCAAATAAATTCTAACCCGGATATTATGTTCAACAGTTCATCCAACCTTTTACCGCAGGAAGCCTGTTTGTAGGTCACCTCTATCAGCGGTTTATGTGTAACTTTGCTTTCAGATGACTCCCCCTTGCCCCTTAAGCCCCTGTTTCTTTCAAAAGCGACCTCCCTTTGTTCTCTTTAAGCCAGGGGTGTCAAACTCAAATTCATCGGGGGCCGCATCAGCAGTTTGGTCACCCTCAAAGGGCCGGTTGTATCCGTAGGACTATGTGTCCACTCTTTATTATCATAAATTATTGTCACTGCATTCAATTATTACTGTTTTTTGTAATAATGTAAGTAATAACTAGCTCTGAAAGCAGAAACATAGTCAGAATAATGGCAAGTAGATAGTTAAATGTACAATTATTGTACAATTTATTGAAAAATGATTTTTGGTAACTGCACTGGGTGGTGGAGGCTCGCTAGGGTTTCATGCAGGACCTTTGCAGAGCTACTAGTACCTGGAGATGCTGGGGTCCTTCTGCATGCAGGACAGATGTTCTGCCAGTGAGCCACCACCCTTCACCAAAGGGACTGGCTGAGGTTGACTCACTGGAGCTGCTCTCCTGGCTCCAGGGTTTAAGGGCCAGAAGTATAAAGCAGCATCCTATGTTTCTGAGGAGAGGGAGAGGGAGGGGAGGGGAGGGAGGGAGGAAGGAAGGAAGGAAGAAAAGAGGGAGTGGGAGGGAGAGGGGAAGGAAGGAAGGAAAGAGGGGAGAGAAAGAAGAGTGGGAAATATGGAAGGGAATAAAGAAGGAAAGAAAAAGAAAAAGGGAGAGAAGACGGAAAGGGAGAAAGAAGGAAGGAAGTAGAGGGAAAGAAAGAATAAGAATGAGGGAGAGGGAGAAAGATGGGAAGGACGGAAGGAAGAAAGGAAGGAAGTAAGGAAGGAAGAAAGGAAGAAAAGAGGGAGCAGGAGGGAGAGAGGAAGGAAAGAGGTGAGAGAAAGAAGAGTAGGAAAGAAGGAATAAAGAAGGAAAGAAAAAGAAAGAGGGAGAGAAGACAGAGATAAAGAAGGAAGGAAGGAGAGGGAAAGAAAGAATAAGAACGAGAGAGAGGAAAAAAGAAAGGGAAGGGGGGGGTCGCCGCCTTGATTCAGCGCCAGAAAAGAGCACGAAGGGACCCAGGGGCAAAAAGCATTTCCCGTGCAGCGTGAGGCAGCGGGTGTCCGTTTTAGGAGAAGTGCGTAAAGCCTCAGAGTTGCACGTTCGTGAGGCTGAGCCGCTGCTGAGCTCATGTTCATGAGGCTGAGCCGCGGCAGGAGGAGGAGGAGGTGAGGCAAGAGGAGGAGGAGGCGGCGGCTACCCGGGTCAGTGCCCGGCAGCGCCGTGCGGAGAGTCCCGAGCCTCTGGGATGCAGCAGTACTCTGTAGCACTTTGAATCCTCCTCCTCCTCCATGCGGCGCTGCTGGGTGCTTTGTCTGTGTTTCAGCAGCAGCAGCAGCCGTTTCCAGGCGCCGAACCATGGCAGGAGGAGGAGGATTCAAAGTGCTACAGAGCACTGCTGCGTCGCAGAGGCTCGGGACTCTCCGTGCAGCGTTGCCGGGCGCTGACCCGGCAAGCTGCCTCCTCCTTCTCCTGCTGTGGCTCGGGGCGCTCCACGCAGCGCTGCTCCGGCCGCCTTTCTACCCCCCCGGCCCCAGCTGTTTGTCGGCGCTTTGTCGGCGCGGCGCTTCAGCGGCAAGGTCCCGCTGCTGGGTCCCACTGGCTGGGGCACTCAGCGGGCCACATGACGAGGTCTGGCGGGCCGGATTTGGCCCCCGGGCCTTGTGTTTGACACCCGTGCTTTAAGCTCATTGGCCTTCTGGCACAGGAGCCTTAGTCTAAACTTTTCCATTCCTTACTTCATGCTGGGTGTGATGCAAAACCATTCTCAAATAAAGGAACGGTTTAAATAGCTAGTGTCTTAATAGGGTACTCATGGTGGGGGGCAATAATCTTCATATCTGTTTTGTGGCAGTAATTGACCATTTATGATACACTTTACAACCCATGATTTTTTGATGCTCCAGTACACCTACGGTAGGAAGGATGTTCAGCATTTCAAGGCAGGAAGAGGAACCAACAGCTAATGTCTGTGGCTAAGAGACTGAGCTATGAATCTGAAAGCCTTTGGTTTGAATCTTAATTCTGCCAGAAACCGATTATGTGATCTCAGTCTCCCATCTCCCATACGGGGAATAAGGATACTGACTTATCTGCTTATCTACATATAGCTTAGGTCCAACCTATTTGGAAGACTATATTCCCTCATACGAACCTGCCTGGATTCTAAGATCTTCGGATGAGGCTATTCTTTCAGTGCCACCTCCCTCACAGGCACACTTGGTGGGGACATGGGACAGGGCCTTCTCAGTGGCTGCTCCCAAACTTTGGAACTCTCTCCCTTGAGAAGCTAGACAGGCTCCCTCCTTGTTGTCTTTCTGCAAGCAGGTGAAGACCTTCTTATTCCAACAGATGTTTGGGGAAAACTGGGAAAGTTTTTAAGGGGCTTGTGCTGTGCTGTTTTTGTTACGATTGCCTGTATATTTTAAATAGATCATAGACAGATAGATGATAGATAGATAGATAGATAGATAGATAGTTTTACTTCTATTAATGTTTAATTGTTTTTCACTGATTTCAACCCCCCCCCCAGTGCATATAGTTGTTATTTTTTCTGTACTCTACTTTGAGCCCCTGCCAGGGAAAAAGGCAGGGTATAAATAAAGATATAATAATAATAATAATAATAATAATAATAATAATAATAATAATAATAGACATCTGTCTGTCTTGGGAGACAATGGAGAGGTGTGCCTTTGGGGGTGAAATCAAGCTGTCGGAAGGTTACAGCGCCTGCTGTGGCTATAGAGACTGATGCAGGAGGGACATGTTTGGTTGCAGCTGGGGCAGATGGAGGCATTCTGGTTGTGTTACACCCAATGCACCATGGCGTTTCTTCTCTCTGTGCTCCTCCCAGCTGTCATTCCTCCTCTGGTCACTGCTATGGATTTAATAATAATAATAATAATAATAATAATAGGATTCCTTTGAACACTCGAAAGCACTATACACGTGCTAAGAAAGCTAAAGCAGTATCCTGATTTGAGGCAACTTTGAAATGTATATTTCTACTTCTGAGCTTTTGAATGGTGAGAGGGCTAAATATTGAGTAGGCAAAGGGCTGTAGCTTAGTGGCAGAGCAAATGCTTTGCTTGCAAAAAGGTTCCAAGTTCAGTCCCTGGCCAGTGGCGGACTTAGGGCTCTCAAATTCCAGTGATGCCCTATGCAATGCTAAAACTAAGCACCCCCACCTTTTGTGCTCCGTTCTAAAGCATTGTTTTGGCACCCTCTGCAGTATGGTGCCCAGTGAGAACACACCAGTTGTGCCACCCTAAAACTGCCTCTGCCCTGGCATTGTCAGGCTGGGCTAGGGGAGACTCCTGCCTACCTGAAACTTTGTTGCTGCTGCTGTGGTTTTAAAATATCTTTATTGGTTTTTCAGTTAGTTTACAGCCATCCTTTTCATACACATCAATATTCACAATAAACAATTTGACACAATGAACATTCCAGTGTTTAACATGTATGCATAAACAAAAAAGAAAATAAATATTATGTTACTCATCTACTTATTTTGTTATTACTTTGTTTGCACCGGACTTCCTTCCACCTCTTACTTGGGTCCATGGAATTCTATGTTATATGCCTTTCCAATTGTATCTAATATTCCATTTGCCATCTTTTCCACTGTTTCTACTACCGGAAGTTGTCTTTACGAGAGTCATGCCTGCCTGAAACTTTGGACGGCCCCTGCAAGTCAGATTGGTGGGCCAATGGTCTTACTGAGTACAACTCAGCTTCCTATATTTTAGTATGTTTCAAAAGGAAGTTTCTGTAATTTTCCAGGGACACTTCCACTGTTATTGGTCTAGGTGCTCCAGTGTCAAAGCATGAGCAATCTGGAAACCGCCGTTGAGATACTGGCTCACATTTGAACAAATGTTTTCTGAGGCTCCCTACAGATGTCCCTTTTATTGAGCATCTGTGATGATTTGTGTTCCTGATGGCGTTGGGGCAGTCCTATGCGATGCCGCTTTCAAGAACATTTGCACCTGCAAAGGTTTTGGGGTGGCTATACCTCTTTGTTTCCAATCAGCGCATTTCTTGCAACCTTCCTGTGTACCACTGTATATGAGCAAACCCGTGATATTTTAGGGAGCTGGCTAGCAGACCCATTACTTACATGATAGGAGTCTCACAACACAAAACACTGTTGCTGTTTGTAGGTTTTATTTTATTTGTTTTTTATCTAGTATTTTGGAAATATACATCCAGTTTTTTCCCTTTAAATTTTTTTGGCGGCCCCAAGAGAGTAGGGCCCTAAGCTATAGCTTGTTTAGCTTATACATATATCCAGTACGTATATCCTGCCGTGCTTTGGTCCATGGGGTCACGAAGAGACAGACACGACTAAACGACTAAAAGCAAGGCCTTTGACATGATATTCTTGTAAAGAAGCTGGTAAAATGTGGGCTAGATAATGCTACCATTCAGTGGATTTGTAACTGGCTGACTGACCAAACCCAAAGGGTGCTCATCAATGGCTCCTCCTCATCCTGGAGAGTAGTGACTAGTGGGGTGCCACAGGGTTCTGTCTTGGGCCCAGTCTTATTCAACATCTTTATCAATGACTTGGATGATGGGCTTGAGGGCATCCTGAGCAAGTTTGCAGACAACACCAAATTGGGAGGGGTGGCTAATACCCCAGAGGACAGGATCACACTTCAAAATGACCTTAACAGATTAGACAACTGGGCCAAAGCAAACAAGATGAATTTTAACAAGGAGAAATGTAAAGTACTACACTTCGGGGGGGGGGATGAAAGGCACAAATACAGGATGGGAGACACCTGGCTTGAGAGCAGTACATGTGAAAAGGATCTAGGAGTCTTGGTAGACCACAAACTTGACATGAGTCAGCAGTGTGATGCAGCAGCTAAAAAAGCCAATGCAATTCTGGACTGCATCAATAGGAGTATAGCATCTACATCAAGGGAAGTACTGTAATAGTACCACTGTATTCTGCTCTGGTCAGACCTCACCTGGAGTACTGTGTCCAGTTCTGGGCATCACAGTTCAAGAAGGATACTGACAAGCTGGAACGTGTCCAGAAGAGGGCAACCAAAATGGTCAAAGGCTTGGAAATGATGGCTTATGAGGAACGGCTTAGGGAGCTGGGTATGTTTAGCCTGGAGAAGAGAAGGTTAAGGGGTGATAGGATAGCCATGTTCAAATATATAAAAGGATGTCATATAGAGGAGGGAGAAAGGTTGTTTTCTGCTGCTCCAGAGAAGCGGACACGGAGCAATGGATTCAAACTACAAGAAAGAAGATTCCACCTAAACATTAGGAAGAACTTCCTGACAGTAAGAGCTGTTCGGCAGTGGAATTTGCTACCAAGGAGTGTGGTGGAGTCTCTTTCTTTGGAGGTCTTTAAGCAGAGGCTTGACAGGCATATGTCAAGAATGCTTTGATGGTGTTTCCTGCTTGGCAGGGGGTTGGACTGGATGGCCCTTGTGGTCTCTTCCAACTCTATGATTCTATGATTCTATGACTAAACAACAACAACAATAACAAATATCCAGTACCCGGGAGGGGCAAAGCCAAGGGAAAGGGGAGAGGACCAGATAGTGGTGCCACTAGCTAATTTTAGACTGTGCTCAGTTGTCTTGTGAGGGTGTCTCAACAGATGGTAATGCATATGACTTCACTTGATTTAAAATGTGATAAGCCAGGCCTTCTGCTCATTCTTTGTTGTGGAGCTTGAAACTTCTGCCCCAAAGTCCTGTCCGGACAGCACTACGTTCTGACAGGGGTTCAGAGAATGGGCTGTAAACAGCCGAAGCAAAATGAAACCCGGGGGGGGGGCAGCAAGTGCTTGCAAAAGTGCAAGAATACAGTTTTCAGAACTGTTATGCACTGCTTCTTTGTTTTTTAAAAAGGACCAAGCATGCAGCTTCCTGCTGGCATATGTGTCTAGTGGCACAAAGTCAAGCCACATACTAGGAGATCTGCATGACAAGCCTGTAAAAGCAACCTGAGTTGTTGATTTTTTTCAAGCAGCTGCAATGTGGAGGCATTTGAGGGCAGCCCCATCATCACAAGAATTGGCCCCTGAGCCGTTTAAGGCTTTCTAGGTCAAAGCAGCACTTTGAAACTCATTGGCAGCCGATGCAGTTGGACCAAGATTGCTAAGATTCATTCATATCATCAGGCAGAAGGTGACTTCTTTCAGAAAATAAGGAATTTTTTTTAAAAAAGAATCAAGAGCTAACCTTGTACTGTTTGGAAGTAGCCTGCTGTGTTTGTTCCAGGAAACACAACGCCAAGCTGGTCAATGTAAGAACTACTACTTAACTTTTAAGAGTTAGCAGTTGAGTTTGCTTTTTTCCTCTTCCGCCCCTGTCCATTTTTCCTTTTGTGCTGTGTCAGAACAGGGCACATACGCAATGAATGAATGAATGAATGTTGGATCTAAAGGTAAGGCTTCCAATTAGAAAATGACATTCCATAGACACGGAAGGAACCGCACCTCTCTCCAAGGGGGTGACTGCTCAACAGGACATATTCGCCTCCACAGACTAGAAAACGGCAGGGTCAGATGCAACAACAAAAGCATCTGACAGGTTAAACTCTGGGAGAGTGTTCAGACAACTGGAGAGGAGAAAGAACAAATCTCTGCACAGGAGCCAACTTCTTGGAGTCGAGGTCCCTTCGCCGCCCCCCAAAAATATATTTGAGGGGGCTTACCTGCCCCCCCATTTTATTCAAGTTGGCACCCCTGAATCCGCGGGTTTGGCTGTTCACTTTCCTCCTTTCCTGCCTCCTCACTATTAAAACTTTTGTCCTGGCGCCACTCCAGCCAAGGCGAAGTTCCGTGGTCCACCAGGCGCAGCACGTGCAGCGCAAAGGAGCGAAACTTTGGAGCTGGCGCGCCCTGCGGAAAGGACGCACAGCGCGCTCGGCGGGTGCCGGCTCAAAAGCGGCGCTCCTTTGCGCTCCACGTGGCGATGAGCCGCTTGCTCGCGTCTGCTCGGTCTCCGGCTGGAGAGGGGTGGGCGAGGGGGCAGCCCTGAGGAGGCGGTCCCTTGAAGGAGGAGGAGGAGGAGGAGGCGGTCACGGCCGCGTCTCCCTCTCCTGCCTCTCTGGATCAGCCGATGGAGCGGGAGGTGGGAGTCGGTCGGGCTGGCGGACGGCGAGCCCCGTGCTCCCTGCCGCCGCCCCTAGGTAAGAGCCCTGCCTCCTGCGCCCTCCTCCCTCCCCCGGGATAAAGCGGCGGCCCGGGCGCCGCGGCCGGTCTCTCCCAAGCCGGTCCGGTCGGGTTATTATGGCAGCGCTTGGAGCCCTAGTGAAGAAAGTGTGGAGTATCCGCCGCTACCTGGTGCTGCTCTGCACCCCGCTGGTGCTGCTACCTGTCCTCTTCAGCCTGCCCCCCAAGGTAACCCTTTGCCCCCACCCTGCCCGCCCCCCGTGAAAGCCACCCTGCAAGGGGCTTCCTCCTCCTCTCCGCCCCCTTCCCACTTCCTTCTTTGCCCTTGACAGAAGTCGCTGTACCCCCACTCCCGCTTCTAGGGTAGCCACCAGCCCATTTCATCTTCCTCTGCCCCCCTTTCTGCAAGGAGCCTTTCCTTCCTTTCAACAGCTGTGCAGCAGGCAGAGCTTCAACAGGCGGTGAGTTCCCTGTTGCTTCACCTGTTGACTTTCTGTCTGTTGACATTGTCACACACTCGTTTAAAGGCAGAGGGGACTTATCATGAAGAGGGGGGACAGCATTGTGCCACCCACTATCCTTAGCACCACCTGAGTCTCCAACTTAATTAACAGCCCCCCCCTTTCTTAGTCCCTTCTCCCATCAAGAACCCTCCCCATCTTCTGTTTTTGGAAAGGCTGCACTCTCCTTTAGAAAACCAGTTTCCTGCAAAAAGTACTCAAATAATTCCTTCATTCTGCAACAGCCATCAGACTATTGGGAATAGCTCCTTGCCCTCTGCCCTAACTCCTTGTACCTCCCTAATCCCTGTCAAGATAATACCTGTATTACGATTTCTGCTCTCGCTATTCTCTGCTTCCCTAATATCTATCCTGCCAACCCAAATAACTTCTTTGCACTCCCCAATATTCCCATCATATATTTCACAAGAGCAATTCCTTGCCTTCTACTCCCTGCACTTTGACTACCGGTACTTGTAGGGAACTGTGGCTCCTAATGAAACTCAAGTTAACGAAGAGCAGAGGAAGCTGCCTTAGACCAAGTCAAACCCACTGGTCCATCTAGCTCAATATGAATGGCAGTGGCTCTCCAAGGTTTCAGATAGGGAACCTCTCCCAGCCCCACCCGGTGATGTTGGGGATTGAACCCAGGAACTTCAAGGCAGATGCTCTACCGCTGACCTATAGCCCTTCCTTCAAAGGTTGCCACACTGATGGTTGTTCTGGTCCATAATCTCTTTGTCATCTCCTACTTAATGCTACTTCCAACCAAGGAACCACACGTTCATTGTCCTTAAGGGAATGCAGGTTACCTCCAGACTGTTACTATTTTGGCGGGTGGGATTGAAGCTCCTATCAGAAATGTATGTGTGTGCAAATAAAGTGGATTAAACTGCTCTGCTGACTGCATGCAACATACCCACCTTTTTAAATTTAAAAATAAATGGACTTTTTGCTGTTGAGAAAGTGATGGCGAAATGGATTTAAAAGTGTGGGATAGCCGAGTGATTAATGGGAAGACGCATAAACATTGCACAAGCAAGGCTGAATGAATGCTTACTGTGTAACTTCCCCTCAAATTGAGACGAATGCTCGAGAATGACCAGAGACAGTCTAACCTCTGCTTAAGCTTTGTGCAAGTAAATCGGGAGGAATGATCAATAAATATAGGTTGTCTGCAGGAGACAATGAATTAAATCCAACCCCCTTTCTCAGTTTTGGAAAGTATTTCTCCAAGAAATCGGCTGGTTTGCTGTCCGTAGAAAAATCCACCCCTGTCCCACCAAACTCTCTACCCTTTCCCTTTACCTTATCAATAACCTTTTCCTACTTGCCCCCTTTAAGGAATATCCTCCTCCAATTAAAATCCCCTTTCGGCTTTACCCTGTTGCCACTTTGTCACCCTAGGACCAACTACCCAGATTAACATCATGTCACTTTTAAATGTCACCCTAACCATATACAGCTCAAGTGATCCACTGCTCCCCCCAAAGCCAATCTTTCTCCCCTGCCCCAACTAAATAGTTGCTTCATCTTAAACTTTTTTCAGAAGTCTCTTATTATCACAGACTTTTGAGTCTACAATACGGGATCAGCACCCGATTTAGGGAAGTGCAGGCAGTTCCCCTGCACAGGGCGCTGAGTCGAGGGGGTGCAAAATAGAGAAGGTCCAGCATGGAGAAGATCCATTGGGGGTTGTCAGATTTTGGCCTCGCTCAGGGCACCATACTACCAAAGATTACCAAAGTCCACCCTTGTAATTACTGTCATTACAAAGTCCCCGCAATTACTGTTGCAGTGCATTTTTGATGGTCACATGATCCATCTACGGTTATCCGGGGTAGCCAACAGGGTTCGCCTCCAGATGTTGCTGGCCTAGAACTCCCATCATTCCTAACCACTGGGCATGTTGAATGAGAATTGGAGCCCAGCAACATGAGGTCCCCATCTCTGCCGCAGAAAAGTAACACCTCGCCCGGGTTACTGGAGAATACTCCGTCCCGTTCTGTAACAGAAAATCCTCACAAAGCATATTTAGCTTACTTTGCTTCAAGAGCTGCCCATTGTTCATTGTCACCCATGTCACAGGGAAATAATTCCCTGGAGAAACTCCTAGGCCATGTCCACTGCTGCCCCGTTGAATGCCCTTTCCAGGCAGTTTTTCTTCTTGCCTTTCTCCAAGCTACACAGATCAATAAAAGGCATCAGCTCACTCGTTCTTTTGGTTCTGTTTCTTGGTCCCTCTTCCAAAATGCTTCCCCTCACAGCTTATACAGAAGGTGCTTGTTCACAGATGCTTCAGAGGGCCTGGTCAACAAAGGATGAACACTGCAACCTTAAGCATGTTTACTCGGAAGTAGGTTGCACTGTGGGGTTTACACCTAGGCAAGTGTGCAGCCTGAGAATCATGTGTCTTCTTTGGAGTGGAGATACATAAGGCGAGGCTGATGGGCAACTTCCTAAGCAATTCCCTGTGGCTTTTCCTGCCGCAGGGAGACTTTAATAACACCTATAAATGGTTCATATTAATGTAGCAGTATGGAAACCATAACTTTAATAAAGAATAAATTGAGGTGGGTGTGGGGAATGGTGCAGATTTTTCCTCATATGCTTAGAATGGTCCGTCTGCCCTTTCTCTCCTTGCCAAGTTTGGACTGGGGCTTTCAGATATGCATTCACTGGCATGGAAGGGATCCGCAACTGGGACACACAGTTCTCATTCTCCAGTGGTACATGGATTTTCTTTCTGGTCTCGTTTACGGCTTCTGCCCCTAAAGCTTAAATCTCTGCCAGATTATTGTCTGTTACTCTTGGACAGTCTATGCTGCTGTGTATGGACTCTGTTTTCCAAGCTATTATGCGTCTCCCACAGTGCCGTTATTTGCATCTTTGCCATTCCTGAATACATACAGGACTGTTATTCCACGACATATTGATACCGCTCTCAACTGCATCCCCATTCCCCACCCATCAAACAGGGCAAGCTATCATGGAGAATTCCCCCCTCCACATGAAGAATCGAATAGGTTCTCTCAGCTCACAGCTCTCTGCTTCATCCCTCCCCACCAACCTCCAGACGTCGCTCTGGTTTGTTTGGCAGAGCCCTACAGATTCACTGGGAATGATTACAATATCATCTTGGTCACACGGGGAATGGGAAGATGACATTTCTGAGACAACCGTTTAGTGAAGCTTTCAGCAGCCTTGTTTTCCCGACAGGCTTTCTCTAACTTGGCACAAATCTGTCAAACCAAAATGGGTCGAAGACAGCAAAGGGGCATATACGTGTATGTTTTGGCCCATCATTTTGAGCTCCTTCCACCGTTTTCCAAAGCTAGGAAAAGTTGGGGCAGGTCAGAGTTAGCTGGGATTTGAACCTGGCCCATCTGCCTCCAAGCCCCATGTTGGAGCCAGTGCAAGGCATGGCATCTTTGCCAGTCTATGAAACCTGTTTACCACATAGGTTGACAAATGGGAGGTGTGATTCCAGACAAGAGTTTTAATGTTGCAAACAAGCCTTTCAAATATTGCAAACAGGACATTGGTAGCAGGTGTCCCGTTCCCCCCCCCTTAAAATTCATTGGTTTTTTCAGCAGGAAGAGTAAATTCAGATTAAATGGAGGTGGAAAACGCATATTGATGTTGATGCTGTCATGCGCAGGCTGTAAAAACCTTGCATGCATGAGTAACGCTGATCCCACAATAAACACCTGTCTGGAAATACCCATAGTTGCTCAAAGTATATTCTGTTCTTAAGGACTAAGCTACACATGATGTTGAATGCATATTTGCTTCTAAAATGTGTGTGTGTGTTTTAAGGCAATCAGCTTAAGGGTGGAGGACAGGAAAAGCTGTGAATTTATGGGAACAGAGCAGGCATGGAGAGCAAATGCAGCTCTTTTCTACCTTAGTAGATTGGCACTAATGGGGGATTTCCCACACAGGAAATGCCAGCTTCAGAAGAGTGATTTTCGCAAGGGAGAAAATGATTTAAAAAAATCCCCCCTGCAACCCACTCTCCCATCCCAGCTGATGCAATATGCATGTTCCAAAAAGTACATATTAGATGCAAACACAGTGCTTGCCATTAGCTTAACTAGAAAGGGGCTGTTGGAAGGGGAATGTTCTAGGAGGGCTGTTCTCACCTCTGGACTTTGTTCAACCTCTTTGGTTGTGGATTTGTTAACTTTCTAGCTTCGTTGTAAAGAATATGGGCATTTTAAAAAATAAATAAATGAGTATGTGTTTGTTTCTTGAGTATATTGCTTGGACAAGTTTCCCTATCCAAGGCCTTTTTGCCAAAAAGAGATGTTAGGTCCAATGCATTTCTCCGCAACCACATTCCCAGGATGCTGTGATTCCTATGAGTGTTTCATCAGTGTACATGGCTCTTTACAAAACAACGTTGGCAAAAGTCCCTGCCCCAAGGAGCTTACCGTTTGTGTCAGGACTGGCCCAACGGCAGAGGCAAGCAGGGTGCTGGAGTTAAAAAGATGCTTGCCCCAGTGCTGTGAATGGCTCAGAAAGAAAGCTGCGGTCTGGTTTTAGGGTATGTTCACATTATGACATACTCTGCATCCAGTAGGCTCCCACTGTTAGTTTTGAAACTGAATTCGCAAACCGTTAGCCAATCCATATTGATCCTGTACTTTATTGACAAAAATGGCTACTTGATGCATTTATTATTATTATTATTATTACTACTACTATTATTATTATCTTGCAAACCAGCTTCAATCCAACTAGAAAACTAAAAGCAGAGTAAAGGGTAGATTCACATTACCACAACAGGCACTGTGCATGCGCAGATGAGTGGGTGCACATGCGCACACGACAGCTTAATGAATTAGGACTTCACGGGGAATGTCACAGGGGCAGGGAAACCAAAAATGTCTTGCAGGTTGGGTGAAGACACTCCTACCAACTCCCTTTAACGTGAACAGCACAGTGAAAATGTCGCTTGAAACGCAGCGGGTGGTGGTGATGAACGACCTTGCTGTGTTTTAACCTGCAGAGATGAATGTACTCTTAGACAACAAGATGCACAGTGGCAGCTTAGCAGCTTGATGGATGGGCAATATTCCATGCATTCCAGAAGAGGCGAGAGAGAACCTTCCACTCTCTGCCAGCTGTCCAGAGCGTGGGCAGATTTGCAAATGGGAGGAAGCAATCCATCAGCCAATAAATTTGAAGAACTAAAAAGGGGGGGGGGTCAGAAAAGGGAAACCAAAACAGTCAGACTTGTGGAACACACTCTCCACGAGGAAGGGCTACAAAGACTTGAGGCTTTTTAGTGTGGAGAAAAGCCAAGCATGGGGAGATGTGATAGAAGTATGTGTGATGTGGAAAAAAATGAATGGAGATAAGCAGTTCTCCATCTCTTGTAATGCTAGAATTTGGGGACTTCCAGTAAAAGGGGCAGGTCAAAGGAAGTGCTTTACACAATGTGTTAATTTATGACATTTGCTGACATCCACAAGATGTGATGGCTATCTTAGATGGCTTTAAAATGGGACCCTTTAATTCATGGAGGGTAAGTTTTAACAATGTCTACCACAACATTTAAACCACTCTCAAGACACATGGCTTCTCTAAAAGAATTCTGGGAATGGTAGTTTCCTGGGAATTGCCGCTCTGTGGGGGGATTCTTTGAGGGGAAAGTCATGTGCGTTGAATGTGTTTTAAAGCCGTCCAGAGTGGCTGAGACTGAGGCAACCCAGTCAGATGGGTGGCGTTGTGGTCTAAACCACTGAGCCTCTTGGGCTTGCCGATTGGAAGGTTGGCAGTTCGAATCCACTCTGTGCCACCTTCTGCCAACCTAGCAATTCAAAAGCATACCAGTGCAAGTAGATAAATAAGTACCGGTGTGGCGGGGAGTTAAACAGCGTTTTCCGTTGCGCCAGAAGCGGTTTAGTCATGCTGGCCACATGTCCTGGAAAAGCTGTCTGCAGACAAACGCTGGCTCTCTCGGCCTGAAGCGAGATGAGCGCTGCACCCCATAGTCAAAAGTGACTGGACTTAACTGTCCAGGGGTCCTTTACCTATATACAATGAAGCTGATGATGCATTGTGTATGCCCCTAAATGCAGCAGCCCTGTTTAGGGAAGCTTTTAATGTTTAATAGATTATTGTATTTTAATCTGTTGGAAGCCGCCCAGAGTGGCTGGGGAGACCCAGCCAGATGGGTGGGGTATAAATAATAAATTATTATTATTATTATTATTATTATTATTATTATTATTATTTATTAACCAGGTTTCAGAGGCACTTGTGGTCTCTAAATTACTAGCTTCTGGAGAGCAGGATTGCAGAAGGGCTATTGATGCCTTCCCCATTGCAAGTGGGCTTCCCAGAAGCATTCCCCCTGGGAAAGAGGGTGTTCAGCTAGACATGCCTTTAGTTCTTAAGCTTTATTTACAAAGGGTAGATATTTTTAGCACCTCAATCTACTTGTGATCATTTTATGTGCTGTTGAATGTTCTGCTGCTCAGCATGCAGTAAATCAAAAGGGAAGGATTTTAACAAGGTGCAAAAAAAATCTTTGGTCAGTTCTGACAGGAGAGATGGGAAGGAGGCACAGAGGAGAGAATTGGGGTGTAATTGAAACAAACAGGCCTGATTAAAGAGTTGTGGTCATTTCCCATGTATCTACTCAGGACAGCTACTTCGATGCTGTCTTTCTGCAGACCCAGAACTTTATTCCTCATCTCACTGTATCCTCAACACTGGAATAAGATGGTTTTGTGAAATTTCATTTGCTACCGCAGCCTGTAGGATGGAAGGGCTCCTTTAGGATTTTATTGTTCATAATTTCCTTTTGTTTCTGCTCTTGAGGTAATTTAGGTAATTCAAAGTGCCTATGTACAGTTTCATTTGTTTCAAAGAGTAGAAATAGTGTTACATAATGGATATTTTAATTCCTTTTGGGGGCTTGTAAATATCTCATTGTATTAGTTTGCTACACGTACATTAGCTGAATAAACAGCTTCATTAGATTCTAATGCTTTTTGAACTTGTAAGCCCCAATGTAGGGGTGTGGGGAACAGTGGGATGTCTTATAACTGCCGAATATTCTCATCAAACGGAGCTCAGGTTTCGGATGAATAATAGGTATTGTATTCCTCATGCTGTACTTGGATTTTGGCACATTTGATGCTGAATCTCAGAGGTGTTTTGTTCTCTTCTGGTTTTCTGCACTTCCAGTAGGCCCATGAAATTGTGACCTGAGTGCAACCCACAGGACATCTAGGAGGGCACAAGGACAGGGGATGGGAACTTGTGGCCCTCTCAGTGTTCTTGGGCTACATCTCCCACCATCCCTCATCATCCCTCAAGCTACGGTAGCTGGGGGCTGATGAGAGTTGTAGTCCAACAAAACCCTGCCCTAGAAGCTTACTTATTATTATTATTATTATTATTATTATTATTATTATTATTATTACTGTTTCACTTCCTACCCAGGCCTGCAAAATACTCAGACTATGATAGATAACTGGTTGATTGCATTTGGCTTGGTGGATCACAAGTTGTGCATGCTTAGATTACAACAAGGTCCTTTATGTTGCATATTTGTGTACGGGGCATTGGGTGGGGGGCAGTACCTCTGGTGGGGGACAGGTTGTGGTCCTTCTGGGGCAGTTTGTCCACCTTTGGTCTCCACCCTGCACTCATCTCTTACCTGTGGCTCATAGAAGCTGCTCTGCCTTTCTGCTTCATAACACAAATGATTGCTGGAGGAGCAGGCAGGGCAGTAGCAGGAAGTTGGAAAAGCCATGTTCTTGGTAAGGGAGCACAGGGGCCTTTCTTAATGAGGTGTGCAAAGGGAGCTTGCCGCTACACCACCAAATGGAACTCTGTGTCAGTCATACCCAGTTCTGAAGTAAGCAGCAGTCATGTAGGTCTTTCTGCTCGAGAGGAGGCTCTTAGCAATAATTGTGTTCAGAGAAACCTTTGAGGCCAAGAAAGAAAATGATATATGAGCTGTGACCTCGATTATCATGTGGCTGTTTCTTTAGATGAGCAGGGCCTACTGTTCTATATATCTATCCTGGCTTTGAAAGTTCTTATTTGGAAAGGCAGGGGATTCATTCATTTTATTTAGAGCATTTGTAGAGTCAAAAAGGCTCTCAAGAGTGGCTTACATACAATCTATTAAAACAAGACAGTCCCTGCCTCCAGGCTTACTAGTCAGAAAAACAACAACCATGGCACACAAGGTAAAACGAATGGGGAGGGAAGAGGGAAGGAACAAGCTCAGTCACCAATTCTAAAATAGAAGTTCTTATAGTGGTCAGCTGGCACAAAAACAGTTCGTGGCTGGGAGGTGCCTGACAGAGCTGGAATTTCAGCAGAGATGAAATAAATATGAAACAAATTAAGGTGGGGCAGAATAGCAGAGGGCTGATAAGAAACTGCAGGTAAATGTGGGGAGGGAGGAAAGGGGCTCTTTCCATCCCCTACAAATTCTTGTATTTCTTGGATTGCAGCTTTCAGGGGCTCTAAACTTTATTTCTTAAATAGATTCTCCAGAGAAGTGGTTCCTAATTAGCTAAGTACTGCAGACCCCCCTTTTTTCAAAAGCCACGGACCCCCTACTTTTGAAAATTTTTATAATTCTATAGTAGTTACCTGTGCAAAACAATTTTTTTGATGTGGGGTAGTCCCTAATAAGGAAAGGATTTTAGGTATACTGAAAAACAGACCATAAAAATTGTGATATTACCACAAATTGCCTATCCCGAGACAGTAGGAAAAATTTGTCTCCATTGCTCCACTATTACTGAATAATAATGTTTTAATACCCTCTCATATAAAAAGTCTTCCACACATCTGATAAGATCCAGTTCAATGGGGTACAGTACATGATACGATCAAAATATGGGGCAAGTGAAAATGTGGATGAACCCTAGGTTTGCTCCTTTCTCAGAACCTCCCCTACGCTCCTCACCTTTAGCACTTTGCTGGTGGTAGGCATATACTGAGATGATGCTATTCTAGCATTGGCATATACAGTACCACAAATATGCCAATGCAGAGCGCTTAAACTGGCCCTTAAGCATGATGTGTCAGGGTAACACATGTCTGTGCCTTACATGTTGCAGCTTTTATTTCAACCACGATTGATTGGCTCTTTAACACATTGATTAAAAAGTACTAAGGTGTGAATCCTTTTTGTTCCTCTGACAGAGGGAATATTACCATAGCAAAATCTGAGAAGCGGAGAGGGGAAATATTATGGGTATTAATGATTTGTGGAATATTAAAACTAGGCATTGCACAGCAGCTGATAATATTTCATTAATATTAAT
Source organism: Zootoca vivipara (assembly GCF_965207765.1). NCBI lineage: Eukaryota > Metazoa > Chordata > Lepidosauria > Squamata > Lacertidae > Zootoca > Zootoca vivipara. The sequence continues at coordinate 74,995,297 of NC_142590.1, read as the reverse complement.
AAAGGAAGTAGTGAATTTAATCATTACTTTAAGCCTGTAAATTCTTTATAAATCCAATATATATAAGGGGAAAATTCAGAATACCTATTCTTGTCTATGTGGTGGAAAGGAAGGATGTGCATTATAGAAGAAAAAAATGACAGAATAACACAGGCTTTTTATTGTTCTGTTCCCATTAATCACACATTCTTAACCAACTTAATGTCTAGAAATTAGTTGGCTTGTTTTCCTGTTAAGTGAATATTATTATTATTATTATTATTATTATTATTATTATTATTATTAACCTAAAAATTATGATCGTAGTGAACTACATTTAAATGGCATTTTGACAAGTAGATTTATAAATGTAAAAAGAATGTTCAGTTCCTGAAATGACAGAGAACAGAATTAAAAGATTGCAAGGATATTCGTCTATAAATAAAAATGTGCATATTTTCACCTTCAAACTAAGAGAGGATTTCATAGAAAATGGAGACAGAAGCCACCTGCAGACATTAGGCAGGAATTCTGTGCTTAATGGTGTGAGTTAGGTGAGTTCATATGTCTCCTGGCAACCATTCTTCTGATTACTTGAATTGCCTGGGAGATACAATATTGTTGGCATCCATCTGTCTTGAGAGACAATGAAGGAGTGCACCTTTGAGGGTGAAATCAAACTACTGGACGGCAGCAGTGCCTGCAGTGGCTGTAGAGACTGATATGGGAGAGACATGTTTTGTTGCTGCTGGGGCAGATGAAAGCATCTGGTTGTGCTGATGTAGATGCACCATGGTGTTATATTTTTTGGAAGGGGGGTATATCCCTCAAAACTGGGCTTAAATCGAATAAATTATTTGGAGAGCACTAACAATTTGATTTATGGATGTTTATTTTTTCTATTCTTCTGTGGACAGGATAATTTCTTCTTATGATGGGTGATTCCCCCCCCTACATTTTTTGTTTTAATGGCTCAACAATGCACACTGTATTTTATATATTAAGGCTCCTGTAAATTGTTTTGTCAGGGAGAAGCAATACATGAATCAAATAAAGAATAGAACTGAAATTATCTGGCCTTTAAAGCTGATGGCTTTTCATGGAAGTTACTTTTGCATTTGAATGAAGACAGATTTATTCATTTTGTCTCAGTTGCTAGTGAGGACCAACTGAATCCCATTCATTTCAGTGGCATTTGTACAGGAAACCACCAGGTAGATTGTGTGACTTGGACCTCTCCTCCTCTTCCTCTAGACAGTCTTCCTGATAAGCAGGCGTCACTCAATAACCAACAGCGACTCTATAGGCCTTGTTTTCACTTTAGAGGTTCAAATACGTAGGAGGAAATCTCTGGTATTGCTCTACAGAAGGAAAGTATGGGTTGTGTCTAATGTAAGTCATAGAGTAGACCCATTGAAATTAATGGGCATGACTAACTTAATTGGATGCCACCTTATAAGAATCTGGTCTTCTTCCTTCTCTGTCATAATAGAGGTGATTGTGCAACTGAGGAAAAATCCTGTTTCTGGCAATCATTACATAGTTGGAAAATTAACCCAATCACAAGTCTCATAAGAAAGTGTGTATTAGGGACAAAAAAATTGATATGAACTTTAATCGAGTGGGATAATTATTTTCCAGAAATCATGTGATCTAACTCAGAGGCCTGCCATGAGGTTGCAGAGCAGGGGTGGGGAACCTGTGGCTATGCAGATGTTGTTGGACTACAATTTCCATCATCCTTGACCATTGGCCATGCTGGCTGGGGGCTGATTGGAGTCCAGCAGTGCCTGGTGGTCCACTGGTTAGTCTCCCCCACCTGCTTTAGAGAAGCAGATGGGAAACTTGTTGGGAGAGAAATCCTATTTTGCAGTTCAGTTTCCCAATACTGAGCAGCAGATTCACATGATTGGGTCTACATTTACTGGTCCATTGATCTAGAAGTGGTCAGAAGGGTGCTGCAACACTCATCTGGCCAAAGGTGGTCAAGAAAAGATGCTGTCTACATCTCTCCTTCATTTCCTTGGGGACGGGTGCACTTTGACCAAGACCACCACATGGACACACACACACACAGTGTGGACTTTGCTTTTCCAGTGCTTTACCTTGGAAATGAAAGGCTGGAAATTTGATTGCTCCATTAGATTTGTTTCTAGGAATCCAAAGCTGGAATAGGAAAGGTGAATGAATGACTAGGCCATTGGTCAGATATTTGGCTCAGCACAAATCTATCGCTTGAACTGCCTGGCTTGATGTGTCTCTGCAGCCAGGCCTCAAAAATATATAAAGGTGAGGGTTTCATCATACCCTCCAACATTTCTCTGATGAAAATAGAGATGTCCCATTCTATAATGATAATTTTGATATTTATACCCCACACATCTTACAGGGTTGCCCCAGCCACTCTGGGCAGCTTCCAACACAGATAAAAGCATAATAAAACATTAAACATTTAAAAAAACCCTTCCTTATAAGGGTTGCCTTCAGATGGCCTGGGGGTTGAATAACTCCACACCCTCCAGCATTTTTCCAGTGAAAACAGGAATATCCTAAAGAATAGTTGGACATTCCGGGATCAAATCAGAAACCAGGACTGCTTCTCTAAATCAGGGACATCTCTGGAAAATAGGAACACTTGGAGGGCCTGTTTCATGGAGGTTGCTTCTGCATTTGAATGCAGAAATAATTTCATTTGACTTGGTTGCGGCAAACATGGCTTGATTTGAAATTGATTTCTTGAATTTGAAAAGTGGGACCATGTGTTTTTTTCATAACGTTTTCCATTAGGGTTTCTTTTCTTTTCCCCAAAGCATCATGTGTCTTCATGGACAGCTTCCTTCTCTGTGACCTATTCAGATTGCTCACATCAGAATGAGGGCATCTTCCTGGTAATACTATCTGAGCACGGTGTTTTTGATGGGGTGAATGAACATGGAGAGGCAGTTTCAGTGGCTCCCCTACAACGGTGGAACTCTCTTGTCGTTTATATGCAGACTTCTCACTTTTCCAAGTGCAGTAGAAACTGTTTATAACATTGTCTCTTACTTCTTATCATTTGATTTCTTTGCAGGAAGGAAAATGCCTCTACGTAATTCTGTTGATGGCCATATACTGGTGCACCGAAGCTCTGCCCTTGTCTGTGACCGCTCTACTTCCCATAATTCTCTTCCCCTTCCTCAGTGTCCTCCCAGCCAGCAAAGTTTGCCCGCAGTATTTTTTAGACACCAACTTCCTCTTTCTGAGTGGCTTGATCATGGCGGCTGCCATTGAAGAGTGGAATCTGCATCGTAGGATTGCACTGAGAATCCTTATGTTGGTGGGAGTCCAGCCAGCCAGGTAACCAATGAAATAATTGAGCATGTGCTCAACTTTGGGGGCCCGCAGATGCCCTTTCCATTGGGCATTCATGTTCATTTGTCCTCATGATGCTGTTGAAGTGGTCGCATGCCACCCCACAAAATACTGTTTGTGCCTGCAAAGGTGTTGGGGCAGTCACACTACTTTATTTCCATTCAGTGCACATCCTGTAACTTCCTGCTGAAATGGCGTATTTTTTTTATACCAGGAATTCTGGTTTATTTTTATTTACTTTTGCTGCACTATAGCTTCTCTAAACAGCAATAATATGGTAGCACTGGGGAACCATCATAGAACAAATTAAAGCAGAATAATAGTTGTGGTTGTTTAGACGCTCGAATGCCATCTGGAAAGGTTGAGAAGCCATCTGAGAGCAGTGTTCCCCACAGCAAACACAGCAACCCGCTACTCACAGCTTCAGAGAGAGAGAGGACAGATCCACAGCACCCAGCTTCCAACCGCTGCAACTGTAGTCTGTTCTTGGCAGCTCCAAGTGTCCACAGCTTCACCAGCTTACTGCCAACATGCAAACCAAGGACTGGCCATCCATAACCTGTTAAAGACCGGCAAGGCTGAACCTGGCGTAAATGCCAACTATACCAGTTGAACTCAGCAGAGTAGCGCAGGCACAGCGGAAACTTCTTGGTTGCAAGATGAAGGCAAGTTGCAAGAACACAAGAACTCACTGCCACTAGTACTGTGTAACTATATACAGCTTTATTTACAAGAACAAAACAAACAGTACATAGATCAGTACTTCTCTATATATCTCTACAATACAATAACCAAATCAGAAACACACCACCAACTCTCCACAAAACCCCACAAATTCACCCTTAGTCTAATAGAGTTACTGCACCAATCACCAAGCTGTTGCTAAGGCTCTATCACTAGGCAAATTATCCAGCCCTGGAGATTGCTGAATCACTCTTCTGGGCATGTTGCCAGCTCTTAATTGCTATGTGACCAGATGCACGTACTCACACAGTGAAGAAACCTCAACAAATAAATCCACCAGGAATCACTAGGATTGGGCCCACCCAAATTGGTGTTTTGTTGTGGGTGTCCTGCAGCATGTTCTTGACAGAATAACCAAGGCTTTTACTGAAATGGAGTTTTAATGAGAAAGTTAACTGGAGTGACAATTTAATGGTTAGCAATCAAAGGCTGTCCTGAAGAATTGCTGCTGACAAGAGGCTGTGTGTTAGATTGCTTCTGCCCTTGGGGAATGCAAAAGAGATCGGGAACGGAAAGGCCATTTGCACAGGTTTGAGAGTTATACCTTTCCTTCCTTGTGCTCTTTCCAAGCATAGGGGAAGGAACATGGATTTTAGCTTCAGGGTAAATTCCAAATGAAGTGACTTTCCTTGGCCTCCATGAGGTTTTTCTGGGTGGGGTCCACCGGACAGGAGTAGGTCAGTGGGGTAGAGCCAGCCTCCAAGCAATGGTATCACAGTCACTTACTGGGATGGTGTAAGGGTGGAGCAAAGAGGTTAAGAAGTCATAGGTGGACCTACACCATCCTGACCTCTCTAGTGCCCTGCCCCACTCACACACTCTTCAGGTAAGCAGGAGCAACATTGCTGCCAGGAGGTTGGCTCCACAGTGGTATCCTGGAGACCACCTCTGCCACAGGTAGTCGTGGGAGTGCAGTAAAAGAGGCACCCAAAGGTGGGAGTCGGGTCAAGCTTTTCCTTGCAGGATCTCTTCTGGAATCTCCCAAAGTTCAGGGATTTGGAGGTTTCAAGAATGGACAGGTGCTCCAAAAGATGGTTAGACTGAATGTCTCCCTTCAGGATCTCATATAGGGAGAGGCTCAGTTGAAGAGCTTACTGAGTTCAGAGCTCCAAAACCAGTTTTCAAAAGAGCAGGGTACTCAAAGAACGACAATTTCCATGTTTTTGAAAGAAAAGCAGCCGTCTTTTTTCTGCTTAACAGAAAAGCGGGTCTGCTAGACTTTAGGTGGGGTTTGAAAGGGCTCCCCATAGTTATTCGATAAATGATACCGTGGTACGTACGTTGATTAATTTAGGAATTTGCTTGTTTGCTAGTAGCTTACTAGCTGACCTCCCAGATAAAATGTAGCCTTTCGAGACAAGAAACCCATGGGAGGAAACAAAATGGCAGCCAAGAAGTGCTCTCCATCAGCAGGCAAGTTGCTATCAACTATTAAAACTGATCTGCCATGCATGTTGTTGTTGTTGTTGTTTAGTCGTTTAGTCGTGTCCGACTCTTTGTGACCCCATGGACCATAGCACGCCAGGCACTCCTGTCTTCCACTGCCTTCTGCCATGCATAAGGTTGCCATATTCCAAACAGTGAAAATCTGGACAAAAAAGATGTCGAGCTTTTCTGTGTGTGTGTGTGTGTGTGTGTGAAGTTGTAGGGATTTTATTTTTTAACCAAATTCGCAAAAATGAATTAAGTTTTTGAGCTATTTTTCAGGAAAGTCGACTGCAGTATTCCGGATATGTCTGGGAAATTCTGGATCTATGGCAACAATAGCCTTGCAGGGTTGGACTGAAGGTGTACAGACATACCTTGGAAGTCTGTTCCGGATGTCCATTAGACTTCCAAGGCATGGCTTCCAATTGGCCAAAGGAGCATCCTGCAGCCAATTGGAAGCCACGGAAGCCACGCCAGACGTTCAGCTTCCGAAAATCACTTGAAAACTGGAAACGTTCAAGTTTACAAGTGTTTGGCTTCTGAGGTTCCACTATATATATAAACTCTTTAGCCCTCTCTAAATGCACTATGACCATATGCAGCAGGAGGGGGGTTACTTAGACTGGCCTGTGGGGAAATAAATAAATACACCAAAGCTAATCCAGGTAGCTCAAGCGACCTGTGCCTCTTGCACCAGCCTGCTTTGTTTCTATGGTGTTAGATCTGTCCCCCTCCAGCAGCCCAGTCACCTGCTCCATGGAATTTGCTGAAGGGTTTGTTCTGGTGGATCCAGATATTTTTCATGATGGCAGTGCTTCTGTCAAAGGCCTGGGTTAGTGAAAGCATAGCGTTAAAGGTTGGAGTATGGGGTGGGCAGGCATGCTTTAAAGAAAAAAAAAACCATTCGCAAAGTTCCCAGCTTTTTAAACTGCTGAAGAGAGAGGAAACATAACTATTTCAGCCCTGTGTAATCAGATTAACATTTATCCCAGTTGTACAGGATTGGACTTCTTACAGAATATAACTAAGACAGCTTTGTTCTGATTAATCATATGAGGCCTCTCTCTCTCTCTCTCTCTCTCTCTCTCTCTCTCTCTCTCTCTCTCTCTCTCTCTCTCTCTCTCTCTCTCTCTCTCTCCAGGCTTATTTTAGGAATGATGCTTACAACTTCCTTCCTGTCCATGTGGCTGAGTAACACAGCCTCCACCGCTATGATGCTACCCATTGCAATGGCTGTTCTAAAGAGCCTCTTCGGAGACAGGGAAACATCTCGGGACCTCAAGAGGGAAAATGAGGAAAGCCAAGGTCGGTCTGGTTGGCTCATTTGGGTGTTGCTAATAAAACATGGCATTTTTGACAAATGTAAACTCATCTGTTACTGAGGTGTGTTCCAACGGCATCCATAGGATATTCCACATGTAAATGCACATGTTGCTGGGGGAAAAAAATATCTGCATTTCCCCTATTGCTCAGAACGGCAACTTTGAGTTGCTGGAGAAATAAGGTTTCCTCCCCTTTTGTGATAGCCTGTGCCCTCTAGATGGTATTTGCATAAATGTCACATGCTTCTATTGGATGGTGCTAGTGACATCACTCTTTTACATCACACCAATACCTCCACCTTGGTTGCACCAGTTTATAAACTTCTTTTATAAATCTATAGAGGTCTAGTGCCTCCCCTCCCATATTGTTGCAGGGCAGGGCAGGGCAGTTAACATGTCGTGGCTAGTAAGAGCACATCCGTTTCTGAAAGAGTGCTGGTATGGATCATTTCTCCTATTTTCCAGTGTGTCTATCTGTCAGGGAATGGCCTGAAGCAGAGGATTGGGGGATGCATTTTCAGGCAGATCAGCTTCTCTTAGAAGAGGAGCTGGAGGGGAAGATTTGCCTCCCTTGTTTTCAGCGGTCTCAGAAGCAGAGAGAGAGAAACAGACACGGAACAGATTAGACAGGAGTTACCTAGCTACGAAATAATGACAAGAGAAACAGAAGGGAGGGGACAGATAGCAGAGATGTCATTAGAGAGTGGGGGGGGCCCTCCCTCCCCAAGAACTACCGTAGGAGATCCAGACGTATTAGAGAACAAAGGATGCAGAGAGGAGGAGGGACTTCCCATCAAAGGATGCAGAGAGGAGGAGGGACTTCCCATTGACGCCTAGGATGTTGTTGAAGACGGAAGGGGGAAGAATTAGAGTAGCCAACTGCTCTCCTTGTGGAGGGACGTGGATTTTTGCTTGCAATCTGATGCCTGAATAAAAAGGACTATAAAATATAAACTGCTTGTTAATTCTAATCTTTGAAGTTACTGAAGGGGGGAGGCAGACTCCCCACGCATGACACTCTCCCTCCTTTCCTTTCCAGAGCCATCTCTGTTCACAGTTTCCTTTACTGAGGCATGCATTGACCCATGCACTCTCCCACAATAGACATGAAGGCAGGTGGACTTACCTCTTATCTTAGCGCTATAGCGTTTGGATCAGAGATAGGAGATCCCTTTAAGTGTTCCACACCTGATGTCATATGGCATCAGATCAGGTGATAGGAAGGAGTGTGCAGTTTGCCCGAAACAGGTACATGGGCCAAATTAGGCCTGCATGACAAGTTCTTCATCATACCAACTTGAACACCACCTAAATGCGAATGGTTTCAGTCTGAAGGGGGAAAGGAGGCATGCTATGTGTTTGCATCTTAATTCTTTCTTTTCCTTTTAATCCCTTCCCTTTTTTGTGGTTGTCATGGATCGGGGACACATTTGCATTGCTTCATTAAGAAATGTCAGTGTTGCTGAATCACTGAAGTGACAATGCAGAAGTCACTGGTCCACTGAACAGTATTTAAACCTGATACAACAGAGTGAACGAGTTCACAGACTTTGACCGCTGTTTGCGTTCCTTGTAATGTTCTATCTGTCTTAATGTGGGGAAACGGGTAAGAGGAGGGCAGCATTTCCAAATGGAATTTTTCCCCCCATTCGGAACAGTAAGCACCCCAGTGCTTAATGATCCCCATTCTCGGCTTCTGCTGAAAACACAATAATATAATAAAGTTTTAAAGGAGGTAAGATCAGACATTTCACCAAGCAAGCGAAACATTTTATCAGTAAATAACATTAGCTGATTTTTCTGGAATCAAGAGAAAAAACAAACTCCAAAGTAATGTTTTGGTTAGTTAGGAATCATGAAAAATCCAAATACAGCACTTTACTGAAAGCGGCTCTGATTTTATGATGCTGTTTGTTTATTTTGTTTTAAATGTTGATTGTTGATTTTATTGTTTGCCGCCCTGGGACTTTTGAGCGAACAGCGAACAACAAATACTTCAAATAAATAAACGTCCAGGGATTTCCAACCTCATCACTTTTTAGGGAGTTATTCCTTTGTAGCAGACATGCACACTTTATATAACTTATAAAAATGCAGTTAGATGGATGTGTTGCTCCATTAGAAAGAAATCCAAAGTGTCACAAAGCAGTGACGTTTACAAAATGGTAGACATTAACTGGATAGCTATAGATGTATTTAATGTTTTGGTACATTGCTCAGGTACTGCTTTCTCAGTTTGATAAGGGAACAGGGTGAGTCGGAGAGTTGGACACACCAGCAGTTCCTTTCAACAGCTTATTCCTTCTACTCTGAGCCACAACATTACATAGCAATATTTGGGCTGATTTATCACTCTGCTGCCTTTGGCTCTGAATCCTTTCTGTAGGCTTAACTTGTGTTTATGACCTGTCTTATGTTAAGACAGCTTTAAGCTGGTAGTTCTTTCAATGCTTCCCGGAGGTGCAGAAATATAATGCACACGAAACTCTACCCTTCACTGGGCCAACTAATTGTTTAATTAATTGTGAAATCTTGGAAACTCCAGCTGATCAGTGCAGAATGAGAGACTCAAGAGTGACTCGCATGTGTGTGAAGCTTTGGCACCAAATGGGTGATTTGAATGCATAAATTAGTGTTTTCGGAGGAGGTGTCAGGAAGATGCCTTGAAATTGCACTTTTACCAACCCTGCCAATTGGAAGTACAGTAAGTCCTACTGCTGCATATTCTGGCTGATGGCAGACATACCCGCTCCCCACTTTCCCCCCCTGCTGTTGTAACTCAACTATGCTGGGATATTTAACTGTTACGGTTTAGGAATAGTAGCATCGCCTTCTGTCATTATGACTCTGGAAGTGTATCTCTGTATTTCTAAAAGCTCTTTGGGTATTATTCTTTTTCAGCCTCTGTACATCAGAATAAATTTCACACAGTGCCAACTGAGATGCAGATTCTAGCAAATGTTGATGAGTAAGTTTACACAAAGATTTGCATTGGAGAGGAGGACGGTGATCACCAAAGTATTCTTCCTCTGTTTTATGAGTATGAGCTAAGGCTGTTTACCTGGGAGTAAAGCCCTATTTAACTTCTTCCTGCTTGTGTCACTTGCTGTCCACCTGTGCTATAGCATTGCTTTAGCATTGCACTAATTGGTCAGGGGTCCCTTTACCCTTTACCTTTAATTGCCAATAATGCGAGATAAGCGCCGCAACCCCAGAGTCGGTTACGACTGGACCTAATTGTCAGGGGTCCCTTTCCCTTTCCCTTACATTGTAACTATATTGAGTTTATGTCAAGGGACTAAGTTCAATATTGGCTGCACTCAGACCTACCATAATCGGAGGCCTTGAAACCTGACCTGCCAGTAAGAACTGCTAGGCCAGGGACAGATCCTTTTCAGCAATTGCCGCAAGTCTTTGGAAGTACACTTGGCCTGGTCTCTGCTCGCTATGAGAGATATTTGAAGGCATTTTTGCTCCCGTCCACATTTGGTTAATGTGTTGGGCTTGGGGTGGGGGGGGGAGAGAATGAGCCACTGCTGGCTTTACATTAATGGCTGATATTGTAAATCGTTATATTTATGGATTGTGGTTTTGATGTTTCTATTTGTTTCAAAACTTCTTCTTTTTTACAAACCACCTTCAGAAGGTTGTGTGCCCTGAAAGGTGGGTTTGGATATTATTTTAATAAGGAACATCACAATCACATGGTATTTACTTGAAAGTTAGACCCACTAAAGTCAGGGGTACTTATTCCCTCGCAACTGGGTTTAGGATTGCAGCTTGATTAATAAATAAAACTATGGTTTAGTGCTGCATGAATGGGTTTTAGACTTGTGCCTGCCCCCTCCCGTCTCCCATCTTCTGGCGTGGCTGTGAGGAGGAGAATGAACATAATTGTTTTCAACTACTGTAGCTGTTTTAATAGTTTTAACTATGGCTTGTCTGAACAAGTCAAGATCATGCAGTAGCTTATAGTCCTGGCTTGTTTGGATTAAATATAACTCAAATAACCCCAGTTCCTGGTTCAGACGTAACTCAAACTTTGGTTAGTTGAAAACAGAAGCAGGTGTTATTGATGTCATTGCCATGCCGGAAGAGAGGGGAAGTTGGGAGCAGACATGTCAATGTAACACTAGACTATTATTTAGAATCATGTCCAAATGAGGCCATTGTCTACTGTGGCAATGATTCTCCTAGCTCTCAAGGTGAGGCCTTTACTAGCCATGCTGCTTTTAAGCATAATGATCCTGGAAACTCAGCAAACTAAGCATGTTGTTTGCCTCCAAGTCCATCCTACTTTAGTCTCGGATGCCCAGATCACCTTTCACAGTTGGATCAAGGAGGGAATTGGGGTAGATGCAGCTCATTCTGCAGAGGAGGGAGAAACTGTACCTGCTGTAGATCATGTTCCATCAACTGAAGACCAATGAACCCCCTTGCCAAATTATATGGCAAATTGCGGGGGGGGGGGGGAATCAATCAGATACAGAAGCAAAAACAAACAAATGAGCCCTAAGTTATATGAGAAATGACAAATGTCAAGAGTTGCCTTTTGTAATGTTTTAAAGAAAAGACTTGACGGAGGAGAAGGAAGTCACAATTGAAGTTTCCTCAGACATACAGAAGGAAGAAATGCACAAGAAGAACGTATGGAAAGGCTTCCTCATTTCGATCCCTTATGCAGCCAGTATCGGTGGAACAGCGACGCTGACGGGAACTGCCCCAAATCTCATTCTTTCAGGACAACTCAAGAGGTATGGAGGGAAAGAGTTTGTGGGGAACTGAACACGCTGGTGTTGACAATGGATGTACATGGGGATGGAGTCAAGAACTACACATGACTCTGAACTGCGTAGTAAAAATGTGGCTCCTAGGCAAGGTGGAAGAAGGAGGAGATCTTTGTGACTATAGTTGTTCCTTTCATACAACACAGATGTATGATTATCTTCTGCACCCCTTTAGGGGGGCCGTAGGCTGCAGAAAGTGACAGTGGGAGCCTCACGATGTGGTCTTGAATCACAACTGGGATGTTTGTATGACATGCTGGCCTTGGTTGCATATTTCAAATTCTTTCTTCAGTTTATCCAAAGGGGTTTCTCCACCTTACGTACATTAATCAGGTTTTCTCCTTCTCAAAGCTTTTTTCCAGGGTGTGACGTTGTGAATTTTGGCTCTTGGTTTGTGTTTGCCTTTCCCTTAATGCTGCTGTTCCTTTTTTTCGGATGGCTCTGGATCTCATTCCTTTATGGATGCATTAGCTTGAGGTACTTTCATGTCTGATTCATTTGTATGGTTTAACATTGATTGAAACTGTGGTCAAGGTAACCAGTTTAGCTGTTTCCTTATTGGAAATTTGATGGTTTCATAAGGGACCTATCCTTCTTTTGACTTGGGAACACCCCTATCTTTTAGGCGTACATGTACTCTCTTGCTGCACAAGAAAAACTCTGTTCCTGTTTTTGAAAATGCAAATAAAATTTTTTAAAGAAAAAGGAATAATGAAAAAGTAAATGACAGTGCGCTAATGGGGTCATTTCATCAGGGCAAGCATTTTGGTTTGGCAAAATGGAACATGTCTTTTACAATCTTTCATTGACAGGTCATTCTTTTTTGTTTTTAAAGTTGGGTGAGGCTCTACATGTTACATCTTAATAATTCTATTTTTGCACTCAAAAATACAATTTGTGACTTTTTTTGCTTGGCCACAAAACTCCAGTTTGAAGATGTGCTTTTGAAGACACTGTGTTCAGAAACAAAGGAGTTATTGTTAAAGAAAAAATACCCAAGTGGCTCATACTATAAAAACACACTTCTAAAGAGAGTTGAATAATATGGAAACTTCATCACATGCACTAAGGCAGAGCTGATAATAAACTTACTTTCTTTTTAATGTATATGACTTAAGATAGCTAATTTATAAAGTTTAAATTTATTAAGCAAAGCAATGGTAGATAATAAAGATCATACAGTTAATAAAAGAGGGGAAATGTCAAAATACCAACAGTCTATGGTTAAGACAAAGAGTTTCTCTTAATATCATTTCAATTAGAATTCCAAAAATAGTTAAATAATTCTAATCTCTCCTCAAATAAGTTTTTGCATGCATATTTAACTCATTTCCTTACTCAGAGCTGTTAGACCAGCCTATTTTATGAACTATTTCTACAGCAATGGTCCTTTCCTATTTTCCCAGTAGTTGGCATAAGCACTTCAGCAAGGAAAACAGATAGAGGTGTATCAAATTAATCCAGGTGTTGAGAGAAAGCGAATAGGCATCCCTCCTAGTACTAGAACTTGGGCATCCAATAATACTGAATGTTGGAAGATGCAAGATGGATGAGTGAGTTCTTCTCCACACAGCACCATATAGTTAAACTATAGAATTTGCTCCCACAGGAGGTAGAGATGGCTACCAGCTTGGTTGGTTTTAGAAGAGGATTGAAGATAAGGCTGTCCTCCACCTGCCTTTGAATACCACTAGCTGAGAATCATGGATGAGGAGAGCATTGTTGCCCTCAGGTCCTGCTTGCAGGCCTCCCCTGGGCATCTGCTTGTCCACTGTGAGAAGAGAATGCTGGACTAAATGGGCCAATAGCTTCAGTGCTGGATTTAGGGTGGTCTAGACCAGTGATGGGCAACCTTTTGAGCTTGGTGTGTCAAAATTCGCCAAAAAACGGAGCATAACTCGGGTGGTGTGTCACTTCGAGAAAAAAACCATAATTTCGCGATATTTATAGTTTAAATAACAAAAATGTATAATTGTAATATATAACTGTATTTAATAAACTAAAAAACTAATTATTTAACCAAACCAAATCAAAAAACCCTTATTTATCACAAAGTGCCCAGAGTTGTTGAGCTTTTTGGGGGGAGCTGCTGACCAAAGTTTTGGAGGTTTTTTGGGGGGGTGCAAAAGTTGCTTTGCTTTTTTTGGGGGGTGCCCCAAAGCTGCTGCGTTTTTTTGGGGGGGGGAAGAGAACAGAAATAAATGATGAATAATACCTTCGCTGGAACTAACACACAGCACCAACATAATCTGCCAAAGCGCCAAAAAACCCCAGCACAGAACGGGTTAAAAAATGAACGCTGTTACACCCAATCATCATCTGCCAAAGCGCCAGAAAAAACAGCACAGAAAGGGTTAAAAACCAATCTCTGGCTACCAGCAGCAGCAACAACAACAAAGGATCGGAGACAAGCTGTAGCGTGAGGAGGAGCTGGAGAACAAAAGAAACAACAGCGCAAATGGGCCGATGGGGCCAGCAGTGAGGGCTCTGTGTGTCATGTCTGACACATGTGTCATAGGTTCGCCATCACTGGTCTAGACAGTTCTCCCACACAGGGCACTGAGCCGAGGGGGTGCAAAATTGAGATGATCCATTTGGGGGCGCCAAATTTCAGCTCCATACATGGCGCCATATTACGAAAGACTACCCAAGTCTGGCCCTGAATAGCTTGATCCAGTAGAACTCTTCTTATGTTCTTATGGGATATTTGGGTGGTCTTCATGAGCACCAGACCTTTGAGGCACACCTGTTCCCCTTGTGAATTCACATCAGATGCATTCTCTCACAAGATCACTACAGAGGTGCCCTGACCACTGAGTTGGTGATCTCGTTGCCCCAGAAATTTCTCAGCCTTGTCACAAATGACCTCACGGCGGTGTATATTGGTACAAGATGATTTGTTGAGGTCCACAAAGTTTTGCTAATTCGTTGTAATGAGAGCAGGGTTCAAAGAATAAGATTTAAAAAAGAGAGGTATTCTGTTGATAATTCTACTACTAGTTACTGAATTCTTGGGATATTTCGGCCTGACTGTTTTGCACTTGCATGGTAAGGGGCTTGTATTCTGTATTTTTCAGGGAATGGTGCTTTTTACTGTAGCTGTTACGTAGGTTAAGATATAAAGTCCATAGCTGGAAATTTGGCCAAGAACAGGTTACATTTGACAGGGATTAAACTTCAGTGATTCCATAAAACAATGTGTTAATCAGTAATTGAGCAGTAACATGGTTTTATTGTAAATCTTTTGCTAATCTGGGTACTTACAACTTGCTTTCCAACTTCGCCATATTCCTTCACTTGCAGTATTTAAAACAAGAGGCATTGCTAGAGTTTGTTTGGGGGTTATTTTTTTTTTGGTGGCAGCACATAGATTATGAGCCATTTCTGTTTATTGTGCACTTTATGCTGCTGTTGTTAAAATACATTTCTGACATCCCATAGCCTTCTTTTAAGCCTGCAATGCTATAGTAATTCCATCAAATATATGTTTGAAGTACCATTATTTTTTCCATCAGCGAGATTAATAGCACCTTCAGAGGTACAATTTAATTCAGAAGATCAGTGCAGGAGAATATACTGCTGTTGCATTCAGATTCTGCTTACAGGCTTCCTATAGGTAGCTGGTTGGCCACAGGATGTTGAACTAGATGGGTCCTTGGTCTCATCCAGCGGAGCTTTTCTTATAGTCTTATGAACGTGTAATAATTGCATTATTTCAAAGTGTACCACTATTAGTAATTTATATAATACTTTTATTGGTATGTAAAAATATATATAGTCCATCTTGCTGATTCACTCAGCAGGATATATAAGTCACTGCCCCTATTTACACATGGCAAAACCAAGGTCAAAAGAGAGAGATTTTCCCAAGAGTATCCATATAGTTTTACTGATGAGTAGGGATTTGAATTTGGGCCTCGTAAGTGAAATGCCAAAACTATGTGCATTGGGGTATTGTGGCTCTTATTTCTGTTCTGTTTGTTGAATTGTTTTGAAAGGAATCGATGCTTGAGGCTTTTTTTTTTAAAGGAAAATGGGGTAAGGAAAAACCAAAACCATACATAGCAAATAGATTCCCCCCCTCCCGTGACCTCACTTTTTAAAATCAAAGACTCAAAGTACATGCCAGTTTGCCCAAAGAATCAAGCAAGCGAGCCTTTCCTTCAGAATGATGTTCATAGTCATATGTTTGACTGGTTCGCAAACATTGGGCACACTTTATGTGATTGATGGAATTAAACTAGCTTTGCAGGTTTAATGAAAATCTAAGCATTGCCAGAAATGTATGAAACAGCATGACATTGTTAACCTGAAAACAGTTCAAGATGAAATTGTCCTAATTGTGTGGGCAGAGGTGGGTAGAGGAGAAGGGCAAGTCCACTGGACTTGCGTACTAAAAAAGGCTGAGCCTCACAGAAGCACATTAGTATTTCAGCCTTTGAGCCTCAAAATTCCTTATGTTTTGTTTCATCATCAGTGGCACATTTTGCATAATTGCTCACTTGTTTTCTGGCTATTCTAATGCCTGAAAAATGGAGCCGTCCTATTTTTTGACGTCCTCTGAATCAGAAACTTAACAATGGCTATCTCTAGAGAGGGTGCAAGGAGGGGATGAATTACTGCAGAAGACAGAATGAATTTGCCCTGGTTTTTAAGACAAATCATTCCTCTGAATGCATGCTCTGGTGGTTCTTCTGTGACTGCGAGAGATGTGTCTTTTGCATAATGCCAAGAGGAGAAAGTCACCTTTGACGACGGGATGAGCATTTGGGAACATAGAATGGGTTATCGTCTTTCCTAGCAAATGGTCCTAATGTTGTGTACAATTCTAGCTATTTGCTAGTTTAATTTTTTAATTGCAGTTTCTTAGTTAGTGGTGGTACATTTAAGGATGAAACTGAAATCACATTAAGAGCATAAAACTGAAACCTTAAAACCACAAAACAGAGAGTAAAAACTGGAACATTTGAACAGCAGCAAGGAAATTATAAAATCCATTTATAA
The DNA here is from genome assembly GCF_965207765.1 of Zootoca vivipara. NCBI lineage: Eukaryota > Metazoa > Chordata > Lepidosauria > Squamata > Lacertidae > Zootoca > Zootoca vivipara. The sequence continues at coordinate 74,978,682 of NC_142590.1, read as the reverse complement.
GCTTTCTGCAAAATAGTTTGATTCAGTAATATTTATGAATGAGAGTGCCTGAGGTCGTGTGAACAAAGCATTTTTTCCCTCCCTTGTTGTTGAGCTGGAGAAAAAAGAAATCGGAGATCAGAGCTGATGCAGAAGCCAGAGCCAGGACAGTAATAAGGGATGATTATCGGAAGCTGGGACCAATAAAGTAAGTCACAATTGAAACAATACAAGACTCAATCGTGTTTAAACATGACTGTGGGGTGGAGAAATGGCCTTGGGCAGGGGGAGACAGAATTTGCTGGGGAAAATTGGTGTGTGTCTCTGTGATGCGTGAAAGGTTAAACAACCCCTTCTCCCATCTGCTAATTCTCTCCTACACGCACACAGAGAGAGGTTATTTCATCAAATTCAGATTTGGGAGCACACATTCACTAAGGTAGCATTTGGTTCCACTGTTTGTGATAATTAAATATGTGTGTGATATTTCTTTTGTTTGTCTTGTAGTCTGAGGTCAGTTTCCTTAGTTCATGGATGGCTATTCCATAGCCCTCCAGGTATTTATGGATTCCAGTTCCCACTATTCCTCACCATTAGACATACTGGTTGGGGCTGATAGGGGTTGCAATGCAACAATTCCTGGAGGGCAACAGGTTTCTCATCCCTGCCTTAGACGACCCCAGTTTTGTTTTTCTGCATTTTATCAGTTACCGTAGGATAAGCATTTTTCTTTTGTTTGTTACAAACACCACAGCTTCAACTACTTCTGCCGCAGCTGAAAGAAAGTTTAGCTCAGGCCATACCTCTGAAGCAAATCCTAAATTGCAGAGTCAACTCTGATGATGGGTTGCCTAATTACTTCTGCTAAATTATTTATGCAAGGAACAAACACTCTCTAATTAGCCAGTCTAGTGCATTTGGAAGCATTTGTAGCACACTCATGAACAGTCCCGGAGACAAATGAAGCACTGAAGACATGACAGGAGTGAGCCAGCAGTAAATTACACCAACAAGCTGGAGTTCACTCCTTTTTTTAAAGCAAAAACAGGATCTGCAGAGGAGTGTGAGGCCTAAGGAGCACAGCAACTCATCTCCAGCAGGTCTTGCTCCCATGAAGCAGTTGCTGAAACTGAAGGTGCCCACCTCCCCACAGCTGCACAAGTCCCCTCCTATCCAGGGTTTTCTCCAGACAATCTGATACCGCACCTGCATGAAGCTAACTTTGCCTCCACTCTTTTCATGCCTCTCCTGGCTCTGGGAGACCAGTGGAGAGGGGAGTTGGTCACAGCAGGAGGGGGAGACACCTGTGTCTCTTCACCAGCTAAACTAGTCTCTGCTTCTTGGCCTCCCTCCTCTCCAGCCTCCACTTCTACCTCTGCTTCTGGACTGCTTTCTGCCACCGACTCCCCCTCCTCACAAAGCACTGTTATCTCTTCAGCTTTCGACACCTCTTCCCAGTCTTCTCTCACTTCTCCCTCTGACCACTCGTCTTTATTCCACCACTAATCCCTCGGATCTGAGCCTTCTTTCATGCTTCCTCCCACCATTTCTCTGCAGCCAATCAGTCCATGACAAGATGTCATGAATAATCATTTATGTAGTCTCTGTGAGAGATTGAAAAGTTGCATGCAGATTGCAAGGGGGAAATTAAGAGGATTTGGCTTTCTAAATCATTTAGTGTTAACCAGTCCTTTCATTTTCAGATATAGTCGGTGCTAACGATTTCTTAAAAAGGCACTTTCATTAGCTGTTACTGTATTTGAGCACTCACAAATTACGGGATGCTGTAGCCCTAGTCAAGTCTCCTTGCTAACATCAGTGAAACGGTTTGTTGCCACTGATGTGAATAATGTTTACTGCTGACCAATCTGTCCTGTCAATCACCATAGTTTTGTGGCAGCCTAAAAACTGACAGATGTATTGTGTCGTAAGTCTTCGTGGACAAAAGTTCATTTCTACGACAAGGTTACTGGTCCACAAAAGCTTATGCCTTAATAAAGTTGTCCTTGCTGGGGCTGATGGGAGCTGTAGCTGAACAACATCCGGGGGGGGGGGGCTATCGATTCCCCACACTTGCCCTATACAATCTGGGTGTGGTATACAGGCAGAGCGTCCTCTCATCCCCACCCTTTGAGAGCTGCTAAGCAGAGCCTGCTCTTAGTTCCATCAATAAATTATCCAGCTGTGGACCTTCAGAATAGGACCTTCTTACCAGTTGCCCCAACCCCTCTGGGAGGCGGCATGCTTGACTACTATCATTCGAAAAGTAACAAAAACTCATCTGATAGCCTTTGAGACTATTATCTGATAAAACTGCTGCAGACTGATTTTAGTTGTTGATTTTGTTCTTCTGCTTTATCAGTTTCAAAGGTTGCATTCTCTCTCCCGCCCCCCCTTGCAAACTGCTTTATTATTATTATTTTAAGCAGCACATAACCATTGCAAAATAAATAAATCGAGGGAACCGGAACTTATCTGGGGGGGAAAAGCACTTTGAAAGATTTCACTGTTGGTGGATATTATGAAAGATTAGTGTCCACTGAAGCATTCATGTCACTATAAACCAGCAACCTGTGAAATATCATTGTAAGAATCAAAGGCCCTTTTTTCCATTCTAAGAGCACAGAAAGTCTATTAAACCAGCTGTGGCCAATTTGATTAGCAACTCCAGATTTCTTCCAAATGGTTTATGTACCGTATCTCTTGTTCCTTAAATCTAATGTTTCGTTTTGTAATTTGGTTCCTAATCTTCTCTTGGTACGTAAAACCAGGAAGAGAAGAGTACAATTTAATGATGCCCCATCTAAGCCTTATATTATAAGGTAGCTTTCTCATCCTATTCTGTCCTCGACTTCCAAAAATTGAGATTTCAAATAATTGTTTCATGATTTTCTGTTTGTGGTTAGAACGTCACACACACACACACACACACACACACACACACACACACACACACACACTATTAAGGCAGCCAGGGAAGGGTGCAGGCTCTGTCCCTCTCCCCCCCCCCCCCGTGTGTGTACAAATCCAGCAACCCACCCTTCTTTCCCTGCCAGGGACTCAAGGTGGCTTGCAGATCATGATGCTTTCTGCTTGAATGCCAAGGCAAAGGCCCCCTTGGACTGTGGCTGGATAGCTCAGTCAGCAGAGCATGAGACTCTTAATCTCCAGGTCGTGGGTTCAAGCCCCATATTGGGCAAAAGGGTTTCTGCCTTGCAGGGGGTTGGACCGGATGTCCTTTGTGGGGCATTCCAACTCCTATGATTCCATGCGCACCACAGTGCAAAGTACAGAGGCCCCATGTGTACCAGCTGTACTTGGTGGGGTGCCGTTCTAATGAACAAGTGTGGATAAGGAGCAGGTCCTGCCCATGTCTTGCCACTGGTGTGTTCATTCCACATGAGGGATAAGAGCCTGAAATGGGCTAAAGTCCGTGGTCATTGAATCTTGAAACCTCCCACAAACGCTCACTCTTCTGTTTTCTATCACATTCATTGTTGTAAAAAACAACAACAACCACATACCACACAATCAAGTTGAGCAACCGTGTGTTTCTTCTTATTGCATGATTTAGTTATAACATGGGAGGCCCAAGTTGTTAACCCGAATGCTTGCAGAGATACGTTGAAACACGAATATCTGCTCCTATGTATCTTGTACAATTCCCCTCTATGAACTTCAGCGCTAGAAAATTTGCTGACACTTGGGTTATATTTTAATTCAGGAAATGTGTATCTAGCCTTCCCTTTAGGAGGAAAAAAAAAAGCCCAAGGCCACTTCCGCATTTTGTTCTGAAACAATCAAAATTCCCTTTTGCTCTTTTCTGCGCAACACTGCTAGCCTTCCTCAGAATCCCACCTACTGGTCACAGTTGAGCTCATCCTCAAGCAAGACTGGAGGAAATGATGTCTTCATTACGATGACTCGTTGCATTTCCTTCCTCTACAGGTTTGCTGAACAGGCGGTATTTGTACTTTTCTGCTTATTCGCAATCCTGCTATTCTCTAGAGACCCTAAGTTCATCCCAGGCTGGGCAAGCTTTTTCACACCAGGGTAAGAAATTGATTTCTATATATTTCTATCAGGCCTTTGTTCTCCGCCCCCCCCCCTTCCGCACCCCACCCACCAGCATTAATGTTTCATTTAAATGCTCATCTCAAGGGATTCTCTCATCTTTTATTTTTGGCCTGGGGAAGACATAGCATTCCCAGTGCCCTAACCTTGGGAGATGGTTGTGGCTGTGGGCCTCTATAATCAGTAGTCAATCAATCAGTTATCAATAGTCAAATTGAAGGTGGTTAATCTTCCTGAGAGACATGCGCTTTCTCTTGCTTCTCTCTTCAGTTTGCATTTTCAAGGCTTACAGTTAGTTTTCTAAAAACAAAATAAAAAAGTCCCTCCAGCAGCACCCTAGAGACCAAGTTAGTTTGTCATAGGTATAAGCTTTCGTGTGCATGCACACTTCTTCAGATACACTGAAACAGAAGTCACCAGACCCTTATGTATAGTCAGAGGGTGGGGAAGGTTATTACTCAGAAGGGTGGTGGGAATGTGTGATTGGCTGATAGCCGGAGTGGTAAACCTGTTGATGACTGTTAACGACTGCAATTGGTCTTGCAGGAAAAAGCAAGGGGTGAGGTGCTAAAGAAAGCTTTATCATGTACAGTATAATGAGATAAGAATCCAGTGTCCTTATTCAGACCAGGTCTCTCCATGGTTTTAAGCTTAGTAATGAGTTGCAATTCAGCAACTTCTCTTTCCAGTCTGTTTCTGAAATTTTTCTGTAATAAAACAGTTACTTTGAGATCTTGTATAGAATGTCCTGGGAGATTGAAGTGTTCTCCTACTGGTTTCTCTGTCTTGTGATTCCTGATGTCAGATTTATGTCCATTTATCCTTTGGCGTAGGGTTTGGCCTGTTTGTCCAATATAGAGAGCTGAAGGGCACCGTTGGTTAGTTAGTTTTCTAGTAGAACAGTTGTCTAGTTTAGGGCTGTAACTCACAGATTTAAAAACAGATTTACAAACTGTCAATGTATCTGAAGATAGATAGGGACATAGAAAGCTGCCTCAGGCTGTGTACACATTGCTGTTTAGTCTGGCTCTGGTGTGCTCCCACCTCTGTTTTTCTGAATCTGCATACACATCATATTACCCAGGATGCAGAGTTACCTTGTAGTTTCTTGAGAAATAGTGTTGTTCCATGCATTTCCCCTCAAACCCGTTTCAATCCAAATGGAGAACTCAAGGCCACATTCACATCACAGTTAAGCTGAGGTGTGTACATTTGGGAGTGCCATTGCACATGTGCAGATGACAGCAGAAACTGAACAAGTAATGTTCCTTGGGTGAAGACACCCCTGCTATTTCTCTGGTGTGTACAGTCATGTGCAAATGTGACTTGAAACACAGTGGGGGAATCAACCTCTAGAATGGTTTAAGCCACTAATGTGTCCAGATGACTTTTGCACTGAGTCAGACCATTGGTCCATCATGCTTGGTATTGTCCACATTGACTTGCAGTGGCTCTCCAGGGTTTCAGACACAGAGAGTTGCATCCACACTTCCATTTGCCCCACTGCTTCCCCTGGAGGAAACCTAGGGTTTAGCACTGAATAAGAACCAACAGCAATTGGGCCTTCTGCGGATTGCTGTTTGTTCCGATTTAGCACTAAAGAGCGAGTCTTCTGGGGGAAGGCAGTGGGCAAAGGCAACATCACTCAGACCGATGCCTAGAAAGCATGGGACAAGTGGAAAGCCATTAGGACCTGTGTTTTCTAGGCATGGGAGGACGAGCCCAGAGTATTTCTTAGTACTCCCTGGTGATTCCAGGAATTGAATCTAGGATATCTGCATGCAAAGTCACTGACCTTGGTCTCCTTTGACAAATGTTTCTTCCCTTCCACCACTTATTCTTGAAATTCTCCCTCCCTTCCTGTTAGGTTTGTCACCGATGCTGTTACTGGAGTCACAATAGTGACGATATTGTTCTTCTTCCCATCGAAAAGGCCGTCCCTTAAATGGTGGTTTGAGTTGAAAGGTAAGCTTCTGGCTTTCGAAACCCTTTGACCCAGTTCTTCTGCTTTCTGTAGAATTGACTATAAAACTAGCCTTCAACAAGGACTAGGTACAGGGTCACTAGGTCACCATTTCCTGAATGACTCACCCATAGAGGAGCTTAGAGCTCAATCTTACAAGGAAGAGGGCAGAGGAACAAGACTTGTCTGCTGGCTGCTGATGTCCCAATGGGTCCCAACCAAGCATTAAAATACACATCCCCTTTTCTTTTTAGAAAAGGGACACAGATATTCATCCTTTTCTGGTTGGGAGATTCTCTCCCTGCTTAACAGTCCAAGGTTCTCCAAACACCATCTACTGCCCCCCATCTATACGTCCCTGGTGGTATCTTTTCTGCCTGTGAAGTGCTTCATGGTATGAAATAAACCAATGTGCTCACCGACATCTGGAACATTGGTACAGAGATGAAGCTAAAAACCTGGAAGATTATGTGACTTGCTTGCTGTTCAACAAAAGCACACCATATGAGGACTTGAGCAATTGCAAGGAATAGCTCTATGAAGGGTTAAGAGAGAAAAACGGAAGCTATCTCTTGTTCAGCCTTCATGTGTTAATAAGGCCCTTCTTGTGAAATAGGGTGCCTTGCTTTGCAAAAAAAATCCTTTTATGACCTTTTATGGATGAGATCTGAGTTTTCCTTTACCATACAACTCACAATCTTTGAGCTGCGAGTAGAAAATTAACGTTGCAGTTAACTTAGATCCAAAGTGCAAATGAAAGGGGGAAAATGTCCAAAAGTTGCTGGACTACAGCTCCCATCATCCCTAACCATTCCCCTTGCTAGCTGGGTCTGATGGGAGTTGGAGTCCCACAACATCTGGTGGGCCACTGGTTCCCTCTCCCTGCCTTAGGCTGCAATAATAAAGCTAATCTCTATGTTCATAAACCTTTTTGTCTAGCGCCAAACACAGAGAACCAGCCGTTGCTGTCTTGGAGAAAAGCCCAAGAAAGTGTACCATGGAATATAATCCTATTGCTTGGAGGGGGTTTTGCCATGGCAAAAGGATGCGAGGTATGCCTGTTAGAATGCAGCCTGTCAAAAAAAAAAATGCGCCACTTTCCTTCTTTGCTAAAGGGACTGGCTTGTTGTTGTTGTTTTAGGGCAGGCATCTCCAAACTTCGGCCCTCCAGATGTTTTGGACTACAATTCCCATCACCCCTGACCACTGGTCCTCTTAGCTAGGGATCATGGGAGTTGTAGGCCAAAACATCTGGAAGGCCGCAGTTTGGGGATGCCTGTTTTAGGGCACCTGTCATGGACTGCCTGGATGCAGAGGAGTGGTGGGAGGCACTAGCTGGGGAAACCCCAAGGGAACCCCCAGGGGAAGAAAGCTCAAAGCCAGGGGATTGTTGGTGGGACAACAAGGAGTGGTCAGAGGGAGAAGACTGGGGAGAGCAGACTAGGAGGAGGAGGTAACAGAAGCTGAAGAGGCAACAGGGTTTCGTGAGCAGGAAGAGGCTGTGACAGAGGGCAGTCCAGAACCTGAAGCTGAAGCAGAGGCTGGATAGGGGTGGGCTCAGGCTGCTGAAGAAGGACCTGGGGGTGGAGTTTTCAAGAGGAATGGGAAGGCAGGGACCTTCAGTCCTCGCAACTGTCTCATTGGGGCAAGACCTGTGCTATGTTGGTTTCTTTAAATAAAGAGTTAACTTCTCTGACACCGGGTGTTTTATTGCTGAGCTGCTCCAGACTTTGGCTCCATGACAGCATCATTGCAATTCATGACACTTGATTACTGCAGAACAAGCTACATTCTACTTTCCATGCATGTTTGCATTCATGTGTGTGGCTAATTCGGAGCATGACCAGCTCTCTTTTTTTCACCATTCTTACACACATACACAATGTTCTGGATAATGGCCGCTTACCTGGAAATCTTGAGGAGTGATGGTTTGTGGGCTCAGAACGGCTGCAATGTGGCCCAGAGCCATTTTACATCAATGGTCATTGAGGGAATGCTTGCTTCTTCCCACCATGGCCATGGGTCAGCTGACTGGAGACCATTTCAAACGAGCCTATCAGGAGGCTGCCTGGAGGTGAGGTTGTGGCAGCGGACCTGAAATATGATTTTACCTGCGTCATAGGATGACACTCAACCTAGGGCTAGCTCAGCCCTCTCATCTGCCAGCTGGTGGGCTGCTTGATGCCAGATATATACCCAATGCCTTCACCAAAGTCTACTTAAAATGTTGTGGCCTACTTTAACCCAAATGGAGGTTTCTTCCTGTGGTAAATGTTAGCTTTGGAGGGGGTGATTTTGATCAAGACCAGACCCAATCTGGTGCTCCTAACAGTCTGTTTGCACTGCACTGCTATTGACAGGAGATCAGATAAGCCCTACAGACGACTACTGCATTTAATGTAATGTGTTGTTTGGGCCTAAGTGCTAAAACAAGCAATACTTTCAGACGCGGAAGAGCCTTGGTGAGTTGATTTGCCTGCTCATTTTCACATGCTAAAGTGGCCAAGTAGTGTTTTCACATTTTGTCATCTTAGGAAACATTACGAAACCAGGGTTTTCCAGGATGTGGTCATAATCTTAGTATCCTCGCAAGGCCAAATTCACCACATAGCATTTGAGGAGAAAGTCATTTTGTGGTGAATGTTCAACTTCAAAAATGACCATGAGAGTTGGCTTTCATTTGCAGTAGATTTGTGTCCCACAGCTCATACAAGCTCTCTCATGCTGTGATAGCTTGACCATCGGTACCATACTGCCACTGCTAAGGAAGACTTTACCATGTATGGAACATTTATGTGGTGGTTTGGGTATTAAAATGGCGCCTGGGGGAGGGTAAATTTCAACTGCAAGGGAAATGATCTGTTCCTGAGTTATCATCTCATGACAAGAGCTGAAAAACACAGGAAAGAATCAGCCACCATAGAATCACTTGTGCAAACTGTGATGGTTTTTATATGTTTGTTTTTAGTATGTTGTTTTATTTTTTAATCATATTGTTTTAACAATGGTGTATTTGGTGCCCTGGGCTCCTTTAAGAGGATGGGTGGGTTTTAAATTTAACAAACAAACACATAAATTTTCTACCCTGCTATAGGAGTCTGGCTTGTCTGTCTGGATTGGAGGCCAGCTTGACCCCCTGGAGAACCTCCCTCCTGCTGTAGCTGTTATTCTCATTACGGCAGTGATCGCGTTATTCACAGAATTTGCAAGCAACACAGCCACAATCATAATCTTCCTGCCTGTCCTGGCAGAACTGGTAAGGGGGATATGCATATCTTTCAACCAAGGGGTTAAGTTAAAGGTATGAATATGAATGAATGGTTATTATAACGGCCAAACAACCAAGCATACTAAGTTAAGGGTAGAGTGGCCATTGCTGCTATTGATTGAGAGACAGAGAGAGAAATAGGCAATTTATATATGTTGATTTATATGTATAGGTGCAGATTTAGACATAATTATTATAATGTAAATAGAAATTAATCTCACCATAGCAGGGAAGATTTGACCTGGGTGACCAGCATGCCTGTTCTATCAGCTATTCGAGTGCTAAGTGTTGATGGGCAACTTCAAGGCCCCTCCTGCTCTTTCTTCTTATGGTTCTTTATCTTTGAACTGGACTTGGGCAGGACAGCTCTTCAAATAGAGGACACCTTCAAGTAGAAGACTCTTTAAATAATTCTTTAGATATAAGGTATTCCTCAGCAAGTTGAACACGTGCCTCACCCTAATCTTGGGTTGTAGGGGGAAGCTTGGCCTATATTATTATTATTATTATTATTATTATTATTATTATTATTATTATTATTATATCCCACCCTTCACTCGAAGATCTCAAGGCGGTGTACATTTGGTTTCTCTTCTGCATTCTGTCCCTCATTAGCAACAATTCCATGTGGAGTAACTAGTGGGAGACTCAAAGGTACTTTTCAACTTTACTTATGAAAAATATTACTAGGCTGACAACTCAAGACGGACAGCCAGCTTTTGAACCCACAGACTCCACATGTACTATTCTCAGTGAACAGCATGCCCTCTTCTGACCTGCTTATTCTGGCTGAGGAAATTTCTGGACTCAGCTGAATAGGATTTTGTGTTATGATTAGGCTTCCTTCCACAATTCCCCATATTCAGATAGCCAGAAATAAGACTCCTTGTGCCTATTTCAAGAAGTCTCTCTCTCTCTCTCTCTCTCTCTCTCTCTCTCTCTCTCTCTCTCTCTCTCTCTCTCTCTCTCTCTCTGTGTGTGTGTGTGTGTGTGTGTGTGTGTGTGTGTGTGTTGGAAAACAAGTCTCCAGTGGCCTGTTTCACACAACATGATCAAACTCTGGTTTACTGGGACCACACAAACATGCAGTTTGCTGGAGAGGAGCTCACAGCTTCTTTACTCCTCCCTAGTCTTTTATTACTCCCACACTGCGGACCTTAAGTTGTTCTTGGACACTAGTTCCCATCAGCCTCAGCTATCATCGCCAGTAATCAGGGATGATGGGAGTTGTAGTCCAGCAACATCGAAAGAGCATGTTCTACCAGGATCATCTAGAGCAGGTGTTGGGAAACCTTTGGCCTTCCAGATGAACTGCAACTACCATCAACCCCAGCAATCATGACTAATGGGCAAGGTTGATGGGAGCTGTAGTTCAGTAACATCTGGAGGGCCAAAGGTTTCCCATGCCAAACCTAGTGGAAGCTTTCAGAAAAACTATGATCGCACAAAAACTTCTTTGCACTCTTTTCAAGAATCTCGTGAGATGCTTACAGTTCAGCTAATAAATCATAACACACCAACCCCCTTTTTGTTTTTTTCAAGGCCATCCGTCTGAAAGTGCATCCCCTCTACTTAATGATACCAGGAACCATAGGGTGCTCATTTGCTTTCATGCTTCCAGTCTCTACACCCCCAAATTCAATTGCCTTTGCTTCTGGGCACTTACTGGTTAAAGATATGGTAAGTATTTTTACATAGTATAGGTTAAGGGACCCTGACCATTAGGTCCAGTCGTAACCGACTCTGGGGTTGTGGTGCTCATCTCGCATTATTGGCCAAGGGAGCCATCATACAGCTTCCGGGTCATGTGGCCAGCATGACTAAGCTGCTTCTGGTGAACCAGAGCAGCACACGGAAACGCCGTTTACCTTCCTGCTGTAGTGGTACCTATTTGTCTACTTGCACTTTGACGTGCTTTCGAACTGCTAGGTTGGCAGAGCAGGGACTGCGCAATGGGAGCTCACCCCGTCGTGGGGATTCGAACCGCTGACCTGATCGGCAAGCCGTAGGCTCTGTGGTTTAACCCACAGCACCACCTGCGGACCCAGTTTTACATAGTAATCACTATCAATAGCTTAATTATCTGGAGCAGGAGAAGGCCATGGAAGTGAGGAAAGGGTGTTCAACTCTCCCCCCCTGCCAAACTTCTCCTCTCAGGAGCTGCTATTTGTATTTCAGGGGAAACTCCCATTGGTTCCAATGGAGGCTTCCCTTGAGATGCAAATAGCAGCTTCAGTTGGGTTCTGGTTTCCCTTTGGCTGCTATTTACATAATAAAAAGGCATGCACCTTACCTGAATTCACGCAAGTGATGACATATCTAACGTGGCATGCCCTATCCAACTATTTGTGCCCAGGAGGATGGACGTCATTAAAACATCAAACTGTTTATTCTTGCTTCAGTCAAAGTAAATTATTGTTGGGTCTTCCAGGAGTAAGTTAACACCAAAGTATGTCTGGTCAACTGTAGAAGCGCACTGGATGAAGCACACACCTCTGCCACCACTTTCACAAGGCCTTCATTCCTTTCCAAAATGTGGGCAGAATATTACTAAATTTCAGGTTGTTGTTTTTTTGCAGGAATTGCTTAGCTGTGGGTTGGTGGCATTAGAAAGATCAGTGGCCTGACAACCATTTTGAAAATGGCGCTGAGAGGAAGTGAGAAGGGGTTAATTCTGTCGCTTAGTTCGCTCTTAGGGTTGCCAGACTCAATAGAGAACAGGACTTCTGTGCCTTAAATTGCCCTGCTTTCTTTTGAGTCTGGAAACCTTAAAGAGAAACCAGCAGACCCTTTGTTTAATTTCCAAGCAAAGGGCCTGCTGGTTTCTCTTTAAGGTTCCCAGACTCAAAAGAGAGCAGGGCAATTAAAGGCACAGAAGTCCTGTCCTCTATTGAGTCTGGCAACTCTATTCACTATCCACTTCCTCTCAAGAAGTGGTATCTGAAGAAGTGTGCATGCACACGAAAGCTCATACCAAAATAAAAACTTAGTTGGCCTTTAAGGTGCTACTGAAGGAATTTTTTTCTATTTTGCTTCGACTCAGACCAACACGGCTACCTACCTGTAACACTTCCTCTCAACTTTGTTTACAAAATGGCTACCAATCTCTCAGCTCAATCTACAGTGAGGGCAATGCCTTGGATTTTAAAGCACAACAGACCAGGGGCTATGGTCCACCAACCCAAATTTGCCCCAGAACTTTGGGAGAATTTCTTCTCGCACCCTGAAAAACAAAACAAAACAAAACCCTGAATGTTTTGCTGTGAGGAATATTCAGTGCAGGCCTAAGTAGGAGCCTATTCAGCAACACAGTGCAATAAACTTACATACATGAGGCGCACCAATGCCACAATAAACATCCACCTGGAAGCACCCATAGCAGTTTTTCAGTACAGTGGTACCTCGGTTTATGAACACAATTGGTTCCGGAAGTCTGTTCATAAACTGAAGCGTTCATAAACTGAAGCGAAGTTTCCCATTGAAAGTAATGGAAAGTGGATTAATCTGTTCCAGACGGTCCGCGGAGTACTTAAACTGAAATGTTCATAAACTGAAGCGAACTTCCCCATTGAAAGTAATGGAAAGTGGATTAATCCATTCCAGATGGGTCCACAGAGTACTCAACCTGAAGCATACTTAACCCAAAGCATGGGTGTAATTGGTTCCGGAAGTCTGTTCATAAACTGAAGCGTTCATAAACTGAAGCGAAGTTTCCCATTGAAAGTAATGGAAAGTGGATTAATCTGTTCCAGACGGTCCGCGGAGTACTTAAACTGAAGTGTTCATAAACTGAAGCGAACTTCCCCATTGAAAGTAATGGAAAGTGGATTAATCCATTCCAGATGGGTCCACAGAGTACTCAACCTGAAGCATACTTAACCCAAAGCATGGGTGTAATTGGTTCCGGAAGTCTGTTCATAAACTGAAGCGTTCATAAACTGAAGCGAACTTTCCCATTGAAAGTAATGGAAAGTGAATTCATCCATTCCAGATGGGTCCGCGGCATTCGTAAACTGAAAATTCGTAAACTGAGGTGTTCATAAACCGAGGTTCCACTGTACTACAGAAAAAATTGGCAATTAGGTGTGAACTAATTTTTCCATTTTTAAAGTTTGCTCACAAATGTGAGGGCTGACAATGGAAAAGTTAATCCTAGTGTTTGTTGGCAAGCTTCTATATTTATTCTATTCGAAGAACATAATTCCAGCAGAGAACTAACAAGTAATTGCAGTCTCACCCCTGGCACCTGTCACTCTTCATTTGTTTTCAAGTTTCCAGGGCTTGAGGGTATGAACTAACCAAAGCCTTGTTTAAAAAGAGATGGAAAACAGGAATTTACCAATCATTCCAGATGACTTTTTTCCCAAGCAGATCATCACCAGATATTGCAGAAGAACTTACATTTTCTCACTTATTTTACCGAAAATGCATATTACACTCATATGCTTATTGGTTACATTTCTGTCCTGTTATCAGACTTTGAAACAGCATGAAATTCCAGCACTAGAATTTTCTTGACTTCTCTGATTGGGTATGAATTATTTGTACAAACATGCTTAGAACAATTTCAGGAAGAGGCCTAGACAAAGGAAGGTTGGAAGAAATTGCAACATACTACCTTAGGAGAGATAGAATGCACATGTATAATTTTGTTAAACAGTCAAAGACAGGTACGGGGGAACACCCACCTGTCAAAATCTCCTTTGCAGCTATACCAGCTTCCCTTTGAAGCAGGCTCTCTCCTTCTTTAAAGAGGATGGGATTTGTAAACCCCAATGCATTGTTCTCCATTATACAAAACCATTCACCCAGAAGGCAGGTTTAGCTCTAATGAATTTACAGAAGGGTAGAGGCTTGTTCGGAGAAACTTGTTGACAGTTCAACAATGGAACCGATTACTTAGAAGGCTTGTGACTCTCCCTCACCAGAGGTCTTTGGACAGCCACTTTGGAAAGCTTTGTGTTTTCTACATCACACAGCAGGTTGGGCTCTATCACAGAACATCATGCTCTCTAAATCCGTTTCACCCCTCTTTGGTTTCTTCCACAGGCAAGGACAGGTGTGCTTATGAATCTGATGGGAGTTTTGTTTCTGAGTCTGGCTATCAACACTTGGGGCTCGAGCATCTTTCAGCTGGGCAGCTTCCCTGACTGGGCCAACGTCCATTCAGAAAACACTACACTGCTGTTAGATGTGCAGAACGTCACTCTAAACTCAATGAGTAAATTATGAACAGAACAACCTTGTTGCGGGAGGAGCACTCCCCCTTCAAATTTGGGCACTGAATTAGTTCCACAGCAAGTACAAGAACGCACAGTGGCATCGTTGATGCCCCTCCTTATACAGGACTGCCATGTTCCTTTTATGTTCGTTTTTATAAATATTGGTGAGTACTCACTGGATAATTGTTTTGTTCCTTGGAAGACTTTCTCCACTTTCATGCCAAAAACTTCCAATCAGGCAGTTCTTAGGTAGGTTTAGACCCTTTGAGTGTGAATCCTAGGACACTGTGTGTAAATAAACAGTGACTGTGAACTGCAAGCTGTACAAGATTCTGTGAAAACCTGCCAAATCAGGAACACTATTAGTACACATATTATAAACAATCAGATCATATCCATTATCCAAACATCATGTCTTGTTAGACCTTGCACAGCCATAATCCTAAAAACTGCCTATAGTGGTCTGTAGCTCAGCCACTCACACAAAATTCCCCTATAGCCAATGGAATATTGGAAGATGCCTTATATCGAGTGAGAATGAGAGAGAGGTACCTCAGTATAATCTGTCTGCTGCTGTATTGTCTCACAGGCAGCAACTCCCTGAGGTCTTAGTCAAGGTCTTTCTCAGTCGTAGGTGGAGATGCTGGAGCTTGTACTGGGTACCATTTGTATGTAGTGATAAACCAAAAGAAAGAGATCCCTCAATAAGACATACAAAATATTCAGGTCATAGACCAAAGAATGAATGACAAGAAGAATAAATTAGTAATGCAATTTACATATAAGGATACAAAACAATATGAAACTATGTTTCAATGGAATAAATAGCCAATGTAAAACATGAATACAAGCAATAAACAAGGGGTCAGCAAACTTTTTCAGTAGGGGGCCGGTCCACTGTCCCTCAGACCTTGTGGGGGGGCTGGACTGTATTTTGGGGGGGAAATATGAATGAATTCCTATGCCCCACAAATAACCTAGAGATGCATTTTAAATAAAAGGACACATTCTACTCATGTAAAAACACCAGGCAGGCCCCACAAATAACCTAGAGATGCAATTTTTTAAAAAAGGACACATTCTACTCATGTAAAAGACATGCTGATTCCCTGACCATCTGCGGGCCGGATTTAGAAGGTGATTGGGCCTTAGTTTGGGGACCCCTGCAATAAACCATCCAGATATCAGTGATAAACAATCCCAAATGCATATGCTGTAGAATACTACATAATCCAAATACTATATAGCCATAGAACTGCAGGTGAATGATGAAAATTCACTGGGATGAAGGCAGACATTTTAACCATGGCTGTAGCAGATCCTTCCCTGGCACTGTGATCCAAGCGTATAAGCTTGCCTCATTTTAAAGTGGTACATATGTATAGACCTATCTGTATTCATTCTACAGCTTACAAAAAATGAAGTAAGAACAGTGGGAATGACTACTCCAGAGATTGGCAGGAGAAGTATATTGGTGCAACACAGGTGCTAGCCAGTAGGTGCTCTCCATAAGTAGCTTTGCCTATGTTCAGAACCAAACCAAACCAAATATACAAACATGGCTTTTCAGAGGTCTTTCTGGGACAGAAAGACGTGTGTTCACATTGCCTATAGGAGGGCACTTCTAAACTGACACCGCTGCTCTTAAATGTTACATGTGTCTTCATCCTGAGTGGACTTAATCTTTCACTCTAATGCAACTCACCATCTAGCAGCCACAAACAAATGGGAAGGGTTGTGACCTACCTCACAGGGTTGTTGTGAGGATGAGTGATATAACAGTGGTAGAAGTTTAAAGGGTTGAAGAAGTGATAAATACAAGTCACTCAGCTGCTGATGCTGACTTGAGAATTGTGGATAAGTGGTGCGAATGTGCACCCTTAGCTGAGTGAAATATGTCTCTCTGTATTGGTCTTAACTATGCAAACCTTAAAAGTCTAGACTGTGGAGGCTGGCATGCCAACCAGAGATGTGCTAACTTAGTGGACATTTCCAGAGGATTATTATTGTTGGGATTTAAGGTGGGGGAGGGGCTGATTCTTTGATTTCTTTTTATATAAAACTGATTATTTGGGTACTTTCAATGAAAGTGTTTGTAAATGGACAGTGATTCTAATCACCTCTGTAATGCAAATTCTACATTTTGACGTTGTGTGTGTGTTTGTAAGAAATGGACTTATTGTTAATGAAATATCACTGCTGAAAGCATGTTTTGAAAGATACGACACTGGAAGTTGCGTTGAGGCTGGGGAGGAGGCTTAAAAGTGAATTCTTGATGTGACGCAGAAGGAAAGATTCAGTGGCTTTGTAATTCTGCTGCCTTGCCTTATTCAGGACCTGTTCCTGGACCACAGCTGGTGAATACAGCCATTAGATCTACATCTCTCTCCCTCCTTCTCTTTAATCAGAGTTACTGCTGCTTTGAAAACCACATTAAAATTGCATCATGGATACAAGTGTAACCAGAGGTCAAGCCAAAAGCACAAAAAAATGCATCACCGACTAAGCAGCATCAACTAAGATCACTCTTTGCTGCCCAAGCCTCACCATTATGAGGATTGAAAATGCAATGCATTTATCAGCCTCTTTCTTGCACTATTAATATCTACACTTCTTAGTCTTAGGGAAAGTGTGGCACTTATGTCTCTCCTGCTGCACATTGTCATGGGTTCATGAGCATTGCAAGAGACAGTACTCAAAAAGAAATGTATCTCAATGGAAAATTTAGGATGTACTTCTATCCAGACTAGGTAAAGGTAAAGGGACCCCTGACCATTAAGTCCAGTCGTGGACGACTCTGGGGTTGCGGCGCTCATCTCGCTTTACTGGCCGAGGGAGCTGGCATTTGTCCGCAGACAGTTTTTCCGGGTCATGCGGCCAGCATGACTAAGCCACTTCTGGTGAACCAGAGCAGCACATGGAAAAGCCGTTTACCTTCCTGCTGTAGCAGTACCTACCTATTTATCTACTTGCACTTTGACATGCTTTCGAACTGCTAGGTTGGCAGGAGCAGGGACCGAGTAACGGGAGCTCACCCCGTCACGGCAATTCAAACCACTGACCTTCTGACTGGCAAGCCCTAGGCTCAGACTACTTGGGCATAAATCACGCTGACCTTCTGAATAAACATGCATGGGATTGAGTAGATAGTTGGCCAAGCCATTGAAACCATTGTATTAAAGTGTATAGTGGGATGGATGGATGGATGGATGGATTGATATAGATTTTAGGGCAACTTAGCCAGTATCCATATCTATTTTGGGTTGCAATGGCAGCAGGTCCATTGGGGGCCCTAAGTCTATTTTTAGCCAGCCAGCCTAGGTCCTTACTTAGAACCAGATCAGGGGGTGGCACTGCCTGGCAGCTTTCTTCTCCACCTTTGTCTCATTGTTTCCCTTTGTAGAAAGCAGCAGGAGAAGGAGGATGGGGACAAAATGAGAAAGAGTAGGCTCTGCCTCTTATTTGTTCTGGCTACACCTATGGTTTGGGCTCCATGTCTTCCACCCCACTAGCCCCAATGTCTATCAGATGCCACTGTTAGCTTTCTACCTTTGTGTGACCAGCCCTGCCGCTATGCCCTGGGCAGCAGAAATTTAAGCAGGCATAATCTTCCAGAAATAGGGTGTATGATAGGACCTAACCCACCTTTTGAATTACAGGTACCAGGCTGCAATTAAAAGCACGGGGGCAAGACCAGAAACCCCCCGCCCTGGAAATCTACAAACTTTATTTCTGCCCCATCCTCCCATTCCCGGATTCTTGCATGTCCTTCAACAGCGGCCGGTGCCTGCTACTGCCACTTCATTTTAACTCTCAGTTGGGAATATTCTCTTTCTTCCTTTTCTAATGGTTGTTTAGTCATTCCAAACCCTCAATTGTCCAAGTGCCTGGTAATAGCGCACAGCTGCAGAGGCAGATATATCCAGGGAAGAGGGTATTGTAAGTAGTATGATTATAGCCTGCTTAAATCTTATACCTTAGTTATTATCAAAATCCAATAATTGTCATGCAGACAACTCAAAAGTATGATTCAACACACACACCTCCTGTTTAGCAGATTTAATATATCCACCCCAATCCTAGGTATGAATTCAGGTGATGATCTAAATTGGTTATAGGGATAAGGCATTTGAGTTGTAATGGATGTCACATTGCCATTATCATTGTTTTGACCCCGGAGTGCACATGAAGAATTACGACTTGGTTTTACGCCAGGGGTGACTAACCCCTAGTTTAGGGAGCTGTTTTGTCCACCCGCCCCAAAGTTTCTGCCACCACCAAGACCATGCCAATTTTGGTGGGGGGGGGGGAAGCACCTTCTTCACATCCATCAGGTTGATCATTTGATGAGTGAAAAGGGGGGAATAACCTCTCTTCTTAGACCTGCCTGAATTAGCTGAAGAGGCAGACATTTTCATGTGTGCATGCAGAAGTGCGAAGTGGCCACAACCACTGCTGGCATGTATCTCCAGGGGTTGGCCAAGAGGCTATGCAGCCCTTGGGCCAAGAAAGGTTAGCCCTCCCTGTTTTATAAAGTGCCCGTCAGTGTTCATTATGCAATTACCCAGATAATTCAGGGCCCTCTGCCACACCACCATGTGCCTATCTACACGTGACATAAGAAAAGCCACAGCATAGCCTGCCCCTAGCAGCCCTCTTAGCTCTTCTTGGGGGGTCTTCTCACCAGAGGAGAAGCTCCTTGAGTCCCACAGGAGCCAATGCTCTGGCTGCTGTGCAAAGGATCTCCTGACTGGGAACAGATTGAGCAGGGATATTATAGTAGCTGTGACATCCATAATGGGAAGATGCAAAGCTTATTTGCCAGGCTCCTTTGCTTTTTGTAAAGCCTCCCAACCGGATTCTCTTTTGCAAAGGTTCTCAAAGCAAAGGATGTAGCGGCAAACAGAGCTAGATGGCGAGGGTGTCTGTGTATTGTCCAGGTGAGCTTATGTTGTCCCAGTATGGCAGTGAATATTAAAGCAAGCAGTCACACCTGAGAAGCATTTTAAGGAGGCTGCACTACCAGAACTTGGATGGTAGTGCCCTGTTAAGATGTTTGCGAATGCCCCTGGAATAAAGAGTGAAGTACCCTGAGATATTGATTGTTAAAATATATTATTTTAAGGCTCCTGTTCAGATGGAACCTTGAATGGTCGGAAGCCAGTCTAGCTGGCTGGATGCTGATGGCTCCTTCACACATTAATCTGTACACAGAACGAATGTCTACCAGCTGCATTGGATTTGCACAATAGTTCCTCATTTGGTCTATGCCAGTTGCCTGCCCACCAGTTGGTTTAAGGGGGAGAAGTATAACCCATATAGGCTTGCCAGTCTTGAGGATGCTGAATTGGTGCATCTGATACATGGCAAATTATTTCCCCGGAAGTTCCTTTGCAAGTCTTCTCTCTAAATTCTGCCCTTTTTAGCTTTGGCCATATTCAACTGGCACACTGCAGTGGAATAACAACATCTGGCCACAGGGAGTCAGAGTTGCTTCACACAGATGGAAGTTAAACTCTTGGCAACAAATGTTTCATTCACATGCATTAGCCTTTCCAGAAAATCAGGATTTTGTGTTAAATCACCAAGGACTTGTGCAAAGAACGGAAGAAGTATTTTAAAAGACCCATGCTTTTCCCCCTCTGCCTTTTTGTGAAGGGCCCCATGGGGGTTCCTGATTAACATCTACAATCCCCCACCCCACCCCAAATAGTCTTCTGTGCAAACTTTTCCATTAGTCATCAGCCAGAGAGGGTGAATATATCAGTTCATTGGAAGAAAGGGCACATGTGCTGAATAAATCTACCCCAAGTCACATTTATCATACACAACTAATACCCTTTAGGGAAATCATCTAGGTAAACATTAATCTCAAAAGAAGATACAGTAGAACCTGGATCCAATGGTAGGGTATGGGGGTGGGGGGAAATGTTCCATAATCAGCAGTGATTGACTATATCACAAGCTTGACTTGTGGTGTGCTTAGCTGACAGGTTACAAGCAGGGCTGGATGACTCTCCATTTTACACACACACACACACACACACACACACACACACACACACACTTTTTGATTCTTGAGTTAGTCTGCCACATTTTCACTTCATTTCAGTTTTTCTCTTTTTAAAAAGTCTGCCCAAAAAATGCCTTTTCATATGTCTTGTTCCTTGTTTGCATTTTTTTGTATGCAGTTTGAATTTCTGCAAGCAATTTCCAATAATAATAATAATAATAATAATAATAATAATAATAATGTAGTTTTGTACATTATTTTCATGAATATATGCCGTTTTGTACGTTATTCTCTCTCTCTCTCTCTCTCTCTCTCTCTCTCTCTCTCTCTCTCTCTCTCTCTCACACACACACACACACACACACACACACACACAGTGCACACTTCTTGACTGGAGAACTGCCTCACAGCATTTGGAGAAGTGCGAATTTCAAAGCATAGCTGTGCTTTGGTTCACAAAGTGCAAATTAGGATTGTTAGAACTTCTGAATATGACTAATTCACCCTGAACTAAAATGCTTTAAAACCCAGTGGTCCTGATCCAGAGATGCTTGAGCGCAGCAGAGTGCTGAGTACCTCCTACTGTTTTCCCAAGGGTTTCTCCTCTCCCCCAAGAGAGGACAGCTGCACACTTTATGCGTCAAACTCAGTGGTGTGTTTGACACAAAAACCACATAAAGTGAAGATGACACACAAAGGCCAGAGAACCCTGGCAGCAGTATTAATGGGCAGGATGGCAAGTCCTGAGCTTTTTCTATGGAATCTTGGAAGACAGCTGCTTTATATCAAGCTAAGCTAAGACGTGAGAGCTGGACCATGAAGAAGGCTGATTGCCGAAGAATTGATGCTTTTGAATTATGGTGCTGGAGGAGACTCTTGAGAGTCCCATGGACTGCAAGAAGATCAAACCTATCCATTCTGAAGGAAATCAGCCCTGAGTGCTCACTGGAAGGACAGATCGTGAAGCTGAGGCTCCAATACTTTGGCCACCTCATGAGAAGAGAAAACTCCCTGGAAAAGACCCTGTTGTTGGGAAAGATTGAGGGCACTAGGAGAAGGGGGCGACAGAGGACGAGATGGTTGAACAGTGTTCTCAAAGCTATGAACATGAGTTTGACCAAACTGCGGGAGGCAGTGCAAGACAGGAGTGCCTGGCATGCTATGGTCCATGGGGTCACGAAGAGTCAGACACGACTAAACGACTAAACAACAAAGCTAAGACGATTAATGCATCTAGCTCACTATTGTCCACACTGACGGGCAGCAGCTCTGCAGGGTTATTTTCCAGCCCTACTTAGAGATGTCTAGGTTGGCCATATGTCCTCCTGCAAGGGATAGTTTACTGTCTGAAGGGTTCTTAATCCAAATTCAGTGTAAAGATCATGAGCCATCCAAAGGAAGAGCAGGGGCCCATCAAGAGTTTCGATCCACAAGCTTAACATGAGTCAACAGGGAGATTGTCCGGGACTGGGCAGAGGAAGAATGGTGGAGACTGCCTCCCCAGCCTGACCCTTCCAGAGAAGAAGAAGACAGTTCAGAATTACAACAGGGGTTTGAGGGAGGTCACAGCTCAGAGGCAGATGAGGGGAAAGTTGGGAAATAATGAGAGAGGAGGAGGAGGAGGAGGAGGAGGAGGAGGAGGAGCCCCAGGGAGGCAACAGCTGACAGGCACTGTGTCTTTAGAAAGCATTCCAGACCCCCCCCCCCAACCCCCTGAAAGTAGGAGAGCAAAGAGCTCAAGGGCAGAGGGTGCTTGTCAGTAGGGATGACACAGGAGGGAGTGGGAGAGATAGAGGGGGAAACCAAGCCTTATGAGGAACGGTTGAAGGAGCTGGGTATGGTTAGCCTGGAAATGAGGAGACTGAGAGGAGATATGATAGCCACCTTCAAATATATCAAAATGCATATTTCTATCAGGGTGAGCGGTGAAAGAAGTGGGATCTTGGGATTGGGGTGAGCTGTGTGGGGATGGGGAGGGAGGAATTTTGGGTGAGCTGTGAGTGGATGGAGATTGGCAACAGGTTAGCAGATAGATGGAAGTGGAGTGTTGAAGGAGCTGTAAGGGGTTGGGTAAGATGTAAAGGGTTGGTTGGGAGGGGAGATGGGGCAGACAGCAGCAGCCCCTATTTATATATTATAGTTATAAATTTGCATGCATACATTTTAATCAGCACATGCACATTTAAAGCAAACCCATGCCCTCTTTTTTTTTTGGTAATGCTTCTCCTCCTCCACCTCTACCACATTCTCCTTCTCCATCACTACCTTTTCTTCCTCTATTGCATAAGCGGCCACCCTAGAGATGTCAGGAATTGAACTTGGCACTGTCTGCATGCTAGGCACGTGCTCTCCCACTGGGCTGCAGGCCTTTCCTCACCTTTAAAGAGGAGGGATCAAGTAGAACAAAATAAGTATCTGTCTCGCATACATACACTAGCCTTTAAAAATCCATCTAGCCTCATGGTTTGTGCAACATCCTGTAGCAATATGGTGCCTGGCTTAAAGATGCATTGTTTTGAACCAGCTGTTTCAGTGAATGATCCATGCAGGCTGGTTTTATACACCTTGGGTTGGTGGATATTTAACCCCTTTTCACTCTGTTGAAGTTATTCATATTCTATTGGAAACCCACCAGGAATTGCTTATATGCTTTTTTAGAAAGAGAAATCAGATCGATTCAATTTGCTCTTTTGAAACCATCCTTGATGCATCTTTTTGTCTGTGAGGATGTTTAGCAGCCTGGTTTTGTGAGACTTCCATCCCCTAATGGCAGAGCTTCTGGGCTTCAAGTCTAACCCGAAGTCAAATCCTTGGACCTGCAAACCTTATTCCCTTATCCAAAGGTGTTGGGCACTGGCTGCTCTTGCCCAGTAATGATGAGCTAGAAATGCTCTGAATATGTTCAGAATTACTTTCTTCATTCCTATCACTGTTTCAGGAGCTGACATTTAAAACACTTCCTGGGGCTCAGCCGTGTCAAGTTCTGCCTCTGACAATTCCCTGTGAGTTGCTTTAAATATATAATGCCTGGGATGCTTGGTGGTGGTGTGGAAGCAAGTAGGAAGGAAGATTTATGTCCAAAGAAATTGCAAAGGAAATTGCTCTGAACAAAAATGTCACAGCAGGACAGAGTATGTGAACAAAGAGAACAGTAATTCATTATCAAAAAACCATATTGAATAAAGTTGAGCAGCATTTTAATTCAAAACCACAAGCCTGGGACACACATTTGACAGGGGAAATGGTTCCACAGAGGCAAAATCTTGATAATTTCTAGTAAAGGTAAAGGGACCCCTGACCATTAGGTCCAGTCATGACCAACTCTGGGGTTGCGGCACTCATCTTGCATTATTGGCCAAGGGAGCCGGCGTACAGCTTCCAGGTCATGTGGCCAGCATGACAAAGCCGCTTCTGGCGAACCAGAGCAGCACATGGAAACGCCGTTTACCTTCCCGCTGTAGCGGTACCTATTTATCTACTCGCACTTTGACGTGCTTTTGAACTGCTAGGTTGGCAGAAGCTGGGGGGAACTCACCCTGTTGCGGGGATTCGAGCCGCTGACCTTCTGATCAGCGAGCCCTAGCCTCTGTGGTTTAACCCACAGTGCCACCCGCGTACTCCTGCTAAATTGTACTAATGGAATAGCCTTCATTGTGACAAGAGCAATATCCATTCACAATAGCCTTCTACTATATGGATTGAATCAGAGATGGAATATCTATGCCTCCCCCTCCCTCTCTTTCAATTTGCTGTCAACTGCACCTTCCATACAACCCCCCACACCATAAAACCTCTCCCTGTTGACTTACCTGATAGCAGCTGTGGGAAGGTCTCAGCGGAGGTGTTGGTGCAAAACTTCCCTCCCTGTCATCTGGAACACTGTGTGCCAATCAACCGGGAGTCTGGGAAATGCAATTTTCCCAGGTCACCTTAATTCTTATGACATCAATCCCCTTGAGCACAGAGATGGGGGAGAGCTTTGATACAGTTCACATTCAAAGGCAGATCTACCTAATTCACACTTGGCCGAAATACACAGCCATCCTGAGTATTCACACATCTTTGAATTTTCAGTGCAGTTCTCCAGCCAATAACTGTCCACAAGAGTACATATACTAGGTTAAAGTGTGAATAAAAAATGCATCTATTGCTGAAAATAACATGCAGAAATGCATCCTATTAGCAGAGGAGAATTTAGGGGAGAGCGACTGGTTCGTCCACAATGGGCACTGAGCAGAGAGGGAGCCACAAGAATGATGTGGAACAGAAGGAGAGAGGTGCGGGGGGGGGGCATCAAATTTTAGTGTTGCACTGGGCACTGCCGAAATTTGAAAGCCACAAATCTGCCACTGCTATTAGGGAAGCTGCTTTGCGAAATTCACACAAAATTGCTAATGAATTTTCATGAAGACTTCCCCCCCCCACAATGTGGGAATGGGGAGAACTGAACTTATGATTGGAAAAATGAGAAATAGAGAGATTTGCCCATCCCCAGTAGTGGGTGCGTGAAACCACTTCTGTACAGCCATTCCACCCCCTCTGCCATGCAACTGAAAGGGCCCTTCCTAAGATGCATGAGGGGGGGCAAGAATGGTACATGATCAGGATGGCTCTCTGCTGCCTTCTCATAACAGTAAACCCTTTTTTTAATAATAAAAAGAGGGGTGTTTATAAAGCAAAGAGAAGCCACTGCAATTGCCTTACAATTGCCTGCCCTTGAAAGTGCCTGTAAATTCTAAAATAATTATTTAGCTCTCCCCTCTTCAGGTTTTCCACCTCCCTTTCTATTCTCCCCCTCTCAAGCCTGCAAATATGTCAAAAGAACTAGTTAACAATCCATTCCATTCCTCTTCCCTGGGAATTGCATGAGAGCTCAGAACTCTTAACAAACTACGCTTCCCAATTTCATACTTGTGGTTGTCTAAATCCCCACAAGCAGTGCCCAATGAAACAATTTCTATGGCAACTGCAGGCAGCATGATTCTGGTGAAAGAAACTGGGGTGTTGGTTTTTTTGGAGGGGGTTGGAGCAGTTGTGGGGTGCAAGGAGATGGCTGTTCCTTTGGGGAGGTTTGACCATACTTTGCACCTACCTCTGCAGCATTCTTCTTCCAAGTTGCTTGGCCTGCACATTGGCAAATGCATAGCTACTTCAAATGTATTACTTCCAAACGAATGGAAAATTGAAACAAATGGGGCCTGTCATGTTCATTTGTCACTAAGAAAGAAACACATGCCGGAGTTACAAAGGAGTTTCAAATGTCAAGTTTGTGACTCAGTCAGTGGCCTTGGTTTCCTCCTAGAGCAGAGGCAGTTTATGTGGGATGTAAGGAGTGGAAGGGACGCGGGTGGCGCTGTGGGTTAAACCACAGAGCCTAGGGCTTGCCAATCAGAAGGTCGGCAGTTTGAATCCCCGTGACGGGGTGAGCTCCCTTTGCTCGGTCCGAGCTCCTGCCAACCTAGCAGTTCAAAAGCACGTCAAAGTGCAATAGGTACCGCTACAGCGGGAAGGTAAACGGTGTTTCCGTGTGCTGCTCTGGTTCGCCAGAAGCGGCTTTGTCATGCTGGCCATGATTTGGAAGCTGTACGCCGGCTCCCTCGGCCAATAATGCGAGATGAGCGCCGCAACCCCAGAGTTGGTCACAACTGGACCTAATGGTCAGGGGTCCCTTTACCTTTACCTTAAGGAGTGGAAGAAAGAGAATGTGGAAAGTGAAATTAACCCTGTAAAGATAACTGCCTTACATACTGTATGCACATGAAGTGATGTGCATCATCTTTGTGATGACTAGCTTGCCTGGAACTCCTGGCTACACAGGTGTCCTGATAAAGACCATCTGTAAGTAGATGCTCATGCTTTGTCACCCATCAAGTGTCCACAGCAATACATAGGTGTACAGTGAGCAGGGGCATGCAGGCTCCCTTGCTACAGACAGGACACGGGGTGCAATGGAGGAGGTGGGATGAACATGCTTTTTCCTCTTGCACAATTCTCACAGAGTTTGTGAATGACTAAAGAGGGCTTGAGTGTTTTCCTCTGCTGCTCTGCGGGTGGTGCTGTGGTCTAAACCACTGAGCCTCTTGGGCTTGCTGATCAGAAGGTTGGCAGTTTAAATCCCCGCGATGAGGTGAGCTCCCGTTGCTCTGTCCCTGCTTCTGCCAACCTAGCAGTTTGAAAGCACGGCAGTGCAAGTAGATAAATAGGCACCGCTATGGCAGGAAGGTAAACGTCGTTTCCGTATGCTCTGGCTTCCGTCATGGTGTCCCGTTGTGCCAGAAGCGGTTTAGTCATGCTGGCCACATGACCCGGAAAGCTGTCTGTGGACAAATGCCGGCTCCCTCGGCCTGAAAGCGAGATGAGCGTCACAACCCCATAGTCGCCTTTGACTGGACTTAACCATCCAGCGGTCCTTTACCTTTTTATATACCTTTTTTTGTCTTTGTTCCAAAACAGTTCCCACTCAGTCACCTATTTACCATTCCTTTCAGTATTTCCAGGCCATTCCTCACTATTCCCATACCTGTCCTATTCTTTTGTGCTTACTGTGTTATTTGCAGTTTAGGGGGGGCATGCTTGGGGAGGGGGATGGGTTAGATGAGCCACTAGAGGGGTCCAGGAAGTGATATCTATGTCTGGGAGCCCACACAGGGACTGATGGGTCATAGCACCCTTCCAAATAGTGGTTCTGAAGGGATCATCCTGTTTTGATGTATGTCATAAAGTGACCCTTAATCAAAGGTCGACCCAGCCTACTGACCAATCAGAAGGCGAGCTGGCTGATTCCAGATACATGCCCAATGCCTTTGCCAAAGCCTGCTTACACCTGTAATTGATCAATGTTGTGGCCTGTTTTAACCCAATACCGATGTCCTGTGTCTGGGGTGGGTGGGTTGAATGAGTCAGTATGTCCCTCTGCCCACTATGGACAGCTCCACTGGCCTCTGTCCATAGAGTGATGCTAGTTTCATTGCACCAGTTCAGAGCTCTCTGTCCCACCCATGGCAAGTGGTGAATTTGGAAAGCTTTTGCCTGTCCCTTCCTTCCCGACACACACTTCTACTCCTTCCTTTGTGAGTAATGGGGCTGCAGATATTCTGGTGACTATGTATGTGTGCCAGGAATATTTTCTCCACTTCATTAAAGCTGATAGCCTGTGTGTTGGTGTTTGAAGAAGTGTGCATATCCAATACATGCATGCATGCACTTTTAGCATGCCATTTTAACACACCTATCTGAATATTTTGTGCCAATTGGGTGGAAATCACAGAAGTTGCAGGCAGCAGAAGAGCATCTGGGTCTCCCACTGAAAGGCATAGGAAACAAATGGAATGACACAAATGAATAAAAATGAATGCAATTTAAACGAATAACTAAATGAATGGGGTTTTCATAATGAAAATTAATGGGATAGCTAAAACTTTCTTTCTTTCTTTCACTTCCTTAACAAAACTTGAAGTTTCCTGTTCTGTCTTCTTGAAAGTAAATACTGTGAGGCAGTAAAGAAACTTTCCATTGTAAAAGGAAGTGTAGAACGCAAACAATATACAAGCCATAAAAAGCATCGATAGCAATGTTGGTCCACGGCAGAAGAAAATAAATACGGACATTGCGGAAAGCCAATATGTTTGTTAGAACTGGAGAAAATGAAACAGGCAACAAACTTTCAAAAGGCTTTTTCAAACATTTGGGAATACTTCTTGGAATTTTTTGAGGGAATGATATATTATCGATTTGATTAATGTATTCTCTCTTTCTCTCTGCCACCACTATGATGATTAACATCTATGATAGGTCTGAAAGACTACACAAATATGATATAGAACTGTGCTGTTTTTAATTGGGAGTATGGGAAATTGTTTCTGGCCAGTGTTTTTTTTCTGGGGGGACACAGGGGGGACACATACCCCTAAACATTTTGTGAATCTTTGTACTTTTGTCCATTTACTGTATTTATTCTTCCCGATTTGAAGTATAAAATTGTGATTTTCTTGAGTCAAAATGAGAGTACCCCTAAACATTTTTTAAAGAAAAAAAAAGCCCTGTTTCTGGCAAACCTCAATTATAGTCGCCCAAATAAGTATTTTTAGTAGAATGACAGAATTGTTGTCATTCTTACTCAGGGCTATCAATGACTGGCAGTCTGATCATGCTTCTCCCCCCTATTATTTCTTAATGAATGGTAGTAGAGTCAGAGGCAGGAATGTGAGTCAGAAGTAGGAGACAGCGGGTTGGAGAGGACAGGAGGTGCCATTAAGGGAAGTAGAACCTCTGCATCTATTCTTCCCTAACACAGATGAAGCATTATGAAAACTAACTGTGCTTCTTTTCATGCTGATAGAGAAGCACAGAAATGTTCCACCCTATAGCCCACCGATGGCCAAACTTGGCCCTCCATCTGTTTTGGGACTACAACTCCCATCATCCCTAGCTAACAGCACCAGTGGTCAGGGATGATGGGAAATGTAGTCCCAAAACAGCTGGAGGGCCAAGTTTGGCCATCATTGCTATAGCCTAAGGCTTTAACACTGGGGGTGCAGATGGGGAACCTTTGGCCCTCTAGATCAGTGTTTCTCAACCAGTGTGCCTCCAGATGTTTTGGGACTACAACTCCCATCATTCCTGACCACTGGTCTTGCTAGCTAGGGATGATGGGAGTTGTAGTCCCAAAACATCTGGAGGCACACTGGTTGAGAAACACTGCTCTAGATGATGATGGACCACAATTCCCAGCAGCCCCAGCTATCACTGCCAATGGCCAGGAATGATGGGAGTTGGAGACCAACAACATCTGGGAACCTGCTTTAGAATAATAGAATCATAGAACAGAAAAACTGCTTGAAGGGCATTTATCCTGAGATTATGATGTTGCTTGCACAAGATGCCTTGAAGGGAATAGGATTTGCACAAGAACCATTGAATCATAGAGTTGGAAGGGACCCAAGAGTCATCTAGCCCAACTCCCCTGCAATGCAAGAAGCACCCA
This sequence comes from Zootoca vivipara, assembly GCF_965207765.1. NCBI lineage: Eukaryota > Metazoa > Chordata > Lepidosauria > Squamata > Lacertidae > Zootoca > Zootoca vivipara. The sequence goes on along the minus strand of NC_142590.1, from coordinate 74,949,180 downwards.
AAGGTCTTGGGAAATACAAAAAAAAGCTTCTTTTCAAAACAGCCAAAGAATTGCAGATTCAATTTTCCCCCAAGAGTAAAAGTCTGAATACTGTTCGTGGCAACAATCTTTTAAAATGCAGTCCGTCATAGTAATACAGGAAGCCTAAACCCACTTACTTGGAAGTACGCCCCATTTAATTCATTTGGGTTTACTTCTGAGTAGACACAGAATTTCACTATAGCTGAGTTTTCCATCCCAGGCTTCAGATAGTGGGAACAGCCCTGCGGGATGTGTGTCAACCTGGAACTCACAGTGGACAGCTGCCAACGGTTTGCAAGACACTTTGAGGTTTAAGTCAGCTGAGCAAATTCATCACCAAGATTCAGTGTTTGCTCATAGTGACCAGTCTAACCACAGTGTAAAAATAGAACTTTTCTGAATTATTTCTTCTCCTTTTTTTCTGAATTTACTTTTGCAATGTATAGGGTGGTTTTTAAACAGGCACCATCAGCACATACATACAGCCTGGTAGAGATTCCTTAAGAGACACAGCAACAACATCCCAGTGGTGGGATGGATTAGAGGAGAAGGTGTCCCACATTAATATTTAGGTTACATTTGCAGACCAGATTTTGCTGTTCATCCGAACCTTCTTCAAGTGTCTGTTTTTAACACACCCACCCACCTCTTTGTCCAGAACTGCCTACCTTTATTGGTTCTGTCTCATTCGGTTAGAAGCTTTATTATCTTTTCAGATATTTTTTCAATATATGAAAACTAAATGAAAATTTGTAGGATGCCAGAGTGGTTACAAAGGACCTGGAGACACCTTCATGATCCTGGGTATGTAGAATCTACTTTAACTTAAATATCCATCTCTCTGTGTCTAGAAAAACCAAATTATCCAGCTGTTATTGAGAATTTCCCCCTAGAATTAAAAAATGGTTATGTTATGTCTTGCTTTGGGAAATGTGTTTGCTAAAAAGTGATTGCTACCAGAAAAAATGGCATTTGTTGTTGCTTTTGAGGCAATGGAGGCAAGTTTTGATTTATTGCTTCAGAGAAATACCATGCGAATGTATGTCCTATGTGACCTTGGGTGGGTGAGTTGCTCAGAGAAGTCTGAGAACAAACACAGTATTGGGGTGGGGAGTGTTTGAATACTATGGGGCGATAGGAGACAGAACTGGCATGTAATATTAATTAGTATATGTCAGCATTTCACAGTAATATACTGCATTCAGTGCAGGATGTTTTTCAGTGGCTGGCACTAATGCAACAGAATTTGGCAAGTAACAATTTGTTAGATTTCATATTTGACACCACCCGGAACAATAAAAACATATCAGTCTAAAGCTATTAGATTTAGAGGTAACACTTCACATTCAAAACTTGAATGTTGATTTTGAATTTCATGTTCAAACTTGAGCGGTGAAATTGGAAATTTGGCAAATTTGAAGTAGTAGCAGTTTCTCCTTTTTGCATTTTAATCTTCATTGGTTTTTAAAAGACATCATAGTTATCTTTCTCCATCAGAAATAGACACAAAATAAATACTGAAGTGTTGGAAATAAAGTAAAGTTGTATAATGAAGTATTGAGACTTCCCTCCATCCCAACATGGGTCCTCTACATTTCTATATTAACTGCATATTAATAATGTCTAGTTTATATTTATCCATTACTTCCATAAATTATGTCACATTGCAGGAGTCATTCAAGGCCTGCCAAAGATTTCAGATGTTTACAGTGATCTTTTAGGTATTGTCTATATTCATCCCACTCTCTGTTTAATTTTTGGTCGTCATGATTCCTAATTTTCCCTGTTATTTTTGCCATCTCAGCATACTGAAATAATTTCATCTGCCATTCCATTTTTATCGGAATATTATCTCCTTTCCAGCATTGGACTCACGGCCGTGGTTACATACATGAATAATGTCCTCAAATACTCCTATAATACCTAGAAGAAAGGCTTCAGGCTTTTTGATGAAGGGTAATTGAAACATTTTTTAGCTCATTGTAAATTATATCCCAAAATTCCTTTATCTTTTTGCATTTCCACCACATATGGTACATAGTTCCTTCTATTTCTTTGCATTTCCAAAACAAGTTAGAGCTGGTTCTGAAGTATTAGCAGTTTCAGTCATATCATTCAGGAATATCTTTTCATTCTTAACACAGGATGGAAGTCTGGACTTACTCTCAGGACGTTCTCTTCCCAAGGATACAAGAATTTGCCACAGAAGTTTGGCTTGCTTACTCCAGACCTCTGCCATCAAGCCACAGCCAGCTGTTATCCCTATTTCTGATGTGCTGTTGCATTGCTGCAGCCATTGGAGGACTCTTCTACAACTGGATGTTTTTCTCACTGCAATATTCTTTCCAGTTCTCTGCCACAGCTGCTTCAGCCATTAGTTTTCTGGCCTTGTTGACCCTCTTCTTGATGCACCCCATCCGTTGCATGTTCACTATAATTGTGCCTACTTTAGGGACTAAGCAAGGGCGGAGGTTGCTCCTGTCTGCCACCTTCATGATCGTGGCCGTCAACATAGTGCCAAACATCATGAGCAACATCGAAACCATCCTGCAGGTCATCAAATGCATCTGCAAGAATTCCTCCGAGAGCCTTCTGAACTCAACAGTTCTCTTGGGGAACGCTTCATGGGACTTCAGTGACGCTCTCAAACGGGTGACTGACAACATGCCAGACAAAACAGGGAGAGCTAGGGATGGCCATGTCCGGTTTGAAACCCACAACAACAACAATTTATTGAGTCAGAGAATTATCAGTGCCAGCCAAGGGATCAAGGAAGATTTCTTGCAAGTTGAAGTGCTGGTCCAGAAGGTCATACTGTTGGGTAACCGGGTGATTGCTGGCTTCTTCCTCTTCTATCTGATATTTGAGTCTGCTTGGTACCTAAAGAGCTACCTCACAGATCTCCGTTTTGACAATGTTTACATCACCAAAAAGCTAGAAGATTTGGCTCGGGAGAACAAAGCAACTCACCTGCTAGTTTGTTCACCAAAGAAGCTGATCAAGTCCACAGGATTCAAGCTATCCCGAGAGGAACTCCTTTCTTGTGTAATGCACCTTTTCCTTCTTACCTTAGTGCTCATGTTGACACTAGTGATCATAGCAATGGACTATATCGCCTTCCATTTGGCACAAGCGGCTGTGACTGAAGCCGCCCAGTTCCCCGTTGTGCCAGTGGTCATCTCGATAAAATATGAGGTGAGTATGGAAGCCTCTACCTTGCCATTTTCAAGTGAAAGGATGCAAGATGCCGATGCAAATCAAAATTTCGCTTGAATGCTCCTGCAGTCAGAATTATAAATGAAACGACCACAGCATGGTTAAAATGCACCCTGCCTGCTATTCACAACATGGTACAGTGGTACCTTCCTTGGTTCTCAAACGTCTTGGTACTCAAACAACTTGGAACCCAAACACTGCAAACCCAGAAATAAGTGTTACCTGGTTTGCAAACCTTTTTCAGAAGCCGAACGTGCTACGTTTTGCGCGTTATGCTTCTGTTTTGAGAGCCACGCTTCCGTTTTGAGTGTTACGCTGAGGTTTGCCTGCTTTTGCTGTTTATTTTGCATTTTTGGTTTTGCGACTTTTTTGTTTTGTTTTTGTGACTGTGTGGAACCCAGTTCAGCTACTGATTGATAGATTGATAGATTGTGTGACTGCGGTACATTGTTTATTGCTTTCATTTTATGAATCAGTGGTCTTGTTAGATAGTAAAATCCATGTTAAATTGCTGTTTTAGGGGTTGTTTTTAAAAGTTTGGAATGGATTAATCCATTTTGCATTACTTTCTATGGGAATGTGCGCCTTGGTTTTGGAACACTTTGGCTTTGGAATGGACTTCTGGAATGGATTAAGTTTGAAAACCAAGACACCACTGTATTAATTCAGATGACAAGGCTGTGGAGGGACGTAAAAGGTCATCATGCAATTCCTGAAAATGCAGATTGGAACTGGTCATCTGCAGCATTTCACCATACCATTAGGCCCTGTATTATCGCACCTCATTTCAATTTCAGAAGAATAGGGGCCCAAACTTGAGAGTTACATTTTTAAGCTGCAGCATCACAGGACTTTCAACTAAAGAGTAGTTGGAACTATTGAAAAGCAATTAACTTAGTTTGGCTGTTGGTCAATTTCCATGGAAAGACATAAGGACTACATACTTTATGCATCCTCGATCCAGAGACTTTTCGTCTCACTTCAGTCCCTCTGAAATCAGTGGGAGAGCTTGCAAAATCCTAAGCTTCCTGAGCAAGTTCACTCAGAAGTAACTCCTCTGAACCTGTTTTACAGATTTACTATTTATAAGCATTAAAGCAACACCAGAGAGCATGGTTACACTTAAATGACTAACAATATTTTTAAAGGCATAGTAGGTTAGACTTCATCAAATGCATGAGTATGAGACGTGGTTGTAGATGGAGGGAAACAGTGAGGCCAGAAGGAAAAGAAATATGGAAAAGTACAGATTATAATAATTACCTCAGTTTTAGCAGTAAAACAGAATTTTAAAAGTGATCTCTCTCTGATTTAGGATTGTAGCTATTCGTGAGCTAGCCTTGAGTAAGTTGTCCAGATGATTTTGATAGCATGTAAATACGACTAACTTTCTAAGGACCTTAAAGCTTATAATGAAGAGTAATTTCCCACTGTTTCAATATCCATCTGCCATATCAGAAAATATCAGGGCAGTATAAAACAATTAAACATAAAACACACTTAAAAAATCATCATCATCATCATTAAAGTGACTGGCTGATTAAACAGTTGCTGGCATTAAAAAAAAATCTGAAAGAGGAAAGCAAGAATCCCTGCTGAATCTCTACTGGAAAGGCATTCCACAGCATGGGCTCAGAAATACTAAATGCTCTGTGTGAGTTTCTGTATTTCTACTGAATCATTCTCTTCTATTCTTTCAGGCGAAGCTGATTTTTGTGCCATTTTTGGAATATATTTTTAACGGTGCTTTTTCTACAGAGCAATCCTTGCCTCCGTTTGAAAGGAGCTATCATCAGAATTTGACCTTTGTCTCTGCTAACTGCCCCATGAGGTGGCCAAACCCTCCCAACAAAGCTGTGGTCCTTGCCGTTGGGCTCCTCTATTGCGTCATTTATGCCATGATATTTTTGGAAACATACTCACGTCGGCTGTGCCGGAAAATTTCAGCATCCTTTTTCAACAGCCAAGAAGACCGGAGAGTTCAGTACCTCTACAGGAAACTTGTTAGGAAACACAAGAAAAAGAATGGACGCCAACAGAAACCAACCATGCCATCTTAAATTGCTTCCATGGAGGGGATGGAATTGTGTTTACTATGCCAGGAAGTTTAGACTTGCAGTAGCAAAAGCAGAGCATCCTCCTCCTCATCTCCCCTGTAGCTCCCTAAATGCCCTCAAAATCAGTCCCAAAGGATTTGGGGCCCCTTTCGAGAAGATTTGGGGGGTGCATGGGGAGAAAAGGGGAAACAGAAGTGCTGCTAGACCAGTGATGGGCAACCTTTCGAGCTTGGTGTGTCAAAATTCGCCAAAAAACCGAGTATAACTCGGGTGGCGTGTCACTTCAAGAAAAAATAATAATAATTTTGCGATATTTATAGTTTAAATAACAAAAATGTATAAGTGTAATATATAACTGTATTTAATAAACCAAAAACTAATTATTTAAACAAAACAAAAACACCTTATTTATCACAAAGTGCCCAGAGTTGTTGAGCTTTTTGGGGGGAGCTGGCTGACCAAAGTTTTGGAGGTTTTTTTTGGGGGGGGATGCCCCAAAGCTGCTGCGCTTTATTGGGGGGGAAAGAGAACAGAAATAAATGACTAATAATACCTTTGCTGGAACTAACACGCAGCACCGACATAGTCTGCCAAAGCACCAAAAAAACCCTGCACAGAACAGGTTTAAAAATGAATGCTGTTACACCCAATCATCGTCTGCCAAAGTGCCAAAAAAAAACAGCACAGAAAGGGTTAAAAACCCAATCTCTGGCTACCAGCAACAACAACAAACAAACAAAAAAGGATCCAGGTTTTAACAGCGAAGGAGACAAGCTGTAGCGTGGAGACAAGCTGTAGCGTGAGGAGGAGCGGGAGAACAAATGGGGGGAAAACAACAACAACAACAGCGTGAATGGGCCGATGGGGTGCGTGCCAGCAGTGAGGACTCTGCGTGTCATGTCTGACACACGTGTCATAGGTTCGCCATCTACCGGCACCGCTTTTGTTTCTTTGAAACAAAGGGAGAGATTTAGTGTCACACTCTTTTTATGGCTCCACCAGTGCAAGCATTTTGGTTTGTCAGATGGAACGACCCCCCTCTCCCCCTGCTGTGTGATGTTCCATGGGTTCTCCTGACCCCCTGGGCCAATGTCAGGGGGTGGAGAGGGGAGCCTTGTTCAGAGCATCCATTGATAAGACTCATTGGTTGAATCCTGCCTGAAGAAACCCTTTCTTTCTGTGAGATTCAAAAGCTCAGAGTGAATTGATTTTCAGATAAACACCATGGCCCAAAATGGCACTCATATATATAGGGAGGCGGTTCGCTATTTGACCTTTGGAGGGCTAATGCTACATTATGGAATGTTATGTTCTCTTGCTAAGTGCCACTGTCTGCTGTTTGCCTCCTTTGTTCATTGCTAATGGCTGGTGGTTTGCTCTGCCTGCACCATGTTCTGACAAAACAGACAAGCGAACAAACCTTCCTTTTTCAATCCAGATTGAATGCACACGTAAGAACAAATCCACAAGATGCCTGTTCCCAAATGCAAATAACCAGCCACTGGGGGGACGGGACAATATGCCCAGTTTTGAGTACATTCACCCTATCTCCAAAATTGTCAATCGTTCCCCAAAGCTAGCAAAATGCAACAGCGGCAGATGGGCCCCACTCTCTTCTGTGGAAGGTAAGAGGCAGCAAATGAGCTTTGTTTGGGGGAATCATTCATCCACAGGATCACAGCCCATACATTCCAAGATTATCATATTAGAATGTCCAGTAAAGTGAGATCACATTTTTGCCAAATGTATTAAAATAATGATATCATCATAATCATCAGATCTGTAAGATTTATCCTATGATTGCACCTACTCAAGTTTAGCTAATTGGTTCATGGGCACAGAAGTGATGGTAAAAATAAAATCAGCTATTATTGTAATGTTTGCATTTATGGCACAAGCTTAGGAGATTTCTAGAGCTAGGAGAAGATTCACTGCGCTACATTTCCAGTGTGGTCAACAGAGTTATCATCACTTGGCAGGCGTTTTGTATCTGGCCATAATAGCCTTCTTTCAAGATAAAAACAGATAAAAACAGATCGCAAGTTTAGCAATTCTTTGCCGTGTAATTCCAGAGAATCTTTAAATCTTAGTAGCTCTGGAACTTCTGCATGGAAGGACGATTTCTAGCTTGGAGACTAATTTTTAGCTTGTGTTGCGAAGGTTTGTAATGCCGTGGGTATGAAATGCAGGATTGCATTTGTAAGGAACAAGTCAGTGCCTCGAATAAAGTAATAAGCCATCATCCTTATCTCAGTTATTCATTTGATAGCATTTCCCCCTTGACTGAGCATTGCCGAATGTGCAGCTGGAGCCGATTGCAAATGGAGAGAAGCTCACACTAGAGAAAGATCAACAGAGCTGGCAAGACAAGAGCCTTGGGGTGAAGATGTTTCGGGCAAAATAGCCATTAGAGAACTAGCAAAGGATTTTGGTGCATGTGGGGTTTTGCAGCAGGGCGGGGGCAGAAAATATATTAGATTGTGCCCCAAGTCTCAATATGATAATGCAGGAAAAGTGTGAGCACTCAGATAAAGCCTCTTCCCGGCTTGAAGGGAGGAGGGGTTGTGGGCTGCACGCGGGCTTCACGTGTGGGGGGAATGGCTAGCATTCCCCCCAGCCCATTGGTTCCCCTCCTGCCGCGTCACGCCTGTGGTGCAACCAATCGGGGCGCACCTCGAGGGGGCGTGGCTTGGCAATAAAAGTGAGCCCGCGGCAGGAGCTCGTCCTCTTGCCTTCGGACTCACCTCACCTTTTCTTCGGACTCACCTCGGGGATCGCTGCAGAAATCGCTGCAGTTCGGACCTCCTGGATTTGCTGAAATCACTTAAAAAAACGGCGTTTTTAAACGCCACCTTTCTCTTCTAGCAGGCGGCGAGCTCACTAGGACCGAGACAGGCTTCCATTCGGTGCCGCTCGGATCGTGCAGCTTGCCTGGCACCCAGCCGTACGCTCCATCGAGGGATTCGCTCCCCCCCGAACAGGCGCTTCTCTGCCCCACGCTGATCGGGGAAAGCCGCGGTGGGAGCCTCCGCTTTTTAGCAAAAGCCACCCCCTTTACGTACGAGGCGCGCGCCTGCCGATTGTCGTGCCCGGGCCTCCTGCCGCCGCCCAGCTGCTTCCGGAGCCAAGGACACTTCGGGCCTGCCCCTTCCGAGCGGAACGCCGCGCTTCGCATCGGGTATCCTCTCCTGCACGACATTCTTCCCGGAGCTCTCACGGACGCAGGGTATCGTTGTTTACTTTCCTTTTCAGGTTTTGCTTTTGTATCGTTACGGGGCTGTTGGTTTGTTAGCTGGGTGTGCATTGCGGCGCTTCAGAACGTTGTGGGGGTTAGCATATTAACGTTCTCGTTTATCTACTTCTTTCCTGGGGCTTCTACGATTCCAGGGCTCTTTATTAGCTGTAGGCGCAGTGCCCTTATAGGCTCTCGGTTACTTCTGGCCTGAGTTTTTCCAGGGCCCGAGTTTTTTCCAGGGCTGGTGTGATTGCTGTAGTAACAGTCTCGTTTTTCGAGCGTACCGATTTCCTTCTGCGACGCCAGTAGCCTTCCCCTGCAGGAAGTGCTACGGTTGGTCGCCATCTTTGGTGTGGCCACGTTTTGGTCGCCATCTTTGGAGTGGCCACGTGGGCCTCTCCGGCGGCCATTTTAAGTAGGTCGCCAGTCGTAGCGAGCCTGGACACCTCTCTCCCTGTCTACCTTTTTGAATAGGACTTTTGCCACCTTGTCGGTAGCCATTTTGGGCGGACCACGTGCACACATTTTGGATCGCCATTTTGGGAAGGTTTTCTTTATCGCGCATCCTGTAGGTCGCCATTTTGTGAGTGGCACGTGTAGCCTACCCCCATCCCCCCCCCACTTTAAGAGGGCTTTTGCCACACGTCTGCCATCTCCTTAAGGGGTGATTTTTCAGGTTCCCTCTCCCGTTCGCTTCTGCTAGGGATTGCATGTGGTCTCCTTGCTGCCTTTGTTAGATTTAAACCAAATTTTTACACTTTTGCCTGGCTTCTCCATTTATTTCAATTTGATTGGTGTAAATAAAGTTGGATATTTTGATTTCAAGTAAACCCAAGGGGTAATTTTCCTGGTGATTGCAGTCATTTAACCAATTTTCCTGCGCATCCAATTGTTATTTTGCTTGTTTTTGTGCGTTACCTAGAACTCACCACTACACTATAGTAGTAGTTGGAATTATTTAGCTGCTTGTCTAATTCATCAGTCCTTTTAAATACTATAATTTTGAGGACCCCCCCCCCTCTATAACTCAAGGTATTTAATAGATATTTTATAGTGGCCGTATTCTGATTTGTTTCCTTATAAATCGCTTTTGGTTCTGCTGGTAATTTTAATTTTAGAATCAATACCAGGGATTTGTGTGACGCTGTGGGTTAAACCACCATCCCTAGGGCTTGCTGATCAGAAGGTCGGCGGTTCAAATCCTTGTGAAGGGGGGCTACTGTTGTTTGGTCCCAGCTCCTGCTTACGTGGCAGTTCAAAGAACCTTAAAGCGCAAGTGCAGCGGGCCAGTTAACAGGCATATTTGGGTTCATTACTTAATTATTTTAGGATCTCATACGCGGGATATAGCGCTTGTTTCAATTAGAACAGTTTGTCAGTTACCTTAAATTGGCTGCCTTGCCTCCAGGAGGCTACCTTGCCTCGCCAGGTAGTATTTTAATCCGCGTTTAGCTGAATAGCGAGCCTGGTAATTTAAATTGTAAGTAGGCGACTGCACAGGTATTACTCTGTTAGCGCTACTCAATCTTACGTTGTAGGGGCACCTTACAGCATTACGCATTTACAAGAAATCGCATCTTGACGCTAATTAGAGCTTCTCCAGTTCAGCCCTCGGATTGAGTTTGTTACCTCGGCTTCTTTTGCTTTTACATTTTGTATCGCGCGGTGACCAGGTGCGATGGCCCCAAAGCGCAAGCAGACCGGGCCTGCAGCTGTACCTAACAAAAGGCACGCCACCAACGCAAACACTGCCTCCAGTGCTCCTGCGGTCACCACTATCTCCATCGCTTCGGAAGCCGTGGCTAACTTGTTCTCAGGTCTCCAGAACTTCTTTCAACAGGTATCAAAGCCGGGGGTTTCATTACAGGACCTCCCTGCCGAGGGGTCCCAGGACTTCGTCGCAGACACGCCAAGAGAGGACGAGGCGCGCCCTGGCACCTCTGCTTCCGGTAACACAGCCAGGGCTGGTCGCATTGGAACCAGATCCCATTCTGCTTCTACTGCGCCTGCAACCTCCTCCGATCCTGTGGGCACAGGGCCTTCTACGCCTAGCAGTAATAATTCTATTTCTCAGTTATCCCTTGGTACCCCCACTTGCTTGTGCAATCTTTCTCAGGGTACCCAGTCTAGGTCAAGGAGCTTGTCTTCAAACACCACCTCAGATGGCGAGAATCGGGATCCTGCACAACCCACGAGTTCTGAGAAGAATACGGGACAGCCGGACAGGTCGGAGAAAGAAGTTCCACAAAAAACCAGCAAAAAGAAGACCAAGAAGACCAAGCATACGGATCCCCATGATGACTCAGGTACTTCTTCTTCTAGTTCGGATGACGAAGAACCCATCTTAGAGGGTTATTGGGGCGAGGGTGAGGAACTTGTGGGCTTGCCTGTTTGGGCGCACGAGAGGCGCGCAAACTCGCATCGTAAGACCTTCAATGGTACGCTCGAGTGGAGAGACGGTGCATTAGTACCGGACGTTAAGAAATCCACATTTGCGTCTTCAGATTTCATTTTAGGTAATCACTTGTCCAATAAAAAGCGGAACAGGATCCTTAATGGGGATTATGTGGACATATTTACTCTCCTCCCTCCAGCTAAGATTAAGGGAAAAGGGGAGAAGAAGAATAGTTATGGCAAACGTAGATACCGGGAACCAAGGGCCGAGCGGACCTTCGAAAACTGGTTGGATGGTTTTCAGATTTACATGGGCACCATTGTGGCTTGCTACCCAAAAAGAGCTATGCACCTCCTGGCCTACATGGCTCATGTCAGAAAAGCTTATGCACTAGCAGGCGAGGGTCCTGCATTACTGTACGACGAGGACTTTCGTAGGAATGCCTCCCTGTTGTCCAGCACTAGGTGGGACTTGAGGGACCAGAATTTCTGGGGCGAGCATGTGGGCCCATACATTGAGAAGAAACAGCCGGACACATATCGATCTGCAAAGGCAGAATATAAAAAATCTACCCGCCGCCTTGTGTGCTGGGAATTTAACAAAGGCACCTGTGGCAGGGCTTATTGCAAATACAGCCACGAATGCGAAAAATGCCAGGGTTCACACCCAGCCACGGCTTGCTTCAAAGGCAGGCAGTCCTTTCGAGGGAGGCGTGGTAACTTTCAGCAAGGGTCAAGGGGTGGATCAGCTGCCGCTCAAGGCATGTCAAGTAACCGCTATTGATCAGTCCTTGGCCTTGGCATACTCCCCGATTAAACTAGACCCCCTTAAGTCCTTGCTACAACTTTATCCTAACATCACCGCAGCCAAATATCTATGGGAGGGTTTTTCCTCCGGTTTTAGAATTCCAGTGGCTATCCCCCCCTTGTCAGGCGAACCACCTAATCAGAAATCTGTCAGAGAGATGCCCGAGGTTGCTAGGAAAAAGATATCTAAGGAGGTTACTGCGGGAAGGGTCGCTGGCCCATTCAAAGCACCCCCTACGTCAAAGTTACATATTTCACCATTGGGTATAGTTCCAAAAAAGAATCCCGGGGAATTTAGACTCATTCATAATCTTTCTCATCCTAAGGGTTTTTCAGTTAATGATGGCATCCCCCAGGAACTGTGCACTGTCAAGTATGCCTCTTTTGATCAGGCTATTAAACTTATCAGGCGGTTTGGCAAGGGCGCCCTTCTGGCCAAATGCGATATTGAATCGGCCTTCCGCCTTCTACCGGTGCATCCTCAAGATTTCAGGTGGCTGGGCTTCAAATTTGAGGGGGCCTACTTTGTGGACAAGGCCATGCCTATGGGCTGCTCCGTGGCGTGTTCCGCATTCGAGACCTTTAGCACCTTCCTGGATTGGGCCCTACGTTTTAGAACAGGTTTGGAGGGTGTCACACACTACCTGGATGACTTTCTTTTTTGTGGGGGAGCTAATAACCAAGATTGTGCTTACCTCCTAGAAGCCTTTGCCTCCTTAACTGCTTATTTGGGGGTACCTCTGGCCGCTGAAAAGACAGAGGGACCCGTGTCTACCTTAACATACCTGGGAATCGAATTGGACACAGTTGCGCAGACTTCACGGCTTCCAAGAGAAAAGTTGGCGGCTTTAAAGCAGACTATCTCAGAGTTGCTACCCCTGAAAAAAGTGACCCTTAAACAGATCCAGTCCCTCCTGGGCCATCTTAACTTTGCTTGTCGGGTGGTATCTCCCGGGCGCCCCTTCTGCGCCAGATTGGCCAGATTATCTGCAGGTCTCAACAAACCTCATCACAGGGTGCGCCTTAACAAGGGGGTAAAGTCTGACATGGAAGTATGGTTAGAATTCCTTGAGAATTTTAATGGGGTGTCCCTTTGGCAGGATAATCTGAGGCTCCAGGTGGATTTCCAGGTGCAGTCGGACGCTGCTGGCTCCCTCGGGTTTGGTGTTTACTTTCGTGGCCGGTGGTGTGCGCAACGGTGGCCACACGCCTGGAAAAATAAGCCTATTACCCGCGATCTAACCTTCTTGGAATTCTTTCCCATTGTTGTAGCTGTGCACTTATGGGCAGAGGAGTTCAAGAACCACCGTGTATGCTTTTGGACTGATAACCAGGCTGTCGTTGGCGTCCTTTCCAGGCAATCCTCCCGATCATCTAGGGTTACTGCCTTGCTACGTGCCTTCGTCCTTCTGTGCTTAAAACTAAACATTTATTTCTCATCCAAATTCGTGCCAGGTGTTAATAACGATATTGCGGACGCTTTATCTCGTTTCCAGATGGACCGTTTCCGCTCTCTAGCGCCAGAGGCTCAGGAGTTGCCGGAGGCTTTCCCGGAACACCTTTGGAATCTTGGGAACGAGATGTCTTAGAGGGAGTATTGGCGTCGGTGGCCCCCTCCACTCTTAAGACCTACAAGAGAGCTTGGTCTGACTTTAGTGATTTTAGGATTAAAAGATTGGGTTCGGGTCCTAATTTCCCTCCCGATAAATATGAGGTCCTGATGTATCTAACAAACTTAAGGCGATTAGGCAGGGCCGCAAGGACGCTTCAAATTCAAACTGCTGCAATTTCCTTCTTTAGTAAGGCCGGCTATTCTATTGACCCTTGTGCGGACTTCCTAGTCCGGAAGGCTCTAGAGGGTTGGCGCAGACTTCAGCCTCCGCGCAAGGATTGTCGCAAGCCAATAACCTTTGATATTTTGACAAAAATTCACAAACTCCTCAGGGACCTTTGCTGGTCCAAATATGAGGCTAGACTTTTCTCCGCAGCCTTTTCAATCGCCTTCTTCGGTGCCCTTAGGGTCGGCGAAGTGGTGTGTGAGGGCCCGTCCAAAAAATTCAGAAGGGGCATTCTGCTATCAGACTTGTCTTTATCCAGCACTGAATTGGTAGTCTGCATTCGTCAATCTAAGACTGACCAGCAAGGGAAGGGTACCTTAATGCGGTTACCCGCTACGGGCCAGATTGGCCCATGCCCGGTAAAGGACACCAGGCGTTTCCTACATCTAAGGCCCCCCTCGCCTGGCCCACTATTGATTCATGTAGATGGTTCCCCCTTGACACGACACCAATTCACGCGCATCATGCGCCGGGCAATATCGTTGTGTGGCCTGCCCCCCTCTGAATTTGCAGCCCATTCCTTTCGAATTGGGGCCGCCACTACTGCGGTGCACATGGGATTGTCCGCTGAGAGGATTAAGGATATGGGCCGGTGGAAGTCCAGAGCATACAAGGGTTACCTCCGCCCAGCTAAGTAGTGTCTTACACATGGCAGCCTCACTTATGTCTTCTCCTTTACTTCGCTTTCAGGTCTGCTGATTAAGATATGGATGGTGGGTCATAGCATCATGCATTGGGCCCGCGCACGCGCCTGCGACCGAAACCTTGGTCCTAATCTTGGGCTGCCACGCAGTGTCAGAATCACTTGGATTACTAGACGGGGCATGCGCTGGTCTGAATTCCTACCAGCTGTGATGGCCAAGGTTGCTTCATGTGGTTCCCCCGACATCTTGGTCGTGCAACTTGGCGAGAACGATCTGGCGTATCGGAAAGGCCAAGATTTAAAATGGAATATATTTCGGGACTTTGATGATCTGTTGGCCGCTTGCCCGACCGTGACCATCTGTTGGTCTTCACTGCTCGAGAGGCGCATTTGGCGCGATTGCCTTTCACCAGCTGCTGTGAACAAAGCGAGGAAGTTTCTGGATTTGGCTGTGGCCAAAAAGGTTCTGGCCTTGAATGGACTTGTGATACCACACCCTGCTATAACCTTCCGAGAGGAACACTTCTATCGCAATGATGGCGTGCATCTGTCAGATGATGGCAATGATGTTTGGCTAGCGGATGTCCTAGTTGCTATTAGGTATTGGTTGCGGAAGTAAAGGTATTGGCGGCGAGCCCTTTTGGGCCCGATTGGCGATAGGCATTGGATTATTCCTTGAAGGGTCCAGATGTGGTGGGGAGGTTGCTGCCATCACCTCCCCAAAATGCGGAGGGGTACTCCCTTAAGGAGTCCAAGGGGCGTTGCCAAGTCCGAAACCGTGGAAGGTGAGGGCCTGAGGGCACGACCCCGAATGGTGGCCCCAGGATGGGTACCTAGTTGATGTGCATCGCAGGACCCATCCAATGGTGGTTAACCCTTCACAGACTGCCAGCAGAGCGGGCTGGAGTCAGATATAGTCGGTTAGATCCAATGCCTATGCCAATACCTCTCTTCTTCCGTAATCAATAAAGTTGTGGCCTATTCGACCCATTAACCTTAAGCTATGTGTCCCGTGTCTTTATTTCATCCGGGGAGACCGCATGCATTGCCACACAACAACCTGCCAGTTTCATTCTACTTCTCTGCCATCAACCTGGATGAGGAGAAGAATGCCCCATGTGATGTGGGTCCAACCAGGAAAAGCTTAAGCCTTTCATTTAAAGAAAAATAAATCTGTTTCCCGCTTCATGGATCAATGCCTTGTCGTGGCGAAGGGGCTTGAATAACTCAGAGAAGCTATGAGCTATGAGAGAAGCTATGAGCTGGACCATAGCACGCCAGGCACTCCTGTCTTCCACTGCCTCCCGCAGTTTGGTCAAACTCATGCAGGAGGCAGTGGAAGACAGGAGTGCCTGGTGTGCTATGGTCCATGGGGTCATGAAGAGTCGGACACGACTAAACGACTAAACAACAACAACAACAACAAATCTGTTTCTGCTAGGTCTAATGGCAAAACAAACAGGAGTTGGGATAGCCATCTATAACACAGACAAGGATGTAAAAAGAACAGTAGGCATCAGGCAGGGCTGGAGTAAGCTCTTGGGGTGGAGAATATGCTGAGGCAATTCAAACAAAGTCCTGATTCATACGAGCTGCTGTGTGGTTGCTCTGTCAACATGATTAGGTACTTATGTTGCAGTGCAAGTGCTTACACAGCCGGGAGCGGTGCGGTTCGGAGAGATGATGAAACTCTTGCCCATATCACCACCACTGCTGGACCCCAGGCTGCCGCAACACTGGCATGGAAATTTGTCATCGGACTCATGTGGTTTTTGTTAGCATAAATCCTATGCAAGGAAAAAAAGCTGCTACCATGCCAATAATTCGGCCATCCCGGGGGCCAGTTGTCAGACTGGTCCCACAGGCCAAATATGCGATTGCTCTCACAAACGTGATGAACAACACCCAAGTCAGTAAATAAGGCTTAACTGCTTTATTTACATATAAACAAACTGGGAGCTCTACATCATGGCTCTCTCTCTCTCTCTTTCTGGCATCACAGCCAGTAAAGAGAAAGAACAAAGGAGCAACAGTTCCAAGATAAACGTCACTTCCACTCTGTGGGAATGAAAACACATACAGTCATATGATACACAATAACCCGATGACTGCAGACGGGGAATGAATCCCAACAGTTTTTGGTTACCGATGGCATGGGGGTCGGAGACTGTCCATGGAAGAAATTTAACCCCACCTCCACAATCAAAATGCATAGACCTGACAAGGCTACCCAAGATTCAACCAGGTTCAATCAATACACCAGAATTGGGGGACTGACCAATTAAAAAAGTTGACATCTAGTTCTTTGGGCTATGTTGTAAAATCCCCTGTGATCCTCAGATCAAGGGCAGTATGGAAATATGAGAGAGATATTTAACATTGAGGATATTGTTAATAACTTAGATTCAGTCTCAGCCAAAAGTTTTAAAATATGAAAAAAGTAATTTTCTTAGATATAAGAATTTTTTGTCTTTTAGATCAGAAGAACCTCTTGGTGTATGTAGGGGTAAAAGAAAAGAAGTCTCATCCATGGTTTTAATATTTTCAAAATTGTGCAGCCTTAGCAAAATATCCATCTTCTTTTCTTTTCTAAAATGCACTATTGTAGCAGAATTCAAAAAGCTCATATTGAAAAAACAGAAGGCAATTGTTTTCAAATATTAGCAAACTGTTGCTAGGGTATGGCAACTGAACCAAAGCAAATTCAATATTATATAATAAAATGGGCGCAACATTTGGGAGGAAACATTCCAATGGCTATGTGAGAAAGATTCTTGAATCAAAGCCCATCAAATCACCCAAAGCTGATGCTGGAGGAAACCAGGAAATTTATGTGATTTATATTTATGATCATTGAAAAAATAGTTTTTTATGCTGATCCATGTAATGTTATACCATAATAAAATATTTTTTGGAAAAGCAGCTGTGACTAGGCTAAAGTGAAACCAATCAATGGAAACGACAGCACAAAATCCATTTTAAAGCTGAAAAACCGAGGTCCTGCCTCCTTTCACCATTTTGTCATTGTCAAGGGCATTTTCCCTTCTTCACAGATAAGCTATCTAATTGATTTGGCAATTTATTCCTATTATGAATAAAATGTTTCTGACTGAATTGGACTCTCTCTCCAGAATGTCAGCAGCAATCCAAGTTGCCGCAAAGGGCCTGTTCCATCCGATTTACGTAATATAACCAAATGCCATTCCAACCACATATGCGCAAGCGACAAACCCCATTAGCTTCAGGCACATTAGGAAAGATAAAACACTGTAAGAGATGCCCTGGGAACTTTAATATGCTTTCCTAAGGAAACTGCTGCTGTAATCATTTCCATACGTTTCTGAGCACCCATCACTCATCGTTAGCTTTCTTCGTGTGACATTGTTTTCAGATTTACTAGGCTTTCAGTTCTGGAACTTCCCTGAGATTCTTGGAAGAAGGGAAAAGTCCCTTGCATTTGTCAGCCAAATAGTTAATTCTGCTTCCTTTGGTTCACTGAGACCAGTGGCAGATTTAGGGTGGCCCAGGCGGTTCCCCCACACAGGACGCCGAGTCGAGGGGTGTGTGCAAAATAATATTAGTTTGCCTGTCTTCCCAAGCGATGTGTAAAAATTTTCAGAGACACTGTTGATGGAATCTTTCAAGGAGTTGGAGATGGCGTTTATAAGTGGTCCATGTTTCACAACGTTGTTAGTACAATAGCTTTGTAAACAAGCACTTTGGTTTCCCTGCGAATATCCCAGCCCTCAAACACTCTGCACTTCAATCGGGAGAAAGCCGCACTCGCAGAGCTCAGGCGATGCTGGATTTTGACATCAATGTTGGCCCTTGTGGAGGAGAAGTGATCAACATTTTCCAATGTTACACCACTGAGTTGGATTTGTGGCGCTGCAGAGGGGTATCAGTGTACTGGAAGAAGCAAAGATCACCAGTGTTGAAGCAACAATTCTTCAACATCAACTTCGTTGGACTGGTCAATACAGTGTGGGCAATACAGATAGTCCTACCTGGGCAGTTATCTTTCCACAGGGGTAGACCCTGAAGCTGAAATCCAGCATCGCCTGAGCTCTGCAAGTGCACTTTTCTCCCGATCAAAGTGTAGAGTGTTTGAGGACCAGGACATTCGCAGGGAAACCAAATTGCTTGTTTACAAAGCTATTGTACTACCAATCTTACTGTATGCTTGGGAAATGTGGACCACTTATAAATGCCATCTCCAACTCCTCGGAAGATTCCATCAGTGGTGTCTCCGAAAATGTTAACACATCACTTGGGAAGACAGGCAAACTAATGCCAGTGTACTGGAAGAAGCAAAGATCACCAGTGTCAAAGCAATGATTTTTCAACATCAACTTCGCTGGACTGGTCATGTTGTGCAGATGCCCGATTATTGTCTTCCAAAGCAACCACTCTATTCCGAACTTAAAAATGGAAAGCGTAATGCTGGTGGTCAACAAAAGAGGTTTAAAGACTGTCTCAAGGCAAATCTTTAAAAATGTAGTATAAACACTGACAACTGGGAAACACTGGCCTGCGAGCGCTCCAGTTGGAGAACAGCCTTTACCAAAGGTGTCATGGGCTTTGAAGAAACTCGATCTCAGGACGCAAGGGAGAAATGTGCTAAGAGGAAGGCACGCTTGGCAAATCCACACCGTGATCAACTCCTGCCTGGAAACCAATGTCCCCACTGTGGAAGGACATGTGGATCCAGAATTGGCCTCCACAGTCACTTACGGGCCCATTGTTAAAATCGTGTTTATGGAAGACAATCTTACTCGGCTACGAGAGATCGCCAAAGAAGAAAGAAGAAGATGAAGCAAAATAATAATAATAATAGCAATAGTAATAGTAATAAAATGAATTATTTGGAATATAAGAATTGCAAACTTTTGTCATCTCTCAAGGTGCCATAATATCAAAGTCTGCCCCTGCTGAGACCAAGAGCGGATCTGCACTCATGGTTTTTTTAAAGTTAAGGAAGGTTTAAGGAATGGTTTTCACAGCATAGATGGACACATGACATCCTACTTTTAATGTTCATAATGTGTTATTAAAATGTGACACCAGGGAGCAACCAGCAATCAGCAGCCAGCATTTTGACGGAGAAAACAAACTTAAGAAATGCTTTTCATTTACAAGTATGGGCTGTGACATTTTAGAACAGGCATCTCCAAACTGCAGCCCTCCAGATGTTTTGGCCTACAACTCCCATGATCCCTAGCTCAGTGTTTCTCAACCAGTGTGCCTCCAGATGTTTTGGGACTACAACTCCCATCACCCCTAGCTAGCAAGACCAGTGGTCAGGAATGATGGGAGTTGTAGTCCCAAAACATCTGGAGGCACACTGGTTGAGAAACACTGCCCTAGCTAACAGGACCAGTGGTCGGGGAAGATGGGAATTGTAGTCCATAACATCTGGAGGGCTGACGTTTGGGGATGCCTGTTTTAGAACAATATATCTAATATTGTTCAAATGACATTAAACAGCTCAGTGTAGATCCAGCCCAAATTTACAGCATAAAAATAGCCCATTCTTTGCAAACCATAACCCAGACTATTAGCATAAGAATTTCAAGGAAACCACATCTCTTTAAAGCCTTGAGTAAGAAATTAGAAAAATTCAAGGTAAAGCAGACAGGAATCCCTCTAGTTAGATTTGTAAAACGACACAAATAGAGTAGGAATAACTGCAGAGTAAATCAGCAACAGAGAAATTGTGCACTAAGTACTGGAACAGTCCCCTCCCACACTCTAAATTAAGAAGGGGTGAATCTCAAATGCAGCCCACATTTTTGGTTTGTTTGAAAATATGTGGTTATGTGCCTTCCCCCTCAGGGATTTACTTATTTTCCTTTATCTTAAATGCCACCTCCAAAGTGGCAGTAACATTAATTACATTTTTTTAAAAAAAGCTGGCTTTAAAAATCCCCACAAATCTCAAGAGAGCTAAAAAGGGTAGTAGTAATTATAGGTAAGAACAGCAGATGCTCTATAATCTTGCTATCTATATACAGAGTCATATTCCCCCAGTCAAAGCGAGATAACTTGAAGGCAAAAGCAGCCGTAGAGATGGATGTGAGGCAGGATTCAGCAATCCCAGTAGAACCATTTCCCCCACAGTGCCAAGGAGAAGCTCTGGAGCATATCAAGAAGCATGAGCAGATAAGCTGCTGGTTCTGAATAAATCAAAGACCACATTCACACTATACATTTAAAGTAGGATGATGCCGCGCAATTTCTGTTCTCATCCTGAAGCAAATTCCTTAACCCGAGGTACTATTTCTGGGTTAGCGGAGTCTGTAACCTGAAGCGTCTGTAACCCAAGGTACCACTGTATATTGTCAGCAGTGTTTGGCGAGGCATTTAAATTGGTGAGTTAGTAGTGCAGCAGAGGGTTAATCCATGGGTAGGCAAACTAAGGCCCGGGGCCCGTATCCAGCCCAATTGCCTTGGCCCATGGATGGTACGGAAATCAGCATGTTTTTACATGAGTAGAATGTGTCCTTTTATTTAAAATGCATCTCTGGGTTATTTGTGGGGCCTGCCTGGTGTTTTTACATGAGTAGAATGTGTGCTTTTATTTAAAATGCATCTCTGGGTTATTTGTGGGGCATAGGAATTCGTTCATCCCCCCCCAAAAAAATTATAATCAGGCCCCCTACAGGGTCTGAGGGACAGTGGACCGGCCCCCCTGCTGTAAAAGTTTGCTGACCACTAATTTCCCTCTCCCATGCAGCTCCCCCACCCTGCGTGTGCGCCCTCTCTCTCACGCACAGTTTGCAACTCTGTGGCTCCTTTTTGAAGATGAAAATTGTGTTGGGAGTTCCAGTCACAGAACTCTAGTATACAGTAATATAGTTTGGCCCTAGGTCCTTTAAGGATCCACATATTTAATATTTTGGCTGAGAAGTGTGCTGGAAACTGAGCTGTTACAATATAATGTTTTGGGGGTTTTCTTTAAAGAACCAAACCAACAATGATATGAATGGCTATGCTGGGAATCAGGGAAGTTTGCAGGGGGTGAATAAGTACATTTTACAGATTATGAAATGTGGAGTTAAAAGGGATGTGTGATGATGATGATGATGATGATTGGCTACTCTAATGAGTCACGGGCTGAAATGGTGGACCATCTGCTGTGAGGAGGGTTGTGATTCTGTCTTGACCGTCTGCCCAGTACACATTTAAAGAGGGATCATATGAGCCAACTCCTAGGGCCAAGGTCCCTTCAGTACACCAAATAAAATATTTGACCACATCTTGTTATCAGTTATGTGGGGCAGGGCTCACCTGCTCCAAATATTTTATTCAAGTTGGCACCCCAGATAGGGATTGTGATACAACTTCAGAAGGATGTGGTTTCCAAAACATGGACAATGTCCATCTCTAGAAAAATAGAACGTAAGTACATGGCTCAGGGCCAAAACGGATGGGAAAGTTTAGATTTGATCTCCTGCCATGTTTCTTTCTTAACTCCAAAGCAATTACACACACACTTATTTGAATGGGAAACTGCTCGGGAAGGGGGTTGTTTAACTCTTCCCCATGTCATTTTCCAAGATGCCGAAGATTCCATCAGCCCTGCTAGGGGGAAATGCAGACAAATAGTTATATCCCCCCCCCGCCCCCACCAATGACACAGACACACACACACACACACACACACACACACAAGCTGAAATTAGAGCAGCTCTATATCTTTCTCTGTATAAATTAGAACGGGAAGTGGCCTATGGGGAAGCATCGCTTCCCCAATCAAATTAGCACACACACAAATACACAGTGCTGCTTTATGGGAGAGAAAAAGATTCCAGAAGATCTAACCACAAATCTCTTGCGTCACATCTTAACTGCCACATTCCTGTCTAAAGCAGAGGTGGGGATTCAGAACACAGAACTGGCAAGTGATTGCCGCTACGGGTGATGCACCTTGGCAGATAATCACCAGCATGTTTGTGCTTCCTGCAGATTCTATAATGATTCCTGCATTAATTGTTTATGCTTAGTTTACTTATTAAGAGTTCGGGTTGAGTTTTGCTGCTGCCGCCGCTGGTATCTTTCTTCTTCTTCTTTTTTTGCAAAACCACGACAGCTTGAAAGACGCTCCCTTTAAGAAACAAAAACTGAAACTCTACAGATAACTTATTCAGAGAATATCCGATATGTGTGCTGACTTCTTACGATCCCTAGACAGCTTCAAGATGCATGACTCACCCTTGGTGCCTGAACCGCATGGCATTTTGGAAAGAAAGGCGATGCTCAGGTGTGCAGTGCATTGTTGCACCTCTGAGAGATCAGGCAGCATTTTAAGTCATGATGATTTGATATTTTTTAGGACTGCTCCAATTTTTTTTTGCATGCTGACATTTACCAGCGAAAGCAACAGAGTGAGATAAACTCTTTGTGTGCACCTAATCACAGTGGAAGCACCACTAGCTATGAATGTGGGGTGCACACATTCTGACTCTTGCATTATGTTTATTAACTAAACATCAGCCCTGGGCTGTCATAACAGCGCACAGTTGGTGACAGTTTGGAGAGTCTATTTTAGAACAAACACAGTGTAATTAAAAACACAGAGAGGCGCAGCGTGGCTTATTTCTCATCCTCATCGCCCTTCCCTTCCATTTAGGGGATGTGAACGTACTTTAATAAAGCCAACCACTTATTCAAATGTAAATTGCATCTGGGGACAATGGTGTATTTTAAGTGTCTGGTTCCTCTGCTGTTTATTAGCTAATCATTTCCTTCCATCCCGTTATTCCTTTCCTAAGGAATAAGGCTGTGATGCAAACTCAATGGTGCAAAAGATGGAGTTCATGATAAAATTCTGGGCATTAAAAAATTACTACGTCTTCTCTTTTTCACCTTTCTACATGCCTGGGTTGTGTGGAATGCTAGTATTCGAAGACTCAGTGCTGTATTAGAACAGAGCTTATAAAAGTGCCAGCCGCATCTTATAATATCTTCTCTCTCAGACACACATCCTCTCTTTTTCAGTTTTCAATTAGAGAATAGAAAAGACAGACAGTGGAAATTTCAGGGCATAAGCACAAGTAATGCCGGGGGGGGGGTGAGGGGCCAAGCCCCCAAATAAAGAGCTCACCCCCCACTTGCCCCCTATTTCTGAATTCCATGTCGTCCCCCGTGGGATTAATCAAGCAAGCAAGTGCTCCTGCAAGCAGGTTAGAAAAGGTTAACCTGCAAAAGGACTTGAATGAGGGTATGGAGGGTGGGAGAAGCTCTGGAACCAACTGGTGCTTGGAGGCAAGATTCAAATTCTATTGTGTGAGCCAGACAGTCCCTCCCCTTACCTGGCCATCCCCTGGCAACACCTCCCCAGGCAGGATTGGACGCTAGGCTTGGGTAGGCAGAGACCCCTGGCATCCTACCTGGGAAGGCGGTGCCAACCCCGAACTACCAGGGAGTTGCCTCTGGGATCAGGGGGCTGTGCGCGACCACGCAAAAGTTGCCCCCCATTGATGTGTGGAGTGGTCATTGTTCATGTCATCAAGAGCACAACGAGGTTCAGAGGCCTCCCCGCACCAAACTTTTTATGGGCCTCTGATACTGAGGAACACGCTAAGACTTTCCTCACTTCTCCTGCTGCTCCAGTATCCTTTCGCCCCAAGACTTACCCGACAGCTGCATAGGAAGCTGCTTTATACCAAAGCAGATGCATGCAGAAGGTCCCAGGTTCAAGTCCCACCATCTTCTGTTAGAGTCACAGAATCATAGAATTGTAGCACTGGAAGGGACCCTGAGGGTCATCTAGCCCAACCCCCTGCAATGCTTGAACACACAACCCTGAGATTATGTCTCATGTTCTGCCGAGGTGGGACTGGGAGAGGCTCCTGCCTGGAACCCTGGAGAACCACAGACAAGTTAGTGCCCCTTGGTGGGGCAGACTCAGTACAAGGCAGCTGCCTGCCTACTTACATCATTCCTGTAATGAGCTTTGCTTGACTGACATTTCACCTGGTCCATACTCATCAAATTTCCTTGTAAACCTCATATTGAAACCCTCGTAAGTATTCAGGCTCGGTAAATACGCCACCGCTCTTTAAATAAGATGCAAATGCTTTTATTCTTCATCTGCTCTTTATCCCGTTACTTGTGCTGCATTTATAAAACTGGAACATAACCTGCATCTGAGAGATTGTGTCTTAAGAGACAAGAGGATAGAGAGAGAGAGAGAGAGAGAGAGAGAGAGAGAAAGGATTTGAATATTGTTGTTTAATTAGTTCTGAAATCCAGTACTAATGCAGGCGGCAAAAATATGCAATTAGGGAGCCCTTTTTATAACAGACATTCATTAGAGCCAAGCTCAGTTTAAGATTAATTCATTATAATTAAAAACTTGATACAAAGTACCGTAGGCCTGTAGACCTTTAAAGAAAAAGTGCTCAGAGAATGATTCATCCATTATTCATAGCATGTACTTTTGTTTGCTAAAGGAAAACCTTCCTAATCATTAGAATTAATCCACGAGATAGCTGTCCCAAAGGGCATTGCACAAGTGGGACTTGCAAGGAGAAGATGCAGCAGAGAGGACTGCTCTTCAGGACTCCATTGCATCTCTCTCTTCCATCACTTATTTGCCCTGTCCCTACAACAGTCTGCCAGCAATTTAGGGATGCAAGAAGGCAGCGTTCTGGAAACGTTGCACAGGCAGTAAAACTTGGCTTAGTTACAGCAGTGAAAGTTCTTAAACCATTGGTATAGGAACACAAGAAAGGCTTAGAGCTGGTTGCTCCAAGCTCAGGCTCTTTACACATTGAGCTTCTCTGGTAGACTGGGCTACAAAAAATAGGCCTGATTATCTTCCTCCCAAGGTGAGGTGGAGTGACCTAGCTAAACCTGGCAGAACAGCTTACTCTATGGTGTTAACCCCTTCATGCATTAATTAGACTTAAGCATGTTCGTTCTATGAGGCTAGTTATCTCACATGTACTTCTGCAAACCTGTTCCCCCAAGTTTGCCAATACTTCTCAGAGATGTGGGGGGAGCTGTTGGCTGCATAATCAAAGGTGCTGGCAGTCTGAACAAAGGGAATTATGGAATCACAGAAGCCAGAGAATTCACGAAATTCCATTTCAAAATGAGCGCTCACACTTTACATTGTGGGTGCCCTTTCCAGGATCCCGTGTGGTGCTACAGTTCCCAAGCAGCTTACTGACAAACAGGGGCTGGCTTGCCTCTCAGGGTTTTTGGAGGTTCACGCCCAACCTCAGTAATCAACTTTCTTGCTGGGAGGTGGGGCCAGCCCCATTTATAAATAGGGGGTTGAGCCGACAATAGCCAGGCAGTCAGCTCTGGAGATTCACCCTCCCTTTGTTTAATGTTTCTTGTTTGCAGGTTAACTTTTTCTTCCTGTTTAGCCGGCACTGCTACAGTCTTTGACTGGTTGCTGTTGAAGGACCGGGAAGAAATTTTCCTGCATTGGCAGGTTTTGTCTTCCCCATAGCAATTCTTCGCAACTTTGGCGGTTATGGCCTTGGGTGGAATCCTTTAGTCTTCCCTATATGGGAAGGAGGGACACAAAGTGGTGACTCACCCCCCTGCGGTGGCGATTCCAGGGTCCCCCTCTTAAATGGGTTATATATATGGGTGTCACTGGCCATACACTGAAAGGTCGTCAGTGAACTACCCTGCATGCGGGGATATGGGCTGGGCTGCCTGCTACACTTACATCTTGCAGAGCACCCCCATGTCCCATTTACCCTGATGAGCCCCAGTTGCTTAACAATACTATCCCATTCATGTTTACTCAGAATTAAGCAACCTGTGTTCAATGGGACTTACCCCCCAGCTAAGTGGTGCTAAGATATACAGGTCCTATATAGCTTGGGACTAGGTTTCTTGAGACACTGCCTTATCTCTTTAGTGCGCTCTGCAGGAGAGTTTCTCCTGCAATTTTGAAGATATCAGAATCCCACTCCACAGCAACTTGGAGCTGGGCTTTTAGTGTGGCTGGCCATGTTCTGAAGACAAGCATTCTTGACAAGCTACAACAAGTGCCCACTATCTGCACTTTCCAGAAACAACCGGAAACAATTTGTATTTCATGAAACTTTCCTAGCTAGAAGAATACATCTCGGCCGTAGCTGTCCGTTTTGTATTGTTTTTCAACTCATCACCTGTTACTTTTTCTGCTATAACACAGCAATTTGCTTTTGGGCTCGCTGATACTGCTTCAGATATTAGCACTGTCTGCCTAGGTCCTTGCTTGCCTTCCTTTGTAAGTAAACAAAAATGAGGCCCTGACAATTTCTCTTCACAAGGAAACAAATCCTGCCATGACTGCCTCTGAAACAACCATCAGGAAACACAGTTTGGTAAATTCAGTGAATCTCAAACTGCTTCTAACATAAAACTGTTATCAACTGATGAATAAAACCTAACAGAGAAGAGGGGGGCTCCCAAGGGAAGGAATTTTGTGATAGTTTTTGACTTTGCCTGGAACATGCCCAGTGGTTTCCTTAATGGAAGTTATGGCCATGACCTAGCCAAAATTAAACATTTATAAGTCTCATTTATTTCAACTTCAGAAAGTTAAGAATATGCTCAGCTCTACCAATTAAATCAACGGAATGTGGTTTTTTATTTTAATAATGTGGGCTTTTTAAATAAATAAGATAGCAGATTTGTTTTGAAAGAAAGCACCTAGACTACATTAACTAGTGGTTTTTTTCTGGTGTGCATTTGCATCAAATCCATTCCATTATTACCTTCATTCTAGCAGTCCAATCCCTTCCTCATGGGAAACATCACTATGCTCCAATGCACTATGAAAACTAAGCATACCTGTCCTGGGTATGCCACGGCTTTTGCAATCTGGGATTCTCATTAAGTAATCTCTAATCATCTCATTAAATGAAACTAGTTCATTGTTTTGAAGGAGACATTTTCTCTGGATAAAGACACTCCTTCAAGCATTAAGTTTCTATTGACAGATTTGTCTACAGCAAGATTAACGAGAAACAATGGTCATGGGGTTTAAACTCCAGTTACGGGGGGGGGGGGTGGTGGTGGTGGTGGTGGAATAAGACCTTGCTGGATGCTGAGAACATCTTTCAAACAAGTACAGTAATCATCAACCCTTTTTGCCAGTCAGTTCCCTGTGGTGATAAAGTTGTCTGAATCTTTTTGGAAATGTGTGTGTTTGGGGAGCAATGAGTGATCCTGAACTGGATGGAACAATCTTAAAAGATTGCCCTAATTTGGACAAAGTGCTAGTAGAACACAGGAAACTGCCTGACCTTATAGGTCAGGCCATTTGTCTGTGGTCCAGAATTACCTACTGCAATAGCAGCTCTATGGGGAGTCAGAGACATCACTTGCTACCTGATTCCTTTTATCTTCAATTGTCAAAGAAAAGATATTTTAGTATTTGTTGTTGTTGTTGTTTAGTCGTTTAGTCGTGTCCGACTCTTCGTGACCCCATGGACCATAGCACGCCAGGCACTCCTGTCTTGCACTGCCTCCCGCAGTTTGGTCAAACTCATGTTCGTAGCTTCGAGAACACTGTCCAACCATCTTGTCTTCTGACGTCCCCTTCTCCTAGTGCCCTCAATCTTTCCCAACATCAGGGTCTTTTCCAAGGATTCTTCTCTTCTCATGAGGTGGCCAAAGTATTGGAACCTCAGCTTCATGATCTGTCCTTCCTGTGAGCACTCATGGCTGATTTCCTGAAAAATGGTCCACCATAACCAGCATCTATTCATTTATTCATCACATCCTTTGTCATTTATTCATCACATCACCATTGATGCTGAGTTGGACAAGTGCATTGGCAATGCAACTATTGCAATGAATTGCCTCTCCAAAGGGTATGGGAGAATGTGGTGCTAGCGACCAATACTAAGATGGAAGTCTACCAGGTTTGTGTGTTGAGCATGCTACTTTATGGTAGTGAGACGTGGGCAACTTATAACCATCAGGAGCGATGCCTCAACACCTTCCACATGCACTGAGTCAGGAATATTTTGGGCATCATATATTTGGGCAGAGTTTCAAAGATGTGCTCTCCCAAGCCCACATTCCTAGGCTGTTCGCACTGTCTCAGTGATGTCCACTCTGGGTTGGTCGTGTCCACAGAATGGAAGATGGCAGGATCCCCAAGGATGTGCTCTATGGGGACCTGGCTTCAAGCACCAGGGCCATTGGCAGACCAAGATGTCTGCAAACACGAAGTGAAGGGTTGCAACATCAACACTACTGTATGGGAATCCCTTGCAGATGACTGCAATGTCTGGAGACAGGCAAGTTACTGTATTTTTCCATGTATAAGATGATGCTTTTTGCTATCAAATAATTAGGCAAACTTTGGGTGTCATCTTATACACGGATAGTGAATGCAGAGGGGGGACGTGTGATTAATGGCAGCAGCAAGCAGGAGATTGGCAGCAGCAATTGGGTGCGTGATTGGTGGCTGCGGCAAGTGGGCAGGTGAGCTGTTGGTGGCAGTGGCGGGCAGGTGGGTGATTGATTGGCGGAAGTGACCTCCCCCACCCCCACCCCCAAAGCTAAACAACTTAATTTCTTAATTTTGGGTTAAAAAAATAGGGGTCGTCTTATACATGGAGGGGTGGTCCTTATACACGGAAAAATACGGTAGGTTGTGCATTCGTAGCAGGGACCAGAGGAGGAATGACTGCTAGGAGGAGCACAGAGAGAAGAGACCCCATGGAACATCTGTAGCAGCACAACCGGAGGCCTTCACCTGCCCCAGGTGCAACAAAACATGTCTCTTCCGTATTGGTCTGTACAGCCACAGCAGGCGCTGCAACCTTCCAACAGTTTGACATCACCCACAAAGGCACACTTCTCCATTGTCTCCCAAGACAGACAGATGTCAACAAAACTGCCCCCTTACTATTATGAAGCAAACATGAGGCTAGTCATATGTAGTCTTGCCCTAAAAATAACACATGCAACATGATGCATCGCATTCAATGGGGTTTAGTCCTGAGCATATTTAGGACTGCAGCCCTATCTTCAGCAAGGAACACACAAAAAGTTGGAACAATCCTTATTCATTATTGCAGTAATGCGTCCCAAGGTTGCAAAGCACATCTGCTGCAATTACAACGACCGTCTTCTTTTCTCTTTTGGCATAGGACCCAGTTTTAATCAGCTATTTTAAGTGGATGATTTATGGCATGAGCCTTTTGCAATTCCATTGCCTCATTTCATAACACAAATGCCCGCTTGCTCACAGAGCTTTTGCTCTAATACTTTTCTAACTGTCTTGGACAGCTTCATTATGAGGGTAGGCTTCTTGGCCCACAATTTTCTTGGGTGTATTCATTCATTCTGCAACTGCTGAGTAATTAAAAGTTATTTAGAAACATGAGCAGACAGCGATCCTGGCAGAAGATGATTCAGGAACTCTGCCAAAAGCAGCATTCAAGATAGACAATGGTCCCTGTGATCCCTGTGTTGATAATAGTGAAGGGAGAGATTTGCCAATTGTATTGTTGAGCTAAATCAGATCATATAGTTGCATTGTATAATTCTGGTTCTATGGCATAGCCCCCCCATATTCCGTGGATGCTCTCAGTGCCTCTGCGTCTCTGTGCCAAAGTAGGCCAAAGTGTAAAGAAAACATTCGATAGCAAGACAGGATGCCCAGCTTGCTAAGAGCTGACCTTGTCTGGAACACAGAATGAGAGGCAGAGAGGCTTATCAGCGGATGAGGCCTTGTCAGCTTGACACATAAACTGGTCTTGCTGAAGGCTTTGTTGAGTCAGCATGTGTTTACAAGAAGAACCGGACACAGGAAGATCCATATATGTACTTGTAACCTATGGCCCTCTTGCGTGCGCACACTTACAGAGTGGATGCCTGAGGAGAGGGGGGGGGAGCCCAAGGAGTGTATAAGAATGTTTGCAAATTTGTCTTTCTTTACTCTTGTCGTGAAGCTGATCACCGAGCGTCTCTTAAATTTAAGAATTAAAATCTTTCTCTGAATTCAACCCTCAGAGTCGTTATTGACTGTCTCTGTCCTTGCCTGGGTGCAACTTAAAGGACCCTTGTTAGCAAATAAGGCTACAAGAGTGGCATCTTATTACCAAACTAGCAATTGGTAGAGGAGGTGGCAAAGTTTCCTTTATTAAGCAGGATCATATTTTAGTATCTAAATAGTTAAGCTACTCCAGAAGTGTAGCTAGGTTAGGCCTAAGGCAGTGCTTTTTTCCTGAGGGTACACAGGGGTACGCATACCCCTAAACATTTTGTGAATCTAAGTTTGGCCTCATTGAGGGGCAGTATTTCAATATGAGTAGGAAAATGAGAGGACCCCTAAACATTTTTTCTCATGCAGCAGAATACGGGAGAATCTTGAGGTGGGTTGCATACCTGTCAACTGCCTCAGAAAAACAACACAGGACATGTCGTTCTTTTCTGATGAGAGTACGGCGACCATCTCACGCAATTTTGGGCCAAGATCTCACCCCCCCCAAAAAGCACTTTTTCCAAGTCCACAATCTCACATGGGTTGTGTGACTCAAACAGGATTTTGGATCTGGAAGATGGTGTCCCAGATTTAGGCCACATCTTGTTGAAGGGTATGGGGTTGGACGTTGTGAGAAATTGAGTACAGGTGCTCACACAGGCAAATGCCCCTGCTCAAGTTATGTGCACACCCCTTAAGGGTTTTCAGTTTTCAATGAGACCACCCAAGGAACAAAATGGCATTGCCTAGGGTCACAAGAACACCACATTACAGGATAAACATGATTTAACCTATATTAACTAATACAGCAGACAGGAATGTATGAAGAAGCCCTGCTGGACCATTGACAGCCACATCCTTCCTGAATCGATGAAAAGGTCGGTGGTTCAAATCCCTGCAATGGGGTGAGCTCCCGTTGTTCGGTCCCATCTCCTGTCAACCTAGCAGTTCAAAAGCACACTAGTGCAAGTAGATAAATAGGTACCGCTCCGGCGGGAAGGTAAACAGCGTTTCCGTGCACTGCTTTGGTTCCGCCAGAAGCGGCTTAGTCATGCTGGCCACATGAACCGGAAAAACTGTCTGCAGAAGTGGACAAACGGCAGCTCCCTTGGCCTGTAAAGTGAGATGAGTACCGCAACCACAGAGTCGTTCATGACTGGACTTAATTGTCAGGGGTCCCTTTACCTTTACTAGATTTGCATTGCAAGTAAGGCTGCAGTCCTAACCCCATTAATCTGGGAGAAAGACCTACTGAATGCTATGGGACTTGCTTCTGAGTAGACACGGTCAGGATTCATTTACTTAAAACCCACTTTTCAATTGAATGGT
The DNA here is from genome assembly GCF_965207765.1 of Zootoca vivipara. NCBI lineage: Eukaryota > Metazoa > Chordata > Lepidosauria > Squamata > Lacertidae > Zootoca > Zootoca vivipara. The sequence goes on along the minus strand of NC_142590.1, from coordinate 74,917,682 downwards.
CCCAGGGCTGGTTACAAAAACACCACAATTAAAATGAAGGAATAAAACTAAAACCACAAAAGTAAAATATGTGATATGAGCTGACAGGCCTCTGGTTTAGTTCCCACCACAGCCATCGATTCGATAGGCAAGCTGCAGAGCAGTCCCAACCATACCTACTCAGGAGTAAGTCCTATTGACTTCAATGGGACTTGCGCTCAGGTAAATGGGGCTGGGATTGCAGCGTTATTTTGGAGCTGTTATTCTCTCAGCCTCAGTGTCTCATTTGCATTGTGGGATCAATAATGCAGGTCTGCATTACAGGGCTGTTGTAAGGATACTTGCCATAATGGCGGTGAACTGCTTTGGCTATTTAAAATGGGCTGCATAAATACTTGGGGTCAGGGTCAAGAAACCCATTCTGCTAGTGGAAGCCAGAACAAGGACTCCCACTAGCTTCCTCCCACCTCCCCCAAATCTTGGTGTGTGTGTGTGTGTGTGTGTGTGTGTGTGAGGAACACTCCCAGAACAGCATGCAAAGAGCGGAGAGGAGAGAGATTTCCACTGGGCAAGCAAAAATGCTTGTGCGGGAGAACAATCTCCTTAGTGCGGCATTGAATTCCAGCCTAAACCTTATGTCACAACGATCTCTCTTCTTAGTGTGCGTTTGGGGAGAAGAAATAAAGCCCTAAAAGTAAACACATAGTTATTTTTCTCCACCTGTAAATAGACTTATCAAGAATTTGAACAGTCTTGGGGGGGGGGGAGCCACCAACACACTGCAGCAAAAAATAATATGCCTGTTAAGTCAATATTTAATAACTGCCATAGACTTGTTCCCAATACATCCCAAATTATTATTTTTTAATGGGCTTTCCCCCTAAACACATTTCTCTACAAAATATTTTCTGAGGTGCCATCTTTCCTTGCTATGAAAAATTAATGTTGATTTCCTCTCATTCTCCCCCATGCAGATGACAGATAAATAAGCCACATTCTGAATTAATAGAGCCCTTTCCTGAAACTTGAGCTACATTCTTATCCTGGAAGATGGAGGAAGAACGTTCTTGATAAGCCAAAGAGACGTTAATGAGGGTAATTACATTGCCAAAGAAGAGAGCATTTAGCTGCTGTGCAGCGCATTCAGACCTCTATATATTCTTTTAATCAGCTTGCCTACTGGTCTACTGTGAATTATAAAGTTGGGTCGCAGCTTTGGGACAGTTGTGCAACGAAAGGGTGGAGATGAAGTTCCATTTTTAACGGAGAATAGTTGAGAATCTCTTTGTCCATGGAGTTTTCTTGGCAGGGATACTGGAGTGGCTTGCCAGTTCCTTCTCCAGGTGGATCACGTTTAGTCAAAACTCTCCACTATGACCTGTCCATCTTGGGTGGCCCTGCACGGCATAGCTCATAGCTTCTCTGAGTTATTCAAGCCCCTTCGCCATGACAAGGCATTGATCCATGAAGCTGAGGCTCCAATACTTTGGCCACCTCATGAGAAGAGAAGACTCCCTGGAAAAGACCCTGATGTTCGGAAAGATTGAGGGCACAAGGAGAAGGGGACGACAGAGGATGAGATGGTTGGACAGTGTTTTCGAAGCTATGAACATGAGTTTGACCAAACTGCGGGAGGCAGTGGAAGACAGGAGTGCCTGGCGTGCTATGGTCCATAGGGCCACGAAGAGTCGGACACGACTAAACGACTAAACAACAAAAGCTGAGAATCTCAGTGCACCAGCCAACACAATTGCTGATCTCTGGCTCTTACGCTTGTGACAAACAAAAGCCAGTGCCAGTCCAACACATTTCGCTGCCTGAAGCAGAACCCTGATGGCAGCCCTACTTCTTTTTGGTGCCAATTCTTGAAAAAGAATTTATTTTGCCTGGCTGGAATGTGTCCTTGTCCTGTCTTGATTGCCTACATAGAGAATTTATTTTATTTTATTTTATTTTATTAATTCCCTTCCATATACATTTCAAAAATGTAAAACAGCTGAAAACAATAACAGAAAATAGCAACAGGTTAAAAAACAACAACCCCAGTGCCCATGGGAGACACCTATACATCCTGGTAAGGCTTGCCAGAACAAAAATATCTTCAATTGTTTCTGGAAAGTGCAGATCTGTTGTATCTCGACAGGAATTCTGTTATGCACAACAGGGGCAGCTACACTAAAAGCCCTGCTCTGAGTTGTTAGGGAGCAGGTCCCTGAGATCTTTGGAGCTTGCAGGAGAAGCTCTCTCACTCTCTCAAATAACCTAGTCCTGAGCTGTATAGGGCAGGAGCAGAGCTACTATGAAATGAACGAAGCTTAAGCTTTAGGGCCCCTAATCCCAGAGGGCCCCCAGAAGCAACTTTAGTTCACATTGCTGCCTTGGTTTTTAAAGGGTCAAGTAGACACAATTTGAGTCGCTACTGACTCTCAAACCTTGGGATTGTTGTTGTATGTTATTTTCAATAATATGTGCATATTTATGCATGCCCTACCCTAATATATGCATTTCTGTACACTTTTTTTTTTAGTTGGAGAATTGAATCGCAAAATTTGTAGAAGTGCAAATTTCGAAGGATAGCTGTGTTAAGTTTGCAGGGTGGTTCGGGCTGTGTGAATTAGGTTGGTTAAAATGCAAACCAATTTGAATTTCCACCTCTTCCTTAGCCAAAAAAAAAGGCTATCTAGCTTAGAGGGACCACGAAGGCCATCTAGCTCAACCCCAGGCAGTGCAGGAATCCACATTTTGCCTAATGTGGGTCTTGAACCCATGACCCTGAGATTAAGCGTCTCATGCTGTACTGACTGTGAGCTATCCCAGCTGATAGTCTTTAAAGTGCCACAAGGGTACATTTGTTATTTTCTGTGACAACTACCCCTCTGGGGTCAGGCATTTCTGTTCATGAAAGGTGTTCATATTTGACATTTTAGACACAGATCCCACAGACAACACTTCTGTGGCTTGGTGATTTCTTTCAACTGATTTATGCTCCAGAGGAGAAAAGTACTTGATAGTTATTCTATCAGTACATGGTTCTATTGTACCTCCAGGGGTCAGATCCAACTTTAATTAGCTGCAGAACCTTGTTAGAGAAGCTATTGATATGAAATGGAAACAAAGAACAGGTGTCATTCCTGTCTTATCATTCTATGTCCTTAATGAGAGCTTCACTAATGGAAAATTAAGCTTCATGATTTGGCAGATTATGACAATTCAGCTTGGTTGGAACTGGTTGGAACTGGATGAAAGAGACAACGTAATGTATTTTTAAGGGTGCTGTCAATCTGCAAGATGTGAGCTGTTGCTTTTGGTACTCTTGGAGTGGGTTGGGGGTTGCTAAATGTTAAATCTTTTCCCCAAAGACTAAGCTCTTCAAAATCAATAGCAGTATTCAAACTGAACTGAAGCTCCAGTCCAGGCATGTCAAACATGCGGCCCTCCAGATGTTTTGGACTACAATTCCCATCATCCCTGACCACTGGTCCTGCTAGCTAGGGATCATGGGAGTTGTAGGCCAAAACATCTGGAGGGCCGCATGTTTGACATGCCTGCTCCAGTCAGTAAGCTGGTCTGGTGCAGTTGAACAAATGTTTGGTTTGGAAAAGATAAAGGCTCGACCGTTAACTCAGTTGTGTAATGTACTGGGTGAATGGGTAAAGGCTGCCTCTAAGTCTAACTTGCCGAACTTCACACAGTTGTTGTAAATTTATTAAAAGGAGATATGCAGGGGAGTCTGTCATTCTCATCTTGCCAGAGGTCCATCAATCAAGGTCAAGAAAAGCCCCGAGTTGGCTACCGCTGAGCAACTTCAACTTCACAAGTGAAAAAGACGAAAAGCTTGATGAAAAAAGAAAAAGAGCTGGTTAAAAAACCAGAGAAATAGGCATTAAAACAGATAATAAAAATGGCAAAGCTGGAAAACTCAGGAACCAAGAGGATAAAAACTTTACAAAAGAATGGAAAAAAATTATTAGGCTATCTAAGAGACCAGTGTAAGCGGATGGAAACATTGGCAGGATTTCGATTTCACTTGTGTAACAATTACCGTGGACAATATGAATTGATAGAAAAGTTAGAGATTGGAAGAATATACAGTTTAAATGCTTAAAATGGGACTCCATGGAGGGGGTTGGGGGAAGTCCTGAGATTCGGAGAAATCTCTGTCTATGGATATATACAGTGGTGCCTCGCTTAACGAATGCCCTGCTTAACGAAATTTCCGCTTAACGAAAGGTTTTTTCTAGCGGAGGTTGCCTCGCTAGACGAATTCGTTTTATGAAAAATTCGTCTAGCAAATCGCAGTTTCCCATAGGAGTGCACTGAAATTCAATTAATGTGTTCCTATGGGCAAAAAAAAATTCAAAAAAAATTCAATGCATTCCTATGGGATTTGTTAGACGAATTTTTCGTTATAAGAAAAGACCCGTGGAACGAATTAAATTCGTCTAGCGAGGCACCACTGTATTTGGATTTTTATAATTTTGTATTGGCAAAATCAAGTAAAAATGATTTCAAAAAGAAAAGAAAAAGAGGAAAAGCACTGTCCTCCAAAAGAGGACAAAAGAGTTATTATTGGTTTTGCACAAGTTTCCCATGAAATGTGCACAAGGTAATTTCGGCGTATATATGCTAATGTGGAAATAATGACTATAGTTTTAAGAGAAATATGGTGCATCTTACCATAGTGGATGACCCATGTACCTGCCTGAGTCTGCTGCCAGGGGCTAATGAGCAACTTCAAGGCCTCTCTTCTCCCTTCTGACAGTTATCTTTAAATTAGACTTGGACTGAACACTTCTTCCAATAGACACCTGTCCTATGTTAGCCTTTCAAATAGAGGACCACCCTCTGGATGTAGGACACATGGGCACCTTAAAGGACAGGCAGCCCTGCAGTTGTCCAGGCAACAGCAATAGCATCATTGCTAGAAGCTGCCGAGTCAGATAGGAACAGGGCAGAGATGAGCGGTCCCGTTGCCAGGGCAACGGAGATGCTACGTACCTCCCATTGGATAAGTCTTCTTATTTCCAGCGCTGTTTAGTTGCTTTCGTGATCAATTGCATACCTATCTCTAAGTATATGCAAAGATTTATGAAATACTATGATGGACTAATTAAACTGCAGTTTTGGTGGATTAATAATGTGGACAAATTTGTTTTTTAAAAAATCTGTAAAACGAATTTGGTGCTTTAGTAAATTTGTTCTTTTTAATCTAGCTTTTAGGGTCGTTCTCTCCAAGTAAATGAGACTCCTTGGACCATTTTGCTTCAAGAGCTGCTCCAAAAGTTATGAAACGCTCCTCATTTCAGTTTTCAAAAGCAGGAAGAAAGGCTTTGTCTGCTTCAGGAAGCCAAAAAGAAGGGCAGAAATTGAGGCTCGGTGACAGACTTGCATACTTTGTGCCCAAAAGGTTTCAGGTTCAATTGAGTGATTCTCCAGGTAGGGCTGGGAAAATCTCCTGTCTGCAACCCTGGAAAATCACTGCCAAAAATGGCTGCCAATATTGAGCTATATCGACTGGTGATGTGACTTGGCATAACTTAAGGCAGAGTCCTGTGTTTGGAAATTCTGCAGGAAGTCACCCCAAATTTCTGGGCTAGAGCAGAAAAGGTCCTGTGCTGTGTTTCCTGGGCATTAACTTCCACTCCTGCTAAAATGGCATTTTCAGCGGAACTTCTCCCTGTCATTTAGATGGAGATGTGTGCAGTCTACTCACCCACATCTAGTTCTAGTTCTGAGGGAACCATATGCATTTGGCTTTTTGTAGAAGTCTGCTGGGTACAGCACTGATTGGCCAGCGCCCAAGTCACAGATGGTTGTCACTTTCCCTCCTTTTCAGGGAAAGGCTGTGCTGGTTTGCTAAGCTTTGTGTCAATCACAACGTCAAACATCTCCCCTCTCCAAAATGAGTATTAAAAAAGCAAAACAAATTTTGCAAAAAACATTGAACAAATATTTAATGGGTTAAATAGGAATGAGGCGCAGCAGATAGCCTACCTGAAGCAAGAGGTGCTGGGCAAGCAGGATCAGGTGAACAGGATGCAGCCCATTGGCTATATGTGCATTATTATAAGCTTGAAAGCTCACTCCACACAAAGCCATCCCCCCTGGAGATGCTCCTGTTTCCAAGTACATCTGTCTTCACCTTTATGGTTTGAAATGACCTATTCAAAAGCAAATAGGCTGCCTTCCATCAGCTGAAAAGTTTACAGCCATTAATGAAAAAATATATAGCCATGATGAAGTACGTTGAGAAGGAAAGCTCAAAGAGGTAAGTGCCTGCCTGGGCTTTACAAAGAGCATTTTGGCATATTTTTGAGCCGAGAGTTATACTGCCACAACCGGAGAAGTGCGAAAGCTGAATAACTGCCTCAGGTTAGCTTTCTAAAATGTCTACCTGCTCATCATTTACAGACCCTTCTAGCTCACATCATGGAGAGCAGGAGAAATCAGATGAACCTTCCTCTTGTTCCTCCTAAATGGGCCACTAGAGAGGTAATGTCTATTATTTTGAGGCAAAACAGTTGTCAACAAAAGCGCCTCAGCAAAAAAAACCTCCCTCCCTCAGTCCTTAAGTGTGTGAAGAATCAGCTGTGCTTGACATTTCAATTTGGATACAATTGCTAGCATCCATTAGGCAGAAACCACAAAAGAGGTTCTTAACATTTTAATTTTTTTGTCCATTCTAATATAAGCAAAAGCGAAGGAATAACGTCTGTAGCTCTATCTTCCCAAAGGGCTGCAATAAATCAGCACCATGTGGTGGCTTTGTAGCTAAAGCATTTATTATTGTAGTGTCAAAAAGTTGACACTTAGATACTATAGGCATTGAAATCAGGCATAATTACATTCCTGTATTTCTGCCATGGATCTCTGCCCTCCTAATAATGTATTTGATCCTCGTGTCTCCTCTCCCCATTAGCCCTATAATTATCTCCTCAGGAACATTTGGTGTAATCGCTCAGCCACACGGAGAACTATTTTAAGTAGTCAATGTCTTCCTATCCACAGTATTCTGATGCGCTCCAAATCATGTCCCTGTGCCCTCTTTGGGAGTATCAGTGTTATGTAATGCAATACTTCAAGCTCAAATGTGAGGTCTGTGCCTTGCCTTTCTTTGTTCTACCCCATCATTTGTCGAAACAAAATAAAAAAATTCCTTCCAGTAGCACCTTGGAGACCAACTAAGTTTGTCATTGGTATGAGCTTTTGTGTGCATGCACACTTCTTCAGATACCATTTTCTCTAACGCAGACATCTACTGGTTTCCTTTTCTCTTTTCCTTCTGGGTGAGGGAGGCTCTTGTTTTATGGTGGCCAGCATGGTGTGCATATGCCCGCCCGCCCCCCTCGCACTTCTGACAGAGTCCCTTCCCCTCCTCAGCCCAGTTGCAATTAGGTTTGATAGGCTTACTTCAAACCTAGTTGCCACACCGAAGAAAGCATTTTCAGGGGGTAACAGCTGGAGAGGGGAGGGTTAATAGATGTTGGTCCCCGTAGAAGGTCCTTCTCAAGCTTAATTATTGCGGGGCATAGGACTGGTCCTCCTGGAGTTTGTAGCTTTGATAGGGCTAGGCAAATCTGTCAATTTTTGTTTCTCTGTTTCTCACTTCCCCCACTTTCCATTCTCCAGATTTCCACATCAGTTTGCAAAACACACACAACCCCCCCCCAAAAAAACCCCAGAAGTTTAGTGTGATTTCTTCCAACACAGGTGTGTTATATGCTATTTTGCCTAATACACTAATTTGTCTTCTTTTGCAAAGCAATGTTCTCTGCTATAATGCATGTTTGTTTATTTGAACTAATATATGTGTCTTTATGCACACCTTACCCAGATGCGGGAGGCGCTGTGGTCTAAACCACTGAGCATAGCTGCCAAGTTATCCCTTATTTTAAGGGATTTTCCCTTATGCTGAATAGGCTTCCTCGCGAGAAAAGGGGAAACTTGGCAGCTATGCCACTGAGCCTCTTGGGCTTGCTGATCGGAAGGTCAGCGGTTTGAATCCCCACAATGGAGTGAGCTCCCGTTGCTCTGTCCCAGCTCCTGCCAATCTTGCAGTTCGAAAGCATGCCAGTGCAAGTAGATAAATAGGTACTGCTGTGACAGAAAGGTAAACGGCGCTTCCTTCCACTCTGGTTTCCGTCACGGTGTTCCATTGCACCAGAAGTGGTATAGTCATGCTGGCCGCATGACCCGGAAAGCTGTCTGTGGACAAACGCTGGTTCCCTCGGCCTGAAAGCAAGATGAGCGCCGCAACCCCAGAGTCGCCTTTGACTGGACTTAACCATCCAGGGGTCCTTTACCTTTACCTTTTACTTACCCCCGGTTTGTGCATTTTTCTTCTTCTTCTTTTTTATATATCACTTGGCTGGAAAACTACATTGCAAAATTTGGAGAAATACAAATTTCAAAGGCAAGTGTGAATTAGGTGGTTTTACTTTTAAATGTGAAGTGAAATGAATTATTCCACCTTACCTAACCTGGAGTGGGAGACTTAACCATCATTTTTTTCCCAGCTGTGTGATCTAGGAAGACCATCTCCTGCCCCAATTTGGTGAGAGGGAGGAGGAAAGCACTTTTCCCAAGCCTAATTGCTGGTTTGGAGCTGGGGAGTAAATGTGTGGTGTACATTCCTGGCCACAGGATCCCACCTCATCTTCCTAAAGGATATTTGACCAATGTACTGTACGCATATTGTCAGTAGCTGCTGGTAACATTCTGACTTGGTAGGGCTGCAATTTTTAACCAGGCTGTTTTCATCACTATAGGACTTGTATAGCACTTTTTAAAGGAAAGTGTGTCATTGCATATGTGCAGGGGGGAAAGCCATTATTCTCTACATATCTAGGGAAAGCTTCTATAAAAGTGAGTCCAAGTATGATGTTAAGACAGGATTGCTTCCATACCACTTATTTAGAAATTAAGCAATACCACATGAAAAACAGGTGGGGTGTGGGGGGGAATGGGGTGAAGCTTTTTAGTGTTGTTCAATCTTAGGACATTTCTGTTATATTGTTTCTTTTGATTATTATTAATTATTAATTATTATTATTATTATTTATTATATATATGATTTAAAGTTATGTTATCCTTATGTATATGTGATTTGAATTAAATTTTATTTTACAATTGTTTGTTTCTTTTTGCCGTTCGAGATTTCTGTTACCGTATTTGTTATTTGAATGTTTTTACGTTTGGGATTTTGTTACGTTGAGACTTTTTGTTAAGTTGTGTTGATTATGTTCATGTTTTTTCTTTTTGTGTGTATGTTTTTTTAAAAAAAAATAGTAAATAAAGTTCTTTTTAATATATTAAAAAAGAAAAAGAAAAACATGTTTCTTATCCAAACTTTAAATGGCCCCTTTTTCCTTTTGCCAGAGCTATATCTTAGAAGCAAGGCACATTTATGCTCAGAGTATGAACTTTCCCTCTATGATGGTTAGATCAATACTGAAGCATGAGAAGGAAATGATTCCAGGTCTTAACTGCCCTGCGATCAACAGGGTCAGGTCCTCTGCATCTGTCAAGAGGCTCAAAAAAGGGTGACTATCGTTTAGCACCTCCTTTTTCACATTTTAGCCTGGGTGACAAGTTTTTCACTTGGGGGAACTTTTCAGCCTGAGAAAAAGAGAAGGGGGAAAGGTAATCAAAGTACACTCTGTGATTGTAAAAGGTAAAGGTAAAGGGACCCCTGACCGCTAGGTCCAGTCGCAGACGACTCTGGGGTTGCTGCGCTCATCTCACTTTACTGGCCGAGGGAGCTGGCATACAGCTTCCGGGTCATGTGGCCAGCATGACTAAGCCACTTCTGGCAAACCAGAGCAGCACACGGAAACGCCGTTTACCTTCCCGCTGGAGCGGTACCGATTTATCTACTTGCACTTCGTGCTTTCGAACTGCTAGGTTGGCAGGAGCAGGGACTGAGCAATGGGAGCTAACCCTGTTGTGGGGATTCGAAGCGCTGACCTGATCGGCAAGCCCTAGGCTCTGTGGTTTAACCCACAGCACCACCCGTGTCCCACACTCCGTGATTGTACTTTTACCTAAATCCCTAAAAAGGAAGTTTGCCTGAAAGAGATCTACTGAAGGGAAAGCTAAGGACTAAGGTAGTAAGACAAAAGGGCTGAGCGTGAGTAGAACGACTTCCACTCATGTGACAAAACATATCCTTCTTCTCCACTTGCGTACTCCCAAATCCACTCTGGAGGCTTGTAGATAAATCGGGTGTGTGTGCGCACAGCGTGAGGAGATGGCGGGGAACTTCCATTGCACATGTGACATTGTGACATCCTGACATTGTGTGCCTGAGCATCATGCCTTCTTAAGCTGGGCAGAAGCTTCCTGGGCTTTGGGAAGGAAGTGCCAAGCTTCTGACAGGATGCTGGACCCTGCTGCCTCCTTCCCAAAGTACGTTTTCAAGCACAATTCAAAGTGTTGGTGCTGACTTTTAAAGCCCTAAATGGCCTCGGTCCTGTATACTTGAAGGAGCGTCTCCACCCCCATCGTTCAGCCCGGACACTGAGGTCCAGCTCCAAGGGCCTTCTGGTGGTTCCCTCAATGCAACATGTGAGGTTACAGGGAACCAGGCAGAGGGCCTTCTCGGTAGTGGCACCTGCCCTGTGGAACGCCCTCTCATCACACGTCAAGGAAATAAACAACGATCTGACTTTTACAAGACACTTGAAGGCAGCCCTGTTTTGAGAAGTTTTTAATGTTTTATGTTTTATCTTGACTTTAATATTCTGTTGGGAGCTGCCCAGAGTGGCTGGGGAAACCCAGCCAGATGGGCAAGGTGCTGTATAAATAAATTATTATTATTATTGGGGAAGTGGCAGAAGGGCTCTTGGATCCTGTCGGAGCATCACACCTCCCTTCCTAAGCCAGGCAGAAGATTCCCAGGCTTTGGAAAGGAGGCACCAGGCTTTAATACTTTAACATTCTAATTTACTGGGAACATTTAGAGGACTAGCCTAGTTCCCCTAGCCCACTGACCGCATGCCACTGTTCAGGGCCAAACATAAAGGGCAGTATCCAACTAACCTTTGGTCAGCACAAGACTTTACACTTGTGCAATGGAACTCTCACCTTTTCCACCACCCAGCAAAATGTACCCTGGGTTTTCTCCGCACCCTCTGGAGCAGATGTGGGCAAATAAATCCTTTACCTGATGGAACAAAATACTTACACATCACCAGAAAAGGAGGACAAAGTTGCCTTATCACACCAGGGTTATCATGCTCAAAGACCTATGAAGACTAGGAAAACAGACATGGTCTTTTGCAACCCCAACTTCGAGCACCCAGCACATTTTACTGTGGCAAAAGCAACGACTTATGTAAATATGCAGCTCAGTCCCGAAGAGAGTTCCTCGGAAGTAATTTCCATAGATTTCAGTAGAATTCATTTCTAGGTAAGTGTACAGTCCACCTTTCATTGTATATGACGTTAGATACAAAATGGATTTTTGGGGACGTGCTATTTTCTTTTTAATATTGTGGTTTCATGTGTTGTTTTTTAAATTACCTAACTTTTGTGAGCAAAGAAATGGCAACACTTAAGAAGTCCTCCTTTCCTCACCACATATATTCCTCACTTTGCAATGCACTCATTACAATCTATGGTTGCCTTTGAATACTTCAGCACAATGCTGAATTCAGGTGAGAATGCTCGATTCGAGCAATAAACTTGCCGCAAAATGTTTCTTTTTATATTTGAATGCTCCATTCAAGCAATAAAACATATGCAGTCACCCACCTTATCCATGATTCAACACCTCAAGCGAAGCATTCATCCGTAACTCTAGGCTCTCTGCCATAAAATGCTCAACACCTGGTTGCGCTTGCAAATCATGTGTGGGGAGAGAGAAAGAGAGAAAGACCTAGTGGCCTTACCCAACCTGGTGCCCTGCAGATGTTTTGGACTACAACTCCCATCATCCCTGACTAGTAGCTGTATTGTATGGGGCCATCAGAAGTTGTAGTTCACAATATTCAGAGTATTTATTTTTTAAAAAAACAACAACACCATTTTAAACTGAATTTTAAATTGTTGTAACCCACCCAGGGACCTTAGGGTGAAGGGATGGAAACAGTACTAGTACTAGTAATAATAAATATCTGGAGGAATCGGGCTGGGGAAGAGTTAGAGCATACAGTATGTGCAAAACACAGATTTTTACAGCTTGTAGCAATATAATGAGTATATTTCCTAGATCAATTAAACATAGTAAAGCTAATGGAACAAATAACAGTTCATCAATAGCTTGAAATATTTTCCTGATGAGACAGCTTGTGGAGAAAAAGGAAGTAGTCTTTTATTCTAAATACTTAACCTTGGACCCAACATCTATTTGGTAGAAGTCTTCAAAAGCACAATAATTTCAGGGTGACATGTTGTGATGAGTTCACCTACCTTTCCCTGGTGCATTTGTGTGAGTGTAGCTTCTAAAATGGGCTTGGAACCTGCGGCGATGGATCACCTGGAATAAATCTGAAGAAAGATGGATGTTTCAATTAGACCGTGATGAATTCTAATCACTGCCACATTCTTAATGCATATTTCAGTACTTGAGCTATGAGTGCAGCCACAATTTTATTTATTATATCTGGCTGGGGTTTTTATTTATTTTTTAATGGCTGAACTCTCTTTGTACCTGGCTCATACTTTCACATGGACAGTGTTGTCTCATGGCTTCTTGGTTGAGTGGCCTGCCCTCAGAACAACCGCTAAAGGGACAATTGTTCCATTGCGGTTGTTCTGCATCTCTGCCAGCTGTTCTCTAGGCCTGCCAGCTATACTACACAATCTGGTACAGCCCTAGCAAAGGCCTCTTTCCAGAGCAGGGCCTCCTCTCAGCCCCTTGAATGCCAGCAGTCTTCGGCAGTCTTCCACCCACCCCACTTCTGCCCTTTGCGCTGCCACTGCTATGAATGTGGGGGAATTAAATATATTCGCTGCATTTCCATCTCACTTTTTCTCCAAGGAGCGTAAAGTGGCAAACATGATTCTCCCTCTCCCCATTTTATTCTCACCACAACCCTGTGAGGTTGAGCCCCTTGCCCATCAGCTGAAGCATGTGACGCTCCATCCTGCTTGATTTGGGCAAACCAGCAATTTCCCAGGTGAATTGCACCCAAGCCCTGCAGAACGCAGGATTTCAAATGATGTGTGTAGAGTTCAATCCTGGCTGGACAGTACCTCCCTACTACCATTCCCGAGGGCCAACTTGGACAGGTGGGAGGGACAACCCACCTGCCAACCTCCTGACTTCAATTTGCGGCAATGTTTACAGCTTATTACCCACTGAAGAAATCGGGGACAGTTACTTGCTGTTTTCAGAATTAAGAAAAAGCACAAAGTGGGAAGGAGGCAGGCCAAGGAGCCTGGGCTTGAGGGGAGGTTTGTTGGGAAAGTGAAGAGACTTGAGGGAGCAGCTAAATATTGATCTGAAATAATCATCCGAGTAAAACAGCCAGAAAGAAAAACACAAAAGACCATGAAAAAAGCAAAGTAATAAAGAAACAGTGTGAAATGCCATCTATCCACACAAAAGGGCATTGCATATTTGCTCTGAATATGAATTTTTGAATCTTTCCTAGGAGCGTAGAACATAATCACAGACCCTCCAAGTGTCCCTATTTTCCAGGGACAGTCCTGGATTTACAGAAGCCACCCCAGTTTTCGATTTTATCCTGGAATGTCCCACTTCTCCTTAGGACCAGTGGCCTACACGCATAAATGTTAAAATTCCAGTAGCAATAGCAGTAGCATTGTAGCAGAGGAGACAAAGATACTTAGTCCAATCAGACTTACAAGGGCTCAGGAATTGTGATTGCAAGGGTGTAGATGGGGATTACCTTCTGCAATGGAACCACATGCACTGTAGGCAGTTTTGTGCATAGTACCAATTGTTAGGTTCCCCACCACCACCCCTCAGAACTTTGTTGTTATTGTTTAGTCGTTTAGTCGTGTCCGACCCTTCGTGACCCCATGGACCATAGCACACCAGGCAATCCTGTCTTCCACTGCCTCCCGCAGTTTGGTCAAACTCATGTTCATAGCTTCGAGAACACTGTCCAACCATCTCATCCTCTGTTGTCCCCTTCTCCTAGTGCCCTCCATCTTTCCCAGCATCAGGGTCTTTTCCAGGGAGTCTTCTCTTCTCATGAGGTGGCCAAAGTATTGGAGCCTCGGCTTCAGGATCTGTCCTTCCAGTGAGCACTCGGGGCTTATTTCCTTCAGAATGGATAGGTTTGATCTTCTTGCAGTCCATGGGACTCTCAAAAGTCTCCTCCAGCACCATAATTCAAAAGCATCAATTCTTTGGCAATCAGCCTTCTTTATGGTCCAGCTCTCACTTCCACAAATATTAATCCATTTTAGGAGAATACAACAAAGGAAGCCAAAAAGGACCATGCTGTTCTCTTGTCCTTGGTCGGTCCTACCCTGAGGCAGAGTAAGGCAGCTGCCTCAAACAGCAATTGCTATGTGGCAAGATGAGCTGTGAGGCAAGATAACAGAAACCAGTCCAACCCCCTGCAATGCCAGAATCTCAACTAAAGCATCCGTGTGGTTGTTGAGGTGGTTGTTGTTTTATTTTATTACCTGCCCTTCCCCTGACGAAGTGTGCATGCACACGAAAGCTCATACCAATGACAAACTTAGTTGGTCTCTAAGGTGCTGCTGGAAGGATTTTTTAAATTATTTTTTTCAACAATTTTGAAGTACAACCATGAAAACCTACTATTAAATGTAGTATTATAAAGCACTGTCACACACAAAAAACCCCAGGATAGATGGGTGATACAAACTCTTAGGAGGCTGAAAGAGTTTTGCTTCCAGTTTCCCCCAGGTAAACATGGTGGTGTGCAAGATATGGGTCAAATCCAGCCTTTCTCCATACCCGTGACTCTTGTGTATGTGGCGCTGAGTGGTTACAAATGGAGTTTTCCATGCCAAGCAACCCCCAATTCCCTGTCACTTCTGCCCAAAGTTCACCAGACCTTTCACTGCAGCTACGAAATAGCGGCGGAATTCTCACTCTTGAAACAAATTACCTTTAAATGAAAAGTGATCTGAATCTCTCTCCTTTCACTAGTGGGGATTTGAACCTTTGTCTCCCAGGTCCTAGTCTGAAACTCTAACTGCTATGCTACACTGGTTAGGCTGTGACCCTTATTGTCTGAAATGTATCATGCCTGCTTCTCTGTGTCTCCTTTTTTGTAGGCTGCCTCAGGAGGTGATCTGCTCTTTGTTGATGTGACACCCACTAGCTTCCAGGAGGCAGGGCCAATGAGAGGCTATTATGTGGAATGAGGCAGAAACAGTTTGACAGCAAAAACACAACCTAAAATTAATTTTTATTCACGTTGCTCGTCCTGCTATATTGCAATAATTAAGAGGGAATGAAAGAATAATGCTTGCTCGGGTACTTTTATTGCTCTGATACAGAAAATTAAACATTCAGTGTTCAAGCAGTTCAAAGAAATTAGCAAAACTGTTGTCGGGGATTTCACAATCACCAGGCTTCCTGATTGCAAGATGAATTCAGCCTTGGTAGTTCTAAAAGGGACACTTTCTCATTTTCCCCCAATTTAAATCCAGCCCTCCACATTATTCAGCATTTTAGTGAAAATATCTCCAAATAAGCACATTTTTATATGCAAGTTTGACTAAGGTATGCATTTTATCCCAAGCCATTTCCCTTGGAATTTTTATGTCTTTATTATTGCATGGTATTTTCACAAATAAATTCAATTTTATGCACATTTCCCCCTAATATACACATTTTTGTGCATGTTGGTTGGTTGGAGAAGTGCATTGTAAAATTTGGATAAGCGTGAATTTCAAAGGATGGTTGCATTTTGGTTCTCATAAGTATCTCATGGTATCTGAAGACGTGTGCATGCCATAGCTGCCAAGTTTTCCCTTTTCTCGCGAGGAAGCCTATTCAGCATAAGGGAAAATCCCTTTAAAAAAGGGATAACTTGGCAGCTATGGTGCATGCACACAAAAGCTTATACCAAGAACAAACTTAGTTGGTCTCTAAGGTGCTGCTGCTGTTGTTGTTTAGTCGTTTAGTCGTGTTCGACTCTTCGTGACCCCATGAACCATAGGCACTCCTGTCTTGCACTGCCTCCCGCAGTTTGGTCAAACTCATGTTCGTAGCTTCAAGAACACTGTCCAACCATCTCGTCCTCTGTCGTCCCCTTCTCCTAGTGCCCTCCTCCATCTTCCCCAACATTAGGGTCTTTTCCAAGGATTCTTCTCTTCTCATGAGGTGGCCAAAGTATTGGAGCCTCAGCTTCACGATCTGTCCTTCCAGTGAGCACTCAGGGCTGATTTCCTTCAGAATGGATAGGTTTGATGATCTTGCAGTCCATGGGACTCTGATCCATGAAGGGACTCTAAGGTGCTACTGGACAATATATATATATATATATATATATAGACTGTGTCAGACCAACACGTCTACCTACCTGGTTCTCATAAGGTTTGGGAAAGTGCAAATTTGATATATTCAGCTTCAAATGCAAACTAAATAAAATCTCTCCCCCACGTCATCATGTTTCTAAGCATGTCTGTTGATGGTCCAACCCATTTGTCTAAGATGGCAGGGATGTTTTATGAAGTTCAAATGAGTGAAAGGAAGACAAGCATTAGCCCACACTTTCCATTGCCTCTTCTTCTCACGTTCCTATGGGCAGCTTGGTAAATATGGTTCCACCAGCTGCTTCACGTCCCAGTCTTCCATGCATGTTATTCTAAAATTTTATTTTCTTGCTGAACGCTGCAATTTAATTACAGAAATGAACTGCTGCTGTCTCTGTATTTCCTAAGTAATTTATTCCTCCCCGCCCCTTGTTTTACTGCCTTCCTCAGCCAGTCACACTTCACCATGGAATTTCTCAGTTTCTGTGTATGTGTCAGAATGTGCAATGTGTCAGAAGGAGCAATGAGTTCAAAACAAGCAAGAGGGTATATGACTAACTTGGTAGATATTTCTCCAAGTTAATTATTCACCATTTCAGGTGCTGTTACAGGCTCTGGTGTGACAAGGACTTGACATTCATTTCCACTCGCCTAACCCCCGGCTCCACCTCCTTCAGTTTTTTGTTTTTGTTTTACCCTTGGGATTGTTCTAAACTAGCATCCTCTCCTAAGTCAAGATCCCTGGCATCCAGAGTGCAGAAAACTCCATATATCTCTTGACTCCTTGACATATGAGGAGCATGGGAAGGTGGGGAGAAAGAGGAAATTTGACTCAGAGACCCTTATTAGAGAAAGCCACTAAAGACAAGTTCAATATTTTACTATCAGTATATAAAGACCTTAACAGCTTGGGAGCAGTCTACTTAAAGGATCGGCTTGCCCCACAAGGACTTATTTGACCACTTTGATCTGCAGAAATGGCACTTTTACAAGAGCCACATAATATTTGTTCTGCATTTCCTAGGAATTGCTCTTTCAGTGTGGGATCGCTTAAGCTTTGGAACTCCCTGCCTATTGACATTAGGCAGGAGCCGTCACTGTACAGTTTTCAATTCTAAATACACGATCTTCCCATTTATACCTCTCCCTTTCCCCCCTGTCCTTCCACTGCCATTTTCCCTGTTTCAGATTGTGGGTTGTAAGCTCATTGGGGCAGGGCCCTGTGATCTTGGACGTTGTTAACTGCATCGTTCACACAGGTGGTGCTTAATTTTAAAAGACAACCATTACAGTACAATAAAAGCCTTTCTGAAAGAAAGCATACATACAGTCAGCCAATCTTCAAACTCTTTACAGAAAAGTAAGTCCCAAGTATCTGTATGCGTAGAATGATAAGTATATGATAGCACACTAACTCCTAAATTAGCAAGTCTTCTTCCCTTAATGTACATTTGCAGCGCTAATAAGGCACATGCTTCAAAACATACTGAATCAATGGATGCCTGTTGCATTTGAGTTGCTAGATAGCCTTTCCATTTAACAAAGCATTTTTAAAAAGTATGTTGAAATGTCTCAGTGAAACAAATCTGTTTGCCCCCTTTGCCCTTTTCACTCCCAATGTTAGCAATTCATTGATATCAATTCCTGTTTGTAAACACATTTATGTGCCCAAGGAAATTGCTCTCCAAAATGGGAGAAAGCTTCTTTGAATGTGCCTGGCCTCTTTTCTCCCAGATACATGTTGTTGTTGTTTAGTCGTTTAGTCGTGTCCGACTCTTCGTGACCCCATGGACCACCCAGATACATAGAACTGCTTAAAACACCCAGGACCGAGAGCCTGAACAGCAAGCGGTAAGATATGCCTTCGAATTATGATTGAACTAAATGGAACAGCTGCATGCTCTCTCATACCAGGTACACCCACACCACACATCTAACACATATTTAAAGCACGTGGCTTCCCCCCCCCACAAAGTCCTGGGAACTGTAGTTTACCCATTGCAGAACTACAATTCCCAGCCCCCCTTAACAAACTACAGATCCCAAGATTCTTTGTGGGGAGCCATGGGTTTTAAATGCATGTTGTGGGTGTGACTTCTGCCAAAGCATGGTCCAAATTTGGTCAGAGACACACAAATCCAGGGGAGAAGAAAGAATTGACTCTGGCTTTTCTGTTTCCTGAGTGTTAGAAAGTTCCCAGTGTCAGTTTCCAGCTCTCCCTGTTTAATTATCTTAATTTTAAATGTTTACATATTGACCCCCGCTCTCAAAATCTAGGACAGTTTACAAAACACATTCAAATTAATGGCACTGTGGTCTAAACCATTGAGCCTAGGGCTTGCTGATCGGAAGGTTGGTGGTTCGCATCCCTGCGACGGGGTGAGCTCCCGTTGTTCGGTCCCAGCTTCTGCCCACCTAGCAGTTTGAAAGCACGCCAAAGTGCAAGTAGATAAATAGGTACCACTCTGGCGGGAAGGTATACACCGTTTCCATGTGCTGCTCTGGTTTCGCCAGAAGCGGCTTAGTCATGCTGGCCACATGACCCGGAAGTTGTACGCCGGCTCCCTCGGCCAGTAAAGCGAGATGAGTGCCGCAACCCCAGAGTCGTTTGCGACTGGACTTAACTGCCACGGGTACTTTTACCTTTAAGCAGGGGTGCCATCTCGCCATCAGGATTGTGGGTGCCCATGAAGTCGCACATCTGCATTGTGGCGGCTGACGACAGCTCCTCTTCCTCCTCCTCTCCACAGCCAGCGAGGCATCCTTTTCCTTGGGGAGGAGCTCGGACTCGAATGCATAAAGACCCTTCCACCATGTCCGAGGCAGCCCCCTAGAAATGGTGCCTTGCTAGCAGGCTGCGGAGGGTGGAGCTGAACTGCTTCTCTCTCGGAGGCAGGGCCGCTGCTGCCTGCTGGCTTTTCTCATTTTATGGGTGCCAGATCTCTTGATTTATTGAATATTTATTGAAATGATTTATTGAATATTTACAGATAAATTGCAGACAGATAAAAACATTGGCAGGATTATTGTAATAATCTGCAGTTTTGTAAGAGTATATATTTAAAGTAGATAATTAAATGAGCAAATTAAATGAATTTGGGTATGCAGAAGATATTTAAAAAAATAAAGTTTAAGGAACCACAGAAAGAGGGGGAAGGAAGTCAAACTTTGAAATGTTAAAATGATTGTAAAATTAATGGAATGTATAAACATGAAAAGTATAAATAAAAACTTTAAAAGCTTAAAAAATAAAATCTCAGTTCTGGACAATTGCCCCCACCCCCCCGCAATTCCCACCTTTATTGCAACAGCACAACCATTAGCATTGGTGCACCTACTGGGTCCACCCCAATCTCTAGGTGCTCAGTGCTAACATGAAACTATTCAACACAGGGAGGCTCCTTCATGCCACCAGGAGTCCCAATTTTGCAGTTTCTGACAGCCTGGAGACCAAGCATGCTTCTATGCGTCTTGCACCTTACAGTGGGGTGGGGAAGGCAACCAGCAGGTCTGCTGCTGCCAGCGAGATCAGCAGAAGTTCTCCCACTCCTTCCTTCCTGCGTTCAATAAACATGTTGGGCGAGGAGAAGGACGCTTTGTCAAACTTGGCTGTGCCCAGGAGCTTGGATTTTGAGATGTCATCATAAAGCAAACCTTTCTGGAAAAGCCATTTTTCATGTTCACCTCAGACCCATGAGCCTAGTAAATTCTGCACTCAGTCCTTTGATTATTGATTATTATTCAACATTATTGAAGCTTGACCTGTTAAGCATATAAGAAGAACAAGCTTTGCCGAGGATGAATGAGCATGGCTTCTACAAAACAAGTTCTGCCTCGTCAATATGTTGGAATCTAGCCAAATAACCAGGTCCTGGGTTGCATGTACCCTCAAGGGAACAGGTTGCCAATCCCTGTTAAAACCATAAGCTCCCATTGATAAAAAAAAACCACCCTGGATTTAACCATCAGTTCACCTAACAAAGGAGAAGGACTGCGGCTCAGTGGTAAAGCATCTGCCTTGCAGACTGGAGGTTCCAGGTTCAACTGCTAATGCCTCCAGTTGGGGTCAGAAAAACTCCTGCTTGAAACCCACTGCCAGTCTGAGTAGACAGCCCTGAGCTAGATGGATTAAAGCATAAGTCAGCTAACTGCTGTTGGGAGATCCCCAACTTTCTTATGTTTGGCTCCTACCTTTCTTCCAAGGAGCTCAAGGGGCATATGTTTGTTATGTACTGAGCTGAATCCTAGATCAATAGGATCCAGAATGCAGCAGTCTGATTGGTCAGCAGGAGCCACCCAATCCAGCCAGCTCCAGGTGGAAGTGAATCAGCGACCTGATTGGCCTACAGGAGAAGCCCAGAATTAGCCAATCATGCGGGCCCCTGGAAGAAGTGAATCAGCAAGCTGATTGGCCTGCAGGAGCAGCCAATCAGGCTTCGGGAGGAAGTGAATCCACAACCTGATTGGCCTACAGGAGAAGCCCAGAATTAGCCAATCATGCGGAGCCCATTGTATAAATGATGCATATGTATATAGCAGACGTTTTGGGGAAAATTTCATTCACTGTTTTACAAGGCGCAATAAAGAGCACGAAATCACTACAGAGCATGAAATCAATGCCCATGTTTTCAAGGAGGAGGCAAGACAATACCGGTAGCTGTAGAGAATCTGCTTTTCATGCTGCAGTTCCCAGGTTCAATCCCTAACCTGGGCTGGGAATGTCCCCCCCACCTGAAGCCCTGAGCTAGATGGACGGAAGGCCTGACTCGGTACAAGGCAGTTTGGCTCCTATCTAGCAGGTAGTCTCCCATCAGGGCACACGAACCACGTCCAGACCTACTTAGCCTAGCCAAAATGCCACAAGTGTGAGGCTACCTCCCTTCCCCCACCCATTTGTGCCTTTATCAGCTGAAAAATAGACCGAAAATCAACAGGTGAAGTTTTTTCCTCGTTTTCCTCGTTTGGAGAGACAGAGGGAAGCCTTCCCTGTTGCACATCTGCCTGCACTGCGGCTGTTAAAGGCGCACAACTCCCTCCCAGCTACGGTTGGGATGGGGCGGCGTTGGAGACGAGCTGGTCTTGTGCCCTGGGGTAGGAGGAAGAGGCGCGGGTAGGTAGGTGGGTCCAGCCACGGAGACCAACAGGATCTTCACTCGAGGATCTTCCCCTCGCCCCGGATCGTCATCCTTCGCCCCCGCCCCCGAACGCATCGAGGGGGCGCTAGGACCCCGCTGCTGGCAAAGGTGCCTGGGTGCCCACTCATGGCTGGCAGGCAGAGGCTGAGCAGACTGCGGCAGCTCCGGGTCGTTGTAAATACCCGAAGCAAGGGAAAGGCGGGCGGACAGGCAGAAGGACGAGACTAGGGGAGGTAGGAAGTCGCTCCAAGACGCAGCCGTGCCCTCCGATGCCCGCGCCGAAGCCGCTGCCTTCCAATGGTAAAGTTTCACTTTTCCTGGATTCCTTCTCCTGTCTGATACCTTTTCTTTCTCTCTATCTCCTCCCACATCTCATTCCTTTCTCTCTCTCCCCCTCCGATCCCCACTTCTCTCCCTCTCCTCGCTTGGATTTACTTGCTCGCATTCCTCTATGCGCATCTGGGACTCTCAAGTTTGGTTCAGGGCTGCGGCGAGCGAGGCGCGTCGCGCGGCGAGGTCTCTCCAAGGTACGCGCGTCCTTCCTTCCGTCGTGCGTCCATGTGCGCGCCAGTCCCAAAACCAGCTCGCGCTCCACCAGATAGACCCCCGACGTGATCTCTCCTGCAGCCCAAGAAGAGCTCTGTGGCACCCTCGAGGCTGACACAAGTCGAGTGACGTGAGAGCTTAGAGACAATATCATGAGCTTTTGCCTTCTGTTGGTTTGAGCCATTGGTCCGTTGTCTGTTCCAGCTGCCTCCAGCCTTTTCAAACCCAACTTGAACCTAGACATACCAAGTGCCTTTTCTCTGGGGGGACAGTACTCGCATACCCCTAAACATTTTGTGAATCTAAGTTTGGCCTCATTGAGGGGCAGTATTTCGATATGAGTAGGAAAATGAGAGTACCCCTAAATAAACGTTTTTTTAAGGGGGGGGGGAACTGGACATAACTATTCCTTTCATTCTCTCCTCCAACCTCTCTTGTATATACACAGATATATAAGCATAAACCGTATATTTGCAAAGTGGGAGTGGTACTGCTGTTATAAGGAGGAATTGTTGGTTTGTTGTTGTTTAATTACATATTTTGTGTTTGTGTAATATTGTAATTTTATGTTGTGAACTGCCCTGAGATCTATGGACAACAGGCGGTATATAAATTTAATTAAGTAATTAATAATGACCCACCATAGATCAGACTAAAGGTCTGGCAATGGGTCCCGGCTCATCTTTTGAAGACCACCGATCTGTTCTGACTGGCAGAGTCTCTCTCCAAGGGTCTCAGGGAGAGGGTCTTTTCTGTCACTGAGTCCTTTGGCCATTGCAGAGGAAATGCTGAGGTCTGAACTTCGGACCCTCCTGTGCTCTGTCCCTGCCCAATGGCTCTTTCCCATGTCCTACAGGCAGGGAGGTTCCTTGCCGACATGTGTCAGCCTCTGATGGATGCTGTCTCTTCCTTACGAAACGTAACATCACCAGAAATTTGCTGGTGCTACAGCACTCTAGACATACTTTTTAAAGGGTCCGGGAGATTCTGTTGACTCCAGATAGAGCTAAAGAAATTCTTCAAGGGTGCAGGACAGGGAAAGATTCAGAAAGATTGTCTTCAACTAGGATGGAGCACTTTTCACAGACAGCTGCAGTATGAAGCTGCAGCCCTAACCATGTCTACTCAGGAGTAAACCCTGTTCGATACAATGGGGATAAGAGGAGTTAGGATTCCCTAGTAAGTGGAGTTAGTACTGCAGCAAAATCAACATTGTCTTGTGTCACCATAAAGACCAACAAATTTATTGCAGCATAAGCTTTTGAGAACTCGAGTCCATTTACATCAGATGCATTAAATGTTGTCCTGAATTTCAGGTGCATAAATACAAAGCTGGATGGGGTGTTGCGAAAGTGAGATCAGAAGGCAAGGAAGTGCAGAAGGTACAGACAGTGACAATTACAGTTGTTAACAGAAATCATTCACAGAGAATGTGCAAGTGATAATAAACACACTTTCTAGCATTGATTTTAGAGCAGGACAGTGCTGCTGGTGGAGACAGAATCATTTCTTATTTTAGTTTACAATGGAGTAACGGAAGCTTCATTGTCTATCTTCAAGAGAAGTTGTGTTAGTCTGTGGCGGTAAGAAGATGCTGTCGCCACTGTCAAAAACAGTGTGTGTGTGTGTGTGTGTGTGTGTGTGTGTGTGTGTGTGTGTGAAATGTTCATGGGGATCACACATTCTGATATTGGAGCCCTGTGCCCTTATTCTAGATGTGGGTGTGGCAAGCTGTAATTACTTTGTGCTGAGGTGCAGTCTGTGCATACTCAGAGGCACACTTCCCAGGGTCAGATTAAACCCTAGAGATCAGTTTCCTGTCTTCTTGTTTGGTTTTAGAACTTGCCAATATAAATTAATATTAATGATAATGGTTGTTGTATCTGACTAAATCACTCCCAGAGTAGAACCATTGCAAAATGGAATCACTGAAATTGTGGCTATTGATTTAGACATATACAGTGTATTACTGTTGTCTACCAGTTGGTAGAGCAGGAGACTCTTAATCTGAGGGTTATGGGTTCGAGCCCCACATTGGGCAAAAGATTCCTGCATTGCAGGGGGTTGAACTAGATGATCCTCATGTTCCCTTCCAACTCTACAATTCTGTGATTCTAGATCCACTGAAATCAAGCTGGAAAGGATCTCTCGTTACTCAATTGAAGTCAGTGGGCCTAGTCTGAGTATTTCTCTGCCACCTGTCCAAGTCTTAAGATGATTTGCAAGAAATTGTCCAGTCAATAATCTTTACAACCATCCTGTACTGTTGTTGTTTCCATTTAAGAAGTGTGGGAGAGAGGCTGAGATGTAATAGCTTGCCTAAGACTGCCCAATGAGCTCCAAGCTGAGCTGTAACCTGAACCCAAACTCCCAGTTAAATATCCCTCTCCTAACTATTAGATTCTGGTCTAACCAACTAACCTTCCCTTTTCTCCCACCCCCATTTCCGACTCAGGGTACCTGCTGAAGTTCCTCTTGGCTTGGGAGCCCTAATCAGGCTCAGTCACCATCAGCATCAAGGAAAACAACCCACCCATGGAGAACCAGTCTTGGGACTTCTTTGGGGCTCCGGTGGGCAATGCCAGCGCCAACCAGACTCTTCTGGACAAGATGCCCCAGCTGCCCCTGGAAGTGCAAGTGGTGACCATCTTGCTGGTGCTGCTGATTTGCGGGGTGGGCATCGCCGGCAACGTCATGGTGGTGCTGGTGGTCCTCCGCACCAAGCACATGGTGACCCCCACCAACTGCTACCTGGTGAGCTTGGCCGTGGCCGACCTGATTGTGCTGCTGGCCGCAGGGCTGCCCAACATCTCGGAGGTGGTGGCTTCCTGGGTGTACGGCTACGCCGGCTGCCTGTGCATCACCTACCTGCAGTATCTGGGCATCAACATATCGGCCTGCTCCATCACGGCCTTCACGGTGGAGCGCTACATCGCCATTTGCCACTCCATCAAGGCGCAGCTGCTCTGCACCGTGGCCCGGGCCAAGCGCATCATCGCCTGCGTGTGGCTGTTCACCTCCCTCTACTGCCTCATGTGGTTCTTCCTGGTGGACACGTCGCAAGTCCCGTTCGCAGACGGCACGCAGGTCAAGTGCGGCTACCGCGTCTCCAGGAACCTTTACATGCCCATCTACTTCTTGGACTTCACCGTCTTCTACGTCATCCCGCTGGGCTTGGCCACCGTCCTCTATGGCCTCATCGCCCGCATCCTCTTCACGAACCCACTGCCTGCCACCCCGCAGCACGCTGGCCAGCCGAGCAAACATGGCGGCTCTATCAGCGCCTCCAGCTCCATGAAACTCTCCTGCCGGGGGAACAAGGGGGCTCTCAGCTCCAGGAAACAGGTCTTTCTTTTTAATGCTCTTCAGGGGTGGTTGCAAATGGAAGAGGTGCATGGCAGGGAGGGTGGGGTGGAGGCAGCTGCACCCCAGGACCTCAGAATCATTGGTTGGTATCTGGTGCAGCACTAGGATTCCAACACTTCTCCAATGGAAATAGGGACATCTTATTCAATAATAATAATAATAATAATAATAATAATAATAATAATACCCCACCCATCTGACTGGGTTGCCCCAGCCACTCTGGACAGCTCCCAACATATATAAAAACATAATAAAATACTAAACATATAACTCCATGCCCTGCAACATTTCTCTGATGAAAATAGTAACAGCCTAAGGAAAAGGTCACGACAAACACACACACACACACACACCAATGAACCTCCCTCCTCACCCCTTCCACAAACACATGTAAATGAGATATATGATGTTAATCAGCCGAAGGCTTGGTTATAGGGAAACCTTTTCGTCTGGTGCCTAAATTTATATAATTCAGACAAGGCCCATTCTTGTGTTGCCATGCTCTGGACCTCTTGTGGACGAGGGCTTGAACCCATGACTGTAGGGATTCCGAGATAAACAAGGATACCATGACTGATTTCCCGGGTTTTCTTTTGTTTGTTTTTTTAATATAAAAATGAGCAGTTCTCTAGATTTGATCAGTTCAGTCTTGCTTCTTTTAGACCGTGGATGATTTTTCCTGGTTATAGCCTTCATTTACTCCAAAGCAATGTCATTATCTAAGGATGATTTATACTGCCTGCCTTAGGGAAGCTGGATGTTAAAAGGCCATTGAGATGACATTACTGTTCCAATTAACCATGGCCAAACAGGTCATTTTCTGGTTAAAAAACTGAACAAGTTTCGGAAGCTGCCTTATATTGGTCTCCCCGGCAGCGGCTCTCGAGGGTTTCAGGCAGGTGCCTCTTCAAAGCGCTACCTGAAGTTGCTGAGGATTACACCTGGCAGTTCTTGCACAGAAAGCCGATTCTCTACCACTGAACTACACCTCTTCCCCTTCACTAGGAAAAAAAAGCCCCATAGAGCACAATGGGATTTCCTTCTGAGTAAGCAGCTATAGGAGGACCCTATGAAGATGCAGACCTCTGCTCACTTCCATTGTCAGTCATTTAAATATAATTAAGGGCTTGATCTGAGCCCTGGACTCCATTGAAATGGCAGGGTTCAACTCTGAAATTGCATTTAGAAAGCTAGAGTTTTAAAACTGTATTGTTTGTTTGTTGTGTTTATTGGTCCCCCCATGAAAAGTTTTCCAAAACGACTCACAAAGGTCAAAAAAATAAATGACCTAGTATATAAAAATAGAACAAAATGAATGCCTAAAAATCAATCAATAATATATATAAAATGGCAGGCCAGGCACTGCTACCTGGCTAAAAGATAGCCTCTGAAACATGTGCAAACCTTGTAGGGGTAAGGTTTTTTTGATTGGTGTGTGGGGGGGGGTCCTCCTAAATAGTAATAAAATAGTAAAAGATTGTATTTTTATAGCACTTCCTGTTAAAATGACAGGATTCCTAAACAGATAGGAAGTAATAATAATAATAGGGATGTAATTTGTGAAATGCTTTTATCCTTGCGACATCTCTGCAAAGTTTTATCTTAGTTATCGTGGTTGCAATACCTTCCCTCTAAAGTAGGTTATTGCTATTATTATTATTATTACCATCCCATGTCGCAGATTGTGGAGTTTGAGGAAGAAAATGAGTCTTCTCTAGGCCTCCTCATGAGCAGAAGTGGAATTCCTAGCTCGCATCTGCTCTTCTAAACTAGTAAGCCTCTGCTAGGTTAAAATTACTCGCTCGGTGGCCTTGGGGCAGTCATTTTTGGTTAGCCTACCCTACCTTACAAGATTGTTGTGATGAGGGGTGTGGGAGAGAGGCCACATACACTGTCCTTAACTTCATGGATAAAACGTGTTGCCCTGCAACAAAATGTTGCCGTGCGCAGTGCTTCTGCGCAAGATTCCAGTCACTGTACCCACCCCAATCAGAACCCCGCTAAGCCTGAGCGTGTTGCAGGTACTTCAATCAAAAAGGACATGGATTTTCTGCAGCTCATGATCAAAGTGGTGCTTTCCTCAAAAGAAGAAGAAGAAGGAAGAGAATTGGGGGGGGGGGAGTGTGTGTGTGTGAGCAACGGCAATGATTGTTGCCGTGTAATTGCTAATTATGTGCCTGATTAGGAGAGTGTTAGATTACACATTGCTCACCAGAGTGGCTCTCCCCAAACTGAGATCATGTTTAATTAACTCCTCTAATTTGGGATCATTGCTAATGCATGAAAAAATAAATAAATAACCCAGAGGAACAGCAGAAGAGCTTGATTTTCAGAGGGCTTTTCTAGATGATCAGCCGGTTTTCTGCTGGTGAACTCTCTTTCTCAAGAATATACTGTTGTTATCACATTGTCTGTTTTCAAGGCTATTTTCACTGCCTCTACAGCAGGAACTTGCCACACCCATACTATACTGTACATTTAAAGCACATTTATAGCACTTCAACAGTCATGGCTTCCCCAAAAGAAACCTGGCAAATGTTAGATTACCCCTCACAGAGCTGCAAATTCCAGAATCCTTACCAAACTATGGTTCCTAGGAATCTTCAGGGGAAGCCTTGTACTTTATATGTATGATGTGGACATGGCGTCGACATTTTATCCGTCCGTGATTCTAGAACTTGTTTTCGAAGGCAGCATGATCTGTGAGCCTTATTATTGTGCGTCTCTGACCAGGTTGTGGATTCTTGGTGATTTTAAAAGATGGAAAGCTGGAGTGGAGCAGGTGGTTTTGCTGGGAATGGCCAGTTCAGGCCTACTACCTAAACAGTGTTTTAGTGTTGTTCCCTCCTGCAAGCGCAGGAGTGTCTTGCAAAGGCTGAAATATAGTTGGGATACATTTGTGCAGAAAGCCCCTAAAAACGAAAGTGGCGTACTAGTAATACTAGTCTATACTTTTCACTTGCAGGTGCCAAACTGAATCTCTGAATGGTCATAATGGCAGTTTTTAGCCAGTAGGGGGAAGCCTCCCACTTTCTCTTAGCATCTTTGTCCTGGTTCTATATTCCTCAAATTATCTCCCACCCCAAATTACCAATTGTAAAGGGCAGCTTGGCAAAACAAAAATGTGTTTTGTATAGCAAAAAGTAATTTTTTATGCCATAAACTAAAACTACGTCTGAGTTTTCTGTCCTTTGGGCTGCAGTCCGTAAGACCCATGATTAAGGCAATGTTCATTTTACTACAGTTGAGTTGGAAATACAGTACCTGGTAGATTTAAATTGCCCCATGCAGGGTTCTTCTTTAAGGGGTCTGTAAATTACCTTTTTTTTTAATGGAAGCTGCAAACAGAACATTTGTTGCAGATTTAAAACGATGGGATTTTATTTTAGATTTAACTGCAGCTGCACTGCATGAAATGGCACTGTTGGTGATCATATTATGATACATTAGAGCCGTGGAGAGCATTCCGCTCGCTGCTGACAGTGGCAACACACACAAAATGTACAAAAGCACGAAGGCAGCCTTTGGACCAGCAGTCAGGAAAACTGCACCACTGAAAACCTTGCCTGGGGAGATCATCCCAGACCACAGCAAGCAAGATCTGTAATTGTGGGAAAACATGGTCACTGTTGACAGTGTTCAGACTCTGCCTGTCTTGGAAGAGCTGGATGTCCCTCCGTCCCTTGAGGAGCAGAAGAAGGCCATCGAATTCCAGGCATGGGCTGAAGCCCCAGGACAGGACAGAACCCCAATAGAAGGGCTGAAAGCCAGCCTCAACTCCTCCCTCCTGATGCTCATCCATGGCCTTCTCTTGCAGTGTTGAGAAACGGGATCCGTGCCATAAGACATGGGCGACTCCAGCCTTGTGACCCTCTACAAGAAAAATGGTGACCGTCCTGACCAGGGCCGGCTCGTCGTAGACCCCCGGTGGTGCAGGGCACCATGGCGCCGGCCGCCAGGAGGGCGCCGCGAGCTGCACCCGCCCGCTGGCCGGCCGGTTCGCCGGTCCGCTGCGCAGTTGCGCGCGGCGCCCACCTGCCCACCGCGCTGGGAAACGGGGTGGGAGGGCGCCGGAGAGGTCGCGCTGTGCCTGCCCGCCCGCTGCGCAGCAGCGCCGCGCCCACCCGCCCACCGCGCCGGGAAACGGGGCGGAAGGGCGCCGGAGAGATCCGGCGCACCATGGCTACAGGGGCTCTTAAGACGGCGCTGGTCCTGACTGGAATTTCCCTGCTGAGTACTGTGGGGAAGGCCTTCGTTCATGTAGTTCTCAACAGATTATGGTCACTCGCCGGCAGGGTATATTCTGAGTAACAATGCGACATTAGATATTAGAGGCCAGCAGACAACATGGTTTTCTCACTGCGCCAGCTGCAGGAGAGATGCTGAGAGCAGAGGTGCCCCTTGTTCTTTGCCTTCATAGACCTGATGAAGGCCTTGGACCTTGCCAGCTGAAAATGACTCTTCACACTGCCCAACAAGATAGGATGTGCAGAAAATGGTTGTGTCCTTCCATGAGAACATGCACAGCACAGTCCAGTATGACCAGAGGAGAAATGACTGATGGGAGGAGTGCAGAACGAAGAAATGCCATAGTACACCTGCAATGCCTTCATCTGCTTCAACATGTCTCTCCCTTATATACAGCCACGGCAGGTGTTCCACTGGTTTGACTTCCCCCCTGAAGGTGCACTCTTGCATTGTCTCCCGAGACAGACAGATGCCAACCAATCAGGACTGGGGAGACATGTGGCCCTCCAGATGTTGTTGGACTACAATTCCCATAATCCCAGACCACTGGCCATGGTGGCTGTGGCTGATGGCCATTGCGGTCCACCAACATCTGGTGTTCACAAGTTCCCTCTTCCTTGTTATGAATCTTCATTGTACTCATTTGATGGAGGAAATGTGCTCGATTCCCCAAACTGGTGGTCTGCAGATGTTTTGGGCTGCACCTCCTCAAACAGCACAGCTGGTGGAGTTCAAAACATCTGAAGGGCTCCATGTTGGGGAGAGCTATCCTAGATCTTCTAAAATATCTGGTATGCAGTCTGAATAAGGCCTCTTGCTTTGGAATCTGAGCAGGCACTGCGTTAAGATGGCTGCTTGGGGGCTGTTGAGGAGTTTGATGTCAGACAGCCTGCCTCCTGGGGTTCATATTCTGTGAGCTTTTTGTTTTTTCTTGGAGCCAACAAGATAGAGGGCAAGAAGCAGAAGTGAGCTGTACTCCTGGCAGTCAGTGGAGCCTAGCCAGTTGCCGTTATAAAATCCTTCGCTGCCCTTGTGGGATTGGAAAACTTATCGCCAGTAGTCACTGTTTTGAGTTTTCTGCCTCACAGACGAAATCAACAGCCTATCAAGGGGATTACTACTTAATACCACAGAGCTTGGACATCTCTCTCAACATGTCAATTTGGGGGATTTCCTCGTTGACATGTGGTTTGATTGCCATGATGCATGAGGCATTTGTTATGAAGCCCCCCAGTGGCACATCTTGCTCAAGCCAAATTTAATGACAAGAAAAAGTCCCCAGCTAGACTTTGTTCAGTTGGCTAACACACACAAGTAAAGATGTTAGATGCTGTTTGTGCCTCAGGTCCCGGCCTGATTGTTGGCTTGCGGTAAGTGAGATGCAAGCAAATGTCTTAGATTGCTAGCACCAAGGGAATCCAGTTCATAAGGAAAACACAGACTCAAGGGCAAAATCAATCTCTCCTTATTGAAAAAGTGAAATGGGAACTTTCAACCTGGAAGCAACGAGCAGGAAAACACCTTTCAATTCAGGTTAAGCTTCAGCGCCCTGGTCTAGACAGGCAGAACCATCTGTTCAAGTAGGCTGCACTGAACAAAGACCACTTGAAGGAAACCTTCCTTCATTGCTACTTCCCTGGAGAGGCAAACCTATTGAAGGCTGAAGAATGAGGTTTAGCAGCCCGGATATTAAGGTAAATGGTATTGTTCCATAAAGTACATTTTTCAAGGAGTTACATCACAGAGACACCCAAACATATTTCAAAAAGATTGCAGTTTCTTTAGTTTAGACTGCAGGCATCCCCAAACTTCGGCCCTTCAGATGTTTTCGACTACAATTCCCATCTTCCCCGACCACTGGTCCTGTTAGCTAGGGATCATGGGAGTCGTAGGCCAAAACTGGAGGGCCGCAGTTTGGGGATGTCTGGTTTAGAGCCTAAGAACAATATATTTAGATAACTGAAAGTCCACTGAGAAAAGAGAAAGACCCTCAACATGATATAATATACGGTACTCTAGCTGTTGTAAGACTCCAACTCCCAACAGCCTTTACCGTCATAGCCAGGGGCCAGGGATGATGGGATTTGTAGTCCACAAGTGTCTGGAGGGGGCTACATTGGCTACACCTCATATAGTTAATCTAATTGAAGGAGACAGGAGGGTTCTGTTTCTTAGAATTGCACAGTACAACCCTATGCATATCCAGTCTGTGTTTCCAATACTTTGTTCATTAGGCAATTCCCTGGACACTTGAGGGTTGCTGTTGTTGTTTTACCTAAATCAGACGGTGTTTGACTCTGAAGACAAATTGGTTAGATCACATTACATTTATTGGAGAGTAGTTCACGCAGGAGAACAGAGACAGATGCATTGATCAGATTCAGAATTAGGGAACTTAATATTGCTTTATGCCTTTATTTCCATTTTAAAAAACCACCAATATTTTTTATCAAAGCACTCAGGGCTGCATGAGTAACCTGAATACACATACACCCTTGGGTATCACTCTTTTCTTACAGGTAGGTAGCCGTGTTGGTCTGGATCGAAGTAAAATAAAAAAAAAATTCCTTCAGTAGCACCTTAAAGACCAACTAAGTTTTTATTTTGGTATGAGCTTTCGTGTGCATGCACACTTCTTCAGTATCTGAAGAAGTGTGCATGCACACGAAAGCTCATACCAAAATAAAAACTTAGTTGGTCTTTAAGGTGCTACTGAAGGAAATTTTTTTTATTTTACTCTTTTCTTAGCCATGCCTGATTTACTTGTTTTCCTCTAGCTTAATTTTGAAAATCATAGACAGCACGTACAATGTTTTAGGTAACTGTTAAAACTTGAGAATAGTAATATTATTTGCCATTTAAAAATCATGTTGCTATTTTCAGGTCATATTAAATTGCAAGAGAAAACATTGCGGGGGGGGGGGGATAAAAATAACAGCACAAACTACCGACTGAAATAACAAGGTGCAAAACATTGCTGAATAAATAAAGCATGTTTGAATAAGCCTTTCTTTACTGATGAATTCAACAAGGAGAGATGCAAATGTAAGCTCTCCTCAATTTTGCTTGTTTTCATGATAAGACTGTCTTTTTCCTTTATGTTACTTTTGAGTCCAAGGCAATGAAAATGTAAATTCTCAGTATTATTATTATTATTATTATTATTATTATTATTATTATTATTTACCTGCCCTTCAACCTAAGGTCCCAGTGGGAGTTGCAGCAATTAAAACACAATGTTAAAAACACTGTAAAGCAACTTGCAGTTGTTGTTGTTGTTGTTGTTGTTGTTGTTGTTGTTGTTGTTGTATTATTAAGAAAAGAGAACAGATCACTATTCTGTATGCATGTGATACACTCATTCTGCTAGGTCAGCCACTTATGCACAGATTTACATGGCATTATTAATCTGTTAATTTATGCCTTTGCAAATTTAGATATAATTATTGTTATTAATATAGAAATACAGCATTATTTACATATTTATTATTTATTAATTACATTTATATCCTGGCTTTCCTCCAAGGAGCTCAATGTGATGTACGTAACTTCTCCCCATTCTATTCCCACAACAACCCTGTGAGATAGGTTGAGAGGCAGTAACCGGTCAATGGTCGCCCAGTGAGCTTCATGGCCGAATAGGGATTTGAACCCTGGTCCAGCACTCTAACCACTACAGCACACTGGGAATTGGTAGCCCCTGTGCCTGATCAGTCTCTTGTCTGTGTGCTAACTGCTGGTAGCAACTTCAAGCCCCCCTGCTCTCTCCCTTCTTAGGACCCTTGATCCTTGAATCAGACTTGGATTGGACACCCCTTTAAATAAAGGATTGTCTTCTACAGTCCTTGAAATACTGTTTTATGTGAAGTAGGAGACCTGGAAAGCCTCATGCCTATTTTAATGAGTGACATTCTTGCATAAAGAAGAGATTTGAGGACATACTCATTTTCTAGAGGAAATTGCCATTGAAACACTCTCGTCCAGACCTTTCCTGAGCTGTAGGAATCCCCAGAGCCTTCGTATTATTCTTCCCCGACAAAACTGTAACGGTCAAATTTGCATTTGGTTCTTGTGAAAATGAGAACAACTTGTACGAAGAACAGAAGTGGGATCAATAACCCTTCCAAAAATTCTGAAATTAAGCACTGCAGTTTTAAGAGCTTCTCAAGTATCCAGGACTGAGGAAGAGGGAAATTTGTGTCCATGTGAATGGGCAGCAGCAGCGCTAGTAACCACATCAGATTACATTAGAAGAAGAAAATACTGCCCTGAAGGAATGGTCAACTATGCTAATAAAATACTATCTTCAAGAAACACAGTGATCAGAGAATTCTAGGTACATATCACTTAACACATAGAAAAAAGGGGTGTTATTTATTTTGTTGTTGTTATTATGTTATGTATTTCGTATTTTTACCCTGTAATCTTAGCATATGGTGTGATATTAAGATAATAACAATGATAATTGAGGGATCATTAGCTATAATGAAGAACTCTGATGCAAAGGTTTTTAAGAGTGGTTGAGTGGTAAAAGCTGATGATATAATTATGACTCATCTTTTCTTATTAACCGTGTACTTTTGATAGTCCCTGTTCTACCAGCAATCATCAAGATGCTTTTAGAAAAAATCAAAATCAAATCTTTGGCAATCCCACCTGCCATTGCGCCGAGTGTGTTTTGACTATATGCAATTTTGGCTTTGTGCACTGTGCCTGGAATGTAACCCCCTTGTAAGTTGGGGGTCGCCTATTTTGAACACAGAATGTTGCTTTCCAAGCTGGACAGGTCTTGGGAAATCACTCGTAAGGAGCAGAATATTCCTTTCTCCTCAATTCTGTGGCTCGAGAAAAGGTTTAATGCATTTATTGACTTCCTTTGAGGCTGATAACTCCTCCCTCCTCCAGTGCGATTAAAGATTTAAGGTCTGCCCTTCTCCAGTAGAGGATTTTGCGGGGCTCATTAAGGCAGCTAAGGCCAGCCTGCTTTCTGTTGCTCCTTTCTTTCTTAAAACCGCCCAAAGGTCTGCCGAAAATCGAGTGAAAATGTCATAGGAAACCCTTCGTTTTCCAGAAGCTGGACCATCGTTCTTGCTATTTGATGTTTCACTGTGTGGGAGTCTTTAGCTGTGGAAGGGCAAGCCAGTAATTGTGGTCGTGAATGATGAGGTAGTGGAAAGCCATCTCTCCCTCCCAAAATACCAAATACCAGACAGAGCTTGTTTACTGACACCTCAACCAAAAGACCTGCAAAAACAAAGCAATTACAGAAGAGGGGAATTGTGCAGCTCCACAGCTGGTGCCGTGTACCGCCATGATGGCATAAATAATGCTAGGTGAACTCCCAGCATAAACTAGAAACACAGGGCCAGGAATTCCAAACCCTTTATCTATTGGGGTCACCAATGTGATGCCCACGGGCGTCAGTGTGCTCACCACTACATCACCCACAAAAGCCCTCAAAAATCCATAATGCGTGAGAAACTGCATGCTTTTCCTGCCCAGTTCCTGTTTGCAGTGGCTCAGCTTCTCCAACTTTCTGCTTAAACTTGCCCACACGTCATTGGATGCCAGTATGGAATGCCTACAAATGTAGGGAAACTTTTTCAGCCAGAGGGCCGCATTCCCTCATGGAATACCTTCTGGGGGCCACCTTCCAGTGGTTGGTGGGGTCCAAGGCAAAAGTTGGTGAGGGGCAATGACTGTAAGTTTTACCTTTGTGCAGCAGGCTAGTTTCTACATGCACACTCATTATCTTCCAGGCGAACAAGAGGCATGATCAGAGTTTGAGGACACATGTCAGCCAGGCAAAAAGAAGGCAGCGAAGCGGGGTCAGTGAGAAGCATGGCCTGGGGAGAGGGTGTGTTGTGGGGAAAGTCCTTAGGCAGGAAGAAACAGCTGGCCAAATATAGGATGCGGGGGACACACCTGGTTTGCCAGAAGTACATGTGAAAAGGATCTAGGGGTCTTAGTGGACCACAAGTTTAACAAGTCAACAGTGTGGTGCAGCAGCAAAAAAACGCTAGTGCTCTTCTAGGCTGCATCAACAGAAATATAGCATCAAGGAAAGTAATAGTATCACTCTATTCTGCCTTCATCAGACCACACCTGGTATACTGTGTCATGGGCACCACAATTTAAGAAGCGTATTGTCAAGCTGGAATGATGATCAAGGGTCTTGGAACCAAGCTTTATGAGGGACGGCTGAGGGAGTTGGGCATGTTTAGCCTGGAAAAGAGGAGACTGAGAGGAGATAGGATAGGATAGCCATTTTCAAATATCTAAATTAGAAGCACCTGGGAGCAGAGGCGTAGCAAGTAGAGGTGGTACCCATTGCGAAAAACTTTTTGTCACACACACCCCACACACACCTTGCAAATTTTGGGAACGTTGCCCAGAGTTGTTGAGCTTTTTTTAGGGAGAGTTGCCCGCAAAAAAGACAAAACCGTGCCAAGTGTCGCACGCCAGGCATATTTTCATGATCAGTGGGCAGATTTTCATGACGACGATCGGACCAATCACAAAAATCCGCCCACCAGGGATGCGAGTGCCAGCCGGTGGTGTGTGTGTAACAACATATTTTCGCAGTCAGCGGGCAGCACTGATAGCCCTGGCGGGGATATTTTCCACACAAATCCGCCCGGAGAGGAAAACAACAGAAATTAAATGAGACTTAAGGAAGAGCTGAGCAAGAACATAATGCAAAGAAAGGGATAATGTGTAGGAGATGAATGATAGGAAGTTACTGGAGCTTGGAGCAGCCAGGACAGGACTATGTGGCACAGACGTATTCTAGACATTCCCCAGATAGAAAGTTGCCTTTTGGGATATAAATGTTTAGCAATAATTGGCCTTGCAGCTATGAAAACTGAACTCTGCTTCCTCACTGGGAACCAAACCCTTATTTATTTCTGGTAAAGGAAACTGTATTTTACAATCCATTGATACTGAAATGATTCTCCAAATGTCTTCCAGGCATTTTTGAATAAGGCAATTCTAAGACATCTATGGGGCAGGTGGGAGATCCTTTTAAAGAAGTTCCCATCTCCACAACTTGCAACGGTGTATAATTGTGCCATGCATTTTAAATCCCAGTATCAATTGCACAGCATTTTAAAATATTTTAATTAAATTTTGTACTTCAAAAAAGGTAGATCTTCTCATCCAAAGCCATTTTATACTTTCCCTGGGTTTTCAGAACCCAAAATCCTATTTCCATTTAGATGGTTCATTATCCTATTATTGAAAAAATATATTTAATTCCATAGTGTACCCTTAGCTTTCAATGGAACATAGACACACTTTTCCCATCCGTAAGTATTGCTCTGAGTACATTATGAGCTCTCAGTCCCAGATTAAAAATGATATTATCTGCAAGTACTGAAAGAATAGTGGCTGTAAACCAATCATTTAAAATGTTTATAGCCTCTTGCTTATGAAAACAACTTTTTTAGTCTGAACCATACCAGAATATATAGCCAAACACCTTTTCAAGGAACAGAAAAATGTCTTTGCTACGTAACCTTCTCAACATTTTTATACAGTGAAGGCAATGGCCCGAAGGGTCTTTGGCAAAGACTTTGTTTTGTTTTGTTCCAGGAGCTGTTCTTAAGTTGCAAAAATTATGTGCCACACTTTAAAGATTTTACATGTAAAATTCATGCTCACACACATATGTGCATGGTTCGTTAAAATGTGTTATGAGATCCTTCTAAGGAGCTCAGGGTATTTATTTCTCCCCATTTTATCCTTATAACAACACTGAGAGGTAGATTAGGCTGAGAGGTCGGCTCAATGTCACCCAGTGAGTGTGATGTCTGAGTGGTGATTTGAACCCAGGTCTCTCAGGTCCAACACTCTAACCACTACACCAAATCAGTCATGTCTGCTTGTGCTCCATAACTGTACATAGTCCTGACTATTATGTAGTTCTAACTTTATTGCAGAACATAAGAACCCAAAGGCCCATCTTACCCAGAACCCTGTTCTTACAGTGACCAGTCAGATGTCTATGGCTGGCTGAGTGCAACAGCCCTCTTCCCCACTTGTGATTTCTACCATCTGGTATAGAGAGGCCCACAAGGGAGCCCAACTCTCAGTGTAGATCCTGGTTTGTTGCCAATTATACTGCAAGCACAGACCACTTAAAGAATCAGATGGTCCCCAAGAGCACAAAAGGCCAATCCCATTTTCGCCTATTCCCATCTATTCTCCAGAAGAATGTCTGTATTGTTCTTCTGGATGAAGAATGGAGACATGTTAATAATCTTTTGTGTGGTTTTCCAGTATTCACACTAAAACTAAAAGGAACCACAATTTTTCTCAGCTGTTCCCAAGAGCAAACCTACTTTATCTTTCGTTGACCATGTGGCAAGCTTTCTTCTTTTATTGCAATCCCAGCCAGAAGAGATGATGAGAGTTGTGGCCAGACAACATCTGCAGAGCACATCTCTGCACTAGTGTTAAGTGGAAACCTGGATCATTATTTTATAATCCTGATAAACCTATAGTAATAGAAAGGGCCTCTTGAAATTGGTAATTTCTCTTCCTTATTACCGGTACTGAGTTGAGTATATGTTTTGGATTCCATAAGAGGTTCCCAGAGGGACGGCAGAAGTGAATAAAAGCACAATTCTTTGCTCATTCAGTCACTGAAGTCTTGAGGCAAAATATTAATTTAATAGACTCTGTTGAATTTGAAATGGTTCAGATCCAATGCATCAGTTTTATTTCATTAGCCTGCCCCTCTTCCATTCCCATGTTTGACTGCCTCACTGAAATTTATTGGAAATCTGCCAGAAGAACCAGTTTGTAAGACTGTTTGAAGGTTCTGTTTTACACACAATCCTGAAATACCAAACCTGGCTGTCAAATCTTTTCTTGCCTAGTAGGCAAGAAAGTTTAGGGAAGTAAATCCCAAGTAAAGCCTGTATGTATCCTAGGCAAAATTTCAGACAACTCCAATTGCAGACTAACCCATCCAAGGTTTTCTACTGTACTAGAGAGACAGAGAGCTATGAACAGAACCCCTAACCCCAAATTCAGCAACTGCTTCCTTGACCTAGTCATGAGTCGAAGGCACCAATCTTCAGCTAAAAATTAAAGCTTCTTCGTGCCTTGTATTTGCTGGTGTTTCCTTATAATATACTACTGAGAGCACGAATGCCTGGTTCACACACCACATTCAACTGCTGTTGTTAAAACTAAGCTATGGTTTAATGTGAACTTGCATCATGCCAGCGCATGCTGCTGAAAAGTCTTTGATCCACTCTGCTCCTGGCTGCCCCACAACTGTTATGCCAGTCTGACTGGTCATGGCATCTGAACCTGAGTTTATCATTCCTTTCTATCCAAATAAACCAAACAGGAAGGGGGGAAGAGTATAGTGAGAACCATTCAGCAGTGCATTTTGCACTCACATGAAACTTTAGCCTGCTGTGTGGTAAGGCAAGGCCCCTGCTAGGTGCAAGGGAAGGTTCAGGGGCAGGGCTCCAGGAACATGGAGCTCTAGTCTTGCTTCACCAAAAAATAATCTCAAACTGAGCCCTATATCATAGGACAGTGATGGCGAACCTATGACACGCGGATCCTTTGTTGTTGTTGTTGTTGCTGCTGCTGCTGCTGGTAGCCAGAGATTGGTTTTTTAACCCTTTCTGTGCTGTTTTTCTGGCGCTTTGGCAGACTATGATTGGGTGTAGCAGCGTTCGTTTTTTAACCCGTTCTGTGCTGGTTTTTTTGGCGCTTTGGCAGACTATGTCGGTGCTGTGTGTTAGTTCCAGCGAAGGTATTATTCATCATTTATTTCTGTTCTCTTTCCCCCCAAAAAAGTGCAGTAGCTTTTGGGGCACCCCCCAATAAAACCCTCCAAAACTTTGGTCAGCAGCTCCCCCAAAAAAGCTCAACAACTCTGGGCACTTTGTGATAAATAAGGGGTTTTTGGTTTAGTTTGGTTAAATAATTAGTTTTTGGTTTATTAAATGCAGTTATATATTACAATTATACATTTTTGTTATTTAAACTATAAATATCGTGAAATTATGGGGTTTTTCTCGAAGTGACACACCACCTGAGTTATGCTCGGTTTTTTGGCGAAATTTGACACATCAAGCTCAAAAGGTTGCCCATCACTGTCATAGGAGGAGGAGCTGCATACTAATGTTTAGCCCCGCCCACACTGGAAGGTGCTGCTTTAATTAAAAGAGCCCAACCCCTCCGGGAATCTCCTGCTGTAATGGCGCTAGGAGCCTCTGGGCTCACTGGGGCTTCTGCAATGGAGTCCACATATGAGGAGAGCAGTGTCACAATCTTAGGCCCATAGGCTCATCTGTTAGCCTTGCTTCTGGCTTTGTGTGTTTTTCACCTTTTGGTTTGGAATCTTCAGCTCCATCTCTTGATGAAGAGGAATCTGATTCCTGGCCCCTTGAAAAGCCATAGTTTGTTTTTAAACTATGGTTTAATGTGACAGGTGGACCCAGTCACGGTGTGAAAGTCACCATTGTGTCTGTAAATGGAGACATCATACAAATTCACTTCTCCTTCTTTTTTTAAAAAAAGCAGTTTTAATTGGTTTTCATAGATGTATAACAAAATAAAACTAGACAACTAAACATAATCATGACACCCTCCCCACCCCACCCCCAATCTTGCCTTCTATCTGGTAAGTATTCGTGTATTTGCAATTTTCGTTCCTCTTTTATTTTTTTTCAACAAAACTTTCCTGTGTTGTATGGGAGCAGCCATCCACAGTACGGCCACCTTCTCCAGCTAAACTAGCAAGAAATGCACATAGTCACAATGTCCATATCTGAAGTGATGCAGCTGATAACATGTTTTGCAGGCCATTTTCACTAGTCTGTACCATACAGCTAGCTGTAGTTGTTGGAGCTGAAACTGTCTGATGTGATAGCAAAACCAAGCTTGCCCTCAAGCA
Organism: Zootoca vivipara; assembly: GCF_965207765.1. Taxonomy (NCBI): domain Eukaryota; kingdom Metazoa; phylum Chordata; class Lepidosauria; order Squamata; family Lacertidae; genus Zootoca; species Zootoca vivipara. The sequence goes on along the minus strand of NC_142590.1, from coordinate 74,877,050 downwards.
ATGAGCAAAATCGCCCTTAGCAAAACCAAGCTTGCCCTCAAGCAATGAGCAAAATCGCCCATATTTTGCCATGATTAGAGGAACTGCTTATATATCTACTTTGGCAATGTTGGTCTACTTTGCTTTTTCTAATCGAAGTACTGCTGGATGTAATTGAATAATCTAAAGGACACTGAAGTCAAATGGAAAAAAAACAGCACCCCTGTTACCGGTGGGCTGTACTCCAAAACACACATCATTTTATTAGAATAAATTCAGTGGTGATCTTATGAGGCATTTATTTCACTGATGGGCTGGGGAGTCACAGAAGAAAAGAATCCCATGCTGTGTTTGCTAATGTAGATGCACTGATGGTATTTTAGGGTTTGTGCGTACCAGCAGATTTTCACATTGTGTGTGTGTAGATGTTTATGCAGTCCACATCTCATCTTATCCAGAGTTTGACATTTAGGTTTGATGTGCTTTCCTTTCTTTGCAACATTACGGTCAAAACCTAGGAACATAGGAAGATGCCTTTTTTACCAAGTCAAACCATTGGCCCCTCTAGCTCAGCGTTGTCTACACTGACTTAGCAGTGGATCTCCAGGATTTCAGAAAGGTCTCTGTCCCAGCCCTACCTGGAGATGCCAGAGTCTGACCCTAAAGGCTGAACAATGAGGGTGGAGGCGCTACTTCAGGTAGATAAGCCAGCAAACACTTTTGGACTCTTCCCCACCAGTCTTCTACCCCCGTTTAGTGGGTTATAAATGGTACCTGGTGGATATTGTCCTATCTGCTGAGTTCTGGCCATTGTCCAATGAAGGGTGGAGAACATGTGGCCGTTGGTTCAAAAGTGTGCACTCTTAGTGTCTGTTCTCATTTCTCTGTCACCTCTGGCAAACAGGTTTCTGTATTATTCTTTTCAAAAACTGAAGTTAAAAGTTTTTAAAGGTTTTTTTTTTAAAAGGGGAAGGAAACACTGTTTGACTAGGGATGGTAATGGGGCAAAACCAATTATTTGTTGTCCATGGGAAGCAGTGCTTCTCTTCAGCTGCTTTCAGCTCCCTTAAAAGCTGTTACCTGACTTGAGCTAGTTGAGCTGATATTGTTCTATTTTGAATTCCATGAGGATATTGAAAGTTGAGGAACCTATTCAAACAGCCTTTAAGGTCCGCCCTAAAGGCACAATATGATTGCTGCCTCTTTCAGCAAATTTCATTCAGTATTGCTATGTCATTTTGCTCAAAATTCAACCTCTTGGCATTTACATAGAAATGAAAACCTCTCGAGTCAGCAGAAAGCCACCCAATGAAACTCTGTTTTGCCAATACAGTATGACAAAATGGCAAATAGTTTCCGGCTCAGTGAGGAAACTCTTGTAGACTTTGCATATATTTACAAGGAGGTTTGCTCGATGTTTAGGGGTGTGGTGTTTATTTTTCTACGAAGCTATTTCAAAGGAAGGCTGATGGGTGTGTGCTTACTTTCTTTAAAAGATGAAAAGGCCACAAATAAACTTTCTCACTGATGAATGCAGCTTGAGAAACAGAACCCCCCAATTCTCACATGCTGCAGCATTTTTTATTCATTCTCTGTCTTCCTGTGTTTTTGAAGAGCCAAACTAAAGGCTACATTGTGGACCCTGAACTAGTTTTCTGTCAAAATTGCCGGGGGGGGGGGAGGGATTTTTAGCAGGAAATGTGTGCAGGGCCTCAAACTAGAACAGAAGCATATTCTAGACCAGGGGCCTGTGGGGTTAGTTTTTCTTCAACATGGAAGCGGCCAGGATGAGAGAGAGAGAGAGAGAGAGAGAGAGAGAGAGAGAGAGAGAGAGAGAGAGAGAGAGAGAGAGAGAGAGATATTTTTAAAAGCACATTTCATAGAATCACTGAATTGTAAAGTTGGAAGGGACACCAAGGGTCACCTAGTCCAAGCCCCTGCAATGCAGGAATCCCAACTAAATCATACATGAAAGATGTCCATCCAATCTCTGTTTAAAAACCTCCAAGGAAGGAGAGTCCACAACTTCCTGAGGGAGACTGTTCCACTGTCTTATTGACAGCCCTTACTGTCAGAAAGTTCTTTCTGATGTTCAGTCGGAATCTCCTTTCTTGTAACATGAAGCCATTGGTTCATGTCCTGCCCTCCAGAGAAGGAGAAAACAAGCTTGCTCCATCTTCCATGTGGCAGCCCTTTAGATATTTGAAGGTGGCACTTAATTATGTGATTTAGCCCTTGTCACAGGGGTGCTGGTGGCTACTCTAGAGTAACGACTCTCCGACATGCTGCCTTTTCATGCTTTTATTATGTGCAGACTATTTACAGTGCAGAAGCTGTACAACAGACATGTTCTCAGTCTGGGTCAGTACCCCAGAATGGTGATTCCCGCGTCTTTTTCCAACAAAGTAGTCTGGGAATCCCCAATCTCCTCCCCCTTTTCTTCATGCGCAGCTCCGGAACTGGAGGGAGAGGTCTTCTAGCCGCGTTTTCCTGCCTCCCCTTTTCCCTCTCCCTTCCTTCCTCTCCCGATCGGCGCAGGGGCTCTGTGACCCTGTCAGAGCCCTGCCCTCTACTTCCTGTTTCCCCGCTAGACTCATCCCCTTCCCCGCTCCCGCTTGTGCTCGGGGAAGAACTGGTTGTCACGATGGGAGGGGGTAGTCTATAGCTCCTGTCCCTCACAGCCCTACTTCAAAATAGTACAAAATCCGCTCAGCACACACATGATAAAAGCAGAGTTCAATTTGGATTAAGAACATAAAAAGAGCCCTTCTGGATCCGACCAATGACCAGTCTCATCCAGCATCCTGGGCAGTTCCCAACTAAAGTGCCCTATCAGTGCAAGAATTTACATTTATGCAATACAATGGGACCCTGCTGGGCTACCCTATATGGCTGGTGTGCTGGGTCAATTTTTAACAGCCATAAAGACTCAGCAGCAGAGCATCTGCCTTGCATTCAGGGAGTCCCAAGTTCAGTTTTCAGCATCTCTGGGGAAAAACTTGCCTTAATCTTCCTGGAGAGCCACAGCTCATCTGTGTAGGATATACTGAGCTAGATCTTATTTGGTACAAGGTAGCTTTCTGTCTTCCGGTGAATGAGCTCTTGGCAAAGATCAGAGTTGAACCAAGAACTTCTTGGCTCATGGCACATGTATCTTGCCTGATTTCATCCCGACTACATGTTCACAACAGCATTGCGCTCTGCTGACTGCTAATGTTCTATAATGAGGTTTCATATCAGTTGTGATCAATTTTTCACTCCAATTAATTGTTTCTATTGTGTGTGTGTGTGTGTGTGTGTGTGTGTGCACTCATTATTTCTCTTTTTTTTCTCTTTCACCATCAAAACATCCTTGGCATCCAAGCTTCACCATCATTGCCATTGTTAGTTGCAATAGCCAGACTGCCACCTGCATCTTTTCTGGTAACTGAGAAACCATCTTCACCAGCAAGTCATCTTACGTCTCCCAGCCTCCAACAGTGGTGATCACAAACATCTGAGATGACATTTCATGCATTCAATATCTTAGCCTGTAAGCTCCTGCTACATTAACTTAAAGTGCATTTGTTGACTGTTATGCAATCACATAACGCTGTTGATTTGGGTGAATTACGTTGCAGCCACATTTGCATGTGGACATTAGCATGTCACTCTGCTTATTCACAATCAGGAGAAGGATTGTGGCTCAGTGGTAGAGCACATGGGTTGTACGCTGAAGTTCAACTCCCGGCACCTCCTATCTTCCTGTATCCCACTTTGCTCATCTCCTAGCTTGAGTGGGAACAACCAGCTTGTTGTCACATGTGAATGCAAGATCATGGTTTTTTTCTCCCCTGGCACAACACGAAGCCATTTGTTGGTTTATTGATCATGGCTTACATGAGGGAAACAAACCATGATCCAGTGTTTGCACATCACAACAAGCCAAACTTCGTGGCTTATTGCTTCCAACTATGCTAGGGCAAGAGCAAGGCAGAGGCTATCTGCTTATTTACGATAAGCCATTGTTTATGTCTTACTGCGACATGCGAATGAGGGCTATATATATATTGCGCATGATTTGTTGTTGTTTTTAAAAAGTGTTATATTTTAGGTCAGTTTGGATCTAATGCCTTGAGAGGAATCTTCTGTCCCCTGTTTTCAAGTGAGGCAAGAGCAGCCTCCCTCACACCTCTCCTTTTTGTTTTCAGAGGAATCATTGATTCAGACCAGAGGCCTTTCTGCCCTTTATCTGAGGCTGCCACATCACAACCACAGCTAAGACATGATACCCAGCCACAGGTTGGATCTGAGACTGAGCTAGGATCTGAAGGATGTTCTTTCTCTATCTACTGTTATATTCTATCCTTTCATGCTTAATTCTCCACCACTGAAGTTTTGACATGCATTTCCCAAATGGCAGGTCTGCTTTGTTCTTAGCTGTAATGTAACTACAACTCCACGATGGGAAGAAAATGTCCTTGTCCCTTCATTCTCTTGCCTGCTTAATAGCTGGCCACAGAGGTCTGTTAGAAAGTCATTTTCTTGCTCCAGGCTCTCAAGTGAGACATCTTTATTAAGCTTACCATCTTTGAGCTACCATATTTCTCCTGAAGGGCACTAAGCAGCTCCTTGCCTCCAGCCTTAAACTGCAGAGCAAGCACGACAGAAAGGCAATATGAGCTAGAAATAAGACAAGCAGCCTAGTCTTCTTTTTCATGTTTACATGGAAGTGAATCTCACTGAGTTCAATGGAGCTTAATCCCTAGTAATTGTGTTTCAAGTTACAGCACAAAAGTCGGTTTTCTGGCAAATGTATTAACTTCCCTTTTATGTTTAAGAGTGTATGTCCTTTCAGCACGCACATAGCACTTTTTTCTTCCTAACAGAGGGAGTGCGCCCCTTTGAATTCAATGAATTACATGCTGAGGGGGAGGATAATCAACCATCCCCTGAACAGCTCTTTGTAAAGATTACAATGATTATCAACTTTCAATACTAGGGGAATGCATTAAGAAGAAAAGGGGAGTTGAATGCACAGCTGAGATGAACAGTAGTCTACATCTTAACTCACAGCACTTCATTGTTCTCAGGGTACTGTTAAAGTCTTGATATGTGTATTCATTAGCCACACTGTATATTAAAGAAAGAAGAAGGGTGGAGAGGTTCTTTTGTCAGGCCAGATCTGGAATTCATGTTTGTGTCTGGGAATGCTTAATACGAGCCACCGGTAGTTCTATTTGATTCTACAAGGCTTCCACAGAATAGAAAAAACATTCAAAATCTACAAAGAATAAATTGGAGGAGAGAAATTACGGCACCTTCAAAGTTAAGGCAAAACAAGCATCCTTGTTTATAGTGCTACCACCAGCGCCCTTTCCATTACTATTGGGCAGAGAGGAGGGAGAGAACAGTTTTCAAAAATGCATTTGCCCAAAATGAATGTTGACATTTGCTGGCCTTCATCCCCAGTTCCCAACCTTCTATAAAGGGAAAAAATGTGCTCAGGAAAAATGCTCTGCTTGTGTTTTACAAGACTGATGGTGGCTCACATTCCCTTCCATCATCCGTGGAAACAGTGGATGCTTCCATGCGGCAATTCATCATTGCCTTGGTGCTGTTCCTGCATGCAAATTTTGAGCAGCATTCACACATCATCATCCTGGGCAAAATGCCACCCCATGTTGTTTTCTCGTTTAATCCTGATTTACTATTTCTGCAGAGCATCCATAAGTAGGCAACCCCCCCACACACACACACACAAAAAATAACAAATCTAGAATGGTTTGTTTTTTTATGAGGATGACATCATGTGGCTGTTTTGTGTATGAACAGCAAGAAGTCCATAATAAACTGCCATGTGGTAGTAATAAAAAACCTTAGCAATGCATACTAGGTTGTACACATCATGATGAGGCACAGTATGGCATACTGTGACCATGCAAATATGCTGGCTGCTAGCTAGGAGCTTGCACTCACTTTTGTTCCTCCTCTGGTCCAAACGGAATGACAGCTAAGCCAAGGTTGGGCTTATTGTGTTGTCTGAACCCAAGGTCAATAAAATTAAAGAGTTGGCCCACTCTTATCTGTTGCTGAATGCTAATGATTTTTGTCTCAAGGCAAGTGCTTGGCATTGTGCATATGTAACTCAATGCTACCACAGTCAACTACACCTGAGCCCATTAAAATGAGTGGGCTCACATGCCCCTAACTCTACATAGGTTTGGGCTAATGGACTGTACCAGTCTTTGCTCAGTTGATGGTCAGTTATCTTATGGGGCACTTCCAGATTGTTGCTATTTTCAGGTAGGAGTAAATCACATACTGGCAAATTCAGGGTGCACAAATAAATTTGATTTAGAGCTGTTGCACAGCAAGCCCAGTTCCTTCCAAATTGAACTTTTTGTGATAAGGGTGGGGTGACAGTTGCTTGATGCAGCAGCATCCAACCTCCCAACAAACAAATCAGGATGAAGTTCAGTTTTAAGAGCCATTGTTGCCTAATTTCCCCAAAGACAAATCAAAATGAATGCTCAGTGCTCTGGAAACCTCCATTGTGGTGACTGAAGAAAGATTATGTGTTGCTTATTCCAATTGTCAAAGAAGAAATCTCAGAAAAGAAAGAAAACTTTGAACAGAGCGACAGCAAATGACAAGGTAGAAGGCAATACCGAAAATTAACTGGGTCTCATTATAGGACTATCTAAAGAGACAGAGCTGGTAAGATTTCATTAAAAACTAGCACCACTTGGAAAATGCACCAGTTAGGGTGATTGGCTGGAGAATTCTAGAACTTTAAGAGTGTTCAGGGTTAGTTTAGGCATCCTAAACTAAAACGTAATCTGTGCCATATTCTGAACCTTCTATTAGATGACCTGGCACTGAACTCTCTCCTCTTCCTTCCACCACAGATTATTAAGCGATTCTTAGTGTTATGGACAAAGATGTAAACTCACTCAATTTCTTTTTTCTGCTTGCAACCTCCAAGGTGACAAAGATGCTAGCTGTGGTGGTGATCCTCTTTGCCCTCCTGTGGATGCCGTACCGCACCCTGGTGGTGGTCAACTCCTTCATGGACCCTCCTTACCTGAACATCTGGTTCGTCCTCTTCTGTAGGCTCTGCATCTACCTGAACAGCGCCATCAACCCCATCATTTACAATGTGATGTCTCAAAAGTTTAGAGCTGCCTTCAAAAAGCTATGCAAGTGTGGGGGGAAGAGGACAGAGATTGCCACCCAGTACAACGCTCCTGTCTTCTACAGCGCCATGAAAGACTATTCCCATGACAGTTCTGAGCACAACATCACAGAACAAGAAGATCTCAATGGCTACCCATCATCAGCGAGGAGGAGTAAACCTTCCAAATAAACGCATCACACAATACCAGCTTTGGTCATGGCAACTACCTTCTCAAGTACGGTAGTTCCAAGAATGTGTGAACAGCATGCCACAGGCCCGGTGTTTCCCTCTTGCCATTTGTACGTAATATTTATACAAGGCCAATCAGTTTGTTTTGTGCTATAATGTTAACTTCGGGTCAACCTTGGGTCAGCATTTTGAATCATTAGGCGTTCTGTAAAGATTGTTGTGGCACAATGGAATTTCCTGTGATGTGTGCGTCTCATAATTGCAACCAATGTGCAATTACAATTGTGTCAGGGGAGACGGAAGGCAGTGTTCGCATACCCCAACCCTCCCTGTTGGCCTGGCCCCAGTGCTGTCCAAACGTTGGAGGGAATGGTCCGAAGGGGTAAGCAGGTCCTTCTCTTCCAACCTCCCCTTGCAGGGGAGGGCCAGGTCAATAGGGATGTGATTGAGAGAACTTGGCCAACATGTATGGCCCCACTCTCCCCTTCACACGAGTGTAATCACATGGGAGTGAATGCCAAAATAAAGCTAATAGTTGCAGTATGTTACGCTTGGTTGTTACCTGCAGCAGCAGCTTTCACTGGGCATTTAGGCCCCACAATGGTCACCATGAAGACTTCAGAAAGAGCTACTAGAATATCCAAGTTACTGTAACTCACTTTATCCCAAGGATGTTTCTTACATTAAGCAAATTGAGTCTATTTTGCTCAGTGCCGTCTGTTCTGACCGGCAGTGGCTTTCCATAGTTTTTGGCAGAGACGTCTTCCTGTCCTTCTTTACCAGGGAAGCCATTTGAATTGGGGATACCAGTGGTAAAGCCTTCTGCATTTAAAAAAACAAACAAACACTCTCTCTTATTACTTTATGGTGGTCCTTCCCTGCATGGCTTTGGTGTGATCAGAGAGAAAGGTCTGTCAGGGTGCCATCAGTTTGGGCCACATGACCTTGATGCACAACCACTGTAGCATGTGTCATTTATAACATATCTCAAGCTACAAGGTTAATGACCCATATGACAGCACCAGGGTAGCCCCTTTATCACAAGACTCTTTTTTTTTAAAGGCTTAAATCACTAAGCAGTAGTAAAGGCATTCCCTTAAGATTTCACCTGGCTGCTGTCCTCATTGTTGCAGTTGATTTGCCAGCTGTTTTAGTTTCCCTACAGGAAATCTCCTTCGGAGTAAGCATATATTTTGATCCTGCACTGCTGGGTGTGTCGTGCTGTGTTGCTGTATGGGTGGGTTGCTGTCCATTGTCATTTTTTTCTGCACAGGCAGCTATACCGGCGATGAATTAAAAGGTCTTCCTGGTGCGCACCTGTAAATTGTAAATATTTGCAACTGTGGTGGCTTGATGTGCTTTGGGGGAAGTACTCCAATTTGTACCATTTATTGAATCTATCACCATGAAATGTAAATTGACTGATCTGCGTTCCAGTTGTAAAATGAAGCACGTTTCACAGTTGCCACTGTTTATTGGTTTATTGAATTTGTAGCCAACGTAGTGCTTGCTTTGTGGAATGCAGCTGGAGCCACCAGCATAATCAATGGCCAGTGATGAGAGGTGTTATAGTACAAAATATCTGGAGGACACCCCATTGTTTACCTATGGTTCATGACGTTTGTATCCTGCCTTTCCTCCAGTAGTCCAATTAGTTCAATATTGTCTACATTGACTGATATACACAGTTCTCTCCTCACCTCCATTTTTTACCCTCACCATTGCCCTTTGAGGTAGGTTAGGTTGTGACATAGCAGTCCAAGTCCACTACTGTGCTGAACTTCATGAAATGTAGGAAGCTCCCTTATACCAGATCAGAGCATTGGTCCATACAGCTCAGTAATATCCGCACTGTGTGACAGTGGTTCTTTTCAGTCATGAGTATTTCTCAACTTTTTAAAAGGAAATTTGTGGCCACTGAGGCCTCTTTGGTCAAAACCAGTGTGGTCCCATGGTTGGACTAGGAATGAAGTGTTGGATTACTTAGAAGATCCACTTAATAATAGTAATAAATTATTATTTATATGCCACCCATATGACTGGATCTCCCCAGCTACTCTGGGCAGCTTCCAACAAATTAAAACATCAAACACAGCAAAACATTGAACATTAAAGACTTCCCTACACAGGGCTGCCTTCAGATGTCTTCTAAAAGTCAGAGAGTTGTTTTCTTTCCTTGACATCTGATGTGAGCGCTTTCCACAGGGCGGGCACGACTACCAAGAAGGTCCTCTGCTTGGTTCCCTGCAACCTCGTTATGAGGGAACTGCCAGAAGGCCCTCAGAGCTGGATCTCAGTGTCTGGGCTGAACAATGGGGATGGAGGCACTACTGCAGGTAGATAAGATCACCCTAGGTAAGTTCATGCGTGTGCTAGGCGAGGCTGCGAAATGATGACTGATCCATGGTTATCTAGTCATGGTAGAATTGGGAAATGGCTGCGAAGGGTCATAGCTCATCAAAAGAGCATCTTCTTGGCAGGTGGAAGGCCCTGGGTTTATTCTCTGGAATCTCCGGGTAGCGTGGTGTCAACACCAGGGGAAACTATGGCAGTGAGTAGGTTTAGAAAAGGGCATACTTTTCAATAATCATTATTTTGGTGAGAAGTGGAGAAAAAAAATCGTATTTTCAAAGTTGTTTTCCGCTCTAAAACTGTAATTAGTGAACACCATGTGGCACTGCTGATTGCCTACAGCACGTCATATTGCTACCGTGGCACTCCTGGCTCTAGCTGAAGCCAAGCGAACGACGGCACGCTGAGCAGCCTCTTTTGCAGCAGCGGAGATGTAGCACCACAGACCAGCTTTAGACTGCCATTGTCCGTGCCTTCCTCTGCTATGCTGACTGAACATGCGGTCCCACCTGCAGCGCAGCTGAACGTGAGGCGTGTGAACGGTGGGGGCTGTGGAGGCTGTTTTGAAGGTCAAATGCACAGCAGGGGTGCACCGCACAGACAGAAAATCTGCTGCACAGATCTAACTTCGGTGAATTGATGCCATTTCTGTTTGTCAAAGTTCTTTGTTGTTAAATGCTAGCAACACAGAATTCAAAAGACAGTAGCGGCCCTGCTTCTGTTCACCTTTAAAAGCGCCGTGCAATTTTTATTCACTCTAGGAGATGCTCATTAGGATGCTGAAAGCAGGCAGTTATCAGTAGGGTGGAGCGAATATGTCAATTACAGTTTCTCATTTTTCCTATATTAACTTCAGTCCTCCGTTTTTGCATCAGATGTGATTATTATTTTCTTACAAGGTCCTCGCAAAAAGATCATCATCAGCTTACTGTGAATTTCACCTAATATACACATTTTTCATTGCAGTTTTGCCTAACAAACAACATTTTTGCAAGCAGGGTGCACTTCCACATATGCATATTCCCCCCTAATATGTGCGTTTTTCTACACTTTATTTATTTTGTTTGGACAACTGTATCACAACATTAAGAGAAACACGAATTTTGACGGGTGGCCGTGTTTTGGTTCACGTCTTGTTTCAAGAAGTGAGACTTAAGTAGGCTTATGCTGAAATCTTAACTGGACTGAATTGCTCCTCCTGTCCCTCATTGTCAGTGTGTGTGGAAGCAGTGACAGTCCGTACAATATGCATGCAGGAGATACAGACAGTGGATTAAGTTAGGAGCCATTTGAAATGGCTTCTATGCTTGAAACTCCTGATAAGTAATAAGAGGGCCATTAGTGTCTCCATTGGAGTCCAGATCCTCATGCATCTCCTCATGAAACAGTCAGAGGGGTGCTAAAAGCTTGCTCTGGCTTCTTAAAGACAAGGCTTTATTTACCCCCACCTTCTGATCTTCAGAAATGATCACAAATGTTGGGAAATGTGACTAACATCACCATCGTATTAAACTTTGACAGCGATCCATTTGATTCCCACGCAGTGTGTTTCCATAGGAGCACTACCTTAAGACTCGAACTCAGAACGCAAGGGAGAAACATGCTAAGAGGAAGGCACACTTGGCAAATCCACACCATGATCAACTCCCACCCAGGAACCAATGTCCCTACTGTGGAAGGACATGTCAGTCCAGAATTGGCCTCCACAGTCACTTACAGACTCATTGTTAAAACTATGTAGACAATCTTACTCGGCTATGAGTGATCTCCAAAGGAGAAAACCTTAAGACTGTTGCCTTAATGGGTCATTGTAACCTCAGCTGATGTGTCACCCAAATGTTCCCTTCAATGCATTGAAGGCAACCGCTGGTGGGTTGTGACTCTTCCTCCAACTGCTTTTTTAAACTATTCAGAATACAGAAGAAACTATCAGAATAGATTCCAGGGTGGCATGCAATAATTAAACACACACAACAGCCAGGTGACAATACAGTGCCTGATGCAGCAAGACAGATTTAGCCCGGTGTATTGGTGCCAGGTAAGCCTTCTTGGGAAGATGTTCCACAGCTGGAGCTGAAAAAGCCCTCTCTGTATTTCAGGGGTGGGGAACCTTAGACCCAAGGCCAAATGCAGAACCGCAGTCTTCTCTTTCATGCCCTTGGACTCTCCCCAGATCACCCCCCCCCCCCGGAGTAGGACATAGCCCTTCTCCCAGGACACACCCCTCACTGGCCTTGCTTCACATCCTCCTTGACTGTTATTGGATAGAATGTGCTCTTGAACTCTGATAATAACTCTTGCTTGCCTGGATACATAGTACTGATGGATGTTCCACTCATTGTTCAGCTCACTTTTGTCTCTGCTCTGTCCGCTACTGGCTTGTGACCCTCAAAAGGCTGCCCAGAACGGCCTCGGCCCAGTATACTTCAATGAGCATCTCCACCCCCACCGTTCTGCTCAGACACTGAGATCCAGCTCCAAGGGCCTTCTGGTGGTTCACTCACTTTGAGAAGGGAGGTTACAGGGAACCAGGCAGAAGACCTTCTCAGTAGTGGCGCCTGAAATAAACAACTATCTGGCTTTTAGAAGACAGCCCTGTTTAGGGGAGTTTTTAATGTTTGAAGTTTTATTCTATTTTTAATGTTCTGTTGAAAGCCGCCCAGAGTGGCTGGGGAAACCCTGCCAGATAGGCGGGGTAGAAATAATAAATAATTTATTATTATTATTATTATTATTATTATTATTATTATTATTATTATTAGACCTCACTGCCACTCTAGTTGGCATGAATCTCACTTCAGATGGAAGAGACGCTCTGAGAAGACCATCAACAGTGGCCCTCAGAATGTGGACAGGATAGTACGCAGACGGGCGCTCCGTTAGGTATTTGGATCCCAGGCCAGCAGCGATTTTAAGGGTAAGTGCCAGCACTTAGAACTAGGCTGTGAAATGAGTAGGCAGCCAGTGAGGCACTTTTTAAAACAAGTGGGAGGTGATCCAAATGAACTCCTCCCATACAAAATTCTGGCAGCTTCATTCTGCATTGACTGAAACTTCCAAACCTCCTTCAAAGGAAACCCCACATGTATTACATTGCAGCAATCAAAATGGGAGTTTACCATGGCTAACTATTTCAACATCCAAGCAATTGTTCTTCTGCCTTACTCAATTAATCATTAAAACAGCACAAACATTGCTGTGATGACTATTCCCCCCCCCCCATTTTGCAAAACGTTTCAGCGTCCAGCATCATCATTTGCTCCAATAAAAATGTAATTCTGCTGTTTCCAAGGTGGCAGTTACAGAGGCTTCAGTTGCTGAAGCCAAGTGATTCTGGTTGAGGCCATGCAGTGAGTACATTCAGAAGTTCTCCCTGTTTGTTAACATTGTTGGGTCTGTTGACATCTCTGTAGCAACTCTTGATAAGTCAGCCAGCCTGTAGTTCTCAGAAATAAATTGTTTCCTTCACTTTTTACTTTATTTCACCCAAAACTGCCGATTTGTATTTTTTAAAGCATGTAGGTTAGCTGCAGTTTTACCTACCATACCTACCGTGTCTGACACCCCCCCCTTTTTTGCATTCCGTGGCATATAGATAATATTTCAGTACATGCAGGTAATGTAATATGTTGTACCCATCCTGGCGCTTTTGAAGGCAGCTGTCTCCATGAGATACACACAGGTGATGCATCATTTGGAATTGCAAGGAGGAGATCCAGGGTTGCTGATACATGGCTCAAGTCTAGCTCCCACTTATGGTTTGCATAGATATGTTATGGAGATTGGCAAAATGCTATAAACAGAAGGCTTGCTGATAGCTTTGGCATTTTTATCAGAGCAACTGACAACATAAATGAAAGATACTCTGTTTTGTTAACCACACTAATGTGGGCATATTACATGTATTTTTGGTTCTTAGTTATCTTTAATTCATGCCAGAGCTTTAGAATCTTTGCTGTAATCAAACTTCCATGCAAGTCAATTGGGTATCTGAAATTACAAAATGAGGGCTCATCATAGCCTACGTTAAAGTTAATGGAAAGATTTCAGCTTAGCTGAAACAGGTGCTTGGTTATTTCCAGCACTGCAACACTGGGGGGGTGGCAACTAAATTTGCTAATTCAACTTTACGAAGTTTGTATCCCGAGCTCTTATAATAGACATCCTCAGACTGAGCAGCCGGCAAACGTCAGATCTGCAAGAAGTGTAAGTTATGAGAAGAAAAGAGGCACCCAGTTTTATAAAAGCAACTTGCAAGGTTTGTTTTTTTTCAAATAATAGGGAATTCAAGTGGTCAGTGCCAAAAGAATGTACAGTGGTACCTCGGTTTAAGTACACAATTGGTTCCGGAAGTCTGTACTTAACCTGAAGCGTACTTAACCTGAAGCGAACTTTCCCATTGAAAGTAATGGAAAGTGGATTAATCCATTCCAGACGGTCCGTGGAGTACTTAAACTGAAGCGTACTTAACCTGAAGCGAACTTTCCTATTGAAAGTAATGGAAAGTGGATTAATCCGTTCCAGACGGATCCGCAGAGTACTCAACCTGAAGCGTACTTAACCCGAGGTATGAGTGTAATTGGTTCCGGAAGTCCGTACTTAACCTGAAGCAAACTTTCCCATTGAAAGTAATGGAAAGTGGATTAATCCGTTCCAGACAGGTCCGCGGAGTACTTAAACTGAAAATACTCAAACCGAGGCGTACTTAAACCGAGGTATGACTGTAGCCCAAACAGAACCCCTGGGAATCAAGAGGAAGGTGTCAGCATGCTGAGGGAATTCTGAAGTTTGCACAAGTACAAAATAAATAATGTAAATTACCCTTTGAAGAGGGTAAAGGTGTTTCAAAAACCAATGCAATTAAGAGAGTATGATCAGTAGCTATGGAATGTTGCTGATCAAGAACTCTCTGGCAAGGAGGCAAAGATATATGGCAACATTTGTTGCAAGTTCTTTGGTAAGGATTGGGCTGGTAGGGAATGCAATGCATGAGGCCCGGAGGCGTCAGGGTTGTGCTTTTGATTTTGGCAAGGGAAAGTGGGCACTTCCATACCACAGAATGGAGAGATGCGTGAGCAAAATGCCAGCCACACACCTTGTCAAGTTTTTCTCACCAACAATGAGATCTAGGACTCAGCTATACAGCTGCAAATGAAACGTTTTGAATGTGTTGTAATGTGCAATATACAATTGTGACACTAGATGGCAACTGTGACCTATGGCAAATTCAATGCATTTTTCAAAACGATTGTAAAAAAAAAAAGCAAGCATTTCCACAAGTGTTTTTAACATGTGTGCAGATTCCACCCTAGAAACCTGAAGACATTTCAGAGTGAAAAGTTAGATAATTGAGAACCACCCCATTTTGGCCAGGGCAGTTTCTACCCTGCGAACTGTAAACACCACCAATCAAGAGTTCCTAAAACTCTTGAGGTTAAATGTTACATATAAAATATTTCTTTACCAATTTTGAATTTGGCCAACATATTCTATATTTGAATACAAAACGGGCAGTTTTAAAACTCACATTTAAAATGTAATTCTCAAATCCCTTCTAAAACTAGTTCTCAAATCTCACCAAGTCATTTCAGCAAATGTGGAATGTTAACTATTAAAAATGCTTGAAACTGAGGATATAGATCAGCTCAGGCTTTCAAAATTCCCTTAATGACAGAGGAGGTGATTGAGTTTGTGACAAAGCAGTGCATCTCTTCCCCTTGCAATAAGGTGTTTTTCATTCCTACCCTAGGGCAACAGCCACAGATTTAATAAGACTTTGCAATCCAAAATGTCACAGAATGGCAACTATTCAGAAAGACAGAGAGAGAATATAAATGAAACATGAATCTCATTTTTAAAGACTTCCTGAAAAGGAAGCAAGACATTATCAAAAAGAAAGATATGTTTCTATTGCACTTTTCCCGCATATTATATAAAGGCCACAATCCTATCCTCATTTTCTTCCTTCTGGGAAGATTGCACTGTAAAAGTCATAGTAAGTTGAGAGTTGCTGAGGGGCTGTAGATCGGCTTGATATAAACTAGTTCTTTCTCCAGTTCAATCTGTTTTGCTCTCCTACCCTGAATCTCAGGACTCTCCTCACTAATTAGTGCAGAATGGCAATTAGTGGGCAAGGTAAATTGCTACAGAGTCAGGGACATCCAGCAAATATGAAGAGGTGGAATCCTGCAGTGCTGAGCTCCTACCCACCTTTCATCATCATATTAATGCAATTTGTCAAAGTTGTTTGTTTATTTTGCAATTCATGTTTTGAAAGAACCCCTGAAGCTCCTCAAACAGCACATACTTGAGGGAGGGCATCCTAAGTTTTCTGTTCAGAGATTGCTTAGAAGCAGCTCCTCATCTTTGCAAAACCAATGAGCAGGAAGTGGATGCAGAGAAGTGATATATATATATATATATATATATATATATATATATATATATATATATATATATAATACTAGAATCTGGAGTTGTCCAATGAAACTAATGATCGGAGATTCAGGACAAAAAAAATTATTTTATCATGGAGAGAATATACAGTAGGGACAGGGGGGGCGCAGTGGTCTAAACCACTGAGCCTCTTGACTTGCCGATTGGAAGGTCAACAGTTTGAATCCCCACGACAGAGTGAGCTCCTGTTCCTCTTTCCCAGCTCCTGCCAACCTAGCAGTTCGAAAGCACGCCAGTGCAAGTAGATAAATAGGTACCGCTCTGGCGGGAAGATAAACGGTGTTTCTGTGTGCTCTGGTTTCCCTCACGGTGTTCTGTTGTGCCAAAAGCAGTTTAGTCATGCTGACCACATGACCCGGAAAGCTCTCTGTGGTCAAACGCTGGCTCCCTCAGCCTGAAAGCGAGATGAGTGCCACAACCCCATAGTCGACTTTGACTGGACTTAACCATCCAGTGGTCCTTTACCTTTACCATAGCTGCCAAGTTATCCCTTTTTTAAGGGATTTCCCCTTAAGCTGAATAGGCTTCCTCGCGAGAAAAGGGAAAACTTGGCAGCTATGACCTTTACCTTTTACCTATTCAGTGGGATTTGCTTCCAGAAGCAACTTAATCTCTACAGTGGTACCTCTGGTTAAGAACTTAATTAGTTCCGGAGGTCCGTTCTTAACCTGAAACTGTTCTTAACCTGAAGCACCACTTTAGCTAATGGGGCCTCCTGCTGCCGCTGCGACGCCGGAGCACGATTTCTGTTCTCATCCTGAAGCAAAGTTCTTAACCCGAGGTACTATTTCTGGGTTAGCGGAGTTTGTAACCTGAAGCGTTTGTAACCCGAGGTACCACTGTATTCATGTATTAATAGGGATGGACGGGGCCATTACGATCATTTCCATCCCAGTTCTACCTGGGGATGGGACTATGTCTGTCTCCTCCCATTTCTACATGGATTTTAACGGGAAAGGATTGGACCTTTGATGCCCTATATGGCTACCAATTCCTGCATTATGGTTTCCAGCCACATTTGATAAGTGGTGGTATGTAGTTCTACGACCTCTCTCATAGCCATGGTTCTCCACCTGCCACCATCATGCTCCCTACCAGAATTTATTTATTTTTTAAACTGCATTTCAAAATTTCAAATATTGAAGCCAGGATCAATGAAGCACATCTAAATTTTCTCCATTTGGGCCTTCGATTTGGGGGTGGAGTGCCTGCCACAAAACAGCCATTAATATAGCCATGGTTCTGTGCACTTGACCACAAAGATAAATTGGCCGGTCAACCGGCGGGAACTGGATGAGATCCCAGCTGGAGCAAATTCCCAAGTTCAATGGGACTGAGGATATGGGCTAGGCAGTGAGGAAACTGATACCATCAGTTCTTTAAAAGAAATGTTTATCTCAAGTAGGCAGCACGAGGGATTTGCTACACTTCTCAGCCTCAGAAATAGATCAGATTATTAGGACAGCTGCTCCCAGAATTGCACTCCCCGTTCCAAATGCCTCCTTCTACATTCCAGCTGGCCGCAAGGACATGGCCCTTTTATAAGAATTGATTTGTCAGCTCAATACGTTTGTGAGGGGCATTATGTCTCAAGCTCTCTCTCTCTCTCTCTCTCTCTCTCTCTCTCTCTCTCTCTCTCACACACACACACACACACACACACAGAGAGAGAGAGAGAGAGAGAGAGAGAGAGAGAGGGCGAGGGCGAAATTTGATTCAGTTCACATTTAAAGGCGAATTTGCCTACCTGACGCTTCTTTCTTCTTTAAAAATAATAATTTATTGAAATAAATTTAACAAGACAGTTTGTCAATCAATATGCCCAATTACATCCCCCCCTTATTCCCTCCCATCCCTCCCTCTCCCACCCTCCAAGGACTCCCCTCAACTCCCCTCTCTGGTTTGTTTATACATATTGTTCTCTGGATGTTGTAAAATTGTACATATCATTACCTTATCTATCACCTGTTCTACTAATAAATTTGTGGATGTTTATTCAAAACCCGCCAAGGAGTCCAAATCCTTTTGTTGCCTTTTTAAGTAATTTGTAAAAAGTTCCCATTCTTCCTTGAAGTCACAGTTGTCCTTCTCACGTAGCTTATATGTTAACTTTGCCAGTTCCGCATAGCTCACCAGTCTTTCTTGCCATTGTTCTTTTGTTGGGATTTTGTCCGTCTTCCATCTTTGTGCTAACAAGACTCTTGCCGCTGTTGTAGCATACATAAATAAATTCTTTGTTTTCCTTGGCAGGTCTTGTCCTAAGATCCCTAACAAAAATGCTTCTGGTTTTTTTTAACAAATGTAATTTTGAACATTTTTTTCAATTCCTTATATATCATCTCCCAAAACCTTTTGACTTCTCTACATTCCCACCACATCCTATATAATAAAGTCCCTGTGTCTCTGCGTCCAGTCCCTGTGTCCCTGTGTCCGCGCTACTGTGCATGTGCCCCACGGACGCAGAGACTTGGAGCACAGAGACCGGCCCCTCCTCCGCCTCCTCCCGCTGTCCCGAGTGGCGACGGCCTCCTCCACCTCCCTTCTCCTGAGGAGAAGGAAGAGGCTTCTGCCGCCGCCTCCCGCAGCGCGCCTCAGGTAAGCGCGCCGCCCCTGCCGGACTTAAAGATTTATTATGAAGCAGCTACCTTTTGCTGGATGAAGGACTGGTTTTTGTTGGAAAATTCAGACATTTTGGATTTAGAAGGCTACGATAATGTTTATGGTTGGCATGCATATGTATGGTATGACAAAGTAAAGGCCCACAGAGGCTTTAAAACGCATATAATCAGAAAATCACTGTATAGTGTTTGTTCCAGGTACAAAGATTTGTTAGATAGAAAAACACCTAAATGGATATCACCATTGGAGGCCAAGGTTCGTAAAAGAGTAAACATGGAAACCAATTGGCCGAAATATAGAGATTTGTTGATTGAAGAAGGAGACCAATTTAAGTTAAAGACTTATGAGGATTTGAAATGTAAACTAGATGATTGGCTCCAATATCACCAGATAAACGAAGTTTTCAAAATGGATAGATTACTTGGTTTTCAATCAGAGAGGTCAAAGTTGGAAACAGAATTGTTAGAACCTAAGACGAAAATACTTTCCAGAATGTATAAATTGTTGCTTGAGTGGCATACGAAAGATGAACAAACAAAGAATGTTATGATTTGGTGGGCAAAGGATGTTGGTCATAATATTATGATTGAGGAATGGGAGAAATTGTGGCATGAGAATATTAAGTTTACTGCGTGTAGTTTACTAAAGGAAAATTTAATGAAGATGATGTATAGATGGTACCTTACAGCAGTAAAACTAGCAAAGATATATCACAACCAGGATAACAAATGTTGGAGATGTAAGAAAGAAGCAGGCTCATTTTATCACATGTGGTGGACATGTCCACTAGTGAATGACTTCTGGAATAAGATTTATAATGAACTTAAGAAAGTGTTGAAAAACACATTTGTTAAGAAACCAGAAGCATTTCTAGTGGGCATTGTAGGGAAAGAGATTCCAAAGAAGAATGTATCATTTTTTTATGTATGCTACGACGGCAGCGAGACTTTTGATTGCTAAGAACTGGAAACTACAAACACTACCAACGATTGATGACTGGCAGATGAAGATGATGGAGTTTATGGAACTGGCTGAGATGACCGGAAGAATCCGCAACCAGGGAGAGGAAGCGATGGAAGAAGAATGGAAAGATTTTAAACTGTATCTTAAAAAACATGCTAAAGTAACATATTAGATCAGAAATTAAGTTGTAAATAAACTGTGGAATTTAGGAATATGTGACATGAGAGTTAGAAAATAAGGTTAGGTAAGGTGATGAAAATGATTTAGAATTTGTTAATTATAAATGTGTTAAAGAACCACAGGGAGGGAAGCCCGAGGAGGTCCCATTATATCATGTGAGATGATAAGAGAATTGTTACTATATGTGTTTTTTCTTTTTTTTCTTTTTCTCTTCTTTTTTACTTATGTTTCTTTTTTCTATTTTTTATCTATTGTTGTTATTTTTGTGAAAACACTAATAAAAAATATTATAAAAAAACAAAGAAGGAGACTCCACCACACTCCTTGGTGGCAAATTCCACTGCTGAACAGCTCTTACTGTCAGGAAGTTCTTCCTAATGTTTAGGTGGAATCTTCTTTCTTGTAGCTTGAATCCATTGTTCCGTGTCCGCTTCTCTGGAGCAGCAGAAAACAACCTTTCTCCCTCCTCTATATGACATCCTTTTATATATTTAAACATGGCTATCATATCACCCCTATGGACTTACTGTTAAAACTGTGTTTATGGAAGACAATCTTACTCGGCTATGAGTGATCGCCAAAGAAGAAAGAAGGCAACTTTGAATACAACTAATGTTGGATATAAGCCTTGGGTTTTATGACAGGGGTAAGTAACTTCCAGCCCATGAGTCAAGTGCAGCCCTCTCTCCAAGTCAAACCCCTCAACAGCTGTACTCCACACCCTCAAGTGCTTTTGCTTGTTTGGAATGTTTCCTTGAACTTTCATAGTGCTTCTTGTTTAAGGGGATTGAAATATGAGCTGGGGGGGCCGTAGAAACCTCTGACTTCCGCATAGTTGAAATGGAGCCTACTGTACAAGGTAAGAGACACATTGACTGGTCCCCTCCACCTGTGGCCCCACCTGTTGCCCCTCCCTCCTGTGAGGGAGGGAATGTTTCTCTGAAGGGGAATGTGGCCCTTTTGCTGAAAGAGGTCCCCAATAACATTTTTATAGTGTGCCCTCCCTGATATCAGTCCACGTAGGTCTTTAAATGTTTTAAATAATAAACAAGCACACATATCAATTACTGCTGAGATGCCCCCACAATTGTGAGGCCCGAGGAGATGATGATGATGATGCCCCCCAGATGTTGCCGTTGGCTACGGACTACCTGTGATGTCACAAAAGAACATGGCAGCTGAGTGGATATGAAGGTGGGCCTGTTCCTCTCCCCCATCAGAACACAGTGGGCAACAGCTCTGACATTCAGCACTGCCCAGTCTTCTTCCACCTGGGGGAGAAGTGGCAGGTGGATGGAGGCAGTCACCTGGCTGTGGGGTGCTGTGGTGTGACCATAAAGCAAGTCTACTTCCTGAGCAGGATCACAGCTTGAAGGCAGCTGCTATTCACAGTTGCAAGCTGGCTGATGTCTAGCGATGGACCTAGCAAAAGCTGGCTGGTGTTGGCGGGTGGAAGGTGGTTGAGATCACATTGGGAACCAGTGGATGCCACGAGGCTGAAGGAGGTTGGTGTTTGCAGATGTAAGCTGGTTGGCATTAGCATCTGGAAGCTGGTGGGCAGAAACAGGTGGATATCAGTGGGTTAAAACTGGGGCACTGATGTAAATGAACGGAGAGTGAAAGATGAGTGAATATGTCCATCGGCATTCCTCACAGATGTTGGCTGACATATGCTTGTGTGTATGAATGGGAGACTTCAAATGAAGGTAAGGCAAATGGTATGTATAAATGTGGTATGTGATGGGGAACTGGTGGATATTCATGAATAGATGAAACTCAAGTTGCCAGGCTGAAATTAGTGGAAATGCATGTTTTTCTAAATGCATCTTTCTGTAGTACTGTAGTAGTCGTTCTTTTTCTTCAAAGACAATGGAAATATTTGAATTTATGCTCTCTCTCTCTCTCTCTCTCTCTCACACACACACACACACACACTCTGCATGTGAAGGAGGAGCTGTAAATAATTTTAAACAAATCACTGTTGAGGTGCCTCCACAATTGTCAGGCCTAGGGAGGTTATGCTGATACCCCCCCAGTTGTTGCCATTAGCAACAGAAGGCATCTTATGTCGCAAAAGGACATGGCAGTTGAGGGGGAAGCCAACTATTTAATGTGCTTTCATACAGACTACTATTTGACTGGTTTCGTGTCGAATTTAAAAAACCGGATTTTGTCACTGAGAATCCCCAACCCCCATCCAAAATAAACTTCATAGGCTCCCTAGGGTTTGATAAGTTCTGTTTTAGTTGAAATGTTTCTGCTGGGTCTAGTAAGGTGTCTATGATCAATCAATGCATATTAATAAAATTTATAAGCAGATTAATAATATCATTTAAACAAAAATTTAACATGAAACCAGTCAAACAATAGTATAAAAGCACATGAAATGAGGGCAGGATATATTGTTTTCTATCTCAGATAGTGAAACATCTTGGACAGACCCTGAATGCAACAAACTGGGATCAACATTTTCTGGATTCCTAGTAATAATGAGATAATGAATGGGATCAATACTGAAGAAAAAGGCTGTTCAAATTTTCCTTCCAGAAATAACAAGCAAAAGTTTGAAACTTTCCCAAGCACTTCATTAATTAATGCTGGCTTTGCATAATTGTGTTGTGTAATCAGGGTCTCTGTATATTTTCATTAATCTCTTCTCAGGGATCGTCAGTCCCCTGCTGGACTGCAGACCATTCTCACCAGGAGGAGCTGATGGTTCTGCACAAGTTTAAAACTTTATACTTCAATTAAATACAGGATGCACACAGCATCTGGAATTCCAGTTACTCTGAGGAGAATGAAACACTTTTCAAAGATTACCTGTCAGGATTTAACACTGAAAAAACTGACTCTATTTTCAGGTAGGATTCAATCATATACCAGCAAATTCATTTTGTCTAACCTTCCCACAAAAAGATCAGTTAGAGACCCACATTTCTAGAACTACAGTTTCCAGGATTGCCTAGGAAGAGGACAAAATTATTAAAGGAGTTAATACAACTGTGCTGTCAGGGCCGGCCCTAAGGCAAGGCTAGGTGGCGCAATGCGCCGGGCCGCCAGGGGGCGGCGCGCTGCAGTGCCTGCCAGACAGCCTTTCCCTGCACGCCAGCTCGAGTGGCAGTGCCCCGCCGGCAGGGCCACCCTCGCCCGCCTCTTCTTGGGCTGCGGGTGCCATTGTGGGGAAGCCGGCCGCGAGCCTCCCATCGGTGCGGCAGCCAGGGCTCCCAGGACGGCAGCGCCATGCAGCCATTTCAGCAGAGCAGGCAGAGGTGGAGCACAGCTGGCAGCGTCCCCGTCCATCAGGCCCCCCCCTCCAATGGCCTGCCGTGCCTGGCACTGCCGGGGGAGCACGAGTCTGGCGTCGCCGCTGCCGCCCACAGAGGGCAAGAAGCAGAAGGCACGGCATGGCAGCGTCGGGGGGGGGGAGCGGCGCCTCTGGAAAATGGAGTCTCCGTTCCTCCGGAGGGAAATGTGAGGGTGGGATGGGGGGCGCCTGAGGGATCGCTGCACCACGGCGCCTGATAAGGTTAAGACGGCCCTGTGTGCTGTAGACAAAAGCCCTTAGAAACCTACCATCTGTACTCAGACCTGCTGTTCTCAGACTATGGCCCCACCTGTGAGATACATTTAAAGCAGCACCATGACACTTTACACAGTCATGGTGAAATATACTCGGAGTCGCATAGTGATTATACGCTCCTTATTGCAGCTCGTAAAACAGTGAATGAATTTTCCCCCAAATCTTTGACTTTATATACATTACTAGCTGACCCGGCCACACGTTGCTGTGGTTCTTTCCTGTGATTCCCCACCCCACCCTGTCCCGATCCATGACATATCCTGCCCCTCCTCCCTCCAACCTGGCTCATCCCTCTGTTTTGGTAGGATACCCTTCCCTCTGTTGTCCCTGGGGAGTGTTGGCCCCTCCCCCTGTATCTCCATACATTGGCCCCGGCCCCCCACCCTTCAAAAAGGAACTGTCAGCTTCTAGGTTATATTTCCCAGCATGCACTTTTGTCTGAGCCCTCTGTTGTCCCTGGGGAGTGTTGGCCCCTACCCCCGGTATCTTCCTACATTGGCCTCCACCCTTGGAGAAGGAAATGTCAGTTTCTGGGTTCCATTTCCCAGTATTTACTTTTGTCTGAGCCCTCTGTTGTCCCCTCCCCCCTGTATCTGCATTCATTGGCCCCTGCGCACACATTGTGAACATTTCTATATATTTAGATTAAGGATCGGGGGTAATGTTGTGCCCTGGGACGCAGAGAAATACTTTTAAAATCCCGACCGGGGGGGGGTCAAATAGCGAAGCCCCACAGCCCCGTAGCAACAGACAGGCCCAGACAGAAGGAGGGGGGTCATATGGGCCACTTGGCGCAGGCCTCTGAATCCAAATGGGGGCTCGGTCACCTGGCCCGGGCCTCTGTCTGGCCCTGCAAGGGCCTGGCAACAGAAGGCACGTTCTGAAGCACCCAAGTTGTTCAGTTCCATAAAAAACTCAGGAAGTGGCAAGGGGAAGGTAGGGGATTGTAAATGGGGTGGGGGGTAGCCACTGCAAATATCTGAGGACTTAAACTGGGGATAGAAAGTGCATGGTTGTTGTTTTTTTAAAAAAGACACGTCAGTGCCTAGCAGCCTGACAGAAGCCTAGGGGTCTGATAATGGCCGCCTTGGTGGTTTCAGTTGCTTGGTTGATGATGTCATTTGGTTTGTGGGTGTGGCTTAGATTTCACAGGAAGGGAGGGGGTGGAGGAGGGTATAACGCCACTTGAGGGTGCTGTTTGACTTGGTGGAAAACCAGGTTTCTACCTGCCCAGATGCGAAATTTGAGGGATTTTTGTCCCCAACAACGCTCGGGGAGTGGCCTGGATCGTTGTGTCAAAATTTCAGGACAATCGGTCAAGCGGTTACGGAGAAAAGTGCGGCTGACACTTTCATGATTTTTACATTTTTATATATAGAGATGATCCAAAGTAGGTAAGTAGCCAATGGGACATATATTACTACTGTAGATTTGGTTATTGCTGCTTCCCTCTGTCCCTTCCATTCTATCCCTGCTTGAAGATTTTGAATGACCAGTTGGTTTTTAAGGTGCTACTGAAGAAATTTTTTATTTTGTTTCGACTCAGACCAACACAGCTACCTACCTGTAACTAGTTTCTACCAGTGATTGCTGTTCTTTGTCTTAATAGATCCAGCCAATAAAAGCTCTCATACAGAGAGATTGCTGCTCTGGATTAGTCACAGCAGCCATTATATTCAGGGACTTTAGACTCTCGAGTGCTGGGAACTCATTTATGAGAATGTAATGGCTCTTGATAGAGCAATTCATCTAATGGTTTGGGTTCATCTTGTGTGAAAATACCAAACAAGCTTCCTTTTTTGTTGAAATACTTCTGTTTGTGTGCAATATGTGATTCCGCTAAAGCTAAACCATAAAAGTATTGCTTCTTTCTAGGGTTGTTTCAACAGCTGTGGGACAAGATTACTGGAGGCAGCAATCTCAGCATGGCTTGCTGTCCTTGCTGATCAGGGGCAGGGACTGGCTGTGCTAAGGGCATTTCCAATCAGGAACCCCATAGCACAGCAGATCCCACCCAGGTTTGCTACCACCACCAATCAGCTGATTGGTGCTGACAGCATGCCTTGCTTCCAAAGGAGCAATCGGGAGACAAGCATGCCAGGTCTGATTTAGCCCACAGGCACATGGTTCCTAAACTCCTGGTATAGGAGCAGGGCCTGCAGCAATTTTGACAACCCCACTTAAAGGAGGCAAGATCATGGACTAAAAGTTAAACAATTATGAAAAGAGTCTACACCACCAGCCAATATACTAAGCTTATTTTTGCACACAATTTTATTTTATTTCCCACTTGGGTAGTCCCACTTGGGTAGTTCCTGTGTAGAGCTTTCTTCATTAAAGAAAAAAAGCATGCTGATTTAGATTCCTACAGTGCAATGCATCGGCCTCAGATCTCTGAAGTTCCAGACCATCAACCCAGGCAGGGGAGTTATTATTATGAAGAAGAAAGTCTGCTCCAGTCGTTTTATTGAATTGGAAACATAAGAAGAGGATTCCCTTTCTGTATCTTGTAAGTCTGCTCTATTGCATAGTATTATTGGTGAACAATGACCATTGTGGGCTCGTAGAGAAACAAAAGCCTTCCTTCATGTCTGGCTTGCTGCGGGGAGCCAATTCTTTGTCTGCCTTTTATCAGGACAAAAATTTGACTTGAAAGGAAGTTCTGTTTGTGAAGAATTGCATCCCTGCCCACCACAACCCCCCAAGAATATTCAAGCTTTTAAAGGAGCAGGAATGATTGAGAGACAGGGACATGGCTTTTGTGCTCTGTTGTCCAAGGGTGGCAAACGTTTTTAAAATACGTTTTGACATGAGGACAATTTGACTATGCTATAGTGGATTAAGAGCAGGTTTATCAGAAATACAGTTGTACCTTAGAAGTCGAACAGAATTCGTTCCGGAAGTCCAAAATGTTTGGAAACCAAAGGAAGCTTCTGCAGCCAACCGGAAGCCGTGGAAGCCCCATCAGATATTTGGCTTCCAAAAATAGTTCGCAAACCGGAGCAGTCACTTCCAGGTTTGCAGAGTTCGGGAGCCAAAATGTTCAAGAACTAAGCTGTTTGAAAACCAAGGTACGACTGTATCAGAAATGTCTCTTGCCTATGTTTCTAACCAACCTAGTCCCTCCAGATGTTTTGAACTAGAATCCCCAGTTTCCTGGCTTTTCTTGGTTTTTTAAACCACAGTTTCCCATGACATCCACACTGGGAGACTGTGGTTTAAGTGCTCCATATGAACCAGGGTTGCAAACCAGGATCTGGGCAGCTCCTTCAAGGGTTGCCTTCATCAGACTCAATCTTATGCAATCTTCTCTCTCCAGAAAACAGAGGCATTAGGGGCTAATGTTAAAGAAAGACCACTTTCCTAGGGTGATGCTACCAGTGGTGTAGCCCACCTTTGCTTGGTGCAAAACCTAAATGTGAGTCACATACCAAAATACTAACTTTGGGACAGGGAACCTGTGGCACTCCATATGTTACTGGACTACATCTCCCATCATCCCTCATCCTTGGCTATGCTGGCTGGGGCTGATGGGAGTTGGCATACTCCAGTACACTTCTAGAATATGTGTGTTGGTTGTCATATTTCCACTGTAGTGTCTTCTCTTCTATGGAATGTTTTTCTTTTTCTCCCCAATTGCTTAAGGTGCTGCTGTCATTCTGGGAACCAGAGATAAAAATGAGGCAAGGATAAGATAAGATATCTTTATTGTCATTCTCCCCTTGCGGGAACAACAAAATTACTCGGTTGCTACATCCACTCAGATAAAGCATTCCGCATAATCCAAAAATTACAAAACCTAATTAAAAACAGTAAATATAATACAAATAACAAATAAAATAAGATGACTTCAAAGTCCAGGCTTTCCATTTAAGGCCAAAATCGCTCTAGAGAAGAAACTGTTCCTGAGACGGCTCGTTCTTGCCTGCATAGTTCTATATCTCCGTCCCGATGGCAGGAGCTGAAAGAAATGGTGACCAGGGTGCGTTGGATCTCTTGATATGTCTAGTGCTTTTCTATGGCACCTGGTGGTGTCAGACAACATAGATAAGGCAGACAACATAGATAGGTTGCCTTAGAAACCCTTCTTTAAAACAATATCCCTTCATGGAAGCTAGACACCAAGGTGACAGGCATCTTGTGAATACTCCTCTGCTCTGTGACCAATGGATGTTCACCCAATCTCATAGCTCATTCATACATCAAAAACAACAACAACAACAACAACCACTGTAGGCTTCACAAAGGACCTTTTCACCAGGGCTTGGAATTGTGATCTGATGAGCCTTCTTGTGTGCTTCAATCAGAAATCTCTGTGCAAAGTACTTGGGATGAGCTCTCATCAATGTGTATGTTGCAGTGCATATGCCCTATAAACATTTGTTAGCTTTGCAGATGTGAATGCTGAAGCGGTTTAAAATCTACAGATAAAGCATTGTCGTCACCCTGTTCAAGCAGAGGATACCAGTGCACAGGTTGGAAATCATGAGCATAGTGGGGGAGAAATTTGGATTTTAATGCGGACCTCCCTAATGCACACTTCCGGTATCAATACGTTGAAACGAAATGCAGATAAGCTTGACAATTTGCACTTCTCTGAATTTCAGGATGCACTTCTCCTACCAAAGAAATACGTAAGAAAATGTGTACATTCGAGGGCGAAATGTATACAAGAAGCAGGGTAAAAATAACATATATATATATATATATCTGAGAAAATTGTGTGCAAATATGCATGCATTAGGGAAAATGGCATATAAAAATGTGTATATTCAGTAAAATGTTCACACACACAAAAAGTGTACAATTTTTTTCTGCAGACCTTTTAGGAGAAACCCGAAACTGATGCAGAAATGGGGTGAACTTCACTTAAGGGGTGGCATCATCACTTAATGTGAAGGATCCGTGAAGGATTTGTTGATTTATTTTTCATTTGTTTATTTGTATTATTAATAGAGAAGCTTTCCCCCAAGGCTGACTGCAGTGCAGGAGGAACTTTTACTGTAAGAAGGTGGGTAGGTGCTTGTTTATTATTACAATTCTTTATATTCCCCTTTCAAGATACAGATCCTTCCAAGGCAACACAGTGAGCATCATGTGTAGTTAGGACCTAACCTGGGTGTTGTTGGTGTAACATGGAAGCACCTAAAGAAAATCTTTCAGAAGAGGAATAGGATTGTTTCATATGGTACTGGGATGCAAGGTGTTGTTGTAGTTTAGTAGTTTAGTCGTGTCCGACTCTTTGTGACCCCATGGACCAGAGCACGCCAGGCACTCCTGTCTTCCACTGCCTCCCGTAGTTTGGTCAAACTCATGTTGGTAGCTGCGAGAACACTGTCCAACCATCTCGTCCTCTGTCGTCCCCTTCTCCTTGTGCCCTCCATCTTTCCCAACATCAGGGTCTTTTCCAGGGAGTCTTCTCTTCTCATGAGGTCGGATGCAAGGTACGTTTATATCTATATATATATAAATGTAGGCATTGCACGGGTGGAGGTCACAGCCTTTCTCCATAACTGCTGAACCGTAATGTAACAAATTTGGCCACAACGTTCCATGCCCATCGGAGGGATCTGGCATAATTCCCCCCCCCCAAAAAAAACCACACCTAAAATAATGATTAAACACAAAAAGTGGCGCCCAAATTAGACGTCACCACCAGAAGCTCTGAAGACTCCAGCAGCATCCAATAGAAAGGCAGATCGCATGCTGCTGCCTCCAAAGCTGCGCCACCAGATGACATCACAAAATTCCATAGCAACCAACTGTAAACAGTCCTTTTGCAGCAAGAAGGCCCAGTTTTTTCAATAGACCGCAGCTTTGTTAAGCAGGGGAAAACAAACAGAATAGGGCTTTTTACAATGGGGGGGGGGCGCCACAGGGATGAGGCACAACAAAGGGAGGGGGAAAACATATAGCCATGGGGGGAAGGGAGGACCCTGAGTCAGCCAAAACAGTGGGGGGTGGGTTGGAACAGGGAAGGGGCTCACAGGGATGAGGCACAACAAAGGGAGGGGGAAAACACATAGCCATGGGGGTAAGACCCTGAGTCAGCCAAAGCAGTGGGGGGTGGGGACATTTTCAGGAACACGCGTGGGTGGGGGGAGTCTTATTTTTGAAACTTACAGTAGGGGAGTCAGGGTTGGGACAGGGCAGGTGAGTGGACTCTAAAGGGAGACTCTGAAGGTTCATTTAACAGGAAAAGGTCCATTTTATACAAAAACACACAGCAACGCGTGGCCAGGCCAGCTAGTAATACAATATCTGTTTCCATCTTATATAGATGACATCCCCTTTTCTATTTTGCCTTCCTGTTCAGTTGACTTTCCTTTACATCCTAGTAATTTCTTAATTCATATTACATTGCATTGTGTATTGACACAATGTTATTTATTTATTTATTAAAAAATTAAAATAAAAAAATATTTGGTGATCTGGAGATATGATAATGGGATATGATGGGAGATTGGTTGTTTCAAGACCAGGAAATGTGACTCAAACCCTCTGATGGAAGCTGATGGAAGAGTGTGAAGAGAGTTGAATAACTGAGGTATGAATTTAGCCCCGAAGCATAAGAATAGTTGGAGGTAAGGCACACCTGCTTGAAATGTCACTTTCTGTGAGTGTCTTCTCGGGGGAAGCCAATATTATTAAAGCAGTCAGTATTTTGCAGGAGGGATTAAAATACATACTGGAACTTTGGACTTGTACAATCAAAGTGGATGAAAATGCTTCGTTGTCCCAAAAAATCCACTTCAAGGGGGAAAACGACTCTTTTGCTGTTAGGAAAGTGACGGGGAAATGCATTGAAAAGTGTGGAATGCAGCATGTCATATAACCACACCATAAACAAATCAGAACAAATGCCAAATAAAGGCCAAACAATCTAAAACATGTAAGCTTTGGTCACATCCACCACCCACACCATACATGTTAAAGCACTCTTACACTGTGCTTTAACATGCATGGCTTTCCCCTAAAGAATATTGGGAACTGTAGTTTTTTAAGGGTGCTGCCGTCACATGATGGTTAAAGTGGCAGAAGTGCTTTAAATGGTCTGCATGTGACCTGAGTGCAAGCAAATCAGGGTGAATGCTGAATCAGCAGACCGTTTGGAGGAGCCACGAAATGGCCTCTCATTTCCACTAGGGGCCCCCACAGCACAAATTATGAGGCTACTTAGGAATAGCAGCTGTCTTGGGCAAGACCTACCTTCTACCAAGGAGTCGTTATTTTATAGCTTCTCTATACTCTGTTGCAGCTAGTATTTCTGGCCTGGAATCTCTTCAAGGCATTAAGCATGGAATCTTATCCTTGTCGTATCATCTCACAGCAATCAGATGTGTCAGTGGGTTGGAGTGTCTCCCATGTTCCTTCACCAGCCACTGCAGTTCATCTCCTTGTTTTGCACCTGGAGACTTCTCTCCAGTCATTGAAGGCTGCAAGTACATGAACCTGCTTTTTATGCTCTTGAATGAGGCGACCGGGTGCCTCTGCCACCCCTTCATTGCCTATACAGCACTTACTCAAAAGCCCTTGACTGAAATTGTTACTTCGCTTTACATTCAAGTGCTCCTCTTGCTTGAAGTTACCCCATAGCCAACCTGGAGGGGGCCTGACAAGATTTATTGGTCATTCCTGTTGGTTTAAAATCTGCTCAAGTTACTCCAGCCACAAATTAGCATACATAGAAATGTGATTATTTATTTCATCTATATCCCCCCCCCCCAATGTTCCTCCAGAATTTTGTGGTGGCTTGGACATCGATGGGAATCAGATAATCATTCCCTCTCTTTCCGATGTTCAGGTTGCAGGTTCCATTGGTTATGTAGCCAAAACGACTACACACACACACACACAGAGAGAGAGAGAGAGAGAGAGAGAGAGAGAGAGAGAGAGAGAGAGCGCTTCAGCTCTGGTCAGACCTCACCCGGAGTACTGTGTCCAGTTCTGGGCACCACAGTTCAAGAAGGATACTGAAAAGTTGGAACGTGTCCAGAGGAGGGCAACCAAAATGGTCAAAGGCCTGGAAATAATGCCTTATGAGGAACGGCTTAGGGAGTTGGGCATGTTTAGCCTGGAGAAGAGAAGGTTAAGGGGTGATATGATGGCCATGTTCAAATATATAAAAGGATGTCATATAGAGGAGGGAGAAAGGTTGTTTTCTGCTGCTCCAGAGAAGCGGACACTGAGCAATGGATTCAAACTACAAGAAAGAAGATTCCACCTAAACATTAGGAAGAACTTCCTGACAGTAAGAGCTGTTCGGCAGTGGAATTTGCTGCCAAGGAGTGTGGTGGAGTCTCCTTCTTTGGAGGTCTTTAAGCGGAGGCTTGACAGCCATCTGTCAGGAATGCTTTGATGGCGTTTCCTGCTTGGCAGGGGGTTGGACTGGATGGCCCTTGTGGTCTCTTCCATGATTCTATGATCTCCCTGGGAACAGGGAGTGGACAATGGGTGTTGTTTAAATGGGGAGTGGACAATGGCAGCTGGTTCTTTAGGGCAGGGTTTCCCAAACTTGGGTCTCCAGCTGTTTTTAGGCTACAACTCCCACCATCCCTAGCTAGCAAGACCCAATAGTCAGGGAGGATGGGAATTGCAGTCCAAGAACAGCTGGAAGAGACCCAAGTTTTCGAAACCCTGTCTTACCGGATAGACCTTCCAACCTTCCTTCTTTGTGGTCCTGTTTGCACACTATTAGTAATATTACTGAAAAGGACTGACTAGATCTTACTTTATTTTTGTTTTATGTACTGGCAACAACACAATTTTTAACATTCCAGTTACCCTGCAGGTACTTTGTGCTCTACCTTTCATACTAGGGTAGATTTTAGCTGGTTTTAATCTGTACTGGCAGCTGGAACTTTTAGCTGAATCTTTTTTCCGGCAACAACAGCCTAACCTTTATAACTGAAGGGGGGGAGAGAGCTTGTGGGGTGGGTGTGCTTTTAAAGAAGGCTAAACTTGTCCTTCCCTGCTAGGGTAGCACTGAATAGTAGCTTTCCTACAGACTTCCAACCCCTAGAATATAGTTCCCGAGTTTTACGTTTTTACATAATTTTGCTTCAAGCACACGGTGACCTTACTATGCCCTAATTTGCCTGACCTTTTAAAATAAATAAATAAATAAATAAATAAATAAATAAATGCGCCTTTCTTACCCTCTCCTCGCACATTTGTTTTAACTCACCTACTTTCTCAGCTGGGATCAAGCCACTTTGTCACCATGAAACAGATCTCACGCATTCTGACTTAAGTTCTCACTAGCATGTTATAATTTGCAATTTATATAACAACCTGACACACAAATCGGTTGAACCCCAAATCTCTTGGGACATGATTCCACCTTATTTATTTCAACGGGAGAGGTTTTATTATGTATTCAAATGGTCCTATTGAAAGCTACGGTACTGAAAACGACTTAACTTTGACGGGGCTGCACCTAGATTTGTGGCTTGCAGTTTCTGTGGAACAAGACTAGTTAACATTTAACTTCAAATGCATAATATCAGAGATGTACCATTTCTAACAGCCACCAATCTAAAAATTTACAGTGGGTAATGTGAGCAAAAGAAAACATTTTATTATTGCACATAATCCAGCAGAACAACTGATGAAAACTCCTGGACGATATTATACAAATTGCCATACACTTTTAAAATTATTTTTAAAAAACTTGTGATTAAGGTGTGTTGCTGGTGGCGACGACATTTTCCGTTTTTGTAAGACCTGAAAAATTAAACAACAGAAACCTACTTTTGAAGGCATGCAAACTTGAGGTAAACCTGTTCCTGCTCGTGCTGGGAAGCAAAAAACCCAGCAGGCTTGTGCATACATTTGTTCTGATCCATTGGTTCTCTGAGGACGCCAGCACTATGCTGCGCACATGCAGCTCCCCTACCAATAAGACCTTTCCACTCACTTTAAAAGAGAGGACAGCTTACGAATGCATGTACACAGAGCCCCTTCCATTGAAGCAAATGAAAAGTCTCCATCATTTGTGCACCTGAGCTCACACGGGGCTCTGGATTTGAGGCATGATGTTTGTGCATTTTAAAAGTTTGTCACGGTCAAGCTCATCTTTGGAACAACGAGGGCTAGAAAATTGCCATTTTAAAAACACAGAAGGCTGGGGTTCTCGGGACTCTAGAAAGATACGGCAGGGAATATGAAAGTGCTTGGGAGCTCATTATCAAACGTAACCCGTTCTTGCTCTACTGGATTACTTATCATTACTTCTTGGAGGTAGGCCTGTGGCTACCTGTATGTAAACACAGCAGTTACTACATGTTGTAGCGACCAAGGGATAACCATGTTTGCACAAGCCCTCAGGATCTACATACTACACATACGGTTATGATCCAGAGAACTGCCCGAACAGTTCTGTACACTAAACTGCAGTCATGACGTGCCGAATGGCAAACTGCACATGAAAGTGATGAGTTTCAAAGGCAGCTTGGGATTTGGCATGGAGTTTCAGATGTTCAAATGAATTAAAAAACAAACAAACCCCACAGTGGATGCACACAGGCTTTGGGGAATACCTAAAGAAGCCCTGTCAATCCCAGTTCATATATTTATATATGCCACATAAAGTAAATCTACCTACTTTCCCCCATCACATTGTACGGAACAAAGCACAAGAATGAGACAGCAGAACATATTTGTATGAAGCAGGGTTTATGGGGTGGGGATGGGGTTGGCAACAATCTCTGCCTTTTTCAAAAGGACCAGATTTTGTGCTTCATGATAAATAAAGGCCACCGAGGTCTCTCAAAGAAAATACATACATAGTTATAAAGCAGTTTGCATACTGAAATTGGACATCTGGCAGCTAGGGAGCCAGGAAACAGGCTGTCACATTTTAAAAGCAAATAACAGCCTATTTGCTACAAACACCTTTAGAAGAGAAAAAGTAATCATAAAACCCAAGGCTGGGCAAATTGTTATCCCATGTTTTGCGGATGTTCCTCAAACATGGCTAAGCATTTTGCTGAAGCTTCTTCCAACACATGGGCTGCTGGGCAGAGATAATGTATTCCTCTTCCTCCAATTTACAATATAATTTGATTAAAGTAGAAAAAGCAAGTGGGAAAGGCACAAAATGTCATCACTCCTGCTTCCCAAATTCATTTTCAGCGACTTATGAATTCTAAGTAATCTGATCTGGAAAAAATACTACCCTGGTGTCTACCTGCTGTCTGTCTATGGCACCATATTTTATAAGCCTTTCACTGCTTGGTACCTGCAACTGGAGCCTTTCTTTTTAAACCCAACAATTTTCAAGTTCCTTTCTTCCACTTTCTCATTTTAACCAGCTTCTGCTGCACCAAGGAGTGTCAGCAAACATACAAGTTCACAGTTTTAAATAAGGCACATTTTAAAGCTTTTGAAACTGACTCAAAGTCTACGCTTTGTTTTAAAAGGAGGGGAGGAAAAACATCCAAACACATTTAGGGCTGATTCATGCATTACATTTTTTGAAGGATTCTGCATATGCCAGGTCATATGTGCATCTGAATACCCAGAGAAAAACATAATGTACAAAGTGAATCTCACGGCTGGTCTAACTTCTGGGGAATAGGCAACTTCCAACGACAAGAGGATGCCGACAAGGCACTGTTTAACTGAGCAATGACTTCATCTACCAGTACTTTGCGAACCACATTCAAAATGCAGCCCTTAGAGAGGTGGTTTCTTTAACTCTAAAAAAGATTCACTCTATCTAATTCCTACTTGGCAGAACTGCAGAGGATCCACTTCTAGGGACTGCTTATAAGACTACATTTAAGCATCCTTACACTGAAATCCATGGGTGTTTTCATTTTTCCCACTGTGGATTCACTTGGATCCTAGTGTGGATCCACTATTCAAGGAAATGGTTTTTGCCTGCTCTAAAATCTTCTGTACATAATTTTTTCAGAGTTATGCAGCAGCGGGGAGCATAACCTAACCTTTCCTAATTCTGGATTCATAACAATCTTGGTTTGGGTGGGAGAAGTTAAATCAACAGTTATAACAATTATTCCTGGCTGCTACATAGCTTAGAAACATGGTGTTCTTCAGGAGATTTTTAACGACGTGTCTTCCAGCGAAGCCTTGAATTTTCATGGTGGAATCTGAAGGAGAGACTGCCTTGTTTGTGTTTCCACAATTACAGATGAATCCTCGTTTCTTCAAACGGCAGTACAACAGTATCGATAAAGTTATGAAACTTTAAGGCAATTCTCATTCAAACAAAAGGAAGAATGAGGAGGGGGATGCAACAGTCAAGGTTTCTTCCTGCTGGGCAGAAGAGATTGTCTATAGTTGGGGGCCTAGGCTAACAAGCTCTTCTGAAGCCTTCTATGGAAGTTCATGACCACAATGCCAACACTGGGTTCTAAGCTCCTCCCTCTTTAGATGGTTCTGAATGGATGGTGTTATACCTCTGGCAAGGCATAGATCTCAGCAGAAACTTCTGTAAGAATAGAAATCAGCGAGAAAGAAAACAGGAGTAGCAATGGTTATAGAAAATATAATTATTGGTTTAAGTTAATGTTTAAGATGTCACACTCCCAAAAACTTTCAACAAGAGGTGTCAGGATACAGGAATTATTTAACAAGGAATTAGAGGCCTTCACCCAGCAAAAGTCATGGCTGAATTATTGCAATTCATTTTATGTAGGGTTTCACTTGAAAATGAAGCTACAGCTAGAATGCAGCCATTTGGTTGTTCTGCTCGTGTAACACCAATCCTGAAAGTGCTTCACTGACTGCCTGTAAGCTACCTGGCCCAATTCATGGTCCTAATGCTAGTATTTAAAGTCTGAGATGGTTTGGGTCTCATGTATTTACAGGAGTTTGTGTATATGAGTGTGGTTCTATAAGGAAGCTTTTGCAGCTTCTTGTTATTTTTTTATTCAAGATCTGAGACACGTGTGTGTGTGTGTATGTGTGTGACAGGGAGGGGGAAACGGAGAGAGGGTAGATCAATATCCTGTTGTGACCCTGTATGCCCATTTTCTTGGGACCAATCCCTCATTGAACTGCTTCTAAATAAACATGCACAGAACTGGAAGCTCTCCTCTTCTTCACAAAACAGGAAACAATAGTTGTGCACTGATGTGTAGCCAGATAACCAAGTTGTCCTTTTACAAAAAGGTTCCAAAGCGAAGTCTTCCTTTTCCAAAATGTCAAAACACTAGGGCACTCTGAGCCATTTCATTTGTCCCCCTTACCTTGTCTTAGCATCTCATCATGTCAGAAAATGGACAAATAAGATGGAGAGGCCAACATTCAATAGGATGACCATGCAAATGATGATTGTGTTAGGTCCCTAAGGAAAACAACAAGAAGAGTATAATGTTATCTACTGTGATTTAGAAGACACAGATGAAAAACTTCCTCACTTGTGAAAGCAAAAATAGTTCCGTCAATGGCTTTTATGCATTACAGCCACCTCTGTCAGAAGCAATTCATAGAGCAGTGGTGGGAACCTGTGTCCCACCAGATGTTGCTGGACTACAACTCCCATAATCCTTGTCCACTGACCATGCTGGCTGAAGCTGATGGGAGCTGCAGTCCAACAACATTCACAGAGCTGCAGGTTAGCCACCCTTGTCCTGCAGTAAGTCAATAGGGTTAGGATTATTTGCTTTCATTCCATCATCTCCACACCTAAACATTTGTGCAGGTCAGTCTCATGCCACCATATTTGGGGTAATGTTCATTTCAATGACTGGAGCAAGCTTGGCTAAAATCTTCATTTTGGGAGAAGCTACACATGTTGCATACCTGCCTTTCCTGCAGCTGTTAAGGGCACTGGAGCCCTGTGCACGGAAAAGAGGGTAACCAAATTTGTCTTCTGCAAATATACCACCTGAGGCATTTTCTATACTGTAGAGTGACAGCAGGAATGTAAACCCCTTTTTTACTGGCTCTGCTCATGTGAGTTTAGCATTAGCCTGTTTTTTTAAAAGCTGGTGAATGCTACACTCATATGTTTCCCCCACCATGGATATAGCCATACCTGTTCAATTTCTGCATGTCAGATACAGAAGCACGGCTAAGAGAAAAAGTGGGGGATTCTAACCCGCCACTCCAATACAGTAGCTGCTCTCAACCTGATGTCTTCCAGATATTGTTGGACTCCAACTCTAAACAGTCCCAGCCAGCAATTCCCAATAGTTAGGGATGGTTGGAACTGTAACATCTGGAGGGCACCAGGCTGGGAAGTTTGCAATATAACTTTATTGAGAGCACCCAACAGGGCTTACTTCCAAGTAACCATGCATTGGATTGGGCTTGTTTGGGATAAATAGCTCTGTTCTTGAAGGTAATATTTGCTGGCTTCTCTATCGGAATGATAAATTATCACTATATGAAATGATTAATTACACTGATGCGGTGTGATTTAGTTGTAATTATGAGCAGAATCATGTGCATTTTTTTATTCAGAAGCAAGTTCCAAGATGTTCACTTACTCTTCTGTGGGGTCTGCTGCCTTGGAGTGCTCTGCCTACCATTTGCTCGGCCTATTGCTACTCCTGAGTTCACCAATCATCAGCTACCCTCTATACTACCAGCCCCAATGAGCACCAGCTGCCATTGATGTCAACCCTGTTCTACAATCCAGGAACACTCACCCTAGTAGGAAGTCAACAAAGTTAAGATTTTAAACAAACCTCAACATGTATTTTAAAATGGCTGTGGTACTGGAAATATAAATAGCACATAATATATATTGTGTGTGTGTGGTGGAGAGAGAGAGGGAGAGAGAAATCTTCCGAACCACAAAGAAAACTTTACAGCTAGAAGATTGCTCTAGCCATTTTTTATTTTTATCGTTTGGCAGGAGGTGGAAAAGGGATAGGTGATATACACACAGAAACACCCCAAACTGTTAAAGGTAAAGGTAAAGGGACCCCTGACCGTTAGGTCCAGTCGTAGACAACTCTGGGGTTGCGGCGCTCATCTTGCTTTACTGGCCGAGGGAGCCAGTGTACAGCTTCCAGGTCATGTGGCCAGCATAACTAAGCCGCTTCTGGCAAACCAGAGCAGTGCATGGAAATGTCGTTTACCTTCCCGTCGGAGCAGTACCTATTTATCTACTTGCACTTTGACGTGCTTTCGAACTGCTAGGTTGGCAGGAGCTGGGACCGAGCAACGGGAGCTCACTCCATCGCAGGATCAGCAAGCCCTAGGCTGTGTGGTTTAGACCACAGCACCACCCGCGTCCCCAAACTGTTACACCTAAGTAAATCCTATCTGTATCTGGTAGTATTTATTGACCTGACGTAAAAATGTCAATTCACAGTACCTTACAGCCCCACCTGATGGTATGGAACACAAAACAATTCACACAGTACTGCAGTTTTGAAAATAAGTTTTCACATCTAGACAGTAGTCCAGATGCACGTATGTTGTACACTTATGTACCCACCTCGGTTTTTGTACATGAAAGCCATGTGGCACAAATGACAGCAGTGAAGCAAACGAGAAATTGAAAAGGCGATTCAGATTATTATTTGCTTCTTTTCCCTCCCCTATCCAGCCCCCAATGGGGAAAAAAACCACTCCCCTCTCCTTTATAAAGACCATGTAAAAGCACCTCTTCACGATCTTCCACCTCTTTCGTTGCTGCCTCTGGTGAAGAAACTTTCTTCACCACAACCTTGGGATCAGTTTTGGCCACCACCTTCGTTTCAGTTTTCCGTTCAGGCTTGCCTTCAGCTACAGCTTCGGCGTTCTCTTCTGCTTTGGGTTCTGGCGGCGGGTGTTGCTTGAGATCCTGCTTAGTTTCTGCTCCGAGCGCTTTTTTCTCTTCGTGAGCTGCTTCATGCTGAGAGACAGGTGTACCTCCCCTCTTTTGCGGCTCCACTTTGTGCTCAACGGCCTTCACATCAGCTTTGGGCTCTGGGGAACTTGGCTTGGCAGGCAACTTGGAGTCGGGGAATGATGCTTCCTCAAAGTCCACTGGGGGAGTAACCGGGGAGGTCCTCACAGCATAGCTGTGATAGCCCTGAAACAACGCAACCTCGCCTTCATGATGTATCCTTTGAAGAGGTTTGATCCCCATCTGGTCAGCAGCAACCCTCACGTGGCTAGGGCGGCTGGGGCTCCAGGAAGCAGGCCTACTGCCACCGGCCGCCTTCTCCGCAGGTGCTAGCAAAGCTTTAGAAGGTGTGTTGGGCCTGCTTCCCGTGCCGCTGCCATCCTTGCCGTGATCTCCATTCCAGCTCCCAGGGCTTTTCTGAGAACCTTGCTTAGCTCGTTTGGCCTCAGGTGGTGTTCCAGCTGGTGAAGGCGTTTGAGCGGGACTTTCTTTGGGCTTGGTGGAATCTTGCTCATCAACCTGAGGGCTCTCTGGAGGTGGTGGTGGAGGAGGTGGCTGTTCCACAGGTGATGGCTCTTCTTCAGTATTCTCTATATTCTCTTCGTTCTCCATGAGCTCCTGGAGCAGTCGCCTCTTCAAGTATTCAGGACCTAGAAAAGGCAAGAAGAGGTTTTTGAACATCGCCAAGAGACAGTCAACCAGCATGAAATCCCAGTGGAATTAGGAAGCATAAGGCAGAACCAAACCACCGGGGAAGGACCAAGGTTGCTTCATCACAGGCTCATCACCACATGGAGGGAAGAGAAGATGATCAGTTAAGGAAAAAGAAAGGGTCAATTCACCGGTAACCCCATAGCTGTGCTGAATGGGGTGGGGGTGGGGGGAAGGAGGCAGACCTTGCGAGCAGGAAGCTTTTAATTAAAAGTGAAGTAGTACTTAAAAGCCTTAGTAATGCTTTGTTGCTGGGCAGGCAGGTGCTACATTCACCTGGTCTAATAAACAATGGAGAATAACACAGAAAGCACTAGAATGCAACAATTAGGCAATGACATTGACTGAAGGGGCAACTCCAGAAACAAGTACCAGCGTGGAAGCAACCTACAATACAAGATCACATTACGAACACCAAGGCAATCTTGGGCATAGATTTTGAAACTTGCACATAAAAGATATAAATTCAATCCTAACTCAGCACTAGTGGAGCTATCACGTGATGCTAAGAGCACTTTGTATGCCTTTGTACAGGCATCCCCAAACTGCGGCCCTCCAGATGTTTTGGCCTACAACTCCCATGATCCCTAGCTAACAGGACCAATGGTCAGGGATGATGGGAATTGTAGTCCAAAACATCTGGAGGGCCGAAGTTTGGGGATGCCTGCCTTAGTGTATACCTTCTGACTGCTATCCATTTGGTAATAAAAACAGATCAACCCATTTTCAGAACCTAAGTGCATTGTGATTAATATGGATTTATCTTTTGATTTGACGCCTTGATTTCAAGTTGCATTCTTTTTCTTCAAAAATGAA
Source organism: Zootoca vivipara (assembly GCF_965207765.1). Lineage (NCBI taxonomy): Eukaryota > Metazoa > Chordata > Lepidosauria > Squamata > Lacertidae > Zootoca > Zootoca vivipara. The sequence continues at coordinate 74,836,232 of NC_142590.1, read as the reverse complement.
CAGTGGTCTCTCTAAAACTTAAAATATTATTTGGTTTGAAGCCAAACTATGCACTACTAATGGGAGATCGGTATACTAATGTTATATTTTTGTTAATGAAATGAAGCTGAGAGAAGGCTGCCAGTTCACCCACAGCCATGGCAGAGAAGGGTGAGAGTTAACCCTTCCTCTCATAACAGTTCTCTGATTTAAATAGGCCCCTTTTCATGGTCTGTTACTAGATTTGGAAACTGTCACAGAGACAGGAATGGGTGAATCTGCCAATTTCTATTTTCCCCAGTTTCTCAACTTTTCTGATCTTCAGTTCTCCACAGTTCCACATTAGTTTGCACGTTTATTTTATTGAAAGTCTTCATGAAAATTCATCAGCAAATTTCTCCTAATAAAAAGATCTTTGTATGCCATTCCGCAGCATGTACACATTTTCCAAAACAATATGAGAACAGAAACAGACATCGCATTTATCTGAATTTTCAATGCAAGTAATATGTACAAAAATTGCATATACTAGGGTAAAATATGCATATAAATGCATGTATTAATGAAGGTAACATGCACAAATGCATTATATTATAATAAACTGTTTGCTGAACTGTGTCCATTAGTCAAAACATGCATAAACATAAAGGGTAAAGGGACCCCTGACCATTAGGTCCAGTCGTGACCGACTCTGGGGTTGCGGCGCTCATCTCGCTTTAATGGCCGAGGGAGCCAGCGTACAGCTTCCAGATCATGCGGCCAGCATGACTAAGCCGCTTCTGGCGAACCAGAGCAGCACACGGAAACAGTGTTTACCTTCCCACTGTAGTGGTACCTATTTATCCACTTGCACTTTGACGTGCTTTTGAACTGCTAGGTTGGCAGGAGCTGGGACCGAGCAACGGGAGCTCACCCTGTTGTGGGGATTCAAACTGCCGACCTTCTGATTGGCAAACCCTAGGCCCTGTGGTTTAACCCACAGCGCCACCTTATTGGGAAAAAATAGCACTTAAATGCTTGAGCACTTTTATGACCAATTTTTTGCATAAAATTAAGATTGGAAAAATGAACAACTGTGAGAACCAACACTGACAAATCCCTTTGCCTCTACTCCCAACAGCATATTGAGGAAAAGCAACGGTCCTGAAGCCCATAAAACATTTTGATTGGCCAAATCTTTGTACATCCACCTGTACAATGATATATTTCACTGAAGAGGGCTGGTTGAGAGAAGTGCAGCGGTTTGTCTTTGGTGTGAAGAGGGCTGTCAGATGTGTGCATTGCTCACTAATAAGGTCACCCACCCGTGACACTAAGATCCTACTGAACACACTTGAGCAGTTGACCCGTCTCCATTAAACAAGGTGACTTCTGGATTCACATTTCATTCTATCCTCATCTGACTGGGTTGTGTCATCGTCTCCTAGCAGCACTGCCATCGGCTGCATTATTGTTTACATACTGGTAAGCCTTAGCTCAGTGCAGAAACTAAACAGCAAATCTCCCCCCACCCCCTGTCTCTCAAATGAACGTGCTTATGAACAGAAACAGAGCAACCAGCCTTAATTAGGTCCCAAATATTTGTGGGCAAAACTGAGCCAGGAAGCTCCTAGTCTACATTAAGGTCAGAGCACCGTCACACACAACCCTTAAATCAGTCGACAATGCCAATGTCAAATATGCAACGGCTGCAGTGCTAATTTGATTTCTTTCTCGCAATCTGGCCTGTGTTGACAGCATTTACACCTGGCACATCACCTCAGAGAGGGTCAAAGGCACATTTTAGTATGTTGTGCAAAAGCTGAAGTCTTGGGGGTTGTAGTGGAATATAATCTTTAAACTTCATATAGTTTCCATCTATATCCAGGACTGAGGAGTACCTCACATAATATAGAATGGAACAGAACAGAACAGAATTCTGCATCCAGGCAATTTAAATTATGCTTCAAGAAAATAAGTATTCTGTAACCCAGCAGTGGGGAACCTTTTTTGTTGAGGGCCACATGCCAATAAGGGGAATAACCAAACCAAAAATGGGCTGGGCAGCCCTTTTTATCTCTCTCTTTTTGCTCCCCCATACTCGTTTTTCTGTCCTTGCCACCTGCATGAAATTAGGTCAAGGGCTACATAAATTTATGCTGACTGCTACATGAATGAATATGGGGAAGCATAATTAGCAAGAGAGGAATATTTTTCCCCATAGAATTTCACTTCCATTGCAGTAGTGAAATTAACACAGGGGAAAGTTTCAAAATCAGTCAGGAAGAATTCATCACTAGTTACCTGCAAAACTTCAGTCCATATGGCAAGTTCCTCTTGACCCATCTTGAAAATGTCTTCCCCTATCTTATTTTGATAGTTTGTTAAGAAGATAGCTATACTCTTGCAACATATGAACGTATTGCTTTTAGACACAGACTGTGCATGGGCAAATATAATGATACTTGGAGGACATTTAGAGAAATTATAATGACTTATATACTCGTTGGAATAATAGTGGTACTTATTTATCTATACATCGTAGTGTGTTACAGTCTCAAGCACTCCCCCCCCCCAATTCTTTCTCTTTATTTGTTCACTGGAAAAAATCAATAAAAAAATAAAGGACAGCTATATGTACACAGCTGAGAGAGAAATAGCACCATTGAACACAAGGGACTGACATCTGATTAAACTTGCATTGAATTGCCCCGTAACTGGTAGCTTCTGTGCATATTAACTCAGAAGTAAGCCGACTGTGTTCAGAAGGTTTTCTGCCTCTCTAGTTAGTGGGTTTAACATTGGGGGTAACTTCCTGAATGGAGTTACCCCCAATGAATGCAGCAGGACTTACTTTCTAGCAAACACATATAACATTGAATTGTAATTGTATCTGCTACAGTACTCTGGTGGGAGCACTTATCAATAATTTGACTGGACGCTGTGCAGCCTGCCTCTCCAGCATAGCCACACCACTGAAGGATTTTTTTACAGGAAGAACAGTGACCAAGGCAGCTTCCAGACCAGTAGTTCGCTGAGGATTCATGTTGATATGTTTGCACAAAGACCTATGAGATGCTCTTGGAGCATAGAGGGCCACAAGATTGAGCAGGTCTCTTTGTTTCAAATTCCTGGGGGTAGTAGGAAAGCCCATGGGGAACATAGCTGCCAAGTTTTCCCTTTTCTCGTGAGGAAGCCTATTCAGCATGAGGGAAAATCCCTTTAAAAAAGGGATAACTTGGCAGCTATGATGGGGAACATGTTGCTGAAAACAAGAGGTGACCACTATATACCTGCAGCACTCAAATTATTTGAAGCCAAACCAATACCACAACTTCTCTATGGTGCCCAGGTGGGCCCCTTCTCTAATTTTGCCCCCCTATAACTTATACAATCCAAATTCCTAAGATTAGCCCTTCAAGTCCCAAAATGTGTCTCTAATGCCACCCTGAGACTAGAGACAGGCTTCATAAAAGTGGAGGCTAGAGTGTGGGTGACCATACTCAACTACTGGCTCAGACTATCTTTATTTCCCCTTGGCCTTGCCCCACTAATTATGAACGATGATTTTCAATCACATGGAAACAGACTGTGGTAACTAAAATCTCAACCTTGGGCTTCTCTCCAGGTTTTCTACTCAGCATGGGATACGAATAGGGTTGCCAGACTCAATAGAGGACAGGACGTCTGTGCCTTTAATTGCCCTGCTCTCTTTTGAGTCTGGAAACCTTAAAGAGAAACCAGCAGACCCTTTGTTTAATTTCCAAGCAAGGGGTCTGCCCGTTTCTCTTTAAGGTTTCCAGACTGAAAAGAGAGTAGGGCAATTAAAGGCACAGAAGTCCTGTCCTCTATTGAGTCTGGCAACCCTAGATACGAACAGGACAAAGCTCTCATAAAACAACGTGTTGCAAATACTGAGCACTAGTTGGATCTAGCCAGGATCTAGTTGGATCTAACTTTTATTGCCAGTGAATCCTCCAGGTACTCTGCCTCCCCTATGGCATATCTAGCTAAACTTGAAGTCCCTAAGCACTGGAAGGCCTTTACCTTGGCTCAATGTCATGCCCGTCCCTCGGATGTCCTTGAAGGCCGATTGCTTACCTGGAGAGGCAATGCTCCTGTGACTCTGGACAAACAGAAACAACAGAGCATGTGCTTCTCCAGTGTCTTTACTATAGAGACATTCGTACTAGCCTCATCTTACCATCCCTGGGTACTTTCTATACCTCCCTGCTGCTTTCAGATACCAATCCTGCTACAACATACATTGCCCGATTTTGCACAGCAGCGCTCAAAATTCGACGGATGACCTGTGCCACAAACTAAATATAATGAACACTCGTATTAGAGTGTTCTGTAGACCGATTGCTATAGTCTTATATATACTAACCTTTTACGCTCTTTCACTCTTGTCTAATGTTCCTAACCCTTCTTTTGGACTTAGCTTCTTTTGGATTCTTACAGACATACACACACACACACACAGTTTTAACTCTTTTTAGTTTGTTGTGTTTTTTGTTTTTAAGTGGTTTGTTTTGTTTTAAATGATTGTACCCCTTCCACCATATGCTGGTCTACGACCGTAAAAAAGATTTGGGGGGAAATAGGTTTGCCCAAAGTTTGCCAAAAGGTTAAATGATGTCATTGTGAACATGAAACCTGGAAGTTATACAACATTGCCAGCTAGTGGTTGCCATCCCAGTTTCCAGTGCAATTTTCTGCTACTTTTCTTATCAGACTTTCTGTGGTTAGAAAAGTGACAGGGCAATTGCACTATAAAGTGCAGGGTAATGGTCAGTTTTTGTCTGGAAGTGCCTGCGGACTGATGTCTGTGGCTATTACTTCTCAGGAAGGCTACATGTATCCCTATAGATTATACACTATAATGCAGATAAATCATCCAAACAAACCATGAGCAGTAAGCGAACAAACCTTGGCTGCAGCTCGTGGCTTGTTTGGAGCAAGAGAAACCATGTGCTTGGGTAGAAATGTAACTCTAAGCCAAACCATGGCTCAGCTCCCTGTACAGTGGCTGCAATTTCCTCCCTGTGCACCAGGACACTTTCTTGTTCACAGTAAGCCATGGATTGGCTTAGCGTTACATGTGAGCCAAGCCAAAGTCAAGGTACCTGTCACGGTGGCCGGAGTGGACTACTTCAGAGTAACGACGCCACGCAGCTCTGCATTTTATTCTTTTATTGGTGCTGCGTATTTACAGTGCTCAAGTCATTGCTATTTACACGGAGTGATGTGGTCAGTCGGTTTCAGAACCTCCTAATGGCTTTTGGCGCGTCTTTCTCCAACACAAAAGCTTTGGCAGACCCATCCTCTTGCCCCTCCTCTTCCTGCGTAATTCTGGAGTTGGGGGGATGGGTCTTCCCCCCTTGCTTGCCCCTTCCTGTCCCACCTGGGACCCTGGCTCCTCTACCTTGCCTGAGCCTCGGACACGACTTCCTGCTTCCCCACTGGAATCGGAACTCTCCCTGCTTTCCCCTTTGCTCGGGGACGGGCTTGAACTCAGGAGGGGAGGGACTTCGCGATATCCCCTGTCCCTCACATCCACCCCCCTCCCAAGCTCTCCTTCACCCCTCCCCAGGCCCCCCCCATGTGTCGGTGACGACTGGAAGCCTAAGAACTCAGTGCTCTCCGAGCCCGTTGGTGTGAATACCTCCCCCCAGTCCTGCGAGCCCCCCCCTTCCGCCTGGGCGGACGGGAATCCCAAAAAGTCCGTGGCGTCAGAGCTGGTGGGGGTAAAAACGTTCTGCCAATCTGCTCCTTCCTCTGACTGGGTGGATCTCGGTGACACCCATACCTCATCCTCTGGTTCCTCAAACTCCGCTTCCCAGCGCCATGGTGAGCTGCTCTCCCGTGCCTCCTCCTCCTCCCCCTCCCTTTCCATGTGCCAGGGCTTGGGTCTGTGGGGAAAGAGGGCGTGAAATTCTTCCACCAAGAATTCCTCCTGTATCTGAGTGGCTGGGACCCATTCATTCTGGGACGGTGGAGCATCCTCCCATGCCATGAGGTACTCCAGTCCCCCCACCCCCCACCTTGAATCCAGGATGGCCGTGGCCTCATTGAGTTGCTCCCTGCCTTCCCTCTCCCCCCCTCCCTCGGGGGTTTGTTCGCTGTCTCGGAGCCTGCTGCTTTCCCTGTACGGCGACAGCAGCGATCTATGAAACACTGGATGCACCCTCATGTCCTCTGGCAGTGCCAGCCTGTATGCCACCGGGTTGACCTGTTGCGTGACCGTGAAGGGGCCCAGCCTTTTGGGTGCCAGCTTTTTGCACCTCCCTCTGGTGGGAAGGCCCTCCGAGGACAACCACACCTTGTCCCCCACCCTGATGACCTCCCCTAGTCGCCTGTGGCGATCTGCCCCCTTTTTGTACGCTTCCTTGGCCCTCTCCAAGTGTTCTCTGAGCTGCTGGTGCACCGTCTCCAGTTCCTCTGCCCAATCCTCAGCCTGTGGGCCCTCCTCCTCCTCCTCCCCCTCCCTCTCTGGGAAAGATCTGAGGTCGCGCCCGTAATTGGCCTTAAAGGGCGACACCCCTGTGGAGACGTGCACTGCATTGTTGTAGGCAAATTCTGCTAGTGGCAGGCGATCCACCCAGTCCGTTTGCCTCTGGCTGACGTAGCATCTCAGGTACTGCTGCAGAATGGCGTTGACCCTCTCCGCTTGTCCGTTGGTCTGCGGGTGTCTAGCCGTCGACAAGCTGACCTCCACCTGCAGGAGGTTCATGAGCCGCCGCCAGAACCTGGAAACAAATTGGCGGCCACGATCCGAAATAACCCTTAAAGGTAATCCATGCAGTCTGAAAACGTGATCAACAAACAGTTTGGCTGTCTCTTCTGCAGAGACTGCCCTGGCACACGGTATAAAGTGGCACATTTTGGACATGAGGTCCACCACCACCAACACTGCGGTCTTACCCCGGGAAGAAGGCAGATCTGTGATGAAGTCCATGGACAGCACTTCCCACGGCCTGTGTGGCGTGGCTAAGGGCTCCAGCAACCCTGGTGGCGCTGCTCTGACCACCTTTGCCCGCTGGCAGGTGTCACAGCCCCGTACATAGTCTCGAACATCTTCCCTCACCCCTGGCCACCAGAAGTGTCTCATGACTAGGTGAGTGGTCTTGTCCCTTCCAAAATGCCCCGCCGTTGGGTTGTCGTGCATCTGTTTGAGGACCGTACGTCTGAGCTGGGTGGTGGGCAGGTACAGTGCCCCCTTGTAGAAAAGCAGCCCTCTGCGTTCTGCAAAGTCTTTTGCCTGCTCCCTCCCCCCTCTCAGTTCTCTGAAGATGCGGTTGGCAAAGTCATCCGCTGCCGTCAGTGCTGTGAGTTCTGCCTCGCTCACCACTGCTGCTCCGCAGGACCATGCCGACGGGGGGAAAATGTGCCTTGGGGCTGGTGGCTCCTCCTCCTCCATGTACTCTGGCTTGCGGGAGAGGGCATCCGCCCTGACGTTCTGCTCTCCCGGGATGTAGTGTATGGAGAAGTTGAAGTTCGAGAAGAACTCTGCCCACCGTATCTGCCGCTGGTTGAGCACCCTGGCAGTTCTCCAGAACTCCAGGTTCTTGTGGTCTGTGCACACCTGGATGGGGTGCTTGGCGCCCACCAGGAAGTGTCTCCAATGTTTGAACGCAGCGTGGATCGCAAGAAGTTCTTTGTCAAACACGGTGTAGTTGCGCTCGGGCTGTGTCAACTTCCTGGAGAAGAAGGCACAGGGTCTCCACTCCCTGTTGGTGTCCAGTTGCAACAAAATGGCGCCCACAGCTTTCTCAGAAGCATCTGTCTCAATGCGTAGGGGCGCGTCCTGGACCACGTGGAACAGGTTCTGGTCCGAGGCGAACACCCTCTTGAGGCTTTCGAACGCTGCTTGCGCCTCTGGTGTCCACCTGAACTTCTGCTTGCCTCTCAGGCAGTCAGTGATGGGAGCCGTAACGCGAGAGAAGTTCTTGATGAACTTCCTGTAGAAGTTGGCGAAGCCTAGTAGGCGTTGGGCATCTTTGCGCGTCCTGGGGCTGTGCCAGTCCAGGATGGCCTGCACCTTGTCCTTGTCCATCGCCAGCCCCTTGTCTGACAGCTTGTAGCCCAGGAAGTCCACCTCCTTGGTGTGAAACTTGCACTTCTCCAGCTTCACATACAGGTGGTTCTCCTTCAGGCGCTGCAACACTTCCCTGACATCTTTCACATGCTGCACTGGGTCATTGGAATAGATAAGGATGTCATCCAGAAAGACCAGGCAGTTCTTGAAGAGGAGGGACCCCAGGACGTGGTGCATGAAGGCCTGGAAGCAGGCTGAGCCCCCTTGCAACCCGAAGGGCATCACCAGATATTCAAAAGAGCCCAGAGGCGTGAACATCGTGGTCTTCCATTCATCGCCTTCCCGGATCCTGATCAAGTTGTACGCCCCCCTCAGGTCTAGCTTGGTGAAAATCTTGCCCCTGCGTGCCGCTGTCAGGAGATCATCCACTCTGGGCATGGGGAAAGCCACTGGCTCTGTCACCGAATTCAGCCGTCTAAAATCCACCACCAGGCGGCGCTGTTGCGTGTCTTTCTTGTCCACCCAGAAGACCGGGCTGCCCCCTGCTGCCTTGCTTTCTCTGATGAACCCCCGCTTGAGGTTCTTGTCGATGAAAGCGCGCAGATCCTCCAGTTCCTGGTCTGACATGGCGTACAGCTTGGCTGGGGGTATAGTTGCCCCTGGCACCAGGTTGATCTGGCAGTCAAAAGGCCTGTGTGGGGGTAGGTGGTCGGACTCCGCTTCGCTGAAGACCTCCTGCAGGTCCCAGTACGGCTTGGGTATCGCCTCACCCCCTTTGACGTGCATGGTGGCCACCGTGGCTATCGGAGGCCCCTCCCCTGGTTGGTGCTGCATGCAATGTTCCAGGCAAAAGTCCGATCCAAAAGTGATGCATCTCTGGTGCCAACTGATGGAGGGGTCGTGGCGCGCCAGCCAGCTCATGCCCAAGACGATGGGGGGGTCTGAGATGGTGGTGACGTTGAATGCCAGTGTCTCTGAGTGCCTTCCCACCGTCATTCTCATGGGGGGGGTTTGATGAGTGATGGCCCCCCCCAGCAGCTCTCTGCCGTCAATGGTTGCCACGTGAAGGGGAAAATCCAGCTGCAGAAGCTGGATCTGGTGCTCTTCCGCAAAGTTTCTCGAGAAGAAGTTGGCTGAGGCACCACTGTCAATTAAGGCAAGGACTGTCAGGGGATAGCCATTTGGGAGCGTTAGCGTGACTTCTAGAACCACTCCTGCTCTGGGAGGGGTGGGCTGGCTCTGCTCCTCTCTGTGCGGGTGGGTGGGCTGGGGCTGTTGTCTGCTGACTGTGCCTGGCTGCTGCCCCTTGTCTCCTGCAGCCAGGCTTTCCCGTTTCCCTGCTGTGGTGCTGCGTCAGTGGGGGAGGGCACCACCGTTCCCGCCCTTCCTTGCCACTCCCTGCGATGTGGGCAGTCTCTGACGAGATGCTGGGGGGAGTTGCAGAGAAAGCAATTCCCGCCCTTTCCCTCCTTGCGTCTTGGCGCCGCTGGGGTTTGAAAAGCCCGCGCGCGCGCGCTATCAATCTGCATGGGTTCCTGGTCCTGGCTGGCCCCAGGCGTGGCTTGAAAGGGTTGTTGGGGGAGTGGTTTCTCCTGCGACCGTGGGAACCAAGCCCGCTTTGCGCGCGTTGCTTGTTTGTCGCTCCACCGGGATTCCTGTCTCACCCCCACCGCCAGAGCCGCTTTGCTCAGCTGATCCATATCACTGGGCTTTGGACCTCTCGAGAGCTCATCCTTCACCTCCTCATGCAACCCCAAGTAGAACGCCGCTTGCATTGGGGGGGACCCCAGTTCCCACCCCAATCTGTGCACCAGCATGGTGAATTTCGCCCAATACGCGCGAACTGTCATATTTCCTTGGCGTAAATTATGAAGTTCCTCCTTAGTCTGGTCCATATGACTATCGGACGAATACATCGTTTTCAAACCTTCTAGAAATAGTTTGACATTCTTCATGCAAGGATTCCTTGTTGCAATTAACGGTCTTAGCCACTCCCTGGCTGCCCCGGTAAGGTGCTCCACAATAAACGCTACTCTGTGCTCATCATCAGGGAACTCATCGTGGTGCAGCTCAAGAGCATACACAATCTCAGTCTCAAAGCCTTGAAATTCCTTCGGGTCTCCATTGAACTTGCTAACTAGGGTCCCAGCTCTCCTTCCTGGCAGCACTTGGACTTGGGGTGCCCCTCCCGCCTTGTTTTTCTCTGCATCCAGCTTGTTTTGGAGGTCTACCGCCACCGCCCTTAATTGCTGCTCTTTTTCCTGAAGCTCTCTCACCTGTTCCGCAAGTTGTAGCCGGTCGTCCTGGACCTTCTTAGTCTCCTCTTTAGCTGCCTTCAATTCTCCCTGCGCCTGCAGCGACAGCTGCTGCAGTTCTAGCTGGGCTTGCTCCGCGATCTGCCGCCACTTCTCCGCCTCTGACACGCTCATCCCGGCAACTCCAAAGTAGCCCAAAAATGATTAGGAGGTTGCTGTCACGGTGGCCGGAGTGGACTACTTCAGAGTAACGACGCCACGCAGCTCTGCATTTTATTCTTTTATTGGTGCTGCGTATTTACAGTGCTCAAGTCATTGCTATTTACACGGAGTGATGTGGTCAGTCGGTTTCAGAACCTCCTAATGGCTTTTGGCGCGTCTTTCTCCAACACAAAAGCTTTGGCAGACCCATCCTCTTGCCCCTCCTCTTCCTGCGTAATTCTGGAGTTGGGGGGATGGGTCTTCCCCCCTTGCTTGCCCCTTCCTGTCCCACCTGGGACCCTGGCTCCTCTACCTTGCCTGAGCCTCGGACACGACTTCCTGCTTCCCCACTGGAATCGGAACTCTCCCTGCTTTCCCCTTTGCTCGGGGACGGGCTTGAACTCAGGAGGGGAGGGACTTCGCGATATCCCCTGTCCCTCACAGTACCATTTTATAATGAGGTGGTCAAGAAAATGGAGCTATTTCACTAATTATCCAAACTGTTTACAAATCTCTGTGATTCTACCGTAGAGCAAGAAAGAGGGGTGGGGGAAACCCTGCTATTTAAAGGATAGCTGAACGTATACATTTAATCCCCTGTAGTGATGTCAGCTGAATGATTAATGAGAATTCCGACCAAACTCATGTCATATTTGCATTTGCTTTTTATGATGGCAGCAGGAAACAGAATGACTTTCCGCCTCCAGAAGTCAATTTTGAAAGAGCATCTGAGAATCTTGTTCCAGTAAATAATGAGTTCAAATATCTGAAATTGAAGGGAGCAAATCCTGCCCAACATGTTCGCTCAGGGATCAGATAAAGGCACATCTCCTATGCCTGTGCGAGATTGGTTTGCATTTCCAATAATGACTACGGCGAGCTGCTTTCACTGACTGATCAGCAAGGATAATTTTAACTGGTGAATGAATATGAGAAAACCCAAACTGTCCCCCAGATGTCCCAGGAATAAAAAAGGAGCAGTGTCCATCAAGTACATTAGTGGCTGTGAATCTAGGCCATGTGACACCTACCCACTGCTTGTAATCCTGAAGGATTCTGCTGAAGCTGAAAGGAATATTTTCTGGCAGACAGATATATCTGGCACAGCCTGTGCTATGTGAGGAGAGGCCACTGAGGGCCAACGGGTGCAAGCAAAATCTATTAGTAAAACCCTGACCCTGTGCTTGGCTACTGTCTGTCCACAGGTAGGGATTGACTTATCAGTCTGCATCCAGTCTATATCACTTTTGCATGTGCTCATTCATAAATCAGTTTTGTCCTGTTTCCACGTCAATCTGCCTTTTTAAAAAAATAATAATAATCAAAATTAATATTTATAGAAAACGTACGCTTGGGGTGCCAGAAAAGGGAGGAGGCATTTCTACCCTAGATGTATGGTGAAGGAATACTGTTTTAAGATCAAAATATAACTATCTCCCTGACACCTCTCCCCTGGTTCCACAACTTTCAGCTGGGCTCCTGTAACAGAATAGAACTCAGCTGTACCTGTGGGGTGAGACTGCAGGTAGAATAACTCAGCACCTCTCACTTCCTTGCCCCTCTTCCTCTTCAAACAGACACTCACACAGCTCCTGCTTTATACAGGGTTGGGGTAGCCCCACATTTAGACAGACCTACTGCTGTCAAGTTTGGTCTATGGGGCTGGTCTAGACATTTCCTCTCCTCCCTTTGCACACCATCCAAATCTGCTCTGGAGGGTCCCTCAACCCCCCAGAAAATATTTTCACAGTGCATGGTGGGCTGGAGGGAACAGGGCGGGGGAAAGGAAGTTCCATTGTGTGCACAGAAATAAGCCGAGCGAGTGGAGCAGCACTGTATACAGCACTAGGGTTTAAAAGGGAATTGGACAAATTCATGGTGGAAAGGTCTACCAATTGCTATTAGCCATGATAGTTCAATAGTACCACTATAGAGGAAGTACACTTTGCATTAGGGCAAAGAATGAGGGATATTTTTTTGTCTTCATCCCCTGTTTGTGAGCTTCCTAGGAGGATCTAGCTACTTGGGGAGAGGGAAACTGAGCTAATGGACCTCTGGACTAATCCACCAAAGGTCTTCTTGCATGCTTATGGTCTTAAACCTCTGATAAAGGGACAAAAGCCGACTAAATTTCACTGGGTTGTTTTTTGTAAAAAAATCCAGTTAACATACTTAAGGTATACAGTAAAGGTAAAGGAACCTCTGACCATTAGGTCCAGTCGTGACCGACTCTGGGGTTGCGGCGCTCATCTCACGTTATTGGCTGAGGGAGCCGGCATACAGCTTCCAGGTCATGTGGCCAGCATGACAAAGCCGCTTCTGGCGAACCAGAGCAGCGCACGGAAACGCCGTTTACCTTCCCGCTGTAGCGGTACCTATTTATCTACTTGCACTTTGACGTGCTTTCGAACTGCTAGGTTGGCAGGAGCTGGGACTGAGCAATGGGAGCTCACCCCGTGGCGGGGACCTTCTGATCGGCAAGCCCTAGGCTCAGTGGTTTAACCCACAGCGCCACCCGCGTCCCAAGGTATACAGTACTATACACGTATGAAGAAATAGGGAACCTGTGGTCTTCCAGATGCTGACTATAAACCCCATCACCCCAGATCATTATCCATGCTGACTGGGGCTGATGGGAGCTGGAGTCTAGGAATCTCTGGAGGGCCATACGTTCTCCACTAATGCAAACCAAGACACCTGTGCCTCACTATAGCGTGTACAAACGCAGCATTCATGTGGTTAAAAACAAAGGGTTACAGAAAACACGAGGGGTTCCTACAGTATATTAGCATGTGGTTGCTATTTCAGAAATGTGAGAATCATCCTTAAGGCTGGATTTCTACACAACTGAATCAGTGGAATTCACTCCTGAGAAATTATGCATAGGATTGAGCTGCAAGTCTGTTCAATCATTCTGACAAAGCAGTGGTATAAATTGGATGCTGGTATCTCTCCTATACAATTCTATACCAAAGGGGCCCAGGAGGAGGAGGACTGTAAGATATTTATTTTAGCCATCCTGCCCTGCCTGCAGGCTCCCGTCAATCATAAAAAGACCCATTCAGGGCCATTTATTTCTGGCTGCAAGGAGGCTATTTGGAAGCTATTTCACCAGTTGCTCAAGCTCCTCAAAATAGCACTCAGCAGCAGACTAACCATTTGTAGACTCTCAGTTTGTGACATCTTCTTCTAAATAAATCACACAAACACACACACACACCAAGGCAAATACAAATCAGTGGGCTTTGGTATATTATTATACCGGTACTATTAAGGCTACTTTTCTATGAAATCCTCCTATTACCTCAGAATATATATTCCCTCTGATTAATCAACTGAAGTTTTGTTAGGTTGCAATCCTGTGCACACTTCCCTGTGAGAAAGGCCTATACACACTTATCTGATAGTAAGCCCCACTGATCTCAGTGGGACTTAGTTCTGAGTAGAGATGTATAGAACTGCATGCTAAATCAAGAAAAAAAGTTACAATTATATATATCTGTATGTGTGTCTGTGTACATACATGCATACACATGCCAATGTAACCCACACATTCAGGACTAGGGGTTAACCTTAAAGTGCTACATTCACTTGCTAAAAACATAAGTTGCAACTTACATGCGCTCAGCTTGCAAACATTCAGCTTTATGCACTTGGCAAAAGAAAATTTAAACAAAAAAGGGGGCAAACATCCGGGGAAAAAGATTTTGGCAACCCCACCTACCATTGAACCCAATGTGTTTTGACTGTACACAATTTTGGCTTTACATGATATCCCTGGAACGTAACCACTGTGTAAGATGACAGTTGCTGTAGTTCTCTGCTTAAATACTATTCTTGGCTGTGAAATCATGAGAAGTATAGAATTATGACATACGACATGGGCCAATTGCATGGTTTTCCTCACTCATTTGCATATGCCTATGCAATGTTTCAAGTCATTTGACAGCCAAGCCGCTTAGTTCAGCACCCCCTCTCCAACACATGCATGCTGCATTTTAAATGCCCTCCATTCAAACACTTCATAGGACTTCAGCTTATGGGCTGTGCTTTAGTAATGTCAACTTTGGCCTTTGGCTTTACTCTGCTTGGTACCTCACCACTGCTGAAAGTCAGCAAATCAAAGCTGGGCTGATTTCATTTCCTACCTGGCTGATAGAAATCCGGAGATAGTTCCCTGGCCATCGACCTGGCTAAAGTGGATTCATTGTTAGCTGCCACTGCTGCTTGCTCAGCCCCTTCTGACTTGGCTTTGGCATGGGCAGTCCTGTGGAGAGAACATCCAGCATGGCAATTAGTATTTCCAGTTGTTGCCAAGGCTGTCTTAGGCTGAGTTCCTCAGCCATTTATTCCAATGCGAATAGGACTTCCTTAATAAATGGTTTCATGATGACAGCCTTGCATGATGCTCAGTTCCTTAATACAGATGACCTTGCTTTGTAATTAATTACGGTAATTAATTATTTTAAAACATAAAATAAAAGGAGTAAGGGGGAATGAAAAATACATATTGTCATGATATACATTTTACTAGCTTGTTGATTAGTAGAGCCAGCTTTTGTATTTATATTTATGTTGCAGTGTTCATAGAAAAGTATACTGTTCAACATTTTCTTGTGTTTTATTACACCAGTACATCATAAAATAAACTCCACTTCTCCATAGGCTGGTTAATAATTTGTCTCCCTTCCTGTACTCTACTATATTGGGCAGCTTGACCATATGGAACACTTCCCATATCTTCATTATCCAGTCCTGCAATGTTGGAGCATTTACTTTTCTCCAACAGTGATTAATTATCACATGGGCAGCAGTCAATAAATGTGCAATCATTGATCTACCTTGTGGGAAAACAAAAACTTTTACATATCTCAAAAGCACAGATTTCCTGGTAAGTTATATACTGTTATACTCTCAATTTCCACTAATATAGTTACCTTGCTTATTGTCCATAAAGCAAAAATAAGCTCCAAGTTTCTACAATTCCTTATTTTGAAAATAATTCACAATTTGATCCCCGAAAGATTTATGACACCTATATATAGTCTGCTTGCAATAGCAGCTTGCTTGAAAAACCAACGAAGTCAAAAGAACATAAGGAGAGCCCAGCTAGATCAGGCCCATGTAGTGCAACATCCTGTTCTCACAGTGGTCAACTAGATGCCTGTGAGAAGCATGCAAGTAGGACCTGAGCCCAACAGCACTCTCCCCTTCTGCAGTTTCCAGCAACCGGTATTCAGAAGCATTACTGCTTCCTGCTGTGGAGGCAAAACATAGCCATCATGCCTAATAGTCACTGATAGTCTTACCAGTATCCTTCATGAATTTGCCTAATCCTCTTTTAAATCAAAACTCTTTTTATTATGAAGATTACAGACTTATTCTGTTTACATTAAGCAATCATCATTGAGAAAACCAGTTTTACCAGGACCAAGAAAACTGTTGTCACTGACAAATTTCAATTCAGTCCTGCCTCTGCCCTGTTACTTTGGATATGTATGTTATCTGCTACTGCTACTGTGGATAAAGTGTGATGTTTGTGCAACAATCATGGGCATCTACTGAATACAGTGGTGCCTCGCTAGACGAAATTAATTCGTTCCACGGGTCTTTTCTTATAGCGAAAAATTCGTCTAGCGAATCCCATAGGAATGCATTGAATTTTTTTATTTTATTTTTTTGCCCATAGGAACGCATTAATTGAATTTCAATGCATTCCTATGGGAAACCGCGATTCGCTAGACAAATTTTTCGTAAAACGCATGGGTCTAGCGAGGCAAGCTCCGCTCGAAAAATCCTTTCGTTAAGCGGAAATTTCGTTAAGCAGGGCATTCGTTAAGCGAGGCACCACTGTATACCCTTTCTGCACAACCAGATGTTTTGCTCAATAAATTGCAGTGTTGCAGCTTTGCAGATCTAGCACATTTCCATTGCTGTCAAAATACACCAACTGGTGGAAGAAGCACATATGATAACATATGGCAGTCAGAGTTGTGAGAAAACACGGTAGCTACACAACAAAAGCGCTACCTTGAAAGGAGGCATTTGGGTGCAGCATATGAGTAACAACTGTGTGACTGTTGTGCTGCAAAGTGATAGTCTGAGAAGGCTTTTTTAACAGAGAAGCAGAGATGATCTTGCACAGTTCTTCTCCATAAAATAAAAAAATTCATTCCAGTAGCACCTTAGAGACCAACTAAGTTTGTTACCGTGTTTCTCGTGTTTCTCATATTATAAGACACGTCTTATATTTATTTTTTCCTCAAAAAAACACACTATGGCTTATTTTCAAGGGATGTCTTATTTTTTTCCTCCTCCTCCTGCCGCGGCTGGCATTGCTGCTGCGCCTATCACTATGTCTTATTTTCAGGGTATGGCTTATATTCCTTGAATGCTTAAAAATCCTGCTATGGCTTATTTTATGGGTATGTCTTAAAATATGAGAAACAGGGTATTGGTATGAGCTTTCGTGTGCAAGGAATTTTTTTTATTTTGTTTCGACTACAGCAGACCAACACGGCTACCTACCTATATCTAGTTCTTCTCCATGCAAGGTATGCCAAGGAAAACTAATAAAACATATTTCTTAATTTTCTTTTTGATACTTTTTATTTTAGTTTTCACAACATAAACAATAACAAAGATGCAGCAAGAAACAAAGCACCAAGTCAAGAAATGCAGCAAAGAGCATAAAGACTGTTTCAATCTGCAGAATGAAGAGTGTCCAGCAGTTGGACCAGCCAGAAGATCCTATATGCTTGTAGGAAGGCTCTTGTTGTCCATCTTAGCTGTGCAAGCAATAAAACAATACCATTCTGCTGTAAATGTGTCCATGTTCTTTTTCCCCACTTGCCATGCTCAGTTGATAGGTAAGTTTCTCATTCGAGGCAATCTGCCGTATCCATTGATACGAAGTTCTGGGAGAAGCCCCCTCTATGTCCTTCCAATAACAGTATCCAACATCAAGTCCCACAGTGGCCAAGCAAATAAACCTGGGAAATTGAGAAGCAGGGCATGACCCTTCTCTCTGCTGCTGCTCAGCATCTGGTACTTAGAGGCATACTGCCCCTGAACCTTGAAAGAGCATACATATATATATACCGTGGCTATTAGCAATTGATAACCTTCTCCATGAATTTGTCTAATCCCCTTCTAAAGCCATCTAACCAAGTGCCCTTCACAATATCTTGTGGCAGCAAATAATCCTTAAGTCAGGGGTGGCCAACAAGTTGCCCACCAGATGTTGTTGCCACTCCCATCATCCCTGACCACTAGCTTTGCTGGCCAGGGCTGACAGAACTGGAGCCCAACAGTATCTGAAGGGCTACCTCTGCCATTGGCTACCTCTGCCATAGGTTAACTATGTGCTGTGTGAAGAAGTGAATCTTTCAAAGGCACTTAAGTACCTACAACCCAATGAAACATTTCAAGAATCTCACATGAGTCACTTGGTGTGTACATAGCACTCTCTGTCCTTCCTCCAGCAATGCTATTTAGATAACCCACAGGACATTCTGTTTCTTGATGCACAAATCCCACCACACTTCAACCTCCTTTTTATTGAGAGCACGATTCTTCCTATTAACTCATTCAGAGAGAGAGATCCCTATCCTTTGAGGGCAGTTCTGTGGGGGAATGTTTTCGGCACCCTGTGCATCCCGTTAAGCAGCTCTCTGGCTCCACAATCATTTGGAGACATTTGGCCGAGGAGGTAGGAATCTGCAGTTTTAAGCCCTGACAGCTCACAGAAGGCCCCCAAGAAGCTGTAAACAGGCACAGCATCTCCTTTTTTGGTAGCATATAATCAGTGTGATTAATTCCACTCTAATCTGTGGGAGGCCCAATGGCATATTTATGTCTTATTGTGCCTGAAGAACTGATGTTGGAAGCAAAGTGTCCAGAATATACAGCACAAGGTAAAATCAATCTTTAACCAAATCTTTAACCACAAAAGCTTTCACTCTCCAGAAGAACTCACTGAGAAGAGGCACAGAGTGAAAAACCCAATCAAAGCAGCTAATAGGCAAGGAGTGACTGGGAAGAGATTTAGGATTAATGTTCCTCCATTAACACACTTGATGTGTGCCTGTTTATGGAGAATTAGGAACACAAGGAAGTCACCTCATATCAAGTCCAAATATTGGTATTTCTAATTCAGTATTAGAATTAGGTACAGTATTATAATCCGTATTAGTATTAGAATCAGTATTAGTACTAGAATTAAGGGAACCAGGTGGCGCTGTGGGTTAAACCACAGAGTCTAGGGCTTGCTGATCAGAAGGTCGGCAGTTCAAATCCCTGCAACGGGGTGAGCTCCCGTTGCTCGGTCCCAGCTCCTGCCCACCTAGCAGTTCGAAAGCACATCAAGGTGCAAGTAGATAAATAGAGAGCACTCTGGCGGGAAGGTAAACGGCGTTTCCGTGCGCTGCTCTGGTTTGCCAGAAACAGCTTTGTCATGCTGGCCACATGACCCAGAAGCTGTCTGCGGACAAACGCCGGCTCCCTCGGCCTATAGAGTGAGATAAGTGCCACAACCCCAGAGTCAGACACGACTGGACCTGATGGTCAGGGGCCCCTTTACCTTTACCTAATTCAGTATTATCTAGTCCAACTGGCAGAGGCTCTCTGGCATTTCATGTTGAGGTTTGAACCTAGGACCTTTCGTACACAAGCGTGTGCTCTACCACTGAGCTATGACCTTTCCCTCATTTCAAAGAAACGGTGCTGAAATCTGTATCCTTCAACAGGAAAATATGAGCACAGAAAATTGTGGAAGTTGCCAATATATAAGTTGCTGGCTCACCCATTAACTTGTGTCTGTATATAGCCCTGGGAACGATTATTTATGTTTGCAATACAAGACACTATCCTCAGTGTAATGTAGAAAATGACTTATAGTGATTAATGGTAGCAATATAGCAAACAATTCAATATTCTTTCTCCAGTAGTCTTCACAAGCAGCAACATTCCAATAGCACCTACTATCATCGACTCTTTAACAAAAGATCAGGCTGTGCTATGGTGGAAGAACTTATTTTCCTTTTATTGGAAACCTCTCCTGTCACAGCTCTGCAACATGGCTACCTCAATGGAAGTTCAAATAGCAGCTAACATCTTTCTCCACTGACAGCTATAAGCTCAGCCCTCCTCAGTCATTCGTGACTCCAGAAAAATGAGATCAAAGGAACAACTTGGCAATAACATCAGACAACCCTACATCATGCTAATTTTCAGGCGTCTCCATGCACAAGGGTCTTCCCACAAAGGCTGCCGTCTAGAACTTTAGCACGATTGCATCAGCCCATCTTAAGCAGTACCTTCCTTTTAAGCACAAAAACCACCAACAAAGCTAGGGATGGATGAAGAAGTCAACCAGAGTTGGTCCTCCTAATATAAACACGCCTGAAATACTTGTTTGTGTTCATAAAAGGAATGAGTAGTGATGGGAGCAAACAGCTTTGTAATAAATTGGGTGGAGTCAATTGAAACTTGAATTGATATGAGATCAAAATGCTGCTTATCTCTTCTTATGTGATGGAGCCACTTATATGATGGACCCAAACTTTGCACTTGTCCTGTGCTTTTGAAGGCAAGGGTCTGAGCAGTTTTCTGTTTGCCCCACTGCTTTCCTTGGGGGACCAGCTTTATCGCTGAATCAGAACAAACGTCAATCCACAGAAAACCTGACTGATGTTTGCTCCAATTCAGCTGTAAAGAGTGGGTTTTCCCAGGTGAAAACAGTGGGACAAGAGAAGTGAAAATGAGACCTCTATGAGTTGTTTGGGGGCAGCTGGTAGGATGGCCATATAGGCAAAATTTAGGAATAATCACTATACATTCAACAGAAATATATTACATTTCACCATAGTGGGGAGAGTGTGACTAGGGGCACCTCCAAACTGTCACTATTTTGCAGGAGCATGGCAAACATTTAGGTTTGCACAGTTAAAAGTGGATTAAAATGCTCTGCTGCCCCAGCACAACAAGTTGACATAAGAAACAACAACAGACTTCTGTGGTTAGGAAAGTGACAGGGAAATCCACTGAAAAGTCTGGGATTAACAAGTGATATCAATGGGAAGATATATAGACACCTTGTAAGCAAGTCATGATAAACACAAGATGAACAGTCATTGGTTTTTAAAAAAATTAAATAATCTTTATTGAATTTCAAAAGCATTTTACAAAGATAAAATCAAAAAAAGTTTAACAAAAAGTTAACAAAAATTTTTCATACATGTTTTATTTTAACTCATAATCCTTGCTCAGTTTTCCCCCTACCCCCTCCATTTCCCTCACCTACTTCTCAGCCTATTACTCTGTAGCTTCTTTATTTAACCGCATACTGTAATTTTTATAATTATTAATTATCTCTTTTGTGTTTCTTCTTCTGTACAGTATTTCCTTTTTTCTATATCTAATTCTTTAGAACCTTTAAAGTTCTGGCAGAAGATGAACAGTCCTTGTATAACTTCCCTGTAAACTAAATCATAACGAAAGCTCAACAAAAGCAGCACAATAGTCTAACCACTATGGAAGCTTTCTGCAAGCAAATCAGGATAATGACCGTTCCCCATATAAAAGGGGTGCGCATTTTGCGCGGTTGCGCGCAGCCCCCTGGGATCCCCAGGACAGCACTCAGCAGTTCGGAGGCTGGCACCACCTTCCTGGGCTGGATACCTGTGGTCTCCGCCCACACAGCCAGCCGTCCAATCCAGCTGGGGGAGGTGTTGCCGGGGGGATTGGCCATGTAGGAGGAGGTAACCATACAGTGCACACAGCAGAAGGAGAGACATACCTGGGAAGCAGCCGACGGCTCCAGAGCTTTCCCACCCCCCACTCCCAAAATTAATGCTTACATTACAGGTTAACCTTTTACTTCCGCAGGCGAACACGCACGTAGGCACTGCTACGACAAGGCCGCTGTTGAAGGGCCAGAAAGGAATTTCCCTACATTGGCAGGTTTCAGCTTTCCCGTAGCAATTCATCACAACTTTGGTGGTTACAGGCCTTGGGTGGAATCCTTTAGTCATTTACCAAAATTGGGGGGGGGAGTGGGGGAGGTGACCCCCCCCACCCCCATTGCAGCGGCAATACCAGGGTTCCCATAAAGGGGTCTAGGGGGGAGGCATTGACCATACGCCCAGAGGTCGTCATTGCCCTCCCCCTCCAGCAGCAGCGAAAAAGGGGCGGGCTGGCTATCTGCTTGAACATATGTTCTCCAGAGCTAGCCCACCCCCCCCCCATATGCTGGATAACCCTGAAATTACCCAGATCCCCGGCTGGGGACTGGGAAGGATAAACGCCCAATGCCTGAACCAAGGTCTCCCTACATCTGAATCTTAATAAAGTTGTGGCTAATTTTAATCCCATAGAACGTTGTCTGGTGTTGTTATTCTGCTCGGGGGCTGCCTGGGGTATTGGGGGACTCCGCCTGACCGCGCAAATGCTGAATAACCATGTCACCTGGAGAAACCCTAGGCAGACTAGCGTGCTTGCTCAGTCTCCAGTCCCGATGCCAACTGTTGATGGGCAAACTTCAAAGCACCAGATCTCTATTCTTAAGGCTCTTAAAAGAACTTGCTTGGCCTTGAACTGGACATCCTTTCAAATGTAGGACTGTCTTCTGTAAAATAAGACGCATGGCCACCCTTGCAGGAAGTGAAGGACACTACATTCAGTATGACTGCAATGGGAATTCAAGCCAACAAGGCATTGGCATCTTGCAGGAATGTGAGTCGTGCATTTCAATCTCCATTGCTGGTGACCCCTTACACATTGCCAAAAAAGAAAAAGAAAATGCATCACCAAGGGAGAGACAAATGAGGATGGGCAACGTCAAGGCCCCCTCCTGCTCTCCCTTCTTAGGGATATTTATTTTTAAACCAGACTTGGATTGGACAGCCTTACAGTGTCATGCCATGGAATTTACAACAGTAGGTACCATCACAGATCAAACCAGTAACAGAAAAAGGGGCAGGCAGCCTAGGAGGCAGGGGTGAGATGCAGGGGTCAGGGTCGCAACCATGTGCCAGATGCACTGAGAGGAGGGAGGTGTGGGGAAAGGCATGAGGCTATGATGAGTCTCTAGATATAGGAATGGCAGCTTTCACATCCCCCCCCCCAGTCCTGCCTATTCCAGATAACTGGGTCAGACTTCACAAGCAGTGCTCACCTTTCCCTGAATGAAAATGGAGGGCCACACTTCACAGTAAGCCAGGGGATGAACTGCATTTCTATTAAGAGAGACCTGGACAAATGGGCCCCTGGCCAATACTGAGAAAAAGTAACACTCCGTGTTCTGAGATCTGATACCCAGACACATAGTTAACAAGGACATCTATTTACCTGTTGAGTGATTCTGTCTATCCTTCCTTCATGGACCCTGGCAGTCTTTCATAGGTCACACAGGTAATTTTGAATTCCCCCACAATTAGAAACCTATGGTCGCTATTTTCTTATCATTTAATAAAGAGGCAGGTTCTGAACAGTGGATCTGTTCAAAGAACGACCGCCCAAGGATCAACACCTAGGATCGCTCAGATAATTAACACATGATCAAATGCTCCAGTTTAGCTGAGGCACTGCTCTTTTAACATAATTAAACTAAACATAAATCAAGCCCTACAATGACATCAATATCTTCTTGGCATGAAACGCCACAGCTACTTAGATCATTAATTGTGGAAGAGATTGAATGATTGATGTCCCTTTGGAGCGTCCTGATCTGAGATGCAGTAGGCAACATACTCCTGCAGGCGGTTGAGTTGGCAAGGAAGATTACAACCTTAATCAGGTTTTCTAAGAGCCATTTGAACTCTAACCAGATGCTTAAAACAATAGTGAATTATCAAAAAGAAGACAAATGAGAATGGGGAACGGTTGAATGATGGCTTTCTATGTGCATAGAAAGAACAAAAAGAAACTCATAGACTACACATATACCTAATGAAAAAAAAGGAGAAGGTTATATCCACAGTGCAGCAAGACCCAAGTTGTAGGCTGCATTGGGAAAACGTTGCAGGATGAGGGGGCGGGGAGTGAAGGAGGAAGAGGTGGTGGGGACAATGAAGATAACCTTTTCCCCAAGCCACTAATTTTGCCTTTGGTTCTGCCCTCAAGCCACTCTTTTTACCTGGCTTCAGTTGGTGGGCCTTGGTTGTCTTGTTAAAAGCAAAGAAGATCTCATACATCTCAATTCTGCCCACTGCTAGCTAGGGATGGGCAAATCTATCAATTTTGTTTTCTCTCTTTTCCCCACTGTTAAATTAAATTCTCTACATTTCCATATCACTTTGCTTAAAAAAAATGTCTTCATGAAAATTCAGCAGCATTTTAGTACAAATTTCTCCTAATCTCTGTATGCAACTTTGTCTGATATACAAAGCGATTTCCCCTTATATAATGGATTTCTGTATGCTATTTTTACTAATGGTAAGGCCAGATTCAACTAACAAGTCCTGCTAATAGAAGTACCACACAATGGGGCTTTCCCCTCCTCCCCACTTTCAAATTGGCTTGAGGTTGCAGGGAGAACATACAGAACAATGTTTGGGGCCAGTTGAGGGAGATTCTTCCATCTGGCAAGCTGAAATGCTTGTTCTGATAGAATGATTGCCATACCACTACACTGAATTCCTCCCCACCCCATCCATTTCGTGCATGCTTTCCACATTACTTTTCAGGAAAACTGCAATGCAGAAAGCGTGAATTTCCAAGGATGGGTGTGTTTTGGTTTGCCCCAGCTTCTGATCCCAATCCGGGATACCCCGGTTTTCCAGATGCAGCAAGCATGGAGAGGGGCGACCTTTCCAGAGGCCGCTCAAGGCCGTGCTGCATCTTGTGAGGCTGCAAAGCAGGAGGCAGAAGACAGCAAAGATAAGAGAGGGGGAAGGAGGGGACGAGCGAGCGGGTTGTGGGCAGTGGGCAGGCGGGCGAGGGAGGCGTCAGCGACGGGTGTGGGGTGTGGGGATGCCCTGAATTTTTGTCACAAAATGTTGGAGGGTATGCAGAAGAACCTTAGTAATACGCATGTAGGCTTGTCAAGGGGCTAAGTTCTATCATTTGTGGCTTGAATTCAGATAATGGGTCACAATATATTTTAATTAGCTGACCAATGCCAGGATGTTTCTCTCATCACCTACTTATCCTTTGTGAATAAAGGTAAAGGTAAAGGGACCCCTGACCGTTAGGTCCAGTCGCGGACGACTTGGGGGTTGTGGCACTCATCTTGCTTTACTGGCCAAGGGAGCCGGCGTACAGCTTCCGGGTCATGTGGCCAGCATGACTAATCCACTTCCAGCGAACCAGCGCAGCGCACGGAAACACCGTTTACCTTCCTGCCGGAGCAGTGCCTATTTATCTACTGTACTTGCACTTTGACGTGCTTTCGAGCTGCTAGGTGGGCAGGAGCAGGGACCGAGCAACGGGAGCTCACCCCGTCGCGGGGATTCAAACCACCGACCTTCTGATTGGCAAACCCTAGGCTCTGTGGTTTAGACCACAGCGCCACCCGCGTCCCTTTGTGAATAGATGCTGTTAAAAGTAATTGTCACTGTCTGTACTGTCTGCATTTCATTGCCCTCTGACCTTCCTATTTGCAAATTCTCTCCACAACACCACCAACTCAAGGAAACACATCTGATAAATCTTATACCATACTGTATTTGTTAGAATTTAAGGTAGCACAAGCATCATTATAGGTTTTGCTACAATAGATGAACAGGGCTCCCCTTCTGGGAAAGTCGTGGATGTGGGCTCCCTATCCTCAATGGGTACTGAGACAGGCTCTGTCTTCTCTTCCTCCCTTGACTAGAGTGGAAGCCAGTGTAGCTGTGACAACCGGCCAACAATGTGTCCCCCTTGGATTGTTTATGGGATTTTCTGCATCCAGGTTTCATTAGACTGTAAATGAGATTCGGATCAGCAGAGTCCTGCAAATGTTACTTGGAAAAAATTCTAAGAGCTCTGCACAGTGAACAGATGCCAGGCTGAATCTGCAGTCCAGCCCAGCAGAATACTGAAACTCTTATCAATGTAAGATTAAAAGCTGGAATCCACAAATGTTGGTCCTGTACAATGTTCAATGTTCCTGTGCTTTCTGTATGGCAGAAGGGCAATGACTCAGCCCTGAGATAATGTTTGCCATCAGAGGCACTTGGAAGCAGTAGGACTACTTACGGCTAAAAGGTGCCTCCAAAATCCAGTGCAAGGTGAGCCCCTACCTAGCTGTCTCTCACTTTGTGTGTGTTTGTGTGCATGTCACAAATGCAGTTTAAGATTGCCACTGGTAGTAGGCTGGTGAACACATTTGCAGACCCTTGATTAAAAGATCATG
This sequence comes from Zootoca vivipara, assembly GCF_965207765.1. NCBI lineage: Eukaryota > Metazoa > Chordata > Lepidosauria > Squamata > Lacertidae > Zootoca > Zootoca vivipara. The sequence goes on along the minus strand of NC_142590.1, from coordinate 74,810,440 downwards.
AATGACCCTTGAAAATTTGCATTCTGGGATCCCACACCTACCAGACCCACCTGTTATCTACCTTCCTTTGCTTAAAATCAGAAACACAAGTTTGGTTTAGGAGTTTGCCTGAACACACAAAGAGTGAAACAGGTGAAAGGGCATACATGCAATCTCTGGCCCCAATGCTCGTGGGCATGACAGTCGCTCTCTAAACCTCTGCATGATTAGCACAAAGGTCTGAAGAAGTTTCTCAAAAGCGTCTGGCTGGCCAATGCGAGAAACAGAATCCTGGAGGTGATGTGAAAAACTTCTGCCTGAGACCCCCTCAAGAGTCAATCTTTTTGGACCCAAGGGCACGTGTGCAAACCAGAGAAATGTCCATGGGGAAGACAAACACTCTGCAACCAAGCACATACCACAATGTTCTCTCTTTTGGCTACAACAGAATGCCTCTTTCAAGCCGAATTTCAGCAGGGGACAAACAGGCATCTTTGCAGCCACCTGACAAGGCATGGTAAAAATTCAGCGAGCTGGACAAATAATCTGACCTGATGTTACATTTGTTCATAGTATCATGAGCATGCATGTATGTGGCTGGCATGCAGCAGATTAGGTTTGTTTTCTTGCAAGTGTGTAGTTTTAGGCAAAACAACCCTAACAGGTTTAAGATTGACAATTAAAAGTACTTTTATCAAAACTAAAATGCTGACTTTGCTAACTGCTAATCCATCACCACATTTTGCATTAACAGTTTAGCATATGTAGATTTTATTAAGTCAATATTAGTTTCTGCTTCACTGCCTGCCAGGGAAGGTTTCGAGCATTAATTTCCAGAATGCTGGAAGCGCATCAGCTGAGACATCATTTTTAATTCATACTAGCTAACACAATATAAACCATTCAACAATGACCATGCATGACTCTGTTTTGTCAGCATAGTTTGGGCTTCATCCAATTTAGACTGTAAATTCCTCACACCAGGGTCATTGTTTATTATGCCCTGGACCAGACACACCTAACCAAGGATGCTATGACTGGCGGCACTTTCAGACCTCACTTTTACCCCAGTGATATGGCACAGGAAAAGAGCCCATCGTGTTCCTATGGTGTCATCTGTTTATTCCTGCCACTTGTTTGGGCATTCTTTTGATCTGGTGCTAACATGGTCACAGCTTTAGTCCAAGGATATTTCTACACAGACTTAAATTCCTGAATGCTATCCCAGAACGCACCCAGGACAGCCACAATTTATGCATTTTCTCTTTGGGGCCATTTCATGTCATACTTGGGAGGGTATGGAAAGGAGAATTTGGGACAGTCAAAAGTGTCCTATATACATCATCTTGTCTAAAAAACAGGGATCTGCAAAGTACGTTCCTGGGAATCCAGGAATTCCTAGGAAGCTTAACGGAGGGTCCTCAATGAGGAGATTAGCAATGGCAGACAAGCTTTTGTGACAGGCAGCTTATCGCCTTTATTTATCTTCTGCTGCAACTCCATGAGGGAACATTAGGCACATTCTAGGGCAAGCTCTAGGCTTGAGTGGGCCAGTCAGCAGCAAGGCCCAACTGACCTGGCTGGCACCCAACATGACCTGAGAGCATATCCTAGCACGGTCAGCAACATGCAGGAGCTCAATGGCAGGTCCAGAGGGGTTCCTCTGTGTATAGCGACTGATATGGAAATATTCCTTGGAGGGGAGGAAGTTTGAAATCCACAGAGCTGGGAGAAACTGTCTCCCACCCTGCTGTCTCTTCCTGGCCAACCGTTTTCCTCTCAGTTAGGAATGGTCGTCAGGGTTCACTGAGCTCCAACGAGGTCAGCACTGCCTTAGCCTTCATGATTACTTGGTGAATTTTTTAAATGCTGAAAGATTATCCTCAGCCCTAAATAGCCCAAGGCCATTTGCATCCTTCCTTGAAGGATATCGCCCCATGGAACAATCATAGGACTGACACAGTCTGCCACCGTCTCCATGATAACGTATCTCTACTTAAGGGTCCCACTCTAGCACACACGCAAAAACTATAATCAAAAGCACTTTAAGGCTGCAATCTTAAACATGCATACTACGGAATGAGCCCCATTGCACATCATGAAACTTACGTGACCACATTAGAACCCTTCTCATTCCAATGACAGATTTTCATGGGTGGTGCGTTTTTGAGATGGCAAAATACCGGTACCGGTATTCAACTTCACGGTCCTCTACCTGTATTCTGAGGCTGTACATTTTCAAGAGGACCATACCCCATGCTTCTCCCAATCACAAATAGCTGTTCTTAGACTTGCAAACTGCATTTATAGTTCTGCAGTCTCCAAAGGTCATGCACAACAAAGATACAAGCAGGCTGCTACATACAACCTCTTGAGATATAAAGATGTGTGAATTATTAAACATCAGTAATTTAAGGAATTTGGCTGACTCAGTTCCAAAGGCAGATCTGAACCTGATTGCAGTAGATCTAGATCAGGGGTGGCCAACTTCCAAGTGACTGTGATCTACTCACAGAGTTAAAAAACTGGCAGTGATCTACCCCCTTTTTGTGGGTTCAGGTCAAAGTTGTTGAGTTTTTTTAGGAAGGAACCCTGTTTTGGGGGGTTCACGTAAAAGTTGTTGAACTTCTTTGGGGAAGAGAAAAGCGACATTTAGCTTTTTTTAGGATGGAAAGCTTTGTTTTGGGTGGTTCAGGTCATTTTAGGGGTGCAGGGCAAAGATGTTGAGCTTTTTTTAGGGAAGCCAAAGTTTTTTAGCTTCTTTGGGGGGGGAGCCACTGATCTACCGGTGATCTACCACAGACGTCCAGTGATCTACCGGTAGATCACAATCTACCTGTTGGACATGCCTGATCTAGATAATCAGCCTCATCCAGGAACAGCTGTAGTTGCTCCACTGTTGCTGTTCTTTTCTTGTTTAAGAGAGACAATAAAGGTTTATTGTCTAGCTTTTAAGCCTCCAATGACAGTTACAGCACTAGATCACCAGAGTGCACAGATACCAGTGACTAAGATATTTTAAAAGCTCAAAAATTGACACTCTACATAATTTGACACTCTACATAATTACACGTGCATACTCAGAAGTATGCTCCGTTGAGTTCAATGGAATTTATGGAATCACAGAATTGTAGAGCGGGAAGGGACCTAGATGGTTATCAAGTCCAACCCCCTGCAATGCTGGAATCTCAGCTAAAGCATCCATGACAGATGGCCACCCAACCTCTGCTTATGCCCAGGTAAATTCCACAGGTTTACAGCAGGTAGAGGTGTTTCAGCCCAGTATAATGTCATACTCATTCTACCTCACCTTTCAATCCGAAAATATTCCCAATGCAGTTATGAAATAATGAAGTGGTATTCAAATCATTCACTTAAAACACGCAATAAAAATGACCCAACTTATGCAATTTAAAGCATAAATGAAGCACAAAACCTTTGTCAGGGAGTTCCACTGAGAAGGTGCAACTACTGAAAAGGTCTTCCTGACTTTCAAAAATCTTCTGAGTGTCATGGCACTTAAAAGGTCCCATCTAGGTATTTACAAACATAGGGAGCTTCATATAAGTGTTGCTCCGTTCCTAGACAGTAGATTCTTCCTATCTATTTCTTCCAATTATAAAGGAAAAGTCCTCCTGTTAGTAAGAAAATGCAAGCATTAGTAGGCAAGATTAATTCACAAAGCCAATGTAATTCTATTGAAGCTATCCTGTTTTTGTTTCAACATTGTCCCATTTCTTAGCCTTTAAAAAGTCACACCTTTAAAAGTCTATTTTCTTCTTCTTTATTTTGTCCTTTTAAAAAAAGTGCCCCTTCTTTCTTTGAGTTTCTATTTACTTCTACTAAAATAAGCTGTTGTTTAACTTCCAGGAAGACACAACTTTTCAGTGGTTCAGCCAGTACATTTCTCAGCCTCAGGAGATTCTCTTTTAGCTGTCTTGCAGCTGTGAGCTTCTAAAGTATCCCTACCATAAATAACCAGGTAATGTATGTATGTATGTATGTATGTATGTATGTATGTATGTATGTATGTATGTATCTGACAGGTGCTGAGGTTTGTAGAGCAAAAGAACTCACCGGCAGTGAACACACACCATACACATAAAGGTAGATAGGAAGCTGGAGAGATTTCCTCTTTTAATGACATAGAATAAAAAGGCCCTGCTGAGTACAAGCAGAAGCATCACAAGATGCAAACCTTGCTATATCTTCTGTGCAAAGCAAAAGATTTCGACATCCTCCTGCACCAGCATAATTTTCAACCAAGCCAGCCTGGTCAAGAACCATGTCAACATCTTTCCTTTAGCAAGATTTGTCTTTTTAGATGATGACAGGTCTTGTTTATTTGACATGGGATTTTGAGGCAGGCAAATTGTTGTACCCTGCCATGGGACCTGCTGGTGAAGGGCAATCAATAAATTTAAGGATAACAATAAGAATGAGCCTTCCCCCAGCAGAGTGGCTGGGGGAACCCGGCCAGATGGGCGGGGTATAAATAATAAACTATTATTATTATTTTGCCTTTTAATGCTTTCAATCCAAAGGCATTAGTGAATAAAGCCTGGAGGAAAAAGTGGCAAGCCCTGCTGTTACCACTTGCTAGATAATATATTTTCAAATAAGTGGATGCTCCTGTTACGTACAATGCACACTTAATGACTTTCTGTTTGCAGTGTCATCAGCACAAACCACTCCTTCCAGTTTTCATAGTGTCTGGGGAAGCACCTGGCAAAATAAAATAATTCTACCACAGGATGCATCCTTTTATAGATACATATTGGATAATGCCTGTGACATCACTGATTAGCTACTGATATAAGCAGTAAAATGCTTAATTAAAAACTGAAGTGGAGCATCCTGTAAATGAACTGCAAATATGGGAAGAGGAGAGGAGGAGGAAAACAGCTGGTTTTTCCTTATGTGGGCTGCACCACCTATACTCATTTGCAATTCCCCACCCCATCCCTTCTTTTACGGAAATAAAATGCACAGGTTAGCATTACACATGCCTTGAATTAGCAAACATTTATCCCTTTGTAGGTGGGCCTACTATCTCATATCAGATTGGTGAATTTTTCTTAAGGAAAGAAAATGATCCCTTGACTTTTTCTCTTGCATACTCTGGACCAGGCAGGATCTCATACCATATAGTAGAAACAATAAAGGGCTATGTTACACTATACTGTAAAAACAAACAGGCTTATTGTGCCATAAACTATTGTAGGCTACAACCTGAAGCGGCCTGGAAATCTGGTGGGTGGTATGGTGAGTTTACTATCTAATTGCTGTGAATGAGTCTGCAGTTTGGACAAAGGAGTGTTAACAGTCAAACAATGGATTTAAAAAAGGTAAAGGGACCCCTGACCGTTAGGTCCAGTCGTGGACGACTCTGGGGTTGTGGCGGTCATCTTGCTTTACTGGCCGAGGGAGCCGGCATACAGTTTCCGGGTAATGTGGCCAGCAGGACTAAGCCACAGAAACGCCATTTACCTTCCCGTCGGAGCAGTACCTATTTATCTACTTTTACTTTGACGTGCTTTTGAACTGCTAGGTGGGCAGGAGCAGGGACCGAGCAACGGGAGCTCACCCCGTCGCAGGGATTTGAAACGCTGACCTTCTGATCGGCAAGCCCTAGGCTCTGTGGTTTAGACCACAGCACCACCCGCGTCCCATCAAACAATGGATTACTGTTCCTTAATTATTATTGGATGTCATTCTATAAGAGCTAATGGGTAGAGTGCGCATGTATTCTACTAGCAGAGGGCAGTCCTCAATTTGAAGGTGGGCTATCCAGTTCGGTTTAAAATTAAGAACTACTGTATCAGAAGGGATAACTTTGAGGGAGGTGTAGCTGCTGGAATCCCCTTTTCTACCCAACTATTAAAGAAAGAGGTCCTTGTCCTCTTTTTCAGCTGATCACCTACAGAGAGTGTTCCCAACTCACAGCAAGAAGTGAAAATCTTATGTAGCTGCAGACAGTATTATTCCTGGTTGCATGGGCCAACAATTACACTATTTGTAATCCCCTCTTCAGCTCAAGGGAAACATTATCAGATTTGCTAATGAATTCTAATTCAGCCTGTTCACGTTCTAACCTTACTCTATGAACTCTTTTTGTTTAAGTTCAGTGACTCTAAGGTCAGCTGTAGAATCCATAATAAAATAAGTTATTTATTCCCTTCCACTTTCTTCCCTACTGCTGCCTTCATAGAAGCAGTTGGCTGCCAACCTGTGGCTCTCAGCAACACACAAACAAGCCACTATTCCCTGTCCTCAGACAACCACACCCACCGCTAGATGGGAAAAGGAAAGGGCTTGAATGATTTGGCAAACCATGGTGTTGTTGGCGCAAGCCATCATAAGCGAGTTGCTGCTGCTTAACAGGTTGCCATAGCAAAGGAATAGACACAGTGGTTAAAGCTGAGATTCTGGCTGGGAGCCACCAATTAGTAGACTGTAAGGTTCATGCTATGGGAAGTGAGAAAATGTCATGAATCCAAGAAGCACAACTCTCCAGACTCCCTAGCAGCACCATTCCAATCACACTTTAAGAACTGGGTAGGATAGCCATCTGTCCTTTACTTGAAGAAAGGCTCTTTTTGAAAGGCTATCCTACCCAAATCCAGATAAAGGACCCCAAGAAAGGTGAGCAGGTGCTTTGAAGTTGCCTATCAGCAGTTAGCACCTGAATAGCAGACTGAGCAGGTGCAAAGGTCACCTGATCACAGGCTTCTCCACTCTGGTGGGATGTACTGTGGCTGCGCACAGACAATTTATTCTCGAATCAATGGAGACTGAGTATCTGGGTTTTTTTTCTACATAGTCCACACAAAATCTAGATTTTTATTTTTATTTGCCCCTGAAAAGCACCTTCTTGAGAAACTGGCTTCATTCTAAATGTAAGAGCTTCTTAAAGATTTATTCTGCTTTACCGCTCAGTGTGTCCCTTTCAAAACAGATGAAATATATGTATGCAGTTGCAGCAAAGGGAGGGGGCATGTAGTCACACCTACTCAATGAGGTTGTGGGTGGGCATATAACAAGACTGCATTCACCACTTCCTTCTTCATTCACCTGGGGCATGTGCAGGGAGGAGAAGGCATGGGTAATCAGTTTTCGAAACTCCTGTTGTTCTAGGCACATTTTGCAACAGGGAATTTCATTAGCGCAAACAGTTCCTGAGCTCTGGGCACAGTACTGCGCCTAGGATTTCGTATTAAAACTGCAGTGGAAGGGGCATATTTTTCTGCCTCCCCACTTCCTGCTACTCTCTGAAGACTGGAAAAGAGACCCTCTTAATAATAATTACGGGGGGTGGGCAGGGGAAGACTTGTATTCTTGTTTTTAAAAAAGTGTGCCTAGACATTCCGTTGTTGCACCAATAAACCTAGATTTAAGGTGTCATTTAGCTCCTAGCTTTCATATCTCAGTTCCTAACACTAGGTAACCTAATCAAGGGGAGGGTTTTCAAATAACCACACCCATCCTTGTGAACACCAGGATCAAGAGTCAATCTAGACTGAAAGCAGCATGTTGACTATGCGCAGGATTAATTAGAGACTGAGAAACACGACCTTTTTGGCTACAAATAGGTTGGTGTATATGCAGCCTGTATTTTTGTTTGAATTACTGTTTATTTGTTTTTTTTCCAAATCACAACCCAAGATGGAAATATAATGAACCAAACTTAAGGACTGAATGAGAAACTGAAGGAAACCGAAATTGATAGGTCTGCCCACCCCTGATTTCCATATATGACTTACCCCTCTCATATAAAATGAGAGATTGACATACTAGGTTCTGCAGACCTCTATTTAGGGATACACAACATGGACCATTTGTAATGCTTGCCTCAAACACTGCAAACATTATGTCTTCAGTGTCGTAATGCTTTTCTGGTAGTTTCATGCATATTAAGGTCTGTAGTAGCAATTGTGAGCATTAGCACAACAAACTCCATGCACTCTTGCAATGGTATAACTCTGCTGCATTTAAAAACCAGTTTCAAGCTCATTTAACTGCCATAAGTTCAAACTAAAAAACACTGGCACCCTCCCCAAAGCATATTTCCCATGAACCTTCGGGGAGGAAGTCAACTGTTGTCAAGCCAGTTTGAAACAGGTTTACATTCATATTGAGGATGCACCCATACAGTTGCCTAAAGCTGCAGGAGTCCGGAAGGAGCCAAGGGGGAAAGCGGCTCAGAGACAGAGTTTTAGTTGCACAGATGGTGAAACATCATCTAGCAGGCAGCTGGAAGGAAACAAAATCCGCTCCATCTAAATCCCTGCATATGATGTTCACCCACCATGGCCAAAAGGCAACTTCTCATCTTAACCCTCTGGTATAACAAGCTACAGAAACATCCCTGTAACACGTACACATCTAACTCAAAGAATACAAGTTCAGGATTATTGCTGCTTTACCAGATGGGGTAACTTTATGAAATAACAAAGGAGCTTCCAAGGAGCTCAAAGCAGCGTACATTATTCTTCCTGCACTCCATTTATCCTCATGACAACACTGTGAAGTACAGTCGGTTGCATATAGTGAACATCTTAAGTGTGTATAGTATACTCACTTACCAAAGAGTAAGTCCAGTCAGTGCTTTTTTTCTGGGGGTATGCAGGGGTACGCATACCCCTAAACATTTTGTGGATCTTTGTACTTTTGTCCATTTGCTGTATTTATTTTCCCAGATTTGAGCTATAAAATGGTGATTTTCTTGAGTCAAAATGAGAGTACCCCTAAATTTATTTATTAAGGGGGGGAAAGCACGTAGAAAGTCCCATTGAACTTGCTTCTGATTGGACATAGGACTGCATCCTTACAGCACATTCGATGCCCCATGAATCACCATGTTCCAGGCAAGTTAACATGACCAAACAGGACCAATAAGCACACCTCAGATGTTATGCTGTTTAAATGAAATATGCAAATACAGCTTGATTTCTAGCAATGTGGCTTTGGAATTTCGCAGTATCTAATGCCGCATCTAGTCTGCCCTTAACTTCTCCTGAAACATGAGCATTGATCCCAAAGTGCAATGTAAGAACTATTTCCAGTTTTAATGATTATTTTTTACTGTACATGCTCGTTTTCTTTTTCCCTCTTTAAAGTGACAAGAGCAAAGGAGGGCAGGATAACTTGTACTTTTAAACAGTTGTATAGAAAAAGGCTCTTGTTACTGAGAAAGGGGGCAAAAACCCACACCAAAAAAATAGCTGTACAAAGAGTTCCGGGTGTACTAAAACCATGGAGAAATGGTTGTAAACTCCTTTGTAAAAATTGCTTGGAAAAACTTTCATTCTGCAGCTCATCAAAGCTGAGGGAAATGTAGTTAGCCCAACAGAATATATATTTGATTGTTTTAAGACTTCTTGGGTGTTTTGCAAAAAGAGGAATATCTGCCATAATATCTTCTCCTACTCAATAATTAAAGATAAAAAGAACTCTCTTCCTGTATGTATGTGTGTCTCTCCTTCCCACCCTCTCTGTTTAAAATGAACTCCAAAAAGGAGACATTTGTGCGAGCCACCTTAGATCAGGGTATGGCCATATTCGATGGGTCCTAGGGCTCACCAAATTAAGAACAATAGCTTACAGCACGCACACACACACACACCCTTATTGATGGTCACAGTCCCTCAGAAGTAAACATGCCAGCAGTGGATTGGGTCAGAGTCAATAGGGGACAGAGTTTTCTGCTTGGCCACCCTTTCTCTGTGCCACCCCATCTCCCTCCCTGTCTCACTTACACTTACACACACACACACACACACACACACACACACACACGAGACACAAAAGAGGAAGCCATTCCTAAGGCAGTGGTTTGGAGAGCAAGAGTGGACTCACAGTGTCCAGACCTTGTCCACCACTAATTACAGAATGTCATCCAATAAGTTACCGGTTCAAATCTCAGCTAACTATGAACTCTCTATGGCAGGAGTTGCCAATCTGTGGCCCTCCAGATGTTGGTAGACTACAACTTCCTGGCCATTAGCCATACTGGCTGGGGCTGATGGGAGTTGGAGTCCCAACAACATCTGGAAGGCCAACAGTTCCTCTCCCCTGCTCTATGGTCATAAGTAAGCCACAATCTTTCAACCTTAGCATCCTCCCCCATATGTAAAGATACCAATCTTGCCTCTCTTGCAAGGGTTATTGTGATAGTGTACGTGAGGCAATGGGAACAATGAAGCGCTGTAAAAAAGAAATAGTATACTAAGCATTATGTAAATGCTCAGATTTGTGTTGTTTTCTTATTTGACAAGAAACTATTGTTGTCAAGGATGGGTAAACAACGGACAAACTCAGTAGGTTAATGACCAGGTTAGAGATGAAGAAGAGAAAAGCAGCTGAGCTACACATTCTGGCCCAGAAGTGCTGCCTCCACTGTCCCACAGCCAGCAAGGCTGACCTTAACTGAGAAAGTGACATTTGCATCCATTCAAAAATACAACAGGCTGGAAAAATGGGATCAAGAGGCGAGCATCTGCAAACTTCCTGCCAGGACATGTCACATGGGAAAAATAAAGGCTGTTCTAATCTCATTAAGAAATCCAGTGGTCCCTGGGGAAACTATTTCTCTTACTGAGCTACTGACCACTAGTATTTCCAGGCAGAGTTGGAAAGGACTCCTGTTCAAAACCCTCAAGTAGACAATACATGGACCAGTGGTCTGACTTGGTATAAGGCAGGCATCCCCAAACTTCGGCCCTCCAGATGTTTTGGACTACAATTCCCATCATCCCTGACCACTGGTCCTGTTAGCTAGGGATCGTGGGAGTTGTAGGCCAAAACATCTGGAGGGCCGCAGTTCGGGGATGCCTGGTATAAGGTAACTTTCTATGTTCACACACAGTCATAGAATTTTGTCAACCCTTGACCTTTGTTCATTTCAGTGATTAAATTGCATGGGGCTAGACGTCTGTGCCAGTTCCATGAAGATGCTTTATCCCTGACTTTTCAGAAAAGGAAGGGCTTCCAAAACACACTCTCTTGTCACAAGAGATACAGAGAGTATGATAGGTAGAGATCAGCAGAAACTAGTGGATGCATTTCAGGGTAGTGTGCATGTGTAAGAGCTTATTTGGGTCCCCCATTCACTTTCACAAGCACCCATTCACACTACTCACATAGGATACTCATACATATTCTAGTCACATACGCCATTCACACAAGCTGGGCTAGGACTTGAGCTGAGCACCATCTCAGATCCTGTCCCCTTTCACTGGCAGGGAGAAAGCTTCAGACAGGAGCATATTCTGGCTGGCTATCAAGCCCAGCTATGATTTTTTGACCTTTGTCTATTGCACACAACTTTAGCAAGTATAGTGTGCCTCACAATCCTTCCTCACACCTCCTGCTCTAATGTAGGTAGTGACAACAGAGAGTTTGAGAGGCTGGCATTCATAGAGAAGCTTCCATTAGAAAGAGACTTAAGGATATATGCAGAGTATGCCGCTAGCCTCAGGCACAGAAACTGAAGCACAAAAGAATGAATGGCACAGGGCTGGCCCAGTTCTTGTACAGCTAGGGTATTTTTTCTGTCTGCTGGACTTGCAGAGAGGGAATGAGGTGAGCAGCCAGCTGCTAGGAGTAAGGGAATCATCAATATGGAGGAAAGTCGAAGAAAAGAACAGGGAAGGCAGCATATATCTATAGCAGCGTTTCTCAACCGCTGTTCCGCGGTACACTAGTGTGCCGCCAGACGCTGGCTGGTGTGCCGGGACATGCCGCGGCGAGAAGGGCAATTTGCTGCCTTGTCACGTGCCGCCGGCCTTGGGCAGCCCCCCCCCCCAAAAAAGAGAGAGAAGAGGCCAGGCGCTGCAGGGCGCTCCGAGCGCTCGGCACTTTGGAGCGCTCCGCTCTGCAGCCGCCGGCCTTGGGCAGCCCCCCCCCCAAAAAAAGAAGAAGAGGAAGAGGCCAGGCGCTGCAGGGCGCTCCAAGCGCTCGGCGCTTCGGAGCGCTCCGCTCTGCAGCCGCCGGCCTTGGGCAGCAAAAAAGAAAAGAAAAGAGGCCAGGCGCTGCAGGGCGCTCCAAGCGCTCGCCGTTTCGGAGCGCTCCGCTCTGCAGCCGCCGGTTCCAGGCACCGAGGCGGCAGGCCTCGGGCAGCCCCCCCCAAAAAAGAGAAAGAGGACAGGCGCTGCAGGGCGCTCCGAGCGCTTGGCACTTTGGAGCGCTCCGCTCTGCAGCCGCCGGCCTTGGGCAGCCCCCCCCCCCAAAAAAAGAAGAAGAAGAGGCCAGGCGCTGCAGGGCGCTCCGAGCGCTCGCCGCTTCGGAGCGCTCCGCTCTGCAGCCGCCGGTTCCAGGCACCGAGGCGGCAGGCCTCGGGCAGCCCCCCCCCCAAAGAAGAGGCCAGGTGCTGCAGGGCGCTCCGCGCGCTCCCTGCTGCTACAGCAGCAGCAACAGCAGCCGGTTCCAGGCCCCTCTGGCTGGCTGGGGCGCTCGGTGGTCTCGCTCTACAGGGCATGGAGGTTTGTCTTATGGAGGTGGTGTGCCTCGTGATTTTTTTCACGGAACAAGTGTGCCGTGGCCCAAAAAAGGTTGAGAAACACTGATCTATAGGTATAGTCCTGCCACTCTGTGGTTTGTTGCCCTGCTCTAAAAAGTTAGGAGCTAAGCAGGGGCTGCTCATGTCACATACAGCAGCAGGCAGCTCTTACACAGGCTAATTTGCCTTATCATGCTTTGCGGCCAGCATCATGTGTGAGAATGACCATGGTACACCTTTAAAAACTGCAAAGTAAAAGGGGGGGGGACCCCCGCTATGCATATTGGCAATGCAGAGAGGGAAATATGTGCAGAATGAGCATAAAGCTACAGCAAAGTGCCAATTCCAGAATTAATTTTGGAAATGCTCCAAGTCAAACTGGAATTTAGGAGTGGAATGCTACGCAGAATGGAATTCCAGCAGAATAAATGAATGGAATGATGGAGCTCTGCTTCTCCCTAGAACTCCATGGTGCACTGAGGAACAAGTCACGCAGACCGTTTCTGCTCAGACTTGTGCCGTGCAGATTGCACCTGTCCCTGCCAGCCACACGTAGGCCTACTAGTGGGGATCAGTGTAGGCTGAAGCATTCGGCACACGTCTGCCTACACAGAGAGCCCTATGGATGAGCCCCGTGAAGACATCAAAAGTGGAGTGCACATTCCATGGGTCTCATATCACCACTGGCCCAGAATAAGAAAGCTGGTGCAGACAAAGCCTAAAAGGCATTCCTCTGGCTGCCATATTTCTCCCCTTGCTAAAATAGTTCCTTTGAAAGCTCCATGACAAGAGTAGAGCTGTTGGCTATGGGTGTGGTTTGTAAGAACATGAATTGTCAGAAACCCTGGCCCTGAATCAATTCTAGTTGAGCCCAGCTGCTCATGGCCTTCAGTAGCAACAGGCACCCATTGCCTACATGAAAATCCACTCAATTGGACCTGATTGAGCATCATGACATGGAGGACACTTGGGTCAGCAGTGTGTTTAGAAGAAAGCTTCCAAACACACATCTTCAAAAAGAGTTTGGAGTGGCTATTTAAAGCAGCAGTGGGGAAAGTTAGGCCCAGAGGCCAAATGTATTCCCCCAGACTCTTCTACTTGTCCCTTGAGAGGGACACCCTAGGCCACGCACCCTCAGCCTGCCCCTCAACAGCCCTGCATCTACCTTGAGTATTTTTGCCATGCTAGAATTTGTCCCGGAATTCTGATAGTGCTTTTGTTTGCTTGGGCAGAGGATAGAAAGGAGTTTGCAAGTCTATGTGGAAACTAACCTACTGCACAAAGATTTTAAAAATCACATCCATTGCTCTAGTCACTTTTGCCTAGTTATTTTTGGCTCTGGCTCCATCCCACTGGTACTTGGCACCCCAGAAGGGAATGTGGCACTCAGATGAAGGGGGGGGAGGTTCCCCACGGCTGATTTAAGGGATGCCTTAATCTATACAAAACAACAACACCACATATTTCTGCTTCAGGAAAATCCAAACTGTGCAATCATAATAAGGCCTATAACTTTGTATAGATAACATTGATTCGCGTAATTTATTCTGAGTGCAATATTCAGCTTTTCTTATGAATTAGCATTTACAGTATTGGAAAGGAACAGGAGTGAAAAGGGCAGGCAAGGAAAAGCAAGAGAAGGGAAGGACAGCAGAGGCAGAACCTTTATTAAGAACTTCCATTTTTAATTTCCCAACCATTAGCCCCCAGAATTAATAAAATTCCAACTTGTTTGCAACAAGCAGTAGAAACTTCCTTTTCCAGGAGAAAAAGACAAAGCAAAGACAAGCATAAATTGCTTAGGAAGCCGAATGTTTTGTCATGTTATTTCAGGGGTCAGCAAACTTTTTTCAGCAGGGGGCCGGTCCACTGTCCCTCAGACCTTGTGGGGGGCCGGACTATATTTTGGAAAAAATATGAACGAATTCCTATGCCCCACAAATAACCCAGAGATGCATTTTAAATAAAAGGACACATTCTACTCATGTAAAAACATGCTAATTCCCAGACTGACCAGGGGCCGGATTGAGAAGGCAATTGGGCTGCATCTGGCCCCCGGGCCTTAGTTTGGGGACCCTGTTCTATGAGCACAGTACAGAATCTACACAAAGCCATTACTTTTAACATAGGGTTAAAATCCACCTGAACAGTTTTCTACTTAGTGGATAAGCATGTAGGCTCTTGGTTGTTGCATTCTCCTGTCGGTCTGGTAAACCACTGCAATGTATACCCTTATTTAGTCAGGGCCTCCTCTGCTGACTCCAGCACTTTCAACACGTCATTTACACCATGCTCCACCAGTGTCCCCCAAGGAGACTCTCATTCCTGCCTATGTAATGTAGATTTGAAATGCTGAGCACACTGGAGATATAAGTTAACATTGCTTAAGAGCATGATTGGCCAGGAGAGTAAAGGAAAGTGATACGAGGGAGGACTGCAGTTCAAGTCTCAGCAGATGAGCGGCTCTGTTATTTTAAGGGCGGGTGCAATGTGTCCCATGGAGACAGGCAACACCAACGGACGGAAAAGCTGGCTAGGATTTAAAACTTGACCCTTTTAAACAACTTGCTTCAAACAGACAAAAAACAAGCATACAAACTGGGCAGCAGAGGTCTGTTGTCCGTAGACATGTTTTTATACCTGATTTTTTTTTCCTGAAGGGCAGAAAATGGTAGAGAGGAAAGCTGCCAGATGATTGATAACGGGCAGTGAAAGAGAGTCTGCTTTGCATGCAGAAGGTCACAGGTTCAACCCCCAGCATCTTCGAGTAAAGGCTGAGAAAACCTTGGTTTGAAAACCTGGAGACCTGCTGCCAGTAACAGGTAGACGGTAATGAGCTAGATGGCAGTGGAAGCTGGCCCAACAGGGCAAATTGCACACTGCCCCACCAACCAGATATGCCCTCAGTCA
The DNA here is from genome assembly GCF_965207765.1 of Zootoca vivipara. Classification (NCBI taxonomy): domain Eukaryota; kingdom Metazoa; phylum Chordata; class Lepidosauria; order Squamata; family Lacertidae; genus Zootoca; species Zootoca vivipara. Next base: position 74,795,052 of record NC_142590.1, on the reverse strand, counting down.
CCCCCCACTTGCCTGCTTTCTTACTTACAACCAGTAAGTTGAAGTGGTGTTGGCTGTCTTCTTCCACCTCCTTAGTCTTCGGGCCCAGCTGCACTTTCCCTAAGTCTGTACCTCTTTGCCCCATGTTCAGTTCGGTGTTTCCAGTTGTGATTTTTTGCCTTGGATTTCAGTGGAGAAAGACCCCCTGAAACCCTGTGTTTCCCCATTAATTCTTCCTATAAACCAAACAGAACACAGCACTAGAAATCATGGGACAAACAAAAGCGTGGAGGGGTTCTTAAATTGATTGATTCAGTAGGTCTGCTCTGAATATGACTAACATTGGATATCCCTCAGGATGTTTAGGAAGAGAAATCAAAGAAGTATGTGTCATTCATTTATCATAATTTTATCACAACCCTTTATTCCAGCAACTGAAGGTAGCATGTATTTCTCATTGTACTCACACCTTGTGCTAAAGGTAAGTAACCTGCGTGTGAGCAGTTTGCCTAAAGTCACTCAGTGGGTTTTATAGCCAGGTAGGGATTTGAACTCAGGGTCCTCAAATTAATCCTGACATTCTAGCCACAATATCACACCTGCTGTGCGGTAAAGCATATATATCCCACAGTCTTATCCAAATCAAACAAATACATAGCAGCAAGGTTATTAGTTCAGAGACTAATGGATTGTTTTTTTTCTTGTTTTTATTATATACTTTGTGGTTTTCTTCTGTATTTTATGATTTGAACTGCCCTGAGATCTTCGGATTAAGGCTGGTATACAAATTTTAATAATAATATCAATAATTAAAGTAAAAGGTGAAGGACCCCTGGACGGTTAAGTCCAGTCAAAGGCGACTATGGGGTTGCAATGCCCATCTCGCTCAGGCCGAGGGAGCCGGCGTTTGTCCACAGACAGCTTTCCGGGTCATGAGGCCAGCATGACTAAGCCACTTCTGGCACAACGGGATGCAGGTGGTGCTGTGGTCTAAACCACTGAGGCTCTTGGGCTTGCAGATCGGAAGGTTGGCGGTTCGAATTCCTGCGATGGAGTGAGCTCCTGTGGCTCTGTCCCAGCTCCTGCCAACCTAGCAATTCAAAAGCATGCCAGTGCAAGTAGATAAATAGGTACCACTGTGGTGGGAAGGTAAACGGCTTTTCCGTGCGCTCTGGTTTCCACCACGGTGGTCCGTTGTGCCAGAAGAGGTTCAGTCATGCTGGCCACATGACCCAGAAAGCTGTCTGTGGACAAACGCCGGCTCCCTTGGCCTGAAAGCGAGTTGAACACCGCAACCCCATAGTCACCTTTTACTGGACTTAACCGTCCTGGGGTCCTTTACCTTTACCTATCAATAATAATATCCAGAGCAGCCCATTTGGCTACATAATACACAAACACACGTTAAAGCAGGTTAGGGAACCATGGCCCTCCAGATGTTGCTGCACTATGAGTCCCATCATCCCTAGCTATTGACCATGCTTGATGGGGTTGATGGGAGTTGCAGTTCAGCAACATATGGAAGGCCAAATATTCCTCACACCTGAGTTTAAATCATCAGGGAAAGTCTGGCTCTCTGTCCCATCCTTTCCTGATGCCAGGTTGTTGAGGATGTCAGTTAAAACCTTATCTATCCTGCAGAGCTCTTTTTCAAATGAGGCCTGTCTGAGCCTGTATCTATTTTTTTTAGAAAGCATGATATATTATTATTATTATTATTATTAATTATTATTATTATTAGTTACATATTCTTGTGTGTATGATTTTGTCATTTGGTGTTTTATGTCTATAAATTGGTGACTGAGAATATCGGCCAGTTACGCTGTTGTATTTCTGAATTTGCCATTCGTAACCTGGGTTCTTGTTGTATGTCTGATAAGAATTTATACCAGTCTTGTATACACAAAATATACTAGCCTGCATAAATGTTGCTAGCCTGCTGGAGGCTGGCAGAGAGAGTCAAACTGCTCTGACTGTCCTGCAGTAGCCTACTATTTTTTCTATGCTCGGCACAGAGGAAGCGAACTTCCATTCTCCAGCAGCCCGCTTTGTTTCTGCTCTGGATTCTGATTCTGCATCTGCATGGAATTCCACCCACTCACCTTGTCACCTATGGCTTGTCACCTGTAGCTACTATTGAAATCAAGGCTGATTTACACTGCTTTTCATTTGCTCGTCTTTTATTGCACAATGTCTTGGGCAAGTTGATTTGTTTGTTGTGATAATCTAAAATAAAAGCAAATAAACAGAATATTTGGCTACATTTCTCAAGGGAAACATGCCTGGTCTCAAAACTCAAGGGCTAATTCACAAGAGAGGGAGATGAGCAGGGGCTGCTAGCATGGAAATTGCAAACCCTCTTTCCAAGTGTCTCAAGCAGCTGCATTTGTGCAACACACAAGGAGGAGGAAAATGACTCGACGTGTCTATTTCCCCTTGCTCAAAAGTTTCCTTAATAGGAAATTATGTCCAAGCAGCGCTAAGGGAGGGATAGAGTGCCCCCGCTCCACCAGGAGTGCATTCCAATCTCTGATGTAAACCACCAGAGTTCCCCCTTTGATTTGAAGTGTAAATAGTGTATAATAAAAAGATCCTTTTATAAACTGCCGAGCATTTGTGCAGCAATTCAACAGCTCCAACACCATTATTTATAGCCTTGCAACACTTTATATGCATGACTTTTCCAGCATGCTGTGGAAGAGACCACAAGCAAAGAATCAGCAAAATCAGAAAGCATCTCCTGTGCTAATATGGATGTAGATCATATCCCACAGCTACAGATTCTTTAAAAAATACCTAAACCATCCTTGCCCATGTTTTTTAGAGCCCAGGCCTATTCCAAACATGGATGAAGCAGAGAGATGAGGGCTCAATTTTAAGAGTTAAAGGGTCAAAAGGATAAGGAAGCTGAATGCACACATAGGGGTGAGGAGTGTGCGTTTGTGTGCCAACTCAAAGGTTGCTAATGTTGTCGATACTATTTTGTGGACTAGGTGTGCTGTAGTGCTTTGTGAGTGTTATAATATGACTTTTGTTGTGTTTTTGTTGTTTAGCTTACTTTTTTAAGTTATTTTGTTAATTGTGTTTTATAGAATGTGACTGTTTTACTGATTATTTGTAATTGTTTCACTGATGATTTTTTAATTATTATATATGATTTATGTTGTCTTTGTGATGTTCCTTTACATTATTGCTTATTTATTGTGAGCTGCTTTGTGATTCGCATGAGTGGGAAAACGGCATAGAATAATAAATGAAAATAGCAATTCTGTCAGTTTTAGTTTCTCACAGTTTCTTATTCTTCCAATCTCCAGTTCTCCACATTCCCCCATCAGTTTGCAATTAGAAAAAAATACGGAAAACTTTCATGAACATTCACCAGAGAATTTCTCCTACAATATAGATTTTTATGCAATGTTCCTTAACATACACATTTTGGCAAAGCAATTTCCCAAATGTAATATATTTTCACTAACCTAGGCATTTCAATACACAGTTTACCCTAGTACAGTATATGCATTTTTGGACACAATACTTTGCCAGAGAACTGCCCTGCAAACTGTTGAGATGTGCAAATTTTGAAGGATGGCTGTGTTTATTGTGAATTAGATAGATTCGCCGTGAAGAGAACCTGAATTCAATATCCAAAAATATCTACAACTAGAATCAAACCTCTGAGGCTGGAGGACATGCGGGAAAGTGGCAACTGCAGCTGCACTACCCTAGACATCAACTTCTAGATGGGGGGGGGGGGCTGAGCAGGCTAAGCAAAGCCCTGCTGTGCCTCCGGTCTCTTTGGGGCTTCCTTCACCCTCACTGATGTCCTCTTCAGACTCTGGGAGGATTTCGGGGCTCCACACAAGCCACAAGAACTCTCAGCTCTCTTCTACCACTTCCGAGTATGAATTGAATTATTTACGTATTTCCCAGCACCGCATGTATGCACACAAGTCAAATGCATGTAAGTGTGGGGGGGTGTGAGGGTGTCCTGAAATTCCTGCATTGCGCAGGGTTTGACTAGATCAGTGATACTCAAAACGGTGGTCCACAGACCATGGCTACTTAACCCAGCCTAGGTTGGGTAGAATGCTTCAGAGTCCAAATAATGTACAGTGGTACCTCGGTTTATTAACACAATTGGTTCCAGAAGTCTGTTCATAAACTAAAGCATTCATAAACTGAAGCGAACTTTCCCATTGAAAGTAATGGAAAGTGGATTAATCCATTCCAGATGGGTCCGCGGCGTTCGTAAACCGAAAATTTGTAAACCGAGGTGTTCATAAACCAAGGTTCCACTGTATCGGTCACTGGCACATTGAGGAGGGGGAGATTTGTTGGTCCACAACATCAGATAGTTTAGGAAGAACAGGACTAGATAACCTACAAGACCTTCTCCAACTCCATGTTTCTATGATTAGTATTGGTTGTGAATGGTGCACTCCTATTTTTTAGCACATAGAACAACCGTATTTTCTTTTCCATGTATTTTACTAAGAAAAGTGCAATTTAATGCACACATGCCATTCACAACAATGTAAGGCACATTTGCTTTGTACTTGCATGGGGAACTAGAGCCAAAAACAAACATCAAAGTAAGATGAAGCCCTTACCCCAGACTATAATTCCTCATTTATGCTTCATGGGAATACAGTGGTACCTCGGTTTATGAACACAATTGGTTCCGAAAGTCTGTTCATAAACTGAAGCATTCATAAACTGAAGCGAACTTTCCTATTGAAAGTAATGGAAAGTGGATTAATCTGTTCCAGACGGTCCGCAGAGTACTCAAACTGAAGCGTTCATAAACTGAAGCGAACTTTCCCATTGAAATGGTTACAGGTAGGTAGCCGTGTTGGTCTGGATCGAAGTAAAATAAAAAAATTCCTTCAGTAGCACCTTAAAGACCAACTAAGTTTTTATTTTGGTATGGCTCATACCAAAATAAAAACTTAGTTGGTCTTTAAGGTGCTACTGAAGGAATTTTTTTATTTCCCATTGAAAGTAATGGAAAGTGAATTAATCCGTTCCAGATGGGTCCGCGGCGTTCGTAAACCGAAAATTCATAAACCGAGGTGTTCATAAACCGAGGTTCCACTGTATTAGTGTCCTTGGCAGAAAAGAGCCTGCAGTGACCTTTTCTGTGGCAAGATCTATTACCTTGGAGATGTGCTGCCCTTCATTTAACACCTTGCCAAGATGCATAAATCTCTACTAGGCAAATCTGGTGGGTAGCCGTGATTTATTTCTATACCACCAGCAGTGTGCATAGTATTTTACAGGCCAAGTAACAGCATAAACCTATGTATCTATTATCAGTGTTCACAGCACCTTACAGGTAACATTACCGTGTGATTCTATTCATGTCTACACAAAATTAAGTCCTATTGAGTTCAATGAGTTCTTACTCTAAGTGGGTATAGGATTTCATCCTAAAGAGCACAATCAACCGGGAAATTATCTTGCCCGACCCCCACTGAAATCAAAGGGAGCATTTCAATAGTATGGTAGTGCTCTCATGTAGCTCCTTAATTTTAATGGGGATTATTTCTCATTGGCCAGAAATGAGCAGTGTGTCAATGCACTTTGCTGTTTCCTAGCTACAAGCTGGAGCAGGCATTCCCAAACTGCGGCCCTCCAGATGTTTTGGCCTACAACTCCCATGATCCGTAGCTAAGAGGACCACCAGTGGTCAGGGATAATGGGAACTGTAGTCCAAAACATCTGGAGGGCCGAAGTTTGGGGATGCCTGAGCTGGGGCAACAAACCATGAACCTTGGGCTTACCATGTTGTCCAGATCCAAACTAGGCCCAGCAGGGGTCCTAATTCATCTTGCAAGGTTTTCCCCAAGTCACAATAACTTGCCCCCTATGACAGCAGATGTAGGGCAGGTTAAAGACACAGCTGCAAAGGACCAATCCTAGGAAAATAACCTGGCTAGATATAATGCTGGTGCCGCCTGTCCCATCAGGATGGTGCTGACACAGGAACCAAGGTCTGCCTAAAATGCACAACTTCTATTTTCACATTTTGTCAGATCTCACCAAATGCGTCATTCCCAAAATGATTGCTCCTTGATGATACGCAATTCTTGCTCTAGATGTAATCAGCCATATCAGTCATGAGACATATCTAAAATCAATCACACCAAACAGATTGTTCTTTGTTATCCTTCTTAAGTTCCTCACCCATCAATGTGTAGTGGACATGTCAGAATATAGTAGGTTTTATCTCATGGATATTAATGACTATGTTGCTCCATTTATCAGAATTTTAAACCTGCCCAAAAATAGAATTTGCCAGAATTTGAGGTTTGTTTTAATGTACATCTTATTTGTACACAAGTATATTTAAAAGATAAGGGACACGGGTGGTGCTGTGGTTTAAACCACAGAGCCTAGGGCTTGCAGATCAGAAGGTTGGCGGTTCGAATCCCTGCAACGGGGTGAGCTCCCATTGCTTGGTCCCAGCTCCTGCCCACCTAGCAGTTCGAAAGCACGTCAAAGTGCAAGTAGATAAATAGGGACCGCTCCGACGGGAAGGTAAATGGCGTTTGCGTGTGCTGCCCTGGTTCGCCAGAAGCGGCTTAGTCGTGCTGGCCACGTGACCTGGAAGCTGTCTGTGGACAAACGCCAGCTCCCTCGGCCTATAGAGCGAGATGAGCGCGCAGCCCCAGAGTCGTCCACGACTGGATCTAACGGTCAGGGGTATCTTTACCTTTATATTTAATAGATACAAAATGGATTTATCTTTCCTCATCCATCATTGTGCAGTGGACATGTCAAAAGACAGAAAGTTTCATGTCCTAGCTGTAATTAACTATGTTATTTAGTTTCTCGGAACTTTAGATTTCCTCATCTGCCGAAAACTAGAATTTGCCAGAAATGGAGATTTATTTTAATGTACATCTTAGCTACAAATATTTCTTAAACAGAAGATGGGGAACCTGTGGCTTTCTAAATGTTCCTAGACTACATCTCCCACCATCCCTGATTATGGGCTATGCTGCTAGGGGTGGTGGGGAGTTGGAATCCAACAACATCTGGAGGGCCAAAAGTTGCCCACCCCTGTCTTAATCATCAATTGGAAACACTTATTCAATTAAAAATGAAACTTTGGGTGGTTCCTTCTACTTTCACACAGTAAATGTCAAGCCTCAGGCTCTTACCTAGAAGCTGCAATCTCAGATTTCTGTCTGGCGATGGCTGCTGCCCTCTGAGCCCCTTCCAGGCTCCTGTCCACCTTCTGCCTTATCTTGGCACTTTTCAGAGGTATCACCCTCTTCTTCATGCCTTTGATCAGGACGTTCATTCTGTATTTCCCTTCTTCCTTCTTACCATCAGGCAAAGTGGTGCAACCGTATCCATGCCGTACATTATCCAGCCATTCACCCTCATACTTCAGGCCACTTGATCTCTCACTCACGCCAAACCCAGAGCGCTTGTCATTCTTCCACTCACCCATATAGGACTCTGTTGTGGTGGCATCGATATCAGCGTCAAAAGGTGGGAAGTCCTCTCCCTCTGCTCCTTCTCCTAGGCTAGCTGTGGAGGTGGCATCGCTACCAGTGGAGCTCATCCCACTCTCGCTCTTGAGGAAGCTGAGTCGGCTCCTTTGGCTGGCCAAGGAAGTCTTAGAGTCGGATTTCTTCATCTTCCCAAACAAGGAACTCCGCCTGAAGAGCCCTCCCTTCTTCAGCTTGCCCGCATCAGCATCCGCGTACAGGCTGAGAGCAAAGCCACCACGGGTGATCGTAGGTGTCATGGGAAAGTTCTCCAGGTTTGCTGACGGGGAGTCATGTTGCAACAGGGTGCCATTGCTGTGCTCACTACGGAGGGAAGTAAGGGAGGTCCTTAGAGGGTTGCGGACTACAGCTGCTATGCCATATGGGACGCTCTGCCGGACGCCATAACCGTGGCGCATTCCATTGGTGAACTGGCCTTGGTATGTACCTGCAATCAAGAGCAATAGTGAAGTTAGTTACACCACATTTCCTGAAGAACACGGATGAAATCATGGTTATTCAGGCAGGAACGGCCTTCCCGAAATCACCCACAAAATAGCCCCTTATGTTGGCTGAGCAGGAAATTAACTGTGTGCTCATTTCCCATTCAACAAATAATAATAATAATAATAATAATAATAATAATAATAATAATAATAATAATTTATTTATTCCCCAGCCACTCTGGGCGGCTTCCAACAGAAAAATAAAATAAAATAATCAATTAAACATTAAAAGCCTCCCTAAACAGGGGTGCCTTCAGATGTCCTCTAAAAGTCTGGTAGTTATTTTTCTCTTTGACATCTGGTGGGAGGGCATTCCACAGGGCAGGTGCCACTACCAAGAAGGCCCTCTGCCTGGTTCCCTGTAACTTGGCTTCTCGCAGCGAGGGAACCGCCAGAAGGCCGTCGGCACTGGACCTCAGTGTCCGGGCAGAGCGATGGAGGTGGAGACGCTCCTTCAGGTATACTGGACCGAGGCCGTTTAGGGCTTTAAAGGTCAACACCAACACTTTGAATTGTGCTCGGAAATGTACTGGGAGCCAATGCAGGTCTTTCAAGTGCGGTGTTATGTGGTCTCGGCGGCTGCTCCCAGTCACCAGTCTAGCTGCCGCATTCTGGATTAATTGTAGTTTCCGGGTCACCTTCAAAGGTAGCCCCACATAGAGCACATTGCAGTAGTCCAAGAGAGAGATAACTAGAGCATGCACCACTCTGGCGAGACAGTCCGCAGGCAGGTAGGGTCTCAGCCTGCGTACCAGATGGAGCTGATAGACAGCTGCCCTGGATACAGAATTAACCTGCGCCTCCATGGACAGCTATTAGTCCAAAATTACTCCCAGGCTGCGAACCTGGTCCTTCAGGGGCACAGTTACCCCATTCAGGACCAGGGAGTCCCCCACACCTTCCCGCCTCCTGTCCCCCACAAACAGTACTTCTGTCTTGGCAGGATTCAACCTCATTCTGTTAGCCGCCATCTAACCTCCAACCAAAATATACCGGTAATTTTCCCTCCACTATGAGACCAAAGCTAGCATCTGTACACTGCCTCTGCGGCTGGAGATATTCTCTGGTGGCATGAGGGAACTACCCAGAGATGTAACTCACCATGGGCAGTTTTGCAAGTTTGAGGAGAGGCTGGGTATGGGTGCCGCAAACCCCTATTATTATTATTATTATTAGCCAGAATAGGGCATCTGAATAGCTGCTCTCCAATCCTGGGATCCTCTCTGTTTAGACAACCAGAGGGATGTTGTCAGCATTCGATGGAAATGAAGGTGCCAGGCACACTTATGTGAGAAGAGAATTTCACAACTTAGGAGCTGCCACAGAGAATGCCCTCTCCCAGACTGCCAACCCCCAAACTTCTGTGGGTGGTGGAACTACTAAGAGGGGCACCATTGCTAAGCTGAACAATCGAGAGTTTGAAGGGGAAGAGGCAGTCTTTCAGATATTTGGGGCCAAAGTCATTCAGATACTTTGGGGCTAACATTTCTCTGGAAGGAAAGCAATAGTGTTTTACCAGATAAATAGGGACAATCAGAGCATACATTGTTGCACAAATGAAATTAGAACTAAACTGGAATGTGATATGCAATTGCGAAGGATAAAAGACTAACATAAAGAGAAGTGTGACATTCATGAGTGTATTTGTTGTTCATGCCCAACATTTCAAGGAGGGATGCCCACAAGCCAGAGGGAAAGGGTGGATGTGAAGGAGGAAAAAAGGAACCCTGAACAACTTTTTGTTGCAAGTTTGTGTATTCCTAATACCAAACTAATTGAAATACAGCAAAAGCTCCCTCGCTGGAGCCAAGTTGAACTCTTCCCTAGAAGGAAGCTAGTTCCTTCCCACCAATTGCCTCAGAACATTAATTTCCCTCACAGCAGAGTTTCTCTCTCCCTCGATTGTCGTCCTTTTGTTGATGTGGTTACCTCAGTAACTAGCAACCTACCCAAAGAAACCTGCTTTGGCTCAATCCATCACTCGCTATTAGGAGCATCACCCCCCCAAATTTGTAAACCACCAGCTCTGCAACCACCCACCCAAATTCCCATTCAGCTAGAGTATCCTGGGACGAAACATGCTGGAGAAATACAAATATTTATTACCAGTATAAAAGAATTAGCTCCCCCAAGGATTTGCTTTCTCACAGGCAAATGGCCATGGGGTATTTTTATAGCCACGGACTGCCAGCGATTTCTGTCATGTTAGCAAAGCACAATAATCCTTGGGGAAGCTAAGAAGCCAGAGGACAAGAAAGAACCCAGAAAGAAAGGCACGAAAACATAAAACGGTCACCTAAGGTTAAATAGCTCTGGATGGGAAAAGACACTTGCTCAGTGGCAGAGCACACACTTTCGAGAGTCCTGGCCTTAAGCCCTGCTATCTGCATTTAAAAGTATCTCTGAGGAAATCCTTTCCTTGTGAAAGCCTTTTGGTAGACAAGGCTGAGCCAAGAGGAACACGGGCCTAGGCTTCATTCTTCCAGCCTTAGGACTTAAGGAATACAGTATTGAAGAGGGTTGAATCGCAGAATGCCGAAAGTGTTAGTTGAGGGTTTTCTTCTCTGAAAAAAGGGAAACTGAGGGGGAACTGAACGGATCCTTTTAACAACATACATCAGGAGAAGCCAACATGGGAGCCTTCAGATATTTTTGGACTCCAACATCCACCATCCCCAGCCAAGCATGGCCAATGGTCAGGGATGATGGGAATTGTAGTCTAATAACACCTGGAAGTGGCCATGCTGGCTAACCATGGCTTCTAGTGCCCTGATTTATGGTTGGGGGGGAATTCATGCCATGAGGTTAAAAATGCTTCTCCTTGCACTATGTGGAGACCTTTCAGTAGGGTAGGAACGGTAAACTATATTTTTAATTTCCTAAGCTTCTCAAACACTCCAGAGTGTCCCACATATCGCTAAAAGGCGCAGGTTATGGGCTAGCTATCCGACTGTGACTACACAAACTCACTTGGATTAAGCACCATTTAATTCAATGGAGTTTACTTCTGAATAGGCATGTATAGGATGGTGCTGTTAATCTGTGTGTGTGTGTGTGTGTGTGTGTGTGTGTGTGTGTGTGTGTGTGTGTTTTAAAAAAATGAAACCAGTGTGGTGTAGTGGTTTCAATGCCCAACAAGAACCTGGGAGACCAGGGTTTGAATCCCCACTCAACCATGAAGCTGACTGGGTGACATTAGGCCAGTCACTCACTCTCAGCCTAGCCTACCCTACAGGGTTGTTGTGCAGATAAAATGGGGAGGAGGAGACCTATGTACACTACCTTGAGGAGAAAAGCTGGGGTATAAATGTAATAAATAAATAAATCATAAAGTCATGAAAACTTTCCCACAGGAATTCCTACACTCCTTCAGTTGTGATATGTTATAATATCTCCTTCTCCTGTCACAAATGTAAAATTTCTCCCCGGTACAGGTGTCTTTGGGGAGACTGACTTCTTTAGTATAAGCACTAGAATTTCTTTCTTTCTCATTCCCATGAGAACCGCTTCAAAATAGCAGCAGAGATCTCCAAGGGTGAAATATTTAACTGTCAACTTAATGAATCACTTTACCATTAGAAAATTCCCAAGTGTCCTAGAGAAGCATCCCAGAGATCACTAGAAGAAAGCTTGTGGGGAGCGTGGGGACAAGCAAAGCGAGTAAACAAGGAGTTGGGGAAACTTCCTAATTAGAAGAACGACCAAACCCTCGCACCATTATAAACTTAAGCACTGTACATCTGATGTCAGGAAACATCCCATGGAAGAGAATGAAAGGGGGAAATTGGGAATCAGAAATGTAGGAAGCTCCCTTATATCATCAGATTATTGGTGTACACAACACAAAACACTGTTGCTGTATGTAGGTTTTATTTTATTTTATATTTATCATATTTTGGAAATATCGATTATTATTTTTCCAAGAGAGTGGGGCGCTAAGCTGTAGCTTGTTTAGTTTATACGTAAATTCGGCACTGGGTGTACCTCAAGTATGGAGAACCTTTGGCTCTCCAGGCATTACTGAACTGCAACACCCATCATCCTTGGCCATTGGTCATGTTTGGTGAAGTGGGTGGGAGTTGTAGTTTGGGAACATCCGGAGGGCAAAAGGCACCCCTACCCTGGTCTATCCAGCATGGTAAATGCTGGTTGTGTTTGCGTGTAGCACTAAGCTAGCCAGAAAGCACATGAGCTAAATGCTGGCAACTGAAACCCTCTCGCTTTGGTCCTCCCACTCTGCAAGCAGGGAAACCACAAAGTGGCTGGCTTGGCATGACATCCGAACCTGGGGTTGTGGTTTCCTCTACTCTAACAAAACCACCATCACTAAACCAACCACAAACCATGGCTTCAAGGTAGCTTAACAATCATTGCTTGTTAGGGCAAAAGAAACCACAATTCTTGCTTGTGGAGAGTATAAATTTAATAACTATATGGCGTTATGTGCCAGCCAATACAGTCAGCGACTGGTAGCATCTCCCCTGGGTTTCAGACTGGGATCTCTGCCCACGCTACCTGGGCATGCTAGGACTGAACCTGGGAATTTTTATCTTCAGCTCAGGATCAAACAGTTCTAATTTCATGTGGAAGTAACTCTCCTCACAATACAGGTTTAGAAGGAGCTGTGTCTAAGAGATTGGTTTATGGCAGCTCTGCAGGGTGATTCACACTGAACACTGAGTGGCTTTCCAGAAGTATTAGCCCCTATCGCAGCTTGGTCTGAAACCGAGAGAATGTCTTACAACAAAGTTTTTATCCTCCCTTTGCAGGTTGGGCTGAGTATAATATACAAGAACTCTAAGGTGTTGTTCACTGCCATGATCCTATTGCAAGTTTGAAGGCTGTGCTGAGAGGAGCTTATGATAGCCCTACTATGTAGTACACTGTTAATACTGAGCTCAGAGGAGGAGCCGAGGCTACTTCAGACTCAAAGTAAAAAATTATTGAGACATCTCAGGGTGCAACTAAGGTAATTCTACTTAAAACTGTCCCCTCAGGCCTCCCCCAGACCCACTGGCAGAGGAAGAGGGGGGCAGGGGGAGCGCACCGCCCCTGGCACCACGATCCCGGTGGGGTGCCATTGCGGCTGCCCCCACCCCCGTGCTGGGCGTCACCCCCCCCGGGACACGCGTCAGCCACGCCCCCGCCTGCTCTCCACCCCCGGTGCCGGAACATGAAGCTCTGCCACTGCCCAGACCAAATCAAACACTCAGTTGCAAGCAGAAGCCGCACGCTCCATTGACTTGCATGCAGACATGCATACTAGATGCCGTTTTAAATGTTCAAAAAATGAAAACAAAACAAAACAAATTTTGCATATGAAGTAAGACTCCAAGTAGAAGCAGGGACTCCTCTCTTATGTGCCAACCACTCGCACCTCCAGTTCAGGTAACACACTCCAGGGATAAGCTACAACATTTTGTCGCGGCGTTCTACTTGTTATTCTGCGCAGGGATGCTGAGGCTGAGAGATTGTGGCTTCCCTAAGGCCACGTAGTGGGTTTGCAGCAGAGTTGAGATGTGAAGCAAAGATGTCCTTGTTCAGTCCCTTAGCCACTATGCAATACTCATTAATAGCACTCATTTGATGGTATACCTCTCATAATACTGCTTGTTACCAAAGACACCCATTAAAGATCTTATTAGTATTTTGAGGGAGAAAATAGCCATGCAATTACATTCCACCGCTTCTTCCCTTGCTTCTCCTATTGAAGGAGCTGGCATGAGCCATATGAGCACCTGCAAAATTTCAATGCCAAATCTACTCCCCACTGGTTTTAGTGCTGGTTGAAGCAATCAGTCACCATGGGAGCTAGTTTACAAAGCAGTTCAAAAGACCTCTGGAAGAAATGGTCTCATATAAAAGAAAGATAACTCACAGAACAAAATTGCAAGTGTGTGAAGACAGAAAAGATTTAAAAGCCTGTAAATGGCCCACAAAAAGTATGCAAAAATTATCATCATCATCATCATCATTATTATTCTGCAAGCTCAGTTTTATTTGGTTACTTTATGCAAGTTAAGTAATTAAACAGAAAAAATAGCCACCTCCACGTACTGGACAAGAGCACAAAAACGAAGTACAGTAATCATTATGGTAGACTGGAAAAGGAAATATTCAACCGCTGTAAGAAATATATAGCCGCTGCAGCTTCACCATTCAATCTCCTTGGAGTTCTGCAGATTCCAAACAGCTTTGTGGATGGACTTGCTTTCTGAATTCTCAGTAATGCAGCACATTATCTCAAAAACAAACATATGCACATATTGACAGGGTTTGAGCAAAGAGAACTTGCCAGACCTCAATTCCAGAACTGATTTTGAATGGCCAGAACATAAGAGTAAGGCAGCACTTCTGAGCATGTACAAAGTGCATTTTCCCCTGTCACTAAATAACCCGTGCTAACACACATCTCTAGGAATAGGAACAAAAGTTGTCGTTCTGAAACCTACAGCTTCAGACCCATGCGTGCCGCTCCCAACAATTGACATGGTTTGCTTGACGCCCTGATGAACTGCTTATATTGCCATATAAAACTCATTACTCTTAAATTAAAGCAAGTTCAGTTTTGGTTTGCATTTAAGCTTTGAAACGGGTGGTGCTGGAAATGCAGAGCATGTTTGCACCATGACAAAAGACCCAGATAACCTCTCTATATTTTGTTTTAATCTGTTGTATCTGCACATTTTTATGGTATTGCTCTTATTTTTGTAAACTACTCCGTAGTCATTCTGGCAAAAGGGGGCATATAACAGATTTGTTAATAGATAACAGCCAGTTTATAACACAATTGTGTGTACAGAGTCAAACAATGTTTATCTGGGAATGGTACAAACATTATCCTCCTTCTCCCTGCAACAGAAGTCTTTGCCTGCTTAAAGGATACCAAACCATCTTCAGTTCCTTTGTAGCAATTCCTTACGTTTCTGCCTGATGTGAAATATCTGCATTCATTGCATACAGCCCTAAGATGCAAGTACTTCTATTCCAGGAGGGGGAAGCTCAGATCCAAGGACTACATCCCTCACCAGCCCTGCTCTGAACATTCCTTAAGTGCTTTAACTTGGTTGGATAGATTCCTTGATCATGCCTCTTGCTTGGTGGATAGAGACATGTGCATGTGTGTGTAGATCCTAGTGACCTTTGCTTGGCTGAAATAAGATGCATACCCGGTGTTCCACCCACTTTCGCCTCTGGCCCCACCCACCACTGGAATGTGGCCCTTAGAAAGTCCACCAGGAGACAAAGTGGCCCTTGAGGAGAAAAAGTTTTGCCACCCCAGTCTAGAGACCAGGTGTTTGGGGGCTTGTAAATCCTAAACAGCAGCACTAGCATTAGCTGACCCTGGATTCTTGATGTCTTGCCCTTCATATTAAGGTTACCAGATATATATTTTTTCAATGAATCCAGGGACACTTTTCAAATTCCTACTAAATTTTGTCAGGAGATTGTCCCCAGGAAACAGGGATGTCTGGTAACCTTAAGTCAGATGCCTCACCCTGTTGGCATCTCCTGCCAATCTATATAGTGGATATGCCATCAAGAGCGAAGGAACTCTGGGACTTGTAGTTCTCGAGAGATCATATTGCATAGGGTAGGGCGGCCCACTTCTGTCTGTGAGTCCTAGAACTTTCTGATCTGGAGGAGGGCATGGGCTTGCAGCTCATTAATATTGCTTGCTATTCTAACACTGCTTCTGATTGGCTCCAGCCAATCTCACAAGATATAGGCATCTTGTACAGGTACAGAGAAATAAAACTGCATAAACACCCTCAAACATGCTCAAACATGATTCAGTTGCCAGTTTTTGCTGCATGGTTATGGGCTTGGGGCCTGCAAGCATAGACTGGTGAGCCCACATAAAGCGTTCCTCCCGCCCCGTCTGCTTGGGCCCGGCTGCTAGCGTGACCAAGAAAGAAAACCAAGAGCAGGATAGGAACACAGCTAGGTCTTGGCTTGATTCCTAGGACAGAAACATCAGCAACTGGGAACAGTCTTAGCCCTTCCCCCAATGGTACCCCTAAATGCATCCTTGCGGTAAAAGTGAATGTCTTCCATTCAGTCCCAGAGGAAAGTTAAGCTCTCTGCTTGGGGAGAGCAAGGCAAGGAGAGCAAAACCCGACCTCCACTCCTAACATGGGATGACCCAGTCTTTGCAAAGGACGCTCATGCAGGAAGTGCAATGTTATCTCCAACCCACAGCAGCAGATAAGCCCTCCATTCACATCACAATCCATCACTACGTCAGGCATTTTGCTTGCCCACAACATAGGAGAGCTAGGCATGCCCACCACAGCATATGGTATATCTAATACAATGCATACAACATAGATTCACATACGTGAAATCAAACAGGACCTAAGATTTCAGATGAACTTGCCCGGGGGGGGGGGGGGGACGGGACGGGACGATGACACATTACCAATAACAGCAACTTATCACCTGCTGTTGAACATTTTCTCCCTATTTGCCATCAATTGCTGAGCATTTGTTCAACAAGGGCTCTCCCCCCCCCCCATACAGCTGCTCCCTCCCTCCCTGCTTGCCCTGAAAAAATGAGCTTGCTAAACAGAAAGGACAAATTGGGCTGAACAAATATCTTGAGTCATTACAACAGTCAATAAATCCCCATCAGATTATGTATTAAAAGTACTACCGTAATAGTTGTCTAATTAGGCCACAGTCTGCTTTAGAGTGGCCAAACTTATCTCCATTAGTCTCAGATTTATCTATTTCTTATCAGGAACCACCATGTTAAGGAAGGTATTTAAGCTCTTTTAAGTTTGCACCAGCTTTTCCTAAAGGGAAAACTGAACTACTGTTCTGAAAACTGATTTCTGAGCCACCTATACCAGGCATGTCCAACAGGTGTGGTGTCAACAACTGTGGCTCCCCTAAAAAAAGCTCAACAACCCAACCCCCCCCCAAATGGGCCTTCCTCCTTCCTAAAAAAAAGCTCAACAACTTTGACCTGAACCTCCAAAATGGGGGTAGATCATTGCAGGTTTTTAACTCTGTGAGTAGATTGCAGTCTCTTGGGTGTTGGCCACCCCTGACCTATACAATATCTCAAAGAGAATGTCCCTAGTCCAGTGTAAACTCTGTGTCTGGTTATAAGTGCACAGACATGTACTTTTGCTGCCGGCCTTTCCATAGGCATCTGGTTGGCCATTAGGAGAACAGGTTACTGGACTAGGTAGGCCACTGGCCTGGTTCCAGCAGACTATTCTTACAAACAACATATAGACAACCATCAGGTTTGGAATCCACTAAGTTGCCTTTTCGGTTACTGTCTGCTTTTGTGCAAGCAGTACGCTACTTCTATCTCAACAGCGCCTTCTACCTCCTCTGCCATGGGCAGAAGCTGCTGGCCACTTCTGGATGCATTGGTGTTGCACACTAGATGGTCAACCAAGCGGCAAGATCTGGCGCATGCTGTGGAATGACCACACATCCAGTGAACAACTGGCTGGCACACAACTCGTGCTGCAGAAGAATCCAAGCAATAGTCCCATTGTGACGTCAACCTCTGAGCACTAAGGCTGGGGATGGGCTATTTTTGACCTGAAGCCTTTTTTCTTTTCTTTTTTAAGCACGTAGATAGCATGGTTCATTCAGCAACTACATTAGCAGAACGGCAAGCGCGCCCACTAATGTCTACGCACCTAGGAGCCCATGTGCACAAACAGGCATGCTGGGCTGAGATTTTATATAAAGCGTGCATGGCTGGAAAGATGAGGACAGGACCTTAATGTCACCTGTCCAGCATCAGTTGAGGGATCAGAACTGAATTCTTTGCCCGCTGAATGAGTCACAGCCATTAGCTCACATATCACATTCCCGGGTTCCCAGGACCCTGCCCTGCCTTCCACCCTGCAGCCCAGAGAGCTAGCCCACTGGCTAGCTACTTCCTTCCACCCAGGCTTACCTCCATCAGCATAGGTCTCGGTGCCATAACCGTCCTGCAGCCCGTTATTCCAGGTGCCTTCGTATTTTGCCCCGCTGCTGACGTTCTGCCTGACCCCATACCTTCCTTTGAAGCCATGTGTCCATTCGCCTTTGTAAAGCCACCGCCCTTTGGTCTCGATCCCTAAGCCATGCCTCTTGCCTTGAGACCAGTAGCCCTCGTAGGTGTTGCCGCTGGGCCAGGTGTAGACTCCCACCACTTCGAAGCCGTAGTTCCAGGAGCCTGAGTATTCGCCCTGGCCCTTGGGCCCGGTGCAGATGCCATGCCCGTGGGCTTTGCCCCCTTCCCAGCCCCCGCAGTAGGCCCCTCCATCGTCAAAGTCAAACCTGCCACCGCTCATGCTGTCAAGCCAGGGGTCTGTGCTCTTCTCTGGCTCGTTCCCTCCTTTCTATTTGGCCAGATTCACTTCTCCATTAGTGGAAGCGGCAGGTGGTGCTGCATAGCCAAGCTATGCTCGGGGGCTGCCTTCGGGGTCAGGCTTGGCGTCCTCGCCCAGGAAGGGGCAACTAGGGAAGAGGCTGCAAGGAGGTGGCAGGCAAGCTGTTCCTAGGCTCAGAAAAGCTGCACGAAGCTCGGGGACCCCGAATCCTCCGGCTTGGCAACGCTAGCCTGTCAGGTGTGGAGGCATGGAAGGAAAACTCTACCAACTGGCCTTGGAGGGCAGCAGGCAGTAGAGGAGGCGAAACTCCTGCTCAGCTGCAAGGCGCGGGCCTCCCCATCCTGCGCGCTCGCTTCAAGCGACCTGATGGGCAAGAGGCAAGCCTTTGCAAGACCTTAGCTGCAAGGTAACTTTTCTCTGCTACACCATCCTCGCAGCCTCTTCTAAACGCCGGCAGCATCCGGCCCCTTTAAGAGCCAAGAAGGGTGAGGATCCTTGCTGAACCTTCCCCGGCCGCCGCCGTCGCGACCCCCTCCCCTATGGCGCGCTTTGCGCCCTTGCCTCTTCCGCCCTCCCGGGGCTCTTGCGGGCCCCCGCGGCTAGTTGCGCGAGCGGTGCCAGGCTCTTCTTCAGAGCCCCATTGGACAGGCGAGTCTCCCCGGCTCTCCTCCCGCAGCCTCCTTCCTTCTACCCTCCTCCGGTAAGAAAGGTCACAGCTGCCCTAACAAGGCCATCGGATCCCTGGAGCTGCTCCGAAAATAAACCCACGTAGCCCTGCCCACTTTGCAGGACCCTTTTATGGAGGACAGAGACACCCACCGCCGCCACCCCCTTTCGGGCTGGGATGAAAACGAGAGAGAGAGAGACGGAGCAAGTGTCCTATTTAAAAATAGCACCCTGGGAAAAGGAGGGAGACGCGGGCTCTGCCAGGTCGTTTGCTCCGCACTTTGCAAACGGGCATGGGAGGAACTTCTGCTAGTTACGGAGCAAGGAAAAGGAAAGGGAGTGAGCGGGCGAGAATGAATGGGGAGACCATGAATGAAGGTGCCTACAGATGCAGTGCATGTTAGGCCCACCCTTTTCTGCAGCTAATTAGGGGGCGCTATTAATGTGGTATCTATATCAGCCACCCAATAACGCAGGTTTCTCAATTTAAATTGGTAACATATAACATTAAGGCTATAACACTTTTTTAAAAAACACTCTCCTGTTTGGTAGGCTGCACACATATTCGCGGCCCTTGCCAGGCAGTTAGGCTTGCTGTATCGAGTGAGCCAGGCCTTGTCACAGCTTGTGAGAGCTTTCAAAATTATCTCATTATTATTATTATTATTATTATTAACTTGCTTCCGAATACCAATTAGTGGACCAGCATAATTACTTGCCAGACAGGCCCTGGTTTCTTTAGAATCCCAGCGTTAGAGATTATTATTTACAGAGTTGTCCATTAAAAGAATTGCATGTGAAATGTTTTGTAAACCAATGGCCTATCATTGTCAGGTTTTGTTGCTGGAGGAAGTCTCTCCTCCCAGTGAGGCCGGCCTTCCTTCCTTCCTTGTTGACCTTCTTTGTATTATAGAAAGCATGTCAAGGTATAGTTTTAAAGTGTTTATTATTAAACAGATGGGCTTGGTGTGTGTGCATGTTGCACTTGTGACAACATGCTCATGTAGTTTTCTACTAACGTTGTGGCGCAGTTTTTACATTGGGGACCCAAGTTTGGAAAACACTGATCTACCACAATATAAACGGGGTTCCCAATGTGTTCACAGGCAGCATAGCCACCGCATATATAGCATTTGGCACCTGCCCCTCCCATTTTGTATTTTCTTCGTCGTTGTGCAGGTTGCCTGCTTTTTGTTTTGGGGTGTGGGGGTTTTATCCATTTTAGGAGGCTCTGATAGCATTTCCTGTTTTCCTGCAGTGAAGTGGTTATTTTGTGATGCCCACAAGTTTAATTTCCACAAGTGCCTCTAGGGCTAAAAATGTTGGGGAGCTCTGCTCTGCAGTGTTGTAAGACGGGAGTCTTTGCCAGCCTTACCTGAAGATTCCCCATTTTGAAGGCTGAGGTCTTTTGTGCGTAAAATAGGGGCTTACACTTGAGCTACAAATTTACCTTATTTCAATGAAGTGCATAGTGAAATGACAAACTCTTCCTTTATTTTAACAGAACTAAACTATTGCAAACGATTTAGGCTGTCTTGAGTTTTATTATTCAGGTGCAAATATTAATTTGGTACTCCCAAATAATTACTGGTACCTGCACATACACTGAGGCTACAATCCTAATCCCATTTACCCTGGAGCAGGTCTCACTGAATTCAGGAGGACTTACCTTGGAGTATTTGTGGTTCGAGTTGCACAACTAACCAGCAAGTGCTTGTGATAAAAATCCAAGAACACAGGTAGCAGATGCTGAAAATATCATTCCTCACTTTCCTGTAGAGGAAAGGCAGTGATTTCTTGACAGCAGCCCATTCGTACATCACATGAAACCATGGTTTATTCAAATAATGCTTTAGTGAACAAGCCATGCTCAAAGCCAAAGGACATTCTATATTCAATGTAATTCTGGTTTTGTCATACTCTGCCCTCATTTCCCACGCTCAGCTGTCTTTTGTGGTGCCAAATTGCTATCATTGCCTCACCTGCAAGAGTGATTCTCAGTGATCTTCCTCAGCACCTGTCATGGAACAGCAGCTATCTTCATCCCTTCACCCAAGAAAGAAGCACCCATACTATTTTGCAGCTTGTAGGTGTTTTAACATTTTTATTCTATTCCTAGTCTGCAACCATACCCCGCCACCAACTGGCAATAGGCTGTCAATGCGAATGTTATGCTTTACATTTAGTGAGCATTACCTAGGTTGACGTCACCTGTGTCTCTGCTGGCAGGGAGTTGGAATCGCTGTTTCAGTAATGAATGTTTTAATAGTTTAAAGCATGTTAATTGTAATGACTGTCAGGAATGGAACTTAATTTTGGAACCCTCCCACCCCTTACTTAAACACCTGCTCAAATTTAAGGAACATTCTTTAAAATCATTCATTTTTCCAGGATCCTGTTACCAAGCAGAGTTAGCAGCAACATCAACTTTGGGGGAAAGATTAGAAAGAGGAGCAGAGTGCCGAGAGCAGGTTCATTTTTCATCATTCTTGTCTAATGTCACTGTTGCTTGGCTAGCAATTTGGGAGCAAAAACTTTAACCATAGTAAATGAGGTACCCACACAAAGTCATCGTTCAGGTTAGTAAACCAATAACATGATCGAGCCATAGTTAAATAAACCATAGTTAAGGCACTGTACTGGGCTCTGATGCAATCCTAAGACATGGCTTGTTAACTAAGTTTTATTTAAACCATGGTTAATAGGAATGTGTGAACTTCAATTTTCACAAATTACAAAGATCTGGATTAAGAAATTTAAGTTCTTTGCCTGCATTTATATTGGTAGTAACTTCAGTATAATGTATGTAGCTTTGGGTTTCTTTTTTGCTTTACAATCACAGGTTGAACTTCCTGTTGCCAGTGAGTGAGCTGAAACGGCTGGAGAAAGTCAACAAGTTATGACTTCACATCTTTCTGGATGCATTCAGCATTCCAAGGACCACATCATCATGCCTTTTTTCAGCTGGAACCAAGTTCTGGCACCTCTTTTAGTGTGTTATGGCACCTCTGTAATGTTGCAGTGCCATTTCTTGTCACAGTGCTTTGTGTTGGAGACAGTGTGCTTTGGCTGGTTGCTCCCCCCCCAAAAAAAGCTCAGGTTTGGGGGGGACGACTCTCCTGGTCCCAATAAATACATCAGGTTGGGATCTGGGAAAACACCTTTTTCAGTAGCTGCACCCACAGGCTCTGGAACAACCTCCAAAGGAAAGCTTGCCTTGCCTCTCATTAATGGATTTTCACTACACACAATAATACCTTTGCTTTTAAAGAGAGCTTTTGAGTCAAATGATTTTAAAATTCTGTTGCAAATGTTATGGTTCTAAAGGGTGCTTTAATGTTTTTTGCTGTTTTTTGCTTTGTATGCTCAACTTTTCTAGTTACTATATATTTTACTTATTACTATATATTTTACTTAAGGGACCCAGGTGGCGCTGTGGGTTAAACTACTGAGCCTAGGGCTTGCTGGTCAGAAGGTCAGCGGTTCGAATTCCTGTGACGCAGTGAGCTCCCGTTGCTCGGTCCCCGCTCCTGCCAACCTAGCAGTTCGAAAGCACGTCAAAATGCAAGTAGGTAAACGGCGTTTCCGTGCGCTGCTCTGGTTCGCCAGAAGTGGCTTTGTCATGCTGGCCACATGACCTGGAAGCTGTACGCCAGCTCCCTCAGCCAATAATGCGAGGTGAGCGCGCAACCCCAGAGTCGGTCACGACGACCTAATGGTCAGGGGTCCCTTTACCTTTACATATTTTACTTATTACCCACCTTGAGGCTTTGAGGAAAGACACAATAGAAACATTCTATTAAATTCTTTTAAAAGCCAGAAAATGGCATTCACCATCAACACTTCAACTATTCATGAATATGTGCCTTGCTAATAAGCGGGACGCTCCAAGTCTCATTTCAATTAAGTGCTATTAGACACGGGCAATTTAAGGCTGCTGCAGGAGAAAGGAAAGGGACACTCGAGTGCTGCTGCCTGCCCCATCCCCAAAGTCTCTCATCAACTCCATCTATATCCTACTCCCTTGTGCTTATTTTCTTCCCATGTGAAAGATATTAGTACCATGAAAACACAGCTTAATTATTACTGCTAAATAAATCCACTGGCTATAAGTAGCACTTCCATATGCACTTAAGACTAAAGAGGGAAGCACTGCGCTCTCGCTCTCTCAAAACAGTCTCTATTCCAAGAAAGAACTGAAGTGCATGAGAGGGGGGGGGGGAGATCAGGGGCAAGCACAGCAAACTCAGCTAAGCTTTCAGCTCCGAGTCCTTCAGCCACACCTGTCTCTTATTATGCAGAAGATCAACACTGAAAGGCAAAATGTGTGCTATTTCCTGAGCACATTACAGGGAACAGGTGCTCACACAGAAACAAAGACAAATACAGAGCTAATCTGTGTAACTTCTGACACATTATGCAGCCATTACAATTGTTAAGTGTCAGAAATTTCCAAATTAACTCAGCGCCCAGGTTTTGTGCTTTAATATTCACACAAGCACACACATCTTATTAAAAAAAACTTTAGGACTGTGCAATAGAAATGCATACCAATTTACATACATACAAAATAGAGCATGCCCTAAACATTTTATAAATCACCATGCTTGGAAATATGTCACAATAATCCACAATTCTCACAGCCTCAGTAAAGTGAACAACATTCATCTGGCAGAGTTATTTTAAAGACATCTTTTTTTAAGCACAAAATCTCTGGATTTTGCATCTAGTGAATGGTCTTGATTGTTATTTCTGTAAGTTTTCAGTACAAGCTGTAGAAGGACCAAACACCATTCACATAGCAGGAAAAGCTACAAGCTTCTTCCGACTGTAAAGGGAATGCAAAACACTGGCTAAATTTAAGGTACGCAAGCAGAAGCACATCTCAGAGCAGCTTATTTCCTGGAGGTTCTTGGGTCCCTGCTTCCCTGGCAGAGTAGGCTGCCTCCATAGTGCAGGGAGGTTAGTTGGCAAGGGACAAGATGTATCGGAGCATATGCTAAAAATATATCATGAAATCTTTGTTCATTGCCACCCAAGGTGCAAGAAACTCTATTGCCAACAAGGCTTTTAGCTTTGCATACTTGTTTGGTTGTAAACCGCTTTCACACATTGCAAATGGCAAGAAAGCCAAACCAAAGGAACTCACAAATAATAATAAAATGGCAAAAGCCTTCAATCCTAGTTCATACTGCCTGAAGGCAGTTTTCTTAGTCTGAGTCTGTCATTCCTGCTTTTTAAGAGAATCCAACTTGCATCTTATTTACATAATTACATCATTGGTCCCCTGCACCAACTCATAAGAACTCAACCTTTTAAACATAGTTCCGTGTTGTTGTTGTTTTTAAAAAATACCCAGGGGCTGACCACCTTGATGCAAAGTGGGATGGTTTATGAAGCGGAGTTCCTTAACAGAACTTAAGTTGATGTGCAAGTGCAGCACAGGCTGCATCAAATCAAAGTTGCGAAACAAGGCTGACATCTAGCGGCCAAATATAAATTACTTCATATTTTAATCTTTATCCACAGATTAATAGGTAAATTACATTTTGATTGTTCACCCTGCTGAATTCAATCTCCTATAAAACAAGCTGGCTAAAAGTCTTCAGGCTGTAAATAAAGCAATGCTCAGTAAGAAAATAAAATGCAATTCGCTTCTCACTGAAACGGGAAATGTTTACCTCAAGACACCGCCAGAGTTAGCTGATAAGTACTATGTTTCACAAATAGTAAGATTTCTGGGAAAGAGCCAAATACTAGGAATATAGGCAGAAGAAAATAAGTTATCGTTTTCAAGTACTGTGTCCTTCCACAGCTTACAGTATCTGTGGGATGTACACCAGAAAGTACAGCAAGATGTTGTATTTCACCCCAAATGTAAATTATACTGGTTTTCCCATGGAGTGATTTTGCTACTCTAGATTCTGAATGTTCTTAGCCAGTTAATCCAAACTACCCCATTAACGGATCTTATGCCCTGTACAAGACAGTATAATCCCCTGGTCTTGCCATTCACCTTTGTAGTCGTTTTGGAATTATGGTTACCATTAAATTAGCTGAGATCGGCACCCCCCTTCCCTTCCCCAGTGCTTAGTGAAGACCTTTTTATTTCAGCTGACATTTAAATTTTTCTTATTAGTTTTAACTGATCTTTATTGTATCTTTTTATTCTTACTGTACAATGTTGATATGAAGGTATTTAGCAGTATATCAATTGCTGAAATAAATAAACAGTAGTAATAAATTAATGAGTATGAAAAAATAAAAGATTGGCTGTGATGCAAAGTGTCTTTATTACAAGCACAGAGAGCAACTGCTTCTGAGATGGAGTGTGACCAAGGGCAGATACCAAAACCCTTTGTTCAGTAGAGCCCACTGTTGTCAGGTGTACATCATTTCTGCCATGTGGGACATTTTCTTAGGGATATACAGGAAATACTCCATGTACCCTGAAAGATCTTCAATAGTCACATCATCCACATGAGCCCTGGCTTGCTCAGAGCAAGACCTGAGAGAGCTGGAGGGAGTTCTTGATGGCAAAGGTTGGGAACTGTCTTGCACATGTGGTGGTCTTTTAGGTGCAGACTGGGGAGAATTTTGTGGGCCAGAAAACATGTACACTTTCATGTCCTGCCATCGCTTACACTGGCAGGCCCTGTCTACACACGCACAGAGTTTCCCTTTATTTTGCTCAGACACAGATTGGAAATCAGAAAGATCTGTGGCCTTTAGAACTGCTGAAGTAGGAAAAACACCACTTTCAAGTTTGTTCTTAGGCATTTCAACCATGGATGCCACAGAATGCTGAGCACCCTTTTGTTTCTCGCCAACATCATTGAGGGAGTGACTGGCCTGTTCATTCTTAGAGAACTCCTTTGGGGTTGACACATCCGGGTCACGGCTGCTTTCAGAAGTGTCAGCTGGGTTCTTGTGCACTGGCTGGTTACAAGGCAGCATTTTCGTGGTATAATGGATAAACTTAGGAGGGTGGAGTACCGGAGACTTAGACCGCCGCCGACGCTGTGTTCTCACTGTTCCTCTCAAAGGTTTCCTCAAACACCTAGAAGGTGAAAATGCAAAAGTTGATACGGCATAAATGATCATCCAGCTCTGTCTAGTCACTCTATGCTGCAATCCCATTGAGGCAGTAATGTGTTGTGTAAGTAGCAGTGCCCTGGTTTGGAAGATGACACTACCCTGATAACAGCAACTTTTCTGCCAATGGACATGTAAAAACCAGTTACCAGTATCTGTTTTAGAATTACGGAAAGGGCTAGAGATTATATGAATAATAAGACATTTGACAGTTTGCCCTGCTCTCCTTCTGGGGAACAGGAACATGCCTCAGCTGCAGTGGTCAAGTGTACTACTACTTGGTGAAACCTCTTTCACATCTCTTCTTTGCTCCCAAGTCATCTTCAAGCTCCAGCCTCTTGATATTTATACAGGTGAAACTCAGAAAATTAGAATATCGTCAAAAAGTGCATTTATTTCAGTAATGCCAGTTGTTATTTTTTATTTTAATTTTTACAAATGCTTTCTTTTGGAAATTCCACAATAATAAAACATAGTTACAATAATACAAAAATAAACATTGCTATTACATTTCATTAATTACATTCCATTTATAATTGACCCGCCAAACAACAAATAATTACAATTACAACAAATGAAGGCTTGGCATATCTTGCTTTGCATGTCATGCATCTATCTCATATATTTTAAGTTGCCTTACTGAAATAAATGCACTTTTCGACAATATTCTAATTTTCCAAGTTTCACCTGTAAGCAGCTCCAGGAGGCCATGTTCAGCAGAACACTTTAGCATTTCAACGTTTGACATAGTTACATTAATCAGAACCAATTCATCTTACCAATGCCAGCTCTCTTTAGATGCACACAGAGACTTCACCTTGGTTTCATCTGTAGTTTTTACAAGTGCTCTTGGAGGCACCCCCTCATTTACAGGAAGAGAAGCAGTGGATCTAAAACCAGGAAAAATACAGGCTGTCATAAATTTGTAAGATTGTTCTATTTCCCTCAATAGAGCTTAATTTCTGTTAAAGTTCTGACCTTGTCTTCCATTGCTCCTTGGCTAACTTGAGGGAATTCCAATACCCACACTAAATCATCAATATGTTACCCACACTTGGCTCCTTTTTGTATTTTGGCCAGCATGCTAGTTTGGACAAGAACAACCTGACCAACAGTGCAAAGTCAGGATGCAAGGGGAAGCAGTCCCGTAATATAAGGTGCCCTACAGATGTTGTTCAGTCACAACTCCCATCATCCCTGACCACCAGCCTTGCTGGCTGGGGCTGATGGAATTCCAACAGCATCTGGAGGACACCACATTACCTACCCCTGCCATAACATTTGAGTTAAATTCCCCCAATCGTGTGGTCCAGAAGGGGTCATTCCCTGAATACGCAGAAGGAGCAGTCAAGTGTGACTAGATAGCCATACCCCGAGAAAGCATGGTGCCAACCTGCATACCCCATTACACTTTCCTGCAGCTGCACTTAAAAGGCAAAAACTGCTGGCCTAACCAAGTAAACCTTTCTAAGCTTCCCAGGGATTTACCCAATCACTGTACTCAAAGGAAGCAAAAGAGATCATAGAGCAGAAGGGTAATTATTTAAACAACGAAAAGTTTTCGGTGGTATTAAAAAACTGCAGTTCTAAGCTCTATCATAAAATCCATCAAGACTCTATGTCTCATTCACAAAGACTCTTCAGTACTCCCTATTTCACTATGCTTTGTCATGCTTCATCAGTAATTTCATGGTTCACCCCAACTGACCTCATCATATTCCATTTCTACAAATCATCCAAACACCATGGAAAAGCTAGGGATGGACAATAGTTTTATCACATAGTTGTAAAACCTAAACCAGGTCAATTAAGTTGAAACTGTCTCATGAAGGCCACTAATCTCCAACGAGAAGTGTATTACAAACTAAAATTGGTGATATTGCTACCAGTGAGCACTGTTTCCAGTTGATGTGTATCCAGTAAATGGGGCTGCCCTGTATGCTCCCTATGCCACTTGTGATTGTAAGTCGCTTTGAGTCATTTTTAGGAGTAAAGCAGCTAATGATAATAATCAGCTATATTCACACATAACACTAAGCCATGGTTTGTTTTAATAAACCACAAATCAACTCTCAGAAGAACAAACAGGCTACAGCTTGTTACTTGAGAGCTTGGCTTGTTGTCCAGCAGCTTTTTGTCCTGTGCTCTGCAGCTTAATGAGTGTCTGGGGAAGGATGGGCAAACCATGGTTAAACAAGGCTATTGGGCTTGGACATAAACTAGACTACAGTTAAAAACAAGATTATGCTTTGGCTCATTAAACCATGGCTTGGTGTTATGTGCTAACTAGACCAATATCAAACTTCACTCAAAAACCATGGGAGCAAGAATTTTTAAAAAAACAAAAAACATAAAACTTCAATCACAAAGCCATTTCATTTTCCACATTGTGCAGCCAAGTTTTATTCTTAATACTTAAAATTACATTAACTTACCCTTCTGAGTCTACTCTTAGCTTTTTGAAAGCTGCCTGGAGATTCTCTTCTATCTCCAACATTGTTAGAGAATGACCCACTGCTTCCTCTCTACAAGCTAAAGAAAAGAAGAAAAATAAGCATGTGAGAATAAAATGGAGGCAACTAATGTTGTACAGAAATTCATACCAGATTTGACTAGTGAAAGTGATCCCGGCTCCATGGTATCATCAGGAAATGCAACAAGACTTATAAATAGCAATTTAATAGTGTCTTCACACAAGCACTCAAATCCTGTTGGAGAAGTCACAAGTTGTCAGAAGGCTTATGCACCAATCTACTACACTGGCCAACAGCTTTAAGTTCTGGTTGCTGTGCAAGAGCGGACCAAACTTCTCCAGGAAAAAAATGACATCTCAAAGGATCACTTCATACATTGCTTGTAAGGCTGCTTCACCATTCCTACAGGAAAGGCAATTATGTGTAGGAATTAGCATGTTATGCATATATAGGCCATATGATACAATAATCCTACAAATGTTTAACTTGCTAATTCCTATCCAGGTATGGGATAGGAGTTAACGCATAGAATGTTCAGTTGTGTGGACACTTCTGTAGCTGGTGGGGGGCGGGGCATAATACAGAAAAGAGCCTTGAGACTCCAGTCCAGGCATAGGCAAACTTGGCCCTCCAGATGTTTTGGGACTACAACTCCCATCATCCCTAGCTAACAGGACTAGTGGTCAGGGATGATGTGAGTTGTAGTCCCAAAACATCTGGAGGGCTGAGTTTGCCTATGCCTGTTCTAGTCCTGTGTACATTTATTAAGGAGTCCCACTGAATTCAGAGCTTTACTGGCAAGCCTGTGGAGGCGGAGCTGCTTTGCAGTCAGTTTGGCTTGTGATCTCCATCTGACTGAAGCCCAGAGCAAGAGGCTGTTCTCCATTTTGTGGGAATCTTGAACACACATATGACTACATTGTTGGTATTCTTTGAACGCCTCCTGACAGAAAAGACCATCATTGTCCTTATCAGTTTTCCCAAGCACCATTTTGAGGAACAGTTTGTTTTTTTAAGGATAAGGAAGTTCAGAAAAACAAAGCTATACAAATACCGTATTATGAAGCAAAATTATTCATTTGGTGATCCTTTATCGAGAACTGAACATCTGTCACAGGTCCTGTGTGGTAGCGTTCATCCCCTTCTTTAAACAAAAATATAAACTAGAAAGTATGTTTCTTTCTTGCAGTGTTGATTACCATAAATATTCCAATCTTCTACTGAGTTTAGTGCTTATTTCTGAAGTTTTGCAGACTACATATGGTCAGATCTCCTACTGGCCCAATTCAAACCTAACAGTATAAGCCCATTTAAATACTACACAAATCTCAGGCTTAAATGTTTACCTCTCTTCGTTCAATGCATGCCAGGAAAAGGCAGGAAGCATACGTTTCCTGGTTTAAAACTAACTGCAGTTTGCAATTTTATCAAAACAAGGAACTTCAGTTAATCAAACTATTGATTTATTGGAACAAGGTAGAATCAGCAACTAGAATGATCTTTGCTTACTTCAATAAACCATAGTTTAAAGCAGCCACAGATCAGCTTATCAGAGATTATGACAAACCACAGCTGGTTTTTTAAACTCAGAAGTGGAAGCTTCAAATCTGTTCCTCACAGCTGCACCAGAGGGATCGGGTGTCAGGTCACAAGGAAGGGAAGCACCCAAACCTGAGACCTGCCTCACTCCTTCACAGTGCTGAACTATATTATGTTGCTATATCTAAATCAAACATTTTCTTAAGTTAGAAGCAACCATAGATTTGGATTGGGGCTTCAATGTTAGGGGTGGGATATATATTTTTTATTTTAAAAAACCATTTCTTCTCTATCATTTCTCCCCAACTTAAATCACCCACACAACTCAACCCAACCGAACAAGTTACTATTAGCACCAAAAGGGAATAGACATCCAAGGCTCTCCCCAAAGGTGCATATTGATACTACGCACTTTAGAAATACTATATTACTATACAGGTAGTAAAGACAATCCTGTTTACAGGGGATATTCAAAGAAGACATGTATGTAAGACCTTCTTAAGCCAGTGAGTTTGATTAACTTTAAATCTCACCGAGGTGGTAAAACTTCTTAGACAGTAGGCTGAGACACACATGATGAAATGCTAACTCATACAGTCCAGTTGATATGGAAAACTAGATCTCAGAGAGTGGGTTCCTTAAGTCTGCCAGTGGAAAACATTAGTCATTTGATCCCTCATTTGCAGTGTACAGATCCAGAATATGGTTATTCTGTCAGTGACAACAAAACTTTAATTTCCAGTAAAAAAAAATAACCAAAATATGACTAACTTAGAAAGGAAGAAGGAAGCAAGTGTCACTGAAACTCAGTGTCTTATATCGAGACCCTATGCATGATTACCTTTTATTATGAATAGCCATGCATAGGGCATGATCCAATGCAGCATGTGCAACAGGGCTTCTCCTTGCTCTCCTCTTCCCTGCAGGCCTCCAAACCTGCTCCACAGAGTTGGGGAACCTCTGGAGATTTTGGCAGCACACAGGGAGAGAAGAAAGCTAGCTTGTTGTGCAAGTGAATTTCCATTGCATTAGGTAGACATCATTGGATGTCTCCCATGGAAACTAAAAACAAGGTGGTATAAAGATAATCTACGGAACTGACCATAGATATTAGCAGTAATTGTTCCATGCAGAAGGCACACAAAAACTATTTTAAAAATTACTAAAATGAATATTAGGTTGACACACCTAAGCTACCTACAAATGCTCTAAAAAGAAAATGCTGGGGTGTTCAAAGTTTGCAGCCCTCACATTTGTTGAAAAACTAAGATAAAGGCAACAAAAAGAAAGTGGCAGAAAAATGCTCACTTGGACAGAACTCCCTCCCTGCTCCACTCAGCTGATGTTTGTTTGCTCTGAAATGATTTCATTCAGACATGTGTCTTAGCTCCTTGCTTGACAGATGCCATTGTGACACATCTAGAAGGATGGAAGTGTGTCATAATGTATTTGATGCATGTATTAAGTGTTGACTCAGGCAACAAGGAGGACACAAAAGGAAGTGATGAACTACAAGACTGCTTTCTGAATTCCTATCTGCCACACAGATGGATTACAAAGGTACATAAAACAGCTTGTCTTTCGCAGAAAACTTAACTGAATACTGGATCCTCTGAAAGCCTGAGGCAAGCGCTCACTTTTTATTATTCACAATGAAGATATAAAAACAGAAGTGTATATACTTTGTGCAAATCATGGTTAGTAGCAGTAGTTATACTTTATGAAGTGTCTCAAATAGTAGGTACTGTACTGTAAAAATGAGAACAAATCCTGTGTATGGGGTTACAATAAAAAATAATTATACGGTAGATGAAGGAAAAGGAGAGACAGAAATTAGAAGTTAAAAGTTAATGATATATCAACTTCCAGATAATTTAAACTAAACCCTCACACAATGGGCTGATCTGGCACCATGAGCAAGTTCTGGACTTTCACCCTAGCTGAACTGTGATTTAGTGACAACTATGGTTTGCTTCACGGGACGCAGGTGGCGCTGTGGTCTAAACCACTGAGCCTAGGGCTTGCTTATCAGAAGGTCGGCGGTTCGAATCCCCGTGTCGGGATGAGCTCCCGTTTTTCAGTCCCAGCTCCTGCCCACCTAGCAGTTCGAAAGCACATCAAAATGCAAGTAGATAAATAGGTACCGCTCCGGCGGGAAGGTAAACGGCATTTCCGTGCGCTGCTCTGGTTTGCCAGAAGCGGCTTTGTCATGCTGGCCACGTGACCCGGGAGCTGTCTGCAGACTAACGCCAGCTCCCTCGGCCTATAGAGAGAGATGAGCGCGCAACCCCAGAGTCGTCCGCAACTGGACCAAACTGTCAGGGGTACCTTTACCTTTATGGTTTGTTTCACCAGTAGTGTTAGAAACTGAAATATGAACACTAGGAGCCAAATGGCTCTTGAAACCTGGGTTACAGAAACAAAAACAGAATGGCTAGTCACCATTTTTACCCAATGCAGCATCACTCTCCATTTATTTTTTTCAAAACAGTTTTTAATTGGGCACCACAAACTAAACGGTGCTCAGCCTCAGCAATAGTGGCCAACCATAAGTATTTATAAATTCTGTTATGTTTGTATACATGCATGTGTGTGTGTCTTAGCCCAAAATGTTATGCTGCAGCTTCAGCAGGTACTACAGTCAGTTAAATATTTCTATTAGAGTTAGAATACTTTATTACAGTCAAAGACCAGCTCTTATAAAAATCCCTTTGGAAGAACAGTTCCAAGGAACATAACATATATGTGACACTTTATACAACAATAAAATTGATATTTGTAAATGCAATGCGCATGGGAATACTTAAAACTTAAACCTTGAAACTTAAAAAGCTGCCGCAGAGAACTGGGCATAGATCGCTCGGGGAACTGTATTTTGGTACGTTCAGACGGGCTGGTTATTCTCAGGAGAAACTCTGTGTCTGCATATCTGGACACAGAATCTGGTGACCGTCCCGGTTATCTTCTGGTCTTTGCCTAGCAGGATCAGGTCAATATGTCTATTATATCAAAATTCTTGGAAGAACAGGCCTAACAGCACAATCCTAACCATTTCTACACAGACATAGATGCTACTGAATTCAAAAGGGCTTACACCCAGGCCAATGAGACTGGGATTGAGAACTAATTCATTATTTTTAAGCAGTACCTCTTCATTTGCAAGTAACATTTTTTGCTGAATTGCCTGTACAGCTGTTAGGCCTGGGCGATAAAAACTTTTCAACATCGCAATGTATATCACCAGCTAAACATCACAATATACTGTGATACATCATTATGTTGAAAAGGAAGGAGCACATTCAACCCCAATCTTTGCTAACAATTGTTAGGTGTGGGCTTCCGGTAATGGTGCGCTAGGGAACGGATCGCGGAGAGAGAGCTCCGGCAATCTGGTAGCTCTAAAAAGCAGACAAAGTGCGTTTTGGAGGGAGGTTGGCGCCTGAAAACCCCTTCAAGGGAAAGGTGAGGGTACGGGTCCCTCGCTGAAGCTGAGAAAAGCGGCGTGATTTCGGCAGAACTCGGCGGCGGCACCATCGAACGGTGAGAGTCGCTGAGAGGAGCCGCACGCAAAAATCATACAGTGTCTGCTGCAGCGGCGCCCGAGAATCTCCGCTCCTAGCAAGCACCAGAGCTCTTCGACAAGATACATCTTAACGATATACCGACCGTGAGTGTTACAAAGTTGATATAAAGACTATAAACTAAGACCGCGGGCGGGAGGCTAAGTCGAAGGAGTCATTAAACGCACCGCTGTTTTAATTGCGAAAGAGCCCTCTGACAGAACAAGAGCTGTTTATTGAACAACGGGTCACTGTTTAAACGCGCTGGGGGAAGTCAGAGAGATTGAAAGAGACAGGAAAACCGAGCGCAAGAGTAAAAATAGAATTTAACTAAACAATTGACTACTATCCCTCATTTCAAGATGGAGATCGGGAGGCTTGGAAAGACATTTTGAAAGGTTCTTTTCCGAAGCGAAGGACAAGGAGAAGGAGGAGGAGGGGGAAGCAGGGTGGAGGAGGAGGGGGAAGCAGGGTGGAGGAGGAGGTGAAGAGGAGAGAAGGAGATCAAAGACATTGCAGCTGCAGCTGTTGTATCTACGTGACAAAGGGGGAAAGCTGAGGCTGAAAGTTGAAAGCTGGCAGACTGCCAAGGCATCGAAACTTAGCAGATTTTTAAAGCCCACAAAGTACTCCCCCCCCTTTTTCTCTCGACTTTTTCTTCTCTTGATGAGACTGCTGTAAGGAAAGAATGATGAAAGACTGAATACACAGAAGGATACTCCCAGATAGGGAAAGGAAAGGGAAATTAGGACTCTGAGAATCTATCCTCAAACAGAGGAATAAAATGCCCATAAGAAAGTTCAAGGAGAATCCAGCTAGTTCCACTGCATTGGCAGGGAACCAACCAAGAAGGCAATCAATGTCAACTCCAATTCCAGAAGGTGAGTCCTTGGCAGACATAAAAGAACTGATAATAGGAATGAACAAAACTTTAAACGAAAAATTGGACTCAGTTGAAACCAAAGTGGACTCAATTGAGATCAAAGTGGGTGACAACACCAAGATGATAGAGGAGTTGACTGGGCAGATGAGAGAGCTGCATAATAAAAACAAGGAACTAGATAAAGCGGTGAAAGATATAAATGTGAAGATAGGAAAACAAGAGGAAGCAATAAAAAAGATAGCTGCAGAGAACAAAGATTTGAGATCAATAAAGGATAAAGAAGATGAAATGACACAAAGATTGAAAAAGAAGCAAGAGGAGCTTGAAGATCAGATGGCTTTTCTTGAGATGAGGCAGAAGGAGCTGATTTTAAGGATGAGGGGTGTCCCGGAGTCGGCAAGAGAGCAAATAGAAGAAAAAATGATTAAAGGACTGGCAACATGGCTAAAAGTGAGAGAAGAGGATCTGATGCTTGATATAGACAAGATCTATAGAGTAAGAACGGATAGGTCAAAAAACTTTAAAGGACCGGGAGATGTGATGATTTTCTTAAATTCAATGCTCCTCAAAGAAAAAATTTTGCAGAGGAAAAAGGTTGAGGATTTGACGATAGATGGAAGAACAGTAGCCATCTTCAAAGAAATCCCGAAGAGATTTAGGCTCAAGAGACAAGGCTACAAAGCAGTAACAGAGACCCTAAGTAAAAATGGAATATGGTACATATGGGAGTATCCTGAAGGATTGACTTTCACCTTCAAAGGCAAGAAGAAGACCTTCAGATCGGTGGCGGAGGCGGAAAGATTTTGCAACAGAAATAAAAAAGAACTGTTTAAAGAACTGGAGGAAGACAAGGAAGACGAAGACCCACAAGCGGGTGGAAGCTCTTGAAGATTGTTGTATATAAAAGAACTTCTCTTCTTTTGTTTATAGGGAGACTGATCATCTTTCCATTTCCTTTTTAGGGGGAGGGGGGACTTCTCTCCCTTTGGATAAAGATTTCTACCCCTTGTTTCTTCTTCCCCTCCCTTTCTTTCTTCCTCCCTCCTTGTAAAACAAAAAGAGGAGAGTATAAGATAAGGAATTTGTGACAAAATCTTCCTGTATTCTTCCCGGAAGGGGTTGCAGTGAGAAGTACAGACACACTCTTACCAACTAGAATTCTTAGGTGGAGGGGTGGAAAACTTAGATTTTGGGAATATTATATATTTGGTTTACTTTCACCCCTCCCCTTCTTTAATTCTTTCATTTTTAAGTCTTGGTTTTGAAGTTTGTAAATTTTCTCCCTATTTTATTTTTACTTAATTGAAACAGAATTTAAATAAAGTAATGGATTTAAATATTATATCCTGGAACGTGAATGGTTTAAACGATAAATTGAAAAGAAACAAAATAGAACATATAATAAAAAAAGGTAGTTGGGATGTTGTATGTTTCCAGGAATCTCATGTATCACAAAATCATGAAAGGGTTTTGATAAATAAGAGAATAGGAAATGAATTTATTTCATCAAACAAAAAGAAGAAAAAGGGAGTAATAATTTACGTTAAACCAAAGATTAAGGCAGAAAAGTTATTCCAGGACGAAGAGGGGAGAATGGTTGGGGTGCGTCTGTACTTACCAAAGGGAAATGTATGTATTGTAAATATTTATGCACCAAATGGATGCAAAAAGGAATTTTTTGAGAAACTGGGAAAGAAAATGGGGGATCATATAATGGATGAAGAAATAGTACTCTTAGGAGACTTTAATGGTGTTATGCAGGGGGAGGTGGATAGAACGGAGGGGAGGAGGGGGAACGGGGGAAGACTGCCAGAAGTTTTTCGAAATTTGGTACAAAATTATAATTTAGAAGATGTATGGAGAAAAGAAAATCCAAAGGAGAAAAAATTTACTTATTACTCTGGGGCAAAAAAATCAGCCTCTAGGATTGATATGATCATAGAATCATAGAATCATAGAATCATAGAGTTGGAAGAGACCACAAGGGCCATCCAGTCCAACCCCCTGCCAAGCAGGAAACACCATCAAAGCATTCCTGACAGATGGCTGTCAAGCCTCTGCTTAAAGACCTCCAAAGAAGGAGACTCCACCACACTCCTTGGCAGCAAATTCCACTGCCGAACAGCTCTCACTGTCAGGAAGTTCTTCCTAATGTTTAGGTGGAATTTTCTTTCTTGTAGTTTGAATCCGTTGCTCCGTGTCCGCTTCTCTGGAGCAGCAGAAAACAACCTTTCTCCCTCCTTTATATGACATCCTTTTATATATTTGAACATGGTTATCATATCACCCCTTAACCTTCTCTTCTCCAGGCTAAACATACCCAGCTCCCTAAGCCGTTCCTCATAAGGCATCGTTTCCAGGCCTTTGACCATTTTGGTTGCCCTCTTCTGGACACGTTCCAGCTTATCAGTATCCTTCTTGAACTGTGGTGCCCAGAACTGGACACAATACTCCAGGTGAGGTCTGACCAGAGCAGAATACAGTGGTACTATTACTTCCCTTGATCTAGATGCTATACTCCTATTGATGCAGCCCAGAATTGCATTGGCTTTTTTAGCTGCTGCATCACACTGCTGACTCATGTCAAGTTTGTGGTCAACCAAAACTCCTAGATCCTTTTCACATGTACTGCTCTCAAGCCAGGTGTCTCCCATCCTGTATTTGTGCCTTTCATTTTTTTTGCCCAAGTGTAGTACTTTACATTTCTCCTTGTTAAAATTCATCTTGTTTGCTTTGGCCCAGTTGTCTAATCTGTTAAGGTCATTCTGAAGTGTGATCCTGTCCTCTGGGGTGTTAGCCACCCCTCCCAACTTGGTGTCATCTGCAAACTTGCTCAGGATTCCCTCAAGCCCATCATCCAAGTCATTGATAAAGATGTTGAACAAGACTGGGCCCAAGACAGAACCCTGTTTGGCTCTCACCGAAATTGATACAGATGACGGGGAAAACCGAAATCTTGGTTAAATCAATTACAGACCATAATCCAACAATGGTGAAAATTAAAGGGAAAGATATAAAAAATAGAAGGTGGAGAATGGATGAAAGGATATTAAATGATGAAGATTTTATAAAGAAAGTTAAAAAATTACTAAAGGAATTTTATGAGAAAAATATGTCGGAGGAAGTAGAGTTAAAGACAACCTGGGATGCGAGCAAAGCCTTTATAAGGGGATTATATATACAGCAAAAAAGTAGAGTTAAAAAAGAAAGGGAACAAAATATGGAAAAATTACAAAGGGAAATTAATGAAAAGGAAAGGGAATTGGCAGATAGTCCAAAAAATGAGGATTTGAAAATGAGAGTGAAGGTATTACAAAAAGAATTATCTATATTAGTCGGACAAGAAATTGAGAATAAAATAAGATGGCTTAAACAAAAAACATTTGAATGGGGAGATAAAGTAGGAAAATTATTAGCATGGAAATTAAGGGAAAATCAAAAAGAGAGATTAATTACGGAAATAAATTACAAAGGGAAAAAATTGAGAAGGCAAGAGGAAATACAGAAATGTTTTAATTATTTTTATAAGAATCTATATGAGGAAAAGAAATTAGACAAGGGGAAATTAGAGGAATATTTTTCAAAAAGGAGGATAGACAAAATATTAGAAGAGGAGAGAGAAATGTTAAATAAATCAGTGTCAAAACAAGAGATATATGAAGCCATAAACAAATTAAAACTGGGGAAGTCACCCGGAACAGATGGTTTGTCGAGTCGACATTATAAAGTATTTAGAGAAGAATTAGGAGAAATTTTACAAAAAGTGATGAATGATATCTTAGAGAAGGGAACTATACCCAAGTCATGGCAAGAAGGTTATATAGTATTAATACCGAAAGGAGAGCAAGAGGAAAGACAAGTAGGGGACTTTAGGCCAATTTCGTTACTTAACGTTGATTATAAAATATTTACGGACATCTTAGCGGCTAGATTGAAAAAAATATTAATTAGGATCATAGGGCAAGACCAACAAGGATTTTTACCGGGAAGAAAATTGGCAAAAAATGTGAGAGTGGTACTGGATCTATTGGAATATTTGGACTGGTTTCCGGGGAAGAAGGCAGCCTTTGTCTTTTTAGATATAGAAAAAGCCTTTGATTCTTTATCTTGGAAATTTATGAAAAGATCATTAAAAGAAATTGGAATCGATGATAAATTTATGAGAGGAATTAATTCAATATATAATAATCAAACGGCTAAGTTGATTCTGAATGGAGAGGTATTAGAGGAATTTGCAATAAAGAGGGGAACAAGACAGGGCTGCCCTCTATCCCCGTTGTTATTTATAATATCAATAGAATTTTTAATAATGGATATCAAACAGGAGGAGGAAATTGAAGGAATTAGAGTGAAAGATAAAAATTTGAAGATAAAAGCTTTTGCGGACGATATGATTGTAATGTTAGAAGAGCCAGAGATTTCAATCAAAAAATTAGAAGAGATATTAAATTCTTTTGAAGAAATATCAGGATTAAAGATTAATGGAAAAAAGACAAAAATGATGTTGAAAAATGTGGGACAATTGGACAAAAGCAAATTGCAACAAATTTCAAATTGGGAAATTGTGAATAAATTTAAATATTTGGGTATTATAATTAGTATTAATAATATAGATTTATATGAAAATAATTATGGAAAATTATGGAGGGAAATAAAGAAAGATATGGAGAGATGGAGGGGCTTAAACCTCTCTTTCTCAGGTAGGATAGCAACAATAAAGATGGCAATTTTACCAAAAATTTTATTTTTGTTTCAAATGTTACCTATATTGGGGGAAAGGAAGATTTTTGAAGAATGGAGGAGAGATTTAAGTAAATTTATATGGTTGGACAAGAAACCAAGGATCCAGTACAGACTACTTACGGATGTTAAAGGTAGAGGGGGGTGGGGGGTCCCAGATTTGAGACTCTATTATGCATCGTCGTGTATGTGCTGGCTTAAAGATTGGTTAATATTAGAAGATGAAGAGTTATTAGAGGTGGAAGGATTTAGAAATGTTGGGGGATGGCATACATATTTATTAGAAATAGAGAAAGGGAAAAATAAACAATTTAGTAACCATGTGATCAAAAAATCAATATTTAAGATTTGGAAAGAATTTAGAAATCTAATGGAACCGAAGACACCATGGTGGGCCTCGCCCTTCGAGATGACAGCTCTAGGGAGAAGGTGGAAAAAAGGAAGATGGTTGACGTACCAAGAGGTTTTGGTGAGTGAAGAGGGACAATGGAAACTAAAACCATATGAAGAGATTAAGCAGTACTGCAACAGTTGGCTGCAGTACGTACAGATTCAAAGCCTGTTTCAGGAACATAAAAAAATAGGATTCACAATGGGAAAGTCAAAATTACAAGAATTATTAATAGATAATAAGGAAAAGCCATTATCAAAAATATATAAATTCTTGTTAGAATGGGAATTAAAAGATGAAGTAGTTAAGGAGGTAATGACAAAGTGGGCACAAGATATAGGGAGGCCGATCTATGCAGCACAATGGGAGAGTATATGGAAGGTTTCAATGCGATTCACGGCTAGTATGAATATAAAAGAAAATATCTTAAAACTTATCTATAGATGGCATTTGACCCCCAGTAAATTAGCCAAAATATATAGGAATGATTTAGATAATTGTTGGAAATGCGGCGAGAAAGGAGGAAATTTTTATCATTGTTGGTGGGCCTGTGGGAAAATATATAAATGGTGGGACGAAATCTATGAAGAAATGAAAAAAATGTTGAGGTTGACTTTTAGAAAAAAACCAGAGTACTTATTATTGAGCATTATCCCAGAAAATATTCCTGAGAATAAAAGAAATATTTTTTTGTATGCGAGTGCGGCAGCGAGATTAGTGATAGCTAGGAAATGGAGGAAGGAAGATCTACCCACAATCCAAGAATGGCAATTAAAACTGATTGAATTTATGAACCTAGAGAGAATGACGGCAGCAATTCGAAACACTTCTAAGCAGAAATCTAAATTGGAATGGGGAGTGGTAGAGGAATATTTTAAAAGAATTGGTGTCAAAACAGAGTTGATGATCTGTTTAAACTAGATAGTCATGAGGAAAATTAGAATTTGGAAAACAACTGTGATAAAATAAAATTAATCGAAA
Organism: Zootoca vivipara; assembly: GCF_965207765.1. Lineage (NCBI taxonomy): Eukaryota > Metazoa > Chordata > Lepidosauria > Squamata > Lacertidae > Zootoca > Zootoca vivipara. The sequence goes on along the minus strand of NC_142590.1, from coordinate 74,754,390 downwards.
TTAAGATAGACATGATAAATGAAGTAACGCAATTTTTAAAATATACTCAGAAGGCAAGCGGTGGGAAATGACTCGGAAGGTAACTCTTTTATCCTTTTTTTTTCTCTTTTTCTTTTTTGTTTGTTTTCTTTGATTGGGAATAAGTGTATGATTGTATGATTGTGTATGACTTTATGATTTTAATTTGTTATGCTTTTTGAAATCTAATAAAGATGAATTTTAAAATTTAAAAAAAAAATTGTTAGGTGTGTTCTGACAGTGGTTAGGGGAAGATCCCGTGTAAAAAGCCAGAGCCATGTTTTTGCATCAAGTTTGCACTAAAAAGTCTCAGATCTAAGAAAAGCATACAGGATCAGGCCAACAGCCCATCTAGTTCAGCATCCTGTTCACATAGTGACCAACCAGATACCTGTAGAAAACCCACAAACAGGACCTAAGCACAAGAGCACTCTCCAGCAACCGTGATTTTTACCATTCCATCTGTGAGGACAGATGGGATCTGAATCTGATAGTTGTTTGAGGGATATTGTCTGCAAAAATCATGTGAAATCAAAATTACCGGTATTCATTTTCTATTTGATAGATCTGACTTTTACCCAGACCCATAAAGTGTGGGAAATGTATATGGCTATAGCTGGACACACAGATTTAAAAAACCAGGGTGGGTGGGAGAAGATGTAGTTTCTAGCAAGTTAACATGTGGTCTAATACTTAAGAGAACCATGATGTAACTGCATATGATTTTTGCTGCAGAAAGGTTGATTTCCTAATCAAAGAAATATTTGGTATTTTTTTTAAAAAATAGACACTTCCCACATTGTAACAAAAAACCTCTGCTTATTCTAATTGCTTTTCTCTGCATTACCATTACCTGATACATTCAACTATCTTTTTCCTAATGTTTTCAAAAACAGAAAGCCAAACAATCACACAACAGACCCAACAGACAAGTTATCATGTTCTGGCTCACAGGCCAAACTGGGCCTGACAGGACCCCACAACGGCCAGGGTCATTTCAGCCTAGCCATGCCCACCTGCCCTAACAGGCATGGTCAGGTAAAACCTGGCTCAGCCTTAAAAGGTTTGCAGGCACCACCAGCCAGCTGACTGATGGTGCCTGAAAAGCCCTATACAAAGCATTCTAAAAGATAGCCCTTTTGAAGGGTGTCAGCAATACTCCAAGAATCCCTTATCAAGTTAGTGCTTTAAAGTAAGCTTTTAAAAGTTGCCTGCTATCAACTGACTGATAGGTGGGGGGCTCCACCCACCTGTCAAATGTGGCCCACAGCAGGTGGAGATAACCATCTGGCTAGTTGGGCCAATTTCTGTAATAACAGAATGAAGACCAAGTGAAGCCCGACCTTTAATTGAGACAAACCACTAAGAATATCCTAGACCAGGAATGTCCAGCGCATTGATCGTGATTGATCAGGGCACCGCGGGATGAATGTTGGTTGATCGCGGGGCTGTTTTGACACTGTGCGCACCCAGTCAGGAAAGCAGCCAGCAAGCTCCTCTCACAAGAGGAACTGTTTAGCCGCTACACGCGCCTGCCCTGTCGGGGAACCAGGCATTGGGAAAGCAGCCGGCAAGCCCCTCTCACAAGCGGGGACGTTCTGCCACTGTGTGCACCTGCCCCCAAAGGGAAGCAGCCAGAGCCCACCCACTCACCCTGCACCCATCCCTGCCACCCACCCTGGTCCGATCCCTGTCCCCACAGGGAAAGCAGCCAGCGCCCACCCTGCACCCATCCCTGGACCAATTCCTAGGTGGTAGATCACTGCCAGTTGTTATACTGGATGGTTATATTGGATCATAGATCAAAGCCAACTTTAAGTTGGACATGCCAGTCCTAGACAAAGCATGTTAACACCTCCTGATCTTAGTTTCACAATTACTCTGAATGTTTATAATGCACCAAGAACAAGGAGTAACTGTGCTAGCCTGTTACAGCCCCCAAACATTGAAGACCCTTGTGGCTCCTTAAGTAGGCATGAGATTTGGCCATAAAAGGCTATTTGTCAATTAGATCTGTGGCAAACATTTAAAAAAATGTCACAGTAAGAATGTCAGTCATTAATAGCCAACAAAATTTTAAAGCAAGAAGCTGGTCCCACAGAAGATCTCAGTCCACTCAATCTGCCTGTCCCCATTCGCTGGTAGACCAACATAGCTAACAGAAGTACTCATGGAACTTCAAAGCAATTTAGAAAAAAGATTTAAATTTTTTTAAAAAAAAAAATCACAACCATAATTTTGAAACGTCGAATTCTTCTTACAGATCCGGGTGCGGGTATCACGTGGCACCTGTAAACGTGCCCATTACTGCCAATACTTCCGTGTCTTTGGAGCACCTCAGTGTGCGCTGGAAGCTCAACAGTAAGCCTTTTAAAGTTCTGCGTTTTAAGGTGCGATAAAGGTTCTTGCTCTTAACGCGCTACTTAAAAAAAGGTAAAGGGCCCCTGACCATTAGGTCCATTCGTCTCCGACTCTGGGGTTGCGGCACTCATCTCGCTCTATAGGCCGAGGGAGCCAGCGTTTGTCCACAGACAGCTTCCGGGTCATGTGGCCAGCATGACAAAGCTGTTTCTGGCGAACCAGAGCAGCGCACGGAAACGCTGTTTACCTTTCCGCTGTAGCGGTCCCTATTTATCTACTTGCACTTTGATGTGGTTTTGAACTGCTAGGTTGGCAGGAGCTGGGACCGAGCAACGGGAGCTCACCCCGTTGCAGGGATTCGAACCGCCAACCTTCTGATCAGCAAGCCCTAGGCTCTGGTTTAACCCACAGCGCCACCTGGGTCCCTTATGAGTGCTACTTATGAGTGCTAAACGGAATATTAACATTCCCGAAACCGCAACCACGTAGGAAAAGCTTTGCCAGTGGAGCTTCTGCCTGCTCTTATCTGTAAGGAGCGGCGGCGGCGAAGCTAGACTAGCGAGGCAAGGCGGTCGAAGAGCCCCGGAGGTCTCGGGGCCACGGAAAAGTCGCCGCCGAGCACCTGGCGCAGTGACTCAGCAGAGAACAGCCGCCCTCGGCAGAAAGGACCCGGCGCCGCGGAACTTCGCTTTCCCTGAGGAGAGAAGGGAGGGAGGGGAAGGCGGCCGGAAAGGACCATACTTACTCGGCAGACAAGGAAACGCGGAGGCCCCACCACCACCGCTCCCCGCTGACCGAAACAGAACTTCGGACGTTTCGTTTCCCGCGCGGCGAGCGCTGCCGCTTTTCCTCAGTGCGCGACGCGTGAGTGACCCGGATACAAACGCGCCTTCCTTTAGGAAGCAGTGAGGGCGCTAGAAAACAAACTCGGACCCAGCGGCAGCGTTGCGCATGCGCCGCGTCGCCGAGCGCATCCTCGGTTACACAAGCGAAGGCGCCGGAATGCGCACCAGGACGGCTGCAAACGCGCGGGAAAGCCCCGCGGCTGCTGAGCGCATGCGTCCGCAGTGTCATCACTTCCTGTTGATTTTTTGTTCACTTCCGGCAGTGGCTCCCTTGGCTGATCGGGTGAGTGGGTACCTGAAAGCGGGGAGGGGTGGAGGGGGCGCGACGAGGGAAACAGGTTCGCGTCGTTCAGGCATTTCTGGGAGCCTGAGGGGAAAGAGGCTGTTGGGCGGGAGGGCTTCTTCCTCGACGGGATCTACTCTGGCGGGTCTCAACCGTCCCTTGTCGGTCTCCTGCGCCTTTCGCTTCAGCGGAGCCGAACGGGGGTCGGGCGGAGGGCAGGACCCCGACCGAACTCCACTACCGTCCACTGTGCCTGTTCTTTTATTCCCCTCAGTAGCCCTTCATATCCACAGAATTCCTACTTAAAGCCTAGATCTACTCTTTTATCTGCTCATCTGGTTTAAAACAAGTAGAGGGGCGTTGTGGGGATGGGGGGAGACATATTGACGATTGCTTGCCTGCCTCATCTGTTTGCTAGATCTAAATTACTTGGCGATTTATCCTGACGTTTTGAAAAGCTATTTTAAGCACCTATATATCCCCCTCCTTTTTTTTTTAGGTATACCCGAAGTAGTTTACAAAGTTCTATAAAGTACCGTAATATCCTCTCAGTAAAGAAGAACGCAGTGCAGCAGAAGTGGTTTAAGAGGGTTCTAGGCAAATTTCCCTGGAGAGTATGCTGTAAAAGCAGGGCGCCCAAGGAGAAAAAGGTCCTGTCCTGGGTTACCACCACCCTTCACTTCAGAAGTCTTGTAGGGTTTGGCCTACAGCTTAATTTCATTTTTATGCTGCTTTTTGGTTGAGGGTTATTATAAGTTGTTGGTTTTTCCTCCCAACCCAGGCCCAACTAATTTAGTTCCCTGTTGAGTTAAGTTGGATTGAGAAAGAGTAACTGGCTCATGGCAGAGTGTGGATTTGAACCTGGATCTTCCATATCTTAGTCTGGTACTCCTAACTACTACCCTGTGCTGGTAAGAATTCGGTGGTACTTATTTCTGAGTACGCGTGCAAAGATCACGCTGCTAGGCTTCCAGTTAATCCTAAATCTGAATTCCTAAGTTGTGATGACTTCAGGGGAAAAACATGTTTTTATAGCATGTGAATTTTATAGTACCGGCATGTGTATCCGCAGTACTTAGTTAATTGGGAACCACTGCTCTAGCAAACATTGCAAGGCACCAGGTTAAAAATAGCCTTTAAGGTGGCTCACATTGTCACAAAGACCCTGAAACCTTTGTTACGGCATGTTACATGCTAGCTTTCCATAGCCTGATGCCCTCTTGGTGTTTTTTTTTTGTTTTTTTTACCGCATCCCTGACAAGTGACCAAACTGATGGGCTGAAGAGGGTTGTAGTTCAAAGTACCTGGAGGGCATCAGGTTATGAGAAGCTGGCACATAACATGCCATAACTGTTGTTTTTGCTGAAACAGATTTACCCTGTTCCACTCAAAAATAAAGTTTAAAAATTAAAAGTTTGTAATTAAGTTTATTCCCTAATTAAAGAGTTTTGTCTTTCCCTTCCTCTTTATAAGAGATTGATAAATGAAATCCATGAAGATCAAAATATTTTTAACAGTTTTATGAAAAAGGATTTGGAGGTAGGGGAGCAGAAGCAATGGCTGCATCTCTGCAGGTGAGGAGCAGTGCTTTTTTTCTGGTGATACATGCCAGTACGCCATATGGCACCTATTTCCAAGAAGTCTGCAATGTTTGGCATACTACACACTTGAAAGTTAGGGTAGTTTGACCCATGCATCAGATGGCCCACTTTGTCCATCAGCATGAAGCAGAATGGAGTCTGGCATACACTGTCACTGCAGGTTGACAGTGAGAAGCAGCAGAACTCACCCCCCCAAGTTCATAAACAACTACTATAAACTTATAAAGAAGTAATAAGCCACCAATAAAAGTAGTGCATTAAATTAGTCTTTCCCAACCTGGGGTCCCCAGATGTTGGGACTACAAGTCCTGTCATCCCTAGCCTTCAGTACCAGTGGTCAGAGATGATGGGAGTTGTTCCTGTTTGCATCTGTCTGTCTTGGGAGACACTGGAGGAGTGCCCCTTTGGGGATGAAGTCAAACTTTTGGAAGGTTGCAGCACTTGCTGTGGTTGTAGAGAACAATACAGAGAGACATGTTTTGTTGCAGCTGGGGCAGATGAAGGTGCCCGGTTGTGCTGCTGATGTACCATGGTGTTTCTTCTCTCTGCGCTGCTCCCAGCGGTCATTTCTCCTCTGGTCCCTGCTACGAATGCACAACCTGACTGCCTGTCTCCAGGCACTGCAGTCACCTGCAAGGGATTCCCCCACAGCAGCATTGATGTTGCCAGTCTTCATGTCATGTTTGTAGACAACTTTGTTTGCAGACATCTTTGTAATGCATAATCGGTCTGCAAAAGCGCCTAGTGCCTAAAGCCAGCGGCCCACAGAGCACATCTTTGGGGAATCCTGCTATCTTTCATTCTGTGGACATGACCAAGTCAGCATAGACATTGCTCTCCAACAATATCTGGGAGCCCAATAAATGCTCCGCTAAACTACAAATATTCACAGGAGGAAACATTTAATGAAACTAATAGGAGTTCTTCATGCATGGGTTGCTAGAAATTTCTCAAGACTCTTACACTATTGGTTCCTTGATGGGTTTTGGGAACTCTTCTAATATAAATGAATCACTATATTTTCATTCTGAAAGATAATCACTAAAGTTGGCAAAACTTATTAGTTGACAGCCTGTCTTACTGGTCTTTTAAAGATTTACACAAGTATTAAATGTTATTTCTGTACTTGTTTGCTTAAAGAAATAAAATTTCAGCTTGGGTGTCCTCAGCTGCAAAATTCAAATAACTTCCTTCCATGGCAAATCATTGTTTCTTTGAGCTGCTATATATACTCTACAACCATAAAATAAACCCATTAAGTGCATTTCTAACCCTGTGTGTTGGCTCAAAGTGCATTATGTGCCCCATGTGTTTGCTGTAAAGAGTCAGTATTCATATGGTTTGCAGTTTCTTGAAAACTAGAGGGTGCTTGCTTGAAGAAGCGTGGTGTCCATTTTCTGTTTGTGTGTGTGTGTGTGTGTGTGTGTGTGTGTGAATTTTACACCCCTGACTTCATAACAGACTTGTTAATCATGTACAACTACGTTTAGTAGGACTAGCTATTTGCTTAGAATACAGCGTGCAAATGTGGCATAATCCTTGCCCAAAGGGCTTAGAACCAAAAGAAGGCAGGTAGGACAAAGGTCAAATAGGGCTTGATACTTTGTCATTAATTAATCTTCAGCAATTTCATTCAGTTTATAAAATGCAGCATGCTTTTGTAAATTAAAGTACCCCTTTAAGTTAGCAGTGGTGTTGTATATAGTAATCAGTCCTTCAAAAAGCACCAGCACCCTGATCCTGATGTAATTGTTTGTGTGTTCATTGCTATGAGAAGCAGCTGCAGAAGCATTGTGGATGTCATTTTGCATGGGTATAAATCACTGTTCTTTATCATAGCCTCCAGTCAAGTAAGCTTTGTTCGTTCCCACTTCTATGCCTCTGAATCCTATGGTGCCTTCCGTGGTGCCCTACATGCAGCCATTCCAAATTACAATTCTACATGCAATTCTGAATTCTACATGCAGCCATTCACATGCAGCCATTCCAAATTACAATAACATGAATAATACGTCCTGTGTGTTTATTTCATGCTTAGCTGGGATGGCATCTAAACAGTCAGAATGGGGAAATGCTCATGGAAACACATTTAGTTTTGCTGGTGAATTAGACCAGGCATCCCCAAACTCCGGCCCTCCAGATGTTTTGGACTACAATTCCCATCATCCCTGACCACTGGTCCTGTTAGCTAGGGATCATGGGAGTTGTAGGCCAAAACATCTGGAGGGCCGCAGTTTGGGGATGCCTGAATTAGACTGAAAGGATTAACTACACAATGGGGGTGGGGCTCCCTCCTAAACTTAGTGCAGACTTGGTCTCTTTTACATTCAAATTGGGGTACTGCAATGCCCTCTGTGTGGGTCTTTGCTTAAATACAACTTGGAGCTTCATTAAGTAGTTTGCTAGAATCCCTCAGCATTTTTCAAGTGGTCTGTTCTGGGGAACATTTGGGAACAACTGGACTCTCTACCCATATGAACATACCAGGACTTCATCTCAGGCCCGGGCTTTTTAGTCACCCTCCGTGTACCACAGCTTCAGATCTGGGCCATGGTGTCCTCAAAATTAATTTCAACAAAAATCACTTAAGGGTGTTTGTGTTTTGGTTAGGGCATTCTGGTGAGTATTTTCAATTGTTTCCTTGTACTGAGCAATATAGGGTCTCCTGTCCGTCCGTCCCCCAATATATGTGAGTAGTGCCCATCTGACCAGTGAAAAATCTTTCCGCTTAGTAGCCTCCATCTTTCCAGCTTTTGAAGCATATGTTTTTTCAGCCCTTGTTCTAATCATAAATAGAATGCCTTGAATGCTGGCTTGTATGATAAATATTTTATTAATCTATTAAATAGATCTCTCCAGTGCAATTAATTTGTGGCTAAAGATTGGTTGAGGAAAGGGGAGGGGAATATTGTCTATTGATTCTAGCCAATCCTTAGTGCTGTGTAGAAATACTGAGTTGCAGCTAATGCTGGTCCTACTCAAGGTAAAAAGGTAAAGGTCCAGTCATGACCGACTCTGGGATTGCAGCGCTCATCTATTAATGGACATGGGTCTACTCTGAGTAGGATTTGGTTTGCTACAATCTAGCTTTATGCGAAGGGAGAAATCCTTTAGGCTGGAATCCTAATTCAAATCCCACTTATTTGGGAGTAGGCCCTATTGTTGTTAATTCACTTTAATTCTCCCTTTACACCAGGCAACTCTTTACTTAATATTCGCATAGTGCATTCCACTATTCTCTACTGGAAATCAACCCATGTGGCAAAAGGTTTCAAAGTAAAGCAGAAAATGTGTGCCTTGGTTGTCTTGGGTTTCCAGTAGAAATTGCCCATGGAATCCTTTCATCAAATAACTAGGAGCCTGCTGTTTTAACGGTGGCATTTCACATGAACTATCGATGTGAGTCAAAATGTGGTCTGAGTGGTGGATGAAGCAATATATTTAATTTCAGTTGTGTAGAGTTTTACTATATGCTTACTACACTTGGTGTTCTCGACATCAACACAAATTTAATTAATTTATTTTTTGTTAGCATTCATTATATGGCAGGCCCAATAACATTCTAACACTCTGCAAATGGACTCAGAAACTAAAGAAGGAGAGGAAGAGAGCCTGCAAACAGCTTTCAAAAAGTTGAGAGTAGATCCAACCGGGTAGGTAACAGCAGTCCTATTTACTCTTCCTGTGTATTTGACAATTTTAGGATTGTATTACTGTCTTTCCATTATTATAGAATTGACTCTGAAGAAAGGCATCAGCATTACATTACTTCTATACATTTATGAACAATATGGGTCTGATATTCTTATTGGTGTTTGGGCTGTTTACCTGTAGAATAGCTAGTATTGTGACTACTACTTTGTTTGCAAGGAGAATGGCATGCCAGGCAGTGTTAGAAATTCCCTAGGCACATTTTGTGCCTGGCTCAGGTGCAGTTGCCGCTACAGTGGTGCCTCGCTTTACGAATGCCTCGCACAACGAAAAACTCGCTAGACGAAAGAGTTTTGTGTTGCAAGAGGCATTCGTAAGACGACAACATTTTCTATGACCGCTGCTTCGTCTTACGAAGCGCGGCCATAGAAAGCGGCAAAGGAAGATCAGCTGTCAGCGCGGGAAGCTGACAGCTAATCTTCCTTTGCCTCCGAAGCTGTGCTCAGTGTGGGGGGAGGCGGCGGAGGGGAAAGGTCTTTTCCCCCCACCGCCTCTCGCCCCGCAGCCCCGAAACTGAGCGCAACTTCGGAGAACTTCGGGGAATGTCTTCCCCCGCCGCCGCTTCTCGCCGGCATGGGGCTTGGCAGAGGTGGGGGAAAGGCGCAGGATCATTCCTTCGCCTTTCCCCCACCCCACCGGACAGAGCCGGATCCGACGAAGCTTCTGAAGCTTCGTCCGATCCGGCTCTGTCATTGGCAGCAGCGGCGCTTGCTCTCTTGGCTCGGGGAAGCGCCTGCCTGCCTTCCCCGAGCCAAGAGAACAAGCGCCGCCGCTGCCACCAGTTCCCCCCGAGCCCATAGGAACGCATTAATTGACTTTTAATGCATTCCTATGGGAAACGGTGCCTCGCTAGACGAAATTTTCGTAGGACAAATTGAGTCCTGGAACGAATTAATTTCGTCTAGCGAGGCACCACTGTATGTGGAGATTTATTGTATTTATATCCCATCTTTTTCTCCAAGGAGGATGGTACATGGTTCACTCCCCTCCTCAGTCAATCCCTACAACAACCCTGTGAGGTAGGTTAAGAGGCTGTGACTGACCCAAGGTCACCCAGTGAGCTTTATGACTGAGTGGGGATTTGAACCCTGATCTCCCAGACAGTGAAGCCACCCACTTGTCAGTCACATAACATCACAATGATGTCACGTGCAAGGTGCTGCCAAAAGGGAATCTCTCTTCCTTCACTTTAGCAGCAGTTCCCTGCTACAACATGGTAAAAAAACACCCATCAGTTTTAGCAGAGGAATCTGATCCTGACTTAGGAAGGTCTATGTGTATTGGGACTCTCCTCTTGAAAGGGATGGATTTTCCCTCATCATCTTAGCAGCGGATCCAGGTTTGCATGGAATCCCCTGCCAAAATGATGGTCTAGCAGGAGATTTTAGCAGGGAACAGATGCACACAGCCACACTGAGCAGGATTTAACCCCTCGTTATCAGCTGTTGAGTGGGGGTTAAATTCTGCTGGGATCAGGTACCCACAGCAATGCAGAACTGAACCCCAGCCTCCTGTCAGCTGATTGACAGGTGGCTTGGAGGAAATGGCCTTGTGAACCAAATTTGTGGGCCAGTATTGGCCTGCAGGCCAGAGATTCCCACTCAGGGTCTACACTGACTGACAGCAGCTATCCTGACTTTAGGGCAGGGATCTTTTCCAGCCCTACTTAGAGATGTCAGGGGTTTAACCCGGGACCTTTTGCATAGAATACCACTGAGCGGCAGCCTTTTTCTTTATCTATTTGTCTGTAGATAAGCAAAAAATGGTGGGGCGATATTCCATTTTGTTTGCTAATATAGGTGGATACTTTGCGTTAGAATCATACTTCAATACGTATGTCATTTGCCCCTTAAATCAGAACTTCTACATCTGTGAGTGACAGCATGGGACTGAGAGCTCCAGTCAGAGCTGCTGTTGATGGAGGCAGACATCAAACCGCCTGTTCAAGAGAGAACTGGCATGGGTAAGACACTTCACTAGTAACTATGTTCAACACCTTTTAGTTAAACCCTTCTTTTATCTCCCAGTATTTGGCTATAATGGATGTTTAGCCAATAGGGTAAAGCCTACTGTACTCCATTTCTCTTGTCCTCTAATGTTTAGTTTGATGATAAGTTTAGCTTATACATGACAGGAAGAAATGCCAAGGTTTGCCATTAAGGCTGATAATGATAATGCAGTTTCTGATTAGGTTACAGTTGCATCACATTCTTCTTCTGGATTTGATATGTATCAGGGGAAAATTATCAGGAGAAACCATGAGATGCAGCTGTTTCTTCCACAGAACTGTAGCAAATAATTTTAACAGACAACACTACCTTATTTTGGATTGCATTTTGTTCCAGAGTCAGTTTCTAGTAACATTGCTGCTCTCTACTCCAGGTGTGCAAGGAAACCCTTGAGAGGGGCAACGAGGCCGCAGCGCCGCAGGCGTTCTAAATCTCCTGTCCTGCATCCTCCCAAGTTTACATATTGCAGCATGAAAGCATCTTCTGCAAGTAACCAACTGAAGCACAAAAGCCAGATGGATTCTTCAAAGCACAAAATCAGTCCAGACCCCAGTGTTACAGAAGAGCCATACTTGGGAGGAAAGAGATGCCCCCTTTTCGATAGCAGCAACTGCAGGAGGGCCAGAGCAGAACAGCGGAGCACTTTCTCAAGGGAGCAGCCTTCAGAGAATTTGCGAAAGAGTTGTCCTGCTTTTTCTTTGACCTTTGAAACCAGCCTGGATCCTAGCCAACCCTCAGATTTCCAGTCACTCTCCAAGCTGAGTTACGAGAAGCAATGCCCTTGCGTGGACAAAGAATGTCAGTGCAAACCATGGCAAGCAATAGAAGCATACTCCTTTTCCGGTTTGCGGAGTGTCCTTTCGGAATGTGAAAAGGCAGTCCTGGAAGCACATTCGCAATCTTTGCCAAACCGATCGCATTCTGGGATGGGTTCATCAAGCTCTGCCCGGTCTTGTTCTGAGCAAGCTCGAGTCTTTGTGGATGACGTGACTATTGAAGATCTTTCAGGGTACATGGAGTATTACTTATATATTCCCAAGAAAATGTCCCACATGGCAGAGATGATGTACACTTGACATAAGAATCATGAGTTGGAAATTCAGTGGTGGTAGTGAGATGCTCCCTCAGTGCCATAGTTGGAAATGTGTCCATTGTCATTGCTGCGTATTTGATCAAATGTTTATTTGCGCCATACAGTGTAGTTTTTTAAATAAAGTGAAAAAGAGATAATATCCTCTGGCTGAAAGGTGCATAAGACTATCTTCAAAGTTTCAGGAATGTTATTGGGCAGAGTTTTACCCTTTATTCTTTTTTTTTCAGAGTAGCCATATTTTAAGTATTGCTTGCTTTAAAATAGCATTTACTGTGACTTGGATTATGTTTTAGCCAACCCATTTCAAAGGATTGAAATGCTGAACTTCATCCTTGCAGTTTGTTTTTTTAAAAAATAGGTAGAGCATACTTCTACACCATCTTGAACAGGAATACCTAAGAAATCGTTTGGCGTAAGTCAGGGATGTGTAACACTCCTCTAAGCAATTCTTGCTAGTTTGAAACTCTTCTAGATTTCCTTAGATGTTTGTCCTGTGGAGGATCCCCCAAATCAGTTTTTGGTTTTGCTTTGGTCACCATTTCAGTGGCAAGTGTAGGCATAAGATTCTTCTCACATTCCCCCAATCTGTCACCCACTTCTGTTTAGCAGTCCACACCTGAAGTTTCTTGCAAATAATTTTGAAGTGATACAAATTTTCCTTGCACAGTTCTGGAAAGCGTTTATGCACTAGTCCTGATTTTTTACTATAGGTTTCTCAACTAGTGCCATTTTGTTCAGCGGTAGGGAACCATGGGGCCTCCATATGCTAATGTATATGAGAGAAAGGCTTGAATTAACTTCTTTGATTTCTTTATGATTAGCAAATTTCCGCTGTATTTGAGCATCTCCTACACTATAGGGGAAATATACGCTAGAATGGAAAGCAGAACCATTGCTTTGAGAGGAAACTTGACTTTGGAATCATAGTAATCAAGCCTGCTTTACACCTAGCCAAAGTGGAAATCAAATCAAACCACTGCTAAAAGCACTGACCAGATAGCCCTTCCATTCCCATTTTTCTCAAGAGGAAGTCTGCCTTGCTCTATTGTATGATTAAAAGATAACCAGTCCTACTTGAAAGGAGTGTCTCAAGCACATAATCTGCTTCAGATTTATTGTGTCTTTCCTATTTTAGGACAGAAGGAGGGCAAGAAAAAACAGTTCTGGAGCCAAGGATACAATGCAGTACAGCTAACTTCCCCTGATTTAGTTAGGCAAGTGCTTCTCCTTGGCCCTAACTAAATATCAGAAAGCATGGAGACAAGAATACCTACATCATTCTAGAAGAGGAGCAATGAAGCAGTCATTCAAAATTCCACTTCTTACACTACTCAGTGTCTAATAAATATCCACTAGATGGAGCTTTCAGAACAGTGCTTAAGATTTTTTTTCCTAGTCCCAACAACAGAACTTACTCAGAATTGTAGCTCTTTGGGTTTTTTCCTGTGACCTAAATCTAAAGCTGCACCATTTAATTAATAGTGTTTGCATAAGAAGCTTCAAAAGAACTGTCCGGACACACTCTTGCAGGCAATGAAAACCTATCCTAATGTTATTGCGTAGGGGAAGAGAATGTCAAATATTAGGCAAAAAGGAGAACTGTCCCTTATTTTGCAGGCATTGTTGGTCAAAGGAGAAGGACAAAGCCTCCTTGAGTTTTGAAAATAGCTAGTAAAAACAATTTTAAAAATGTCAGTGCTACATTATCCATTTCCTAGTTAAATGCAAAAATTGGGTTTTGAAAACACAAAGCGTAGAGCAAGATCTGAGAAAGTGGTGTCAATAGTTAAAACTTTGGCATTGAAATCCCAAGTTTTCAACAACAAAAAATGTCAAAGCTACCGGTATATTTCAAGGAAATTCTGTAAAAGATTTCTGTGTTGATGGAGTCAAACCATAAGCCCTGGGTTCAAATAGAATGCTAAACCAAACCATGGCTTTGCCTTGGGTAGCGCTGCAGGAGCAGAGGAGGAGGACAGCAGCCACAATCTTTATTCCAGGAACCTGCATGTTTGCACTAAGCTATGGTTGGGCTTAGTGTTATGTACAAACTGGGCCAAAGACTGGTTCGTGGTCACCTGATGACCATCCTCACTAACAAAAATGTGAACCTAGATCTTTCTGAATCCAGCGTGTCTACCATGCCAGTGCATATGTATGCGTAAACTCTTTATTGGTTCATGCTGTCTTGAGCATCTTACCTTTCAGGATACAAATTTTTGCATTTGGCTTGCACACACATGTATCAGGTCATCAGGATCCTTCTCACTGGGCACAGCTGATGGTAGATGGCCCTGTGGGTGGAGGGGGCAGTACAGCTGGAGCAGGATCTAATTTCTGAGGTTTTCTTTGCCTGTCTGGTTCTCTCTTTTTGCCATCCTTTCCACAGAGTTGTTCCCAGGGGAGGGAGGGAGCACAGTCCTCCCACAGCAAACTGCTCTGCCCTGCTCACCTTTCCTGTGAAGTAGTTTAGCAGGCCATATGAAGATTTTGGTCTTAGGAAAACATCCTCTTCCCCCTACCCACATTGGCATAACACACTGTTTCATGCCCATGTGTTATTGGTAAAATCCGAGGTGTATGGGGTATTAGGGGAGGGGTACTGTTGTGATGTACAGGAGCCCCACAGGAAGCATTCAGGAGGCAAGCTGGATTTTCAGTAAGGCTTTATTCAGTTGCAGTCTTGCAGCATTGTAAAGCAGTCTTTCTACATTCAAGATACACACCATACAGGTGGAATTACTGGTACATTCAAAGGAGAAGTCGTCACCTCTTCACATCCCTACCAACTGGAGTGGGAAGCCAACCATTCCTCTTTATACTAGCTGGCAATGGATCAATTAAGCAACACCCCATGTCTCCTGATGCTTAGTCACCACATGCTGCTGAGTCAACATTCCCAATTATTTTAATTCTTTGATACCCACAACACTCCAACAGGTACTACCTATGGGGGAGGCATGTCATGCTGCTTCTGGGGTAGGTTGTCTGTCTTCGATCCCCACCCTGCACTCAGCTCTCACCTGTGGATCCTAGAAACTGTCAGCATGCAGCAGTGGCCACACCCTAGGAAACGGCTTCGACTGGCTGGCTAAACCAGGTGAGGGCAGACAGTGGGTCTCAAACCCTCAGTGAGTTAGGAACTTCTCCTGCATGTGAAGACAGGCTCTGGCAGATTGAGCAGACAAGACCAACAGTGGGTCCAACAGTCAAGAAGGCAGTTTCTGCTGTAGAGGGAAGTGAGGGTCATCAGCCTGGGAAGGTAGGCCATCTGGAAGAAGGAAAACTCTGGTCCTAAACCTGCCTTGTGAGGTATCTTCAGGAGAAGAAAAGGCTAAAGAGTAAACAAATCTGGATCAGAGTCCCTAAGATGATGTTGCCTTATACACCTCTTTCTTGCAACTTGCAATGAAACATCTGCTTTCCTTTGCACCACATCAGCGAGGCTGAAAGCGGGTCTTGTCATCTGGGCAGCCCAGGACCTCCATACACATTGCCCAGGATTCCTCCCCCCCCCCCCGGGAGGTCACTTTGGTGCTCCGGACTTCACTTCCCAGAGATGCACTCCATTGTCTCTCGAGACAGATGGATGCCAACAATCCAGGACCACTTTGCAAATAATGTTTAAAGGCAAAATAGAAGAAAACAAAGTTTCCCACAAAAACTACAGCTCTGTTGTAAAGGGTAAAGAAGATGAACTAGCAAAGAATAAGAAGTTCTAAGTGGCATGAGAACATTAGCCACAGCATTTTGCTGGTGTCCACTGCTTCATGGATGTAGGACACTATAAAGCGGTGTTAGGAACCTAAGAAACTGCCATATGAGTCAAACAATTGGTCCATCTAGCTCAGTATTGTCTACACAGAGTGGCTGTGGCTCTCCAGGTCTTCAGGCCTGGTTCTCTCCAGGTCATGCCTGGGAATTCTAGGTTCAAACCTGGGACCTTCTGCATGCCAAGCAAATGCTCTTCCACTGACACTTGGGCCTTTCATGCAAACATTGGGGACTGAGCTGCTATAAAGGGCAATGCAGAATGAGGTGTGTGATGTTAGACTGTGGAGACACTGAGCCATAAATAAAACTTGGGATGAAAGTACTCCAGATTCTATCATGTTCTTAAAAAGAAAAAAAAAACCTGGAAAATATTGCATAAAAACTAGCAGGTTTTTTTAAAAAAAAAATGTTCAAAAAGGCTGCCTGAACAATGCAGCTTTAAAAAGAAATACATTTAAAATACTTCTATTGGCAAGGAGTTCCACAGGGCAGGTTCTACAACACTATAGGCTCAGTTCCTGGTAAAGGCCAACTGAACTTCAGGGGCATGGGAGATTAGCAATAGTGCCCCATCAGAAGATGCCAGAGGTTGAGGTGCAGCATAAGGACTCTGGTGAACCCAATTTGCTTAGGGTTTTGTGAACTTCCAGCAGCTCCTGCTAGCATAGCCAGAGAAGGGAGTAAACATCCACATATATCAAAGATTTCTCCAAAGCAAATGCAATACAGTTGTACCTTGGATCCCAAACGCCCTGGAACTTGGATATTTTGGTTCTCAAATGCCACAAACCCGGAAGTGATTGTTCCGGTTTGCGAATGTTCTTTTGTAACCTGAACGTCCGATAGGGCTTCTGATTGGCTGTAGGAGCTTCCTGCAGCCAATCAGAAGCTGTGATTTGGTTTTTGAACATTTTGGAAGTCAAACACATTTCCGGAATGGATTTCATTTGACCTCCAAGGTACAACTGTACTTTCTGATCAGAAACAAGACACCACAGGATAATATGTCTACATCATATGCTTCAAATGCATTACATCACCATATTATTACCATAATATTCTGTTGGGAGCCACCAAGAGTGGTTGGGGGAACCCAGCCAGATGGGTGGGGTATAAATAATAAATTATTATTATCATCATCATCATCACCACCATTCTCTATCTGAACTAGCCAATTCCTTCCTATAAAGATACTTGATGTTCTGGGTATATTAGACTCCAAACATCAATTTTTGTTCAATCTCAATTTTAAATCTAAAGAAACACTAAATATACCGGTAGATGCTAAAGCAACTTTCCATTGACTTAGTTGAATGGAACACACTACTATTCCGCTTGTCGCTTAAGATCCTGAACCTCCAATTTTCAACCTTCCAATACTCATTTCTATACAACTATTACGTGTTTAGCTTTCTGTGAAGATCCATATGCTTCCTCCAGCAATGTAGGAAGCAAAAAGTGGAAGCTTGGTCCTCTCTGGGTATTGGTTTCTATGCATTTTATAAGAGCAACCACTTTTTTAAAAAACCACCGCAAATTTGCATTGACCCTGATGGTCTCTTTACATGAACTTCCACCCAAGTAGAAGGCTATAAGTATAGGATTACAGTCATACCTCAGTTTAAGTACGCCTCGGTTTGAGTATTTTCAGTTTAAGTACTCCGCGGACCCGTCTGGAACAGATTAATCCACTTTCCATTACTTTTAATGGGAAAGTTTGCTTCAGGTTAAGTACAGACTTCCGGAACCAATTGTGTTTGTAAACCGAGGTACCACTGTATATGTACTCAGGACTGAAAGACCTCTTCAGGATCAGAAAAGAGAGATCCCAAATCAGGCCATTTGTCAGAAGTGCGAGGTCCAGAATTTGATAGACCCTTGAGTAAAATATTTTCAATGAGGGTTCTCCCTCCTTCAGCTGTGCCCCAACCCTCCTCAGTGCTGCTGGGTGCTTGTTTTGCAGGGAGAATAATGATGACTCTCTGCCTAGCCACAGTTGGAAGCTGCCTTCTCCTTTCTCCAGATCTTGAAGCTGGAAGCCGAAACATTTAAGTTCAAAAGTTAGAAAGCCACCAATGTATTCATCTTCAGCATAAAGTCTCGGCAATTTGCCTAACCTGCCAGTGGGGTTGAGGGGGGGGGGGAATGAGATCAGATTTCTAGGATCTGACTCTTCATAGAAGCAAAAACATGCTTCCCTAGGAGTTCATTGCCAGTCCTATTTACCTGGATTATCCGGGCACCCTCCACAAACCATCCCGATAAAGGAGGCTACACTCTATTGCTAATAAGATGCAGGATGTCCCGTTGGATGTGGAGTCCCAGGTTCGCCGTCAGGTGGCATCGACGGTGTGTTGTGTCTGTGATTAGAACAATGCATGAGCAGTGCAGCAATGTGCCTCACTCTCAAGCTTGCCATGGGTGTAAAGGGGCTGTGATTTAGCGCGCGCGCGCACACACACACAAACACACACAGAGAGAGAGAGAGCGCTACACTCCTTCTCTTCCTCAAGCTACCGTAGATGCGGCTTCTGATCCAGCTGCTCTGGGTTCGCCATGCAAATCTGGGGTGAGTAATGAAACCGAACCCCCTTGGCTCCGGGAGTGATGCTGTTTCCATGAGCCCATGTGATGCTCCGATAGTACAGCAGCTGCAGCTCTCTCCTTCTCCTGCTCTTCCATAAGCACAGGCTGTCATGGCGACTCCCAACAATGTTACTCCCACCAACTGCAGCTGGTGGCCCATTTCAGCACTGGAGAACGATGCAGGCAAATCCATGGAGGACGAGGCGAACCAGGACCCGGCACACCCTGCGTTCAGATCCAAGGACAGGCTGGTTTTGTATCATTGGACCCAGTCATTCAGCTCACAGAAGGTAAACGCTAGGCTGGGCTCGGGAGGGAGGGATTGTGCGCCAGCCAATATTATCGCAGGGCAAATTCCTGGATGTTGCCCTCCTAACAATCATGCAGGCAGCGGGGGTGGGGGAGACGGCAGACCAGGGCGCTTTCCCCTGAGGATGCCCGAGGGAGCGGTGTGCTTCAGCGGAGGTGTGCTTTGTGTCTGCATTTCTGCATTTTCCAACAGCATTTGCCTAAAGCAGCGGGAGGGGAGCCCTGGTTGTCTCTGTCTGGTTTGGGGGTCAGATTTGCATGTTGTGTTTGGAGAGGCTTCTTGGTTTCTGTGGGCCAAAGATGGGATGAATGGAGGTAGGGAAGAAGCATAGGGAGGGAGGGGGAAACGAATCCTGATCATCTGTCTCCTGTAATGATGGAGAGAAGGCATGGAGACATAAATGGATCTGGGTCCTTGTATATTCACTGTAGGGCTGGACTGGGCATATCGTCTCCGAAGAACCTGTACCAAACAATCCATTGACTTCTGACACTGCAGCACTAGGATTGAAATCCTGCTTCCTGGACTCTTTGAGTCAGTGCACAGATGCTGTCAGCTTTTGTCTTTCAAACTAAGAGCAAGTGGCACCCCCCCACCCCCCATGCTTCCTGGGCAGCTCAGGGCAGTTGTGAACAAAGGATGAAACACACCTGACCTTTATCTTTCTTAGGTACACATACACACACAGCCATTTCTTTCAGCATTCATTATACATGGGGGTTGAATTATGCATGGGGAAGATGGTGAATGGGCAGGTTTCCTCAAGGCGGGAGGGCCTTTCATTTCTCCAGGAGCAGAAAGCTAGGTGGAGTACACCTGCAAGCTCAAAGCAACCCCAGCAACAGGGAATCTGGAATGTTTCGGAAAGAAAGAAATCTATTTCAGCCATCTAAAAAAACACACACAAAAAAAAAACACCAGGGAAGAATGGAGGCAAATACAGTACTCTCTTTCTTTTGGATAGGTGAGTCAGACATAAGGTTAGTTGCTCTGTAATTGCTCTGCCTGAGAAACAAGCTAACTCAGCTCTTCCCCTTTTATTTTATCTCCTGGTAACACCCCCATTCAGGGATTTTCTTTGTGTCTTTATCTCTGTCTCTCTGCTCGGGCAAGGAAACAGTTAAACAGCTACACATACATGCTTTTCTACAACTAATCCAGTGCTAGCCCCACCTCTGCCATAATTGATGGGACTCCACGGGGCAGCAGAATGAACCCTTAAAGTGACAGCACACAAATGTGCCATTCCTGTCTAAGTCCCCCCACTTGGTGTTGTTGTTGTTTAGTTGATTGCAGAGAAGGAAGGGTTCCCCCCACTCCTTGTATGTGCCTGCTTCCTGGTGAAATCTGGTGTTGCAAGTGCATAAGCAGAGCTTATGAGGAATGCTCAGTGTGGCAAAGGGTAGAAGAAAAATAATTCAAGGTGTGTTTAAGAGCAGAACACCCTCATTCTAATAGTTTTATTCCTCTAGCACAAGGTTGGGGAACTCATGCCCGCAACTCCCATCAACACCAGCCAGCAAAGTCAATGGTCAAGGATGATGGGAGTTGTAGTCCAGCAACATATGGAGAAACAAAGGTTCCTCATCCCTGCTGTAGAAGCAATAAGAATTCAGCCTCCATGCATGTAAAAAAAAAAAAAAGCTCCACCCCCTATATTACTGTATATCAGAATAGGGATCAAAACTCAAATCCTCATGCAGTCAGAACATTTTTGGTTTTAATTGCCCCCTCACTTTGTTACCCAAAGGGGCTGGTGCATGCAAAAACAGAGCATGTACAGGGCTGAGATGCCACAGTGGATCAGGATGTCACTAATGGAGAGACTTGTAGCTTTTCTTCCTTTTCTTTCAGTACCATGGCCAGAGCATACAATGAATATGCCAATATTCTCCGAAAGCCAGTTTTCTCTCAACAAATAGAGAAGAGAAAAACCATTGCAAACTAAGGAGTCAATTCCACTTCTTGTATAAACCAAAAACGCCAGAGATAAATGGTCTTACAGGCTCCAAAACAAAGCTCTGGACCTTTTTTCTTATACTCCATAAATTATATACAGGACGCCTGGAATTCTGCCCTAAATTCTGCAACCATAAAGTACAACTTCTGTGAGAGGAATAAAATATTCAAATGAAAATTTGCTTCCATAACATTAATCATAGTCTTTTATGCTATCTCTGTAAATGCAATATCCACTTTTAAAAAATATTATTTTCCTACCTGGCAAAAAACATGTCTAGGAAAGATAGAATGCTACAACTTATAAACCATATGTGAAAAAAGAGCTAGAAGACAAAAGAAACAACTGAAAGTGGTCTGTGGCAGCTAAAGAGGGCTAAAACTGCCACCCATTTTCTAACAGCAGAAACTAGCAACACTGTTTTGAGTTTCTCAAGGGAACTAGAACCTTTATTTTTAAAAAGGAAATGTGTGATACTCAGGGTTATAAATTTCACATTAATGACATGTTTCACATTCCCTAGTCAATGCATTAATTGTGATGTGAATTTTTTTAAGCCTGATTTTTTTTTTTTTTGCAAAATCTTGCCCATTCCTAGAATCGTAGAGTTGGAAGAGACCACAAGGGCCTTCCAGTCCAACCCCCTGCCGAGCAGGAAACAACATCAAAGCATTCTTGACATATGCCTGTCAAGCCTCTGCTTAAAGACCTCCAAAGAAGGAGACTCCACCACACTCCTTGGTAGCAAATTCCACTGCCGAACAGCTCTTACTGTCAGGAAGTTCTTTCTAATGTTTAGGTGGAATCTTCTTTCTTGTAGTTTGAATCCATTGCTCCGTGTCCGCTTCTCTGGAGCAGCAGAAAACAACCTCTCTCCCTCCTCTATATGACATCCTTTTATATATTTGAACATGGCTATCATATCACCCCTTAACCTTCTCTTCTCCAGGCTAAACATACCCAGCTCCCTAAGCCGTTCCTCATAAGGCATTGTTTCCAGGCCTTTGACCATTTTCGTTGCCCTCTTCTGGACACGTTCCAGCTTGTCAGTATCCTTCTTGAACTGTGGTGCCCAGAACTGGACACAGTACTCCAGGTGAGGTCTGACCAGAGCAGAATACAGTGGTACTATTACTTCCCTTGATCTAGATGCTATACTCCTATTGATGCAGCCCAGAATTGCATTGGCTTTTTTAGCTGCTGCATCACACTGCTGACTCATCCATTCCTGATTTTCACTTCCTATTTTTATTTAAGAAATTCCAGCTAGATTGAACAAATAAGTATAAAGATGTAGTCCCAGGGGAAGTTGTTTTGGCTGAAAATGTTTGGCATTCTGATTCACAGAAAAATGCACATGGGCCAAAATTGGAGGCCACATTCAATACATAAAACTTCCTCCTCCATTTATTTCCCACCTCCAAATAAAACTTCCTCCATTCAGTAATTACAACACCAAAGTATACGTAGAAATCTATTTACTCCTGAAAGGATTGTGAGGGAAATGCTCCATTGAGTGTGTGCATGCCCGTCTTAATTTGGGCAGGTCAGTGCTAGGCCCTCAGCTTCTGGGATGCTAGCCCTACTTTCAAGTCATAACCGCTTCTCTCTGTAGAGTTTCAGACCAGAAGAGTTTTGGTCCTCCTTATGTGTGATACCTTCCATTTCATTAGAAGCTAATAGGTAATAGAGAGAGGTCGTCTGTTACCAGTCATTCCGCGAGTCTGTGGCAGTGTTACTGTGATGTCACCTGAACATAAAGGGCGGTTGCAGAGTCCTGGGAAGAAGGAGGATTGAAACTGGGAATGGGGAAAAGATGGAATCGGGGCCTACATGTCATGGTATGTGTGAGGACAAAAGTAGATGTGAGGACAAAAGAGGGGACGCAGGTGGCGCTGTGGGTTAAACCACAGAGCCTAGGGCTTGCGGATCAGAAAGTCGGCGGTTTGAATCCCCGCGATGGGGTGAGCTCCCGTTGCTCGGTCCCAGCACGTCAAAGTGCAAGTAGATAAATAGGTCCCACTCCAAGCGGGAAGGTAAACAGCGTTTCCGTACACTGCTCTGGTTCGCCAGAAGCAGCTTTTTCATGCTGGCCACATGACCTGGAAGCTGTACGCCGGCTCCCTTGGCCAATAACGTGAGATGAGCACTGCAACCCCAGAGTCGGTCACGACTGGACCTAATGGTCAGGGGTCCCTTTACCTTTACGTATGGGAAGGGAGCCAGAGGGGAGGAGCTCTGCTCATGTGGCCCATGTGCTAGAGCTAGGGATCATGGGAGTTGTAGGCCAAAACATCTGGAGGGCCGCAGGTTTGACATGCCTGGGCTAGAGGGTCCCCACTCCTGATGCAGGCTGGTCATTGTTTTCGAACCATTTCCAGGCAGATGCTTCCAAGAAGCCTGCAAGCGGGAAATGAAGGCCATAGTCTTCCTCCATTGTACGGCACCTAGCAATTGGTATTCAGAGAGGTCCGTTTAAGACAGGCTTCACTCACCTAGTGTAGGGTTGCCATATTTCAAAAAGTGAAAATCTGGTTTTGTCCAAAGTTGTTGTTGCAAAATCAATAATAATGATAATAATAATATGAAGTTTTTAAGGAAATTCACCAAAATCTACACTTCCGATATGGGCTGCCTAATGTCCGGATTTCCCCAGACATTTAAGTGATTTCCATCCGGACACTGTTTCTGGTTGCTGAATCCCGGCCATGTCCAGGAAATTCCGGACATATGGCAGCCCTACCTAGTGCCCTCCAGTCTGGGCCGGGTTTAGGTTTGATGAGACCCTAAGTTACTGAAAGTAATGGGGCCCTTTATATGCCCAGCTGTCAACAATAAATTGTCGTTGTATTTTGTGTGGAATATATGCTATATGGTAATTTATGGACCTAATAGGTATCTAAAGCCAGTTGCACATGCAGAATGTAGGTACCCTATATATAGAAATGAGCAAACCAGTGATATTTTAGGGAGCAGGTGGTGCCCATTACTTGCATCATAAGAGCCTACACAACACAAAACTCTGTTGCTGTATGTAGGTTTTATTTTATTTTTTTCCTATCTTATATTTTGGAAATGTACATCCAGGTTTTCCCCCTTTAAATGTTTTTGGGGCCCCCAAGAGAGTGGGGCCCTAAGCTATAGCTTGTTTAGCTTATACGTAAATCTGGCACTGCCTCCAGCTGCTTTGCACTACAGCTCCCACCAACCCTGGCCTGATGGCAGCTGGGCCTGATGGCAGCTGCTGTAGTCCATCAAGCTGGCAAAGGCTAATTTAAGCTGCTGTGGCTAATAACCTTTGTGAATTTGTCTGCTCCCTTTTCAAAATCTTCTAAAGCCAGCAGCTATCACCACAGCTTGCATCATCCCACATAAATTTTCTTGGGGGGGGGGTTCTGGGGAGGTCCTTCTCTGTGGAAACCTCTAAATTGTGGCATTCCCTCATTACAGAGGTGTGTCTGACTTGTTCACTATACTGCTTTCAGTGAATACTTAATACACCCCTTTACCTTGGCCTTTGACAACTGAGATGTGTGTTTTCAGGGCCCACCCTATTCCTGAGAGCCAGTGTGGTATAGTGGTTAAGAGCAGTAAACTCGTAATCTGGGGAACCGGGTTTGCGTCTCTGCTCCTCCACATGCAGCTGCTGGGTGACCTTGGGCTAGTCACACTTATTTGAATTTTCTCAGCCCCACTCACCTCACAGAGTGTTTGTTGTGGGGGAGGAAGGGAAAGGAGAATGTTAGCCGCTTTGAGACTCCTTTGGGTAGTGATAAAGCAGGATATCAAATCCAAACAACTCCTCCTCCTCCTCCTCCTCCTCCTCCTCCTCCTCCTCCTCCTCCTCCTCCTCCTCCTCCTCCTCCTCCTCCTCTTCTTCTTCTTCTTCTTCTTCTTCTTCTTCTTCTTCTTCTTCTTCTTCTTCTTCTTCTTCTTCTTCTTCTTCCTGATTTAACTTAATTCTAAATTTTAAATTGTTGTAACCCACCCTGGGACTTGTTGGTAAAGGGCAGGTGATTATTATTGTTATTATTATTATTCCATAAAATGTTATACTATGTGAAGAAGACCTTTCTTTTGACTTTTCCAAATCTACTGCCAGTACAGTGGTACCTCGACTTACGAACGACTCGACAACCAAATTTTTCGACTTACGAATGGGGGTAATGACCGCGCGCTTACGAATGTCTCAACATCCGGAAAAAAACCGTGGCGGTTTTAGATAGGAATTTTTCGACTTACGAATTTTTAGATAGGGTTGCTTCGACTTACGAATTTTTCTGTTTCCAATGCATTCCTATGGGAAATCGCGTTTCCAATGGCGTTTTTCGACTTACTAATTTTTCGACTTACGAAGGTGCCTTCAGAACGAATTAAATTCATAAGTTGAGACACCACTGTATTGTTAAAAGGAATGACCAGGCCTTTGATTGGGAAGCACCTCAGCTGATAGTAGGATCAGCATAAACCTTTTCATGAGTTCTGTTGACTTCCATCTGTGGCTGTGAAGTTCACAGCTCATTGACTGGATGTGGATAAAACTAGCATGCCTATTGGATATAAGTATCACTTCTTCAGGGCAATTGCCACCTCTTTGTTTAATTAGTTGGTTTGCCTTGTTTACATTTCATTATAATCTAAATTGACAACCCCATGTATAAATTAACTGCTAATCTCATATGGCTAATTTTGTTTTAGGGGTTCTCTTGTAAACATATTTATTATTTCGTTTTAGCAGGCTGGAATTTTAAGAACATAATGTGATATTAAGAGTTGCTTGTTAGCCACCTGCTGCATAATGTGTGCTGTTTTTTAACTCTTTAGATGGAGCTCCTGAATCTATGTTCAGAAGCTTAGAAACAATGCCTCTCGCAGAATTGCAGTCTCTGGAATTTCATTCTGTCTCAGGAGACGGTTTCACATGTTTGAAGTGTAATTTCTATTTTGGCCTGTATTTATTACAACTATTTCTATCCTGCTTTCCAGGATAGACAGCGGAGGCATGTCCCGTTTCACAGCTTGAGGTAAAACGAGAAGTGCTGTCCTGTCTGCCACTGCCACAGCTACCTGCCCTACCACCACTGCCACACCAGCGTCAGTGCCAATTTTGGGCAAGATCACACCCATTTCAGGCAAGAGCTCATACACTCTGCAAGATCTTATGCGAGTTCGGCAGGATCTTGTTGGAAATCAGCTCTGAGGTGGCCAGAGGTGGTGGGTGGTGCAGGCGACAGCAGCAATGGCAGGGCAGCACTTCCCATTTCAAGGTAAAGGTAACCTCAAGCAGTGCCACCTCGGAGTCTTCTGACCCCTGAGGCGGTGCCTCACCCTGCCTAATGACCGCGTCAGCCCTGAGGATAGGACTAGTTCTAAGGTGGAGAAGTAACATTGAATTACAGTACATATTTTTAAAATGTGCACGGATCCTTCTCACAGGGGTGCAGTGGATCTTGGTCAATAAGGGCAATTGGGGCACAACCCCACCAACTTCAGTCAGTCCCCACCTGCCTCCTTTCTTTATTTCCAGGGGGTGGCACTGCCTTTCATTGGCTCTGCCTCTACCTACTGTTGGTCTCCTTGCCTCCTACCCAATGGACACCAACAACCATTGCAGGAGTGGGAGAGAAGTCTGGCCTAAGTAGGCCTTGAAGTGGTATTTGCCTGCCTGTCTCCTTTTCCAAGAATGCTTCCCACAGGACAGTTGAGTGGAAGATTATGAGTCACTGGGGAATTTCAGCCCGTTCAATAACGGGCGCTAGAACATCCTGGGGTTCAGAGAAGCGCTTGCACAGCGCTTCTCCGAACCCTGGGACCTGTCCTTGCTGTCGGCGGCAGGGGGACAGGAACGGAGGAGGAGAAAGCACTGCTGTCCTGTCCTTCCTTCCTCTCCCCCAGCCACCGACAGGAAGGACGCGGGACACAAACACCTACCTCGCCGCCGCTGCTTCGCGGCCTCCCGCCGCTCCTCTCACAGGCCAGGGAGGGTTGTGAGGAGGAGGCCTCCGCCGGCCTCCACCCTCGCTTCCCTGACGTGCCCTGCAGTGAGGCGGTGTCCAGCCGGGAGCGGCGGTTGGAGGAGGCAGAGGGGGGGAGTGCGCGCGTGTAGTCTCTGCTGTCCAATCCCTGTGTTCCTGGGGCACATGCGCAATAACCCAGGGACACACGGAAAACTTGGACGCAGAGACACTTGCACTTTATTATATAGGACTAGTGTATTTCAGCCCGTTCAATAACGGGCGCTAGAACATCCCGGGGTTCGGAGAAGCGCTTGCGCAGCGCTTCTCCGAACCCTGGGACCTGTCCTTGCTGTCGGCGGTGGGACCCTTGGTCTGACCTTTTGCAGCAGTTCTTGTGTTCCTAGGCAGCATTGATTTCTAGAAGAGTTTCACCAGAAGTGCGAGGGCAGCTGTGCCATTAAAGATCAAGGGACCATTGATAGCCCCAACAGGTTTGGGGGCTCTTGCATTAGCTCAGCATTACATTAGCAATTTATTTCAAATTATAAATTCAAAAAAGAAGAAATACAAAAACTTTCCAACCGAAATACAGAGTCAACTTATAAAATAAACGGGCGCTAGAACATTCGGCCTTTTTCGGTGGCAGCAGCGCGTGGGGGGCTTTTATTCCTTGTCTAATTGATTGTTCCTTCCCCCCTCCCTTTGATCCTTAATTTATCCCTAATTCCCCCCCCCCCGTTCCCAAACCCGAAGCCAAAGTCACCCCCTTTTTTTACCTTTACAGCCCGGGCTCGGCTGGGGGGTGCGGGGGGTATTTCTTCCTTTACCCCCTCCGAAGCTTGTGTTTGGAGTGCAGATCCCTTCCCACCCTGTTTTCGCGCACTTTTTGCGCCTGCCGTTTGGTTCCTAATTTTTCTCCGTCAATAGCGCTGCTGCTGCCAGGGCCCAGTGGCCGAATTCTGGCTCCTGGATGGCCCGGGTGGCTGCTCCGGGGTGTACGCCCAGTTTTTCGGGGGTGGGGGTGGCTCCCGCTACTTTTGTTGGCCTCCGCGGCTGTTTTTCAGTCACCTGCTGCATCCGGGAGGGAGCTTTGCCGTCCAGGGGGCTTGCGCCCACCCCGGCGCTTTCTGAGGGTCCCACGGTTGGCGCTGAGCATTCGGTGGCCTCCCCGCGCCTTTCCTGGCCGTTCCGGCCCAGCGGGGGTCTCCCGGTTGTTTGCGCTGTTTGGGCCTCAATTTCGGGCCTGTTAGTGAGGAGAAGCCGGGGCCTCGATTTTTTGGTCATCCCGGCTTCCTCCTCAGGCCCTTGGGCACGTTGAGAGAGGGCCTGCCCTGCTTAGGGGCCTTGCTGCCTGCTCCTGCCTTCCACTGGTGGCCTGCTTTATCTTGCGCTGCTTGGGCCTCCATTTTGGGCCTGTTGGTGAGGAGAGGCCGGGGCCTCGATTTTTGGTTGTCCCGGCTTCCTCCTCAGGCCCTTGGGCACGTTGAGAGAGGGCCTGCCCTGCTTAGGGGCCTTGCTGCCTGCTCCTGCCTTCCACTGGTGGCCTGCTTTATCTTGCGCTGCTTGGGCCTCCATTTTGGGCCTGTTGGTGAGGAGAGGCCGGGGCCTCGATTTTTGGTCATCCCGGCTTCCTCCTCAGGCCCTTGGGCACGTTGAGAGAGGGCCTGCCCTGCTTAGGGGCCTTGCTGCCTGCTCCTGCCTTCCACCTGGTGGCCTCTGTTTTAACTGCTTATTGAGCCAGTGCAGGGTGGGGGGTGGGGTGGGGAGAGCATGTGTGTGTGCGTGCAGTCTCTGCGTCCAATCCCTGTGTCCCTGGGGCACATGCTCAGTAGCACGGAAAACGGGACACAGGGAATCTGGATGCAGAGACATAGGGACTTTATTATATAGGATGGAGGTAGGGAGAGTGTGTTCATGAATTCAACAGTGCTTAGCTTATTTTTTTTGGTTGCTATTTTGTTAATGTTGTTAAGATTGTTTTCTACATCATTACTGTTGTAGTACTTAGTGAATCCTGTAATATGACTTTTGTTGCCATTGTGTTGTTCAGCTTATTTTTGCAGTTGTTTTCCTAACAGTGTTTTATAGATTGTAGTGATTTTATGATGGCTTGGTAATTATTCTATATGGTTTATGTTGTATTTGCGATGCTCTGTTCTGTTATTGTTATTTATTGTTTGTAAGCCACTTTGCGGTTCATGTGGATGAAATGCGGCATAGAAATATTATCAATCAATCATTTGCATGAGGAGGAGCAGGAAATGGAAAATCCAACTGGAGCAGGCCCAATGTGGTCATCATCCCTGTCTCCTACTCTCTCCTCTTAGGCCTCCTCTGTTGTGGTGTTTTCATAGCAGCTGTGAAAAAAAGGAAAATTTCATGCTGGGGAACATTACGAAAGGAAGTGAAAATAAAACTGCTGATAACATAATGTCTTCCACAGCCTAGCATATGTCCTGGAATGGACTCAGCTGTGACTAACCCAGGGCACCGTGAAATGCTGTCTTGAATCAAATAATACAGTGGACGCTCGGGTTGCAAACGTAATCCGTGCGGGAGGCATGTTCGCAACCCGCAGCGCCGCATCTGTGCACACGCGGGTCGTGATTTAGTGCTTCTGCGCATGCGTGAGCGCCGAAACCCGGAAGTAACCCATTCCACGACTTTCGGGTTCGGCGCAGTGCGCAACCCGAAAACACGCAACCTGAAGCGGCCGTAACCCGAGGTATGACTGTATGTCTGTCACATGCATTGCAACATTCTTTTCATTTCCTCCATCATGCAAGTTTAGGGGGCAGTGGCACGAGCTGGAGAGGCCTTCCTGCCTCATTATGTTCTTCGGTGGGGGGCAGCTTATAAGAATATTAGGGCATAGCTGCCAAGTTTTCCCTTTTCTCGCGAGGAAGCCTATTCAGCATAAGGGAATTTCCCTTAAAAAAAGGGAGAACTTGGCAGCTATGTATTAGGGAGGTGAGGCACCCAGACCTCTTCATGTCCCCTGTTACTTCAGGGACATGGCAAGACCTGGATTATGATATGAGCCTGATCTTAAAGCAATTAATTCAAGACCAATCCAAATCAAGGCCAGATTAGCCTATATTAGGTGGACCTATTCTAGATAGAGCCCAGGGAACCTTGCTTATCCCTACTCCAGAGTCAGTTGCTTCCCCACCTACATTTGGCTACTGTATTGTCTTTTATTTTGATTCTCACTTTGGTCACATCCACACCATACATTTAGGGTTCATTAAGGCTGCTGGGAATCGCAGCTCTGTGAGGGATAAACTACAGCTCCCAGGATTCTTAGAGAGAAGCCATGTGCTTTAAATGTGTGGTGTGCCGATGTGACCTTTATTTGTTCTCATCCGGTCCATCACTAGGCATTGGTTTAGCATTTCAACTAATTCAGATGAAAAGGAGAAGCCGAGCTGGGTGTCAAAATATGCCACTCAAAATCCCTTGACTACATCAAAGTAGATGTTTTGAACAGCACAGATGGCAAGATAGAACCCATCATGAGGTGGAGCAGAGGGCCTCGAGCTTCCAGCACCTTCTGTGCACTGCCCACCTGATAGGAACAGAATCACCACAAATGCAGTACCTCCAGCTGACATACAGATTTATGTTGCAGCTGTTGACACTTGGAGTGCATTGTGATTTATGTACCAAGAGGCCTAGGGCTGCACCTCTTGCCTCTCAGCAGCAACATCCTGGCAAGAGGGAGACCAACATCACCCTACCCATTTCAGTAAAGGAGCAGCTGCTGCAATACTTTCTGCTTTCCTTTTGTACTGTATTAGATTGTAAGCATGTGGGCAGATACCAAGTTACCTTTTAAAATATACACAGAACATAGAAAATTTGTGGTGTTCAATAATAACAACAATAACAGTAGTAGAAGTAGTAGTGAGGGCCGGCCCACCAATGAGGAAAGATGAGGTGACCGCCTCAGGTGGCAGGATCCACAGGGGTGGCAAATCCAGCCTCCAAGGGACGCATCACCCACTGCTGCCGCCACAGTGTCGGCAGCAGCTACAGCACAGTCCTTGGAAGCCAGATCTGCAGCCTCCTCAACAGCCCACTGCCTAAACCTGCCACCACGGCAGCCTCTCAGTGAATACAGTGGTACCCCGAGTTACAAACGCTTCAGGTTACAAACTCCGCTAACCTGGAAGGGTTACCTCGAGTTGAGAACTTTGCCCCAGGATGAGAACGGGAAAAAGTGTGCCGGCGGCGCAGCGGCAGCAAGAGGCCCCATTAGCGAAAGCTCACCTCAGGTTAAGAACAGACCTCCGGAACGAATTAAGTTCGTAACTAGAGGTACCACTGTAGAGGCATTGCTGGTGTCCTCCCACCCCCACCCCCCATTCCTGATGTTGATCTTTATTTCCCCACTCCAATCCTGATGCAGAACCTCACTGTCCTCTTCTTCCCTGGCAGGAGCCACATTTAGTGGTTTTGCTCAGGTGCCAAAATGCCTTGGGCCAGCCCTGGGAATAGTAGTACTGATGCTATTTGTGTTGTAGGATTTTATTTTATTTTATTAATGTTAGTAGTGTGTCTCTTGATTTTCTGTGTCTTAAAAGGCACCCAATATAGACAAATGAGAGAACTATTGATACTAAATGGGGGACGTTATACAGAATAAATGCCCCCCTACCCAATAGAAGGTCTCATTGGAGCCCTATGGTGTAAGGGGTGAGTGTTCACACTCCCCAACTGATCCCTTTATGAAGTCCAGTTTCAATGTATGCCTTTTCCATATCTGTAGGGCTTTTCATCCTTCATATTCAGAAGAATTAGATCTCTTTCCCTCCCCATCCATTTGACTGGCTCCCCCCCCCCCTTTAGGGCTATCAATAACATATTAACGGGCAAATTGTGTCGTGAAGCTGTGAGGTGACTCCACTGTTAGTTTCAGACTTATAATATATGAGTGGAAGCTTTTGTGACTCACGCATCCTCTAGCTGTGCTTCTGCAGCACAGTTGAAGTGCCAGAGCGTGAGACACGTGTGTTTTCCCCAGGGAGATACAAATTGCCCACAGGAGGAGGAAAATCTCCCCTAGAGAATTACCTGCTTTTTTCAGCGTGTCAAATGAGATGCGGACATGAAATGAGAATCACATTTCTGCTCCCTATCTGAACTGGCCCTTCCTTACATTATCTTGGAGGGTTTAAGTCCTCTCTCAGGCTTGAAAGGGGCTTCTTCCTCTTGACTGGCTGTAACACCTCAGCATTTTCAAAGCGTGAGCAAGAGGAAACATGATAGAGGCATATAAAATTTTGCACAGTGTGGAGAAAGGGGATAGAAGGAAGTTTTTCTCCATTTCTCGTAGCACTAGAACTTAGGGACATCCAGTGAAGCTAAATGTTTGAAGGTTCAGAAAAAGACAAAATATAGCCAGCCTGTTTTGATGAGCTTTTTCCCCAGAAAAAATGGGAAAGCCAATATTATGCCGTTATCTTTCCAAACATGCCTGTGGCCAATGCAGGTCTGAAACCAGTGGTGTCGCCGGGATGTGTGCAAAGTGCTCTGCCAAAACGTTGCTTGCAAGCTCCTCTCTTTCGGTTCATTACCTTTCGCTCAACTCCCCATAATTGGCTTTTTGTTCCGTGTGCCTCAAGAGCTGTGAGACACCAACAGCACCAAAATAATGCAGCTTTTGCTGTAGCGCTTGATGTGAGGGGGTGGGAAGGAATGAGCTGTAGTGCATTTCAATTGGTCCCATTGGTTGGCAATCAGTTGTGTTGAGGGATTGTGGGGTCTTCATCCCAGCAGAGATTTTAAATCAGGACGTGCATATCTTTCCATGGGTGTAGCCAAGTTGGGGACGGATAAAAATTACTAAATTAGATCCACAAAAATTATTAAAAAAGCATTGAAAGTACTCAGTTGACGGAGGTTCTGCTCATTCCCCCCAGATAAACCTGCCCCGGTTACTGCCGTAATGTCCTCTTTTGAGAGAATTTACCCCCCCCCCCAAAAAAAGCTCAGTAACTTTGATTTTCTTCCCGAGTCACTGGCCACTCCCTTCTGATGGAGATCAGTGCACAGGCTATCATTGCATACCCTTAACTAGCCTGCTGCCCTCAGGTGTGGTGGAAGATGATGTCCTGTTGCCAGGTACAATTGCTGTTCTAGTGCATAGAATGGAGAAGGCCACTGTGTCCTTTTGCCTTGGGCAGCAAAATGTTTTGGGCCAGCACTTTGAGACTGAACAGCATCTGCAAGTCAGAAAGCCTGAGTTGTGCTTGCTCTTGCTAGTGACTCTCTGACTCTTACATACTCGAGAAGAGGGAGGGGGAGGAGGGGTCTTGCTGAGGCAGCCAAGTTGTGCTTCCTACCCACTCCCTCTGAGCAGCGTGGGCGATGAAGGACTGCATGCTATATCTTCCTTCCCTCAGCAGATCCTAGCACCTGCTGGAGGGATTCACCATCCGGCTAAGCCAAAGTAACTGCCTCTCTCACTGTCCTGCAGCTAGATAATCTGGCATTGAGGCCGTCAATCCAATCAGATGGAAGCTTAAGGGTCTTAAGCATATTTTTGGCTTTTGTCAGCTAAAGGCAGCAAACCAGCCATGGTTGGAATAAAAACAGATCAGGAAACAGAGAGAGCCAATGAAGGCATTAAACAGAGCGAATATGGATCTCAGCAAGGTACTTGCTCTATATAATGCAATTCCCTGCACATCTCATCTACAAACCCTTCCCCTCCCCACACGTTTCTTATTGAGAGCCATCTATGCATCTAGATTATCTCAACCTGGTGCCAGGTTTCATCAGTTCTAGGAACAGAAGGATGAATTGGAAAAATCATGTGGTACAGTCCTTCGTGCTATGGTCCATGGGGTCCATAGAAGAGTAGTTTGGATTTGATATCCCGCTTTATCACTACCCGAAGGAGTCTCAAAGCGGCTAACATTCTCCTTTCCCTTCCTCCCCCACAACAGACACCCTGTGAGGTGAGTGGGGCTGAGAGACTTCAGAGAAGTGTGACTAGCCCAAGGTCACCCAGCAGCTACCTGTGGAGGAGCGGAGATGCGAACCTGGTTCCCCAGATTACGAGTCTACCACTCTTAACCACTACACCACACTGGATTCTGTTGTTGTTTAGTCGTTTAGTCGTGTCCGACTCTTCGTGACCCCATGGATCATAGCACGCCAGGCACTCCTGTCTTGCACTGCCTCCCGCAGTTTGGTCAAACTCATCTTCATAGCTTCAAGAACACTGTCCAACTATCTTGTCCTCTGTTGTCCCCTTCTCCTAGTGCCCTCAATCTTTCCCAACATCAGGGTCTTTTCCAAGGATTCTTCTCTTCTCATGAGGTGGCCAAAGTATTGGAGCCTCAGCTTCACGATCTGTCCTTCCAGTGAGCACTCAGGGCTGATTTCCTTAAGAATGGATAGTTTGATCTTCTTGCACTGGATTCTAGCCTAAGCCTTAACCTCGGTGTACTAATTATCCACTGTAGGGATTTCAGTCTTGGGGGAGCATTCTCTTTTAGAATCACCCATCCACAAAATAGCACCTCCCTCTCTGCCAGGTCTTGGTGCCAATATAGAAATAACGATGACAATTTAAATAGAAATAAAATACCTCTTGCCATAGTGGGGAAGGCTGTGGATGGGTCACCTGTGTGCTTTCTCGGTCTGCTGCCCAGGTCTAGCAGCTAATGGGTGATTCCAGTGCCCTTGCTATTATGGTTCTTTATCTCTAAACTGGATGTGGACCAACCAGACAGCCCTTCAAAGGAAAAGACTGCCCTCTGATAGCCCTTAAAAATAAAGTATTGTCCTCTGCATGGGGCCACCAATAGCAGCTCGTGGAGTGGGGTGGCGTTTTTGGCTTCCCAGCACAGGGGTCACTGCTGGTAACGGAGAGGAGGAGTAGGAAAGTGATGGAGAGGTTGGGGCAGTGTGGGCACAGCGGCAGAGCTAATCCGACACTCCTTCCACTGCGCTGCCCTCCCTACCGACTCCCGCCTCTGCCTCTGTGATACCATCATGCCCAGCTCCGCCCTACGGATGACCACCCTAAAATGAGAGCTTTCTCAAAGCATTTTCAAAACCTTTGATCCCCATTCACCTAAATCATTACAATAGTAGAAGCCAATGCAAGGATTCCCACTAATGTAATTCTCTTCTCTCCTCCCCACATGCATGACCTGTGCCATCCTCAGATCTGCTCTGAAGGGTTCAGAGAACCCCTGGAACAGATTTAGGGGGTGCATGGGGTGAGGAGAGTGATATAAGGTTCTGTCACACAAGGAAAATCCCTGCACTAATGGAACCTTAATGTTAGCGCTATGCTGAATATAACCCTTTGTCTCTAGGCTAGCTTATTGCTCCCCTATCTGCAGAAAAATCTGAATAATACTAGCTTCATAAGAAGCTTAATTTTCCTCTATAGCAGTTGAGTTGAAATGACTTTTTTCTCCTTTTGCTAAAAATTGAATCATTGTTTGTGTTGATTTTGTATTTATATTTTGCTGTGTTTCATTAAAATTTTATGGCACGTATATATTTTTACTCCATTTTTATTCCTTTGAAATCCTTTGGGGGTCTCGTGACTTGCAATCAAACACAGCGGTGTTTTTAGGACACTCCATTCCATTCCCTCTTTTCTGTTTTCTCTTCAGTCTCCACTGGCTGTTTTTGGGTCAACCTCCCCCCACCCTCCTTAGGCTTTTTTCCTATTGCTTTTTTGTACTTCTGCAAACTCCACTGATACATCATTCTGAGTTTGGCACTCAGAGAACTGAGATCATGGTTAATGTATGATGCACAACTATGAACAATTAAAAAAATACTACTGTAGTTGCATCAACAACACACAAAATGACTGGGGGTATAAGGGACTTAAAGGTTTTTTTAAATAATTATTACTGTTATTGTTATTTACTCACTCTTTACCCTAAAATCCCAACAAACAAAAATGCTTAATGGCGTAAATCAGTGTTCCCCAATGGATAAGGGAGCCTGTTCCAGAGGGTGGGGTGGGGGACCCAAAACAGTTTTAGGGACTGCACTGGGAGAAGAGAGGAAGGAGTCCCATTGCAGAAGCGGGAATCCCTGTGCTGATGGGATGCTTATATAGTGCCACATTGGATACAAGCCTAGGTTTGCACAGCTAAAAGTATTAAAGGGCTCTGTGGCCCTAGCACAATAAATTCACTTTAGATAAGAACTGGACCTTTTGCCTTTTTGAAAGTGACGGGGCAATGCATTTTAAAAAGTGTGCAATGAACAAATGATTAACGGGGCAATGCATTTTAAAAAGTGTGCAATGAACAAATGATTAACAGGACAGTGTATAAGCACCCCACAAGCAAATCAGGATAAATGTAGGGGAAAAGTTATAAGTATAACCGCCATGCAAACAAAACAAATCAGAACAAATGCACAAGATGAGATGAGATACATTGTTGGAGAGGACAGGATCACCCTTCAAAATGACCTTAACAGATTAGACAACTGGGCCAAAGCAAACAAGATGAATTTTAACAGGGAGAAATGTAAATTACTACACTTGGGCAAAAAAAAAAAATGAAGGTAGAAGAGGACATTGGAAGACTTTTAATGAACAAGAAAATTAGTCAAAGACTTAATGGGTTGTGTACCTTAAAGGAAGATACTGAAGAAATGGTTATACTGTATGTAATCATATGATGTTATGATGAGGGCTGATCTGAAGAGCTAAATAACTTTGATTGGTTCAGGATGATGACATTGGGTTGCAGTTATTAAGATTGTTGTGATCCTTTGATTGGTGAAATGAAGTGATGAGTGTGTGATCTGGAAGTGTATCAATAACATTGCTTTGGATGTGGTTCTTTGCAGCCTTTTCCTTATTTTTGAGGTTGTCCCTATGTGCATTTATAGTTCAATAAATGCCCATCTTTTCCCTTGGAGCCTGCATCCTTTTCTTTTGGGTTTCTGCGAGGGTAACCTCCAATCTAGGAACCCCCTTTTAAATTTATCCAACAATATAATCCAACCTCCATGTAAGTGTTGTGCAAACAATGCTCAAGATACAGGGGATGTGGAGCAGCCCAAAGTCTTTGTTGCGTATGCTGCAGGAGGTTGGGAGGCAGCCCTGAGTCATATCTCCACTTATTTCTTGCTCTAGGTCCGCCTGGTCATCGCAGAAAAGGGGATACCCTGCGAAGAGCGGGATGTGAGCATGCCACTGACTGAGCACAAAGAGCCATGGTTTATGCGTCTCAATCTTGGGGAAGAGGTACCTGTGATCATCCACGGAGACAACATCATCAGTGACTATAATCAGATCATCGATTACATGGAGAAGAACTTCACAGGAGGTAAAACATTCTAGAAATCTTTTCCGGCTAGAATTCCCTTTTGATAATTCTAATACCAACAAGCCACATGGTTTGCTACTGATTTATAGACATTGTTTTGCTTTTCCTATCTCTTGGCATAACATGCAAGCCCAGTACACTTCCTTAAGCACAGTTTCTTGGGCCACCTCACCTTAAATGCTCACTGATCTACAAAGGCACGAGGCAAGAGCAGCTGGGAAACCAACCAACTTTGGAGAAACAAGCCATAGTTTGTTTAATCGTCTGTGAGACAGCTTGTGGTTAGTTAAAACAAGCAACCCATGGATTTGTGTTATCTGTGAATCAGGTCATTGTGTAAGGAAGGTGACAATCATAGTCTCATTTTTAATTTTGGCGGAAGAACTCAGACCCTCCAAGTGTCCCTATTTTCCAGGGACAGTCTCTGATTTACAGTTTCTGATTTGATCCTAGCAAGTCCTGCTTTTCCTTAGGACATCCCTATTTCCATAAAAGAAATATTGGAGGGTATGAGGTTATGCAACCCCCAAGTCAATGAGATAAGTTACTATACAACCTTTAGAAGACAGCTGAAGGCAGCCCTGCAAAAAAGGGACATTTATTTAGTTTTATTTTGGTTTTTATATATGTTGAAAGCCACCCAGAGTAACTGGGGCATGGGGCAAGTCAAGTGGATGGGGTAGAAACCACCACCACCATCATCATTATGGAATAGGATGTCTATTTTAAAGAAATGTTGGAGGGCATGAGAGCTGATTTTACAAGGGTGTTGGATCTACTTCTCTGTGTTAATGTCATCACTATGGCCTTCGTTCCCGGTTTTTATTTCTGAATTGTCAGGCTTCAAAGGCTTAAGAGGGACATTTCAATGGGGTCTTACAGCTGGTATCACAGATCCTGTCAGCCATGCAAGCAGAAGCTTTAAGAATGGCCTTAAAATAGATCCATGAAAAAGGAGCCTTGGCAGCTTCAGTGTTCAAGTACTTTGCATCCAAATGAACTTCCCTTGCCGTTTATTGCATTCAGCAAATTTGAGCAGAGGTAGTAAACATTGCCCATGATATATGAGATCTTGGATTATTAGAATGAGTTGCTTTTTGCTAAGTCCCCCTAAAAATACAACTGAGACTCCAATTCTACATATACTTACCTGTACATATACATGAGGACAGACACATTTTATAAAAAATTGTGGGACCAGTTTGGAAATGGGGTTTGGGATTTAGTCAAAACATGCTTTTCCCTTCCACGAAACATAACAGTTCTTCAGAGGTTGGGTGCTCCTTGTTATTGTTGTGGCAACCTTAGGGTGAAGGGTGGGTGGTGGTAATAATAATATTTTTTTTAAAAAAATGATAATTTTATATACTGCTTAATGCTAAGGTAACTCTCAAGCGATTTACGAATCTAGAGTTGTCATATATCCGGAATTTCCTGAACACAGCCAGAATATGGTAGTCGTAAACAGTGTCCGGGCGGAATTCGCTGAAATGCCTGGAAAAATCTGCACATATGGCAACCCATGTCTATATCTTGGCAAATTTTCTTTAAAATAGCTCCAAAACCTCAACTTTTGTGTCTGGATTTTCACTATTTGAAATATGGCAACCATAACAAAACATAAAAACCAATTACACAACCTTGATAAAATTTCTCCCCCGTCCCCACCTCCAAGTAAACATGTTTAGATTAATTATGTGCTTTCTATGCCGCAAGGGTGCCAACATTGATCTACCTGAGGAGTGCAAAATCTCTACTGCAGAAAAAGCGTAAAAGAGTGAGGCGCAACACGCTTGTGCTTCCTGTTTCAGTTGTTTGTTGGGATGTGAAAATGTATCTTAAGCCGAAAGACGGTCCCTTGCCAATGCAGAGGGTGGAACAACACAGTTTTTCACCACCAACTCTGCCGGCTGCACTGACTAATCACACCACACTCCACAATTTAAGGAGAGTGTTGTATTTTATGTCTTTAATCAGTACCAATGGTGGTTCCCCTTGCTTTTGTGAGGCAAGTGTTGCGGTCCAGAACCCAGTCTGATCCGTTTGTCAAAGTTCCCTGTGTGTTACCATGTCAAATGGTGACTGGATCAGAGTCCCATGTCCACGAGGGTAAAGTCTATTGGCCTGCTGGGGGGCCAGAGACATAGTCTAAACCAGGCACCCCCAAACTGCGGCCCTCCAGATGTTTTGGCCTACAAATCCCATGATCCCTAGCTAACAGGACCAGTGGTCGGGGAAGATGGGAATTGTAGTCCAAAACATCTGGAGGGTCGAAGTTTGTGGATGCCTGGTCTAAACCTTAGTATCTAAAGTAGTGATGACTGACCTTTGACCCTCCACTAGGTTTCCTTGGGCTTCCATTTGCCCCATCCAGCGAGCTCCAGGTCAGGGAGGGTGGGAATGGTTGTCCAGCAACACCTAGAGGTCCCCCACCAAACCCCCACCAAAGCCTGTGCACATTGTAGCAGAATGGCATGATATGACCCTAAGGCAGGGGTCAACAACCTTTTTCAGCCGTGGGCCGGTCCACCATCCCTCAGACCATGTGGTGGGCCGGACTATATTTTGGAAAAAAATATGAACTAATTTCTATACCCCACAAATAACACAGAGGTATTTTAAATAAAAGGACACATTCTACTCATGTAAAAACATGCTGATTCCCGGACCATCCACGGGCCGGATTGAGAAGGCGATTGGGCTGCATCCAGCCCCTGGGCCTTAGGTTGCCTACCCCTGCCCTAAGGTGTTAAGAATGGACTGTTTCCTACCACTTCAAAGTCAATGTACACCTTATTGGCCTCACACACCTAGGTTGTTGTTGTTGTTGTTGTTGTTGTTGTTCTCAATTTGGAACAAAGCTAGTTTGGGGACACACACACATCAAAATGCAATATTCACAAGAAATAACAGGATAGATATATGGATTGGGGTTAACATAATGTGGTGTGGTCTTCCCAAACCTGTGGTGTAGAGCTCACTGGATGTAGAGTAAATGGGAGTGTGTACACAGCCATTTTTCAAATGCTCCCCTTCTCCTATTAGCAAAGAGATGCCCTTATTTAACTTCTTATTTTGGTAAACTGAGCACTCTCTTTTAATGAGAAAAAGGGAAAGATGGAAAAGAAAAAGCTCTTGTTATATTGGTATTATTTACAACTGAGACACTTCATTTGCTATCAGCAGTCTTTTAAATGATTTTGGCGTTGAATAAGCCTTATATGGGCCAATTCAATCAAGAGGCTTAGGGTGAGGAATTACAATATTCTATTAGGATTAGAGCCAGATCTCTAAACTTGAAAGGTATAACAAGAGAAAATAAACAGGGGTTTTCTGCCCAATTAAATGCTCAGTAGTTGTTTATCAGTTAAGGTATGCCTTGATATTCTGCATGTGCTAACCCGAAAGAAATATTTAAGGGAGGAAATATCTCAAAAAAACCCACAAAAACCCCAAACCTTCCCATTAGCAGTACCTTGTGTGTGGAGCCAAAGACAGCAGGTCTGGGTGCATGAGAGAGCTCCCCAAAGCTGCTCTACTTCTCTGCCTTCAGAAGATGCATCACAAGCAGAAATTCAGAGGGGAATGCTTTCCCTTGCAGACTCACAGAAGCATCTTCAGCCAAATTTGTGCTTGGCACCCAGTTGTCAAAAGCCATGTGAGCCCAGGGGCGTGGCCAGCAATTCTCCACTGCCCCTTGACCACATGACAGAGCTCCCTTCACATGTAGAATGTATTAAGGGGGCTGTTGGCTCCAGCAAAGCTCACAAAGTCTGCACACCCCATATAGATGCAGGAAACCGTGTCTGCATAAACATACCAAAAAGCATGCTGTATGATTTAGCCGCATTCTCTTGCTCGCAGTAATGAGCTTACAGCCCAGATCAGATGCCACTGACCTTCAGGTCTAGAAAGAAATAATAATCCCCTTTCTTCCCTGCGCCTTCAAACTGCTCCCTCCATGCTTGGGCCCTGGCAAACAACAACAAGATGTAACCACCCCCACCCAAAAAACATTGCACCACTGAACCATGCCAGTAAATTTACTCACTGTCCAGCCGATAAAAGTGAATGCCTCTATAAAACACGGCCCAGATATTCTGAAGAGAAATACCATCTTCCTTCTTCCAGCATTGTCCCCACTGCGTTTTTAGAAGTAACTGTAATTGAAAGATGGATGCCTGCTGTCGTGGAATGACTTGGGAGAAATAAGGCCAGCAACTGTAGGGGGAATTGACATCCAAACAAGGGCTGAATGGATGAGACACAGAGACAATGTATGTACAAACCTGACAAAGAAGACCTTGCAAGTGACAAGTTGATGCAGGAACTCTGCAGGTCTTGGATGCGAGGCAGCAAAAGATAAATCTGAGCAGTGGAGACCTGGACTCAAATTTGTGTTGAATTGTAACAAGTCTTTCATTGCCAAATCAAATGAGCAATCCCGAATCATGTAATTAATACAGACAC
Source organism: Zootoca vivipara (assembly GCF_965207765.1). NCBI lineage: Eukaryota > Metazoa > Chordata > Lepidosauria > Squamata > Lacertidae > Zootoca > Zootoca vivipara. The sequence goes on along the minus strand of NC_142590.1, from coordinate 74,713,087 downwards.
TTAAAAGTACTGAATTATAGGGCTTATACTCAAGAAACTCACAGTTAGTTAGATTTGAATCCCTTCTCCCCCCCAAAAATGTTAGATTTCTTTTCCACCAAGGGTGGAACCTCACCCTTAGAAATCATGACCATAAAGAGAAAGAATATGAATAATAAATTAGGCAACATATAAGGTATTACTGGAAGAGGAAAATAACAAACTTAAATTGAAAGAATATAAGGAAGTTAAAAAAAAATTGAACGATTGGCTGCCATATTTTTCAAATTAATCAGAGACTAGCAAAAGATAAACAAAAAGGATTTGAGAAAGAAATTTCAAGATTGGATGAGTACTTAATCCAATCTAAAAGTAAACATATTTCCAAATTATATGATTTGCTCCTAGAATGGGAGGTAAAGGAGGAGCAAGTGAAGACAGTGATGGTAAAGTGGGCCCAGGATTTAGGGAAAAATATTATGATGAGCCAATGGGAAGGGCTGTGGAAAAGAGATATCAAATTTATGGCATGCTATAATTTAAGAGAGAATGTAATGAAAATGCAATACAGATGGTACCTGACCCTGGTCAGACTGGCAAAAATGTATAAAAACTGTAGTGATGTCTGTTGGAGATGCAACAACGGGGCAGGAACCTTTCTACATATGTGGTGGGAGTGCATAGAGATAGTGGGATTCTGGGAAAATATCTATAACGAATTGAAAAAGATGTTTAGATTTTCATTTGAAAAAAACCCAGAATCCTTTCTCCTAGGTATCATGTCAGAGGAAATAAAAAGAATGGTCAGACCAATATTTATGTATGTGACTACGGTGGCAAGGTTATTGATTGCCAAAAATTGGAAAAGCAGCAGCGTCCCAACTAAAACAGACTGGCTATCTAAAATGATTACTTCCATATTGCCAAACTAACAGGGAGGATAAGAGGAGATACGGTACAAAAAGTGAATAAGGAGTGGGCTATCTTTAAGGAGGGACACGGGTGGCACTGTGGGTTAAACCTAGGGCTTGCCAATCAGAAGGTCGGCGGTTTGAATCCCCGCGACGGGGTGAGCTCCCGTTCCTCGGTCCCAGTTCCTGCCAACCTAGCAGTTTGAAAGCACCTCAAAGTGCAAGTAGATAAATAGGTACCGCTCCGGCAGGAAGGTAAACGGCATTTCCGTGTGCTGCTCTGGTTCGCCAGAAGCGGCTTTGTCATGCTGGCCACATGACCTGGAAGCTGTACGCCAGCTCCCTCAGCCAATAACGCAAGATGAGCGCACAACCCCAGAGTCGGTCACGACTGGACCTAATGGTCAGGGGTCCCTTTACCTTTTATCTTTAAGGAATACATCAAAATTTATGTGGAAAAAGAATTTCTGACAGATATTGAGTGAATCCAGAAAATGATTGGAGTGAAAGGAGAGTAAAGTCTAGATAGAAAAAGAGATTAAAGAAATAATGAAATGCGTTTAAGCTAGTTGGAAAAAGGAAGTAGCGTAACAAGAACGGCTGGAAGTCAAGTCACTTGGTGGGTGTCCGTGTGGGGTAGGTGTGTGGGTATGTTGATATGTATAGTATAGGTAGGTACTGTATTATATAGAGTAATGTAGGTATGTTTTATGTTACAAAAATAAGGTAGTGTGTTGTGTATGTGTATTGTGTAAATGTAAATGTAGGTGTTTTATATGTTAAATTAAAAAAAAATTCTTTCCCAAGCTTTGTAGTGTTAAAAATCAGACTCATTGCAGCCCAAACCCTGGGCATAAAAAATTATCCAAGACCATTCTGCAGTGAACATATACACAAATGCAGATAGTGTCTTGCATTTCTAACTTGTATTAATTTTTTTCCGGCCTAGTTGAAATCCTTGTAATGTTATAGCGTCCCTGGCTGGGTTCAAGCACATCACCATCATTATTTAGGCCTATTTATTCAATTTCAAATTTAGGTACCACCATTATTGAAGGTTATGATTTCAGGCTGTTGGTGCCGGATTTAGATGATACAATAAAAACAGAGGTTTAGAATTGTAGAGTTGGAAGGGACCGCAAAGGTGAATGCAGGAATCATTTTGCCCAACATGGGACTCGAACCAACAACCCTGAGATTATAGTCTCCTGCTCTACCGACTAAGCTATCCCACATATGACTACTATCTCTGTGCTGCCTGTTTCTTCTATGTTACCTTCAAAAAGGTAAAGGTAAAGGTACCCCTGACTGTTAGGTCCAGTCGCGGACAACTCTGGGGTTGCACTCTCATCTCGCTCTATAGGCTGAGGGAGCCGGCGTTTGTCCGCAAACAGCTTCCGGCGAACCAGAGCAGCATACGGAAACGCCATTTACCTTCCCGCCAGAGCAGTACCTATTTATCTACTTGAACTTGACATGCTTTTGAACTGCTAGGTGGGCAGGAGCTGGGACTGAGCAATGGGAGCTCACCCCGTCGCAGGGATTCAAACTGCTGTCCTTCTGATCAGCAAGCCCTAGGCTCTGTGATTTAACCCACAGCGCCACCTGCGTCCCTTATCTTCTTAGTCATTGCCAAAAGTCCCAGTTCCTTGACATTTTAAATATTGGATGCAAAACAACCCGTAAGAACTAAGCAAATGCAACAAATGTATACAGTCGACCTTGGATTGCGAACGCCTTGTGAGTTGTACGTTTTGGCTCCTGAACGCCGCAAACCTGGAAATGAGTGTTCCAGTTTGCAAACGTTCTTTAGAACCCGAACGTCCAATGCGGCTTCTGTGGCTTCCGATTGGCTGTAGGAGTTTCCTGCAGCCAATTGGAAGCCACTCCTTCCATAACGGATTCTGTTTGACTTCCGAGGTACGTCTGTACTCAAATTGTGTCCTCTATTTTTTAAGAATAGAAAATCTGAAGTAAAAGAGAAAACCCTCATATAAGCACTGCATGTAACTAAAGAATGCATTTATTTTAGTTTTTCTTGCTACATTTCAGAGCACGTTACCCAGCTAATTCCAGAGGCGGGGAGTCTCCTTCATTCCAGAGTAATGCAGTACAGAGAGATCCTGGATTCCTTGCCCATGGATGCCTATACCCACGGATGCATTCTCCACCCAGAGCTCACCATGGACTCTATGATTCCAAAGTATGCTACAACCGAGATCCGAAGTAAGTGGCCTTTGCACAAGATAAGTGTGCTGACGTGTTGCATCTGTTGATTCATTTGAAATTTTGCAAGATCCCCCTTAGCACCCAGCAGCATAAATTGCTTACAAAATTATGAGCGGGCATATTAAATGGAAGAGATGGAGTAGAGCAGTGTTTGCGTAATGGTTAGAGCATTGGACTAGGACCTGGGAGAGCAGGGTTCAAATCCCCCCCACTCAGCCATGAAGCTCTCTGTGTGCCCTTGGGCCAGGCACCACCTCTTAGCCTAACCTACCTTGCTGTGAGGACGAAATGGGAAGGACGAAAACCACATGCACCATCTTGAGATCCTTGGAAGATAAAGGTGGTATATAAATATAATACAGTGGTACCTCGGTTTATGAACACAATTGGTCTGTTCATAAACTGAAGCGTTCATAAACTGAAGCGAACTTTCCCATTGAAAGTAATGGAAAGTGAATTAATCAGTTCCAGATGTGTCCGCAGAGTACTCTACCTGAAGCATACTTAACCCGAAGCATGGGTGTAATTGGTTCCGGAAGTCTGTTCATAAACTGAACGTTCATAAACTGAAGCGAACTTTCCCATTGAAAGTAATGGAAAGTGAATTAATCCGTTCCAGATGGGTCCGCGGCGTTCGTAAACCGAAAATTCGTAAACCGAGGTTCCACTGTAAATAATAATAAATAGAGCAGGGGTTGGGAAATGTTTTCAGCCTAGGACCACATTTGCTCTTGAACAACTGCCCAGTGGTGACATATGAGCAGTGAGCATCGCCAGCAGTGAGCATCACCGTCATGGAAAGCGCATACACACACACAGGAAATACAATTGTTGCATAAAGTAATCAGCATGTATACATTTGTCATTTCCAACAAAGCATACGTGCAGTTTTCTGCATGCAAGCACCATGGCTAGTAGGAAATATTAGGCTGTGTACACATTCCCGTTTATTCCGGCTCCAGCATGCTTCCACCGCTGGTGTTTGAAGTTTTAACATATACATTGCATTAGCCACAACCCATATGTGTCGTATAGTTTCTTAAGAAATACTGCTATTTGAGGCGTTTCCCCTCAAACCAGCTTCCATCCAATTTGAAAACGTGTGCCAAGGTTAAGCTTGAGGTATGCGCATTTGAGACAGCTATTGCACGTGCAGATGGCAGCACATGCGCAGTTGACAGCTTCACTGAATAAGAATTTGGCACAGGGGGGTGCCCTGGGGGGAGGGGAGGGGGTAGAGGGAAACCCAGACACAAAAAATGGAACCTTTGAAGTGCTGGGCCCCGCGAGCCCCTCTTGTGGCAGAAGAGGGCTCGTGGGAGGCCGGCACGAAGAAGGAGGAGGATTAAGTTAATAGTGTAAGAATAATATTGGTGAATAGTAGGCGCTCCTAAAAAGTAATTTCTAACCCAATGGATGTTACCGGAGAAAAAAGCGTTCAGCTGAGCTTGCATGATAGATGCATGTAATGTATATTTGGCCCCATCTGCACTATATATTTATAGCAGTATCATACCATTTTAAACAGTCCTGGCTTCTCCAAAAGAAATATGGAAACTGTAGTTTGTTAAGGGTGCTGAGAATTGTTAAAAGGTAAAGGAGACCCCTGACAGTTACAGTAAGTCCAGTCATGAACGACTCTGGGGTTGCGGCGCTCATCTTGCTTTACTGGCCAAGGGAGCCGACATTTGTCCACAGTTTTTCCGGGTCATGTGGCCAGCATGACTAAGCTGCTTCTGGAAAAACCAGAGCAGCGCATGGAAATGCCGTTTACCTTCCTGCCAGAGTGGTACATATTTATCTACTTGCACTTCTTGCTTTCGGACTGCTAGGTTGGCAGGAGCTGGGACCGAGCAATGGGAGCTCACCCCATCGCGGGGATTCGAACTGCCGACCTCCTGATGGGCAAGCCCGAGAGACTCAGTGGTTTAGACCACAGCGCCACCCGCGTCTCGAGTTGTTAGGATATCCCTATCCCCCCCCCCAAAAAAGAGCAGCAATTCCAAGGGAAGACTCTGGAAATCATAGTTCTTTGAGGCGAATAGAAATCTACAAATATTGGTAGAGTGCAGGTGGTTTGTGATGTGATGTTTGAATATTGCTTTGGTTTTAATATGTCTCATAAGGCTTGTTTTCTGGGGGAAATGGGGGAATTAAGTAAAATGTGTCTAGTTGTGGTTGAGATAGTTCCCGGCTATCTTCTCAACTGTTACAAGAGAATAGGACTGTGTGGAAATGGTAATTGGGGCAGTTAGCCTGGCAGCAGAGGAAGAGGGCTAGTTGGCATGGCAGCAGCAGAAGCAGGGTTGGGTAGTACTTCCAATTTCACCAAGCAGTGAAAAAGGATGTGCTGCCCCTGGGTGGAAAACCTCCATTTTATTATAAATGATGGCGGAAGTAACCTTTTCCCAGTATGCAATAGTCGTACAAGACTGTATTCCTTCTTGTACAAGAAACCACACTGTGGTACTTTTCTGGAATTAAGTCTCTTATGACACCAAGGTGTTGCCCAGTGTTCCTGTGAGGAAATGCTCTTGCACTGCTCCTTGGTATTGCAGGTGGCCAGATTTCCCCCCCACCTTACAGCTGTTCTGCCCCCCCCATCCAATTACTGTATAGATAGTTTAGTCAGTAGAGCATGACATTCTTAATCTCAGGGCCGTGGGCCCGAGCCCCAAATTGAGCAAAAGATTCCCTTGTGGTCCCTTCCAACTCTACAACGCTATGATTTTATCTCTGTAAAATCAATTGGACTTGTAAGATACTTAAATAGATCATTCCCTATACGAGGGCTGGGCTGAGGGTCTTTGACTGGATTTTTGGCCTCTCTGGCACTAAAATTTATGCAGATTAGGTTTCAGAGACAGGACGAATTGGCATCAGACTCTGTACTTGACCTACAAGCATTCATGAAACATTGACAATGCCTAATATAACTCCTCCACAAGGACGTCTCTTTAAATATGCACTTCTGCTCTAGACAGTGACTTTGTCACAATGTCACCGCAGGTCTTGCACTTTAGTGGCTCCAGATAACTCTGGATCCAACTGCTCAATTTACAGCTGCATTTTTAAAAAATGTCCCTAAACTTGGCTTGAGATTTGAAAATGAAACTAGGCTTGCCTTATACCTAAACCAGATTTTCCATGAGAATGCCTTTCGTTACCAGTTAGTCACCTGTTCTGGGCCTGGGTACAATTCCCTGTTCCCCACAGGACCAGATAGTGCCTCCTGAAGCCCACAAGAATGTGGGCACAAATGTACCACAATATATTTAAAAGCTGAGGATTCTCGAAACAGACTCCCTCAATCTAACCTACCTCCCAGGATTAAGTTCTGTTAGACGCTAAGTAATTGTGCTAGCACTTTATTGCTTCCGTGTCCACAGAACCTTTGAAAGGGAGGAGGAGAGCGGGGACAGAAAACTAGAAAAAAAATTGGCTCTGCCTCAGATTGGTCAAACCATCAAGTCCAGTGGTCATCGCCTGCTACTGATAAACAGAGGTGTACCTAGGGTCCCTTGTGCCCTTGATAAGGAGCTGTATCGGTGACACCACCCCACCCCCTGAAAAAAGGCACTTTACTACAATAGCCACATTTGAATTTACTACATTTTACATGGCCTAGGTATTTGAAGCATCCAGAGTGAAGGCAAGGCGACGAGGAAGGGCCAATAAAATAAAATAAAATAAGATGCATGCCTTTGTGCCATGGTGCAAGAAGCACAGGAGGCTTCTTCCACATTTAATCTTGCTGCAACAGTGGGGCTATACACAGTATAGTTTGATTTTGTGCCAGAGTATTAGAAGAAGCAAAGATCACCAGAGTTGAAGCAATGATTCTTCAACATCAACTTCGTTGGACTGGTCATGTTGGGGGGGGGGATGCCCGATAATTGTCTTCCAAAACAATTACTCTATTCCAAACTTAAAAATGGAAAGCGTAATACTGGTGGTCAGCAAAAGGGGTTTAAAGACTGCCTCAAGGCAAATATTTAAAAATGTAGTATAAACACTGACAACAGGGAAACACTGGCCTGCGAGCGCTTCAGTTGGAGAACAGCCTTTACCAAAGGTGTCATAGGCTTTGAAGACACTCGAACTCAGGATGAAAGGGAGAAATGTGTTAAGAAGAAGGCACGCTTGGCAAACCCTCACCGCGATCAACTCCCGCCCGGAAACCTATGTCCTCTCTGTGGAAGGATGTGTGGATCCAGAATTGGCCTCCACAGTCACTTACGAACTCACTGTTAAGACCGTGTTCATGGAAGACAATCTTACTCAGCTACGAGTGATCATTAGTAGTAGTAGTAGCAGCAGCAGCAGCAGCAATAATAGTAATAATAATAATAATAATAATAATAATAATAATAATAATAATGTATACCTCGCCCATCTTATTGGGTTTCCCCAGTAAATACAATAAAACATCAAACATTAAAAACTTCCCCAAACAGGGCTGCCTTCAGGTATCTTCTAAAAGTCAGATAGTTGTTTATTTCCTTGACATCTGATGGGAGGGCGTTCCACAGGGAGGGTGCCACTACCGAGAAGGCCCCTACCCACCAAAGTTGTTCCCAGCCCTTATATGCAAATTAGCATCATGGGCCTGTGCACCAAGTATTTTAATTACTAGCAATACCTCTGCTGGTGTCATGTGATCTTAGCTGCCCTTTCCTTTAGGAAACAGGCAGATGTAATTTGCATTTGCTTTCATTTTTCAGAGGAGGCTTCAAGGGTAGTCCCATGTACGGTGCAATTGCAGTGGTCAACAAGTGTACAGCAATGTCTAGTTCTAGACAAAGGAAACTGCTCAGTGAGCAGTGGGTGAATGCATTTGCAAGGGTCTTCTCTCCAGGCTAAAGAGCAGACAAATTAGGCCAATAATGACCAATGTTTATCCTTCTCCTGTCCTGGCATTGTACCTCCCTTAAGTAATCAGTTTTAATTATCACAGCATCATTGGCTCAGCAAAACCAAGGACTGGGCTATAAATCAGCCTCCTAGTTGCCCTTTATTTCTCAGCGTTGCCAAAGTAATTAAGGACTACAGCAGCTCCGTTGCTCTCTCTTTTCCTCCACGGTGAACTTGATTGAATCAGGCCAGAGAACACAGCTTTTCCAATTTAGCCTTGCAATTTTCACAGATGAGGTCAATGGGCTTTTTTAAAGAGAGAGAGAATGAGAATGATAGTTGATAGTGGCATGTGTAGGAACTGTAGCTTTGGTGTCAGGAGAAGCTCGAGGCTATAGGGATAACATCTCAACTGAGCTGCTGTTGCGTGATAGGAAACCTTGATGATCTGGTCAGTTACTGAATCTGACTGACTGCAGGACCTAAGGAGGGGATGCTATGCCTGAAAACATCTATTGCCAGGGGGAAGTGAAGCAATCACCTTCGCACTATACAAAAGTATGGTATCTATGGGCTAACAATAAACATGAAAGCAAATTTTAAACGCAACATTTGTAACTCCTCTGACCTTAAAACATTCTTGAGATATAGCCTGTTTCTCCGAAAATAAGACATGTATCATAAAAGCTAGTGTCTCTGTGCAAGTTAAAATCATTCAGGTGAGTTGTAGTTGATCAATTTGGGGTGTTTATTTTGAGAATCTATCATAGCTGCTGGAGAAAAGAAGATAGCCCCGAGAAGCCAAAAGTTGCTCTGATCTACCTCTCATTCATTATGGCAAGAAGACTCCACTTTGCCACAGTAGTGTGAATACAGCTAAATACTGCCCAGGTGTCAACTTTATGCCTATTTGTGTTCCCTTAACCCATTCTGAGACGTGGGTGGCACTGTGGTCTAAACCACTGGGCTTGCCAATCAGAAGGTTGGCGGTTCGAATCCCCGCCACAGGGTGAGCTCCCATTGCTCGGTCCCAGCTCCTGTCAACCTAGCAGTTCAAAAACATGCCAAAAAGTGCAAGTAGATAAATAGGTACCGCTCTGGCAGGAAGGTAAATGCTGTTTCCGTGCGCTGCTCTGGTTTCGGTGTTCTGTTGCGCCAGAAGCGGCATAGTCATGCTGGCCACATGACCCGGAAAAACTGTCTGTGGACAAATGCCAGCTCCCTCGGCCTGAAAGCGAGATGAGCAACGCAACCCCAGAGTCGTCTGCAACTGGACTTAACTGTCAGGGGTCCTTTACCTTTACCCCATTCTGAAAGTGTTGTGTATACCAGGGTTGGGGAACCATTTCCAGGTAGCAGGCCAGATGATTAGGATACCAAAACCCAGCGGCAGCAGGTATAGGGGGTGGAGGGGGCTTCAGCTCTCCCAATATTGAGGGAGTTGCCACCCACCACCACCGCCAGGCGTCCTCTACACCAGTGTTTCCCAACCTTGTGCCTCCAGATGTTTTGGGACTACAACTCCCACCATCCCTAGCTAGCAAGACCAGTGGTCAGGAATGATGGGAATTGTAGTCTGAAAACAGCTGGAGGCACAAGGTTGGGAAACACTGCTCTACACAACCCAGCCTCAGGCTCCACCCAGCAGCCCAGGAGCCAGGCTGCTGTTGGGACAAGCACAGGAGATATTTGCTTTGCTCTTCCCAGCTGCAGCCCAGGAGCAAGGCAGGGGCTAGGTCAAGCAAGTGCGGAGATCACCCTCTACACACCGGCCAGAATCATGCGATGACCATGCCCCCTCAATGTAGAGGGGCAAGTGGGTGCCCCTGCCCAAACCCCACAGGTCATTTTGACAGGGGGAACTTCACCCACAGCAAAGCAAGAATGCAAACTGGATTCTCTAGACCAGTGTTTCCCAACTCTGGATCTCCAGCTCTTTTTGGACTACAACTCCCATGATCCTAGCTAGCATGATCCTGGCTAGCAAGATCAGTGGTCAGGGATGATGGGAATTGTAGTCTTGAAACAGCTGGAGAAAGGTTGGGAAGCACTGCTCTAGAGTCTAGACCATGGGTAGGCAAACTAAGGCCCGGGGGCCAGATCATAGCTGCCAAGTCTCCCGTATTCCCCGGGAAACCCCCGTTTTTCTAGCTGTTCTCAGCTGAAAAAAAGGATTTTTTTGTTTTTCCCCGGTTTATTCTGGTGCGGCGGCCATTTTGGAATTGGGCAGAGCATGCTCGTAAGCGACTTTTGATGCAGCTCTGCCCAGTTCCAAAATGGCTGCAGTGCGACTTCTGGCGCGGGGCCATTTTGGAACTGGGCAAAGCAGCATCAAAAGTCGCTTCTGAGCATGCTCCACCCAGTTCCAAAATGTCTGCAGCGCTACTTCCGGTCTGCTACTTCCGGTCCGGTCCCTTATTTCTCCCACAGGAACTTGGTAGGTATGGGCCGGATCTGGCCCAATCGCCTTCAAAATCCTGCCTGCAGACGATCCGGGAATCAGCGTGTTTTTACATGAGTAGAATGTGTTCTTTTATTTAAAATGCATCTCTGGGTTATTTGTGGAGCATAGGAATTCATTCAATTTTTTCCCCCTTCAAAAATAGTCTGGCCCTCCACAAGGTCTGAGGGACAGTGGACTGGCCCCCTGCTGAAAAAGTGTGCTGACCCCTGCTCTAGATAGACTACCCTCTCATTTGCCTTGTCCATATCAAACATAAATTGCAGCTCCTCTTCCCTGTGAATATCCACATGGAGCCAAGCAAATGAATGCTCAGCCAGGACTGCAAATAACTACTGGTATACCACATCCTTTCCCAGTTCAGAATTAGAGTGGGAGGTAATAAATTGTTATAATCAGAGGTCCTTCAATCTGTTTCTTATTTTGTCACAAGTGTCTTTGATGGTAGGTCTTTTGCAAAAAGATTTCCCTGTAACTTCAGGGCCAACCTTATCATGCTGTCTCTTAAAGTTCTGCTGAATTTCTGCAGTGCCAGACTGGATCAGAACTGAGGTACATTTTGTGCTGTCTCTTCTTGGCAAAGCAGTGCACCCACTCTAGACAGATATGGACATAATCCCCTGGCATGAAAATTTAATCTTAACTCCTATCCATATTCCATAACATAGCCAGTCTCCTCAGAGCTCCCCATCAGTATTTTAGCACATATTTAGCAGTCAAATATACATGTTTTTGGATGAAATTCTGGCGAGTCTGAAGTTTTGCAAGCAATTCGCTTTTTGCACCATATTTTTGCATGTTATTTTCACTAATATTACAGGTATTTATTACATTAATACATGCATTTTTGTACACATATGGTCAGGTATCTGCATCAAGAAATTTGTGGAAGGGTGAATTTTGAAAGGATAGCTGATTTTCAGTTGAAATATTGATTGGGATTAGGTAGATATGCGTTAAAATGCACACGGAATAAACTTTCTCTTACATTGCTACTCCCAAGTAACATACAGCAGTCACAAAATTATAAGACGCCTGCTTCTTGGGAGAAAAGCAATGACAAACCTAGACAGCATCTTAAAAAGCAGAGACATCACCTTGCCGACAAAGGTCCGTATAGTTAAAGCTATGGTTTTCCCAGTAGTGATGTATGGAAGTGAGAGCTGGACCATAAAGAAGGCTGATCGCCGAAGAATTGATGCTTTTGAATTATGGTGCTGGAGGAGACTCTTGAGAGTCCCATGGACTGCAAGAAGATCAAACCTATCATTCTTAAGGAAATCAGCCCTGAGTGCTCACTGGAAGGACAGATCCTGAAGCTGAAGCTCCAATACTTTGGCCACCTCATGAGAAGAGAAGACTCCCTGGAAAAGACCCTGATGTTGGGAAAGATGGAGGGCACAAGGAGAAGGGGACGACAGAGGACGAGATGGTTGGACAGTGTTCTTGAAGCTACGAACATGAGTTTGACCAAACCGCAGGAGGCAGTGGAAGACAGGAGTGCCTGATGTGCTCTGGTCCATGGGGTCACGAAGAGTCGGACACGACTAAACAACTAAACAACAACACTGCATCATGGGTTCCAGCTTCTTGCATAACCAGCTGGATGGGGAATTAGGGCTTCCGGTCCGTCGCGCTGGTGAAGTTGGATGCAGGGACTTCGTGCTCCGAGGTCCCTGGCTTCGTGGAGGGGGGGGGAAGTCCGCAGAGCGAGCGGACTCCCCGAAAAAACACCGGGTAGAGAGTCCCGGTGACATAGTGCCCAGCTGTTTGCTCCGGACGCGAATCCTCTGCTGCCCGAGAGCTCAGTAGAGCAATCGAGAGCCAGCGGAGTGGAGTCGCGGGAGCCATTTTTGGGTTTCATCTTACCTCCTTGAAGTGAAGCTCCGAGTCCTCAGCCTGCAAGTGGCGGATTCTTCCAAGGAAATAAAAGACTTCTTCAAAGTAAGTCAAATCTCCATTCGGATCTTAAAAATTTTAAATTTGAAGATAGGAAGAGATTCTAAAGTAACGGAAGCCGATCTCTTCCAAATGGACAATCGGGAGGCGCATTAAACATTCCCAAGCCGAAAAGGGAAAACTTCTTTCAAGATTGCGGACCCGAGAGAAAGAAAGACTTTTCCAAACCTCCCCAGCCCCCGGTGTCGTTGCCCCTTGAGGTTCAGCAGCAACAAGGGGGAGGATGCTTTGACAGCTGTCAAAAGCTGTCAAATTGCTAAAGGACTAAGAAAGACGATTTTATTCCTGTGAATTGGAAAAATTGATTCAAAAGGTTTTAAAAGGATTTAAGTGGATTGTAAATTTGAAATCTGATGAGGTTAAAGACAAAGGATAAGAACAGCCAAGATGGAGCCGACAACGTGGTAGAGAGGAATTTTCCAGTACCCTTCGGCCCTTATCTCTAGTCTGCCTGTGGTTAAGTGAGTTATGAAAACAAAGTTCTCTCGAGCTTTCCAGGAGGCTGTGCGGAGCTACCTACAAATATGGGAAGATATCTACAAGGAAAGGCAATGTTTGAATCCAACAGAAAAGGAGAATGAGGTGCAAGAGCAAGATTTAGAGGACAATTTTGAATACGAGACTGTGTGTGAGAAGCAACAACTTGAGGACAATTTGGAGACTGATTTAGACCAAAAAAAATATGTGTTGGATGATGAAAAACAAAGATCTGAACAAGGAGACGAGGCCGACAAGGAGAAGCAAAGTGAAGAGAAGATTGATGGAAGTGAAATTCCTGGAGAGACTGAAATGTTGAATGGTGTTAGTGAAGGGAGGGAAAGGCAGAAAGAGGGGGGAGCAAAGGCCTGGAAGTGGAAGTGGGATAGAATTGGTGTGGGGTAAAAAATTTAGTTTAAGGTATACTTTTGGCTTATGAATAACGTTGTCGGAGTCTTGGCCTGTTAAAGGATATGCTGATCCAATTGGGAGGAGGGACATTGGGGGGGGGAAGGAGAGATTTTTTTAAAAAGTTTAGGGTTAAGAGTTTTCTGGAGGGAGTAGAAGAATGGCTGAGGAAACATGCTTAGAGTTTGTTTTTTTTAGTAACTTTGGTGATCAGAAGTTGTTTGGGTGGAGAACTGCTTGTCTCCCTCTCCTTACTCTTAGTACCCAGTGGCAGGGGGTGCTTTGGGGAGAGAGGGAGGGGTGGAGGGAAACCCAGACACAAAAATGGAACCTTTTGACTGCTGGGCCCCTCGGGCTGCCCCGGTGGCAGGGGGGGGGACTCAGGGGGGGACAGCATGAAGAAGGAGGAGGATTGTGTTAATATTGTAAGAATAAGATTTTGTATTGGAGTAGAAAACCCGCCATAATTATGTAATGAAGTTGGGAAATCCAGGAGGAGGAGAGTCGTGGAAGCCACTAATATTTTCTTTTTTATATTTTCCCCCCTCTTTTTTCTCCCTTTTTATATTTTTTTTCTTTTTTCTTTTTATTTTTTTCCCTTTTTTTCAATATAGCGAAGAAATAGCTGGGGGACAAGCCAAACCCCAGAGATCCTCCGTCTTTATCCTCTCAGTGGCAGGGGGGGGGATGAGGGGGGAGGAAGGAGGGGGGAGGTCAAACCCAGCTTGGAATGGACCCCTTTGTTTCCCAATGCCCATGGGTCTCACTGGTGGCAGAAGGGGGCCTGTGGGTGGAGGGAAAATGAAGGGACAGAGTTTATGTTGTATGCTTTGTATGTGTCCTTTTTATAAAATTAATAAAAATTATTATAAAAAAAAAAATGGATGGGGAATTAGACAATAAGATTCCTTCATGTCCTTGTTTAAGTAACCAGCCGAACAGAATGGAGAGGTGCTTAAGTGAGACACTTGGTAGCTGGAGTAAAGAAAGAAGATTAATAAGGAACATAGGAAAGATAAAGAGAAGGCCAGAGTAATGTGCTGGGAAATGAACATAAATTTCTCGATTCTTGGCTGAACCAACCGAGCATGAACTCTCTGTCTCTCTCTCCCTCCTGTTCTGACCTGCAATGGCATCCAGCCAGGGTGGGTATCATTAAGCCAAGGCCACCATAGTTTCATTTAGCTGCTGCGAATGACAGTTTAAAATGGTGCCCTATGTTGGCACAAACACATTGGCTAACCTGCGGCCCACCAATGCTTTTCTGAGTCTGGGATAAGGTCACAGTAAGCAATGAGGGCTTCTGCATAATGGTAGCAGCTATTAATATACTGTATATTCATTCACAATGAAAAAATAAAGACTTTGGAAAGAAGAGGGTAGGTCTCAAGATTTTTTTTAAAAAAAATTCATATGCAAAGGACTTTTCTAAGGTGATGAGTGAATCTCCAACCATAGCCTAGTCATAGTGCAATAGCCCAGTGTTTCTCAACCAGTGTGCCTCCAGATGTTTTGGGACTACAACTCCCATCATCCCTAGCTAGCAAGACCAGTGGTCAGGAATGATGGGAGTTGTAGTCCCAAAACATCTGGAGGCACACTGGTTGAGAAACACTGCAATAGCCCTCCCAGTCCTGAGTGTGGAACCCAGTCACAAGGATTTAGGCTGAGGCAACGCGCTATACTGGTGTTTGCTGCTTATAAATATCAAACAAACAAAAATCAGGACACATCTCTGCTTTTGCACTTATTAGAGGTAGAGCTACCAGGTCCCAACCTGGAGATTCTTTCTGTAACTTTTAAGTTTTTCATCTGAATGGTATTGTGGAAGAAATTTGTTTCTGTCTGCATTTAAAGGCAAATCTACCAGATTTGCACTTTCCAAAACTATACACGAACCCTGCTCTTCAAGGCTGGTGAAGTTACTTTGGGAACCCGCTGGGGCAGAAAATCCCACAAGCACTTCTCCCACCCCTTGACAGTGAAAATACTGCATGAAATCAAATATATTTATATCCCAGATCTGCTTAGCTTTAGAAAGGTGGTAGTCCCATGTGCCTTCAGACCATATTGTGGTCTGAAGATCATAATTAAAGTCAGTAAGGCAGATTCTTAGAAGGGTGAGACGTTTTTAGACACTTGACATTTTTGTTAGCCATGTCTCTAGAGCAGAGGTTCCCAAACTGTGGTCTGCAGACAACGTGAGTTTCATGCAGGTGGCCCACAGCGTGTTTGTGAAGAATGCTTACAATTTGAATTCTGTAGAAATCAAATTGTAACACAATAAAATGCATGCAATTCCATACAAGAAATAAAAGAAGAAGAAAAACACACACAAAAACCAATTTGAAGATTATCTGGCACAGCGCATTACAATTGCTGCAATAGGCAGAAACAAAATCATTAAGTGGTCTACCGAGACCCTCAGCAATTTTCATGTGGTCCGCTGGGAAGGGGAATTTTGGGAACCATGGGTCTAGCAAAGAGAGGTCACTAATTAACTCCAATCCATTCTCTCCAACTTCCGCAGGACATTTAGTTAATGCCAGCTCAGACCTGATGAAATTAGACCATGAAGAGGAGCCACAGCTAACAGAGCCATACCTTTCCAAACAGAAGAAGCTCATGGTGAGATGCTCATAGCATAGCAGCACACGCACAACATTTAATCTGTTTCAATCTGTTTTTAGTTTATCATTGTTTTTAATTCTTTTTTGAGTGTTTTAAATAACTGTTTTTAATGATACTTTTATTGTTTTCATAAACGTCTATGAGGTGTATTGGGGGTTTTTAAACAACAAAGTGGCATGTGGATTTTGGATGGCTATTGGTACTGAAGATGACAGATGTTTAGCTGAATCCAGTTGTGCTGGAGTTGAGTGTTTTCTAGCAAACTAAAGTTTCGCAAATGGGGTTGTCAGTTCAGATGCATTACCAGTGCTGCTGCTTGTCATTTTGCCTGCCATCGCTGCCCTAACAGAGGGAGCAGATTCAAAAGAGGACAAGGCTCCGACACCTTTAACAGCTGTACAGAAGGGGGGATTTCTGATGCATGTAAGAAGGAATTTTAGAGTTGGAAGGAAGGGACCTTGGAGGTCTAGTCCAGCTACCTTCTTAATGCAGGATCTACAACACAGGATGCGACTGCAGCATCTCTGACAGGTGGTTGACCAGCTTTTACTTAAATACTTCCAGTGAAGGAGAGCCCACCCCCCACCTCCCAAGGCAGTTTGCTGCCCTGTAGAACAGCTTTTGCCATTAGGAAACTCCTTCTAAGGTTGGGCTGAAATCTGTTTCCCTGCAATTTCCACCCACTGGTTCTAGTTCTGCTTTTTGGAGCAACACCAAACAAGTCTGCTCCATCTTTGGCAGCCCTTCAGATATTTGAAGACAGCTCTCCTGCCCTGATATTCTCTTTTCCAAGCTAAACACACCCAGCTCATACAACCATTCCTCATAGGACTTCCATTTCCAGAACCCTCACCATCCCAGTTGTCTTCCTCTGGACACGCTCCAGCTTGCCAATATCCTCCTTAACATGTGGTGCCCTTAACTGGGCCCAGTGCTCTAGATAGCACCTGACCAGCACATAATAAAAAAATGGAAATATTGCTTCTCATGACCTAGACACAATGCCTCTGTTAGCACAGTCCTGGCAGAGGTTGGAAGTGGCTTTTATGAACACATCCCTGAATATTTGGCCTTCCGAGAACCTCTTCTCATGGCAGATTGATCAAAACAACGATGAGGCTTTTCAAAGTCATTTGTTTGTAAAATAAAATCCACTGCTTTCAAATTGTGTGAATGTTGGTTTATAAGGAAGGGGTTTTTTGTTTTTGTTTTTTTTGCAAGAAAACACATTCTTCTTGTTCGATTTTGATGTAAACATTTACTGTTTATATCTAGGCCAAGATCCTGGAACATGACAACGTGAACTACTTGAAGAAAATCCTGGGTGATCTGGGAATGGTGCTAGATCAGATTGAAGCCGAGCTGGAGAAAAGAAAAATTGAATACCAAGGTAGGCATCATGCTGTGGCGGACATTGTTTTCTAAGTCTGCTGTGATAGACTGTTGGAGAGCAAACCTTATTTGGCAGGTAAAGCTAGAGCAGATTTTGTTAGATGAGATATAATCCATTATCAGAAGGATGTTATATGAAAATGATATTTTGCTGTCAACTATTAATGATGATTAGTAGCAGTACAGTAGTATCATTATCTGCTGTGATGTTATCATCACTAAGGCTTGGCAAGTCCAGCTGGCCATAGCAGACGACTGGACAAAGTGACTCACGGAACAAAGAAACAGGAAGTGCAGTGGCTGCATCTAAAGAAAGACTGAAGGTAGCGGCTGGGAACCTCAGACCCTGTGGCTAAATGCTGTTTCCTCAGATCCCACGCTTGGAGTTTTCCAGGCTGCACCCTCTCTCCCCAGGTCATTCCCCTCACCACCTTGCTTTGTGCCCTTCTTTAGTACTTTTGTCTGGTTGGAAAATATAATTGAACCATGGCTTTTGCTTGCCTGGATGGAGGGTGTGTGTGTGTGTGTGTGTGTGTGTGTGTGTGTGGTGCCCTGTGCGAGGCCAAAATTCGGCTCCGCTCCGCCGCGTCTCTCCTTCCGTTCTGTTCAATTCACTACACCAGGGGTGGCCAACTTCCAGGAGACTGTGATCTACTCACAGAGTTAAAATCTGGAAGTGATCTACCCCATTTTATTGGGGTTCAGGTCAAAGAGTTGTTGAGCTTTTTTAAGAGAGGGGGTAAGCCCCATTTTGTTGGGGTTCAGGACTAAGTTGTTGAGGGGGGGAATGCCCCATTTTATGTCCCGTTTTATTGGGATTCAGGGAGGAAAGTTCCATGGGGGGGGGATTCGGGCTAAATTTAAGGGGGAAGGGGATTTGCTACTCACCAAAAGATCGCTGTGGGAGCAATCTGCCTCACAGCAAAATCTCCGTCTTACGTTCCAGAGATCAGGAGAACATGCAGGTAGGGGAGAGGGGGTGCTCTTAGGCAATAGCAAAGGAAAAGGAGCCCGCAATCGACAGCAATCAACTGGAACCTCCCGGGGATCGACCAGTCAATCCCGATCGACCTGTTGGACATCCCTGCACTACATCATAGTTCAACACCTTGCAGCGCCCCCTAGGCTTGGTGCCCGATCTGGGGGAACCAGTCATGCTGCCCGAAATCCGCCTCTGGTGTAGACATCTCAAGGACAATATAGCTGCATTAAGCTAGCACTGCTTCCCCCGCCCCATCAAAACCATGTGAAGCCTCTTCCTCAGTTCAGGTCCACATTTCCTTCGATCAAGACCAGCAGGCATTTGTTTTGTTTCCAATGCTGTGAGTGTCCAGCTGTGAGTCAGGTTTGACTGTGTATTCATGCCAAGAAAAATACATTAGGAACGAGAGAGAGAGAGAGAGAGAGAGAGAGAGAGAGAGAAAACGCAATGAGTATGCTTTGGAAATCTCCTGGTGAGAATGGCTCAGAAGGGTTCCATGTTCTGTCAAGGGTCCTCCTGCATTTCCCAGATGAATCTTGATTGTTGCACTGACTGCAGCAACTCTTTAACACATTGTCATATCATGCTTCAAAGAGGGCACCTATAATACTTAGTTAGGGCTCCCATACGTCCAGATTTTACCAGACACTACCAGACACTACAAGGTGGAATTCATGTCCGGGGGGGATTTCCAAAGAGCAGTGCTTTTTGGGTGTCCTGTTTTTTACTTTTTGAAATATGGCAACCCTAACATAGTGAACCAGCTAAAGGCTCAAGCCCAGAGATGGAAGGCACATCGTGAGAGTTTCCTGTACAAATGTACACTTCTGTTAATGTGCTAAGTAAGGACACGGATAAGTTTGATTCAATTCACATTTAAAGGCAAAACTATCTTAATTGCACTTTACAAAAGCATATATGAACTGGAACAACTGTCCTTCAGAATTTTCACAGTTCACCAAATATTGTGGTGTATACAAATGCATATACTAGGGTAAAAGGTGCATAAAAATGCCTATGTTGGTGAAAACTACAAAAATGCATCATATTGTTTTTATTCATTTTATTTCATAAAATTCACACACTGCTTGATTGTAAAAAAAAAAACAAAGTTATATTAGGCAAAATTGCTTTGCAAAAAACCTGCACATTTTCCTATATTTCTTTGCAAAAATTGTATATTAGGATAAATTTCGTGAAGAATTTTCATGAAGACTTAAGAAAAATACATTGCAAACTGATATGGAAATATGGAGAACTGTACTTAACACTGGAAAAAAATGAGAAGCCAGAATTGATAGATCTACCCATCCCAAGTGCTAAGTTAATGTCAGCTGTGCCTGCCATACTGCTGAATCCACACCCAGTTAGTCACACTTTAGTTGCAACGAAATCAGTTTGAAATGCTGGTTGTGACTAACTTGTTCTGTTGATTTCAATGAGACCTTGATCTGGATAAAAAACAGTGATATATACTCAGCCAGGAGTTTATACTATGATTTACAACATGAACGTTTTATGGGTGGTTATTTACTTAGTGATTCTTCCAATTTAATCAGAATGTTAGGGAGCTTGCACGCATCATTTCCAAAATTCATATTACTAGAGGGACAGGAAGAACCTCATGAAACAGGTGGTACTTGTAAGGTTTGGGGTTTTTTGTGGTTTTTTTAAAATCAATCTAACTTTCTGCCCCCTGCCTCTGTTCACTTCAGGTCCAAAGTTGCAGGGTCCCATATGACATCAAAGCACTGGTGGCTGTGATGTTACAGTATGTCATGTCACCTGAGCCAATTGAAGTCAAAGATGTATTCACACCTTAGTGCAGCATTGACTAAGGTTGCCATATTCTGGGGATCGAAACCCAGACACCCTACCCCATCATTGGGGCACTCCCCTCACCATCCTGCATCTCCACTGCTCACCCCCTCCCTGCCATTAACCCTTTCCTTGCCCACCTGTTCCTCCCGTCTTCCTTCCCCTCTTACCTTTGCTGTCTTCAGTCTCCTGTTCACAATGGGAGGCTGAGTGGCCCCAGGAAGGTCATGCAAGGCCAGGCGACCACCAGGAACAACACCAGGCATAGCGCGACCCCCAGCAAGCTTGCTTCCTGTTCTGGGGCACAGCGCCCTGGTCTGAGCATGCAGGTGCCCCACAAAAAAACGAAAACAGAAAAAAAACCCAAACCTGGACATTTAATCCAAAATGCAAAAATCCACCCAGATGAGGATGCTGCCCCCCCCCCGAAACAAGATATGTCTGGGAAATCTCAGATGTATGACAACCCTAGCATTGATTCTCTGATGTCATAGACAGCTGTGTAAATTTAGGGCCTGACAACTGACTCACTTGCAGTAAGAAACGGGCATCTTTGGAGAATCAAAGGCATCAAAAGAGGCAGAAAAAAAACAGAAAAGAGAGAGGAAGAGGAAGAACAAAGCACTGGGTTTAAGAGGACTATTGGGGCAGGGATTATTCATATGAATACAGCAAGTGACTTCAGATCGAGAAAAAACAGCACCCAAACCAAGCGAAAACAAAAGTTCTGAAACAAAAATGATCTCTGCCAGCTCCCTTCACACTCCTAGAATCTTACAGTTTATGGCAAAACACAATGTACTCACTGAGCTTGCAGTTTGAGGTTAAAGATCAGCACAGTTTTTCTGTTGAAAACCCCACCCACCCCCTGCTGCTTTTGCTCCCACTGGGGAAAAAGATATGGGTAGATTTGAGCTGAAGAGAGTTTGTGAATAGATATCTGCCCAATAAATAGCAGCAGGGAACTTTTCACACAGGAGAGACATTTTTTAACAGCCTTTCCGGTAGAGAGAATGGCTAGGTCTATTAAAAACAAGTCCTTCTCTGCAGAAGCCTGACATTTCTAATAATTGCGCCACCTGCCAATGTATCCCAGGGTTGGCCTGCAGAGGGTTTTTTTCTCTTTGGCTTTGAAAGTCAGCCAGGTTCTGATCTCTTAAGCCACTTCTTATTCTCTCAGAGGCTATGCTTGGAAAGAAAAAATATATATATCCTAGCAGGCTTGGTCGAGCTACATGCAAAAGTGCCAAGGTGACAGACATCGCAGTGAGAGGCACCCAGTAATTATGAGTGCAATATGCTGCAAAGTAGGAGGCGGAGAAAGAGAGGATCATGGTCTCAAGAGCTATTTTTGGATACCACATTTTATGCATTAAAAATGTGCCATTGTTATAATAACGAGAGCTGCTCATGTTTTCATTCTTCAGTGTCCAGCTTCCTCCTCATTGTCTCTAGAAGTTAGATCCCGGAGTGGGCGGTGGATAAATGTTGTGTGCAGTGAGCATCCGTGTTAATGCGTGGACTTTACAGAAGAAGCAGTGAGACGTGCAGGCAGGAGTAAACTGGGAAAGAATGTGCAGCTATTTCCATTACCTGCATATGCGTTGTGTGAATGTGGGGCATTAGACCTAGAGGGTTGTTTGAAAGGTTCCTTAGAAAAAGGTGGCAGAGAACTAGGGTTGCCACCTGTGCCAGCTGACTGTTTATCCTTGTTGTGGCTTGCCACCCAATCTCCAAGTGGTGCGAGATTCCAGGCAAACATTCAAGGTTCGTGTTTCTTATTTTTCTTTTATAATAAATGTTTATTGATTTTACATAAGAAAGAAAAAACATACAGAACATATTATCCCCCTTCTTCTAACCCCCCCCTCCACGAGCCCTCTCCTGCCACGAGAGAGTCCCATGAAAAGTGGGCAGTCGAAGGTGGTCCATTTTATAATTGGGTTTGTCCCCCCCACTCCCCCCCCAGAACCTCCTCCTGCCACCAAGAGGCTCCAGTATGACAGGGAGAGATACAGGCGAGTGTCCACCCAACTATCTATCTAAACAAACATTATTGATTAAAACACAAAAAACACAAGAAAAACAAACATATCCCATTTTCAGATTCATAATTTGCTTAACATTGCTTTGATGACTTCCCCAGATACCTCCCAACTGATTTTCATTTTTGACCAAATTATATTTTCATAACAGTTTCCATATGACCCAATTTCAACTCATTTTCTTTAACATAAACACTCTTACAGCTAATCCTTATTCCTAAACCTTATCTCTTTTTCTTCTTAGACATATTCCATCTTTTCCTACCCCCCCCCCCCACAGGCCCTCTCCTGCCACGAGCGAATCAAGGTTCGTGTTTCCTTTTGGAATGAGGCACAGCGGAGACTGTGGCGTCTTTATGACATATGCTTTATTTACACACATATATATAACCTGAGCCCACAATGGAGGGGTTCGCAGCATAATCACCCAAAGAGGTGATTCCCCCATAGCTGGATTCAATAAGAAATCAAGCATCGCTCTGTCTCTCTGGCTTCCCAGCCTGCTACTTCCTTGCTTCTAGCTCACATCACTCCACTCTCAACTCTGACCTTTGTCTTTCTAGCTCCCAGCCAGTTGAGGAAGGGGGCTCCACCCATTTTTCTCATGGCACCGAGCCACTCCCTTTGTTTCCTTAATGGCCCATTACCCAGGCTACCACCTCCACTAGGAAGCTAGTCCGGCTCTTCCTGGAATTTGAATCCTTGCTTAAATTTTCACAGTTGCTGGATCCAGGAATTAAGAGTCTGGGCATTCAGCTTTCTCCCCACACCAAACTCATAACATTATTAGTATCATCATCATCATCATCATCATCATCATCATCATCATCATGTATTTATACAGTGGTACCAGCAGTTCGAAAGCACATCAAAGTGCAAGTAGATAAATAGGAACCGCTATAGCGGGGAGGTAAACGGCGTTTCCATGTGCTGCTCTGAATTGCCAGAAGCGGCTTTGTCATGCTGGCCACATGACCTGGAAGCTATACGCCGGCTCCCTCGGCCAATAATGCGAGATGAGCGCGCAACCCCAGAGTCGGTCACGACTGGACCTAATGGTCAGGGGTCCCTTTACCTTTACCTTTACCTCAGTTTAAGTACACAATTGGTTCCGGAAGTCTGTACTGTACTTAACCTGCAGCGTACTTAACCTGAAGCGAACTTTCCCAATGAAAGTAATGGAACGTGGATGAATCCATTCCAGACGGTCTGCGGAGTACTTAAACTGAAGCGTACTTAACCTGAAGCAAACTTTCCCATTG
Organism: Zootoca vivipara; assembly: GCF_965207765.1. NCBI lineage: Eukaryota > Metazoa > Chordata > Lepidosauria > Squamata > Lacertidae > Zootoca > Zootoca vivipara. Next base: position 74,689,679 of record NC_142590.1, on the reverse strand, counting down.
AAAGTAATGGAAAGTGGATTAATCCATTCCAGACGGGTCCGCACAGTACTCAACCTGAAGCGTACTTAACCCGAAGTATGAGTGTAATTGGTTCTGGAAGTCCGTACTTAACCTGAAGCGTACTTAACCTGAAGCGAACTTTCCCATTGAAAGTAATGGAAAGTGGATTAATCTGTTCCAGACGGGTCCGCGGAGTATTTAAACTGAAAGTACTCAAACCGAAGCGTACTTAAACCAAGGTATGACTGTACAGTATCTCCTTTCTAGAGACATTTATGTAAATTGCAAAAAATTAATACAGTGGTACCTCGCAAGATGAATGCCTCGCACAGCGAAAAACTCGCAAGACGAAAGGGGTTTGCGATTTTTGGTGACTCGCAAGACGAATTTTTCTATGGCCGTGTTTCGCAAGACAACCTTTTTTCTAAAAATGTTTTTGTTTTGGTTTCCTTGGTTTCCGTCGCGCTTCGCAAGACGACATTTTCGCAATACGAAACGACTCGCGGAACGAATTAATTTCGTCTTGCGAGGCACCACTGTAAATTGAAACAGAAGGAAAGTGCAGCTTGTTAAGGATGCTAAGGTTTATTTGGGGAAAGTGACTTGCTTTAAAGTACAGTACAGTACGGAGGTACCCTTAATCTCAGGAAGTGGGGTGTCTGTGTATCACATGGCGACTTTTCTCCCTTTGGGAATGAAACCTGACAACAAGGCTTCACTGTGCAGGCAGTAGGCTAGTATTCACTTTTGCAGGGGGTGGGGAGCTAATTGTCAACCAATAGAGAGCTTGGATTCCAGCTGCCAAGGTTGGGCTGGGAGAAAAGAGCCCAACAAATTCGCCAGCACAGTGGGGTTAATTGCTCCATTCCAAAGAGAGGAAACGTTATTGAGTCCTCATATGACTCACCCTGAAGGCTTCCCTCTCCACTGCCTCACTGCAGGTTTCTCTTTGGGCTGAAGATTAGCTCAGAGAACCAAAACAAACAAGCAAGGTGTTGCAATGGTTTGAAATTACATCCCACTTTTGGGGAGATTAGGAAGGCCCATAACCTTCAGAGTTGCTACTGGATGCCACAAAGATTTTGATGATGGATGACTTCACAGTTTCAAAGTCTCCTGCAATTGCTGTTGCTATAGGTTTTTCATTCACGGTAGATTCATCAAATTCTGCTAAGATCAGCAGGGGAAGAGGCAGCACAGCAGGAAAGGGAAGCCTTGCCCTGCCTTCCTTTCTTCTTGTTCTGGTACTACAGGTTAAAGGAGTTTTCACAGCAGACAAATGACCCCTGATTCAATTTAAATTTAAATGGCAAATTAAAATCCCCCTGTCTCTTCCCCTGCATTTTTCAACTGGCCCAAAACTCAAGAGCTGCCCACCATGTAGGCTGCAAGGAACGGCTGGTTTTCTCTTTCTCTGTACCAAATTTGGTGAAATTTGGCCAGTTAGGCTTGGCCAAAAAGAAGACAAAAGTGGGTGCCAATTTACATAAAATATCTGTGTTAATTGATATGCCTATATGAGTAATTCAGATAGAAATACCATAACTAACCATAACTGGGTGCCCTAGGTGCCTGCTCAGTATGCTACCTGTTGATTTGGCCGCTGCTCTGCCTCCTTATAGTTGCCTTGTAGCAGACGGACCTTGGCATGGAGAACTGCCCCTTGGCCACCCTTCCAGAGGACTGTCCTCTGTAAAGTAGGACACAAGACTATCCAGCGGGAAACAAGAGTAGAGTTGATCCAATGCATAAACTACAAAACTGGAGGGTATGCATTATTTCAGCCAAAAATGGAAGTCAGTAAGCTCCGAGATTGGACTTTGTCTCCATCCCTAAGTTTTTTAGGTGAGACGAAACTGTTCTGATATATTGCTTCTGTGTTGTCTTTGCTCTCCAGGGCAGAAGTGTGAACTCTGGCTATGTGGGTGCGTCTTCACCTTGGCTGACATCTTGTTGGGAGCCACGCTGCATCGCCTCAAGTTTCTAGGACTCTCTAAGAAATACTGGGAAGATGGCAGTAGACCCAACCTACAGAACTTCTTTGAAAGGATACAAAAACGCTTTGCCTTCAGGAAAGTTTTGGGAGACATACACACCACCCTCCTCTCGGCAGTGGTACCCAATGCCTTTAGGCTGGTCAAGCGGAAACCACCGTCCTTTTTCGGAGCCTCCTTCCTCATGGGATCTCTAGGGGGGATGGGGTACTTTGCGTATTGGTATCTAAAGAAAAAATACATCTAACGCTGGCTGTTCTGGTGTTTAGTTTGGTGTCTCTGTGCTGTGTGAAACCATGATGAATCTTCAGTAACTGTAATGAAATTTGAAACCAATATGAATAACTATACTATTAATGTAACATTCCATAGTCTAGAAGTAGAGAAACCTATACTGCAAGGAAAGCGAATCAACGACGACAACAAAAATTCAACTTGTACAATGCCGTTTTTTTTAGGTTTAAGTATTATACAACTGTAAACAGTGGTTGTGTTAATGCTTACACAACCGCTGTGGAGCAAAACTGCCCTCTAGCACAGGAAAGCGCCATTTGAAGAGAAGCAGCAAATGCCCCCAGCAACGCAAAATGGGAAGATCTTCTGCACCTTTACATTTTTTCCAATGTTTGTTGGCCACATAGCACATTTTTCCCACAGGTGCAAATTGCGGGGACTTTTCTCTCCTAAGAGCTGTTGTGGTTGTGTTGATGACGACATAGGCTTATTTTTTAACAAAACACAGACACGCACACAACAGGAATAGAATGAACACAGTCAGTCAGACCACAGTAGTTTGTGAAGTTCTAGCTTAAGGTGGAAATGAATTATTTGTGTCTCTTTCTCTCTTTGTATACCATCATTTCCATTCAATCAAGCATTTTCAATCGACTTGCGCTTAGAATGTATCCACTTTCTACTTCTATATTTTTTTGATTTGCTTTTTTTAATTGTTGACAGCCAGTGGGTTTCTTCTGATTGTATCCTTGATTTCACAGATGAATTTCTGTCTTACTGAGGTGTTTGCCTCGAGTTCCTTTCATGAATTTGCCAAGCATCGTTCACCAAAGGAGCCTTGCCGGACTCTAACAACATGACTGTTTTCATAAGTTTCAAGCCATTTCCAAAGGATGTGTCTTCATTTCTTTCTTCCTTTCCCCCCATCATTCCTTCCTTGAGGAGCATTTTTTTTAAGTCACTTTTTTGCTGTGTATTTTCTTAGAAACACTTTGCACAGAAAATCACCTTTCTCACTTTCTTGTGCCTTTTGCATGTTGGAAAGAGTAATGGGCATCACTGCTACTCATGCTTAAAATCCCTCTGAGAACCTAAATAAACCATATGGGAGGAGTAATGGCTTTACATTTCTAAATGTGTTTAGCATCGGTTGACTCATTTCCAGGAGTAAATGTGTCTGCACACACTGTGCCTTTTTCTACTTTAATGTACAGTAGTCAGGGGTTGGCTTAGCCTCAGAATTTGCCATGATTTACTCCACGAATAGGAAGTACAGTCGTACCTTGGTTTTCAAACAGCTTAGTTCTCGAATGTTTTGGCTCCCGACTGCCGCAAACCTAGAAGTGACTGTTCTGGCTTGAAAACTATTTTTGGAAGTCAAACATCTGACGGGGCTTCCGCGGCTTCCAATTGGCTGCAGAGGCTTCCTGCAGCCCATCAGAATCCATGCTTTGGTTTCCGAATGTTTTGGAAGTCAAACGGACTTCCGGAATGGATTCTGTTTGACTTCCAAGGTAGGACTGTATTAACGAAGAGATGTGTGTTTTTTCCTCTACTTCAGTGCTCTTCCAGGCAACCTATTTATTAAGCATTCTTGTTGGTTTGCTTGCAGAAACCTTACACAGGGGTTAGATTGCATGGGGAATGCTCTTTATTGAGCATTCATTCCGATTTGTTTGTAGGGCAGTTATATGACCATAAGCATTCACCCTGCATTGATCCCTAGTCGCTTGCAGAGTGTTTATACATGTTGCCCATAATCATTCATCTGTGTCCCCCACTTTTCCATGTATTTCCATGGGTCACATCCATACCATACATTGAAAGCACATTTATACCACTTTAACAGCCATGGCTCTCTCTCCTGCCCCCCTCTGCTGTCGCCCAAATCCTGGGAACTGTGGTTTTCCCTTCACAGGGCAACAATTTCCAGTACTCTTAACAAACTATGGTTTCTGGGATTCTTTGGTAGAAGCTAAGTGCTTTTAACATATGGTGTGGATGTGATCATGCCACTTCCCTAACTGCAAAAAGTCAGTTGCTGTTGTTTTGTAGTGCCTTTGAGAGCAGATGAACCACCAACCAGGGGCATAGGATAGGGGGTGGGGGCGGATCGCCCCGGGTGCCGTCACTGATGGGGGTGACATTTGGTGCGCCACACGCCTGTGACTCTCAAGCCTACCCCGAGTCGTCGGGGTAAGGGTGGGGAGCTGCACCGCTTTGCCGGCGGCCTTCCCCCTTCATTTTGACAGCTTGAGGGAGGCTTGGGAGTTGTGGGTGGGCGGCATGCCAAATAGCACCTGAGCGGCTATCCTGCACCTGGGAGGGCACCTTCTACGCCATGCCCCCCACGGGAGCAGGCCCGTTCTAGCCATAGAGGCTAGTGGTGTGGAGAACCGCGGCACTGGAGGGTGCTGGAAGGGCGCCAAGTGAGCGCAGGGTTCCAGCGATCTGGCCAGGACTGCGCTCCACGAGATGAGAGGCTGCGCCGCGTCTCTCTCCTTCTCCGAGGACTCCGCACTGCGCCTCCTTCTCGTTTCCCCAGCGCTGGGTTCCGCTCAGTCGAGCTTCGCCACCAGCGCGCGCACAGCGCCCAAGCAGCTCTTGCTGGTCCCGCGGTGCGCGCGCTGGTGGCGAAGCTTAACTGAGCGGAACCCAGCGCTGGGGAAACGAGAAGGAGGCGCAGTGCGGAGTCCTCGGAGGTGGCCTCCCGCTGCTGCCGTGGTCCGCTTGGCACTCCTGGGTCCTTGTAGGGGCTCTGGAGGGGGGCGCTGGAGGGACCTTAGCGCCAGGGCGCTGGATGGGCTTAAGACGGCCCTGCTCAGGAGCGTGCCCGCCCTGGGCAGCGCGGACATATGCTCCACCACTGCCACCAACAGGGACCCCTCTGCCAATCTTAGCATCCAAGAGGGTTTGTAGGGAAGGAAGTTCTTTTCCCCCCAGCTGGTACCTCCCACCATTCCTCTGCATCCAGCCGGTCCATAACAACACGGCAAGCTAGTTGACAAGCCAGCCATTGCATTGTTCCTCATTTCGCTAAAGATCTCTAGTCTTGGATTTCATGCCTGCTGTTTCCCTCCAGGATATATTTACGAGAACATGTTGACACAGGCCTGAAAGGCAGATTTTCCAAAGTCATTGTGAATTGTGGAGAGAAAAAAAGTAGGCCATTTTTTTTTTGCTAACGGTTGTGTGGGTTGTGTCTCTCTCCTCCCACCAGCGATTGATAGAGACCTTAACTGCATTTAAAACTTGTCAACCTTCATACTGCTCTCCCTACAACCCCCTCCCCCGAATACAAACCTTTGCAAAATTTATTGAAGTTCTTTTATAATCAGCTGGGAGAGGAACGGTTGCTCAACAGGTACAGCACATGCTTTGAATGCAAAAAGTCCCAGGTTCAATCTCTGGCATCTCTGGGTAGGGTTGCGAAAGACCTGCCTGATATGCTGGAGGCCCACTGGCAGGCGGTCTGACTCAGCTTTGTATAATTACCCTGTTTCTCCAAAAATAAGACGTAGCCATAAAATAAGCCATAGCGGGATTTTTAAGCATTCAAGGAATATAAGCCATACCCCCAAAATAAGCCATAGTGATAGGCAGTTTAACCTTGTAGGTTAAACTGTACCATACTTAATTTAAAAAATAAGACATCCCCTGAAAATAAGCCACGGTGTGTGTGTGTCCTTAGGAAAAATAAATATAAAGCGGTGTCTTATTTTCGGAGAAACATGGTATAGGTGCTTTCTCCATTGCAACCCACCCATATTTGGTATAGTTTTCTGTTCTTCACTCCAGGATTCAGGCAAACTGCTGCAGCAGAACCCAGAATGATCTTTAGCCTCATCTGAACTTGTGCTCCTCTCCGCTTTGCCTTCCAGCTTCAGTGCAGATCTGCTCTTCCTGCCAGCCAGGGCCGGTCCTACGGCCAGGCTGGGTGGCACAGGGCACCACGGCGCCGGCCCGCCAGGAGGGCACCGCGAGCTGCGCCCACAGCAACCGCGCTGTGCCTGCCCGCCCGCCGTGCAGCAGCACCTGTGGCAGCCGTGCTGCGCGCTGCGCCCACTCGCCCACCGCGCTGGGAAACGGGCCAGGAGGGTGCAGGAGGGATCCGGCGCACCACGGCGCCAGGGGCGCTTAAGACGGCCCTGCTGCCAGCTTCCATTTGCAATGTTATTGCCATCTTCTGACCCTCGCAGACCACCTCACTTCCGGGAGCAGGTGCTTAATTTGATCTTCTTTGCACTTCCTGCCCCATCTGGAGGGTTGCCCAATTGAGTGCCAGGGCTCTGAATACCAATTAGCTACTGGTTTTCCTTTGGCCCTCCTGAATGCTAGGTCAGCTTCAGCCTGCCTTTGTTCTTCAGTCAGCTGCAGTTGCTAGAGCCCTTGTGTGATTGGTGAGATGTGCAAGAAAGCTGCTTAAGGCAAGGTCTTCATCTCTCAAATTAGCAGAAGTGCCACCTGAATGCCCACTGTCATGGCATTTCTGGCATATATGCTGCGACACACATTTTTCAAAGCAGTGAAACCCTAAGGGAATTTTTGATTTCCCCTCTCCCAGGCTTCCAAGTCCAAGCAAGACTGCCTGTCCTCCCCAAACCATTATACCATGCAAGATATGACCCCATGGCCACCCTAATTGGGACTAGGCAGGGGTTAACATGACATTCTTGCTAAGAATAGCACTCTTTTAAAATAATGATCTTGGTGGCCATTAACAGTGGGATCTGATACATGCACATTCAGACATGAATCCCACTCAGTTCAAATGGGCTAACTTTATGGGTATATATACAGGCAATGGCTGATTTACATGTGTTCAATATGTGCACCATCGGACATGATGACCTGGAATGCAACCCCTGCACAAATTGGGGGTTACCTGTACTCTTGTTTAGGATACAGGTAGGTAGCCGTGTTGGTATCTGAAGAAGTGTGCATGCACACGAAAGCTCATACCAAAATAAAAACTTAGTTGGTCTTTAAGGTGCTACTGAAGGATTTTTTTTATCTTGTTTAGGAGTTAAAGGTAAAGGGACCCCTGACCATTAGGTCCAGTCGTGACCGACTCTGGGGTTGCGCGCTCATCTCGCATTATTGGCCGAGGGAGCCGGCGTACAGCTTCCAGGTCATGTGGCCAACATGACAAAGCCGCTTCTGGCGAACCAGAGCAGCACACGGAAACGTCGTTTACCTTCCCACTGTAGCGGTACCTATTTATCTACTTGCACTTTGACGTGCTTTCGAACTGCTAGGTGGGCAGGAGCTGGGACCAAGCAACGGGAGCTCACCCCGTCGCAGGGATTCAAATCTCCAACCTTCTGATCAGCAAGCCCTAGGCCAGGCATCCCCAAACTTCAGCCCTCCAGATGTTTTGGACTACAATTCCCATCTTCCCCGACCACTGGTCCTCTTAGCTAGGGATCATGGGAGTTGTAGGCCAAAACATCTGGAGGGCCGCAGTTTGGGGATGCCTGCCCTAGGCTCTGTGGTTTAACCCACAGCGCCACCTGCGTCCCGTTAAATACTACTAAATTGAGTGGGATTGAGAAAACATGCATAGGCTCCAACTGTTACTCCCACTACTTTTAATGGATAATGTTATAAAAACTTGTTTAACTGGTTTGTTCATCAGACTCTGAAGACGAGCTCTTATGTACCATACCCAAAGGCACATGCTATTAAAAGGCTCAGCTGGGAATAATAGATCTCTCATAATACACTTACACTTCAAGAATCTGTTCCCAAACAGTCCTCTTCTACATTTCAAACTGTCTAGAAGTTCACTCAAAACTGATGGAGCGGTGCATGCAAATCTATTACATTATTGTCCCACACTGGTGTTACTTTATTTAAAATAATGGACAGGCTAAAACCACAGTAAGGCACCAGAACAGTGGTTGAAATGGTGGAAACTTAACATAAACATAACCCACAAATACTAAGCAAAATAGAAACGTCGTCACCCGACTCCACCCACCCTCCCCCATCTACCTCTTTCCCCCCCCCTTTTCTTCCCAATGTCTCAACAAATGAAACTGATTTGTAAAGATGTTACGAGAGACATTGCACATATTTTTGTAAATCAAGAAAATATTTAATAAAAAAACCCACAGAGCTCCTAGAACTACAAATAACCTGTAAACCAATTCTGAACAGCAAGAAACAACAGGTGTTTCTTTTGAGTAATCCAGTAATAGAAAACAGCTCCCCATCCCTAGATTAACAAGCACCACATGTAATTTAACCATTGTTACAGAGAACTAAAGGTAGATGGGGAAGGGCAAACAGCTAACTAGGCTGAAGGCTGCATGCACACCTACTCCCGAATCCCGGGAACTCTTATTTTAAGGGTGCTGGATTTACAGCTTTGAGGGGGAAACTGTACTACCCCCTGTATTCAGGGTAGAGGGCTGTAAATATATGGTGTGTACGGTGGTACCTCGCAAGACCAAATTAATTCGTTCTACGAGTTGTTTCGTATTGCGAAAATTTTGTCTTGCAAAGCGCAGTTTCCTATAGGAATGCATTGACATTTAATTAACGCGTTCCTATGGGCAAAAAAAAAAAAGCGCCAAAAAAGAGAGGCGCCGACTCACCTGCCACGGCCGGAAGTTTTTAAGGCTCTGGGGAGGGGGAAGCAGGCCCGGGGGCTCCTCCCGCCACAGTCTCCGCTCCTTTAGATGCTGCCGCAGTTGCTGCCAAGAGCCGCCTGGCGAGCCCTGCTGCTGCTCCTGCCGGATCGCCAAGGGAGAGAAGCGCCCCGTGCTTGCCCTCCAGATGTTTTGGCCTACAACTCCCATGATCCCTAGCTAGCAGGACCAGTGGGTCAAGGATGTGGGGAATCTGGAGGGCCGAATTTGAGGAAGCCTGGTTTAAGAGATTTAGAGCTACTGTTTGTGGCAAGGTTTGAGAAATGGGGAAAAAAGTTTCATAGCTTTAGATGTGCAGAACCAAGCTTTTTTCTTTATCTATACAGTGTGGAGCACCATGCAGACTGGATCGCATGCTGATACCTTGAGATGCAGTACCAAGACCAGTTTTATTCCCCTCTTCAAGATATATGACACCATGTGAACAGAAATAAACACATTATTTTGCGCATGCTAATCCACCACCAGCTGCATCTCTATTTTTAGGGTGGCTGGAACTAAGCAGATGTGTTTGTACACACATGTGTCCGTGTGTGATGACAGTTTACTACATCATAGTCTATTAACCAATGATGTTTAGATCAAGTATTTAGCTGTTTCAGCCACACTGGTACTGCAACCCAGTACCATAAATGCAACTTGACGGGGTGAGGGGACCCAGTTTGCAATTCTGTAGATGGCTGAGAAACAAGCTTCCTGCAAGCAAATGCTGATCCAGTCAAAGATACCTTAAAATCCATCTTAGGTGGTACTTTGCATTTTTGGTTACATCCTGTTAGCTGATCATAGGTTATCCAAACCTAGGGGAACTTGCTTGCTGCCACTTTAAACATTATAGAAATGTAGAGTTGGAAGGAATCCTTAGGGTCATCTAGTCCAACCCTGTATAATACAGGAATCGCCAAGCCAATGTGAACTTAAGGAAGTTCATGGAAGAAATGTTTCTTCCACCCCTCTCCCCCAGCAGTCAGCCAGGCTGATTTTGAGTCATTCTCCACACTTCTCAATCTCACACCCCACCCACATTGTTCAGGAGGGGCCCCCACCTTCCAGAGAGAGACTTTTCAGGGGCCTGACTTATTAACAAATTTTCCATTAAGTCACCATTCTAATCATCTCAACCTTTTAGGTATTTTCCACCCCTCGAGCCTTTATGTGGAATTCAGTTGAACTGCAATTTGATTATCCAAGATTCTCATCCATTTTAGCAACCTGATCACCAGAGAATCTGTAGAGTCATGCAATACCCCCTCCTGACTCCCTTAATAGCACACTACATTCAAGGAAGAACAAAAACTGTGTGTTTGCTCAAGCATCTTCTGTTTAGACAGCCGCTCCAAGCACCATACATTCCGGACGTGCCCTGTTCTAGTTTTCTGGCAGCCTCCTGATTTTCTAGGGAACAATTCGATGTTCTGCTGCCAGCTTGAGCGATGTTAAGCTTTCATTCCTACAGGATGCAATACAAAGGCAGATAATACATAATCCAAAAAGGCCAGGCTACCAATCACTCAATCAAGCAACATACCCCAAAGAGAAAAGATTTCTGTCCCTATAAAATTTGGCTGTAAATCTAGGGACACCCATCTGCTTCATATGACATTCATATATCCAATAAACTGAGACAAAAGGGAGTGAAATCAGTTACAACCCAAACAAGATTCAACTGCCTACTAAATGACTAGAAGGATATTTTCCTACCGAATTAACTAAAGCCATTCAAAATATGCAACCTGATATTTCCAAGTAAACATGTGCATGTAAGACTAATTCAACAGGGTTTCCTTTATTGCTTTTGAGCTTGCAGGCATTGAAATGTTACTGTGTTACACCTTTAATACAATCTATAGCAGGGGTCCCTGAACTAAGGCCCGGGGGCCGGATGTGGCCCAATCACCTTCTAAATCCGGCCCGCGGACGGTCCGGGAAACAGCATATTTTTACATGAGTAGAATGTGTCCTTTTATTTAAAGTGCATCTCTGGGTTATTTGTGGGGCCTGCCTGGTGCTTTTACATGAGCAGAATGTGTCCTTTTGTTTAAAATGCATCTCTGGATTATTTGTGGGGCATAGGAATTGGTTCCCCCTTCATGGATCAATGGCTTGTCGTGGCGAAGGGGCTTGAATAACTCAAGAGAAGCTATGAGCTATGCCGTGCAGGGCCACTCAAGATGGACAGGTCATAGTGGAGAGTTTTGACTAAACGTGATCCACCTGGAGAAGGAACTGGCAAGCCACTCCAGTATCTCTGCCAAGAAAACTCCATGGACAAAGACAACAGGGAAGACTCCCTGGAAAAGACCCTGGTGTTGGGAAAGATGAGGGCACTAGGAGAAGGGGACGACAGAGGACGAGATGGTTGGACAGTGTTCTTGAAGCTACGAACATGAGTTTGACCAAACTGCGGGAGGCAGTGCAGGACAGGAGTGCCTGGCGTGCTATGGTCCATGGGGTCACGAAGAGTCGGACACGACTAAACGACTAAACAACAAGGAATTGGTTCATTTCCCCCCCTTCAAAATATAATCCGGCCCCCCACAAGGTCTGAGGGACAGTAGACAGGCCCCCCACTGAAAAAGTTTGCTGACCCCTGATCTATAGTGCCATGTTTACAAAATAAACTGCATTTGAAGCAAAATAGTGGGACTTCCAACAAAATGTTGCCGTGTTTAGATCCCAAACCCAGTCAGTCAAAATTCCATATCCATCCAGAGTTGGGTTTTTCTAGTGCGGGGGGCATCTTCCGCTTAGCCCCCCCCCCCCCGAGTGTGAAACATGTCTCTTATAAGTGAATGTGCTACTTTGGCTGCATAAAGAGCAAGATCAAGAGAACGTGTTTGCTATTAGAATATGGGATATATTGGCAATCTCAAAACTTTTTTTACATTTCATAATTTCTGCACAAATGAAAATGACAGGAGTTACATTGAACTAACTTTATTGAGACAAGACAATGTTGTTTTTGCCCAGTATTGTCACGATTACACTTGCTCTGTTTCCATCATCCCATTCAAAATACATCAGTTCTTTTAATAGGAAAAAAAATCAGGTATCCACAACAAGGTCTTTAACATTTCAAATCCAGCCTTTTGCTTTGCCTAAGATGTCAAATCCTTCCATTCATGGGGCAGACTTATTTATACTTCAGTGGTTAAAAAGAATTATATCGTATTAAGTATCCCTCCTCCCACAAAGAAACAGGCCATTGGGCAGAAGATTCAGTGCCCTTGAATTCCAGAGATTGCTATTAGCATAATGCATAGTGTGAGCCAGCTGGAATTATCTGACTCAAATGCGAAGACACAAGAAAACAACCATTCAGCATTTCACCAGTCCACTGAATATTGTAGCTCCATACAAGACTAGGTGTGTGTTCACAAATCAGGCAGTTGTCTGCAAACCAAGAAAAAAGTGCTTGGTACCGGAGCACACATCCTTCCTCATGCCAGGTCTTCTACAATAATATTCCTTAAGAATACCAGCTATCACAAGGACATTTTGTCATACTCCCCCCCCCCCAAAAATTTATATTATGAGGATCAAAGCTGTAGGTAACATCAAGGGGTCAGCTGCCTGCCATGCTGTCCTATTGTTTTGGGATTGGAAACTGAACACTACCTCCAGTATAATGGTTACAATGCATGGATGGCTCTGGAAGCAACTCCCAGGCTCAGTACAAATGAAGATGTTTTGTTCATCTGAACTATCCAAGCAGCGTTATCTGTAGAGGGTGCGACAATAGTTGCAATTCACAGGAGAGTTTTGGGGGATGTTGCATTTTGTCCAAATGAGCAATTTTCACATGAATGCACCCAGATGAATCAGCATCATGCGGCTGCTGAAATGTTCACTAAAACTAGACCAAAGCTGGGCACTCTCAAAAATGCCTGGATAATTTAAATCCATGCATTTTGCTCGAAGAAGCAGTTAATCTCAACGTAATTCATTCTAACTTCCCCATAGCTTTTTGTTTTTTAAAACTATTTGAACCCCAGTGCTCCTCTCCAAACACTAACCACGTAACCTCCCTACCTCACGGCATGGCTCTTTTAATGATGCAATCGTGAATGTGTACATTTGCAAGTGCCGTAAATCCCAGTTACATCACTGGGGCCTAGTACCAAATTGTGGTTAGAATCAGAAGTACCGTAATTACTACTCATGACTACATACAAGCAAGCATGACCTTTCCAAAACCCATTTTTTCCTTTAAAGGTTTGCAATGGGCACTTGCTTAATACACTGTCAATAAGGCATCTATATATTATATATAGTATTATTTTTTAAATAATATTTTGTGCATGTTGTTAAAAGCTTAAAAAGCAATATGATCTACATCAGGCATAAGGAACTGGTGACCTCCAGATGTGGCTGGACTCCAACTTCCATCATCCCTGACCATTGGCCATGCTGGCTGAGGCTGACAGAACTAGTAGTCCAACATGCGGAAGGTCCCAAGTTCCCCATTCCTTACCTACATTTTAGGCATACAATGGCTGCATTTGGCCGATCGTTATTGTGGCTTAATACACCAACATGTGAATGGGGATTGTAAATGTGTGCGTAGCCCTTTTGTTCTTCCTTTCAGGGGAGCAAACAAGCACAAAATCTCCAGTTAACACTAAATTTCTTGTGCCATCCTAACAGTGAAACAATGGTTTAACCACTGTGGAACAAACCAGGGTATGATGCTGTGGTTTGAAGGCTGGTTCATATTTCAGCTTATTAAACCAGGTAAGATTCCCAAACCAGCAAATATTTGTCAATGTGAACCATGCAAAATTAGGATGCAGCCCACTCCTGAGGAATTCAATGGAAAAACCTCTAAATGGTTTTCATAGATCAGAACTATACAACGGCAGTTGTCAATAGGCTTTAAAAGCCAAACAAGCTGCATGCAGCCTCAACTCATGTCATATTCAGAATAGGTGCTTTGGCACAACAACTCAGAATGCAAGAATGTTTGTTTACTTCCAGGTCATGAATCTGCATCAAAGAACCTAAATTATGAGGTGCCCAGAGCTTTATAGAGAGTCAATGTCAACAGGACCACAAACCTGCTCTCCATTGAAGGCAGTAAAAAGACAAGAGAAAGCTGTTTGTGGCACAATCTGCTGGTTGAAATGCAGCAAAATGTTAGTTTCTATGCTTCTGATCCTTTACATGGAATGAAATCCTCCTAAATAAACATTTTTAATTGTATGATGAAGACCCTGCTTTAATGAAGAGGTGGCTAACCTGTAGCCCTCCACTGTTGGACTCAAAACTTCCATCAACCTCAGCCAGCAAGGCCAATTATCAAGGATGATGGGAGTTGGAGTCCAACTCATCTCAGGGGCCATAGGTTGGTCACTTCTGCTTAAAGCTAGTGGAGATAGAAGCAGTTTATTAAAGATAATGATAAATAATGAAGTTTGCTAGATAGTTCTGCTCATTGTCAATAGCTATTAAAGCAAATCTTCATATCTGAGCAGACAAGAAAATATGACATGAAGTGAATATGAATTCCAAATAATTCCTCCATGGAGGACAAAAGAGAACATAAACCACAAGAGGATTTTTTTTGCTGACTACCAACATTGATGCTGTGTGTAATGAAACTCAGCCACTCAACCTACAACGTTTAGCACATGCAGTCAGTAGAAAGTATGCACACAAATAAAATGCATGCACATAAATAATAGCAAGGAAATATATCAGTGCAGGCTGTCTTTTTAAAAAAATAATACAAATGCAAAACACTAAAACATTAATATTACATAAAAAATAAATGTAATCTTACAGCTTATAGAACTTTAACAAGATGCCAACAAAAGAAACAAATACTACTTGGGATTTGTTCTCACTTAGCACTTTTCTACCACCTACACGCTGCCTTGAACCAGCCTTAGGAGACTAATTTCCTTGAGTGGAAAGACAGCATGAACTTGGCTGCTAAACTGGTTATAGCAATAATGGTTGCCATGATTACACTGGCAGAGAAAAAGGGCTCCCACAGGCATGGAAATTGCCCTTCATGTATGTGTAAAGTCACATTTATTAATATTTGAATTATACTCTGTTGTTTGATCCAGGAGGATCCACAGGACAACTTAAAAATACAGTAAAGTGAGGCAGCTTCCATGTCCTCTAAATGACACATGCCATCAGATGGCCATTTCTGCAATCTCCCAATTCTCTCTGGGGGAATTGTAGTCATTTTATCTTAGTTAAGTCCAACTGCTAACTGTTAATTGTTTGCTACAGTTATTCATTAAAGTTATTCTTGATGGATACTCAAACAGCTGAGGATGACTCCAAACTGTTTTCATGCATGGGAATACTGTGGTATGTATCAACCCCAATCTGCCATTTGGAAAGTCATTTAAATTTGACATATTTGCAAGTCATCTCAACCCCACAGAAGTCATGGAGATGTACATTTGCATTCTACATTTCTTTCATGCAAGACATGCTAAAGGGATTTTGGATCTAAAAATCCAAATAAGCACCACTGGATTACTTCTGGAGTAACTTCCATCTAGCTATTCTTGCGGGTACTGTGAAAAAAGAAGGTACTTACAAAGTAAGTAAATTTGTTTAGGATTGTGCTGTTAGTGTAAGTATACCACCTTAAGTAGCTTAAACATCATATACTTAATATGAAGATTCAAACCACTTATTGAATATTCCACTGCAGGACTGTAGACTTTGGTCCAAAAGGATAGTAGACCTCTGGGTATTAATGTACAAAGCAGCAGCATTTGCTAAGATGCAAGTTTGTTTGTTTGTTTAAAAACGGAATTAAAAATAATTGCATTTATTCTTCAAAGCAGACAGCCAAGTCACAGAACTGAAGCAAGCAATGTAGTAAAAGTAGATTGTGTTTTAAAGTTAGTGTCATTGAAGGGTGGGGGACAGATAAACACCTACAAAATTTCATTTGAAGTAAGATCATTTATAATTTCCCCCCAATGCCAAGAAACAGCTGGTGGAATCAATATAAAAAGACCATTAGTCCCCATAAAAGAACAAACTGCCTTTCTGCTCCAAACTATGGACATCTTACAGCATTAAATAGATTAAGGCAGGAGGGAAGAATGTGAGTGCAGCAATCTTGCAGCCAACACCCTGCTTTACTAATATAAAGTGTGTTGCAATAATCAAGGATATTACATTGCTACTGTAGTAAATGTCAAGATACTCAAAGGCTTTTAATTACATGGAAAAAATAAGTTCCAACACAAAGGTTGGATTATGCAAGCTGTTTTGTCTAAAGAAAATGATCTGGAAATGCATTTTGTGGTAGTCTGAAACTGGAGACAAAAAGCATCTAACAGCTGGAATAGATGCTTATTCACAGAATTAAGAGTTGTTTTATAGCCACATTTCTGTATTGTTAATCTACAAGTGGCTCAAACTATCACTGACTCAGCATGGAGCCCTCCCTTACCCTAACATATTGGTTCAGGGAGCTACTTAACAGAAAGCTTCAAGCTATCTGCATCAAGCTATCCTTGACTTAGGGGCATAACAGCAATAACAACAAAAAATAAAATTGTGGTGTGCCATGACCAGGACAGGTCCAGGGAGCTCCATTAGCCAGTAATCTGCCCAAACCAACAATGGTTTCTCCCTTGCTGTTTGCTAATATTTTTCTAACAAGTTCTATTTTTTGTGTAGTGTAAGGTATTAGCTTCTTCCATAGCCAATGAACCAACCTTGAGAATGCATCCCCCTGCCCCACCAGTTAAAGGAATTTAGACTTCATTGCCAACACAATCATTAATGTTGTCATTGAATTAGTGAAAAAGGTTAACTGTCATATTATTAGTAGGACTCCAACAGCAGCCTTCTTTTATGAGGAAATAAATCCAAACCTCTACACAGAATCAAAAAATATTTTGTCCTCACCCCCTCCCTTTAAATATACTGAAAATAATTATTTTAAAAATTAGTTATCAAGCAAAGAATTTTCTTTAAAACAAAATCTGACTCATAGGCACTTTTTTTTATAGGCTACGGTTGGACTTTCGGGAACTCCAACTAGTTCTTTCCGGAGGAAGTCCAGGAGACAAAGGAGTTAGGTACCAGTACTTGTATGTTCCATACCAAGCCAAGAGACCCGCCAACGTGCCAAATAACTTTTGGGGAAAGTTATGGAAATACACAGCCGTGGTAAAAAACATCCACAACCACATCATGGTCAAGAAACTCAAGCCCAGGAAAAAGCCATTTACCACACTGTGCAATCTGGAGTTCTTGGAGATGTTCACAATGTGCAACACAGCCATCTCCTCTATAGTAATCAGGGCACAGTATGAGAGAAGGAAGGAGTGTCCAGAGATGTCAAAGCCATTCCAGAAGCCACCAGCTTTTAGGCACTGTATTTTGTTGGGATGTTCCTCCAGCGGTACATCAAAGGCCGCAGATTTGTAGCAGCTGCCTGTGAGGTTCTCAATGTACAGGAAGACCCCGGTGCATGAATACCAAATGGCAGTGCCAACCAGCAAAGCACTGAGACGTCGAACCACCACTGCAACGCTCCGGGTGACATGGTAGGTAGCAATGCCGATAAAAGGCAGCAGCAGACAAAGGGTCCAGGCCCAGGCAACTTTAACAAAATACCTGCCAGAGAAAAATTGAAAAGAAATATTCTAAGCTCCAGTGAGGAAAGAGAGATGCGCTCAGAGAAGTTACAAAATTATACCATCTGCATATTGCCAAATCCATCCTAGTTAATTCTCATAATCTTTTGGACAAGCCTTGTACCAAACACTTATGGATCCCCACACACAAGAGGCACTAAAGTAATGGCCAGGATCTGGTACAAGCCTTAAAAAACCCTTGAGTGGCCACAAAACTATCATATTTGATATAGGTGCAAGTCGTAAACAACCTCGAAAATCGAAGTGCCCTGTTTAATTTGAAAACTACCCATGGTTTTACTGCATATGTAGTGACTGTTGTGTTGTTGTTGTTGTTTTTGCTGTTGTTTTCCTTTGCTTTCTTTGGATGTTGCCATGGCCTTTGGCTAGCACAAAAAACCCAATAAAATTTATTTATTGAAATCTGAAAATTTAAAAATGAACTATTTCTCAGAAATTAAATTAGTTCATAGAATCATAGAGTTGGAAGAGACCACAAGGGCCATCCTGTCCAACCCCCTGCCAAGCAGGAAACACCATCAAAGCATTCTTGACATACGCCTGTCAAGCCTCTGCTTAAAGACCTCCAAAGAAGGAGACTCCACCACACTCCTTGGTAGCAAATTCCACTGCCGAACAGCTCTTACTGTCAGGAGGTTCTTCCTAATGTTTAGGTGGAATCTTCTTTCTTGAAGTTTGAATCCATTGCTCTGTGTCCGCTTCTCTGGAGCAGCAGAAAACAACCTTTCTCCCTCCTCTATATGACATCCTTTTATATATTTGAACATGGCTATCCTATCACCCCTTAACCTTCTCTTCTCCAGGCTAAGCCGTTCCTCATAAGGCATCATTTCCAGGCCTTTGACCATTTTGGTTGCCCTCTTCTGGACACGTTCCAGCTTGTCAGTATCCTTCCTGAACTGTGGTGCCCAGAGCTGGACACAGTACTCCAGGTGAGGTCTGACCAGAGCAGAATACAGTGGTACTATTACTTTCCTTGATCTAGATGCTATACTCCTATTGATGCAGCCCAGAATTGCATTGGCTTTTTTAGCTGTTGCATCACACTGTTGACTAATTAATGTCAAGTTTGTGGTCTACCAAGACTCCTAGATCCTTTTCACATGTACTGCTCTCAAGCCAGGTGTCTCCCATCCTGTATTTGTGCCTTTCATTTTTATATATTTTTTGCCCAAGTGTAGTACTTTACATCTCTCCTTGTTAAAATTCATCTTGTTTGCTTTGGCCCAGTTGTCTAATCTGTTAAGGTCATTTTGAAGTGTGATCCTGTCCTCTGGGGTATTAGCCACCCCTCCCAATTTGGTGTCATCTGCAAACTTGCTCAGGATGCCCTCAAGCCCATCATCCAAGTCATTGATAAAGATGTTGAATAAGACTGGGCCCAAGACAGAACCCTGTTCAAAGGAAGCTAAAGGTATCTAGGAGGAGCAAGCTGAGAAACAGATCAAGAATGACCTGCAGCAAGAGGGACATATGCAAGAGGGTCGAGCATCCCAGCTAATGCTTCTAAATTTGGGCTGGAGTTTAGTGGCAGAGCACATGCATGCAGAAGTTCCCAAGTTCAATCTGCACCATCTCTAGGTGGGGCTGGGAAAGACCCTTGTCTGAAACCTGGACAGTTACTGAAATGGAAACCCCTAGGCCCTCCAGATGTTGTTGGGCTACAACATCTGGAGGGCCAAAGTCCCCCCAGCCATGGATGCGCTAGATCAGGCATCCCCAAACTTCGGCCCTCCAGATGTTTTGGACTACAATTCCTATCATCCCTGACCACTGGTCCTGTTAGTTAGGGATCATGGGAGTTGTAGGCCAAAACATCTGGAGGGCCGCAGTTTGGGGGTGCCTGCACTAGATGGACTCTGCTTCCTAATGCACGTGGCTAGGAGAGAATCCACTACCATCATGAAAATTACTGGCTCCTGTCACACCTAGCAAGATAATCAGTTTATTCAAGACTGCTCGCTTTCTCGACATCTGGGATTAGGCAAGCAGTTACTGCATTTATTGTTTTTTGCTTCATTGCTGGCTACATTGCTACTGCCCTAAGCGGTATAAAATCAAACCCCAGTAAAGAAAAGCCGCTTTTTCTGACAGGGTCTCACCCTTATTTGCAGAAGGGCAACCACCTCCTCATGCAACAGCTCCTGATAACATACGCCCCCTGCCCTGCCCTCCCTTCAGATCCCCACCCCGCGGTTAAAGTGCCCCCGACGTCAAGCTGCCCCATCCTCTCAGCCCCGCCCCCTGTCAATGAACGCCCCCCCCATCCCCTCACATGTTAATCAGGTTGCGCTTGTTGCTCATGTAGGTCTCAGGCAGCGGCGCCCACTCCTTGATGACGGATCCGCCCAGCATGAGGCCCAGCAGCCCCAAAGGCATCGTCCTCCGCGCCGCGTCGCGCACCAGGTAAGGGCGCAAGAAGCTCGCGGAGCGGTCCATGTACTCCATCGCCAAGGCTCCGAGGACTCAACGCCGCGACAGAGGGCGGCCAGCCGGTGACCGCCGGCCAAGAGGACGTCTGGCCGACGTACTGCGTCACAGCCTCGCGTCGTTCGGCCCCGCCCCGCCGCAAGTCGGCCTGTCCTTTTCCCTCCCAACTGCGCAGGCGCCTTCTCGGGCTGCGCCTGCAGCTGCCTCACGCGCGCGGCGAAGTCCTCCTAACCGTCACTTTAGGCGCCTCCTGTCTGCGCCTGCGCAGGGCGTTGAATCTCCCTGGCCTGATTTCGGCACGCTTAGTTCACTGTTGTTAAGATTTAGGTGGAGGTTATTGTTGAGTAAGCGTGTATAGGAGGAGCAGGCTTCTCTAATAAATAAATGAATTGTAAAAAGGAAGAGGAGGAGAGGTTGCACTTTTAACATGCACAATTGCATGTGGCGCTGTGTGGGCAAAAGTGTTCGCTTTGCGCAGTTGCCTCACCCCTGCTGCCCACACTTGCTTAATGTTTGTGAGCGAAATCATGTAGCGAAATGACTGGCGGCAATCATTGTGTAGAAGGAGTGGTTTTTGTTGGTTGCAGGTTTCTTTTGCCCTGTCCCAGGGCTGCAAAATGTTGTAAGCCAAGTTGCAAAGTCCCAAAAGCTTCACTTTCTGAATTCCCCTTTTCCACACTACTCCTGACAGCTAGAAGACTCCTGTTCTCCTTTGCATCAACCTAATTGCCAACACGGATGGAGATGTTCAGTGCACAATTAATTGCGTGATAAGCTACACCTGTTGAATTTTCCTCCTCCCGTGTTGGCATCTGGCCACTCAACTGGACATTAACTACAGGGCATGAAGTCCTCGTGGATTGCTTCCTCAAAATGTTTGTTCAATGCGCTGTGGCTATGCAGAAGCAGATGCAACGTGGGGGAAATGTATTAGGAGTAAGATAGGAATGTCCCTGCCAAAATCAGTGGTGCATCCACACTTCAATGCATTTTGCAAATTTATAAATACCAAGCTAGAAAGAGCACAGAGCAGAATGACAAAAGTTGAAAAGGACACAGAATAATGTATGCATGCACACCAATTTTCCACAGAGGGGCAGCACATGATAGGGAGAAAAATCAGACCTTTTCTGTATTCAATGAAACAGTGTGTACTGCAGGCACAAATGTAATAGTAATTATCATTATTACAGGTGTAGCTTAGGGGAATGATTTTTTTAAAACAATAAAAACAAACTATTCTTCTTGTAAACTGCTTTTTACAATCAAGCGGTATATATATTAGTGTGTGGACAAGTGTGGTGTAGCTTCCTTTCTATTCTCCTGAAAAGTAATTACTTAATAGATGGAGGGGGTCTTAAAAAAGGTCATAGAGACAAAGACAAATGATATATACACCTTGGTGAGGCTCTGTAGTCATCATAACCCTACTTACCTGGAAGTAAGACCCACTGAATTCAATGGTACTTACTTCTGACTAGACTTGAGTACCCCTTCATGGATCAATGCCTTGTCGTGGCTTGAATAACTCAGAGAAGCTATGAGCTATGCCATGCAGGGCCACCCAAGATGGACAGGTCATAGTGGAGAGTTTTGACTAAACGTGATCCACCTGGAGAAGGAACTGGCAAGCCACTCCAGTATCCCTGCCAAGAAAACTCCATGGACAAAGACAACAGGCATATAAAAGTTATGACGCTGGAAGATGAGCCCCTCAGGTCGGAAGGCGTCCAACATGCTACTGAGGAAGAGCGGAGGACAAGTACAAGTAGATTCAGAGCTGATGAAGCGGCTGGGCCAAAGCCGAAAGGTCGCTCAGTCGCGGATATGCCTGGATGCGAAAGGAAAGTCCGACGAGATGGTTGGACAGTGTTATCGAAGCTACGACCAAACTGCGGGAGGCAGTGCAATACAGGAGTGCCTGGCGTTCTATGGTCCATGGGGTCACGAAGAGTCGGACACGACTAAACGACTAACAACAACAACAACAACAGACGTGAGTAAGATTGCAATGTAATGGCCATTTTTCTCCCCATGGAGATGTAGGGAAGAGTAATCTGCCTAATAAATAACTCTCAATTTACCCAACAGGTGGTCTGTCCATAGCTGCACAATGCTATTATATACAGCATTGCATCAAGATGAGTTCAGTTTGAGGAACTCAGGCAGTGTTTATTCAGCTGGAACAACTGATTTATTTAGCAAACCAGGTTCCGCCTTAGAATTTCCAGCAGAAAGACGAATCTTTGCAGAGGGTCTATCATTCAGTGCTATTAACAAAGTGAACAGAGTCTCTCCAACCTGGTGGCAAATTATACATTTCACACTAAGATGTGACAAATGAGGCTGTGTATACACCAACCCATTTGTAGCACAAATGTAGTTTTTCCTCAGTCCAGATCATTCATGCTCGTCCTTCTAGAACAGGCATCCCCAAACTATGGCCCTCCAGATGTTTTGGCCTACAACTCCCATGATCCCTCACTAACAGGACCAGTGGTCGGGGAAGATGGGAATTGTAGTCCAAAACATCTGGAGGGCCGAAGTTTGGGGGTGCCTGTTCTAGAAGATCCTGTTGTCCACAAGGGTGGGTGGGGTTGCTTGATACCCATTTGAAAACAGTCCCATTAGTTAGCTTATCCACAGCTTTTCCATCCTGCATATGCCCCAGGTGAATGAAGAAGGAAGTGGTGGTTGTGGCCTTCATATATGCCCATCCACCATGTCATTGGACAGGTGTGGACACCCCTCTGATGGCTGGAACTGCCTTCATCTGTTTTCAAATGGACACACTGCAGAGTAATGCAGAATCAATTTACAGTGAAATATAATTTGTACGCAGCCATATCTCGAACAGTTATATGCAAGGCTTTTTTTTCGGGGGGGGGGATGCAGGGGTACGCATACCCCTAAACATTTTGTGAATCTTAAGTTTGGCGTCATTGAGGGGCAGTATTTCAATATGAGTAGGAAAATGAGAGTACCTCTAAACATTTTTTTTTAAGCACTGGTTATATGCAAGGCTTTACTAATGTTAATAACAGCCTGAAACTGGGGTTTGGACAGTATATCTTTTTCCTTCTGCAACACATAATCAGTCCGACCACATGCATGTTTATGCATAAATATGTCCCACTGAGTCCCATGTGACTGCACAGGATTGCAGCCTTGGACACCGTGGAAGCTGTTGCTGTGTTCTCTATGGAATGAGAAAGACAAAGAAGCTGTCACCCTGTCCCTCTCCTCGATCCATCAATCTGGGCACCCCTCAGTTACCATACATATATTTACAAAGGATCAGTTTGTCCCTAGCTTCAGCACCTGTCTTCTAGAGAGAAGCTACTGCCAGAGAAAATGACAAATATATTTTTCAATAAAGTAACACCAACCTTGGCGGACTCGACTGATTGATTGTGGCAGCAGCAACTTCATTTTCTTTTCCTTCCTGTGAGAGTACAAGGGGAGAGTGTCATAATCCTGTGCACAGCTACGGTATGTGGGTGTAATCCCTACTCAGCTCAATGGTACTTTTGTTTGCATCCGTAGAGACAATGATTGCTAAACCATGAAGTTTGGGTTCTGTAATCCAGACTGGGCAGAAGCTGTGTGTTGTCATGGAGCTAATTGTTGCCACTTGACTTCTCCCCTTGCAAACCTAAACAGGCAAAGCTCAGTTCCTAGAGCCATGGTTGTTCCAGCCAGCTTTACAAAACCATAGTCGCTGAGCCAACAGTGCTTGTAAGACTAGTTTCAACAACATGTAATAAAGAGCAGTGAGAAATATGATGTCACACAAACACTGTTTTAGCACCTTCCTTGTGCAATGTAATTGAATAGGGTTAAGAAATGATAGGTCACTCACCTCCGTTTTCTTCTTCTGTATCTTCACATTTACATGAGGAAACAGAAGATGGTGCTATTCTACAAGTACCGTACATTAATTTTTGAGCTTGACAGAAATTACGACCCTCAAACCTTCATCCAAAATTTGTAACAAATTGGGAGGGAACCTTCCTCATGGCAAAACATCTGATTCTGGGAGAAGTCTAAAGTGATTTAACAAGACTAGCAGGTTTTTTTTCTAATGGAGTGCATGACTGCACTTGTTTAGATTTTATAGAAATTGCTGAAACTTGTGAGCTCCTGTGAACATCTAAAA
Organism: Zootoca vivipara; assembly: GCF_965207765.1. Taxonomy (NCBI): domain Eukaryota; kingdom Metazoa; phylum Chordata; class Lepidosauria; order Squamata; family Lacertidae; genus Zootoca; species Zootoca vivipara. The sequence goes on along the minus strand of NC_142590.1, from coordinate 74,665,558 downwards.
CAAAAAAAGACACAGTGTATGTACACAGGGTGCACCTTGCTTCCTGTTGTTGAACTTTTTTCAGATTTTGCACGAGAGTTCCATTCAGTGGGTTAGTCCAGTGCAATATAAAACCTATTCACACCCAGACAACACATAGGTACTTTATGTCAGTGAGGGGATGTTCAGAAGAAGTAGATTGTATATATTATGTTTATTCTGTTATATTTTTTCAAAGCACCTTAAAAGAACATGGGGTGTCCTGTTTTGACTGTGAGTGTGAGCCTGTGGGGCAAAGAAGTTCACTGGCAGGGGACAGGCCTGTCAAAAGCCAGGCAATCAAGCCAAGCTGGAGTTGCAGAACCTCAGAGAGCTCCAAGCAGGCAACTTACTGGTACTCAAAGGTGGCATATGTTCACATTACCACTTAGCCTGCACCCAATGTATTCACGCAACATTAGCCACAACAGTCACTGCACAGGTGCAAATGAGTATGCAAGCAGAGACGATATCTTAAAGAATAGGAGTTCAAGGAGGATTGCAGAGGTGATGAAACAAAAAAAAAGTTATGTGCGTTAGGTGAAGGCAATCCCTGCAAATGTGGTTTGAAATGCTGCTGGGCAAAATGACCTTGCTGTGCTTCAAGCAACTAAAGCGAATGCACCTGTGGTCTGGAGCCAAGCTGAGCCCTTATGCATCCCTAAGTAAACCTTCCAGGTTCTGTCTCTTTGCTGCAGAGTGGAATGCTTTAAAGAGGCAGCGCTGTGGCCTGCACTCTATTGCCCTTTCACACTGGTTCAGGGCATGTTTCCGGCACTTACAAGTGGGCTCTCTGTTTGCAGTGTGAAGCCCATGGGGTGAAGATACACAGCAAGACTCCTCGGTAAAATCGGGCTCAGAAGCTGCAGTCTCTGAAGGTCCTGGCCTCGAGGTGTCCCTGGTTTTGAGGGTGCAGGCTTGGGTTAGAGCCTTGGCCTGAAAGTCTACAACCCCTTGCTTTCCTGGCCCAATTTGTCCCCTGCCTTCTGTGTCAGTGGCCAGGTGGCTTGCCTGGACTTGGGGTCATAACATGGAGGAGGATGTCTTTCCGTCTGCTACTAAATTCATGGCTCCCTAGGAAAGCATCACCACATGTGCAAAGATGGTTGAATGGAATTCAGTAGGCTTTTAGGAGCAAGCAAGTTCTGGTGACATTAATAGGGGTGTATTGACTAACTTAAGTAATCGTACACCCTCCCTCTGAACCTATCCCCCTCCCCAAACACCCTCCATGGGTTAGCTTTGCAAATTTAATTTGGTCATTTGATTTCCTATTTCCCCAACGCTTTTCAGCCTCCAAAGTAATAAATACGGTATGCAATTTACTGGGGTTGTGTTTCCATCAATGAAATAAAGTATCTGCTGGTGCCTCAGCAGAATTTGTGGAGAGTGATTTTTCTCATTTAAACAGGCTGCCATATATAATAAATGTCTGGCTTGGAAAATTATTGGATATTGTAATAAATACAGGTACCTTACTAAGAGTCATGCAGAAATGCTTTCCCAGATATGATGTATTTGAGGACACCGCCTTTCCCCTCATGTTTGCATTTTTAAAAATATTTTTGCATCCTTCAGAAAACAAACTTGCAATCTTTAAGAGACACGCAGGCTTCCCTAACCCACTTGACAGGGAGCTGCCCTCCCTTACCCACAGTTCTGGCATCACCACTCTGTCTAGATTTTAAAAATAAATAAATGTTGGCTTCCAACATTTTGTGTCCACTGTTTACTGAAAAATATAGCAACCACCAGTCAGAATTACCACCACTAGTTCTGTCGCAAAAACAAAAATTTGTGTTTCCCAGGGCTTTGAATTTTTCTTTTACATTTTTTTCCTTTCATTTGTATCAGGAGTTGCATCCAGAACTTCTGCTTGATGATTTTCAGGGCGTGGACAGGATATAGAGAGTCCAGAAACTTGGCAAATATGGATTGTGAGCACAACCCAGCCAAAGTAAAGCATATTTCGTCCCATTGATTTCAGTGGGGGGGGGGAAATTAAGCACATGCTTAATTTTCTCTTTGAACTCAGTGGGACTTAATATGTGCATTATAAAGTTATGCATGTTTGTTCTGAAGTAACTTCCATGCATGGATCTTTCTCTGAAAGAAGTATGCATAGGACTGAAGGCTAAACAGCACTGAATTACCCCCCTTTAAATTATGAAACTAATGAACTGTTACTGCCACACAGTGATTCGGGACACACACACACACACACACACCGCTGCTTTCCCCCTTATGGCAACACCACTTATCACCCTCTTTGCTCCCAGGTAGCCATTGGAACAAACTGCAGGCAGGACTCCTGGTTTTGAATGGAGAGCCAAGCTCACTTCTTGTGTGGTGGCCACCTGCCAATTTAATTTACCCCAAATGCAATGTCCTGGCCCATATAGATTTCATAGACATCTATATGAAATCTATCTTTATTTTCATAGATCTGTGGGGCGAGGCACTGCATTTTGAGCAAATTTAACCTTGCTGACGCCTGATGTAGACTAATCTTCCCCAGTCCTCTGGCCACTGCTGAGTTTTCCAAACTGGCTGGCATATTGAGTGTAGCACCTTAACAGCATCATTTTTTAAGATTTTAAATACCGGTAGTTCAGCTGGAATATCATCACTTCCACTGGCCTTGTTATTAGCAGTGCTTTCTAAGGCCCATTTGACTTCACTCTCCAGGATGTCTGGCTCAAGGTCAGCAACCACACTACCTGGGGTGTACGAGACCTCCATATCTTTCTGGTATAATTCCTCTGTGTATTCTTGCCACCTCTTCTTGATGTCTTCTGCTTCTGTTAGGTCCTTTCCACTTTTGTCCTTTATTATGGTAATCTTTGTACGAAATGTTCCTTTCATGTCTCCAATTTTCTTGAACAGATCTCTGGTTTTTCCCATTCTGTTGTTTTCCTCTGTTTCTTTGCATTGCTCGTTTAAGAAGGCCCTCTTGTCTCTCCTTGCTATTTTTTGGAAATATGCATTCAATTTCCTGTATCTTTCACTATCTCCCTCACATTTTGCTTGCCTTCTCTCCCCCGCTATTTGTAAGGCCTCATTTGGACAGCGCGTGAAGCAATGTGGTGCTTCTGCACATGCGCATGCGCAAAGCGCGATTTAGAGCTTCTGCGCATGCACACAGGTTACAGACGCACCAAACCTGGAAGTAATGCATTCCGGGACTTCTGGGTTCGGCACGTCCGTAACCTGAAAAGACACAACATGGAGTGGACGTATCATGAAGTATGACTGTACCCAATTAGATGGCGCTATAGGGCTGGCTCAGATTAAAGCACCTTTTAATGTTTTACCAAATACAGGTTCCAGAAAACAGAGACTGGTAAATAGGGAATACATGAATGTGTTGTGCTCTGTGGATTATTTTTCAGGTTCTAAACAACTGGAAGATTGGGAGGGCTTTTTTTTTTTTTTTTGCCTTTTTGCCTCAGCAAGGAGTGCCAGAAAATGCTTCAAGGCTTCCAGCCAAATCCCCAGGTTTGCAGGATGGCTCTGTTCCCTGTGTAGCAACATATTTGCATGCTTGTGAGAGCAAGTTGCTTTTCCAGAGATCTCAGAGGTGCTGGGGCTTTGAACTCTACTTCAAAGCTGGGGGCTCAAATTAGATTTTTGTTTAAACTGAGAGGAATATGTAAATGTTTACAAGAGCTGGTCAACCCTTTCTGTCATTTCAAGATGGGTGAACAGAATTATTCATTGGGTTTTTATAAACCAACCCTACTGGGCAATCAACTTTGTTTAATTATTATTTATTATTTATTATCATTATTATTTAAAGAGTACCACAAATGACAAGAACTGTTACACAGGGTCTGCTAGTTGCATAAACAGCAGAGATCAAGGCGCACAAAATAAGGGGATATAGGTATTTGAAGGCCCATCCAGTCTAGTATCCTGTTGCCTCAGTGACTCAAAGTGCCGTTTACCAACTGGAATGACAACTACAACCGTTTCTGGACTGGGAGAGACTTGTGGCTGGCGTAGAACCCTCAAATCTGAACTCAAATCTGAATCCAAAGCACAGATCTTGGGATTGTGCTCATACAAAACTTGTGACATAACATCATCCCTCTGCAAGCTTCTTCACCTTCACTTTATTGACTCACTGAGGGACATTTGCATGGGCGTAGGCAGGGGGGCAGGAGGGGGCAATTGCCCCCCCTAGAAGCAAAAGGCTGAGGGACGCAGGCGTGGCAGCCCCAGGCTCCCGCTCCCGGCGCAAAGCTCCAGAGGCGCGCGGGGAGCATGAGCGGAGGAGCGCTAAGCAGGAGCGGGGAGCGTAAGCGGAGGAGGCAGCCACAGGCTTGCGTTCCCCGCGCGCCTCTGGAGCTTCGCGCCGGGAGCAGGAGCCTGGGGCCGCCTCCTCGGAAGAGCTGGGCGGCACAGGCAACGTAGCCCTGCCCACATTCCCACTGTGGCCCCTCCCCTCCCGCCCCTTGCCCCCGCCCCTTGCCCCCCCTAATTTTGATCCTGGGTACGCCCCTGGACATTTGCAAAGCAACACACTGCATTTTGCTTTACGTAGAAGACCTTAGAGGTGAGGAGAAAGGTGGAGACTGGGGGCTACTGCTTTTGACAGTCAGGAGCACACATCCTCTGTGACCCAGAAGTAGTTCCCTAAGAAGAAGTTAGTTGAGTAAAACTCATATTATTTCCCTAATAGTAAGCTATAAACATTTTTGCTGCCAATAACATAGTAATTATAATTTCAACATTCCCCCCCCAAAAAAAATACAGCTCTCCAGATAATTAAGTAACACCTTCAAGGGATTATCTTTGTTTTTAGCAGTGTTATTATTCTAGAAAAAGAGGTGCCGGAACACACATGAACGCCTTCTTGCTCTCTTACAATGGCAGTGGTGACCACCTGAGAGTGCCAGAACTGAGTTTTGGCAAGTTCCGGCTGAAAAAAGGCCTGGTTTTTAGGTGTTTGATTCTACACAATGTTATACTTCATAAACTGATTAGAGCATAAAATCAGGCAGGCTATGAATAGATGCATAAAGTGCATTTGTTTTTATGGGTTTATTTGAATGAATCTTATTTTGCTTTCTACAAACATAGGCTTACTTAAGATTGGTTTGGGGTCATGTCAGGCATACATGTGTTTTGCTTCATGACTTGTTGACTTCTATCTGTTTGCTCTTAGGGTTGTGTAATTTCTCCCATACATCATGTGCTCATGCTTCAGTATTGACATATTTACAGATAGGAACAAAAAGTGAAATCCTAATAGAACATCTTGGTAGTATGTTTGCAGATTTGACACAACACTCATTCAAACTGTGTTTTAAAAGCATAATTGCACAATTGGTGTTCTTTGGAAATTATGTTTAATTGCGGAAGATGCATTGCAAATGTGTAAGTAATAATAATACTTTGTGTAAGTAATAAAACACAGGTATAGAGCTTTCAGGTGCCCAAAGCACTTTATGTGTATTATCTAGCTATCATGCTTGCAACAACCCTCTAAGGTGCTATTATCTCCTATATTGCAGATGGGGAGAGAGATTGAAAGAGTGTGCCTTGCAGTGGCTGCCAACAGATGAGCAACTAGGTCATGATGAAGTATGAAGAAATATAATAATAGCAATAACAACAACAACAACAACAACAACCTTATTATTTATACACCATCCATCTGGCTGGGTTTCCCCAGCCACTCTGGGCAGCTAATTATTGAATCATGAGTCTATATATATATAAATGTAAAAAGGGCATGTGGGTGGGTGTCCACTTTTCACTGAAACCGCTTGACCGATTGTGTTCAAATTCAGACACAACGTCCCATGCGAATGTCTGAAGGATCTTAGAAAGTTTTCAAAGACAGATGCCACACCTCCACCAAGTGAAACCCCCCAAAACCCCTGTTCCAGAATGCACCAGTCAGCCGAAACCAGCGCCCTCTAGTGGTGGCTACACTGGTACTACACCTATAGAACCTTCCCCCTCAACAGCACCTCAGCTGCCGTTTACATACCAGGCCAAAGCCTTAACAGACTAGGCTGAATGGAGGTGCTGACTCGCCTGGGTGGGGGTTGGGGGGAGGAGGGGACGGGATAGGTCAGGACACAGTGGGGCCAATCACAGGAATGACCCGGGGGTTAGGGGAAGAGGGGCCATGTTACATCCTGGGATGGGACAGGTTGGGGGGAATCACAGGGAAAACCCGGGGTGGGGGGAGGAGGGGGCAAGATATGTCATGGATCGACACAGGGTGGTGGCAGTCACAGGGATTAGCCACGGCAACGCGTGGCAGGGCCAGCTAGTAGTATATAATTGGTTTAAAAAATTAAAAGGCAGATTTACTGATTAATCAATTTCAACTTACAATGAATCTACTACATTTTTTAAAAAAATAGGCTGACAGCTCTGGGTTTATTTATTTTCTACATCACCAGAAAATCACTGACACAAAATATACTGGTTCCATATCTTCCAGATATCCTAAACTGCATTTTTTCAGTAGCCAAAAGTGTGTGTGTGTATTCTTCCCAGCTGTGTACAAATGATGAAAGCAGAGGGCGTCGATCTTATGGCAATGCCGGCATAGAAAGGATGATGTCATGTCTGCAAAGTACCAGACACCAGAAGCACTTTGGGGTTCGCCAGAAAAGGATGCTGGGTCTTTGACTGCAATCCTATGCATAATTTCTTGGAAGTCACACTGAATAAAATAGGACTTATTTGCTTCAAGTAAACATTCATAGGACTGGGCTGTTTGCCACATTTCAAGGGCTACAGGGCAGAAGCTTAAGTCATGGAAACAAAACGTTTCCTCGAGCAAGACCTGCAATAAGAGGCAAGGGCCACTTCATACATGAAAGGCACACTTACTTTCTTTTCAATCATACGTGTGAGCATATGACCAACTGGAGAAAAATTAGAGTTGACTGGATGCTACAGATCAAGAGAAGGTTATTTGCATGACTGCATTGGCTTGAAAAACTTGCATTCAAGTCATTGAAATAGCTGCCAGCCTGCCAGCTGTCTCTGTGTACTTCTGTATCACTTTCTCTATGTGCATCCATTTATTTACCAAAGTGTCTTCCTGACTGTTTTTCCTGGTTCACAGTATTCTTGTTGACTGCCTCTTAATTGACTTTTAATTGGATTTGATTATACTGCCATAGGGTTGTTGTTATTGTTTTTTGGGGGGGGGGTGTCAGTATGGAATATATCTGTGGGTCTCTTCCAGGCCTGTGATTCCGTCCCAATGAGACTTAGAATCTAGTAGAAATGGCCACTGAACCAACCAGACAGTTTCCTTGTAAGATAATGTCCTTAGCGGGTCAGTGAAGTACAGTAGGATCGCAACTTGCATATGTTTAACTTGTGTGATCATAGCTTTACATGCTTGGCGGCCAGCCCTCTGATATTGCACAAATTAGACACACGCAAGGCGGAAAGCTTAAAAGCACTTTCCACATTGGGTTTTTCTGCTGCAGAAAGAACTTCTAAGCTCTCTGCCTTGCTTACCAGGCTTCGGGAAGGTCTCACGTGGGACCGGGAGCCTTCATGAAATTTTGCGCTGGCTCCAGAAGCTAAGGTTGACTTTACATACTGGAACATAACCCCCATGCAAGATGCAATCCTACTGAATTGCCAGTTACATGTTCAAAGAGGTTGCCCTGTTGCCTTAGAGACAATTGGGCAGACCTTTTTGCACCTCACCTGGCTGAATGTAAAGTCAGGTCGGAGACCAATATGCCAATAGAGAATGCCTGTGTGAGTTTTGGCTGATGCTGGAAGCTGGAGACAGAGGCACATTTACAACACTATTAGTCGGCCCATGCTTCTCTGAAGTTTTAAAAGGAGGAAGAATGGCCACTAAGTATCTGCATGGCACTACTGTACTGTTTTGCAAAGGAACAAAATATAAAGAATTGTTTCTACAGTACAAGTGAGGGAAGGCCATTGTAGCTAGAGAAAGTAAATTTTGCAGCTTGAGTGTGATATACAAATGTAGCAAAGGTCAAAGGGCATTGCCTGGCATGATGTGACTCTTCAGTGGCTGAGATAATATTAATAATAATAATTATAATAATAAAAAAATTATTTATACCTGCCCCATGTGGCTATGTGGCTGGGTTTTCCCAGTCACTCTAGGAGGCTTCCAGCAGAATATTAAAATAAAATGATTCATCCAGTATTAAAAGCTGCCTTCAGATGTCTTCTAAAAGTCCGATAGTTGTTTATTTCTTTGACATCTGATGAGAGGCTGTTCCACAGGGTGGGTGCCACTACCGAGAAGGCCCTTTGCCTGGTTCCCTGTAACCTCACTTCTCGCAGGGAGAGAACCGCCAGAACGCCCTTGGCGCTGGATCTCAATGTCCGGGCAGAACAATGGGGGTGGAGATGCTCCTTCAGGTACCTGGTTGTCTAGGGCAAAGGAACTTTAGAAATACAGAGAAACCTGCATGGTTGCTGACAGGAGCCAAAAGAGAAACAATTATAGCAAGCGCATAACTGTGAAAGAGCATCCCCCACTACACAAAAAAACCCTGCTTCTGAACTGGTGCCCGCGGGTCACCAGAAAGAAATTGAGCAAATTAATTATACAGCGGTCACAGCGCAAGCTGAGGCACACTTCCTTTCAAGCATGAAAATTGCAGGTTAAAGGCTGCCAGGGTGTCCTGATTTCACTTTGTTGAGTCTGTGTTGGGAAACCAAACTAGCCTTTGATCAGGAAGGTACAAAGCAGGCAGCTAATGCTGCAGAGTATTCTAGGCATGACTTCTCAAATGCTTTGCTGAGCTTTCTTACTAAGCCACTGCCTATAAGAGTCATGGTTTGGGTGCAGTCAATGAAATAATCTATTAATATTTTTGTCTGTGTACTATAATGCTATGTAAAGGGAGAGAAATGCAGGGGAAGTTTTGAGGTCAGCTGACGGCCATCTTTAGATAGTTTTGTGTAAAAAAAGTTGGGGTCCGTTTTTTTTGTTTTTTGTTTAAATGTTTGGAATGATTCACAAGCTGGTGGTTTCTTATTTTGAACTTGTTAGATTCTTCTCTTATTGACAGAATGAATAAACTCCAAACTTGGTGGACTCAAAAAAATAAACAGCAAACAGTAAAGGATGATTTCTATGGTATGTGGTAACTATCTCCCTTTAATGTCATACAAAAAAATTATTGATGCTAACAAAACAAAACAAAAAAATCAAAAGAAAACTAAAAAAGAAGTATCTAACTCCTTTCAAGTACAGTGGAACCTCGGTTTATGAACACCTCGGTTTATGAATTTTCGGTTTATGAACGCTGTGGACCCATCTGGAACGGATTAATTCATTTTCCATTACTTTCAATGGGAAAGTTTGCTTCAGTTTATGAACGCTTCAGTTTATGAACAGACTTCCGGAACCAATTACACCCATGCTTCAGTTTATGAACGCTTCAGTTTAAGTACTCCGTGGACCCGTCTGGAACGGATTAATCCACTTTCCATTACTTTCAATGGGAAAGTTTGCTTCAGTTTATGAACGCTTACTCCGCGGACCGTCTGGAACGGATTAATTCACTTTCCATTACTTTCAATGGGAAAGTTCGCTTCAGTTTATGAACGCTTCAGTTTATGAACAGACTTCCGGAACCAATTGTGTTCATAAACCGAGGTACCACTGTATTTATTTCTTCAAACTGTATGGGGGTGGGACCTCACCTTTAAAGTATACAGTATTTTGGCATCCTGGTTGCTCTAAGACTTCCACAGATATCTTTATAATGTATATTGTAGAGCTGGGCGATAACTGGTTTTCAATATCGCAATATATCACCAGCTAAACAGCACATTCAGACAACCAAGGCAAGTTGTCAGTAAATGAAAAGTAGGCATCCAAAGAAGTGAAAATGCATTGTCTCAAAATTCAATACAGTAGTACTGCTAAAAAACAACCCAAACAGTCAATTTCTCTTTTACGTGTATACAGGTATTAAATAGTAGCAAAAATCATTTAGTATGTCCATTGGTGAGCATATGCCGATAGCAGAAATCAACCATGTTAAACTGCATTAGCAAAGTTAATAAATGGAAACCAACCTGATTCAAAAGTGCCCTTTTTTCTGCCCATCGGCAACCCTCAACTTTTGCATTATTATTATTTTTTCCCAAAATTGCAACCTGCCACACTCCCTGATACCATAGATCTAATGTCACCTCATGAAAATCCTTCCAATTGTGAGCTATGTGGTCCTTGCTGCTGCCAGTACACAACAGCAAGAACACTGTATACTAAGTGAAATTTTTTTTTTTTTTAAAGGAGGGGGCTGGCGGGGACTTTCAGCAGTAGATGCCTTTGCTATGTGCTAGGACACCTGGAGGTAAGGGTTGTAACTGTGAAGTAATACTTGACAGCAAGGTCAAAAATGTGCCCTAGGTGAGCATGATTTACTGACTCCAGTCCACAGGCATCAGGTGACACCAGTGGATTTGGGGAGAGCAACTAGAATCATTAGGAAAGTATTCAACTAGTGCATATATAGGGAATAATCCAGCCAAAGGTGAGCATTTTAGCATTGCAGTGAAATTTCAGTGGAACGAATCTAACCAACCCACTGAAGCGAGTCTTTTGAAAAGACCTCTCCTGGTTAGACCGTAATTAAAATAAATTGGAAATAAATAGAAAAGAGAAAATAGATGAGTAGGGAAGAAAAGCTAAATATAAATGGTTCACAGAAATACAGCAAGAGGGCAGTAGAAATTAGGTGGATCTAGGTAAAATAGAAGTTCCTGCAGACCAAGTTTCCAGACAAGTAGCCAGAAGACTTATTAGCTGTCTTACCCAGTGTCCACACAACACTCCTGCCTCTCCTTTTTCAGGAAAAAATTAAAGTTGTAGCAAATGCCAGGAAAGGATACCGTATAAAGATAGATGTAAGAGTAGGAACAGTTTGGCAATGGAATAAACTGTGAACTCTTTTTTCCTTGCAAGGTTATAGACTATTATTATTGTTTTATTTATTAAATCTGTATAACGCCCTTCATCCGAAGATCAAAGGCGGTTCACAACATACAAAAACAAAATGAGAACACAAAATACATACTAAAAACAAAAACAAACCAATAACCCCACTCCCACTAATAAATTTAAAAGGTCATAGAATGTTAATCAGCCAAAGGCCTGGTCGAAGAGAAACATTTTTGCTGTTGCCTAAAGATATGTATTGAAGGTGTCCTGGGGAGAGCATTCCACAAATGGGGAGCCACTGCAGAAAAGGCCAGTTCTCATGTTGCCCATCCTCTGGACCTCTTGCAGGGAAGGCCCAGGGCCTCAGATGATGATCACAGGGTCCAGGTCAGTTCATATGGGGAGCGGCGATCCTTGAAGTATTGCAGTCCTGAGCCATTTAAGTCTTTATAGGTCAAAAGCAGCACCTTGAATTGGCTGGAACATAGCTGTCAAGTTCTCTCTTTTTTAAAGGGAAATTCCCTTATGCTGAATAGGCTTCCTTGCGAGAAAAGGGAACACTTGGAAGCTAATTGGCAGCCAGTACAGTGAGGCCAGGATTGGCGTTATATGCTCAAACCGTCTTGCCCTGGTGAGCAGCCAAATTCTGCACCAGCTGAAGTTTCCGAACCATCTTAGGGAAGCTTTTAATGTTTGATGGAGTTCTGTTTTTTAATATTTTGTTGGAAGCCGCCCAGAGTGGCTGGGGGAAGCTGGCCAGATGGGCGGGGTGTAAATAATAATAATAATAATAATAATAATAATAATAATAATAATATATTATTATTATTATTATTATTATTATTATTATTATTATTATTATTATCTTCAGAGGCAGCCCTATGTATAACGTGTTGCAGTAATCGAACCTACAGGTTAGTAGAGCATAGGCAACAGTAGTTAGGCTCTTCCTGCCCAGATAGCATTGCAGCTGGGCCACCAGCCAAAGATGATGGAAGGCACTCCACACCACTAAGGCCACCTGAGTCTCAAGTGACAGCAAAGGATCCAGAAGTACTCCTAAGTTATGAACCCGCTTTTTCAGAGGAGTATAACCACCCAGTAATAGTAATAGTGCCTCAGACTTATCTGAATTGAGCTTCAGTTTGTTGGCTCTCATCCAGTCCATATCAGGGGCAAGACAATGGTCCAGCACATCCACTGCTACATCTGCAAATGCAAAGGAAAAGTCGAGCTGTGTGTCATCAGCATATTGGTGACAACATAGTCCAGAAATCCGGATAACCCAACTCAGTGGTTTCATGTAGAAGTTAAACAGCCTAGGGGATAGACACGAACCCTACAAAACCACAAATTGAAGCCTCCACAGGGCAGAACAACACTCTCCATGCATCACAAAGCAGTGCCACTCACCCCTAACTCGGACAGCCACTCCAGAAGCATGCCATGGCTGGTGGTATCAAAAGCTGCTGTGAGGTCAATGAGGATTAACAATGACGCATTTTCCCTGTCTCCCAACAGGGGTCATCATACAGGGTGACCAAAGCGGTTGCTGTGCTAAAATGGCCTAAACCCCAAGTGCAATGGATCTGGAAAATCAGTTTCTAGATTGAAGAGAAGATTGAATATGTACCAAAGGGGAATTTCACCTCGGGGTTTGTCACCTCCAGAGTTTACAGTGTGTTTGCACTTGTTTGTGTTCCCATTTGATATGTGAAGTCCACATCATGCTACCTTGAAACAACACTCATCTCAATGCTCCCCCATGTGAATTTGGACTTATCCAATAAAGAGATAATCAATCAGGCACCAAACCAATTAGGGTCACAGACAAATCATGTTTGATAGGTCATTAGGTATAGAGTAAGGTAAAGGTAAAGGGACCCCTGACCATTAGGTCCAGTCGTGACCGACTCTGGGGTTGCAGCGCTCATCTCGCGTTATTGGCCGAGGGAGCTGGCGTACAGCTTCCAGGTCATGTGGCCAGCATGACAAAGCCGCTTCTGGTGAACCAGAGCAACACACGGAAACACTTCTGTTTCTAGTGTATCTGAAGAAGTGTGCATGCACACGAAAGCTCATACCAAAATATAAACTTAGTTGGTCTTTAAGGTGCTACTGAAGGAATTTTTTTATTTTACACGGAAACACTACCTTCCTGCTGTAGCGGTACCTATTTATCTACTTGCACTTTGACGTGCTTTCGAACTGCTAGGTTGACAGGAGCTGGGACCAAGCAATGGGAGCTCACCCCGTCACAGGGATTCGAACCGCCGACCTTCTGATCGGCAAGCCCTAGGCTCTGTGGTTTAACCCACAGCGTCACCTGCATCCCAGAGGTATAGAGCGGCATCCCCTAAATCTGGGAAATGGTGGTGCCTTAGATGTGGGATTTTTTGACTCCTTTGCTGAGCCCCACTCACTTTCGCCTGCCCCATTTCTGACATTCTTCACTCTTTGTTTAAGCCACAGAAGAGGTGAAATGTTCACATTTGCAGTCTCTGCTTCCATACCTGATACACCACATGAAAGGATGCCAGTTGGCATGGAGTAACAGAAACATTGGCCAGGAGACATCATTTTTCTGTCTTGGTGGTTTAGAAAACACTGACCACTAACAAGATTTAAGGTTCAGAGTGGGGCAGAGGGCCAGCAAATAAATCAGATGAAATCAATAAACAAATGTATCTAAAACAATCCTGCAAGATCTAGCAAATACCCTCGGGACATCTTGGTTCAGCTTCACTATAGAGGCCCAATGTCACAATTTTCAGCACGGTCCCTGATTCTTACAGGGAGCATCAACTTTAATCCCATGAGGGCTTCATTTGTAGTTTCACGGTTTGACACCTGAGTGGCCTGAGTTCAAAAAACATCTCCTCCCTGGAAACATCTGTTTGTATGTGCAAACACTGCAAAGTTTCAAGCTTACTCAAAGTGGATCCATTAAAGAAGCAGGGGAACGAGCATTTCAGAGATGCCTGCAAATGTGGCAAGAAGATTCTCAACGTTGACCCCACTGTGTGGTAATCCCATGCTGACGACTGCAGTGCCTGGAGACAGACAGTCAGGTTGCGCACCCGTAGCAGTGGCCAGAGGAGGAATGATCGCTGGGAGAGCGGAAGAGAGAAGAAATGACATGGTGCATCTGCAGCAGCCACAACCCGACGCCTTCAACTGCCCCAGCTGCAACAAAACATGTCTCTCCTGAATCCGTCTCAACAGCCAGAACAGGCACTATAGGTTCCAGTGGTTTGTCTTCTTGACACTCAAAGGCACACTTCTCCATTATTTCCCATGACAGACAGATGCCAACCAAGAGGTGGGAGGATAAAAAAAATGGTCTCATGTAGGTTTTATTTTATTTTATCTTATACTAGCTGGCCCTGCCACACGTTGCCGTGGCTAATCCCTGTGACTACCACCACCCTGTGTCTATCCATGACGTATCCCGCTCCCTCCCCTCCGGCTTTTCCCTGTGATTCCCCCAAACTGTCCCACCCCATGACGTATCACGCCCCCTCTTTCCCCTCATCCCCGGGTCATCTCTGTGATTGGCCCCACTGTGTCCTCCCCCCAACCCCCACCCAGGCGAGTCAGCACCTCCATTCAGCCTAGTCTGTAAAGGTTTCGGCCTAGTATGTAAACGGCAGCCGAGGTGCTGTTGAGAAGAGAGTTCTATAGGTGCAGTACCAGTGTAGCCGCCACTAGAGGGTGCTGGTTTGCAACCTGGTTCTTTTCCCAGCATGCACTTTTGGCTGAGTGGTGCGTTCTCTAACTTGGTTTTGGGGGGTTTCACCTGGCGGAGGTGTAGCATCTGTCTTTGAAAACCTTAAAAGAGCCTTTGGACATTTGCATGGGACGTTGTGTTCAAATTTGAACGCAATCGGTGAAGTGGTTTCGGAGAAAAGTGGATAGTAACCCACATGCCCAGTTTACATTTATATATATATATATATATATATATATATATATAGAGAGAGAGAGAGAGAGAGAGAGAGAGAGAGAGAGAGAGAGAGAGAGAGAGTGTTAGTATGTGTATGTGTATGTGTATGTGTATGTGTATGTGTATGTGTGTGTATATATATATATATATATATATATATATATATATATATATATATATTAGATTTTGGAAATGTACATCCATGGTTAGCCAGTTTGAAGATTTATCTCCTCTTCCTTTCTTTCTCTCTTTCTCAAGTCATTAAAAAAGAAAATTGGTTGGGGACAGCTGCTGACTCCAGTCAAACTGTGTGTGCTTTTTGGCTCATCGCAAAGCGCTCTTTGCAGATACCGTGTGCTTTGGCAAACAGGACAGTCTGGGCTGCAGGATATTACACCTGGCAGGGATACAAAACCTACCAGTTCCTGGAATGTAGATTGTCTGGCAGGGTGCTGATTAAGCAGCCCTTTCAATCTGTGCCCAAGACAAAGCCCCATAATAAGATGCTTTCAAGTTAGCTTGCTTTACAGTGGCTGACATCCACAGCTGGGCCCCACTGGATCCAGACCACTCAGTCTGTCAAACAGAAACCAAAAGTCTCTTCTCAAACGTAATGTGTTTGGAAGGTTAAATGGGCATAACATTGCGAGATTACAGGCGACATGTGCTGGGCTTCATTTTGTCTCCTTCCAGGAGAGATTATAAATCATTAAACACAGTTAGAGAGCCCAGTCCTTTCCGGAAGTTTGGAGGTTATTTAAAAGAACTAAAACAGAGGTTCACAAAATGTATACCTGTACAATGCAAGAGAGAGGGCTAGCAGACAAGTCCAAAATGATGCCTGTCCAAGAGAGCTATAAAATATGCCAAGAAAATGTTTCAGCTGATTAGATGTTACTTATACCAAATTTGGGGAGCCAGGTGGCGCTGTGGGTTAAACCACTGAGCTAGGGCTTGCTGATCAGAAGGTCGGCGGTTCGAATCCCTGTGACGGGGTGAGCTCCCGTTGCTCGGTCCCAGCTCCTGCCAACCTAGCAGTTCGAAAGCACGTCAAAATGCAAGTAGATAAATAGGAACCGTTACAGCGGGAAGGTAAACGGCGTTTCCATGTGCTGCTCTGGTTTGCCAGAAGCGGCTTTGTCATGCTGGCCACATGACCTGGAAGCTGTACGCCGGCTCCCTCGGCCAATAATGCGAGATGAGCGCGCAACCCCAGAGTCGGTCACGACTGGACCTAATGGTCAGGGGTCCCTTTACCTTTACCTTTACCTATACCAAATTTATTGAGAGTTCTGTGGAAGGGACAAAGGCAAATTTTCTTCTTTTAAATGTATCCAATAAAATCCCACCAAAATGAAACAAAAGATGTCGCCTTTGTTTCCCTCCCTCCCCTCTTTCTTTCTTTCTTTCTTTCTTTCTTTCTTTCTTTCTTTCTTTCTTTCTTTCTTTCTTTCTTTCTTTCTTTCTTTCTTTCTTTCTTTCCAAGCAGAAACTGCACTGAAAGCGGGACCAACACGACCACCCCACAAGCACCATGAGCACAGATTGTCATAGCGCAATGCAAAGGATGTCTCTGTAGGAGTCCTGGCAATGTGCATGCTGGCAACAGCAGCATTTGAAGGAAGGGGCAGATCAGCAGTGACACCTTTCCAGGTCCCAGGAAATGCAGTACCTCTACTTCTGGGACAACCAAGTGCAGATCTAGCAGAAAGCAGTCAGTTCAGTCGCGGGGCTTCTGGAGTGCTGCAACAGGTGCCTCAACTGTGAAGAAAGTCCAACGGAAGGTGGAGGGGGCGCCAGATTTTGGCGCCGCACATGGCACCTCTGAAATTTGAGACACCAAGGTCTGGCACTGGGGAGGACACTGCTGCCACTCTGTCCTGTGTCACCTGCCGCTGCTGGAGATATGCACATTCTCCTGCATTAAGTCTGACAACAACCCTAGGGATACAGGGAGCTGCCTTATACCGAATCATACTATTGGTCCATTTAGCTCAGTATTCTCCGCACTGAATGGCTGTGCCGTTACAGGCAGGGTCCTCTCCCAGCTCTACCTGAAGATGCTGGAGACTGGACCCGGGAGCTTTTGCTCACAGACTCTGTCACTGAGTGAGCCTGGTCCCTTCCCCAAAGTGCAGAAATTCTCCTCAATTAAATGCATGCTGCCCCCGGAGGAAAACTGCTCCCAACTTTCAGGGCACAAGCATCCATTTACTCACTCTTTGCAACTTCCTCTACCTCGAAGTTCACAACAAGCAGAGACACTCGGTAGAGACGGAGCCATGTGTACACAGGGGAAAGGCCATAAATTGCTCAGCTGGACCCTTTTCAAACTTGAGGACGTTCCCGAAGGGAAGAGATCAGATGCGGATTTCTGCGTCAGATTGCCATCAAAGACTCCTTGGGCTTGGTTGTGTTAAATCCCTCTGCCACATGTCCCTGAGCGCAGGTTGCTTGCAAAGGTCAGTCTCTGAATTTACTGCTGCAGCGGCAACTAACACTTCTCAGCTGTTCTTGGCTCAGCCTTCAAGGTAGGTAGTCTGGGAAATGTCATCTCAGCTTCTTTAAGGACTATCTTAGAAGGCTTTTCTAGGACTAAAAAAAGAGAACGAAAAGTCTTTGCTATTTTTATTTTGGTCCTCTTTCTGAACAGAAATGAACCAAATGGAAAAGAATCCTTTAGCCTTTTGATTTCCTTAATCAACTTTTTAAAAAATGCATTACTGGTTTCTTATTGCTTACTTATTGCAATAGCTTTGCCTGATGGACTGAATATCTGCAAAAACTGTGGGAAGTTGGTGAATCTACCATAAGAAAATGTTATTAATTAGCACCTCTCTGACAGGTCCCTGCATATGTTTGGAATGGGATTTTTTTTCCTGCAAAGATGGGGGGGGGGCTTTTCTTTTCCAGAACACCAGCAATAAATAAAATACCTCTGGAGATTTCACAGCTGGTCTTAGAAACTTAGCTCTTTATAAATGCAGCCTAGCTAAACTCATTCACTCCTGCTCCGAGTAAAGTTTTCTCTGGGTGTCTTTCCAATTGCGTTTTCCATCTCCGATGACATTCCTCACCCACCCACCCCAAAAGGAAAGGCAACAAATAAAACTGAATCTCTTTCTTTTATTTGTATACACACAGAAGCCAGAAGGAAAAAGATTTGCCATATCGCTTGCCCTTCAAAATCAAAATTAGAGGCTCAGAAGGAAAAAGTGTGCAGATCCTAAAATGACTCTCTTGCATGTGCACTTATATTTTACTGGTTCGGTCTTCTGGATGATGCAGAAATCCAGCTCCTACATGCTGCCCAATACTACTGAGGTCCTTTACCCAACCGGTAGCACTAAGGCAGGCCACACATCTGGCCTGGGTGTACCAAGGACTCGCAGGAAACGTTATATTTCCCCCCGGGATATGAGCGTGCTTTTGGACTACCACAACCAAGTGCGGGCACAAGTGTCTCCACCAGCGTCTAATATGGAATATATGGTGAGTTTCCTTTGTGCTTGCTTCTGATGGTGGGTGGGAAGGAACAATGACCATTGAGATGTTATGCAAAGGAAATATGGCACGTGTTTGGTTCCTTTGATGTTTATACATCCAATGCTCCAGGAACATACGAAGCTGCTGTATTCTGAGTCAAACAGTTAGTCCATCTACCTCAGAATTGTCTACCCCGACTGGCAATGGTTCTCCTGTGTTTCAGACCTCCTACATTCAAAGCAGATGCTCTACCAATGAACTCTTGTCATTTATAATGATTCTGAAAATCTGCCACATATACTTTGAAGGAGGCAGAAAGGCAGCTAAGCATTTGTGAAGAACGTACCTCAAGCAGAGCAATTTTTCCACAGGGATTTGTTTAAAGCGGCACGCTAGATTATTGATTGTGTTTTGTTTGGTGTTCTGCTGAGCGGCGAACGTAGGATGAGGTTATGTCTTTTTGAGGTTCAAGCAACTAAAGACAATGATAGAGAAAGCAAAAGGTTTATTTGCAGACAGCTCGCTGAGAGATGATAGCAAGACACACACACTCAGAGAAAAAGATTTTGTTGTTTTTACAGAGCACAGTAAAGCATCCTTCTGCGTTTCAATAATGCAGCCCACAAATGGCATTCTTTTTTAAAGTTACAGGGTGGAGACATATAAACACACCGAAATGAAATGAAAAGCCCACAGTTTCAAAATATCAAGGTCCTTACTGAAGTAAGCAGCAAGTTACCTTCCAATGAAGCCCATTTCAAGCTCTTCTCTGGAAAAAGGAGGGGAAGGGAAGGAGGCAGCAGAGAGCAGAGTCTTCAAATAGCCCAGAGTGTCCTTGGCAATGCCCTTAGCAACAGTTCCAGCACAAAATTGCAATACTGCCTGAGGGGAAAATCTTCCGTGTTTTAGATAATGCCGCATTAGGCTCATTCTTTAGCTACTTGCATATCACTACTTTTGGGGAGCCGGGTTCATAGTGCAGGGTCCCAGTGTGGCGTAACGGTTAGAATGTTGGACTAGGAGCTGGGAGAGCGGGGTTCGAATCCCCACTCAGCCATGAATCTGACTGGGTGACCTTAGGCCAGTCACCATCTCATAGCCTAACCTACCTCACAGGGTTGTTGCGAGGATGACCAGGGAAAGAGGAGAACCATGTACAACACCTTGGGATCCTTGGAAGACAAAGGTGTTATATAAAAGCAATTTTAAAAAATAAACTCCATGTAACTCTAGCACGCTTGAATCTAATTAGTGCATGAAGGGACATAGGGTGCTGATATAGGGGCAGAGGCGTCTCTAGGGTGCCTTGGCAAGGAGCTGCACCAGCAATAGCCACATTAGAAATTACTACCTTTTATGCATCCCAAGTGTCTGGAGTGAGGGCAAGGAGAGAAGGAAGGGCGAAGAAAATGCACCCCTTTGTGCTGCAGTACAAGGAGGATGGGAAGCTTCTCCCACATTTGATCTTGCTGTGACAGCGGTGGCACGTCATCACAGACATATACGTCGCAACTCCATGGTCTTTAGCGATCTACCTTTACACCACCTTGCCGTTTCTCCTGCCTCTCATCCCCCTGCACTTGTCTAAGCTCACTGCTTTACACAGATAGCTGGAGACAGTTTTGCCAACTCCTAGGTATGCCTCTGCATAGGGGACCATGCTGGAACCCTCCTTCCCCCAAAGTAATGGGTCTACGATTTCCTGCAACCCCGGATTACTAAATCCCTGCTGTCCAGGATATTTCTGTGCATAGCCTCTCTTTCTTGGTGTTGCTGCCACAGGCATGCATGCCCAGGGGGTGTAGCTTGTAGTTGTGACCCCCCCTTCCCCATATCCTCATCAGGCTGATTTAAACAGACCACCTGACAACTCAAGCAGTGCTCAAGAACTGACGTGCACATATAGCATTGTACGACTTCAGACAGTTTGCCTTGGGTGTTTGTTTGTATTCTTTAAAACCCTATTTTGACTCGTTTTCATTGTCTGGTTGCAAAATACTGTACCTTGAACGTCTATGAAAGTGCATAAAGTTGGGCTTGTCAGATTGACATGCTAGATTTCCAAGTGCTGGATGATTTTAAGGTGAAAAGTACCATTAGGCAGGTACTTTCCTAGTCTGAAATGAAGCTGTCCTGTTTGACTTGTTATTTCTGAATCTACTAGCCTATGACACTATATCTTCCAAGGAAAAACATTTACGCTTATATTTCCCTTGCTTGCATTGCATATATCTTGTTAAATGTTTGATAGATTGACTGAGCACTTTGTTTTACCTTGAGCAGCAGTAACTCACTGCCTGTTGTGTGTTCTTTCTCCCTCCCACCCCCTGCCTCATATCCACTAGGTGTGGGATGAGAGGCTTGCCAGATCTGCAGAAGCCTGGGCAAGACAGTGTGTATGGGAACATGGACCTCCACAACTGATGAAATTCATTGGTCAAAACCTCGCCATTCACTCGGGCAGGTAAGCAGTGTCTTCTGGGAATGCTAGGTCTGTAGATGTTGCGTTAAAGATGTTGCACTGATTGTGCAAATGCACATCACCGCAAGTACACCTCTGAACTGCTGAGAGAGTCTTTTGTCCTGCCCTTCTTTTCATGGATCAAGTGGGATTCGTTTTAAGGGATTTCTAAACAGTGCACAATGTAAAAAAAAATGGGCATGTGTGCTACAAAGGAAGCAAGCATGCTATCAACCTCAGTGTTGCCTCCGTCTCACTAAAATATTACGGGTGGAATTCAGTGTAACACTAAGGAGGTTGATCCACCTGTGCAATAATTTCTACTTGCCTGACAGAGTGATCTCCCCTCTCCTCCTGCCAGAGTGGATTTGAGGGAGGCTTGGGGAGTGTGTGGGGGAAGGCAAGTTTGAGGAACCCCTTTTTTGCACTAGTTTCCCTTAACATTGATTATGCATATTGAAGTGCTGTTTTATCACAGCAATGGTTAAAAAAAAAAGTCATTTAGGTCCAAGGTACATGTTACCAGAGATGACTGGACACACCAGTGTGTTGTGTGTCCCCCTGTGTTTTTGATAAATACATGTCACATAACATCAATGCCTAGATTTCTCTGCCCTTTCCCCCCACTTCAGAGGCTGCCTCTTGCAATGAGGGGGGAGACACTAACACAAATACATCGTTCTAGATTCAGGTAGGTAGCCGTGTTGGTCTGGTAGCACCTTAGAGACCAATTAAGTTTGTTCTTGGTATAAGCTTTCGTGTGCATGCACACTTCTTCAGAAGGCATCGTGTTTGACATGTGCATTGCAGGGGGTTAGACTAGATCAGGCATCCCCAAACTGCGGCCCTCCAGATGTTTTGGCCTACAACTCCCATGATCCCTAGCTAACAGGACCAGTGGTCAGGGATGATGGGAATTGTAGTCCAAAACATCTGGAGGGCCGAAGTTTGGGGATGCCTGGACTAGATGACCCTTGGGGTCCCTTCCAACTCTACATGACTTCTATGATTCTGTGTCATTCATCATTCATTCATCATCATTTTATTTGTGGGCCGCTTTTCCATAGATAAAACAATGCTCAAGGCAGCTTACAACATGACAAGATTTACATAATTACCAACATAACAAAAGTCATAAACCATCAATAAAACACAACCAATATAAGTACACAAGCAAATGGAAAACAATTTCCACATAAATCATAAAATCTAAAACTAAGAATACAGCATTTATATCAATAACAATTTAAAATGATAGTGTATCTGAAGAAGTGTGCATGCACACGAAAACTTAGTTGGTCTTTAAGGTGCTACGGAAGGATTTTTTTTATTTTGCTTCGACTCAGACCAAAACGGCTACCTACCTGTAATTTAAAATGACATATAGAAAAAATAAAAGCAATTAAGAAAACAAAAACAGAGCCCAGCAGCAGCAGCAGCACTCATTATTGAGCCTGTCAGGCCCCGCCCAAAGCCAGGTGAAAAGAAGCAGGGCAGGGCCCTTCAGGCTCCCAGCAGGTCAGCCATGTATCCTTTTCAACTCTGTGCTTACCAGGAAGAGGTGGGAAGCCTTGACGGTTGGAGGCATTTCCTCACCTTCCTGCATCACATAGTTTTGGCCTGGGGCATATGAGCTTGGATAGGCAGGTTTCTTGACATTTGCATTGTGTGTGGCCCTCTATAGGTACCGTTCAGCTTTGGACCTTGTGAAATCTTGGTATTATGAGAAGCGCCATTACTCCTTCCCTTATCCTCATGAATGCAAGCCCAGCTGCCCTTCCAAATGCAGCGGTCCTGTCTGCAGCCATTATACCCAGGTACAGTATTGTCCTGTACAAAAAACAACAGTGGTTGTTGCTTGGGTAACAAATCATATTTGTTTTTAATAGCCACTTTCTTTAGATGCTTCACATCCCTTGTTTCAAGAATCACTACAACAAACCTAAATGAGGCCAACAATCTCCACCTCCCCCAATACTGAAGGTTTGTGAGCTGAGAATGGAAGATGCTTTGCCTAAGGCAGGCCAAGAGAATTGGTGGGCGAGATTTGATGTGGACCAGGGACAATAGTCCGTTTTTAACCGTGATGCTGCACCCACATAACGGTGCATATTTCAGCAAGAGGGATGGAGCAGAGGTTCAGGAACAAGGAACCTTCCCAAGAGATCATCTTCAGCCATGCTCTAGGGCAGGGGTGGTGAACCTTTGACCCTCCAGATGCTGTTAAACTACAACTCCCACAGTCCCTAGACTGGGAGTTGAAGCTGAGTTACAGGTTCCCCAACCCTGTTCTAGGGCTGCTGGTTCATACTAAAGAGAAGTGTTTCTACCTCCATCGTTGCCAACCCTGGTCCTTTATATTGCCACTCACCACTGCAAACAATCCAAATGCACTGTCTAAACCCTGGCTTCTTTTCTGAAAGCATTGCCTGTTTTTTCCACTGTCCCATCCAGCACAGGAAAGGCTGTCAGTTCCAGCTCAGCTAGATGGCTGGAAGAAGAAAAAGAAATGGTCCACACAGGGACATGGAATGTTTTAAAATCACTATGATGAGGATCTGTTTCTTAGACAAACAGCTTCCCTTCATGACTCAGGAACAACTTTCTTAACATCTCATGGCCTCTGTCATTCCTTGTGGTGGCCTAACAAACCACAAGTACCTTTTAAAAAACAAAAATGAATATATTTGCACCATATAGGGCTTCCTTTTTTATTGAGCATTTATCCTGGTTTGCTCGCACAAAGTTTATGCAGAGGTTAGACTATGTCTGGTCCTGACTGAGAATTCATCCCAGGTTGCATATAGTCTTCCCATTGATCTCCCCCCCCCACTTCACACTTTCCAGTGCTTTTCCCTGGATCTGTTCTACTGAGGTGACAGTGCAAATTAATCCACTTCAATTGTGCAAACCTAAATTTCTGGCCTGTGCCTGAATCCTTTCCACAAAGGGCAAAATATGTAGTCTGGGCAAACTGTAGCCAAACAGATTTGTTGTAGCATAGGTTTCATGGGCTGGAATCCACTTCATCAAACGCCTGGACTTCTGTCCTAAGTCTGCAGGTATATAAACATGAAAATGTTAGCAGTGAGGGAAATGGAATGCAAGAATAGACTGTGACGATTGTGTTAAAGCTTAAATGGATATAAAGTAATTACAGTGACCATTCAAAAACCAGTGGTGATGATGTCACAAATGTCCTGGCCTCTTAAAAGTTAATTAATACACAGTAAAATAAAAAACTTGTTAGCTTGAGGCAGGTTGCAAGTGATAGAACTGAACTTCTTGATAGTTCAGCAGTTCCATGCTGGAGATTTCCATCCCATAACTTGAAAACTATAAGGCGTAGGAAAGAAAACTATAAGGCATAGGAAGTTTTTATTCACACCACTGACTTTGACATGTGAAATAATCTAGTACAAAAATTTTATTCAAAATCTGAATTATTTATTATTATTATTATTATTATTATTATTATTATTATTATTGTGACAATCTGTCACAACTGAACAACCCAACTGAAGACAATAACAGTGGTTACCCAGACCTCATTACTGGTTGTGAAGGGGCCACCCAATTGTAGGTCTACCAGTGTACAAGAGTGTCCAGACCACAATAATATGATAACATCATAACAAATGCCACAGAACTACTGCTAAAGCAAAATGATGTGCGGACAGGCGAGTATACGTAAATCCACCCCTAAATGCACTTTATACTGCGTCAATGACATGTTGCAGAATACACCCGGGAAGGTGAACTTCCTTCGGTCTGGAGGGGCCCTTAATATCAGTTGGCCCTGGGTGATGGAGAGAATGGGCCATCTGGGGCTCTGAGATCTCCTCTGCCTGCCTGCCTGATTCTCCTGATCCTTCTCACAGAGTAGCTGGTGTTGAACAAACAGCACCTCAAGGAACGGAAAAGCCCTTCCCTGCCTCCTTCGCAGTGAGTCATCTCTGTGGTGACAAGATGTTGCTGAAACATCTGGCACCTCAGTGAATACATCCCCTTCATTTGCTCATCCCCAAGTATGAGTGGCCAGCTCAAGGTGGAAAACCGTCTTCTCCCACCTGGTCTGCGGCAAAGAATTTCCAACCCATAATGAATAGTGTTCCTCACAGCTCCAGAATGTTCTGCTCTTGTCTCTGGAAATACCCAGCCCCACATATTTGTCTGGGTGTCTGTCTGGTTCCTAGACACCTTTTTCTCCATTTTCCTGAAGGTTCATCTGTCTCATTTCCAGTGTGTTGTGTCTGGAGAAATGTCAGTGAAGAGGCAGAAGGCAGACTAGAAAGAAGAGGAAGAAAGGGGGGGAGAGAACAACTGCTTCTTTAAAAAATTAAGAATTATATTCAGCTGCTCAGGAGTAGCACATCTGCTTTGGGGCTGGGAAGGATTCCCTGCCTGAAACCCCAGAGATCTGCTTCCTGTCAGCGTAGACAATACTTAGCTGGATGGACCAATGTTTTGGTTCAGTATAAACCACTGAGCCTAGGGCTTGCTGATCAGAAGGTCGGCGGTTCGAATCACTGTGATGGGGTGAGCTCCCGTTGCTCGGTCCCAGCTCCTGCCAACCTAGCAGTTCGAAAGCATGTCAAAATGCAAGTAGATAAATAGGAACCGCTACAGCGGGAAGGTAAACGGCGTTTCCATGTGCTGCTCTGGTTTGCCAGAAGCGGCTTTGTCATGCTGGCCACATGACCTGGAAGCTATACGCCGGCTCCCTCGGCCAATAATGCAAGATGAGCGCGCAACCCCAGAGTCGGTCACGACTGGACCTAATGGTCAGGGGTCCCTTTACCTTTACCTTTACCTTAAAGCAGCTTTATATGTACATTCATGCAATTAGCATTTTTTGGAGTGGCTTTTAAAGAGAAACCTGCAGGTCAAAGGGACCCTTGGGACCTTGGTTTGGGGTGGTCTTTAACTCTTTCTTAATGCAGTCTGCTACAGACTGTCCAGCTACACCTTTGCTAATCTGGCATCCTCCAGATGTTTTGCATGGGGTTTATGGGAGCTGTAGTCTTAAAACATATGAAAGGCACCAGGCTAGTGAAGCCGGAGCGACACACATGCAGCTCTGACATTTTATTTTTTAGCCATTGATAGACCATGCCTTCATATACTTAAGGCATAATCTCATAGTCATGGGTGTGCCCTAACAAGGACAAATATTCTGGTTTCAGGATTGCCATTTTCTTATAATAACTGATTTAATGTGTCTCAAACAGATGGTGTGGGCTTCTAGCAACAGAATCGGCTGTGCCCTCCATACGTGCACCAACATCAATGTGTGGGGCAGTACGTGGCCCCGAGCAATCTACTTAGTGTGCAATTATGCCATCAAGTAAGTAAACTGGGGCGGGGGGGTTCATCCTGGAAAACACAGCAACTTTGGGGCAGAGTAGAGGTGGAAAGCTGGAAAGCTACCTAGTAAGAAAGCTGTTTAGTAAAGAGCAGAATGCAGACTACAGCCCAGTGGTGGACTCCGGGCCATTTTCTGATGAACCGTCTACTGCTGAGCTGGCAAACGCGCTGCTCTCCAGATGTTGTTGGACTCCAACTCTCAGCAGTCCTCATGGTTATTGGTCACAGATGATGGGAGTTGTAGTCCAGCAAAAACTGGAGGGCTGCAATCTCCCCATCTCTGGTATAGAGAAACTGAAACTTCACATGAGAGATCCAATGGTGGGGTGGGTGGGTGGGGTGTAGAAGCAATTTGTGAGGTGCAATATTGGATAGGAAGAGCTGCCCAGAGGGAAAAGGGTGACTCCATGGTTTTAAGCTGGGTAACTTAAATTGGAACTCATTACCAAGCTTAAAACCATGGAGCCACCTGGGATGAACAAAGACATAGGATTCTTATCTCATTATGCATGATCAAGCTTTCTTTAGTGCCTCAGCCCTTGCTTTTTCCCCGCAGGACGTATTGCAGTCATCAGCAGTCGTTAACAGCCATCAACAGGTTTACCACTCCTATCAGCCCATTCCCACCCACCCCCACCACCCTCTGTATATACATAAGGGTCTGGCTCTTCTGTTTCAAGTGCATCTGAAGAAGTGTGCATGCACACGAAAGCTCATACAAAACAAAAACTTAGTTGGTCTTTAAGGTGCTACTGAAGGATTTTTTTTATTTCGTAGTAACTGTGTTAGAGAGCTTTAAAAGGAGATAGGACAAATCAATGTTGAGTGAGGTCTATCAGTGGTGGCTACTACTTATGATGGCTATATGCTACCTCCAAAATCAGAGTCAGTTTACCTCTTTGAATCTGAGCATTAAAAAAAGGAAGAGGGCTGGAGCCTTAACACTTTGGTGCTTGGGTCCCTAGAGGCATCTGGTTGGCCACTGTAGAAACAGAATGCTGGACAAGAAGAACTTTTGTTCTGATCTATTAGGGCTCTTCTTATGAGCTGCAGGTGGACTACCTTATGAGATCAGGTAACTCTTATTCAACTGAATAATGAAACAAGCATAAGAACATATTAGATAGCCGGGTGTATGGTGGGTAGGTAGCACTTTCGGAGGGTGGGCTAAGAGTGACGTGTGACATCCAAGTGTCTAGCAATGAAGCAAACATGTTTCGTGCCTCTTTTTCTCTTTCCAGGGGAAACTGGGTAGGAGAAGCACCTTACAAAATGGGGAGACCTTGCTCGGCCTGCCCACCTAGTTACGGAGGCACCTGCAGCAACAACATGTGTTACTCAGGACTCAAATCCAATAAAGTGAGCTGGTTCTGAACCAGGCATATGTGCTCTGAACGCCAGCACAGATCTTCTGGAAATGGCAGAAGCATGGCACAGTGTACAGCAAAATGTAAAATAAGTTGATTATTTATGCACATGAAGTCTTTGGCTGCTGCTCTTTCCCTTTCATTTGGAACCTCTCCCATAGATTAATAAAGTTTCGAGCATATTTATTCTCATTACTATATACAGCTATATACACACACACACACACACACACACACACACACACACACACACACACACATATATATATAAAGGGCCTGCATTTACAATAGTTTTCTAAAGGGAAGAGGTTCTTAAATTTTGCTGTATTTTTGTGTTCTTACAAAAAAAAGTTTTACATTGCAGCCCATTTCAAGGGCTTCTCGGTTTTTGTTATGCCAAAACAACTAACTTCTCTGATGCTGCTTCTCTCAGTGTTCCTTGCGGCTAGAAAACAAACCAGCACATTTTCAAGGGAAAAGCAGTGTTGGAAACTCCCACTGTTCTAGGTGCATTTTGCGACAGGGGATTTCATTAGCGCATAGTACTGTGGCTAAGATTTCAGATTAAAACTGCAGAGTGGAATGAAAGGAGGACCCTTTTCTGCCTCCCCACTTCCAGCCACTCTCAGAAGACTGGAAGTATGGCTTTTTCCTTTCCCTTTCCCTTTTTGCAGTCTTCAGATGAGGACTAGACCATGTGAAGAAATGAACAAAATATTTTACTTGCAGTTCATTCATTTTCAGCTTTGTATTCTTGTTATTAAAAAAGTGCGCCTAGACATTCCATTGTTGCACCCATAATCTAGGTTTAAGGTGCCATTTAGCTCCTAGCTTTCATATCTCAGTTTCTAACACTGGGTAAGATAGGTGGTTTTTGACCCCAACTCACCACTATCTAGGTCCTGTAGCACACACACACCAACTCACCCATCAGTCCCGGCCAAAATGGCCAATGGTCAGGGATGCTTGTCCAACATCAGGAGGGCCACAGGTCCTCCACCCTGATTTAGGCACCACGTGAACCAATTTCACAGCGTCCCTCATCCAGTTTCCTGACTAGTTCTAAAGCAACTATGATGCTCTCATAATTTATTCCTCCTCCTGTTAACATACATTCATACCTGATTGAATCTTCCCTATGTAACCATGATAATTGTTAAATTTGATTACTGCTTCCTCCCAAAGCACTACTATAGTCAAAGTTTCTTTAGCAAATGTTGACTAAAGCCTCTTTGCTTTGATTACCCTGTTAAACAACTCATAAAGCGATCAGTGGGATGGCATTACAGTACTATACAAGCTATGGGGCTGGTATAACTCTGGGCCCACTTTGTGGGGATGGTTAAGGAAACAGGGAGCTCAAATCTCTGTATGTTCAAATCTCTGCTGTAAACATCCCATTCCCATAAGTAGTCTTCTTCTTCTTCTTCTTCTTCTTCTTCTTCTTCTTCTTCTTCTTCTTCTTCTTCTTCTTCTTCTTCTTCTTCTTCTTCTTCTTCTTCTTCTTCTTCTTCTTCACAAGACTGCAATAAATTCTTTGGTTCCCAAAGCACTTGCGTATTTCTTCTTTATTTGAAAATGTAGCTCAATAATCCTATACACTAACACCTTCATTCATAAGACATATGATCACAAGCTGAACATGAGTCAGCAGTGCAATGAGGCTGCAAGGACAAGGCTAATGGATTGCAGGTTTTGCTAATAGAACCATAGTTTCCAAGCCAAGAGAAATAATAGTTCCAATTCAGTCCGCAATGGTCAGACTTCTTCTGGAGTTCTCTCATTCAGTTCTGGGCAATGTATTTCAAAAATGATATTGACAAATTCGAAAGCCTTCGGAGGATGGCAACGAAGATGGTCGGGGATATATAAAAAGCAAGTCCTATGTGGAGTGGTGGACTTGATTGCATTCTTTAAATCCCCAAAGAGCTGTTGCATCGACAAGATCCAACACAGAAAGTGGGACTAGCAGCAATGGGCTTCAGTTACAGGAGGGTAGATTTGGCTTCAACATTAGGAGAAACTTATTGATGTTGAGAGCAGTTTGACCGTGGAACCAATTGTCAGTGTGTGTGTGTGTAGGGGGGGATCTCTCCTTGGCTGTGGGTCTTCAAGCAGAGGCTACAGAACACTTTTTGGCTCTACAAACCAGATCCGTATTAGATTATGATATTAAATACATAAATAAAAGTTCACATTGATCCTGAAGCGAACACCCTACAAGACCCAGCGAGCTTCTTTCAACTAAAATATAACTTTTTAAAATAAAAAAATAAAAAATATTTATTTGCTTTATAAGAAACAACAGCAAACAGATAACATTTCTAACAAACCCTAAATAAACAAAATACAACAAAGAAATATAACACAAAAGTAAAAACAAATATATAAAAATATTTCTTATACAGTGGTACCTCAGTTTGCAAACACAATCTGTTCCACAGAGGCGTTCGCTCGCCGAGGCATTCGCTCGCCGACGGCACGCTTCAGCGTGTGCGCGAAGTGCCGATAGAGCGCTTCTGCGCATGCGCATGCTGCGCAGATCACTCCTGTGCATGTGTGAGCTGCGCAGATCGCATCTGCGCATCTGACGCCGCGGAACCCGGATGTAAACACTTCCGGGTCCGTGGCATTCTAAGGTTTTCGTAAACGGAGGTAGTCATAAACTGAGGTTCCACTGTATAACTCTTATTTTCTTTCACATCTCAAATGACTTCCCTCGTTACAATCTTTCTGAATTTCATTATAATACATTTTTAGCAGTTTATTCTCCATCTAAAAACCAAATCTTAATTTAATTATTCCATAATCTATTAACCAAATATTTAAATTCTACATTTCAGACTTCCCAACTATTGGAAGATATATTGCACTTATATTTGATTTGTAGTAATGATTTCCAAATTCTTATCTACTATATATTTTGGTATGTGGTCCACCTGTCCGTTCTCCCAAAATTTTGTCACCTCACA
Organism: Zootoca vivipara; assembly: GCF_965207765.1. NCBI lineage: Eukaryota > Metazoa > Chordata > Lepidosauria > Squamata > Lacertidae > Zootoca > Zootoca vivipara. The sequence continues at coordinate 74,635,011 of NC_142590.1, read as the reverse complement.
AGATATCACCGCCAAACTCGGCATGAGGGTTCCCAAGTTGTGGGTGGCAGTCACTGTTGACATTTGGATGTCGAGTACCATTTTGAATCAAGATGGCAAACTGAAACATGGCGTAGGTTCAGCTGCCTCCAGAGATATTATCGTCAAACTCAGCAGAAGGGTTCCTGAGGTGGGGACAGCTGTCTCCATTGATGTTTGTATGCCAGGCACCATTTTGAATCAAGATGGTGAACCGGAACATGACTTTGGCATGACTTTGCCCAATGCTTTGAGTGATGGGTTCAAACTCATAAATTACCCTATCCATTAAAAAAAATCACAAATTTTTATGGTTTCTAGTCATTCCTAGGCAGTGCCAGGCACTCCCCACTATTATATACACATTTTATAGATCAGCATATACAAATTTTATGCAAATCTTTGTCATTTGGGGGGGGGGTTTGATGCATTTCCTCTTTTTTGGTGACACACTAAATGGCCACCTTAACCCAAACTTGTTTGCCCTGTAGAACAAATTGTCATCTATGTCGTTTTTTTCATGCACCCCCCAAAATAAAAGCAGTATACTGAAATTGAATCTTCCAGTGGGAATAATTTAACAACAGGAACACCACTTGTCAAGTATGGAACATACAACAATACATGAAACTGCCCTAACCATCTGGCCTTCATTTGGGATTTAACTTTTGTATGAGTTTTTAATTTTGTTTTATTTGCTTGGCACCAACATTGCTATCCTTTTGGCACCACGCAAAGACATTTTTATTCTCGCGTTTAAATTATTTTCCCTGCTGCTATGGTTTACTGGGGGGGGGGTATTATTATTATTATTGGGTACATTTGTGTCATTTGCATTTTTTTTATTACCCTGTTTCGATATAAACTCCTCTGGGAGCCTGAGTAAAGGTCACTATACACTTTTAAATAAATATATATCGAATGTACACATAAGCCCCAGTCCTTAGAAATGCCCGTCCTCAACCACACACATTTATTTACTACACACCCAGATCTATCTATTTACACTGTACATGTACGCTGGCATGAATGAATACACAACCCTCTATGCTTTTACATATAATCAAATGTACACCTGGGTATGTACGCACGGCACATCAGCAATGATGGTGTGCAGGGCCTCAAGCGTGTGCACGCACAGACACAAAGCCTTTGTTCTCTGTGTTTGCTTGGCGAGGGCAATAAAATGCCCCGCGTCTCTGCAGCTGTGAAACTCACCTAGTTCACAGCCCCCAAAGGAGAGTTCTCTGCCTTGCCAGGCTCCGGAGGGCTACTTCCCTTTAGCCTCTTGTCTTGGAGGAATAAGAAGGAAAGCAATCGCCCGGCAATGGGGTCACCCAAGGCCTGAAACCAGGTGTCAGTGGGAGTCCCAAAAGTGTGCCCATAAAGTCATGTTTGAGTTTCAAGCTTGGAAGCAGTTACTATAGCTACCGTGGCCGACAAGCACCTTGCAGGTTGGTTTCCATATGAGCTTGGTTACTATTTAACATCTCCACCCACATTAGGCCTGATTAAGCGAATCAATAAGATAACAGAGGAGGCAGGTTTGCTCACCCTTCCTCCCGCCTCCTTCACCCAGCTTTTCTTGTAATTTTACACTTTCTCCATTTTCTCCAGAATTATACTGATGAGAAATGGTCAATGTAATCACACAGCTAAGTGCTAAGATGGAGGCGCCATATGGTGAGTACAACAGGTTACCATATTCTTTCCTTGTTGCTGATGAGAGAGAGCATTAAGAGAAGCTGAGAGATTATGGGCAGCGTTGTGTATGTTGAGGGCACTAGTATTGTCGATCTGGGGAGCCTTATCCCCACCCCCCAGCACTAACCGCTTTAACCATGCGGTGTGTTTCATCGTAATGTGCTTCTTCTCAGGTTATTGTGACATCTTCAGTCCGAAATTAGCCTTCCTAAAAAAAGAAAAGAATACAACCTTTCTCTCTTTTCGAATATGTCTGCGAGCAAAAGTTTTCAGGCTGAAATGTCCTGATTCAAATGGCTGGCCTGGGAATAGTCTTTAACGTGCAAACCGGAAAAGGAGGCTCTCCCCTCCTTCTTTGTTCTGTCTGATGCGTGAGAGGGAAATGAGGTTTCCAAGGAAAGAGTTGAAATTCATACTTAACAGAAGGACTTGACCCAGATCCATCGCTCACAAAGCTTTGCAAAGTGGTTGGTTGAACATAACAACACCAAGAGATATTTCAGTTGACGCAAGTTTAGTCCATGAATGGGAGGCATCTAAGTTTTTGTAGGGATCTAGTGAGATAGCTCTAAGACTCCTTTGTATGTTCTGTCAGCATAAAGGTAGAAACCTTTCAGTAGATATACTCAGGGATACTTTCTGGAGTGGCATGAAGTGTTCTCAGGGCCTCGGGCCAAAGCCCCCATTGCATTTTGCAGAACCGAGTTGGCGACCCCCATATTTGTGTGCATGGAAAATATGTTCAATGGTAATAAAATATAAACACCCGTCTATGCCTCAGTCATATATCCATGAGCTAGAAAAGCATCAACCAACATTGTGGAGCTGATGGGTTTGTTTTAAATACAACACATGCATAATATTCTCTCAGCATATTTTCCTATGTCTGCAGACACCATCCTGTGTTTGCAGCTCATACCAGACCGTAATCTAGGTGAAGATCCCTTTTATCAGATGGATTGAAACTGGTCATAAAAATACGGTTTGGGGTGTGAGGAATTCAATTCCGATATTATTTTTGTAACTGGACAGCATTTAGCTTGGTAAGTCTAGGTTTGATGAAGAGGCGCATAAGCTACTTTCGGAAAACAAAGAATTTCAATTTTACCTTCTGAAAATGTCAGGTACTGCTAAAGAAATAAAGAAATAAAATCTAATACAACTGCCAGTACTTCACAATCATTTTTAACGATTTCTATGCAATTTTAGTCAAATTTTAATATAACTAAACTATATCAATTTAACCAAAATATCTTTTGAATTACCAAGTCATGCTACAACTTTTTAGCACCCGTCATTTGGGGAATTTGAAAGTTGAAAAATTCAACACACCCAAATGGGTCCTGAAATGTGAGGGCCTGAGAAACTAATCCTCTGATGCCTAGCCAGGCTACCCCTAACATAGAATATCTCTTAAGGGAAAGTGCAGGAAAAAACTCTAGGTATTTCAAAATCGACTCTTGCATGTTTTCCCCACAGATGCACACTTTTCTTTATTTCCAGGCTTGAGTAGAGAAACGCTTCAACCACAGAGCACCATAGCTGCCAAGTTATCCCTTTTTTACAGGGATTTTCCCTTATGCTGAATAGGCTTCCTCGCGAGAAAAGTGAAAACTTGGCAGCTATGCAGAGCACCCAGAATAGCGGCCTTAACATAAGATCAATGAAAACAAAATAGTTACTGCTTACAAGTTTTACAATCTAAAAGACACCAAACAAAAGGAAAAAGGAGGAGGAAGGAGGAGGAAATAAGCAAAACCAGGCACTAATTTTTAAGTTACAAACTAGTTCTTATAATGACAAGCTGGTAATGATCTTTCCTTCAAGGAGGTCAAGGTAGTATGCATGATTCTTACCCCTCTCCCTTTTAATTTCCACAGCAACTTTATGAAATTATGATGAGTTACAGTGATGGGATTAATGTCAATCAGGGAGCTTTGTGGGTGTGGATTTGATTCTGGGTCGCCCCAGTTCCAGTCCAGTATTCTCCAGGACTCCATACTGGCTCCCAAAGTTTTTAAAGATCATTTTCTGAGGATTTAAGGGTGATTGTTGTGAAGAGCTGAAAGAAATATACACAAGATTCAGCATGGATGGAATGTTATTTTGAATTCACCATAACAGTAGAGTAGGCAGACCATAGTTAAAGCATCCAGACTTCCAGCTGGAGGCTGAGTTCTGTGCAGTGCAAAAAAACAAACCCCTTACTTCAACAATAGGCATTGCCTGATCCATATTAATTTGATTGTGCTTTCCTGCAGCAACTGTGGTTTCTTTTGTTTTGTTAGCCAGCCCTCGCTTTCACTCATGCTGCCATAGGTTAAGTTGGTGATCATACACATGCTTGTTGATGCTTAAGAGCACAGATTCAGTTTTGATACCAGATTGCAACCACTTGGAAAAGCTACGGCTGCAACCCAGCACCCAAATCTGACTTCTACCAAATTCAGGGGATGGTATCAGCAATGACATCTGCACAACCAACTCAGTCTGGCGCAGCGCAGGTAGAAGTTAGCATAGGCAGATTAAAAAGCCACACCTCCCACGAGTTCAAGGGGTCATGTCTGTTGTAGATTGTCTGCTGTAGATCTCAACAGTCTTGTTACAGAGGTGTAGAAACTCAAAGACGTTAAAGGTTCTGGCAAACCTGCAGGCAAAGTCATTCCCAGCGTTTTGTGAATGCATATACTATACAGAGAGACTTCCTGATACAGTATTTAGTGCTATAAACCCCATGTTCTGTAAATGCATAAGCATTTTATCTTCAGTTATATGAGGGAGCAGACGAAAGCTTGCATTGATCACTCAGCATAGGTTTGAATTATGATTTTTTTATTTGCAATCCTGCTTTATTCAGCCTGTTAAGATGACAGGTTGTGCGTGTCTATAAGGAGTCGGTTTTATTTTAAACCACTCGGCTGATCACCATATGAATTTCATTTAGGTGAGTTGAGTGGTGGTTGGTTGTTTGGAAGAGGGATGGGACATTCTGTCCATCCTCTGCTACTCCACTGCTCTTTTATGCTAGTTGGGAAATTAGGCTTGGTTCACATTTGTATGGAAATCTACCTAATTCTCACGTCCCCAAACCATATGTGAACAGGAATGCATCTTTCCTTCAAAATTGACACCTTTCTGAATTTTTCAATGCAGTTCTCCAACCATATGTTTACAAAAATGCACGCATTAAAGGAAACTGTGCATAAAAGCACATATAATAGCAGTGAAAAATACCATTTAAAATGCACTATATTGGGGGAAAATGCTGGCTAAAATGTGTGTATTAGGCAAAATTGCATACAAAAATGTGTGTATTGGGAGAAGTGTGCACTAAAAAGCTGATTAATTTTCAGGATTTTTTTTAATTGCATCATGATTTGGAAATGTGAAGAACTGAATACTGGGGAAATTAAAAATGGAGAGAAACCAAAACTGACAGATTTATTCATCTCTAGTGAGGGAAGGAGAAACTCCTTCTCCCCCTCCCAGCACAGAAACCAAATCTCCAGCTAAATTCTACTCACAGTTGACCCTTCAAAACTGATAGACTTACGTTAAGCTAGAACAACTTTCACTAAATTAGCAAAACCAATAAATGTACGAGATGCTACCAATAAAACAAAGCAGCAGCAACTGAATATCGGTTACGGTTGATTCCCTCGAATTAGGATGTTAAGACGTACAGGGGTTAACAGACCAGACTCCAATACAGGAGCAGTTAATTGCATCTAGGGGACCAGGCAGATAAATTTTACATAAAGTAGCAGGAAGTCTCCGTCAACTGAACGTGTCAGGGCCCATGGACTTTAACATTGCATGCATTGTTATAGTCATTCTGACAGTGAGCACCAGCCTTGTATTTAAGTCCATTTGGCAGTGGCTGCTGCAAACACCGGAATGATCTGTGAAATAATTTATGGTCAGGTCACCATGTCCACTTCTGTTTGAATTAAAGGAAGCGGCTGTCCACCAGCTTCCAACATAAAAATGATTTGCTGGGGCTGAAGCACCATTAATTAAGTAATATCATCACCGGTTTCAGAACTGGCTCTAAAACCTGGATTGCAGGAGAGGAAAGGGGTGGCCCATGGAGCAAAGAGCTGGCTCAGTGTTGGGCTGAGTTACTGTAGCTTTAGTGGGTGCATGGAAGGGAAAGGTTTTTGCACACGTGGATTTTTCACTCGGTGCACTGCATGGGGGAGGAAACTGCACCTGCTATAGTCGTGCATTCTGCACATCTCTTTAAGTCATACCCTCCAAAATTCCTCAGATGAAAATAGGAACATTTCTCATGCCCCCCCCAACTGATGCTCCTCGACTCCGCCCCCATTTTTTGTCCCCCTTCCCCTGAGCATTTCCACCACCACTTCACACCGCATATGCCCTTCACCATCCTGAGAAAATCCCTCAATCCCTATTTTATTTAATTTTATTCTTCGGTAGGTTTACGAAAAGAAAAACACACACCAAAAAATAAATTTTAGAAAGGGACAAGGATAGATCCAGAGCCACAAAGCATTAAAAAAAAAAAAGACTCTTTGCGGTCCACTCTGCTCCCGTTTTCTTCCCGCCCAGGGCAGTCTTGACATCTGTCTGCCCCTCAGAGGTGGCAGGGCACACAGAACTGGGCCATGGCTGTGACAGCCTCTCCTCCTCCTCACCTGCACTCCAGCAGCTGCCACAAGCTACCCAAGGGAGGAGGCTAGAAGCAGTAGCAGCAGCAGCAGCCATGGAAAGGCAATGGGGTGCTCCCTCACTGCTCACCGCCATTCAGAACAAGCACTTCTTCCTCCATGAGTTTGGCAGTGGCAGCACTGGCAGGGGAAATAGGGACATTAAGGATAAAGTCAGAAGCCAGGGTGGCTTTTGTAATTCCGGGACTGTCCCTGGAAAATCAGGACACTTGGAGGGTATGTTTAAGGTGCATGTTCTGAATCTAGCTGTCACCCCAGATGGAAACATGCTCTCTTCAGGAGGCAGCTTTCATCTCAATCTGCTGGATTGGGGAAGAACGACTGCTTTGCATGCCACCAGCCAGCCACGTCTTCCCCATCTGTTTTAAGTGATTAAACGGAGGGTGGGCTCCCTTCCCCAGACTTTTCTTGTTTAAATGTTGGCCATGAGAAAAAGCCTGCCAAGTCTAGCAGAGTCTAAAGATTTAGAGGGAGGAAACAACAAAGAGGAAATGGGAGCAAATGCAGAAGAGCAACCGACTGTTGGCAGAGGGAAGGGCAGTCCTTCTAAATAGCTAGGTTACAAAGTTATCCAAACATAAGACGAAGGAAAACAGAGGATGGATTCAGGGACTCCATGAGTCCTAAAGCCAAGCAGAATTTGGAAAAGGATTAAGGAACCTCTCTGTTCTGCATGAGCTAATGTCAGGCTGAACTCTTCAGAATGCTATTTGGGTACCAATTTTTGAGCAGCTGCAAGACAGACATTGTTAATTGCCCCAGGATGCAAAGCAGCAGCAGCAGCAACAGACCATAAAACCCATGTTAACACCAAAAACCCATATGAAGAAGAGCAATAACTCAGTGGCAGAGCACATGCTTTTCAGCGAGAAGGTCCCAAGTTCAGTCCTCAGCAACTCCAGCTAAAAGAATCTCAGATGAACCCACTGTCAGTCAGAGGAGATGGCAATACTGAGCTTGATGGACAAGGAGGGTATGATACCGGTTGCTGGGGAGAAACAGGGGAAGAGGGCAAGTGGGCTTCTCAAGGGCATCTAATCAGCCACTATAAGAAAACAGATGTTGGTCTAGATATATCTTTGGTCTGATTCAGCTCTTCTCATATTCTGAAGGGGAAATCATATGTTCATCACTGTTGCCTTTCTTACTCTCTAAAGGTAAAGGTAAAGGTACCCCTGACAGTTAAGTCTAGTCGCGAACGACTCTGGGGTTGCGGCGCTCATCTTGCTTTACTGGCTGAGGGAGCCGATGTTTGTCCACAGAGAGTTTTTCCGGGTCATGTGGCCAGCATGACTAAACCGCTTCTGGCAAAATCAGAACAGGTCATGGAAACGCCGTTTACCTTCCCACCGGAGCGGTACCTATTTATCTACTTGCACTTTGACGTGCTTTCGAACTGCTAGGTTGGAGGAGGAGCAGGGACTGAGCAACAGGAGCTCACCCCACTGCGGGGATTCGAACTGCCGACCTTCTGATCGGCAAGTCCTAGGCTCAGTGGTTTAACCCACAGCGCCACCCGTATGCCTCACTCTCTATCCCCAGCTAATTCAACTCAACCCACATTTCTTGCTCAACCCACATTTCTTGCTCTGCTTTGCTGCAGAGTAACAAGTGTGAGTTGACTTTCAAATGGATGTATGGGGAAGCAATTGTGTAATCAAATGACTGTCCTACCCAAGAGAGATGCTGGTTTGTTTGCAGCAAAAGGGTTGCCTGGCTTGTTTGCCAGGAGCAAATCCTAAAGTAAAATGTTCTTGGCCTAGTAACTTTTTTTGTTGTGGGGTGTGTGTGTGTGTTGCTGCTTGGCGGTGGCATTGTGGATTTTGCAAGACTATCACAGGATTTGCAAACTATTCAAATGCTTTGGGTGGAGGGGGACATAAACAATGAGGACAAATCCCACCATGTTGTGTTCAGCGTCTCTCACATAGTGTGGTTTTCAGCAGTAATCTGTATGCTTCAGGGAAAGAGAGCAAGCAACACAAGGAGATGGGGATTAGACATGTCCTTCCCACTTGCCACGACCCAAGCACTGGGTAAACGCTGCTAATCCCTCAGCGATTGTCAATAAAATCCTTATACAGCGCCTGCTGCAGGTAAATCCACAGGTACATACGCAAATGGCACAGGAAGGATAGCTCCTTTATAGCACTCAGTAATTTGGGGAACTTCAAAACAAACGGTGACCCTGTTGGGAAGGGTCCTTTTGAAAACCAATGATACAATTGAGCCTTAATTGCAGATGTTTATCAGTGCAGCAACAATGCATCTGCCAAGCACAGAGTGCTTGGTGCAGTGATAAAGTGTGCGCAAAATCAGTATCTCGAAGAAATTATAAGAGCTGCTGCAGTTTTAAGTACAGTGGTATCTTGCAAGACGAATGCCCTGCAAGACGAATTTGTTTTGATCTGATGGTGACTCGCAAGACGAATTCGTTTTGTGAAAAATTTGTCTTGTGAATTGCGGTTTCCGATAGGAATGCATTGAAATTTAAATAATGCATTCCTATGGGCAAAAAAATACATTTCAATGCATTCCTATGGGAAACCGCGATTTGCAAGACAAATTTTTCGCAAAACGAATTGACTCATGGAACGAATTAAATTCGTCTTGCGAGGCACCACTGTACTAAGTTTAGTGAGAGAGGCGTATATCAGAGAAGTATTTACTGTGAAGTTAATTCTCTTTGCAGCCCCCCCCCATTTATTATTTCACTTAAGACCCTGATGTTGGGAAAGATTGAGGGCACTAGGAGAAGGGGACGACAGAGGACAAGATGGTTGGACAGTGTTCTCGAAGTTACGAACATGAGTTTGACCAAACTGCGGGAGGCAGTGGAAGACAGGAGTGCCTGGCGTGCTATGGTCCATGGGGTCGCGAAGAGTCGGACACGACTAAACGACTAAACAACAACAACAACAATTTCTGCTCATTCAAATAAGTCCTCTCACAGGACTGTACCACATCAGAATCCACATGGGATGTGGTTTGTTTCGAAACACTTCCCCCATGTCAAAATCTCCCTGTTTGATGAAGTGTTGGAGGGACATAGGATGATGTTGTGGCCATTGCTGTGGATGTCATTCTCTCAGATGAGAAAAATTCAAAGAGGATATGCCTATCAAAGTCTTGATCACTACAACTGAGCCTCTCATATTCAGAAATAGTATCATTTAGGCTAATAACAAACTCATCTCCATATACAGATCCTTAAAGGTAAAGGTAAAGGGACCCCTGACAGTCAAGTCCAGTCGCAGACAACTCTGGGGTTGCGGCGCTCATCTACTTGCACTTTGACGTGCTTTTGAACTGCTAAGTAGCCCAAATAGCACCATCCAAGCACAAGAGAGAGGTATCAGCAGGCTTTGGGGGAACCTTAAGGGATGTGCTAGCCCAAAAAAGGTCAAAGAGGACTAAGGAGGATGCTCAGTGGCCAACAGATGATTGCTGAGTAGGGTTGAAAACTAGAAGGGAGGGTGGAAAGAACAGAGTATCCTGAAGATGGCATGGCTGATGGGTTGGCACCATGAAGAAAGAACTGAACACCACAACAAATTGTCACACGTCCAGCTTATATCAGGGAGTGTGAGATGCTGGCAACAATAATGTGAGATGGCTATATTCATCCTGCCCTGCTTGCAAGCTTCCTAGGGCAGCTGTCTGGCACTGAGTGCTTGATTTCATGGACCTCCAGCCAAACCCAGATACCAATTCTTTTGAGCAACTAATTGGGTGCACTGTGTTGAAGCTGGCATAGAAAGGTCCCCTTTATCAAGTTGGAAGAGCTCATCTGTATAATTGCAAAAGCCACTAAGGGCTGTCAAATAGGCTGGAGGAACTGGACATGGAGGAAAGGGTCAATTTCCTGCATGAGCACAAATGGTCCCATGTATGAGAGGAGCCAACAGGTGCATGTGAGCCAACCTAGTTGCTATGGGGCAACAGCCAGTGCCTTCTATATAAGTGATGAAGGCACGTCAGCCCATTAATGTGCTGGGTTCCTTGTCTATGTGTCAAGCGCAATCCATGAGTCAGAGTGTGGGTTGCGCCTTGAATTGCTGGAGCAACAGGGTCCCTTCCAACTGACTTACTAGCAGTACATGTGAAAAGGATCTAGGGGTCTTGGTGGACCACAAGCTTAATATGAGTCAACAGTGTGGTGCAGCAGCAAAAAAAAGCTAATGCTGTTCTAGGCTGCATCTACAGAAGTATATTGTCCAGGATCAAGGGAAGTAATAGAGTAATAGTACCACTCTATTCTGGGATGCAGGTGGCGCTGTGGGTTAAACCACAGAGCCTAGAGCTTGCCGATCAGAAGGTCAGCGGTTTGAATCCCTGTGACGGGGTGAGCGCCCGTTGCTCAGTCCCAGCTCCTGCCAACCTAGCAGTTCGAAAGCACCTCAAAGTGCAAGTAGATAAATAGGTACCGCTACAGCGGGAAGGTAAACGGCGTTTCCGTGTGCTGCTCTGGTTCACCAGAAGTGGCTTTGTCATGCTGGCCACATGACCTGGAAGCTGTATGCCAGCTCCCTTGGCCAATAATGCGAGATGAGCGCCGCAACCCCAGAGTCGGCCACGACTGGACCCTAATGGTCAGGGGTCCCTTTACCTTTACCTTATTCTGCCTTAGTTAGACCATACTTGGAATACTGTGTCCAATTCTGGGCACCACAATTTAAGATGGATGTTGACAAGCTGGAACATGTGCAAAGGAGGGCAACCAAGATGATCAAGGGTCTGGAAACTAAGCCTTATGAGGAACGCTTAGCCTGGAAAACAGGAAACTGAGAGGAGATATGATAGCCATCTTCAAATATCTTAAGGGCTGTCACATGGAAGAGGGAACAAGCTTGTTTTCTCCTGCTCTGGAGGGTAGAACTCAAACCAATGGCTTCAAGTTGCAAGAAAGGAGATTCCGACTAAACATTCAGAAAAACTTTCTGACAGTAAGAGCTGTTCAGCAGTGGAACAGACTTCCATGAGAGGTTGTTGACTCTGCTTCCTTGGAGGTTTTTAAACAGGGGTTGGATGGTCATCTGTCATGGGTGCTTTAGCTGAGATTCCTGCATTGCAGGGGGTTGGACTAGATCAGGGATCAGCAAGGTTTATCTTGTCTGGGCCAGATTGGTCCCATGGAGATCCCTCTGAGGGCCGGAATGTGCATCCGCCTGTGATTTTTGGTGCCTGTGTGTGTGCAGATGCAATTTTTGGCGCTTGCGCCTATACAGATGCGATTTTTGGCACTGCGGAAGCGAGTCCGTGCACCGCGCTGTGCTGGTTTAGCGCAGAGTGAGAGCGGGCAGCTTGACTCGGGGGCAGCTCAGGGGCCGGTCAAATGACCTCTGTGGGCTGCTTCTGGCCCATGGGCCTTAGGTTGCTGACCCCTGGACTAGATAACCCTTGGTGTCCCTTCCAACTCTAAGATTCTATGAAATGTTTTGTGCTTGTATATACCTATATCTGTATCACTCAGGAAATCAGCCCTGAGTGCTCACTGGAAGGACAGATCCTGAAGCTGAGGCTCCAATACTTTGGCTACCTCATGAGAAGAGAAGACTCCCTGGAAAAGACCCTGATGTTGGGAAAGATGAAGGGCACAAGGAGAAGGGGACGACAGAGGATGAGATGGCTGGACAGTGTTCTTGAAGCTACGAACATGAGTTTGGCCAAACTGCGGGAGGCAGTGGAAGACAGGAGTGCCTGGCGTGCTATGGTCCATGGGATCATGAAGAGTCGCAGCAAAAACAGCCATTCTTTTAGGACTTGAATCACTTTAACGTGAAACTGGAGGAAGGCCAGGGAAGAAGTCACTCTGTGCAGTGCCCCTCTGCCAAGTTCTGCAGCGTAGCTAGTCAGACCAGTAAAAGAAGCCTCTTATGCAGTATCAGCAGACCATAGCAGGTCATCTTGCAAGGTCAACCACCAACAAAAAGTGTTCACATCAGAGTTGTTGTCTTGTCTCTGAGTAATGAAGAGATGTTTTTGCTGATCCTGGTCCTGTTCAGCACCTGTTTGCTCTTTACTCAGTCTCTGCTAGGACTCTACTGTATGTTCACATGTGAAAATTTGGGTTCTCAGGGGTTCCGAAATATGCCTTGACGGCACCTTCTCACCTCCTCCCCCCCTTTTCCTTTTTTTTTTTGGCCTCTCTTCACTCTTTGTCTCTTTGTTTACCAATCAGTGCAGTTCTTTTGCTGTAGTGACATCACATAACCAAACAGATTTGATTAAAACAATTCTTTTAGAAGATAGTTAAAAAGACTCTTCAGCATGCACACGAAAGCTCATACCTAAAACTACTCAGTTGGTCTCTAAGGGGCTACATTATAATGTTTAAACTCTTTTGGAACGCTTCTTTTAAAGACTTTCTTAGATCATATAACTTTTTTGAAGACTTGGTTCTTTTAAGGGAGTTTTTAGATTTTTAAGAAGAGTCTTTTTAACTACCTTCTAAAAGAATCATTTTAATTTATTTCGACTATGGCAGACCAACACGGCTACTTACTTGAATCAAACAGATTTGACTTTATGACACCATGGAGCCAGTTCAGAGTGAGGGCAATGCCCTCTGCCGTCTCTCCTAATGGGCAAATATTTTACCCTGCTCACAGACGTTCAAATCCTGAGAAACTACTATAAGGTAGTCATGCTATTCACAGGTTGCAAAAATTTGTGAGAAAATGCTCCCCTCCCTCGTCTCTGCCTTGCCTTGCTTCTCCCCTTCCTTCTTTTGGCTCACTGCTGCTGCTGAACTTGCTTCTCTCCCAGGATGTTGATGTTCTAATAAAGCCTCTGTTTCTTCCATTGATCAGTTATCATTGATTGAATGCCTAGAATGAGTAACCATTTTATACTCTGAAGAAAAATGTACCTTTCACCCACCTTCCGCCCGGAAAACCTGAGGTTGGGGATTGGGTGTGTCCCACAGTAGGTAACCTCCAAGGAATTAGGAGGATGGAGAAGCAGAGGCAGAGCACAAGGCAGCCAAACATTTGGCTTCCTGGAGTGGCGTGGATACACACCACTTAGCTCAGCCAATGTCAACAAGAGACCTGAGGGAATAAGGCAAAACCAAACAGATTGACACTCCTCAGAACAAGAGTCATAAAACCTGCGCAAACCTGAACAAGTGGCACAACAGCCTTTTTATACTGTCCAAATCAATAACTAGACCTTGCTAAGAGTGTTTGCTGACACATAAATGACACCCGCCACAGATTGGTTCACCGGGTTTATGGCTCAAAGCCCCAAGCTCCTAATGGAGACAGTCGGCTGGGGCCTAGTACCAGCCTTGTTCCTCCCAAGACTGCCTCCATGTGCATTTGCTAATCAGTCACCAACTTCTGCTTACAGTCTTTGAAAAACTATACCTCCACAACAAGAGATTTGTAAGCACATGTCATGTCTGAGTGCCTTGCATGTCTCATTGGGTGTTGCTACAATCTCTTCCCGCAGCAAATATACCCCATGGCATTGGTTGTCATTTGGAGTGGACTTTGAAAATGCAGGGCCAATTCAAGAAGAAGAATGATGTCACATAGAATCATAGAATTGTAGAGTTGGAAGGGAGCATGCGGGTCATCTAGTCCAGCCCCCTGCAATGCAGGAGTCTTTTGCCCAACGGGGAGCTCAAATCTATGACGCTGAGGTGAATAGTCTCATGGTCCGTAAATCCCCTTTCTTGGTCTTTTTTTTCAAAACTGCTTTCCTGAAAATGGCAGTTCAGACCTATTCAGTTATTTGTGGAGAGTAAAAACCAAAATTCTTTACCAAGAAAAGCCCAACTCTGTGATCTAAATGATGTGTTCATCTTATTTGTGGGTTGTTTTGTGTGTATGTGTGCGTACATAATTCATTTTCCTCCTACCGTACTTGCTAGGGGAAGAAAGCTATGCAGAGCACTAAACTTCCCAATACGCATTGGGACTCCAGACTAATGGACAGGTTTTTATTATTGATGTTTCGTAATGTGTTGAGTACTGCCCTGAGATCTTTAGATAAGGGGCAGAACAACAACAACAACAACAACAACAACAACAACAACAACAACAACAACAACAACAATAACGGAAGTTTCACCAGGTTAAGTTCAGGTCAAACCTGTACTTCTCCTTTCTTGGTGAACAGGGGGCAGTGCATCCCGGTCTGCCAATATGGGAACATGCAGCCCTTCCACGGCCAATTCTTACCTGGGTTGTGCTGTGGTGCCCACAGAGCAGCACCAATGATGGACCATTCCAGCGATATCTTCCACTTCTCTGCTGGCAGCAAAGTTGTCAGGGCAGGTGGGGCTCCCGCAGGAGCATTTCCCTTTAAGCTTCCACCTCATGAGGCGGCTACCTCACCCTGCCTCATAGGTGAGGCTGGCCTTGTTGGTGATGGCACTGATTCTCTTGAGCTTTTGAGAGTCATAACAGCAGACGGTACACCAAGAGAGAGAGAGAAATCAAAGCTGTTAAAAAAATATATACAGGAAAAAGCAGTCACCTATGTAAGAAAAGACATTATTCCCAGTGTGATTTGAGAGCAGTTGTATCTGCTCACCTTTTTGTACACGGGCATCCGGTGGAAGAAAACCACACACTTATAACACGCATGCTATTAAGGATTTGCTTTTTAAAAACCTGCTATGTTCTACATAAAATTGTAAGCAACAAGCAGGAAAGACTCAGGGCTATATTGAGTCTCACATGCTTGCAGACCGTCTTTACATCTGACTTGCTTTGTGCATATTTTGTACATCCCTGAGCTTATCACAAGAGGCAACTGTGGGACGGTTCTGTACTGTACCTGCAGTTTGAAGTCGCCTTTCATGGAAAAGGGAAAGTTACGTGGGTTCAACGACTTGTCACTAGGGGGCGATGAGAAGTCAACAAAAGGAAGCTGAGAGGGGACGCCTAGTAGCTGTTTTTAGTAGCATTTAACTTAAAACATATTCCTGCCAATAGGCACGTTAAATGAATATTTGTGTACATTTGGCAAGGACCATGCTTGCTAATATCCATGGATTTCTACCCCATCTTTCTGCAACAGTAAAACATAAAATCACAATACAATAAAGCGCACTCATGGGTAACTGCAAAATAGTAACTCTAACACAGTGGTACCTCTACTTATGAATAACTCTACTTACGAATGTTTCTACTTACGAATGGAGCTCCGTCCGCCATCTTGGATGCGGTTTAGATAGGATTCTTTCTACTTACGAATTTCTAGATAGGGTTGCTTCGACTTACGAATTTTTTCTCCCAATGCATTCCTATGGAATTTGACTTAAAAAAATTTTCGACTTACAAATGTGCGTTCGGAATGCATTAAATTCGTAAGTAGAGGTACCACTGTAGTAATAATGTAATTGTATTTGCATAGCTCATACTGGCACCAGTAGAGCTTTCTGTCTGCAATTCTAAACACGTTTACTCAGGAAGCCACGTTGTGTTCAGTGGGATTTACCTCTTTGTGAGTGAGTTGCGTGTGTTTAATAGGGCTTACTCCTGGGTAAGTGTGCAAACCATTGCAGCCTTGCGGTAAAATCCTATGCATGTCTACTGTGAAGTGAGTCCCATTTAGTGCAACGTGGCTTCATGGAATGTGCATATACTGTATCTACCTAGGAGCAGCCCATTAAAGAATTGTGGTGTTGGGCTGCTGTCATAGACCCATATACCTACAAGGAGCATTCCCCACTGAACTCAATTGGATTGACTTTTGACTAGGTATGCGTAAGTTTGCACTGTTAGTGTTTTCAGTCAAATAATTCCTTTTTCACACCTTCTGGACTATCGATTCATCCCACAGAAGCCACATTTTATTCATTTCCAAATCATTATGCTCCGACAGGGTTCACTTCCCCTTTCTGTAGACTGCAGCTTGCTTGTGCAAAAAGAGGGTTCTTTTTGTCTTCATAGAATCATCAAATTGTAGCGTTGGAAGGTCATCTAGTCCAATCCCCTGTGATGCAGAAAGAACAACTAAAGCATGCATGACTGATGGCCATCCAGCCTTTCCTTAAAAACCTCCATGACACCCCACCTGCATGTACACCTGTAAAGAAGTGTTTGGTTTGGGCGGCATATCTCCATCTCCATGACAGCCGAAAGCTTTCCAGTAAGTGAGAAAGGAACTAGCTTATCTGCTCTTGGTATTGTTGTATATCATCAAAAAACTGGAAGTGCTGATGCCCGAGAGACACAAGTCAAATTCTTCCCCTTGCCAAAAAAGCATTTGGAATGGGAAACTAGGAACAGTAATATACAGTGTGCCCTGGGAAACCTTAGGGATGTGGATAAAGGGCTGGTTTGAAATCAGCCCAACCCTTAAAAGACACACCAGTTAAGCCATTTTCACAACAGAGCATCCTTTTGCATCAGTGCAATTCAGCTGCACAGTCCAGCTTCCCCACCTGCGGCTCATTCTGCCAGCATGTGAGAAGCCTTTATGTGAGAACAGTGAGTGGCTTTGTACACCTATTGAACAAACAAACAGCAGTACCAGACCCTCCAAGCGTCCCTATTTTCCAGGAACTGTCCCAGATTTACAGAAGCCACCCAGGTTTCTGATTTGATCCCAGAATGTCCCACTTTCCTTAGGATGTCCCTGTTGTAATTGGAGAAATGCTGGAGGGTATGGAGATATGCGACCCCCGAGCCAAGGAGATAAGTAACTGTACAACCATTAGAAGACATCTGAATGCAGCCCTGTGTAGGGAAGGTTTTATTTTATTTTAATGTTTGTTTGTTTGTTTGTGTTTTTTTTTTTTGTGTGTGTGTGTAGAGAGAGAACTGCCCAGAGTGGCTGAAGCAACCCAGTCAGAGGGGTGGGGTATAAATAAAAAAACCTTGTTTTTGTTTTTGTTGAGTAGCACATCCCTATTTTCATCAGAGAAATGCTGGAGGGTATGTAAATATAACTGGTCACATCCACTCCAGACATTAAAATCACATGCCTCCACCCACAAGAATCCAGGGAACTGAAATTTACCTCTCACGGAGCTAGGTAAATTTCCAGCACCCTTAACAGACTACGGTTCCCAAGATTCTTTGGGAGAAACCCTATGCTTTAAAAGTTTGGTGTGGATGTTCTCTGAGTTAGAGTGCTGCAGACATGCTACACATTTATTTCATTTAAACCCTTTGACTCCAGTTGAATCACATGCAGATGCGAGGGCATATTCAGCAGCCACTTGGGGAAAGTGGTCTATTCAGCACAGGATGGTCATGGGACGTGGCCACAGTAGCACAGCTCTTGGGGCTACCTTACGAAACCTGTTCCAGCACTCAGCAGAACTCCTTAAACTCCACAGCATGAACTCCTGCCTCCAATCAAATCTCATTGTGACTGGCATTAAGGGGATTATCTTAGCCCTGCAGCCCACACTCCAGCTGGCTTCTCTTTTGCTTAGTCAGACAGAACATGGCTCCCTGCTCACAACCCCTATGCTGCTTGCTGGGCAGAAGTCCCTCTCTGGGTGTGAGGCTCCTCTAACTCCTTTATTTTTTTTGGAGAACCACCAGGTCCATCTGGAACATGAATGGCTATGATTTCCTTCAGGAAACACCAGGTACTGGTTCCTACTAGGACTTTTAATTTTGACCCATCAGCCTGTTTGGGGAGGAAAAAAGTATTACTGGGTGTTTTTCCCCTCCTTCAAGTGTCGCCAGAGTTTAACCAAGCAAATTGCGCAAATGGTTGCCTTAAGTTGTACATCTTAACTTCCGTGCGTGTCACTAAAAAGCTCCCAGAATCTGAAATGTGAAAGTAAAATCTTGATTGGTTAGAATGTACCTCCAGTTCTAAAATTCATTCTCCACCCACATCAGCAACATTCACACATGCACCCAAATATTTAGTGCATGGGAATGTTTTGCATTTTAATGCTACATGTGGAAACACCTGGAGGGGTTCCCTCGCAAAGCCCCCTCCCCATAGGAGAAAACAGCACCCAGATTCATTGTCTTTGAAAACATGTTAACAGGTTTAAACTTCTCAAAGAAGAGTCAAGCTTGGTGCTTTTTTTTTGTGAGGATTAGCACTCTTGCGTTTTCAAACCTGATTAGCAGGAAGTTTTCTTTGCTCCTTTATTGTCCGGTAATTTCTGGGCAAACATTCTCTGAAGCCAACATATCACAATAACCCGTTTGGCCTTCAGATTCTTCCAGATGTTTGAAGTTCCTGGAACTGTGGAGAAGCTACTCATCCATTTTGTCTCAATCTCCCAGAACCCCCTTGGAACTGCTTGCTGAAACAAGCATCCTCTCTTTCCCCTAAAGTTATTAAGCTACCATTGCTTGTATAATGGACGTGGCTGAATTCTCAGCTTTTAGAAAGTTTCAGCTGACGGGGACGAGAACCCAAACCACATGGGAGTAGATCTAAACTTACTTCTTCTGTTTAGTGACATTCCCATGACAGCAGCTTTTGTGCAAGGCTGCCAGAGGCTTCATGAGTGAGTCCTCAGGGCAAATGTGTTATCCACCCATGCACCCCGAATTTTGAACCAAAGCCTTCATTCAAATAATGAAAAACCCTATGTTGCTGTCTCTTTAAATGAATTCCCTTTCCATGGCCTGATTCCATGACATATCTCTTGTTGATGCCTTCCTGCTCTTTAGTGCTTTTGGTATAGTGTAAAATCCAAAAATACAGGGCACATCCCTAGAAAGATCAGGTAATCCTTTGCTCTTAAGACTCAGGAACCAAATTCTGTGGCCTACATCAGCTGCGCATCCCATACCGATCCGGTAATAATGACCTTTTGCACCTACAGAGTGTGAGGATTTCATTCTAACACATCATCTTCAGAATGAGTCATGTGCTGGCATGCCCTAAGGGAAGACAATCACATTTAGAATATTTGTATGGTATAGTTGCTTCAGACTACATACAGTCATACCTCGGGTTACAGACGCTTCAGGTTGCGCGTTTTCTTGTTCCGCACTGCGCTGAACCCAGAAGTACCGGAACAGGTTACTTCTGGGTTTCGGTGCTCGCGCATGTGCGGAAGCACTAAATCACGCTTTGCACATGCGCAGAAGCGCCGAATTGTGACCCGCTCGTGCACAGATGCACCACTGCAGGTTGCGCACGCTGCGGGTTGCGAATGTGCCTCCCGCACGGATCACGTTCGCAACCCGAGCGTCCACTGTATTTAAATAATCTCTTACCTCTGCCTGTTGTGCTAGTGTTCCAAGTAGAATAACTTGCAATGCAGGAATATACACCTGTCTCCCCCCCCCCACATCACGTTAAACACATGCTAGGTTTATGCCCCCTCCCGCAATTAACTTACCCAATATCATCCGCCCTCAGCATGTTTTCAATAAACCAACTTTGGGGACACCAGTTCTGGGAGTTAATCATTGCTGTGTTTATCAGTTGATGATTGATTTATAAAGGTTCATGGCTTCAGCTTGCCACCATATTCCAATTTGTTGAAATGCTTGGTTGACTTAAATTATGCACTTTATGGTTGTAATATAATTTAATTATTTTATGGCAGAACGGGGCATTAGCTAAGGATGGTTTCTGGGAGAATCAAGTGGTGAATGATCAAAATGCTATGCTACTAACATGCTCTTTCATTCAAGATGGCTCGGCAGCTTTTGGTGACATGGGCTTTTTTCCAAGTTGTTTGGGTAGCTTGTTCACACCTGCATGATTAATTAGAAGAGGTAGAAGATTTTAATCTACCACTCGGGCCTCCATGCAACCCTGGAAAGAAAATTGGAAAAATAAGTAGATGAAACCATTTCACAGCTTAGGCCAGTGCTTCAGAGGAAGGGGCTGTCTTCAGTGAAATAAACATATAATTATTTCCTGTTCTTCCTCGTTGGTGGTTAATGATGGTTGAAGCTTACTTCTGCCCGGGCCCGCTAACAATTTCATAGAGTTCCAAAATGATTTGTAATCACACTGGCCCTTTTACAGATGCATTGCAGTTAGTGAGGGGTGACTCCTGCCCATGGCACTCAACTTGGCTCCTGGCATATTTGGGTTGGAAATAAGCCATGGCTATTTTTCCCAAAACCAGGAAGCATCTTTTTGTTCTTGTTTAAAGAGAAATTTTCTGTTGACAAAGAGTTCTGTTGAAATGCATTGGAAATTGTATCAGTCTGTGGAGTTGCCTTTTTTGTGGGATGTATTGGGTGTTTTTTGGGTGCCTGTACTTGATCCTCTGTTTTCTGTGGCATAATCTACACTGAATGGGATGCGAGTGGCGCTGTGGGTTAAACCACAGAGCCTAGGGCTTGCTGATCAGAAGGTTGGCGGTTCGAATCCCCGTGATGGGGTGAACTCCTGTTGCTTGGTCCTTGCTCCTGTCAACCTAGCAGTTCAAAAGCATGTCAAATGCAAGTAGATAAATAGGTACCGCTACAGCGGGAAGGTAAATGGCGTTTCCGTGCGCTGCTCTGGTTCGCCAGAAGCGGCTTAGTCATGCTGGCGGCCACATGACCTGGAAGCTGTACGCCGGCTCCCTAGGCCAGTAAAGCAAGATGAGCGCCACAACCCCAGAGTCGTCCGCGACTGGACCTAATAGTCAGGGGTCCCTTTACCTTTAATCTACACTGTATCTGTCCAGACTCCACGACTCCTCAAATCCCCTTCTTCTTTTCCCCTACCCTAACTTTAATGGGTGGATAGGCTAAGAGAGGAATGAATTGCTTGGATGAAACATCTGAACACAGGGATTTTAACATTGGCCTTCTGTCCCTCGAAATAAGGGTTTTGGTGACATTCGCTGCAATCAGCCTATGGCAGTTTCACTTTTTCAGTGGGGGGGGGAACCCCAGGAGTATTATTATTTATGTGCCACCAGAAAATATGTAAATGTTCTTGTAACTGAGCAAGAAGATAACCATATCAAAGATATTTCTGTAATCATTATTACAAAATTCTGTAATGGAGCATGAATAAGCTGTTTGAAAGGCAGTGTTGAAAAGGTGTGTTGTTGTTGTTTAGTCGTTTAGTCGTGTCCGACTCTTCGTGACCCCATGGACCATAGCACGCCAGGCACTCCTGTCTTGCACTGCCTCCCGCAGTTTGGTCAAACTCATGTTCGTAGCTGAAAAGGTGTAGCCATTGTAAAAGATGGTTTGCTGCTCAACTTGTTCACAGCGGCCGCCTTATCCCATGGTAAACCAGGGATAGCCAATGTGGACTACAACTCCCATCAGCCCCAGGTAGCATGGCCAAGGATTAGAGCAGGCATCCCCAAATTGCCTGTCGATTTCAGTGAGATGGCCTACAACTCCCATGATCCCTAGCTAACAGGACCAGTGGTCAGGGATGATGGGGATTGTAGTCCAAAACATCTAGAGGGCCGAAGTTTGGGGATGCCTGGATTAGAGATTCATCTTATTAGATCTCTATCCTGCCCTTCCTCCCAGGAGTCCTGGGCAGTACAAAGGAGCCCAGGCGACATCCCAGGGTGGGATAATGGGTGTTCAATTCCAAAATATGTGGAAGGCACCGTGTTGGCTACCCCAGTGCAAGGCTGGGGACTCTTCAATGCAGAGCCAATCTGGAACTTCTGCCAGTGGAGCCCCAACTTTGCTGCTGCTTCACAGCACTGCTACTGCTGCTAGGAGGCTATTGCTGTAAGCTCAGCCCCACTAGGTGAGCTTCTCCTGCCCTGCAAGTACACCATAGTTGATGGTTTCCCATAGAACCAAGAAGGATGGCTCCCACTTGGTTCATCTCCCTCTAAGCAGCATGAACAACGCCCCACCCACGAATACCGTTTTGACTGAACCACGGGTTGCGGTTTGTTTCGCTGCAAACAAACTAGGATGCAAAGCCAACGTTTGCTCTTGGCTTCCTGATCATGGTTTGTTTGAGTAAAGCAAACCACGATTTCTGGTTCAGACGAAATGCTAAGTCATCGGTTGTGCTTTGTTGCTCCTGCTGGCTAAAGGTGAGGAAATCAGACGCCATCTGCATTTCCAGGGCTTTTTTCCTCAGCTGGAAATTACTGGAACTCAGTTCCAGCAGCTCTCAGGTGGGGCCATTGCCATTCTAAGAGAACAAGGGAGGTGTTCATGGTGAGTTTTCACTACCTCTTTTTCTAGAAAAATAGCACTGTGCATTTCCATGATAAACCATTAAGAATCACCGTTAACAATGGCTTACAGTGATGTGTGAATGGGGCCTATATTTTTCAAGGTTGACACTTCCCGTTCTCTCTCCTTTCTCGGGTAGTGTTTGTTTATTACTGAGCCTTTGATTACATCCAGCACTTTGAGAAAGTTTTAGTTCCCTTTCGTAGGTTGATTCTGATAATGTCATGTACAGCCGAAGAGGGCATCATTTGTGTGTTTATTCAACTTCCAAACAGAACAGTTCAAGAAAGAAAGGATTCAGATGAGATTTATAAAAGGCCTATAAATCAAATTTTCTGGGGAAAGACTGTATATTTGGTGGCAGAATTCAGGTTCTCCACACATGGCTTTCAGCTAAAACCTACAATTACTCTTGGTCTTTCTGTGAAAGAAGACATTTTTAGTCATAACTAATGGCAGCTGAGCATGATGCTCTCTAAGGAAAAAACCAGACTGTCATCAAAATGAGAGAACCAATGAGAGAACCATTTACAGGAACCCAGACCCTGCAGACATTATTACTATTGTGAATATTTCAATTTGCATTGTGCTCTGAAGGATCCCAGAGCAGTAATCAGTATTTTAGAAAGTGAGGATGAACTCACTAGTTGGAAACCCGACTTTCAGCAAGCAGCGATGGTCAAAGAGGCAGAAAACTGGTTTAAGTTTGCAATGCAACCTCTGCAAGAAACAGTGCTAAGGTCATTGTGGTAGCTAGCACTGACACTTCCTTGGTCACCTGTTTATAAGAGATGCAAACACCACATCTCTTCAGGTAAACAGGGATCTCCTAGAAAGAATTTGTCTAGACAGCCAAGGCTAGATCGGCAGATAATGCCCAGGAACTCAACACTGGAATAAACAACTATGTCAGAGGATAGTGACCAGTCATATGACCTGAAGGGTAGGGGTGGGGGATCACTATCACACAAGGAGTCAGTGCCCCATTCCCGAATATGCTGCCCGGGCCAATTACAAAACTGATTAATTGGTTCAGTGTGGTCTCTCTCCTTACGACAACACCATTTTCATGTATTTGAAGAAGATGGGTGATGTTTAATTTAATTTACCCAACGATTTTCATTTATGCAAGCCTTAATGCAACTGAGGCGAGAGCTGGCGTGTAATGTAATGGCTAAGAGGCTGAGCTACAAATCGGGAAGCGTCTGATTCAAATCTCTCCTTTGCCATGAACTCACTATACCCTGCCCTCCAAGTGTGACACCCTGAATTTATAAAAGCCGCCCCAGCTTCTAAGTCCAATCCGGGGATGTCCTGTTTTGGCTCCCGTCCTCTGGCCACGCCAGAACGCAGGGCCAAAAGACAGGTGGTTTTTGGTTCCACGCTGTGGCATGAGTCAGTTGGTTCACACCAAAAACAGCGGGGGGGGGGGGGAGAGATAACCTTGCCTCTGCTACTTTTCTTCCTCGTTCTGTTGCGGCAACTTCTGGAAGCTGGTGTCAGCAGCAGAGGTGGTGGCTGTGTCCTCCCCTAGACTGTGCGGACCAGCACAGCATCTTCCGATGCGGCAACGGTGAAGGCCAGAGGACAAAGATAGGAGGGGGGAGTTGGGAAGCAACAGTGTTGGTGAGTTGCTCCAATTTTCCCTCTTGAAATGTTTTGGGGAGGGGATATGCTACGTAGCCTTGATCAAGCCGGTCTCTCTCACCTCCATCTAAAATACAGGGTAATAATAGAAAGATTCCACTTGGTGCTGGCAAAACAGCCACCTGCATAGGGCTGCCATACGCCCAGATTTTTCTGGACGTTGCTGAGATTTCAAAGGTGGAATTGGTGACACTTTGTCCTGGAACTTAGGTAAGTCAACTTTTGGGGTGTCCTGGTTTTTACTTTTTGAAATACTGCAACCGTACCCCTGCAGAAGCAGGACGGAAGTCTTCATTCATCAGCTGACAAGCCAAGAGTTTGATCCTGTTGGGAGCTGCTTTCCCAGCATGTTGCCTGTGTGGAACAATCTGGCAAATCAGGTCCCTCCCTCCACCCCATAGGTTGACTTTGACAGGTGAGCCTACCTATCAATCACCTGATGTCATCAGTGTGGGTGGCGAGATAAAGCTCTGGTCTGCCATGCCAAACAGGCTCCCCACCCCTGCCTTATAGGGTTGCTGTAGTTATTGTATTTAGATGATGCATGTGCCTTAAACTTCCAAAATATTCATCTTCTTCAAGTAGAGAGTTCTTTTGGATGAAATGAGAATCATAGATTTACCACGTCTTTTGTAATATTTATCACCATAAAAACAGAGCAGGTAGAGTGCAAACAGACACCTAAAGAACAAACAGAGCAAATGCTAATTTTGCATCAGAATCTCAGCTAGTAACAGCATGGAAGCCCCCATAGCTGCCACACTCAGTAGCAGATGCTTTTGTTGAGGTAGCAATGCTCACTTGACATCCTGACAGTTGAGTTGCCGCTTAGTGGGAGGTCAGCGTAGTGAAAACACGCCAGCAGGAACACCAAATTGGCTCCACCACTGTGTTTGCACCACACTGAACTCTCCACTCTCCCTTGTGCTAAGCAGCATCAACTCAGCCGTCGGGGCTGACTGTGAATAGTGATTTCATCTTTCCCATAGAAAATGGCCGTATGAGTAAAGTATGATTTTGCTGTTTGTGTACATAGTCAAATGCCTATGCAAATCCAATTCCACGTCAGGATAATTCACTGTGGATTCCCCACAAGATTCCAGCAACCAACTAATGTCCCATGTATCAGAAATGGATTTACATTTAAAAGAATTCCTTACTTTTTCAAGTTGACCTTGCATCGAAATGGAGTGTAGGGGGGCGGCGGAATTCCATCTTATGGCTGCCAGTTGTTTTCTTTTTCTTTTTATCTAGCAGGGCTGCTCTTCAACAACTACAAGACAAGCACAACATTTACCGTACTTGGTGAAGCTTTTTTTTTTTCTTCTAACAGAGGGTTCCTCCAGATGACCTATTTACTAGTGAGCATTCAATCCTGATTTGCTTGCACAAAGCTTATGCAGAGGTTAGATTATGTCCGGTCTTTCTTGAGCATTCATTCTGATTTGTTTGTTTGCAGGGAGGTTATTTGACAATGAACATGCATCGTGACTTATTAATCATTGATTCCCCCCCCTCCCAATTTCTTCAGTGCATTTCCCCATCATTTTCCATCCTTTATTCCCATCCTTTATTTTTAAGGGGATTTGTGGCACTAGGGTGACAGATTGAATCTACTGTACTTGAATTGCGCAAACCTAAATTGCCAGTATTCATTTCACTTCATCCTGCAAAATGCTGACAGTCTGGAGGCAACCCTGCAGTGAGAGGGAAACTTGGCTTGCTGATTTCCTGCTTGTCATGCAGCTGTTTAAGTCACAGGAGCCCCCTGCTAGATACAGTAAAAAGTTGGCAGCCTTGCTTGTTTCTGACAGAGGAAGGTCTATGCAGGGAATGCATTGGCGCTGTGTGTGTGTGTTTGTAGGGGTGCCAACTTGAATAAAACTGGGGGATGGCAAGTAATCCCCATCCCACATAATCGATCACATAACGTGGCACGCACACACCATTTGAATGGCAATGCCTATCAAATTTGGGGCCCCCCCGGACCCCTCAAATATTCTTGGGGGGGGCACAAAGGCACCTCCTGTTTTTGTGTGTGTGCTCTCTGATTTTAGGCACATCAATGAAACAGATTCCCGAGTTCTTGGTTCAGCTTTTGGAGTGCTAACCCAGAACATCGCCAGGAAAGGTGGACCTATATTTTCTACACGCATTTTCACTTGCATTTGGAAGCCAGGCATAAAAATACATTGGCCTTGCAGTGGCTCCTCTCTGTAAGACAAGCCCAAGGTATTTTGCTGCCGGGGACAGAACAGGAAGTGTCAGAGTCATGGTGCATGTTACCCAAGGCTAATCGAGTTGGTTTAGCACCCTGGGAGTAAAAACGCAATAAAATGAATTCAACAACTAACGATTTGCTGCCCTTTCATAAAACTGAAGGTGAGTGAACTTGTTCTGCTGGGCTGGCGCTGCTTGTCTGTCATGTGAAAAACCAGTGCGGTTGAAGCCTCTGTTTGCCTGAACTGTTTGCCCGGGTTCTGCACCAGTCGCATACCTGACCCCTTTCTGAGCTGCAGCATGGATGTACCCCCCTGATACCTATATCTACTGCTTTTTCCTTTTCTTCCAGTTGGCTAGTAATCCATAAATGTGCTGCATCCTTCTGATTCAGCTGAATTCCACAGGGGTGGTTATTAACACGTGGGGGAAGGTTGGGGGGGGGCACACTGCTCTGTAATCATTTAAGACATGAATTCAGGCAAAAGGCAAACGGGATTTGATGGTGTGGAAAGAAGATCCCTGTTTACTAAAGTCTGACAAAATACAAGCCTTTGCGGGCTTTATCTGCTGCATTTGGAAACAGCCGGAGAGCAAATATATACCCAGGTCATGGAAAAGGGGCAGGAACAAAATATTGACTTTAGAGGGGTGGGAATAATCATTCTTTTAAAAAAAAACTTTTGAAAACTTAGGTGCCTAGATCCAAAGCAAGATCTTGCACAAGGGCTCAGAATTGTAGCCTGGCAGCTTTGTGTGCCATTTCTTGCAGTTGTTAGCAAGTCATGCAGTAAACTATTCTCTGTTAATTTTTTAATGCAAGGTAAACAGGCCGAGAAATGATTAGCACAAAAGTAAGTTTGAACTAATCTGGGGAGAATCAGAAGGGATGAGAGTGAGAAAGCTGTTCTGGGGAGTTATCTGTTAACTACATCAAATGTCTCCAACTGGAAGAGTTCCTTCCTATCTCTTTGGGTTTCAGTAGCCAAACCCTTCCACATTGTTTTCTTTTTTTAATCTTAACCAGTGGCCCAAAATGAATACTTCAAGCACAATAGCTCTTTCCTTTGAATTAGAGGCTTTTTGGAACTACAGGCGACAAGGATCTTTCCTACCTGGTTGGTTACTGGTGATCAGAAGGTTATCCTCTTCCACAGCCACAAAAAAATGGCCCCCCCAGATCCACTCTTCAAAGGCGCACAGCTGCTCAGGCATGAAAAGCTGGTTCTCAAATCTTCCCTGCAGCTCCAAGCACTGAATGTCAGAGCCTGGGGAGAAGCATAACTAGGTAGTTGCTTGGAATGGAGTTTGGTCAGTGGTCGGAGATCTATATTCTCAGATAGATAGGACTTTGTCCACAAACTGGAATTTGAAATTTCAAGGGTGTGTGTGTGTGTGTGTGTGAAAAAGCAGAAGGGACGGTTTGAGATGATTGTGCTGGCGTGATTCTTGTAACTCAGGGCTCCTGCCCAAACCAGCTTACCCCATGGACTAGTAAACAGAAGACTGAATAGCCTCAAATAGGCAGCTTTTGCACATGTATGCTTAAACATTCATCTCTACAGAAGCAAGAGAAAACCCAAATGATTTTAAATGCAAGGAAGGCCTCTTTATGGAACATCGGGAGAGACATGAACGTCTCCCAAACTCCTCTGAAGCAGACTCCACCACCCGCCATAGTGAAAAGGGTCAGTTCTCCTCCCCCTACCACATTACCCATGTAGTTTGCATGGCAAGACTTCCATTAGAAATGGGTTAGCCAACGTGGCACCCTCGAGTTGTTGTTGCACTTCAACTCCAGTCAGTCCTAGCCAGCATAGCTAATGGTCAGGGAGGATGGAAGGCGTAGTCTAACAACATCTAGAGCGCACCATGTTGGCTACCCTTGCATTAGAATATTAAAAGATTCCTGCTTGGTCAAACCAAAGGTCTATCTAGTACAGTATTCCTACTTTCCATAATGGTGAACCGAGTGCCTCGAAGAAGCCCACAAAGCAGGAGTACAAAGACCCCACCCAGTGCTGATGTTGCTCCACAGCAGCTGGATATTCAGCGACAGCATACAGAAGTTCTGTATAGACATTGCCATGGCTCGTAGTCATTGGTAGAACTTTCCTCCATGAATTTGTAGACAGCTTTAAATGATGCATTTTAAAAGCAAGTGAAATGCTTCTTTCTTCTCCCAAGGATGCTTCCTGATTCCCCCCCAGTTGGGCTGTCATCTTGCCATTTCCTGTCAGTTAAAAACTGCGCCTGGAAACTGCATGTATGGGAGTTAAAACTTCAAAAGCTTGGGGAGAGGGCAGGGCCCCCGGAAACAGCTTTGCTCACTGTCTTGCTACTGAACTGTGAACTTCTTCCGAGGTCACGTTCCCACTGTACATTTAAAGCACACAACTCCCCCCCCCCAGAGAACCTTGGGAACTGTAGTTTACTACCACCAGAACCACAGCACTCTTAACAAGCTGCAGTTCCCAAGATTCTTTCTGGGAGGTGACCTCAGCCATGTTCCTGCCCTGTCTCTATTTGGTACCAAAACTTGTTACGTCACTGCACACACCACAACTAAACACAGGCAAGGCTATAGATCACCAGCCATTTACTCACTCTGTAGAAATGCATTTTACACACTTCCACCTAGATTAGAATCAATGCATGTCTCGCCTGTTGTTATTATTTTGAGTGGAGAACAAAGGTACAGCCATGTGGTCCCTTCCGTAGTGTGGGAGCAGAGGGTTATGTTCCTGCATCAAACTGCCTCTCAGTGCTGAGAAAAGTTAACTGGCTGGTGCCCCCCTGGGCCTGGTAGTGTGGAAGGCAGGGAGATCAACAGTAGGTGGTGTCACAGCCAACCATTTCTAGCTTTGTCTCCCTCCCTGCTGAGTTCTACAAGAGCAACAACTAAGGAGGGGGAAGGTGGCAGGTTTTGTCCCCCCCCCGCCCCAATGGACTGGTTCCAAGTAAGAAGGTGGATGGGCAGGGAGCTCACTGAGGAGAAACTGAGGTTGGTAGTCACTGTGCCCAAAATTAGGGGGGGGCAAGGGGCAGGGCCAAGGCACAGGGGGAGGGGCCACAGTGGGGCAAGGAAAGCCATGGTCATTCAGGGGCGAGGGGGCGCCAGGATCAGCCCGAAATTGGGCTGCTCCGACCTCCTCCTCCCCCTCCGTGTTCCTATCACCTCCCCCTCCGCGATCGCCGGGGCGGGTGGAGGGAAAGCTGGCTTTCCACAGGGCTAGAAGGGAGACGTCCCTTCTAGCCAGCTGGCTGTGGGGCGGGTGGAGGGAAAGCCCCAGAGCTGTGCAAAGCGTTTTGGCTGGCTTTCCCTCCACCCGGGCGGTGGCGGGCAGCGGGGCAGGCTGGCCACCAGCGGCCCTGCTTCTAGGGGGGCAACTGCCCCCTCCTGCCCCCCTTACCTACGCCCATGCTTCCCACTAATCCAGCAGCCTCCACTTCTGGAAAGTTGCCTGTTCCCTGGAAGCTAGACTGAAAGCACTAGCAATAATACATCTGAGTCATCAGCACTAAAGGAGAAAGGCTAAATATGGCCCTTCGGCAATTTCCAGGTATTTAATCGTTCTGTTCCCCTTAAGAAACTCCCCACCCCGATACCCTTGTGCATACACTTCTTTCGTTTGCTATTTCTAGCATCCTTAATCCTTCCGGAGCTGGTTCCCGCAGACCTTGTAGGGGCGAAGAAGCTATTTTTGCCTTCCTTTGTACGTTTATTTGAGCAAAAGGCTTGTTTTGCTTAACAGAGCAAAATAGGCTGGAGGTTTATGATATTGTACTAGACACTATGGCAAATCCTGCACATATTTAACTTGATGTCTGTACGCGTTTATCTAATCATAGGGATCACTCTATCCGAGCCCAGATTGAGGTGGAAGATCCCTCAATGGGGCTGCTAAAGCTCTTTCTCCACTTCCTTGACCATCTCATACTCCATTGTTCCTTTCTATCAAGCAAATGAATTATTGGCTTAGCAGGCTCCTAGCTGAAGGGGAAATAACCTGGCCGGCTTATTTCAAGGAACAACCTTTATATCTTTGATAGTCACACACCAGATGCCATCCCCAACAGAGAGACAGAAGTCACAATTTGTGCAACCATGGTGCTCTGCAGTTGCACCAACCACAGTGGCCATATGGTCCAGGTCAGAGGGTCTTCTAGCAGTTCTCTCACTGAGTGAAGTGAGGTTACAGGGAACTAGGCAGAGGGCTCCTCGGTATTGGCGCCTTCCCTGTGGAACGTCCTCCCACCAGATCTCAAGGAGATAAACAACTACACAACCTTTAGAATACATCTGAAGGCAGTCCTGTGTAGGGAAGTTTTTAATGTTCGATGTTTTGTGGTGTTTTTATATTTTTCTGGAAGAGTGGTTGGGGCAACCCAGTCAGATGGGTGGCATATAAATAATGTTGTTGTTGTGAACTTCTAGAGACAGTATATGCCCCTGAATATCAGCTCCTGGAGAGAAGCAGTAGGAAGCAGCCCTAGTCTTTCATCCCAATGTCCTACCTGTGGGCTTCCTACAGGTACTGTATTGGGTTTGCTCTACAGGAAGCAGGATGCTAGACTACGTGAATCCTTAGTCTGATCCAGCAAGGTTCTTATTATCTTCTCAGTGAGGTCCATGGATGGAACACACGAACACAGGAACTTCCTAGCTGTGCAATAGTCTTGCATACTCATTGAGTGCACTCATAGGGTGCGTGGTATTAAAACCATCCATGTAAATAGCCATCAGAAAGCATTGGTTTGTTCCAAATGACCTGCGTTCTCAGGGGTCATGCTGTTTAATGTCCCCCCACGAGGAAGATGGAAATTCTGAACCAGGCCTCTCAGTATTGCTGCTTTTTGTTTAGGAACTACATGCAAGAAATATGTGGCTGTGGTAAGAGTGTGGCTTATGTTTGTGCTTTGTGTGTGGTTCGCCTGGGCAGTCTGCGCTCCATTGTTTGTTTGTTTCCTTTGCTGGCGTATTCTGCAACATGCCATTGTCACAATAGTAGTGCATTCGTGGTGGATTTACACTAGACAGTCAACACATCGTTTTGCTTTATGAGTGGTTTTGTGATGCTCCCCCAATGATCAAGGGAATGCAGTGACTCCCTTATGAAGAAAGGTTGCAGCGTTTGGGATACTTTCATTTAGACAAAAGGCAAGGTGACATGACAGAAGTTTTTAAAAGTTTGCATGGCGTGGAGAAACTGGACGTGGGGAAGTTTTCCCTCCCTCTCTCATAACTCTAGAACTGATGGGCATCCAAAAGAGATGAATGTTGGAAGATTCAGGACAGGTAAAAGGAAGCACTTTTTCAGGTAGTGCATATACAATGGAACTCGGTTCCGCAGGACACAGTGATGATGACCACATCCTGGATGGCTTCAAAAGAGGATGAGACACATTCATGGAGGAGAGGGCTACTTATGGCTCTGCTCTGCCATAGCAATGCTTTTGAAAACCAGCTGCTGAAAACCACAGGAGGAACAGAGGGTACCCTTGTGCTTGAATCTTGCTTACTGGTTCCCCACAGGCGTCTGGTTGGCTACTGTGAGAACAGGATGCTGGACTAGATAGTTCAGTGGTCTGATCCAGCAGGCTCTTCTTATGTTCTTAATGTTACTGGATTATTGCTGTCTGGAGGAGCACTCTTGCGCCATGGCCCAACGAATAGGGGGGGGACAAAAGAACATTTGTGTTGTAAAAAGTTACCAGTTTTCAGCAGGAAGTTATGGAACATGCACTGGTTGGAAACCAAGCTGCACATTGTGGTACTTCTGTGCACAAACAATGTTGAAAGCAGGTTTGCCCAGAACAGGGGTCAGCCAACCTTTTCAGCAGGGGGCCGGTCCACTGTCCCTCAGACCTTGTGGGGGGCCAAACTAATATTTTTTTGGGGGGGATGAACGAATTCCTATGCCCCACAAATAACCCAGAGATGCATTTAAATAAAAGGACACATTCTACTCATGTAAAAACACGTTGATTCCCAACCGTCCATGGGCCAGATTTAGAAGGTGATTGGGCCGGATCCGCCCCCTGGGCCTCAGTTTGCCTACCCATGGCCTAGAATCTCCCAAGTGGCATCATGAGCAGAAGTATTCATGAATGCTCAATAAAAAAGATGTCTTGGGGGTGGGAGGAGGGCCCTCACCCTGAATCAAAGGCTTCCTGTTTTCATTGAGAACCATGAGCTACTGTACTTCATCCAGCCCATGGCTTAGATCCAGACTACATTAGTTGCCCATAGTTCTCACTGAAATCGACAGGACTTAAGACTTGATTAACCTGTCCCATAGATCTCAGCTGTGGCTAACTGAAAGCAAATCACTTAGTTTGGATGCGGACAATATATCACTACGCACAAGTGCTAAGCAAACACGTTTTCTTCAAATGGTGAGGCGTTTAAGGGTTCGAGGGCTACCTAGCCTTGGTTTCCTTTGAATGCAAGTGCTGGAGAGAGCCACTGGCATTTTGTGTTACCTTATTGGCCCAAATATAAGCTGTACTCCCCCCCCCCATTCAGACCATGAAAAGTTAAAGTGTGGCTTATAGTCAAGACCTTACGCAGCTCCCCCCTCCCCGGAAGTAGCCCGGGTATTTCGGGCAAATACAGTATATGGTTTATTTACAAATAGAGGTTGAGAATAGGTAGGGGTTCGCAGCTTAATGTCTCAGATCTCACCCCACCAGATTTCTAGGTGGGGCTTTGTTCCCTAAATATGTGCCGCGGTCCCAGACCAACCAACTTGTATTTCAAACAGGTGTAGGTGGTAGCATCTCTCCATTTAGTATATGGCTGCTGTTTTCAGATTCTTTCACTGCCCCCACCCCCCGCAAGTGGGCTAGTTGTCTATCTCATGGCCCCTGCCAGTTGCCCTGCCATGTTCTTCTTTTGAGTCTGTGTTGGTAACTGGGGGGCTGGAAGGTTGGAGAATACCCCTTGGGAGACCCGATTTATCCAAGGATTTAAATCAGTGGCTGATTTATCTAGCAAAGAGTTGCTGAAAACTAGTTCAGGGTCATTAATTTACTCCATGGAGACTAAATCATAAAAATGGCTGCAAAAAACAAAAACAAAACTGCCATAATCATTAATTATTACTGGCTTTTCAGTGCAATTCAGCTGATGCTGTTAAACAATAAATTGATTTACAGTTATTAATCTTTGCTGGTTACACAACAGAATTTCCACTGGGTCATAAAACACCTCCCCAGTTGAGGCCACTGAAAACCAACTCACTGCATATAATGGTGTCTCTCCAAGCTTGAGATGAAAACAAGTACTGGAGAAATGGCAATTAATTTTGGGGTTCCCTCCATACGTGCTAATCAGAAACTTGTGCACAAGGCCAGTCAGCTGTGTGAAGAAACTGTGAATGCCTTTAATGGGACTTTGGATAGCTCTAACTAAAATATATGCACTGTACTTTTCCATCTATAAGACGCCCCCATGTAGAAGACTATTTTGGGGGACTGAAATTTCAGAAAATAGAGGGAGATGGGAAACAGCAAGTTGTTGAGCTTTTGGGGGGGGGATTACCGAGGGTTGCTGAGCTTTTTTGGGGGGGAGGGATGCCGAAAATCACTCACCCGCACACATCGCAAAATCCGCCTCCCATCTGTCCTCTCGCCAATCGCCTGACCAACTGCCACAGCATCGGCCAATGAACACCACCCATTGACGCAGCAACCAATAACATGCATAATAGTTGCTGACAGCTGTGGCAGCAACCAATCAAACGTCTACCCTATGTACTACCCATGTATAAGATGACCCCCCCCCACTTTTTTGCATGATTTTTAAGGAAACAAACCTTGTCTGATACATGGGAAAGTGCGGTAGATTGATTTGAGTGGTGCAGACTCCGAGAGAAGATTTTATTTATTTTAAATCATTTATACCACTTAATTATTATTGGGTGGGGGGTAGGACAACATCTCTACATGGTGTACGGTCTAAAAAACAAACAATATGATAGGAATTTAACGTAGTGCTAAGGAGATTGCTCCGTCAGTGCAAGAGGAATCCTGTTGCACTAGTGGACGTCCTAGTGGCATCACTTAGTTAAATCCATCCCATAATAATTAACATATTTTAAAAAGCACAACCTAAAACCAGAAAAAACAGTATAAAAACACATAAAAGCAAATAAAGCATAAATGTAGAAGATCCAAAAATGTAAAAGAGGGTCTCATCTTATGAGTCAGAGAAAGAACATGTACAAGTCTAGTAGTTATTGATTCTGCCCCAAATGCAGGGATAAGCACTTGAATGTCAAATTAATGATGCATAGGCAGCATAATATCCACAAATATTAAATGGAGCATAAGGACATACCTTCCAACATTTCTCCGATGAAAATAGGGACGTCCCATTCCATAATGATAATACGTATTACTATTTATACCCCACACATCTTACTGAGTTGTCCCAGCCACTCTGGGTGGCTTCCAACATATATAAAAACATAATAAAACATTAAACATAAAAAAAACACAACCCTTCCCTATACAGGTTTGCCTTCAGACGGCTCGGGGGTTGGATAACTTTATACCCTCCAACATTTCTTCAATGAAAATAGGGACATCCTAAGGAAAAGCAGAGGGACGCGGGTGGCGCTGTGGGTTAAACCACAGAGCCTAGGGCTTGCTGATCAGAAGGTCGGCTGTTCGAATCCCCACGACGAGGTGAGCTCCCGTTGCTCGGTCCCTGCTCCTGCCAACCTAGCAGTTCAAAAGCACGTCAAAGTGCAAGTAGATAAATAGGTACCGCTCCAGCGGGAAGGTAAACAGCATTTCTGTGCGCTGCTCTGGTTTCGCCAGAAGCGGCTTAGTCATGCTGGCCACATGACCTGGAAGCTGTATGCCAGCTCCCTCGGCCTATAAAGCGAGATGAGCGCCACAACCCCAGAGTCGTCCGCGACTGGACCTAATGGTCAGGGGTCCCTTTACCTTTACTTTTGCGTGACGAAGCTCCCAGAAATCCCCCCTAAATAACTCACAACTCACACATTATTTTAGGTTTGGGTTTTTGGCATTGTTTTGGCCACAACTTTAAAATACGATTTTATTCTGAGTGTTGGCTTAGGCTTTGGTTAATCCATCTGTCCTCTCTAAGGGACAGGACCATTTCCGTCTGACCCATGTTGGGTCAGGACCATTCCATCTGCCCCGCTTGGGGCAGGACCAATTCCATCTGACCCATTTGGGACAGGACCATTCCATCTGACCCCCTTTGGGTCAGGACCAGCTCCGACTTACCTATGGGTAGGTAAGTCAAGTAAACACCCCAAGGGAGTGGAGGTACTGTTCAACAGACACTCTCCCTTCGACTCCGGAATGTTCCCCAAGGCTCGGCTCTGTAATTGCCCATCATCCCCACCTGGCGGGTATGTGACTAGAGTCCCTGAGCCCCAGGATTCCTTTAACGGAATACTTCTATGAGGAGCAAAATAGGGGGGTAGGCAATTTAAAGCCAGGCCCCTCTTATAACCAATTTATTAACCAAAGCCTAACGGCCAACCTAACAAGTTGTGACAATTTGCTAAGCAGTAGGCAAAAACCAAATGGCAACAGCCAATCAGCCAAGTGGCAAAATTCCTACTGGGCCCCTGAATACAGGCGACCCCTGGAAAGGCAAAGCAATGTCAGGCTAAGGCCTATAGAAAGTGGCAGGCGGGTGGGAGATTCAAAGGCTATTCGAGAGTGGGCTAGAAACGAAAGTAACTGGGCTTAAGTAAGGTCAGCCTGTCAATCAAATACAGCTACACGCCCCCATGACTCAGCCTGAACTACAGCCCACCCCCTCCCAGATTTCTTTAAGCTCTTCCGCAATCCCCATTACCCTCTATGGAGGGTAATGGGCTTTAAGGAAAAGCGGGACATTCCGGAATCAAATCAGAAGCCAAGACGGCTTCTCTAAAACAGGGACACTTAGAGGGTCTGTAAAGGCTACTTTTGGTACAATTGCAGAAGAGGTTCATGGTTTGATAGTGATCAAGCCAAACAGCCAAAGGGTCTTATTCATTTGCTTTTCATGATCAATGCAGTGATTATGCTTCCCATCCCCATCCCCTCCCCATCCCCACCCCTCCCCACCCCTTCTCTACATAAGTGCCTGGAAACTTCCATTTCACTGTATCTGAAGAAGTGTGCATGCACATGAAAGCTCATACCAAAATAAAAACTTAGTTGGTCTTTAAGGTGCTACTGAAGGAATTTTTTTTATTATGCTTATGAAGTGAGCAATGGTGCAGATAGGTAACATTACAAAACAATTATTTGCACCCAGATCATCCTAGTCCAATAGTCTAGAGACAACACTGCATGGGCTTTCTAGGTTGTTGGTTGTTGTTGTTTTTGCATAACCTGCCTCCCCCCCCCCGCCACCCCAATACTCAAAACCTGTCTTTCCCTGCATGATAGAAAACACATGGCCACATGTAGACAACTCAACTTCTGTGCATATTTACTGGAATCTGAATCAGCTGTTAATTGGTTAGAGTAAAAGTACAGGTGTTTGTACTATACCTGCCAAGGCTATTAGCAGTTGGGTTGAGAGGAGTGGGTGGAATTTCAATCAGGAAAATGGCAGAGGGGAAAAGGTATCATCACATGATGGAATATGGCGAAGGCCCACTTTGGCATTTGCTCGCCTGGCCCTGAAAGATGTGTGGTAGGAAAATGCCATGGGGTGGGAGTTGTTTACAGTGAAGTCGTAGCCTGTAAATCATCTGTTTATAGGGAAGTAAAACGAAAGTCCCGTGTATGACAGAGCAGGAATTACAATTCTGCCGACCTTCACCAAACAGAGAGG
The DNA here is from genome assembly GCF_965207765.1 of Zootoca vivipara. Taxonomy (NCBI): domain Eukaryota; kingdom Metazoa; phylum Chordata; class Lepidosauria; order Squamata; family Lacertidae; genus Zootoca; species Zootoca vivipara. The sequence goes on along the minus strand of NC_142590.1, from coordinate 74,597,848 downwards.
CAACAGGGCGTGAGAGGAGAGTTAGATTGGTGAAATGGCAGCAAGCTAGGAATAGAGAAATCGGCACTTTTTTATATTCCAGATCCGTTCGTCCAATTCTTTGGCACTTTAACTACAAGTAAGCTAATCCCTGGGCTTTCCCCCCCAGCCCTCTCAGGTAGAGGTGCCATTATAAAAGAGCAGGGGAGGTGTTCATGGTGAGTTCTGGCACCTCTTTTTCTAGAAAAATAGCACTGGGTAATCCTAACAGCTGGGCATGAGGTACAGAAGACCCTGAGAAAGTTTGGCATAGATCACTTGCATACCTATTGCACCTGTCTCAAACCTGAAATCCTCGGCATTGTGCCGCTGACTAATAAAAAACAATAAACAAAATTGAAGTGAGAGAGGAAGACAGAAGAAGCTGAACAGGGCAGTCCACACTAGTGAAATGATTAAAGATTAACCCCCCTTGCCTCCTGCCTCCACCCCTCTGGGTTGTATAGGCCTTGAAGCTCAGCAGATCCTTTCAGAGAAATATTTGAAATAAAGGCCAACAGATAGGGGACGCCGGCAAAATCAGTTGGAGAGGTTGAGGGGCCAATAACCTCTGGCTGCAGAATCACTGCAATCTGGCCTGTGTTTGCTGATGATAATGCGCCTTTCCAAAGCCCTGATAGACATGGAGATGGCAGATTATAGTGCGGCTTTAGACCCGGCATACACGACTCTGGAGTTTGAGAACATGCAAGTCTTGGCAATAGGCAACGGTAAGTCCTGCTCGGAACTTTGCTCTTCTCCATTAAAGTTTGGGCGAGGGACAGCTGACCTTCAGAGGCGCATTTGCAAAACGGCAGCGGCGGCCAGATGGTGTGGGGGCTTTGTTGCATGTCAGTTTCCTTGTTGTCCCAAGGAAAACCTTCCCTGTCGGCAGAGGCTCTTCTCCAGGCTCCAACCTCCCTGCCTGTTTATGGCAAGATTTTGTTTGACCAGTGCTCCGCTTAGCTTGAACCGTGTGACTTTTCCAGGGATGGGTGCGGCGTAGAAATCTTAAGAGAGTATTACAGGTTTTCTCTCACACGACATATCTGTCAGAGGAAGGCATAGAAAGAACCCCAGAAGGTTGGCATGGATGGTGCGCATATAAGGGAGGGGAACAAAGTAGAGAGCTAGGTCATTGCTCTGGAGTATAGGAACCAAACTAAGAGGTTTAAATTCTAAGAAAAAATAGGATTTGGAATCGGGAAGAACTTGCTGATGCAGTAAGCTGCCCAGCAATGGCATAGACTGCCTCGGAAGACCCGGCAGTGGGGCTGTAGTCTCCTGCATTTGCATCCCTTCCAACTCATGTGTCTGTGATTGTCTTCTGAAGGGATTGTCTTCGAAGGGATGTGATTAGATATACTGTATAGTTTCCCCTGCCTAGAGGCACTTCTGCGGTACAAGGGCTCATTAGGAACAGAATTTGTCTTTATGCCAAATACATTTCTTCATGCTGCCAGTGCAGGGGGGCAATTTGAATTGGGGAGGGGTTAATGAGCTTTTAATGTAATAGGTAATGGCCTTTTAGGCTTCCTCCATAATGAATAGGTTTTCACTTTTTGAATAAAATGTCACAGGGGGGTGGGACCAGGATTTTAGAGATGCTTTGGTGGGCCACAGCCATAAAAAAGGTTGGGAACCACTGACTTGGAGGGATACTGGTTTAGGGTTCAGGAAGGTTTGGAATAATTAATATCTTTATTACGGTCATAGACCAGCAAAAGAAAAGAAAAACCCCATAATACATAAAATAGATAGTTCTTAAGGTTTGGAAAAGATCTGCTACTTCAATCCTATACACACAAACGGGGAGTAAAACCCACAGAATACATTAGAAATTAATTGCAAGTAAATTTACACAAAATTGTGCTATAGAGATGGGCCACTGTGTGCTTATTTCACATAATAATATTTGTTGTTTGTATCCAGCGCTTTTTGAGAGGCCAAAGAGCTCATCCTTAGAGCAGCGCGGCACCATTGGCCCAGATTATTATTCCCATATTGCAGGTAGCAGGGCTGAAGCTAATAAACGTAGTTTGGCTGAAGCGCACCAAATGATTTTGTGGCCGAGGCCAGATTTGATCCAGAAACTTCCTTCCTTACGGATCAGATGCATAAGATACCTTACAAATTCCTGGATTACCTTGCCAAGTGTGTATGTAGCCTTTTCAGGCGCACATTTCGCAGTGGAAAACGACATCCTGCCTTATGCCAGTGTGTGCATAGACTGTGAGGCCAAAATAATAGCCTTGCAGCTTTTCAAACTGCAAACAGCTTCAGCATGTTTTATAGCAAGGAATGAAGAAGTACTGCAGCCTGACATTTCTGCTTCCTTCAGCTGCTTTAGCCCACAGGAGCCATTAGCTTATTCCACTCCTCAAACGTTTGGGGATTTGTTTTTGTTCACAAGATCAAAGATTTGTGTTTTGGCACGTTTACCCCTGGATTTTCTGAACAACAGGCTAATGGCTAATCTTAGTGTAATTCAGAAGCATGCCTTACATTAATTCTGAAATTCAGAAAGATATCTTCTCTACTCAAACTTTCTTAATTAGGTCTTCATTGAGTGATTTTACAAGGAGAAAGGGTGTCATACTTTGCACTTGTCATTATTTAATAAGCACAACACCAATTCTCTGAATACGGGTACAAGTCTCTATAGTGCGGGCACTGAATATTTGCCTAGTCTGTTTTTTGTTTTGTTTTTTGGTTGCCTTAACACTGGGAAGGTGGAAATATTATCACAGATTTTTTCTTTTATTTTTACTTCTGGTGGTGGAATATAAATACTTGAAATGTACCTGGGCCCCTCCAGAGCTTGCTGGACTCCAACGCCCATCAGCCCCAGCCAGCATGACGAATGGCCTGGGATGATGGGAGTTGTAGTTCAGCAGAGCCTGAAAGGTCGTGGGTTCTTCACACCTGTGTTAAAGGAGAAGGAGAAGAAAGCTGGGGGTGGAGGGAGGGAGAGAAAAAGAGAGGGGGGAGAGAAGGAGCATTGTTGTTAGTGGAGGAGAAAAAGAGGAGGAAGTGGGTGGGTGCAGTGCCAGATTTACATATAGTCGTACCTTGGGTTACGACCACCTCGGTTTGCGAACAGTTCGGGTTACGAACTGCGCAAACCCGGAATTGTTTTCGCCGTGCGATCGCGCGATCTGCGCATGCGCAAAATGGCGGCGCCCATCGCGTTCGGGTTACGAACTATTTGGGTTACGAACTGCGATCCGGAACGGATCGCGTTCGTAACCCGAGGTATTACTGTATAAGCTAATCAAGCTATAGCTTAGGGCCCCACTCTCTTGGGGGCCCCACAAAAATTTAAAGGGGAAAAACAACTGGATGTACAGTTCCAAAATATAAGATAAAAAACAAATAAAATACAACCTGCATACAGCAACAGCGTTTTATGTCCTGTAGGCTCCTATTTGTTATGTGCAAATGGCTTTAGATACCTATCCTATATAATAATGTCCATGTTGTCCCTGCGTCCAGATGTCCCGTGTGTCCCTGGGTCACTGCGCATGTGCCCCAGGGATACAGGGATTGGACAGCAGAGACTGCGCGCGCGCACTCTCCCCCCACTCTGCCTCCTCCAACCGCCGCTCCCGCCGGAGCGGCGGTTGGAGGAGGCGGGGGGGGGGGAAGAGTGCGCGCGTCCTTCCTGTCGGCGGCTGGGGGAGAGGAAGGAAGGAGGAGAAAGCGCCGCTTTCTCCTCCTCCGTTCCTGTCCCCCTGCCGCCGACAGCAAGGACGGGTCCCAGGGTTCGGAGAAGCGCTGCGCAAGCGCTTCTCCGAACCCTGGGATGTCTGCTTCCTGTCGGCGGCTGCGGGAGAGGAACGGAGAAGGAGAAAGCAGCGCTTTCTCCTCCTCCGTTCCTGTCCCCCTGCCGCCGACAGCAAGGACGGGTCCCAGGGTTCGGAGAAGCGCTGCGCAAGCGCTTCTCCGAACCCTGGGATGTCTGCTTCCTGTCGGCGGCTGCGGGAGAGGAACGGAGAAGGAGAAAGCAGCGCTTTCTCCTCCTCCGTTCCTGTCCCCCTGCCGCCGACAGCAAGGACGGGTCCCAGGGTTCGGAGAAGCGCTGCGCAAGCGCTTCTCCGAACCCTGGGATATCTGCTTCCTGTCGGCGGCTGCGGGAGAGGAACGGAGAAGGAAAAAGCAGCGCTTTCTCCTCCTCCGTTCCTGTCCCCCTGCCGCCGACAGCAAGGACAGGTCCCAGGGTTCGGAGAAGCGCTGCGCAAGCGCTTCTCCGAACCCCAGGATTCTAGCGCCCGTTATTGAACGGGCTGAAAACCACTAGTTAGGTCCATAAATTACCATGTAGCATATATTCAACACAAAAAACCACGACAATTTGTTGCTGACAAAGGACAGCTGGGCATATAAAGGGCCCCATTACCTTCAGTAGCTGAGGGCCTCATCAAACCTAAATCCGGCCCTGGGTGGGTGGCAGACTCCCTGTGCCAGCCCTGCCTATCCACTGACTGGGATCTTGAGTCCTCGCACTTCCTATTTGTTCCCCACCCCAGTTGCAGGATCAGAGTTGAAAGGGACCACAGAGCTCATTAAGGCAAACCCCCATTCAGTGCAAGAACTACAATGCAGGATGCAACTATGGTGTTCCTGACAGGTGTCCGTCTAGCCTCTGATTAAACAGAGAACACACCACTGCCTGAGGCTGTTTCACTGCCAAGCACGTCTGCTGGTCAGGAAGTTTCTCATAGTACTTACTTACTTAGACAATATCATATACAGTGGTACCTTGGGTTAAGAGCTTAATTCGTTCTGGAGGTCTGTTCTTAACCTGAAACTGTTCTTAACCTGAGGTACCACTTCAGCTAATGGGGCCTCCTGCTGCCGCCGCCACCGCGTGATTTCTGTTCTCATCCTGAAGCAAAGTTCTTAACCCAAGGTACTATTTCTGGGTTAGCGGAGTCTATAACCTGAAGCGTCTGTAACCTGAAGCGTCTGTAACCCGAGGTACCGCTGTGTATCACTCCAAGCGGTTTACAACGTATTTTAAAGGCTCAGATACAAACGACGTATTTTTATGTTTCATAGAAAATTACTGTCCTGCAGTTTCCGCTCATCGATAACCAACAGAGTTTTCTTAGTTTGGATGTCTTAGCCATTTCTAAATGCTCCTTCTAAAACCCAGCTGAGACAGCTGCTGCATGATAAATTATGCAATCCTAGCAAAATTCCAATGTATCCAATCCATTCTTTTAAAAACAACAACAGAGCTTTGCACTCTCTTTTAAATTAAATACTAAATTTTCTCTTCTTGTCCTATGCTTCTGTAGATATAACTGAAGGTTGTGGAATAGGTGCCATGCTCGTTCTTTAAACAGTTGCTACTGCAAATCATGATCCCTCTCTATCAACACTCAATCCTTTATCGCTAATATTGCTCCTAACTTTCAACATTCTTTTATTTTCCAAAATTCTGTATTCCTAACCCTTGCTGTTATTGTCATATTGCAACCAGTAAGGATGGGGGAGAAACTTGGTTTTGGCAAACCTACCTAATTTGCATGAACACCAAAAAACATCCTGTGAAATTCACACTTTTTTGTATTTTGAGATGCAGTCCTCTGTTTGTACAGAATTGCATATATAAGATGAAAGCGTATATAGTATTAGTTAAAATACCATACTAAAATGCATTACGTTGTGGAAAAATTATTGCAAAGGTGGGTGTATTGGGAGAAATGTGTACAGGAGTTTTGGGGGGGGGAAACAATTTGCAAAAAGTGAGAGAAACTGAACTTGACTGACTTGTTCATCTGTAGAGATGAGTAAGGAAAAAACTGTGTTTTCAGGACTGTGTGCAGACTAGCTTTTCAGACAACTAAAAGCAGTCATACAGTGAGCTTCTATTACGTATGTTCATTTCCCACCCCCAGGAAGCATGAAGCACAAGAGCATGGTCTCTGGTTAAACTTTTGCAGGTTTCTCCAAAATACATTTTGCCATTTGGATGTGACTGTCAGAGGCCGCTTTTGCAAGGTGGCTACGGTAAGGAAATCAGTCCTCTCCTCACCCACAGACCTCCACCCACCATGGAGCCATTATCATCATTACAGCTATGAAATTGTTGTGTGTGTTTTTAAGAATAGGAAAGCAGTGCGGCACAAACACTCTCTTTCTCGCAGTGATGCACCAACTGACCAACAGCACTTGTTCGTTTCTGAACTTTCTTTCAGAAGTGAACTTGATTCTAGTTATTTTTTACCCACCCCCCACCCCCACTGATCTGGCTGCCATCACTCTCATTTACCGGTATGTGGATTCCCCACCCCCAGGAAACTGATGTAATTAGAAGTAACAAAGTACCTTGTGACATCGACAAGCAGATTTACTGTGACATAAACTTTTGAGGACTGAGATCCACTTCATTAGATGCACAAAGAGAAGCGCGCATGCCTGTTTGAGTGTGTTGGAACTCTAAAACAAGATTAAGACAGTTTCCAATCACAACAGCAACGGCTGCAAGTGCTGTTCAGATTCATTGCAGGCTGGAATTAGGAATTAGGGTGAAAATGAATAGGCCTCCTTTTCTTCCTGACACATGCAGATGCTGCTCCCTCTCCATTGCTTTGGGGACCATCTGCTCTTGTATCGTAGAATAAGCGAAACATAGAATTGTAGAGTTGGAAGGGATCCTGCGGGTCATCTAGTCCAACCCCCTGCAGGGTTAAATCTTAAATCTTCTGGGGATGTTCTACCTGCTCCATGTGCCACTACAACAAGACATGTTTCACTAGACTTTGTAAGGAAGACGGGAGGAGTGACAGCAGGCATCTTGTGAAACATCATAGAAATGTAAAGAATAATACAGCTCTCTGATCAAGCTAGCAAGGCTGGATCAAGACCCAAGCCTTGAGGAAAGCGGCTCCCAACATGCTTCAGAAATGGTTTTCTGTCAGGGTGGGCAGAAGATATATCGGGATCCGCAAGTAGATCTCCGGGTAGTTTGCAGCAGGTTGGCGAGAATTTCTGTCAGTGAGTCCCAATTGTAACAACAACAAAATGATGCACACACTCTAAATTAGGCTGCTGGGATGAACAAAGCTTGGGGTAACTAGGAATGGGTTTTTGTGTGAGGTCAGCTTAGTTCCAGTACTTAAAACAAATCCTTTGCTCAGGGACTACTCGGGGGGCTCTAAGTCCCACTAGACTGAAGTCTGTCTTTTCCTGGCTTAACTTATCCGGCAGAAGCCTGAAAACTTCCCATCAGCAAATAGCTCATATCTTAACCTCTTTCAGGCTAGAAAACTAAGCCTCGTTGTAAATTCTTTGAGAGAAGGGGTTTCTTTGGGGGGGGCGGGTGAATTGCCACAGTACCAAGTATCTCAACTGATTCATACAACGCATCATAATGGGCAAATGATATTGTTATGGCAGCAAGCTCTCAAACTGTACAAAGCTGCTGTTCAGGCGAGAAGTTAGTTTTGTGGCCCTCTCAAGCTTGCTTCCCTGTCAGAAATGGTCCAGTAACAGAAGTCATTTGAACCATTTCAGAGCCAGTTTTGACCCCTGGAATGTTTGCCGGATAAAAATAAGGACCCTGGTTGTTATGCAATACATGAAGACATAGCTTTCCCCATAGATTGCCATAGAGTGGTGAGATTGTAAGAAACTTTAATTTCAAAACGTGCAGCTTCCTATCACCTAGAAGACATGTTTATTTAACATTTAGATATCATATTTTTAAATACTATCTTTCATACAAATAAGTACAACATGCATTATCTTCTAGCAAAACAATAAAATGGCACAAAGCTGCGCGTGTTTGTGTTGTGGGGTACTGTTTTGGAAATAGAGGAAATGTTGTGATTTATTATACAAACCCCTTTATCTTTCTGTATTTTCCTGGTAAAAAGGTAAAGGTACCAGTACTGCATTACTGTATTAGATTACTTGGTGCAGTTGTTTAATTTCTAGATTAAAGAGTTCAGATGTTATGGAGCTCGCTACAGTATTTATTTTGTAACAATCAGAGAGCTGCAGCTACTGTATCAGGATTTCAGTTTTGCCAGCTAAACCCTCCCTAACTTCCTCTGTTGCCTGCCATCTTCAATTGCATCTTCACCATCCTGATGCTTATTGGGAAACAGGTGTAAAATTGCATGAGCTGTTGTGGGTGGGGAGACAGTCAAATACCCCCCCCCCATACACACACACACGAGCAACAAAGGCTGCCTCCCCTTTCCATGCCACAGGGATGTCATCACAACCTATTGATACTAGGTCAGCAGGAGCTCAAGTACAGTAGTCAAGGGGAAATGAATGGGTTTTGAATCTTCTGGAAGAGCCCAATATGCCATAACAAATCTGTACAGAAGGGAGTGAGTGTTGGGTTAGCCATCATAATGGAACTGCCAACTCAAAGCTAGTGAGAAGTATTGGTCCCAGAAGGAGTGCATTATTGGGAGTATTGGCACTCATGTGTATCTAGCGCAGGCACCCCCAAACTGCGGCCCTCCAGATGTTTTGGCCTACAACTCCCATGATCCATAGCTAACAGGACCAGTGGTCGGGGAAGATGGGAATTGGAGTCCAAAACATCTGGAGGGCCGAAGTTTGGGGATGCCTGATCTAGCGCCATCAGTGTACGTGGTGTTTTTCAGTGTTGAATAAAAATAAAAGGGCCCTGCCCCAAGGACCTTACAGTCATAGGTTTTGACAGTGAGAGGGACAATTAGGGGAAGGGAAGAACGACAGAGGCAAGGATAAGAGGATTAATATGAAACGTCCATATTGCAGGGATTCAATTGATCTGATTCCTTGATTTGTTCCCATAGATCAGTGGTTCTCAAAGGGTGTGGCAGGAGAGGATGGCATTTGCGGCAGGAAGAGTCAAGACGATATTATATTTTGAGAATGATTCATGTTCTTACGTAGCTGCATTGCTTTATACTTTCTGGATGTCCCACGATCACATTATAAAGTAGTTGCGTTCTGTGTTATAAATCAAGCGCTGCTAGGAGTTGGTTCTTTTTGTTTTCCAATGTATTTCTTCTCATCAATAAAAAATTTGGTGTGGCGCAAGCAAATTTTTATTCTGAAAGTGTGGCCCAGAGGGGGAAAAAAAGTTTGAGAACCACTGCCATAGATACTGAATTGAAATTTTATTTATGCGTTGTTACAGCATTGCTTTTCGTTCGGTTTGCTGCCTGATATTATCGTATTGATTTTTGGTATTGTTGTATTTATTTTGGTATGCTATGGGCTTCCCTTTGGAAGGAAAAGCGGGCTGCAAAGATTGAACTTGGATTAAGATGTCACCTCTGCCGGAGCTCATCAAGCAGCCCAAGGCAAGTTGCTCTGTCAGCCTGAACCGCCTGCCCTGTTGGGATAATAATGTTTTGTAGGGTCAATGCTTTGTGGCAATTCCTTTGCACAATTATACCCAGCCTGAATTAAGGTCCCACTGCTTGAGGCTGCTGGAAGTAGTACTTCCAAACCTCCGGAGAGCCCCTGCCCTTGTAATTTCCTGCTTCTATCTGAACCCGTTCCCAATTGTTTCACAGTTGCCCTCCCTGTCTCCCCTTTGAACAGACACCTCCCCTTCTGATGCAGCAAACCTCAATGCGTCCAACAGCATCGGGGCCAGTGCGTTGTGTGCCATTTGCGGAGATCGTGCAACAGGGAAACACTATGGGGCCTCCAGCTGTGACGGCTGCAAAGGGTTTTTCAGGAGAAGCGTCAGAAAGAATCACATGTATTCCTGCAGGTAAAGGGGGGAAGGTGGGGGCCGCGATGTGAGACAGCCCAGCTTGGGTTGACAGGTTATAACCTAGGGAACGAGAACTTATCTAAAAGTGCACCAGGGAACTGGAAGGCAAGAGACAGAGCAACCCCACACGTTTCCTTGGAAAAAAGGGCTCATCCAGACTTCTTTTTGTGTTGTGTTTCTAGGCGCTTTAAAGCACCATGTTGTAGTGTTGTTGTTGTTTTGCCATTGCGCCTTCCCTGTGAAAACACACTCTCTACTGCTGAACTGGAGCAGACAAAAATCTACAGAAACTCGAATTGTCATTTGTTCCGATTCAGTGTTAAAGAGCAAGTTTTCACAGGTAAAGTGTCAGGGCAAAAAAAGCGACCTGACAGTAAAGCACAGACCTGTCAGTATGTGTGGATGCAGCACTGCAGCCTTAATTGCTGGTGTTCATGACCAGTTCCCCCCTCTGTCCTTTAATCCCCACTTCTCTCTTCTTATTACCTGTCAAGGGGACAGCGGGGCAGTGAGGCCCATAGATCAAGAAGGGTGGGCAGGGGAAGCAGAACCAGTAGACACAGAGGGAACCCCTGAGGTGGGAAGGACACCTGAACCAGAGCCGTGGCCAAGCGGGCCGGTTGCGCCAGACCAAACAGTCCTGTCACAGCCAGCAGCCTCGGAACACAAGCCAGAACCAGAACCCCGGACCAAGGAACACCCCAGGCCGCAACGCACACGTAGGCGGCTAGCAGACCTTGAGGACTATGAATGCAACCTCCCGGGCAGGACTGGAACTTAGAGGGGAGGGGTGTTATGTACTGAGCTGAATCCTAGATCAATAGGACCCAAAATGCAGCAGTCTGATTGGTTCGCAGGAGCCACCCAATCCAGCTCCAGGTGGAAGTGAAACAGCAACCTGATTGGCCTGCAGAAGCAGCCAATCAGGCTGCTGGCAAAAGTGAACCTGCAACCTGATTGGCCTACAGGTGCAGCCCTGAAGTAGCCAATCACGCAAGGCCCATTGTGTAAATAATGTATATAAGCAGACGTTTGGGGAAAAGAGCCATTCTTCTCTTCTTCTCCTTTGCTACTACAAGCTGAATATAAAGCATGAAATTCACCTTCGACTCAGAGTATATTTCAATTCAGTTAATCCGATTCATTGATAAACAGCAGATTTCCCCAGGGGGAAAGCAGCAGGGAAAGCAGAAGTCTGGGTGACTCCTTAGTCCTGGTAACACTAGGTCTAGTAAGTTTCATGCGTTGGAGCAGGAAATTCTCTCAGGTTTTTTGCACACATGATAAGATCTGATTCAGCGGGTAATGGCCGCTTACTGTACCTCCTCGATGACCGGTGCTTGTGGCCCGGCTGCTCGGATGCCGATGCACCATTTTGAGTGCAGCACATCTCCCTCGGCCGCCATTGGAGGCTCACGGGTTTCCGCCAAACCTGCTGATTCAAATGAGCCAATCTGTGGCGGCCTGGGGGGGGGGGCATGGCTTGATGAACAAACCTGAGGGACGCAGGCTTCACTCAGGTGTGCTCGGCAACTATAATTCCTGGCCGACCCTGCCCTCCTCATCCAGTCGGCTGGGAGCGTCACCCACCCTTCTCCCTCCCTTCATTCCAGTTGTTTGGTGCTTTAACCAATTCCTTTTCAGCTAGGAGGGCTTTGCTCTGGTCTCTTGACGGTCTTCCTATTCAGGGCCAGGAAGGAATTTCCCCTGCACTTCCCTTTCTTGCCTGTGGCGACGATAACAGGGTACCCCGTTAGAGGGGTCTGGAGGGAAGTCTCTGTCCAAAAAGCCAAATAAAAAATTTCCTTCAGTAGCACCTTAAAGACCAACTAAGTTTTTATTTTGGTATGAGCTTTCGTGTGCATGCACACTTCTTCAGATACCTATCTGAAGGTGCTACTGAAGGAATTTTTTTATTTTGCTTCGACTCAGACCAACACGGCTACTTACCTGTATCCAAAAAGCCAGTTGCATAGGGCTAGTGGGCCATAGAGCTTCCCTCAGCGTTTGGGGCCCATCCACTTAAACCTGTGTTTTGCAATGGATCCACCCCCAAATAGACCCTGTCATGTCTCAGACCCAGCCGGGGGGGGGGAGTTGAGAGGGATACACACCCAGTGCCTATGCCAAGACTTCCTACATCTGAAATCAATAAAGTTATGGCCATTTAGAATCCCAGATGGTTGTCTTGTCCATTTATTTTATCCCTCCCTTTTTGCTGTTAGTGTGGCTGGGCACGCAATAGCTGATTTTAGCAAGGCACAGCCACGGAACAATGAGAAGAGTTCTTGGCTCCAGGGGAATTAATCAGTATAGAGTACCTTATGATCAAAATTCAGTTCAAGCCAAAGTGTAGATGAGCCCAGAGTTACTATCATTTTCCAGCTTATTCATTCCTTGGGGTGCTGATCGGTACTTGGGGCGATTATAGCGCCTTATTCAACTCACCCTCTTAAGTCTCTGATTAATATCCCTTTTAAACTCATGATTCTATCTCCTTCCTCTCTCCACCCCTCCTGCCAGGTTTAACAGGCAGTGTGTTGTAGACAAGGACAAAAGAAACCAATGTCGGTACTGCAGGCTAAAGAAATGTTTTCGAGCAGGAATGAAGAAAGAAGGTGAGGTTTCTTTGTGTGTCGCTGACTGCAGCTTCCTTCTTATTGTGCCCAATAGGCAGCGTAGTCTGTAAACTAGCCATGTAGTAGTAGTAGTAGTAGTAATAATAATAATAATAATTTATTTATACCCCGCCCATCTGGGTGGGTTTCCCCAGCCACTCTGGGCAGCTTCCAACCGGATATTAAAAACAATACAGCATCAAACATTAAAAACTTCCCTAAACAGTTGTCTTCTAAAAGTAAAATAGTTGCTTATTGCCTTGACATCTGCTGCGAGGGCGTTCCACAGGGCGGGTGCCACTACCGAGAAGGCCCTCTGTCTGGTTCCCTGCAACCTCACTTCTCGCAATGAGGGAACTGCCAAAAGGCCCTCGGTGCTGGATCTCAGTGTCCGGGCTGAAGGATGGGGGTGGAGAGGCTCCTTCAGGTATACAGGACCGAGGCCATTTAGGGCTTTAAAGGTCAGCACCAACACTTTGAATTGTGCTCGGAAATGTACTGGGAGCCAGTGTAGATCTCTCGGGACCAGTGTTATGTGGTCCTGGTGGCCATTCCCAGTCACTAGTCTAGCTGCCGCATTCTGGATTAATTGCAGTTTCTGGGTCACCTTCAAAGGTAGCCCCACATAGAGAGCATTGCAGTAGTTCTCCTTTCCCTGCACATCTTTGCAGTCCCACACCTGCTTAACTTCTGCAGTGCTGCAGCACCAAGTGTTCTCAGCCCATTTGCTGCTCAGTTTTCAACTAAATCGGAAGGCAAGAGAGCATTTTTTTTCTCCCTGATGCTACACTAGCATTTGACCTATTCAACAACTATTGATCAGCAAATGAATAGTTTTTTTTCAGGGGTAGGGAAACCTATTTCCCTGCTCACAACCATCATCCGGCATATTACAAACTGAGCCTCCAAACCAACTGAGACAATAACATCCATGCCAGTTCACACCTGAAGGGATTGTTATGCAATTCCAATAGAAGCTCCCCAAATCACTGTTTCAGCCTTTGCCAACTTCTGAGGATGTGGGGTGGGGAGCATGCAATATTTGGGGATATATATCAACTTGATTCTCAAGAGGAAATGGACTATTGTGGAAATTACTAACATGGTGCAGATGAAGTGGTCTGAACATTTGATATCAACTACTGGTATATAAGGGACCCAGGTGGCGCTGTGTGTTAAACCACTGAGCCTAGGGCTTGCTGATCAGAAGGTCGGCGGTTCGAATCCCTGTGACGGGGTGAGCTCCCGTTGCTTGGTCCCAGCTCCTGCCAACCTAGCAGTTCGAAAGCACGTCAAAGTGCAAGTAGATAAATAGGAACCGCTACAGCGGGAAGGTAAACGGCGTTTCCGTGTGCTGCTCTGGTTCACCAGAAGCGGCTTTGTCATGCTGGCCACATGACCTGGAAGCTGTACGCCGGCTCCCTCAGCCAATAATGCGAGATGAGCGCACAACCCCAGAGTCGGTTATGACTGGACCTAATGGTCAGGGGTCCCTTTACCTTACTGGTATATAAAAAGTTTCAAGTATAATTTTTCATTATTTATTAAATTTTTAATACTGCCCTTCATCCGAAGATCACAGCGCGGTTCACAACGTATTCAAGATTAGGAATGGAAGAAAGAACTACTTCTTCACACAGTGCATAGCTCAGATGTAGAATTTGCTCCCACAAATTGCAATGAAGTCCATCTTAGATGCTTTAAAACAGGGGTCAGCAAACTTTCTCAGCAGGGGGCCGATCCACTGTCCCTCAGATCTTGTGGGGGGCCGGACTATTATTTTTTGGGGGGGGGGGAATGAACGAATACCTATGCCCCACAAATCACCCAGAGATGCATTTTAAATAAAAGGACACATTCTGCTCATGTAAAAACACTCTGATTCCCGGACCATCCGCGGGCCGGATTTAGAAGGCGATTGGGCCGGATCCGGCCCCCGGGCCTTAGTTTGCCTACCCATGCTTTAAAAGGAAGGTGCTTCTTCCTGCCAACCATTGGGGGGGGCATAGTAGGAGACTGGTGTTCCTCACATGTCCTTCTTGTGGCCTCACCAAAGACATTTGTTTGCCCAGTACAAGAAACAGGATGCTGAACTAGTTAGTCTTCGGTCTGCCCCAACAGGGCTCTTTTTATTTGGTTATGATTCTGGCCCAAACGCACCTGATAAAGGTGTCTGTCTTGCAAAAGCTTACACCATAATAAATACGTTAGTTCTTTCATAAGCCACAAGGTGCTTTGTTTTGGCACGGTTTTTGTGCTTTAGATTGGCCCCCAGCCTGGAATAAATCTGTCTTTTCTTAAAGGTGCCAGGAGACTCTCTTGTCACTTTTGCTGCAACAGACTAATGTCATTAACCCCAAACCCTGGAGATTCATGTTCCTTCCACAACGTTAGTTATTATAGTTGCATCAGTGGACTCGAGCATTTCTGTGGTTTGTGCAGAGGACAGAGGAATTTTCTCTTTTCTCTCTAGAGTGCCTACTCAACTTGAATTTGCCTGTTAATATTCAATAGAAGTTACATTAGGTCTGTGACCAGCTAAATACTGAGTAAACATTCAGAATACATCATGCCGTGACAGAGCTGCGTGGATCCCGATAACGCATGGCGTAACCTTGGGTGCCTCTGTTAACAGCCGCTGACTGCAGGGTTTTTCATTTCAGCACAGGCTCATTATAGCCTTATTATCAAGCAAAATGATAGGACTAGGAAATAAATCTGGAGAGGCACAAGTGTAATAGTAACAATCAGATATTGTTTGATATCTCCATTAATCGTGGAGTTATCATAGGTGATAGTCTAGGCAACTCCATGACTCGGCAAACTTGGCTAACCTCCCAGGAAGTCGCAAGTGGACTACGTGTCTTGCGAGGTCCTAGAACCCAGTTCCCTGGTACATTTAAAGTGATCAAAACATTTTGGAACACTTACAAAGGAAGTAGTGCTTGGAATTTATTGATTTAGGAAAGAAAGCCGACTATGGTCACATCCACATTTAAAGCACATGGCTTTCCCCAAAGAATCCTGGGAACTGTAGTTTCTTAAGGGGCAGGGTCCGATGTAGCTCTGGGAGGAGTAAACTATGGTTCCCATGATTCTTTGGTTGGGAACCTTGTGCATTAAATGCATGGCATGGAAGTGACCTTAGCGTGGAGATGGCAGAAGTTTATAAAATTGCGTGTAGTGTGGAGAGAGCTAAAGAACTCAAATATCTGAAGACAATTCCCATTGCGTTTACTTCCTTAGAATAAGGACATGCATGGATGTTCCATACATATATTCCATTCTTTCTTTTACTTTTACCCACTTTAAATTCTTGGGGTAAAGCAGATGGTGGTATTACCACCATCACCCCTGCGTTTCCTTTGCTCTTTTCCAAACTACAGAATTTAAAATCTAGAATCATAGAATTGTAGAGTTGGAAGGGACCAAGAGGATCATCTAGTCCAACCCTCTGCAATGCAGGAATCTTTTGCTTAATGTGGGAGTCAACCCTGAGATGAAGAATCTTATGCTCTACCAATTGAGCTATCCCATGTTGTTATTGTGTTGTATTAAAATGTTATTATGTTGTATATAAGCAATGACAAAAGTATATGAAGTGATGACAGCTTCTTGCCCTGTCTTTTGCGTTTTCATTTTTGGGATCGTTTTTTTAAAAAATTGTTTTGGTTTTGCAGCTGTACAGAACGAACGCGACCGAATCAGTACTCGGAGATCCAGCTATGAAGACAGCAGCTTGCCATCCATTAACGTTTTACTGCAAGCAGAAGTTCTCTCACAACAGGTATGTCTTTTATTTTAGAATGTAGCGAAATAATCATCATTTTCGTTTCCTTTCCAGCTCGAGGGTGCCCTCCAGACCACCAGTATTTTGTGGGACGGGTTCAAACACATATTGGTACCCAGATGTTAGTTTCACACAGTTAAAGTGGATTAAAGGGCTCTGATGTCCTGGCACAACCAACCTGCTTTCAAAAAATTTCTCGGTTGGAAAAGTGGAGTGGAAATGCATGGTAAACTGTGGCATGAATGAATGATTAATGGGAAGATGTACAAGTGAAACTCGGAAAATTAGAATATCGTCGGAAAGTGCATTTATTTCAGTAACGCAACTTAAAAGGTGAAACCAATATATGAGCTAGATGCATGACATGCAAAGCAAGATATGTCAAGCCTTTATTTATTGTAATTGTAATTATTTGTCGTTAGGCGAGTCAATTATAAATGGAATGTAATTAATGAAATGTAATAGCAATGTTTATTTTTGTATTTTTGTAACTATTTGTTTTATTACTGTGGAATTTCCAAAAGAAAGCATTTGTAAAAATTAAAAGAAAAAGAAAAAATAATAAGTTGCATTACTGAAATAAATGCACTTTTCAACGATATTCTAATTTTCCGAGTTTCACCTGTAAAAACACCCTACAAGCAAATCAGGATGAATGCTCATTGTTATATACAGTAACCTCCCCATAAACCAATTGGAATGAGTGCTCTATAAAGACCAGATGTAGTCTAGTCACCATGTAAGCCCAGGCTTCCTCAAACTCGGCCCTCCAGATGTTTTTGACTTACAACTCCCAGGATCCCTAGCTAGCAGGACCAGTGGCCAGGGATGATGGGAATTGTATTCTCAAAACATCTGGAGGGCTGAGTTTGAGGAAGCCTGATGTAAGCTTTGTGCAAGCAAATCTGGATGAATGCTGAATAAGGAGTTTGTCTGGAGGAGCCTGTGGTCTCTTCAACAGACACCTGTAAATTGAAAGCCACTTTCAGGCATCATAAGCCTCTTGTGCTGCAGTACTGTATACATTTATTTGGGAATAAGCACCACTGCATACAGGGTTTTTTAAAAAAATAAATAAATTTTTATTAAGGGTTTTCTTGGTTTACAAAGATATGTGCAATGTCTCTCTTAGCATTTCTACAAATCAATTTCATATGTTGAGACATTGGTGAGGAGAGGGGAAGGAAAGTAGATGGGGGGGAGGGTGGGGTGGGGTGACAATGTTTCTGTTTTATTTAATAAGTGTGTGTGGGGGGGGGGGTATTCCACCATGCAGCACAAAACCTCCAGATAAAAACCTGGCAGACCAAAGGCTTATATAGCCTAATAGACACTTATAAAAATAACAAACCTATGACAACACAAGAAATACAGGATAAACTAGAAGACACCCAAATATCCTGGTTAGCACAACACCAACTACATGACCACTGCATACAGTTGAGCAGGCATAGGCAAACTCGGCCCTCCAGATGTTTTGGGACTACAACTCCCATGATCCCTATCTAACAGGACCAGTGGTCAGGGAGGATGGGAATTGTAGTCCCAAAACATCTGGAGGGCCGAGTTTGCCTATGCCTGCAGTTGAGTCTACTTCTTAATAAACAAGCATTGAGTTGCATGGTTTAGTCCAGGGGTCAGCAAACGTTTTCAGCAGGGGGCCTGTCTACTGTTCCTCAGACCTTGTGGGGGGGCCGGACTATATTTTGAAGAAGAAAAAATATATGAACCAATTCCTATGCCCCACAAATAACCC
The DNA here is from genome assembly GCF_965207765.1 of Zootoca vivipara. Lineage (NCBI taxonomy): Eukaryota > Metazoa > Chordata > Lepidosauria > Squamata > Lacertidae > Zootoca > Zootoca vivipara. The sequence goes on along the minus strand of NC_142590.1, from coordinate 74,579,924 downwards.
AGAGATGCATTTCAAATAAAAGCACACATTCTACTCATGTAAAAACATCAGGCAGGCCCCACAAATAACCCAGAGGTGCATTTTAAATAAAAGGACACATTCTACTCATGTAAAAACATGCTGATTCCTGGACCATCCGCGGGCCGGATTTAGAAGGCGATTGGGCCGCATCCGGCCCCCCGGGCCTTAGTTTGGGAACCCTGGTTTAGTCTCTAGCTGGACAGCTTCCAGTCTGATGGATTGCAGATGACAGAGGGAATACCCAACAGATCAAGACAGTACTCGTACAACCACGTTTTCCACCTCTGTCATAGCATCGCATATGCTGTCAGCAGCTTCCTAGGTGCAAAATGCTGCCCTGAGGAGTCGGAGAAAATGTAGCAGAAGTGCCGCCTCAAGGGAAGGAAGGTGCTTAGCTCGTGTGAAACAAATGACAACTGTGCATTGACTGCACCGAAAATGTGAACTCTGGGAAAGGCCCCCCAAACTGGGCAGATACTGATGAGGGACTTTGTTGCAAACAGACACATTTAAAAAGGGCATTCTTCTTCACTGAGATTGATGCTCAGCGCTTTTTAATGTACTTGTCATGAGATGCATGTTCACACTCCCCTGATGGCCACTTTGCAAGTACTTCCTCTGTCACTCAACTCCCTCCTTTCTTTCACTGACTGGTGGCTCTTGGGGCTCTAGGGAAAACCAAAGCAGATTGTGCAGTCGTGAATTCTACCCACCCCTACTCTAAACACTGAACTATATTGGCTCGTATCTGGATATTTGCTGCTCAGGACTACGTAGCCAGGATCGGAAGGCACCCGACAGGGAGGAAGCATAGCCCAAAGCTCTAGAACTTGAATTGCACTTCTGGTTCCCATCATAAAAGCAGATCTGTACATCATGTGCATGACTTTATAGCTCATCCCTGGAGCAGTTATGGCTCAGTTGGTTCCCCGCTGAATGTGAACTGCGTCTTTCGGGAAGCATTGTGTTTCAGTGATGCAAACAAATGGTATGCAGGCTCTGTCTGCAATCTTCAGCAGCCATTTCACAAACAGACACGCACAATCACTGGATGCTGTGCTGTGCTCATCAACTGAGAAACATTTCTGTGTGAACTTCCTTTTAGGACCATCTAGAAGTTCTCCAAGAGCATTCGGCTTTAAGATGTTGCAACCGGAGCCAAATCCCAAACAGATTAATGCAGCAGCATTTCGGTTTAAATGGGTTTAGCATTAGAGCAGGGGTGTGACCTTCCAGATATTGCTAGACTTCAACTCCAACCACCTGTCATCATTGGCCATGCAGGCCATGGCTTCCACCTTTCCATCTCTTATTTGCTGGCCACAAGGCTAGCTAGCAGAGTATTTTGAAGAAATAGGGAGATGGAGGAGAGGAAATCTAAAACCTAGCTTGTTTGTGGATCATGGTATTTGATGGAGAACGGAATTGACCTTAGAGGGCAAGAGCCTTTGCAATTCTACAGCAAAAAACATAAAGAAAGGTGTTTCAGTTTCTCACATAAATTTCTCACACAGATTTTGATTTTTGTTGTTCTTTGTGCAGCTTCCTATAGAGCTTACCTCTCCCTCTCCCTCTGAGCAATGTTAGGTGAAACTTCTTTCTCCCCCCTGCAGATATCATCGTCACCAATTTCAGTGATCAATGGCGATATCAGAGGGAAGAAGATCGCAAATATTGCAGACGTCTGCGAGTCCATGAAGCAGCAGTTGCTAGTGCTAGTGGAGTGGGCCAAGTACATCCCAGCCTTCTGTGAGCTTCCTCTGGATGATCAGGTGAGCTGGTTATTGGGAGTCCTATTCATCCTAGCTGAAACCAAATGTTGATTTTCCTAGTTACAGGTAGGTAGCCGTGTTAGTCTGACGTAGTCGAAACAAAATTTAAAAAATTCCTTCCAGGAGCACCTTAGAGATCAAGTTTGGTGACAATGACAAACTTAGTTGGTCTCCTGGTTGATTTTCCTGTTCCATTTCTAATAATTCAGTGCAAGGCCAATTGTGAAACTCACCGTGCAAATGTGCAATATCATCTCCTTGCTGGCCATTGACACACAGCTCTTTGGCAAAATGGTAATAACAGGGGATAATTCCAGTGAAACAGTATAATTTAAAACAACAACAACCCAGAAATCTAATAATAACAGGGTCCATTCTTATGGGTCAGAGAAAGCCTGGGCAAAAGGATATGTCTTTTCAAGACATCTGAAGCAAACTGGCGGATAATGCTTTCCATGTGGCTGAGAGGTGGGCATTCTACAGTACAGAGGCAACTACAAAAAATGCCCATTCTGTAGGGTTCTTTGCTGCTAGTAGAATTTCCCCAGATGATCTAAGTCAGGCTTCCTCAAACTCGGCCCTCCAGATGTTTTGAGACTACAATTCCCATCATCCCTGGCCACTGGTCCTGCTAGCTAGAGATCATGGGAGTTGTAGGCCAAAAACATCTGGAGGAAGCCTGATCTAAGTGATCTCCCAGGTCCATACAGGGGCAGGTGGTTCTTTAAGTAACCTGGTCCTGAGTTGTTCTGGCCTTTATATATTAGTAGCAAGGACTTGAAATGGCCCAGTAGCAAATTGGCAGCCGGTGCAGTTCCTTCAGCACAGGTCTAATATGTGTGCTTCCAAGTACTCCATGCAGCAACCTGTCTGCAACGTTCTGCAGGAGCTGCAGCTTCCAGGCGAGTCTCAAGGGAAGCCCTACACAGAACGCACTGCATTTGGCCAGTCATTACCAATGCATGAATGACACTGGCGGAGTTATCTGTGTCCGGGAAAGGGTGTATACCTATTGTACAACTTAAGTTGATAAAATACTGCATGCACATCAAAGCTGAACGAATGCAGAACCAGCCCTTGAAAATGACTGATTAAAACAAGCAGTGATGCAAGCAGACATTGTTGAGTATTTGGCCCGCAAGGATTACTTCCTTACTGCCAGCAGTGCCTGAATTTACAGTTGCACAGTGGAGCAAAGTTGGTTGATAGGGCCCCCCGTTGTTGTTTTTTAAGCTGTGTCCCTTTAACATCATGGTACCTTTAAATCAGAACTCTGTTTGGACAGATTTCCTTTCCTTAAGTTTGTTCCCAGTGGTGAGATCTAAACCTCTGGAAAATAATGCTCTCTCCTCTTTCCTTCAGCTCTTCCATCGCAAGATATTTCTTCATGTTTGTTCAGTGTAGACAGATGGGCCCATCCCTATAAAGACACCCTTTCCCAAATCCTTTGGTTAATGTTTAGTGGTTGTTTGCTGCACAGCTGAAGTCCCAGTTGGCTATTAAGAAGCACCCATGTCACACTGAGTCTTAGTATTAACCTTAGTTTCCACAGATTTCTTCTTTTAAAAAACAGAAGTGGGACAGGAGATACAGAACATTCTTGAGGATCACTGAAGGGCATAAAGTGAAAGAATGCAATCATTAACAACAGAGCAAGAGTAGAGGGTTTAAGAGAAAAACAACAACCACGGGTTGCTCATCACAGCAAGATGTCCACAGTGGGCAGAGAAATTAATTATATTTCGGCTGCAATGCTAGACTTGGGAGGGTAGTCCAACATGTGGCCATTTGAGTGACCTTATGGCTCCCTAAGGTGGGACGCGGGTGGCGCTATGGTCTAAACCACAGAGCCTAGGGCTTGCCGATCAGAAGGTTGGCAATTTGATTCCCCACGACGGGGTGAGCTCCTGTTGCTCGGTCCCAGCTCCTGCCAACCTAGCAGTTCAAAAGCACGTCAAAGTGCAAGTAGATAAATAGGTACCACTACAGCAGGAAGGTAAACGGCATTTCCGTGCATTGCTCTGGTTCGCCAGAAACGGCTTAGTCATGCTGGCCGCATGACCCGGAAGCTGTCTGCAGACAAACGCTGGCTCCCTCGGTCAGTAAAGCGAGATGAGCGCTGTAATCCCAGAGTCATCCGCGACTGGACCTGATGGTCAGGGGTCCCTTTACCTTTTATGGCTCCCTAAGAGATCCCTAATGTCGCTGGATCCCAACCTCTGGATTGAAGGGCCAGCATTATTTTACTTGTTTACGAACTAGGCGCAATCCACCTTCACCTTTGCACATGTGTGCCCTCAGGAGAGGATCAGCGTAGGGCTCAATGGAGCATTCTTTCCCCCTCTGCAACTGGACCCTGGGAACAAGCATGCAAAGGGGGTGCTTGAGCACCTCTCACTTATGCATCTGCCTGCTGCTCTGTTCCAGGGCCTTTGTTGCATTCCTGCTTTCAGAACTCTGGTCCCCAAACATCCTAGCACTAAGGAGGAAGGCGGCTATATATCATTGTTATGTTAGTCTTCAGCCTCCACTGCCTTGCAGGATAACTCCGGAAGAAGAAAAGGCTAAGGAGTAAGTCCTACACAAATCCAGAGAAGAGTCCATAAGACGGTTGGATGGCACCTTGTACGCCTCCTTCTGGAAACTCCTGCAGCCAAGCTGGTCCCAAACATATTGCTCTGCTTTCCTTTGGACCATATCAGTGAGGTGGGAGGGTGTCTTGTCGTCTGCGCAGCCTAGGATCTCCATACACACTGTCCAGGCTTGCGCCCCGGGGAGGACACTTTAGTGCTGCTAATGCAGCAGACTGATTTCACCCCTGGAGGTGCATTCCATTGTCTCTTGAGACAGACAGGTGCCAACAACAACTAGTCCCGAGAAGTTGATGAAAGATCAGGCCACATTACCAAGCAATTTAGAGGTCCCGTCCCCCCCATATCCTGTTGAACATGAGACATACTGTGCCAGTTCCTGAAAAACTGAAGGGCGAGTACTTCCCTTGTGGGAATTTATAGGATGTGCTCACTAGCCTGCTGTTGTAAGTGATGCCTGGGATGCTTGTGGTGGCAAACACCAGTAGAGAAAGGGAAAGGAGACTCCATTGATCCCCTTCTCTAGGGAGAGCTGTGCATGTGCTCTAACAAGCAAGTTCCACAGGAATTGCTGTTCCTCCGTGTTGTGTTCCCACCTTGTTGTTTAGTCGTTTAGTCGTGTCCGACTCTTCGTGACCCCATGGACCATAGCACGCCAGGCACTCCTGTCTTGCACTGCCTCCCGCAGTTTGGTCAAACTCATGTTCGTAGCTTCGAGAACACTGTCCAACCATCTTGTCCTCTGTCGTCCCCTTCTCCTAGTGCCCTCCATCTTTCCCAACATCAGGGTCTTTTCCAGGGAGTCTTCTCTTCTCATGAGGTGGCCAAAGTATTGGAGCCTCAGCTTCACGATCTGTCCTTCCAGGGAGCACTCAGGGCTGATTTCCTTCAGAATGGATAGGTTTGATCTTCTTGCAGTCCATGGGACCCTCAAGAGTCTCCTCCAGCACCACAATTCAAAAGCATCAATTCTTTGGCGATCAGCCTTCTTTATGGTCCAGCTCTCACTTCCATACATCACTACTGGGAAAACCATAGCTTTAACTATACGGACCTTTGTCGGCAAGGTGATGTCTCTGCTTTTTAAGATGCTGTCTAGGTTTGTCATTGTTTTTCTCCCAAGAAGCAGGCGTCTTTTAATTCTATTTGCCAGGAGGTGATGGGACCAGTGGCCATGATCTTGGTTTTTTTGATGTTGAGCTTCAGACCATATTTTGCGCTCTCCTCTTTCACCCTCATTAAAAGGTTCTTTAATTCCTCCTCGCTTTCTGCCATCAAGGTTGTGTCATCTGCATATCTGAGGTTGTTGATATTTCTTCCGGCAATCTTTGGGATTCATCTAGTCCAGCCTTTCGCATGATGAATTCTGCATATAAGTTAAATAAGCAGGGAGACAATATACAACCTTGTCGTACTCCTTTCCCAATTTTGAACCACTCAGTTGTTCCATATCCAGTTCTAACTGTAGCTTCTTGTCCCACATAGAGATTTCTCAGGAGACAGATGAGGTGATCAGGCACTCCCATTTCTTTAAGAACTTGCCATAGTTTGCTGTGGTCGACACAGTCAAAGGCTTTTGCATAGTCAATGAAGCAGAAGTAGACGTTTTTCTGGAACTCTCTAGCTTTCTCCATAATCCAGCGCATGTTTGCTATTTGGTCTCTGGTTCCTCTGCCCTTTCGAAATCCAGCTTGCACTTCTGGGAGTTCTCGGTCCACATACTGCTTAAGCCTGCCTTGTAGAATTTTAAGCATAACCTTGCTAGCGTGTGAAATGAGCGCAATTGTGCGGTAGTTGGAGCATTCTTTGGCACTGCCCTTCTTTGGAATTGGGATGTAGACTGATCTTCTCCAATCCTCTGGCCATTGCTGAGTTTTCCAAACTTGCTGGCATATTGGGTGTAGCACCTTAACAGCATCATCTTTTAAAATTTTAAATAGTTCAGCTAGAATATCATCACTTCCACTGGCCTTGTTATTAGCAGTGCTTTCTAAGGCCCATTTGACTTCACTCTCCAAGATGTCTGCCTCAAGGTCAGCAACCACACTACCTGGGGTGTACGAGACCTCCATATCTTTCTGGTATAATTCCTCTGTGTATTCTTGCCACCTCTTCTTGATGTCTTCTGCTTCTGTTAGGTCCTTACCACTTTTGTCCTTGATTATGGTAATCTTTGTACGAAATGTTCCTTTCATGTCTCCAATTTTCTTGAACAGATCTCTGGTTTTCCCCATTCTATTGTTTTCCTCTATTTCTTTGCATTGCTCATTTAAGAAGACCCTCTTGTCTCTCCTTGCTGTTTTTTGGAAATCTGCATTCAGTTTCCTGTATCTTTCCCTTTCTCCCTTGCATTTTGCTTGCCTCCTCTCCTCCGCTATTTGTAAGGCCTCGTTGGACAGCCATTTTGCTTTCTTGCATTTCCTTTTCCTTGGGATGGTTTTCGTTGCTGCCTCCTGTATAATGTTACGAGCCTCCATCCATAGTTCTTCAGGCACTCTGTCCACCAAATCTAAATCCTTAAACCTGTTCCTCACTTCCACTGTGTATTCATAAGGGATTTGATTCAGATTGTATCTTACTGGCCCAGTGGTTTTTCCTACTTTCTTCAGTTTAAGCTGGAATTTTGCTATAAGAAGCTGATGATCTGAGTTACAGTCAGCTCCAGGTCTTGTTTTTGCTGACTGTATAGAGCTTCTCCATCTGTTCCCGCCTACAGAAAACAAATTCCCTTATGGGTCATGACGTTAGATGCCCAGCTTATATTGTGATCCTTTCAATCAAAGAAGTAGTTTAGCAAGCTGCAATTTCTGTGCTCTTCTTCTGCAGTTGTATCATCTCTCTCTCCCTCTGCCCTGCCATCTATCCTCCTCTTGCATCAGCCCTCTAATAATAGGCCTTTGTTTCTCCAGGTGGCTTTGCTACGGGCCCATGCAGGGGAGCACCTGCTACTGGGAGCTGCCAAGAGGTCGATGGTGTTCAAAGACATCTTACTCCTAGGTAAATGTGCATCATATAACAACATGACTCCCATCTCCTACTGTAATGTATTACTTTTTTTTCAGCATGGGGGTTTGGAAGGAAGCAGGCAATGTACTGTATTTTTTCCGTGTATAACACGCCTCCGGTTTTTTTGGTACTCAAAATTAAGAAAATGCACTATGCACTATTCATGTATAAGACGACCCCTTATTTTAAACTTCAAAAATCTAGGAAAAAAATATAATCTTATACACGAAAAAATACAGTAATCTGTCCGGTTTCTTTGTCACCCACCTCAGGGGCAGGAAACCTCAGTTTCATGAGCCAAATGCCCTCTCTGTCTGGCCCTTGGGATTCTCCCCAGGCCACACACCATCGTGAGCCACACCCCTCACCAGCCCTGCTTTGTACCGCCCCCTTGAATGTTTTTGCCAGGCTGGACTATGTCATTGAACTCTAATAATTCTTCTTGCTTGCTTGGATGTGTGTGTGTGTGGAAACTAGCCTACTGTACACAAAGGTGTAAAGGGCACATTTGTTGCTTTGCCCACTGTTGCCTCTGACCCCACCCAACACCGGGATATGGCTCCCTGAAAGGGAGTGTGGCCCTTGAGTGCAAAAATGTTCCCAACCCCTGATTTGATGGCTTTCAGTTATCTCTACAGTTCTGTAAGCAAACATAATAACATGGGGGGTATATTTAGGCAGGGTGATTTAAGATCTAAATGTGTGTTGCAAGAGGCATCACTCCTTTGTCCAACTTTGCAAGAACTTTTCACCAGAGGTAAAAGTGGGACGTAGGTAGACATTTTGAGTTGCGGTTCCTTTCTCCTGCCTTCAGCTTTGAAAAATAGAGAACCACCTCCCATCTGCCTCCAGCCTGAGCTACCCCCGCAAAGCAACACAACGTTGCAGCAGTGGGACTTTACCATAGCTGTCAACTTCCGGATTGGAAAATAAGGGATCAGCAGCGGCGCGGCACCAAAAGTCACTTCTGCGCATGTCCAGACATGCGCAGAAGTGACTTCCGGTGCCGGGCTGCCCATGTCCGCATGTCTGGGCACCAGAAATTGCTTCCGGGCATGCGCAGAAACTGGGCATGCGCAGAAACTGGGCATGCGCAGAGGTGATTTCCAGCAGCACTCGGCAAGTGAGCAAGCAGCCAGCCGGGAGCCAGGAGATTTACAGGGTATTTTACAATCCGGGCTTGCAGTGGGAAACAGATTTAAATTTGGGGGTTTTCTGCCAAAAACGGGAGGGTTGACAGCTATGGACTTTACAATGACTGAACTGGCTGAAAACTGACTCTCCCCACCCCCACAGGCCCCATCCAACTTTTTAAAAAAATGTTTTCGGTGGGTTTTGGAAGTAGAAAATCCATTTGCTCAATGCAAGCCATTTATAGAGTGGAATTGCTGGAGAGAAACATGTTTAGGATCCAGTTTAGACTTTAAAAATGCTGCTACTCCTCCTGAGTAGATCAGTGAGTCATTTTGGGGGGCAGTAGGAAAGGAAGCAAAAATCAGGATGGCCAGATACAAAAGAAGTCAGGGCTCCTGTACTTTCAGAAACAGTGCAGAAGATCTGTATTATGCCAGTTACATCTGTTTAAACTCCCCTTTCTACGCTACTGTCAAAGGTGCAGAAGTCCTGCCCTCGTTTGAACCTGAGCACCCTTTTTGTGGACTGGGGAATTAATTGTCCACTTCTGCTTCTTTGTCCTCTGAAAGAAAATAGTGGCGCAGTACAAAAATGTCATAGCTCAACAAATTCCTTCCCCAATTCCAGACATCTTGGATCGTACAATCGGCACGCAAGGCCTTGCTGATGTTGCCATCACTGGGGGCTGTCTAATTGGCAGTAACCTGTGCAGGGCCTTTTCAGTGGTGGTTCCCTGTTTGTGCAATACCCTCCCTAGTGAGATGCATTTTGTCTCCCTCCCTGTTAACTTTCAGGAGAAATTCAAAAACATCCATATTTTATTTACCCAGGCACTTGATGGCTGAAATGACACTGTTCCTGGAAACCTTGAGGTGCTGGCTGAGAATGTTTTAAATTGTTTTTAGAATGTTTTCAAATTTCTTTTGGTTGGTTTTTAAAAAATGTTTTATCATTGCTATGTATGCCACCCAAGAAGAAGGGGTTGTGATTTACAAATAGGGAACAGTGACCATTTTTTATAGAATTGGGTTTTAATTAAAACAAACAATTCTTCTGCAGGAAATGACCACATAATCCCCCGTAATTGTCCGGAGTTGCTGGAGATTAGCCGTGTGGCTGTACGCATCCTGGATGAGCTAGTCCTCACATTCCAAGAGTTGCAGATTGATGAAAACGAATACGCATGTTTGAAAGCCATCATCTTCTTTGATCCAGGTAGGTGTTGATTTTTCAGTAACTTGGAAGAGGCATCTAAGGCTGCTTCCATGCCCCAACCCCTTTAAGACTGCTGGCGAAATGCTTTTCTACAATGTGTGGGGAACAAAATTAAAATGAAGGTTCCACAGAATATAGGACTGTATTGTCTAGCAATGCCCTTCCTCATGGCCAAGTTCCTCCTTCCTATAATGTTTATTCATGAATAAGAACCATTCAGTAAGGTTCGCAACGACATGAGTGCAGGTGAGGGAAGTAGAGAAAATGAATAGAGAGGTGTGTTTTTTCTCCTAGAACACAGAACATCTGGCGAAGCCGAATGGGAGAAATTCAGGACAGGCAAAAGGAAATCATTCTTCACACAACATATAGTTAAAATCTGGAATATGTAGTGATGGCTGCCATCTTGGATGGCTCTAAAATGGGACTAGGTAAGGATGATAGATAACTAGTTAAGGCACAGGTGTCCTGTGTCGCATTTGTTTACCCCGTTTCATAAGCCGGAGTTGTCACAGCATCCCTGTTTGCTCTTATACAATTGGAACGCATGCAAAGTCTGTGTTAGTGCAGGATGAGGAGAACGAAACTGGCACACCTTCCCCAGTGCCTGCCAAAGGAGTTTGAGCAATGCAAGGAACAAACTGCTTCAGGAGACCACCCAGACCGGCCCAAGTCAATGGCACCTCCCACTTGAAACAGCATCTTTCTCGAGAAATGCCATAGTCCGTAATTTCTTACGGTTTTCCCCAGATGCTAAAGGGCTGAGCGACCCCATCAAGATCAAGCGAATGCGGTACCAAGTTCAGGTCAGCCTGGAGGACTACATCAATGACCGGCAGTATGATTCACGGGGACGCTTTGGGGAACTCCTCCTCCTCCTGCCCACCCTCCAGAGCATCACTTGGCAGATGATTGAGCAGATCCAGTTTGTTAAGCTCTTTGGCATGGCCAAGATCGACAACCTTCTGCAGGAGATGCTGCTAGGAGGTGAGTGTTGACCCTACAGGAAGTGGGGTTTTGGGGGGGGGGTTCGCTATTGAATTTCAGGGACCATCTTATTCAGCATCCATCCTGATTAGCATACACAAAACTTACACAGTGGTTAGACTACGTCCGGTTTTTATGGAGCATTGGTCACGATCGATTTATGAGGCCGTTATATGACAACGAGCATTCATCCTGATATGCGTACAGGACATCTCCTTAAGAGGCTTCAGGATCTTTGGGAAATCCAAGCATTTTGTGTTGCCCGATTCCGTTCAGGGCAGGGATCCTGTGCATTTAACTCAGTTAGGAACAAGCTGGATGTACTGTAGGGAACTGGGTCTGCCAAACAGCCGAGGGTGGACATGATTCGAAACAAAGTAGGCGAGAAGTTGCAGGGGAATAACAGTAGAGGGGATAGGCAGGTTAAGAACCCCTCATCTGCCGAGTCTCCATTTCAGAGGTCACAATCTCCCACCATAGCAAAGCTCTCCCACCAGCCTCACAGACCTGTCTGTGGAGAACCTATACAGACTGCCAGTGTTTTCACAGCATGTAAAGTGACATTTGCCTGGCGCCTGCTTCGTATAATACAGTCAGGTGGTTAAAAAAAAACACTATTCTGTTTTCTCAGGTTTTTAATCAATTAAACGTGGCTGGGTTGTTGGTTTTTTGAGCCACTTTGGAACTGGTATTGTTATACTATGGTACAGCGGTGCCTCGACTTACGAATTTAATCCGTTCCGAAGGCACCTTCGTAGGTCGAAAAAAATTGTAAGTCGAAAAGCGCCATTGGAAACGCGATTTCCCATAGCAATGCTTTGGAAACGGAAAAATTCGTAAGTCGAAGCAACCCCATCTAAAAATTCGCAAGTCGAAAAAACCCTATCTAAAACCGCCGCGGTTTCCGTTCGGAGGTCGAGAAATTCGTAAGTCCCATTTGCCCCATTCGTAAGTTGAAAAATTCGGTTGTCGATTCGTTCGTAAGTCGAGGTACCACTGTATTGCTTTGTGCTGTATTCTCTGTTTCATCGAATTTTGCATGTAACCATTTTACTGCATTTTAAAAAAAGAAGAACTATATCCGTATATTATGCAATACTCAGAATAATATATATATGTATAATTTAGGGTCATCGAGTGACACTCCTCACGCTCATCACCATGCTCTTCACCCGCACCTTATCCAGGAGAACCTGGGGACAAACGTCATTGTGGCCAACACAATGCCTGCTCAGATGCACAATGGGCAGCTGTGTGAGTATTCCTGCACAAGAGAACCAGCTCTCTAGGCGTGCCGTGTGTGTTCTGAGTCGTGGTAAACCGAGTAAGTGGAGCTAGTATGCAGATTTATCAGTTTGCTGGCGTAACGGGAGCAACATCTCCCATAATGCTCTGCTCTCCCGGTAGGAAAGGAGGAGGAAGGAGCCTCAGTCAGACTTTTCAGAAAGCACAATAATACCCCATAGGATGGTGTACATCGGGGTGGCCAGCTTCCAAGAGACTGTGATCTACTCGAGTTAAAAACTGGCAGTGATCTACCCCCTTTTGGGGGGTTCAGTAAAGTTGTTGAGCATTATTTTAGGAAGGAAAGCCCTGCTTTGGGTGGTTCAGGTCATTTTAGGGGTGCAGGGCAAAGATGTTTAGGGGAGCCAAAGTTTTTTAGCTTCTTTGGGGGGGAAGCCACTGATCTACCGGTGATCTACCACAGACATTCAATGATCTACCGGTAGATCACGATCTACCTGTTGGACATGCCTGGTGTACATGATTACATGAGTACGTGAAGAGGGAGAACACGCATCCTTCAAAGAAGAAGAAATATTTAAAAGGAAAGCGTTCGAATATTGATGGGACAAGAGCAGAAGGGAGTAATGTTTAATTTTCCCACTTTTTAAGAGGCTGCCTGAGTGTACGAGTACATAACAATATTTGGCATGTACATCTAATCAAAAGTAAAGACTTTTGGAAATGCTATTGAACCCGGTAGGAGTTACCTCTAAGTAAACATGCATTGTGTTGCACTGTTAACCTTCTTTTGATGTGATCCTTTATACTCTGACTGATCCTGTACAATGGCTTTTATATATACTGTATATATAACATATTTTTCTTTCTTTCTTTCAACAGCCACTCCCGAAACTCCCCAACCTTCTCCACCCGCTGGCTCAGGAGCTGAACAATACAAACTGCTTCCTGGGGCCATTGCAACTGTGGCCAAGCAGCCTAGTTCAATCCCTCAACCTGCCATCACGAAGCAAGAGGTCATCTAGCATCCAACCAAATGAATGTATCAGATGCCACAAAGACCACGATGAGGGAGACAAACCCTTTCTCATTCCCATTTTGATCACTCTGGAGGTTGAATATTCACAGAGGCATCCCAGGACACAAATGCATCAAACTGTTATTTGGAAATTGGATGGGGAGAAAGTCATCTTCCCCCAAACTGACTCTGCCTGCGGCTGTGGAGAACATCATTGCAGAACGTATGAACTAAGCTTGGTGGAAGGTCTTTATCCTATAGAGCCAAACCCCAAATTTCAAGGTGACTATTTCAAAAATTGCACTGACATGCTTTTTTTTCATCACTGCCACTGAGTTACACAATGTTATTGTGTTTATCAAATCTTAACTTTTTTTTATTTAAAAAAGGCATCTGAATGAAATGAAAGGGAGGGGTGAACACCTTCACTGCAGGATCTCTAAATAGCTACAAGCCCTCTCGTGACAATCCCAGGCAGGCATGGTGGTCCACACTAAGGAAGAGGCAGAAAGTTTGACCCGGATGTTGCAGAACTACAGCCTCTTTATTGCCTTCTCCACAGTTCCACTGCCTTGGGGCAGTAGCAGAAGCAGGGGCCAGGACTAGATGCTTCCAGTGATCTTCAGAAACAAACAAAATTCAGTGGCCAAAGTAGTTGGCGGTGCTTTTTCCACCTGATGACTGGTGATTTCTATGAGGAAGTAGCAGCTTGTTTGAACAAAGCATTGGCTTGCTGGATCAGACCAAGATCCATCCAGTCCAGCATTCTCTCCTTCAAACAGCCAGATGCCTCTTGGGCTCACAAGTGGCTCATGAAAGTGGATGGTCTTCTCTTGGCTATGCTCTTCTTTTCACGTGCATTGTCTCTGGACATGGAGGTCCCATGTCTGATAAAGTAGTCCTCCTTGGATTTGTCTAGTCCTTGTTGAGACAATAAGATTTACCTTGCTGCAACAGAGCCAAGGGTCCCTTTATTTGAGGGGATGCCTGTACAGTGGTACCTCGACTTACGAACGACTCGACAACCGAATTTTTCGACTTACGAATGGGGCAAATGGCCGCACGCTTACAAATTTCTCAACATCCGAACGGAAACCACGGCGGTTTTAGATAGGGTTTTTTCAACTTACGAACTTTTAAATGGGGTTGCTTCGACTTACGGATTTTTCCGTTTCCAATGCATTCCTATGGGAAATCACGTTTCCAATGGCGCTTTTCGACTTACGAATTTTTCGACCTACGAAGGTGCCTTTGGAACGGATTAAATTTGTAAGTCGAGGCACCACTGTATGTGGAAGTGATACACAGATGTCAGTTTCAATGTCATCCTTCATTCAACAGATAATTCAGTTGCATTAATGATGCCGGATTCCTCTGCTTCAGTGAATCTCCTAAGCAAGCGACCCACTGCCAGTCTCGTCCATTTCTCGTCCCTATTAATAATGATCCCAGGTGCTACATTGTTGGGAATTATGGAGAACAAATGAGGCAAAGATCTGAGGGAGACGCAGGTTCAAGGGTGGCACCAGCGAACCTTTCTCCTAGGCCTAGGGCACTGCCAAAGAGGTTGATAAGCCAGGGCGGCATGGGCCAAGGGCACTTTTTGCCAGAATTCACGCTGACAGAACTGTGATGCAAACCATCTCCTCTAGATGCAAAGTTTCCTACCTGATCTTAAGCCCTTGCTGCCGTGCCCCTTGGGTAGTATTCCCAGTTGTGAGTGGCAGCCATCTTGATGCACCCACTGTGTGTGGCAGCTCATAGGAACGCAACACGGACTGCCGTATACAGACCACCGGCCTCTCCAGCCTAGTATTATGCTGCAAGCCTGATGCAGACATCTTCCCCAATACTACAGCTAGAGACCCTTTTAAGTAGAGATGTTGGGAATTGGACCTGAGACCCTCTGAATGCAAGGCATGTGCTCTGCTACTGAGTCATCGATCCTCCCCTAAACACAAGAATTGGGGACCTCATTCCAATGAATATACAGCTGACAATCTTTTAAAAATGCCCTAGATCCGATGATATTTCAAAAGGAAACTAACTTACCTTCCCATTTTAATAGTAGTAGTAGTAATAAATTTATATTTATACCCCGCCCTTCCCAGTTTAGAAACCAGGCTCAGGTTTCTGATTAAAAACGACTTTAAAAACAGCTTAAAAACAGCATAAAATACAACATCAATGTAGCATCGCCAGGGCTAAGTGGCCAAGTTAGTCCTGCTCAGGCCAGCAAGGAGACCAGGGAAGAGTTTTAATGTGAGGACCCAGAAGGGTTTCTTCATAAAAAAAGGGAAGGGGGAAAGGAACGGGGGATCAGGCTAAATTGAAAGCCAGATGGAATAACTCTGTCTTACAGGCCCTGCGGAAGGAGATCAAGTCCCGCAGGGCCCTAGTCTCATGGGACAGAGCATTCCACCAGGTCGGTGCCATCACTGAAAAGGCCCTGGCCCTTGTAGAGGATAATCTGGCTTCTTTAGGGCCTGGGACCCTTAAGCTGTTATGATTTGTGGACCTTAGGGTCCTCTGCGGGGCATACCAGGAGAGGCAGTCCCGTAAGTACAAGGGTCCGAGGCCGCATACCTCAGCAAACATGAGGGCTCGGACTCATTCTGTGTGAGGATAATTTTTAAATTCAATCTAAGCAGTTAGGCCAAAAGCAGGGGTCAGCAAACTTTTTCAGCAGGGGGCCGGCCCACTGTCCCTCAGACCTTGTGGGGGGCCGGACTATATTTTGAAAAAATAATAATGAACGAATTCCTATGCCCCACAAATAACCCAGAGATGAATTTTAAATAAAAGGACACATTCTACTCATGTAAAAATACCAGGCAGGCCCCACAAATAACCCAGAGATGAATTTTAAATAAAAGGACACATTCTACTCATGTAAAAATACCAGGCAGGCCCCACAAATAACCCAGAGATGAATTTTAAATAAAAGGACACATTCTACTCATGTAAAAATACCAGGCAGGCCCCACAAATAACCCAGAGATGCATTTTAAATAAAAGGACACATTCTACTCATGTAAAAATACCAGGCAGGCCCCACAAATAACCCAGAGATGCATTTTAAATAAAAGGACACATTCTACTCATGTAAAAATACCAGGCAGGCCCCACAAATAACCCAGAGATGCATTTTAAATAAAAGGACACATTCTACTCATGTAAAAATACCAGGCAGGCCCCACAAATAACCCAGAGATGCATTTTAAATAAAAGGACACATTCTACTCATGTAAAAATACCAGGCAGGCCCCACAAATAACCCAGAGATGCATTTTAAATAAAAGGACACATTCTACTCATGTAAAAATACCAGGCAGGCCCCACAAATAACCCAGAGATGCATTTTAAATAAAAGGACACATTCTACTCATGTAAAAACATGCTGATTCCTGGACCGTCCGCGGGCCGGATTTAGAAGGCGATTGGGCCGCATCCGGCCCCTGGGCCTTAGTTTGGGGACCCCCTGGGCCAAAGTCACGCCGACATCACATGTGATATATGTTGCCTACTGTGTAATTTTGTTGGCATTTAAAACACAGCTGAGAAATGCCATTATCTGCACACTGAAACACACCCCAGGGGCATGTTTACACCATCAGTTATTCTCAGTTAAGAAGCCCTGATTTTTCATCAAACTGATTTATTTAGCACATTCAAGGAGCAAGTAAGAAACTGACAGCTGAAAGAGAATCAAAGGCTACTGAAAAGATCAGGGGCTCGTGATTTGCCTCTCTTTTATCTCAGGATAAGCATAACAATAGTTGAATTCTTCTCTGATGAGTAAAATTTCCTGTTTCTTGGAGATGGCAGGCATCATCCATAAGACAATTTCAGAGATGCAAGAATCCCTATGAGGTGACCTTCCCCTGCCCAGTGTTTATATGGTAAACTATAGGGTGAGATTACAAATGCTTTTAAAGGAAACTTAAGAATTGCCAGCCTTTTGGTGCTAGTGAGCACACTGGGAATTTCGAGAAAGCGCTGTGGGTGCCAGTTGCAAAATCCACAAGGGTGTGAAATGTAACAAAAGCTGCACCCACAGCTAAAAGAGCAGAAAAAGAGGCAGAGCCACAAAGTAATGTGCTGTTGCCCCTGCTCCAGTCAATGGAAAAATGCACCTCTATCTGCCATTGCCACACTCACAAAGGGAAGTCCTCTGAAGTCTCTTAAATTTCAAACAAATGGGAGGGTGGGTGACTAGTCCCGGCATCCAATGAAATGTGACCATGTTTAAAGGTATGTGTTCGATGTAGGAGAGGCAGGAAGAGCAAACGGTCCTTTGTGTCCTGGATTTTTGAGGGGATATTTACTGAGACCTTCCATAAACACCATAGGAAGTTCAGGTGGACACACTAGTTGCCTGCAGATACCACACTGGTGGCTCGTGGTGGCTGTTCCATTTCAGAAACGCTCTCGTGAAATGGCCCAGGGTGGCTGCTGAAAATATTTATTAATTTTATAGAAATATTTCACTCCAGGGAGTACCAAAGCAATTGACAACCACAAAAAAATAACAAAGCAATAAATAATAAAATATATCAGTCAAATAATATCACAGAATCATAGAATTGTAGAGTTGGAAGGTACCCCCTAGGGTCATCTAGTCCAACCCCCTGCAATGCAGGAATCTCACCTAAAGCATCCGTGACAGATGGGCATCCAACCTCTGCTTGAAAACCTCCAAGGATGGAGAGTCCACAACTTCCCAAGGGACACTGTTCCGCAATCGAACAGCTCTTACTGTCAGAAAGTTCTTCCTGATGTTTAGTTGGAATATCCTTTCTTGTAACTTGAAGCCATTGGTTTGAGTCCTACCCCCCAGAGCAGGAGAAAACAAGCTTGTTCCCTCTTCCATGTGACAACTCTTAAGATATTTGAAGTTGGCTATCATATCTCCTCTCAGTCTTCTCTTATCCTAAACATACCTAGCTCCTTCAAGCGCTCCTCATAAGGCTTGGCTTCCAGACCCTTGACCATCTTGGTTGCCCTCCTCTGCACATGTTCCAGCTTGTCAACATCCTTCTTAAATTGTGCCCAGAATTGGACACAGTATTCCACGTGTGGTCTGACCAAGGCAGAATATTACTTCCCATGATCTGGACACTATACTTCTGTTGATGCAAAATAGCATTAGCTTTTTTTTGCTGCTGCATCCCACTGTTGACTCATGTTAAGCTTGTGGTCCACCAAGACCCCTAGATCCTTTTCACATGCAGGGCCGGCTCTAGGGGTAGTCTCGGTGGCGCGGGGCACCAGGGCGCTGGGTCGGCAGGAGGGCGCTGCGCGGCAAAGCCGCACGGAAGCCATGCTGTGCGCTGCGCCCGCCCACCAGGGCGAAGGCACCGGAGCGATCTCCGCGCCACGGCGCCCGACCGGCTTGAGACGGCCCTGTTCACATGTACTGCTAGTAAGCCAGGTGTCCCCCATCCTATATCTGGTTCTTCCTTGCCTAAGTGCAGAATCTTACATTGGTCCCTATTGAAATTCATTTTGTTAGCTTGGGCCCAGTTCTCCAATCTGTTAAGGTCATTTTGAATTATGATTCTGTATTCTACAGTATTAGCTACCCCTCTCAGTTCGGTGTCATCTGTGAATTTGACCAACAAGGTGCTAAAATCTAAATCTGGCAATAATGGTCTGGAAATGCCGAAGCAAAACAATGACTTTTCAGAAGCATGCTGGAAGCATCTGACACTTGGTACCTGCCTAATCTCCATGGTGAGGAAGGTGCCACCACAGAGAAGGCTCTTTTCCTTCCCATTGTATGTGGTATGGAGTTCACCAGTTGAACTTCTGCCTGCCATGCAGACAACAGAGCCTCCTCTATTGAATGCCTTATTCTCAACATCCAGGATTAAGTTTCTTCCTTCAGCTGTTTTTCTGACTTCTGTTCCATGTGGCTACATATCAGTGCCAGAGCCTCCGTTTTCTCCCCATCTGTCATAGTGCACCAGGGAGTAGACTGCACTCGGTGTCCTTGTCTGTCCTGAGTCCTCAGCTGCAAACTGTTCCAGCCAGAGAAAGTTAATGGAAATAGAATAATTAAAGTCTCGTTCTGCAACACCAGATATGATGCCTCTCGTTGTTAGGAGCCAAGGCAGCTAGCAAGGAAGGGTGTCTGAAACTTATTTGGCGTACGTGCAGACTAGAGTAAAGTTTATCTTGGGATAACCACCTCCAAACATGTACACAGTGCTATATTTCTAGAAAAAGAGGTGCCGGAACTCACCTTGTTTTCTTATAATGGCAATGGCGCCCACCTGAGAGGTGCCAGAGCTGAGTCCCTGCAAGTTCCATCTGAGAAAAAGGCCTGAGTGTACAGATCTACTGAAGTGTTGGATTTGGGAAAGAAGTTGTAAACAAGAATCTTTTTCCCAGAGTCCAAATTCAATCTTCATTATCCAGTGATGTCCTGCCCTCTTCTGCTTCCTCTTGCTGAAACCCTAATAGATACTGACATTGTCCCTTAATTTTACAGAAGAAACATCCAATTTAATTTGTCCAGAATGCAGACGGACCATAATAATATTCAAATGTGGGGGCTGAAGGTCTGTAGCTCAGTGGGAGAGCACATTCGTACCTTCCCCAGGTAGACATGGAAATGATATATATCAGAAAGCTTGGAGAACAGCTGTCGGTCAGTGTACACAATACTGAAGCAGATTGATCAGTGACCTGAACTCAATAAAAGGTTACCTTCCTCTGTTCCCTTGAAAGGATGAGCACAGCGCTCTCTGCTGATCATCTGCTTCATTATCACATGTCATGGCCGAGAAAAGAAAGACCAACTTTCCAAAAAGGGCACTGACTGGGGAATAGGACTGTTTGTGATAAATACTCACTGGTGGCTTTCAGGTTTTCTGTCTTTTGTGGAACCCCTTCTGCTAAGGAACTCTGTGTACATCTGCCACTGAATCTCTGTGTATTGCAGAGGATTTGAAGAATGAGGTAACGCCCTAGGGTGCAAGCCGAGATCAAATGGGTTACACACTAGCCCAAACTGTTGGGGCTTTAAAGCACTGTTTGAGGCTATTTGAAAGCTCTTTTGCAAACAGCCTGTGCTGCTCTTTGAACCTCTGGTTTGCAGGCAACCAAACTGAGCAGGATTTCAGTCTTGCTCATCCCGGTGCTTTGGCTGCATGCATCCAGTTCCCAAAAATCAACACCCCCTGCACCATCTAGCTGATTTCACCAGTGCTATTTTTCTAGAAAAGTGGTGCTGGAACTCACCACAAACACCTCCTTTGTTCTCTTATCATGGCAAGGGAGCCCACCTGAGAGGTGCCGGAACTGAGTTCGGCTGAAAAAAGCCCTGGATGTTACCCCTCATCAGAGCGATGCCAGCTGATTGGCAGATGGGTTTAAAAAAAAAAAAAAAGCCTCACAGACCAACGTTTAACTCCTGGAGGTCCAATAGGTAAAGGTAAAGGGACCCCTGACCATTAGGTCCAGTCGTGACCGACTCTGGGGTTGCGCGCTCATCTCGCATTATTGGCCGAGGGAGCCGGCGTATAGCTTCCAGGTCATGTGGCCAGCATGACAAAGCCACTTCTGGCAAACCAGAGCAGCACATGGAAACGCCGTTTACCTTCCCGCTGTAGCGGTTCCTATTTATCTACTTGCATTTTTGATGTGCTTTCGAACTGCTAGGTTGGCAGGAGCTGGGACCAAGCAACGGGAGCTCACCCCGTCACAGGGATTCGAACCTCCGACCTTGTGGTCAGCAAGCCCTAGGCTCAGTGGTTTAACCACAGCGCACCTGGGCTGCCCTGCAAATTGGAGATTCCTCACCACGGACTAGACCTTATTGTGCCTATCACCCTATGTGAATTGAGAACATGCCCTGTCTCCCGCCCCCCACCCCCAATGTGCAGGACAGGGGAAGATCAGAAGGGGTGAACTAATGACGTTGCTTTTCTGCTGTTGCAGCTGCTGCTGAGATTCCATAAAATGACAGTTGAGACCCCTCTGTGTGATTGCATAACATGTCCCTGAGCCACTGAGCTATGACCAAAGGTCCCATCCCTCTTTCCTCTTTCCTGGAAGTTACGTCCATCACTTCATATCTTCTCTTCAAAAGTATCATGGGGGTTCCTTGGAACAGTTGGAAAGAGACTGCTGTAGAAGGTAGATAATAAGCGAGTGCTATCTCATTGAATTCAAGAACTGGAATTATAGTTCGGGGGGGGGTATTAGCTTGTTTTGCAAATTCCGTGGAGTTGTCTCCTTGTAAGAATAGTCCTAACTGCCAAAAAAAAAAGACCTCAAGCAGGATCATTGACTGGAATAAACGGACCAATGGATATTAACTGAGGTCATCTCATTTACACCTTTTAAGGGATTATACCCTTTACTTCATATGCAAAAATAAACACCCTGCCAGCACACCATGGGTGTCAAAGTATTCTAATGTTTGCCAGACACGACTGTGTTATGCTATGTAATTTATTGTAATGATGGGTCAGATCATCCCCCCTTAAATTATTGTGTAAATCATATTGATTATGTGTAATTGCAAAATTGAATGTGAATAGTGTAAATTACAGGGTTGTTTTTCCAGCCGCGACAACGTTTCCTATATGTAGGGATAGTTGGAAGAAGGTATTTGGGGTGTAGATTTACTACATGCCAGAAATCTTTTAGTATGGTATATTAATGTTTCTTGACTACTGCCTTCCAATGGAAAAGAGAGAGCTGTATGTATTTCTTTTAGTAGTGTTTTAAAGAAAAATAAATACAAAATGTTTTCTAACCTTTCACAGATAGGTGTCAAAACTTTGTATATTGATTCCCTGCCTCTCCCACGCCCCACTCCCAGAAAATTGTGAGCCAATGGAGTGCAGTAAGTAAACATATCCTCCAACATTTCTCTGATGAAAATAGGGACATCCTAAATAATAATAATAATAATAATAATAATAATAATAATAATAATAATAATATTTATACCCCACCCATCTGCCTGGGTTGCCCCAGCCACTCTGAGCGGCTTCCAACATACTTATCTCCTTGGCTTGAGGGTTGCATAACTCCATACCCTCCAACGTTTCTCTGATGAAAACAGGGATGTCCTAAGGGAAAGCGAGCTGTTCCAGGATCAAATCAAAAACTGGGACTGGGACGGCTTCTGTAAATCTGGGACTGCCCCTGGAAAATAGGGACACTTGGAAGGTCTGAGTAAATCAGTGGATTTAGACCAGGAAGATAAGAGACAAGTAGCTATCGATAGACAGACAAACAGATCTTTAACACGCAGTCCTATACCTGTCTACTCGGAAGCAAGTTCCATTTTGTTCAACAGGCCTTGTTCCCAGGTCAGTCTGTATAAGGATGCAGTGTTGCTAAAAGGCTGCTAAATACCAGAGGTGCAGCCTCTGAGCTCAGACTTTTCTGGATAAGTGCACAAAAATTATAGGCATGTTTATTGGTTTTGAAGAAAGCAGTGCTCCCACAATTAAATCAGGGAACAGTCCCCCCCCCCTCAAAAAAAACCCCCTCTTGAATACACCTCCACAAACCACAGCCAGTAGATGTCATCTTAGAAGGGACATTTCCCTTTTCTCTCCCTTTCATGGAAATGGGAATGCTTTTTCTTTGGCCTGGCTCTCAAAATCAGCAGCAGAGGCAGTCAACTTTGGGACTGCACCACTTTGGGCGGTAGGCCTCATTTGGCTGACTGTCCTCCAACTGTTTATATCGGGGAGAAGGCCAGGAAAGAGTACAGCTCCTCCCCACCCCCCATTTTGCATGGAAGTGCATTCGGTCATGGGTGCTACAGACCAACCCAGACATGGATCGAATTGCTCAGGCATTTTCCTGCTTGAGACAAAGCACTAGGTGGCAGCGCTTCTGTTTGTGGCATCAGGGCAGCATCCTCCACTGCACCCAAGGGCAGCAGGCAAGGGCCATGCATGGCACACACAGCTACGGCTTCCAAACACTTTGCGGCCACACCCCAGTGTCTGCCGCCTGAGGCAGCCCCCTCGCTCTGTTTAACGGTAGGGCCAGCCTCGCCTCTGTTGTTTCTTAGAACTAGGCAACCTAGGAGGCTTCTTGGTGCAACAAGATATTTTTATTCTTCACTCAAAGCTGAGATCCTGGAACACATTGGTAAGTTCTATCTTTGAGGCTCCAGGGATTGGTCTAAAACAGGGGTCCCCAAACTACGGCCCGCGGGCCAGATGCGGCCCAATTGGCCTCCCAATCCGGCCCGCAACGACCCCCACCGCCCGCTCTTACAGAAAGCAGTGCGGCGGCGCACTTCCAGATCGGAAAAAAGCACCGAAAATCGTTTGTGTGCATGCTTATGGGCCTCTCCCGACCCAGAAGAGGTCATTTCCGGTGCACTTCCGGGTCAGGGGGGGAGGCACTTCCGGGTTGGGGGGAGGCCCATACATATGCGCACAAACAATGTTCGGCAATTTTTCCGACCTGGAAGCGCGCCACCGCACCAGTAAGTGTGTGCGCGCATGCGCACGGGCACACACTCCCCTGCCCACCGGCCCAAAGCCGGGTAAGTCTGGGGACCCCTGGTCTAAAAGCATTGACTGGGCTCAGCAGCTTGACAGACCACCAAGATATCCTCCTAGCATGCCACCTTCAGCTCTCTTGAAGAGAAGTGGGATATAAATGTGATGAGATAGTGTCCCTTTCCAAGGACGTCTGTACTTGCACGGCCGAGACAGAAGCACCCATCCTGTGGAACCACTAACCCCAAGCCAAGCAGGTTTTTTGCCTGCCTTAATCCTTCACGTCGCTCGCTGGGTAAAGTGGGTGACGCCAAGGCAGGATAGAGCCAACAAAGCACAAAAGGAAGATAAAGTGAAAGTTAATTTGTTACTGGTTGTAAAAGTGAAGAAACGCACGGAAGATTAGGAAAGGCTGTAAACTGTTTTCACCACCTCCCCGCCAATCACAAGACCTCTGTGTGCCATCGGTCGGACACGGCAAACCATGCGCATTGAACCGCAGAAGAGAGATGGAGACGTGGTGGTTAAGGGAGCAGGCTCGCAAGAGCAAAGCATCACTGACCGGCATGGTCCTACTGCTACTTGCCCATGAGAGACTAGCAGCCATTGGTGATACGTTAGGATCCAGCAGTGATTTGACTACAATTTCCCTGGAGATGTCTGAAAAGGAACAGAGGGGCTACATGTGGAGTTGGACGTCTTTCAGGGCATGAATGGTTGGAAGGATGACCCCTTCAAGAAACGGAATGACCCCTTAGCCTCACCATGGGGGCTAAAGCATTAAGGAATAGGGGCACCCCAGTGAAGCGGCATGCAAATGGGGGGTGGGGGTGGTCCATTTTCAACTTAGGTCCAAAATGATCAAGCAGGTGGAGCAACTCCCATCTGGGGGAAAGGGTACAGCATTTCTTTGGGACTTCCTAGCTAAGAGAAAGGTAAGAGGTGAAGTTGATCAAACTACGCTTGGCACAGAGAAAGTGGACAGAGGAAGAGTTTTCCTCCCTCTCACTAAAATTGGTGGCCACCCATCCAATGAAGATTAATGTTGGAAGATTCAGGACAGATATTTAAAAGTACAGTGGTACCTCGGTTTATGAACACAATTGGTTCCGGAAGTCTATTCATAAACTGAAGCGTTCATAAACTGAAGCGAACTTTCCCATTGAAAGTAATGGAAAGTGAATTAATCCGTTCCAGATGGGTCCGCGGCGTTCATAAACCGAAACTTCATAAACCGAGGTGTTTGTAAACCATGGTTCCACTGTACTTCTTCGGGGAACTGTAGTACTTCTTCGGGGAACTGTAGGCTCACACACACACACAACCCTGAAGCTTTCAAGTACGTTTTAAGCACCCCCACCCTTACCTGTCACATCTCCACTTCAGCTTCTTTTAATAGCAATCATATATATCCAGCAATCCAAAATTTCCCTATCAGAGAAAATTAGGGATAACACAGGTCAAGCTAAGCACTAAAGTCTCTCTGATTTCAGTGGGAAATCAGGGAACCCTGCATTGAAATTTATGAGTTTAAAAGTGCAATATTTCAACTAGATTGCACTCATGGTGTTTACGATTACAGTGGTACCTCGGTTTAAGAACAGCCCTGTTTACGAACTATTCGGTATATGAACTCCGCAAAACCAGAAGTAGTGTTCCGGTTAGCGAACTTTACCTTGGTCTAAGAACAGAAGCTGAACAGTGGAAGGGCACCGGTGGCGGGAGGCCTCATTAGGGAAAGCGCGCCTCGGTTTAAGAACGGCTTTGGTTTAAGAACGGACTTGCAGAACGGATTAAGTTCATAAACCGAGGTACCACTGTATACACCACTGTAAAAAAGTGAACGGTGTTTCTTCTTTTTCTCCCTAAGTATTCCTGAGTGAGCTCCTCTAAAAGGCTTCAGAACTTTCTCCACCACCTCTATGATCATTTAAAACTTCTCAGTGGAATATGGTGCCGCTGAGAGCATTTTATAGCCCCATATATCATGCTTTTTTTTAAAAAAAAATCCACCAGCTATTACTGCTATAAAAACCCACACCTATTCCAAGGCCTGATGGCCATAAAACTGAGAGGCTTTGGGGACAGCGCAGAGACGTGGCAGTGCTGAGACAGCCATTTACGTGTGCCAGCCTGCTCAGTTCCTTCAAGGTTGAAGCAGTTCAATTTTTGTACACTTCGTTTCCTGACAATGGGCTGCCTTCTGTAAAAAAAGAAAAGGGGGGTGTCCCATCCTTTCCGAGGAACCACGCTAAGGAGGACGTTCTGTGCATGAGTTTTGGAGCTCCTGTCTAACTCATATTTTATGGAAAGGTGAGATTCACCTTCAAGAGTAAACACAGTGGCTAGAACTGCAAATCGTAACTCAGGCCCATAAAATCACGGCACAAGATTCCTAGTTTTGTTGTGGGTGTATACGCTGTAAGCAGCATCACCACCACCATATATAATAATGCGGACTTCTGTTAAAGCACAAACCTTATTTATAGGGCATATCGACCCTGACAAATCAGTACCCTGAGGTTAGTAGATCTTTCACGTTGGCTCACCAAACTACAGTTCCCAGAATTCCTTGGGAGATGCAAAGGACCCGCTAGAGTTGTACAACAGTGATAGGGCATGGCTACTTTCTGAACCTAAGGGCGAGTTCACATAGAACATCACACAATTCACTTAAGGCTTATAGCTATGATGAAATGTACATAAGGCTATTATGTGACTTCTAACCACAATGGCTATGTTCTACCTCCGCTGTTAAGAGACAGCTAGCCTCGAAATACCAGTTGCTGAGACTCACAGAGCAGAGTGCTGTGGTCCTTCTTGCGGACTTCCCACAGGCATCTCGTTGGCCACTGTGAGAACATGGGCCTTTGGTCTGAGCTAGAAGGGCTCTTATTAGGTACTGTGGATGCTCTCAAGTAGCCCCCATTGGCTTCCTTTTATGTTGTTGTTGTTGTTTAGTCGTTTAGTCGTGTCCGACTCTTCGTGACCCCATGGACCATAGCACGCCAGGCACTCCTGTCTTCCACTGCCTCCCGCAGTTTGGTCAAACTCATGTTCGTAGCTTCGAGAACACTGTCCAACCATCTCGTCCTCTGTCGTCCCCTTCTCCTAGTGCCCTCAATCTTTCCCAACATCAGGGTCTTTTCCAAGGATTCCTCTCTTCTCATGAGGTGGCCAAAGTATTGGAGCCTCAGCTTCACGATCTGTCCTTTTATGTTAGGTAAAAGGTAAAGGGACCCTGACCATCTGGGGTTGTGCCCTCATCTCACATTATTGGCCGAGGGAGCCGGCGTATAGCTTCCAGGTCATGTGGCAAACCAGAGCAGCACATGGAAACGCCGTTTAGCTTCCCGCTGTAGCGGTTCCTATTTATCTACTTGCATTTTGACGTGCTTTCGAACTGCTAGGTTGGCAGGAGCTGGGACCAAGCAACGGGAGCTCACCCCGTCACAGGGATTCGAACCGCCGACCTTCTGATCAGGTGGTTGTGTCAGGCTGCCAGTATCCCCAGCTGGAGATGCCCAGTGCTTTATACCATATGTGGCCAGACCTTCTGCTTGCAAGATCTACTTTCTTTTTTTTTAACAGAACGTTTACGATCCACCAGTCAGAGCGAGGTACAAAGACATACACTTAAAACTAAAGGATTCTGGGCCCAGGAATTTGTTTGACTATCAGAACCAAACTAACCTTCCACGTAAAAATCCAATCCCACCTCCCAAACTCTTTTAATTTCAACAGTGTAATAGATTTAGGGCAGGGGAGTCATTTTGCTGTTTCCACTTGAAAATACAGTAATTGGAGTCCAAATTCCTTGCCAATCTACCCAGATATGTACCAGAAGATCCTGACCTACCTTTCCTTACTGTTGTCCTAAAGAAATGGAGATTGGCCGACAATAAGACAGCAGAAGGGTACTGATTTCCATTCCAGCTCATGTTTGTTGCATGCAGTGCTGTTTCCATTCTGCTGCAGTTTAGCTTCCAACAAAACAACATTATTTGCCTTGCTGTCTGCTGTGGGAAGAATTCCTGTGAATGAATTAGTTAATTGCATTATTATGTTATCCCTTACCATTCATTTCAATGCAAAGGAAATGCCATGCAAATTGGGTCGTGTCCTCAATTCTGGATTAAGAACAAACAGCAGAAAATGCCAATCATAGTCACTGGATTGATTTCAATTCTGGACATGAGACAAACAAGCAAACAGCAGCAATTTCCATTCCCGTTTCTGTCAGAATTATCTAACACCCCTAACTGACAAGTCCTAAGAGTTCAATGTCAACAAAGTTCTTTTGATACATTTCGATTCCATCTGTAAGATCTGTGATATGTACAAGATGATGGTTCTGATACCTAGTTTCAGGATGATGTATTTTGTGAAGAAGGATCCCTTTGTCCTAAGCAGCTTTATGTATGTGACACTAAATATTTGAAGCTAGGAGGCATTTTCAGAAAAAAAACTTTTTTAAATGCAAGCAAATTGCTTCTTGCAAATGACACCAAGGAAAGAAAAGAGAACCTGGAACATGTTTTTGCTGACAATATGCTCCAAAGACATGTTCATTTTGGTTCAATTTACGCCCCCCTTTCCCCCAAAAAATTCATTTTAACTAATAATCCTTCCAGGAAACTTTGGAAACAAGTCAATTGACACTCTACAAATTACTGCAGAAGGAACGTTATTCGCTCAACAGCACATTCCCTCACCAGATGTGTTTCGTTAGGTCCAGTTTTTGCAGAGTGCTGCCTTTTGGAGAAGAAGCCAAACATTAATGTGATTGCAAGACAACACTGTAAAAATAGAGGCTGGCAGTGTTTAGGTTTGCCTGTGGAGGCTTTTGGGCTGCAGAACTGTCAGCGCTGTGTTTGTGGCGTCTTTCACTAGATGTTTTCCTACACTCTGCGTTTTGGTCTCTGATGCTACAGCAGGCCATAAAATATTGGATAACTAAAATGGGCTCTTCATGCCAAGCAGCTTGTGGATTAGATTTGTTTAAAGCTGCTGGCCAAAACTATCATTTGCAAGGGATGGGCCACCTCTGCACCCATGAATCCAGCTTCAGTGTACTTCCATATCTGAAACCTGTTTATATGGAGGGCTTTTTCCCCAGACGGAACTCACCGGAACTCAGTTCCAGCACCTCTCAGGTGGGCACCATTGCCATTATAAGAGAACAGAGGAGGCGTTCGTGGTGAGTTCCGGTGCCTCTTTTTCTAGAAAAATTGCACTGTGGACATGCCATACCTTTAAAGCACATTCAGAGGACTTTCCCCTTCCTGCCCCATAAACACAAAGAATCCTAGGAAGTGCAGATTGTTAAGGGTGCTGGGGATAGTAGCTCTGAGGGGTAAACTATGGTTCCCAGGAATTGTGTGTGTGCTTTGAATGTGTTTCAAATGTACAGTGGTACCTCGCAAGACGAATGCCTCGCGCAACGAAAAACTCGCTAGACGAAAGCGTCTTGCGATGTTTTTGGTGACTCGCAGGACAAAGTTTTCAATGGCCGCACTTCGCAAGACTAAGTTTTTCGGCTTTTTTTTTTTTGCCGCGGCAACCCATGCTTCGCAAGACGAAATTATCGGTAGGCGAAGCGACTCGCGGCATGAATTAATTTCATCTTGCGAGGCACCACTGTATTGTGTCTATACACAGCTTTACTGTGGCTGTGGAACAGGATGGAACAGAATGAGGTAGAAGAAATTATATCACTTCAGACCAGTGTTCGAAACTCCCATTGTTCTAGGTGCATTTTGCCACAGGGAATTTCATTAGCGCGAGCAATTTCTGAGCTCTGGGCACAATACTGTACCAAAGATTTCAGATTAAAATTGCAGAGCGGAAGGAAAGGAGAACCCTTTCCCTCCCTTTAAAGCTATTCTCTGGAGACTGGAGGAGAGACCCTCTTAAAAATATTAGGAAGGTGGGCAGGGGTAGGACCAGTGCCAGATTTACGTATAAGCTAAACAAACACTCTCTTGGGGACCCCAATTTTTCCCATTATTAATATACTTCTTCTTCATTGTATTTCAGTTCAACAATTATTTTGATAAAATACATTATTTTGTTATGTGCAAATGGCTTTAGATACCTACTAGGTCCATAAATTACCATGTAGCATATATTCAGCACAAAAAACAGCAACAATTTGTTGTTGACAAAGGACAGCTGGACATATAAAGGGCCCCATTACCTTCAGTAGCTTAGGGCCTCATCGAACCTAAATCCGGCCCTGGACTAGACCATGTGAAAAATGGACATAATATTTGAGCTGCAGCTAAATTTCAGCTTTGAATTATATATATATATATATATATATATATATATATATATATATATATATATAAAATTCAAAGCTGAAATATATATAGTGCACCTAGACATTCCATTGCTGCGCCCATAACTTAGGCGTAAGGTGCCATTTAGCTCCTAGCTTTCATATCTGCTTCAGACTGCAGGCAACATAGGCGATGTTTCGTGTACGTCCAATTGAAGTACTACCATTGATGGACACTTTGTTTTCAGCCCCAGAAGCTGCTGCCAACTCCTCCAGTTATCCCAGCAGGCGAATCGCCCGGTTGATGGATCCTTGCTCTAGGCCACACCTAACCTGGAATCTGCTGTTACCAATAAAGTTGTGGCCTTATTAAATCCATGCTCTTGTCTATGGCCCATTATAGCTCCCAGCGCTTGCACCCCACAAGGGTCACTTGGCGTGCAAAGCAAGTCAGAGCATTGTTGACGCTCACTTGCAATGGCTTACCTCCATTTCAGGCATCCATTTCCCCCAGCCTTAAATGGAGAGACCAGGGACTGAACGGCAGGACCTTTTGGATGCAGAGCACATGCTCTACCACTGAGCTACAACCATCTTTTCAGTTGTGCCAAATTCATTTGCTAGTAGGGCTGAAAGCATTGTTTTATGACCTGCCGTGACGGATGTGACTCTGGGAGCTTCCCATTCTAAATCTTTCCCGCTCATGTTCTGTTGCCGGGCCTTTATAAAATATAGCTCACCATTCTGAGCTGTACATCAGCCCTGGGACATATGGATGAATGGCGCTGTAAATGAATGGCAGCGAGAGTTGGTTTATATTTAATGGGCTCCATGTAATAGTCTTCACTGCTTTACTCACGTCAGGTTCTCAGCCTGGGAAAATTATCTTCGCTTTTCATTTCTTCATTAGAAAACAAAACAAAAGCTCCTCCACCATTAGCAATAAAAACCTTTTACGATCATAGGGAGGTGGTTGATTTGAAAACGGGGCATATCTTCAAACAGAGAAAGCCTGGGGAAGATATTTAATCTCTAAACTGAACAAACATAACAAGTCCAGCAATAAAGATAACCAGCATGCATTGCAGAGAGCAAAGGGGCCAATCTGGAATTTTTGTTTCCTAGTGTGGGCAGGTCGAGGCTCAGAATTGGCTTGAGTTTGGTGGCACCCTTCTGTCTGTAACTAAGATAATGTTTGTTATAACATTTCGTACCGAATATACCATACTTTTGAGGCACATCCCCGAATCCTAGGAACTGTAGTTTACCCACAGAGCTACAATGCCAAACACCCTTAACAAATTACATTTCCCACGATACTTTGGGTGGAAGAATGCGCTTTAAACATGTGGTGTGTGCATAGCCTTGCTCTGTATCTAAGATCATCATAGCACCCATAGGATGGTACTGTCATAGCTCTCAAGTTTTCCCTTTTCTCGCGAGGAAGCCTATTCAGCATAAGGGAATTTCCCTTAAAAAAGAAGGGAGCACTTGACAGCTATGGGTACTGCCTGGTGGCGATCTCATGGCTCAGGTAAATGAAGCAGCACACAGACTTTTGAATTCACGAAACTCTTTGTCAGATAGAATGAGAGAGAAAAATAGCCAATTCTTAGTCCAATAAAAGAATCTAGTTGTTGTTCTAGCTGCCATCTGTATTGGAACTAAATTGATTTTAGTTGTTGTTGTTGTTGTTGTTGTTGTTGTTGTTGTTGTTGTTGTTAATGTGCTACACACACACACACACACACACTTATTTATGCAAATATTCTGATTGGGTGGTAAACAATGGAGTGCTAGGTAACCCTTGCTCAGTTGGAATAGTTCAATTGGTAGAACACGAGACTCTTAATCTAAAATTCTTTCTGTTAGTGGAAGAAGTCATGCTTGCTCACAGGAACTTTCCCTGGTCTCCACATACGATACACCCCATAAATCTGTTCTGGGCTTTCCCCCCTCCTCCAGAGCAGATTTGGGGCAGGCGCAAAGGGAGGAGAGTGGTGAGGGGAAGTTCTGTTGCACAAGTATAAATCTTTGTGCTAACACAAGTGCACCAGTGGTTTTGTACATACAGTTGTGCCCTGCACACTTTTATTGTATCGTAAATCACTTTGGGATGCCTCATTGCAGGCAATCCATAAATGAAATAAACAACCATGATAAATAAAAAGGCCCACTCCCATTTCTGTGACTAATCTGTTTTAAATGCTTTTTGATTCTGAATTTTAAATTGTTGTAAGCTGCCCTGTAGGTGAAAGGACTGACAGCAAATTTAATGTTAATAGTCAATAAATGGGAACTGACACATTCTGTATGTGATTTGTGAGTATCAGGTGTGCAAATTGTGGTGCTGAACACACCGACAACTGGCTTGCCCCTCCTAAAATGTGCGCACCCAGGTTTTCAAGCCCCATGGATTTAAATGGGAACCAAACCTCCTTAACTTCTTCTGGATTGTGTTCAGATGCTTGAATTTACCTTGGTGGCAGGGAAAAAGAAAACAAAACTGTTTAAAGTAATTGAACGTTTTATGGATGTTTTAACAGGATGTCTTTACTGATGGAATGAAATGTGATTGCTTTGGGACCAGACAGAAGATCATTTGAATGTATTTACAAGTATATTTTGAGGTTTGTTTGTTTTTTTATAAGAAAGCTGACCTTGGTGATAAAATTTCACCCAAGGAAAAAGTCCAAATCGTCTGCCTGAGTTCAAAAATTAATCAAAGCAACTCAGCCAAACCCCATTAATGCTCCTGTTTATTTAAGAGGAGGCGGTGGCGCTTCTGAGGAGTCCGGCCTCAGTTCTGTCCTGGTGTTTATGATTCCTTTTTTGTGTGTGTGGTCAGTAAAGAAGTCTGAAACTGCAGAGTGCTGCTGCCATGTTTTGGAAATGTTTGGGATCCTGTCTGTTTTCCAGGGCAGCATCAGAAGACCCCAAGGGCACCCTTTGCCACACCACGCGAAGCAAAACTGCTGGCTGCTGACTCAGAAGGTTCACAAGTCAATATGGGATTAGCAGAAGACCCATCATGCACATTGCTCCTTGGGGGAACATCAAGAGGACTTCCAAAAAGGACTCCCCCCCCCAAAAAAAGTTTGCCATCACATACACACAATTGCATTTCTGCCCTCTATATTCCGTAACCACTGCATTCATCAAACACAGACCCCTCTCCTGTAAGCATGCCTTGCAAAGTGCCTGTGCGTGTTTGTGTGTATCTGAGGGTCCTCTCTTTAAAAATCGCAAAGTACCCCCACAACAATCAATCCGGATCTCGCCAGTTTCCCCAACTCCCATCGCAGATCTTCCATAGCTCAGCTGGTTCTGGTTCTCATGGTTCTGGGTTCGAGCCCCACACTGAGCAAAAAAAGATTCCAGCATTGTCGGGGGTTGGACTAGATTGCCCGCGTGGTCCTTTCCAGTTCTGCCATTCTACGATTCCCTGCCACAGCGAATGCAGGGGAGAACAGCACCAGGTCTTCGCAGGCATGGCGGAGAGGCATCGGGGCTCGCTCAGCTGGGGGGCAAGAGGCCTCCCTCTCCTCAGTTGAGTGTTTCAAGGATGCTTTGATGCCCCTCCAGCTCATGCACAAGCCGGAAATGAATCAGGCCTCCCTCAAACCTTTGCCTAAGCAGGCAGGCTTCAATTTTCCTCCTGGGGCGGTCGGGCGCTCTGGGAGGAAAGATGCAGTCTTTCCTCCCGGGCGAAGCCAAGCTCACAAAGCCTGAGGAGCAGGTTCTCCCTGCATCTGTTTGGGTGGGCTGCTTTTTTCCTCCTGGAGTGAGCAACCGTCCCAAGAGGAAATAGGCAGCCAGCCTGCTTGGGCGAAGGCGAATTGAGCTGCCGATACATTTCAGCTCCCTGGCTGCCACCATCACAGCGCAGGCAGGCAGGGAGAAGGAAGTACTCTGAGCTGGCAGCGGCTGGGGAGCCGCAATGTATCGGCAGCTCAAAAAGTCTGAAACCGGTTATCGTGATGTGAACGCCATACCGGTTACAGACAATGAAACAGAGGATCACTCGGCTCTACTAAACACCCTGTTTACGTTATGCTCTTCAGGCCTCTGGATTACTTCTAGGCCTGTCATTTTGGTGCCATCCATTCAGTATTATGGGATGAGCCTAAAAGTGAATTTAAATCCATCCTACAGGAAAAAGTGAGGCTATACTGTATGAGAATTGTAGGCATTTGCTGCCCTGCTTCGATTTGTGAAGTGCCTTTGGCACCCTCTGCTGGCCAAATGTTTTAAGTGCACTAACTGAAACATTACAGCTGCCTTTGCCACCCATGACAGGGCTGAATCTTCTACCACAGGGGTCCCCAAACTACGGCCCCCGGGCCGGATGCGGCCCAATCGGCCTTCCAATCCGGCCCGCGACGACCCCCGCCGCCCGCTGCCGCCGCCCGCTCTCACGGCGCGCGGCGCAGCGACGATCTAAAAAATCGGCAAAAAATCGCCGAAAATCCTTTGTGCGCATGCGTATGGGCCTCTCCCGACCCGGAAGAGGTCATTTCTGGTGCACTTCCGGGTCGGGGGAGGCCCATACGCATGCGCACAAGCGATTTTCGGCGATTTTTTCCCCGCCCGTGTGCGTGTGCGCATGCGCACGGGCGCGCACTCCCCCGCCCTCCAGCCCGCTGCGCGCGCACTCCCCTGCCCTCCTGCCCACCGCGCGGTCGGCGCGGCGGGCACCGGCCCGCCGCGCGGTAAGTCTGGAGACCCCTGTTCTACCATATGAAACTAAGCTGGGTTGCCATATTTCAAAAAGGGGAAATCTGGACACAAAAGTTGTTAATCTTTTCCCCCCCTTTTGGGGAGGGGGGCAAATTGTTGAGCAGCTTCTTCCTCTTTGGGGGTGGGGGCAAAATCTACACTTACAAGACATCCAGATTTTCCCAGACATTTTCTGCAATTCCCACCTGGACAGTTTCTGGAAGCCGAATCCCGTCTATGTCCAGCAAATTCCAGATGTATGGCAGCCTTATCTAAGGAAGCTTAAGCTTCAGGGCCCCAATTCCACACTCCACATCGCTTAACAAAATCAAATTGATTTTTATTTTTTATTTGGGTTGTATATAATTCAACAATCCCTATGTTTTGAGAGTCATTAAGCACAGATGTTGCAAAGGTGGAATGTCACAGTAAACTGGCTATTCTGCTAAAGAGCACTTAAATTCTTTATGCATATTGTCTCTAGCAAAATGACATTGCAGGAAAGCTCTCATATGATGAAACTGCACATTAATATGTTGGTAGAAAAACCAGAAAAAGTGTATTTTGTAAAATATGCTTCATGTAATGTGAGATAATCCACTACAGTACAACTATTTCACAATCTGAAATGTAGTAGTTAATTTTTAAAAATAAATAAATTGTAGTGACCTGACACAGGACAGCCCCATCGAAGATGATAACAGTGGCTACTCAGACCTTGTTTCTGGTTGCGAAGGGGGGCCCCCATAACAGTTCAAGCTTCAGTTGCCAAGGGGGTCAAGTAAATAAAAAAAATACTTAACTAACTGAGGTTCTCCCCCCCCCCCCAACATAAATCCTGGCTACGCCCATGCTTCAGTACCCCAAAATTGTACGTCTGCCACTGGCTCCAGATGTTTCACATCACAATCTGATGGACCAGATGTTCTGGAGTTGTAGCCCAAAACAACTGGGTTGGAAGGTTGGAGAAGAATGCTTTAAGGAGTAATGAAAACAAGCACTGAGCCTTAATGTAACAGTTGGCTAGTTCCGTTACCTAATCCTTTTTTAAAAAAACCCTGCAAACAATCTCATCTCTCTCTCTGTGCGTGTGTGTGTACACAATTTCAGTTGCAGCAGAGTAGTCATAAGAAGTTATTTGTAAAGAGAATCTTCCTTATGCATGACACCTACGAGTCCAAGCATATTGCATGATTACATTGGCCAATAAATTATTCTATTCTATTCTATTCTGATTACATTAAAAGACTTGGGTTATATTTTTAAGGCAGAGCAGGTGAGGGGATTTCAAAGCCCTGCCGCAGAATCCGGACAACATATACAGTATAACCCTGCCCGTATATTAACTTTTTAAAGGTGCTAAGTACAAAGATGAGCAAACACACCAAAAGTGCCCTGGAGGAGTCTTTCCTGAATTGCCCTTTGGCCCGTTTCTTTTCTGCTTTTTAAAAATAAATAAATAGAAAGAAAGCACGGTCATTTCACAGCACTGAGATCCTTTTTTTAAAAAAAGACAAAACCCTACCTCTTCTTTAACTCTACCTTATTAGAGCTTAGATTCCCGTCCTTTCCTCTACCCTCCCTGACCCTGCGCAAGGTGGATTCTAAGCCCTGACATCGGGAACCGGAATTAGGGCTCCGAACCAACAGACCGCGGCCCTTTGCTCCGCAACTGCACCGCCTTCAAGGAATTCCGCGCATGCCCAGTCACACCCTGGTTTATCCTCCGCCCACCCTCGCGTTCTTAGGTTAACTCAGGGCGGGCCGAGGTTTGTGACGTCACCCGAGTGCTTCCGGGTCGCGAGCGGGTTTTCTTCCTGGAAAGTGTCCCTTCAGTTTCAAGTGGAGCTGGAGCTGCGGTGAGCGGACGGGGAGACCCGGGAGGGCGGGCGGGCGGGAGATGCCGGCGTCTGCTTTCCGGCTGCCCCTCCTGAGGTGGGAGCCCGGGAAGGCCTGGCGGGCGGTGGCCGGGCTCCAGCCGAGGACTTGCGCTGCCTCCTGGGCGTCGCTTCGGCAAAAGCCGCGCGTGGTTTCCCAGGGAACGAGTCTTCCAAGGGTTACTCGTGAGGAGGGAGAGTTTTTCTTCCCTGGGGCGGGGGAAAGACCGCCCTGCGAAACTGGCAGGCGACTCAAGACGGGTAACTTGCCCGGATCCAGCCTGGGTCACGTTCGTTAGTTCCATTGAAACATATAGGGCATGGGAGCCGCTCTTCGCTTCATTTTTGCTTTCGGTGGGATAGTGGGCTGGATCCAGCCTGATGTGTACGAAATTGGGAGGGGCGATGTGCTTTCAGAGAAGGTGGCGGTGGGCACGCCGTACATCTAAACAGTGCCGGATTTACGTACTGTACAAGCTAAACAAGCTGTAGCTTAGGGCCCCACTCTTGGGGGCTCCCAAAAAAATTAAAGGGGAAAAAACTCCTGGATGTACATTTCCAAAATATAAGATAAAAAACAAAATAAAACCTACATACAGCAACAGTGTTTTGTGCTGTGCATGGACCTATTAGGTCCATAAATTACCATATCGCATGTATTCAACACAAAGAAACGGCAACAATTTGTTGTTGACAAAGGACAGCTGGACATATAAAGGGCCCCATTACCTTCAATGGCTTAGAGCCTCATCAAACCTAAATCCGGCCCTGGTGTGGATCCAGCCTGATGTCTACGAAATTGGGAGGAGTGATGTGCTTTCAAAGAAGGTGGCGGTGGACACGCCATGCATGTAAAGCAGCAACACCTACCCACCCCAAGAAAAAGAACATTGGGGGCTGTACTTTTTTACTCCTCAGAGAGCTACAGTTCCCAGATTCTTTAAGGTGCGAGTGCTTTAGATATACACGGCTGGTAAGATTAATAGGGGGAAACACCATAACCTGTGAGTTATGGTGGGTATATGGCACCTAAATGCTCAGCGGAAGCATAGCTCTGTTTGACTCCTGGATTCTGGGATTCAGTGTGAGAGGGTTGCTGCCTGCATATCCCATAGCTGCCAAGTTTTCCCTTTTCTTGCGAGGAAGCCTATTCAGCATAAGGGAAAATCCCTTAAAAAAAGGGATAACTTGGCAGCTATGATATCCTTGCTTGTGGGCTTCCAGGAAATGTCTGGTTGGCTACTATGAAAAACAGGATAATGAACTTGATGGACCGTTGGTTTCTTCTGGCAGGGTTTGTCTTGTGTTTTTATGGGGGACTGATGTAACATGCAGTTGTAATTCTGCCTTTTTCCTCACCTGTCTTTCCCCCCTGTCAGCTCATAACCTTAGGTTTGACAAGTTTTAACACTTCACGTTATCAAGGAATAGTTACAGCTTTGGCCCCCAGCACAATAACAATAGATTTGTCCATAAATTTTGGCATGATACTCATAGGTGGCCATTGCATACTGCTCTTAAATAGCACATGCTTTCCCTTTCTCTCCTGCATCAGGGATGTTTGGTTTAATGTGTTGTCCGAACCCAGGCTCATATTTTGTCTCGCTCAAGATGAACCATGAGAAGACTGCTGTTGTGCTGTGCTCAGGTCCTTCTTGTGGGCTTCCCATAGGCATCTGGTCGGTTACTGTGAAAACAGGACTACATGGCTTCATCCAGCAGGCTCTTCTTGTGTTCTTAAGAATTGTAAACCATGAACAAGATTACAGCTCATCCTTTGTCTGAATGAGACAAACTATGAGTTTAGGTTCCTATAACACGCTAAACCCTCAGCAGTAAATCTGAGCAGTAAATCTCCTCTCCAAGAGTTCACACACTCATGTGTTTGCATTAAGCGATAGTTTGGCTTACCATTCGTGCAAATTGAGTTCTGCATCACTTTCAGAATATTGCAGCTCTTAGTGGAAGTTGAAATGAAACCTTATATGCAAATTTAAGAGGTAGGTGATATCTAACAGTATCTTGTTATAAGCAATGTGCAGTTATACTGGGGTAGGTGGAGCTATTCCTTTACAAACATTGCTCTGAATCAGAGCTGACTAAAGAATATTTCAGAGTGATTCCTAAGCCCAAATAAAACCAATAAATAGGTGTTTTATTTTGCAATTCTTAAGATTTATATGGAAGACTAGGTAGATTCTTCTGACCACTTTTCAGTCCTAGGTGCTAAGTTTGTTCATAGTATTGTGTTGTTGTTGTTTTTTATCTTCCTTGCAGATTTCCCCACTAACCAATGTCAGGAAATGGTGATGGCACCAATACAAGTCCCTCTGTGGGATCTCTGTCAGAGATTGAGGTCCTGCCAGATCAGCCAAAGTATGTGTGCTCATTGTCCGCTGAGCTTGTTGCCAAGGCACGTGAAGAGCTGCAGGAAAAACCTGAGTGGCGGCTTCGAGATGTTCAAGCCCTCAGAGACATGGTGTGCAAAGACTATCCTAACCTGGGAACATGTTTAGACGACGCTTTCTTGCTCAGGTTCCTTAGAGCCCGGAAGTTTGATTATGATCGGGCACTTCAGCTTCTTGTGAACTATCACTGCTGTAGGAGGAGTTGGCCTGAAGTTTTTACTAACCTGAAACCATCTGCTATAAAGCCTGCCTTAGAGTCTGGTTTTGTCACTGTGCTTTCTCATTTAGATACTGAAGGACGCCATGTTGTTTGCATTCGCCCAGGTATATTTTTAATACTCCCCCTCCTTTGGTTAATTGTTTAGGATTGCTTCTTGTGTCTTGCTACCAAAATCTATTTTTTTTTAAAGATACAAATATTTCATTTGATGCTGATGCTTTCTTTCCCCTATTACTAATACTGTAGTACTGCATAACCCAGTGAAATGCTATTAATGACTTGGGAACTGTATCATTAATTCACGTACTTCAGGGAGTTCAGTTTCCAGAACACATTTTTATTTGTAAATTCTGTATGAGGAGATGGGTTGTTGTTGTTGTTGTTGTTGTTGTTGTTGTTGTACTTGTTGCTATATAATTTCTAGAGGGCTGAAATCCTACATTTCCTTTAGTTCCTTCCTGGCTTTACATAAATATTTACTTTTTCTTCTTGTTCCCACCAGTCTTTTAAAGTAACACTTTAAATTGTTATTTAAATCTGAATTGTACATAGGAGACAGAATATGTTTTCAATGCTAATATGGTGTGTTGTAACATAATATTTGAGCTAACAAAAACAAACATCCTCAGTAATGCATGCAGTATTTTCAGGCATATATTATCATTAAGGAAATCACCAAAAATATTTCAAATTACAGTTGTGAGCTAAAGCACACTGGCGCAGACATATCTTTGAAAGAAACTCAATTTTGAGTAGGCCTGCCTTAAACAGACCATAAAGGAGTATGATATTTTTGATCTCTAATGGAATGGTTTGGACCAGGCATCCCCAAACTGTGGCCCTCCAGATGTTTTGGCCTACAACTCCCATGATCCCTAGCTAACAGGACCAGTGGTCAGGGATGATGGGAATTGTGGTCCAAAACATCTGGAGGGCCAAAGTTTGGGGGTGCCTGGTTTGAACAGTGTACTGCTGAAGAAAGTAATTGAGATTTATTTGTCCCTGATTGGTTAAGCTACTGTTGTTATGTTTTGGGTCCAATTCATTGACTTAGGAGAAAAGATGTGGTGACGACAGTTTTGTGGATCGAGGCTGACAATTTGGCCTCTTAGTAGTTTAAACCTCCAGTCAGCTTGTCCTGACCTTTGGCCAACACCATGCATAGTGACAGCCCAGAGAGAAAACCAGGCAAGCCATTTTGGAACTCCCTGCCTGTTGAGATCAAGCAGGTGCCTTCACTGTGCCTGCAAAAAACATTCTTATTGGAGATAAACCTAGCCAGTTGTAATAATTTTAATCTGTTTAAGTATTTTAACTAATGTATGTTTTAAAATATGGTTGTGAATTGTTCTTGATTTTAATGTTTTATCTTTTTGTAAACTGTTTAGAGGTTTTTGGGGTTTTTTACACACAAGCCGTGTATAAATTTTATGAAATAAATAAATGATATAAATAATAAAATGTCCTACCCCCTTGCCCCATGACTCAAACTCACCTTTCTCCTTTAATATTGAGAGGGGTATAAGTAGATAGCCACAAAAGTTAGCAGTGGGTACGGTATGTAGATATTAAGTTTGTCTTATTACTTGCTCCAGTATCTCTATTCACTCAGTATTACATTTTTATTTTAAAATTGTTTCCATGGAATTTGAGAAATAAAAAAATACCATTAATGATAATGGGGTGGGTGGGAGAGAGATGAAATCATGAGGATACACAAACATAAATATTTTATTAATTTATTTATGAAAAGATCAGCTTCTTGAAGTATCCGGGGGGGCGGAGTGTTATTTAATGAAGAACTAATATGAGTTAGGACAGAGACTGTTAAAGGATGACTAACCATTTTAAGACAAAATAGAAAATTCAATTTTGAAATGTACTGTTCATTTATTCAGTTTTGCAACTTATCATCTCTGTCTTATAACCGTAGACAGATGGATCCCAAGTAACTACCCAATTACTGAAAATATTCGTGCCATATACTTAACATTAGAAAAGCTCATTCAGTCTGAAGAGACCCAGGTGAATGGAATTGTTATCCTTGCAGACTACAAAGGAGTCGGCTTATCTAAGGCATCTCATTTTGGTCCCTTTATAGGCAAAAAAGTGATTGGAATTCTTCAGGTAAGATCTGAATCTATAAAGGGGGAAAATAATTATATAACCAACAAATATTAAAAGCCATTTTCACTTGACACAGCTGCTTATGGAATTGGGTGGGTTTCAACAAAGGAGTGGAATATCTTTGTGAGTATAGTTTATCTTTGAAGCAGTCTTCATTTTCAATTGAAAGAAACCTGGATTTTAATTATAAGAGATTCTTATGAAGATTCATGTAATCTTCTCTTAAAATATTATATTTCACCTTGGATAAGATGTGTGTGTACTTTAAAGTGTTACCTTGTGGTGTCCTCTCAAGGAAAAATGAACAGCACACATTTGTGTTATAATCTTCACAAATATATATATAAAATGAATCTTCACAAATGTGCATGCTGCCTACAAATCTTTCGTAAGGAGTTATTTTTGTTCCATTGTGAGTTCATACATCAGTAAATAAAATATGTGTTTTTGAAAACTGGTAAAAGCTATTCATATAGTAACCAGTATTTATAAACCTGACTGGTATTGTGTTGTTGTTGTTGTTTTGTTTTAGGATGGCTTTCCTATTAGAATAAAAGCTGTCAATATTATAAATGAACCTCGAATATTCAAGGGCATTTTTGCCATCATCAAACCCTTTCTAAAAGAAAAAATAGCAAATCGGGTAAGTGGCTATTTTTATTTATTTATTTATTTATTCATTCATTCATTCATTCATTCATTTAAAGCATTTTAATCTTGCTTGTCAGCTGAAAATGCTGCCAGAGCAGCTTACATAACATCAGTAAACACAAGACAACCCTCGCCCCAAAGGCTTACAATCCAGAAGACACAACAAAAGTGGCTAATATTGCAGACAGGCTGCTGTTCATTCATAGAGGTCAGACTAGCAAGTTGCATGTATCTGTAGTGTAATTGTGACCAATGGAATTCTACTTGGCATAGCTGGAAGGGGCCTCCTCTCTCTTCTCCCACCTTGCACAGCTTACAATGGCAGAGGAGTAGTGGTTGTTGCAACCAGGTGGGTAGAGAAAGCATATTGTATATAGAAGTGTGCCTCTGAACACCAGTGGTTGAGCATCATGGGCAGAGCAAGACTGTGCTCGTGTCTTTGTTCTGGGCTTTCCTTGGGCATCTGGTTAGCCAGTGTTAAAACAGAAAGCTGGGGTACATGGGACATCTGGTGCAGCTGCCTGGCCCTTTTTAACTCCTGTCTTTTGGAAATAATGAGGGCGAGCTTAAAAGCAAGTTTTTGTTTAGGATTGCCATGTGTAGTAGCTAGCATTGTGTCAGAACTCATTGATCTTCAGTGAGTATCTCTTCTAATGCTGAGATTTTTAAAAAAATAAGTCACAAACACTCACCCTCCAGGTTTATTGTGAACTCAGCCACATTCATGTCTCCTCACTCTATTCCATCCCCTGGACACAAACGTGTATCACAGTTCTTCCTGAGCACAACTTTGCTTAATTTTGGGAGCTTCCCCCTAATGAAGATGGCCACCAGGGGATGTGAATTCTGTATGGAAGTAGGTACACATTAATTTCAGGCTACCTTGCTTCTGTGCCCATATTTTTGCCTACAGCACACATCTTATTTTACTTGTTATTTTGTATTATATTTACTGTTTTTAAT
Source organism: Zootoca vivipara (assembly GCF_965207765.1). Lineage (NCBI taxonomy): Eukaryota > Metazoa > Chordata > Lepidosauria > Squamata > Lacertidae > Zootoca > Zootoca vivipara. The sequence continues at coordinate 74,537,200 of NC_142590.1, read as the reverse complement.
TAGGTTTTGTAATTTTGGACTATGCGGAATGCTTTATCTGAGTGGATGTAGCTACCGCGTAATTTCGTCGTTCCCGCAAGGGGACAATGACAATAAAGATATCTTATCTTATCTTATCTTTTTGCCCATCCCAGAATATGGTGCTGTGGGCAGGGCTGGGGAGAAAACAGGATACTGCTGGAGCCCAGTGCTATTGATACAGTTTTGGCAAATCTTAGTTTTGGAACCCTCTGCCTTCCTGTGCAGCGGTCGTACTGTTTTTAGATTTTTCAAATTCCAAATGGTCCCCCTTCATCCAGTAGAAGTAATGCATCAGCTTATCCATAAAGCTCACTGACATGTATAGCTAGTAAAAGACTTATAGTGGTTTGAAGGAACCAGCCATTTAAATGTGCAACAAGGATTACAGGTGTAGAAATGTATGTGAATTGTTATTTAATTTGTTTCCTGCCATTCGCCAGCAGGCCCCAGGGTGGGTCACAATTTAATATTGGGATCAACCTGATCTCTTGTTGCCAGTTATTTGAATACACAATGTGAATTATACTCTAAATTCCTTGAAATTGATGTATCACGGTTATTTCAAGAATACGGTATCAGAGTGTTGTTGAAACTTCTGGGTTTTTCTTTTTCAGTTTTTTCTTCATGGGTCAGACTTGAACTCTCTTCATCACAACCTTCCACCCTGGATCCTACCTGAAGAATATGGGGGCACTGCAGGGAAACTGAATATCTCTGCCTGGAATGAGCTGCTTCTGGCCTCAGAGGATGACTTCCTGTATGACGCTTCTCTTCTGGCTCCCTCCAGTGACTCTTCTCCTCTTGACCCATTACTGAGTGGGGAGATTGATGAGAAGCAATGTGATGACTCTTTGCGAAGCTTGAAAACGCAACTCTATTCCTGCTATTAACATAGCAGTTAAAGCTTCCAAAAGGTCACCTTCCTGTTTACAAAGGGATTGTGAACTCTGCCTTGTTCTTAGGTAGACTGTAGCCTAGGGGTAGAGACAGCTGAGGGAGGCACTTTACATTGGAACCAAAGCAAATGAAAAAGTGGAAGCCATGGAGCAAGGTGAAGTTCTACCGCAATCCAGGAGAAGGGTGCAGTTTTGAGGCACCATAAACGTTGCGGTTTCTTGACCCTTTGCAAACAGTAGCATCTCCTAAGATTAAACGTGTCATGTGACTTAAGGAACGTTGTTAACGCCAAGGTTTTAAGCACAATTATTTGGAAGTAAGTTGCTCCGAAATTAATGAGACCTGCTTCCAAATGAGCAAGTTTAGGGTCAAAGTGCTAGGCTTTCTCCGGCTGAAAAGAGCTAAAATGGCCAACAGTTTTGACAAAGCGGAAGTATCATAACGCATTATACTGACTTTCCCTAGAGAAGCAAGAAATAATATTGGTTGTGTGATATAATGGTAGCTGTTTTACAGCAGGCTAGTTTCTAGGAGTAAATGTTGGGCTGCCATTCTGATACACTTTGGTTTGACATGCTCTATCGCTATCATTATTCAGTTATTTCCACATATAAGCATATTCTCTTCTTTTGTAGGGAGTGTGTTGCCACTGAGATGCAAACCGTAGACTTGAATCTTGCAGACAGGGTTTGCAAATGTAGTGGGTATCATTAAAACCACTGAAATCAATGAAAGCACATGTTCACTCTGCCTAATAGAAAGCGTTAAAGAATCTGTACACCGTTTTTATGCCCATACTTGAATTTGTACCAGGACCAACTGAAAGGGACAGGTAATTCTGCTTACTAGCCTAGCTGCCAGTTAATACCCTGCCTTAGTTATAGAATTCTATTACCATAGGTCTTGGGGGTGTAATACAGAAACTGTCATACCGGTAGTTGTAGATGTCTGTCCAGTAAAGCAAGGATGCTTGTTTAGACGTGTTTATTTCTGAGTGTCTCTGTAAACCAAATGGACAGGGTATTTTACAAGCACAATTTCTGTTTTGTAAATGTGACTATTTTCCGTTCAGTGTGTGTGTGGGGGGGGGAGTTATCAGTTGGACCTCAGTGCTAAATTGGCTTCCTTTTACAAAGGTCACTTTCCGTCCACCCTTCATGGTTGTCCTTGTTAATGTGCATTAGTGCTTTATGTCTTCCTTTTATTCGTGGCTTATCTCATGTGTGTTTGGTCTTGGAGTTATGTACGCAACATCCTCTTCTTTCATAGTCTTGAGTTGTAGATTAACTTAGGTATTTGTGACATCCAGCACTTCAGCCTGAAACCTTTGTGGAGATTGAATTGACTCCTGTTTCATGTTTAGAGGGTGGCAGGTCAAGACTTATTACCACCTCATCTTTTAGCACTTTCTTAGACGGTTGGAACTATTTGCGGGGGCTTTTACTTAGTGCCAACAACAGACCAGAAACTGGTGCTTATTGTAAATATGAGATAAGGTCTTCAGCTGGTGGACTTTCTGTATTGTTAGTGCCAAACTTGTATTTCCCCTCACAAAAAAAAGCCTAACCATCTGCCTCTGTATTGCCAAAAGGTGAAGCAATTTTGTATGAACTAGAGGCCCCATTGACTATACTGTGTGGTATATGTTATCAAAATAGGCCATGATAGGCATTTGAAACAGGTTTTATTATAATTACTCAAAGCTTTTTACAACTCATCTTTTAATTTAAACTGTTTCTCTAAGTTTGGGGCAAATTAAACAGCTAACATAGTGTTACAGAAGTTAAAGTTCAGGTATTATGTCTATACTAATGCACTAATTTTTCAAGTGGAGATACTAGCAGCTAATATATCTAATGTCTCCTTGACCTTTATTTAAGAAATTATTTGGTCGTATCGAAACAGTACCAGGCCTTAAGAAAGAGACATTGGTAACCTACCACAATTGTCAAATTGCCTTTAAGTCTAACAGAAAATGAAAGATACTTGAATTTATACTGTGGGCTTGACAGGCACTGTTAAAATTTTTGAGGTTTTTTCCAGAATAGTAGTCGAAGTGCTTTATTTCTACTGTTCCGTCAGTCGGTTTTTACATCTTGCTAAGTACAGTAAATTGTTTCAGTATTTGTTTTGCCTTTTGCTGTATTTAGAAGTCAGGTGTTTGGTTACATTATACACCTGTGAGAATTTATTTTTATATTGCATTTTATAAAAGGAATAGTTTAATTGTAACTTTATGCATGAGTGGATATTAAACCATCTACCTTAAAGCAACCTCGTTATTACAAGACAATATTTGCTTCCTCATTGAATCAATTTTAAATTCCAAGTGTATCAGTAAATACAAATAACACAATGGGATTTGACTGCCTTCTGAAGCCACAAAGGATTCAACAAGGTATGTGAAATGAGGGGATTAAGTTTTTTTTAAAGCAGCTGAGGGAGAGAACAACTGATCTTCCATTCTGTGGTGCTCATTACCCCAATTTCCAGACATGAATTGATTTTTCTGATTACAGGATTTTTCATACCTCTACCCAAAATAAAAAGACACGGAACAGGTAATTTTAATCAAACATGTTTACAGTGCAAATGCCAAGACTGACAAAACGATGCACTGGCTTTTACTCACATTGCACATATTAGACAAAAAAGCACTTCAAATTATTTTAATATAATTTAATTAAAGCATAGTAGATACTTCATTTGGAATTAACTGACAAATACTAAAGTTCAGTAGAACTTTTCTATAAAATTGGTCTACAGTGATCCAAAAATTGCTAACTTGAACTTCCCATACTACATAACATGCTGCTCCATTGAGAAAAACAGATTCTGTATGTTAAAACACCATTAAACATGTTTTCTTGAAGTGGAATGTACACCTGCAGTATGGCTTTCACTTCCATATACTGAAGCATTAGAATAACTTTAAAATATATTACTTTAAGCTCAAGCTATTTTTCTTTCAATTCGGTTGTTTACACCACTGGCTTTTACGATACCAAACAGCACAGCTGTAGTAGACTAATGGTAAAGCTAGCTTTCATTTAAACATATCAAAATGTACAGAGTTTAGATTTTTGCATCAAGCATTATACAAGTTAGCAGCTTTCTATTCATCTGTATATGTTGCAGGAGAGATGGCTGGAGCCTTGGCTCCAAGAAGCGATACAGACCATTTGGCTTTCAGCAGAGAGGAACTTCATGTTTTTATGCTTTCAGAGAAATTATCGTTTAATTGAAGTCCCGATTAGGAAGGACAAGAGGTGCCACTAAGGTCCAGAGATAGAGGAGGAGACAAACCCAGCTGGAAGAGATCTTCACCCAGACAGCTGGCCATTTGCTTGTCAGAGTTTTGAATTCGGCATCAGGGCTGTGGAATGAATAAATGGTAAAAATGAATTAAGTCATAAAGCCTAATTTATTCATGCAGGAAACTAGGGTTTAGGGTGACTAACAGGCCCATTGTAACAATGTCTACTCAGAAGTCCCATGAAAGCAACTATGTTTCTTCCTGCCAGTGCCCGAGCGGGGTAGCAGTTGACGAGATGTCATGCAGTTTGAAGCTTAATGAGTTAATAGTCAGAATTGTATACAGTGGTGCCTCGACTTACGAATTTAATCCGTTCCGAAGGCACCTTCATAGGTTGAAAAATTCGTAAGTCGAAAAGCGCCATTGGAAACGCGATTTCCCATAGGGATGCATTGGAAACGGAGAAATTCGCAAGTTGAAAAAACCCTATCTAAAACAGGCCACGGTTTCCGTTCGGATGTCGAGTAATTTGTAAGCGCGCGGCCATTTGCCCCATTTATAAGTCGAAAAATTTGGTTGTCAAGACATTGGTAAGTCGAGGTACCACTGTATTAAGAGTGGCTTAATGGGAAAAACAAAGAGAGATATACAACAAGATATATGCATCAGACTGGAGCAGGTACAGTCATACCTCATGTTACAGACACTTCAGGTTACATGTTTTCGGGTTGCGGACTGCGGGAAACCCGGAAGTACCGGAACGGGCTACTTCTGGATTTCGCCAATCGCGCATGCGCAGAAGCGCCAAGTTGCACCGGTGCTGGCGCAGATGTGGAGCTTCAGGATGTGAATGCTGAGGGTTGCAGACATGCCTCCGTCACGGATTACGTCCGCAACCCGAGGTTCCACTGTACTATGCCACTACCTTTATTTCAAACTTAATTTGGCTATGCACATTATCTATTGTATGCTCAGGAATTCTGGAGACAGTGATAATTCTCTTAATTCCCAGGATCAGCAAGGCTGGGAGATGAGATTACTAATAAACTTTGATACTTACAAATTCATCTTTAATTATGAACAATAAAAAGGGCTCAGATACACCAAGTTCCTATCCTACTTTATAGAGATGCACATCCTACAATTTTGATACAGAAGCAGAACTAGAAGCAGCATGTTAAAGCACACGTTATGAGCTGGAAACTTCTGGCTTAACTCACTGGGTGACTTTAGATAAGCCACACATGGGAGTAACAGTGACTTTCATTATAAAGCTGTTGCAAGATTACAGAGAAGGTAAGTAAAGCTCTCGGCATTAAAACAGTCAAAGAATACTATTATTCAGTAATTGTGAAAGATCAGATATTTTCCCTTGCATCTCTAGGCAAGACTATCTGAAAGCCTGGGAGGATACTGCCAGTCAGTGTACACAATACTGAGCAACATGGACTAATGTCCAACTTTGCATAAGGCAGATTCCCTAGGTTCCCATATTTTAAGAAAGTAAAATTAAAACAGTTAATATCTGAAATGATTGTGATAACCTAACTGTACTTGTCAGCAACAATATTATACTATTTGATGAAATCTCGACTAGGCTATTCTTACCTGTACCAATTAGTAAGAGTCATCATGATATACAGGGAGGCAAGAAAGAGCATGAAGTGGAAGAAGGCATAACTATACTGGACACCATCCTTTTCATTATCTGGGACCCGGCGAATTTCTCCATCTTCTACATCGCTACCAGTTCCGGTAGTATCATCCAACATGACGCTGTCACTTGTCGACAGAGTCAGTTTGCTCACTTGACTGTTGTTGGAAGATCGGATACTGCAAAGCAGTCCAAGGAAGAGGATGTTAAATGTTAGTTGAAATCTACCAGAAAATGGTTTAGCCTTATTCAAAGTGCCCAAGAATACCTGAGTCTGTGAGTATGTAATGCAATTCTACCACAGATGCTAAGTAGACCTGGCTATGTAAGCTGCTTGGAAACGAGACTGCTGGGAAACATATAATCTGCTTTCAGCTCTTGGAGGAGGAATTAATTAAAAGTGTAAAAAATACATTAAAAATCCTCAGAACGGGTGGGAAAACTATGGCCTTTTAGAAATGGATGGACTACAACTCTCAACTTTCTTGTCCACCAGCCATGCTGGGAAGAGATAAAAAATCATGGAATTCAGTTACAGTTGAAGTCTAGCGCAAATACTTTATTAATAGCATAAGATGCCCTATTTATTGCTCCAACAATTTGATGAAATCTGCATAACTATGTTCAGTTAATGTTTCCCTTGATTCAAAACACAGCAGCTACCTGTTCATTATGCCTAAACCTGAGATGTGATTCTCAAGAATCTGCCTGAAGTTTTGAAACTAGAGATCAAATCTTACCTCGAATACAAGAGACAAAGTACAAAGACTGTAAGTCCAACAATGCTCTGTGCATCCCACCACTGCAGCTTTTGTGGTCCAGGTGTAGGAACAACAGGTTCAATAGCAGTTACATTTGCTGGGATGGAAGTAGGAGCAGCTATCTGGCTGATGATGTTCAGAAGACTTGGGTTACAGATGCGTTCTGGAAAATAAATTCCAGAGATTTATAAAATAGTGTTCACTCTCAGGAGTGCTTATAGCCTAGTAATATACCCAGGATCTCTTTGCTTGTCATACTGAAAATGCTCTACAAAAAATTCCTTCTAAGTAATTTGTTCTAATTCTTCCCCCATCATGAACTCACAAAGGATACATGATTTCCAGATGTGAAGTAGAAAGAATTAACCAAACTGTGCATCCCTTAGAAGCGTGCAGTCCCAATACACTGCAGTTCCTAATACACTCAAAGATTCAGTATATTTTTATTCCTTTGTAACTGTCTCCACTACCATTGTTTTGAAGGCACAATTATCTGCACTTATGAAAGCTTACCAGGCTCATTGGACATGGCTGACCAAGTGAGGTACATCGTGTAGAGAGTAATGATAGAAGACTGGAGAAGGCCAGAACGAGGCTGGTGTTCCTGTTTGAGACAAGCAAATTTTATATAACTGAATTGTACCTGAACTCCATGTTAGTTAGCCTTGACTGGAAATATTTCACTTTCACTACAACTTAAGGCTTCTGTACAGAGGGGAATACAGTAATACCTCGGGTTATGAACACGATCCGTTCCGGGTTGCAGTTCGTAACCCGAAAAGTTCGTAACCCGAACGCAACCCGAACCGCCATTTTGCGTATGCGCAAAGCGTGCGCACAGCTTCTGCGCATGACGTGCGTGCGGTAAAAAATACTTCCGGGTTTATGGAGTTCGTAACCCGAATTGTTCGCAACCCGAGGTGGTCGTAACCCGAGGTACGACTGTATGAAGCACAAGAACTACTTGGGGAACTGATGAGAAATATTTCAGTTTCCATGGGCAAGAGTTACTTTTCTCATGCCACCCCTACCCACATATATTATTTCATGTATTTTAGTACAGCCTCCAGACTCTTCTTTCAGTATCCAAATCTGTTTCTTGTAAGCAACTCTTCTATGAATGACTATGCAACCTTGCTAGTTGTGTTCCCCAGCCCTCACACAAAATGTCTGGTGTCATGTTGCGTCTCAATGCAGTCAACTAAACATTATACTGATCCTCAACTAGTTGTAGTTCAGTGGCACCAAAACAGTACATTACATGACCATCATTTACTCCAGCAATATCAACAAGTGTTATACAGCTTTACCAAAGGGTTTATAGTCTGTTTGGCTCCACTCAATCATCTACTCCTCCTGAGTATTTGCAAGATAAAAACCACATCCAAGTATATTTATACAAGCCCTAATAAGTCAGCCTAACCTATATCCCACACAATAATCCAATGCAGAATTCATCATACCTGGACTTTTGGAAGGACTGATGTGATTGACACAGCAATGCAGACAAGCATATTAAAACTGATGAAAAATTTGTTCTCAGTACAGGCATCAGGTTTTGTGTAGAAGACATAGAAGAGCACAACGGCAATAAAGGACAGGGTGTAGAAAAGGCCAGTACATGTCAACAGAGCTAAAGAAAAAGCACATTCCAACATTCAATTGTTAAATTACAATGCAGTTTTTCAAAAGATTATCAGAACACCTATTAAGACTCTGTTTCAAATTGGGAAATATTATCCCTCTCATCCAAAGGAATGGATATATTCCGCAGGGCTTGCATAATATAATACCATAAATTAATTATAAAGCATTTTCTTAGCTTATAAAGCATTTTCTTAGCTTATAAAGCATTTCCTTAGCTTATATGGTTGCCTTCACAACTTTTTACTAATAAACACATTTAATATTCAAAAGTTGTATACAATCACCCCAACATCTCACGTATTTTCTCCATAATGTAAGAAGAGCAGCTACCTGGTTTGCTCAGAGGCAGGTAAGACGTTGGCAAAGTTAAGATTTAAATGACATATCCTTCATTCCGAATGTCACAACTTCTTATGCAACACCCAATACATAACTTGCTACAGTGGTAGTATTTAAGCAACAATGTTTAGCAGATGTTGAGTGGATCCCATTTCTTTCACTAGGCACGAACTTGTTTTATCAACAATGCTGACACGTTGGCCAATAAACACAGAGCTTCATACTAAACTTCTTGCCTCTTGCTGATTTTTGCTACTTACTAGTTAAACGGCACTTACCAGCATACCAGCATTTGGAGTTTCCCTCTTCCATTCGTTCAACCCAGGATTCATTCCAGGAGTGCGCAAAATCAACAAGCAGTACCAGCTGGATTAAAATGAAGCAGAAGGCGCCACAAGTGCCAATAGCAAACAATGCTAGAAAGAAAAGGAGGATGTTATAATCAACCTCTTAACTTTTGACAACTTCTGGGTGAAAATATTTAAAGGAAGTTACAGAGCCTTTGGGTGGAATTCAGCATCTTGCTATGATGAATGTTTCCTCCCCACAAGCATTTCAGCTTGCCTGACAGAACCACCCCCCCTCTGCCCTCTGTACACTATACTTGGTGTTATCCTGACCCCCTCCGAGTCAATTTTGGGTAACGGGCACACAGGGCAAAAGGAGGAAAGTCCTGTTGTGTACGCTTTGGCTTACAGGGCTCATTAGGTGAACCTAGCCCTTTATCTACTAGGTGAGTGGGCAAGTGTATAAAGGTAAAGGTAAAGGGACCCCTGACCATTAGGTCCAGTCGTGACCGACTCTGGGGTTGCGCGCTCATCTCACATTATTGGCCGAGGGAGCCGGCGTATAGCTTCCAGGTCATGTGGCCAGCATGACAAAGCCGCTTCTGGCAAACCAGAGCAGCACATGGAAACGCCGTTTACCTTCCCGCTATAGCGGTTCCTATTTATCTACTTGCATTTTTTTGATGTGCTTTCGAACTGCTAGGTTGGCAGGAGCTGGGACCAAGCAACGGGAGCTCACCCCGTCACAGGGATTCGAACCGCCGACCTTCTGATCAGCAAGCCCTAGGCTCAGTGGTTTAGCCCACAGCGCCACCTGGGTCCCTCTTATACGCTCTTAAAAACTTAAAAACTTTTGCATTTAATAACGTAAAAACTTTTGCATTTAATAACCCCCAGCTCTTCATGAACCCGATTCTATTAAAAAGAACAGTTCAGCAAAATACGAGCTGTCACCATAGTTGTGACTACTCTGGGAACTTCTAAGTCACCCCCCTGGGACATGAGCACAACTGAATCAACTCTTAATAAGACACTTTATTGAATACCAAATGCTTCACTTAATAGCAACAGCTAAGGGAAATCCATCAATGCTTGCCTGTTGTGAAAGGTCCTTCTGGAATGTAAAATGCTCCAACCATGATGCCAACAATGGCAGCTATTTTGAAGAACCAAAACCTGTTTTTTTATTTAAAAAAAAGAACAATGATTAGAATAAATTCTCTTAAGCTAACAAAACCAAGCACCTTTAAGGGATGTGCCAAAGTATTATAAAGAGAGGTGGTCACTTATATGCCTGCATAGTTACTTGGGTTGCAATCCTAATCTCACTTAGCTAAAAGGAAGCCCCATGTCTACTTCAAGAGATTCATGACGTATTGTCTTTTTTGATACTGTACGTTTCGCCTGCTCCTGGTAAATAACCCCCTGGTGATCCCTTCCTAGAGACCCTAACCTAGGGGTGAGAACATGGTTCCAGATCTCCAGCAAGGCCTGCCTGCCTGCTCCATCTCACAGGAAAATGGGGAAGCACCCAGGAGCCAAGGACTGATGAGCCCAAAATGGAAGTGTTAGGTTAACACCTCACAGGGAAGCCCCATCAAAATCGCCCACTTAATGCCTAGTATCCAGTGAACATAAAGCCCACCCTGCCCCACAAATGCTAGAATAGATTTAACTGGACTTTGCTGTTAGTCTATGAGTATCTTTTTTATAAGTAGAAGCTAGTGGTTATACCTCTATTTCGCCTCACGGGGGCACTAGCTCCCACTCAGTAAAACATGAACATAATTCAATTGGCCATTTTCTAAGCTTATGAGTTTGACGCTCTGGGCAGAGGAAATAAGAGACCAGTCCACATTCCCAACCTACCCATTATGTACAGGAGCCCTTGGATCTTTACTTGATTTCACTTTTATCATGATTAGTGAGAAGAGAAAGAAAAACACTGCCATGGCAAAACTGACTCGGTAGACTGCTCTGTATCCAACCAATTCTTCACAGTGAACCAACTTATCACAAAATCCAGGCACCTGAAAGAAGAGAGCAACAAATGCCAAGATCTTTCACAGCTGAAGCAAACTTTGAAGGCACCGTACAAAATAATAACAACACACCATTTTACTGAACTTTCGGCATATGCTTCCATTGCTCAACAAGATTTGAAATGCTAATGAAAAAAGAAATCTGATGTTCTCTTTGCACTACCAACTGGGTGGCCCACTTTATAGTATTTTGGGGCTTCATAAAGCCCACAAACTACACATAAATCACCCTGTGTTATGGTAGACAGACTAGAAGTTTCATAACTCCTCAGGAGGTTGTGGACTCTCCTTCATTGAAGGTTTTAAAGCAGAGGTTGGATGTCCATCAGTCATGATGCTTTAGTTGGGATTCCTGCATTGCAAGGGGTTGGAATAGGTGACCCTTCCAACTTTTAATGCTGTGACATACGTAATACAAACTCATCTTTAATTGAACACAATAAAGGAGGATCAGCTGAAGGCCCCAGGGCCCCCAATCACCAACATGCAAAAGAGGTACACACCTAAGCAGGGAAAGACTACTATTGCAGCAAACCAGAGAATCCTAGTGAAATAGCATTTGAAGAGAGATTGCATAAGGCGGCTGACTGAAGCTTAGCAAAAAAAACCTAAAGATCTTCAGCTTATACATTGAACATTCTTCCGATATTAGCTGAGATAGGACACTGGAATATGAGCCCAGTCAAACAATCTACTTGCCCTTCCCTTCTTACAGCAAGAGTCTGATGAAAATACTATCATCTTGTATTTCAGTCTCTGTTGCATGCCATTTGATATGTAGGTGAATCTGTGCACCGTGACTTGTGTTACAAACACAGTCACAAGAAGTCTCCGTACCTTTTTCAGCTGCACTTCCATTCCTGGTGCCAGCATGATACAAGCAACAAGAGTACTTAGTAGAAGCAAGAAGGCATAAATAAGCCGAGTCACCGTAGAGTTCTTGCTGTTGGGACAACAGCGACACAGCAAACATGATGCACCGCTGCACAGACATGGTATCTGTAAAATGGAAATGGAAATATTATCTTAAGCGTTAACGCTTACATACAAAGTACATACTGTGTATAGAGTCACATGAATCTAAAAGGTTAAAAAAAGGGTAAAGGACCCCAGTTAAAGGCGACTATGGGGTTGTGGCGCTCATCTCGCTTTCAGGCTCAGGGAGCCGGCATTTGACCAGATAGCTTCCTGGTCATGTAGCCAGCATGACTAAACTGCTTCTGGCGCAACGGAAACGCCGCTTACCTTCCCGCCACTGGAGTGCTTTCAAACTGCTAGGTTGGCAGGATCTGGGACAGAGCAACGGTAGCTCACCCTGTCATGACCCTCATGGGGATTCGAACTGCCGACTTTCCGATCAGGTTCGGTGGTTTAGACCACATAGCCACCCGCGTCCCACTAGATCTATGAATTTATCACCATCATGAATCTATCATCACCATATAAACCAGTATAGTTTTTAGAAAGCGAAAGAGTATATGGTTTAGCACTATGTCCAAATTGTGTATGTAAAAGAATCATAAACCACAACATGGTTCCTTAATGGCTGACAGATTTTCAGAATGGTTTGTGCCATTTCTCTACTGATAAACCATTCTCTAAATTTAAAATGGCTTTTCAAACTGTAGCTTTGTCAGATAGCGTTGTAGTTGGGGAACCAGCCAGAGCTAGAAAATGGTGCCCTTTGCTACTGACCCCATCTGCACACTGGATCAAGGAGCACCCCTAACGAGATGATTTGTAGAAAATTATTAGAGCCAAACAAAAATAAGATTGAAATATATTAAAATATTCTATAACAAGTCATATATCTGGGCTGTCACAAGAACATAAAGAAAACTCAAACTGGTTCATTCACAAATAAGCACTTTAAGCCTCGTGTTTCATAAAAAGATCAGTCAATGTCTGGCAGCCTTTTTGGCTGATTAAGAGGGGAAAAGTAGCCGCCAGTTCCAATTTAAATTGTTGATTATAGTTTATCCATCTTGTTTTATTCTGGAATGTGCTGTTTAACGTATATTTTATTGCTAACGTATATTTTATTTCCAGGCAGTGGAAAGCTGGCTGGAAATAAGCAAAGGCAGACCAGTGAACCATGCAGATACACTATGGGTTGCTACCTGAACAGATGAGTGCCTTCGTCTTACAGCAGCTTTTGAGTAAACTTATTTCTAGTGGCATGTTAACAGTTCTCACAGGTACATTAGAATACCCTAGCAGCCACTTTAAGAATCAATGAAGTGGATGCTGTAAAACTACTGTAGTGCATGTTTCTTGTTAGCTGCACAGGCCCACAATTCATGCCTCAGCTTCATGCACACACAGACACTGCACACTCCATTTACTCATGCCTGAAAACAAAGGAACACAATACCTTGCACATATGCACATAACTCTCTCTTGATAGGGACTAACTCCAAACTACTACTGGAAAAAGAAAAATAGGCAACTCAAACTGGTGGTGGCGAAGGTAACTCATTTCTACACTACTCTGAGAGGTCATGGAAATGCTGAGGAGTATCTCCGTACAACTTTCTGGTCTTTCAAGTGCATGGAACTGCTTTGCAAATGGATGACATCATTTCAGTTAATTATGAAACATTTGATAACTTGGCAGCACAAAAAAGCTTACTTTTATGTAATAAAAAGTCTTTGATTAATATTTGGTTGCACTCTGGAGGGAGTTATAGCTGCTATAACTCCAAGTTACAGCTGCTAATGTTAAGCTTCATGCCCTTTCTGATTACAAGAAATATGAAATCATCCTTTGTTCAATTGGCTATGACAGCTCTCCCTTATTTAAAGAGATGTTGCCTATTTACCATCACTTAATCTGAATTAAGCTTGCTTATTCTAAATACCTCAGTGCTACTGCAGATGAACACACATTCTGTATTCTGAACATACCATGGTTGTGCTAGTTTTTTTTAATAAAAAAATTATATATAAATTTAGGGTGATCTACTAAACCCATCCAAAACAGCCAAATGGGGCCAGACCAAGAATGTCGATTAAAAAAAAGGACAGTCACCCAATACTGGATTTGTAATACCTGCTTACACAGGAATAAGCTCATAGATAAATGATAGCTGTCGACATGCTGAGAAGGCTATGACTCAGCCACCACTTCCTGGCTGAGGAACTAACATCATTCCTAGAGATGAAATCACAGGTCCAGGGACAAGGAGAGGAAAGAGAACCACAGTCCAAATGATCTCTCCTTCCTTGACATAAAGACAAACAGTAGGCGAAAATAATTTAAAAAACACAGCGCCCTCCCCAATCCAATGTTTAGGACTGCCACCACTTCCAGAATTATTATTTTTTAAGCTATAGATAAGAAAAATTAAACCTATTCCAAAAAAGAGTGTAGTACTACTTTGTATACAGTACAGGAATGTAGCATATCAGAGGTTTTCAAACAGTAGCCTATGATTTTCTTGATACAACATGGGTGCAGACTAGCAGTTTCTCACTAAATAAAATACCAGGCTCCTTTAAGCAACCTAGTACAAGGATAGTGATAGCACTGCTTTTGATAATGAAGCTGGCACTGAGGGGGGGGGGCAGGGAATTCCTTTCTGTATCTTCAAACTTAATCCAAAAGCAAGGTGTGTGTTTGCTCTACAATGCAGAACAAATAGAAGTTTTATTAAGCCATCCACTGAAATCTGAGCAATTCTAAGGTATCCCACAAAAAAGAAGTTTGAGAACCGCTGACATATTACAAGAGTGAAAATCCAAATACCCTATCCTGTTTCCAAATTGATGTTAACCTGCCATTACTAGTTTTTGTTCATTTTTGTAATACTGGGGAAGCCCAGTATTGCAAAACGTCCTGGACCCTGTGATCATCATCTGAGGCCTTTTTTCGTGTACCTCCTCACCACAAGAGTTCTGGAGTGTGGCAACATAAGAATGGGATGCACCCACCCCTTATGGAATACTCTACAAGGAGGCTTGTCTGGTGCCTTCATGACATCTTTAGGATGACCAACATTCTATATGGCCTTATAAATATGTTGGTGGGAGGGGAAAGTGGTATTGGTTTGTTTTTGTTCTTATTGTGTATTTTGTGTGCTGAATTTTGTATCCTTATGTTGCGAACCACCTTGTGATCTTTGGAGGAAGAGTGGTATACAAATTCAAATAAATAAATAAATCTGAAGCGAAGAAAGACACAATTATACAAACGAAACGAAAACATATCTACACAGAGGCAAGCCTCAGTAAACTTGAGTGGGGCTTACTCGCGGCTAAAACGGGCATCGGAATGTGGTCTCAAGGTCCGTTTAGACTAGCAGCTACCAGGCAAGGGCTCTTGCGAGGCCCCAAACCTGGATAATGAGTTACTGTATTTGTCGCGGTATTTATAGAGGTATAGTGCTTGTAGACATGGAGGTTTCGCTTTGAACCCCAGAGCCGCAAAAGGCCACCTGGGAACGTCTGTCGAGCCCCCCCCCCGCCCCCAGCCTCCGTGGGAAACGGCGGCAACCCTAACACCCACTGGAGGTCGGAAACAGGGGGAAACGACGAGGCCTACTTCTCTCAATCCGGAAGCCGCCGCCCAACGTGGCCTACCCGACCTTTTCCCCACAGGTACTTACCCAGCTGGCCACGGAACAAACCCCTAGCACGGCCCCCATGGCGGCAGCGCAGCCCCTCCGCTCTCTGCTTTCTCCCGCGCGGGTACTTCCGGCTCACTCCGGCCCCTTCCTCTCCGGGCCTAGCGCTTCTGCCGCCGCCGTTGTTGTTGTTGGCTCTGTGGTCGCCGCCGCCACCCTTCCGGGCGGCGCTCATTGGCCGGGCTCCGCAGGCCCGGTCATCGGGGGTGGGGTCTGGGCAGCCGACCAATGGAGAGGCGAGGCCCAGCCTGTCGCGAGGCCGGAAAAGGGAAAAAACAAATCAAAACAAGAGAGGCGGGATGTGCGGCAGGGTTGGCGGTGACGCAATGACCATGATCGACGCTGATTGGCTATAAGGTTTATAAGGGACAAGCGTTTATTGTCAGCGGTTGGCCTATTAAAGAGCTTAGTCTCTTCGAGCGGGTGGGACGGAGGAGAAGCGTCATTTTCCCCTCACCTATCTTCAATGGGATTAGCCGTCGTTGGTGCGAACGGTTCCCTTGGCAACAGCCTCTTCAGAGCTTGCTTGCTGAATGGGCTGCGCCTGCAGGATGGTGTTACCTGGGACCAGGCACTTCTTTCGTCAGCTGCCTTGCTCTGCAGGCTTAATGTCGTTTATGCAGTTGCTCCTTAGCCTCAGTCAGTGTTGCTCAAAAGCAAAGTAAAATTTTAATCTGAAAAACCAAATAAATAAAATTTAAAATAGATAAATAAATAAAAAGTTGCTTTCACATTTCTGCTCACTTGTAATGCGATGCCCGGTGGCTTGTTCCCCATGGGGTACAGAAACCTTGAACTGATCTCTGCCCAAAGTGTGTCCAAAATTAGTTAACAACTTTTTTATTTATATAAAAGTGTGTTTGTGTTGCTAAGTTGTCAAACGTTTCATAAGTCACTAAAATGATGGCCTCAATTTGCAAGCAGTTTGTTAAGATATTTCATGCTGGTTTTTTAGCTAAACAGTTTTCCATTTTGAATTTCGTCCAGGGATAAATGTGGGTGGAGGAGTGAGCTGGCAAAATGTGTAGGTGCTGCAAGAAAACAACACCACCTTTGCATGCCGGAACAGTACTGAGTCCATAATAAACATTCATTTGCCAGTAAGTACCCTTTATGCCACCATAAGCTTGCATCTGCCTTTTGTGCTGTTCACCAGATAACTTCCATATGACTGGAATGTAATTCAGAAATATGTGCAGCTCAGTAAATCTTAAAAAATCTCCAGTACTGTTAAAGATCTTAGACCAAAAGGAAGTCAACACTTTTTGTGTCTGTGGTTACAATCCTTAGTTACAATCTCCTTTCTGTTATTGCTTGTACATATTATGTTGAGAGTCCTGAGATCCAACTATCCCTGGCAGGTGCTAAATAGTGGCTGATGATGTATGAAGGATACCCAGTTAAAGAACAGTGTGCCTCTAAAAAAAACATGTTCAAGTCGAGAAAATAGTTTTCAGCACCAGAAGAGTGTTAAGACAAAAATCTACTCTTCCTTTGTCCCTTAAACACCCTTCATATCATGCAACCTGCTTTAGAAAAGGGGGTATTCATTATAGTTTTGTTAAACTATTGGTAGTCAGAAGAAGCACCTTGTATAATCTATATTAAGGCCCAGCTAGTCCAGCATCCTGTTACCACAGTGACTAACCACATGCCTCTGGGCATATCTTATATGCAGAATTCATCATGCGAAAGGCTGGACTAGATGAATCCCAAACCGGAATTAAGATTGCCGGAAGAAATATCAACAACCTCAGATATGCAGATGACACAACCTTGATGGCAGAAAGTGAGGAGGAATTAAAGAACCTTTTAATGAGGGTGAAAGAGGAGAGCGCAAAATATGGTCTGAAGCTCAACATCAAAAAAACCAAGATCATGGCCACTGGTCCCATCACCTCCTGGCAAATAGAAGGGGAAGAAATGGAGGCAGTGAGAGATTTTACTTTCTTGGGCTCCTTGATCACTGCAGATGGTGACAGCAGTCACGAAATTAAAAGACGCCTGCTTCTTGGGAGAAAAGCAATGACAAACCTAGACAGCATCTTAAAAAGCAGACATCACCTTGCCGACAAAGGTCCGTATAGTTAAAGCTATGGTTTTCCCAGTAGTGATGTATGGAAGTGAGAGATGGACCACAAAGAAGGCTGATCGCCGAAGAATTGATGCTTTTGAATTATGGTGCTGGAGGAGACTCTTGAGAGTCCCATGGACTGCAAGAAGATCAAACCTATCCATTCTGAAGGAAATCAGCCCTGAGTGCTCACTGGAAGGACAGATCCTGAAGCTGAGGCTCCAATACTTTGGCCACCTCATGAGAATAGAAGACTCCCTGGAAAAGACCCTGATGTTGGGAAAGATGGAGGGCACAAGGAGAAGGGGAAGACAGAGGATGAGATGGTTGGACAGTGTTCTCGAAGCTACCAACATGAGTTTGACCAAACTGCGGGAGGAAGTGCAAGACAGGAGTGCCTGATGTGCTCTGGTCCATGGGGTCACAAAGAGTCAGACACGACTAAATGACTAAACAACATCAACAACATTGTTGTTATTATTCTGAAGAATTTAATTTCCTGATTATGCCACCAATAATATCATGGCACACCGATCAGAAACTGCAATGCTTCTAAAGTGATGTGAATTTGGATTTCTCAATAAAAATGCTGAATCCTGATGTCTCAGATGTTCCCGGCCAACTGTACATATCAATCGGACCATTTTGCCTCTTCCCATTTTTCCAATCTTAAGTTTGGAGTGCCTGGCGTGCTATGGTCCATGGGGTCATGAAGAGTCAGACACGACTAAACGACTAAACAACACAAGAAGCACCTTGAATAATCTATATTAAGGCCCAGCTAGTCCAGCATCCTGTTACCACATGCCTCTGGGAAGCCCAGAAGCAGGACCTGGGTGCAAAAGCACTGTTTCCCATGTGTGCTCTCCAACAACTGGTGTTTAGGGTCCCTCCAGATGACCTGGGTATTGAGCATTCATCCTGATTTGCTTGCACAAAGCCTATGCAGGTTAGATTATATCCAGTCTCTATCGAACATTTGTTATGATTCATTTGTGAGGCAGCTATATAATAATTATTCACTTACCATTAGCCATTGTTCATCCCACGCTTTCTGGTGCATTTTCCCATCACTTTGCAAACCACAGAAAGACCTATTCTTTTAAAAAGTGGGAAGTAGATAAATGGTGTTAAGAGGCCACCCACTGACATGTGAAAAACTACGCACATTCACAGAGCACTAAAGAGCTTCCACCCAGCAGTGACTACTGATATAAAATGGGTTATTTTTACTTACTGCATTTTCTGTAGTAAGGAAAAAATCCAAATTAAATGTAAAAAAGAAGTATGGGCTGACATTTTCATAACAAAATGACATGGATTCAAAAAGAAAAAGAAAAAAATCCAAATGGTTTAATAAATGCAATCAGATATGATTTGATATGAAGTTCACTCATGTCCTAGCTAAATGGTAGATACTATGGTTATCAAATTACAGAGCAGAAGCAAATATTAATGTGTTCAATGGAGCTTACTTCCAGAGAAGTGTGCATAAGATTTCCACTTTAGTCTTGACGAACAGCATGCTTGGAAAAGTGAAAGAGCTGTTCTGTCAAATGCTTGGAGGAAATGGCTATGCGGAAATGCCTCCAAAGATAACATCATCAGAGAACCTTCTAGTGGCTCTTTCCCAACAACACAAGGCATCCTGCTTCTGTTCTGCATCATCTCCAGCTGCACGTGTTTAAAAAGAGATAAGGATGAAATCAGCTTTCTGACTGTTGTGGGAAAAGAACCAGAATATGCCAGAAGGTTATCCCAATCTATGAAGCCTGTGATAAATAGCTTGTCAGACAGGAATTCCCATTTGACAGAATGAACTGAACTCCAATCCACAGTCAATTGTAGAAGGAAGGGAAGATGCAAAAATTAAAGCTTTGAAATTTCTGCTGTTAGTGCTTTTAGATCTATATTTGTTATTTCTACTTTCTCCTTATTTAAATGAAAAAAAGAATATGAAAATGAAAATAATAATATGTTTTTGCATTAAAGTAGGGTTGCCATTATCTCCGGATATTCTCTGACATGTCCGAGATTCAAATGGTGAAAATAGAAATATGGCAACCCTAATTAAAGTATATTCAAAACCCTTTCATGAGAATCCTAATTAGCGATGGAAGAGAAATTCAATTCATTTCACATTTAAAAACAAACCTAACTAGTTCACACTTTGTGAAACAATAGAAGAACTAAAACAAAGCCATCTTTCAAAATTCTCCAAATTTTGCAATGCAATTCTCCACTTAAGTAATATGTATGTGTAGAGTTTTCTGTGTAGAGGCAATACACGACATGGGCTGCATATATGCCAGTTTACAACAAATGTAGAACTATCAGAGATCTAGCATTGGGTTTTAAATACCAGTAACTACAATGGCGATTTTCTCTTTGACAATGTTGGTCTTTCATTTGCTTTTCAGACCACTCTAATCTTTCCAAACAGAACCTATTAAACAGTTAATACTCACCCTGCCCCCATAAGTAATTTAATCATGTATGTTGTCCTTGGCATCACAGCTGACATTTTAGATTCCAGATTTTTGAAGGAATGTTTGGAAGCACTTAATATGTTGCACTTCTTTGAGTTGTTTATACTTTTGCAAAGAGGATTCTTCGCCCCCTTATGAAATAGTTTCACATGATCTCCTAAGGAGTCACATCTCTTCCCATGTCTTTTGCTAAATTTCTTAATGTTGTTAAGATGCGAGGGAATCATTTAACTGAACTGGGTTACTTTCTCATTCCTCGCCCTCTCATCCCTCTTACTTAGTAATTAAAATCAAAACCAAAATCCAGAACAATTTAGCCGTCAAACACTCCTGACCACAATATCAACATGAAGTTTATCTCTTGCGGTTGGGCTTGTTTACCCCAAACTGGCTTGGTTCCAAGGCAAAAGTTCCAGAAATGCTTCTAAGTGGACTGCAGAAAAAAATCAGACAACTGTCTCATGTCTGCATTTCAGCTTGTGGATCTGTTTTATGTATTTTGTCATTGTCACTACTTGCCAATTCCACGTAGTGGTTAGTGAGAGGATTCAAATCCCCACTCAGCCTTGAAGCTCTGTATTTGGGCATGTGTTTTTTAACTTGTTCATGTTGAATGAACCAGAGTTAGAAATGAATAATGAGATGACACAGGTGGAATCCTCACACATATAATAACCATTCTGAAAATGCTTTTTAAAGTGTTTTTTAAAAATACATTGAATTTTCCACAAGGCTCGCCATCGCCATCTAGAGTCACATTGTATATTGCACTTAAAATACACTTTAAATGTTTTATTTGCAGCTATATAGCTGACTCCCAAGTTTGCTGATAACACCAAACTGTTCAGGGTAGTGAAAAGAAAAAAATGATTGTGAGGCACTCTGGGAACAACAGTGGGAGAGAGCTGCTGGGCCTTCTTCAGGGCTTCCCATAGACACCTGGTTGGCCACTGCAAGAACAGGACACTGAGCCACATACTGTTATATGATCTGCTCCTGCTGCCTGCAGGACTTTTCTCTTCTTGTGTGCTCACTTGGGCCAGTCATTCAGCTTCACCTGCCTGAAAAGGCTGATATGGAGATAAAATGTGTGCTTCTCTCCTTGGAGGAAATCTTGGAAGGAATGTGAGCCACCTGCTTAACTGCAGTATCCGACTGGTTAATGTTGATCAAGTTTTCAAAGACTGGACTTCATAGTAAATGAGGGGGGGGGGACATCCAATAAGTCGTATTATCTTAAGCCCTGATCAGACATTTGAAAGCATGTTTACTTCACACAAAAAGGGAAGTGTTGTGTATTAAAGTAATAGCACAGCCAAGTATGTACTGTAATATAGAGTTTATTAAGACTGGGAAGAGAAGTGTCCTGGTTCTGCCCCTGCACTGTTTAGGCAGTCTTCCAACTTTGGAAGGTGACCACCTGAAACTTGGAGCCTTCTGTACTGAAGGCTTCCCACTAATCTTAGAACCTTGGGGTAGTATTCATTGCTGTGCAAATGGAGTTCCGCTTGTACAACAGGATGTTTCCTTCCTCTCCTCACATTCTAGAGCAGATTTTGATTGTGCACAGGTCGGAAATTGCAGGTAGGTGAAGAGCATAAGGCATTTCCATTGCACAAGCAGAAGACCAATGTACAAGTGAAACAGTAGCGTTGAATACAAGCCCTGGTTAGTAAAATGTGCAGTGAGCCTGCATTGCAGAAGGTTGGATCCCTTCCATCCCCACAATTCTGTGACTCTATCGATACAGAAGGGTGTCTGTTTCAGAATTATTATTTCATATTTTATTTTAAAAGCAAAAGGATATTACCCAGTGCTCAACACCATTGGATGAGATATTAAGACAAAACACAAAAATAGTACATAAAACATATACCACCTTACAGTCTTGCTATTACAACAAATGTTATACCAATATGTCTTATGGGGGGTCTTTGATTTTAAAGTGTGAAGTGAAAGCAAGTAGAACAACTTTTCAGAACAAACACAATACAGTATCATATCCTCCAGACAGGAATGATGAACACTGAAATTCGAGAAACATGTTTTGTGGCAGATAAATTTAAAAAGTTCTCTCCTTTATAGTCTTCAAAATCAAATTAATAATACTATTGGTAATAATAAGTTGACTAGAGACTGCTTGTATTAGGTGACTAAATAACAACAACAACAACGGAGACACACATTTTTAAACAAATCTGGTTAAGCAGTGTGGGAGGGAGTTTTCTTTGGGAAGTAGCTGGGATATACTTGTGGAATGAAATTCCCCAGAGATGGAAAGCATTTGGGTCCACAAATGTTTTATCTCCACACAGATTATTAGAGCTATAAATAGCTATTTGTCAGAGTAAACATTGAGGCGGGTGCAGGGAGCCATTTGGAGTCTTCTTTCGTGCAGCTTCGAAAGTGACCATCTTTTCTCTTTGCATGTCCACACTTCTCGGGTGAGACAAACTTACAAACCCAAGATGGATAGGATGTGTTTCTTAGGGCACTTTTGTACCATTAATTCATTTCCTTCTTAGACACCTGGGAACCCCTGGGTCACATCGCTTAATCAGAAATTCTTGCAAAACAATTATCAACATGCAAATAAAATCTGCCAAATTTTAAAACCAGTGTACACAACTTGCTTACGTGTCTGGGTAGCAGGTATTTGTAATAGTCCCAGAGCACAGGTGATGCCACACTCAAACCTTTGACTCTGACCAGATGTGGAGTGAACATCACATACTTGCAGGAGCTCATTTCCTGCACTCTTTTCCTGAAGAGTGGCTCATAACTGAATTGAATTGAATTGAATAATTTACTGTATTACGGTCAAAGACCAGCTTTTGAAAGTGCATTTGGGAGAACACTCCCGAAGTAAAAACGTATATATAAAACTTTATACAACAATAAAATTAATACTTATAAATGCAATGAGCATTAAAATACTTAAAACTTTTTTTTTTTAAAAAAACTGCCACAGAGAAGTGGCTCTGGGTCGGAATTAGGGACTTTCAAACGAACTGGTTTGTCTCAGGGGAAGGTCTCTGTCTGCAGATCTGGACACAGAATCTGGCGACCGTCCGGGCTGTCTTCTGGTCTTTGCCTAACAGGAGCATGTCGTATATTTGCTTTTCCAGGGTGTCAACCTCACCAGTATGGAATCCAAGGTCTCCCTACGTGCCTCTTCATAGAAGGGACATCTAAAGCAAAGGTGCTCTGGGCTACCTATTTCCCCCAATGTGCAGGTGTAGATTCTTGGCTCATAAGTGTTTTAAATAAATACATCTTAAAGGACAATGGTTCCATAGTTCTACTGTGTAGGGCCAGGCCTAGCACAGGGTAGGGCAGATTGTGTTATACCATTAAGAGCTAACCTGTTGTTAGTTGTCACCGGCGTGTGTGTGTGTGTGTGACACTGAGATTTGTTTGACCCAGGCACAAAAAATGACTTGAGTCGTCTCTTGTATTGTTAATTTTAAAATACCATTATCCTGGGTGTTGGGTGGAAATACCACACTTGTGGGGAAATTCTGTTTCTCCACTGGGAGTTTTCCTGACGTTTCTACTTACTAATCTGATTAACCTTATCTTTTCCTGCTTGCATTGGCTGAGAATTTCTATGGCTAAACGGAGGTCTGTATTAGACGATCACAGTCCATTCCTTTCTGCAGAGCAGAAGAACAAAACAGACTGAGCTGAAACAAATGTTTTCTCTGCCAGAGGAAGACGTGTTTGTCTGGATCAAATAGACAGCTATGTGATACTCTGGTTGGTGACAAGAGGTTTTGGGGGTAGGGCGTCAGAGCAATGATGTAGAATGGAGCACTGCACTATTAATGAGTTCATATTTACTAATATTTATCTCCACCACAATAAATATCCCTATAGTAACCCGTAAACAGCACCCCCTCAATCAATTTATTATGGTCAACTATGACTCCCCAAGTGAAAAGTCACTAAAAGGGCAGAATGGGAGTGGGGGGGGCAGAAGGGGGTGCTTGCAAACTTTTTCAGTGAGTTTCAATTATATGTGATTTCACCAATATGTGTGGTGCCTTGGAACATAATCCCCACGTTAACCGGGGGGGGGGGGGCGCTGCCTGTATTGATAAATAAATACAGCTATTACCAAATGCAATAGCTTCCTGTTTCCTCATTCCAAAGAAAATGGATTCTGAAATATACTCGGAGTCGAGAGTGAATTTCATGCTCTTTATTCAGCTCGTAGTCGTCAAAGGAGAAGAAGAGAAGAATGGCTCTTTTCCCAAAAAAATCTGCTTATATACATTATTTACACAATGGGCCTTGTGTGATTGGCTACTTCAGGGCTACACCTGTGGGCTAATCAGGTTGTGGATTGACTTCTGTCAGCAGCCTGATTGGCTGCTCCTGCAGGCCAGTCAGGTTGCTGATTCACTTCCACCTGGAGTTGGATTGGGTGGCTCCTGCGGACCAATCAGACTGCTGATTCTGGATCCTATTGTTCTAGGATTCAGCTCAGTACATAACAGATTCCAATTAAGCACTGCTCACCCCTCAGGGAATTGGGGTGTGTGTGTAACAATATAATAATGTAATGATCTTCACACAACAGCTCCGCAAAGCAGCCAGTATTAATATCTGGAGGTCTTTAAGCAGAGGCTTGACAGGCATATGTCAAGAATGCTTTGATGGTGTTTCCTGCTTGGCAGGGGGTTGGACTGGATGGCCCTTGTGGTCTCTTCCAACTCTATGATTCTATGATTCTATCCCCTACAGCAGAGATAATAGATAACCTATCTAAAGCCACCTATTGCTCATGGGAAAGTTTAAACAGCAACTGCCCAGTTCACATTGAGTTGAGTTGGCACCTGTCTGTTTCGGGAGACAATGGAGAAGTGCACCTTTCGGGGGTGAAACCGTTGGAGAGTTACAGCACCTGCTGTGGCTGTAGAGACCAATAAGGGAGAGACATGTTTTGTTGCAGCTGGGGCAGATGAAAGTGTCTGGTTTTGCCTTTACAGGTGCGCGCCATAGCCTTTTTTCTCTCTGCGCTCCTCCCAGCGGTCATTTCTCCTCTGGTCAGGGTCGGCTCTACAGCCAGGCTGGGTGGCGCAGGGCACCAGGACGCACGCCCGCCAGGGGGGCGCCGCGCAGCTGTGCCCGCCCGCCACACTGGCTGTGAAATGGGGCGGAGCGGGGGCGCCGGAGGGATCCGTCGCACCACGGCGCCAGAGTGCCAAATATACTTAAGACGGCCCTGCCTCTGGTCACTGCTGTGGATGCATGACCTGACTGTCTGTTGCCAGGCACTGCAGTCGTCTGCAAGGGATTCCCACATGACAGGGTTGATGTTGCCAGCTGACATCTTTGTAACGCATAATCACTACAATATACCAGCTAACTCCACAAAAGCTGAGAGCAATTAAGTGTAAAACGATATCTCACTACCTCTGGATCCTAGCTGTGTATGAAGCCAATTATACAGTTGGAGTGCAGCCAGCACTTAACACAGCCTGTTTGCTAGGCTTGGAAAGCTATCCAGGGTTTAGTTTCCATTTCATGACAGGTTTCAAGCAGCCACTTCTCTGGAAAGAAAAGCAGATGACTCTGGAGATCAATGAGCTTTCTGTCCATGGGGCAATAGGCTAGTCTGAGAACTAGGGATGTACAAATCAGGCCATTTCAGTTTCTCATTTTAATATTAAGTTCAGTTCATCACATTTCTGCATCAAGTCTGCATTTTTGTAAAATATTGCATTGAAAAGGTCCTCACAAAAATGGACAATTGTTTTCCCTAACATGTACTGTACACTTTTTGCAAGATGTTTTTCCTAATATGCATGCTATTTTTATGCTTTTTAAAATGCACACTTCCCCCTAAAATAGGCATTCTTGCACAACTGTTTTGCTTGGAGAATAGCACTGCAAAATTCAGAGAAGTGAAAATTTTAAAGGAGGGCTGTGCTTCGGTTCCCATATTGTTTCAGGAAGTGTAAATTAGGCAGATCCTTGGCAGAATTTCCACTAATTCAGGTGATCAGATTTCATAAGGTGACATCACCACATTTACTGCATTGATTTTTTTAAAAAAAATAATTTTTGAGTTGCAAATTTAACAAAGGAATGGAAAGGGATAACTAGTAACAAAAAATGAAATGATATGTGCATAATATTAATAGTAGCTAAAAAACCAACAACAAAAACCCACCATCAGTTCACATTATGGATGCAGTAACCGTCAGTACATGGATCTTAAAGTAAACATATAAGTTAATATAAGCTCTCCAGATGTCCAATCAGGTATTTGCTTGAAATTGATGTTTATATGAAGTACTAGCTGGCCCTGCACGCGTTGCTGTGTGTTAGTCTGTGAAATGGAGGGTAATAGCCCCCCTTCAGACCCCCCTGAGCCTCAGAGTCCCCCTGAGTCAAGGCGAGACACTGTGGAGGGCAGGTTTCATCCCTGTGTCTCTCCCCCCCCCCATTCTGACCCAATACTTATCCCTGCCCTCTATTCCCCCCCCACCTCCACTTGGCCTAGTCTCCCCCCACCCGTTTTGACCCATTATGTATCCCTGCCCTCTATTGCCCCCCCTTACCTCCACTTGGCCTAGTCTGGAAAGCGGCCTAGTCTGTCTGATAATGGCCGCCTGTGTGGTTTCAGTTGCTTGGTTGATGATGATGTCATTTGGTTTGTGGGTGTGGCTTAGATTTCACAGGAAGGGAGGGGGTGTACTGTGGGAGGAATTCCACTTGAGGGCGCTGTTTGACTTGGTGGAAAACCAGGTCTGTACCTGCGCAGGTGTGCTATTTGACGGATTTTTGCCCCCAACAACAAGCGGGGAGTGGCCTGGATCGTTGTGTCAAAATTTCAGGACGATTGGTCAAGCGGTTACGGAGAAAAGTGGAACCTGGATTTTCACGATTTTTACATTTTTATATATATAGATGTTCAAATATAGCCAGGGCACTGAGGCTCTCAGACCATTGTATAATAGATGGTGGGTATTTATCCTTCGAAGTATAAATGAATTGAAGGGCTTTATTGAATTGGGAGCCAGTGTGGTGTAGTGGTTAAGAGCGGTAGACTCGTAATCTGTGGAACGGGGTTCGCGTCTCTGCTCCTCCACATGCAGCTGCTGGGTGACCTTGGGCTGGTCACAATTCTTTGAAGTCTCTCAGCCCCACTCACCTCACAGCATAGCTGTCAAGTCTCCCGTTTTTCACAGGAAACCCCGTATTTTAAACCGTTTCCCGCGGGCAGCCTGGATTGGGAAAAATCCCGTAAATCCCCTAGATTTCCTACTTGCCAGGGAGGCTCCATTTTGGGTCCTGGCACCGCCCGATTTCCGGTGCCCAGACATGGGTAGCGCGGCACTGGAAGTCGCTTCTACGCATGTCCGGACATGCGTAGAAGCGACTTGCGGTGCTGCCCCGCCCATGCCTGGGCACCAAAAATCAGATAGAGCGGCACCGGAAGTTGCTTCTATGCATGTCCGGACATGCGTAGAAGTGACTTCCGGTGCCGCGCCGCTGCTGATCCCACATTTTTCAGCGGGAGACTTGGCAGCTATGCCTCACAGAGTATTTGTTGTGGGGGAGGAAGGGAAAAGGAGATTGTTAGCCGCTTTGAGACTCCTTCGGGTAGTGATAAAGCGGGATATCAAATCCAAACTCTTCTAATACTCTTCTTCTTCTTTAATGTAAAATGGGTAGGCAATATGCGAACTGGCACCCAATTTCCCAGTGTTAGGACTCTGAGCAATAATTTAGTTGGCAAATGTCTGAGATGCATTCCACCCACAATATGCCTTGATTTTGCCCATAGCTTCCTTGAGAATAAATCTTTGTCTTACACCTAAACAACAGCCAGCGGGTATATTAAAGTAGGAAGCCTCTTTTGTCAAACAGAAAACAGAAGGAAGGATGTTTCACAGCACAGCTGCTGGGAGATGAGGTTACAATGCGAAGTTAAACAAAAGCAAAGGAAACAGATCCCTCCTGTGTGCAGGGAGATGGGAGCCAAGCAAGTAGCTGCTTGGTTGACATCACCGAGGCCGAGCATTGGATTACAACAAACAGGGACTTACTTGGCAAGGGAAGGCAGTGAGGAAACGCCTCCTGAGCCCTAGAAGTGCGACTACATTTAGCAGCTATTAGCACAAGGAAACTGTAAGTCTGAAACTGTGACTAAGCTGTCTGCTCTGGCCCTTTGACATTCCAAGCACACTTACGCTTGGGGGAATGTGTGGGTGACCGAGCCGCACTTGAGCCTTGAGTTTTAACAGTTGGGGTTCCTAACTCGGCACACCGAGAGCTGTTGGAGCTTGGAGCCATCTCCTGTAAGTATTACTTTGCGTTCTGAACAATGGTAGGCAGCAGCCGCGTGGAAACCGTCGCTTTTATGCCACAAAATGCACGGTGTTAGATAGTGAAGGACAAGTAAAATCTATTTGTGGGAGGACCCTGAGCAATAATCACTTTGTCCAGTGTCTAAGTGGTTGGCTGGAGTCCTCCCTAGAACACATTTGTTTAAAAGATCTTTTTTCCGCATGAACTTTTCGGTGTGTGGCAGAATTGTGTTCCACATGAAATGTATAACAGCTGTGGGGGAAAGGCAATGTTCTAGTGATTTATCAAAGATTAAATGAAGGGAGCAACAGTGAAATGAAGGGTGAGAAATCTTTCGCAGTTGCGGGAAAATAAAGTGAAGTTTTTACAAAACTGAAATTCAACTATTATTAAAATTACTGGTTTCGTGCATGTATTTTATTTGTGTGTGTGCATGAGAGGGTTGTTTTGTTTTGTTTTACTCTGGAAATAATTGTATTTAACATGGTACAGAATGAGCATCATATTCTGCCAATGAAGGAGTTGGACAATGAGGCATTTTTCTATTTTATGGTTAAGAATATTGACACTATTGATTGTCAAACTGCTTCACCTGTTGTGAATGTTAACAACTGTCACCACCAATTAACAAGTGATTGAGAACAGAAAGAACATTGTGATGTTCACAATGGATTGGAGGCACAAAGTTGGGCCTAAAAGGCAAGAATGGTTGGTGAGGAGGTCCAAACTGGAAAAAACCTCTATTCTTCCTGGTAGCTAGCAAGCTAGCAAAGATGTATTATATATCATAATTTATTATTTATAGCATTCAATTCCTGCCCCTTTGCCAAAAAGACTCTCAGAGTAGCGGCTTACAAAAGTCCGTACTGAGGCAGTCCCTGCCTTCAAAGTTCACAATCTAAAAAGACATGGCACGCAAGGAAATAGGAATGGGAGGGAGGTGGAAAAAGCAAGCTCAAGCCATTAATTCAACAAGTTACAGGTCTTATAAGTTCTTATATACAGTTCTTATGTATGAATATAAATTGCATTTTACTTAGATATTTGATTTGTCAAGCTCACTAGTGCCAACTCTGACTTGCAGTAGCTCTCCAAAATTTCAGGCAGAAGTCCTCCTTCCTCAACTCTGCTATCTGAGATGCTCTTAATTGACTTTCCAGATACAGTACTGAACTTGGAACCCTCCTCATACAGACCACCAGATCATGATGGGCTCAGTCACTGAACCATGGCTCTTCCCTACAGAGATGTGTTGGCTGTGCGAATTAGACCCAAGTTTGACCAGTCCAGTGTTTCACCTATTTGAGTCTCTTCAACACTTATATCTCTTCTCTATATCCATCTTAATGTCTGTAGGAAAAAGTAATGGGTCCTTTGGCCTTGAAGTTTAGGCCGCCTCAATAATTCTTGTGATTAGAAAAGCACCTTAGTACCCTTTATGCTGGATCCCTGTTGATGGTATTGCAAGCACATGACAGTCAAAAAGTAAAGGTAGCTTTGTTGGCCTATGAGAAAAATTCCAAAACCCATACTGGGACAACCAGAATGTCACAAAATATTGTGCAAGCTCGAGTTCTCCAGTACTCTTAAATCAGGCTCAAAATTCTCAAAATGTCTATCCTCGGGACCCACTCACGAGGGGTTAGATTTACTGTGTTGGACTGGGACTTGGGAGACCAGGGTTCGAATCCCCACTTATCCATGGAGCTCACCACGCGACACATACTGGATGACTTCAATCTTGGGTGAGGATTTTCATAAAGAAGTCTATTGGCTGCTGCTACTGCTGCTGAACAGAAGGTTGGAATAAACTTCACCATGAAACCCAGTGTTAGACTAGGGGCTAACCCACGCTTCTGTTTGCCCCATGATATTTTCTGTTCGCCCCAGGGTTTCCAGGCATGGGTCTGAAAGGTTTTTATTTTGTCCTGTCTTTTCCCTGGGGGAACCCACTATTTACTGCTGAATCAATCTGCAGAAAACCCTATTGATGTTTGTTCCTATTCAGTAGTAAACAGTGGGGAGATCATGTGACAGACGGAAATAGGGAGGAGCCTTAGAAGTGGGGAGATCTAGATTCAAATATCCACTCAGCCATGGAGCTCATGAGATAACTTTGGGCCAGTCTCCATTTTTCAGCCTCACAGGGCTGTTGTGAGGATAGGGTGAGGTTGAGAATGATATATGCCATCTTGAGCTGGAGGACAAGTGGGACAAATATTCTTTCATGAGCCTCTGGAGGATTTTTATACCCTCTTTAGGAATACCCACACTTATATTGCTTCTGTCCCACTTTTTTTTTTGACAGAGTAATAATAATAAATAAATAAGAATAAAAATGTGCACCCCACCCCTGAAACCATTCCATTGTAATTACCGTATCCAACCTCCTAAAATTTAAACACCTCTTGCAATGGTTTGATTCCTTTCCGTTTTAACACTGCAAATTCTACAAACACCTTCCATATCTCCTCCCACTTTTAACTGTTGTGGTTTTCCTCAAAGAATGCTGGGAATTGTAGTTCCATGAAGCACCTGAGGATTCTTTGTTAGAGCTCCCAATTCCCCATCGTAGGACTGCAGCTTCCAGTGCTTTCCTAGGGAACAGGCCTGGCTATTAAAGTATGTGGTATAGATATACCTTTTCTCTGAAGCGTCAAGTATTGATACCCACTGGAAAAAGAAATAGCAAAAGAGATTAATGACCTGGCCAGCACCTCCTCCAATGTTTATTCCATGAAACAAGAGATGTCACGATGACCTTCAGATCTTGACATTACCATGACTTATATCTTTAAAGGATTTCCTCTTTGGAACAAAAACATGTCTACGTAGCATTTGTTGGGCATCTGTACTTCTGGAGCATCTGTACTGAGGTCATTTGTTCCATCGTAGAAATTCAGATAACAGTTACATCCTCCATCTATACCTATGGAACTGGCACTGTTTTGTAACCAAATAGAGTTGTACTTCTGATACCTGCTGACCTAAAACCAATTTATCCTTTTTAGGACAGCTTTATTAGATTTTGAAATGTGAAGGATTATATCCAGCATTTTTGTACCTGCATCATTTGCTTTCTTTTGATTCCGGAGATGAAATTTTGATCAAAAACAAAACAAAGCGGCGGCGATCACATCCTTGCTCTGGAAGGCAGACCAGCTCATGTTTTCTTGTTGGTGACATTTTTCAGCTCGGAAGACTGCAATACACTAGTACTTGTCAGAAACCAAAGAAAATATATTGACAATGTTAGCAACAAGCAGCTGCAAACAAGGAAACCCAGAGAAGTTTTAAAGTGCTGGATACAAGCCAAAATCGTTAAAACCGTGGAGGGGGGATTTTTCTATGAACTTCACTGTGTGGATTTTCTGCTAACTTACCAAAGACATTTCCGGATCTTGGTCCATCTACTCGGGAAATTCCAGAATGAAAACTCAGCTGGATACAGGCTTATTTGCATACTTTGCAAGGAACCCAGGGGGCAATAAAATAAAACAAATCAGTGAATATATAGCCCATTTTTCCAAGCCAGAAGTAAAAATAAGGAGAAACCATTAGTGGGAAAGTTTTCCTACACCATCTTGCCACATGATTAGATAACCAGAATCTCTACATTACGGACTTTAGTTGATATAACCATCATTCTTTGGAATTGGAAGATGGGCACATATTGTCATGAGTGTTCTCAGTATCTCGCCAAACTATTATTCCTGGGATTTCTTAGGGGATGCTAAGATTATATAAAATCAGTATCTAAAGGACATACCGGTATATCTAAAGCACAGTATCTAAAGCACAATTGCTGTAGTAGCAGCAATTGCACAGTATCTTATCCACCCTGACCCAACAACAATGCTACAATATCCTAACCAGAGCAGATTTTAGGGAGCTGAAGCGGGAGGAGAAGAAGGGGAGATTCTGTTGTGCAGGTGGAAGCCAACTTATGCAGTGCTGGATACAACCACGATGTATCTTTTAAATTTCCATTTCCATTCCAGTTCCCCTTCAAGTCTTGCTTTCCCTTCACACTTGTGGTCACAGAGTCCTGAAAAGGGTCCAGAATAAGTGTTTGCTAATGATTAAGGACCACGTTTATCCTCCTTTCCTTTCTACTTCCTCTCAGAACTACTTGATGCCTTCTGGTGCATGGAGCTAGATGTCTATCCTCAGCAGAAGGAAAATGAATTAAGTAAGGTATGTTCCCCACACACACACACACACACACACACACACAAGTTGGTGGCTGTATGCATGTGCAAGCGCTGCACTATTGCAGATATTCATATTTCGCAGTTTGAAGCAACTAGATGCATAAAAACTGACTCCTTTTTGGAAATGAAACATTGTCAAGGCCCATAAGAGTTGTCTTTAAAACAAAACAAAAGCATCATATGATGGTGGCCTCGGAGCGAGCAAGCAAGCAAGCAAGCGGAGCTCAGCCAACACGTCCACCAGCCCTTGCTATTGTATTTTAATGTATTTTTAATCTTTGTTGGAATGACCCAGAGGGGCTAGGGAAACCCAGCCAGGTGGTGGGGTACAATTTATTATGATTATGATTATTACATATAGACAAACAAGTGGGAGGCCAGGCAGGTAGGCAGGCAGGTACTGCCTGGCCTTTCTTGTGCATGCTGTGTGACATCCAGACACAAAAGCTTTTTAATTGTGCAAAAATGGGAAAAATATGAAGCCCGGGCACTGTTTCTGACCACTGGTGGAGGAAGGCGGTGCGGTGGGGGTGGTCCACACTGAGTGTCATCCCTGAGGAGGGTGACATTGCCCCCCCAGGGGGATGCTTGTCGCGGGCGGCAAGCTCCACCCCCCACGGGTGGCTAGCCTTGCCCCTGGGTGCACAGCATGTGCGCCACTCTGGGTGCCGGAGCAGCTAGCTCTGCCTCTGTTTCCGACAGCCAAATCCCTTTGGCCATTCTCTGTTGGGTCACAAAGGCTGGGGGCATCCTCTGTGCAGTGTGGGGAGGCACCCCTCCTTAGGGCAGGGGAGCAGCTCAGAGATCAGGGGCAACGGCAGCTGCTGCCTGGAAGACTCCCAAGGGGAGGGAAGAGGAGACTGAGGGCACACTTCACAAGGGAAGGTGTTCGGAAAAGGGTGAGAGGCTGCCAGCTCTGCAGGCAAGGGGTGACATAACTGGGCTCCTGAGCCCCACAGGGGTGCTGCAGAAAGAATGTAGCTGGTCAAGGGAGCCGTGGACTCAAAAAGGTTGAAAACCTCTCATTTAAGGACTCTACTTGGTATTAAGTTGGTTTGAGAAACAGCATTGAACAGTAGTATTTTGTAGCAAAGTACAAGAGACATATGCATTTTGGATAATGTCATGTGAACATGGGAGTAAAAACCCTGCACTAGCGATGGGGTGAGTGCCACAAAGCATGCATATCTTATTCATTCTCTATGCTGCACCAGACAGTTCTTGCCAAGTCAAATCATCTGCCCCACTCATTTGCAGCACTGCACTAGGACTGAAGCAGGGGATCTAAATATAGTCCTGAATTCTCTGCCTTATGAATAGTTCACTGTGTGTAGTACGGCAAGACTGCTGGAATTTACCCTAACCCACCCTTGCTTCTTTGAGGAACACCACAGTCTTTTTGGGACATGCAGTATTTATTGTACATCCCTGAGAAAATCAGGAATTTCCAGCTCCTTCAAAGGAGCTCAGACAAAATGAAAGCATTGTTTTAAAACAAAAACAAAAAAACCAAGAAGATGAAGGAAAACAAACAACAGCATCTTGGGAGAGGAGAACGCTCCCTGCTGCAACTCAGCATAACTTCATTCCATAGCAACACCCTCTTGGGCCCTACTTTATTTCTGCTTCCTGAGAGCTGCAGAGAGAATGAAGTTTTCTGCTTTCTACAGATGATTCAGATTTCTTTTGTGGGGAAAAAAACCCCAGAAGCTTTTCTTTTAGGAATAATTGGTGAAGTACGTACCGAAGGGGGGGGGAGTTTATGTATGTTACCACAGCTGCTTGAATGATTTATGTCCAAAGATGGAAGCAAGAAACAGTTCTGACAAAGGAAGATTGGCAATTCATGGAAGAATAAGAAATCAAGAAGAGAGACTTTAAAAAATAAAATGGATGAAATTTATTGACTATTTGAAGACACATTGGAAACAAATTAAAAACATTAGTGGGACTGATAAAAGCACATGCAGTAAGAGACCATTAAGGGGAATATAAAGGGAAAATTATAAATACCGTATATGTGAATTGGATATACAGTAATAAAAAGATATGAAATAAATATCCACAGAAGGGACGGGAGGGAAGTTGAGGGGGAAGGTAAATTATATTCGTAAAGATTTCATTTTTCTTGTTAGGTAAAGGTAAAGGGACCCCTGACCATTAGGTCCAGTCGTGACCAACTCTGGGGTTGCGCGCTATAAAAGCTGAAAATGAAAAAATCATTTTCTTATCAATGGTTTTAAACTCATTTCCTATGCAAAATAAATGTGCTGTTGGAAAGTTGCAAATTCCGCAGAATTCTGGAACACCACACAGGGAGAAGGATGCTATCGCAAGCTTCCCCACAATCCCCACAAACCAACAGGCCACAAACCAACAGCAACACAAGAATATTCATGTGGCATAATTTTTTTAATATATTTTTTTTTTATTTTTAAATTAAAAAGATGGCCGGGCTGCCTGATGCATTATGTTGAAGGGGCAACACTGATGACCCGGCCAGCATTAAATTCTCCAGGATACTTGTCCACCTTTGGTGCGCACCCTGCACTAGGGTCTTACCTAAAGCTCCTAGAAGCTGTCCGCATGCAACAGTAGCCACACCCTGGGTCAACTGGCTGGCTAAACCAGCTGAGGATAGCTAATAGATCTCAAACACTCAGTGAGGTAGGGATTTCCCCTGCACCGGAATGAGTGGACAAGATCAACAGTGGGTCCAGTGGTCAAAAAGGAAGTTTCTGCATGTGCATGTGCTGTAGAAGAAAGTGAGAAGTAGCCCATCTAGGAGAAGGAAAACTCTGATCCTTAATCTCTGTGACCGTGCGGGATATCTTCAGGAGAAGAAAACGCTAAGGATCTGGAGTGGAGTCTCTAAGACGGTTGGATGGTGCCTTGGGCATCTCCTTCCAGCAACTCCTGAAGCCAAGCTGTTGCCAGGCGTATTGCTCTGCTTTCCTTTGGACCACATCACTGGGACTGAGGGGGGTGGGTGTCTTGTCATCTGGGCATCCCAGGAGCTCCCTACACATTGCTCAGGCTTGCGCTCCGGGGAGGTCGCTTGGGTGCTGCTAACACTGGGGTTTGACATCACCCCTGAAGACGCACGCCATTGTCTCTTGAGACAGATGGATGCAGGGCCGTCTTACCCATAGGTGCTAGGTGTGCAGGGCACTTGGGTGCTGGGCTCTCAGGGGCGCCAGGCCGAGAGTCTGGGGCCCGAGAGTTGAGTCCGGAGAAGAGCCCGCCTGTCGGTTGGAGCACCGCGATGGGCTCTTCTGCCATGGGCGGCTCTGTGCCGTGAGTTCGGGGGCAATTGAGCCAGCGAGATGCTGAGGTGGCCGGCCGGCTCCGCCCACCTGCACGCCTGGGACTGGGCAACCGGGGGCGGATGGGTGGATCTTTGCACTCCGGCACCGCATATGCTTAAGACAGCACTGGATGGAAGCCAACAGCAACAAGGGATGGGAATGTATTAGCATATTAAGGTTAAACACACCCATAATTTGTACTGCATTTGTCAGATTGTAGTGACTGAAACCTTATTTTTCCAACCCCGCTGTAATAAAATGTCCCTTTTGAAATTTTCTCTGCTTGTGGATATGAATTTTTGGGGCCTAAGCACATTTTCAGGACCACACATGTGAAAAGATTCATCTCTCCCAAGTTCACATTTTTGGCTTCATGTGTGAATCATGCGTATTATGCATTTTTCTAGAGACACATTTGACGCTGATAACTTGTTGGTATTTACATGTGCAAGCCAAGTTGCAAAGCCAGGACCGTACATACTGCAGGGGGGAAATTTGATGCCTGCATTCACCTTCCGTGTTAGCATAGCTGCCAAGTTTTCCCTTTTCTCGCGAGGAATCCTATTCAGCATAAGAGAATTTCCCTTTAAAAAAGGGATAACTTGGCAGCTATGCGTGTTAGAACTCTGCCCACATTTGTAATATGGGGATAATGATAATATGGGGATAATGCTGGCTGATGTGAAAAGCACAGGCTGTAACCTGCACCATGAGAGGGAGGGGAAATGTGTGCTCTAGCTAAGCTTACCACTTCTTCTGTGGCCCTTACTGCTGCCACCCAGTGGATATCTTTAGCTCCTGTCGGACTAACTTGTAATCTGGTGAACCGGGTTCGCTTCCCCGCTCCTCCACATGCAGCCACTTGGGCTAGTCACACCTCTCTGAAGTCTCTCAGCCTCACTCACCTCACAGAGTGTTTGTTGTGGGGGAGGAAGGGAAAGGAGATTGTTAGCCACTTTGAGACTCCTTAGAGTAGTGATGGTAAAGCAGGATATCAAATCCAAACTCTTCTTCTTCTTCTCTAAACTGGATAGTATGGTAAGGCAATTAGGGGCCTAATTGTTCCTTTGGGGAGGGGAGACACTATTCATAGTGCTGCATGCTTCCAAGATGTTCAAACCCCACCCCACCCCGGAAATATCTGCAAACAGACCAAACCAAATTTAGCTTTTACTAAAGGTTTCTATAAGGGAACAATTTAAACAGCTGTGAAGTTGTTACGTTAAAAAAAAAAGTTTGAACATTTAACCTTAGAACAAATGCAAACTATACACAGGAAAACACATCCTGATACCCTGTTTAGACTAAGTGTTAAAGCAACTCCCAGGCCAGTGTTAACTTTAATCCTGGAAAATCTGCTGCAGTCCTCTGGCTTTTTTCTTCTGGTTTCTGTACTTTTTCTTCAATAGCACTCTGACAACACCATCTAACGATGTCTACTCAGCTGCAAGTCCTATTGAATTCAATGGGGTTTCCTGACAGGTAAATAGAGCTAGCTCTCTTTTTTCCAGCTCTGCTTAAACACATCGTTCTCAGCACTCGCCAAACCTCTCAGCTAATCAGAAGCGTAGTAGGGTTTTAGTTGCATTTCTCGTCCTCATAATTTATTTGGTTTCTTCCCACTCCCCCACTCCCTTTCAAGGCTTCAGGTTTCCTTTCCCCCTTTAGTGTCAAACATCTTGGCTGAACCTTTGCCCCTTTTGATCAGAGCAACTCGAAAAGCATAAACCAACCGTTTTTATGATAAAGAACAGAATATAAAATGGTGAAACAATCCTCTTCCTTGTAGTGCATTTGAAGTGCTTCCGGCACCTTGAAAGCACCATATAAGTTAATATTTAACTTCATAGCATTGCTGAGTATTGCCATCCTATGTAATCTGAAGAATCCTTTTGCATTCAACACATACAGCCACCCACCAGAGCTAGCCCACACATGAGGCAGACTGAGGCTGCTGCCTCAGGCGGTGGGATCCTGAAGAGCAGTGCTCCCGGGGGCACCCTGCCCACCCCTTCTGCTGCCACCAGAGAAGCAAGGAGAAGTGGCAAGATCTCGCGAGAGTTTTGCAAGATCTTGCTGGAAGCTGCCTCTGTGTGCAAGGCTTCAGCAAAGGCGGGCAGCACCTTCCTATTCTGCCTCAGGTGGTGAAACACTATGGGCTGCCCTGACCCCCACTAACAATGAGTAGCCCATGGGTGCAGAGTATGTGCAGAGGTAGGCAGAAGGTAGTTCCAGAGGGATGTACCAGTAGATCTTGGAATGATTTGCAGTACAGTACTGGGTTTTTGTGTGGCAGGGCTGAGAGTTCAGTTTTGGAACTGTATGCAAATTCCTGGGCTGAGAATGTGCTCAGAGGCTAGTTTGTGCTTGTCTCCAGTTGGTAGATCTTGGGTTCTAGTAAAAAACCCAACACACACACACACACACAGACGAGATCCCTCCCAAGTCTGAGGTCTGCCTGCCTCTGGCATACGATATAAAGCATTCAGCCTATATGTGCAATAAGCTTAGTCATATTATTCAATGGTTCATGTTAACATGAATAATATTCAGTGGTTTGCATTACGGATATTCAGATCCTTACATATATGTAAACCAGGTGCTACCCACTTGATGGACTTGCAGTAATTCCTTTCATACCTGAATAATCATCTACAGTACTAATAAAATCTCCAGGGAACACTATAACCATATAGCTTTAATAGCTGGTGAAATTTGTAGTGATTCTGCTTGAAACTTGATATCTTGGGGAAAGGCCCACAACCTTGATATTTCCCCCTCTCTGTTTTGAATAATACTGTACTGTCTAGAAGGGGATTTTTTACAGTAGCCACAATGAAAAAGCCCACAGGTCTTCTTGATATCTAATACTTGCATCAAATAAGATCTCAGAAGTAAGTAATCTGTACACTTTAAATCATTCAAGAGCTCCAGGGGAAAGTTTGAACACTGGCTGCAAAGTGCAGGAGGGCAGCTATTTTTAAATGCTGTTCGCAACTTTTCAGATTGTTGTGCAAATTTATAAACTAACTGTATCTTCACTGGACATTCAGTATGCCTGTGACATATTGTTGGGAGAAGTTCACAGACGTTTGTTGTTTCACCTGAAAAAGCCCAGATGAGGATATAATAATACATGCACAGTCAAATCATGAATGGATTACACAATTCATATATTTTGTAAACCCACTTGTGAGGGTATTAGCCTGAAAGGCAGCCTAAAAATATAATAATAATAATAATAATAATAATAATAATAATAATAATAATAAATATTTTAAAAATCTGGATGCTGCCTGTCCCCTTTTTTCCTTAGCATCTTGTGGAGAGAACAGCATCTCTTGGAAGTCCACATCCCAAAAAAACCTAGGCATGGAAAAATTTAAATAAATGGCCTCCCCAGGCCACTCAAGACCAAATTGGGCATTACATGCAGATAAGTAGTATACAGGTATTTCGTCAGTTCAGCACACACACCCCTTTACCATTGTATTTTGCATATCTCTTTTTTCTTTTTCTATTTTTTACAAAGTAATAATCACAAATTAAGAATAAAAATGTGCACCCCACCACTGAGACGATTCCATCGTTAACCTCCCAAAATTTCAACACCTCTTGCGATGGTTTGGCCCCTTTCTGTTTTAACAGTACAAATTCTACAAACACCGTCCATATCTCCTCGAAATTGTTTCCTCTGCGTATTCCCCATCTTACCTTAATGGCACATGTTAATTGATCATGAATAGCTATATCCCACACCTCTTTTCCAGGACCCCATTGTTCTCTCCGGACTTGCCTCTCCTTGACCAGTCCCGACCTGTCAAATCCTGCTTCGTCTTGTCCTGCCTTGCTCTGCCCTGTTCTACCTCGCTCTGCCATGACCTGCTGCCCTGTAATGTCCCATTGATCCCTCCTGTTGATACGTGTTTCCTATCATGACATTTAGCGTGGCTTGTCAGCGCTACACTATTATGGTTTATTCCTGCTCTTTGACAGGTTGACGCAGCATGCCGACGTCACCCTGAAATCGCTGCTACCGGGGGGGGGGGCAATATAATCCCATTCTTAATCCATCCTGCCATGTCCTCTGCTCTGACAAGGCTGAGTGGGGCAAAGGATTCCATTCAGAACTTGCAGGGCGGAAAGAATTGCACATGTCTGTTTCACAGTTGAGGCTGTTGGATCTTTAACTGCCAGGGCATTTAAAAAGCGGGTATGTGGCAGGAGTAATGAGAGAAGGAAGTTGCTGGAATTAGATAACAGGTGAGGGCTATGCATGGGAACAAAGAGGAGCAGCTTCACACATTCATTCCTCATTAGGCCAGTTATAGGCTGAGTTTAAAGCCTAGTTTAA
Source organism: Zootoca vivipara (assembly GCF_965207765.1). NCBI lineage: Eukaryota > Metazoa > Chordata > Lepidosauria > Squamata > Lacertidae > Zootoca > Zootoca vivipara. The sequence continues at coordinate 74,496,907 of NC_142590.1, read as the reverse complement.
GCCGCCACCCTTCTCTGGAACTAAAAATGGCCACTGGCCAATGGCTGTTGTGCCACAAGATGTAGGCTCTCTGACTCACATCCACTGAGTCAGCCAGAACCTGAAGTGAAGGGAGAAAGCAAGCAAGGAGTAGATAGTACAGGTGGTCGGAGTCAGCGAGGAGCTGAAGAGAGCAGGAGCGCTTATCAAGAAAACAGAAGCTCCCTAAGTATATCTCCATACACTCCAGTTGCCCCTAGCAATGGGATTTCAGTGGGCATGTGCTAGACAGTAGCTCCTGATTCTAAAAAGGAGAATAGGTGGTTAAGCTGAATTACAAGGTTGCTGCAAACCTACTGTTATGTTGTTAATGCTTTTCCCAATTCCCCTTCGCTGCAGTAAGTCCAGGACTGCTGAGCCTGCCAGTTTAACATTTGGAATGGCCGAGGAAAAAAAGGTAACCTTGCTCAAACAATGTCAGAAATGCTGCATCGACATGAATGGAGACATGTTAGATGCACAGGGTATGTGTCTTCGCTGCAAAGCTGAGGAGCAGCAAAAGAATCAGAAATGCAAGAGGTAAGGCAGGGTAGAACAGTAAGGTTTGGGTTAATTTATGGAACTCACCAACTAGATGGCTTTAAAGAAAGAAAAAGTAATTAGGCATGCCATTGGAGAATGGATCTATCAATAGCTATTAGCTATGTTAACTAGACAGAGCTTCCATGCTCAGGGGCATGGGGAGGGGGAAATGGGGAGGGGGAAAGCAGGCCCTGCTTATATACTTCCTGTAACAACTTGGTTGGCCAGTATGGGGAAGAGAATGCTGGACTGGATGGATCTTTGGTCTGATTTGGTTCTGGCTGGGGTTGGGGTTAAGAGAGAAAAGAGGAAGCTAGAGCATTCATTCAAAGGCACTGTGACTTAGCTGGCTAGCATGAGCATCAGAAGAGCACTTCTGCATCAGAGCAAAGGCCCATTTCATCTAGCACCCTCTTCTCCCAATGGCCAGCCAGTTGCCAATGGGAAGTCCACAAGCAGGGTTATGAGCACAACAGCCCTCTCCCCACTTGTGCTTCACAGCAACTGGAGTATTACTCAATGCCTGAGAGTAATACTCAGCTATCATGGCTTGTAGCCATCGATACCCTCACCCCCCAAGGCGTTCTTAAAGCCATCCAAGTTAGTTGCTACATCTTGTGCTTACGAATTCCATACTTTGTGTGCTATGTGAGGAAGTACTTCATTCTGTCTGTCCAGAATCTTTGAATATTCAGATTCACTGGGTGACTTTGGGTATTATGGGAGAAGAACTCCCATCTAACTCCACACCATTCTACAAACCTCTATCATGGCCTCCCTTTCTTGTCTTTTGTCTGAACTAACGAACTTGCAAATGCCTCCCTTTCCTGAACCCTTTCTAGCTCTGCAGTATCCTTTTTGAGGTGTGGCAACCAAACCTGAACATAGTACTCCAAGTGCAGCCTCACCAGAGAGTTGTATAATGACAACATGATACTAACAGTCTCTCTTCCCCCACGTCGCCGCCCCCAGTCCTGTTCCAAACAATCCTGAACACGGAATTTGCCTTCTTCACAGCTGCCATATACTAGGCCACCGTTACCACCAAGCTATCCACTATTATTCCAAGATAGTCTTAGTCATCATCACCACTTCAAACCCCACTAGCATATCTATGAAGTTTTGAGAGGCACATCACTTTATACCTGGGTTATCTCTTTGCACACTGAATCTTAGTTGCCATTTTAATGATCATTCAACCCAACTGAATGAGAAACTGAAACCAACATATTTGCTCACCCTTACTTCTGAAGCTGTGATCCTTCATATTCTAAGCTGTAGTCTCTTGGCTCCTTTATCCAAATCCCAAGATCACTATTCTGCTGGCAACATTCACTTTTAAACAGAAAAAGCAAGCTTGGTTAGAATTCTATTTCTAACTTTCATTTTAAAAAACGCAGCAGTAGCATTGTTTTACATCATTTTCTATTTATGATCAAATGCATCACATCTCTATATAAGGTAAAAGGTAAAGAACCCCTGGATGGTTAAGTCCGGTCAAAGGCGACTGGTGTGCGGCGCTCATCTCGGTTTTCAGGCCGAGGGAGCCAGTGTTTTTCCACAAACAGTTTTCCGGGTCATGTGGCTAGCATGACTAACCACTTCTGGTGCTACGCGACACTGTGATGCGTGCCAGAGTGCATGGAAACACCGTTTACCTTCCCGCCTCAGCAGTACCTATTTATTTACTTGCACTGGTGTGCTTTCAAACTGCTCACTCTGTCACACGGATTCAAACTCCAGACCTTCCTATCAGCAAGCCCAAGAGGCTCAGTGGTTTAGACTACAGTGCCACCCGCGTCCCTACATCTCAGATACCGACACCAGTCCTCAAAATTTAAATATTCAATGCCACCTCAGTTTCAAATGACATTGGCTGTGACTTTGCACTCAGTTAAATATGCATGAAAGAACTGATCACACCTTTATATCCTGCAGATAAAGTTCTGGGCTTGTGTTACCAAGATAGTGCCAAGTAGGTGAAATGAGACTGCAGAACTGATCAGATCAGATCTAGTACACCTCCGTGGCCAATTTTCTTCTTATATGTATCTGCTTCTATTGACAATTTTCGAAATTTCAAAAGGGAAGCCAGTGAAAGACCTCCTTGTGCTTGCTTCACACCTCTTATTCTCTAGGACCAACTTAACATTATGGGTGCTTCCAGATGATCTACTTATTGTGCATTGATCCTGATTTGCTCACAGGGAGGCTAGACGATGTTGCATCAAAGCAAGTGCTATCCTACTCTTTACATTGCATTTGCTTCTAACTTTCCATATCACAAAAAAGTTAGATCTCTTGAGGAAGTAGGTTTGTTGCCCAAGAGCTCCGAATCAACTTTTATTTGCCAGCATGCGAATCCTCCCTGGAAAAAACCCCCACACCTTGATCTCCATTCTACCATCACCTCTGGCCTCAGGGAAAAACAAAGCAAAACTCAGTCATAGCTATCGCTCCAGAGCTTTTGGAGATCATCAACTGAAACATCAGATGAATTAGAGTGGGATACATTGCCACTTTCCCTCCCCACATTACAAAAAACAACTTTTCTTTCTAGTTGGTGTCCTACATTTCTTCCATCAGATTCTGATGGCCTCACTCTCAGGCTTCGCTCCAGCAAGATGGATGCATCATGTATCTTTGGACCATGCCTTTGTACTTCAGTCTTGCTGCTTGAAATAGGGCTACCAGACGTCCCTGTTTCCCAGGGACAGTCCCCGGATTTGCGAATAAGTCCCTGGACAAATTCCATCCCCGGAATGTGCCCAGATTTCATCTAATGTCCCCAGGAAATGCAGCAGCGGCAGTCTCAGCAGCCCGGAGCAGTTGGCTATGGCTGGCTTCAGGAGCTGCTCAAAAGTCCCCATAGGATGGTGGTGCAGGGGGTCTAAGATGCAGCTTCTGGACTGCCTCCACCTTCCCTGACCCCAGCAACTAAGCTGTGAAGGGAGGCTTCATGCTGCCTACCGGAGCAGCCTCCCAACTCCGTGCAAGCGGGAGGGGACAGGGATCTCTCAGTTAGGCAACGGGAAGCCTCCCTTCCCAGCTGAAGGATCCCCGCCACCTCCTGCTTGCACGCAAGTAGGAATGGGATTGGGGCTGCTCTGATGGGAAGGGAGGCATCACACTGCCCGAGCCTTGCCGTCGCCATTCTTGGCCCTCCGTCTCCACTTTCCATGCCTGACCCCCCACCCACCGCTTCCCCACCACCACAACCGAAGAACCAACAACTCAGGGGCTGCCCAGGCTCATGGAGAAAGGACATAGGAGCCTCAGAGGAAGGGGAAACGTGGTGGTTGAGGTCAAGGCAGCGGCCGCCCTTCTGCCACCGCCATCACTGCAGTATCAACAAAAACAAATAAGCACCATTTCATGTGAGAACCTGTTGGTTTAAAGCAGCTTCCCATACAGTTGAGCCAATCGCCATGCCACTTGTTGAGAGCGACCACAACCTGCTGCAGAACATGTGAGAACCTTGTCAAGATCCCATGTTTTACTGTAAATGGGAGTTAAATATAACCCAAAGACTCCATCTGCTGGCCATACAATGTACTCAGTCCAGCACACCAGATTTGTCTCTTTCTTTCTTAACTGGAGCACCAGTATTTCCAAACTAGAACTCTAATAAGATATTCCATGAGCAATGAGTCCTGTCCAAATCTATCTAGCAAAATAGGATGCAGCCCACAAAAGTGTATCTTACAAGAAATTTATCATTCTATAAGGTGCCATTGGATTCTGTTCCTCTGGAACTACTGTACTTAAAATAGTAATCTCCTGAGAGGACTTTTACATTTTCCAACAAATATATTTATAAGTTACAGTATTTATCATGCCTTTTTTAATAAAAAAATCAAAATGAAGGTTATTTAACACATATCAAATACTAAACAAAAACCAAAGATAGAAAATGGTGCATGAATTCTGGGAGGGGGTGAGATGGTCCCAGCCCCTCCTATGGATGGCATCATTAGCTACTTCTTTGCGAAAGCCACGGTGGGTAGAGAACAATCTAGTTAAAAACGGAAGGAGTTCAGAGAAGCTTATCACAGTTTATTGTGGACCCAGTGCTGCAAGTCTTTCACACTGTGCACACAATGTTGTCCTCATCAAAATGTCACACACACACACCCTGCAACCCAGACTTACCACTTCCACATATATTTTCCATGGATATGATGAATCCAGATTAAACAGGAAATTAATATGGGGCATGACTCTGATGAGGACATTGCCATGTGGAAAACACGGTGCAAAACATGCTCGCATGAGCAGCACCAAGACCACTGTGAGCTGCTGTGTATGGAGGCACCCAGAGTGTCATATGAAGAGTGTGTGTGGTTGGTGTGCAAAACCAAAAAAGTTTACTAAGTGGTTTATTGAGACCTCCAGCATTTTTCAAGTGCCCTAATAAAAGAATAGTTTGAGAACTGAGGCAATAGGGTGTCTAGATGCAAAGAAAGGACATCTTTAAATGTCAAAAGGTAAAGGGACCTCTGACCATGAGGTCCAGTCGTGACCGACTCTAGGGTTGCGATGCTCATCTCGCGTTATTGGCCGAGGGAGCCGGCGTACAGCTTCCAGGTCATGTGGCCAGCATGACAAAGCTGCTTCTGGCGAACCAGAGCAGCACACGGAAATGCCGTTTACCTTCCTGCTGTAGTGGTACCTATTTATCTACTTGCACTTTGACGTGCTTTCGAACTGCTAGGTTGGCAGGAGCTGGGACCGAGCAACGGGAGTTCACCCCATCGCAGGGATTCGAACCGCCGACCTTCTGATCGGCAAGCCCTAGGCTCTGTGGTTTAACCCACAGCGCCACCCGGGTCCCATATCTTTAAATGTCTATAGAAAAAGTGCAGCTTGTCATGTAGGGGTGGGGGAAAGCTGCTTCATGGTGCATTTCTAAGTTATTGGCACCAACCTGACATTTTCAGTATATGGTGCCAGAAATACTACCAGCAAATGACTAGTATCTACCGTATAGTAGCTGCTGTGAAAGCTTGCAATGAGATGAGAAAACACATGTTCTCTTTAGTCCTCTCCTGACTTCAGCTCATTTTTGCAACTCATCGCAGGCTTTATGGTGGGATTGTTGCAGCTTTGAGAGTTATTTGTTTTTAATTTGGGTCCTGAGGGTGTCTTTTAATGCTAGGTACATGTGCCCTGCCCTTTTCTGAAAGCTTCCATCTCACTGGTCCCGGATTGCTGTTCTTGAATACAGCTGTTAGGTCAACTCTGTGTCACCTCCTCATACCAGTGTAGCAACCTGATCAGTTGGTTTGTCACAGTTTATAGCATGCTTGTTTCAGGAAATAGCTCCAGAAGGACAACACCACAACTCAGAATGTAGGTGTGTATTCTCAGATCCTGGAAAAAGATAAATCCAGATCTGGACAAGAGGAAAGACAGTGTGAATACTATGGACTTCAGGAGTTCAGTTCAGGTCTTTCCATTTTGGACTGCAGACAGATAATATTTCTTGAGGTGGCAGAATGCCCCAGTTGGAGAAAGGGTATCTTTATAATGCTGAAGGTGAATACATTTCTCAAGGGTAATCAGTTTTTAGCTCTGTGTTCCTTTAGCTCCTCATCAATCATGGACTTTACAACTGAGCTTGGGGGGAGGGCAAGGGAGAAAGGATATTATGCCTGGCAGTATTTTTGTACCAAACCTGCTGAGCTTAGTAGGGTGGCAAGGCCCCTCTCAATAACCTGTGTATTGAACATTCATCCCAATGGTGGCCAGTTTTTTTAGTTTGTGTTGCATGTTCTCATAGGTGTGAGGTACGATGGTGATGCCACTGTGCCAGCCCAGCCCTGTGCCCTAATCTTTGCGGTTGCAGGAAGCAGGACACCAAAGAACATTGAAAGAGCCAGACGCTTTCACCATTCTCCCTCACTCTGCTTTTAAAAATTCACAGCAGCCATGGGAGACTGAAATCAGGAGTGGCAGCCCGGCTGGAGTGCAGAGACGGGCTGTTTAAATTGTTCCCTTCCTTTCCCAAAAGCAGGTGATGTGCAGGACTAAGAGATAAATTTGGTTCCGTTCACCTTTAAAAGGTGAATCTACCTAATTTATGCCTTCTGAATCAATACATGAAGCAAAGCATTGCCATCTTTTGAAAGCTGCACTTCTCTGAATTTTGCAGTACAATTCTCCAGCCAAGAATATGCACGTCTGTTGGTGAAAACAGCATACAAAAATGCACTGTATTAGGGAACGTTGCTTTGCAAATATGTGTATATTAGGCAAAGTTGCATATTTTTTAAAGAAATGTGCATATTAGGAGAGATTTGTACAAAATTGAAGAAGTTTCATGAGGACTTTTAAAAATTGCCACCTGTTGTGGATATGTGGAGAACTCAGTTTAAGAATAGAAAAATGAGAAACCAACATTGACAGAGTCGCCCATTCCTACTTCCCATTTTTGTGAAAATGGAAGGCAATGGAAGTGAAAGTAGCCTCTTCCCCTGTCAGCCCTCCACCCTTGCTTTTAGCCTTCTGTGGGTACTTTTCATACAAAAAAAAAAGGTAGGAGGAAGAATCATAGCAATGTGGTGCCCAACCCCTGGCCCCAATATACAGGACTGGGTTTACTCTACTGGCATCCTAAGAGGCTTTCTGTTTTCCAAATTGTATCTGGCACTTCCTACCGAGCTAGATGGTCTGCCAATAGGAATTTCCTCTTAAAGCAGTGGGTCTGGCTTGCAACTGCTGAGCTATATGGAGAAAGTGAAAAGGCATAATTTCAAAATGGCTCCTTAATTACATTGGCTCGTTACAGTGGTTTCATATGATGCTTATGAATTGCTCAGTGAAAATGGACCTCGTGCCCCTTGACATTTTCTCAAGCGTGCACATCTCCGTTACACAGGGATCCTGCCTCATACAATGTGAATGAGACGATGGAGACCGAGGCTGCCTATTCTGACTTCATCAGCTGTGACCGGAGCGGCCGGAGAAACGCAATATCCGACCTCCAAGGAGATGCAGCTGCTCTTAAACTGGAGAAACTGGCAAGCACCATGGAGGATATCGCTATTGCAGGGGACGGTGAGTCCCTCTTTGCCCAAGTCCAACCCGAGCTGCTTCTCAGGCATCTGATCTAATCAGGAAGCTCAGATGAGCATGTTCTCTGCAAAACACACAGGGCTTATCTAAATCACTGCATCATGATGGGACATCGGCACATGCTACTAACATCCGACTTCTCACACTTCTTGACACATTGCTGAAGAGCTAGTGTTCTGCTAGTACCACTGAACCATTGGCAATAGCCACACTAGCTTTATTTGCCAAAGAAATCAATTTCCATCAGATCCAATTCACACAACTCTCTGTTTGATCATTTATTTTTACAGAAAACCAAGATTCGACCGATGCTACCGAGAAGGAATGTGGACTGACTCCTAAGAGCCAAGATAGCAGCCCGACCTTGTGAGAGCTCTGGTTTAGGCTGCAGAACGGTGGACGACAACAACTACGGCTCTTCCATCTGTTAAGAAACACAATTGCAATAAGGAGTCTCCACTTAAAGGTTTCTGCCATGGCCATCTGGCTCTTGCAGTCACTTTCTGTGGCAGATGGTACCTTCAGAGAACTGTCTCTCTCTCACACTCTGCAACACTACACACCAAGAGATGTTTAGTGACTTGAGCTACTCAGAGAGCCTTTTGGCAACTATTTTCCTGTATAGGAAACCACAATTTCAGTAATAATATATAGACTGCAGATTTTATCGTACAAGGTACATTTTGCTCACACGATAAACTATTATTTATTCCTATCTCCCTGTAGATTGTTAGGTGACTTGCGGTATGTATCTCACTTGTGCACATGCTGTATCTCAGAAGTGCTGGTATTTTTCGGGCTGTGAACATTGGTGAGGAGAAGTATAGGAAATAATCCGCCAGCCACTTCTCCAAAATGATCGCCATTGAAGCCAATGACCTTTTTGTTGCATAAGGGCAGATGCAGCCTTGCACAACACTAATGCAGTTCAATGGCAATTCCACAGGAAGTGGTCTCCATGAAAGAGGCACCAGTGACATACCACTTCTGCTTACGTCGCTTCTTCTTTCTGGTATGCAGAAAAGGATTTCAGAGGCACAAACCAGTGGATTAAAAAATGGGCTTAATTGTGCGTGCTAAAAAGGGAAGGCAGCACTACTTCAAGCTAACTCATTACCAAGTTCTAGAGTTCCAATGCCTCTGGTAAATTGTTGCATCCTCTGTTAAGAGTTGTATCTTGTGGTGAAACTTGCATGCAGATCCATAAACCTGTTGTCCCTCCCCCCAGCAATTAAAACTAAATGAGTTCTTCATTCATGTGTTTTGCTCTTTTCTAGTACTTTATGCCCCAGACTTGCAGGGTTTTCATTTGGTCTTATAACCAGTGCTTTTTTTTGTTCTTTGAAAAAATGTTTAGGGGTACTCTCATTTTCCTACTCATATTGATATACTGCCCCTCAATGAGGCCAAACTTAGATTCACAAAATGTTTAGGGGTATGCGTACCCCTGTGTACCCCCAGAAAAAAACACTGCTCATAACCCAATCTAAACTAGGAGTGTGCCAGAAAACGTCTGCGTTAATTTCCCAATTCCTGTGCCAATATAAGTTACTGTTACAGGACTGCAGGAACAGATATTCACAATCTTGAGTACAGACAGCCATGTCTATCCATGGAATATGGCAGGATTCTCAAACTGGCCTCTGGGGGGCATTAAAGCACTGGTCTATGTGTGCACACCTCAAGCAGGGTGGGGTGGAAATGGTAGTTGGCTGCGCTAGTGTGGCAATTTAAGAACAAAAGAACTTTGTTGGATCAAACCCAAGGCTATAGCCCAGCACTGTTTTTGCTCAGCAGACAATGAGCGTGACATGATAGCCATAGCTCTCTCCTGCTGCTGGTATTCAGAGGCATACTGCCTTGATTATATACTAGTACTAGCCATTGAATATCTTGTTGTCCATCAATTTGTCTAATCTCATTTTAAAGTCATCTTAAATTGTTGACCATCTCCACCACAGTCTCCCAGATTAACTCTGTGTTGTAGGAAGTTCTTCCTTTTGTGTGTCCTGAATCTATCCCCATTCAGCTTCACTGGATAACCCTGGATTCTAGTTATGATCAGGGAGAGCACATAAATTATTTCTATGTTTTCTCCACACCATGCATTAATTTTATACAACTGTCTGTCGTGTCTGTCCATACACTTCTATACTAAGCAGCTCTGGACATTGTAATATTTCCTCATAAGAGAGTTGCTGATCATTTTGACTGCTCTGTTCCAGTTCTACATTCTTTCTTTCTAAAAAAATATATATTAAGTTTTCAAATTTACAGTTCTCAAAGAGAGCACCATTGCCATATGTAACACAGGAACAGGGTTGGGGTGGGAATAAAGGGAGGAAAGGGAGTAGAAGAGAAAAAATGGAAAAGGGGGGGGTCAACGGGACAACAGTCATATATAAGAAAACACAGAAAATATGACAAATATGACTGTTAAGGGATGGGATGGGATAAAAGGAGATGTTTACATTTATGAATTTAAGTACTGTATATTCCTGCGTATAAGACTACAGTGGTGCCTCGCTTAACGAATGCCCTGTAAGACGAATTTCTCGCTAGACGAATGGATTTTGTGATCGGAGGTTGCCTCGTAAGACGACGAGGTTTTCTATGGCTGCCGCTTCGTCTTGCGAAGCGTGGCCATAGAAAAATGAACCTCCGACTGCAAAGTCTGCCGTGTAGCGAGAAATTGCCAATGCTTTTTGCCGCCTGCCTTTCCCTTGGCTTGGGGAAGGCAGGTGGCAAAACGCCCCCACACCGCCACACTTTGGCTCCGGGGACGGAGCCGAAGTGCGACAGTGCGGGGGCTGCGAAGGCAAGCAGCTGTGTGCCAGGCAGCGGGGGGAAGCAGCCCACGCACCGCCGCACTTCGGCTCCATCCCCCGGAGCCGAAGCGCGGCAGTGCAGGGGCTTTTCGCTTTCACACTGTGCCGCTTCGGCTCCTGGGGACGGAGCCAAAGCGCGGCAGTGCGAAAGCCCCCGCGCAGCTGCGGGTTTTTTGCCGCCTGCCTTCCCCTCGGCTTGGGGAAGGCAGGCGGTGAAAAGCCCCCGCACCGCCGTAGTTCGGCTCTGTCGGGCGGGGGGAGGTAGAAGCGAAGGACCGATCCGATCCTCCGCTTCTCCCTCCGCCCGCCCGACAGAGCCAAATGCTCAGTTCGTGTGACAGGCGGGGTGGGGGAAAGGCGGAGGAACGATCCTCCGCTTTCCCCCCACCCCCACCTGTCACACAACACAGATCTGAAGATCGGTGAGAGCTGTTTGCCGGGGTTGACAAGCCCCAGCAAGCAGCGCCCGCCGATCTTCGTGTGACAGGCAGTGGGGAAGGCAGGCAGGCAAGAGAGCAAGCGCCTGCCTGCCTGCCTTCCCCGCCGCCAGTCCCCTGGAGCCCATAGGAACGCATTAAGTTTCAATGCATTCCTATGGGAAACCGGGACTCGCTAGACGAAAAATTCGTTACACGAATTGACCCATGGAACGAATTTCATCTAGCGAGGCACCACTGTACTTTTTAACCCAGGAAAATCTTCTCAAAAGTCGGGGGTCGTCTTATACGCCGGGTCATATTTCTTATACGGCGAGTATATCCCAAACTCTATATTTTAACTGGAAAAGTTGGGGGTCGTCTTATAAGCCCAGTCATCTTATACGCCGGAGTATAAAGGTAATTATTTCTACATTCTTTTGAGATAAGACCCAAACTGTACAGAGTGTCAAATACAATATGTCTACTGGCTCACTCCTATCCATATGAAGGACCCACTCAAATAATTCTAAAGGTTTACTGAGACTGGACTTACCATTGCTGATTCTTCTTCAGTAAGGCACGTTCTTCTAAATGCTTGATAATTTTTGTCTTTCATATCTTCCAGTAATTTACCCAGAATATACATTAAGCTACTGGGTATGTAATGCTTTTCACACACACACACACACACACACACACACACACACACACTCCACTTCCCTCCAGATCCACTGTAAAATTGGTGTTACACTGGCAGCTTTCCAGTCCTCTAGTACATTAGGCCAAATGACACATTTCTGTTAGAAGATCAGCAATCCACATATGCTTTAAAAACACTTGGGTGGATACCAGCGATGTGTTAATTTTTAATTGACTTCATCTATTGCAAACACTATTTGTGTCAGCTCTTCAGACTTACTTCCTGAAGAAGTCAGATCAGGCTATCTACCTCAGACACAGGCAAACTCGACCATCCAGACTACAATTCCCATCATCCCTGACCACTGGTCCTGTTAGCTAGGGATCATGGGAGGTGTAGTCCCATAACATCTGGAGGGCCGAGTTTGCCTATGCCTGATCTACCTCAATTTTTCCATGGTTAAATCAGACTCAAGTCTATTAGATCATCTAATACAACTGCCTACTCATTCCAAACTCTCTCAGTAACATGCCAGCCACTCCTTCCCCTTCCAGAAAGCCAAGAGGCTTTGTGTTACCTCTTTCAATAAGAAACCAATCTCTGCCCTTTCTCCTTACCCTTTAATTGGGGTGAAGAGTTACCGTAGAGGGTGGTGTGAATAAGGAAGAGCTTTCTGAGACATAACCAACAGCAATTACCCTGTTCAGCAAAATGAGTTTTCCTGTTTCAGTCTCCTATGCAAACCCACAATGGGGGGAAAGAGGGACAGTAGGTTATTCACTAGTAACTGTGATATCACAGGAGACATGCTAAACATAGTGCTTCTAGCCTGTTAAGTATGCCTGGGTTAAGTATTATATTTAGCCAAATCCCCTGTGAGCTGGTTCCAAGCTACTTCAGCATGAAGTTTCAGTGGGGAGTTAACATATGAAGAGCATTTGCCAGTGGTACTGAAATATCATGCTCTTTTAAATCATGTAACATTCTGTTTTCCAAAGGCATTTCCCACTGAATGGTCATGAAGCCATTTATTATATCCGGGTTATGTAGTATTTCCCAGTTCCTTACTATATACCGTAGGTTGGTAACCAAAAGCTGATGGATCTTGCATATGTAGCTGTATAGAAAGATGTGAATATTCAGTTTCAGACTTCATAGAATCATAGAACTGTAGAGCGGGAAGGGACCTCGAGGGTTATCTTGTTCCAATTCCCTGCAATGCAGGAATCTCAACTAAAGTATACATGAAGGATGACCATCCAGCCTCTGCTTAAAAGCTTCCAATGGAGAATCCAGCACTTTCCAAGGCAGTCCTGTAACTTGTCTGTTGGCCTGCATTACATTGGCCTTCCAAAGCACTGTGTTACCCGCTGGAATATTTGGTGATGCAGTGATCATTCAAACTCTTGGTAAGTTTTATCTGCTTCTATCTACTGGCAATCACTTGGTCCCCCTTGCAAGATGTTTCCCCTTGACTGATGTCCTTTTTGGACAAAGGATTCAAAGCAAATTCCAAAACTGATTGGATTATTTCAGGCCAATCTGGATAGGAACAAAGGAAGTTGCCTTATACGAAGGCTGGCCCAAATCTCCCACTCGTCTTTCATAGGACCCTTTGTTCCCTGGTGAAAGTTAGATGGTATCAGTGATTGGGGACTGGGGCAGGCAAAAAATTAAAAATAGAAATAAAAAATAGAAAAATTAAGACAGGACTGAGCTTACTTTAAAGATGAGGTGGCCCATTACTATTTTTTTAAAGAAACAAAAAGCAAAGCTTCACTGTTGCTTCAAGCAGTGGCTTGGCAGCCCCCAACAGCCTGGCATTTCCATTGGGAGTTTATGCCCCATGGAAATGATACCACATCATGAAATAGCATCTTCCCAGGATAATTCTTTTGGGGTGGGGGGAAAGAAATGGCTGCACTCATTAGAAACACAGGCTATGAAGGATATTACATGCTACCCCTTTTCACTGGAAATCTCAAGGCTATCCACCTACATCTTGTTTCTAAGTAAAAAGACTCCCCAAGAGCCTGTAGTTCTGGAAGAGTGACATGGAGAATGTGTGTGCAGTGCTGCTTAACCCTTTCCTTTCTTCCCTCCCCCAGTTGCTTTCCTATACTCAAACTCACAGCCACTTGAGGCAGCTTTTAATTTCATTTTTTAAAAAGAAGCAGCTGCAATAGCCAGCTGCTGGGGTAATGCATGTAATTGGGTGTCACATCTAATTTGGCCTTGAGAAGCATGAAGAACAATAGCACAAGTTCTCGTTTCTTCTGTCTTATTTAGCCACACATTGGCACTCTAAGTGGATGTCTAGCCCACAGCTCCTTCATTAGTTATTTTTGCTCATCCAACTCATAGGTTCCATAGCTACTGCAGTCCAGGTGAAGTCCAGCTAGACATCCCTCCATCCCCTTGCTCCACCAAAGGACAATACCTGCCTTGGAGATATAATCACAACATTTCTATGTTTTTTAATTGAATCACATCTTGCAGATTTGGGCTCGAAAACTTTTCTGATGCAACAACAGTGACATATGCATATAGTTAAAATGGAATTTATTTCATTAAACCAAAATAAAAATTCTCCTTTGTTCTTCAGGATGTGAACAACATAAGAAAAATTTATAAGGATAACTTTTCATTGACATTATAAAAATAACAAAATAATTCCTATATATATATTCCAGGTTATACATAAGACATTATAGTTTACATTCAGAACTTATTTTCGGAGACAAGTGCTATGCAACGCTGTCTCTTTTTCACATGCGACCAAGTGATGTCAAAGCCATTCATCAGAGGCATATTTTTGGTGTCTGAAGCTTTGCAATACCAGCCTATATAACCACTGAAATATGGCATTGGATGATTTCCTTCGCTGTGTTTATGAACTTTAAAAAACATTTTAAACCTAAGCCAATATCACTATTATATAGAAGAATTAGTCGTACAGCATCAGAAATACAGTGATAGACAGGCTCTGGGTCATGCAGACTCAGGCTTGCATGTACTGTACCACTTGTTATCTCTGGTGCTAGATACACCTGATAGGAATAAGCCCTGCTTGCATTGTGATGAAAGCAAAGATGTGTGTCATTCCTATGTCCTACAAAACTAATACTTCATGGCCACACTTAAGACAGAAAAGGACCACTAGTCCCAGCAATGTCAAGAGCTACTTGGTGATAAGCTTGAACAGACAAAAGGCTCTGTGAAGAGCTTTCTGTTCACAAAGAAACAGTGTTTAAAGCAAGTCCAGCTCCTTGATATAGATTTTTTTTCATTTTTTAAAAAAGCATAAAGATATGTTCATTTTATAAAGGGCCTCAAGTCTCATTTTCAGCTCAGGGTAGAAGCCTACAATAGGCCTCCATTTGTTGTGAACAGTTTAATATACATTCGGATTGTGCGCCAGCCATGTTCACAAGTACTTCAGTCCAGAAATGTTAAACTAAGAAATCCTGCTCTGTCGATAGAAAAAACAACGATTGTGTGAATTCACTTTGTGTGGTTGAAGACATGTGTCTCTGGGCCAAGCCAGATTTATATCAAGCGCACAGCTGTTACTGAAAATGGTAGCTGAGGCTTTAGGCACCACCCTCCTGTCCATGACATCTAGAAGAACTCACCTGCATTCTGATGTCACGCCACTTCATGTTGTTGGCTGCCACTTGGAAGGAGACAGAAACAAGGTTGTGTCGTGATGAAATCAGTAAGTTCTATTAGACATTATGGAAGGGGAGCTAAACTTGTGGTTGCAGTAGATGTGCTTTTGCTAGAGTATCTGTTTGTGCCCTCAACAACTAGTCCTTATGAATGAAGCACAAAGATAAAATAAATAAAACCTGGGTAGTTTAACATATGTTGAGCCACTGCACAAACTATTCATGCTCTACTACTAAAAGCACCTTGAGGCATCTTTAGAGGTTCACAAATGCTGATCACTTTTCTAGAAATCTGATAAAATTACATAATTTAAAAGATCCACTTTAAATGCTGCTCTGTTCATGTAAGAGGGGAGCAAGTATTGCCAACTCCTTCCTCCATCTGCAGCCCTACAACGTATCTCACAACACATCCAAGGCTCCCCAGTCCCTAGGAACAGATATGCAAAGGGGAGAACCAGGAAATCCCTGTTCTATGAACTCTGTTCTATTCATGGAAATAATAGAAGTTCAGATCAAAGCACATGTATTTGGGAGTTTCAAGTTCCAGAATGGAAGATTTCTGTGAGTCTAGGAGACAAATTCTATAGTACATTAGTCTTATCCTTGCAAGTACAAGACTTCCAGGTTCCTTATAATGAAATACAAGGACAAAAGGATATGCTCAGATACATGGAGACTTTGTGGATATTTTTAAAAGATTCCACAACAAATGAGTATTTCTAAAAGATGCAAAATAGAATATTATAATCACTAGAAGAAATCCCACAAATGTATGTGAGATGAGGCATCCTGGCATGGTAATGATGCAGTATTACTTTGATTTGGATACCGTATTTTTAATTTCTGCAAAAGACCACTGACATGTGGTTTTTAAGGTATTTACTTACAAACTGACCATAACTTGGTTAAACCAAAGTATTTGCATAAGTCAAATCAGTCCCATGGATTGGAGGTGGGGGTGGCGTGAATCAAAATACCATGAAGTTCAATTCCAGAAGTTCAGACTAACTGGTTTGTGTACCATGCTGTTGAGAACCTACCAGATAACTTAGCACCATTAGCTAAATTTACCATACTGTTGGTAACAGACAAGGAAAAAACATAAAACACAGCTTAGTCAAAACTGCCAGTTAAAAAGAGCAGCAGTTCCAATATTGCAGGTAGCAGATGAAGCAGCTGTCTCAGCAAGTGTACTGGAATAAAGGAGTTTGCTTCTTTTGCAAATCAATCTTTTAAAAAGTGCTGTGTTGTTCTTTGAACATACACAGCTTAAGACATCTTGGACAAGTCTGATTTGGGGAAAGGCAAGATGCTGAATCTGGACTACAGTCATTTGCCCCAATTCGGAAGTGATCCCTTGCTATATTGGGACCTATATGCACAGATCAGATGCATATGACTCAGAAGAGTCATTCAAGGTGATCACCATTAACACTGTCTTCTGGATAGTGATGCATGCTCCTAGCATTCTTGAAATATAGGTAGGAACTGTTATCTTCCAGGTGCACTCAACAATCCTTGGATCAGAACCACTATTCTTTAAGTATTAGCTCCAAAGAATTTGATGACATTTAAATAAGTATTAAGTTGGTATTAAGGCCAAGCAGAATCAAGGAAGGAATAAACCCAGCCAATGACTGTGTCAAACTATCAGAAAACCAGGGATAAAGTGAGATTCCCCACTAAAAGATGTTAAACATCTGAAAAAAAACTCAGTTGTGATTCTCTCTGTTTCAAGTGTATGGGCATACAGAACACAAATTACAGAGAAATTTCAGTAAGGCCAGAGATAAGTTATAGCTTTCAAGAGAGAGGAAAATGGTTTGAGAGATGCTTTGCTTCCCATTGTATATACACATTCTTTTGTCTCTCTGTTGCTTCTGGTCAACTAGGTCCTGGAATTAATACAGTCTCTAAAACCTGCTTCCACTTTGGTAAACAGAGGTAAATTCAGCCATTACAAGAAGCAACCCCTCCTCCAAACTTTCAAGTCTATGAAAAGATTATTATCTCCAGCCTATAAAAACTCATGTAAACTCATAGCACCCATCTTATTTATGGGATCTGGGTGCTCTAGGCAGATATAACACAAACATTGTAGGAATACTGTTCTTTATATATACTGTATGCCCCACTGTGGATGGTAATAGTAAAGATAGTAACACAGTACTAAGTTTGTGCGTTGTCTTCAAAGAAACAAAATGGAGGTCTCCGACTACCATGAAGTTGTCAGGAAAAGAGGTCACGAGTAGATGGCATCATATGGATCAGAACTCTGTGCTTTGTACCATCCCATAGGCTTCATACAGCTTGTAGAGAAGCTCCTTTTTTTCTTTCTCTGGCAAGAAGCTAGACTTGGCAGCATTTATGTTCTGCGAAAATTGGAACAAACATAGAAGTGAAGCTCAGCAAGTATAATATTCTGCTAGTGTCTTAGTATGCATTACTAGCCAAGTCTAAGTGAAAGTAATGGATGCAGTTTCCAACCCTACATTTTCAGCTTTTTGTTAAGTTGGGAAATGACAGCCTTTTAAAAACAGTCTTTAGGCTTTGATCACTTAGCTGGGATTAAGTCTTGCTACTCCTGATTAGACATGCAAAGTGGAACACTTTAAGATGCACACACAGTCATATTCCAGAGATCTGGTGATCAGTTGATGCAACACCACCTTATGCTAAGTGAGAGCAATGATCTATCTGTCCATCAGGACTAGTGGAGGCTCTATGGAATCAAAGGCAGCATTTTCCCAGTGCTGCTCCTGCCACAGAACTTTTAAGTAGAGACCTCATGCAAATTATTATTACTAGATTTTTCTACTGCTACTACAAAGCTTCCTTAATCATGATCACACTCAAGGCATGGAGTATTAGAAATTAGAGAGGTTCTTGGTGGGAAAATCAAAGCACTTGGCCCATTTCTCATTCCAGTGGCCCACCATCACCGCCACCAAAAGGGGGATCCAGCTCCCAGGGAAACCTAAGTGTGCAGAAATCCACATGGTTCTCTCCCTTCAGTTGTCCATGCCTAATATACGGATGTTGGGGCTGTGGCAGGGGAAAGCTGTCCGACAAAGCAGTACAGCCCTGCTCCCTGATGGGATGGGGGAAATGCATTGGCCTATAAATTAAGAACCTATTAAAATTCAAACAAATGTTTTCATTGCCTGCCCAATTTTATGCCTTTGCTGCTCATTCCTATGCTATGTGCTATGTCTCAGTTGCCAGTGTTAGGGTTCTGAGTTTTTTACCTTCCTCATTACAGCTACAAAGGTTTATACTTCTCTTTTGTTCTCATATTACTGTCTGTGTCAAAACAACTTCTGGTCTGGGGCATTATGCAGGGATCACAGACAAAGTGGACTCCCAACCTGTCCTCATGGGAGGACCCTTAGCGGTAAAGGATCACTTTTCAACCTCTTTAAAGGGCCAGGTGGTACCTGCCACATCTCCTGGTTAGTCTCCGGAGGACCCTTAGCGGTAAAGGATCACTTTTCAACCTCTTTAAAGGGCCAGGTGGTACCTGCCACATCTCCTGGTTAGTCTCCGTAGGCGAGAGAAGCAGACTACACAATGAGCTGCCCTATGTTAGTGGCCTTCTTCCCCCAAAACTCCTTACCATGTCAGGCTGGTGTGAACCACTGCCAGAAAACCACGGTGATGCACGAAAGTTGGAGCCTTGTGGGCTTATTGTTCAAAACTAAAATACTGCTCTGAGAGCGCAGCAGTGCAAGCAATAGATGGTTCTTTGTTTGGACTTCCAGAAGCAGTTTAACTGCTGATCTCTGGAAGCAAGATCATATCACCTCATGTTTTGTAAAGTGCCATATATGTTGATACCATATGTTGGTAGTGCTGCTATATAAATAACATGTCATATGCTGGCTTGTTGGCTAAACAATGTGGTGACTCGGCACTCTCTTTCCTCCTGACATGTAATGTGCCTGCCAGGATGAGTCAACATTTCTCCAGAGAGATTGTAAATAGAGATTGTTTTTCCTGGCTTGTAGTGAAATTGAGAATTTTTCGCCATTTGTATGCCTTGTGCCTTTGTTTTCATTTAAGCCAAACCCTGATATATTTTCTGCATATCCACATGCTTTTTTCCTATTTATGGGCACAGTGTTTAAAATAAACAATTATATCCATGCTCCTACATACCAAGTCAACAAGGCTCTTGGGGTGAATGGGCAGATATGTACCCATTTCAACTAAGCAAAGAACTGACAGTTCTGGAGAAGAAGGAAGAAAGGGCTGAATGGGTGGGTAAGTAGAAATTCAGCTAAAAATGGTTTCAAGATTGCCAGCTATGAAGTGGGGAGGACAATGGCTGCAATAAAGGACACTGTGTCCTGTAATAAGCACTCGAATGAGTTTATATATAATTACTCCTCTCAACAACTCCTTAATGTTTACTTTATTATCTGAAGTAAGGCGCTAAATCTATCAGTCAGGGCATGGGTTGAAGTGCATCAGTGTCTTACAGTGCCTTACTGTCATGCAGTGGTTCCGCTCATTCTTCCTGGGCCGTGTTCAGAAAGTGGTGGTGGGGAATGAGTGTTCGGACCCCTGGGCTCTCGCTTGTGGGGTGCCTCAGGGTTCTGTCCTCTCCCCCATGCTTTTTAACATCTACATGCAGCCGCTGGGAGAGATCATCAGGGGGTTTGGGCTGGGTGTTCATCAGTATGCGGATGACACCCAGCTCTAATCTCTCTTTCAAATCAGATCCAGTGAAGGCGGTGAAGGTCCTGTGTCAGTGCCTGGAGGCGGTTGGAGGATGGATGGCAGCTAACAGATTGAGGTTGAATCCTGACAAGACAGAAGTACCGTTTGTGGGGGACAGGAGGTGGGCAGGTGTGGAGGACTCCCTGGTCCTGAATGGGGTTACTGTGTCCCTGAAGGACCAGGTGCGCAGCCTGGGAGTCATTTTGGACTCACCGCTGTCCATGGAGGCGCAGGTCAATTCTGTGTCCAGGGCAGCTGTCTATCAGCTCCATCTGGTACACAGGCTGAGACCCTACCTGCCTGCAGACTGTCTCGCCAGAGTGGTGCATGCTCTAGTTATCTCCCGCTTGGACTACTGCAATGTGCTCTACGTGGGGCTACCTTTGAAGGTGACCCGGAAACTACAACTAATCCAGAATGCAACAGCTAGACTGGTGACTGGGAGCGGCCGCCGAGACCACATAACACCGGTCTTGATAGATCTACATTGGCCCCCAGTAAGTTTCCGAGCACAATTCAAAGTGTTGGTGCTGACCTTTAAAGCCCTAAATGGCCTCGGTCCAGTATACCTGAAGGAGCGTCTCCACCCCCATCGTTCTGCCCGGACACTGAGGTCCAGTACCGAGGGCCTTCTGGCGGTTCCCTCGTTGCGAGAAGCCAAGTTGCAGGGAACCAGGCAGAGGGCCTTCTCGGTGGTGGCGCCCGCCCTGTGGAACGCCCTCCCATCAGATGTCAAAGAGAAAAATAGCTACCAGATTTTTAGAAGACATCTGAAGGCAGCCCTGTTTAGGGAGGCTTTTAATGTTTAATAGATTCTTTTATTTCATTTTTCTGATGGAAGCCGCCCAGAGTGGCTGGGAAACCCAGCCAGATGGGCGGGGTATAAATAATAAATTATTATTATTATTATTATTATTATTAATATTATCACACAATGACAAAGTTTGTGAACATATGCAGATACAGATTGTGAATTAAGATGTCCATTTACAAAGCAGTAACCTTTCTGCAATGGTCTTATAATTATGTGGCGAGCTGACTATCTACTGCGCCTGTCTATATGGCAGTAAGAATCTCACCATACCTCTACAATCTAGAGTTGTGATGTGGTGCAGATGTGGGGTACAATTCACAGAAATGGACAGGCTGTAGATGTGGTTCTATGCCCACCATGGTGAGCTCCCATAAGGCCATCTCTGTTTTGGAGAAGTAACTTTGAGAATATTTACTTTGGCTGCAGATCGAAGCACAGCTTTCTTGGAAGTAAGCTATTCTTTCAAAGCAAAGAGGTTTAGGATCAAGCACAACCAATGCGAAAAACCGAAACCAATTTACCATCCTCTTGAATTCTTCCTCAGTGAAGCCCATGCAATTGTGAGCTATTTTGTAGTCCGTGTGAATTGTGGAGTTGAAAATGAGTGGATCATCTGTGTTCAAGGAATAATTTGCTTCATCTTTCATAAACCTGAAAAAAAA
This sequence comes from Zootoca vivipara, assembly GCF_965207765.1. Classification (NCBI taxonomy): domain Eukaryota; kingdom Metazoa; phylum Chordata; class Lepidosauria; order Squamata; family Lacertidae; genus Zootoca; species Zootoca vivipara. The sequence goes on along the minus strand of NC_142590.1, from coordinate 74,475,510 downwards.
CAGAATTGAAAGAACATCAGGGTTTTTTTAGAGTATAATTTGCATTTTCCTCATGGGAAAAAATATAGTGAAGCCTGTTTTCTATCCCACTTGTATTGAACCTCATAGGCAATTTCCATTAAACTACAGTCAAACACCAAATATACTTTTTATTTATTTTTCACTGTACAATAATGTGACATGATACAACACATTTCAAGTGATTGGCATACAATATCACAGGGGTGAAATCAGTAATAAATGTTTTATCATATATCAAATCATATTAAGTTTTCTCAGATTTTAATAATAATCTAAGATCCAATATATATTGTTGAGTATTTTCCTGTCGTATTACTTTTCTTTGTTATAGAAAAGACAAATTAGATAAAGTGCTAACTGAATGCTCTAGAAGGCAGACGGCTTTCTAAGAAGTGGCGCCCTCCCTGTGGAACACTCTTCAGATGTCAAGGAGATAAAGAACTACACAACTTTTAGAAGACTTCTGAAAGTAGCCCTGTATCAGAAAGTTTTAAATCCTAGATGTTTTATTATGTTGCTATATATGCCACCCAGAGCAGCTGGAGAAACCCAGCCAGATGGGCGGTGTATAAATAATAAAATTATTATTATTATTATTAGATGGTGTAAGAGGGAGTACAGGGAACCCCCTCCTCTAATCAGGAGCAGCTCATCGACTAGTAGTCATGAGAGCGCAGACTCGGCAGAGGCAAGGCAGGAAATAGGAAGAGGGGACCGGGGCTCTGACAGCCTGGGAGAGCATGAGCCCCATAGCCAGGAACGGAGGGAGGAGAGAAGGGGGGAAAGGGAAAACATGGAGCGCAGACCTTTGCCCCCAGTTCCGGAATTAAGGAAAATACGGAAAGGGGGGAGACTGTCCGTCCCGCGCCTTTTATGTTGGAAAAGGGGGCGCAGGGGGGCAGTCCCGGATTCCGCATCGGACTGAGAAGACATGTTTGCTGACACCACGTTACACTGTACATAGAGTGCACCAATAAAGATTGTTTAAATACAAGCAGGTGCAGAGTCGTTACTCGAGAGTAGCCGCAACAACCTCTGACAGATGGCAAACTGGGAGGCTTAAACCTCATGGCTCACCTCAATATTAGGATTTGAGCTGGTAACTGGGTAGTGATTTTGATCCAATAAGTGAGAAGTAATGTCAAAATAATTGAATTAAATGTAGCATGATTACTCTGAAGTTAAAAAAAACACATACCCAACCCAAATCCTTACCTTACTAATGGATGATTACTGAAGCCGGTTTGGCATGCACTAGTGAGGTGACTAGACCAAGGGCAGATCTGTATATTTATAGAAAAAAACAAAACAGAATTAGTACACATACCCTTTAAAATGCTTATGTTCATAATTTAGAAATGCTGGGCAGTGGCTATCAGTGAAGGGAGACAATACTGAGCTAGATGGACTAATGGTGTGCCTTGATACAAGGCAGCTTCCTCTGTTAATATCAACTGCAGCTATTATCTGGTTCATGTAACAGAGATGGAGACTTGAAAGACATTCCATTACCTCAAAATGTATATTTTCTTTCAACAGCTGTTTATATAGGCTTTCATCTTCCAAGACATGGTAGCCATGACCAATTCGCTCTGCCTTTAGGATGTTGACTGCCTATAATGAAAGACGGGGTTGGAGGGTGGGGGTGGGAACATAGAATCAACTTTTTGCTAAATAGGTTACTCTCTATTACGCAGTTCACGATAACTACAGCCCACAGCATTAAAGTGAGAGCAGCTCTATAAATTGTTTCGAGCTATTACTCCTATTATATAAGGTATACTTACCACAATCTGCTAAAAGCTTATTTAGAAACACAGTCATGCTACGTATGGCACAGACCTTCTGGAGACCCCCAAACCCTTGAATTGTAATACCAAAAAAAAAACAAACACTAAAAAAGTGGGAGAGTATGATTTAGTTTGTTATTACATGAACAAGCATTGGGCTCACACGTTCCTTCCTCTCTTTATGATCTCCAATGCGCTGTCTTTTGCAAATAGCAATAGTTTTCTTACCTGAAAAAGTAAGCTATGTAGTTTGCACTCAAATCACAATCAAATTAGAGAGATGGGTGGAAGACAGAAATAAAACACCTGGTATAACTTTTTTTTTCTTTTTAAAGAAGTGGGTGCATCTCTGTTTGCCTCTCCTGAGTGGATTACTCCTGTGAAATTACACCACACTATGGTGGTTGGTTTTTTAAAAGGAACAGTTTATAACTGTTTTGATTTTTTGTAAGAATTATATTCAATGTACATGCATATTTGCTCCTTGTGCAGAGACAAATCCCACCAAATTTCAGAAGGATAGCTGCAGCAGTCTTCTTGCAAGGGCAGCCCTTACAGTTTGTGTGTGTGTGTGTGTGTGTGTAAAAAAAGAGAGAGGAATTAGCATCCTGTGGTCTGAAAATTGCAGATGTGAGAGGTAGCCCTAGGTAAAAGTATCAAAATTGCACACAAATTGGTCTAGCAATTTTTGAACTAGGCACCTTTAAAGTTGAATGGAAGGGAGAAAGAACTAAATAGGATTCACTTTCCACCTTCAAGACGCTGGAAATGGAGAGTCTAGGTAAAATTGTTCCCTCTGATAACAAACTTGACCTATCAGTCACAACAGAGCTCTCCTTCCTCTCTCTGCCCCATGGTTCAGATCGTACATTCTACGGTTTACTGTATATTCAGTGTCAATTGTCAGCTTTTCCAATGACACAACATCCTTTTTTTTGTTCTGCAGTACAACTTCTTACCTCCTTGACAACCTTGGGTGAACCAACCTCACCAGCATGAACAGTTCGATGAATGCCACATCTTTCAGCTTCCTAAATAAAAGGAAACACAAGGAAGAGAATAAAAACTGACTGGCAAATGCTAGAGATCCATAGAATTTCTTAAGGTAGCATTTGCTACCTTATCTTTCTTTGGCTATAGTCTAAGCAGAGCTGCTAAAAACTGGAATATGCACAATAGAAAAATCTGCTTAAAATTGGTATTTCTCCCGAAGAGGGAGATTTATTATTTTATTAAAATACATGCAAAGCTAAAGATTGTCACTTTTTGCTTCACAACAATCATGATAAAATGTGTAGTAAAATACCACTTAATGCCAAAATAGGCTTTGACTAGAGGTCAAAGAGAACAACAATTACCAGACCTTTAGAAGGCATCTCAAGGCAGCCCTGTTTAGGGAAGCTTTTAATGTGTGATGGATTTCTGTATTTTAGAATTTCTGTTTTGTTGGAAGCCGCCCAGAGTGGCTGGGGGAACCCGGCCAGATGGGCGGGGTATAAATAATAAATTATTATTATTATTATTATTATTATTCAAAGAGGTTTACAAAATATAAAAAAACCAATAAAAAACACAATTACACGGCATTGTTAAAATACACAATAAAACAATTCCATTAAAACATAAACATGTGGAATTAAACTATGCAATAAAGCTCCTTGGAGATTAAAACAGGAGACTGGTTGAAAGTTCTTGGGCATGTCTTCAAATGCTGGTGGAATTACTTTATTGTAACTGAAAGTAACAATAATCCTAGCAGAAGTAAATTTCCTTCCCTACCTCCTTCCCACTTTTATGTGTTCTAGCACCTTTCCTCCACTCTTTCCAGGCATGGTCTGTGCTTTAAAATTTCATGTCTGAGCGCACACACACACACACACACACACACACACACACACACACAGTTTCCCCTGCAAAAACCCGCACTTTAAATCTTAATCGGAGGAAACGGCAAAACCTGAATTGACATGCTAAAGAACAAGTTTCACAGGGGAAGCTGTGCAGGTTGGGGGGCAGTGAGAAATGCTCGGAGAAAGGTTTTAAGCCTGGATCTGTGCCTAGAAAGGGCAAAAGGTAAGCGTGGACAAGCTTTTCGCCTGGAGGAAAATGTATTTCACTCACCCCCATTAAGTCTTTCATAGAAGAGCTTAGCATCAGTCGGTGGCACCCAAGAGTCATTGGCTAAAACTGGTGGAGCACCTGCAAAACTCTACCCCATGTATAACTGTTCACATGGTTGATAAAAAAAATCCAGCGAAAGCATATTGATTTATACCTGGGTGAATCTACAGAGAGGAGTAACTACATCAATCTTCTATTTGGAAAGCTTTAGCCAGACATTTCTTATCTCTAGTCTCAGTCTGTGACTGAATGAAGGTTTGCTAGCAGTTGGGATTAGGTTCTCATACCTGTAGACCAGTCCCATTTTAATAAAAAGATGCAGCAAGTTTTACATGAGTGCATGATAATAAAACACTGGAATGGGAGTCTTATATGCTGTTCTTCTCAGATTACATGTAAGGCAGGCACTGAGGGTTTTGAACTACCCAACTCCCCCCAATCCTGTTCTTTCGGCTCCTTACTCATATCATCTGAACAAACCTCATAAGCCTTCCGATGATCTGGGTAAGTCTCAGCATTTATCAACTCATCGCCAGCTAAGTCTATAGCAACCACTGTATCATTCTGATACTTCTTACACAGTTCCACCACTTCCAGTGACCAGCCTGGAAAGAAAAACACAAAAATATTGTAAGGATGCAGCTGAGTTTCTGCAGCTGCCAATGACATACATACATACATACACACACACACACACACACACACACACACACACACCATGTATAGAAAAATATTTGTCACATAAAAACATCACTTTGTTTTCTAGAGTTTCCCTCCTTTGACAAGGCCTTCTGAGAAGATCAGGCAATTGTTGGTAAGGTAAAAAGGTAAAGGACCCCTGGATGGTTAAGTCCAGTCAAAGGCAACTATGGGGTTGCAGCGCTCATCTCGCTTTCAGGCAGAGGGAGCTCGCATTTGTCCACAGACAGCCTTCCGGATTATGTGACCAGCATGACTAAACCACAACGGAACCCTGTGACAGAAACCAGAGTGCACGGAAACACTGTTTATTTTCCTGCTGCAGTGTACCTATTTATCTACTTGCAGTGGCGTGCTTTCGAACTGCTAGGTTGGCAGGAGCAGGGACAGAGCAACGTGAGTTCACCCTGTCACCAACAGTCCAATAGCCATGAAGAATTCTAGCTTTTTAAATAAATGAGTCTGCTTTTGGGAATGGGACACTTCAGCCTGTGGATACCAAAATGTCCAGAAGTGACATGTAGTTCTATTTAAAATGAAGAATCTAAGGTCCCTAAACAAACCACACACTGCGATGTATTGTATTATTAGCTGTGTGGGGCAAAAGGATTGCCAAAAACCAAAGCTGAAGTTTCTGAAAATCACCTACTCTCTATAAACTTTGATCAAACTTACGGTATTTTAAATAATAACACGTTTGTGGCATAAGCTTTGGTGGACTACTAGAGCCCATTTCACCAGATATACGAAGTATTGTCCTAGCAGTTACCGGTAGGTATTCATGGATATAGGGAGAAAACAGTGAACACTAGGGACAAATTGTGAAAATCATTTGTATAAAGCTTAAAGTTTCATGGCAACCATTCACAGAAGCAGTGATTTCTTGCCCCTGGAAGTGTCGAGTTTAGATACATGGTCAAGCAACTGCTTCCTTATACACCCAGTCTCAATATTTCAGTGTGTGCAGGTAACTTGTTCACATCACTTCTCAGCATAAGAGAAGATATAGTTTTAATCATTGCCCTGTCAAAATTAATGAAAAACTGGACACTTTAGTTAGTTGTGTTTTTTTTTAAAAAAAGATTACCTTCACCCCTTTTAACTCTAATAATATGAGGACTACTATCTGATGCAGTGTGTTGGCAAACAACAGATAACAATAATAAAAAACTTTCCATTATTATTACATTTATTTATACCCCACCTTTTTTCCCTGGCAGGGACTCTAGACAGTATGCAGATAAAACAGAAACAGGTAAAAACATGGAGGGGGGAGGGAACCAATAATTATAAAAACAATTAACCATTAACAGAAGAGAGAGCAAAAGCATTCTATTAAAAAAATACAGATGATTACAATAAAAGCATCACAGACTACCCCTTTCCTTAAAAACAGTCAATTCCCAAAAGCCTGTTGGAATAAGAAAGTCTTCACTTGCTAGTGGAAGGACACCAAGGATGGAGCCGGTCTAACTTTTCTAAGTAGCCATCAAGAAGACCCTCTCCCATGTCCCCACCAAACGTGCCTGTTAGGGTGGTAGGACTGAGAAAAGGGCTGTGCCACCTTGCTTTCATAGGGAACATTAAAAAAAAAAAATCACAAAACGGTTCTATATAAAAGCATATTATGCAGGCCACTAAGCTATCCAGAATCAGAGAAAAATACAAATCCTAAAATGGTCTCCTGCGAAAAAAGTAAACTTCAACAATAGCTATACATGGAATTGAAGACAGGAGTGCCTGGCGTGCTCTGGCCCATGGGGTCACGAAGAGTCGGACACGACTAAACAACAACAACAATACATGGAATTAAGAAGGCTCAGATTTTTACAAAAGCTGTGAAGTCCAGAGGTCAGGAGTTCAGAGAGTGCCAAGCATCTTGTTAGGTGTGATTTAATTGGGTCAGCTGCCAGACAAAATAGAAAGCAGATAGGAAGAGATAAATATAAGCCTCTTCTAAAATACTGAGGACATCTTAATAGTTTTTGTGTGTGTGAGAGGGTGGGGAGAAAGATTTGCGGTATAATTGCAAACATTGCTGGAAAACAGGTTCTGCCAGAACCTTCTCCATTTCTTGGTTTTCAGCAACTCTAATTGTGATTTCATAGAAAACTGTATGTTTGGCATGCAAACAAACTCAGCAAACACTCTGGATGCACCATGAGATAGATAGATAGATAGATAGATAGATAGATAGATAGATAGATAGATAGATAGATAGAGACATTTAAAAAAGACTTAAAACACAATCTAGAATCCCATCAATTATTGCATTACTCCACTCACTGCTTCATGCATGGGCTGCTATAATTTATGGATGATTACAAGTTAGAGAAAAATGACGCACTGTTTCATTGATCCAAGCCAAGGGTTCCCAAACTGTGGTCTGTGGACCACCAGTAGTTCAAACTTCATTCAGATGGTCCATGACGTGTCTGGATTTGTGGTTGGAAACTGTTGAAGATGGGAGATGGCACACCCATCACATTAAATTTTCACATCGATTTTTAACTCTATATTTATTGTGTCTTTTATTTGTTATATATTGTATTTTCTTGTTTTATTCTATGGAATTCAAACTGAAATACAATAAAATCCAGGGTGCACCCAGGGTGTTAGCTGAGTTTGTTTGCATGCAAAGCATACAATTTTTAAGAAATAAAAATATAAGTGGTTTCCCTAAAAGCCAATGAATGGGAAGTGTTCTGACAGAAGCTGTTTTCAATGAGTGTTTACAGATATACTGCATTCTCTCTCTCACACACCCAATTCTATGGGATTCAAATTGTAATACAACATATGGGAAACAATAAAAGATATAAAAATAGAATTAAAAAACATACAGTATCTAGCACAGAAAAATACAATCACTACAACAGGCAGAGAAATCCTTAAGTGGTTCATGAAGTACCTGCACAATTTTCAAGTGGTCTGTGAGGGACAAAGTTTAGGAATCACTAATCTAAACTAGTCACTTGAAATGAGTGCTAAGGTAAAGGTAAAGGGGCCCCTGACCATCAGATCCAGTCGTGTCCGACTCTGGGGTTGCGGCACTCATCTCGCTCTATAGGCTGAGGGAGCCGACGTTTGTCCGCAGACAGCTTCCGGGTCATGTGGCCAGCATGACAAAGCTGCTTCTGGCAAACCAGAGCAGCGCACGGAAACGCCGTTTACCTTCCCGCCGGAGCGGTCCCTATTTATCTACTTGCACTTTGATGTGCTTTCAAACTGCTAGGTGGGTAGGAGCTAAGACCGAGCAACAGGAGCTCACCCCGTCACAGGGATTCGAACTGCCGACCTTCTGATCAGCAAGCCCTAGACTCTGTGGTTTAACCCACAGTGCCACCTGGGTCCCTGAAATGAGTGCTACTAACCTGCATTTGTAACAAACACAGCATTTTCATTAAAAGTTGGCACTAGGGTGACAGAGGCGCTCTTCTGGCTTGAACCACCAACTTTTGCCTAACCTTCCTAAGCAAAAATCTTTCAACTGTGAGCCCTCTGTCCTGGACTTTATTGCACTGGGAAATGTCTGCTAGAACCAATTCAGAGAATCTTCTTGTTTTTATAAGCAATGTAAGGTTATGGGGAGTTTACTAGCTCTTAAGAGATTTGTTAAGGACCCAGGTGGCGCTGTGGTTAAACCACTGAGCCTAGGGCTTGCTGATCAGAAGGTCGGCGGTTCGAATCCCTGTGACGGGGTGAGCTCCCGCAGTTCGAAAGCAAGTCAAAATGCAAGTAGATAAATAGGAACCGCTACAGCGGGAAGGTAAACGGTGTTTCCATGTGCTGCTCTGGTTTGCCAGAAGCGGCTTTGTCATGCTGGCCACATGACCTGGAAGCTATACGCCGGCTCCCTCGGCCAATAATGCGAGATGAGCGCGCAACCCCAGAGTCGGGCACGACTGGACCTAATGGTCAGGGGTCCCTTTACCTTTACCTTTAAGAGATTTGTTAGAGGAAGGAGGTCAGAAATCAGATACTATGACAGTATACCATATTTTCTAGGTAGAATCTAATGCAAAACTTCTCAAACAATGTCAAATCTACTGAAAAGACAAAGCAAATATTGCACAAGCCTCCCAAAGTGTAAGGCAGGTGTTTCAAACGGCTTTGAACATTCTTAATGGAAGAGGTCAGCTTTAAAAGCTTCCAGCACTATATAAATCACAAAAGAACAATTATTGCAAAACTTACTAGAAGAGGACATTCTACTGATCTGTATAAATACTTATGCATTCTGTTTCTTAAGTCAATCAAGAAACTCCTTGGGAGGTGGTAGGGAGACATGCAGGCTTATAATTTCAGCAGCTATCTAAGCCTACTAAGGGAGTACTTTCTTACACATCTGTACACCCTTCAAAAGTCAAATGCAGATTCCTAATTTCTAATAATAATGAATTTGATTTAGTCCACGAACTTCGTCAGATCATCATTTTCTCCTTACTTTTTGCATCTGGCTTATTGGAATGGTAAGTGTCTGCCCTTGCTTCTTCAGTTCTATTTCCTTAATATATCGTCATTAACACACAGCCTATTCAACAGAAGCCTTCTGAGCAGGTGGCAACAGTATCTTTCATAAGACCAAGCCAACAACCTGCAGCTGTCACAGGCTTGAATAATTATGTAGATATGTCTTGACTACTTGGCCATGACTAGGAGAGTTGGACAGTGCAATTCTTTTCTCAGTGGAACTACTGCATTTCACTTTCCTACCAGTTCTGCCTAATACATCCCAGCGGAGCTAGCACAGTCCAACCATAGTGCGGTCACTGAATGCAGAGCTCTAAGAATTCAAGATACAGCCAGGGGGGAAAAAACATTTCTTCTCAAAACAGACCAAGTTAATGTTTGAAAGAAAAGGATTATGGCTTAGCTCGGAGAAATCTGGCACTTTGCTTCCAGGTCTTTGGCTCCTTGCAGGTCAAAATGCTACACATTAGGGAGTTTAATCTTAAAAGGCCTTTATTACGTTGGGGGCAAACCAACAAGCTTCCCCTTTGTCATGAAGAAATGAATAAAAACTTCAAAAAGCAATGCCAACAAACTTTCTTTCTTTTCTACAACTGAAGGGGTCCAAGTAATTGCTATATTAGTGAACCAAATGTAGTTTTATTTAAATATTTTGCTTTTTATTCTACCACTTCCTAAGTGCTCTGGGTAGGCAAACCATTAAAACTAATCAGCTAATTAAAAAAACAGTATACAGTCACTCTAGATCTTTTTCGCCTTTGTTATTTGGTTATTGAATACCAGCTGAAACAGGTAGGTATTGCATCACTCAAGCTTTAAGGCAATGGGAGGTTTACAGCCTTTTAACCCAACAAGAACACCTCTTTGCATGCTATTTAAACTTAGGCATAGAGGACAGTTAACAAGATGGTCTTCTATCTTAAACATAAACTACAAAGGTCCATTCAGCGAAATATGTCTGCTGTTGTCTAATGTAAACAGCTTCCATGCTTTCTTACGCTGAAGGGCTATCGCTGCATTAAGGTCATATATATCAGAGTGTTTGAAAGAACAAGGGGAAGGCTATCTCATTATCTAATCTGCAATTGCAAAGGTTCTTTTTATTATTGCCCTGGGCCAACTGCAAGAAAAATAAAGGAGCAGTGAGTTCAAATATTTTCTTCAGGCAATAGTTAACTTATGATTGAGACTTGACTACAGTCATACCTCAGTTAAGTACGCTTCAGGTTGAGTACTTTCAGGTTAAGTACTCCACGGACCCAGAAGTGTTTACTTCCGGGTCCCGCTGCGCACGCGCATGCACAAAACCATTGGCCCTTCGCACGCATTATTGCTGCTCGGGTTAAGTACTTTTCGGGGTGCAAATGGCACCCCGGAACCAATTAAGTACTTAACCTGAGGTACCACTGTAAATGTTAATTTTTTCATCTTCTTTATTTTATAGTACAGTACAGGACATTGATAATTGCCTTCATTTTATGGATCAATGGTCTCGTTTGGACAGTAAAATTTGTGTTACATTGCTGTTTTAGGGGGTGTTTTTCATTGTCTGGAAGGGATTAATCCACTTTCCATTACTTTCAATTGGAAAGTTCGCTTCAGGTTACGTACGCTTCAGGTTAAGTACAGACTTCCAGAACCAATTAAGTAGTTAACCTGAGGTACCACTGTATTTGCGGGATACAGGTGGCGCTGTGGGTTAAACCACAGAGTCTAGGGCTTGCTGATCAGAAGGTCGGAGGTTTGAATCCCTGCAACGGGGTGAGCTCCCGTTGCTCGGTCCCAGCTCCTGCCCACCTAGCAGTTCGAAAGCACATCAAAGTGCAAGTAGATAAATGCTGGCCACATGACCCAGAAGCTGTACGCCGGCTCCCTCGGCCAATAACGCGAGATGAGCATCGCAACCCCAGAGTCGGACACGACTGGACCTGATGGTCAGGGGCCCCTTTACCTTTACTACTGTATTTAGGTTAGACTTTATTGGAGAAGACCTCCTTAAGAAGATATTTTCAGGAGATACTCACAACTGCTTCCTATTATTTTTTACATTTGTTAGTCAATTTCCTCTAGACATGCTTGTTACCACATAATTCCATAGCTGGCTTGAAAGCTTTATTATTGCTCATTGCTCAACTACAGTTCTGAGTAAGCACAGGGTTAGCACAGAAGTCACAATGGAGAGTTGTGCAAGTGACTATATATGTACTGCAGATTATCTTGGCCCTGAACCGGAGTCATTCCAACCACAGTGCCAATCATAATATCAGAGCTGTCAGATTTCCACACACTAACAGGAAAGTGTGACCCTTTCTTTATAAAGCATTGGATTAACTCTGACAAGTCGCAGTATAAATGCCAATACATTTTCAGAAGCTTAATATGGAAATCACTTAAACGATAACCATAGCAGCCAATTCTGTGACTTCCAGCTGTGGTGCAGCTGGGAGCTAAGAGGAAGGCACGTTAGGCAAATCCTCACTGTGATCAACTCCCATCCAGAAACCTATGTCCCTACTATGGAAGGATGTGAGGATCCAGAATTGGCCTCAACAGTCACTTATGGACACACTGTTAAAAGACCATATTCATGGAAGACAATCCAACTCGGCTGCAAGTGATCACCAAAGAAGCAGTAGCATCTGGTGAAGCAGCCAAAGCACTTCAGGGTTCAATCCTGCCCATACTTGAGGTACAGGTGTGAAAGAGCAGAGGGAAGATCACCCTCCAGCAGATCCAGTCCTACCAGTGATCCTGAGGAGGTTGCCTGGGTTTCTGGCTGGCTCTGCCATGTAAAATAATCCTGCTATCAGGAACAGTCAATTCTACAAATATCTTATCAATGGAACCTTCCATCATCATATTTGCCTTGTCTAAACTGAGCTTCAAATTTTATTCATCCACAGCCATCCATCACCCATTACAGAGGTTGCACCTGGTTCAAATAAATAGGAGAAATAGGGCAGCCCTACACATTCTGGTGCCCTCCTGATGTTGTTAGACTACAACTCCCATCAGCCCCAGCCAACAGGGCCAATGTTTCAAGGATAATGGGAGCTGTAATGTAACAACATTAGGATTAGACCAGGTTGTGGAAAACTGAAACAGAGTGGGTACTGTGGTGCACTCCACTTACTGTATTTTTCCGTGTATAAGACTATATTTCCCATTTTTCTTTTAGTTTAAACACAGAATGTTGCAACTAAATATGTAAATAAATTTCTTAATTTTGGGCTCAAAAATAGGGGTCGTCTTATACATGGGGGTGTCTTAAAACCAGAAAAATATGGCACTTTACATTTTTAATTAATTTATTAAAGTTGCAGTCACTTTATCTTGCACAAAACAACTTACAACCAAACAGACAATAACTCCACATAGATACATTGAAACCAAGAGGAAAGAGAAAGACATAAAAAACATCCCCCCACTTCTAAAAAGCCACAGGTAGTTAAAGCCCAAAGGCTTGGTTATAGAGGACCATTTTTGCCTGGTGCCTAAATAGATATAATGATGGCTCCTTATTAAGAACGGCTGTTTGTACTGCACACAGCAACAGAGCCGGCTCTAGGGGTAGTCTGGGTGGCGCGGGGCGCCAGCCTGGTAGGGAGGAGCCACGCGGAAACCGTGCCCAGCGCTGCACCCGCCCACCAGCTGTGGCAAGAAACAGAGGGGGGCGGGGGCGCCGGAGCGATCTCTGCACCGCGGGGCCCGACGTGCTTGAGACGGCCCTGCACAGCAAAGCACCTGTTTTTAGGTGTTCCAATTACAGTATTATTTTAAAAAACAGATGTTTGCTATATATGATAGTACAGACAACAGCAGCTTATACCAAGAGGCTTGACTGATCTGAACTTCTGCCTGTTTGCAGCTTCCTTTCAACTTGCAGTCAATTCTATGCAAAGTTGGGTATGCCATAGTTTACTCAAATGAATGGACTTAGGCGCACCTAAATATATAGGACTGGGCTGTAAAGAGGCTGTTCTAAGTTCCAGGCAATATTTTGAAATCAGCTCAGCAAGATCTTTAATACCTGCCAAAGTTTCAAGGCATAGGCAAAGCTTCACTGACACTAACTTTAATTGACAGCTGCTTTCACAAAACTCAAGACAGAAAATTCTCATTAGCTCGGCAATCTGTGATTAAGATGGTATGCGGACTCTTAATTCATTACATAACCATACTTCAGCAAAGAGCAGAGATAAGATAGCATGTTGTTAACAATTAACTACCTACTGTGTAGTGCTCCGACACACTAAGGCAATTCATTTCATCATTTAATAAAGATCAAACCTCACTTTAATTATTTCAGACACTTCAGCTGCATTTAGCAGATGTTAATATCCAACCTGACATTTTCTCCAAAAATTCTGGCAACAAACATCTTCTAAGATCAAAATATTTTTAGTCCACAAAGCAGAACATGAGCTGAGTCCGCCCAGGGACAGTTGTGGGCAGGATTCCTGCATTGCAGGGGGTTGGACACTGAGGTCTCTTCCAACTCTACAACTCTATGATCCAGCACTGCCTCACCTGGCCTTTCCTGGTGGCACAGAGAGGCCTTTCCTCTGCCATCTCTGGAAGGGCACAGTTGCCACTCTACATGCCACATGTTCCACTGCTGCTAGCTTGTGAACTATAAACTCTATTTGAAATTCAGTATTACAAACTCAAAGAACCACATCTGCCAAAAATAGTGCAGAAGCATTTCTGTATTATACATCCATATGCCCAAAATTTAATAGCCCCAGGAGATGAAGTTTTAGATCAGGCTTCCTCAAACTCGGCCCACCAGATGTTTTTGGCCTACAACTCCCATGATCCCTAGCTAGCAGGACCAGTGGTCAGGGATGATGGGAATTGTAGTCTCAAAACATCTGAAGGGCTGAGTTTGAGGAAGCCTGTTTTAGATGTTTATTCAGAAATGTATATATTTACATACTGCATTTACATAAATACATAAAAGTATTTACATTCTGTCTTGCAAAATATCATGGCGGTGACAACTTCTAAAAGCAATACAAAGCAATCATTAAAATGACTGTCTACTCAAATGAACACACAAGCATTAAGTATGACTGAGACTTCTTGCATGGATAAAATAAATATGTTAAAAGGGGGGGGCTTGCATCTTATTTGCCTTAAGGATATTGTTACGAATTAGTTCAGCATATTGTTCCCAGCAGCTGAGAAGATGCCAGCAGGCAGGACCTGAGGGCAATAACACTCTCCCTTCCTACGTTCCAAGCAACTAGTATTCAGAAGCAGACTACCTCTAACCATGGAGGCAGAGTATAGCCATTGTCGCTAGTACCCACTGATAGCCTTACCCTTCATGAATCTGTCTAATCCTCTTTTTAAAGCCATCCAAGTTGGAGGTCATCACTGCTTCCCATGGGAGTGCATTCCATAGCTGAATTATGCACTGTGTGGCATACATTTGTATCTTTCTTTTCTACCCAGGAACTCAAGATTGTGTAGGTTTTCCTCCCCTCTCGCCTTTTATTTTTGCAAAGCCTGTGAGGTAGGCTAGTTTAACTTAACATATGAACATAAGCAATAGGTCTGGGTCAATAGATTGCAGAGAGGGAGCTGTATAAATAGCATATATGTGAAATTAATGCCTGGGGCAAAAATAGAAGGCCAATGCAGAAAATACTAGGATGTAATCATTTGTTAATTGTGTCATTAGAACCATATGCAGAAAGTGAATGAATGAAGGATGACAAATAGAGAGAAAAGAACAACTGTGGAAGAAGTCTAAGATTACCAATACCAACCACAACAACTGCACTGTTAATTCATACTTGTCAAAAATTCCCAACTAATTACTACAAAATTAGTCCAATCTCTCATGCCTGAATGGTAAGCAACCTGTTCAAGTTTTCTTAGCTATTGTTATATGAAGGTATCTTCCTCCTGCCTCTATTTGTTTCTCGGTTTCTATCCCTGGACCTACACTTAAGTGAGAATAGTTAACAAGGTTATGTTCGAAACAAAATAAAAAAAATTCCTTCCAGTAGCACCTTAGAGACCAACTAAGTTTGTCATTGGTATGAACTTTCGTGTGCATGCACACTTCTTCAGATACACTGAAACAGAAGTCCCCAGACCCTTATATATACTGAGAGAGTGGGGAGGGGTATTACTCAGAAGGGTGGTGGGAATGGGTGATTGGCTGATGGGATGTTGTGATTCAGCATCTAAACACAATGAATTCCTTACTGATATATTGCAAAAGGATTTGACCTCAGTGTGTGGGGTAGGGGTAGGGGTGGCAGAGAGGTGAGCAAGACAGATTTGGTAAAGTAACAATCAGAGCCACAGATGACCTGTAATACATTACTTGGCATGTGACGCATGCAGCATAGAATAGACCTGGCTTTGATGTTGAAAGCCTTCTCTCCAGCTTTTAACCCCCGATTAACAAGGCTAACCACTTCATCTGGAGTTAGATCTCCCCTGTACAAAGAAAAATATGAAGAGATCAGTTAGGGCATCGTTGTTTCCTATTATCAGTGCTCAAAGAAGTGCTCATAATCGTATCACCAAGCTGCTTGCCTCTCAGGCTGAATTACAAAGGACTCAGTACAACCAACCTCTGGGTACAAATAGCAAACAAGTCTGCCAGATAAAACCTAGTTCAGTGGTAGAACAGATGACAGGAATGCAGAAGATCCAGGTTCAGTCCCCAGCACCTCCATTTGAAAGGATCTCAGGGCTCATCCACACTTGCAAAGTACGAGAGGTTTTGTTTGGGTCTGAGCAGTTTTCCGTTTGCCCTGCCACTTCCCCTGAGAAAACCCGCTCTTCAGTGCTGAATTGGAACAAACATCAATTCACAGAAAACCTGACTGACGTCAGCTCCGATTCAGTGGTAAAGAGTGGGTTTTCGCAGGGAGAAAGTAACAGGGCAAGCAGAAGGGTGGATGAGCCCTCAGATACCGGTAGCAGAGTTGGGAACAGCAGACAATATTGGTCCTCAAGGGATCAGTGGCCCAAATCAGGCTAATAATGTCTCCTATGTTCAGATTCAGCAGGTCCCAAAACATTTTCTAAGCACTATGAACATACCAGAAAAAGTCTAGATTTCTTTGGTATTCTTGGTATTAAATCAAATTAAATTTACGTCTATATTTTAAATGTAGAACACTGGTCTATCTCTTCTACAGAAACCTCCCTGCCCCAGCAATCCACACCCTCTTTTGAAGATGAAACAGCATGCCACTTTGCAAAATAGTTTGGGATGTTTAGCTGTCAGCTATCATTTGGTAATGACCATGGTAAATCATTGAGTATTTCTATAAGGAAATGGGTTTTTCCAGCTGGAATAGCATCCTCCCTGCTCTTTATTAACATGCACAGCCTCAGTCTTCCCTGGCAGGAATTGCAGGCAATAGCAGCAAACTTTCCTCCCTTCTCTATTCTCTCTCCCAAAACTCCCTTATACAAATTAGCAATCTATTGTCAAACAAAGCTCTGGTTTCTTCTAAACAAATTAAGAGCTAGAAAGATCACATGCAGGGTTTCAAACCAGTAGCTATAACAGTCAAAACTGTGAGGATTTTTTTTTAAGAGCTGGGGAAGAAAAATGCTTGTGTTTGAGCTCTGGTTCTTTTCTTCAGCTAAGAGTAACTTCTGCCAAGAACTCTTACAGCTGCTTCACATAGGCAAGATGGATGAAGTACTCGGGGCAGGAGGTCTCACTAACGTGGCAGCATTCTCAAAGAAAAGGAGGGATGGAGGAAAAAATATGACAGGCTTGATAAATCACCAGCTCTGCTTTCCAAAATGGAAAGCTAAAGGCAGATGGACTTCATGTGCTCTGTAAATACAAAAGCTGTGGATTTCATATTCTAAAACAAAGGTTATTTTCTTGTCAAAAAAGTAGAAACACAAGGCAAGCCTCAACAATTCTGTTAATTGTGGGCGCATCACAAATACTTATTTTATTCATCCTACACATGTGATGCCTTTTATTTGCAACCTGTCGTAACATAGACCTATTGTAACCTATTTGAAATTTGGGTGTGTGTGGGCACGCAAGTCATGACAACTACATAAGGGTGACTAGAGATCTTTGTCTCCTGACTAATTACAGTAACCTAATATTCAACTACGTTATGTCATATTTGAGGTGCAGGATTTTAGTATCTGTTCACTGTCTACCTCAAGCAACAGCTAATTTTCTAAATATCCCTTTTCTGTTTTATAGTTGAAAGTTTAGTTATTTTTCTATTGTGCACAGTAAAGAGTTTTATGTGATTTGAAGAATCTAAATACTCTATCCCCATCCTATGCTACTCCATTAAGAGAGTGAGTACTTGTGAGGATGGAAGTATTTTAACTAGGGAATGATATTTCGGAGTATCACTGATTTCAAAGGGAAGGTTAAACAGTTCCTAATCCCTGCCCATGACACCAATTGGACCTTAATGCTGCAAGATTATGCATGCTTACTTGGAACTAATCCACACTGAGTTCAACAGGTTTTACTCCCAGGAAAGTGAACATAGCCTAAAATGCTAACTTTAGCAACACTGCACTTTCATACTTTTCTCTCATTCTCTGGGGAAAATATAACAATAGTATATGCAATAGTATATGCAAAGAAAGTCAATTAGATACCCATTGTTGAACCAAAAGTATCAGAAATGCATGGGAAGCATCCTTTAAACAAAGAGACTGGTACGTTTTACTATTTGGACTCTAGAATGCTGGTTGGGCATACTGCACTGATCCCTGGTGTAGGATGGAGTGCAAAGAGGAATGTGAAGGAATTTCACATTACCCTTGAAGATGTACTCAAGGCAAATGTGTTGTTGATCACAGAATTGCACAAGCAGCAACATATTTTCTTTAACTGTATGCTGCCAGTTAGTAGTATGCCACCAACTATTTACCTCTCTTAGGAAGGTTACTTTATATTGTGTCATCTTACACCTTTAAGCAGGTACTCACTCTTCTTGGTTCCAAGGGATAGGATGCACTTTGCAGTTGGCTAGGAGGTGAGGGCTGTACCGGGCTTCAACATAGATTACACCTTCCTTTGCTTTCATTTCTACAAATTCATAAGCAATTCTTTCCACAGCCTCGCGGTCCCCCCTGTGAATGTAAAAAAATGTTGATTTCTATAATTGCTGTAGTCAATCAACAATCTAAACCAGGCATCCCCAAACTGCAGCCCTCCAGATGTTTTGGCCTACAACTCCCATAATCCCTAGCTAACAGGACCAGTGGTTGGGGAAGATGGGAATTGTAGTCCAAAACATCTGGAGGGCCAAAGTTTGGGGATGCCTGATCTAAACTATACTATACAAAACATGGATATGCAGTGCTGTGGGAGTTAATGCTTCTCAGCAGACCAAAATTCTATGCCTCAGCAACACATTGTTCAAACCCTTGTGAATTTGCAAGCCTGATTTAACCACAGATCAATAAAATTTTATTTGGTACATTTATATCCTGTTTCGCCAAATAAATTTAAAATGGCTCACAATAATTAAAATCATATAAAAGGAGCCAATATGGTCTCTCATCCAATTCTAAAATATTACGAAGCAGATAAGCTATGTTTTTCACATTAATGCAGGAAAAACATTTTTCCTATTTGAGCATGAGCTACATACGCTAATGGGAAAATTCTGGATACTTAAGTAGCCAATTAGCTGCAGCAAATAATCTTTTCGATCCTTTTTGCATTCCAAGTGGCAAGGCACTCAGTTTAACTCTCACACAGAGTTGCAGATAAGGAACTGAAGAAAGTGGTTGTAGTTCTAGGTGTGCAAAACAGATAAAAATCAAAGTCTACTTTGGATTCAATGGATATGGGCTATGTACTTATTCTGTTTTGGAACCAGCACTTTCTCTACTTGCCAATGTCCTCCTACCAGCCATCAAAATTTGACATTTCTGTTATTCATGAGTGCCTAAATTTTAAGGTGGTGTCCATAAGTTATGAGTCAGTTCTAACTCATGATCTGAAAAAACAACAATATGAGCCAACACTGTCATTTCCTAAGCAGCCAAATTTCAAGGATGCCAAAGAAGGCCTGTAGGTTCCAAAAGAAATATCCCAGTTCTTCCCAGTTTTTAGACACTGTGGCTTGCCTAGTCAGTTACTAGCATTCACACACTATGCTAGTTCAGATGTAATACAAACTACTGTTTGAGGTTGCATGAGATTCAAACTCATACACTATCTCTCTGACTCCTCTTGATTTCTTAATCGCTGCTATTAGCAAACCACAGTTTGCCTTTTCATCTAAAATGTGTACCTGATGGCACATATCAGTGGCAGACTTTAAAATTTCAGCAGCAGCCTGTGCAACACAAAAATTTGGTGCCTCCCCATTTCTGGCCTTCCACTGTTTGTCATTGCTCACCACCCAGTGTGGGCAAATGGGTTGCGCTTCCCTAAATCTGCCAGTGCCATACTAAGCAAGGATTAGCAAGGATTTCACAACTAAATGGATATTAATTTGGATTTCAGGAAGTAGTACGCTCTCTATTCTGAATCATGCCTAAGTGATCCAATAAAAGTTTAAAGGCTTCAAGGAATAGGAATGTCGTGTTTGCTGTCCTGTGAACTTGGTCCTATATTCCCCTCCCCCGGACCCTGCAAATTAGGATCCTAGTTGGAAGGGAAGTAAAAGCTCCCCTTTTTGATATTAGAGTACAGAGCAAATCATAATCCTCCAAAAGCCATATTTCTCAAGTTAGCAGTAGTTGTGCTTTTCCTAAGTATGGCCTGTCAGCCTGTGTTTGGTTAAGATTTAGAAGGTCAATGTGGACCAGAATTTATTCCAAGAATCAGAATGCAAAAAAACTATGTATTGGAAGAGATTTCTCCAATGTGTCAAAATCAGTAAGTTCTGCAACGGGTTCAGCAGTCTGGTGATCATTTTGCTATGCTGAAAGCATATTGTGCTGGTCCCAATGAATCCAATCTTGCTGACAGCAGTTCTAGAACTGCCCACACAGGGCTTCAAGGACGAAGACAGATTATGAACCTGTTCCACTCATTAACTACTGGTAGGGTACAGGGTCACCATGCACCAGCAAGTCACATACACCAGGCTGCTTCTTTCTCAGCGGGAATAACGGCACTGATCTCTAAGCAATCTCACAAATTAAATGTTTGTACTATTTTGGTCTAATGCTTTAATAGGCAAGAAAACATAATCAGGGCAAAACCAAAGCAAGATTTGCTTGGTGGTCATATACTATACAACATGCATCAACAGCGATTCTAAGGGATAGAAGGGAGGTTTGACAACAGTAAAGACGGAGCAAGTTACTTTACTCACGCAATTGCTGGCATGTAGAAAGAAAATTTTTCTAAGAACTCTGTGAGACTGACAGGTTCGCTGTAGCTAACATATTGTAAAAGGCCTTCTACTGTATCCGCAGGAAGCTGTTTTCCCCTTTTCCTAGATGTTAAAGAAAATACATATATCAACTGCTGTAGGCTTACTTGAGTAAGTTCTGAACTAAATCCTTTTAGTACGTCAATGAAGAAAACTGATGGTCAGAAAGCCCTAGATATTTTTCATGTACAGTAGTCACTGATTCATCTGATGGCACTTTCTGTGTCTATAATTCCTCTCTTATGCTCTGGAATACTATAAAAATATACATTGTAATATATGTAACAACATATAAAGTGACTATGTGATTAATGAAATTATGTATTTATTTTTATATTATAAAATTTCTTGTTTTTATGTTGAAGGAGGCAAAGTTGATAGCCTGAGGACAATTCTCTTAAACCAATTGAACAAAGAATGTAAATGAATCGCAAATATGTAGAATTTTGGCTTTCTGATTAAATAAATCAGAAAATGTTTGTGTAGAATCTCTATCCTCAGCTGAAAGCCAAACTAAACTGAGTGCTGGCTAATGAAATAACAAATTCCCTTTTTGGAGTACAATTGCTGGTAAGCTATATTCTTGCATTCCAGATGTTTCATGGCCCTTCTGGTTCTTCTGTCAAATTTCCTTTTTTCATAGAAACTGGTATCTCTGTAAATAAAAGCATCTGACTTCAGCCTTAAGCAGTCCCCTTTGCAAATCTGAATTCCTAATGCAGTAACCTTATATGAACTTCCCATTTTGCCGAAATAGTTAGGTTTAAAGTATATTTATAACTGGTTATTATTTATGAAAATCTTTGAACTTTTAAATAGATTTTCACATTTGGAAAAAGTTTTAAAACAAGAATACCAGTCAGTGATAGTCTTGATTCTGAATAGATTATTTTAGTTCTCTGCAGAGGACCAGGCCCCCTCACACTTCTTAGCTTGCTTGACTCTTTTCTGTCTCTGACTCCCCAGATTCCCTCACCTTCCTGACTGGGGATGGATTTCAAAATAGTTGCAGAGGGCAGAGGGATAGTGGATGAGAAACATGTCACTACTGCAGCTTGCAAACTTTGAGGCTGAAATCCTATGCACCCTTACCTGGGGATAAGGTCCATTAAACACAGTGGGACATACACATGCACAGAACTGTGCTTTTGATATATTTCCCTTACCAAAGCACACTAGTTGTTCTAGAACAATTAGGTGGAATCTTACCCTCTAAAATTGTATTAAACTAACAAAATGCAAGTAATGAAGCCTGATCAAAGGTTATGATATTTCATTTGCTTTTTTCCTGGAGACATTAACAACTGAGGGACATTTTGCAAACAATCCAGACTAAGCATGAGCTTTTGTAAAAAATAAAAAGGAAAAACACCACCCAAACCCAAAACCACTCACTCACTTGCCAAAATATAGAATGGTTTCTGGTTTAATGGCTCCATCTAGGTGGACATGAAGTTCTACCTGCAAAACAGTTGAAAGAATGAGAATAGTAATATACATTAAAGCTCGTGACCTAAGAGTGGAAAATGACATTTTCTGACAAATATGTGCATGCAGTCAGAGTTTTGAGTTTAGCACAACAACTCTCTCTCCCCATCCTCCAAAATACAAGCAACTTGAAAGTTGGTAACATTTAAAACTAGCTTCTAGAGCAGCAAAGGGAAAAGATAAGCTTTCATAATTGTAAAAGAAACTCACTAGCCAAAGCCTCTGGTTTCTTCTGCAATTACGACTTCTCAGTGTCAAAATTTCAGATGTAAAAAGAGTACCAAATATTCTTACTCTCTGATCTCTGCATAATGCCTGCTTATACAACACAATCTAAACAAATAAAATGAGGATACAGTGGAACCTCGGTTTATGAATTTTCGGTTTACGTACGCCATGGACCCATCTGGAACGGATTCACTTTCCATTACTTTCAATGGGAAAGTTCGCTTCAGTTTATGAACGCTTCAGTTTAAGTACTCCCCGGACCGTCTGGAACAGATTAATCCACTTTCCATTACTTTCAATGGGAAAGTTCGCTTCAGTTTATGAACGCTTCAGTTTATGAACAGCCTTCCGGAACAAATTGTGTTCATAAACCGAGGTACCACTGTAGTAATTTGGCTGATGATTGAGTAGCAGCTTCTTATGAAGGAAGAAGCCACAAACGTATCAGATTCCAAGATTTGCTTCATTTGCCTGCTCCCATTGAAAATGCCTATTATGGACGCTCTTTTGAACCTGTTTGTAAAAAGCAGCATAGCTCATCATGAGTGCACTAGTAATTTCCTTTTGTGGTAAAGAGATGTCTGTGAGTTTTAGGTTTTGCAAGCTAATAGCATTTTGGAGTGCTGGCATTCTCCCTCCGGAGATCTGATGTGAGAGCAGTTGATCTTGGAATGTTTAAGCCCTGCCTTCCCCTACACCCAACCTATATATTTGTAAATACATTCAAATATTACAGAACACCATATACTTCCAGTGACTCCTTTCCAAAGAAAACTAAACCTAGCATATGCTGGAACTTCTCACAACTCAGAGAAGTGGAGAGAACATAACACTACTGGTATTCACTATAACATGCCCAATCTAGGCATCCCACGGTTGTGAGTTGAAAATAGAATGTATTCAGCTACAGTCATACCTCGGTTTGCGACCGCAATCCGTTCCATGGAGCCGGTCGCTCCCCGGTGCACGCTTCTGCGCAAAGCACCGATATAGCACTTCTGCGCATGCTGAACAGATCGCTTCTGCGCATCCGAGCGCCGCGGAACCTGGATGTAAACACTTCTGGCTCCACAGTGGTCGGAAACCGAAGCGGTCGCAAACGGAGGCGGTCACAAACTGAGGTTTGACTGTAGTTTAAGAATAGTGGTACACTTCAGCAACAAGTCGCAGACTTGTTTCCAACGTATTATTTATGAAATTTCTAAAGAACCCCAGAATGGTTCCTTATTACATGACAACAACTCTGTCTGTAAGTCAATGAGTCTGCAGAAGGCTCATATTAAGATATACTGTATTCAAAATTCCAATGCCTTCCTTTGATATAGCAAACGCTGCAAGAGATGGAAGGTATCCATCAGGATGCTGATATGGTCTAGATCTGATAATTCCACAATGCAATGTTTCAACTGCTGTACACAAAAAAGAAACCTGCTCAAAACCTCATACAAACCAAGCTACACATTGTGAGAGTTCTGACTAATCATTAGGATTGTGCAGTACATGAATAAGGTTTCTATGTCACATTAAGAATTTATTTTCTTGTAGTTCCTTGTAAAATTTGTACAAATTTTAGATGAGTTTTAATTTCATGTTATTCAATTGTTTTATTACTAGTAACTTTATTACTAAAACCTAATTATATAAATATTAGAAAGTAGGTTAAAATAGATTAAACCAATTCTTGACTTCTCTAATACCATATGTTTCTGCCCAATGGGGGGCTACTCTGATTTCCTGACATCTATTGTACTGAATTGCCCCTCACTAATAAGTGTATTTTCAGATTAGTTGCAGAGAAAACCTCTATTTATGAAACATAAACATAGTCATTACCCACATTTCCCTTCCTAACAAAAGAAACTGGTGCAAGCTGAGGTACGGTGTTTATAGGGCATGGATAAAATTGTACTACGCTCCCTGGGAAAGGATCAAAGTGATCTCAAGACACTCATGCAACCAAGTGAAATCATAGCAATGCTAGTGTTCAACAAGCTGTTGCAATGCCTCAAGGGTTTTAGTAGATGAATAAGTTCACAGTAAGCCCACACCACTATCATTACTCTAGAATACTTCTTCCCACGCAACCAGTTCCATTAATTACAGCTTGACAAATACATACAGGCTGTTTTCAAACCTTTTATACTGGGAAGAGCAATGCATTGTAAACGACCTGGTAGAATCTTAAAATTGTAGAGTTGGAAGGGACCCTGAGGGTCATCTATTCCAACAC
This sequence comes from Zootoca vivipara, assembly GCF_965207765.1. Classification (NCBI taxonomy): domain Eukaryota; kingdom Metazoa; phylum Chordata; class Lepidosauria; order Squamata; family Lacertidae; genus Zootoca; species Zootoca vivipara. The sequence goes on along the minus strand of NC_142590.1, from coordinate 74,451,094 downwards.
CCTGCAATGCAGGAATTCTGCTCACAGCTGTCCCTGGGTAGCCTCAAACCACCACTTTTCTGGTTAACAGCCAGGCTCACTGACTCATTGTACACATACTTACATTGATACAATGACTGGGTGTCTCAATGGTATAAAGGAGCACTGGAAAGCTTGATAAAATGCCCTCCAACCAATGAAATGGAGCCTGTTCAGACATTACTTTCTGGAACCACTATCAACACATCTCAGCAGGGAGAAAATGGCGAATGAACTGCCCTGTCCCAGCTACCACATATCTCTCTGGAATACAATGGATGGTTAAAAATTGGGAGGGAAATGAAATACAGCTTAGTTTATTATTTTATCTAATTTATTAATTACATGTTTATTATTTACAAACTAATTTGGTACATTAAATTTTAATAAGTTATTCTTATCAGGTACTTGGTAACATGCATATGATTTTAGGTTTGATCCCAAAATGTTGTTTCGTAACTTTTTCAGACTTAGCATATTTTTTTCCTATGCTGCTGATGGTGGGATTATTCTAGATGACATTGCTTTGCTTTTGAAATTATTTCATTAATAAAATTTGGCTCGTTGCGCTGCAAATCTATGATACTCTGTTATAGTATTTTCTAACAATAAAAATGTAAGCATGATAGATGGCTGTCATCCAATTAAAGAAATCTTGCAGTGTAATCCTAACCATGGCAACTCAGAATAAGTCATACAGAATTCCGCTGGTCTTACTCCCAGGTAAATGGGGTTAGAAAGGCAGCTGGGTAGTTAATTAATCCACCAGTTAAATTTATTTATGGGTAAAAAATACTCCTGAAGCAAGAATAAACTTTTGCTTGTTTTTAGATGATGCATTCCCGAAATAAAATTTCACAAGCTGCGTTCCATTCAACATATCCAATTTTGAAGAGGATCAAGAGCAATATTGTTAAAATTCTCCTAGCTGTAACCAAACAATTGTCTATCTTCAGTACAAGTCTGAAAGCCTCACCATATGATTATTATGCCTCTGTTGTTTATCTTTTTATAAACAAATTCAGAGCCAAAGACCAAGAACTCACTTAGATGTTATATATAAATAAAACAAGGAGCGCTGAAGCCTGATACTGCAAATTCTTCAGTATGCATGCTGAACTTAACTAGCAAAAGTCTTCCAGCTGATGCCACTTATCAGAAGAAAGCAGATGACTCCTCCTCAGTTTGTGACGTCAATGAGACTACTTAGGGAAGGCAAAGTGCTCTTAATAAACTAGGGTCAACATTTTTATTATAATAAACTGCTTAGAGAATACTGTACTGTAGTCCCTGCTTCTGGATTTCCCAAAGGCATCTGGGTGTTCACTAACATAAACCAAGATGCTGAACTACATGGACCTTTGATCTCATACAATATGATTTAGAACTAGGGCTGACAAACCTATGGCACTGTCCTCTTCCACATATCCTATTGAAATTTGTAAATATCAATCATGAGTGTCATCATTACTATATTACTTGCAGTCTGAAGCATCAGAGAAAGGCAGTCCAGACAATTGCTCCATAGCAGTAAAGGTCAGTTTCCTGCCAATGTTTCAGCTTATTTCAGAAGTGTTACAAAAGATTACCAGATGCTCATGTGCCTCCTTCACAGGAGGTCTGGAGGGTGGCAACACAAAAATGGGCCTTTTCTGTAGTGGCTCCCCGTTTGTGGGATGTTCTCCCTAGGAAGGTTCACCTGGCACCTTCATTATATATCTTTAGGCACCAGGCAAAAACCTTTCTCCTCAACCAGGCCTTTGGCTGATTAATAGTCTAGTGTTTGAAATGTGTTTATGGGAGGGGGTTATTGTCTTGTTGTTTTTATTTTAACCCTGTATTTATTTGTGTTTTTAACCTGTGCTTTTATCTTGTGAACCGCCCTGAGATCTTGTGATGAAGGGTGGTACATAAATCTAATAAATTAAATTAAATGTTGTTTTTAGGGATGCAGTAATATTGCTGCTGCCAATGCTTTTTTATATGGAGGTTGTGTTTCACTGAATTTGTGTGAACTTTATTATTTAATGAATTGAGTTTGAGCAGTGAAGAAACCCACAAAGGGATGAAATGAGTTGGCACAACACAGAACTACCCCAACTCATTTTAACCATAATATCTGGATCTAAGTTTAACTACTCCCACTGAGTAATGACTAATGGCACCACTTATTTCGTAAATACGTAAAATCTTGTTTTATCAGATTTCTGCAAAAATGTGAAGATATTGTGTCTCAAAATGGCAATGAATCATAAAAGAAAAGCTATTTTTAAACTTACTACATGTCTTATTCTTGCAATTCAGCATTGCATTTTTACTTCCTCATCATTTGGAACTTCGCTGCTGTTTGGAACTTTACTGACTAGCAGAATGTGCTGTCACTGAATGTTAAACAAGGAGAGTGTCAGAGATACAACCCATATGATTACTGCTTAGATTGAAGTAGTTTCAAGGGTTTCTTGTTTGTTAAACACTCCTAAGGTACTTGTTTCTGCTGAGCCTTGTTGCAGATAAATAAGCTGGTTCCAGCAAAAAGTTGTCGCGTCATCAGCAATGAATGCAAGTTCATCAGTGCTGAATGGATTAGATCTATATATTATTAGTCGCTAAGACTTTTGGACTACGAGCTCAGAGGCCAGGGTTCAAATCCCTGCTCTGCCATGAGGCTCACTGGGTGATCTTGGGCCAGATGGTGCCTCTCAGTCTAACCTACCTCAGAAGGTTGTTGTGGTGATCAAATGAGGAGAGGGAGAACCATGTATACCACCTTGACCTTCTTGAAGAAAAAAGGTGGGATATAAATAAAGAATAAGGTGCTGTTTTACTAAACAATTTGTGCAAAGTTATATGCTTGAAGTTGGTGTGTGCAGTTCAGGTTGCAGGAGCTGCTAAAATACACCAAAAAAAGCATACAGCAATTTAGCAAAATTTTCACCCATTGACTTCCCATTATAAAATGTGGATGTATGCATCCACATGGAGACAGTCTTCATGAATGTCTTATACATTCAGATCGAGAAGAAGAAAAAGTTAAGTCACACTTGCCTAGCTTGCAATCAGATTCAGACTGCATTTGTTGAAATACTGACAAAAGCAGAAGGCACACCATAAAAAGACTTTGATGAAACAGATACTGTTTGTTCACTCTATGTATCAGTACTGAAATCTGAGTGCCTATCCTTACATGGCCAAAACAGCACTTATCTATGAGCAAGACAGAAGTACTGTATCAGGAAGCTCTGAATGCTGAGTAAGTCAGCCACAAGTTTCACTGGGTGTTACTGGGCCAGTCACTATCTCTCATTCTAACCTACTCCACAGGATTAAAGAATTCCTTCAGTAGCACCTTAAAGACCAACTAAGGTGCTACTGAAGGAATTTTTTAATCAGGCATCCCCAGACTTCGGCCCTCCAGATGTTTTGGACTACAATACCCATCATCCCTGACCACTGGTCCTGTTAGCTAGGGATCATGGGAGTTGTAGGCCAAAACATCTGGAGGGCCGCAGTTTGGGGATGCCTGTTTTCAATTTTGTTTCAACTCAGGCCAACACGGCTACCTACCTGTAACTACTCCACAGGGTTGTTGTTGGAATGTTAAAATGAGGAAGGAAGACAACCCCATGCATCCTTGAGCTCCTTGGCGGGAAAATAAATGCCGTAATTGATAAGCAAAATCTAGCTTTCTGTGTAATGCTCGGCGATAGAAACTGGACAGACCTACAAACAGGATGCCCAAAGCGGGGCTAAAGGTCATAGGAGTACCAACGCTAATGTTATCATTTGATGGATAAGGCAAGAGGACATTTAGGCCAGGAACAGGCAACGTGCAGCAGGAACATGTGCAACAGTAGATAAAATGCAAGTGATAGGAAGCAAGTGGGGGAGAATAGGCAGTTATTTGCTATACTGTGTATATCTATCTATCTATAAAATTTCTATCCTGCCGTTTCCGAGGGGAGCCTAGGTAGATCTGCCAGGAGCTGTAAGGCAAGTAACATTAAATGTAATGGGATGGGGGGTGGGGAGAGGCAGGAATTGAAAAGGAACTGGGGTCTTGGGAGTGGGGTGCAAATAAAGTGGGGAAAGCAGAAATAAAAAGAGGTGGTTATACAGAGGTAAGCGAAGGGGGCAGATGATGACGATAAGTTTATTATTTATACCCTGCCCATCTGGCCGGGGTTTCCCCAGATAAGACAGGGCGGGGAAGCCCACCTACCTTTATAAAACAGCAAATAGTAACGAAACAACAAAATACCACCGGGTTTTTTGGGGGGGGAGTTGGGTGACCTGTTTCTGGGAACGGGTGTCTGAGGGAGAGGCGTTAAAGAGGCAACAAAAACAGAAATAACGTTGAGGGGGAAATGAAGGTGGGGAGGGGTTGCTCGGGCTGAGCGAGAAGGGCAGGAGAGGGAAGCACACTGAGGCGCCGCGGGGCTTCCTCCCGAGCAAGCGCCCCTGGCGAAGCCGGCAGGTCCGCGAAGGTGCCTGGGGAGCGAGCCCGGCGGCGGTCGGTCGGTCGCCACCTCAGCAGCCCGGGAAAGCCGCCTGCGCTGACGGCGAGCTTTGGGACGCCCAGCTCTCTCACCTTGGGCTTGTCGAAAACCGGCGGGCTGTTCTCCATGCTGCTGCCTCCTCCTGCTCCTCCGCCAGTCCGGGCGTCAGTGGCCGCCGGCCCGGCCTGTTGCTCTCCTGCAGGGCTGGCTCCGCCCAGCGGTCTCTTCTGGGACCGGCCCGCCCGGTGTGCGAGGCAGCGAGGAGGGCGGCTGAGGCGAAGGGAGGGAAACAACAACGCGTCCCTGCCAGTAACAGACGCTGTCGGTCGCGGCCAGGGATACCAGGGCTTCGAGGGCTACGAAGCCGGCTCATCTCTGACACACATACAGAGTGTTTTTTTCCCCCGCCCCTTACCCTCACCACCAACACCTCTAGGGTTCAGTTCAGGTTATGAATGCCAGAAAGCAGGGCCGGCCCAAGGCATTTTGGCGCCACAAAATGGCGCCCCCATCCTACCAGGCAAGAAAGGGTGAGTGAAGAACAGCAACACCAGCGACCAGGATCTACATCAGGATCTCCTGCCCCTGCGGGTCCTGACGCCTGAGGTGGTCTCCTCACTTTGCCTTTGCAAGAGTGGGCAGGCCTTGCCAAAGAGGCACACAAAATCAGGTTAATGCTCCCGCCACCCTTGAGCATGTTGTCAGTTTGGGAATCAAAATTTGGGAATCAAAAATGGTTTCAGGGCTGTCCCTCCTGTGCTGCTTCACACATGTGGCCCATACACTTGTGTACGTGTCTGCTTGGTACATTGATGAACAGTTATATATATATAAGACCATATTTTTTATTTCATAATAATAATAATAATATTGTTTATCTCTTTGACATCTGATGGGAAGTACTGCTACCAAGAAGGCCCTCTGCCTGGTTCTCTGTAACTTCTCGTCCTGCAGTGAGGGAACCGGAAGAAGAATGGCCTCAGTGTCTAGGCTGAACGATGGCATGGAGACGTTCCTCCACAATGTATACAGGGTGAAGCCGTTTAGGGCTTTAAAGGTCAGTAGCAGCACTTTGAAACGTGCTCGGAAACGTACAGGGAGCCAATGTAGGTTTCATAGGACCGGTGTTATGCTGTACGAGCTGCCACTCCCAGTCATCAGTCTAGCGGCTGCTTTCTGGATTAATTGTAGTTTCTGAGTCACTTTCGAAGGTAGCCCCATGTAGAGCACATTGCAGTAGTCCAAGTGGGGGAAAACCAGAACATGTACCACCCTGGTGAGAACAGTAGGCAGGAAGGCAGGGTCGCAGCCAGTGTACTAAATGGAAGTGGTAAACAGCCATCCTGGACACAGACATGACCTGTACCTCCATGGACAGCTGTGAGTCCAAAATGACCCCCAGGTCCTTTGGGGCACAGTTACCCCATTCAAGACCTGGGAGTCCCACCCCCATTGCCCATCCTCTTTCCCCCAAAACAGCACTTCTGTCTTGTCAGGATTCAACCTCAACGCATTAACTGCCATCCACCCTCCAATCACCTCCAAACAATTACATAGGGCATTCACCGCCATCACTGGTTCCAATTTAAATGAGGCACATTTAACCCCTGTCTGAAAAACAGGTGGCATTCCTGTTTGCAATAGGTAAGGAAGCTTAAAACGGAACTCCTATAACTCTCTTAATGCTGTCTTGGATACAAAACAACTTTTACATGAGTTCATATAGAAGAAAAGACCGTAAGATACTGATGGCACAGACAACATTCTGCAAATATCACCTGCCATGATACTAGATGAACAGGTTTGAACTAATCTCTGTACACAAATGCACAATGAGGTATTTGACTTAGGTTTTATGCTGCACATTCAACAACACAAAAAGCAGTAGTTACAATTTAAGTGAGCGCTGAAAATGTCAAGCTTGTTTAATTCCAGCTCTGCTACCCACATAGTAGCTTGTTTCTGATGTTTAACATAAGGCATTTGAATAAAACTAAACTTCAGATTACGTAGTTCAAATTATTAAAAGCTTTTTCTGAGTTTTTCTCTGCTAATTGTAAATATCCAGTTTTCTATATTTGTTCTTCATTTTCAAGAATTAAGATGAGATTCTCTCCCCCCTCCTGCAAATGTCCGGAATACGAATTAAACAAACATACAAATAATACAAAGACCGTGTTCATACATCACATCCTTGGTCCAGCAAATTATGATCAGGAATGCATCACATGCGGTATACTCCCTATGATTCCTTTCCTACTTCCCTTGTAAGCTCAAATAAACTTCAGACTTTCAGGTTTGTTAAACTACAGTTTAATTACAGTTTCTGAACGATAGAACTGTGGTTTGAGCATGCTACAAACCAGAATTGCAAACAGCAGTTAGATCTAAGGATGAGTTTTGTGTAATTGGATGGGGTTGCACTCCTCGTGAAGGAGCGGGTTTGCAGTTTGCTTCAGTGGCTAGAAGTGTCTTTTACCAACTATGACTTGCGCAGCAGCTACAGCCATTCCTGCATGCACATTCAACTGCCTAACGGCATCTGTGTCACCCAGGAGATCACAGCTGCAGAGATGAGAAAAGGAAAGTTGTTCTGTTTGGAGAGGTCATTTCCTGGTTCACATGGAGAAATGGTTTTCAACAGAACCCAGTGGTAGAAGCACACGGCTGTATTGAGGCAGCACTGGGTATTGAAATTTTGCGCTCCTAACAATTTTGCACCCAGGGCAACTGCCTGTGTCGTCCGTCCGTCCGTCCCCCGCGCTACGCCACTGACTGTACCTACACCTGCCTTATTGGGAGGCCCCTTTTCAAAGTGACCCCACTGAGTGAAGGTGTATACTTCGGAAACAAAATTGTTTGGGGAAGCCATGGACAAAGGTAAAAGGGAGATAGAAGAGATGGGGAAAGGGTCAAAAGCATACCTATCCATTAGATCTCTAACATTAGGAATTTATAACAGGATTACCACTGTGAAGACCTAAGATAGGAGGCTGGCTCCAATTGAAGATGGTGGTTTGGTCCTAGGCTTTTTAAAAAATTATTACCATTTGAATTGGGCCCAAAAGCAAATAGGGAGCCAGCCAATGAAACTGATGCAACGTTAGTGTTATGTGATTGCTCTGCCAGATTCTAGCTGGCACTTCTGCTGCTGCATTTTGTACCAGCATAAATGTTCCAGTTCTTTCAAGGCAGCCTTGCACAGAGCTCAGTGTAGACTAGGGCAGGATTTTAACTTGATATTGAGTAGCAGGAAGTAATAGAGCTATAGTTTTAAGATGTTATTTTTGTTTTGCATTTATCTGCTATTGTTTTATATTATAATGCTGACTGGTGTTATTTTTAAATTGAGTTAGTGTATCTAGCCTTCCTTTGAAGGACAAAGCATTTTTTTAAAAAATTAAATGAATAATAATTAGCAGCTGCCATTTTAACAAGAAGTTCAAAAACTAAAGAAATTTGCTTACACAGTTCTCATCTAACCTAGTCAGTATTTTTAATTATTCCCTTTGTTAATGGTTTTGGATGGTGTTTTAGGCTCATAAGGATGTCAGTGTTTTAATAATAAATATTAACAAAAATAGTTATAAAAATACACAGATTTATCCAATTTTGTATTGAACACATTGGCATTTTTCTTTTTGTTGATGTCACAATTGCTGGGGGAGGGAATCTAGAAGGGAAGCCTTATTAGTCTGTTGCGGGGCGTACAAGTCCTCTATTAGGGTGGGCGTTGCCCCTGTTTTACAGATGACATGCCTCTGTTTGAGGAACTGTCAGATAACAGCCCCTTCTTTGAAGGCATTCTCTGTTTGAAGGGATGCCTAGTAGTCCATGTCCAATTTAAAGATTAAAGAAACATCAGAAGAGAGAACAGAAGGGACCTTGAAGTTATCTGTCAGCAATTTGTACCTGGACAGCGGACTAAGCAGGCAAAAAGTCTCCACACTATGGCGAGATGTGTTTCCTTTTAAATTCTAGCAACAATAGCATACATTTTTTATGCATGTTCGTGCTTGCTTTTCCCTTTTCCCTCTCCTCTCCCCACCCCCCTTTTTGAGAGTGGGAGTGCATAAGTGATAGCTCTACCCTGTTTCTCATATTTTAAGACATACCCATAAAATAAGCCATAGCAGGATTTTTAAGCATTCAAGAAATATAAGCCATACCCCGAAAATAAGACATAGTGATAGGCACAGCAGCAATGCTGGCCGTGGCAGGAGGATGAAGAAAAAAATAAGACATCCCTTGAAAATAAGCCATAGTGTGTTTTTTTGAGGAAAAAATAAATATAAGACATGTCTTATAATATGAGGAACACGGTACCTGCAGCACCATGAAGATCTACACATCCACTGTGGCATAAGCCTTTGCGGGGCCCAATTTGTCAAATGGAAGGTGCAGCCATTCTGGAGAGTGTGCTCTAGGACTAAATGTGTTCATGGCTGCTTTGTAGCTTTTGTCATCTGACTAAGTTTTTAACCTTGCTGTATGGGGTGCTTGTACCTAATTCTTGTGAATGCTTAAAACAAACTCTTGTGAAACCTGTTTACAGTTCACAGATGACTGATGATAGTGCATAGGACAGGCAGGGACAGGCAGGTTCCGGCAAAGCTGGGTGAACAGATGTGGTTTCAGTTTGCCTTTTTGGGAAAACCACAAGTGAAGGTCAAGGAAGTCCCTAGATTCTGACATGATTAACTTAAAAAGTTGCTATGGTGGTTTTTTCCCATGCTGCTTCAGCTGCACTGCTTCCGCATGCTGTGCAGAGTATTACAAACTGCCAAACCACACTATTTTGTATCTCCTTTATGATTCTACCCCCACAATAAGAAACACTACATCTGCGTTGTTCGTTTTGCCTATTTGGTTCTTGTCGTCCAATAGTGAGTAGTGATTCTACAGTAGTTGCTAGATGCTTCTCAACCTTGCTTTCTTTTTCAGTGGAGTATAAATGACTATTGGCCTGCAATTCTATACACACTTTCCAGGGAACAAAACCCCATTGAACACAATGGAACATACTTCTGAATAGGCACACGTGCTATTGTAGTAATAGGGCAGGGATCTCCAATCATTTTGGACTTGGGAGCACATTTGGAAATCTAAGAAATTGTAATGTGTACCACAAAATAGCCATCTCACTGAAGAAAAGGTGGCTCAGGACCCATCTTCACACACCACCACCAACAACAACAACAACAGGGAACACACCTATGCAGACCCTAAAACAAATAAAATACAGATAAGAAAAAACAGGCCACCATCCCCAAACAACCAAGTGAGCAATAAACCCTCATTGATGGGCACCTAGGAGGGTGTCTGGGAGTGCCATGGCATACCTGCCAAGTGCCCTGGAAAAAACAGGACGTCCTGTTTTTTCGTGCAAGATCGTGGCAGCCATCTGGGTGTTGCAATCTTGCACTGTGCTCTCATCCCGAAAAAGTGCTTTTGGGGGGAGGGGAGAGTGAGGGGCAGATCACATGACTCACCTGGGAACAAATCCTGGAAGACATGCATCCCAGTTTTGGGTCTCCAAAGGTTGGATGGTTTGCCATGGTCCAGGGCCGTCTCAAGCTGGTCGGGCGCCGTGGCGCCGTGGCGCGGAGATTGCTCCGGCGCCCCTGCCCTGGTGGGCGGGCGCAGCGCGCAGCACGGCTTCCGCACAGCTTTGTTGTGCAGTGCCCTCCTGCCCTGGCGCCCCGCGCCACCAAGACTACCCCTAGAGCTGGGCCTGCCATGGTCCCACCTTTGCCACCTTGGGGACCCCAGCACTAGTGAATTAGCTACCTGAGAGTAGAATCAGATTCACACTTTTGCAAATTAGAAGTTATGTCCTTGAAATAAAAATATTGCCTTTCCATTATGCTATGCATTTGGCTCCAATTGCTCTCTCCCTTCTTCACTGAGTGAGTAATCATTGTCCTGCTGCATTTATTTATTTATGCAGGCCTATGCCCATGATTGGAACGTAAGCAAATAGTGAACAGGTTCCTACTGACTGAGTAATTTACAACCTGCATTTTAACTGTGATTGGGAAAGAGGCAGCAAAAGGAAGGGAAGAAGGAAAGGGCAATAAAAGGCTAAATGTAATCAAATGTGCATGCATATACTTAGGTACACATACTTAGATCTGCTAAGTGCTATCACGCTTCCTATTTTACTTCCAGCCTTTGTTCTGCCCATCTCTTTTTCAAACACAAGCCCAGAAACATGCACTGAGTCTTTTACACAGTTCTAGTACTCTTACACAGTACATTTATTTGCTTTTCGCCTACCTGAACACAGAATTCTGCCACCCACTGAAAGCACACCACTTTATTCCATGGCAGCCACAAATGCTTTAAAGTACGGTAGCACCTATAGGAAAACTCTAAACCAGGCTTCCTCAACCTCGGCCCTCCAGATGTTTTTTGGCCTACAACTCCCATGATCCCTAGCTAGCAGGACCAGTGGTCAGGGATGATGGGAATTGTAGTCTCAAAACATCTGGAGGGCCGAGGTTGAGGAAGCCTGCTCTAAACCTATAGGGACCTATAAATATGCTTCCAATAGTGCCTTGTTAATTGCTCACTGTGATTATTTTGCTTGTAAGTAATCGTCACTTCAGAAATGATGTTGGGAGATAGAAGGGAGGCTCCTCTGAGGATTGTTACACTTTTACTCGGAGGAAGCAAACTGTTGGAGGCAAAAGTGTGAAGTGTGCCTCTAATTTTAATTTAAAATAGAAACATGTTTGGGAAATGCTGGTGTAATGATCCGTGATGCTAACATTACAAAATATATACAACAGTACAACACACCTTGATACAAGACACTCCAGAACAGGGCTGGTCAATGTGGTGCCCTCCAGATGTTACTGGACTATACAACTCTCACCATCCTTGACCATAGGCTATGCTAGCTGAGGCCGATGATAGTTGGAGCCCAACAAAACCTGGATGGCATCATATTCACTATCCTTGCTCTAGAAGTACGGGCTTCTCCTTGGTTGGTAGATGGCTAACTCTGCAAGGGTAATTGCATATGTCTACGACAATGCAAAAACAAAAAAACTGATGCCAGTCCCAGTAGCCTAGCAGAGAAGGAAGTTGTACAGACCAATAGGGCTAGTATGATTTAGTGATTAAGAGTTGTTGGTCTAGGACAGGCATAGGCAAAGTCGACCCTCCAGATGTTTTGGGACTACAACTCACATGCTAACAGGACCAGTGGTCAGGGATTATGGGAATTGTAGTCCCCAAATATATGGAGGGCCGAGTTTGCCTATGCCTGGCCTAGGAGCTCAGAGGCCAGGGTTCAAATCCTCAGTCAACCATGAAACTTATTGAGTGGCCATGGGTCAGTCCCTGTTTCTCAGCCTCACTTATCTCACAGGGTTGCGAGGATAAAATGGGGAGGGAGAGAACCATGTATGCAATGTTTGGGGTTCATTGGAGAAAAGGTGTACTTACAGGTAATACGAATTATTAGAACCAATAGATGACAGATCCAGAAAAAAAAGCTGCTATGATCACCAGTTAACAGTTGCTGTGAATGGTCAGGTCACTGGGTTCATCCTGTATACATTCGAGCTTTGCATAGAAACATCACATGCAGAACTCTTGTTTTTGCTGCAACAGTAACCAAGAGACAACAAAGGGGAATAATCCCTGACCAAACAAAACTATGAAACAATGTAAGAGTCAGGAACAACAGTATACAGTAATGCTAAAACTAACAAACTATGCAATCTAACATTTTAAAATAAAACTGAGCAGATTAAAATGTTAACATGTAGTTTACATTATTGTTGTACAACAGAGAGTAATAAACTACAGTGATCACCAATAACTCATGTTCTCGAAGCTACGAACATGAGTTTGACCAAACTGTGGGAGGCAGTGCAAGACAGGAGTGGGGTCACGAAGAGTCGGACACAACTAAACGACTAAATAACAACAACAACGATCACCAATATACCTGGCAATCAGAGATTCAAGTTCAAAATTTCGAATACATAGTACACCCCCCCCCAGTCATGATACATAAAATTAATAAGAATGATCCATCTGTATGATGCAAGTGTCAAAAACAAAGTTGAGACTTCTTTCACATGTGGTGGGATTCTAATTTGACCAATGCTTGAGGAAACTCAAAACCAAATAAATACTAATGACAGTATGAAATTCCTTTCCAGCTGGTATTTTTCTTGCTAAATTATGTGGAAAGATCTGTGAATCTCACATATGTTAACAGCTGCTAGAATACGATTTGCAAGGAAGCTGAAATTATTTATGATACCTTCCATCAAATAATGGCAGGGCAAAATATAGGAATTTGCCATTGTGGCTAAAATAACATTTTCTTAGATTTAGAGAACAAAAAACAAACAAACCTGTGATCTTTTTAATAAGAAGGAATAATTTTATTGAATATTGTAAAAGAAATAATCTGATGCCATATTTAATCTATGGTTTTACAATGTTCTAAGATTGCTCAGAGTCTACAGTAAATTAGGATACTGCAATCCATTTTTGAGAATGAAAAAGGGCATTCAATTTCACCTTCTCATTGGTGTTTCCTTTTTGTGCGTTTCTGAAGCTTTCAACTGCTAATTTTGCAAGATCTTCCTGTTATTGTTAATTACAAGATAATAACAATTAAAAACAATCTCTTTAAAAATAGCACATTATTTACATCATTGCCTCAAGAGAGAATAATAAACAAATTAGCAACATAACTGGTGATTAGAGATTCCTAAGGCCTGAGGTGTTGCAACATAGTAGTCTTCTCCCAGTTCTGTCACCTTCCTGGACTGTGATGGACTTCACATTCCAATCTGTCACCTAACACAGGAGTCACCAACATGGCACCCATAGGTGCCAGTGTGCCCACCAGTAGCTCCAATTGGTGCCTCTGAAAGTTCTCAGTAAATATCCCCTCAAAAATAAAAAAATAAATGTGCAGCAGTCTGCTTGCTCTTCCTGACAGCTCCTGTTTGCACTGGCTTTGCCTCTCCTGCATTCAATATACCCCTTCAGATATGCCCACATTTCATTGGATTCAAGGACTGTTTACCCATCCTCACTTCCATCTGAACAGGGGAGCAGGGCCGGCGCGTCCATTTAGGCAAACTAGGCCATTGCCTAGAGCGCCAAAATGGAGGGGGCGCTGACCAGCCTGCCCCCCCCAACCCCCGCGCCGCCCCCCCCCCGCCGCCCTCCCACGGGACATCCTGTTTTTCCCTATGAGAGGACAGCGGTCATTTGGGGTACCACCATCTCACCCTGAAAAAGTGCTTTTTCAGGGCCGCGATCTTGCCTGGGTCACATGACTCATGCAGGCTTATGGCCCGGAAGATGCCATCCCAGTTTTTCGTCACAGCGTGTTGGAGGGTATGATACCCCACAGCAACAATTTGGTGTTAATGTCATGCCACCCATGACAGCCATTTTATGACGGGTACCCACAACACTTTTTCATAATTTCAAATGTACATAGTTTCTGTAAAGAATGCAAAATCCCCATTAAGGTAATTCCTCTATTAGGTCAACCAAGATGTCACAAAAGTGTGTGCAAGCTTTAAAGTTTTCCAGAACAGTACAAGATGGTAAGCAAAGCAAGGTTCAGAGAGAGCACAAAAATCGGCTGACATTGTGACCATGAAATCGGTATTAGTCGCAGTCTTAAAATGGAATTTGGAAGGAGGTATCAGACATTCAGATGTGGGTTTGATTAGGTGCTATGCAGCTTTCTGATTGCACTGATCTGCTGGAAAGAAGAACAATTAAAATGGTAAATCTCTCATTATTATTTTTTTAAAAACCGCAATCCAGCTTCTATTTCCCTAGTCATCTCTTCTATGCATACGGAGACTTATTCATTGTGATCAGATAACAGAGTTCTGGGAACTGTTTATCAATGGTTTTCTGGTAAGGTGGACACACACTTCTGCTTTGAATCAAACCGCAAGATGAGGAAACCCTTGCTTAAGAAAATAACCTGGCCTTCAAAGCCATAGCAACATCTGATTAAGGATAAAAATAGATACCTTGGATCAAGGTCAGGCCAATTAAAATCACCCTGACCCTAACTACAAAGCTTTGCACAAGAGGATTGTGTGTGCTATAAACAATGGCATCCATTGGGAACGTAGCACATACTATGCTGGCTCAGCAGAACAAGTGTATTTCAAGTGCAGCTGCAGTGCTTCTTAAGAAAGTCACCATATATGCTAATAGCAAAATCAGTTCTCTGAGTCCTGCTCCTCATTGGGAGGACCAATGGTCTGACTTGGTAGAAGGCAGCCTCCTTTTTTCCTGTGTAGCATAAAATGGCATAATCCACACAGAAAAGTATCAGTGCTATTAATGGGAGTGCAGGAACTCCAAGTTTTATAGTTGTACTATCCCATTCCCCACCCAAAAAACAATTCCGAAAGGAAATACTTAAACACTGTTTCTTGTTGTTTTGTACTGTAATTAATATATATATTTGAACAAAGTACTAAATATATTTTTTAAAGTACATACTGTCATTCAGTGATGACTGCAGTTTCCCAAAGAGAAGTTGGGAACAGAACAAAACAAATGCAATCTGCTTCCCACCCTGCTCCTGTTTTTTCCTGTTCAGGTAAACTTGAAAATGTTTTAACAACATTGGCAGAAACAGAGTTAGACTCTGTTTCCAGACTCTGTTTGGCAGCCTACCTTTGCATTGGGGTGCCTCTATTTTAATTCATTTCAAGATAAAATACGAGTACAAAATAGCCTGGCTTAAACCCACACAATTTGTTTCCTGCAACATGCTTGTTAGATGTATGCTTTTCCTGGGGTCAGAAAGTTAAATAGTTTATCAACCTGCACCAGGCAAAAGGAGGCTGAAAACCGATAAAGTTGGTAAAGTCTCTTCTTCATGAAACAGACAGCACTCAGACAGGCTTTTTAAATCCAATATCCTGTTTCCCACAGGCCCACATGTGAAGATCACAAGCAGCACAATAAGGGCCATATTTTTCTCTAGCTTTCGATCACCCAGGAACTGGTAGTATTCAGCTGCACCTTGTCTCTGATTCTTCTGGTACCATACCTGTATGGCCATCTTGGATGTTTCTAGCCTGGTAGATCCCAGCACTGCTAATCATTGGTTTTTTGCTGTAAGCTAGAGTTGCATTTGCAGTCAGCAAATATTGTGCTTTTCCTGTGTGTGTATCATCTCACTATTTCCCACCCACATCTATGGTCATGACATGGCCCTTTCTTTTCTTCCACAGCAGGGAAAACTGATGCTATCTCCTAGAGCACTCGTGGGCAATCCTCTGCATACCAGATAAACAAGCTTATCAATCCAGCAATCAGTAAATGACCACAGCTCTCGGTTAGATAGGAAAGAGCTGAAACCCAAGCCTGGGTACAGATGATACACTAAGCCAGGCATCCCCAAACTTCAGCCCTCCAGATGTTTTGGACTACAATTCCCATCCTCCCTGACCACTGGTCCTGTTAGCTAGGGATCATTGGAGTTGTAGTCCCGAAACATCCGGAGGGCCGAGTTTGGGGATGCCTGCACTAAGCAACCGCCTCTGCACACTTGACCTCTTGAAGACAGGAGTGCCTGGCGTGCTCTGGTCCATGAGGTCACAAAGAGTCGGACACAACTAAAGGACTAAACAATAGCAATGTAACTTCCTGCATTTCTTTCTTTCTTTCTTTTTTTTACTTTCCACATTTTATTTACATTTGAAGACTAATTTTATTCTCAATCACTTATCCATACACCTATTTTCCTGCTACAGGTAGGTAGCCGTGTTGGTCTGGATCGAAGTAAAATAAAAAAATTCCTTCAGTAGCACCTTAAAGACCAACTAAGTTTTTATTTTGGTATGAGCTTTCGTGTGCATGCACACTTCTTCAGATACCTGAAGAAGTGTGCATGCACACGAAAGCTCATACCAAAATATCTGAAGAAGGTATCTGAAGAAGTGTGCATGCACACGAAAGCTCATACCAAAATAAAAACTTAGTTGGTCTTTAAGGTGCTACTGAAGGAATTTTTTTATTTTACTATTTTCCTGCATTTCTAATGAATCTGTCAGTATCTGTGCCAAGCCGCCATTAGAGGGCACTATGCGCTTGCTGAACTGGCTGCAAACCAGGCATGTTCCACGCAGGCCAGTCCCTTTTGCCATCACAGTCATATTTTATTCTCCACAGGAGGCTCTCTGGCTTTCTTGTTCAAATAAATGTTCCGACCTCTTTTAGGAATTGCATGGGTCTTTAAGACAAGCTCTGTGTAGCCAAGGTGCCGTATATGTTCTGGAATACAGCACAGGAAATTCAGCGCATTGTTGACTGCTCTAGGGGTTTGTGGTGGGGCTGCATAGAATAATGCCATTCTGTGGCTGGTTCCATAAGAAGTGTGGAGCTGGAGGGAACCTAGGAGGTCATCCAGTCCAACCCCCAGCTATCTTTCCCCACAGATTTAAGCTCAAACAGGCTTAAAAGGAATGATAGATGAGAACAGGAGTTTTATTGACATGTTGTTGTTGATTAGTCGTTTAGTCGTGTCCGACTCTTCGTGACCCCATGGACCAGAGCACGCCAGGCACTCCTGTCTTCCACTGCCTCCCGCAGTTTGGTCAGACTCATGTTGGTAACTTCGATGACACTGTCCAACCATCTCGTCCTCTGTCGTCCCCTTCTCCTAGTGCCCTCAATCTTTCCCAGCATCAGGGTCTTTTCCAGGGAGTCTTCTCTTCTCATGAGGTAGCCAAAGTATTGGAACCTCAGCTTCAGGATCTGTCCTTCCAGTGAACTTAATTGACGTACACTAAGTGTACTGCATACTGCCTTGGTATTTTTCATGAGCTTATAAACATTCTTGAAAATAAATATTCTTATAAATATAACTGTTTTATCTATGCATGGGCTTACTTCAGTTTTACCTTCTTGCATATTTTGCTACTTTATATTGGCTGCATTATAGGGTTGCCATATTTCAAAAAGTAAAAACCATAACACCCTGAAAGTTGTGTGTTTTTTAGGAAGACCTCAGAATTGTTGAGCTTTTCTTTAGGAAACCACCAAAATTGTTGAGCTTTCAGGAAAACCTGTTGTTGTTTAGTCATTTAGTCATGTCCGACTCTTCCTGACCCCATGGACCAGAGCACGGCAGGCACTCCTGTCTTCCTCTGCCTCCCGCAGCTTGGTCAAACTCATGTTCGTAGCTTCGAGAACACTGTCCAACCATCTCGTCCTCTGTTGTCCCCTTCTCCTTGGGCCCTCAATCTTTCCCAACATTAGGGTCTTTTCCAGGGAGTCTTCTCTTCACATGAGGTGGCCAAAGTACTGAAGCCTCAGATTCAGGATCTGTCCTTCCAGTGAGCACTCAGGGCTGATTTCTTTAAGAATGGCTGGGTTTGATCTTCTTGCAGTCCATGAGACTCTCAAGAGTGTCCTCCAGCACCATAATTCAAAAGCATCCATTCTTCTGCGCAGGGCCGTCTTAAGCGTATCTGGCACCCTGGCGCTGTGGTGCGAAGATCCCTCCGGCACCCCCCGCCCCATTTCGCACTGTGGCTGTCTGGCGGGCGCAGCGCGGCACCGCCCTGGCGCATTGCGCCGCCCAACCTTGCCTTAGAGCCGGCCCTGCTTCTGCGATCAGCCTTCTTTATGGTCCATCTCTCACTTCCATACATCACTACTGGGAAAACCATAGCTTTAACTATACAGACCTTTGTCTCTGCTTTTTAAGATGCTGTCTGGGTTTGTCATTGTTTTTCTCCCAAGAAGCAGGCATCTTTTAATTTCATGACTGCTGTCACCATCTGCAGTGATCATGGAAACCAAGAAAGTAAAATCTCTCACTGCCTCCATTTCTTCCCTTTTTATTTGACAGGAGGTGATGGGACCAGTGGCCCAAAAACTCCAAAAAAACACACACAACAAAACACAATTTTTGATTGACTTGCTTGAACATCAGTTCCACCTTTGAAATCCCAGTAATGTCCATGATTGTGTCACATGTGTGGGCTGTCAGATGATATGCATACAAAAATAAGCAAACATATGTGAGAATGCTTGATTGGTGAGTCTATGAAATTGTGTCCTCTTCTTGCTGTCATAGACAGAATATTTGACTTGTAAAATAATCCTCCTTGCTTTGCTAGCACAAATATATATAATGCTATGATTCTAGAAAATAAAGTTGGTGCACAGAGTGTGATTCCGGCTATCCCCCAGTGTTAGTGTGGAGGTTGTGTGCTCACCTTTCCACCAATGGAGAGGGGTATTTCGGTGTGTGTGTGTGTGTGTGAGATTTCAACACCCGTGTCGACAGCTGTAGGGGCTACTTCAGGGGAGATGGTTAACTTGTAAAAATCACAGAGGCTTGACTTCTCCTGCTGACTTGAGGATCCAGAGGAGACAGATTGTTGCCATTATGTTTTCTGCTTTAAAAAGTACAGTGCCATTGTCTTTTCATTGGACATGATGCATGGCCTCACTTTGACTGTGGGCAAGGCAATCCAAACATCCAGCAGGGCATGGCAGAGTGTCCGAGACACAGCTGCATCTTCAATCCTGCTGCTCACAGTGGCCAGGGTGGAAGGTGGGGGAGAGGCAAATTGCTGCCGCAGATCCAGTCCATCACAGGCAGGCTCCAACCCTCCCCATCACCAGAACGCCCCACTTGGGTGGTGCTCTCACCTGCCAGTGAGTTTGGTGGGCAGAATGGGGATCTCATCACCTGCAGGGTGATGCTGGTACCACTCACTGGGCTGAAGTCAGCAGGGCTAGGCACAGGGACACCTCTGGGCAGTCCAACTTCTTTGCAGCCAATTGCAAAGGGGTTTGAGATTGTAGTCTTAAACTCGTCAATACAGATAGCTGCTTGGCAGACTGCTACCAAATGCTGACCGGTATCAACAGGCACCTGTAACAAGCCAGTTCAGCAGTGGGAAACGGCATCAATCTCAGAGGACTGCATGTTCAAATCTTTTTTTCAGCTCTTACATGACATATGAAATGTCACAAAACAACCAGACAAAGCACTCATAGAACCTGTTTCAATGTGCTTTGCATAGTACAAGGACTCTGTAAGTTAAGCCAGGATTATTATCCCAACAATGGCAGAAAATAAGTCAAGTTTTTGTGTATTTTGTTTTGCTTTGAAAGGCAATGATACCCATTTCTTGCAGCTGAGATTTTGTCACTCCTTGAATTGTTGGCTGTTGCTGTGTCAAAACTCTAAAAGTGTTTGTCTTGTGTGTGGATGTTGGCAAAAGAGTCAATTGTCGAGAATCTGGAAACAGATCATTAGGGAGTCAGCTACCTCGGTTTGTGGACGACTGGCTGTCTCTCATGAAGTTGGCACTCCTCTTGATCATTCCTCAACCATGATGCAAGTCTAGGCTAAAATAAGTTTTCCCCCAGAGTCCACAAGAAAACTTGGGTTCAGAGAAAAGGTACCGTAAGCGACTGGGAACAGTGCTGCTTCAACGCCAATGTTCCTGCATTTTTGGAAATGAATGAATCCACTGGGGTCAAGTTTGCAGCACATCCTGAATGGCACATAGTTTATTGGGCAAAAACATTAAGTTAAGGAAACCTCAACTTGTGGACACAATTTTTTAAATTTGCATTGAAGACCAACCTCTCTGGGGCTGAAAGTGGGATTTGGCAGCCATTGGCAACATTTTATTAGGATTAGAGTAACTTCCCCTTCCAAACCCATGTGAAGCAGCCGGAGGAACTCAGAGTGTGCATTTGTCACAGAGTGTACATTCCTAACGATCTAAGGTTACTGTGATCCCCATGACATTTATATCTGACTGTACAGATTGCAGTTGTAGCGCAGAGTTTGCTTTGCATGCAGAAGGTCCCACATTCAACCCCCAGATTCTCCAGGTATGGCTGGGAATGTCAACTTGCCTGAAATCCTGCAGATCCACTGACAGTCAGTGTGGACAATACTGGGCTAGATGGACCAAGACTCAGTATAAGACAGCTTTCTATGTTCTTGTGCAGGATGCGTTTGCCACATTTATATATGCACACACAACACGGTGCTATGGGTAACTACTCCTGGCTGCAGCTTCCTTTTACTGTATTAGGAAGATTGCTGGCTAATTGCTCAGGATGCCTGGTTGATGTTTATGCAAAGGGAAAGGCTATGTGAAAGTAACACACTGCCTCAGGAACTGATTCGAGGTCTCTCTGTGTGAAAAATCAGCTTTTTAGACAGCAAGCATGCTCATAGCAAGCTGCAGGGCCAGCCTTACCATTGGGTAGAGTGGGACAATTGTCTCTGATGATAGGTGCTAGAGGATAGCAGCAGCAGCAGCCCCCAGGCATTCTCCCCTGTGGGAGCATAGAACTGTGTGTGCCAGGCAGTCTTTCCTGCAGCCATGGGCGTAGCGAGGCGCCGTGACACCCAGGGCGACAAATTGCCATGCACCCGGGGGGGGGGGGCGTTGCTACGTAACAACACATGCGTTGCTACGTGGCGGGGTATCACCACCACCCCGCGCCTCCAAAGTCGCGCGCCTCCAGCTACAAACTCCAGGTAAAAAGCCTGCTCGGTGCTCATGCGCATGCGTATTACGTAGCGGGGTATCGCTGCCCCCCCGGGCGACTCCAATCCATGCGCCTCCAGTTACAAACTCCAGGTAGAAAGCCCGCTCGGTGCGGTGGCGGTGGGGGGGTGCCACTTGGCGCCCCTACCCCCGTGACTCCCAAGCATAGCTGCCAAGTTCTCCCTTTTTAAAGGGAAATTCCCTTATGCTGAATAGGCTTCCTCGTGAGAAAAGGGAAAACTTGGCAGCTATGCTCCCAAGCCGAGCCTCCAGCCTCCCGGTAATAAGCCCGCTTGGCATGGTGCGCTGAGTGGACTTTTTACTGGGAGGCTGGAGGCTCGGCTTGGGAGTCACAGGGGTGGGGCGCCAAGTGGTACCCCCCCCAGAGTGGAACCCAGGGGAGGACCGCCCCCATCGCCCCCCATTGCGACGCCCCTGCCTGCACCCCTGTTATTAGATTGCTTTCCTCAGGTGTGCTGTAGGATAAGGCTACAAGTAAGATTCAACTGGCAGTCTAGTCTGCTTCTCTGCATGGAATGGGAATAGAGTGAGGTGTCATCTTGTCCTTTGCCTCAGGCTGCAAAATATCTTGGGCCGGCCATGGGTACCTGTGAGGTCTGGAAGAATCTTGGGGTGCCACATCCCTCTCTGGAGATCTGAAGTGTGGCACTGGATCTGCTCCCTTCTTGAATTCCTAGATCCTGGCTTCCACCTGTGCTCTGCTTCTTGTAAATAAGTCAAATATAGTTAAAAAGCAATATATCTCTAGTGATCTCTCCTCCAGGCAGGAGCCATGCCCTGATAGCTGTGCCCTGGAACTTCTTACTGCTTGGGGGAAGTGGGGAGCATTTAACAATGTTATAGGTATACCTGAAATATGGCTTTAAAATAGGCATGGGGAACCTGTAGCTCGTGAGATGTTTTTGGACTCTAGGTCCTATCAACTCCCAGTGTCCCTGACCATTAGGCCATGCTCTCTGGGACTGATAGGATCTAGAGTCCAAAAGCATATATGAGCTAATGGTCTGCATGCCTATTTCTCCTGTTTCACTGCAAAGGGTTAGATTAGATTACCCCCAACTCTATAATTCTGTGATTCTCTATAATCACAACCTGTAAGGTTAAGCTTTCCCAGTCTGATATTGCAGTCTGATAGCTTTACTGCTCATAGCCATCATTCACAGGGCATTTGAAGCACTGTCAACAACAATCTCTGAAGAGTGGAAAGTCAGCTGGACTCCCCGGTCTCTCTGATGAGCTGCAAACTGAGCCACCAGTCAGCACTTATTATAACCTCTTTGGTACTTGGTCATATAAACACACCAGAAAGGAATTAATAACATCGCACCACACAAGACTTTTTTTTAGGCTCTAGGGTAGGCTGTGGGCAGGCATGACTGTTGCACTGCTAGTGTGGTTATGTACTTGAGGTCAGATAAACCAGTCATAAGGGTTAAAAAGTGCTCCTTGAAGCCAAAAGAGGAACATCTCTCTCCCTTATTTCAGCATGCAACCTGGCTTGGTATGGGAAGTCCAACTATTTCACTGGATCAGGGAGAAGCGTTTGCTGTGTTGTTGTTTAGTCATTTAGTCGTGTCCGACTCTTCGTGACCCCATGGACCATAGCACGCCAGGCACTCCTGTTTGCTGTGTAACCATTAGTATCAGGCAGGGCCGGCCCAAGTAGGGTTGCCAGACTCAATAGAGGACAGGACTTCTGTGCCTTTAATTGCCCTGCTCTCTTTTGAGTCTGGAAACCTTAAAGAGAAACCAGTGGACCCTTTGCTTGGAAATTAAACAAAGGGTCTGCTGGTTTCTCTTTAAGGTTTCCAGACTCAAAAGATAGCAGGGCAATTATAGGCACAGAAGTCCTGTCCTCTATTGAGTCTGGCAACCCTAGGCCCAAGACATTTTGGCACCTGAGGCAAACCACAAAATGGGAAGAAGGGGTGAGTGAAGATCTACACTGAACAAGTGGGGAAATAAAGATCTACATTGGGAACAAAGGTGGCAGGAGACCAGCAGTGCCTCTTATACTATAGAGGTGGCCTTATGGGAGGCTGCTAAGGAGGCAGCAGACCTGGCCCCCAAGGAACATGCCTTAACTCCTGCTGCCAATCATTCCTTGGAGGCCGGATCTGCTGCTCCTGTGAATCCTGCCGCCCGAGGTACTCTCCTCATCTTACCTGGTACTATTGTACTATTGTAGTCATTATTGGAAACAGAAGTCTTTATGAACCACTATGCCTAGTGGGCTTTATAACCTATTGCTAGTCTGCATGGCACTACCCTAAATGTGCATGTTATAGAACTTGAAATTGCACCCCTCAGCTTTTTGGTTGGGAGATTAAAACAGGGCAGGGGTGAAAGGATTAAATTCACCTATTGACCCGTCTCTGGAACACCTGGTTGGCATTCTGCTGATGTCCTAAAAGGGATCCTGGCAGCTAGATCAGGGCAGGAACCATGTGCATGGTGCTTGGGCCAGAATTTGAGTTACTTTGGCTCCAAAAGTTCCTCAGGCATGCAGCATATTCAGCCCTGAGCACAGGGAGCCATTGGAGCAGCCCCACCCCTTTTCAGGTGGCTCAGAATACGATCCAGATCTGGTAGTATTTGCTTTATGTGCCAAAGTTTATTTCTTGTAGCTGCAAGGAGTGCAAAGAGGGGCAAAAAAGGTGGAAGAGAGAAGCAAACAGGAACTAGGCAGGTTCCCTTCATGGCTATTTTTAAATGCTTCAAACAGCTCCAGCTGGCCCAAATTTAGAAAAGAAAACAGAGGGCTTCCTCCCTTTCCTTTCAGCTATTTCCCAGCATGTGTTTTTATGGTCCAATGGGAAGAGGGGAGAGAGAGAGAGGACAGAGGAATGCACTTCATTGGCAAATGAACATTCAGCCGCATCCTTGCCATCCATCCATCAAAATTAGTAGAGCAGGCTATGAAAGAACCTTGTCATAAACACCTGGATATCGCATTCTAGTGTCTGTTACTAGGGTCCATCTTTGGCCTCAAACCAATAGCTGCCCCTTCTTCTTCCAGGTGTGGTGTACTTTGCTTTGCTAAATAATGTCCAATCTGGAAGCAAACTTTCAGGTTGCACAACACACTTTTTGCAGAAGTTCCCTGGCTCCATCACTGACATGGCCAATAAGGCTCAAGTGCCCCACAATGGCCAGGCCTGGGGAGGCCATGCTGATGCTTGTCCAGCTGTTGCCGTTGTCTGTGGCCCTCCTGTGATGTCACAAAAGGACATGGTGGTTGAGGGGAAAGAGGGTCTCCCCCTGTGACATCACTGGGCCACCCCTAGATCTCAGGAGCCTCCCAGAATCTCAGGTTCTGGGAGGCTCCTTATTTGTCTGGCAACCTTATTTGTCACTAGGGTTGCCAGACTCAATAGAGGACAGGACTTCTGTACCTTTCATTGCCCTGCTCTCTTTTGAGTCTGGAATCCTTAAAGAGAAACCAGCAGACCCTTTGCTTGGAAATTAAACAAAGGGCCTGCTGGTTTCTCTTTAAGGTTTCCAGACTCAAAAGAGAGCAGGGCAATTAAAGGCACAGAAGTCCTGTCCTCTATTGAGTCTGGCAACCCCATTTGTCACTCATATGCTGAAATGATCGCATTCTGAGCCACCAGAAAGTGATGCGTCTGTTCCAAAAGCTCCCTGTGCTCAGGGTTTGAAGCTGAAGTAACTCAAATTCTGGCCCAAGCACCATGCACATGAACCACATAATTATAGAGTTGGAAGGGACTCCAAGGGTCATCAAGTCCAATCCTGTCCAATGCAGCATGGTTCCTCCCCTGATCTAGCTCTCAGCATCCCTTTTAGGAAATCAGCATAATGTTAACCAGGTGTACCAGAGTGGGATCTAGAGGTGGATATAGGCTCCCCCCAATTTTCTATAGTTCATTTGATTTCTATCCCACCTTTCCTCTTGAAGGGGCCCAGGGTGGCAGTTTTTTCCTTCCAGCCCCTATGCTGGAAGCTCCAGAATGGGATACTGAATTCTCTGGGTGTTGTATGTGAAAGCATGAAAGAGACAGAGATGCATTAAAGAGACAACATCTCCGCTGCAATGTGTCATTTGGCCCCAGCAAATTCCAAGCAACCTTCACCCATGCTCCTCCCCGTCATCTCCTGCCATTGCAGCCACTTCACAACATTGGTGGGTGTGTTTAAAAAATAACAAATCAGGTATAGAAACAGGGAAGTTGTTGGGTGAGTTCAGCTCCCCCCCCCCAAGCTTCAGGCTCCCCACTTGAATTCTGTAGGTACCCTCCTCTCTGAAGGTCCAGGGAGCAGGAGACAGACTTCTGCTTTCCACATTAGCCATGTCTGCTTGAGGCTGAGTTCTTTCTCCTTCTCATATTTGGAGATGCAGGCAATGGAAACTTCGGCTGCCGCCGCATTCTACTAAGAAATTCTTCAAATTCCCCAGCCTCCCCAGGGTCCTGCCTTAGTTATTTCACATTGTATTGTTCCCATCTGGAAACTGATCTGAAAAGAGAGGACAAGAGTTGAAACAGAACTGAAAATCAGTGACAGGACAAGAAGCTTTTGGGCAGAGGCACGTTAAGCAGGAGACCTAAATGTCTTTGTGAGCTCTTCTGTCCAAAGTGGAAGAAATTGTGCCAATCAGACACATCTGCTTCAGTTGTTTTGGGTGATATGTTTTGTCCCACCTGCTTCCTGTAGGATCAAGGACAGAACTGCTGTTTGTCTGACCTCTCCTTGCACAGTGGTGCAGACCCTATGGGTTTTCTTGACTGGACAATGTCAATGGCAAGGGCAGCATCTTATACACAGACATTTTGTTGGGCTATGCTGAATATTTCTTCACCCTAGGGCTTAATTTGTGTAGGGACACTGGGAAGAAACAAAAGTGCCCCAATCAAGTGCAGTGTGGCCACATTCACCCTATACTATTAAAGCACAAAGAATCCTGGGAGATGCAGTTTACCCCCACAGAGCTACAATTCCCAGCACCCTTAATAAGCTACAGTTCCCAGGATTCTTTGGAGGAAGCCATGTGCTTTAAGTGTTTGATGTGGATGTGAGTTTCTGCCCCCCACTGAATGACAACAGGGAGTTTTCATAATCAAGGATTACAGCAAACGGCTTCCAGATCAGAGAATGCTGTGTCCAGGCAAGCTTGAGTCCCATCATCTTTTCCTACCCTTGAAACACTGCTTTATGGTTCACAAGCTGCCACCTACTAGAAGCCGGGCCCATCCAGCCTTACACAGCAAACGCAACAACATGTCTTTGCGTTTAAGCCAAACACCTTTTACAAATTACTTTGCATGCTTTGAATTCTCAGCCTCTTTACAGGCACTTCAGTAACTCAGATTGATCGTGGCTGGAGCCGGAGTAATTATATTTCCCACTGATTTTGAATTCAATCTGAGCCGCCGTCCTCCCATTCCCGTCCGCCTCCCGATACAGGATGTTCTCTTGGCCTTGCATAGTTTCCAGGCGACATCGTTGCTTTCATAACCAGACTAGACCAAAAGTTTATTTTTCTCGGCTGAATCATACAAACACATAACACAAGACACACTCTCACACACAGGTTGCAGCTGCATCTTTACTGAGTTGGCTAAGGATGCTGAGGAAGGAAGACCCTTCTTGGACTGGTTTATATAAATTGTATATGAGTGAGAGGCCACCAGATATGTTCAGGATGGAGGGCAAAGGAAGAACATCTCCAAAGGAACCACCACAGCAGGGATGGAGAACCTGTGGCTTCCCAGATGTTTAGTAATGCCTACAACTACCACCATCCCTAACCACTGGCCATGCTAGCTCTGGACTGATGGGAGTTAAGGAGTCTGGCAATCTTTTATGGCCACAGGTTCCTCACCTCTGTTGTATACAAAGGTCATAAAGAACTTTTTTTTTTGTTCTGATCTATAGTGGGAAGATTGATGCACTATTGGGCAAGGCTCCTAGGCCAACCAGAGGCCCTATCCTGGAACACCCGGTTGGCATTCTGAAGCCAGCTGCCATTTTGATTTCCCACAATGCCTATGACATAGTGCCACTCTGGAATACTTGGGGAAATTTAAATGGGAACTGGACTTGCTGTTTGGGGTGCCAGGTTGGCAACATTTCTTTTGTAAGGGGGTTGGCAGGCAGTGGTTCCCTGTGGCGTGTAACAATATTTCAATATTTATCTTGCACCTATTGTTGCCAGTTCTTATGAAATACTGCATTTTAACACTTTTCTCAAATCAGCTTTGATCCAAATTGAGAAAAAGAATGAGCTAGCTGCATTTTGAGCCGGTAATGTTTACACTGGCGTGATATGTGGCACCACCACTGCAAAATCAACCGTTTGGAAAGATTTTTGCTACTCTTTTGTGTCAGTTTTGTGCACATTTATGCACATTGGTGATTTTCCTCAACAAATCCTGGTGGAGATACTGGTAATTCTTCATCCCCTCCCCCTCAAACTGTGCTCAAAGGCCTTCTGGTTAAGATCTTGGCTCTTAACTGTTAGGTATAACATTAGGCACCATTATTTCTTTAAAAATGCCAAGCTAAAAGCTTCTGAAAGAGCAAGAGAAGGAGAGAGGTTGCAAAGTGCCACACGGACAGGGGCAGATCTAATACCCATCATTAATGACCTGCTGGCCAATAGGTGTTCATGATAATTGTGCAACCACTACCACATGGCAATCTCAATACTGTATGAATGTGTTGTGTTGCGTTGTGTTGTGTGTGTGTGTGTGTGTGTTGTTGTTGTTGTTGTTTTGAGATGCAAACTCTGCATTCAGTATTAGGAATCTGATATGCCAAAGCAAAAGCTCAAAGATGGGAGGAATCTGTTTAAAATGTCAGCCAAAAATGGGTAAGAAAGAGAGACATGTGTTGGCCACATTCCTCCCCAGTGTGCCTGTAGCCAGCCAGCCAGCCAGCCAGCCAGCCAGCCACACACACACACACACACACACACACACACACACACACACACGTACTGAGGGATTCGTTAAGGGGCTAGCAGGGTTCTCCTTGTTCCTTCTTCCTTGTGTGCATTGCTGTGGATTGGCTATTGCCCAGAATGGATCGCCAGCCGGCACACTCCCTGATTCCACATCCAGCCCTCCAATCCAGGAGTTGCCTCGAACTCATGTTGCACATTCTCCTTCTCTCTGCAGAGCCACAACCAAATTCAGCTAATTTGGGATTAGAGGAGAAGAGTTTCTACATGAAAGGCCATGCTATGTAGGTTGGTTCAAGAACTGAAGCTTTGTGCCTGGCACAGGCAGGGAAAGAAACTAAACTGAGTTTAGGTGCAGAATAGCATCCCTTCGAACTAGGAAAACTCATTTCCTCCAAACCATGCGCTACTATGATATTAGTGTTGCTGGAAAAGATGTATTTTGAAAATAAATTAAATTCTTCATCCAGGATATAATGAAACACATTTATTACCTGTTTTGCACTCACCCTTTCTCCTCCGTCTCTTGTATACATTTCAAAGCATGAGCAGAGGAAATGCAATCATGCTTTGCAAGTCAACAAAATATTCTTTTGCAATGCTTCCACTAGATGGCATACAATGCCAGAAACCAGACTAGTCCATTGCTAGCCATAGAAAGAAGGGATACCTTTGCACCTGAAATGCCTCTGATGGAATTCATTGTGTTGGCTGCGGCTGTTAAGAGCTAAAGCATTGTCTGAGTCTCAAGACCATGGAATGAGCTACTCTAATGGCTAAAGAGCTATGGGAATGAATCATAGCTCACTGGCAGAGCAAATGCTTTGCATGCATAAGATCCCCAAGTTGTCCACTTAAAAGGATCAGTTATGGTGGTAGGATAGAACTCTGCCTGAGACCAAGGAGAGGTAATGTAAAGGTAAAGTAGACAATCCTGGGCTATATAGACTAATAGTCTTACTTGCTATTAGGGATTGATTTAGCATTTAAAGGCAAATCTACCTCATTCACACTTTCTGAAACAATGGGTGGGCCCAAACACAGCCCCCCCTTGAAATCAGCACCTCACTGAATTTTGCAAAGTGGTTTTCCAGCCAGGCAATGTCTACCAAAAAATCATACACCAAGGCAAACTGTGCATAGAATGCTTGTACTGTATTAGTGAAAATTGCATACAAGAATGCATTATGCTAGAAAATCCCTTTGAGATATTCCGAAAATTTAGACCACTCCTTCTGGGTTTTCTGGTCTTTTTGTTCTCTTACCCTTCCAGTTAACTTAGCCAAGTCTATCATTTTATCTTTGTTTGATTGTTTGTTTTCTTGGAAAAACTTTAATAAAAATTAAATGAAAAAAAAGAATAAACACAACAGAGAGAAAGTCCTGCATTTAGGTACAAAATGAATAAAATAAAATAAAATAATGGCAGATATATAGGATGAGGAGAAGGGACGCGGGTTGTGCTGTGGTGTAAACCACAGAGCCTAGGGCTTGCCGATCGGAAGGTTGGCGGTTAGAATCCCCATGACGGGGTGAGCTCCCGTTGTTTGGTCCCAGCTCCTGCCAACCTAGCAGTTTGAAAGCATGTC
Organism: Zootoca vivipara; assembly: GCF_965207765.1. NCBI lineage: Eukaryota > Metazoa > Chordata > Lepidosauria > Squamata > Lacertidae > Zootoca > Zootoca vivipara. The sequence continues at coordinate 74,421,492 of NC_142590.1, read as the reverse complement.
AAAATGCAAATAGATAAATAGGTACCGCTCCAGCAGGAAGGTAAACGGCATTTTTGTGCACTGCTCTGGTTCGCCAGAAGCGGCTTAGTCATGCTGGCCACATGAACCAGAAGCTGTCTGCGGACAAACGCCGACTCCCTCGGCCTATAGAGCGTGATGAGTGTGCAACCCCAGAGTCGTCCATGACTGGACCTAATGGTCAGGGGTACCTTTACCTTTTTGTAGGATGAGGAGACCAGGCTTGGCAGAAGTACATGTTTAAAGGATCTAGTTGTCTTATGTGGTCATGTGCTGAACATGAACCAGCAGCACAATGCTCCTGCTATAAAAGCTATCTTGAACTGCATTGGCAGAAACACTGTGTCCATATCATGAGAAGTAATAGTTCTGTTCTGCACAGGTCAGACAGGTCACATCTGGAGTACCGTGTCTGGTTCTGAGTGTCCAATTTAAGGGGTTTGATAAACTGGGGCATACCCAGAGGAGGTTGAATAGGAGAGTGAAGAATCTGGTAACCAGTTTCTACAAGGAATGGTTGAAAGAGCTGGGTATGTTTAACCTGAAGAATAGACTATCAAGGGGCATAGCTGCCAAGTTATCCCTTTTTTTAAGGGATTTTCCCTTATGCTGAATAGGCTTCCTCGCGAGAAAAGGGAAAACTTGGCAGCTATGTCAAGGGGAGACATGATAGTGGTCTTTAAGTACAGTATCTGAAAGGCTATCATGCAAAAGATGGAGCAGTTGTGTTCTCTCTTACTCCATGGCGCAAAAACCAGTGGGTGGTATTTGGAGGAAAGCGAATTTCAGCTAAATATGCAGAGAAATGACAGTGGAACAGACTACCTTGGGAGGTTATGGACTCTCCTCTACTGGAGCCATTTCTGAAGAGGCTGGAAGAAATTCTGTCATGGATGCTGGAGATGCATCCTGAATTGCTGATACTGGCAGAGGGGGCTTGGTTATCTCTAAGATTAAAACGTTTAAAGTGATGTATAAGCACAAAGAGCAATTATTATAGTGACCAAAAAGAACACAATGGTAGGAAAAATCAATGCTGTTTCACACCCCACTTTGAGGTGCAGGTAAGTCAACAGGGACCAGTTCACTGGTTCTCCATAGCTTTTGGGCTGTGGGGTTCCTCAAAGGTCCATCGTGTGTCCTATGAAACCATGGGGAGCTGTCCTCTGGGGATTTGGAGCAAGGGGTCATTAGTAGTACAGGTATGCTGATGACACACAGCTCTAGTCCATCAGAATCAGGAAAGTCTGTGAAGGTGTCTGGAGGCAGTGATGGATTGGATGAGGGCCAATAAACTGAGGCTGAATCCTGAAAGACTGAAGTGTTGTGGGCAGGTGGTTCTCGTGTCTGGGAATTAGGTGTGTGCCCTGTATTGGGAGGACTTACAATCTCCCTGAAGCATCAGGGTCATAGTGTGGGAGCACGCCTAGATTCCAGCTTGACACCGGAGTCTCAAGTAGCTTCTGTGGCCAATAATGCTTCTGCCTAGCTTTAGGCTGGTTTGCCAGCTATAGTTGCTCCTGGACTGGGATACTCTAACCCAGGCATCCCCAAACTGTGGCCCTACAGATGTTTTGGCCTACAACTCCCATGATCCCTAGCTAACAGGACCAGTGGTCAGGGATGATGGGAATTGTAGTCCAAAACATCTGGAAGGCCGAAGTTTGGGGATGCCTGCTCTAACCTCACATGTCCATACTCTAGTGACCTCCGGCTTGGACTACCGCAATGTAATCAATGTGGGGCTGCCCTTGAAGATGGTCTGCAGGCTGCCGCTGGTGCAGAAGGCAACTGCGAGGTTGGTAAGCAGGACAGCCCAGTGGGGCCATGTGACACTAGTCCTGACAGCACCGCACTGGCTGCCAGTGAGCTACTGGGTCCAATTCAAGGTGTTAGTACTAGCACAGTGGTGGCCAAACTTGGCCCTCCAGCTATTTTGGGACTACAGTTCCCATCATCCCTGACCACTGGTCCTGTTAGCTAGGGATTATGGGAGTTGTAGTCCAAAAACAGCTGGAGGGCCATGTTTGGTCACCACTGCACTAGCATATAAAGCCCTAAATTGCATGGGACCCAAGTACCTAAAAGAGGTAATATAAGTCATCACAGGCCCTACGATCAGCAGGTGAGGCCTCCCTGTTTGGTGCTGCTGACCCATGGCAGGGCCTTTCTAGTGGTGGCTTCCTGGCTGTGGAGTGCCCTCCCTAGTGAGGTGTGCCTTTCTCCAACCATCATTTTTAATCTTTCAGGAGGAATTTGAAAACATTCCTGTTTATCTAGGCACTCGGCTCCTGAAGAATGCTGTTCTGGGCAACCCTGAGGGCACTGCCTGAAATAATGTTTTGAATAATGCTTTGAACTGTATCTGATTTTAGAGGTTTTTACTTGTTGTTTTTAGAATGTTTTATTTAGCTGTCATGTTTCTGCTTGCCACCCTGGCCTCCTTTGGGAGGAGAATTTATTCTTTAATTTTAGTTCCCTAGAATAGCCTTAATAGTCTTTTTCAGGGGCAGGAAGGCTTCAGGGTTGTGTTTATCTTTTTAAATAGAACCTTGAAATACACCAATCAGACCAAGGTGAAAAATTGTGGCCTGGGGAGGATGACACTCTTAGAATTAAGAAACAGGGTGCCTGTGAGCACATAACTCAGCCAAGAAATTTGGATGCAGTGCCAGAACTTGTTGCACACAAAGGTCTGCCCCTCTCAGCTTTCTTCATCTCAGCATCATAATTCCAAATGCGAGGGGAGGTCTTTTTGCGGTTGCTAAGCTGTTGCTAAACAGAATTCTTGCTAGTCTTGCTGCAAATGACTCAGAGATCTACCAGTAAATCCCAATCTACTGTTTGCCCACATATGGTCTTTCTAATGGGACATGTACACAGGACTTTCTCAAAACACTGTGCTTCATTTACAGCATTAGCCAAGGTTGTCTATAGAGAGCATTTTACACCAACCTGACCTAGCCTGTCTCACTAAAATCACCTACCCGTAGAGCTATTGCTCCAAAGGCACTTTGCTGCAGCACACTTTCATTGAGTGCTACCCATTTCCTTGGATTAACCTAGTGCAATTGATACACAAAGGAAGTACCGTATTTTTTTTTTGTAGGGGCAGGCTGTGGAGAAGGCAGATAAGCAAACAGATTAGCTCTGTGAATAGCTCAGATCGGTGCCACCTGAGCTGGGAAGTAAGGATAACTTCCAGTGCGGACATGAATTACCGATTATAGACTCACTGCTATGTTCGAAAGCTCTAGTCTATATAAACAGGGTGCCTGGGAAAAAATATCCATCACTGTGTGGGGAGGGGGTGCACAGGAGGTCTGCCGGTACTGGCTCACAACATTCACTACACAACACAGCTATAAATAATTTAGGAGAGGAGCTGAGCTCTTTCTCAAAGCAAAGTTTGCCAAGGGGAACAAAGGCAGACAGAACTGCACTCTGATCAGACCGTGTTTAACAATTCAGCTGCTTCACACAAGCCCCATGGGATCACAGCGATCAGACTTGGTTTTTACAATCATGCAAAAAGACTAAACAGTCACAGAATGAGAATAGCGTGCTTTAACATTTTGCAGGAATAATAATAATAATAATAAACCCAGCTGTGCTGCTTGATGATATCAGACAGAGCTTATCAAATGATGAGGTTTAATTGATGGCAAGGTTCAGGAATTCACTCTTGTCCAGACTTCCAGTGATGGCGTGGTGTAGCAAAGCAGGAGAGACAATTACTGCACAGGATTTGAGATAGCCTTTAGAAAGCACGTCTCACAATGAATGAGGAGGAGATGGATACGCTGATATTGAAATAATTATCCCTGTGGGCTTGGATTATGAATTCTTTCTTGTCGTTGGCTGACTTATTATTTACTGTTGGCTTTCCTGCTGGCAATATTGAATTTAACCTCCTCGCTTTAATTCCTTGCTTCTTCCTGGCTGGCTGGGAACAGAGAGTTACAGGGAATCCAGTTGTACATCCATCCTTCTTCAGTATGTATCTTGCCTGCCCTCACTGCAGACCTTATGGCAGGAGCTGTGCAATAAGCCCCATGAAAGGCAGGCTGCATTTGGATGCGTGTCGCCCAAATGTTTGCTCTTCAGTTATTCCTAAAGATCTCTGAATGCTGAGTCTGAATAAGAGCCCAAAACCAATTTCCATTTTTTTTGGGGGGGGGGGGCTTTGAGCAAAGTGGAGATCAGGATGCTCCATAGAGCCAGCTGACACTTAGCATTATCCAAATAGGTTTCTTTTCATTGGCTAGAAAAAATAAATGGGGTCCTTTGCCTCAATAACCAAATGGTCAGTCCACCTCACCCCCAAATTCAGGGGTGATAATAATACGGATTTACATATGCGTTAGAATCATAGAATCATAGAGTTGGAAGAGACCACAAGGGCCATCCAGTCCAACCCCCTGCCAAGCAGGAAACACCATCAAAGCATTCTTGACATATGTCTGTCAAGCCTCTGCTTAAAGACCTCCAAAGAAGGAGACTCCACCACACTCCTTGGCAGCAAGTTCCACTGCCGAACAGCTCTTACTGTCAGGAAGTTCTTCCTAATATTTAGGTGGAATCTTCTTTCTTGAAGTTTGAATCCATTGCTCCGTGTCCGCTTCTCTGGAGCAGCAGAAAACAATCTTTCTCCCTCCTCCATATGCCATCCTTTCATATATTTGAACAGTTAGACTGTTGTAGTAAAGTTTTGAGGTGAAACAGAATGCAATATACTAAAATGAGTCTACAGCAGGGGATCACATTTTTGAATGCTCCTATGGATAAACATAGGACACGGGTGCCGTTGTGGTGGCTTGCTGATCGGAAGGTCGGTGGTTCAAATCCCCACGACGGGGTGAGCTCCCATTGTTCGGTCCCAGCTCCTGCCTACCTAGCAATTCAAAAGCACATCAAAGTGCAAGTAGATAAATAGGTACCGCTCCGGCGAGAAGGTAAATGGCGTTTCTGTGCACTGCTCTGGTTCTCCAGAAGTGGCTTAGTCATGCTGGCCACATGACCCGGAAGCTGTCTGCGGACAAACACCGGCTCCCCCGGCCTATAGAGCGAGGTAGGTGCACAACCCCAGAGTCATCCGCGACTGGACCTAATGGTCAGGGGTATCTTTACCTTTACCTTTATGGATAAACATATTCCCATGTAGAAAACTTGCATAGCAAGAAGCACTCTGAGATGAAATCTTTTTTTCTTTTAAAAAAGATTTTATTTGTATATTTTACACAAATAAAATTGTTGTTGTTTAGTCGTGTCCGACTCTTTGTGACCCCATGGACCATAGCACACCAGGCACTCCTGTCTTCCACTGCCTCCTGCAGTTTGGTCAGACTCATGTTCATAGCTTCGAGGACACTGTCCAACCATCTCATCCTCCTCTGTCGTCCCCTTCTCCTAGTGCCCTCAATCTTTTCCATGTAGTTTTCTTGCCAGGGATACTGGAGTGGTTTGCCAGTTCCTTCTCCAGGTGGATCACGTTTAGTCAAAACTCTCCACTATGACCTGTCCATCTTGGGTGGCTCTGCATGGCATAGCTCATAGCTTCTCTGAGTTATTCAAGCCCCTTCGCCATGACAGGGCATTGATCCATGAAGGGGATCATTTTTATTTGTATATTTTACACAAATAAAATACAGTTAATCAAACATTATCCCATATACATTCACTTAAACAGTTGACTTCCCTCCCACCTTTTCATGGTTTCCTCATGATTATTTTTTGCTACGATGGTGTGAGCTCCCGTTGCTCGGTCCCAGCTCCTGCCAACCTAGCAGTTCGAAAGCACGTCAAAGTGCAAGTAGATAAATAGGTACCGCTACAGCGGGAAGGTAAATGGTGTTTCCGTGCGCTGCTCTGCTTTGCCAGAAGCGGCTTTGTCATGCTGGCCACATGACCTGGAAGCTGTATGCCGGCTCCCTCGGGCCAATAACGTGAGATGAGCGCCGCAACCTCAGAGCCAGTCACGACTGGACCTAATGGTCAGGGGTCCCTTTACCTTTACTGCATATTATAATTTATCTATACCTTCTTTTCTTAACTTTATTCTCAAAGTAACTTTTAATGGCTGAACTTACTCCAAGCCTGCTAGTGTACTAACATGTCCACAATACTTTTTTTAATAGTCTACAAATATTTTCCAATCCTCCTTGAAGGCTGTTTTAACAATAACACCCATCCTAAAGGATCTTCATTGGCTCCCAGTGTGTTTCCGAGCACAATTCAAAGTGTTGGTGCTGACCTTTAAAGCCCTAAATGGCCTTGACCCAGTATACTTGGAGGAGTGTCTCCACCCCCATTATTCTGCCCAGACACTGAGGTCCAGCTGTGAGGGCCTTCTGGCAGATTCCTCCCTGCGAGAAGTGAGGTTACAGGGAAACAGGCAGAGGGCCTTCTTGGTAGTGGCGTCCTGTCTGTGGAACACCCTTCCCTCAGATGTTAAGGAGATAAAGCACTAAACAACATTTAGAAGACATCTGAAGGCAGCCCTGTATTGAGAAGTTTTAATGTTTGATGCTTTATTATGTTTTTTATATTCTGTAAGCTGCCCAGAGTGGCTTGGGAAACCCAGATGGGTGGGGTATAAATATAATAATAATAATAATAATAATAATAATAATAATATCGTAATAATTACTACTACTACTACTACTATGAACTATGGCAGGATTCCTCAAACCCGGCCCTCCAGATGTTTTGAGACTACAGTTCCCATCATCCCTGACCACTGGTCCTGCTAGCTAGGGATCATGGGAGTTGTAGGCCAAAAACATCTGGAGGGCCGAGTTTGAGGAAGCCAGCACTATGGGAAGAAGTGTGCCCTGCGTCCCCTAAGCTAGATTGCTGCGTTGAGGTTCGATGGAGGATGCTGTCCCATCACTTGTCAGAGACATGACTGAAGGGGATGAGATTGAGGAGGAATGGTGGAGATTGCCACCCCCCCCTTCTCCTGACTCTTCCAGAGGAGATGGAAGCAGTACTGATTTACAGCAGGGGTTTGAGGAAGATCACAGCTCAGAGATAGAAGAACAAAAGAGTTGGGAAGTGTTAGGAGAAGGGGGGAGGGGAGGCTGAGCAGCCAGCTGACACGTTGTCACTGGAGAGTATTTCTGACCCTCCCTTCTCCTAGAACTCGGCGTTTGCTAAGGGTGCAGGAACAAAGGACGCAGAGGCACTTGGCCATGAGCAGCCACCGCAAATGGAAATGCTGTTGCTAGGAAGAAGGGAGGAGATGCTCAGCTGGCGCAACGTCATTGTCAGGGCTTGTTGCATCCTTTTGTCTCTCGCTATTATGAATGAATAAAGTCATTAAAAAGGACTCTACCTTGTTTCCTCTGAATAAAAAAATTCATTCAGTAGCACCTTAAAGACCAACTAAGTTTTTATTTTGGTATGAGCTTTCGTGTGCATGCACACTTCATCAGATACACTGAAACAGAAACCACCAGACCCTTATGTATATTCAGAGGGTGGGGGTGATGGGAATGGGTGATGGGCTTATAGGAGTGGTAAACCTGTTGATGACTGTTAATGACTGTTAATGACTGCAATTGGTCTTGCGGGGGGGGGGAAGCAAGGGCTGAGGTGCTAAGGAAAGCTTGATCATGTATAATGAGATAAGAATCCTATGTCTTTGTTCATCCCAGGTGGCTCCATGGTTTTAAGCTTGCTAATGAGTTGCAATTCAGCAACTTCTCTTTCCAGTCTGTTTCTGAAATTTTTCTGTAATAAAACAGCTGCTTTGAGATCTTGTATAGAATGTCCTGGGAGATTGAAGTGTTCTCCTCCTGGTTTCTCTGTCTTGTGGTTCCTGATGTCAGATTTGTGTCCATTTATCCTTTGGCGTAGGGTCTGCCCTGTTTGTCCAATATAGAGAGCTGAAGGGCACTGTTGGCATTTGATGGCATACCATAGCTGCCAAGTTTTCCCTTTTCTCACGAGGAAGCCTATTCAGCATAAGGGAAAATCCCTGTAAAAAAGGGATAACTTGGCAGCTATGTGGCATACACAATGTTAGAAGATGAGCAATTAAATAGTCCTGAGATGGTTTCCTCTGCTTGTTTCCTCTGCTTATTGCTGCCACAAGGGAGGAAAAGAATTCCGAATGGGACTGTACCAATCAGTGTCTGTACATGGATGGGGTTGGGGGTGAGGAAACACTTTCTTGTCCTTCATACCAGACAGCAAAGTGTCCTGAGGTGGCCCTACAAGAGACAGAGTAAGGGTATCAAGCTGGAAATCAGCTGGCAGTGACCTCTTCCCAAGCTAATAGGCCATATGTTGTGGGACTCCCTGCATCTCACAAGCCACGATGGCTGCAGAAACAGATGGAAAGAAAGGAGATTGCTTGGCAGCCAGCCCACCTCACAAGGTTCATGCTTGCTTTGCCTCTGTTACATACGTTAAGTATGATTACAATATCATCTTCCTTTATTTGTTTATGATGCCAGAACTAATAATCTTGCTAGTGCATGAAGCTTACTTGAAACTCTAGATGTTGTTTAGTTTCCTTGGGAACAATATTTGCATTTTCTAAGTGGGAGGGAAATGTAAATTCTGAAGTCAAGGTTTCCCAAATGGTTTGGAGGGACGTGGCAATCACAAAGCTGTTTTTCATACTGCTTGCTTACATTCAATAAATGCTCTCCTCCTTTAATGTAAAGCAAGTGTATCTGTTTCCATTTGGCAAATATCAGAGGGTATGCTGAAAATCTTATTTGAGATGCAACTGGCATCGTCATCCAAGGGCACAGGCTTGCCAGCCAAGCTGCACAAAATCTGAATTGCTTGCACTGGTTTCCTCATTTCTATAGTAACACAGGAGGACGACTGCCAGTTCCAGATGCAAAGGAATGTGATTCTCGTCCTTATGTCAACTCTTGTCTTACACAACTGGCTACAGAAATAGAGTCCAACTGTGGAAAATGTAGAGGCTGACATCGTGATTTCATTATGCAACTAATGCAATTGTATGTAAGATATGCCACAACCAAGTGTGCAAGTTGCATCACTGAGAAAGGTGTGGAGTCTTCTTTCCCTCCGTGCACCTAAAAGAGAATCACCAGGGTGCTAGATGTAATCTGTGGCGGTGTGTGTGTTCCACTTTATGTTCCCTCTCTAGGGAAAAAATAAGGACAGGCATAGGCGACCTTGGCTCTCCAGGTGTTTTGGAACTACAACTCCCATGATCCCTAGCTAACAGGGCCAGTGGTCAGGGATCATGGGAGTTGTAGTTCCAAAACACCTGGAGAGCCAAGGCTGCCTATGCCTGAATAAGGACATACTACTTTTTCTGGGTGACTTTTCGAGGGACTGTGCTGTGTACTTTCTAAAGCAGAAAAGTGAAACAGCGAAGACATTCAGAAAGTACATCACCAGGGTGGGCAATAAGATTCAAAGGAAACCCACAACCTTGGTCAGCAAAAACCCTTCAGACATTTGAAGATGGCTGTTGTACCACCTCCCATCTTCTCTTCTCCATTGCTTTTTCCAATGGATGATTGAGCCCCTCTAGAAGCTCATTGATTTGCAACTGCACATGGAATTGGCCTGGCCCATACTGGTCTTTGACACCTCATTAAATGACACCTAGCATAGGGCACAAAGGAACTGATATCAGCAGCCATGGCAGTTCTGTGGTTGACATGCTGCCTGGTTCCCATGCTGCCTTCCCCTGAGCAACTATGAAATCTAATGAGGCGGGATCAAATCCCTCTGGGGGACACTTAGTCAGTGAACAGCCTTGATAAAATCTTAAGTATGGGCCATTGGCTGTTTTCACATTTGTGGTTTTGGCCTCCTTTCTTCCTTGGTATTTCCAGAAAATTACAGCCGCTTCCTTCTGCTTCCTGAGCCCAGCAGGGTGGCTGTTGGCATAAGGTTTATAATATGGGATTCTTCACTGGTTTCAGACTTGCTTTCCCTCAACTCTGCGAGTTATACAATACGGGGCAACGCTTCTCTGTATTGTTACATGGTCCTTCCCCACGTGGTGAGATGTTCTCAGGGCAGTGTGGTGGAATTTCATTTCCTTTGGAAGCGAGAGCGCTGGAGAGAGAGAGAGAGACTCATTTGGTCTTTGCAATATTTGTTTTATGTGTAAGTATTTAAGCAGAGGATAAGCAGAGCCAAAATAGACACTCCTGCAAAGTAGATCCTCAGAGAGCAACTTGGCCACTCTAAGGATGCACCCCAGTTTGAGTTTACTCCAGATAGAGCAGTGATGGGCAACCTTTTGAGCTTAGTGTGTCAAAATTCGCCAAAAAACCGAGCATAACTCGGGTGGTGTGTCACTTTGAGAAAAAAACCATAATTTCGTGATATTTATAGTTTAAATAACAAAAATGTATAATTGTAATATATACTGTAACTGTATTTAATAAACCAAAAACTAATTATTTAACCAAACCAAACCAAAAACCCCTTATTTATCACAAAGTGCCCAGAGTTGTTGAGATTTTTGGGGGGAGCTGCTGACCAAAGTTTTGGAGGTTTTTTTTGGGGGGGTGCAAAAGTTGCTTTGCTTTTTGGGGGGGATGCCCCAAAGCTGCTGTGCTTTTTTGGGGGAAAGAGAACAGAAATAAATGACAAATAATACCTTCGCTGGAACTAACACGCAGCACCGACATAGTCTGCCAAAGCGCCAAAAACTCCAGCACAGAACGGATTAAATAAATGAATGCTGTTACACCCAATCACAGTCTGCCAAAGCATCAGAAAAATCAGCACAGAAAGGGTTAAAAAACCAATCTCTGGCTACCAGCAACAACAAAGGATCCAGGTTTTAACAGCGGAGACAAGCTGTGTAGGAGAGACAAGCTTTAGCGGAGACAAGCTGTAGGAGGAGCGGAAGAACAAATGGGGGGGACAACAACAATAGCACGAATGGGCCGATGGGGCATGTGCCAGCAGTGAGGGCTCTGTGTGTCACATCTGACACGTGTGTCATAGGTTCGCCATCACTGAGTTAGAAACTCTTAGATTTCTCTATATGTTTCTGGACCAGCCCTACCATTAGGTAGAGTGAGCTGGCTGCCTCAGGCATCAGATAATGGAAGACAGCAAGCAGCTTGTCGGAGGACAAGCAGCCTGCCCTGTGGGCGCCTCCCACCCCCTGTTAACCTTGGGCCGGCTGCCATTCTTTTAGCCTAACCTAGCTCACAGTGTTATTGTGAAGATCAAATGGGGGTAGGAAAGACGCATGTAAACCAGTCCTTCCTTGGCAGAACAGGGATTAAGATGTAACACATAGAGCATACATACTCCTTATTGAACTGAGAGTGTGGTACAGGAGTAACTGCAGGAGGAGATGTTGAGAGTCAGGAGGAGACACATACCCTGCAACATTTGTTGGATGAAAATAGGGATCTTCTAAACAACAACAACAATAATGTTTATACCCCACACATCTGACTGGGTTGCCCCAGCCACTCTGGGTGGCTTCCAACATATATAAAAAGCATAATAAAAAGTTAAACATAAAAAACCCTTCCCTATACAGGGCTGCCTTCAGATGTCTTCTAAAGGTTCTATAGCTACTTATCTCCTTTGTTCAGGGGTCACATAACTCCATACTCTCCAACATTTATCCAATAACAATAGGAACAGCCTAACATTCTGAAGGAAATCAGCCCCGAGTGCTCACTGGAAGGACAAATCCTGAATCTGAGGCTACAATACTTTGGCCACCTCACGAGAAGAGAAGACTCCCTGGAAAAGACCCTGATGTTGGGAAAGATGGAGGGCACAAGGAGAAGGGGACGACAGAGGATGAGATGGTTGGACAGTGTTCTCGAAGCTACCAACATGAGTTTGACCAAACTGCGGGAGGCAGTGCAAGACAGGAGTGCCTGGCGTGCTATGGTCCATGGGGTCACGAAGAGTCGGACACGACTAAACGACTAAACAACAACAACAAGGAAAAGCAGGACATTCTGAGATCAAATCAGAAACCAAGGCAGCTTCTGTAAATCAGGGACTGTCCCTGGAAAATAGGGATACTTGGAGGGTCTGGTGACACGGCCCATAGCAGGGTTTGAAAAATGCAAATAGTATCAGCTGGGAGGGGGTGATATTCCCTGGAACTATAGCAGGTGTGCCCCTGCCCCAAAGCAAGGATCAGTTTCAAATGAAGGAGTTTCCTTAAGACTACTGCAGGGGAAGAAGGGGTTAATTTCCCACTCCATTCACACACACACACACACACACACACACACACACACACACACACACACACACACTCCAAGCTCCCCCCCCCAGCTGATTCTATTTCTTCTTTTTAAAATCTCCACATTAAATGCAAAAACACATTTCACATCACATCAGGTTTGGCCTTAAGACCAATCATGATGCAAAAGCCATTTTTTGCTGTTATTATAACATATCTTCAGTGGAATGCATGGTACAAGGACAAGAGAATAGGTCCCTTTCCCAAGGTGCTTCCAAGTCAAGAAATCCATACAGGAACAGCAGAGGAAGGAGAGGGAAGTGAAAGCAGGGCAAACTGCGGAGCAATGTGTACACCATGATTTTCTCTTTTTAAAGTCTGCCGCCTCAATGGTTGTGGGGGAAGCTTGGAACAGGGGTGGAATATTCAGAAAATCTTGATGCTGAGTTTATCCACGTGGATTTCTTTTTTCCTAATTCCCATATTAAACCATAATATTGTCAGGAAGAGAGTTCCCCATGCGCCCCACCACACTCTGGGCCCAGTTCTACTAAAAGACATATTTTTCACCCAGGCTTTCCCTGACCCAGAGACTGGGCCCTGCTTAATAATAATAATAATAATGGTAATAAATTATTTTTACCCTGCCCATCTGGCTGGGTTTTCCCAGCCACTCTGAGTGGCTACCAACAGAATATTAAAAACACGATAAAACACCAAACAATAAAAACTTCTCTAAACAGAGCTGCCTTCAGATGTCTTCTAAAAGTCAGATAGTTGTTTATTTCCTTGACATCTGATGGGAGGGCGTTCCACAGGGCAGGCGCCACTACCGAGAAGGCCCTCTGCCTGGTTCCCTGTAACCTCGCTTCTCGCAGTGAGGGAAACCACCAGAAGGCCCTCAGAGCTGGACCTCAGTGTCCAGACTGAATAGTGGGGGTAGAGACGCTTCTTCAGGAATACTGGGCCGAGGTCGTTTATGTAATTCAATCCTCTGTTTTGTTTTTTATAAGATTTTATGCTGCTGTTTTATTGGTTTTGCCTGGTATTTTTGTTTTAATGATATTGTTTAGTTTTTATATTAATGATATTGTTTAGTTTTTATATTGTATAAACACTTAACAGATTCAAAAATTAAGCTGCTGGTAAATGATTTTAAATAAATAAATAAAATTTTTGCATACTAAGTGCATTATTATACCAATTGTTACACATCTCAAATTATATTGTGATTTTTCCAAAAAGAATCCTCATAAAAATTCATCAGAATAAACGCATTTTCTATATGCAGCCTTGACTAATATGCACATTTCTGCATATTAGAGCACTACTACTACTATAGAGCACTTTGGCATGTGTGTGTGTGTGTGTGTTGTTTTTTTTACTGATAAAGTGATTTTTATGCACTCTCCTGAATATATGCATTTTTCTAAATGTTGGTTGGTTGGAGAACTGCATCACATAATTCAGATAAGTTCAACTTTCAAAGCATAGCTGTGTTTTGGTTCTCATTTTGTTCCGGAAAGTGCAACTTTGATAGATTTTGTCTACTCTCCTTTTAAAACTGTCTAAGCTGGTGGCCACTACTACATCTTGTGGGAGTGAATTCTACACCTTAGCTATGCACTGTGTGAAGAAGTACGTTTGTCTGTTCTGAATTTCCTATCATTCATTGGATAATTCCCAAGTTCTCATATGACCACACATGCACACAAAACATCTCCCTATCCTCTTTTGTCACACCATGTACAATTTTATACCCTTCTATCATTTCCCTGTCTAAGTTACTTTTCTTCCTCTAAAGTATAAAGCCCCGTTTTTTTAGCCGTTTCTCATAGGGATGTTTTCCCATCCTTTGACAATTTCCATTGCTCTTTTCTGCACCTCTACCTTTCCTACAGCATCATTTGCAGGAACCAGAACTTTGCACAGCACAGCAAGCATGGCCGCAGTATAGATTTTCAAAAGAAAAGGCAGTTTCATCACGGGCACTTTTGTTTTTTACCCCCTTTCCTCCAGTTTAAGCTTTCACGCCCACCAAGACCTGGATTTTGTCAATATCTAAGTAGCAATGAAAAATGGCCCTCGGTAACCCCCACAATTGTTTTATGAGGTGGCCTGAATCTTTCAGAGAGCAAACACACTAGTTTGAATCCGTTATACAGAGATCACTCCTGATAAAACCCATGGGATTTCTTTCAAAGCATAATATTGGATTGGAATGCAAGACAAATGGGCAGGTAAGCGCTCACTCACTCTGCATATTTGCGTGTGGAGACCTTTTAACCTGGCCTAGAAATAAATTCAGACAGGACTCAAATTTTAGGTTTGGTTTTTGGCAGAATTTAGGCCACAACTTTCTTGATTACAAATGAAGTGAGTGGTTGCATAGGCTCTGGTTCAAAAGGTACCTAGGGTACCGCTGACTCTGGACAGCAGCCAGGAGTAAGCCTGGAGTAAGCTGACGACCGCCGGGCCCGGGTTCCCCCAGGTGTGCCCTGAACTCTGGATCAGGGCACAACCCCGCTTGGGGAAAACCAATCAGAGGTCCATGGATTCATTTTACAGGAATACCAGAGCCTATCCGTCAACCTTACAAGTTGTGGCGAAAGCCAAGTGGCACCAGCCAATCAGCCAAATGGGGGAAATTCCTGCCGTGCCCCTGTCCCAAAGACAGACGACACACAACGGCATAGCAAGGTCAAGCGCAAGCCCTAAATTAGGGAGAGGTGGGCAGGTGTTCCAATGCACTGTGACCCGAAAAGAAGATCTCTAGGGTCACGTGCAGCAGTTAAATAGTGGTCCCTCTGACCCTTTACTGGCATGCCCTTAGCCCAATTGCTCCCCGTCAGAGGGACGACCAATAGGGTGTTGTGGCTGCTTCAATTGTCCCCGCCCCAACACCTAGGCCTGATTGCCGGGTCCCACCGAAACGCATGCCCTCTCTTGCAGGAAGGACCCGAATGATAAGATAATGACTACAGAAGGAAGTGGTGGGCTTGTGCAGAGCCATCGCAGCGCCCAAGTTGCAATGCTTTTCAATGAAATTAAGAGACACATTATTCTGTGGTCCATCATAGCCCTTTTCACAAGTCACCTCCACATAGAGCCTAAATGGGGTGGGGAGCAAAGCTATTGACCTTATGCCCCCACCAACTTACTCTGCATGACATCTGCAAAGAGGATGTCCTGTTGCATGCTCATAGGATTTCATGTGATTGAGAACTGCATGCAATCTGGATTCCCCTTTTCATGTAGTGCCAAATTCACCAATGTGTGTGTGTGGGGGGGCATACCTGCCAAGTTGCTGTCTGAGAAATAAGGGACCGGGCCAGAAATAGCAGACCGGAAGTAGCGCTGCCGCCATTTTGGAACTGGGCGGAGCATGCTCAGAAGTGACTTTTGATGCTGCTTTGCCCAGTTCCAAAATGGCTGCCGCGCCAGAAGTCACACTGCAGCCATTTTGGAACTGGGCAGAGCAGCATCAAAAGTTGCTTCTGAGCATGCTCCGCCCAGTTCCAAAATGGCCGCCGCGCCAGAATAAACCGGAAAAAATCCATTTTTTCAGCTAGGAACAGCTGGAAAAACGGGGATTTCCCGGGGAAAACGGGAGACTTGGCAGCTATGGGGGGGATAGGGTGCAATATGATGTCAGGGTCAGCAGATGCAGCCCCTCCTCCCTCCACTGAGCTGACAGGTAGAGGCAACCTTGTGAAGAGGCAACAAGTGTTCAAATAATCAAGAAAAGGTGCAAGCAATGGCAGCTCGTAAGCTGGAGAGGAGGGTAGCCTGCAGTCATTGAGCAATTATCGAGGCAGCATGGGGCTGGGCTGGGACATAGCATGGGTTGCTGGCACCCAAGGCGAGGCAAGTGTTGTGCCCCCTGGTGGACTGGGCAGCGGCCAGCCCTTCTCAGGCCAGCGTTCAATCAAGGGAGTCTCTCATTGCAAACTGGGAGCAGACATAAAGCAGAGAAACACAAAGGCGACCAGGTCACATGGCTCTGGCAGTGCTTTACTGCCTTCCTCTTCCTCCCTTCCTCCTTGGTGGGCAGTGGTGGCAGCAGCCTCTCCTCCCTCTCGGCTGGCCCAGGGGCAAAGGGCACACGGACATCCTTTCACTGGCTGGGAGCAGAAAGAGGGAGCCCATCGTGGGAGTGCCTGGTTGCGCCTCCTCAGAAATGTTCACTTGGGGCCATAGCTCCCCTGCCCCCATGCTACACCACTGGAATGGGGCTCTGTGCACCAATGGGTGCAGGTATGGCTGCATACCCATGAGCTCCCAATCTGGCATGATATATTTGACCGGGACGCTGCTTGGCATTCAGGAGCATTGCCTGCATCTGGTGCCTCTAATGTTCCCTTCCCTGGTCTGGGTCTACAGTCATTGGCAGTGGTCAGTTGCTATTATCCAGGGGTCAGCAAACTTTTTCAGCAAGGGGCCGGTCCACCATCCCTCAGGCCTTGTGGGGGGGCTGGACTATATTTTGGAAAGAGAAAAAAATATGAATGAATTCCTATGCCCCACAAATAAACCAGAGATGCATTTAAAATAAAAACACACATTCTACTCATGTAAAAACACGGTGATTCCTGGACTGTCCACTGGCCAGATTTAGAAGGCCATTGGGCCGGATCCGGCCCCTGGGTCTTAGTTTGCCTACCCATGCTATTATCCAACCTCTCTTGCAAGCTTCCACTTGGGTGGAAAGGTGCTCAAAGTGTGCAGGCTTCCACAATACACAGAACCTCTCTGCTCCTCAAAGATCTCTGTGGAGCAGGCATCTTGTTGAGAGCACACAAATACACCGAGAAGAGTAGCTCTCCCATTAAAAGATACACTTACTGTTCGATACCTTTGCTGCTTCTGTTCTGCTTCTCTGCGATCAGCACAGCGAAACTTCCCTTCTGTGCTTTGTGAATGGGTTGCATGTTCTCACCTTGAGGTGAATGGAAATGTTAACTGGAATGTGGGGGGGGGGGGGGAGAGAGGAAGAAAAAGAAACAACTTGATGCTTGTCCAAACCTACTCGTGTTTATACTGGAGCCTAGGAGTGACATCAGAGCAGGGAAGAGTATAAACACTTGCAGGGCTTTACTCGCAGACTTTAAAAACTTCAGACACGCTGCTGTCTCCAAACTGCCTGGGGAGGGATGTGGTGAAGTGTCAGAATGAAACTCCAGCTTCTCTTGATCTCCTTCCTTTGTCTCCTTTCCAAGGTAAGGAAGCTGGGAATGTTTGTTTAGATAGCAAGGATCTTCCCCCCCTCCCCCACTTACAAAACAATTTATAATCAAGCAACTTCACTTTGGCAACTGGAATAATTAAAGGATGTCTTCAAACACTAATGTGTCTTTTTAGTGTGCATGCTTAAGTGTCACATCTGTGCAAACCATAGAGAATGTGCTATTGTGAATAAATGTTGAATGGCCAACTTTTATCCTTTAGCACCATTGTTCCCATATTTTAAATCCCCGTACTTGGATCTACTTCATTAATTGTGCCGGTACCAAAGTCATGTGCTTATGCTAGCTGAGGAGCCTGCATAGTAATCAATTAAATAGTTTCTTCTGCACACTCAGTTCTCTGTTTTACAACCTCAAGAGGCACAAAGCCAAGCAGCTGGCATTATTTTTCAATGTTGCTCAATTGTTGTCCAACTTTTGCTCTGGGAAATACTGAGAAGCACATGTACAGCTGATGCCTCCTGCAGGATTGCACAAGATGAACAACATAGTTCGTTTAACATGTACACACACACACACACACACACACCAGAGAACAATTTAATCACTTGAGAGTTTTCCAGTGGTTTTAGAATACAGTACTGCTTCACTTTCAGATTTTGGAAACACACCGTAAGTGCTGAGGTTGTTGCAGTTGCCTGTTTTTAAAAATATGTAAGGCATGGACTGGATACCTGTGTGAAAATACAACCAGGTGTTACTGAAGGACACAGCAACCCAGAAAAAAAGCCTAGGAGAGGTAAAATTAATCAGATCACAGCAGATTTTCAGCATATTTACATCCAAGAATAGCCTGTGGTGGAGAGCAGCAAGCCCATTAAAACAAATACTACACATCAACAGCTATAAGAAGCTGTGCATTCTATCCCAATGACATCAACCCCTGTTTGTTTCATGTTACAGGTAGGTAGGTAGCCGTGTTGGTCTGAGTCGAAGCAAAATAAAAAAATTCCTTCAGTAGCACCTTAAAGACCAACTAAAATTTTATTTTGGTATGAGCTTTCGTGTGCATGCACACTTCGTCAGATACACTGAAACAGAATCAACCAGACCCTTATTTATATTCAAAGGGTGGGGGTGGGTGGGGGGTGGGAATGGGTGGTGGGCTGATAGGAGTGGTGAACCTGTTGATGGCTGTTAACGACTGCTGATGACTGCAATTGGTCCTGCGGGGGGGGGGGGGGGAAGCAAGGCACAAAAGAAAGCTAGATCAGTGTTTCTCAACCAGTGTGCCTCCAGATGTTTTGGGACTACAACTCCCATCATTCCTGACCACTGGTCTTGCTAGCTAGGGATGATGGGAGTTGTAGTCCCAAAACATCTGGAGGCACACTGGTTGAGAAACACTGAGCTAGATCATATTAAAAGAAAGCTTGTTTCATATTATCAACAAACAACAAAAGAAACAACAAAATTATCAACAAAAGAAAGCTTGTTTCATATTATCCTAGGAAATATAAAGGCGTGGTTTGCTTTTCCTTACTGCACACTCTCGGTAAGACTTAATGCCAGGGGTAGCACAATTGATCAATTTTTAGATTATTCAAATAGCACTCCTGTGAGTGACTCTAGGTAGGTTTTGTTTCCAAATTCTGTGAGGGAGATGAAAGGGCATCATTTGATGAGTTACACTGCTAGAGATGCTGAACACATTAGCATCCCAATGACATTATTTTCTTTCGAATGCAAATAGATCCCCATAAAGAAGAAACACTGACAAAGAAGCTCACCTTGAGCAGATTCTTAAGAGGCAGCTTCTCTTATAATCTTTCACCCCTGTCTACTGAGTAGCGCAAGTGTGAATTACCATAGGCACTAGTCCCCTTTTCACTTCATCAGAAAAGGAGTGAGGCAGGCTGTATCCATACTAAACACATTGCTTTTTGGGGGGGTCTTGACTCACCACTTCCCTTCCCTGTTTGCTTTAAAGTGTCCACTGCCTCTCTTCTTACCTCAAGGCCTTACTCACCGGCAGTGTCAATGAGTTCATTTGCTCATTCATTATGTTTTTATCCCTTCCTTCCTTTGCTGAGCTCAGGGAAGTGGTTTGCCTCCTGTGAGGCAGACTAAGTTGAATGGAGATTTGAGCCCAGGTGTTCCTGAATCTAACCTGAGTTGGCTTTTTTCACCTTTCCTCCCCATTCCTTTCTCCTTCTGTGCCATGTCTTTTAGTTAGTTATCCATTAAATGATTGTATATAAGCCACTCCAGAGTCTTTTTGTCTGAAGAGCGGGGTGAAGTTGCTATGCATAAATAAAAATGCTTGCATGTGCTTGTTTGAGATGTAATGCTAGACCATGAATCATTATTTGTTTCCTCAGTGTTAAAGCAGAGAGGAATGAGGAGCAAAGCACGAGTGGCGTACGGCTCATCATGATGTGTGACTGTGGCTCTAGTAGGGTTGTCATATTTTGAAGAGCAGAAAAGAGGACACATTTGCCTGACTTCTACTTTTAACTTTTAACACTCATTTTACATACCCATGAAAAAGAGGGCGTGTCCTGGGAAAAGAGGACATATGGCTAGAGCAGGGGTTCCCAACAAAATTTTCTCAAGGACCCCTCATCGAGCCGCTATTGTGACAAGGACCCCCATTAATTCCTAATCCTAAAATTAAAAAGTGAGAGCCAAATTAAGAGTCTTTTTATATTTTATATTTATACGCTTTTTACAGTTACAACAGAGTACTCCATCAGTATACAGTTAGTTTTAATTTTCAGTTCTTAATGAGATGAGTTAAATCTGTCCTTTGAGTCCATTATTTCTGAAATATTAGGTTTGTTTACAAACACTACTGTTTTGCAAAGAGGCAGCGCACGCCAGGGAGGAGGGAGGGGAATGGAGAAGACAGGGTACCTGCAAATGAAGCCGACGCACGCAAAGCATCTTGGGGAGGTGAGCGTTAGTAGAATGCGCGCGCTGCCTCTTTGCAAAACAGTAGTGTTTGTAAAGCGCCACCTAACGGCATACAGCAGAACTACTGCCTCATCTAATTCTAGTTTTGCGCTAGACTCTGCTCATGCAGGAAGCGGCCAAAACAAAAAATCTGTTATCATACGAAATATATTTAATATATTTTTTATTCTAATAGCATCTTGCGGACCCCTCTGGCATAGCTCGCGGACCCCTGGGGGTCCCCGGACCACCTGTTGGGAACCACTGGGCTAGAGTACTACCGGGGTATCAGTGCCAACTGGTTGAATTTTATTTATATTCCCTTCACTACTTAAATAATTCAATGATTTAATGATTTGTCAAGATTGAAAAAGCACTGTCGCTAAATCAAGCGTGGTGTTTCCAAACTAACAGTGTTCTACAATGTCACATTTTCTACAAAAAAATTAACATCTCTGTGCAGAGCACAGATCTCAAGTGTAGATGATTTCTTGTGCCCATGTATTTTAGGAAGCTAGGAAGATGCAGAAAACTATTTGTTTATCTTTCTCCTCTCCTAATTGATGTAACAACTTTACAAAGGCACAGAATTGTCTAGCCTTTGTCATGAGTTATGCCAGAGGACACTCAATTGGATACTTGCAGGGCCATCTCAAGCACGTTGGGCGCCCTGGCGCCGTGGTGCGGAGATCGCTCCGGTGCCCCCGCCCCACTCCATTTCTTGTTGCGGCTGGTGGGCAGGCGCCCTGGCACCCCGCGCCACCCAGACTACCCCTAGAGCCGGCCCTGGATACTTGTTCAATGCTGCTTCTACAGAACAACTAGCTGATACTAAACAGAAACTTACGCAAACATCTAAGTATATCCACCCCATGTTAATGTGCTTAATTATTCAGTCAGTGGTCAGTAACCAAAACACAATAAAGCCAATGTCAAAATCAAAGTTGACCATCAATACAGAGGTGAGCTTAGTTCACGTGATTCTCCTGGTATTATTGTTTGTGAGAGCCCCTATCCTATTAACTGCTACATATCCTTAGCTTTGATTGATATTTGGTGGGGTTCAACTACTTAGAGGAGTCAGTCGCACAAAGAACAGTTCTTGCCAAATCAATAGTTAGGCCTCTGCCTGGAAGGTGGCCTGTTGTGCTCCTCAGCCGACCCCTGGAGAGGGATTATAAAGCAGAGTGTCTTGGTGAATTGTGCCCCAAAGTGTAGGGACATCAGAAGAGACCTGCTGGAGTAGGCCAAAGGGCCATTTAGCCAGCATGTTGCTCTCACTGTGGTGAGATACCTAGGGGAAGTCCACAAAGGAGATTCAAACTAAAAACTTCCTGACAGTAAGAGCTTTTTCGACAGTGGAGCGGTCTCCCTTGGGAGGCTGTGGACTCTCCTTCCTTGGAGGTTTTTAAGCAGAGGTTGGACGGCCATCTGTCATGGATGCTTTAGCTGAGATTCCTGCGTTGCACGGGGTTGGACTAGATGACCCATGGGGTCCCTTCTAACTCTTCAATTCTATGATTCTATGACATGCAAGACTTGAGCACAACAGCCCTCTCTCTACCTGTGATTCCCAGTAACTGGTATTCAGGGGAATGCTGCTAGTAGCCATGGTTTGTGTTCCCCAAAATGAAAGGCATTCAGTGTCACTATATCCTCGTTTCGCCATGTCCCTATATTCTCTCTCTCTCTCTCTCTCTCCAGGTGTATGCACAGCTTTGCCAGACTCCATGCTACTGCCCATGGATCCCTCCACGTTGCCCTCCTGGCTCCTCCTTAGTTCTGGACGGATGCGGCTGCTGCAACATATGTGCCCGCAGACTGGGAGAGCCCTGCAGCTATCTATATGTGTGCGACAGGAGCCAAGGACTTGTCTGCGATTACAGCACTGCCCTGATGGGGAGAGGAGGAACCTGCAATTGTGAGCTATTCCTTCTTGCCTCTCTTTGCAGGAGCCCCTCTGTCATTTAGCGGGATGGAACTGGTTCCCTCGAACTGGGCAAAGCCAGAAATGTCTAATGCATACGGAAAGAATGCCTAAAAAGCTTAGGAAAGCTGCAGGGTGCCCTTGAGACACAAGAGTCCAATAGCATGTTGCACTCCAAAATCTTTATTAGATCTGTGAGTCGGGGCCAAAGTACATATGGCTAGCCATCATTCATGAATATCTTGTGTTTTAAAAGTGTTAATCGTAACTGTGGGAATTACAGGGTAGCAGGGAGAGGAATTTGAACTGGGACTGCAACGCTGGGGTGGATTTTTCAATCTCACATATTATTCTTTTCAGTTAACATCCCTCTCTCAAGAAGTTTCTATTGGTCCTTTACGGCAAGACATGCAGGTGTTGTGTAGCTTTTAATCAGGAAAAGTTGTGTGGAAAGGGTTAAAACTTTGTTCCTCTGTGCCATGGTCCTGATCTAAATTCCAGATACCCTGCTGCTATTATACTCATACCTAATAATTATGAACAGCTGTAGCAAGACAGAAAGTGTTCCATATCCTGAGAAGTACTAGTAAAGAAGAATATTTCACTCACCAAATAGTTAAGTGTCATTGTGACATCAGCACTCGGTGAACCAATCTTCTCCCTTTGCCCTCACCTCTGTTGACATGCGTGAAAATCCTGAGTGTCGAATGGCACATTGGTCCGCGCTGGCGATTCCAAACATTCACACCCTTTGGTGGACATTTCAATAGAAAGGGATGATGATGCTCTCACAGGGCCATAAATCAGAGGCTGTGACGACAGTCCTGTAAGTTGGTACACAGTGCAGGCTTGGCTTTATGTCACGACTGTGTCTTCTCTATTCTTCCCCTGGAGCTCCCATGGCAGCAGGCAGGAATGCAAACAAAACTCAGCAAATACGCCCCGATTTCCTGTCCTACTTGGAGAGTTCAGGTCAGCTGACAGGGATGTGAGTTAAACAAATATCAGCCTTTTACAAAATAACAAGACCTAACTTGGAGCAAAATGACTTTCCCGTTTTTTAAAAGCTTTCTAGAAAGAGCAGGAGACCTGTGACCAACTCTTGGAAAGATAGGGATCCCACACTCTGAGGATGGAGTCGGGCTTAGCTTGGGTATTAGTCCATTGGGCAATCAAACAAAACAGGGATATCAGAAGCTGCCAGGTCAGAAACCATTTATCTAGCTAGCCTTGTATTTTCAGCCCTAGCAGGTGGCACTCCCAAGTTCTCAGGCAGAAGTCTTTCATATCATTCCTGATATCATTTTAACTAGAGATGCCAGAAATTGCATCTGGAACTCTCTGCATGGAAAGCAAAGTTCTGTCACTGAACTATAGACCTCCATCCTAGCAGGAAACAAGGCTGTGCTTGTCAGGGGATCCAAAAAATGTGGTCTGTGGACCTTCTTTTGAGCTTCATTTGGGTGGTTTGTTCCATATCAGCAATAAATATTCATATTGTTTAATTTTCCACCAAGACGATCTGCAATTTTCAAATGCTCCTGGGCAGGGGAAATTTGGGAACCACTGGTGTAGATAGTCCTGAGCTTCCACCCTTCCAAATGAGCTGTTTATTGGGCATCCATCCTGGTTTGTTTGCCATGAAATTAGATGATGCCGCATCAAAGCAAGTGTTGTCCCAGACTTTCCACTGACTTTCCCTGCCACTTCCCCTGTTGCAAACAATCAGATCTTTTGAGGAAGCAGATTTGTTGCGCAACAGCTCCAAATCAGCTTTAATCGTGCAACATGTATTTGCAGGTGTGTGGTTGAATCCCACCTGAAAATTGCGGCAGTCTGGATGTCTTTGATAGACCAGTGGTCTGACTCCATATAAGACAGATTTCTATGTAAATTGTTTTGGGCTGCCATGTTCATATGAGTGCAGGAGATTCTTCAAATAACCTGGTCTGAAATTGTTCAGATTTCACTTCCCATTCCAACTTTGGAATGTTGCCAATGGATTTCTTGGCTTCTGAGCTTCTCCATGGAAGACTGTGCCACAGTGGAAAATCCAGATGGAAGGCCAACACAAGGCCTGATTGTGTAACTGCTTTTCACTCCACCTTATATTGTATAGCCAACCTTCTGGTTTGTGGAGTTGCGTCTGTAGGAGAATCTCTGACACAAAAATGTTTCTCATAATCATTAGGAACAATGTACCTCTCACCTGTTCTTGCAGTGGAAGAAGATATATGAACTCATCAGTCTTATAACTAGCCTTTTGGCCCAAAATGTTGAGTTTTAAATAACCTTTTTAGTTTTTTGGCTTTTAGGCTTAAATGTACTGCGTTTCTGACCCTAATTCCTGATACATATGTAGGGAATTCAGTGGAGAAATTCCCTCTCCAAAAAACAACAACGCAGAGCCAATTTCAGTTTCAGAATGTGGAGGTACCATATTCCATTGCTGATCATATTATGTAGTAGCTCTGTTACAGACTGAATGCCTACATTTGATTTCCCATTCTTTCTGGCTACTCCGAATGTGGACTACAGATGAGGAGGACGACGACAGCTGCGAAGTGAATGGGAAGATCTATCGGGATGGGGAAGTGTTCCAGCCAAGCTGTAAGCTCCAGTGCCGCTGCTCAGGAGGAGGTTTCACATGTGTCCCCCTCTGCAGCGAGGATGTTCGCCTCCCCACTCCAGATTGCCCCCATCCAAGGCGTGTGGAGATCCCAGGAAAGTGCTGCCAGGAATGGATTTGTGAAAGTCAAGACAGGCAGATCTTGCCAGATACCATGGCAGGTAACACTCAACAGGTCCTGGCCCACCTTTTCGGTCATCACTTTGTTGTTGAAGTTATGGCTCAAACCAGCCTTGCATTTAAGCACTAGCCTGGTAGCCAGAGCTGAAAAGGTGTTGTTGTTGTTGTTTAGTCGTTTAGTCGTGTCCGACTCTTCGTGACCCCATGGACCATAGCACGTAAATGAGGGGGTTTGCAAGGGTGGCTACTTAGACATTGCCAAAAAAAGAGGAAAGGCATTGCCTAAAGGGAGGCTCTAGAGTTTCCTGGAATATGCATGCACTGATTTATATTGCAGGTTTAGAAGTAATTGCTGTAATTTAAACAAGCACAACACATCTCCCCATCGTGGGGAAGACTGTGGCCAGGTGACTTGTATGTACATGCACAGCCTGCTGTTCAGGTGCTGCTGGTCTAGGCCTTAAAAGCATTTGCTTCAGAGGTTGTGCAGCTTAGATCCTCAACTGGAGTTAGATGATTCAGTGCACATTGGCACTTGCTGGAACTGAAAGTTCACTGGACAAATCATGTGCAGATTCCTCCTTCGGAAGACCTTGCTAAGAATGGAACCAAGGAGCTATTTCAGAAATCCCTGGGTGGAATTCAACCTTGCACTTGGTGAACATTCTATCAGTGCAAGTATTGCAGTTTACCAGATGGAATAATCCCCCCTGTCCTCACCCCACACACTGTTCTGAGGCTTCTCCTGACACTGAAATCCCAAGCCAATTTCTGGGGGCACAAGAGGAGGAAAGGTGGGAAAGCTCCATAGAGCAAGAGGAAGCCTTTGTACTGGCAGGACTCATTAGGGGCAAGCGATCCCCTCTTCTTCGGATTCAGTTTCCTATAACTCTCTCCTCCACCTCTTCTGTGAAAAGGAAGCCTGAGAGAACTTGTTTTTTCTGGGGTGGGTGATTTCTGATGACGATTATAAAAAAAAACCTCACCATCTTCCTCCTTATGCTTGTTTCTTCCCCAAATGTAAATATTGTTGTGTTGCTGCTCTCAATAAGTTGAGCTATTGGCACAGCACAAGTTGAGCTTTAAAACTCTGAAACCAAAAAACAAAACAAAAACATTTGGGAAACATTGTAGAACTACTAATAAAGCAGAATGATATGTGGACAGTCCAATATAAATCCACCACAAATCTTTCTTCTTTGGCAATCACTCATAGCCGAGTAAGATTGTCTTCCATAAACACAGTTTTAAGAGTGGGTTTGTAAGTGCCTGTGGAGGCCAATTCTGAATCCACATGTCCTTCCACAGTGGGGACATAGATTTCCGGGTGGGAGTTGATCATGGTGAGGGATTGCCAAGCGTGCCTTTCTCTTAGCACATTTCTCCCTTTCATCCTGAGTTTGAGCGTCTTCAAAGCCCATGACACCTTTGGTAAAGGCTGTTCTCCAATTGGAGTGCTCGCAGGCCAGTGTTTCCCAATCGTTGGTGTTTATACTACAGTACATTTATTTAGATTTGCCTTGAGAGAGTCTTTAAACCTCTTTTGTTGACCACTGGCATTATGCTTTCCATTTTTAAGTTCGGAATAGAGTAGTTGTTTTGGAAGACGATAATCAGGCATCCACACAGCATGACCAGTCCAACAAATTTGATGTTGAAGAATCATTGCTTCGACACTGGTGATCTTTGCTTCTTCCAGTACACTGGCATCATAGCTGCCAAGTTTTCCCTTTTCTCACGAGGAAGCCTATTCAGCATAAGGGAAAATCCCTTAAAAAAAGGGATAACTTGGCAGCTATGACTGGCATTAGTGTACCACAATATGCTGTTATTGCATCCATGACATGTTACAGAATAAACCTAAAAACAGCAACAACAACCCACCCCCAGTCTGGAGGAGGTCCTAATTCACAAAAGCTTATGCCACAGCAATGATTATGATGATGATGATGATGGTAATAACAATAATAATTTTATTATTTATACCCTGCCCACCTGGCAGGCTGCCTCAGCCAAACCTGTGAGTTTTTCAAATCCCAAAAAATTCCCTCTCATTTTTGCTACAAAACTAAGAAGGCTATCCCTCTGAAGGTTGTTACCACAAAATTTATGTGTGTCCATTTTAATGAAGCTTATTTCTTTCTTTCTTTCTTTTAAAATAATTTTTATTAAAATTTTCAATTAAACAACATCAAATCACATTGAAATTATTCCCAATTACACTTTATCCAAATTAATTATACAATTCTAATTAAAAGAAACATTCCAATTATACCTAATTATATTGAATTTTTCCGACTCCCCATGCCTCAGATTCCAGAGCTTCCTGCTAATCACTACTGCCATTTGCTCTTAATAATTTCTCCCTTGTGATTCAGCCTCTGATTTTAATGAAGCCCCTTTCTTTCATTCCCTGCTCAGCACAAAGGCTCCCTGGGACAGCGTCGATATTGATCCCCTATGCATGTGAACAGTGGAGCACTGAGTGGTCCGCCTGCTCGGCCACCTGTGGCGTAGGGATCGCCACGCGAGTATCTAACCAGAATCAGTACTGCAGGCTCGAGACCCAAAGACGTTTATGCCTCCTCAGATCCTGCCAGGGTCTGACGGGAATAGCCAGCATGGTAAGTGATGGGTCTGTGGCAGAATACGAGAAATCTCCACCAGGGCTGAAGTTGCTTTTTTAAAGGAGGGAATCCCCACGACATGGCAGGCATATGTCAGGTGGCTAATGTGGTTACTGTCACAGAGAATTTCTTGCTTTGGAGACAGAGCAAATGAGGAAACAGAACTAAAGGGCAGGAAAAAGGGGCTGGTCAACAAGCAAGTGAGGGCGAGGACAAGGGAGGAGGTCCTTTGATGGGGGTGAAGGACATTTGTGAGTGTGAAGCCTGGCTTGAAGACCATGGCTTGCTGAGGGACACAATGGAGAAAGGTCTGTCTGTAAATGAGCAGCCCAGCAAGCCAGCTTTTTGGTATGTTGTTTAGTCGTTTAGTCGTGTCCGACTCTTCGTGACCCCATGGACCATAGCACGCCAGGCACTCCTGTCTTGCACTGCCTCCCGCAGTTTGGTCAAACTCATGTTCGTAGCTTCGAGAACACTGTCCAACCATCTCATCCTCTGTCGTCCCCTTCTCCTAGTGCCCGCAATCTTTCCCAACATCAGGGTCTTTTCCAAGGATTTTTGGTATAGCTGTGGGAAATACATATTTGTGAAGCAAGCCCAGATGGTAGCTTAATCTGGAGAGCATGAGACTCTTTATTTCTGGGTTGTGGGCTCAAACCCCAAGTTGGGCAAAAGGATTCCTGCATTGCAGGGGGGTTGTGATAGATGATTCCCATGGGCCCTTCCAATTCTACCATTCTAGGATTTTAAGGTCCACTCACAGGCTAAGCGCCTAGGGCACCCCTGTGTTGATTTCCCACCCTCTCCTTCTGTAACAGTCTCATTCCGTTTTCCCTATTACAGTGGCAGAACCAGGGGGGAGAGATAGAGAGAGAGGGGGAGGATTGCTGGGGAGGGAAGGCACAGAGGGAGGAAAGTTCATAGGCTTACCTTCCAAGTCCCGGACTGCAGAATCCGGGACCGGCAACCGTGTGACAATGGAAGTTGCATCGACGTAACTTCCGGTGTGGCTTTGCCCTTCTATGGGCACAAAAAATGGCCGCCGCCAGCTTCAAAAATCGCTTGTATGCATGTCAGGAAGTGCGTTGACGCAACTTCCGGTGTCGCTCCGCCCATCTTTGGGTACCAAAAATGGCCGCCACTGACACTGGAAGTCACGTCTATGCACTTCCGGACATGCGTAGATGCGACTTTTGAAGCCGGAGGTGGCCATTTTTTGTGCCCATAGAAGGGCAAATCGGAAAGAAAAAAAATGGCCGCCAGCAGGAGAAAATAATGGAGAAAAACGGGAGACGAAGTGATACAGGGGACCACTGGGAAAAGGTAAGTAAAAACGGGGGTTTCCCAGGGAAAACGGGGTACTTGGCAGCTATGTTCATAGGGTGTGTGTGACCTTATACTCACGTTAGATTCCCAAAACAGGAATAATGTTCATTTTAATACTTCTGCCCTAAACACATTCCCTCTGCAGGAAGTCCAGCTGGCTTTGATGAAGTTAAGTTTCAAGTCAGCATGCATAGCATTGCAGCCCTAAATCTTAATGCCCAAATCATTATTCAGTTATAATTTGCATATGAAAAGTGCCTTTCCTTCAAGTTAGCCACAAGTGTCCAGTGAAGAGGGGGCACTACTTGTCTGAGGGGGTTGCTTGCTCCTCTGTTACCACCTATGTACAATGTGGATTCCCTCACTCCCACAACTTTGGATGTTCCTGGTGGGGTTGAGCAAATGCACATTTTGTTGGCATCAGGACATAAAGCAGCTTTTCCCAGCCTGGTGTCCTCTGGGCATTTTGGACTACAAATCCCATCAACCGTAGTCAGGGCTGATGAGATTTGTAGTCCAAAACACCTAGAAACTTAGCTGCTAAGTATCCCGTTGTTTGCGGGAAACCCCTGGATTTTAATCCGTTTTCCGCTGTTCTCCCGAATGGCGAAAAATCCCAGAAATCCCCTGGATTTCCTACCTGCCAGGGAGCCTCCATTTTGGGTGCTGCTCCGCCCATGTGTGGGCACCGGAAATCGGGCAGAGCGGCACCGGACGTTGCTTCTACACATGCCTGGCGGCCATGCTGCCACCACCAAGATGGCCACTGGGCATGTGTAGAAGCGACTTCCGGTGCCGCTCTGCCCGATTTCCGGTGCCCACACATGGGCAGAGCGGTCCCGGAAGTTGCTTCTACGCAACTTCCGGTGTCGCGCCGCTGCTGATCCCACATTTTTCAGTGGGAGACTTGGCAGGTATGCCTGGAAATCGGGGGGAATCTGGCATAGAGTAAATTTAGCCAGACATTATGGAGGAGGTAGTTCTTTATAATATTGTTTTCTAGTGCAGGGCAGGAGACATTTTAATTTCCCCCCACCTGCCACAGGGCCCCCCAAATTCCTATGACTAGCCTTGTCACCCACCTCTACCTAAACTCTTCCTAAATTCTCCATGGACCACTTAGCTGTGTGCTAAAGGACCGAGCACCTTAAGAAAGACATTCTCTTTAAGTCCGATATAAATTGTTCCAGCAAAATCAATACTTGCAATTCGACTGCCAAGCTCTGTAAGTGGATGAATCCCCAAATAGCAACGGACCCTCTGTGACCCAAAATGTAGCAGCGTGATTTATTGACACAGCTGGAGCTAAATGAGCTACCTGGCTGGATTTAAACTGGCCTGTTTTTTGGGGGGGAAGGGGTGCTGCTTTCCTCCTTGATTGAGGAGGGGCTCCGGCTCCACCAGGAAAATTTCGTACTTTATAGCTTCCAAAGTGTGAAGTTTCAAGGGCTGCAATGAAGGTTACTTTGCAAGATCTGGGTGCGGCAGTTGATAGTGCACTTTCTGGGGAATAAAACATTCATACTGATTTCCACACATCAAAAATATGTGTAGTGGCCAGTGTGGTGGGACAGAGCTGAAAGAGCGCCTTCTGAACACCAGTGTCGCTACAACTTACCTGGACGGGGCTGGTGTAGGTCAGGGTGCTGGCAAGCTTGGGGTTTTGAAGAAACACTGGTGGGAGCACCAGAGTGGTGCCAGGAGCTGGGATCAGGGGTAGGGCGGCAATAAATCACACAGCTTCAGTGAAATTAACTCTTTATTCAAGGAAACAAGGTCGACTTAGGAGGCAAGGCCTAGCACAACAACTTGTCCCAGTAGATCTTGCCCTAATGAGGCAGCTGTGGGGATGGAAGGTTGCCGACCTTCCCACAGTTGCCTAAGTCTTTTCCTGCCCCCTGGGTCCTTCCCAAGCAATCTGAGACTTCAGTTTTGTGCCTGTCTTCTTGTAAGTTGGTTTTGGCATTTTCTGTTCCTGTAAAGTTGATTCAGTTTGGATCGGCCCAGGCTGAAATGTGTTCATAGTGTCAGCTGTGAAAAACAAACCCAAATGGGGTTTGGGAAGAAAAAAATGTTTGATTTAAAGCCAAGGTCAAACTACATGTAACATTAAGCACATTTCTGTGAAAAGTGTGCTCAGTACCGCCACTTAAGTCATTGATCAGTCCAGGCAACAGATTTTTTACCTGAACGTGGCAAACATATCCTAAGTACATCAGAACCAGATGCATGAAAATAAACTCCAAAGAAAATCATACCCAAACTAGACATTATGCAGAAGACGACATTATTATTATTATTTTATTAGAGAGTCTGCCAATTTGAACAAAAGAATAGCAGTCACAATGAGCATCTCAACCCGTTCATATCTCACCATCTGTCTGGTCAAAAGGGCCCACCTTTCTTCTGTAAGGGAATAGATACAGAGACCCAGAAAAGCAGTTCTGGGAGGGATAATGTGATCAGGTGAACAACGGGAGGGGAAAATATTAAGCACCCCCTTCTCCCCCATTAAAACTGACAGCCTCCGAGGGCTGCTTCTCAATTAAAAAGAAACCCGGAGATTGGTGAGCTTTTCTCCCATCCTCTCTTGACATCTAGTTTGGCCCTCTCATTCAGCTGTGCTTTTTCAGAATATGTTGGAAATTCCACTGAGTGCGTTGCCTCCACAGAGAGGATGAGGAAGCCGCTTGTAAACCAGCCCGCTCCATTCAGAAGTTGATATACTGGCCTCATCCTAGCAGCAGGATCGTCACAAGTCCAAGATGCTCTCATTTCTTTGGTGATGAGATAACTGCCTAGAAACAGGGAGAAGAAATGACCGTCTTTAGCTGGGAGAGAGGAAGAAAGCTAAAGTGCAGCTCCTCATCGCAGCCGACATCTGTCTTCTCCCTTGATTCCCCTGCAATTATGCTAGACGATGTTATCGTTCAGCGAGGAAAACCAGACCATATGTTTTAATACTGTACAATACTGATGTGTTTAATGCCAGCTTGTGGCTACTATTATAAATCCATCCATTGGAAAAAATGATGCTTTGCAGCTGCAGTAATCTAAGGAACCATGTCTTGTTATTCTTTCTCTGTGTTATCATTTCACTGGAGAATAGTTATGGGGGAGCTGGGGGCGGGAAGGGGGAAAGCATCCACCATTGTTCAAACCAGGCTGTTGTTGTTAGAAATAAAAGAATCAATGCAATAATGAACTGGCTGAGGATGAATTGACCAGGGGTTGTTCAAGGAACTCGCAGTGAAATCTAATGTTTCGTGGCAAGCCCCAGGCAACATACAGCAGAAAATAGACCTTATTTGGTATACAAGAAAGGGAAGAACAGCAGTAGAAGAGAAACAGAGCATCTGTAGTAAAGTTCAAGGCATTCTTTGATGCCCTGTTCTGCTTGTGTAAACATGAATAGGGAGAGTGGCGCTGATGCTCTGAAGGACTGCTTCCTTTTGCTACAACCATCAACAGTTTTCCAAAGGTGGAAGGTCTATTTGACATTGCCGAAGGGTATTTATCATGCCTGTGACACCATTCATACTTTGCACTCAGAACAGCCTTTCGTCTTTATTGCTCCTAATTTATGGATTGGATACTAAAGAACTCGCAATATGCTCAAGGAAACTACCCAAGGAAAATCCCCAGCTGTGCAAAAGCCAATGTTCTAGTAATATTCTAGCAACCCGGCTGATGTGTTGTGGACTAACAGAGACTTCAAAGGTGCTCCCATGCACTATTTACTGCAGAAATGGAGGGCAATAGCCAATGAAGCCCATCAGCACAAGGATTTCTACCTGCACAATGGGACTTTCTCGCCTCTCCTTTTTCTACACCTTTCCCAGATCTGCTCTGGAGGCAAGGGAGAACCCCTACAACAGATGGGGGGCATGGGTGGGCAGAGATATCCTGACACAGATGGGATGTGTTACTCCACACTACTTTGGATGCATCCTATACCTAGAGGTTCGGGTCATCTCTGCCCAGGAGGGGCCACCACAAGCTGGTCCCTGTGCACCAACCTGAGATGGTGGGACTTGCTGCATACCATGGAGGCCTCAGGGTTTGTTGGGTAATGTGAGAAAAGGTCACACATCCGTAATAGCTTTATATTCTGTGGGTCTGCTCTTCTTCCCTTTTGCTTAATGCCCTCCTTCAGGGCCAGACACACCCACCTACCCCAAGACAAGCACCTGGCTTTTCGAACTGATGGCCCTGGATTAGGAATGGCAAGCACCGTTGTGTTTTGCAAATAAAGTCTGAAAACCTGTACTCAAAACTATCAGGAATTTCTTGGCCCAGGGGAAGAGATCTAATACAGAAGGTGTTGTCATATTTGTTTCCATGAAAAAATCAATTATTTTTGGATTGGCCCCAGAGAATAAGGCAATGATTATCCTGCTATATCCAGCAGATACCAAAAATAAACAGGACATGTTCAAGCTGTCACCAAAACAAGTAGGTTCTTCTTCTTCGGGTGCCTTTGGCATTTCTTGCTTTGAAAGGGCACCTGTCTCAAAATAAAAGGGGTGGGGGTGGGGGGGGGAGAGAGAATCTCCCTCTGAGCATCTTCACATTGTTAATGGAGGTGGTTAGGGACTTAGAAATAGAAGGAGTTAGAGCACACAAACACACACCCTTCCAAATTACCAGGCACACTACATAATATCCAGCCCCAAACCTTTTGCAGCCAGAGGCGAAAATAAGAGACTCAAAATAGAAAAACAATGCAGCAGAGATGGAAAGCCGTATGAAAACAAACAAAACAAAACTATTCCAAGCAGGCCATGGGGTTATCCAGAAGTTTTGTTGTGGTGATTGAAACTTCTAGCTGGACTGAAGGATGAAGTTTAAATGCCCTCTAATGGCCTTGCTCTAGATCTGCAGGCATAAAACTGGGAAATTGCGACTTGCCGTTTGAACAGTGATGAAGGCTAAGCAATGGACCTTAAAAAGAAAAAAAGCTGTCTTATCGTTTGGATCTCTGACAGCAAAGGTGCATTTCCTCTCACTGTGTTTCTTTTCTGTACACAAGCCAGTATTTTGACCCACTTTGGTATGAGCAGGAAACAGAACTGAGGACGGGGCTGGCAAGGTAAGAGCAGGACTGGGTTGCCAATGGTGACCATGATAAGGTTACTTTTAGGATCACCCATTATTATCACGAGCCAGATCCAGACATGTTTCTCAGATCTTTTTTCTGGCCCAAACAAAACACAATGTGGAACCCATATTTATCGACTTACACATGTGTCTACTCTTTTCCCATATAAGGTGGAAAGAGGAGCTCAAAGAGGCTGTGTGGACAAGGGGGAGGGAGATGGCCCCCACATTATATTCCTGTACCCAATCATTTCAGGCACTTTTATATAAGGAACACAGCAATATGCAACATTCATTGTATAGCAGCACAACGATATTTATTCAACAGCAATGCAAAACAAAAAAATAAGCAAAGCACATCCAGAGATGAAGCCCTGTTTGAATTCTCGTCCTT
Organism: Zootoca vivipara; assembly: GCF_965207765.1. Taxonomy (NCBI): domain Eukaryota; kingdom Metazoa; phylum Chordata; class Lepidosauria; order Squamata; family Lacertidae; genus Zootoca; species Zootoca vivipara. The sequence goes on along the minus strand of NC_142590.1, from coordinate 74,387,032 downwards.
TCTGCGAAGCTGGTATATGTCTTCAGGCATTTTCCCATAGTCTGACTGGGCTGCTACTGAGAGAGCCATTGCTTTCCTTCCCTCCTGGTGAACTTCCAAGAGTCACCTGATTGGCTACAGTGGCGAAGAGGATGCTGCTGCGCTAGAGGGATCTGAGCCAGCAGGGCACCTCTTGTGATCTTATTTCCAATACTGGAACAAAGGTGAGAGGAAATTTCTAGGGGTGGTTGAATGCAGAGAAACAAGGCTCAGGATTGGGGAACATTAAGCTCCCCTCACTCATGCAACCTTTCTGATATTAAAGTATACACACACACTCCCCTGCCTGTGTATGTTGGGAGTGGGGAACTGTTTTGACTTATGAGATCTTGGATTTGCAGGCCAAATCTGACAGGTGGGTGAGGTTGCGCACCTGCCAATCACTTGATGTCACAATGACATGAGGCGATTGGGCACTTTGAAGTCCCAAAGTAGGGACATCAGAGCAATGCACGGGGCCTGCAAAGAGTCCTGAGTGGTGGTTTAAAGACTTGAGGCTTGGGTTTAGCATAGCCAATCCAGGAGGCTTAAGAGCTACTGCCCAACAGGTGGTAGATTTGAAGCCTGCTTTACTTTGTCAGTGTGCACTTTATGGCTCCTGACTCTGCATCGGCAACTGTGTCTGTCCCTGCTCTGCACCTAACGTCACATATGAAAGATAAGGTGGGGAGCAAGTGGATGTGGTTTGGGGGAAATGGCCTCATGAATCCCTGGTTTGCCAGATTTGGCCCAAAGGCTGGAGGTTTGCCGTCCACGCTGTTTTATGCTCACACGTTGAATAAAAAACATGGCTTCCACGATCACATCTCGTTTGGCCCTCAAGTCTTCTTTCCAGCAATAAATAATGTGTTCTTTGGCCTGAAATAACAGTAAGACTGTGATTCATATCAAAAGGGGACTCGTAATAAATGGCGGTGAGGGAACTGAACAATGGCATTCTGTGGGAAAATCGAGGAGTTTGGCACTGGAAAAGAGGACTGGCAGCAATATATTGAAAGCAAAATTGGGCCACTCTTATCTTGGAAATGGAACGAAAGATCAGGACAAACAGAAAGCAATATTTTTCAGTGTCTGGGCAGTGAAACATACTCCCTCTTAAGAAAGGTTTTGCAGCCCCAGAAGCCAGGAGACAAATGTTTAGCAGACCACCAAAGCATGTTACCAGAGAACTCTATTCTGAAGCCAAGCATTGTTGTGGGGATGTTTTAAATTCCATAATAATATGTGCAGATAAGTGGGGTTTACATCAAAATATGCAGCCAAGCAAAAAAAGTTAGCTGAATACAGTACTGCCCATTTGACTACCTCCTGGAAGTCTCACCCCTTGCTTTTCCTGTGGAACCAATCATAAACAGTCGTAAATTCTTCCTGTAAGACCAAATGCAGCCATAAACAGTCCGGCCCCTCTCACTATATGTGAAGATCTGGTGACTTCTGTTTCAGTGTATCTGAAGAAGTGGGCAGGCACACGAAAGCTCATACCAATGACAAACTTAGTTGATCTCTAAGGTGCTACTGGAAGGATTTTTTTTTATTTTGTTTCGACTATACCAGACCAACACGTCTACCTACCTGTTCCTGGAAGATATACTGAGATTGGATTTTTTGTGGCTTGTGGAGAGAGGGAATGATGAGAAAATGCAAAAACGGCTGCTGGCAATAGAAAAACCGACCCAGGCCAAGGACTGTGGAACTGGCAACAGCTAGGGAAACTTGGGGGGGGGGAGAAACTTGAAAGGATTTATATTTAAAATAAATAAATAAGGGAACTCAGATTGCTTCCATAAACAAATTATAACGCAAACAACGAAAGCTTCAAGTCATTGAAAGGTGCTTGGGGCTGTTTGTTCGGTTTCAACGTGTGAGCATAAAATGTTCCAATGCCCCCTAACTGAACATGTTCAGAGCTCTCCAAAGTATGAATATGGAGGCAGGAGCAACTCCCGCTGTGTTTAGTGGGCCAAGGAAGTGCTCATACGATTGCAGCGTTTGCCTAAAACATTAGATGGCCTAGCAGACTGCACAACAAGTCCATGGAAGTCACTTCCCAGAGAACAAGGAAGCAAGCAGAACGGCTGCATATAAGGAGAGCCCACCATACAATTGTTCCAAAAGTCGTGTGCCGCCCCTGCTCTCTGCCGAGCTGAGCTTTGCAAATGTGCTTGCACAAAACTTACACAGAGATCATACCATACAGTCTTTAATGGGCATTTGTTCTGATTTGTCATACCAATGGGAAACTTAGTGGGTCTCTAAGGTGCTACTGGAATGATTTTTTTTATTGCATTCTGATTTGTTTCTGGAAAGGTTACAACAAACATTCATTCTGAATTCAATGCTTGTGCATTGATCATTCATAAGAACATGAGAAGAGCCTGCTGGACCAGACCAATGGCCCATCTAAGACAGCATCCTGTTCTCACACTGACCACCCAGATGCGTCTGGGGAGCCTGCAAGCGGAACAAGCACACTCTCCCTTCCTGCGGTTTTCAGCAACTGGTGTTTAGTAGCGTTACTGCCTCCAACCATGGAGGCAAAGCATATCTGTCATGGCTAGTAGCCATTGATAGCCTTACTCTTCATGAATTTGTCTAATCCTCTTTTAAAGCCATCCAAGTTGGCCATCACTGCGGGAGTGAGTTTCATAGTTTAACAGTATGTAGCATAAAGAAGTTCTTCCTTTTATTGGTTCCAAATCTTCCAACATTCAGTTTCATTGTCTTGCAGCTCACTGATGACCCAAGTCCTTTATGCTGCCTTCTTCTTCATTTCTACCTTGCTTGCCCTCTTTAGGCCTAAGTGACAGCAGTTCTATTTTGAATTTGTGCAGGGCCTGGGATCTAGGCCAGCATAATTGTGCAACAGCCTGAGGCTCCGTGAGGCTCTGCAGGAGCAGAGTGTTGTTTTTCCGACATGTAAATACCTCTCCTCCTTCAGATGCATTGTGCTTTTCTGGCTAGATGTTGTTTTGAAGAAGCAAGAGTCACAAACAAGCACCGTTAGACTCCCTAGGTACACTTCATGTTATTGATTGATTTAAAAGATTTATAAGCCTCTTGATCAAACAGCTCTCCAAACAGGGTACATGTACCATTGCTAAAATCCACAGACCATTTTTTAAATAAAACAAAACAAAACCACAAATGTGTATGAAACCGTCAGCCGTAAACCACAAATAAAACCTTTAAAATATTTAAAACTGATACAGGCAACTAAACTATATGTAACTAAATTATATATCAGGTGAGGCTTGCTGAAACAAACATGTTTTCGTAAGGCATCTGAAACAATATAGTGATGGCATCTGCCTGATGTTGATATTTGTGTCATCTACCAGTAGGGATTCGTTATATTTCAGGAGTTGAGGTTGTGTAGTATCTGTCAGGCTTCAGGGAATCTGACCCCCTTCCCTTACGGCTGGCAGCCAGAAATGGGAAAACAAGAAGTTCTTATCAATGTAATTTATTCAATATTCACAGAGAGAGACGCATGGTGCTGCCTCTAGGATAATGACGTTGTTCCATGTAACGTCCCCCCCCCCCGTCTCTCCTATTATATGTCATCCCTATGGTGACTGATCTGTGCTTTCTGCCTCTGAACTTTCTGTTCTCCTACTCTCAGTGTCCACGTGGACCTGGGGGAGGGTGGGGTTCTGGAATGCTGTCCAAAGACACTGAGTCTGTCAGCTGTCTCTCCCCTGGTGGTGCTTCTTCTTCCTCCTGCTCCTCTCCCAATATTTCCCAGCTTCTCCCCTCTGCAGCCTCTGAACTGTGACCTTCTCAAACCACTGTTCTAAATCTATACTGTCTCCCTCTTCTCTGGGAAGTGCAGGGGGAGGGGAAGGCGGTCTGCACCATTCCTCCTCCGATGTCCAGTCCCTGACAGTACCAAGCGTGTCACACTTAGGACCAGGAACCAAATGCTCTCCATTAGAGCACAGTTCCATCACAACAGGCTCAAACAGAGAAGCTGTAGTTGCCCAAGTAGACAAGCCTGCTGGATCAGGCCAAAGGCCCACCTACTCCAGCACAGGGTTCTCATAATGACTAACCAGATGTCCATGGAAAGCTTGTAAGCCAGGGGTCCCCAAACTACGGCCCCCAGGCCGGATGCGGCCCAATCAGCCTCCCAATCCGCCGCCCGCTGCCGCCGCCTGCTCTTACGGCGCGCGGCGCGGCGAGATCTTAAAAATTGGCAAAAAATCGCCGAAAATCCTTTGTGCGCATGCGTATGGGCCTCTCCCGACCCAGAAGAGGTCATTTCCGATGCACTTCCGGGTCGGGGGAGGCCCATACGCATGCGCACAAGCTATTTTCGGCGATTTTTTCCCGCCCGTGTGCGCGTGCGCATGCGCACAGGCGCGCACTCCCCCGCCCTCCGGCCCGCTGCACGCGCACTCTCCTGCCCTCCGGCCCACTGCGCGGTAAGTCTGGGGACCCCTGCTGTAAGCGGAAACTAAGCCCTGCAGAACTCTTTGATTCCCAGCAAAGGGTATCCAGAGGCATACTGCCTACAACAATGGAGGTGAAATATGGCTATTGTGGCTAGTAGCCACTGAGAAACTTAGCCTTTTTAAAGCCAACCAGGTTGCTAGCCATCGTTGCCTCTTGTGGAGCCAATGCCATACTGGTAGTTTCACATTGTCATGTGTGAAGATGTTGTAAATTTCCCAGCGTTCAGCTTCATTGAGTTCTAGTTTTGCGACAAGGAGAAAGCTTCATCCTGTCCACTTTCTCCAGACCATGCTAAATTTCATACGCCGCTCTTCCTGCCTCCTCAGCATCTTATTTAGCGATATGCCAACGGTTTGCTTTTGTTCTCTCTTCTAAACATGCTCCGCATGTGGGCTGGAGATGCGGCCAGATTCCTAGGTCCTGTTTACATGGACTTCAGAGCATCTCCACGCCAGATGTTGAAGATTGCTGGCATGCAGTCAGAAGACGGATGGATGTGGGGTGTGTGTGCCAGGGTGGCCAACTGTTTATGAGCAACTCAAAGCTCCTGCTGCTTTTCCTTCTTATGGTTTCTTTATCTTTAAACTAGACTTAGACCGGACAGCCCTTGAATTAGAAGGCTACTAAGATAGTGTTAGTGGGACGCAGGTGGCGCTGTGGGTTAAACCACAGAGTCTAGGGCTTGCTGATCAGAAGGTCGGCGGTTCGAATACCCACGACGGGGTGAGCTCTCGTTGCTTGGTCCCTGCTCCTGCCCACCTAGCAGTTCGAAAGCATGCCAAAGTGCAAGTAGATAAATAGGTACTGCTCTGGCGGGAAGGTAAACACCGTTTCCGTGTGCTGCTCTGGTTCATCAGAAGCGGCTTAGTCATGCTGGCCACATGACCTGGAAGCTGTACGCCGGCTCCCTCGGCCAGTAAAGCGAAATGAGCGCCGCAACCCCAGAGTCGTTCCGGCTGGACCTAATGGTCAGGGGTCCCTTTACCTTTAAGATAGTGTCCTAAATCTAGGGTAACAGACAGTGTCCATTAGCGAATTGTAGAAATGAATAAACGGTCATATTTAGAAACTGAATATCCATGTTCAAACAGGCAATGGCCTCTATCCAATACAGTGCTAAGTAAACATCCTATCAATGCAAGGATTGCTGCTTGCACAATGGGTTATCCTTGCTTGTGCCCCACATACCCTCCACAAATCTGCTCTGGAGGGTTTGGGGGGGGGAGCCCAGCACTGAGGGGGGGAATTGCAGCAGGAGGGAAGAAGAGAGGGAAAGTCCCATTGCACGAGTGGGGATCCTTGAGCTGGTGGGATGCTTCTTTAGAACTGCATTGGATGCAGGTCAACATATCTGACAACCAGATGCTGGAGTCAAAACAAAAGAAGTTAGTTTTCCCCTTAACGGCTTGTCAGCTTCGATGTCATAGGCATCTGCCTGACCCCTGCTGGGGAGACACAATGCTGAACTTGACAGTTCCCTGGTCCATCAACAAGCAAGGCAAACCCTATGCAGATCTAATATAGAATCCTTATTTGTCAGGCAACGTAGCTCCACACTGCTGCCAAGGCAAGCATTGGTGCCAAAAATAAGAGTAATGCCAGGCATTTGTTTCCCTGATTCTGCTTTCAAAAATATCACAGAGAGAAGCTGGGGCTGACAAACACCAGGGACAATTTAGGTGGGGTTGGTTTTTTTTTATTAACACAACTTAAAGTTTTTTTTAAAAAAAGTAGAATACTTGAAAAGAAAATGAGTAGAACGTGGTCTTGATTGGAAAAAAATAATACTTGGTGATGAGAAGCTCTTGAGGTCATAGAGCAAAATGAGCATCAATGTTCGGACCACTATTTTCTCGGTCACATTTACAAAACAGGATTGTGTAACTTCTGTATACACAGCACTTCAAATATGTGATAGGCTGTAAACCACCATTAGGCGTTGGTGGCAAGAATAATTCAGACCTTCATATCTCTCTCTCTCTCTCTCTCTCTCTCTCTCTCTCTCTCTCTCTCCCCCTCCCTCCCTCCCTCCCTCCCCTTCTCCTTGAGTGCTTCTCTGGGCTTTATTTGCTATATCCATATAGTAACAGCTAAGGCCACCTGTTCATGCTGGACCATCAGTAGAGATCTTCTAGCACTGCCAAAATCGTGTGGGCACAACCAATATTTCCGTGTCCCCAATGCGTCCTGCTGTAAGGAGTGCATATATGCTGGCTTTGATGGAGGTGAAACACACACACATTTTTAAAAATCCAACCTCAGTCTTAGCCCAGTGAAAGAGCTTAACTAGAAGAGATGTTCACTGCCAACCTATTGGTGCAAATGTGGGTAGATATTTGCATTTTTTAATGTAAATAGCAGCTTCAGGGGAGGGATCTTCCTCAGGACCATAGCAAGAAAACAGTTGCCAACAAAGATCCCAATCTCAACAATGATCACATGCCTCCAGCAGATACTGTTTGCATTTTTTAATATGCGATGTTGAATGCAAAGATGCACGGGAGCAGACATCTGGCTGGGTTTTCCCAAGCCACTCTGGGCGGCTCCCAACAGAACCCTAAAAACAAAATAAAACTTCAAACATTTAAAAACCTCCCTAAACGGGGCTGCCTTCAGATGTCTTCTAAAAATCTTATAGTTGTTTATTTCCTTGACATCTGATAGGAGGGCATTCCACAGGGTGGGTGCCCCTACTAGAGCTGTGACTGGTGCAGTCTGGTAGCAAACACAAACAGGTGCACAAGTTACATGTCACTAGGCATGCACATAAGCTGCAGCTGGTTGATCTCAGACAGACAGATGTTGTGCCACCGCTGGGAGAGGGAAGGAATGAGCCGGAGCCAAGGTGCCATAACAGCTCAGCTCTGCAAGCAGGAACTATCCCACTGCTTTCCCAGACGTGGCTCAGTGTATGCAGTTTGTTTGTGTGTGTTTCTGCTGGGGGGGGGGTAACTGCAGATCTCTTGCTCGATGCCCATAAACCCCAGGCAAGCAGTGGTTGTTTTGGACCGGCCAACATATTTTGCTGGGCCAGAGAGGCAGGTGGTCCAAGCATGTAGCAATCCCTAAGAATAGCTAAGGCTGCCATAAATACATTCTGTCTCCTTTTGCTTGAGAAGGACTTTGGCTCAGAGGCAGAGCATTTCCTTTGCATGCAACAGGTCTCCAGTTCAGTCAGCAGCATCTTCCGGCAGGGCTGCAAATGTCCCAGATCTGAAACACTGTAGAGTTCCTGCAAGTCAGTGTAGATAGACAACACTGAGCTAGATAGACCAATGCAGGGGTCAGCAAACTTTTCCAGCAGGGGGCCGGTCCACTGTCCTTCAGACCTTGTGGGGGGCCAGACTATATTCTGAAGGGGGGGAAATGAACGAATTCCTATGCCCCCAAAATAACCCAGTGACGCATTTTAAATAAAAGCACACATTCTACTCATGTAAAAACACCAGGCAGGCCCCACAAATAACCCAGAGATGCATCTATATATATAAAAATGTAGCCATTGCGTGTGCAGAGGTCACAGCCTTTCTCTGTAACCGCTGAACTGTAATGTAACAAATTTGGCCACAACGTTCCATGCCCATCAGTGAGGGATCTGGCATAAAAAGTTTTCCAAAAAAGCAAACCTTTCATACCTAAAATGATTAAACACAAAAGTGGTGCCCAAATTAGACGTCACCAGCAGAAGCTCTGAAGACTCCAGCAGCATCCAATAGAAAGGCAGATCGCCCACTGCTGCCTCGAAAGCCGCGCCACCAGATGACAACACAAAATTCCACAGCAGCCAACTGAAAACAGGCCTTTTGCAGCAACAAGGCCCAACATTCCCAAGTGGAGGTAGGGGCCTGCCTTGGGGGGGGGAATAGGGGGCAGGGATAGGTAATGGGTCAGAACAGGGTGGGGGAGACACAGGGATGAAACCTGCCCTCTCCACAGTATCTCGCCTTGGCTTTGCCTACCTCCACTAGGCTGATTGGATTTAGGGGCCTGCCTGGGGGGCGGGGCGAATAGGCCGCAGCGTAGAATCAACTGAATATGGGCCTTTTACAGGGTCGTGCCTTTGGATAGAATAAAAGTTATTTCATATAACACACGTGGGTAGGGGAGTCAGGATTGGGACAGGGCAAAATTTTACAGAACACACACATTGGGGGAATGATTGTGTGCAAAATGAACGGGTCACAGGGCTAACCTGGGGGGGGGGGTTGGACGGAGTAGAGGAGGGAAATCACAGGGGTAAGTGGGGGGGTTAGGGGGAGGAGAGGGGAAAATCACAGGGATAAGCTGGGGTGGGGGAAGAGGGGGCATAATAGGTCATGGATCAGGACAGAGTTGGGGGATTCACAGGGATGAGGGGGAATCACAGGGATAAGCCGGGGATCGGCACAGGGTAGGGGAAATCACACAAATAACCCACAGCAACGCGTGGCAGGGCCAGCTAGTTTTAAATAAAAGGACACATTCTACTCATGTAAAAACACGCTGATTCCTGGACTGTCTGCAGGCCGGGTTTAGAAGGCGATTGGGCCGGATCCAGCCACCGGGCCTTAGTTTGCCTACCCATGAACCAATGGGTGATTCAGTGCAAGGCAGCCTCCCACATTCCTAGATGGATAATGCTTGGGAATCAGAACTGGACAAGTGGGGCTTTCTACAAATGACCAGTACTATTTTGCTACAGTTCCAAGGAGTCTCTGGGGGAGGGTTTCCCAAACTTGGGTCTCCAGCTGTTTGGACTACAACTCCCATCAACCCTAGCTAGCAGGATCAGTGGTCAGGGATGTTGGGAATTGTAGTCCAGAAAAACAGCTGGAGACCCAAGTTTGGGAAACCTTGCTCCGGGGAAAGCCATGGGCTGACTTTTTTGTGTGTGTATGCAGCCACTGTGTGCTGTGCCCCTTCCCTGCCGTCACTGTTCAGCAGAGCTTCCTCTCCCCTTCACTTGGCTTGGCAAGTATCACAGTGTTTAGCTAACATCAACTGTAGACTCAGGAAAGGTGTCTTAGCCCGTTTCCTCATTCTGACATTTTAGTTTGTAAACTTCACTCTTTGTCTCTCCCTTTTGAGACAAGGTGGGGCATCAGGGAGTTGGGTATGTTTAACCGGAGAAAAGAAGACTGAGAGGTGATATGATAGCCATCTTCAAATACCTGAAGGGTATAGGGTATCGTTCAGCTATAGAACTCACTCGCTCAGGGATGGCCAGGGATCCATTAGCTGTGATTCATGCATCACAGTGGGGTTGGACTTAATGATCCTTGGGGATCCCTTCCAAGTCTTCAACTTTTTTATTCTAATTCATGTGACCTACTTAGTGAGGCAATTGTTTGAAAAGTGGGATAAAAAATACATACAAAGAAAGAAAGACACACACACACACAGAGAGAGAGAGCGTGTGTGAGTCAGTGCTTTTTTCTGGGGGGATGCAGGGGGACGCACACCCCTAAACATTTTGTGAATCTGTACCTCCCCCCCCCCTGGTTTGAACTATAAAATGGTAATTTTCTTGAGTCAAAATGAGAGTACCCCTAAACATTTTTTTAAGAAAAAAAAAGCAATGGAAACAGTTAAGTGGGAATATTTATTATGATTGTTTTATTTATTAAATTTATATACTGCTCCTTCATCAAAAGATCTCAGGGCAGTTCACAGAATAAAATACAAGATAACACACAAGTAAATAATTAAACCGAAGCAACAAAACGACACAATTTATGTCCCATGTGTATACGTCATCATGTGCAATGATGTTATGCGCATGTAAGCTGTATTCAAGCATATTGCGAAGCCAGTCCCCGGCTTCTTAGGATTTGTATTTATCGCAGACGACACATGTAGGACAACCAGGTGTTACATGCGACTATTATTTGCATTTATTCATCACTTGTTTAGTCGTTTAGTTGTGTCCGACTCTTCGTGACCCCATGGACCATAGCACGCCAGGCACTCCTGTCTTGCACTGCCTCCCGCAGTTTGGTCAAACTCATGTTTGTAGCTTCGAGAACACTGTCCAACCATCTCATCCTCTGTCGTCCCCTTCTCCTTGTGCCCTCAATCTTCCCCAACATCAGGGTCTTTTCCAAGGATTCTTCTCTTCTCATGGCCAAAGTATTGGAGCCTCAGCTTCACGATCTGTCCTTCCAGGGAGCACTCAGGGCTGATTTCCTTCAGAATGGAGAGGTTTGATCTTCTTGCAGTCCATGGGACTCTCAAGAGTCTCCTCCAGCACCATAATTCAAAAACATCAATTCTACACACCATAAAATACTTTAAAGTGGCTTACAATCACTACTCACAGGTAATAAAGTGGTGAGATGGGGAAATCGTGGTAAGTTATGGCTACAACCATCATCCATGAAGCCCAAGTCCTTCACTTCACCTACAGTGCTTGGATCCTGCACAACGGTTTCCCTGGAGGGATTTGGAGAACCTGCGCGAACGCAGGACAAATAAAAGCAGGAGCGCGTGGTGAGGACCAGCAGCAAAGCCAATGAAATCTAGGTAGTCGTGCAAAGGCGAGGTTCAAACCGAGGGCAGGGGAAGAGTGGCCGTCCCACGCCCCCTGCTTTCCCTCCCCCGAGGCGCCCCCCTCCCTGCCCGTCTTCCCCTCTCCCAAACAACCTCTGCTTCGACTTTCACTTTCGGGCTCCTCCCGGATCCCTCCTGCATCTCCGCCCCCTACTCTCCTCTCGTCCCGTCCCGTCTCACCTCCTCTCCGCTCTGCAGATTCCGCTGCGCTCCGGGAGCAGCGCGCATCTGACAGGCTCCCCTCGCGACGCTGCGCGGACGCGGCCCCGCCGACGCCTCAACCGCGAGCAGCACGTCGGAAGGCAACGGCTTTCCATCGCGACCCGGGGCCACGAGTCGGATCTGGAGTCGGAGAGGGCGGAGATCGGACGCAACGCAAAGCAAACCAGCGGCAAAGTGAGACCTGTCTGTCCTCCTGCGCGCTTTCCCCTTCCTCCGCAACCGCCCCGTCGAGGCGAAAACCGTGCACCTTTTCTTTCTCTGCAGCGCGTCCATTCCGCTTCCCTCCCTCGAGTTTCCACATCTTCATCACCCTGTCCTAGCTAGGACACCTTCTGCTTCCTCCTTTAGTTCTTAGCTCCCTTCTGTGCCCATTGCCCACCCCGGCTCTTGATTCCCAGACCTCCCTTCTGAGCCAAGGCTGCAAAGCTCTCCTGGTGCCTCTGCTGCCCACCAATGCTGCCTCCTTTCCTAAGCCTTCCCTTGGGAACTCATAGATTCCCTCCTGCATAGACATCTCCTCTGCCTCCCCTGCTCCTTTCCCTGATTTAGTCCTGGCAGGATCCCCTTCTGTAGTTCCTCTCCCTGGTTGACTGTTCCTCCTCCTCTACCCCAGCTGCAGCTTTGTCATGGACCTCATGGAAGGAGAAATAGACAGCCTGGCCAACACCACAGTTGGCACCACCCCACTCAACATTGAGCTCCTGTGCCCTGTGAACACGGATTTCACCCAGTGGTTCCTGCCGACGATTTACCTGGTGGTCTCTCTGCTGGGGGTTGTAGGCAACGGGCTGGGCTTGTGGAACCTGTGCGCCAGCTCTCGGAAGGGCAGCTGGAGCGCCCTCAGCGTCCTGGTGTGCAACTTAGGGGTGGCGGACTTGCTGTACGTGGTCACACTCCCTTTCCTGGTCTCCTACTACCTCCTGGGTCGCGTGTGGCTCTTTGGCCAAGGTTGGTGCCGGCTGACTCGGCTGCTGTTCCACCTGAACCTTTACGCCAGCATCGGCTTCCTGACCTGCATCAGTGTGCATCGCTACCTGGGCATCGTGTACCCGCTGAGGATGCTGGGCAGGTGCCAGACCCTCGGGCCTACTGTCTCGCTCAGCGTCGTGGTCTGGGCCTGGGTCCTCATCCAGCTCTCTCCCGACTTCATCTTTAGCAAGACGGACCGTGCGGGCGTCAGGTGCCACGACACGACGGAGCACGAGAACCTAGGGACCTACATGCCGTACATCCTGGCCATCACGGTGACTGGCTTCGTCATCCCTTTCCTCATCATCATGGGATGCTACTGCCACGTGGTCCTGGTCCTGCAGAGGAACCGAAATGTGGACCCCATCCTCAAGCGCAAGAGCATCAAACTGGTGGTGCTGGTGACAGTGCTCTTCTCCGTCTGCTTCCTCCCCTACCACATCTTCAGGAACCTCAACTTGCTGTCGCGGAGATGGCAGCTCCAGGGGTCCTGCACTCAGACCTTGAGGAACATCTACATCTCATATCAAGTGACACGAGGCTTGGCCAGCCTCAACAGTGCTGTGAATCCTCTCTTGTACCTGATGGCTAGCGAGGACCTGGTGACCCGGTCGAGGGCTTTTGGCCAAAGGATGAGACAGGCACTGGGGTATCTTTGGCAAAGTCAAAACCAGCAGCACTTGGACCAAAATAAGCAAAGCATTATGCTCAATGAAGAATGTGAGGAGGTGTCTAATTATCTCTGAATTGACTTTTAAAAAAAGAAGAAAAGCATACCCTAAATGCTTGTGTGGGTTTCTTTGCAATATCCATTTCTCTTGTGGCAGAGACTAGTTTTTAAAAGAACTGAATGTGATATGTCACAGAGGCACCATTGCATGTGATTTAAGCACATATTTCTTTTATGTCCTTGTTTTCTCTAGTGAAGCAGATTTAGAAAACCTTGCACGTGCTTCTTGGAAAGGCTATGTTCAGAGGCAATAGTGGGATGGATGTGGTGTTTGGCCTTTACTGGAAAGGAAGGGTTTATCAGAAACTGTCTGATGCACAGCCAAGATTTATAGCACTGCACCTTGAGCATTCTGCACCTGTACAGTTATTGATTTACTCAGTTTGATAGTCCTGCACCTGTTTACTCAGTATATGTCTAATTGCCACGACTGGAGACCTGTGCATTTGAAGACAATAGGATTTAAGCTACCTGATTTAACACGAAGGATTGCAAGCCTTATGTATATTCATATGTGTGGTAGCACTTGGTGGGTGGGGAGCATAAGCAGGAAATATATCCAGTTGCCTGTATTAGATGCACTTTTCAATTATCCGTGAAAATGTCCATTTCTCTTTACTGGAGAAAGCATGCCAATGCTATTGCAGTCACTGTAGATCCAGGATTTTCAACAGTTCATTGACACTTTCCCCCTCCCATTTTTGACCACAAATGATTAATACAAACATTTGGGAAGAAATGGGCTATGCAAAATGTTTGAGGGCTAGAAACTTGTGGTTTTGTTTCTGGAGGGACTGTGTTACAGTATTACATTGAATCAGACAACATTCTCTAAAGTGAATCCTGAAGTGACTACACCAGTTAGTCCGCAACCTTATGCACACTTACCTAGGAAGTCACATATGGCTTACAATATCACTGTTTAATGCGTGCAAATGACCTTACGGCACATAATGATGATTACAAATATAGCTATACTGGAGTTATTTACTCATTTATACCAATTCCTTTGGTGTCTATTTCAAGATTTTGAAATGAGGAATTAAATATTTTTGAAATGGTTCTGAGCACATTGAAGAGGTTGCATTTGCTTGATTTTAAGGTAGCTTGTGGTTGTTTGAAAGATTGCCTGTTGGTCCATGTAGAAAGGATTGAACCAGGAGCCTCTCAAAAGTCAATGAGCTCTTGAGCTAAGTCACCGCATCTAATGTGACATGAGTCTCTGTTGCACCAAGCAAACCTCATATTATCCAAACACAGAGATGGGGAATCTGTGATCCTGCAAAAGTTGTTGGGACTCCAGGACCCATCAGCCTCAGCCAGCATGCCCAGTGGTCAGGGATGATGGCAGCTGTACTTCAACAACATCTGTACTTCCCCACCCCCTGGTCCTCAACAAACCACCCCTGATCAGAACATCATATGCCGTATTTGCCAATTAGATAAAGGGTGTAAAATAATGTGTGCATTATGTATTGAAGTTAACAGTTGAATCCAAGGGTCTGGTAGATTTTGCTTTATCACAAAAATTTATCTCTTAGAAAATGCCCACTTGTCTTATATCTTCCAGAATCAGTTTTAAAAAAACACACAACTTCATCCACGTTTGTCGGACTCCCACATTTGTATCCTGTCTTTTGAGGAGTGTACATGGTGGTGGGCATAGAGGCAAAGGATGCTGTCTTATACTGAATCAGACCGTGGGTTTATCTAGTTCAGTATTGGCTACATTGACTGGCAGCAGCTCCCTGGGATTTCACAGAGGGTCTCTTGCAGTCCTACCTGGAGATGCCAGGGGTTGTATCTGAGACCTATGTGCAAAGGCATGACCCTTCACTGAGCTATGGTCTACAGAGACACGGGCCTTCACTGAACTATGGTTTACCACAGAGCTACAGCATACTTGGAGCTATCCTGTGAGGAAGGTTGGAGGAGGGAGAGATGGAAAGAGAGAAAACAGCCCAAGGTCAATCAGTGAGTGCAATCTTCCTGCGAGCAATAATTTCAAAATGGATAAAGTAATAATTTGTGTTGATGTTGCTAGAAGAAGGTATAAGTCATTGAATTGCATCCAAACCTTCACTGGGCAGAATGGAAAGGTCACCTTGTTTCTCAGCTATTTTGGGAGAGCAAGATAGTAGAGCAATGCAGATGTGTGTGTAGTCACTTTAGGCAGCCAGGGGTCTACTCACAAAACAGTTAGCAGTTCATACACGCTAATCAGCAGGAAATCACACATTAGTGTACTCAGTATTTTTATCCAACCTGTTTTATTTGGCATGTAACAAATTTAAGCATTTTGTTTCTGGATATGAAATCTGAAAGCATTGTACAGGTTTCCGGTTTACAACAGCCAAGCATCAGATCAGAATGGTTCTCTCAGGAGGAGTAACTTGCAATCATATTTTTTTCTCCATACAATTCCATATGACATTTTAGGTGCTTCTTGGTTTCATGAAAATAAACATTATCAGAGCAAAATACATATGATATTGCACGTCCAATCCATGATAATCTTTGCATATCTCCTTGTTGGTTTGTAAAAATGGAATAAGGAGGTTTTTATTGTCTTAGGAGGACTGGAATAGCTCAATCGGTAGAGCATGAGACTCTTAATCTTAAAGTTTGTGGGTTTGAGCCCCACATTGGATGAAAGATTCCTGCATTGCAGGGGTTCATTCCAATGTGTGGCTCCTTCCAACTCTACGACTCTGTTTCTATGACTGAGATTGGATCTCTTGTCACACTGTAAAGTCTCTATCCTGTTTTACAGGAGTTGAGGTTATAATCGCTTCAGCAAAAAGCAGCAGTGCACTAATAAATCTAAACTCAAACTACACCTTACATGGGAGGTCTGTGGTTGGATTTTTCATTCATTCATTCATTCATTCATTCATTCATTCATTCAATGTACCGTCTTTAATCCAAGGATCAAAGGGCAGTTTGCAGTATACTAGGTCCTAGGATACTGGGCTGGATCCAGATTGAGGCTACAATTCTTTGGAGGAAGGGCCATAGCTCAGTGGCAGAGCATCTGCTTTGCATGCAGAAGGTCCCAGATTCAATCCCCAGCATCTCCAGGTAGAGATGGGAGAGACTCCTTGTCTGAAACCCTGGAAACCCACTGCAGATCAGTGTAGGCAGTATTGAGCTTGATGGACATATGGTGTGAGTTGATGTGCTACCACTGAGCTGTGGTCCTTCCCTCCCTGTTCATCAATTTCAACAGAACCTACATTGAACCAACTTAATCAAGATCCAACCCTTTGCATTTTTGTATGGAATGTCGTTGATGGTGGTCAACCCTTTCCCCACCATGCCATTTTGCTGGCCCAAACCCACCCTCTCCAACTGCTACGTATTCTGCAAAAGGCAGCGGTGGCCAGGATACAAATCCAGAGATCTCCTGCATAAGGTATCACTTGGCTCTTATGTTAATTGGAGTTCTGCTGCTTTTCTTTCAAGTGGAAATGCGCAGGACAGAAAAACACACATAATCTGATCTAATCTAAATCAGTGGTGGTGCCAGTTTAGCAAGGGAGTACATAAACTAAACCCAGCCCCACAGCTTTCCCTTTCACTCACTTGATCAAAATACTATCTCCAGGTTTTTTTAGCAGCTAGATCAGAACCACTCATGTAGCTGCCGTAGTTGCTGTGAAACTGGACATAGACTTTACGTAAGTGCCTTTTTTGGTGAAAGATGGTGTTTGGGAATTCACAGTCCTTGTCCAACTAATGTCACTTGTGACAAACACAAGAATTTCAGGGAAAACTTACTGATTGGATAATTACTGCAGGGTGACATATGATGATGGCTTTGGGGTGGGGTGGGGAACAAGACACTTTGGATAGATTTTAAAGGGTTTTTTGCTGCTGCTGTTGACACGCCATTGCATTTTTGCTAAAAGCTAGTATTTAATTCAAAAATAAAATTATCTGCAACTGTAGAAGTGGCTTGGTCATTTCTAGGTGAGCGCAGCCAGTTGAGCACGGTCACTGCTTGTATTATTTAAAGAGGAACTTGCTTGGGCTAATGGAAATATGGGCATGGAAACAGAATTCCACACATATATCCTTATTCAGATGACGAACCACATGAGCAAACAGAAGCTACCACAGCTGTATATGAGTAGTCTTTGGGTCCTTCCAGATGGCCTTTTTTTTATTGTGCCTTCATGATGATTTGTGCTCATGATGGTAATGGGGCAGTTATATGTGATCCAACTTTTATTACTGTTTGTGCCTGCAAAACTTTCTGGGCAGGCCTATTGCTTTGTTCCCAAAGAGTGCATACCCTGTAGCATCCTGCTGAAACCCTGTAGCTTTTGATGCCACAAATGTCCTGGGTTTTGGTTGGGCTGTTTGTTTGTTTTTTGGCCTTGTTCTAGTGCAAGAGTGCCCCTCTCAATGGCAATAATGTGGTAGCATTGGGGAAGCACTGCAGAGCAACGGTGAAAGTGTATGATTCTGTATGGTCCAGAATCAACCCACCACTAATACAGTATAATGGTCTCAAAGACATGTTGCCAAATACACCCACAAGAAAACCACACCGGTAGACTACAGGAACCCATCATCAGAAAACTGGAGATAGGTATTGCTCAATGGCGTGAACGGGTCAGATTTTGAATGCCCCCCCCCTTCTCTGCCTGAATTGCTAAATTGGCAGCACCAAATTACACATGCTTTTCTATCCTGTACATTTTCCCTTTGAATGTGAGGTGGTGGTGGTGGTAATAGAACAACACTTTACCCGTAAATGTGTATGACCAGCTAAATTTAGGCGTGGAAGCCATGGCTCAGTAATAGAGAACATGCCATTCAACCCCTGGCATCTCCTGGTTAAAAAAGAGGATCAAGTAGCCATTGATGGGAAAGCCATTGATGGGAAGGAGACCCTGGAGAGCTGCTGCCAGTCAGAGTAGGAGCTAGGCAAAGAGTCCTAAGTCTGATGTGGTATACAGCAGGTTCCTATACTGAACACAAATAATTCAGTTTATAGTGTTTCTTCAGTAGCATCAGTGGTCAGTCCTATATGTGTGTTCACAAAAGTGACACGCTTTTTATCACTGCAATTGAGAGGGGGTTTTGTGTGTGACCTATTTCAGCATTTATCTTGACTGTGATATACTGGTATGCAATATGTCAGGCATGGGCTGACTTTAGTTTTGCAAGATAGGATCTCCCCCTCTCCCTCTCTCTCTCAGACCTGGGAACCTAAGGTTATGCTTGCCAGATGCAAAACAAGAACAGGGCTACTGCATCTTCATTAGCAGGGGGAGGGGGATTTTCAACAAGCTACACCTGCTGACATTTTATGTTCTACAAAACTATTAAAGGTGCAGGAGGATTGTCCTCATTTGTATCTGGCCAGCCTACTTCGAAGTCCACCAACGGGAGCCAGTTCCAAAATTGTGACTTAGCCAGGGGGGGACCGTTGCAAAGCAGTGACTCAGGGGGTGATTGCCCACTACATCCAAAGAGTGATGCTCTGTTTTGTATAGCCTAAGTGCAAGCAGTTCTTTTACCGGGAGCCAGAAACCTTTGATAATTTAATGAAAGCCATCCAAGCATCTCATCTGGTCAATTGCACTATGGCTGAGTGTTTCTCTCAAATGTGATGCCTTCTTGTAAGTTATTTTCATTAATAATTGCATTTATATACCCACCATACCCACCCATACAGTGGTACCTTGGGTTACAGACCCTTCAGGTTACACACGCTGCTAACCCAGAAATAGTGCCTCGGGTTAAGAACTTTGCTTCAGGATGAGAACAGAAACCGTGCGGCGGCAGCAGTGGAAGGCCCCATTAGCTAAAGTGGTACCTCAGGTTAAGATCAGTAAATTCAGGTTAAGAACGGACCTCCAGAACTAATTAAGTTTGTAACAAGAGGTACGACTGTATCTGCATTTCTATACACATGATGTGGCTGGAGAACTGCATTGCAAAAATCAGAGGAGTACACTTTTCAAAAGGTGGCTATGCTTTCCTGTCACATTGTTTTGAGAAGTATGGATTAGGTAGGTAGATTTGCCTTTAAAAGCAAAATGAGCTAATATTCACTCCCATCACTACATTGCTCTCTCTCTGTCCCTTGTCCCATGGCATCATCATGCTCTGTGTTGTCCTCAGTGGTGTAGCAAGGTCAGGTGGTAGCCGGTGCAGAAAATTTCTTGCCCATCCATCCGTCCCCCCAATGAAATCTAGTTGGACTCCCAAGAGACTGCGATCTACTCACAGTATAAAAAGACTGGCTGTGGTATACCCATTGTCATTGACAGGAGTTGTTGAACTTTTGTAAGGGAAGGATCAACCAAAGTTGCTGAGCTTTTTTTAGGGGAGAGTTGGCCAAAGTTCTTGAGTTTTCTTCGGGGTTACAGGGTTTGAGTCCTAAGTTGAGGGAGCTTCTGTTTCTCTCCTTCCCTCCACCCTCTGTTTGTTTGTTTGCTCGCCTGCCTCCTTCCCGTCCTCTCCCTCCCTGCCTGCATGCCTCCTCCAGCAGCCTGGGAGCACAGGGATGTCAAAACAAAGGGGGAAGAGGGGAAGGCCGTCGGCAAAGCACCGCAGCCCCCCCTTCCCCCGATGACTTGGTGTACGTGCGAGTTGCAAGCAGGCAGTGCGCCAAATGTCACCCCTCTCAGTGATGCCACCCGGGGTGGTCCGTCCCCACCTTGGTCCACCCCTGGTTGTCCTGTCCTCACTTTGCAATATTAGCTGCCATTGGGGTCACAGTGCAGTCTTCTGGGTTTCTGGGGTTTTTCCTGTTGTTATGCTGTCTCTCACAGCTATAATAAATCTACCATTAAAATTATGGACTGCTCATTCCTTCGTAGGAGGGCAAATTGGCAAATTTAGCAGAGGATAAAATACTTTCCCCCCTCACTGTATATAATATATATATATAATAAACCATTAAACATAAAAAACTTCCCTATACAGGGCTGCCTTCAGATGTCTTCTAAGGGTTGTATACCATAGTTACTTATCTCCTTGGCTCGGGGGTTGCATAACTCCATACCCTCCAATATAGGGTTTTTCAGCACACACTGAAGCCAATGATTAACTTCAGTGTGGATCACCTCAAAGAACCCCCATTTGTTGCACAAGAAGGCAAATCTCACAACACCCAGTGCTTAGTTTGAGTCTATCCATCTCAGACAACCCACAAGAGAGTCTTGAAGTTTCAAAGATGGTTTATTTCACCAGCTGAGTCTGAAGAGCTGTAGAGCTTTGCATGATAAAAGCTAGCTGGACTGGATGAAGATTTATTGCACCAAAGCTTGGATTGCATGCACTGCCGACCCTCTTTTGACGTACACAAAGGAAACCAGGCTCCTCTGTTCATACCAGATAATGATAGCAACCAAATAAACATTTACAGCTTTTGGTGACGGGTTGTTTTGAGCTGTTTAAAATTTGCACGAAGGCAAGCCAGCTGGCCCAGAGTCTCGCAGAAGAGTTTCAGAGCTCATTCTCAGCTTGCAAGTACAAGTACAGGTCTATACCCAGCTACCTGTCCAACTCAACAACTGGCTGGTGGCTGGTTGAAATTGTAGTCCAAAACGTCTGAAGGTGTGGGAATGCAGGTTTAACTGATCAAACATGGAGCAGCAGCAGCCTTGGCACCAAGTACTTTGACGAATGGTTGAAAGAACTGGCTGTGCTCAGTCTGTAGAGAAGATTAAGGAGTGGGTCATGAGAGCAGTCTTCAAGTATCTGAAGGGCTGCCATGCCCAACAAGGTGTAGGCTTGTTTTTTCTTAAGATCATAAGAAGAGACTGCTGGATCAGGCCAATGGCTCATCTAGTCCAGCATCCTGTTCTCAGAGTGGCCAAATAGATGCCTGTGGGACCTCCTGTGATCCCCAGCAACTGATTTTCAGAAGTTGAGATTCCTGCATTGCAGGAGGTTGGACTAGATGATTCGTGGGATCCCTTCCAACTCTGTGATTCTATGAAATAAGCATCCTTAGGAAGTGCCCTTAATCTTGTTTTCTAACAGCCCACTCCTTTCTCGTAAGAGGAGGAAGCATACATTGTGCTCTCAAATATCCTTTCAAGGAAAGCTGGAAAGTTGTCCTCCGCAGTGAAGCATTCGAGGATGTCTTTAGCTTCAGACAGCTGGAGTTTTGGAGATCAGGCACTCTGTGTCAATTTCTGTGTCTCCTTCTGCCTAATTTGACTTAATTAGAAACACTTGACGTACTTTAGACATTGTTGCAAGAGATCAGCTGGAGCTGTAACATACTCTCTTTTTTTGTTTTTGTGCCTCGAAAAGAATGTTTAGTTTTGTCTCTGAGTCAGCTGGGGCATTTGGGGCCAAGTACAGTATATAACACCCAAGATTAAATAAAAGTACACATTTTAGGGGGGAGGAATATGGAGGGCAGGGGTGGGTGCATATGGTGGTTTGTGGGGTCTGGATACAAGGCACTCATGCATGTTTAAATTCATGTCCCTGATTAGCCGCAAGACTTACTAGGTGGTCTTGGGCAATCATTACATTGATTAATAGTCTACAAATTAAATCTAGATTTGTGTTGCAGGCAGCCAAAGGTCATAGCAAGAGCGTAAACAAACATATGGCATAGCACATGTGAAATCCGTATGCTAGTAAGGAACATACACAAGCTATTTGCACTATTTCATGACTTTATGGTTTAAAAAAAGGTCATATACAATATATACCATATATATAATGCAATTAGAATACTGTAATAGAATCATAGAGTTGGAAGAGACCACAAGGGTCATCCAGTCCAACCCCCTGCCAAGCAATTACTTTTGGGCCACAGGGTTCTGGATAAAGGAAGGAATAGTCTGATTTGCAGTCAGCTATTCTTGCATGTAGATCAGCCTGAGAAACATCTGTCCGACAATTTGTCCCTCTAGCCCAGCTGTCTTCAACCTGGTGCCCTCGCCAGATGTTAGAACCACAGAATTGTTGAGTTGGCAGGGAGCATGAGAGTCGTCTATTCATCTAGTTTGCCTGCTGCAATGCAGTGATCTTTTGCCCAAGGTGGGTCTCGAACCGACGACCCTGAGATTAAAGAGTCTCAGGCCCTACTAACCGAGCTATGCTGTTGTCGGACTACAACTCCCATCAGCCCCCCTCAGCAAAGCCAATGGTCAGGGACGATGGGAGTAGTTGCAGTCCAACAACATTGGGACATACCCAGGGCTGGATTTAGGTTTGATGAGGCCCTAAGCTACTGAAGGTAATGGGGCCCTTTATCATAGCTGCCAAGTTTTCCCTTTTCTCGCGAGGAAGCCTATTGAGCATAAGGGAAAATCCCTGTAAAAAAGGGATAACTTGGCAGCTATGCCTTTATATGCCCAGCTGTCCTTTGTCAACAACAAATTGTTGCTGTTTTTTGTGTTGAATATATGCTATATGGTAATTTATGGACCTAATAGGCATCTAAAGCTATTGCACACGCAGAATGTAGGCACCCTATATATAGAAATGAGCAAACCAGTGATATTTTAGGGAGCAGGTTAGCAGGCGGGGCCCATTACTTACATCATAGAAGCCTACACAACACAAAACACTATTGCTGTATGTAGGTTTTATTTTATTTGTTTTCTATCTTATATTTTTGGAAATGTACATCCAATTCTTTTCTTCCTTTAAATTTTTTTTTGGGGGGGGCAAGAGAGTGGGGCAACGGATACCCTTGCTGTATTTGTATACTGGAAGGAGTGTACAAACAGCTGCCTGTTTAGCTGCACAATCTTATACATGTTTGTGTTCAATGGTACTTACCCCCTAATAAGTTTATTTTAAGACTGCAGAGTAAACAATATCCTTTGTTTAATCAAACTGTATCTGGGGTGTGGCTCTCTAGAAGATCAGCCCAAAGCACTCTCTTTAAAAAAAACACTAAACTGTCTATAAAAAAACTAAACAGCCCAGAAGGGTACAGCTTTTTTGTTTTTAATTTTTTAAAAAGGTGGTGGTATGGAGCAGAAAGCAACCTTATCCTTTGCTTTCCTGGCAACCAGTCCCAAATTGAAACAACAACATCCAGTAGCCAGGTTGAAGAGTGCAGGTATCATTTGTTTGACTTGGGCAGGCATTTTGCTTTGATCCAGAACTGTGCAAGGAAGCCTCCTTCATGATTAACACCCAACTGTTGTGATTTTTCTTCCTCCCCAATGCTTATACATGGATTAAAGAGAGAGCAGTTGGAACATTTCCCCCATTGTTCACCTTCACTGTGAAGTAAATAAGAATTGGAGGGGACTGCAACCTCTCTTTCGGAATGAGAGAAAAGAGAACAGTCCCTCTGAGTGTAGTATTTTCTGCTTACTTTGATCTTTTTTGGAATAGAAAGAGAAGGGAGTTCACTGCAGTCTCCATCTGTGTAGTGTCTCCCTTATAAACAGTCACTGATTGCAGCAGTTGTATAAAAATCCAGAAGGCATATCCCTTCAGCAGCAAGCAATCACAGGAAAAGAAACCAAAAGCTGCAGATAACATAGATCCAGGGACATTCTAGCTGAGTGGGTACTGCCAGGGCAGTACATCTGGCATCCTTGGGCAGTTGCCAGAGCCCCATAACTCTGCCTGCTCTGTTCCACCATCAGGGACCTTAGGGATGAAGAACTGGTAAGAAATCAAGTTAATAAGATTGTAATAATCTTTTAATACTCAGCATGTTGCCCATGTTGAGGCCTCTCTCATACCTCCCATCATTTCTCAGATGAAAATAGGGACACACTTGCCAGTTCTTATGTCAGCGATCACACCCAAACTAGAGCGCTTGCATATTATTTATTACACATCACTGAAGGCATTGCTCTGCCTGATTTATACTGCATTCATTTTCTCTGCCATGGCCCAAACCTCCATTGCATTGAAAGTAAACAGGGGGCTTATTATTTGCACTAAGACTAGACTTGGAAGTTGCCTCGTTCAAAAGCTCTCTGTTGCTGCTCAGGGTGCCACGGCGAGCATTGCTCTTCATGGAAACTTGATGAATGAGTATTTAGATGAGTATTAGAGAGAAAATAGGCTCATCCACATTTATGCTTGTCCTGCCACATTCCCCGGGAAAACCTGATCTTAAACGCTGAATTGGAGCCATCAGTTTTCAGGGGATTGACTTTTGCTCCATTTCAGCGACAAAAAGTGGGTCTTCCCAGGAAAAGCATAGAACCATAGAACCATAGAGTTGGAAGAGACCACAAGGGCCATCCAGTCCAACCCCCTGCCAAGCAGGAAACACCATCAAAGCATTATTGACATATGCCTGCCAAGCCTCTGCTTAAAGACCTCCAAAGAAGGAGACTCCACCACACTCCTTGGTAGCAAATTCCACTGCCGAAGAGCTCATACTGTCAGGAAGTTCTTCCTAATGTTTAGGTGGAATCTTCTTTCTTGTAGTTTGAATCCATTGCTCCGTGTCTGCTTCTCTGGAGCAGCAGAAAACAACCTTTCTCCCTCCTCTATATGACACCCTTTCATATATTTGAACATGGCTATCATATCACCCCTTAACCTTCTCTTCTCCAGGCTAAACATACCCAGCTCCCTAAGCCGTTCCTCATAAGGCATTGTATCGTTTCCAGGCCTTGGAACTCTTTCAACTGTTCCTCCCAGGGTTTCCACTCTTTATATTACCATCAGATATCTTACCTCCCCTTGACCAAACACCGCAGCATTTCTTCCTAGGGGAATCGCTCCACCCCCTTGAGAGTTTGGGTTGCCCTTTCCTGAACCTCTTCCAACTCTAGAGCTGGAAGGAATACAGGAAGCTGCCTTATGCCGAGTCAGAGCACTGGTCCATCTAGATCAGTATTGCCTGCACTGACTGGCAGCAGCATCTCTACCGGTAAGAGTCTCTCCCAGCCACACCCAGAGATTCCATCGAGACTCAAACCCAGAACCACCCCCATGCAAAGCAGACGCTCTAGCCCTGAGCCACAGCCCTTCCTCACAGGGCTCAGAAAACACTCTCTCTTTCTGAAGAGGCCCCAGGAAGTCAAAGGTCAGGCATCTTTCAGAAGCAATCCTAGACCCCTGAACCCGTTTTCTCCTTGGAAGTTCTCTAGATCGGGGGCGAACACCAGGCGTTTCCTGTGGCATCACCAAAAAATAAATAAATGCATTGTTTAATTGCAGGTTATGAGCAGAATCAAGGCAGGAAGAGGGCTAGGGCAGGTTTGTTTGTTTGCTTGCTTGTTTGATAAGATGTATATACCACTTGATTGTTTTTTTAAAAAATTCAAAGTGGTTTACCAAGAGAATAACGCAATAGGATTATCAGTTAAAATTAACACTTAAAATAACTCTTTGAATCATTCGAAACATAAAATCAACAATACAGTGGAACCTCAGTTTTCGAACGTCTCCTCTGACGAACGTTTCAGAACTCGAATGCCGTAAACCCGGAAGTAAATGCTTTGGGTTTTGAACACTTTTTGAATGTCGAACATGCCGCACAGCTTCCATTTTGAGTTTCCCTATTGTAAAGAAGAAGAAGAAGAAGAAGAAGAAGAAGAAGAAGAGGAGGAGGAGGAGGAGGAGGAGGAGGAGGAGGAGGAGGAGGAGGAGGAGGAGGAGGAGGAGGAGGAGAAGGAGGAGGAGGAGGAGGTGGAGGAGGAGGAGAAGGAGGAGGAGGAGGAGGAGGAGAAGGAGAAGGAGAAGGAGGAGGAGTTTGGATTTGATATCTTATCACTACCCGAAGGAGTCTCAAAGCGGCTAACAATCGCCTTTCCCTTCCTCAACCACAACAGACACCCTGTGAGGTGGATGGGGCTGAGAGACTTCAGAGAAGAGTGACTAGCCCAAGGTCACCCAGCAGCTGCATGTGGAGGAGCGGAGATGCAAACCCCATTACCCAGATTACAATTCTTAACTCTTAACTACTACACCACACTATTGAGGCTTCCGTATTGAGTTTTCAGAACTTAAATGGTCGTCCGGAACAAATTACGTTCGAAGACCGAGGTTCCACTGTAAAGGCAGATTGAAACACACATTCATTCTCTACATGTCTGGACAGACTCCTCTAAGCAAAAATGTTTTGAGCATGTGTCAAAAAAAGAGAGAGAGAGAGAGAGAGTACACCTCCTGGTGTCAACAGGTGAGGAGTTCCAGAGGCTAATGCCACTGCCATCCTAGGTTAAAGATCCCAGCAAAATAAAACAGGTCCATCCCTGTCAGAAGGGAGAGGAGCAAGGAAGGGGGAAGCCCTACTGCCGGGAGGCCAGTTCAGGTCCAAGAAGGTGGCAGCTTCAGTGGGGGATGAGATGAAGCAGGACTTCAGGTGAGCAACACTGCCAGGTGGAGGGCGGAGGAGAGACCCCCAGCCCCATGGCGCAGTAAATCCCAGGAGACACCTGCAGAGTGTTTGCACACCGAAGCGCGATGGTGTGGAAACCCCTCGCCCTCTGTCCTCAGCATGAGATTTCCAAAACAATTCTGCATCTTTTCATAGGTTATGCAAAGGAGCCTTGCAGCGAAACAACCCACATTGCATACAGATAGGCAATATGCTTGCCAGTTTCCCCCAAACGCACCTTTTCAGCCACACTTACCTGTAGCCACCAAAGGATCTTGCTCCCAGATACCTGTGTGCTTTTATGTTACTACCATGAGCACCAGCTCAATACATACACAGAGAGAGCGCCACTTTGGGGGGTCTAACACCCCTCCTCTCGTTCCAAGCACAAATGGTGGCCAAACTCTTGCATGGAGAACGGGCAGACTCAGGGCAGGATATGGAAGAGCTATGAGAAAAACAGGTGGCCCAGGAGGGGAAAATCCACCAGCCTCCAAACTCCTCCTTCCCCAAGCTCTCAGCACCACTGCCAGGACCCCACACCATCCCTCCCCTCTCTGCCACCCACTGCAAGGAAAGAGGCAGCGAAGCAACATCTGCATAGCATATTCTGGTTGCCACGTTTGGAGCGGAAGCAGCCCTAATGCCACCTGGAGGGCAGCCCCAATGCCACCTCCAGACCTCTCGGGGACTAGAGTCCGCCCAGGAATGCTCAACTAGTGGCCGTCTTCCTGCCAGCTAACGGAACAGGTCAATGCCAACCGCACTTTGCAACAGATTGAAATCAGAACTCAGCACTCAGGTTAGCTATGGCTGGGACTTGCATTCCTTTGTCGAGGAATGCGCACATCCTTAAAACCCCAAAGAGCAGTGTTGAGGGCCTTCCATGCCCACTATGTGGGGTACAGAGGGCTGGACAGGACAGGCCTCTTATGCTTTCCTCTGCTCTTCAAATGGCATCAGGGCATCGCATCACCCCAAAATCCCTGCTGGAGACCGAATCTTTGCACCCTCTTCTTTCCCACCCACCCACCCACCCTGCTAGCTACAGTCTGCTAGGAACATGGAGGCATCAAGGGAGGGAGGCAAAGGTGTGTGGACCCCCAAGCAGCCTACTCCCCCCACCCAGCCCCCCCAAAGACGCCAACAGGTGACAAGAGACAGGGCGAGGCAAAAAGGGTGGGGATGATCGAGGAGGAGAAAAGAGAGGAGGATGAGGAAAGCCATAGTTACCCAGCTGATGAGGTGATTCGTCTAGAGAAGAGCATGGATGAGGATGAGAAAGCAGAGAGAGAGATGGGGGAGAGCGTCCAGCTGGCGACAAAGCAGATGGTCAGAGACAGAAAACGGTCACAAAACAGAAAAAAAGCAGCAGAGCAAACAGAAATCCACTCAGACATACATAGGAAAATTGCTTGGAACCATGTTTTTTTAGGCACGGAACAGTACTACACTTGGGCAAAAAAAAATGAAAGGCACAAATACAGGATGGGAGACACCTGGCTTGAGAGCAGTACATGTGAAAAGGATCTAGGAGTCTTGGTAGACCACAAACTTGACATGAGTCAACAGTGTGATGCAGCAGCTAAAAAAGCCAATGCAATTCTGGGCTGCATCAATAGGAGTATAGCATCTAGATCAAGGGAAGTAATAGTACCACTGTATTCTGCTCTGGTCAGACCTCACCTGGAGTACTGTGTCCAGTTCTGAGCACCACAGTTCAAGAAGGATAGTGACAAGCTGGAACGTATCCAGAGGAGGGCAACCAAAATGGTCAAAGGCCTGGAAACGATGCCTTATGAGGAACGGCTTAGGGAGCTGGGTATGTTTAGCCTGGAGAAGAGAAGGTTAAGGGGTGATATGATAGCCATGTTCAAATATATAAAAGGATGTCATATAGAGGAGGGAGAAAGGTTGTTTTCTGCTGCTCCAGAGAAGCGGACACGGAGCAATGGATTCAAACTACAAGAAAGAAGATTCCACCTAAACATTAGGAAGAACTTCCTGTCAGTAAGAGCTGTTCGGCAGTGGAATTTGCTTCCAAGGAGTGTGGTGGAATCTCCTTCTTTGGAGGTCTTTAAGCAGAGGCTTGACAAGCATATGTCAAGAATGATTTGATGGTGTTTCCTGCTTGGCAGGGGGTTGGACTGGATGGCCCTTGTGGTCTCCTCCAACTCTATAATTCTGTGATTCTATGAGAAGTGCGGAGAATCCCTGAGATTTAGGAGAAGCAAGCTGACATCCCGGCCCACTACCAAGTCTGGCTGTAAGTGAGAAGGCAGGCAGGTGAGGACAGGCTGAGGACATTATGTCCGTGCCCCATTTGCTTTTATGGACTAGCCTCCAGCTGGGAGCATGTGCAGCTGCAATGGCTTTTAACCTTCTCCTTGCTTTTCACGACAATTCAGTTTCCCAATGATATATGCCAGGAATGAGCGCCTCTAGATGGTTCTAAACTCCAACTCCTGACCATTCGCCATCTTGTCAGGGGCTGATGGGAGTTGGAGTCTAATAAATCTGGAGGAGCACAGCTTTGCCACCACGGACACACATAGAATGAAAGCTTCTATTGGAGGCCGCCCAGAGTGGCTGGGTATAAATTATTATTATTATTATTATTATTATTATTATTATTATTATTATTATAGCAGAACAAAGGAAGAGGGCATGATTACTACGGTATCCAGAATCAAAACAAAACAAAGCCACCACATATCACTGTGCAGAAGCTTTCTGCACTTATTAGATTTTTGTGCGACCTAGCAATTCTTGCCTGACTTTTTTTTTAAATGCTAGGAACGGGCTATTGGTATTGTTGTTGTTTAGTCGTTTAGTCGTGTCCGACTCTTCGTGACCCCATGGACCAGAGCACGCCAGGCACTCCTGTCTTGCACTGCCTCCCGCAGTTTGGTCAAACTCATGTTCGTAGCTTCGAGAACACTGTCCAACCATCTTGTCCTCTGTCGTCCCCTTCTCCTAGTGCCCTCCATCTTTCCCAACATCAGGGTCTTTTCCAAGGATTCTTCTCTTCTCATGAGGTGGCCAAAGTTTTGGAGCCTCAGCTTCACGATCTGTCCTTCCAGGGAGCACTCAGGGCTGATTTCCTTAAGAATGGATAGGTTTGATCTTCTAGCAGTCCATGGGACTCTCAAGAGTCTCCTCCAGCACCATAATTCGAAAGCATCAATTCTTCGGCGATCAGCCTTCTTTATGGTCCAACTCTCACTTCCATACATCACTACTGGGAAAACCATAGCTTTAACTATACGGGCCTTTGTCGGCAAGGTGATGTCTCTGCTTTTTAAGATGCTGTCTAGGTTTGTCATTGCTTTTCTCCCAAGAAGCAGGCGTCTTTTAATTTCGTGACTGCTGTCACCATCTGCAGTGATCAAGGAGCCCAAGAAAGTAAAATCTCTCACTGCCTCCATTTCTTCCCCTTCTATTTGCCAGGAGGTGATGGGACCAGTGGCCATGATCTTGGTTTTTTTGATGTTGAGCTTCAGACCATATTTTGCGCTCTCCTCTTTCACCCTCATTAAAAGGTTCTTTAATTCCTCCTCGCTTTCTGCCATCAAGGTTGTGTCATCTGCATATCTGAGGTTGTTGATATTTCTTCCAGCAATCTTAATTCCGGCTTGGGATTCATCTAGTCCAGCCTTTCGCATGATGAATTCTGCATATAAGTTAAATAAGCAGGGAGACAATATACAACCTTGTCGTACTCCTTTCCCAATTTTGAACCAATCAGTTGTTCCATATCCAGTTCTAACTGTAGCTTCTTGTCCCACATAGAGATTTCTCAGGAGACAGATGAGGTGATCAGGCACTCCCATTTCTTTAAGAACTTGCCATAGTTTGCTGTGGTCGACACAGTCAAAGGCTTTTGCATAGTCAATGAAGCAGAAGTAGACGTTTTTCTGGAACTCTCTAGCTTTCTCCATAATCCAGCGCATGTTTGCTATTTGGTCTCTGGTTCCTCTGCCCTTTCGAAATCCAGCTTGCACTTCTGGGAGTTCTCGGTCCACATACTGCCTAAGCCTGCCTTGTAGAATTTTAAGCATAACCTTGCTAGCGTGTGAAATGAGCGCAATTGTGCGGTAGTTGCAGCATTCTTTGGCACTGCCCTTCTTTGGAATTGGGATGTAGACTGATCTTCTCCAATCCTCTGGCCATTGCTGAGTTTTCCAAACTTGCTGGCATATTGGGTGTAGCACCTTAACAGCATCATCTTTTAAAATTTTAAACAGTTCAGCTGGAATATCATCACTTCCACTGGCCTTGTTATTAGCAATGCTTTCTAAGGCCCATTTGACTTCACTCTCCAAGATGTCTGGCTCAAGGTCAGCAACCACACTACCTGAGGTGTACGAGACCTCCATATCTTTCTGGTATAATTCCTCTGTGTATTCTTGCCACCTCTTCTTGATGTCTTCTGCTTCTGTTAGGTCCTTACCAGTTTTGTCCTTGATTATGGTAATCTTTGTACGAAATGTTCCTTTCATATCTCCAATTTTCTTGAACAGATCTCTGGTTTTCCCCATTCTATTGTTTTCCTCTATTTCTTTGCATTGCTCATTTAAGAAGACCCTCTTGTCTCTCCTTGCTGTTTTTTGGAAATCTGCATTCAGTTTCCTGTATCTTTCCCTATCTCCCTTGCATTTTGCTTGCCTCCTCTCCTCCGCTATTTGTAAGGCCTCGTTGGACAGCCATTTTGCTTTCTTGCATTTCCTTTTCCTTGGGATGGTTTTCATTGCTGCCTCCTGTATAATGTTACGAGCCTCCATCCATAGTTCTTCAGGCACTCTGTCCACCAAATCTAAATCCTTAAACCTCACTTCCACTGTGTATTCATAAGGGATTTGATTCAGATTGTATCTTACTGGCCCAGTGGATTTTCCTACTTTCTTCAGTTTAAGCTGGAATTTTGCTATAAGAAGCTGATGATCTGAGTTACAGTCCGCTCCAGGTCTTGTTTTTGCTGACTGTATAGAGCTTCTCCATCTTTGGCTGCAGAGAATATAATCAATCTGATTTCGATGCTGCCCATTTGGTGATATCCATGTGTAGAGTCGTCTCTTGTGTTGTTGGAAGAGAGTGTTTGTGATGACCAGCTTGTTCTCTTGACAGAACTCTATTAGCCTTTGCCCTGCTTCATTTTGAACTCCAAGGCCAAACTTGCCAGTTGTTCCTTTTATCTCTTGATTCCCTACTTTAGCATTCCAGTCCCCTGTAATGAGAAGAACATCCTTCTTGGATCAATGCCTTGTCGTGCTACAGGATTCTTGCCCACAGTAGTAGATATGATAGTCATCCGAACTGAATTCGCCCATTCCCTTCCATTTTAGTTCACTGATGCCCAGGATGTCGATATTTATTCTTGTCATCTCATTTTTCACCACATCCAGCTTACCTCCACTCATGGTTCTTACATTCCAGGTTCCTATGCAATATTTTTCTTTACAGCATCGGACTTTCCTTTCGCTTCCAGGCATATCCGCAACTGAGCGTCCTTTCGGCTTTGGCCCAGCCGCTTCATCAGCTCTGAATCTACTTGTACTTGTCCTCCGCTCTTCCTCAGTAGCATGTTGGACGCCTTCCGACCTGAGGGGCTCATCTTCCAGCGTCATAACTTTTATATGCCTGTTGTCTTTGTCCATGGAGTTTTCTTGGCAGGGATACTGGAGTGGCTTGCCAGTTCCTTCTCCAGGTGGATCACGTTTAGTCAAAACTCTCCACTATGACCTGTCCATCTTGGGTGGCCCTGCATGGCATAGCTCATAGCTTCTCTGAGTTATTCAAGCCCCTTCGCCACGACAAGGCATTGATCCATGAAGGGGTATTGGTATAATGCCAGCCAAATCCTTAAGGACAATTCGCATGGGTGCTGCAGGCCAATACAGGATGCAATTCTCTCATATTAGAGAAAAGCTGGCAATCAGGTTAAAATGCACTTTAGCATTTCCCTCCATTTTTAGGAGACTTTGAAAAATAGCTCTGTGCCAGTACTCTGTTCACGTCAATTTGAGATGAAAGCAATACAGGCATTACTGGAATGGCATGGGATAGAGAGCAATGTAGAATTATTCATAGAATTACTCTTTGTATTCTTACCAACTGAGGTTAGACAGGGACTCTCCTAGTTAAATTTCAGGTTCTGTATTAGATTTCTTCTTCTTCTTCTTCTTCTTCTTCTTCTTCTTCTTCTTCTTCTTCTTCTTCTTCTTCCGGGCATTTTAAGGAAGTGTTTGGTTTTATATTATTGTTTTATTGTCACATTTTCTTTAATTGTTCTTATGTACACTACTAAGAAATTCAAATAATTAAGTGGTATATGAACATCTTAAAGAGACCAACTACAGGGCAGATTCTGCAGCCCTCCAGATGTTGTTGGACTACAACTCCCACCATCCCCAGCAGGAGGCTACACTGGCTGGGGATGGTGGGATTTGGAGTCTGACAAATGTGGTATCAAATTTAGGTATCACACAGTCAAAGAAAATTATGTGCAAGGAGGAATTCTGAATGGATACTGAAATATTAACATGGCCTTAGGACCATCCTACAGTTTGTCAGCCTGTTTCCTTTTAAAGAAAAGATGTCTTTATGAAAGAGATAAAATCAGATTTAGTGGACCATTCGAGCACATTTATAACCAAGCAGATGTGTTTCATTCTTGTTGTTGTTGCACAGGCAGAATAGCAAAGGCTTTGAAATGGTGAAACACCCTCAATGCTTGGGCTATTTTGACTTCAGATTAAGTAGGAGTTGTTAAATAGAAGGTCAGTTATTCAAACCACGAATGGAAACACAAACAGCGACTGCCATATGAGTTATTGAGTCTCCTTGAATCCATCATTTCTCTGCAGCTTAAGGTTCATTTAATGGCTGTTGGCGAGACAGGCAAAAGTGCATTGGAAATCTCAGTTGTACAAATGATATACAGCCTGCCTGAGACATGAAACAAATGGCCTTCAGCTGAAATCTAATCCTGACAAAACTCCCCACCTACCTCAGAAATTTTGGCTGCAAAGCCCTCATTCGTTAAGCACAACTGGGTTATCGGCATTGCTACAAAATCCTGGTGGGTCTTATAAATATGTCACCATATCGGAGACTTCCAAAGCCTGTGGCTTGTTCTAGAGAACAACAGATGCTGAGAGCTATACATTTGCAGGAAGCTTTAATAACAGATCTAATGGACAAACTAAACGTCCTTGCAAAAAATATCACAGGTGGCCGTATTCCCATACATGGGGACAGAGGGCAGAGTTCCAATGCTAAGGAGATTGATTCGTCAGCACAAGTGTTTCTGCTTGCCTGGTGAAATGATCTTTTGACGGCTGCCCCATCCCAGTTTGTGGTCCTGAGGGTTCTCCTGGCCTTTCAGAGTAGATTTGGGGGGTGGGCAGAGCAGGAGGGAAAAACAAATTGAAATGCAGAGGCTGGCAGGACTTGTATGGTTACAGCAAGAGAAGTTTCTGAATTGGAACTAATTACCAAGCTTAAAACCATGGAGCCACCTGGGATGAATAAAGACATCAGATTCTTATCTCATTATGCACGATCAAGCTTTCTTTAGCGCCTCAGCCCTTGCTCCCCCCCCCCGGACTAATTGCAGTCATCAGCAGTCGTTAACAGCCATCTACAGGTTTACCACTCCCATCAGCCCATCACCCATTCCCACCCACCCCTACCACCCTCTGTATATATATAGGGGTCTGACACTTCTGTTTCAAGTGTAACTGAAGAAGTGTGCATGCACACGAAAGCTCATACCAAAATAAAAACTTAGTTGGTCTTTAAGGTGCTACTGAAGGATTTTTTTTATTTAGCATTTCTACAGTTCGGTTTAGTGCACATTTTAACCTATGAGGTGACTTGCTCGAGGCCACCCTAGTAATCTTTATGCTAGGGCTTGAATGTAAACGTCCCACAGTGAAAGTAACCGTCAGTTCGTGTACTATAAGGCCGTTCCCTTATTCCTAAGATGGCTAAGCCTTCCCCCCCCTCCATCGGTAAAGACTCTGAGACGAAACACTGTTTTGTGTGGGAGAGCAGGACAAATGCCACAGTAACTATAACAACAGGAATTAAATGAGCAGTAACTAATGGTGAGATATCACCTGCATTAGCAGAACGTTTACAGCTGGTTACAGAAGATGCATTTGGCAGAAGGTTCCAGTTTTGAAGGACTTTGAAACAGGCATTTTCCTGGTGACTTTGCCCAGAAAGCCTGTCTTTGAGAAGGAAGATCCCTTGGGCCCTTTCTCAGAGCCTAGGCAAGGCAGTAGGGAGGTGAAGATGGGCACCCAGCTAGCTGCTGCAGATGGGTGCTGAGCTTGGCTACCATGTGGTGTCCACACAGGACCACGTGGGATAGGTAGTGGTGAACGTGTGGCAAAATGAGCTAGGAAGGAGTCCTTCTGAACCCTGGAGCCCTTGGCCTGAGCCCAACCTGCCTGGTCGCTGGCATACCATTCAACATTTCTCTCATGAGAGCCAGTGTGGTGTAGTGGTTAAGAGCAGTAGACTCGTAATCTGGTGAACCGGGTTCGTGTCTCCGCTCCTCCACATGCAGCTGCTGGGTGACCTTGGGCTAGTCACACTTCTCTGAAGTCTCTCAGCCTCACTCACCTCACAGAGTGTTTGTTGTGGGGGAAGAAGGGAAAGGAGAATGTTAGCTGCTTTGGGACTCCTTCGGATAGTGATAAAGCGGGATATCAAATCCAAACTTCTACTTCTTCTTCTTCTTCTTCTTCTTCTTCTTCTTCTTCTTCTTCTTCTTCTTCTTCTTCTTCTTCTTCTTCACAGTGACATCATGTTGTTGTTGTTGTTGTTGTTGTTGTTGTTGTTGTTGTTACTTGCCAATCTGACTGGGTTGCCCCAGCCACTCTGGGCAGCTTACAACATATATAAAAACAAAAGAAATCATTAAAAAAATTGTAAAAAAAACTTCCCTGTGCAGGGCTGCCTTCAGATGTCTTCTAAAGGTTGTATAGTTATCTCCTTGGCTCGGGGGTCACATAACTCCATAGCCGCCAACATTTCTCCGATGAAAATAGGGACATCCTAAGGAAAAGCAGGACATTCCAGGATCAAATCAGAAACTGGGATGGCTTCTGCAAATCTGGGACTGTCTCTGAAAAACAGGGACACTTGGAGGGTCTGTGCTGGTACTGGACCTGTTTCTACCATCTTCCCACCTGCTGCAGCTCTCTAGGCCACATCAAGCGCTTTTATCTGAGGTGCTGAGGGCACTTTGTTCTGAGCTTCCTCAAACCTGCAGCTGACTCGATCGCCTGCTCATACAGAAAGTACAGTCTCAATCACATTCAACTTGGATGACTTTAAAAGAGATTAAACAAATTTGTGGTGGATAAATCCATCAATGGCTACCAGCCACAATGTTAAGGTTGTGTCTCCTCTGTTTGAGGAAGTAATGCTTATGAATGCCAGTTGCTGGGAATTGCATGTGGGGAGATGGCTTTTGTGCTCAGGTCCTGCTTGTGGGCATCTGCTTGGACCCTGTGAAAAGGTAAAAGGTAAAGGTAAAGGACCCCTGGGCGGTTACCGTAAGTCCAGTCAAAGGCTACTATAGGGTTGCGGCGCTCATCTCTCTTTCCGGGTCATGTGGCCAGCATGACTAAACTGCTTCTGGCACAACGGAACAGCGTGATGGAAAGCAGAGCGCACAGAAATGCGCTTATTTATCTCCCCACCTGGGGAGATATTTATCTACTTGCACTGGTATGCTTTCGAACTGCTAGGTTGGCAGGAGCTGGGACAAAGCAACGGGAGCTCGCTCCATCATGGGGATTTGAACAGCCGACCTTCCAATCGGCAAGCCCAAGAGGCTCAGTGGTTTAGACCACAGCGCCACCTGCATCCCTCCCCTTTTACCCTGTGAGAACAGGGGGCTGGACTAGGTGGCCTTATCTAGCAGGCTCATCTTACATTTTTATCTTATGTGGGGCAATTGCGATAACAATGGATGAACTATTAGGGAAAATAATATTTTCCTTTTGCTGGAAAGGTGACTTTCTAGAAAAGATGTATAAACAGTGCTCCCTCCCTCCCTCCCTCCCTTCCAGGAATAACACAAATCTTGAATGACCTTGAAGAATCACATATTCAAGTGTGTATCGGAACTTGCTGTTGACTCCCTCCAAAAAAGGAGGAGGTGCAGAATTATTCTTTTTTTGCATTCACTTCAACAAAGAACTGAAATACTTTACATCCTGGTCCTACCATATAAATAAAAGCACATTGGATTCTTGCTTCACTGGGTTTCCAGTTCCATTCCATTAACTCAGGGGCAGGATAAGGGTTTATGTCACTGTCTTGGTGCTTCTAATTCTGCTAATAGGTGCAATACATCAGTTTCTGAAAGGGAGAGTGCAGAGGGTGGAAAAAGCTGAGTAGGGTCCTTTTCATTATTTGCTTACCACTTTGCTAACAGGCCACTGTGACAGACCCAGAGGAGGTGGCTGGGCACTCCAAGAGGAGAGGGAAATGTTTTCTGTTCCAATGACACGAGGATTGAAGTGCTGCAGAGAAACTCGGACCACGTGCAACTTAAAAAGACATATAACTGCTCATTTGCAAACTGTGTCACGGGCACTGTGAGCATTGGGAAGATTTTTGAACGGAAGAAAACAGAAGCTCTGTGAGCCCAGAAGAGCCACATACACAGCACACATTTAAAGCACACGTCTAACATTTTAAAATGAAACCAGAATGCCATAATAAAAGGTGCAGAAAGAGCAAACAGAGCAAGAAAAAAGCAGTTAGAACCTAAACAGTGCAAAAGATAGGCAGAAATCTATAAAATGCTCTTTGCAAAGCCAAAATGAATCAAAGTGAAAACATAACCTTCCTGTAATACCTCTTCTAGTTATTTAGAACTGCATAGGGCAGTGATGGGCAACCTTTTGAGCCTGGTGTGTCAAAATTCGCCAAAAAACCGAGCATATCTTGGGTGGTGTGTCACTTCGAGAAAACACCCCACAATTTTGCGATATTTATAGTTTTAATAACAAAAATGTATAATTGTAATATATAACTGTATTTAATAAACCAAAAACTAATTATTTAACCAAACCAAACCAAAAACCCCTTATTTATCATAAAGTGCCCAGAGTTGTTGAGCTTTTTTTGGGGGGGGGGGAGCTGATGACCAAAGTTTTGGAGGTTTTTTGGGGGGGGTGCAAAAGTTGCTTTGCTTTTTGGGGGGAGGATGCCCCAATACTGCTGCGCTTTTTGGGGGGGGAGAAGAGAACAGAAATAAATGACGAATAATACCTTCGCTGAAACTAACACGCAGCACTGACATAGTCTGCCAAAGTGCCAAAAAAACCAGCACAGAACGGGTTAAAAAATGAACGCTGTTATACCCAATCATCGTCTGCCAAAGCGCCAGAAAAAAAAATCACAGAAAGGGTTAAAAAACCAATCTCTGGCTACCAGCAACAAACAAACAACAAAAAAGGATCCGGGTTTTAACAGCGGAGACAATGTGAGGAGGAGCGGGAGAACAAATGGGGGGGGACAACAAGAACAGTGCGAATGGGTCGATGGGGCGCGTGCCAGCAGTGAGGGCTCTGTGTGTCACGTCTGACACGCGTGTCATAGGTTCGCCATCACTGGCATAGGGAATGTTTAGAAGTGGCTGTCACTCATCGAAAATGGATCAAATATGAAAATTTCAGCAAGAAAGAGGAATTTATACCAAGGATGTACCTGCAACTAGGTTCTGGCATATGTAGAAGGTTCTGGACATTGCTGAATGGCATGAGGAGTGAACAGAATTTATTACTAGCCAGGATCCAGTACAATTTTCAGGGTATTGAGGGAGGAACAAGCTTGGTCTGCCAGCAACAGAACTCTCTAGATGGGTGACAACTGAGAGATTTGGGAGTCAGCTGCAAATAAAACGTTTTAAGTGTGTTTTAAGTGCAATATACAGTGTGACGACACTAGATAGTGAGGGTGAGCCTTATGGAAAATTCAACACTTTTTTAAAAAAGAGATTTTCAGAACGGTTTTTATATGTGTGCAGATTCCACCAAGGTTGCAAAGTAGGTGTGTTTTCGAAGTAGGTGTAGGCTTTAGAGGGCTTCAGAATTCCCAGCTTTAAACAATGCCAGGGAGATTTTCCTTAATCTAATTCCCCCCATTGTTTTTATTCTGAGGTTGTTTTATTACATTTGCTTAATTTTTTGATTTTAATCTTTTTATATCATCATCATCATCATCTTTACCATCATCATCAGAGGCTTCCCCCCAAAAAAGGATAGAAATATTTTAAATAAATGCATTTTAAAGTGAAGGGTTAAATGTACAGGTAGTGATCTTTGCTGAGAGAAAGTGGTGCTATAAGTGGAGGGCCCTTATTTCAGCTTCTGAACTCTCAGAGTGTCTGAGCATACCACTTCAAGCGTTCTGGGGCACCAAGAGAGAAAGAATAATAGAACTGTAGAGCTGGAAGGGTCCCTGAGGATCATCTAGTCCAGTGTTTCTCAACCAGTGTGCCTCCAGATGTTTTGGGACTACAACTCCCATCATCCCTAGCTAGCAAGACCAGTGGTCAGGAATGATGGGAGTTGTAGTCCCAAAACATCTGGAGGCACACTGGTTGAGAAACACTGATCTAGTCCAACCCTCTGCAGTGGGTTGGTGTGTGCACTTTCGATGTAGGGTTGCCAACTGACCAGGCAAAAAACCCCTTTGAGCGGGCCTGCTTGTGTACCTTTTACAGCAGCTTGATCTATAGAAATCTGCCAGCAAAGCTGTTCAAGAAACAGAGAACACCCTCAAGCACTCTGGGGCCGGCTTGTCACTTAGTGGTAGAGCGTCTGCGGGTGGTCCCAGGTTCAAGTCCAGGTGAGCGAAAGGGACCAATGGTCTGACTCAGTATTAGGCAGCTTCCAGGGTTCCTAACCAAGTTATTATAACAGGCCTAGAGTGTGCAATATCCAACAAAGATCTACCTATGTGTATATGTGTTTTTTTTTATTGCCGATGCTTGTCATGTGAAACTGCTTGAGTGTGTTCCATGGAAACTAACAAATCCAATCTTTACCACTCCTATCAGCCCATCACCCATTCCCATCACCCCCACCCCCACCCTCTGAATATACATAAGGGTCTGGTGGATTCTGTTTCAGTGTATCTGACGAAGTGTGCATGCACACGAAAGCTCATACCAAAATAAAAACTTAGTTGGTCTTCAAGGTGCTACTGAAGGAATTTTTTATTTTGTTTCGACTCAGACCAACACGGCTACCTACCTGTAACTAAATCCAATCTTATCTCCCATGCTACTTAATGCGAAGAACTTAAGAGCAGCCTGTCAATGACCCATCTAGTTCAGCATCCTGTTCTCACACTGGCCAACCAGAAGCCTGTGGGAAACCCCTAAGCATAGCCCAAGCAGTTTACAGCAATGGGCAATTGATAACCTAGTGTTTCTTTATTTCTTATTATTGCATATCTATACCACCCTTCACCCAAAGATTACAGGGCAGTTTGCAATATAAAAACGCAAAAATACACACCATAATAACAAACGAAAGCAAGACCCACCCCACGCACAGTTTAAAAGGCCACAGATTGTAATTAATATGTCCAATCCTTTTAAAGCCTTCCAAGTTAGTGGGGGTGTTTTCTGTATGCAGATGATGCCTGGCTCTGGGACTTGTTTGCTGATCCCGGTGAGTGCGTGGGTGTCCTGAATCAGCATCTGTCATCAGCTCAGGACTTGACCGATGATGTTTTGCAGGCATCTTTGAGCTGGTTTTCAACAGGAATAAAAAAAATCCAAAATTGGAGTTTGTGTGGAGATACCGAAAGCTCCCTTTCCCATCTTGCAAGACTATGCAATCTGGGGATGGAACTAAATTCCAGTTTTGGCCTCACTAAGGGAAGGAGCTCAGCCTCCTTTCTTCCCCTGCCTATGCTTGTCAGTTGGCAGGGGTGTGTGTGTGCATTTCAGATGCAGATATGAAAGCTCTGCTAAATTCAAAAGCCTTAGGTGAGAGACGCGATCCGATCCTATCCTCTCTCTCTCTCTCTCTCTCTCTCTCTCTCTCTCTCTCTCTCTCTCTCTCTCTCTGCAGCGACTTATATATTCCTTCCTGCACAATTAAATCCCCTCTGTTTGTCTCATTAAGACAAGCTGCTGCTGCTGCTGCTGCTGAAAACACAGAGGAGTCACATGTCACATCCACCATTCCCATCATCTTCCAACCCCATCTACCGTACTCAAGTTCAATTCCTCCTCTAGCCCAACACTGAAGGAGGTAGATAGCCTTCAGCTGTGGGCAAGACCGGCATGTATTCACCCTCCCAAAATAGCTGCACAACCAGGATAAAGCAGTTACAGTAAGTCAGGGCTATGAGCCTTTTGATGTACCAAACATGAGCTGATAATATTCCTTCCATGAACAATATACAGCCTGAAGTAAAAGATAAGAGGGAAATAGGGTATAAAGGATTGCAGCCCCTCTGTGTGCGCTTGCTTGCTTGTGAAAGATTACGCATCTCCTTTTTGCTCTGCTTGCTTAGCAAAAATAAAAGTTCTTTTCTCTGAGGACAGCCGGTGTCGCTTGAACTCCTTTCCTCCTCCACGGAGGCACGCTGAACTGGACCAGGACTCAAAGTGCTACAACACTGTCCATGGAACCCATGATAGCTAAAGGCCTCTCTTTTCCTGACTCTGCTTCTGCCTCCACGCGGGAGAATAAAGACGTGGCATTGAAAAGGGGCAGCTGCTGTCCAATCAGATGCCGCTCACGATGGCCTTGTTAGTCTCCCTACCTCTGCTACTCATGCTTTCTCTATGCCTGAGCTAAATGCTACTCTATAGGTGCAGTTAGACAGTAAGCCCTGAAAATCCTTTAGGTGCACCTACAGTGGCTCAAGCATGGATTTGTTGATTTGATTTTAAATAGTGGTGATCATGGACACACACATAAGGGATAGCTCAGTCGGAACACCATGAGTCTCTTAATCTCAGGGTCATGGGTTCAAGCCCCACATTGTGTAAAAGATTCTTGCATTACAGGCGCTTGGACTAGATGACCCTTGTGGTCCCTTCCAACTCTCCGTTTCTATGATTTCTCCCATATCTGCCATGGTCATAGGTGTTATTTCCCCCTCTGTACCCACACCTGAGAACACTGGGGACAGGTGCATGACCTCAGGACAGGGCCAGAGCTCATTGCCCTTTGAGCGTATGTGGCAACCTTCATACATCCAGTGTGTGCATGTGAGGAGGGGTGTCACTGAAATTCAGACATTCTACATTAAAATAATAATTAAAAGTCCTGAATGTCATGGGATTTGCTGCTAATATATCAATACAGTATATCAAATATATTAATATATCAAAATGTTGTTCTGAAGGTTACTTTTTCTTCTTTTTCTTTGTGCACGAAGACACAGTGGTTTTTAACCCCCTGTATTTAAAAATGGAAGAGAGTGGCTGTCCCCACCCCCCACCCCCTCTCTCTTCCAGGGCTAGCCATCTGCTTGCTCTGTTATGGTTTATAAAACAACAGAAATGGAACTGCAGGGAAAATCAATCTAGAAGTTACCGACCCTCGCATTCTGAGATATCAAACACGGTGAACGTATGGTCTAACCACACGGTGGATTGTGCTGGGGCAAGGTAAAAAGGTAAAGGTAAAGGACCCCTGGACAGTTAAGTCCACTCAAAGGCGACTATGGGGTGTGGTGCTCATCTTGCTTCAGGCCGAGGGAGCTGGCATTAGTCTGCAAACAGCTTTCCAGGTCATGTGGCCAGCATGACCAAACCGCTTCTGGCGCAACGGAACACTGTGATGGAACCCAGAGCGCACAGAAATGCCATTTACCTTCCTGCCACAGCGATACCTATTTATCTAGTTGTGCTGGTGTGCTTTTGAACTGCTAGGTTGGCAGGAGCTGAGACAGAGCAATGGGAGCCCACCCCGTTGTCGAACCGCTGACCTTCCAATCGGCAAACCCAAGAGGCTCAGTGGTTTAGACCACAGCGCCACCTGCGTCCTTTTGTGCTGGGGAACCCTTCAACCTCTTAGCAGCCTTGCTTGGGAGTGGGAGAAGCGTGTGGACAATAGTGGGCTATCTATCAGCAAGAATAGCTGGGA
The DNA here is from genome assembly GCF_965207765.1 of Zootoca vivipara. Classification (NCBI taxonomy): domain Eukaryota; kingdom Metazoa; phylum Chordata; class Lepidosauria; order Squamata; family Lacertidae; genus Zootoca; species Zootoca vivipara. The sequence goes on along the minus strand of NC_142590.1, from coordinate 74,344,647 downwards.
GCTAAATTTATACTGACACCATCTTGGCTTTGATTCAAATGAATCAAATTAGCACCTTTTTCAACAGTGCATGTTAAGCAGTGCGGTCCCATTCTAGTATAGCTTTCGATAAGTCTAGTATAGCATTTGATAACTTCACTACTGGATTAAAATCATTAGATGCCACTCAGTTTGATATATCAATGAAATGCAGAGTAAGCTTTGTACCATAGTACAGACAAACTCACATTTCCCCAGGCCTTATGTGACAATAACTGGAGAAAAACTTGTCACATAAGAAGTGAGAGGATTGTGTGCCCAACCCTAATTTATTTAGTGGATTCAATGATGCAGTTAGGTAAATTTAGACTCTGGACTTAATGGTCTTATGGAAGTGTTGTTTTTGTTGTTTAGTCGTTTAGTTGTGTCCGACTCTTCGTGACCCCATGGACCGGAGCATGCCAGGCACTCCTGTCTTCCACTGCCTCCCGCAGTTTGGTTAGACTCATGTTGGTAGCTTCGAGAACACTGTCCACCCATCTCATCCTCTGTCGTCCCCTTCTCCTAGTGCCCTCAATCTTTCCCAGCATCAGGGTCTTTTCCAGGGAGTCTTCTCTTCTCATGAGGTGGCCAAAGTATTGGAGCCTCAGCTTCAGGATCTGTCCTTCCAGTGAGCACTCAGGGCTGATTTCCTTCAGAACTCATGGAAGTGGGGCAACTCTTTAGATGGTGATGTGAGCATCAGTTCACTTACTTCAGGATGTAGTTGGAGCTATCCTACCCATTCTAGTGGGTAAACTGTATTTTCTGTTAGTTGTATTTATGCAATGTTATTGTTTCCTAAAATAGCATGCACATCTCTGCTGATGTATAGGTTTTGCACATGATCAGAACACCTGCATAGGGCTAAAAAAAGATACTGACAGAAGCACTATCTCTTCTGATCAAACTCCTACTGACTGGAATTTGTGTGAGCCCTGTTGTTGAGACACACACCTCCTTGTGCTTTTCAAACAAGAACCTCCTGATCTAATTGGTTGCCTTAGCAGCTGGAGAAAGCTAGCTAGGGTTATAAACTTAAAAACAATTGAGTGAAGGAGTCCATTCCATAAGCAAGAGGGGGCCCCCAGCTGATGGAGTCTGTCAATCCCAGTGACAAAGCATCAAGGTAACAAGTGAGTTCAGCAGTTGAGCGAGTTCAGCAGCAGGGTGAAGAGGCCAGGTCCTTCCCTCCACGGCCTGGTTAAGAAATAGGAAGTGGAGAGTAGGAATAAATGAACAGTTCTGTCCGTGGGTGGGTGTAGAAGTGGTGTCCCCAAAGGACTGACATTTGGGCCTGTGCTTTTTAACTTGTTCGGAAATAATTCAGAGTTAAGAGGTGAACAGTGAGGTAGCCAATTTGTTGACAATACAAAATTGTTCGAGGTGGTTAAAACTGAGAAAGGGATTGCAAAGAACTCCAGACTGAGTGAATTGGTAGGAAAATGGCAAGTGCAAATCGATGTAAACAAATGTAAAACAATGCACATTGGAGCAAAACAACAACAACCCTTAATTTAATATATATACTAATGGGGCATGAACCACCCATGACTGACTAGGATAGTCCACTGCTGATGTTGACCCTGTGAGTGGCAGCAGTGGAAAAGGTTAATTTCATGACAGCAATCATTAGGAAAGGGGTTTATAATAAACTGCCAGTATCCACAATGTGTTGTGCAAATTTATTTTCTGGTTGATAGGAATCACAAGTGGGAGACTGCTGTTGCACTGAGCTGCTGCTTTTGGACTTCCCACATGCATCTGGTTAAGAACGGTACTTTGATAACACAGTGTTGCCTAGATGGGCCATTTGCCTGATCCAAGCAGGGCTCTTCTCATATTCTTAGGGTGAGACCAGACTTGGAATACTGCGCATCATTCTGGTTGCCTCACCTTGAAAAGGATATTGCAAACCTGGAAAAGTGTAAGAAAGGGGAAAACCAAAATGGTCAAGGGGTCACAGCAACTCTCCCTGTGGGAAAAGGTCACAACATTAGAAGGGACCCAAGGGCATAGAAGCATAGAGCTGTAGAGTTGGAAGGGATCCTGAGGATCATCTAGTCCAGCCCCCTGCAAGGCAGGAATGTGCGCCTTTTCCATATGGGCATCAAAACTGCAGCCTTGGTGTTACCAGCAACACCAAGCTCTAACCAACTGAGCTATCCACAAGACGTCATTCATGAGGGCAAGAATTCTGGATGCCTTTAAAGGAGTATTAACCAAAGGCACAGAGAATGTGATCCATAGCGACTAACAGCAATGGCTCTGTTCCACCTCCTTTGTTTGAGGCAGCATGCTGGGCATCACAAACTGAGAGACAAATGGAAGTCCTCCTTCCAGGTTTCCCAGAGGTGGAACAGTCTCCCTCGAGAGGTGGTGGTGGACTCTCCTTCCTTGGAAGTTTTCCAGCGGAGGTTGGATAGCCATCTGTCATGGATTGCAGAGGGTTGGCTAGATGACACTCGGGTCCATTCCAACTCTACAATTCTATGATTCTATGATCTGGCTCTGAGAACAGGATGAGCTCTTGGTCTGGTCCTCTTGCATCCTTTTAGGAAGCAGCAAAAGGCTGTTCTTAGGATCTTATCCCGTTTCTGGGCTTGTCCTCGTCCTGAATCGACAGCCTTAAATCCCCGCTGCAAAAGCATCGCGCAAACGAGCAGAAGGCGAGAGGGTCGTTCAGAGAGCAGCCGTACTGGGAAGAGTACCGATCCGGTTGCCGGAGCAAGCAGAGCAGAGAGCGCTCGCCCTCCTCCTTGGGCGCGCTGTAGGTAGGTGTGGCCCGTCACCGCGCGCCAGCCTCGGGCGCCGCCAGCCCCTCCTCCTCGCTGCAAGCGGAGGCGTGGCCGGGTTCGGCGAGTCCCTGCGGCGGGAGCACGCGGGGAGCAGCGGCGGGACCATCGTCGGCTTCTCTTCATCGCCTCCGGAGCTGCGTGGCTGCGATCGGCGCAAGGAGGGAGCTGCACCGAGGCGCTGAGGACGAACGGAGCCGCCTCCGGTGCCTCGCGGGAACCGGGGCTCCGGAGGGGAGAGGCGCTCCCGGTAGCCGCCACTTGCGCGACGAGAAGCGACCCTTGATGTGAGCGGGACGGGAGCTGGAGTGGGCGGGCTCCGGGGAGAGGCTGTGCAGCGAATGCCCCGGGCTCCGAGGAGGCCGTCGCCCGCGGAGGCCGGCAGCTCCCCGGGGCTGCTCGTTGGTGCGCGCCGCGGTGCCATGCGGCGGCGGCGCCCCCCCGGCTGATGCGCTGTACCCGGGGCAGCGGCGCCCGGCCGGCCGGCCTCCCTCGCCATGAAGCGGCAGAACCTGCGCACGCTGTCGCTGATCGTGTGCGTCTTCTCCTACCTGCTGGTGGGCGCCGCCGTCTTCGATGCGCTCGAGTCGGAGGCCGAGATCGGCCACAAGCGCCTCCTGGAGCAGAAGCGCAGCGGCCTGCGGAGGAAGTACCGCTTCACCGCCGAGGACTACCGCGAGTTCGAGCGCTTGGCGCTGCGGGCCGAGACGCACCGAGCCGGCACGCAGTGGAGGTTCGCCGGCTCCTTCTATTTCGCCATCACGGTCATCACCACCATCGGTGAGTGCGCGGCGTGATGCCCCTTCCCACTCAGGGCGATCCCCAAAGCAACCGTGCGCCGGGCTATCTCTTCTGTCACTCTCCAGGGCAGGCACAGGAGAGCCTGTGGAAGTCCTTGGACTCCAACTCCCATCAACCCCATCCAGTATGGTCAATGGCCAGGGACGATGGGAGTTGGAGTCCAGTCCAGCAACATCTGGAAGGCCACAGGTTTCCCACTCCTGGACCAGGAATCGGCGTGGGCTTGTTTCTGCCTTGCTCAATTTGACCCCTTTCTCCACCTCCCCAGATCCCCATCGCGGTCCACTGATGTGTGTTAAATGTACAATGCAGGGGTTCATCTTTGCAATCAGTAAAGACTTAACCTGTATCAACCTAGTCAACCTAGCCATTTTTACACCAGAGTTAAACATGCTGGGCTGAAAGGTGCAGAAGGGAAGTTGATTCTGAACTTCCATCCCTTCATTGGCTCGGTGTGTGAACCAATATATGTACATGCAGGTTGTATGCATTTTTCCATAGTGTGATCTGTAACCTACATTTTGTAAGGTTCATGCAGTAGGGAGGGGCACCCTTCGTGTGCTCAGGTTGTGCATGTGTAGACTGTGCATAGAGAGCCCTTGAATGCCCAGGAGATCAGGAATGGCAGCAGTGTGTGCCATCTTGCACACTCTCCACGCATCTGGCTTAATGTCATTTCCAAACATGTTGAAAGACCTCATGAGTAGAACATTCTCGTTTTAAGAATATAACATGTTCCTTGCTGGACCAGCTCAAGTTCCATCTAGTCTATCATTCTTAGCAAGAAGCCAACTTCCAACAAGCTTTAAATGTTCTGGCAAAAATTGATCAGTGGGTATTCCAGGAGACCTTGAGCTATTTTCAGTCCACATGGGCTGGGCATCAGCAGGGTCAAATTTCAACCTGGGCTTCATGGAGCAACTACAGTGAAGGGCACCTGCAAGAATGTACTGAGTGCTTTGTCTCCAGTACCGTGTAGCCACAGCCAGCTTTTTCTCACCTGAAATTGGGGGTAGTGTTTTCTGGGCAAAATACCCTGTTTCTCATATTTTAAGACATACCCATAAAATAAGCCATAGCAGGATTTTTAAGCATTCAAGGAATATAAGCCATACCCCGAAAATAAGACATAGTGATGGGTGCAGCAGCAATGCCGGCCGCGGCAGGAGGAGGAGGAAAAAAATAAGACATCCCTTGAAAATAAGCCATAGTGTGTGTTTTTTGAGGAAAAAATAAATATAAGACGTGTCTTATAATATGAGAAACACGGTACATGATTTCTCAGCCAAGCTTCAGACCAGGCACCCCCAAACTGCGGCCCTCCAGATGTTTTGTACTACAATTCCCATCATCCCAGACCACTGGTCCTGTTAGCGAGGGATCATGGGAGTTGTAGGCCAAAACATCTGGAGGGCCGCAGTTTGGGGATGCCTGCTTCAGACCTAGCACTGCCCATTCAGCAGATATCCAACCCTCTTCAAGCATATCAATACCAGTACATAATGATCAAGTGAATCTGAGGACACTTTTGCTTCTTGAGTGATGAGCATAAATTGCCACCATATAAAACCAAGTGTCCACATGGTTTGGCAGTTATAAAGCCACATTAAAAGCAACCAAGATCCTCTCATGCTCACACTTATTGCATTTTCTACTGCACCACTAGCATTTCTGCACCGACACCTAACTCTCGTAATCTCTGACCGCTGGCCCAATGGGAGTCCAACAACATCTATAGAGGCGCAGGTTCCTCGCCTCTGCATTATGTGGTGTCAGTATGTAAGAACTCCAGACAATCCCTGCTGTTCACACAATGGCCAAGTAGATATCTAGTGGGATATCTGTGGGAAGCCTGCGAAGATGGAGATGAGCACACCAGCACTCTTCTCACCTGCAATTCCTAGCAACTAGTATTCAGAGGCACAATGCCTCCAACAGTGCAAGTGGAATATAGCCATTATGGCTAGTAGCCGGTGAAGAGTTAAGGGTATGAAGACAAGCACCTATGGGTGCTTACTGCAGGGAGCAAACAACTCAGCAGGCAGACCTGTCCCTGTTCTTTCCCTGGCATTTTTGGGTCACTGACAATCATGCCATTCACTGTCTGGGGAGCTACCGGTAGTGTCCTGAATACTCATTTTAATGAGCAACTATGAAGTTCTTTATTGATCCTCAGTGGAGAAAGAACCCTTTAGACATTGCCATAAGAAAGGACAACAATTGTTCAATAGCAGCTCCCCCTCTCATCCCATTATAAAAGCAATTGCTCCATTTGCTGCAAATATAAATACTGTCTACGTTGCCTGTATCCAGGACGTTCATCTTGAACTGCCTGTTCTTTGCAAAGTACAGCTAGCATCAATGATGGCACTTTCCCACAAGGGGCGAGGTAAACCAGAAGGAACAGGAGAGTGTCCTGGTGGCTTTGGACCAGCAGACGTCTGGAATAATACATGGGCAAGCCATGCTGTTGTCATATTGCTGTGGCGTTTATGTCGCTCCCATTGGCTGTGCATGATGCTCTCAACATCAGCATGCAGCCTTTTGTCCTCTTGCCATGAGGCAAGGGGAAGTGGCTCCTGAGTAAATGTTGTTTTCATGGGATAAGAGGATGGGGCCTTTTATGGATTGGTAACTGGCTTTAAAAAAAGGAAGAAGAGAGTAGGAGCAAATGGACAGGTCCATTAATTGAGGGCTGTAAGAATTGGGGTCCTCCAAGGATCTCTATTGCGACCAAGGTTTGTTTGTTTTTTTTTAATAATCCTAAATGGTCTTAAGTTGGGGGTTAACCGTTAACATTAAAGTGGCCAAGTCTGCAGATGACAGGGTAGTGGTGGGAAAAACTACAAGCATTCCAAAAGGATCTTTCCGAACCTGGGTGAGCGGGCAACAAAATGGCAGGCAATGTTTAATGTAAGTGTAAAGCAATACACACTGGGCTCCAAATTCCAAATGCACATATTTTTAGTGACTGTATATTGGCTTGGTTGTCCTCTGATGAGCTTCAAAAGGCAATGAATAAATATTGTAAATAAATAACTGAGGTCTGTGTTGGTGGTGAGACTTCACAGATCTTGGGGCCATGGTTGACTGCTCAATGAAAACATTGGCCCAGTGAGCTGGTTTGCACATAATGCTAAGCCAAACTACGGCATTGTTTGAAAGTGCGGGCTCCTGCACTGCTGTGAGCCAAGCCATGTTTTGGCTTTGTCATCTGAACCTGGTTTCATGGTTTGTCTTCCTCCAGACAAACTGCCTGGTGATTACTAGGTCACCATGGCAACAGATGCAGGAGGGATACTATGTGGGGCCAAGTGCACCACTCCTATTATTACACCTATTCCACACTCATCCTCTGAACTCAAAACAACTTGCATGTGGTTTCTAGGTGGGCTTCCATCCAGGCAGTCTATAGCAGGTGTGGCTGACGTGTGGCCATCTCACTACAACTCCCATCATTCCTGACCATTGACCATGTGGATTGGGGCTGATGGGAGTTGTAACCTAACGATATGGTTGGGGCTGATAGTTAGACACCCTTGCCTTGCAGAGGCCCTTCATTCTTTTGGACTAGGCTACCCCAAATGTTTTGCACTACAACTTCTGTCATCCATGACCATTGACCATGCAAGCTGCAGTAGATGGGAATTGTCATCCAAGAAAACTGGAGTGTACCAGGATAGGGAAAGGCTGCTTTAAACCATTTTCTGGACTTAGCCTTTGTCTAGCATCATATATTTGACAGCTATGTTATGGCATTTTCCCTACATAGCATTTTCCCTACATGGGTATATGGTTTGCTAACGTATGTGGGAATTAAGGTCAACATCAAGAGGTGGAGCTCTTGTTACCCTCCATCATCTGAAGTTTGGCAGGTGCTTACATTAGAAAGGTATGAGATGGCTGCGTGAGGAATGGCAGGTGGATACACAACATTTGATCCTTGTTTGTGGCATTCTCTTTCCCTCCAAAGAGGCCCACCTGGCCTTGTCCCTGCTTGTCTTTTGACGAGCAGCAAAAATCTGGCTCTTTCACAGCATTCGAGAGGGAGAGACTTATTTGCTCTACTACTTTTTGCTGTTTTCCTATTTCAGCTTTTAATGAATTGTTAGATGCTACGAGGGCAGAAGGAATTAAAGTACAGGATCAGAAATATTTTCATATACTGGAATATGCTATGATGTGTCATAGATTCCCCAGGGATGATTTAAACCTTATTTACATCAGGGATGATTTAAACCTTTTAAAGTCTGTCATCTGTATTTCCACTAAAGAGTGTCCAAGGCAAGTTTATGAGATCTAAAACAATCTGTTGGAAGCTCAATGGAAATTGCATCAAAAATCCTCAGAATAAAAGAAACGGTCGATTACTATTAAACATACATCTTCTATCCAATAATTCAGCAAAATGGCAACAGCAATAGATGATTGCTCTTTAATGAGTCAGTATTTTGATCGGTTACTTAGAAGCTGTTTGGTTCGATGGGCTAATCTCGTGGACTGTAAACAGGCTTAAATGATAGAATTTGTATTTGCTGGGACTAGAATATGGCTTTTGATAGCTCTTCTGTTCACAACAGTTACAGCAAGTTGTGTAATTATGGTCCTTCCAATTACTTATTCCTCTGTGTATTGCAGAGGTTACCAACTTCCATTAGGCTTGCACAGCTGAACTACTGCCATGAGGAATTGTGGAGCTGTTGGGCTTATTGCAGCTACCTTGGTATGGTCCTCTCTCCTTGTTTATCTGACTGTTTTGAAAATGGGGCCCACGAAGCTGCTCTTGACGATGGGCAAACATTAACATTTCCCCCTTCTGCAGTCTCAAGTTTCCCTATGGCTCACCTTATCTCCTGGAGCAGTTGTTTCATTCAATGATGATGCGCATCAAAGGCAATACTAACTGAAGCACACCAAGTGAAGCTTACACTTGATTAAATTAGAAGTGATTCTAGTGGGTGATATGAAAAAACTGCTGAAAATTAGGACATGTGGGGTCATCAGACTGATAATTTGGACATGTGTTTGAGAACCTCTATAATGCAATCAAAGCAAATGTATTTACTTTTTTCATATTTTGGGTCACCTGATAACCTGAGTTCTCTGGGCAACATACAAATTAAAATGGATTAGAATCGCAGAACCAATTAAAAATGACCTTTAGCAACAATAATGCCCCCCAAAATCAGAGAAAAGAGACAGAACTGGATTCATGAGACCTGGGTTCAGGTCCCTGTATTCATCCAGGAAGCTTTCTGGGTATGTTTGGGCCACTCGCTGTCTCTCAGGGTGTTGTGAGATCAAAAATGGGCTTCTGTGTTTCATCCTGTGCTCCTTGGAGGAATGGACTAAATAAAACATTTTGGGGGGGGGGGTAAGAATTCTGTGACATAGGATTGTGTTGACATGGTTCTCCATTGCATTAATATGCGATCTAGAGAAATGCTTACGTTTTCTCTTCTTTTGCCACAGGTTATGGACATGCCGCGCCTGGAACGGATGCTGGCAAAGTTTTCTGCATGTTCTATGCGATCCTCGGCATTCCCCTCACCCTGGTGATGTTCCAAAGCCTTGGCGAGCGCATGAACATCCTGGTCCGAATGGTGCTGAAGAAAATAAAGAGGTGCCTGGGAATGAGGCAGCCAACCGTCTCCATGAAGAACATGGTCGTGGTGGGCTTCCTCTCCTGCATGGGGACGCTGGGGATCGGAGCAGTCGCCTTCTCCTATTTTGAAGGCTGGACTTTCTTCCATGCTTTTTATTACTGCTTCATAACCTTGACCACCATTGGGTTTGGAGACTTTGTGGCCCTGCAGAAGCACGAAGCTTTGCAGAAGAAGCCCCCTTACGTCGCCTTCAGCTTCATGTACATCCTGGTGGGCTTGACGGTGATCGGGGCTTTCCTGAACCTGGTCGTCTTTCGTTTTTTGATTATGAACTCGGAAGACGAGCGGCGGGACGAAGAGGAAAGGGCGTCTCTGAGGAGGGCCAAGAATTACATCAACCGGGAGGAGAACCAGGGCAGGGACGACCTCCTGCTCCCCATCGAAGACGGGACAAGTCAGATGAACCTCTTGCCGTTGATGCAAGAAGAGGCCGGGAGGCAGAGGGGCAAGTCCTCAGGCTCCACCACAAGAGTCCCTTCCTTCTGCAACTGCCTGTGCTACCGGCCGCGGCTGAGCAGGAGCCCAGTTCCTTCCCAACCAGAGGCCTTCAACTGCCACACCAACCTTGTATATTACAATTCCATTTCTTACAAAATCATGGAAGTCTCCCTGGGCGGTAAAGACCACACTGGCTTGTCTTCCCCCAGGAGCACTCTGTCGTCCAATAGTCCCGGCTGCCGGGAGCACTCCCAGCTGCGGAGGAAGTCTATCTAATAAACGTTGCATGCTCTTTTCGGACTTTTTTTTTAAAAAAATTTACTCTGAGCTGTGTTCTGCTCCTGAACTTCTTTTGATGATAAATTATTAACTGAGATGCCGGGTTGTTCTGGTTGCCTTTCTTTCATCTCCTTTATTCTTCTTTTCCTTTGCAGGCACATCCCATAATGGCTACCAACAGGCGGTGCTGCCAGCTCCACACAATGCACTTGCCTAAGCACTGCTTTTATAAAATACGCGTAGTGGAAAATAGCTTCTCCCAGCAACAGAGTATGTCACAACAATTGCAGGAGAAGCTAAGTGTTTTAGGGGACTTAAATAATAGAACCCCACAGTGCATCAAAGTTGTCAAGTCATTTGCAGAAAGCCCTAATTATTGCCTCAGGGGGGGAAATACATAGATAATGCTCAGTTACATCATTGCAGCCTGCATTCTAGGTTTGTCCTGGCTTTACCCCCAACTGTAGGAGTGTACAGATGTACTTCCTACAGCAGAGTTTTTCAACCTTTGGGGGTCCCTGGCTCCCTTGACCGACTGCATTCTTTCTGCGGCACCCCTGTGGGGCTCAGGAGTCCAGTTATGTCACCCCTTGCCTGTAGAGTCAGCAGCCCCTCGCCCATCCCTTGTGGAGGGTTCCCTCAGCCTCCTCTCTTCTCCCTTCTCCTTGTGAGTACTCTGGGCAGCCGCAGCTGCTGCCCCTGGTCTTTGAGCTGCCCCAAAGAGAGGTGCCTCCTCACACTGCCCCACAGGGGACTGGGAAGCACCCCCTGGCAAGTCCCAGAGGCACTAATCGCGTGGGGAGCTTGTAGCCAGGGCTGCTGCAACAAACAGCTGTGCAAGCCTTGGGGAGGCAGAGATGCGAGAGGGCATCAGAGGAGGGAAAGAGGGGCAGAGGCCAGTGTTGCCCACGGCATCATTTAAGGCACCCCAAGGTGCCACGGCACACTGGTTGAAAAATCACTGTCCAGGATTGAGTGCCTTTTTTGTTCTTATTCTGGAGGTGGGCTCTGCTCCCCAGATCTTTGCTCTTCTAATGACACATAAACTTATCCTTGAAGCTATATTTTGAGGGGGTGGGGACTCTAGGCAGGCTTTGATTTTTATTTTCATTTAAAAAAAAGAATAAACACTAGATTTGGGAGGAAGTGGCATGTCTTTGTATTTGCTACAAGGGCCAGCCAATCAGCACTCTGCCCAGCCAGATAAGAGGGGAGGAAGGGAGGTGGCTTTGTGACTGTCACAATGCCCAGCCAATCAGCACTCTGCCCAGCCAGATAAGAGGGGAGGAAGGGAGGTGGCTTTGTGACTGTCACAATGCCCAGCCAATCAGCATTGGCACAGCCTGAATTTCTGGAAACTGGGAGGCCTCCATGCTTCTCAGAGGAAGGCTGTGTGCATCTGGCCAGAGAGGGGCGAGTGAAGATCCACAGTTGGCTTATTGCTCAACCTGTTTACATCTGTGCAGCATGCTATTAATTACCTTTTGGTGTGTTTATGTGATGTCTGTTGTGTTGGATTAGTATTGGCTCCACCCACTAAGGCCATTAGCCAGGGGTATCAACAACCAGAGGGCCACAGTTCCCCCACCCTCAGCTTTCCACCACTGGTTTTAATCCATAATGGCAACACATGAAAATATTCTGCTCCTTGTGCAGTGTCACTGTGCCAGTTTTAAAAGTGTATTGGGGCAGAAGGCAGTATTTAGCGGGTGTGGGAAGAAAGAAGCTCTATAAAAAGACTGTAGTCCTTTTTAAGCCACCGGAAGCTGGTAACGTGATACCAGTTTAGTCAGCCAACTTTCATGAGCAGAAGTGAGCCAATTAAAGGTGTTGATCATCCTGGCAAATAATTTTCTAGCAGCTGCCTGTCACCCTGGCTGCATAATACATGCATTTGATGACAGCGCCTTCCCTCCAATTACCTCCCCCCACCCCCACTCTCATGGGGGACAGTTCCAGCCCTTTAAAATCAGGAGAAGTGGCTGTGGCAGAGCCACCAGCTGCTTCTTCACCTCCGTCCCTTAGCTTGCTTTTCCCAGCTCCATTCATTTCTTCAGCTTCTGAGTAGCCATGATAGAAGCCTCGCACCCCATCCCACCCCCCCGGGCTTGGTGTGTGCTCCTTGCAAAAGTGTGCCAGGCTTTCTGCTCCTGATAGCTGTGAAAATCAACTCAGCTGTTGTGGTATGTGCTGCAACATGCATCGGTTCACGGGGCCTCAGCTCCCCGCTCTTGTTTTTTTTGTAGATCAGCCTGTCCCAACCTGGTGATCTCCTATATATTTTGAACTACCACTCCCAAGACGCCTGGAGGGCATCAGGTTAGTAGAAAGGGCTGCGGCAGGCAGTCTGCATTAGCTGATGGGTGCAACATCTTGCTTGCTAATTAACCAGTGTTCGAAACTGCGACCAAGTGAAGATGCACGGATGCCAAGACAGCGCCTGACACCTCCACCATCTGGAAATGCATGCCTTGGGGTGCTGTTTTCACACACTAATACCACATCCTGTAGAATTCCATCCATGATATTTTATCTGCACAATCTGAATGAATTTCAGGTACCAAAATGCCTTTTTTCTGAGCAGCCTGAGCAGGAGCAGTGAACAGAGTTACAGTTAATTGTTGCAGCTTGTCTACCCCATGCCATTGCCATGCTCACAGTGGTGAAGAAAGTTCTTACCTTATGAATGGTCTGTGTCACCATTAAGAAAAAAGGTAGGAATAGGCCAATATATATGTGGACTGTCCTTGAATCAAGTGACTTTTCTTCTTTAAAACCTCAAAGTTCTTAACCTTGTTCAAGGTTGTCGTCTGAACTAGCTAGATGTTTAACTGAGAATCAATCAGTCAGTCCATCCTTTGAAAAATAAGACTTCAGAGCCGTCTTCCCCCCAAAATAGGAACTAGACATTTTGTTTTGGTAATTCTAACCTTGGTTTAAGGAGCCATTTGACACCTAGCTTATATATCTGAGTTCCTACGGTATGTATATCTGAGTTTCCTTAACGCCGCATCCCTTCAGTTGCATTTTGAAAGTGTAATATGTGTTGCCAGGAATAGGAACAATCTCCTCTGTGTGTATATTGCAGGAGAACTGTGCGTGCAAAAATATGTACAACAGCATGGCAAGTGAAGGGTGACGACACCCTTGTTTTCTTTGCCAAGGATAGAAAATAGGTGACATTTTCAGGGCTTGGAAAACGTCCTCATTTGGCACAATTGAGTGCCATCTTGTGGTCAACACAGAGAAGTGCGTCATTCAGCAACAACACTCGGGTTCATGCTTGCGCAACTGATCAGCAGGTTGAGTTTCATCTGGACTCAGAGGGAGAAACTGCGTGTCCTGAGCACAAGGCAAAATGAACCCACAGTCTCTTAACCTCAGGGTTGTGGGTTCAAGCTCCATGCTGGGCAAAGGATTCCTGGCTTTGCAAGAGGGTTGGATTAGATGATGCTTGGAGTCCCTTCCAACTCTGCAATTCTATGATTCAAAGTAAATCAATAAACAATTCTCGTTTCAATGCAGGATAGAATTTGAAGGCCACAATACAATGCAGACCGAAGCTCACATAAGCTGGAGTCATATGCGCAAATACCTGGGACTATGCCATATTGAAGATAGCGGCTTCTGAGTACATAGCTCCAATCCTATGCATGCTTACTCAGAGGTGAAACTCACTCTAAGCTGCACCAGCCTTTTAGTATTTGCCAACAGATATGATAGGAGAAATTCCCAAATGTATCAGAAATGAGGTATGCAAAGGTCCCAAAATGGGGTGCTGGGAATGTTCTTGTGAGTTTGGAAAAGGGCTCCCTGTATGCTTCTTGTACACTTGTTCCTATGATAAAAAGAAGAATCCAGGGGGGAAACAAGGTTGGCTACCTTAACAAGCCTTCCAAAGTATAGTTTGTGAGCCCTTCGAGATTTAGCTCTAACCGCGTAATCACTCGCAGACCTCTGTTCGTTCCTTGAGGGAACATGGTTATGAGTGCCCCAGGGGACTGGCATTCCAGTGCCAATGTAGCTGTTTTCCATACCTTTGGACCCACATGCAGCGCAGCCCCAAATACAACTACCTGTCTCTCGGCACGCAGGTGATATCTGGAAAGTTTGATCACCCCTACCTTTACGGGTGGGGAACTTGAGGCTCTCTAAATGCTAGACTCTACCCCCCATCATTCATGACTAGAGATATGAAAGCTTGGGGGGGGCTGGAAACATGTGGAGGAAAGGGGGCAGAAACAGTTTTCCTCCAATTTTCTTTTTCCGCCCTATTTGTATCTGAAAAATTGGGGAAAGTAGAAAAACTGGTGGCCGTTGTGGTGGGGAGAAAGCCGATGGTTCCCCCCCTCCCCAGCCTTCACATCTCTATCCCTGACCACAGATTATGCTAGCTAGGGCTGATGGGAGTTGGAGTCCAACAACATCTGGAGGACCAGGGAATCCTCCAGCCCTGCTCTACATCCCAGGGTATGGTCTTGAAGACACATGAGGCTCTCAACTTACTGAAGCTAAGGAGATCTGGGTCTGCTCAGTGCCTGGAAGGGTGATTCTCCATTTGGTTCCATGGTGGAACAAAAGCAATATATAAATGTTATCTGTCTATCAATCTACCCTGGATTGGTCAGATGCATCACAGAACAGGGCTTACGAAATAGTGGCATTAGAAGCCAGATCTTTATTGCAAATCACCACCTTGGAAGTCTGTGTAGAGAAAACCAAACCATCCGGATTTGACTCAGGACTACATGCATGTAGGAGGAAGGTCCTGTGAACCCTGAGATATCATTAACGTTGATTGCTGCTCAGGGCTTCCATTTCAGTTGAGAGTTAGCCTTACTCTTTATATTAGACGCCCTGGAAAACAAAAGCTCAGCACCAAAGTGCAGCTACAAAGAAACTTTGGAGAGTAGGATCAGGCCCTGGATTGCTCCTTCACTGTTCCTGTTGGCCGGTTTCTACATTTGCTCACCATGTCTGATCAGCCTGTGTCACAGAGAACACCAGAGCAGAAAAGCTGCAAATTAACAGTGCAGAAAGTAACGCCAGGGATGCCGCAGGAAGTGATGAACTGGGACATCTGTAGTGCTGAGTGTTTGTTTCACAAACAGAGTGGCTGCCATTCATAGAGAATGTGAGAAGCCAGCAAGTCAAGGCACCTGTTTGTTTATTATTTGTTGCTGTCACCATCCTTGGGTTGCTAGGAGATATTATGCGGAGGGCAGCAGTTGCCTAGCAACAGCCAGAAGCTGATGCTCCTTTTGGATGGTGACTTTTCCATAACCTGCTTTGGTTACATTTTTTTTTAAAAAAAACAACAACTTTTGAGCAATGGGTAAGTCTTATGAGCACCTCTTCTCGCCTTCTGCCATTCCATTTCTGTGCTCTGGGTCCGTTCTTTGTTTCTCTCCTCCCAACCTGCTCGACTGCCCTTGTCTTCCACAACTGTAGCTTAATGGGAGGCTTAATTTGAACAAGAACTCAGCCTTGAAATATTCTAGTCAATGCCACAAGTTCTCTGATAAAAGCCTATGAATCCTGGGGTGATTTGGAATTAAGCCAAATGCTCTGTTTACCCATCACAAGCCCTGTTACTTTCCTAATGAATTAGAACCTAAAATCATAAATAGAGGGGGACGGGGATTTTCATGCCTAGGGGCCAAATGTGAGCCTTACAGAGTGAGGAGGGGGTAGAAGAATGATAAAATATTGTTTGTACGAGTGCTTAGAAAATGGTAAATGGCTCCACACAAGCCTAATTATTTAGGATCACAACCTATTCCATGAAAGCAAAGGGCAGATACCCTCCCTCTTCCCAGAACCAGAAGAGGCATTAAACAGGAGGAGCAAAGACAGATGTGCAGATGCAGTCTCTGATTGCTTGGGGAAATCCCAGGGGAGGAGGAGATACAGATGGCAGTGGGGAGACCTTTATTTAGTCTTGGTAACTGATTTCCTGGAGTAAGACCTACAGGGAAGGAACTGCTGTGTTCATTAGGCCTGACACTCAACAAGGTCTATGAAGATTGTGTTTTTGCCAATAAAGAGTTAGCTCCGACTCTGGATGGTGTGATTTACTGACTGGCTTACTCTGACACCCTGATCCCAGCTGGAAGAAGAAGAGGGAGTAGGAGTAGGAGTTTGGACTTGATATCCCGTCTTTCACTCCCCTTAAGGCAGGCATAGGCAACCTTGGCTCTCCAGATGTTTTGGAACTACAACTCCCATGATCCCTAGCTAGCAAAGCCCAGTGGTCAGGGATCGTGGGAGTTGTAGTTCCAAAACATCTGGAGAGCCAAGGTTGCCTATGCCTGCCTTAAGGAGTTCCAAAGCGGCTAACAATCTCCTTTCCCTTCCTCCCCCACAACAAACACTCTGTGAGGTGAGTGGGGCTGAGAGACTTCAAAGAAGTATGACTAGCCCAAGGTCACCCAGCAGCTGCATATGGAAGAGCGGGGAAGCGAATCCAGTTCACCAGATTACGAGTCCACTGCTCTTAACCACTACACCACACTGGCACATCTTCTCTTCGATGTGTTTTAGTGTGGTGCCCTAACTTCAAGGTCCCTGGAAAATACAGTGGTACCTTGGTTATTGAACGGCTTAGTTGGCGAACAAATCGCTTCCCAAATGCTGAAAACCTGGAAGTAAGTGTTCCTGATTGTGAACGTTTTTCGGAAGCTGAACATCCGACATGGCTTCCGCTTGAGTACAGGAAGCTCCTGCAGCCAATCAGAAGCTGTGCCTTGGTTTTCGAACAATTCCAGGAGTCAAATGGACTCCTGGAATGGAATAAGTTTGAGAACCAAGGTACCACTGTAATTCAAAGTCCAATTCATGGTGCTCACATTAGTGTTTAAAACCCAAAGTGATGGAGGCCCCAGTTATCTGAAAGACTACTTCCTTCCTAATGGAGTTTCTGTGGAATTGATCAACAGAGGGATCCCTCTTGATGCTTCCATTGTCCTCTGAAGTGTGGGGCATTCTCTTTGCCAGCCTCTGAATCCATGGAATTCCCTCCCCACAGAGATGCATCTAGCACCTTCATTACCCAGTTTTTGTTGTATGCTGAAGATGCTTTACCTTTAGATACCAAAGACATCTATTTCTGGGATCCACCCCATTCTCGTGACTGTAGTTTGCTTTAACTGATTTTAATATTGCATTTTTAATATATTTGTGGTGAAGGCCAGAGCAGAAATTTAATAAATCATCATCGTCGTCGTCGTCGTCATCATCATCATCATTATTTAAAATGCATCCAATGAAAAGGCTCAGATTCAACTTAGGAAAAGAAATGAAGAATGTTTATTTTCAACAGTTTCAGTAGCTTAACACTAAGTTGCAAATTACCCAACCATTTTTTTTTGTATTGTCTGGATAAAACTGACAGACAAAGAAAACAGCGCATCCTTATCTCCCCCTAAAGACAAAAGACAGTATCCAACATTAATGTGTGCTGGACACTATGTGCTAAGACACACTTTGCCACATGTACAGCACTGTTACAGAGCAACCGGCCACAGAATATGCCAAACAGGGAAGTTCATGCACCTTATGCAAACTTCACTAGGGTTTTGTTAGAAATGAGATATTCTCTTGGATTTGGGTTTTTTTTTTTTTGCGAGAGATCCTGTCCTGTGCAATGTGTTCCAAAAAGGTTACCGGCATACAGTTGATAATTATCTAGTTGCCCCCCCCTTTTCACTTTTTGTTAAACTCTTGCAAACTTCATGTGTTCTGAGGGTTGGCATGGCAAGGGAGAGGACATGTAGCAGGTGGCGGTATTTTAACACCCAGGGATAGAGGGCACAACCCAGCAAAAGGTTATCTTCACTAAGTCCCTATGAAAGCCCATCACATCTAAAAACATTTCCATGTATGAGACTTAAATTGCCTTTGAGCCTCTCTTGGCTCTAGGATTTGGCTTTCCGTTAAGGGAAGGACCACAACTATGTGGTAGAGCATCTTCATCCATGCAGGTGGTCCTAAGCCTGATCCTGAGCATCTCCAGGTAGCGCCGGGAGAGACATCTTCTTGAAACCCTGGAGAGCTGCCCTGGATAGCCTGTGCTGGTGATACCAAGCTGTGACTTGAGATAAGGCAACTTCCCACGTTTGCTGTGTAAATACATACTGCCTATGTGGAAAGGCAAGCAGGACACAGGCAAACACAATTGGTAATATGTAACTGCAAGTCAACACATGCTGGGCAGACTGGGTTTTTGGCCAAGGTGCATCAATCAAATTAGGAGGTTGAAGCAGTCATAAAGTCAGACACACCAGTGAACCAGCATCAGATGAATGCAAGATGTGTGTGTGGTGGTGGTGGTGGTGGGGAAGTGGCTTCAGGAATCCCCCTTTCACATCAGCTTCCACCTAAGATTTCACCTAAACATTAGGAAGAACTTCCTGACAGTAAGAGCTGTTCAACAGTGGAATTTGCTGCCAAGGAGTGTGGGGGAGTCTCCTTCTTTGGAGGTCTTTAAGCAGAGGCTTGACAGCCATATGTCAAGAATGCTTTGATGGTGTTTCCTGCTTGGCAGGTGGTTGGACTGGATGGCCCTTGTGGTCTCTTCCAACTCTATGATTCTAGCTTATCTTGGATATAGTCATGCCCTTTCACCAAGCAAATGTGCTCTGGTTTAGGCCCTGTCTGAAAAGGCCATGTAAGGGGAAGGCACATGCCACATGCTGTCATAGCGAGCGCCATAGTTTAATTATGTTTTGTGGCTATGTGAAGAGGCGAAAGGAAAAAGGTCTCCCATCAATCCACTCACACACTGCCAGACTTGGAATGACAGCAAGGGCCTTTGCTCCGTTGTGCTGACTGGGGAATGCTCATCCACATTCCTCTTTTGCCTCTGGGATTAGCAGTGGCACCACTAGCAATGGGGAGAGATGCAACCATGGATGTGGCCCATGAGCATCAGTTGCTGACCTCTGTTCCAGGTTTAGCATTGCAAATGTAGCTGGTTCATAGCTGCCAAGTCCCGGTTAGAAAAATATGGGATCAGCAACGCCGGCACCGGAAATCGCTTGCCGGCGTTGCCCAATTTCCAGAGCCCAGACATGGGCAAAGCAGCACCGGAAGTTGCTTCTACGCATGTCCAGACATGCGTAGAAGCAACTTCCAGTGCCAGTGCCGCCCGATTTCCGGTGCCCAGACATGGACAGAGCGGCACTGGAAGAAATCCGGGGGAATTACGGGCTATTTCGCCATTTGGGATGACAGCAGGAAACGGCTTTAAAAACGGGGTTTCCCCGGGGAAAACGGGAGACTTGGCAGCTATGCGCTGGTTGCCTGTTCTGTAATCAACAAGGGAAATTAATTTTCCGCAAGATTTCTTAGGAGTGTTGGGGAAGGGCCTTTTTACAAACCGAGCATTAGCCCTGGGTGCAGGAATGCTTTTTACAATTTGAGAGTTTCCACCTGGGCTTGCCTGCTCATTCCCTCTCCCACCTGCTGGAGCTAAACTTTAGCGCCAATTGCAGCCTAATTATTTTATCCACTGGACTGAATTTAATACGGATGCAGAGCAGATTCCGCTCCTGCCATTTGGCGGAAACCCCCACGCATATTCCCTAATACTGTTCTTGCCGTTATGTGGCAGCGCAGTCGAGCATTGTGGCATTCTGTGTTTTGCACATCAGTCTGTGCTTGTCGTTGACAAAGGTGCATGTATTCCCCTGCTCTGGTGTCATGTACAGTAATAAAGGATGGAACAGCAGCTCAGGAAAGAAAAAGAAAAATACAGCCCACCTCCCTTTAACTTCAACGAGGTGTCTTTGCCAAACAGGCCCGTTAGGGGGCAGAGCTGCCATCAGATTCATAATACA
This sequence comes from Zootoca vivipara, assembly GCF_965207765.1. Classification (NCBI taxonomy): domain Eukaryota; kingdom Metazoa; phylum Chordata; class Lepidosauria; order Squamata; family Lacertidae; genus Zootoca; species Zootoca vivipara. The sequence continues at coordinate 74,324,811 of NC_142590.1, read as the reverse complement.
AAACACTGGCAGTGGCGGTGTCTGAAAAAACTGTGACAAATGCTCAACAGTTATCTGAAAACAAGGAGATCTGACACATTTGGTGAGCTTTATATTGAAACTTTTTGACAATTGTAGCATGAAAGTCAACTACATATATTTTTATGGTCAGTGATTGGACTTACACAAGTAGGTAGAACTGGACCAACAGTATGGCACCTACCCCAACTTCCCTTTTAAAAAAATAACCAAATGGCCAATATTAATATGGCCTAATCAAACCTGAAAACCCTAAAAACTAAAGTCTGTCATCACATATTGTTATCCATGGTATATACTGCCATCTGCACATCATATTCTCCACACCAAATGGAATATATTATTGCTTGTAAGCCTATGTAGACTCTCTTTATAAAAAGGCTTCTTTTGTTTGTTTACAGAATACAGGATTATGACAAACTAGCTAAGGTTTTGTGTTTGTTTGTTTTTCATCTTGAAAATACGACATCGATTCCTTCAACAAAGGCTTAGACCTTAGGCTAAGACCTTTAGCAGAGATGTAATGAACAACTGCAAATATTCTTACACAAGATTAATAGTAATAATAACTTAATGAGAGATTCAAGTGAAATTTCTATAGGACTATTTCCTGGTAGCTATTTACAAAACTTTCTCCCCCATTTTTTTGGGGAAAAACAACAAGTTGATAACATGTAGCATCTAACACTAAACCAGTAAGGCCTGAATCCAGAGAAGGGGAACTCTGCTGAAGTTCCATTGAATTCAATGGCTAACTAGTCGTCGTGACTAACCAATGTTCATTTAGTTCAATGGAGCTAATGGCTAACATTCTCCAGATCAGGAAGATACAGGTTGTACCAAACATAGAACTTTTAAAAAATAATTTTAAAAATTTACCGTAAGTTTGCAATCCAAAACATGCTTACAAAGGAATAAGTCCCACTGGACACAGAAGGATTCATTTTGAGTAACCATGCAAAAGATTGCACTTTAAATCATATAATCTGTTAGAAAAAAAAGTATCACATTTTGTTTTTAAAGAAAATATTCCTCCAGTGTCAAAATTATTAAATAGCATGTAGTAAACTAACTTAAATAGACTTCATTAAAAAGTCCTGCTATCTAAGACGGTTATTACTAATCATGCTTACATTGAGATTCTTACTGCCTCAACATCTACATAATTTCTTTGTATACAGAAATTTATGATATTTCTTTTGCCTATAGACCTACTTAAAAAAAAACAAAAAAAGTACATGTATAAGGGATCCAGTATTAAAAACATTAAAAAGGTATAATTATATACAACAGAAGCATTCACAAATTGATTTTTCTTTCTTCAAAAGTCCTTTGCCCCAAAGTTGGGGAGCACTGGTTGAGCTAACAGCAGGCTGGGTTTTGCTTAATTCCCGATCCTCAAAAATAACTCTGCATACAGAGGAAGAATGATCTGGTGGTTAAGAGGCACTGGAAGTCCAGATTCAACTCCTTACCCTAAAAGCTGACTTCCCGTATGAACCTGGGAACTTCCTGTGAAACAAGAATAGTTGTGACTTGGAGGCCATTGACATATACAGTGGAACCTCGGTTTATGAACACCTCGGTTTATGAATTTTCGGTTTATGAACGCCGCGGACCCATCTGGAATGGATTAATTCACTTTCCATTACTTTTAATGGGAAAGTTCGCTTCAGTTTATGAACGCTTCAGTTTATGAACAGACTTCCGGAACCAATTACACCCATGTTTCAGTTTATGAACGCTTCAGTTTAAGTACTTCGCGGACCCGTCTGGAACGGATTAATCCACTTTCCATTACTTTCAATGGAAAAGTTCGCTTCAGTTTATGAACGGTTACTCCACGGACCGTCTGGAATGGATTAATCCACTTTCCATTACTTTCAATGGGAAAGTTCGCTTCAGTTTATGAACGCTTCAGTTTATGAACAGACTTCCGGAACCAATTGTGTTCATAAACCGAGGTACCACTGTACTGAAATATTGTTTCAATATTTTACATGTTGTTTCAGTATTTTGATTGGCAGGATACATTTCATTCTATTTGTATATTATTAGTAAATGGACTTTCATGGGCACTCCAGCAGCTAAGAAAACCTAAATTTGTCCTCTCTACTACTGTATATCTATTAGGAATCGGGGGGGTCATAAAGCACTCCCAGAAAAATAAGACATTTGCATCTGAAAACAATTGTGGCAATAAAATGGTTCTCCTGTTTTTTTGGGGGTTAAAGAATAAGGCAATGAATCTCAGAGCCAGTATTTTGCGTGTTACTAGGATTGTGGCTGACAGGTCACTGCTTTGCTCATTAGGTCATATCCATAACATAACTTTAAAGCGCCTTTAAAGCACATGGCTTCCCCCAAAGAATTCTGGGAATTGTAGTTGACTCCTAACAAACCTACAATTCCCAGCATGCTTGCTAAAGTACAGTTCCCAGGATTCTTTGGGGGAAGCCATGTGCTTTCAGTGCACAATGTGGATATGATGCAGTTGTCAAGTCATTTTAACAAAAATTCAAAGAGCTTGAAGAGGCTATAAAATGGAGAGAGGCTGAGCCTTCGCTCCTCAGCTTAACAACAAGCAGGCAAGCCACAGAGGTAACAATTAGCTCTCAGACACACGCTAACTCTTCCTCTAAAGGTAAAGGTAAAGGGGCCCCTGACCATCAGGTCCAGTCGTGTCCGACTCTGGGGTTGCGGCGCTCATCTCGCTCTATAGGCCGAGGGAGCCGGCGTTTGTCCGCAGACAGCTTCCGGGTCATGTGGCCAGCATGACAAAGCCGCTTCTGGCGAACCAGAGCAGCACACGGAAACGCCGTTTACCTTCCCGCCGGAGCGGTCCCTATTTATCTACTTGCACTTTGACGTGCTTTCGAACTGCTAGGTTGGCAGGAGCTGGGACCGAGCAACAGGAGCTCACCCCGTTGCAGGGATTCGAACCGCTGACCTTCTGATCAGCAAGCCCTAGACTCTGTGCATTAACCCACAGCGCCACCTGGGTCCCCTAACTCTTCCTCTACTTCCCCATAAAAGAAGTCAATCATTAAAAGTTACAGTCAGACGCAAGTCTATTTTAAACTTTTAAAAGGCAGCAAGAGATGAGGTTTCAAAATACAAACACTTGCTTTACAAATCCAAAATGATAAAGTGAAACTTAGACCTATGGGGCCTTTTTTTCATAAAAAAGTATTATTATTATTATTTATAAAGGCTTCACCGTAAGTTTCTTATGAGTGGCTTCAGAAACATCTTCTGACTCAGCATGAAAAACAGCTAAGGGTGGTGGGGAGAGTAAGGGAGATATTCTGGTATGTGCACCTAAAGGGGTAGTGGAGCTCTCAGGATCATAACCAGGTATCATCCGATCTAATGCAGAAGAAAACAGACTCCAGGCTGGGCTTTACACAGGAGGAGCTGATCCAAGCCTAGTGATACTAATTACCTCTTTATCACATGTGAATTTCTGAGCCAGCTTTCAACAACATCCTAGTAGAAAGGTGTGCACAGGAGCAGGGCACCTGCGTCTGCTGAAGAACTGCCCCTTAATTTGGATGCAAAACTTATTTGCTCTTTTGTAGAGCACAGGTAGCCAGTCTGTGGCCCCTGACACCCCCGGAAGCTGCCTCATTCTTCCACCTCATCAGAGTTCCTTCCTTCCTGTTCATCACTTCCCCTTTCTTGCCTCTGTGGTTGGTGCGTGATTTAAGCACATTAAAATTAGAAAAGAATCGCTTTCACTTGGCCCTGCAGTCACTGTTTGGGTCTGTTGTCCTCAGTGAAAAATAAAAGTCCTCTTTATACTTATTTGAGAAGAATAAGTATAAAAACCTATCAAAACCAGCGGGGCTTAATTCTGAGTAGATCTACAAAGGATTGGAAATCCTAATTCGAGGTAGCCATGGTGAAATTGAAACAGGGCAGCCATTGTTCTAGATTAGTTAATCCAGAACACTATTGTCTCCGGCTGTGCCCACTGCAGTCATGTGGTCCCCAATTGGTCACCCCTGAGGGAGTGCAGCCCTTGAAAGAAGAAGAGTTTGCCCACCGCTGCTCTCAAGAATAAGGGCTCTCACAAGAACGAGAAGAACAGCTTTAGACTGGCAATGTATCGTACCTGGACGTTGCTCATTACGGGCTGAAAGTGAGGTGCTCTAAAAGCAGGTTTGTGTATTAGATTTCTGTTTGCGTTTGTGAGTCAGGATCTAGCAAGGCCGCTGCATGCATGCACCCAGAGGGTGCACACAAGACCACAAGGGCCCTTTAGGCTTTGTAATGTGATTTTAGTCTCCTGGCATTAGACTGCCAGTGTAATAGTGCAGCCTACCCAGGGGGGTTATTGGGATTTGCAATTGATCAGAGGATGTGGGTGAATGTGTACAGGTGTGCTCTGATTGATGCACAGGTGTGTTAGAAGGTGTGGATATTGAATAAGTGTATAGAGTCCGTGGAATTCTATGTGATGAAGTTTCATGTTTCATACATTGCATTATTTATGGATTTCTGATGTTCTCCATGCTGAGTTTAGTTTGTCTTTTCTTTTTCGCTTTTTCTTTGTAAACCACCTCGTGATCTTTTATGATGCAAAGTGGTATATAAATACTTGAAATGGATGCATAAAATAAATAAATAGGAACTGATGTTATTTAGAAATGGTCATAAGGAGTGATCAGTTCTGTGTGAGACTAGCAGGCAAAGTATGCTCAGGGGCATCTTGACTAGTTTCGATTGCTGAGTAAAATTTGTTCCTTCTAATCCAGTCTTTGTAGATCGTTTGTAATCTTGCATTTGTAGTAATGCAGACTGGCTTGCTAAAAATGGAAACCTGGATTGCATGTGTACCTAGCTCAGAGTTGCTGTACCTACGGAAACTTTTTTTTGCCAGGATCCAAAGGGTCGCACCAAAGAGGGAAGAAAGGAAATAGCTTGAAATAAGTATCCTCTTGCTAAGCAAAACCCTTTTGTATTCTCTCACGCCTCTAACATTTTTAATCTGTTGCTTTTAATTGCTGGCGTTACTGGGCTTAAAAAAGAATTGCTTTTCAAAGCTGTTTTTCATTGCCATTTATGCTCTTGCTAATTATCCTGGGAATCAGCTAATTGAAGGGTAGTATACCACATAGAATCAACATGAAAATGTTTTTAACCTTTTGATGTTTATGTCCTCTGGAAATTATTTCTAAGCTTGGTGATGGGCCTCTCTGTTCTGAGTCCTTCAGTTTAACCCAACTCACACATCCATTCACATTTGAGTTAACAAGAGATAGGCAGCTCCAGACATTTTAGAGTTAAGCCTGTTGTGCTGTTAACAACAGATTAGGAAGCCAAGACTGTGTTTCCAGCATTTTTGCTCCCACTTCCCCTATTAACATTTGGGTAAGAATTGACAGATGTGCTGCAGGATACATACAAAACATGGCTGATTTGATTTACAGCTTCAAATAACGTAAGCAAAATCTTTGAATTGATAAAGCATCAACGACTGCTCTTCGGTTCGCAGCTTTGGAATGTGTTTTGTTTTCTCCATAGTCCTTTTTACGACAAGGTTATTAAAAGAGTCAATGGCTACCAATCACTAAATCTAACCCAATCTATTCTAGTCCGTACATATATTGTACAATATTGCCTAGTACCTACTATACACAAATATGAAGAGGATTCAGTCTGAAATATAGTTAAGCCAGTTTTTAAATAAATGGGGGGAAAGGAGAGTCACAACATATTTTGACCAGCATGCAACTACCTCCCTTCAGCCAATACACAGAAAATCTTTAATATGACTTGGAAACAGAATTATACTTGAAACCACAGGCATAGAAAAAATTAAGATAATCAATCTGAAACTCTGGAGCTTCTGTGATTTTAATATGCTCAATGTTTCCTTATGCTATTATCTATATTAGGTTACTTCTAGCAGAGCTCATTACTGGGCCTACTGCTTTTCTAGCCATTTGGTCGTTATTTCCCAAACCGTTAAAAACGCTACCTATAACATATGACTGTCTATGTTTCATTCTATAGTAAGTCATGCTTTAATCATGCTTAGTTCGTAAGTCCACGTAGAAACCTTGCTATCACTCTGTGATGTAACAACAGGCCAGGAAGCCATTTTGAGATGGTTCATAAATGCTAACATGGGACCTGGCACCAGAAACCGTGGAGCAAAATCAGCTCTTGACATCCTAATAGGAAAACAGATTTGAGATAGCAATCATTAAATCTTCAATAGAAATGAGAACAGAAACAAAGCACCTAGCAATGTACAAAAGGTAGATCTAATCTTGGCCTACTTCCTAAAATTACTCTCTAAACTAAAGCCTCCAGACATGGCTGTGAGCAGGTAAATCACTTTGCTTCATTTGTGCAATTGCTCTATCTGGTAACCTACTCTACTGAAGGTGACTCTGTTGACAATCTGCTGTCGTCTTAGCTGTATGCAGAATATATATACACACACATATATATACTATCTATTATAGCTATCTTTTTATTGGCGAACATAAAATATTTACCTTTTATTTAATTTATTTTTTTGTTCATTATAAAACAATCCACAAAGCCAAACGCAGTCACCAGGTCAGTTTCACAAGTGACTCGGAAACTCTACCTTTTCGTTTCATGCCGGTATCAACCCTCCAGCTGAATCGCATTTAACTCAAAAAGCAAGACTTCTTCAAAAGCAAGACTTCTGTTGACTACCAATAAGCGCTCCTGGTAGAGCAGAAGACACACCCTTGCTTGCTGAACCTGGAATGTATAGAGCTTTGTGGCAATAAGAATGGTGGATGGAGGATAAACAATGCATTTTGAGTAGAGAACATCCACTCTGAACATCCACACATATATACAGGCAGGCGGACACATACACACAAAAAGCCACGTGGAAGTTCAAATGCCAACATTAATCTCCTCCTCACACTCATTCAAAAGTGCATTGCGGTCATTCATATGTGCACCCAAACCGTGCAAGAGGTTGAAAGGCGCTTTTAGTGTCACTTGTGAAAACACCCTTAAACAAGTCCTTAACTGCCTTCTGTTCCTGAGTTTTCCATGTTGCCTCACACCACTTGGGTATTAATACAGCTGTATGAATGCAACACTCCTTTTTCTCTAAGCGCAGGGTTTAATAATCTCCTGCATGACAAACGGAACTCCATCTTATGATCACTCCCGCCTCTCTTTTTTTAATGTGCAGACTTTTTATGTTGTCATTTCATTTGCAACGGCGGAAGAAAGTATTGCTACCTCAAACTGATTCCTGTTCCAGAGGAAAGTGGCACGTCACCAGATATGCACTAAAAATCCCAAAAGCATGACTAGCGTTATGGAAGCAAAAACACAACAGGGGGATAGCACAGCAAAAGCTGAGGTAAGGTATGGTGTGTGTGTGTGTGTTTTGCAATGTTCATATCTAACAATGGGCTAGCAGGTATCTCTGCCAGATTTCCAGTTTGCATTCAGCAACATTCTCTGTGCAACATTCCAGCTAATTGGCTTGCTATGCACTCTGCGTTAGAACCGACTGGTGTAACCAAAGTGTGTTTTCTTGTTCTTCCAACAAAAATGCGTCAGCAGTACTGTTGGCCTAAGTCCTATAGTAGAAGACACTGCTGGTAATTTGGCACAGTGTAAAAAATACAGCGGCGTTTGTACATCAAACAGAACTGTGGAACTTGTTCTAAAGAAGTAGCTGCAGTTCCTCCCACCCTTTCCCATGCCTTAAAAGGGGTGGGGAAAGTTTACAAAACCCACAAAGTTTCCCTGAAACTGCTGTTTTCTTTTAGGTCAGATGTTTGCTTTTGAATATTTAAGAATTTTCTAAAAGTTCTCCCCCCAATTTGTAAAATAGCGTTAAGAAGAAGGAAAACATCTTCCCCGATTTTTAAAAAAGATGCTGCAACATTTCAAGGTTTTACACTGATCTGAAGCAAGGGTGCATGGATGACTGTGGAAAAAGGGAAACGAAAAAGTGTGTCTTTTGTGTGTGTCTCTGTGTGTGTCATTTCATAATTAGGACTTGTGCCCTGCAGCTCTTTCTACTTGGATGGAGAAAGGTCATTGGCCTCCATCTTGGTTCCTGTCCAAGGTTACTTGGCTATCCTCACCTTCAGGTTCCTCCAAGGACTGATCAAAGATGCAATGCGCTTGAGGACAGCGTTCTGGCAAACAAAACCTTGACAGCATGATTTTAAAAACAGAAGCAGTCCCCCTGGAACTTCCTTGCCCATTAAGACCTGTCACAACAAGGTCCTACTGTGCTCTCCAAGGAAAGCTGCGAGGATTGGCGTAAGAGTGGAGCAGTAGCAGGATCCACCATCGACGAGGTCGGGAAAAGCTTATACCAGCCAACTGCCAAAGTGGACAAATCGAGTTCTTCCAGGAGAACCCGGGCAACTCCCATGAAGTGTTTGCGTTCCATGCGTCCGTAGTTTCCCCAGACTATCACCTTGGAAACAAGAGGGGTGGGGAACATGTTTAGTTTGCAAGCAATATCACACGAATGATGGGAGTCTGGTGTGGAATTTATCTTTTGGCAAAGCATTGACACAGCTTATGACCTGAATGATACCGAAGAAGACCAAGGAAGGACTTGAGGTGAAAGTCAGGGGAGATTCAAGTCAATTGTGCTGTATTTCCTTTTCTATTTTCAAAACTTTATTAATTTGTAAAATGAAAATAAAATACATGCAATAATTAAAAGAACTATTTTAAGTAAACTAAGTTGTTAATTTCAACGGGTCTCGGCCTAGTATATCTGAAGGAGCATCTCCACCCCCATCATTCAGTACGGACACTGAGGTCCAGTGCCGAGGGCCTTCTGGAGGCTCCCTCACTGCGAGAAGTGAGGTTACAGGGAACCAGGCAGAGGGCCTTCTCAGTAGTAGTGCCTGCCCTGTGGAACGCCCTCCCAGCAGATGTCAAGGAAATAAACAACTATCAGACTTTTAGAAGACATGTGAAGGCAGCCCTGTTTAGGGGAGTTTTAAATGTTTGGTATTTTCTGTTGGGAGTCACCCAGAGTGGCAAAGTATAAATTGTTGTTGTTGTAGAACAGGCATCCCCAAACTGCGGCCCTCCAGATGTTTTGGCCTACAACTCCCATGATCCCTAGCTAACAGGACCAGTGGTCGGGGAAGATGGGAACTGTAGTCCAAAACATCTGGAGGGCTGAAGTTTGGGGATGCCTGTTATAGAACTAGCATTGTGTCTGCTCAGTCTCTGGGTGCTACTAATGGACAGTTACACAGTCCTCCAGCTCTCCCTTCCCGGCTCTTCCTCTTTAGACTGGACAGTCCTTCAAGTAGAGGGCTATCCTTTGCAAAGTAGGACACATGGCCATCTTAGTTCTTTAGCGGAATGGCAACTCATCAAAAGCACAAACAACTTCCTCTCCCTGTGTGGTGCCTCCCTACGAATGCTACATCTTAGTCGACCACACAGGCCACCCTAACCCTAGCTGTGAGATCTGCCAAGAGGCCTCAGACAGGTCCATCTTACCTGCAGTACTTTGCCTTGTGGACTCTCTGGGAAAAGTAACACTTGGTTGTACAGCGGATCTAAGGACTTGCGAGCCACTTTGGTCTTTTTCTTTGCAATGCACACCCCATTTTCTAGTAGGTAGGCCTTGATGTAAGCAGCTGGAAGAATAACACAGGGCAAAAGGTTGGATTGCTGTGTTAAGTGCAGAGGACCCGCACTAACACCACCATCAATTTGCTCAGATGAAGCTACTAAAAAAGAAAAGGTTGTTTTGAGAGAAAAGCTTCCGACATATTATTGGAAGTGGTCTTTTCAAACCTTGCTTGGTGTCTGAGTGATGCTGAGATTGTCTATGACTGGCCTTGGTCTAATGTTTATCTGTAGTCATCATCACACATAAGCAGCAAGTATCTATTCAGGATCACATCAGGACTTTTTTTTTTTACTGCCTGAGAAGTGCAGGAAAACATGATGCAACTCCCATTCCACATACAGAAGCTGATTGGACAGGAAGTTAAATCTTCTTTCAACACTGGTGATGGGATGCTATCCTCCTTCACACCCGAGAACAGCGGATTTGCTTAGTGGGAGCAAGGTGGGTTGTTTGCTACACAGAGCTCTGTCCTCCCACTAAGGATGAAAGGATCTATCTATTTTGGTTCTCCCAGTTTCTCACCCCCCCCCAGTCTTAAATTCAACACTCCACATCTCTGCAGCGATTTGCAGGGTTTCTTTTAGAAAAAACCTCGTGGAAATTCTTCAGAATTTTAGTTCAAGTTTCTGCTAAATAGGCACAATTTCATATGCAGTTTTGACTATTGTACACATTTTTTGCAAGGAATTTCTCCTAATACCGTGCATTTTTTTTGGGTATGTTATTTGTATTAACGCATTCATTTTTATCCACGCTTTTACGTACTATAATGCGTTTTTGTAAACACTGCATGAAGAAGTGCACCACAAAATTCAGGTACTGTAAATGCAGTTTTGGGAGGATGTCTTTGTTTCGGGTTCTCACGTTATTTTGGAAAGTGCAAATGCAAACCGAATGAAATATCTTCCCCCATCCCTACCTCCAGTACAGGAGAATCCCTGGATGGGCTGCCAATACTGCCCCATTCTCAATGCACATCCCAGCATCTGCTGTCTGAGGCAGTCACTTCACTCTGAGGTCCTGTGTCTATGGCAGTGTACACACCATTGATTTTTTTTAAATAATTATTTGTATTAAAGATTTTCTTGGGTTACAAAGGTAATGCAATGTCTCATTCATTTTTTTCTTCTTCCATGCATCATATTTACACATCAATTTTACTTGTTGAGACATTATGAGGAAGGGGGGGAAAGAGGTGAGTGGGATGGGGAGTTGGGTGTGGTGGATTGCCGATGTTTCTGTTTTTCTTGGTATGTGTAGGGGTTCGACGTCACACCATTGATTTTAAGCACACTTACTTCCCAAGAGAATCCTGGGAAGCATGTTTCAGAGAACTACAATTCCCAGCACCCTCTACAAACTACAGTTCTCAGCAGTTCTCTGTGGAACGCCCTCCCACCAGATGTCAAAAAGAAAAATAACTACCAGACTTTTAGAGGACATCTGAAGGCAGCACTGTTTAGAGAGGCTTTAAATGTTTGATCGATTATTTTATTTTTCTGTTGGAAGCCGCCCAGAGTGGCTGGGAAACCCAGCCAGATGGGCGGGGTATAAATAATAAATTATTATTATTATTTATTATTATTATTATTATTATTATTATTATTATTATTATTATTTATTTGGGGTTGTTGAGCCACATGCTTTAAATGCACTTTCAGGGAAGGGTGTGTATGCAGACTGTTAGAAATGAACAAAGAACTGGTTGCTCATCTTAAAAATTATCCGAACCTTGCAAAAGTGTGAGAGACTTGCGATAACTTGTAAGGAATGCTTGCAAAATTCAGGTGGCACACACCACACCATCCTTCCTTCCCACCCCTTCCAGTTCCCACAATCTTATCAGTTATTCCCTTGTAAAAACCAAGCATCCTTTATCAATGGCCCAGCTATAACCCAGGATTTGGAAGAGGCAAAGAGGCTGAAACACACTACCTGGCGGGGTTTTGGAGCCAGGCTTTGGAGTCAGTCCTCGGGCTTGAATGATGTCCACTTCTAATTGTCCATTTCGCTCCTGTAACCCAATTTCCACATCACCTGGACAGCAAGCAAAATGAAAAGCAACGACAAATACCTGAGTGTCAAAAAGATCTCTATAAACCACTGCTCACTGCTCTAAGTTCTCTTAAACATTAGAGCAGGCATCCCCAAACTGTGGCCCTCCAGATGTTTTGGCCTACAACTCCCATGATCCCTAGCTAACAGGACCAGTGGTCAAGGATGATGGGAATTGTAGTCCAAAACATCTGGAGGGCCAAAGTTTGGGGGTGCCTGCATTAGAGACTGCAGAATGATGTAGTACTCTGCACTGCAGAGTTAACATCTGGTACAAGTCAGGCTTCCCCTTGCAACAAGTTGATTATCTAGAGGCAAGAAAGATGGGGATAAAATGGCAACAGAACTCACTGACTAGTATGGGATTGAGGCACTGGGCCCTTCCTTGTCTCAAAGTGGTCCACCAGGCATATTAACTGCCAGAGCCTTTGAATCAACTCACCCTTTCAAAGTGACAGCTTCCAAACTATGTGCCCTTCCTTGAATGATCTTTTGAAATGTTATTTGACATCAGGAGAAGATTGTTTTGAGCACCAATATCAGTGGTGGGACACGCACATGATAAAGGTACATAAAATTGTGCATGTTGCAGAGAAAAGATTAGAAGATGTTGTTTCCATAAATAAGCTGAAGGGCAGGCAAGATGGGAGAATTAAGAACTTATGTGTAGATAAGTATATATATCAGATATGTGGAAAGACAGGAAATCCAACGAAGGTAATACTAACGATTGTGTGGAAGGCAGTGGAAGTACATGTCTAAAAGCTACTTTATATATCTTTTTATTTGTTCTTTGATTTTCTTTTCAAATACTTGAGGAATGTATCTCAATGCTTGTTTTGTTTTCTTTTTTTGTTTTTTTCACATATAATGTATTTTAATGATGTGTTATCTTTGCAATAAAATTCAATAAAAATTTGGAAAAAAAAGCTGAAGGGCAGGCAATTCCAGGACAAGCAAAAGGAAGTACTTCTTCACACAGTGTATAGTTAAAACGGTGGAATAAAACTACGCTACGATAGCATCAATAGCTACTACTAGTCATGATAGTTATGTACTAGGGTCGGAGCTTTTCGAATCAGAATTTTCCAACGCAATTAGTTATTTGTTCACCTGCGTTTCACCAGCTTAATTTTGATCCATGAAAGAGTAAATAATGGCCTTAGGGGGAAGGAACGTGGTTAAACTAGTACAGAATGGTCAATATGTGTTTGGAAATATGAAAAGATGAACGAGGAGAAATATTTCTGCAGCATGAAAGCAGTTATATGGAGGTATGGAACTCAGCAGGACCTAAAGTCCAGCTTTTGAAATGTTAATGAGTTGAAGATAAAACTAGACTGCAGACAATTCCAAGAATGGTGTGTGTGTGTGTGTGTGTGTGTGTGTGTGTGTGTGTGTGTGTGAGAGAGAGAGAGAGAGAGAGAGAGAGAGAGAGAGAGATTTGCTGAGCTATCTAATTTAAGGGTATAAATATTAGACACAGTTAAAAAACAAACAAAAGGCTTTTGATACCTTAGTGCCCAGCATCATTACAGCTTCTTCTCTTTTCTTCCTTCCAACATGCTCAAAGGGATCACTCGGCTAAGACTTTCCAAAGAAAGGCTAACTTTTTAAGAAGCCTCAGAAAACTTTTATTTTGAAACTTGTTTTTGCTTATTACAGCTATCACCATTTGGTGTTTTTTTTTAAATTTAACTGTTGCATGCTCTTCTACTATACAGAATCTTGTTATAATGTAAATATTGTTGGATGTTTTAAAGCAATCTGTGTTTTTATCAAGACCTTTCCCTCAAGTAATTTGATTTATCTTTAATGTCCATGCATTTACCTGTTAAGGTCCACACAAAATACAGGTCATACATTGCTTTAAGGGAATCTCACACATTCTGATTTACACAAGCAACTCCATGTTTTCTAAGCTACTCGGATGAGAGGAAGTGGGTGGTTCAATCACAGACTAGCAAACTCGAGTTGGACAATTATAGCTGATCGGGAGGTTTGCACAACACACCTGCTTTTCCCCAGATGAGCAGACTTTTTGCAATAAGGAAAGCAGTGGAAAAATACATTGCAAAAGGGTGAGGTTACAACTTGCTTTGGTGCCCCACAAAGAAATCCAAATGAATGCCCATTGAATAGCCAACTTCATCTAATCTATTGTGCATCAGGATGAATGCACAATAAAGAGGTCAAATCTAAGCACCCTCATTTATTTTCCCTTCCTCTGTTGTGTCATTCTGTCTGCTTTTAAATTTGTAAGCCCCTTAGGATACGGCAGCCTGGCAAACCTCCTCTTTGCAAAGCATCATGTGCATTGATAGCACGGTTCAAACACAAAATCGCATTCATAAAAAATAATGGCTTTCTGTTGCTTACCCAGGGAGGTAGTAGCCAAGGTCTGGCGACCCACGAACTGCGCAGGCCCCATGCTACCCAGGAAATCGCTGAACTGCCCAGCGGCTGCCAGGTGAACTCCATTGAAGTTCAAGCTGCAAAATAAATTGGTTAGTGTAATTCATTGTTTTGAGGCTTGCTAAATATACAGTCTTAAGCTAACTGGAAATATGCGTGAAATGAAGAGCTATTTCTGCATGAGTTCCAGTCTCGCTGGTTTTCAAACTGGCTTGACGCACTTTCAGTTTCTTCCCATAACCGCAAGGGATGTGTGCTTAGTGTAGTTACAGATAATCACAGACAAAACAATTATCGTCATGGTAAATCAACATGGGAAAATGGTGTCATTTTTCTGTAGCAAACTCCCCCCACCCACCCCTGCCCAAATACAGTAGGAAAAACTGAAACTCTTTTGCCTGGGGGTCCGAATGGCATGCAATTAATTTTTTTGCTGATGTGCAGTCTCTCTCTCTCCTGAGGCTATTACATCTGGGAGGGAATCTAGAGCTAAACAGACTAGCCGTACTGTATTAATACTCAATGGAAATCACAGTAGATGAAAGCAGAAATTCCCTCTCACAATTAAAAATTCATTGCAAAGCTGAATGGATCCTGTTCAGAAGTGAAAATGATACAGTAGGATGTGTTAAATCTGTTGAGGTGCATCTTGATCTATTTCCTTGTTGTATTTCATATAAATTCACTTTGGTCTCTTTCTGACCCTCTGTTAATTTCTGGCATATTTCCCATGCTAACGTCCTTCCTCCTCCCAGAAATTTGAAGGAGTTTATTATTGTTGTTAAGATTGCATTAAGATTGCCGGAAGAAACATCAACAACCTCAGATATGCAGATGACACAGCCTTGATGGCAGAAAGTGAGGAGGAATTAAAGAACCTTTTAATGAGGGTGAAAGAGGAGAGCACAAAATATGGTCTGAAGCTCAACATCAAAAAAACTAAGATCATGGCCACTGGTCCCATCACCTCCTGGCAAATAGAAGGGGAAGAAATGGAGGCAGTGAGAGATTTTACTTTCTTGGGCTCCTTGATCACTGCAGATGGTGACAGCAGTCACGAAATTAAAAGATGCCTGCTGCTTGGGAGAAAAGCAATGACAAACCTAGACAGCATCTTAAAAAGCAGAGACATCACCTTGCCGACAAAGGTCCGTATAGTTAAAGCTATGGTTTTCCCAGTAGTGATGTATGGAAGTGAGAGCTGGACCACAAAGAAGGCTGATTGCCGAAGAATTGATGCTTTTGAATTTTGGTGCTGGAGGAGACTCTTGAGAGTCCCATGGACTGCAAGAAGATCAAACCTATCCATTCTGAAGGAAATCAGCCCTGAGTGCTCACTGGAAGGACAGATCCTGAAGCTGAGGCTCCAATACTTTGGCCACCTCATGAGAAGAGAAGACTCCCTGGAAAAGACCTTGATGTTGGGAAAGATGGAGGGCACAAGGAGAAGGGGACGACAGAGGATGAGATGGTTGGACAGTGTTCTCGAAGCTACCAACATGAGTTTGACCAAACTGTGGGAGGCAGTGGAAGACAGGAGTGCCTGGCGTGTTATGGTCCATGGGGTCACGAAGAGTCAGAGACGACTAAACGACTAAACGACATCAACAACATTGTTGTTATTATTCTGAAGAATTTAATTTCCTGATTATGCCACCAATGATATCGCACAGCGATCAGAAACTGCAATGCTTCTAAAGTGATGTGAATTTGGCTTTCTCAATAAAAATGCTGAATCCTGATGTCTCAGATGTTCCCGGCCAACTGTACATATCAATCGGACCATTTTGCCTCTTCCCATTTTTCCAATTTTAAGTTTATTTATTTTATTTATATACCACCTTGAGTTCCAAGAAACTCAAGGTGGTGCACATGGTTCCCCCCCCCCAATTTTGTCCTCTCAACAGCCCTGCGAGGTAGTTAAGGCTAAGTGATGGTGACTGGCCCAAGGTCTCCCAATGAGCTTCATGGCTGAGTGGGGATTTGAAGTCTCCCAGGTCATAGTCCAACACTCTAACCATTACACTACTGTTAGGTATAAAACACAGGTCCCAAGACTCTGGGTCCTGGGAACCTACAAATAGAATCTGAACAAAATTGGTGAAGCAGCAAAGAGCTTGTTGATTACATACGTTCTTGTAAGAAGCGGGTGTCTGAAAGCAAGCACACCCAAATTTAGCAAAACACAAGCTTATATCCCCTATACCCGAGCGCAGGTTCCCTCCCCTGTTTCCCCATTGGCTGCGTACGTGCAGGGTTCACAGCCTATCACGATTGCCTTATTAAAATACTAAAATCTCTGCCTTTCTTGACATCTCCCATTACTCTGAATTTACCCACCACCTACTTATGATTATTTTCATCCTTATTTGGCCCATGCTCCTAGGTGTTGACACATTGACCCCAATGAGAATGCCACATCCCGACCATCCTAGGCGAACATGGGTTCGTTGTCTGCTGAAGCGTATAGATACACTTCAACTGCAAGATGCCCTGTTTTCAGTCTCTCTAACCACAAGCCCTGCTAAAGATAAGCTTTGAAGCGAGTCGGTGGTTACTTAGCTGTTGTAACCTTCTGGCCCTTTATGGAAAAAAGCAACATTTTCATTTCTTACAACTATACTGCCTCAGTTCTTCACATTTCCACAGGCTGCAGTGCCAGGGCGAGGAGCTGGGCCCTTTGATAAGTCCGGAGAGCGTACTCAAGTGAAAACCCTGGTGGCTTTCCAGTTGGCCCCGCCCTCCTTGTTATGCTCACCTGTGCCCACCTGTGAATGGCTAATTTCACAGGCGGACAATTCAAACTCCCACGGCTGTTGCCATTCTATGGACATCAGCCTTTGCCAACTTGTGGCCTCCAGATATTATTGTTGGACTACAGCTCTCATCATCCCTGACAGCTGGGCCAGTGGGAGCTGTAGTCCAAAGCATTTGGAGATTGTGGAAGGCTGGTGTCAGAGGGTCGTCGTGGCTACTCTCTAGAGTAACTCCGCCTGAGTCCAGTTTGTATTCAAAGAAGTTTATTGTGCTATTTACAGTGTAGAGACAGCTTAAAACATGACCCCTCATCCCGAATCAGAATCCGGCAATGGCATACGTCTGTTCCTACGCCAGCAAAGTAGTCTGGGCACCCCAAAACGCCGCCCCCTTGACCTGCGTTGCGGTACTCTCCTCATTTCTGGCGCTGGAAGAAGCAATGCCCTTTCAGTTCCCTCCCTCAGCAGTCGGTTCCCTGGCTCTGCAAGCATCTGCCTGCCTCTGTCCGCCTCCGCCTTCGAGCTTTCCCATTGTCCTTCACTCTGATTTCTCTCCCTCTCTGAGTCTCCTCCTCCCCCTCTGGCTGCTTCAGAACCACTGGTGCTCTCTGTACTTGATGAGGTGGACGTTAGGATGATGGGCGCTGGCTCCCTGTAGGGAGTCCCCCTTACATCCGGGATAGATAATACTGAGCTCAACAGAACAATGCAAGGTAGCTTCATATGCCAATGTGACCGCAAACATGGATGTCCCATTATGGATGATGTCAGCCCATTATTAACCGACTTCTAACTGAATGGGGTTTTGACACCTATTAATTATTGCATGCAAAGGTTTGTGGGTTTCGAGCAACTAATCTATAAAGCTAACATAAAGTCCTTGCAGGCACACTGCACAGCAGACATGCTGCAAATGCATGCTTGCCCTTCTTAGTACAGATAATGCCTTTCTCTGTAATGACACAGACTTCCATAGAAAGAGATGGAGCACAGAGCTTCAGCATTTGACCTATTCGTGTGGGTGGAAGGAGAAAACAATCTCGGCATGGGGAATGGGTGGATGGCTAGCCCACATTACAAACAGAGTAGCTCTGGGCACAAAGCATCAACAACGCCATACTGACTTCTCAACAAAATTGTAAGTGATATATGGGCAGTTAAATTAGCATATTGGAAGCTATTAGTTAGCAATTGCAGGAGAAGATGTTGCACCGAGCAGAGGCACAGCATTAGCGAGTGTTTGACGCCGAGTACAGATTCGTTTCCGAGAAACCGATTTTAGGAGGCAGTGAACCATTTTACTGATCTGTGTTCCCTGCGGCGATGCATGTGACAGCGCCAGAAATTTTATAATTACGCTTGACATTAATGTGGAGCCAGCTTCCCAGGAAATATGGCTGAAAAGCTGGGGAGGTCATATGAGGGAAGCATGGCCTGACTAGTCCAGAGGACGCCTACTGAGAGCGGTGAACAGTCTTGCTGCAAATGCTGTGCCCTAATTGTTGTTGTTGTTTAGTCGTTTAGTCGTGTCCGACTCTTCGTGACCCCATGGACCATAGCACGCCAGGCACTCCTGTCTTGCACTGCCTCCCGTAGTTTGGTCAAACTCATGTTCGTAGCTTCGAGAACACTGTCCAACCATCTTGTCCTCTGTCGTCCCCTTCTCCTAGTGCCCTCAATCTTTCCCAACATCAGGGTCTTCTCCAAGGATTCTTCTCTTCTCATGAGGTGGCCAAAGTATTGGAGCCTCAGCTTCACGATCTGTCCTTCCAGGGAGCACTCAGGGCTGATTTCCTTAAGAATTGATAGGTTTGATCTTCTAGCAGTCCATGGGACTCTCAAGAGTCTCCTCCAGCACCATAATTCAAAAGCATCAATTCTTCGGCGATCAGCCTTCTTTATGGTCCAGCTCTCACTTCCATACATCACTACTGGGAAAACCATAGCTTTAACTATACGGACCTTTGTCGGCAAGGTGATGTCTCTGCTTTTTAAGATGCTGTCTAGGTTTGTCATTGCTTTTCTCCCAAGAAGCAGGCGTCTTTTAATTTCGTGACTGCTGTCACCATCTGCAGTGATCAAGGAGCCCAAGAAAGTAAAATCTCTCACTGCCTCCATTTCTTCCCCTTCTATTTGCCAGGAGGTGATGGGACCAGTGGCCATGATCTTGGTTTTTTTGATGTTCAGCTTCAGACCATATTTTGCGCTATCCTCTTTCACCCTCATTAAAAGGTTCTTTAATTCCTCCTCACTTTCTGCCATCAAGGTTGTGTCATCTGCATATCTGAGGTTGTTGATATTTCTTCCAGCAATCTTAATTCCTGCTTGGGATTCATCTAGTCCAGCCTTTCGCATGATGAATTCTGCATATAAGTTAAATAAGCAGGGAGACAATATACAACCTTGTCGTACTCCTTTCCCAATTTTGAACCAATCAGTTGTTCCATATCCAGTTCTAACTGTAGCTTCTTGTCCCACATAGAGATTTCTCAGGAGACAGATGAGGTGATCAGGCACTCCCATTTCTTTAAGAACTTGCCATAGTTTGCTGTGGTCGACACAGTCAAAGGCTTTTGCATAGTCAATGAAGCAGAAGTAGACGTTTTTCTGGAACTCTCTAGCTTTCTCCATAATCCAGCGCATGTTTGCTATTTGGTCTCTGGTTCCTCTGCCCTTTCGAAATCCAGTTTGCACTTCTGGGAGTTCTCGGTCCACATACTGCCTAAGCCTGCCTTGTAGAATTTTAAGCATAACCTTGCTAGCGTGTGAAATGAGCG
This sequence comes from Zootoca vivipara, assembly GCF_965207765.1. Taxonomy (NCBI): domain Eukaryota; kingdom Metazoa; phylum Chordata; class Lepidosauria; order Squamata; family Lacertidae; genus Zootoca; species Zootoca vivipara. Next base: position 74,305,156 of record NC_142590.1, on the reverse strand, counting down.
CAATTGTGCGGTAGTTGGAGCATTCTTTGGCACTGCCCTTCTTTGGAATTGGGATGTAGACTGATCTTCTCCAATCCTCTGGCCATTGCTGAGTTTTCCAAACTTGCTGGCATATTGGGTGTAGCACCTTAACAGCATCATCTTTTAAATTGTGCCCTAATGCGAAACGCTAAATGAGAAGGGAGTCTCTGTAACAAAATCTTGTTCTGAGGCAGAGTGCTAAGGAAGGAGGTGTTTATGGTCTCTGAATTCTCCGCCAATGGCTATTCCCCTCACCAAAAGCAACACAACAAAAGAGGACCCCCCCCCAAAAAAATGCATGTGCTAATTCACCCATTGCTGGTCTAGGCACATCCACACAGGTACAGCTGGTTCAGATGATGAAGCAATGCTGGCTGTTGTTGAACCTTGCTCTAAATCCCTTAATGGTTGCTCCCATAAGCAGCATCTAGGACAGGGTGAAACCCTGCAGAAGCCACAGCAAAAATGCCACATGTGCAGAGTGACTTTAATTCTCCAACGAGTTAACCGCAGCAGGTCTACATCTCTGTAGGATTAAGGGAGGGGGGGGGGCTGTGTCTGATCAAAGATTTAGGCTTCTAGCACTTCTCATATAAATTAACCACTGAATTAGAGCTGAAGCATGTTTTATTTTTATCCCTTTTTGGTTATTTCAGTATGTGAAATACATCAGCTTCTGATTCAAACAGATTTTATCACAAGCCTGTTACTTGTGATCCACATCTTCCTGTATATGTTCCATAATTTATTTATAATTTATGTGTTATAATTTATTTGAGGGAAATGCTTCTGAATGTGGCCTTTGGACAAACGTTCTGCAAGGAAGTCCATCGCAAAGTTTATTGTTCATCTATCTATCTATCTATCATCTATCTATCTATCTATCTATCTATCTATCTATCTATCTATCTATCTATCTATCTATCTCTATGTAGATTGACCCTGTTTGTTCCACATGAATGGTCACAAAAACCGCTGGACCAATACTCCTCAGCTTTGGCCACAACCTCACTTGCCACTATGAGAGTGACACCATTCCCTTTCCGTGGTCAGATGCCATACCTGTGCAAAAAAAACACCGTTTTTGGCAAATTTCGGAACCCACCACTCAGATACCCGGGGAAGCTGGGAATTATTCCAAAAAACCTGCATCTCCGGGGGCGGTTACAACTAACCACGCCCCCACCCAAGCTCCACCGCAAACCTTGCCAGGACGCCATTTCGACACCGAAACCCCTCACGCCCCAACGGCATGACACACGGTCACTCAAAGGGAACCGGGGAATGGGGGGGGGGAGGAGAGAATAAGATACGTCAAACCATGGGACACAGTGGTGGTGGGGAACCGCGAATGACTCAGGGGGAGAGGGAATGGAATACTTCATACCTCAACACAGGGGGGGAGAATCACAAGTAGGACCTGTGGACCTGGGAGAGGAGGGGGCGGGAGACCTCATCCATTGGACAACCCTGGGGGGAATGATATAGAACACCCACAACAACCGAATGGACTTACCTGGGTGGGAACTGGGGGGGACGGGACGGGATCCAAATACCTCATGGTTCAGGACAGGGTGACCCCAATCACAGGGATGACCTGGGGGTGGGGGGAAGAGGGGATGGGATAACTAATGGATTGGAACAGGGTGGGGTGGGTGGGGACTCACAGGGATACCCCTGTTTAAACATAACACCTGTAAAACGGGGGGACTCTGAGGCTCAGGGGGATCTGAAGGGGCGCTATTACCCTCCATTTGACAGACTAACACACAGCAACGCCTGCCAGGGCCAGCTAGTTCATTATAATTATTTCCATTATCGTTCGATTTTCATCATTTACGGCTGCTACCTTAATAGTAACGGTGATGACAAACCTTTAGAGAGCAAAGTGTTGTGCAGCCCGATCCTATGGCACGTTTACACAGAGGTAAGTGCCACTGATCATAGAATCATAGAACTGCAGAGCTGAAAACGATTCCAAGGGATTCCTGCAATGCAAGAATCTCAACTAAAGCATCCATGACAGATGGCCATCCAACCTTTGCTTAGAAACCCCCAAGGAAAGAGAGTCCAACACCTTCCAAGGAAGATGGTTCCACTGTCAAACTCAGACATGAGCTTCTCCCGGCACTATGTGAAGTGATGCTGGGGGTTGGACCTGGGGCTATTTGCAAGTGAAGCATGTGCTCCACTGAGCTATGGTTCTTCTCAAAGGAGGAGTGAATAACCGCAATACAACTACATGGCAGTTCCACTGCGTGCACAAACTGAGGCACACACCATCAAACCACTTGCTATGCTGTTTCCAGAGCTGTGTAACCGAACCCTGTTTTGGTCAATATACTTGCTACCAGAGTCGCAAGTATGATGCCACCTAACCCTATCAAGAAGGTGCTAAGAAAGTGTTGGTGCTGACCTTTAAAGCCCTAAACGACCTTGGCCCAGTATACCTGAAGGAGCGTCTCCACCCCCATTGTGAGAAATGAGGTTGCAGGGAACCAGGCAGAGGGCCTTCTCGGTAGTGGCACCCGCCCTCCCATCAGATGTCAAGGAAATAAACAACTATCTGACTTTTAGAAGATATCTGAAGGCAGCCCTGTTTAGGGAAGTTTTTTTATGTTTGATGTTTTATCGAGTTTTTAATATTCTGTTGGGGAAACCCAGCCAGATGGGCGGGGTATAAATAATAAATTATTCTTATTATCAAGGCATAGGCCTTGGCATGTAACCCTCTCAGCCCGTCCGGGACTGAGGATGCGCAGGACAATGAGGTGCAGTGGGAAGAGACTGTAAAGCACAAACTTACACAGCGTGCCCTCCCACCTTACCTCAGCAGGGAGTTTGACCTACATGCCGCCGCTCTAGGGCCAGGGACTCCTGCTATTAACCCTTAACGGGCCTCCCCCTAACTTGAAGATAGACTAAAGGATACCTTGCCAAGGCCTAAAAACCGCCAAAGTTGTGACGAAATGCTACAGGGAAGGCGAAACCTGCCAATGCAGGGAAAATTCATTCCGGGTTCTGAACACAACAACCATCTGACGACCATAGCAGTTCCCGCTGACCTGGAACGCAAAATATCAGGCTGCAAGAAAATATCATTAATTTGACACGGATGGGTGGGTGAACCTGGAAAAAAAGAAACAAAGTGAGGTTTGGCCGAAGGGGTCGGCCTCCTTCCCCTGGCCCTCGCCCCACCCTCCGCCGTTCGCCCATTGTCCTCCCAGGCCGGGGGCGGGACAACGATAGTCAGCCTAACCCAGGTGGGAGGCACCGGACCAGGTAAGCCCGCCCGGTGTCGCAAACCCCGCCCACCTGTTGGGAAGGGAGGGCGGAAATTATCAGTATGTTCTTCTGCACTTTGGAAAAGGCAAGTAATCCAGTCAACAGAGAGGCTTTTGATGCTATAGCAGAGAAGGGGATGCTCCTCTTTACACAAAATATTAACAAGCAGCATACTATATTCCTTCTATCGAACCTGGGAGAAACGTCTGCACCCTTCATACAACTGAGCCTGGAGGACAAAATGGACTCAATAAGCTGCCTCTTGGTGACAGCATTTCCCTTTTCCCTTTTCAAAGGGATATCCAATTTCTCTTCTTCTATGACCTTTGCCTCCTAGTCATTACAATTAATGATGAACTTGTTATGGCAGCATGATAATGATTTTAATAAAATTAGCTCAGGTGGCCTTTGGAAGCAGTACTTGACTCCTCCTCTGAACTTTATACAGATGGGTGAATCTGCCCCGGGCAGCAGCTGACAAACCAGTATGTGCTGTTTCATCAGGTCTGAACAAAGTCAGCAGAGGTCAGGGATTGCTGCAGCACCGCTTGAATTCAATACAGAGCTGGAAGCTATGAGCAGAACGAGCTCCATTCATGCCCGTTCAGCACTGTGAGGCTTAGGCCACACCCACAAGCAGGCATTTCAAGCACATGACTTCCCCCAGAAAATCTTGGGAAATGCAGTTTAAGGGTATTGGGAAACTTAGCTCTCTGTTAGTGGCAAAGTACAGTTCCCAGGATTTAAATCCAGGGGCGTAGCGAGGCACCGTGACATCCGGGGCGGCAAACTGCCATGCACCTGGGGGGGGGTGGCATCGCTATGTAACGACGCATGCGGGGTATCACCGCTGCTGCCCCTGCACCTCCAAAGCCGCGCGCCTCCAGCTACAAACTCCAGGTTAAAAGCTCGCTCAGTGCGGCGCGCCCACCACGCTGAGCGGGCTTTCTACCTGGAGTTTGTAGCTGGAGGTGCGTGGCTTTGGAGGCGCGCGGGGGGGGGCGGTGATACCGCGCCATGTAACGACACATGCGCAGCATCCCGTTGCACATGCGTGTTACGTAGCGGAGTATCGCCGCCCCGCCGGCGACTCCAATCCGTGCTCCTCCAGCTACAAACTCCAGGTAGAAAGCCCATGCGGTGTGCCAAGCGGACTTTTTACTGGGAGGCTGGAGGCTCTGCTTGGGAGTCGCGGGGGTGGGGGCGCCAAGTGGCACCCCCCCCAGAGTGGAATGCGGAGCGGCCCTCCCCCATCACCCCCCCTTGCGACGCCCCTGTTTAAATCTATGGTGTGGAGGGGATTTTATGATATGGAAAAAAGAAACATTGCATGTTCTTTTGTAATTCAAGAAAATATTTAATAAAAATTATTTCAAAACAACAACAACAACAACACAAAAACACCTATGGTGTGGATGGAGTGCATACTTGTTTGGGCAGCTATTGTATGAAAGCCTCCCTAAACGGACAGAATTATTGAGATCTCATGTTTGGAGCTTTGCTGACAGGGCGCTCTCTCTGGCAGAAAGGGATTTTTTTGGGGGGGGGGCAATTCCCCTGAAACTCCTTTGCCCTGGAAATATTTCCCAGAGAATTAGTGAAACCAATGGGCCAGTACGACAGGTGGTGTTAGGAGTTTCAGGGTAAGGTTACCAGATTTTTCCCAATGAATCCGGGGATACTTTTCAACTTCAACGGATTTTGTATGAGGACTTATTTGTAAATCTGGGGACTGTCCCCGGGAAAGGGGGACATCTGGTAACCTTATTTCAGGGAGGAAATTGAAAACACACACACACACACACACACACACATCTTTGCTCTTCTACCAGTGGGGAGCCTCTGATGGATCAAAGGATTTTCCATGGGAGCAAGGATATTTTTAATGGAAGATCAGACAGCATATTGGAAGCCAAGCATTGGCTTAGTACAAAACAAATGAAAATATAGCATTCCTACACCATTACATGCATGCATAACCAGTCTGCTATCTCCATTCACACGATTACCACATCCGTCAACTGTGCCTCTTTGAAGGGTAGATACCAATGTGCTTTCTTTTCTTCATGAAGTGTTCCTAAATAAAACCCAGACTAAAGTAAACTAAAATATAATGTCCGCAAGAGGTGTTAGATCATAGTGGTGTTGCTTGCGAGAGCTCAGTTTCTGACAAAACACATGTTAAATATAAGCAAGGTCACCCTCACAACAAACCTATTGGAATTTAATTTCTAGGCCAAGAAGAAACAACAGCAAAATCTATTTCTTGGCTCTGAAGCATCCCTGCTGGTGTTTGCTAAGTGCCAGTGACTATTTATGGTCTCTGCGACACATCTGGTCTGCATTGTAAAAGTCAAATCTCTTGCTTAGTATCTTCCAGATTGTCTACTTTGGGAAATCAGAGAAAGGTTATTTATTTATTCATTGCATTGCAACTCACTTTCCCCCCCAAGGAAGTGAAGGTGGCATGCCTGGACCCACCCACCCTCAATTTATCCTCACAACAACTCTGTGAGGCTGAAAGATGGCGACTGGCTCAAGATGCTTCCTGGTTGAGCAGGGATTCAAACTCTGGCCTCCCAGGTCCTGGTTCAACACTTGAACTGCTACAACATCACACCATATCATGATGGCACAGCCACAAGAGATTGTGAACAGCTCCAAAGGCAGTACAGTTGTACCTTGGATCCTGAACGCCTTGGTATTCAGATGTTTTGGCTCCCACAAACGCCACAAACCCAGAAGTGAGTGTTCCGGTTTGTGAACGTTCTTTGGAACTCGAACGTGTGACGGGGCTTCCGTGGCTTCTGATTGGCTGCAGGAACTTCCTGCAGGAACCTGTGGCTCTCCAGAGCTTGCTGGACACCAACTCCCATAATCCCTGGTCCTTGACCATGCTTGCTGGGGCTGATGGGAGCTGGAGTCCAACAAATATCAGGAGTGCCATAGGTGTCCCATCCCTGCCCAACACCAACAAGTATCAATAAAACTCAGGAAAAGACCACAAAGAGGCAGAAATAATAGCAGCAGCAGCAGCAGCAAAGTTAATAAAAGATGAAACAGTCAATGCTCTCTGGCACATAATGATGATACTCCACCAGTCATCTTTTAGGCTTTGTTGTTGTTTAGTTGTCTTAGTCGTGTTCGACTCTCTGTGACCCCATGAACCAATGCATGCCTTGGAAACTCTCACTTTCTTTTCAAAACTTCTCCTTTTTTATGTCCATGGAGTTTTCTTGGCAAAATACTGGAGTGGATTGCCAGTTCTTTCTCCAGGTGGATCACATTTAGTCTAAACTCTCGGCTATGACCTGTCTGTCTTGGGTGTTCCTGCATGGCACAGCTCATAGCTTCTTGCAGTTATTCAAGCCCCTTTGCCATGACAAGGCAGTGATCCATTTAGGCTTATATAGTGGCTAAACCAGGCTAGGTCACTGTGCATTTCCTTTATTATTTAAACATGCTATATTAATAGCCCAGCAAATACCAGGCCATGCTCTCTGCCTCTCACCAGCATGTATGCATTGTGGTTTTTATGTTGATCTTTTCTGTGAACTGCCGTGAGACCTCCAGTTATAGGGCGTTATATTATCACCACCATCATCATCACCATCATCACCTTCATCACCACACCACAGTTACCGTACATTCAGCATTTAAAGGAACCGTTGCAAGCTGCTCTGCCGAACTTACTATCCCTTGCCCACCACCCAATGCCGTATAATTTACCCATATTCTTGACCTGCTTTTAAAATCCTATTTTGGAAAGTGACAGTAGCACGAGCAGCCTAATGAAGGAAACAGCTTGCAGCAAGGAATGCTTTGAAGAATATCCCAAGCGGGAGCCATTCCCCTCCAACCTGCCAAATGTGACGCATTAGTATGCGGAAAGCATTTTCTGCGCAGCTAAGTTTAGGCAAACGTATCATTAATTTCTTTTCTTGTCCATGTGGAGTTTGTGACCTCTTTTCAAATCTATTTTTAAAGCGGTTCTGAGATCTTCCTTGCCAAGTGCTGCTACAGAGTGCCAAGCCAAAGCTTTCATCTCACCAAAAGCCTCAAGATTTCATTACTCTGCCTGTCCACCTTTCCAAGCTCTCCAACCCTGAAAAAGCCATTGCTCTGCAACTCCCAACTATTCACATGGCTAAAGAGGGGCAGATTCTACCCCCACTCCATGCCCTGGCACTCAGAAGACCTTCCCTTTAGTCACCCGCCTATGCTCACTGTGCAAAAAAGTGCTTAGTGGTTCCCTAACTGCCCCACCACCAATATGGACCACATGGAAATTGCCAAGGGTCTTGGCAGACCACTTAATGACTTTTCTGCCTTCAGAGATTGTATTGTGCTGTGATGGAGGCTGTATAATTTTTAAATTGCATTTTATTACTGCTTTTATTTCTTATATATTGAATCTTATTGCATTGCAATTTGAATTCTGTAGAATTCAAAACTATAATGGCAAAATCCAATATAAGAAATAAAAGAAGCAATAAAAATACAATTAAAAATCAATATGAATATTTAATATGATTGATCTGCCACCTCCCGTCTTCAGCCACAAATCTACAGACATGCCATGGAGCACCTGAATGGTCAAAGTTTTGGAACCCCTGACTTATAAGTAGCTAGGGATGTTGGCGTATTCAGTGAAAAGGGAAAGAGCAGCAGAAATTACCAGTGTTTGCTTGCTTGCCCCATGTCTGGAACAGTAATCAATCCAACAAATACAATCAGTATTTGCTGTTGTTTTCTGTCCACAAGCAAAACATAATTAATTATATTCCCCCTCCGTCATTTGCATTATGTTTCCTTTACACTGAAATGAATGGGGTGGAATAATGTAATGGCAACGTAATTTACAAAATTAATCATGGGAATTATGTAATTTTGCCGCAGTGGGCAACAGGGCGAATAACATAGTTTATAGCAGAAGACATACTGCAGTGGAATGGAAACAGTGTTGCACGCAGCAAATTCAGAGCAGACTGGGAAATGATGCATCTTACACTCCCAGAGGTAGCATAACTGCTTTGTACGCAGAGACTCTCAAGTTCAACTCTTGGTATCTTATTTATTTTTATCTTAGCTGAATTCTTACCTTGTGAACAGTAGATCCTGCGCTGCTTCTGTGCTACCATGAAAGCATTCAAGGAGTGCTTCCAGATTATCACTACTTTACAGGAGAGATTCATGTGGATACTGGGAATTTAGTTTGTGGACTTAAAGTGGATTAGAGTGCCCTGCAATCCTGGCGCAAGCTTGCTTAAAAAAGAAGATGCTTTTTGCAGTTAGGAAAGTGATGGGAAAACACACTGAAAATTGTGGGATAAATGAATGATTAATAGGAAGACCTATAAACACCTTGCAAGCAAATCAGGGTGAATGTTTCTTGTTGTATGGCCTCCCTGCAAACCAAACAAATCAGAACAAATGCTCAGTGAACACTGGACGTTGTTTAATCAATAGGTAAGCTTTGTGCAAGCAAATGAAGATGAATGCTCAATAAACAGGTCATCTGGAGGAGTCCAGGGAAAGAGGGGGGTGAGAGAAAATGATGGAATGAACACAAAGGATCGCTAAGAAACTGCAGAGGAGAGAATAGGAGACTAGAAGCTTCATTTGAACAGAATCGAGTATCTTTCTTTCTCTTTCTTTGGCAATCACTCGTAGCCAAGTAAGATTGTCTTCCATAAACCCGGTTTTAACAATGGGTCCGTAAGTGACTGTGGAGGCCAATTCTGGATCCACACATCCTTCCACAGTGGGGACATTGGTTTCTGGGCGGGAGTTGATCACGGTGTGGATTTGCCAAGTGTGCCTTCCTCTTATCATGTTTCTCCCTTGCATCCTGAGTTTGAGCGTCTTCAAAGCCCATGATGCCTTTGGCAAAGGCTGTTCTCCAATTGGAGCACTCGCAGGCCAGTGTTTCCCAGTTGTCGGTGTTTACACTACTTTTTTTTTAAATTTGCCTTGAGATAGTCTTTAAACCTCTTTTGTTGACAATCAGCATTACGCTTTCCATTTTTAAGTTCGGAATAGAGTAGTTGCTTTTGAGTTTACACTTCCAGAGTCAACACTAAATATATAAATTCTGGTAAATGAGCCACCATGGCTGCAAGAGGGCCTTGAACATTTGTGTTCCATGCTTTTTAGACTCATCTCCTATCTGAAACCAAAGGTGTGCATTGGTTGCCAGATGTGAAATATATTGGCATTATTTTCAGCTCTCCTACCCCACTACAGTAGCCGTTGAGAGACTTCGCCTCCATGAGTTTGTTCATCTCTTTTAAAGGCAACTAAGCTACTTTCTGCTCTTCTAGGAATGGCATGAGAATTTGGTTCAAATATGTGCCATCTTTCTATATTTCTAAGTATAAATTAGCACATATAAATTGTATGCACATATACGTATTTTTTTCCTCTTTTTTAGCTGTGCAAAAAACGGTCAACTGTAGCAGGCACAGCAATCTGGACTATGTGCAGTGCTTGTGTGGTTCAGAAACCTGTAATCTCATAGACCACAAGAATGAGCCAATGAACCTGACTACACAAGACTTGCCACTGGATCTGAACCTTTGAGCAATGAGACCAGAAAGAAGCAAAGTCTGGGGTGGGGGGTGGGGAGAGAGTTTCTTGACCATTCTTCGGTTTTTCTTGAGACATCAAATAGCCATTATCGCAAATTATCAGGCTGAATGGAAACGAAGTAGGGAAAATGAATGTTCCGACTTGCTGATGGATTCCAAACGTCCCCATCAATGGGAGGGAGAATGGAGGGGGTATCTTGGGAGAACATTTAATGAAGAATAATGCTCATGGTTTTCAAAATTTGCTGTGGAGAGTCCATAAATCTGCTGATCAGCTCTTGCCTGGAGAGCTGTTAGATGTTGAATCAAACAGAGCACTGGGTGGGCATTAGTCAAAGAAGAGATTGACAATGGATCTCTCTTACCCTTGCGGGCAGACAACTTTTGCGGGCAAGCGCTGTTTGTAAACAAAGCACTAATGATGAGAAGACTTTGAGGCCTCCGTGGAGCAAATTGCCATAAACCTGCCTGATACACGTTAAAACACGTTTATTACACCACCGGAGTTGCTCAGAAGACGACACTTTGGAAATTTGCTGGCATCAAGTTGCCTGACTGATCACCTAACAGAATAAATGGAGCAAATAATCTTTCACAATTGGATTAATGTGCTTTCTCTTCATCACTTTCACTTCTTAAAGTGGATTAGCCCTGACTGTTTCTGATGTTATCTAATATAGACAGCTAGATGTACTCCCACCGTCCTCTTGGCAGTACAGCGGAATAGTTTTCAGCAATATCCTCCTGACTCTTAGGTGAAGGGTGCTGGGAATTGCAGCTCTGTGAGGAGTGAACTACTGTTCCCAGGATTCTTTGAGGGAAGCCATTTTCGGGTTAAACATATGGATGAAATGTATTATGACATCAGCTTCTATAGACCAGAGTCAGATGCATGAAGGGTTGCTGGAGAGTGGCAGGTTTATGTCTACATGGGTGTGTAGAGGAAAAGGAAAAAGGATGTTGTAAACAGTGGACTGAAATGGACCACTCACAACAACAGCAATCATTCCCTTTTCCTCATTATTTACAAATGTATGCACCGCTGCAGCGACTGTGCGCGCGCGAACGCTGCCGCATTATATGTAAGAGGTTCCTTTAATTTACAAACTGACAGTCACACAGCTACTCGGGTTCTCCATTAGAAGGAATGATATCTGGGTTTCACAGGTAGGCATGTGGCAAACAGAGCTGCAGGTGTCTCTGCAGCCTTCCATGCTGTATCTCAGAGTGGAGCCCACATGCATAGCTGCCAAGTTATCCCTTTTTTACAGGGATTTTCCCTTATGCTGAATAGGCTTCCTCGCGAGAAAAGGGAAAACTTGGCAGCTATGCCCACATGATGCCATGATACCAGCCTCTAGGGAAGTGGCAAGAGAACATTTTGTTTTAAGAGCTGAAACAAAGCATGAAGGGGGGGAAGGCAGAGCAAATTGACGACGTGTCCTTGCAGAGCACGGTTTTGACTTCCATATCAAACCTTTCCTGCTCCTCCCGAAGTCATTGCCTGCTGTGTTATAAAGTCACCTTAGCATTCTGCAAACTAATCATCCCAGCGGTCGCCAGCAGAAAACAAGAAAGCCTTCAACTGCAATGCATTTCGGACTGCAGCAGCCCACAATATTTTATTCTGGGGCAATTTACCTGAAGTCAGCTCGTCCAAGAAAACCAGTCACTGAGTGTGTGCTCGCACACACACAGTGGAAGTAATTATGTAAAACATAATTAACATCTTGCCTACTGTACCATATAGTATACCCAGGACATTGTTGGAGTCAGAGCTAAGCTTCAGATTTTCTGTTGAATCAGCAAAATCCCCAAACAACAGTGATTGTTTCTGATTTGGATACAACCCTAATTTTTTAAGCCATGTTTTCATATCTGCTCTGGTGCAGAAATTTTTCCTTATCTTAAAACTTATATCTTGTCTTTCAGCCAAATCAACCTTCAAGGCAGCTTATGAATCATTAGCAATACAAAATACATATGAAAACTTCACGGAATAAAACAGAAATATAGAAAAATAGAGTCAGCACAACACATATTCCTAGCATGGAATGTCAGTTAAGGCTGAGGTAATAACCAGCACTTTGAATTGTGCCTGGAAATGAACAAGGAGTCAGTGCAGATCAGAACAAAATCAGAATAATGCACACCATGAAATAAAACACCGGACAATGTTCTTGCCATTGCATTTTGCATTGGCTGAGATTTCCAAACACTTTTTAAAAGCTGCCCCACATAGAGCGCATTGCAGTAATCTAATCTGGATTGATTCCCGTTCGTTTCCTGCAACCCATGTTTTGCAAGCCAGAAGCTATCCTCAGGACCATGCAGGACTCCTAGTTAGCAATAGACAAGATGAGCATCAGCACAGATGTACGTAATACTAAGCCATAGTTACAGGTGACAAAGGGAGAAGAGGGGGGAATTTATGCCCGAGAGTGAAAAAGGACAGAGTGTCTATTCCTGAGGCTGGATCTCAATTTGGAAGCCATGATTTGCAGGGAGCCATTTCTGTACCTCCACAAGGTCTTGGGTGTGAGTTGGCATTCACGTCATGACAGCTTTCCCCAGGGGCAAAACCTCTGAAGTGAAAGCTGGAGGAACAATCTGACTTCTCGCTAGCCTTCTTAGCTTGCTGCTCTCCTGGGAGATGTGCAAGCTTCCTAATTTGGCAGCTCATCAAGATGAGTAAGTAGCAACAGGTCTCTGTAGATATCTGCCTCAGCTGGGAGGCTAGTAAGGGCTTGGTCATCTTAACATGTAGGTGCTATTCAAATGGCAAAGGTAAGAGTGTGTACGTGTGTGAGCTACTTCTCAAGAACTGAAACACGGAGGGATGAAATATGCCATCGAAGGAATACAGGTTCCGAATGTCCTAAGTCACAAGAAGTGACTTATGCAAGGAAACCATTAAAAATTCATAAAATGCTGTTATCTCTTGACAATGCTCCCTGAAAGAAATAATTCAGTATTTCATAGAATCATAAAATCATAGAGTTGGAAGAGACCACAAGGGCCAACCCCTTGCCAAGCAGGAAACACCATCAAAGCATTCTTGACATATGCCTGACAAGCCTCTGCTTAAAGACCTCCAAAGAAGGAGACTCCATCACACTCCTTGGCAGCAAATTCCACTGCCGAACAGCTCTTACTGTCAGGAAGGTCTTCCTAATGTTTAGGTGGAATCTTCTTTCTTGTAGTTTGAATCCATTGCTCCGTGTCCGCTTCTCTGGAGACAACCTTTCTCCCTCCTCTACATGACATCCTTTTATATATTTGAACATGGCTATCATATCACCCCTTAACCTTCTCTTCTCCAGGCTAAACATACCCAGCTCCCTAAGCCGTTCCTCATAAGGCATCGTTTCCAGGCCTTTGACCATTTTGGTTGCCCTCCTCTGGACACGTTCCAGCTTGTCAGTATCCTTCTTGAACTGTGGTGCCCAGAACTGGACACAGTACTCCAGGTGAGGTCTGACCAGAGCAGAATACAGTGGTACTATTTCTTCCCTTGATCTAGATGCTATGCTTCTATTGATGCAGCCCAGAATTACATTGGCTTTTTTAGCTGCTGCATCACACTGTTGACTCATGTCAAGTTTGTGGTCTACCAAGACTCCTAGATCCTTTTCACATGTACTGCTCTCAAGCCAGATGTCTCCCATCCTGTATTTGTGCCTTTCATTTTTTTTTTTTTGCCCAAGTGTAGTACTTTACATTTCTCCTTGTTAAAATTCATCTTGTTTGCTTTCACAGAACAGGTCTAGGCATTCAGTAGCTGGAGTTCTTAACCTAGGTTGCTTCCATACTACAGCATTTAAGCAATGCTGAAGACTTTTTTTTTTTGCAGTTAGCTGGAAAAGCAATTAGAATGGAGTTTCCACACAATTTTCCACCAGCAGTGCCCTTCCTTCCCCATGGCCAATGTCCTCTTAACTTCCTATCATGTTTACTCATAAATAAGCCCTGTAAAAGTTCTCAGCAATGTTCTTTTAAACAAATTCCCCAGTTCTGGCAATTTTATTGCTTCCTGATGCGTGTGAGTGTGTGCTGGTGGTGAATAGCCTATTAATTGCCCCTTTAATAGCCTCTCTTATTTGCATGCATGAAAAGGGCTGTGATTACAGAAGCTTCTATGTGCAGCAAAGAAAGCAAAATATGCTTCTGATATTCTAGGAGCAAAATTGGAACTGCAAGCCTGATTTGGAATAAACATGAGCGCTCACGTCTTGCACCTTTCTGAATCTCTCTGTCTGTGTCACCCCTTCTTGATGGCCAAGGAGCTGTTCTATCATCCCATGGAAACTTGGAGTTTGAATATAAAAGGTACAGTTGCATGCCACTAAGTTTAATAAATGGAGGATAATGCAATGGAGCAGCTTCTTACCAAGGTACTCTATTTCTTTTGGAATTGGGCTCTTACCCACTTCCAATCAGAGCCTGAACATGAAAGCAGCCAGTCTGCGCAGTGATGCTGCACAGATGATCCAATATATTTGTACATCGTTCCCGAGAGGCTGAACCACACAGACAGGAAAGGAAATAATTGTTGGCATGGGAAACAGATTCCCTGCATGATCAAAAGAACACGCCTCAGTTCCAAATTCACTGAATTTTGTAACGCAGGCAAGGAACAAAGTTGCCTTACTGCAATTGCGTAGCAGAAGTATTTCCTTGGAGGCAGGTTTTCATGGAAGGCATCAGCTACACAATCATTATAATTGCAGAGTGGTAGCAACATACAAACAATAGCAATGAATAATAAGGCCTGGTAGGATCTCTAACCTTAAACCAGGCATCCCCAAACTGCGGCCCTCCAGATGTTTTGGCCTACAACTCCCATGATCCCTAGCTAACAGGACCAGTGGTCAGGGATGATAGGAATTGTAGTCCAAAACATCTGGAGGGCCGAAGTTTGGGGATGCCTGCCTTAAACCATTTCTCCAAAGACCTCAATGTGACACCTTTGAAGACCATCTAGGCTCTAAAATTCAGAGAATGACATCCCACAACTGAGTTAATTTTGTGCTGCTGTCAGACTTTGGGGTTGAATCCACAGCAAATAAGTTGCATATTGGTCCTACTGAAATCAATGAGACTTTATCATTACTCATGTCTCACTCTGATTGATTGTGTAGAGATTGGCAGGATTTTTTCCAGGGAGGTGGGGAGGAAAAGGAAAACATTGATTGGTAGGAAGCTAGTTTCGTACTAAAAATTATAGTGCCTCTACATTTTGCCTCATATCTTGGGTTTCACAAACACTAGAAACTTATTTTTTAAAAAACTGAAACCTGGGAATCTGGGGCTTATGGTTTTTTTATGGGGAGTGGCAACTGTTCCCTGGAAGCCCATTCAAAGATGCCCACTCTGTCAATGTATTTGTTGGTACAGGTAACGCAGAGGACACATTCTATCCATCGAGAGATAAAGATATATAGATATATGTACTTCGCCCTCTTGTTACTTACTTTCCTTCGGATCCATAGCTGTTCATACTCTCCTCAATGGATTCATGACTGGCTTGTCGGATTGTTCGGCTTGGCATTTCAACAGCTAGGCCAGTTTCTGTGCTCCGCTGGATGGCACCTTTGAGTTTCCGGCCATCTCCTTCTAAAACAAAGACAAAGAGCATGTGGGAAGGAGGGAAGGAGAGAGGGCAGGGGGAGGAAGACAAGAAAAGTGATTAGGCATTTTGATAGTGGGTGAAGACTACACAACTAGAGAATCTGGAAACCTGAAGCACTTTCTGGTGTGGCAGGGTTGAGCCTACAATGAGGCAGAGTGAGGCAGCTGCCTCAGGCGGCAGATGCTTAGGTGCAGGGAGTGGCCAGAGCTGTGAGTGCCATGTGGCCTCCCCTGTATTTTCTACACCAGCCTGCTGTCTTTAAGCTCACAGTGGAAAGGACTGTCCTCTCACTAGTACAGTATTGGATTAAGATTCAACTACCAGTCCAGTTGCTTTCTGTATGTGCCTTGGGGGAAGGATACCATATTGTCCTTTGCCTCAGGCAGCAAAATGTCTTGAGCTGGCCCTGGGTTTGACACCCTAGATTCCATTTTGCTTTGGGTGACACATCCTTCTACACACTTACTGATGCATGCGCCTTGAGCTTCTCCATAAAAATCCACACAATTATGAAGCTTTCTCAGTTTCCTACATTCAAAGCCAGCAAATTAGCCTCGGGTTTTGAGGCCCGAGTGTGATTGAAAAGCCAGGCTTTCAGTTTGCAAAAGTAGCAGAACCAGATATTACGCCTACAACACAAGCCTCGTTTATATAAACAACAGATTAGCGGTAAAACCCTCCCTGGTCT
This sequence comes from Zootoca vivipara, assembly GCF_965207765.1. Lineage (NCBI taxonomy): Eukaryota > Metazoa > Chordata > Lepidosauria > Squamata > Lacertidae > Zootoca > Zootoca vivipara. The sequence goes on along the minus strand of NC_142590.1, from coordinate 74,288,940 downwards.
GTGGCATTACGAGGGATGGAAGGGCCTGTCTATTTCCATTCTCTCAGTTTTTATTCCCCCCCCCCAATATGAAATTCAGTGCTCTGCATTTCTGCAGCAATTTGTGAAAATCTTCATTAAAAAATCCAACATTTTTGTATGTGTTTTTGACTAATGCACACATTTTTGCAAGCATTTTCTCCTAATGTAATACTGCATGTTCGTAAGATACTTTCACGAATGCAGTCATTTTATGCACTCTACAAAGATACGTGTTTTTGAAAATGTTGGTTCCTTGGGGAACTGCATCACAAAATCTGGATAAAAGCCAATTTCAAAGGGTGGTTATGACTTGATTCTCATATTGTTTCAGAAAGTGTGGATTTGATAAATTCAGCTTTAATTCTGAACGGAATCAAATTACACACACACACACACACACACACACACACACACACACACACACACACCCCTAACTACTGCAGATCAAAATGTAGCAGGGAGTTAGCATGAATGCCTGCTTCTTATGGAAAAAGCAAACAAATCCTTGCACATAGGTACTTGGATAACCTTATGGTTTCCTGGGAGATGTTCCTATTTGGAGGAGTATTTAGACCTATGGTATTCCCATAAAAAACAATTATACTTCCCCTTACCTAGTAACTGGTTTTGCATGCCAATTCTCAAAGTTACATCTAAATTTTCACATTTGATGTTCTTGTCTGGTGTGCTTGAGAGGATTATCACTTCGCATTGCATCGGCCGAATTTGCAGAGAAAATGTCCCCTTCCTTGAAAAACTAGCCTTCGAAAGCCCATCCTATTAAATTAACAGTTTCTATTTTCATCGCCCGCTCTCGCAGTCCATGTTTCTTAGAATAAATTATGTTATATAATGAATATATAATAAGTACCATTAACACTAATTGCTTTGGCTTACGTCAGGAAGCTAAGAAGTTTCAGCTGACATGCAATACTTAAACCGTAACGCTGACAAAGGGCTGCAAAATTCTGCTAATGAATTAGGATGCTGAACTCTCTGCAAAATACGTGCTGCCGTTAAAAATGCTATTCTCGTTCTGTCTTTCTCTGGCAAGGGATGGATACCTGCTGTATTCATTTCCTGCCAGGTGAGAGACATCTGCCTTATGAGACTACAGTCATGCCTCAGTTTAAGTACGCCTCGGTTTGAGTATTTTCAGTTTAAGTACTCCGCGGACCCGTCTGGAACGGGTTAATTGACTTTCCATTACTTTCAATGGGAAAGTTCGCTTCAGGTTAAGTACAGACTTCCGGAACCAATTGTGTTTGTAAACCGAGGTACCACTGTACACCTTTTTGTGTTAACCTTGATATTACCCTATATGAACTGTCACCCTGTCAACTGACTTATCAGTGGACCATTTCCAGGCAAGGGAGGAATAAGGAGAATAGATCTTCTGCTCAGGGGCATACTTGGGGGAGGGCCAGGGGGGCGTAGCCCCAGGTGCATGATCTTGAGGGGACATGAGCCAGGCTCCTGCCCAATAGGGATTCCTGCCCTGCTTGCCACCACAGGTCTCTGGGCCCTGGAGCCTGGCCTGGCCTTGCTGCCATGCCCTGGCCCCCTTGCTGAATGGCTGCCCAGCCACCATTGCAGGGATGTGCTCACCAAGGGCCACGTCAGCAAGCCAGCCCCCCCCCCTGCACAGGCAGGCAGGTGGGGCCCTGTGAACCCTCCATGCCCCGCATCTACCTGGTGATGACAGTGAGGTTTGGGCGGGCGTGACAGGTTTTGTTCAACCTCTGCGCTCAGCTCCTGGTCCTGCCTGGAGTGTGTACGCATACCCCGGGCACCAACAAAGGTCGCAACACCACTGCTTCTGTTCAAAATAGCCTATTGCCAAGTCTCCCCTCTACTTCTCTCTTCCTATGTGTTGATAGCTAGAGAAAATGTCTCTTCTTCACCTCCCTTGCCCTTTGTCTTGCAGAGTGGAGAAACGCCTGAGGAAATGAAAAAGGGCCACCAAATTGTATGGCTTTAAAAGAGGTTTATTGATGGAAGATAAAGCTATCCGTGGCTACCAGCTATGATAGCGGTTTTACTTCTACTGTTTGATGCAGCATGTCTTTGAATAACAGCCGCTGGAACTCGCATGTTGGGAAAGTGCTTTTCCATTCAGGTCCGGCTTGCAAGCTTCCCCTAAGCCTCTGGTTGGCCAATGGAAGAAGAAGATGCTGGGCTAAATTAGTCTTTGGCCTGATCCAGCAGGGCTCTTCTGATGTTCTTATGGCTCTAGAGGTCATCTCTAGTGTCCAAATCAAGGGAAGTAACAGTACCACTCTATTCTGACTTGGTCAGACCACATCTGGAATACCGTGTCCAATTCTGGGTGCCACAATTTAAGACAGATATTGACACACTGGAACGTGTGCAGAGGTGGGCAACCAAGATGATCAAAGGTCTGGAAACCAAGCCTTATGAGGAACGCTTGAAGGAGCTGAGTATGTTTAGTCTGGAAAAGAGGAGACTGAGAGGAGATGTGAAAGCCATCTTCAAATATCTCAAAGGCTGTCACATGAAAGATGGAAGAAGCTTGTTTTCTCCTGCTCCAGAGGACTCAAACTAATGGCCTCAAGTTACAAGAAAGGAGATTCCAATGAAACATCTAGAAAAGCTTTCTGAATTCCACAGAGGGAAGAGACAGGATGTAAAAGTAGGGTCCTGTCACTGCAGTCATCACCCACCGTTGCAATGAATCCCCTAAGGTAGCTTTTCTTCTGGTGAGGTGCTCAAATTCCCAGCACCCAAATTGCAAGATTGGGGATACTGCAATCCCGATTCTTCCCTCAGTAAGGAAATCCTTGGCTCTTGCCAAGGAGTGCAGCTGTGACAAATGTCGCAGGCACTTATTTGACAATGGTTACATTTGCCACTGGCCTCCCAACACCTCCCGCCTCTTGTCTTCTCCCGAGTCAGGGCCAAATCTCAAGCCATGTGAGGTGCAATGTTAGAGGCTGCAGTGTCCAACCTCAGAGGTAGCATCTGGTTTCATGAAGTGTCTCCCACATGTTCAGTGCCATCCATGATTCCAGAAGCGAAAGCCTTGGCTAGGGCTCAGCTGCTGCTAATGCACTTCTCATTTTGCCTTTGCTGCTTCCCTCACCCCCAGCCAGATGGGAAGCACAGAAGGGTAGACTGACACAGAGGAACTGCTGAAGATCACTCCCGGCTTCCTCTTAATTACCGTGTGCCCACAATTACATAAATTCCACCAACCCCTCCATTTCAGATACCACTGTACCAAAGTGTGGCTTGTTTTTTTTATTAGCCAAAGCCATGATGAAAGCAGATGGGACATCTTCAGCCACCTCTAAGAATGCCTTTTGAGATAGCTTCTTAAAACTGGCCATCTCTCAAATTGGCTGTGGGTAGATTTGTAGTACTGTACTGTCATGTCACCTCAGCTGTCTGCTTGAATTTGTGTTTCGTGTGATGGAAGGACATGAAGGGAAAGACAGAGCAAAGTGCTTCTGCTATCATCTCATGGCTTTTAAATCCTTCACTCACAGCTGTAAGGAGAAACCTGAAAAGCAGTCCGCTAAAGGATAGTTATTTACAGATGAAAACTCTGATGAAAAACTTCCTGCTGGAAAAAAAAAGATGGGCGGGGTATAAATAAAATTATTATGATTAATAATAATTTTTTATTTATACCCCGCTCATCTGGCCGGGTCTCCCTCGTCACTCTGGGCGGCTTCCAACACACATCAAATTACATTAAAATATCACAGACTAAAAACTTCCCTAAACAGGGCTGCCTTCAGATGTCTTCTAAAAGACATGTAGATGTTTATTTCCTTGACCTCTGATGGGAGGGCGTTCCACAGGGTGGGCGCCACTACCGAGAAGGCCCTCTGCCTGGTTCCCTGTAACATCACTTCTCGCAATGAGGGAACCACCAGAAGGCTCCTCGGTGCTGGACCTCAGTGTCCGGGCTAAATGATGGGGGTGGAGACACTCCTTCAGGTATATAGGACCGAGGCCGTTTAGGGCTTTAAAGGTCAGCACCAACACTTTGAATTGTGCTCGGAAACGTATTATTATTATTATTATTATTCAGGGATGTTCTGGGACTTATGCAACCAAATGGAGCTCGTTAGAGAGATCAGCAGTGACAATGAATGTGGTGCAATATTGGCGGGTGATGTGTCTTCAGTGCACCCAAAGACTTTCTATGCATGCAGTCGGATACTTGGCACAGAGTCCGGCACACTGAATAGATCAGCTTCCTTCCCCCCTTCTAAAACCGAAGCATCTAGAATCATAGTTGCAGTGAAAGCAGTAAAGTATATCAGCAGTACCTGGACAGATATCAGAAACCAGAGGAGGAATGGGAAGATTTGCCAGAGGTGAAGAAACAGAGCATAACCATCTGGCAAAGCTTCTGCTCCCCCCCCCATCTTACCCCTGCTCCATCCCCATTTAGGGTTGCCATCCCCCCCCTGGCATGCTTAGGAGGAAAGGGTTTGGCATTTTGTTTCTTTTCTTTTTTTAGTTTATTTTTTAAAAGAGACAATGAAAGGATAGGTGAGGAAGGCACATTTGGCAAATCCTCACCGTGATCAACTCCTACTCACAAACCTAGATCCGCACTGTGGAAGGACGTGTGGATCCAGAATTGGCCTCCACAGTCACTTACGGACACACTGCTAAGACCATATTCATGGAAGACAATCTTACTCGGCTGCGAGTGATCGAAGAAGAAGAAGAAAGGTGAGGAATGTTCAAGGTCTATAAAGTCATGAACTATTTTAGGCAAATTGAACAGAAAACCCAAACAATGAAAGAAAAGCTTATGTAATTTCAGGTTAATTACAGCAAAAAAAAAAGTGTCAATGGCCTCTAGCTCTGATAGAATCATAGAATCATAGAGTTGGAAGAGACCACGAGGGCCATCCAGTCCAACCCCCTGCCAAGCAGGAAACACCATCAAAGCATTCTTGACATATGCCTGTCAAGCCTCTGCTTAAAGACCTCCAAAGAAGGAGGCTCCACCACACTCCTTGGTAGCAAATTCCACTGCCGAACAGCTCTTACTGTCAGGAAGTTCTTCCTAATGTTTAGGTGGAATCTTCTTTCTTGTAGTTTGAATCCATTGCTCTGTGTCCGCTTCTCTGGAGCAGCAGAAAACAACCTTTCTCCCTCCTCCATATGACATCCTTTCATATATTTGAACATGGCTATCATATCACCCCTTAACCTTCTCTTCTCCAGGCTAAACATACCCAGCTCCATAAGCCGTTCCTCATAAGGCATCGTTTCCAGGCCTTTGACCATTTTGGTTGCCCTCATCTGGACATGTTCCAGTTTGTCAGTATCCTTCTTGAACTGTGGTGCCCAGAACCGGACACAGTACTCCAGGTGAGGTCTGACCAGAGCAGAATACAGTGGTACTATTACTTCCCTAGATCTAGATGCTATACTCCTATTGATGCAGCCCAGAATTGCATTGGCTTTTTTAGCTGCTGCATCACACTGCTGACTCATGTCAAGTTTATGTCATGATGGCTTTAAACATTCATGGGGAGCAGGCAAATCAATTTGCATGATCCCAGAAAGTGAAATGCAACACCAGATCCATTGAATGTGGGAGAATCAGATGCTGGGAACCAGTTAAATAAAGGATGTCCCTCATCATCTTCCCATGCTTGATTAGCATTGCCTGGCCACTGCTGGAGACAAATGGATGCTTGATCTCATCCAGCATCATTATGTCCTTGTGACAATTGTGGTGTCCCCTGAGTGATGATGCACCAAGAGAAAATAATGTATCTTTGTTAGCTTGTTAAGGGCTATCTGTTTTGAGTATCGATCTCCTTTCCTATGGCAGCGGAAGATGTATACACCCTGCGCAGGTTGCAATTAAAACTTGCTAGCGGTGGTTAAATTAATTGACAGCCTACCCAAGGGAAGGCTGCTATGGAGTAGATTACAGTCTGGGAATGTATTCATTTGAATTCACACAAGTAGCTATGCTCATCTGGATCATATAGCTCACAGTAGCCCTCTGCAGCCTTCTTGGTGGCCTTCAAGCCCATCCCAGAGTGAGAGAGTGAGGAAGCGGAAGAGAAGGATTGGAAGAGAATGAATGGGTGATAAAAGAATAAAGGGGGGGAGAGTGAGTTGTGAGATTGTGATGGAATGAACAAAGGACTGGAAGAGAAGGGGTGTCCCACCCACTTTTTATTTGGCTCCACCCACTAAGCAGTGAGATGTGACCTCCTAGCCATTCCCCCCCCCCAAATGCAGCCCTAAGCCCCAAAAGTTAGCCTACCTGTACTCTAGGTTGCCAGCAGCATACATCGTTCTGATAACAACCCAAGAGTAAAGAATAACTGCAGTACTGTACATGGATTCAGCACTGGGCAGTGATTACAGCCCAGTAAGTTGCTGTAATGTAGACACGTATAAGTTATTAGTGTTTAGGATTTTAAAACATTCCTGTTCATCCAGGCATCTAGAACCTGAAATATGCTGTGCTTTGGCTACCACGAAACTGCTAGCTGTAAGGATGCTTTGGTTTTGCATTTTTTTAAAAGGTCTATATTGTTTTTACTGTTTTGTTGTACTGTATGTTGCTTTGTGGGGGGAAAGGGTGGGGGAACAATCTAATAAAGTATTATTACTGTGTTTTATCATGAGCAAGAACTATGCTTGTGCATGTTGCCCATTTGCTTCCAATTTGCTCCTCCACTGGCATGAACAAGATGCAATGACTCACAATATTTCTTAGCACATGATGGGGCGTTCAGAACATTCTTACTCACTGTGCCCCCCCCACCCTCTCTTGGTGGCCAAGCTTTTGTGAGGTTCTAAAGACAAAGTGTTGATGATCTATTCTTCAGCCATTCATGCCGACAGAGTAGGGTGAATTCAAACCACCACTAGAAAACAACAACAGAGTGGCTAGAGTGCGTCATCTCTAACGCTAAGAGATGATACTTGGCATGGTGCATTGGTGCTTGGAATGACCCACCATGTCTCAGAATTGTGACTCATTACACCTTGGCACAGTTATAGATTCCCCAGGACATGTCATGTAAACATCTGAGCATGCATCAAAGCATTTTTCAGATCCACTCATCGTGCCAAAATGTCAACGCATTCCAATTTCTTAATTTCTTATTGTACATCACCATATCTAGCCACAGGGCTATCGTACCAGCAGATACGTACGCAGCTATTACATATTTAACTTTTCGGTTTGTAATTGTTCGTGATTCCACTCTTCTGGGAACTTGTAAAAGCTACTGCAGTGTAATGACTGAAACATGATCAGCGATGTGGAAACCCCCTTGCAAATTTTAGGTCTGCTATAAACTCATTGGGTAGCTTTAGGTAAATCATCGTCTTTCAACTTTATCCCTCCCCCCCCCCATACACCCTGGATATGTAATAGAAGGATACTCAAAGTTACACTGCAGGAGTGTTGCAAGAATTACTGAGGTTAATTATTTATTTTGTTAAAATTGTATCCCACCCTTCATCTATAGATCTTAGGGTGGTTCACAGCATAAAAATACAGGATAAAAGCACAAATAGCTAGAACAAAAACAAAACAATAACCTCCATAATAAAACATAATAAAACCAAAACAAACCAATAACACATAACAAACAAATAATGTGTGAGAAGTACCTTAGAGCACTTGAGGAGCACAATATAAAAAACTAAGGGCATGGTTCAGTCGGTAGAGCATGCAATTCTTAATATCAGGGTCATGGATTCTAGCCCCACATTGGGCAAAAGTTTCTTGTGTTGCAAGGATTTGGACTATCTTTGTGGTCCTTTCCAACTCTATGATTCAGCCAAATTGAGCACATCTTTCCCACTGAAATCAATAAGACTTCGACATCCTCATCTTTGGCTGGATTCTGCCCCTAAGCATTATTGCTTCCTTTTTAAATCCCGCTGCTGCTTCTCCACTCTGTTCTTAGTTCTTGATTCTCTCGGCTTTCTCATTTTAAATCCTATCCGCTGTGATTACCATTCAATTTTCCTACATTTAGGTCCCCACTTGGCTTCCACTCTAGTGACACAGGAGGAAATTGATTCAAGGGGCTGTAGAAGTATCTCTCTGAGTGGGGCTTTCCAGACCTGCTACATTAAGTGGAATCGATTTGAAGTTGAACAGGCGGTGGCTGGATTTAAAGTGGATCAGATTGCCTTCCAAGATTTCTTATTTTGCACCAAAGCACACCGGGCACTAATAGATCCAAGGTTTACGTGCCAACAGGAGTTGAGCAGATTGGCTTTGCTACCGTGAGTCCTCATCAACAACAGACCTGCACAACTTGCAATCCACATGAAAAGCTCTGCTGGAAGCAGGGTGTGTGTGTGTGTGTGTGTGTGTGTGTGTGTGTGTGTGTACCCACATTAGTGCCTCTTGGATTCTGCCACTGCCTGCCTCCTGGATGGGAAAGCCCTGCCCTGCTCACTTGGAAAAGTGCCAAATTCTGGAATAGCTCAGTTGGTAAATCATGAGACTCTTAATTTCAGGGTCATGGGTTCGAGCCTCACATTAGGCAAAAAGATTCCTGCACCACAGGGGGTTGGACTAGATGACCCTTGTGGTCCCTTCCAACTTTATGATTCTAAGTTTATGTTCAGTAATGTGCTAAGCTTTGCCCCAAAGAGCCACACAGCATTCTCCTCTTCTCTTCTTAGGGTTTGTGCCAGGGAAGAAGTGCTTCACAACAACCCTATGAGGTGGGTTAGGCTGAGAGATAGTGACTGGCCCAAGATTAACCTGGTGAGCTTCAAGGCTGAGCAGAGAAATTTGAACCTGGGCCTCTGCAGTCCCAAACTTGAACTGTTACTGTCTCTCTTATAATTTGGTTTCTTGGTTGTTGGTCTGGGAATGGGTTGTTTTGCTTTGCTTTTTGTTTCATTGGCTGTGTTTGCTCCTAAATGATTCCCCACTTTCTTTCCTGACTTATTCAGATACAGAGAACAGAGCCCCCTGAGGACTATTTGCCAGGAGGCATTTCATTATCCATCCGTTCTGAGCCGTATAAAAGAATCCCTTTGGTCCAAAATACAGGAGAGGTAAAAATAGCATCTCAACAGAACGGCATGAATACCAAACACCTTGATGCACACAGGAAGTATACGAAGCCATTCATCTTCACTCCATATTCTGCAGGCCTTTGCTTTGCTCCCTTGCTTTTAATTTACAGCGTGCATCTATCTACGTTTGTGTGTTTAACAAGCAAAGCTGTTTGGAGTCGCTGTCTGCTGCAAGGAATCACATGGAGGCCACAGCCAATGACTGGAGTCATATGAGCGCACACATGAAGAGCTGTGCAGGATCAGACCAAGGGACTGTCTCATCCAGCATGGCTTCTGACAGCAGGAAGCAGAGGTGTAGTGGTCAGGGGCTGCAAGGGTTAAAAACCTCCTGCTATTTCTGCAGCAAGGTTCCTGCCTCCAGCATCCTAGAGCTGCCCAATCAGCAAGAAAGGGAAGCTTTCTAGCCAATGAGGAGAAGTATTCTCAACCTTTGTGCTGAATAGAGCCAATCAGAATGAAGGGAAGGGTGTTGGCCACTGAAGACTGGCTCCTAGGGTCATTCTGATGAAGGTGGGTGAAAAGTGCTTTAAGAATGCTCCAATGCTAAGCATTTAGAGACAAGGGGCTTTAGTTTCAAGATACTGGTAGGCAAATCATAATCATAATAATTTATTTATACCCCGCCCATCAGGCTGGGTTTCCCCAGCCACTCTGGGCGGCTTCCAACAAGACATTAAAATACAATAAATTCTGTTATGTACAATGGAGCTTCAAGGAAAACACAACTGAAGTCACCCCAAAGGAAGATATTGAAGCACTCCAAATCATATGCCCATGTGCATGCGCAGGAGACAGTAGATCTAGTTGAAGAGCAACATATGGACATTTGCATTGATCGAGTAAATGTGCACAATGTTTCTTTTGCTTTTCTATAGATTAATTATGCATTTTGTGTGGGGAAGGGGGAAATACTCCCTTTTGGGGCATTGTGAATCTATTGCCCCTTTCACTAGACAACACTCCATCCCCCCTCCAAGTTCTCATAAGGAAAAGTCATTCCTCAGAGCATTTAACCAGCTGGATGCAACGGCAGTGTGAGTGGAAGAGTTAGCATGCCGCTGACAGACAAGTTACAGCCCTTTCCACCTTAATGGGTTGAGAATTTTGATGAGCACCTGAAGCAAGGCATTTTGCATTGCTTTTCATATGGGAGCAAGTAAGAACCGTGATGGGTGTCTAAATAATATATTGGTTGAAAAGAACGATAGAAAATGGCAGGAGATGACCTCGGGGCAACAATCCATCAGTTGGCGTCATCCTTTGAGCTTGTCATCTGAGTCACTAAAAGCCTTCCACAATGAATGCGAAGAGCTTAAAAAATGGAAGAGAACCTCGTAAGGAAGTAGGGAGAAGCATCTGAAAGAGGAGCTGGTGAATCTGTCCATTTCCAGTTTCTTGTTTTTCTGCTCTTTAGTTCACTTCTTCACATTTCCTGGAAGCCACAGGAGGGGAGATTGCTCTTGTGCTCAGATCCTGCCCGCTGGCTCCCCACAGGCATCTGGCTGGCTATTGTGAGAGCAGGATGCTGGCCTAGAAGGATGAATGGCCTGATTCAGCAGGCTTTCCTTATGTTCCTGTGTTTCCACATGAGTTTGTGGGGAAAACAAGTCATCGTGAAAATTCAGCAGCGTTTTAGTGCAAATTTCTCCCTGTATTATAATTTCACCCAGTACACACATTATTTACAAACCAATTCCCTCTTGAATGACACTTTCATTAATATATGCATATTGTGCGCACTTTATTCGAGCAGATGCATTTGTGTACACATTACAATGCAAAATTCAGAGAAGTGCGAATTTTGAGGCATGGGTGTGTTTCGGTTTGTACATTGTTTCAGAAAGTTCGAATTAGTAAAGGTAAAGGTAAAGGGACCCCTGACCATTAGGTCTAGTCGTGGATGACTCTGGGGTCGCGGCGCTCATCTCGCTTTACTGGCCAAGGGAGCCGGTATACAGCTTCCGGGTCATGTGGCCAGCAGGACTGGTCATGTGGCCAGCATGGTTCGCTTCTGGTGAACCAGAGCAGTCAGTGCACGGAAATGCTGTTTACCTTCCCACCAGAGTGGTACCTATTTATCTACTTGCACTTTGTGCTTTCGAACTGCTAGGTTGGCAGGAGCTGGGACCAAGCAACGGGAGCTCACCCCGTCACGGGGATTTGAACCTCCGACCTTCTGATCGGCAAGTAGGTTTGCCTATAACGGCAAACTTCACTGGATTTCTCCCCAACCCTAATCTGAAGTCAAGTCTGTGCAACTCAGGATCCTGGCCACACTTGCGTCTCATGCTCTTCTAGCAACTGAGCGATCGTCAAGAGGTGATGTCAGAGACACATCCCAGGCAGGAAAAACACCCAGGATGCAAAGCAGGGCCAGGGAGGGGGGGTTCAATCCAGTGGGCCAGACTAAAAAGGCCAAACGTTGCCAGGACAGGCCCATTCAGTAACATTTAATATCTATTAATGTGTGCACTTGATGAAGGTGCAGTCAGTGATAAACTGCCTTGCATGCAGAATGTCCGAGGTTCAACCCCCATCATCTCCAGGTAGGGAAGGGAATCTTGTCCCCTGTCTGAAATCCTGGAAAGAGACTTGCAGTCAGTGTCAACACCACTGCACTGGATGCAACAAGGGGTCCCTCTCTGTGTAAGGCAGCTAGTTCCCTGTGCTCCTATGTGCACAAACAGCCTTTTCCTCTAATGGTTAAGAGGACTGTCTGGACTAAAGTGGGAGAGGGGCATCTAACTGAGTTTACCTTGCCCTCACACCCCCTCTCACCAATCCTTGAGGCAGCACTGACCTTCACAAGTCGGGCAGTTCCATTAACCTTACCTTGCCCTTTGCTTTTGACAGTTGTTATTAAAGCAAAATTGTTCCGGTGTTAAAGGTTGCAAAATAAATGGCAGAACACAACATGAAAAATGGCAAAAAGAGAGAGAGACATCCATATATAGAAGCTGGCTCCCATAATCAAAGCCAAATTGTTGTGGAGTGAGCTTTGCTGCTGTTGTTTCTTTTCTTTTTTTCCCCTTTTCTTTTTGAAGACCAGTCCAATGGTTTGGTGTTTGGTTTTGTTTTTGGCACACGGCCTGAGTTGTTGCTGCAGAAGCACTCGGAATCCTGAATAAGCTCTTCCTACTTGCAAATGAGAGTTCTGCTCCAGGAAGTGAACTTGTGCACCCACCAGAATCCACCTACATACACACACTACACTTGATCTTAGCCAAAAGGCCGAGAAGCCTTTTGTATGTTTTGTTCTTGTTTTTATATTTTATATATATGCCAATAAAGGTAAGTGTCACGGTGGCCGGAGTGGACTACTTCAGAGTAACGACGCTACGCAGCTCTGCATTTTATTCTTTTATTGGTGCTGCGTATTTACAGTGCTCAAGTCATTGCTATTTACACGGAGTGATGTGGTCAGTCGGTTTCAGAACCTCCTAATGGCTTTTGGCGCGTCTTTCTCCAACACAAAAGCTTTGGCAGACCCATCCTCTTGCCCCTCCTCTTCCTGCGTAATTCTGGAGTTGGGGGGATGGGTCTTCCCCCCTTGCTTGCCCCTTCCTGTCCCACCTGGGACCCTGGCTCCTCTACCTTGCCTGAGCCTCGGACACGACTTCCTGCTTCCCCACTGGAATCGGAACTCTCCCTGCTTTCCCCTTTGCTCGGGGACGGGCTTGAACTCAGGAGGGGAGGGACTTCGCGATATCCCCTGTCCCTCACATCCACCCCCCTCCCAAGCTCTCCTTCACCCCTCCCCAGGCCCCCCCCATGTGTCGGTGACGACTGGAAGCCTAAGAACTCAGTGCTCTCCGAGCCCGTTGGTGTGAACACCTCCCCCCAGTCCTGCGAGCCCCCCCCTTCCGCCTGGGAGGACGGGAATCCCAAAAAGTCCGTGGCGTCAGAGCTGGTGGGGGTAAAAACGTTCTGCCAATCTGCTCCTTCCTCTGACTGGGTGGATCTCGGTGACACCCATACCTCCTCCTCTGGTTCCTCAAACTCCGCTTCCCAGCGCCATGGTGAGCTGCTCTCCCGTGCCTCCTCCTCCTCCCCCTCCCTTTCCATGTGCCAGGGCTTGGGTCTGTGGGGAAAGAGGGCGTGAAATTCTTCCACCAAGAATTCCTCCTGTATCTGAGTGGCTGGGACCCATTCATTCTGGGACGGTGGAGCATCCTCCCATGCCATGAGGTACTCCAGTCCCCCCACCCCCCACCTTGAATCCAGGATGGCCGTGGCCTCATTGAGTTGCTCCCTGCCTTCCCTCTCCCCCCCTCCCGCGGGGGTTTGTTCGCTGTCTCGGAGCCTGCTGCTTTCCCTGTACGGCGACAGCAGCGATCTATGAAACACTGGATGCACCCTCATGTCCTCTGGCAGTGCCAGCCTGTATGCCACCGGGTTGACCTGTTGCGTGACCGTGAAGGGGCCCAGCCTTTTGGGTGCCAGCTTTTTGCACCTCCCTCTGGTTGGAAGGCCCTCCGAGGACAACCACACCTTGTCCCCCACCCTGATGACCTCCCCTTGTCGCCTGTGGCGATCTGCCCCCTTTTTGTACGCTTCCTTGGCCCTCTCCAAGTGTTCTCTGAGCTGCTGGTGCACCGTCTCCAGTTCCTCTGCCCAATCCTCAGCCTGTGGGCCCTCCTCCTCCCCCTCCCTCTCTGGGAAAGATCTGAGGTCGCGCCCGTAATTGGCCTTAAAGGGCGACACCCCTGTGGAGACGTGCACTGCATTGTTGTAGGCAAATTCTGCTAGTGGCAGGCGATCCACCCAGTCCGTTTGCCTCTGGCTGACGTAGCATCTCAGGTACTGCTGCAGAATGGCGTTGACCCTCTCCGCTTGTCCGTTGGTCTGCGGGTGTCTAGCCGTCGACAAGCTGACCTCCACCTGCAGGAGGTTCATGAGCCGCCGCCAGAACCTGGAAACAAATTGGCGGCCACGATCCGAAATAACCCTTAAAGGTAATCCATGCAGTCTGAAAACGTGATCAACAAACAGTTTGGCTGTCTCTTCTGCAGAGACTGCCCTGGCACACGGTATAAAGTGGCACATTTTGGACATGAGGTCCACCACCACCAACACTGCGGTCTTACCCCTGGAAGAAGGCAGATCTGTGATGAAGTCCATGGACACCACTTCCCACGGCCTGTGTGGCGTGGCTAAGGGCTCCAGCAACCCTGGTGGCGCTGCTCTGACCACCTTTGCCCGCTGGCAGGTGTCACAGCCCCGTACATAGTCTCGAACATCTTCCCTCACCCCTGGCCACCAGAAGTGTCTCATGACTAGGTGAGTGGTTTTGTCCCTTCCAAAATGCCCCGCCGTTGGGTTGTCGTGCATCTGTTTGAGGACCGTACGTCTAAGCTGGGTGGTGGGCAGGTACAGTGCACCCTTGTAGAAAAGCAGCCCTCTGCGTTCTGCAAAGTCTTTTGCCTGCTCCCTCCCCCCTCTCAGTTCTCTGAAGATGCGGTTGGCAAATTCATCCGCTGCCGTCAGTGCTGTGAGTTCTGCCTCGCTCACCACTGCTGCTCCGCAGGACCATGCCGACGGGGGGAAAATGTGCCTTGGGGCTGGTGGCGCCTCCTCCTCCATGTACTCTGGCTTGCGGGAGAGGGCATCCGCCCTGACGTTCTGCTCTCCCGGGATGTAGTGTATGGAGAAGTTGAAGTTCGAGAAGAACTCTGCCCACCGTATCTGCCGCTGGTTGAGCACCCTGGCAGTTCTCCAGAACTCCAGGTTCTTGTGGTCTGTGCACACCTGGATGGGGTGCTTGGCGCCCACCAGGAAGTGTCTCCAGTGCTGGAACGCCGCGTGGATCGCCAGAAGTTCCCGATCAAAAACTGTGTAGTTCCGCTCTGGCTGGGTCAACTTCCTGGAGAAGAAGGCACAGGGTCTCCACTCTCTGTTGGCGTCCAGTTGCAACAAAATGGCGCCCACAGCTTTGTCAGAAGCATCTGTCTCAATGCGTAGGGGCGCGTCCTGAACCACGTGGAACAGGTTCTGGTCTGAGGCGAACACCCTCTTGAGGCTTTCGAACGCTGCTTGCGCCTCAGGTGTCCACCTGAACTTCTGCTTGCCTCTCAGGCAGTCAGTGATGGGAGCCGTAACTCGAGAGAAGTTCTTGATGAACTTCCTGTAGAAGTTGGCGAAGCCTAGTAGGCGTTGGGCATCTTTGCGCGTCCTGGGGCTGTGCCAGTCCAGGATGGCCTGCACCTTGTCCTTGTCCATCGCTAGCCCCTTGTCTGACAGCTTGTAGCCCAGGAAGTCCACCTCCTTGGTGTGAAACTTGCACTTCTCCAGCTTCACATACAGGTGGTTCTCCTTCAGGCGCTGTAACACCTCCCTGACGTCCTTCACGTGCTGCACTGGGTCGTTGGAGTAAATAAGGATGTCATCCAGAAAGACCAAGCATTTCCTGAAGAGGAGGGACCCCAGGACGTGGTGCATGAAGGCCTGGAAGCATGCTGAGCCCCCTTGCAACCCGAAGGGCATCACCAGATATTCAAAAGAGCCCAGAGGCGTGAACATCGTGGTTTTCCACTCATCGCCCTCCCGGATTCTGATCAAGTTGTACGCCCCCCTCAGGTCTAGCTTGGTGAAAATCTTGCCCCTGCGTGCCGCTGTCAGGAGATCATCCACTCTGGGCATGGGGAAAGCCACTGGTTCTGTCACCGAATTCAGCCGTCTAAAATCCACCACCAGGCGGCGCTGTTGCGTGTCTTTCTTGTCCACCCAGAAGACCGGGCTGCCCCCTGCTGCCTTGCTTTCTCTGATGAACCCCCGCTTGAGGTTCTTGTCGATGAAAGCGCGCAGATCCTCCAGTTCCTGGTCTGACATGGCGTACAGCTTGGCTGGGGGTATAGTTGCCCCTGGCACCAGGTTGATCTGGCAGTCAAAAGGCCTGTGTGGGGGCAGATGGTCGGACTCCGCTTCGCTGAAGACCTCCTGCAGGTCCCAGTACGGTTTGGGTATCGCTTCACCCCCTTTGACGTGCATGGTGGCCACCGTGGCTATCGGAGGCCCCTCCCCTGGTTGGTGCTGCATGCAATGTTCTAGGCAAAAGTCCGATCCAAACGTGATGCATCTCTGATGCCAACTTATGGAGGGGTCGTGGCGCGCCAGCCAGCTCATGCCCAAAACGATGGGGGGGTCTGAGATGGTGGTGACGTTGAATGCCAGTGTCTCTGAGTGCCTTCCAACCGTCATTCTCATGGGGGGGGTTTGATGCGTGATGGCCCCTCCCAGCAGCTCTCTGCCGTCAATGGTTGCCACGTGCAGAGGAAAATCCAGCTGCAGAAGCTGGATCTGGTGCTCTTCTGCAAAGTTTCTCGAGAAGAAGTTCGCTGACGCCCCACTGTCAATTAGGGCGAGGACTGTAAGGGGATAGCCATTTGGAAGCGTGAGCGTCACTTCTAGAACCACTCCTGCTCTGGGAGGGGTGGGCTGGCTCTGCTCCTCTCTGTGCGGGTGGGTGGGGTGGGGCTGCTGTCTGCTGACTGTGCCTGGCTGCTGCCCCTTGTCTCCTGCAGCCAGGCTTTCCCGTTTCCCTGCTGTGGTGCTGCGTCAGTGGGGGAGGGCACAACCGTTCCCGCCTTTCCTTGCCACTCCCTGCGATGTGGGCAGTCTCTGACGAGATGCTGGGGGGAGTTGCAGAGAAAGCAATTCCCACCCCTTCCCTCCTTGCGTCTTGGCGCCGCTGGGGTTTGAAAAGCCCGCGCGCGCGCGCTATCAATCTGCATGGGACCCTGGCTCTGACTGGCCCCAGGCGTGGCTTGAAAGGGTTGTTGGGGGAGTGGCTTCTCCTGCGACCGTGGGAACCAAGCCCGCTTTGCGCGCGTTGCTTGCTTGTCGCTCCACCGGGATTCCTGTCTCACCCCCACCGCCAGAGCCGCTTTGCTCAGCTGATCCATATTACTGGGCTTTGGACCTCTCGAGAGCTCATCCTTCACCTCCTCATGCAACCCCAAGTAGAACGCCGCTTGCAGTGGGGGCGACTCCAGTTCCCACCCCAATCTGTGCACCAGCATGGTGAATTTCGCCCAATACGCGCGAACTGTCATATTTCCTTGGCGTAAATTATGAAGTTCCTCCTTAGTCTGGTCCATATGACTATCGGACGAATACATCGTTTTCAAACCTTCTAGAAATAGTTTGACATTCTTCATGCAAGGATTCCTTGTTGCAATTAACGGTCTTAGCCACTCCCTGGCTGCCCCGGTAAGGTGCTCCACAATAAACGCTACTCTGTGCTCATCATCAGGGAACTCATCGTGGTGCAGCTCAAGAGCATACACAATCTCAGTCTCAAAGCCCTGAAATTCCTTCGGGTCTCCATTGAACTTGCTAACTAGGGTCCCAGCTCTCCTTCCTGGCAGCACTTGGACTTGGGGTGCCCCTCCCGCCTTGTTTTTCTCTGCATCCAGCTTGTTTTGGAGGTCTACCACCACCGCCCTTAATTGCTGCTCTTTTTCCTGAAGCTCTCTCACCTGTTCCGCAAGTTGTAGCCGGTCGTCCTGGACCTTCTTAGTCTCCTCTTTAGCTGCCTTCAATTCTCCCTGCGCCTGCAGCGACAGCTGCTGCAGTTCTAGCTGGGCTAGCTCAGCGATCTGCCGCCACTTCTCCGCCTCTGACACGCTCATCCCGGCAACTCCAAAGTAGCCCAAAAATGATTAGGAGGTTGCTGTCACGGTGGCCGGAGTGGACTACTTCAGAGTAACGACGCTACGCAGCTCTGCATTTTATTCTTTTATTGGTGCTGCGTATTTACAGTGCTCAAGTCATTGCTATTTACACGGAGTGATGTGGTCAGTCGGTTTCAGAACCTCCTAATGGCTTTTGGCGCGTCTTTCTCCAACACAAAAGCTTTGGCAGACCCATCCTCTTGCCCCTCCTCTTCCTGCGTAATTCTGGAGTTGGGGGGATGGGTCTTCCCCCCTTGCTTGCCCCTTCCTGTCCCACCTGGGACCCTGGCTCCTCTACCTTGCCTGAGCCTCGGACACGACTTCCTGCTTCCCCACTGGAATCGGAACTCTCCCTGCTTTCCCCTTTGCTCGGGGACGGGCTTGAACTCAGGAGGGGAGGGACTTCGCGATATCCCCTGTCCCTCACAGTAAGGAAAAAAAGAAAAAAGAAAAAAACATGCATTACTTTCCATGAATAAGGTCTAGATCCAGACTACACACTCACAATTATCACTCCATGCCAGGGCTGAGCAGTATCTGGTTTTTCAGCATCGCGGTATATCACCAGCTAAACATCGCGATATACTGATATATCATGATGTCTGAAAGAAGGATGGAGCTATGTAGTGGCATTGGCTGGCTTCACGGTTTTCCTCGTGTCGTGCTTTTTGCATAACACACACACACACACACACACACAGAGAGAGAGAGAGAGAGAGAGAGAGAGAGAGAGAGAGAGAGAGAGAGAGAGAGAGAGAGAGAGACCATGATTCGCAATATATTGCCAGGTCAAAAATTTTGAAACCAATGTCACGATATGGCCTTCAAACCGGTTTTGTACAAAATTTTTGGTATATCGCCCAGCCCTACTCCACACCAACATAAAGGACTCCCGGTAAATTTACCAAAGAATGAAATATAATACAATTGGGATTGAGAGGGTTTCTTAGGAAGGTGGAAGGCATGTGTGGTGTGTCCTGTTGGTGTGGTTGTGGAGGCACTCTCTTCTGATGGGAAATGGAGGGTTGAGGGGGGTCAGTTGTGGGGGAGTGAGGAATGTTCCTGTTTTCATCTGAGGAATGTTGGAGGGTATGTTAGATGAATATGAAAGAAGGCACTTCAAGCAATAATTCCATCCTATTTAAAAACAAACAAACAACTGCTAGGCCCAGGAATAGCCCCGAGTTCTTTACATGATTGGTGGTTTTTTGTTTTAAATTTTCTATGACAAGATTTATATACAGTACCACTTCATCAACAACAACAACAAAAAACCCCTCTAGGCAGTTTGCATAAAACAAAAAACTCATAAAAATCAAGCATCGCAAACAAATTGACATAGAATTCATTCAAATATAAACTGTGTGCTAATTGCACGCCTAAGCAAAAACGAGCAAAACCGCTTTGAGGTTTTATTACAATCAAGTGGTATATGAATCTTGTGAAATAAATAAAAGAGATTTTTTTTTTAGCAGGTGCCAGAAACAGTGGAGTGAAAGTGCCTGCCTCATCTTGAATGGACAGGGAGACTGAAGGATCGGTTCCTCGCAAAAGCAGAGCAAACATTATGGGATCTACTTGTCAAAGTGTCAGTTCTGCAGATCGAATGAGTCAAGTGGGTCAAGATCCCTATCAGTCACGGGCAGGCTTAACCCCTTCAGACCACAGCTGTTTCCTAATGGCATTGCCTCCATTTTATCAGGATTCAGTTCAGTGTTTCTAACCTAGGTAAAGGTAAAGGGACCCCTGACCATTAGGTCCAGTCGTGACCGACTCTGGGGTTGCGCGCTCATCTCGCATTATTGGCCGAGGGAGCCGGCGTACAGCTTCCAGGTCATGTGGCCAGCATGACAAAGCCGCTTCTGGCAAACCAGAGCAGCACATGGAAACGCCATTTACCTTCCCACTGTAGCGGTTCCTATTTATCTACTTGCATTTTGGCGTGCTTTCAATCTGCTAGGTTGGCAGGAGCTGGGACCAAGCAACGGGAGCTCACCCCGTCACAGGGATTCGAACCGCCGACCTTCTGATCAGCAAGCCCTAGACTCTGTGGTTTAACCACAGCGCCACCTGGGTCCCTGTTTCTAACCTAGCTTAGTCATAATCAAAGCATGGATAACAGTGGAGGCATTACCAGCGCTGCATGGAATCCAGTCATAGGGGTGCAGCAACTGTGTTGCTTCAGTGATGAAAGAACATCTGCTTAGTCACCTCTGCTCTTCCCATTGTCTCATCTATTACTCTAATTGCTCAGCAATCCAAATCTGGAGGAAGATGGGCAGGGCTTTAGGAAGCAATTAATTACTGTTTAGTAGGCAAAGCTCAGTAAATTGAAATATTCTAGAAAGCGTTTTTTGTTTTTTTTGTAGGATAGAAGATTCCCTTTGCTGAAGCACAGAATTGTAGAATCGAAGTGTTGGAAGGGATCCTGGGGGTCATCTAGTCCAACCCTCTGCAATGCAGGAATATGCAGCTGTCCCCTATGGGGATCGGACCTGCAAACTTGGCGTTATCAGCACCACACTCTAACCAACTGAGCTAAGAATATTTTATTTATTAGATTTATATACTGCCCTGTATCACAAGATCTCAGGGCAGTTCACGGAATAAAATACAGGATAAAAAAGGTAAATTAGTACTGTATTTACTTGAATCTAATGCTCACCTTTTTTTGGCCAAATCACGTTGCGAAAATTAAGGTGCGCATTAGATTCAATGGCATGTTTACATCTGCCAGGAAATACCTTTTTTGGTTTCAAGGTTCTGAAAACTGAGGTACACATTAGATTTGATGGTGCATTAGACTTGAGTAAATACGGTAAAACTAAATAACCCTCCTATCCCACAGACACATTTAAAAGGCTGTAGAATATTAATCAGTCAAAGGCCTGGTTGCCTGGCACCTAATATATATAATGAAGGTGCCAAGTGAACCTCTCTGGGGAGAGCATTCCACAAACGGGGAGCCACCACAGAGAAGGCCCATTCTTATGTTGCCACAAGTTTTATACGGGAAGAGGCGGTCCTTGAGGTATTGCCTATATTGTTGTTTAGTCATTTAGTCGTATCCGACTCTTCGTGACCCCATGGACCATAGCACGCCAGGCACTCCTGGCTTCCACTGCCTCCCGCAGTTTGGTCAAACTCATGTTTGTAGCTTCAAGAACACTGTCCAGCCATCTTGTCCGCTGTCATCCCCTTCTCCTTGTGCCTTCCATCTTTCCCAACATCGGGGTCTTTTCCAAGGAGTCTTCTCTTCTCATGAGGTGGCCAAAGTATTGTAGCCTCAGCTTCAGGATCTGTCCTTCCAGTGAGCACTCGGGGCTGATTTCCTTCAGAATGGATAGGTTTGATCTTCTTGCAGTCCATGGGACTCTCAAGAGTCTCCTCCAGCACCAAAATTCAAAAGCATCAATTCTTCGGCGATCAGCCTTCTTTATGGTCCAGCTCTCACTTCCATACATCACTACTGGGAAAACCATAGCTTTAACTAAACGGACCTTTGTTGGCAAGGTGATGTCTCTGCTTTTTAAGATGCTGTCTAGGTTTGTCATTGCTTTTCTCCCAAGAAGCAGGCGTCTTTTAATTTCGTGACTGCTGTCACCATCTGCAGTGATCAAGGAGCCCAGGAAAGTAAAATCTCTCACTGCCTCCATTTCTTCCCCTTCTATTTGCCAGGAGGTGATGGGACCAGTGGCCATGATCTTGGTTTTTTTGATGTTTAGCTTCAGACCATATTTTGCGCTCTCCTCTTTCACCCTCATTAAAAGGTTCTTTAATTCCTCCTCACTTTCTGCCATCGTGTCATCTGCATATCTGAGGTTGTTGATATTTCTTCCGGCAATCTTTATTCCGGCTTGGGATTCATCTAGTCCAGCCTTTCGCATGATGAATTCTGCATATAAGTTAAGTAAGCAGGGAGACAATATACAACCTTGTTGTACTCCTTTCCCAATTTTGAACCAGTCAGTTGTTCCATATCCAGTTCTAACTGTAGCTTCTTGTCTTTGTCCCATGGACAAAGACAACAGGCATTGCCTATATACCTTGATGCATATAGTCCAAGAAGCACATCATGATGCCTAAAGAAAGACACCAGAGACAGACGCCATTTGGTGTCAAATGGCTATGATATAGCTCTGGTGTTCCTTATCCTGAGTATTTTGCGGAAGCAGAATATCACAATTGTTGTGGCATACAGAGGCAGAAGCATCATGCCTACCACAGAGCGGATGTTAAAGTAATGTTGCAGAATTTGTTCGTTAAAGAGCAGTGTCTACACGCAGCCTTGGTGGGTGTAAAGTGTGGTGGTTTGCCATGCCAGCCTAACACACACACACACACACACACACACATATATATGCTGGGAACAGATTTATAGTGTGTGCTGGAAACCATTTACAAGAGACAGTGATTAAAACAAGGTCAGTCTGTAGGGAGAGGCTGGAATATTACAGGCCTTGTAAATTATCCTGAAGGTGCTCAAACAATGCAGCTAGCCTTCCTTCCTAGCTGTGTCCTTGCCATCATTATTCATGTTTACAGATCTGATAATTAACTGGGGGGATGTTCAGAGCCTAAGACACACTGGAATTTTCGCATAAGGCGAGGGGGATGGAAGGCAGGCAAAGAAAATTAATTTTAAGATACAGCGCGACAAATTTCCTGTTCTAAATATATTCAGAGCAACGTGTGCTTTTTTTTTTGACAGTCTCTGTAATTGTGTTTCAATTCCGCACATATCCAGTCAGCAGCAATCAGAGGAAGGCACCAAAACCCCATTGGCCCCGAGGTATCGCAGAAATAATTTGCCACCCAATTGGTTCGCTACTGACAACTTGTCTGCACGAAGTCTCAGAGGAAAACCTGCCGTCCACAGAAATGGCTGAGTTGGTGTTAAAAAGGACACATGGATAATTTTAATTTCTATCTAATTTGGTACTTAGAGGCACTGCAATTACCTCATGGCACACCAGCAATTAAAAAAACACACCCCACCCATGTGCACAAGTAGTTTGTTTTTTTTAAGAATAGTCCTCCCCCTGGATGAACCAGGGGATAATACTCAAAAAGGCCACAGGCAATTCTCTAGAGAAGACTCTCCAAGTGTCCCTATTTTCCAGGGACAGTCCCAGACTCTTCCGGTTTCTGATCTGATCACTTTTGTTGAATTAATGAAGCTATATATTTCTAAATAGATTTTGAGTGAGTGCGCAGTTAATTGCTACTATTTTGAATTTTATTGTGCAGTTATCTTCCTTAGTGAGTTGAGCAAACGGAAATTCTGAATAATGTGTTTTTTTGTTTTTTGCTTTTTAGGATAGGGTAGGGCAGGTAGGGTACGTCTGGAATTTCCCAGACATATCTGGGATTCGTCTGTCGGAAAAAGAGTTCGAAAATCTGTAACAATGTCCAGGAAAATCCGGACGCCTGGCAACCCATGATGGAAAGGTTGATTTATTTTGGCGAAGTTTCTTAAAAATAGCTGTGCCCGGATTTTTACTTTTTGAAATACAGCAACCCTAGGAAATACAGCAACCCTAGGATAGGGTGGGATGGGGGCAATGGGGGTGAGTTTATATTATCTCCAGCTACTTCTGTGTGATTTCAGGGAGGTCTGGACTAACAAGAAGTGAGCTGCGCACTAACAGTGACTGTTGTACCTGTAGCTGTTTACTCCAGAACTGCCACTCCTGGCTCTTTCCCATATTGCAGGGCATTTACATGGCGCCATCATCAAATCGTTGTTCTTCTGCATTGGCCCCTGCACTTTCCCCCATCCCTTTTGAAACTGCAGAAGATGTGACCTTTTTGGAAACAGAAGTGCAATCTTTGCAGGGGTAGCTGACATTAGTGCCTGTCTTCTGTCTCTTTGACGAGATGTGGTTTTGATTTGCGCAGTGGCAAAGTTGATCGTTGATCTTTCGCTATTGATCTTCCAGAGCTACTTTTTTCAGTCAACACTATTTTAGCAACATGGGATTTAAAATGACAGCAACCTTTTCCTTTGAACTAGCACACTTTTTTTTCCTTTTGGCCTTTTAAAGATTAAAATATCATTGCAAATGGAAATCTTTTAAAGCACAATTAAAAAAAATAAATAAATCATGCTGCTAAACATGCACAAGTGAATTGCCCCCCTCCCACACATGCACCTATGCTGCACCCCCTACCAGTGTGGATCGAACATAGGATCCACACCCACACCCACACACCCCTGTACTCCTGAAATGTGGAAAGTGTAAACTCTCTATATTGGACAACAGGCCAAACCCTACTCCAAAGGATAAATGGACATAAATCTGACATCAGGAATCACAAGACAGAGAAACCAGTAGGAGAACACTTCAATCTCCCAGGACATTCTATACAAGATCTCAAAGTATTACAAAAGAATTTCAGATATAGGCTGGAAAAAGAAGTTGCTGAATTGCAACATATTACCAAACTTAAAACCATGGCGAGACCTGGTCTGAATAGAGATATTAGGTTCTTATCTCATTATACATGTTAAAGCTATTTCTAGCCATCTCACCGCTTGCTTTTTCCTGCAAGACCAATTGCAGTCGTTAACAGTCGTCAACAGGTTTACCACACCTATCAGCCAATCACCAATTCCCACCACCCTTCTGAGTAATACCCCTCCCCACCCTCTGACTATATATAAGGGTCTGGTGACTTCTGTTTCAGTGTATCTGAAGAAGTCTGCATGCACAGCAAAGCTCATACCAATAACAAACTTAGTTGGCCTCTAAGGTGCTACTGGAAGGATTTTTTAAATTTTGTTTCAACTACGGCAGACCAACACGGCTACCTACCTGTAACACAGAGTGCTGTAACGTTCCTCCAAAACATGGTTTCTAGCACATATCCCAAATTCTGAATAGGCTACTAAATAGAGTCTTCATTGTGCAGTTCTATTTTTGAGACTAAACACCAAACACTTGGCCTAGGAACTTTGGCAGGTAAACAACTATAAGTCATAAAGCCCCATTCCTGCCTCACATTTTTTGTGTGTGTCCAGATTGAAGAATTTTATGATGCAGAATCTTGATTTATTTTTAAGTGAAAGAACACGCTGAAGTTCACCTCAAAAGCAGAGCAATCGGACAGAGCAGCTTGTAAGAAAATACTCGTAAATCTGAAACAAGCATGCTAGGCTGTGTTACCCTTTGCTACTAAAAAGAATTACCCATGGAAACTACCATTTTTTAAAAGGCAAATGCCCACCGTACCTTAGCACAATTTGTCTCTGGCTAAGGCCTTGATTTCTGTTATTGTGACCCAAATTACTTATATTGACCAAAAATGAGACGATAAGCATGGTCCTGCAAGACGCTGACCCCAACAGCTTTCTGGAAAAGATGAGATTTGCATTATTTCTCTTCTTGAAACTACTTGACAATGCTGGCACACAAGCCATAGCAATTTGTTCTCTTACGATCTGCCGGAGCGCTGCCAAGTGGAGGTAGATTACACTCATTTGCTGAACATTTTCATAAATGCAAATGCGACCGGTGCAGCTGTTGTGACTGACCTGACTCATAAGGGCCCATAAAATATTTGAGCAGGTGCCAATTCAGCCACTGGGGAGCAATACCCTACCGAGGGAAGACACAGCAACCTTCCTCCCAACTAACATCTGTTCCACTAACTACAGTGCTCTTTCAATTAAGGGTCCACAGCTGGCACACTGACATAGATTAGACACCACAGGCTTCAGTATTAAGAACAAAAAAAGCAAAGCACTGGAAATGGCCTCTATACTCAATGAAACAGAAGAGATGTGGAATGCAAGAAGGCCCATTTTATTTGCCCCTTTCAAATAATGCACACAAGTCTTTGGGTACATGCACACCATTCATTAAAAGCAAATGGCTTCCCCAAAAGAATCCTGGGGACTGTAGTTTACCCCTCACAGAGCTACAATTCCCAGCACGCTTGCCAAACTACAACTCCCAGGATTCTTTGGGGGAAATCATTTGCTTTATGGTGTGGATGTGACCTTACTTTGAATAAAGGCATGGGGTGCTTCAGCCCTGATATGCTATTACAAGACAAGGGTGGCCCTGCTGTTAGGCAAGGTGAAAGAGCAGCCTCAGGAAGTAGATGATGTGAAGATAGGGTTACCAGGCCCGTCCTAGCCATAGAGGCTAGTGGCGCAGAGAACCATGGCGCCGGGCGCTGGAGGGCGCTGGAAGGGCGCCAAGTGAGCGCAGGGTTCCGGCGATCTGGCCAGGACTGCGCTCCTTCTCCAAGAACTCCGCGCTGCACCTCCTTCTCGTTTCCCCAGCACTGGGTTCTGCTCAGTCGAGCTTCGCCACCAGCGCACGCACAGCGCCCAAGCAGCTCTTGCTGGTCCCGTGGTGCGCGCGCTGGTGGCGAAGCTTGACTGAGCGGAACCCAGCACTGGGGAAACGAGAAGGAGGCGCAGCGCAGAGTCCTCGGAGGTGGCCTCCCGCTGCTGCCGCGGTCCGCTTGGCACTCCCGGGCCCTTGGAGAGGGGCTGGAGGGGGGCGCTGGAGGGACCTAGCGCCAGGGCGCTGGATGGGCTTAAGACGGCCCTGAGGGTTACTATCCTTGGTTGGGCAAAGTAAAGGACAGGTCAGGAAAATACGGGTCAGGTCAGGGGAGGGGAAAATTGTGGGGCTAAAAATTACTTTACATGATGCAGAATCTCTCTAGAGACTCCACCAGACCAGGACCAGGCAAAGCCCCTCTCTCGGTCTCTGATCCACCCGCCTCTGCTCAGGCAGAATCTCTCCCCCCGCCTACTCTCCACCAGGGCTGTGCAAACACCTCTCTCCCCCGCTCTCCAAGTCTGACCCACCCTGTCTGAGTGCAAAAACTCTCTCTCCCGCATGGGACCAGACCCCTGAACCCCCCCTCACTCTCCATGACCCACCCTCTGCCCACGCAAAGCCTCTCTCTCTCTCTCTCCTCCTCCCAGCTCCACCCTCTGCCCGTGTCCCGTGATAACTCTCACTCTCACTTCTGTAAAACCAGTCCTGCTAAACCAGTCCTCTGTAAAAACCAGTCCTGTTGAGAGCAGCACTAAGAAAATATGATTCAGGGTAGCCCATGGGGTTCTTTTTTGGGGGGGGGAGGCAAAAATATACAGCACTGGTATTTTTATCTTGATAAAGTGCAATGGGTACCAGTGCAACACAGCTGCCATGGGCAGCAGAAAATAGATGATTGGTGAGTGCCCTCACATAGAAAGGTTTCCTAGGTCAACTGCAGCCACTTTGCCAGCAGTCCCAAAGCACATTGCCCCCCCCCCAAATCCAGGGACTGTGGTTTGTTAAGGGTGTTGGGAATTGTAGCTCTCTGAGGAGTAAACAACTTTGTGGGTGGTCATGGCTGTTCAAGTGCTGTAAGCGTTCTTTAACTGTATGGTGCAGCTGTGATCTCTTTGTAAAAATTGTTTAAACTTCAGCTACTATTTTTGATTGCAGAATTATTATGGGGTTATGGCTCCGATATGAAAGTGCAAGCTGAACCTCTTTGGGCAGCATCTGAACCGTTTGTCCACTTGGCTTTGTCCTTTCAGAAGCTCCAGAATCATTTCTCTCTTTCGATTGCAAAATGCCTTCTGTTTCTGCTGAGATTTTCCTTGGAACATCTCGTTTCAGAGCCAACTGCCTTTAAAGCCTGGGTTTTCTGTATATTAAACCTGTTAATCCATTGTTTGCTTTCTGCCTGCACTTGATTATGCTGGAAATGGAGGGGGGGTAGGGGAGGATATTTGTAGCTGTTCGCTAAACATGAAAATGTAAGGTTTTTCTTTTCCCATACTGAGGCAGAAACCAGCTATAAATCATAATTCTGATATGAAAATGGTACCGCATGCAAGCTTAAGTACTTTTCTGCCATCATTCTGCTCTAATATTGCCAGTAACACACACTACCCCTTAAAAGTTACAGCTTGCTCCGAGCCGATCAGTCATCCTCCCTAAAGAGCATTCAGAATGCAGAACCTGGCAAAATGACTGCAGGATAATTCTGAACATCCATCAGTTCCCGTTCCTTTTCTGCATGTTCTTACTGAGGGTGTTCGCCACAAACAGAAACAGTTAGCAAAGAAATCAAAGGGGTTTTATCTGCTAACCAAATCAAATCAAAATAAAAGAGATGTTCTGCTTGTTCCTGGCAGGGATTTCGGCAGGGAAACTGCAACGGTTCGCAGCAGGGAAGCCGGCAAAGTCAATTGATGAGCAAATCATGTGCCGGACTGATTAAGTGGTGAAGACGAATGCAAAAGCCGTAGGGCCTGTTTGGTAAAGCTGCCCTCCCCACATTCATTACAAAACACATCCTTATCTTTCTTAGAGATTAGCTAAAACCAAAACTCAGTTCTGCAAATTTCCTGCCACTGGTAATGTCTGTGCTAGCAGAAAGTTGTCAGCCCCGCAATCTGCAGAGCAGTTTTGCAACCATTTTTTAAAGAGACAAAGTAAGAATGTCACACACACACACACACACACACACAACATGCTTACAAAATTAAGTAAGGCAAGCTACCTGAAGCATGGAAGAGCGATCGGACTGACTGCTGATCCAGACCTCAAAGCATGAAAGGCATATTTTAATTGCAAAGGGAAAATCTCAAGTGTCCGAGGAATTACGGTATGCCTCTGAATACCAGTTCCTGGGAACTGGAAGTTGGGAGTGTGTGTTTGAGCTATTGTGCTGCTTGTAGGCTTGCCAGAGGTCTGGTTGCCCACTGGCTAGGTGAGCCTTTGATCCAATCCAGCAGGACTCTTCTAAGACCTGGGTTCAAAGTTTTGCTGAACTAACAAATGTATTGAAAGGTCTTGGAAAGTCCCTGTCTTTTAGTTTCCATCTGCGAAATGGAAATCTTAAGATGTCTACTGCACAATCTACATAACAAAAGAGCTAGAACCCTGCTCTAAAGAAAAGAGAAGAAAGCAGAGGGTCTCAGAAAGCTGAATTCTGTGAGCAGTAGAACGTTCTGCTTCCATGTTCCTACAAAGAAAAAGCACCCACACCCCCGGTCATCAGAAGCTCTACAAGTACACTCAGCCATGACGCCTCCAGAGATCTAGTTACAGGTAAGTAGCCGTGTTGGTCTGAGTCGAAGCAAAATAAAAAAATTCCTTCAGTAGCACCTTAAAGACCAACTAAGCTCATACCAAAATAAAAACTTAGTTGGTCTTTAAGGTGCTACTGAAGGAATTTTTTTATTTTGCCTCCAGAGATGTTGGCTCACATCAAACACAACAGCAAACCATGAAGAGGATCTAATCATACAACAGGCAAAGCATGGTTTAGGTCTGCCTATCTGCTTCCTTTTCCTGCTCGCTCAGACAGTTCCTCCTATCTCTCTGACATGCAGCAGCCTGGGGACGTGGAGCAACAACAGTAACAATGGCCTTTTGGATTTGGGACATGGCATCAGACTGTGGCTAGGACAAACCATGGCTTGCAAAACCACTTCAAACTAAGGCTACAAAAAGTTTGCCTAGTTTGGGGGTTCATTGTTCAAACAGGGTGAACCACTACTTCAAATGTAAGGGTAGCCTTTTCAGTGCTGTGTATAGTGGGGGGAAACAATTTGACCAGCAGATTCTCCCTCCCCAAACAAAACAAAACATCAGCAAGCTGCACTCTTGAGGTGCTCCTGAAAATATCTCCATGGTCTCTGATAGAGATATTTAACAGCAGTTTATTGGCAGCAACAACAGAGATGCTGACAGTTGGGTTATTAAAGGAAGAAAATGGAGCAAATTGGTGCACAAGACAGTTTTTATTGGCTGTGCTGCACTGAAAGAGCCCTTTATGGCCTAGGACCCTCGTACTTACGGGACCACCTCTCCTGGTATGCCCCGTGGATGACCTTAAGGTCCATAAATAGTAACACCTTAGAGGTCCCAGGCCCAAAGGAAATCAGATTAGCCTCAACTAGAACCAGGGCCTTCTCAACACTGGCCCCGACCTGGTAGAAAGCTCTGTCTCCTGAGACCAGGGCCCTGCGGGACCTGATTTCTTTCCGCAGGGCCTGTAAGACAGAGTTGTTCTGCCTGGCATTTGGCCTAGAGCCAACCTGATTCCTTTCCCCATTTTCCCTTTCTTTTTCCCTTTTGTATGAGGCTGCATTTTTAATTTTAATTTTAATGTATTTAGTCTTGTTGTTGGGTTGTATTTTAACTAGTTGTTTTATATTTGGTGTTAGCCGCTCTGAGCCCAGCCTTGGCTGGGGAGGGTGGGGTATAAATAAAAATTCTTATTCTTATTCTTATTCTTATTCTTATTCTTATTATTATTATTATTATTATTATGTTGGACTCAAAGCACCCTAAGGGTATGTTCCAGGATGGGGGAGAGAAATCAGGCATGCTGCAGGCAGAGGGCTGCCCAGTGATGGGCCAAGGCCAGCGAGGGTGACCACAAGGGCCTTCTAGTCCAACCCCCTGCCAAGCAGGAAACACCATCAAAGCATTCCTGACAGCCATCTGTTTCCTGCTTGGCAGGGGGTTGGACTGGATGGCCCTTGTAGTCTCTTCCAACTCTATGATTCTATGATTCTCAAGGGGAAGATGCCCCAGAGATTCACCCCTCTGGTGTCGCCCTGTTTGGGATGCCATTGGGGGCAAAAGGATTGCACCCACATGAAAATGGCAGATACAGTATGGTGGAAAGACCCTGAGTGAGAAGCAGAGAAGTCAGTATCTCCCAGGGGGAGAGTCTGGGAGATGAAAGGAAAGCTCCCAGGTGAGAGCTGGGAGGATCTGTCATTTTCAGTGGAGGGCGAGATTAAGAGTTACTTCTGGATACAGAGCATTCTGTATCTGTGCAGTTGTTTTATCTTCTCCTCTGATTTTCTCCTCTCTGATTTTTATGCCGTTGCTGATTTCAGAATCTGTATTTTATTCTGCATTTCATACTATTATAATTGCATTTATAGAACTCTGTTGATTTTTAGGTTGAATAGATATTATTTATTGACATTTGGGTTCCTTGCTGTAAACTGCCCTGTGGTCTTTTCATGATGGGTGGTATATATATTTAACAAACGAATCAATAAACCAGTTTGCCCCACACCCTTGTGGAAAATCTAGCCACCCTGTCCAAACTGTCACATGTGGATTGGAGTGCCAAACCAGGTTAGCAGTGGTTGAAAGAATTACTTCCAAACTTGGTTTCTGATTTCTGTGCACCAAATGATCACAAGCCATGGTTTCTCGACACTCTAACCATCATACAAACCATGGTTAAGCTTCCTTTTACCATGCTTTGGCAGAAAGTCTAAGTTGTGCCATGGAAGCCTTAAAATAAAACCAGACTGCAATTGCAAAATGTGGCGAGTGCAAGATTCTCTTTCACAACACCGTATGAGGACAGCCAACTCGAGCCAATCTCATTAATAAATCAAAATGACAATAAAACAGTTGGAGGGCAATGAATTATTGAGCAAAAAGCAATTTACTAAGTCCGACACGGACCAAAACTACATAAGCCAGGAGCTAACGAACACCGAATCTGATTTGCCCGGGGATGCTTTTATCGATGTGTTGCAAATTGCCAGTCTAGCAAATGCTAACAGAGATGGAACCAACAGTTTTTGATTTCATCATTAAAGAAAGAATACTGATGACATTCTTTATACAGAGAGCAAGAGAAAAAGTCAATATCCCTTTAATGAGAGGAGATATTTTTAATGCTGTAACTCCACTGTGTTCAAAACCTGAGCGTGACATTATCCAAATATGTTAAGTGCACCAAGGCAGATTTTCCACTGGTATATATCAGCGGGAGAGTCTAGGGTTCTGCTATGGGTATTCATTAGGGTAACTGCAATCTGGGTTTTATTACATCCCACACATTGTACTCCGCTGCTAACTAACAGGCTTTTCCAATGGTTTTTTTAAAAGCAGGCAAAAAACACCGAACTGTCTTAAAAATATATATTTAAAAAATCTTGCATGCGCCTGTCGATCATAGTTCTTACGTCTCAAGCTTAGACAAAACAGTTTTAAGGAGGTTGAAACTGATTGACAGGCCCATTAGTTTCCAGGCTGCACACACACACACCTCTGCTTTGTAACCCTGCTACATGTGTGCAGCGGGTATTGCAGGTTTCTGAAACAATACAAACCCCTGAAAAACCTGTTTATGAGAGGAGAACGTGGGGGGATTGCACACACAATGCGCTGAGACCCCGACTTCACACCGCCTTCAAGTCTTGGCGAGGAGGACCCTATCCCTGTCCCCAGTTTGTTATTGTCCCAGACATTCCAGCCTTGGGGAAATCTTGCCCATTTTTCCTACCGCTGCACGAGCAAGGGAATCGAGATGCACCATTATGAAAGACTCTGGAAATAAATCAAAGAGAGAAGGACTGATCACACTTTGAAAGGAAGATGTGGAATGCCGCTCTCCTCTAGAGCTGAGCTGAAACTTATCAGGAAAAAAAACCCCAATGTTTCCCAGCCCCCAAAACCCCATTTTGGAATATTTCGCACATATAAGAAGATTAGCAAAATGTGCATACTGTTTTGCAATCTGTGAAGCAGGTGATGAATTATGGATCCAACACAATATATTTGAATAGGGTTGAAAGAAGCCCTAACTCCACTTCTCTTAACCCATGGGTCATACCACTGGAGGAAGCAAGCCAAACATCTAAGCCCTCTTGGGGCATCAGGATTCTACCGTTACAATCCCATGGAGGCGGTGTGTGGAGCTGTACTGGTCAGCCCTGTTCATACCTTTGTGTCCTGGTTTGCATTTCCCTCACACAGGGCTCTATGTCACAGGCAATGTTGTGGCATGCACCCAGAACAGGCCCTGGGCAGAGGAGGAATGGTAGAGACCACCTTCCCAGCCTGACCCTTCCAGAGGAGAAGAAGACAGTTCAGAATTACAACAGGGGTTTGAGGGAGATCACAGCTCAGAGGTAGATAAGGGGGAAAGCTGGGAAATAATGGGAGAGGAGCAAGAAGAAGCACCGAGGGGGGGGGGCAGCTGATGGACACAGCATCTTTAGAAAGCATTCCAGACACACACACCCCACTCTCCCAGAACCTGGCAGGCATTGAAAGCAGAGAGCTCAGAGGCTAAGGGCACAGCTCCCGTAGTGATGGCGCATAATGGGAGAGAGGGTGGGGGTGGAGGCTCACTCGGAGCAATGCCATTACTCCAAGAGGCTGCATTTCTAAGCCTCTCTCTGTGAATATTGAATAAAAAGCATTGGTAACAACTTTCCTTGTCTTATCCATTCCTGGCAACCTACCATGGGGGCTGGATCCTCTGATGCCCGACACTTAATGACTTTTCTCTAGCATGTGGGTGATGGCAGAAGATGGGGGCAAGATGGGGTAGAGTCAGCAGGCACAGTCCTGCCCCACGCAGGATCACAGAATTGCAGAGGTGGAAGAGCTTGCAACGGTCATCTAGTCCAACCCCACAATCATGGCAGTACAATCACAAAATCCTCCTCAATGAATTGGACTATGGAAGATGCTGTTATTGTTTGCTGCTAGTGTGCTGCCTGAGCTTTCTGCTGCTGCTATGGGTAAAGGGGTGGGGGGAGTAGCGGTCTCTGTATTTTTTATGAATTGCATGTGCCTTGTGTGAAAGCGGTTTTGCCTGTGTTATTATTACAATGTATTTTTACTCATGTTTTAAACAACATAAGTCATGTGGGAAGCTTTTAAATTTAAACAATAGCCATAGCAACAACAACAACAACAACAACAACAACAACAACCACCACCACAACAACAAAATTCCATGCGGAATGAACGAACTGAAATTTCTCAGCCTTCCACCAAGCTATTGGGAGAATTTCAACCACACCTAGAGAATATTTGGCAAATTGTCCCTTCCCCATCTTTTATTTTTATATTTGTTTTATTTTTGGCAACCTGAAAACAGTGTGGAGAATCTCAAGAGGTCATTTTTGCTGGGCCCCACATTTTGCTTGCAGGAGAGGACGCTGAGGGGGACAGTGAATGAGTGAGCTGGTTGTATGGTCTACATTCTAGTTACCCAATGACAAACCAAGAGAAATATATGCAATATTTCCATGCGGGTTCTGTTTGTTGCTATGGAGCGCAGTAGCGAATCAAGCACTGTGTGTCTGTGGGGCTTGATGGCTGGTACATGCTGATAAAATACAGTTTATAATTCAGACTCCACGGGGAATCTATATTATTTTTATACAAATTAAGCTTCACCTCCCCATTTCCAGAATTTCAAATCTCAACATATATACCAGCAAAGCAAGCAAACTGCTTTTGATCAGTAAACCCAGCAATTTTCACTAACACCACTGGAAACCGCTCTGTCATCAAAGAGGCCTTGTTTTCAGTCTAACGAAACAACACCTGAATCTATACCTTTATTATTTTGTTGGGAAGCTATTTACAATGTAGAATTTTTCTCGAATAAAGCCCACCTCATCCATTTATGCTTAACAAACACACAGGTGTATTATTTTCCTCTTCATCCCCAAAACACGAGTGTTTCTGCTGTGGCATCTGGTCAAATCTGTGTCAGAAAGCATTTCACAGGCTTTTGTTGACAAGATAAAAGTGCTGAACATGTTTTGCCATTACTGTGCTGCTGTCCGATCGTTGCAGATAAAACTTGCTAGACCTCCACAGAATGCAGGAGATTCAAACACTGAGAGCCAGGCTAGATGGCACAGTGGTAAGAAATGTTACCATGAAATAAATGAAGACAGACTAACTTTTGCCAAGCAGAATTTTACTAGGTATGCATCAGCCATAGGAAGCAGTTGCTCTGTCCAGCTCAGTTCATCTACTGCAGGGATTGGCAACATGGTGGCCTCCTGATGTTGCAGGACTACAACTCCCATCATCCCTGACCATTGGCCGTGCTGGTTGGAGCTGGTGTCGATTATAGTCCATCATCATATGCAAGGCAATGTGTTCTCTATCCATGATATACACGGACTGGCAGTGACTCACCAGGGTTTTAAATAGGAGATATTCCCAGCCTACCTGGACACTTCAGGGTAGTTAGATGACTACAAACTCAGAGGATTAGTCTTGTTTCCCAAATCATAAGGCCATCAGCTATCCAAGATAGTAGTCCAAGATGTCTGGAGGGCTTCAGAATGCCAAAGGTTGTTGCATAGTCTCTTAGATACTACAGTGGTACCTCGGTTTACAAACACAATTGGTTCCGGAAGTCTGTA
The DNA here is from genome assembly GCF_965207765.1 of Zootoca vivipara. Lineage (NCBI taxonomy): Eukaryota > Metazoa > Chordata > Lepidosauria > Squamata > Lacertidae > Zootoca > Zootoca vivipara. Next base: position 74,253,987 of record NC_142590.1, on the reverse strand, counting down.
CTTAACCTGAAGCGTACTCAACCTGAAGCGAACTTTCCCATTGAAAGTAATGGAAAGTGGATTAATCTGTTCCAATACTCAAAATACTCAAACCGAGGCATACTTAAACTGAGGTATGACTGTATGCTCACAACAGTCTTCTTTCAACCCTCTTGGGTGCTGCAGCATGAAGTGATGATGGTAGAGACCCTCACCATCCTCAGGGCTTCAGCAAGTGCAGGGGCAGACCTTGGTAACATGGCCCCCTGTGTGAGGCCAAAATTTAACACGCACAGCCCAGCCCTTGCGCTGCTTTCCTTTCCCAAGGCTGGGTAAGTGAGGCGCCGGGCTTTGGGAAGGAGGCGTGAGGGCTCTGGCAGGGTCCTAGAGATCTCCCAGCTCCTTCCCAAAGCTTGGCAAGTGCTCACAGGACTTTGAGAAGGAGGTGGAAGGACTCTAAGACCCTGTCAGAGCCCTCCTTCCTCCTTCCCAAAGCCCAAAGCAGGCATCCCCAAATTGCGGCCCTCCAGATGTTTTGGCCTACAACTCCCATGATCCCTAGCTAACAGGACCAGTGGTCGGGGAAGATGGGAATTGTAGTCCAAAACATCTGGAGGGCCGAAGTTTGGGGATGCCTGGCCCAAAGCTTTCTTGCTGTGTAGTAGCACCCTCCATACCTATGTACCCATTTAGATCCTGGTTAGGGAAATTATGTATGTGCTGAAATACCATGTTATGCACCAGAGCACTCATCATGAAATCACAATAGCTTAAGTGAACCCTTTTTACCTGGCATTAATCACGCACCATTTAACCTCCACTTTGCCCCTTTCACATTCTTCTTTTCGTTTTCACGTCTCTCATTTTCCGAGCCATTTTTGCATACCTTGCTAATTGTATCTTTCGGTGTCACACGCTGGTGAAACCCACTCAATTTGGACTAGAGGCCAGCTTGATGTATTAAATGCACAGTATATTGCCAGTTACTGAAATGTTAGTGTGTATGTGCGATATTAGTGGAAGATATTAACATATAGTTCAGCTCATTAGACGGACCACTGGCAACGCATTCATGAGAGGGCAGTGAATGAATGAGCCATTTATATCACGGTGTGTTCATGTAGATCTGAAAAGGGTAAGGGGAGCAGTGGTTTGCCCAAATGCATATATTATTCTCTCTGACACAGAATTTTGGCTAGTTTTTTGACTGCCTAGGTTTTTGTTTTGTTCTTCAAGGCTTACAGCTAATCTTGAAAATGCATAAATGGTGCCATGACAGGGCCACTTGTCTGCACATTCATTTTTAATGATGATGATGATGATTTCAACATGTTACCTGGCCATCACCATCGGATTCCGGGGAGGACTACAACCATTAAAAATTAAATATTAAAAATAGTTCAAAACAAGTCACACTCACAGGAATAGGGTGGGTCCTGAAAAACATGTATCTCAGGTGTCAAAGGCCAATGTAACAAGTTGCATCTTCAGCATACATCAGAAATAATCATAATAATTATTTATACCCTGCCAATCTGACTGGGTATGAGAAACATGCCAGAAGCACCTGGGTGGGAAGGGAATTCCGCAACCTAGGAACATGTGAATGTATCATGTGAATCTCTTAAAGAGATATATTTATATATTTCAGAATATGTTTATTTAGGATGCTTTTATCTTGCCCTTCATCTTATAGTCTCAGTTAAAATACAAGCCGCCTAAGAACCAGATAGACCAGATAAAACCTGAAATCAACTGAGGTTAAATCATAAAAATTTGTGGGAACAACACAACTTGGCTAGATCTACACAGCTATTAAAAACGCTCTGAAAATGCTCTGCAAAAAAAAAAAGTTGTAAAGTTCACAATCGAAAAAATTATTGAGTTGCGATTTCAGCTCTACAGCGCCATCTGGTGACACTGTTATAACACATTTATAATGCTGTATTTTGACTAAAGTAGCTGAGTCTCTTGTCAGGGCAACAGAAACAACTTGGTACAGAAATATAGTTGGCACCAGGCATAATTCTTGGGAGAGGGAATTCCACAGATCAGATATGATCATGCAAAAAGCTTTCACACTGGCCAGTGCTGCAAGAATGTCTCCTAATAGTGGGACCATGAGATGGTGTCCCCTTCAGACTGGAGAGGACTGGGCAGGCTGATACAAAGGGAAGTCCTCATTCAGATCCCTGGGTCCCGAGTGATTTAGACATTATAGGTGAATATCAGCATGTTAAATTCTGACCAGAAACATATATCTAGGGAAGTTTTTAGGGAAGTTTTTAATGCTTGAAGTTTGATTCTGTTTTTAATGTTCTGTTGAAAGCCGCCCAGAGTGGCTGCGGAAACCCAGCCAGGTGGGCGGGGTAGAAATGAAGTGCTTTCAGGGAGATCTCATCCAAAACACCTGGAGAGACCAACATTGGGTACTCCTCGTGAACTTTATAATTCTGTGCTTATGATGGACATGGATGCATATACCCCATCCCCTAGCTCCAAAGAAACTGAGGGGCCTCCAGAGCAGTTTCTTAGATATATTTTTTTGGGGGGGGGACTCCAATATCAATAGGATGTGATATCACAGGCTGTGAGAGGGAGGGGAGATGGTGAAAAAGGGGTACCAAGAACAAACACTTTCCAGTACAGTTGTATCTCGGGTTACGAACTTAATCCATTCTGGAAGTCCGTTCTTAAACCAAAGCCGTTCTTAAACCGAGGCGCGCTTTCCCTAATGAGGCCTCCCACTGCTGGTGCCCTTCCACTGTTTGGCTTCCGTTCTTAGACCGAGGTAAAGTCCGCAAACCGGAGTTTGTAAACCGAATAGTTTGTAAATAGGGCTGTTCTTAAACAGAGGTACCACTGTACTACAAAACCACCTCTGGATACAAGGAAATAGATTTTGAGATCATTTCTATTGCCGCCACCCACTCCCCTTGGTATGGGCATAGCTGTCAAGTCCCGGTTAAAAAAAATAAGGGATCCAGACATGCGTAGAAGCAACTTCCGGTGTCGGCGCTGCCCGATTTCCGGTGCCCAAACATGGGCAGAGCGGCACCGGAAGAAATCGGAAGATTACATAGACTTGGCAGCTATGTAGCAGTTACACACTTCCTGCAGAATTTTCAAAGTGTTTTTTTACTTAAGGCACGATGCCTTAAAGCTGCTCCGAGCAGCTTTGCACCGTATGGGACTTTTCCGAGTTGCCATTTCCTGGCCCTACCATAACAGAAGCCATTAGAAAGGCATTGACATTGAGCTTTGCATGAGAGCTATGGGTCAAGAAAAATAAAGTCATACCAAGGTGACAGATGCCTTTATAAATATCTAAGATTGATGGCAGATGGTGGAGAAGCAGCCAGCCTGCAAAAATGTAAGCAACGTAGATGAATTATTCATTATCAAAGGAAGAGAACAAGACTAAGGAAAGCCAAGAATAGTGGGGAAGGAGGGACACAAGCAAACATGCAGCTGCCCGGCTACTATGAACAGCCATGGCGCAACATTCTAAAGTTATGCTTACGGTGATGTCATCGGAAGTCACTGATGGGCTACTTTATAAGCCAAGAGGCAAGGGTTTATGAAAAGAATCAAGGGATTTGGGATTTGGGTTCTGTTACAATTCCAAATCATGGTTTGGCACCATGGGAATGAGCCTGATGTCTCCTTCCCCTGCTGTAAACCTTATTTTACAGGAGGATGGATGGCGGCTAACAGATTGAGGTTGAATCCTGACAAGACAGAAGTACTGTTTTGGGGGGACAGGGGGCGGGCGGGTGTGGAGGACTCCCTGGACCTGAATGGGATAACTGTGCCCTTGAAGGACCAGGTGCGCAGCCTGGGAGTCATTTTGGACTCACAGCTGTCCATGGAGGCACAGGTTCATTCTGTGTCCAGGGCGGCTGTCTACCAGCTCCATCTGGTACGCAGGCTGAGACCCTACCTGCCCGCAGACAGTCTCACCAGAGTGGTGCATGCTCTAAGTTATCTCCCGCTCTACGTGGGGCTACCTTTGAAGGTGACCCGGAAACTGCAATTAATCCAGAATGCGGCAGCTAGACTGGTGACTGGGAGCGGCCGCCGAGACCACGTAACACCGGTCCTAAGAGATCTACATTGGCTACGAGCACAATTCAAAGTGTTGGTGCTGACCTTTAAAGCCCTAAACGGCCTCGGTCCTATATACCTGAAGGAGCGTCTCCACCCGCGTTGCTCAGCCCGGACACTGAGATCCAGCGCCGAGGGCCTTCTGGCGGTTCCCTCACTGCGAGAAGCAAAGCTACAGAGAACCAGGCAGAGGGCCTTCTCGCTAGTGGCGCCCGCCCTGTGGAACGCCCTCCCATCGGAAGTCAAGGAGATAAACAACTACCTGACATTTAGAAAACACCTAAAGGCAGCCCTGTTTAGGGAAGTTTTTAATCTGTGATATTTTAATGTATTTTGGTATTTGTTGGAAGCCGCCCAGAGTGGCCGGGGAAACCCAGCCAGATGGGTGGGGTATAAATAAATAAATAAATAAATAAATAAATAAATAAATAAATAATATTTTTGCGGCATCGTCTACACTGGCAAACCATATGTGAGTAAGTGCAAGCACAAACCATAGTCTGCAGGTAACAAACCATGGCTTGCATAAAAGGGGTAGGAAGAAGTTGGAGTGGGGTATATGGCAGGTGGGGAGGGGGCCACAATGTTAGTTTGCATAACACAATACTGCAGCTTGGCATTTCATGTGAACCAGCCCACGGTGAAAACTGATTGCAAGGGGCTTGGGGTGGGAAGTGTGCGCAGGAGGTCCCAGGTTTATAATTTCTGACAACTCTAAGCAAGGATGGGAAACATTCCTGTCCAAAACCCTGGAAAACTGCCACCAGCTTGTGTGCATTGCACCCTGAGCCAGCTGGACCAGTGGTCTGGCTCATCACCCCACAGCTCCTGTTCCTCCTATGAGAGGGGAGAAAGACTTGCATCATTTGAGTTCTTCTCGTATAATCCCCCAAAGGGCACGCGATGCTTGGTGCATTGGCTTCCAAGGAAAGCCTTAGATCCCCTAGAAGCAAAGGACTTCTCTTGTTGAACGATTGAGGCAACTTTAAAAAGAAAGGGCTTGGATTTGTGTTCCATCATTAGCTCCACTATTATGGTTGTGAATGATCATTGTTTAAATTCCTAATGTGTTTATTTCCTTTGCTTGAAATAATGAGATGTGTGACTGGAAAAGCAGCCTGTAAACAGAGATGTTCTCTCTCCCCCCCCCTCTCCCCCCCTCTCTCTGTGTGTGTGTTAAAGAGAGAGAGAGCTTTTTCACAATTCATCACCATCATTTTACTCGCATGCCGCCTTTCAATAGTTAAAACCATGCTCGATGTGACTTACAATATGAAAAGAATTACATGATTACAAAAATAACCAAAGTTGAGTCGCAAACAACAGAAATAAAATGTATTTAAGAGTGCACTACCAAACTGAAACCATTTCCACATAAATCATAAAATCAAAAAGTAAGGAAACAAAACAAAAACAAAAAAACCCCACAATATCCGCAACAACAACAAAAAACCCCCAGCAAAAACCCCTAAACAATTACCCCAGCCCAGGTCTCTTCAGCAGCCTCGGCTTCTGCAGCTGGAGTCAGTCCAGGCCCCGCCCTCCCAGGCCAGGTGGGGGAAAGGCGAGCAAGGCAGGGAGCAGCTCATCCAAAACTCACAGCCAAGAATGCCCACACCTAATGCTCCTTGGTCTTTCAGATAAACAGTATTTGTTTGTGGAAGTAATTAATGAAGCCGTTTCCTCAACACGGCTACAATTATGTGGCTATTAATACCCAGTGACATCACTCCTGGAGTGATTCACAGATGCAAAACTTGTAGGTGTTCAATAGCTGGTTGTCAAGTCAAAATGGAACAATGTTATATATAGTCCAGATTTGTCCTGGATTTATTTTTAAAATAAAATAAAATAAAATAATAGCTTTAAGCAGCTGCACACCTGCAGGACTCACGGCATAACGAGAGAGACACCAGGACACAAGCTATTTAAATGAGTATTTAAGATCAGCACAATGAAAACGTGCTTTTCCACAAAGATGGGGAAAGCAAGCAAAACTGGGTCAATGAATTCTTTATGAAAACATGACCCAAGAAAGATGTATTGCTGTCTAGTGATTATTCTTCGCCTTCCCTTCTGTGTGCAAGGAACAGATAAGCTGTTACAATTTCTTGTCAAGAAGCCGGATGGCCTTTCTCATGCAGCTGATCGAAATTAGATGGTAACCACTTCAGAGTCACAGATTCTGATGGAGAGTCTCATTCATTGTATTCTGCTTTATTTCGAACCATTTCTCAGCTGCTTTTCTGGAAAACGCCCATCCAAAGCAGCTGACAGTGATCAAGATACAGCGTGAGATCGGTAACACAGAAATCAAAAACTCATCCAGCTCTGCTCAGAAGCTAGAAAAACCAATGGAAGAAACCCAGTAATAGCCACAATCCAAGCACTAAAGCTGAAATCTTCACAGCTAAGCATTCTACTGATGGATATTCTGTTCACGTAAGTACCCAATGTACTTGCTTAGCTGAGGACCCCACAAGCTTTTAATGTTTAATAGATTATTGTATTTTAATATTGTGTTGGAAGCTGCCCAGAGTGGCTGGGGAAACCCAGCCAGATGGGCGGGGTATAAATAATGTGTTGTTGTTATTGTTATTATTATTAAATAAAAATAAAAATGGAAAGGATTTTCCCTTCTAGATCTTAGGCACCTTTGCTCATCCATCCCCAAGCTAAAGGCCAAATGGGCAGCAAGCCAGCAGGCAGTCACTCTTCCAAAGCCCTGTCTGCTCTTTGCAAGCAGCTTCACACCGGAGACTAAAAAAATTGGCCTTCTGGAGTCTGAATGGATAGGGTGAACGAATTAAGTATCTGTGTGATAAGGAAATCACATGGCCATGTCCTTGAATAAATCAGTACGCAGAAGAGCTGAATGTCATCCATGCCAGTTTCCTGGTCTGTCAATAGAGCACAGTTGAGTGTTGAGCAGAGCAAACAAGAGGAATGTTTCTTCACAGACCTTTCACTTATGAATGAGTAAGCTTAGGTTCAAATGTGTGTATCTTTTGCATCTGTTTTTAAGAGAAATTAAATTGAACACTTAGGTTCAAATGTGTGTGCCTTTTGTATCTGCTTTTAAAATAAATTTCTTGATTTATACCAAATGCCTCTGGGGTGTGTGTGTACCACATATATTATGAAACAGAGGGAACAAACAGAGGACTTATCCTTGCCCAAAATATGTGGACAGAATGAATTATCCATGCACACTTTCAAGAAACAATCATATGGATTTGCTCATGGATTTGAATAGAAGCATGCTCATCTAGAAAAGTTACATGGACAACCCATTCCACTATAACATTTCTAAACCTGCATACTTGTGAAAGCAATTCAAGATACCCTTTTGAGCAGCAAATAATGCATGCGTTAAAAAAAAAATCTCTGCCAATTAACTCACTAATTGGCTGCCAATTAGTTTCCAGGCCCAATTCAAAGTGATGGTGTTGACCTACCGGTATAAAGCCTTACATGGCTCAGGAACTCAATACCTTAAGGTCCACCTCTTCACCATATGAACCAACCTGGACCCAGTGCTTGTCATCCGAGGCCCTTCTCTATGTCCCGCTTCCCCAAGAGGTTCGGAGGGTGGCAACATGAGAATAGGCCTTTTCTGTGGTGGCTCCCCATTTGTGGAATGCTCTCCCCAGAGAGGCTTGCCTAGCACCATCATCACATGTCTTTCGGTGTCAGGAGAAAACATTCCTCTTTACCCAGGCCTTCTGCCATTAAACAATCTATGGCCTTAGAATATATTCTAAATATATTGGATCGATTCTCTCATAAGCGTGCAGAAGACCAAAGCCTTATTCTGTGTACACACACTTATTTGCTCTGCATCCAGTGTGCTCTCACTGCTGGTTTGGGAACCGATGATAGCCACAATCCATAGTCATCCTGTATTTATCCTGTTATTTCTTATGAAATATTGCAGCTTGATGTGTTTCCCCTCCAAACCAACTTCGATCCAAATTGAGAAAATGTACAGCCTAGCTCCAATTTGTGCTGGTAAAGTACACATAGCTAAAGATACAGAGGAGGGAAACAAGCAGGGGAATAAACTTCTATGAAAAAAAATAGTTATCTTTGTTCCCCTGCTTGCTTATAAATAAATAGTTGGGGAGGGGGAACTGTGAATGTGGAAGAGTCCCTTGCAATAGGGGGGGGGGGAGAGAGAGAGAGAGAGAAAGTACATTCTATTACTGTAATGCAAGAAATAAACACCATAAACTATTTATGCACCAAAGATGCTTCAACAGAGAAAATGAAGAGTCCTGGAGGGACTCATGTCATGTGCCAAAGTGACAGCAGGGGTTGAATTATTTATAGGCGCAGAGAAAACACTGATTAAGACATGAATGAAACCAGAAACAACTGCAGAATGGGTAGATCCTACCAAAAAGCCACAGGTTTATGTATAGGGAGAGAAAAACATCCCACAGCTAATGGCATTAATGAGTAGCTCTCATCTTGCACTGTAACAGCAGCCAAAAATCAGTGCCTCGCCTGACTGCATTTGGAAAGGCCAATTTTTGCAAAATAACCTAAGGGCAGGACAAACAGAGAGAGGCTGGATTAGAGCAACGGAGGAACATTGCCATGGACCAAATCCTGTCCTTAATCATGTAGACTGGAACAAGAGACAAAGGCCATGCCTGAGTTGTACAGATGCAATGCAGATCGAAATGGAAAGTTATCTTAAACTACATAAGAAAATGATCTTTAAAAATGGGGTGGGGGGGACAAAGGGGAAAATAACAGTGATTTGATAAACAACCTGTGTGAAACACCCGCAGTTTGAAAACGAAGCATCCATCAAATGAGCCATGGGTCAGTACAGCTTGTGACCTACCCAGCTGAACGCTGCTTTATGGTGGCTCCCCAGCAGCTTGATGACCTTCCTGGTTTTGGAGTTCTGGGCAGACAATGAAAAGCAGGAGGTGGCCCACCTGGACATGGCTGGTCAGCTGCATTCACCTTAAGGGAGATGAACCAGCAAGCACCACTATTTTGCGTATGCCACTTTGTCAACTACTATGAACAGGGCCTTATTGGCGAGAACCCCTGTTTTGTGGAAGGCCCTCCCTCAATAAATTTTTAGTTTCATTTCCTCTTTTGCACCCTTTTAGGCACAAAACAAAGCCATTTCTGTTTCACCAGATTTGGGGGGCGTTGAGCCTTTTTGAATATAGCGAAAAGTTCATAATAATCAGGGCTTTCTTTTAGCTGGAACTCGTCGGAACTCGGCTCTGGCACCTCTCAGGTGGGCGCCATTGCCATTCTAAGAGAACAAGGCAGGTGTTCATGGTGAGTTCCGGCACCTCTTTTTTCTAGAAAAATAGCACTGATAAGAATAGTAAATAAGAACAAAAAGATAGGGTTCTCGACAGGTGTGTTTGGGCAGCTTTTCTTACCTCTCCACAATTAGATACATACAGTTGCTATTGAAAACCCTGTTCAACCCACCTGCCCTCCTTTGCATCTGGCCACAACCTCTATCAACACACCTTTACTAACTTGCTCTTTATGGGACTACTGTGTCATTTCCCAGCGATCTCATTGGGGGAGGATGTACAGCCACAGAAGTCTGTGCCGATATCAAAGTGCCAGGCAGGGTACCATGGGATCTTCGCGTTGCCATGGAAATGTCCTCACATGGTGCAGCGTTTTGACACAGGCTGTTTCATTACAAGCGGCATCAATATGGCTCACATCAAGTCGCCTCCAGAGTTCACCGCAATCGCTGCAGCAGCTGACAGCTAATTCAAGCTGCCTGGCTATTGGATCCCAACCAACCTGGCAGCCCTGAACTCTGGAGCACGTGAGAAAGCGCTTTTTTTTTTTTTTAGGAACAACATTATAAATCACCACGAGACCCAGCTTCCATTATCTGCAAGGATGAACATCATCAACATGTTAACCTGTTAAACGTGCTGATGTTAAACGTGCTGATGGCCACAACTCCCAAACTATGTACTTAAGGTTTGTAACACCATGAGAAAGAGAGCGCAGGCAGTGGAACTTCCTACCACATTCTCCTTGCAAAGAGAGCACCCTGGACACACAGATGTACATCCAGTTTGAGCATGGCAGGGAAATGAGCAAGCATCTTTTAAAGCATCCGCTTGGTGCCAGAGGCTTCTACTCTCCCAGACAGCAGCAAAAAACTTAAGATGCTTCCAGGCTGTGATATGGCAAAAGAGAGAGAAGCAAAAATGCAGCCAACAACCAACTAGGAACAGGCTCTCTGAAGGGCTTCACACTTACTTTTTGCCCCGCTCTTTCCAAGCACAGGTCCATGCTTAAAAGCCCCATCTCTGAGCATTTTTTGCCGTTTGCTCTGATTAAGCTTTAAAGAGCATTGTTTTCACAGGGGAAGCTCTGGGGCAAAAAAAAACAAAACCCTGGTGCTCAGACACTGAGATTTAAAGGGCAGTCCGTGCCTGGAAAGAGCAGAGGAAAGGTAAGTGTGAATAAGCCCTTACTGGCCTAATGAGAATTGTGAAACAGCTAGAAGGACAACCATCTTTTGTACACTTGAACACTTGCTAATGGGCAGTGGTGATAAGCTGGTGCTTCTAGTGTCGGCTGAAAGATGTTTCAGGAGTACCTAATGACACTCTAGCCAGGATGGAGCAGAGAAAAATGTTCTGGGAGAAAAGAGAGTGCCCGGGGAGATAAAATATAATAGACCCAGTGAAGCTAAACTAGGTTCTGAGTTTTGCACTGGGCTGGAAGGAGAGCTTTAGGGAACTTCAAGGAGATGCTGTTTACTTTTGGGAAAACTGAAGCCACTGTATAGATAGCTCGAGTGCAAGTATGCGCATCCATGCGCAATTTGAGAGTAAACAAGATTTATCACAAAAATGCCACAGGCCTTCAGTGATCTCTCGTTTAAAGAGAGACAAAACCCCTGGAATTTCTCATAGCTTAGGGAAGTGGGGAGTGTATAATATGATTTATCCTGGGCAAGACAGCACAAAAGAAACAAAAGATTATCATAACGTGTTCCTCTTAGCTATTTGGCAAGTATGGAATCAACCCAAAGGGATGTCATCCGTACATCTCTCTTCTCTGGAATCATTTTACCCCTGTGAAAGTTTAAGATTAACTGTAAATAACCTTTCTTTGTGGGGGGAGGGGAGGGGAATTGTCTCCTTCTGGATTTAAGTACTCTACATAAGAGAGATCTCCCCCCCCCAAAAAAAAAATCCTTTAATCAGATTGTCCAGAGAATGGATTCAACTCGAGACGTGCAGTTTCTGCAGATGAGAAGTTTTATACGAGGATGAAATAATTTGAGAGGCGGAGAGAAGATAAAAGTGGAGGCATCAAGTTGCAGGATGGAGCATGAAGAGTTAAAGGGGCCTAGGAGGACAGATACAGGTGCAGATGACGTATTCTGACATTCATTCTGACATCTTGGGCAGATGGCGGCTTTTTGGTTGGGTGGTTCCCATTTTCAGGAGATAGACAAGTTACCTGTTGTGGACGGGGTTGCACTCCCTCTGAAGGGGCAAGTGATACTCCTGAATACACCTTGGTCAACAGAGGCCCAATTGTCTTCTGTGGCTACGAATGCCTTTTACCAACTTTGTCCAGTTCGCCAGCTATGGCTGTTCCTGGACAGGGACAGCCTGACTGCTGTCGTCCATGTGGTGGTAACCTTGAGGCTGGATTACTGTAATGTGCTGCACATGGGGATGCCCTTGGGTCTGATTCAGAAGCTCCAGCTGATGCAGATTGCTGGGGGGGGGAACATGTGGCACCATTGAACAGCTGCACTGGGTACCCATTAGGGTGATGACTTTTTCATTTTTTTCCCCTCAAAAATTATTTCCTGTAGCACAAATGAACGAACTTTTGCCTATTAATGACTAAAATGAGGTATATTCCATCGAAATATTTAAAAAGGTTACGCACAAACCATTTTTTTTTGGTATGCCGTTTTACCATTTCATAAAATTGTATTAACAATTCTATATATATTTCGTATCAAATTTGGACACAACACCACATTCCACAATGGGGAGTGTTCTTAGCAACATAGGGTATACAATTGCCACACCTGCGCAAGGTAAAATCCCCTTTTGGGGACCTCAAAACTCAGCCAGCAGACCCTGCCGGGCATGCTGGGAAAAGAACCTACAGGAAGAGGTAGCAAAACATCGTCCTCTAGCGGCGTCTATACTGTTACTGCAGCTAAAAAAGCTTCCTTGTGTGTTTGATGACCCTATATAATGTTATATATATGTGACTTGGGTTCAATTTTATATCTGCTTACAGTGACTGTAAAAATGGTCAAAAAACTGATAAATAAAATTTTAAAAATCATTTTGTGCGTGAGGGTTTTTTAATCAAATCTATTTGAAAGTAAGATTTTATCTAATCTTTAATGAAAGCTCATCAAATTATGATACAGGGAAATGAGGTTGTAAAAAAGTCATCTCTCTAGTACCCATCTACTACCGAGCCAGGTTCCAGGTGCTTCCATTAATTTGCAAAGCCCGGAACAACTTAGGTCCAGGGTACCCCAGGGATTGTCCAAACCATTCTATCCCAATCAATCACTCAGATCATTTGCAGGCACATCACTGGACATTCCACAAACTGGTGGAATAGAGCCTTTGGTATTATGGAATATTCTGCCAATCGAGATTCAGCAGGCACCTTCTGTTTCACCTTTTGAACACCTGCTGGAAACTCTTCTATTCCATCACGCCTATGCAGACAACGTAGAATACATATTTCCGCAATAGTTATCTGATTTCTCATTTTAACTTTTTAAACATGGCTTTTATTTTATGCTTTTTTGTTTTGTTTTATTGCTGTAAACTGTATATAAATGTGTGTATGACATATGTGTAGATAATACCCAATATTATCTACTTGGATAGTACAAGCGGTCAAACTCCAAGGTCTTGTACAGTATTTGTTTTCTAAAACCCATTACTCTTTTTTTTTCCCACTGGAGATGACAGGGATCGAACCCCCGACCATCTGTATGCAAAGGACATGCTCAACCACTGAACTAGTCTCTCCCCATTTCTCCTCAATAGAAATGTGCCTCCCTTTCCCTAGAGCATTTCCCATGAAACAGTTCTGCAACGCAGAGCTCAAGAAACCTGCCGACTCAGTAAGTGTACAGCTGGTTGTTAATTGTCCAGTTTGTGCACATGCATAATATATTGAAGCACCGTGCTATCAGCTATGCATCTAATATCTTTTTTTCTGCTTACTCATAAAATGTACAGTTTCCTTTCTCATTTCAGGAGATGAGGAAGGATTTTCAGCAAACATGGTATCAAATGCAGCCAGCAATCGGCATTCACAGATCACAGACCCTTCAAGTGTCCCTATTTTCCAGGGACAGTCCCAGATTTATAGAAGGCATCCTGGTTTTTAATGTTCTGCTTTTTCTTAGGAGAAATGGTGGAGAGTATAGAGTTATATGACTCCCAAGCCAAGGAGATAAGTAGCTTTACAACCTTTAGAAGACACCTGAAGACAGACCTGTAGAGAGAAGGTTTTTAATGTTTAATGTTTTATTTTGCTTTTTTATATGTTGGAAGCTGTCCAGAGTGGCTGGGCAACTTAGTCAGATGGGCAGAAGCTGCGATTTGGTTTTTGAACATTTTGGAAGTTGAATGGACTTCTGGAACGAATTCTGTTCGACTTCCGAGGTACAACTGTATTATTATTATTATTATTATTATTATTATTATTATTATTATTATTATTATTGAATAGGATGTCCCTATTTTCATCAGAGAAATGTTGGAGGGTATGAGATCATGGTTCCTGTGCAATCCAAGTGAAATAAATCACGGTAGATGCTGCAACAAAGCTTGGTGGGTTGCACCATCATATTGTAGATTTGGAAGGGATCCTGAGGGACATCTAGTCCAACCCCCTGTAATGCAGGAATATGCAGATGGCTCATATGAGGATTGAACCTGCAAGCTTAGCATTATCAGCACCATGCTCTAACCAACCATCCAAAGACTGTTGAACAACTGTCCAGATAATAAAATGCTTCCATTGAAATAAGTTAATTTTTTTTTAACTGCCTGGGGCAACACTTCAAAGATAGAAACACCAAAAGGAAGTAAAAACTGCAATGATCAGAATCAGGACTTTGGTAATTAAAAGCAACAGGGCAGCAGTTTCTGTTTTAACATGTTCCTGATTTCCTGATATATTTTTTTGGATTTGGAAGTGTCACTGAAAAGCGATCATGTTTGTCAATATGAGTGATGCTGTCCCATTTATAATCTTGCCATAGAAAAAAAGCTACTACGAGAGTTGTTAACCCAGTTCAGTCTAGCTGAAATTACATATCACACATACTCCAAAAATGCAACCATCTTATATCCAGCGGCGGAGGAAGCTGCTCGGGCGCATGGGATGGCGCGCCCAGGGGTGGGATGAACCACCCATAGGGGCCTCCGGAGTCTGCCTGCCTCCTCCCTCAGCTGCCCTACAGCTGAGGGGGGCCGTGGGCAGACCGTTTGGGCAGTGTAGAGCCTGCACAGGGTGCGCTGCAGGCCTAGTGCTGAGTACTGCTGCTGCCTGCCCAGCATTTTGTCACCCCCCTCAGTGGTGACACCTGGGGCGACCTGCACCCACCGCACCCCCTAAATCCTCCGCCCCTGCTTATGTCTTCAGGCAGCGGACCGCAGTGAAGACTTCCACACTTCAGCCCACCAATCCAGCTCTGCCCACCAACCTGCCCCTGATTGGACCATTCAAATATTTGGTTCAGGCAGGCTATCCCACCATGCACAGTGGTCAGCCAGGTATGGATCTAACAACTAACTGAAAGAATAGCCTTTCACCCACTGGGGGCATAGCTGCCAAGTTATCCCTTTTTTTAAGGGATTTTCCCTTATGCTGAATAGGCTTCCTCGCGAGAAAAGGGAAAACTTGGCAGCTATGACTGGGGGTACTGGGGGAAGCTGGCACTAGATCGCAACCCCCACCCACCATGGGTCCAGGTAAGCGGTTATTACATATCACATACACCTTCCAGTGGTAATACAATTCTAGACTAGGATCCAACCGCTGGAAGGCAATTTTTGCTCATTTGAAATGTACGGATTCATACTAAAATGCTGTGGAAGTTTCACGACTTAAAAAACTAATAAACTGACATGGAAATGTGGACAAATAGACAAGATTTTAGAAATGAGAAACTGAGAGAAACCAAACATGACTAACCAAAATGGCTATGTTCCACCTCCGCTGTCAGAGGCAGTATGCATCTAAATACATGTGGGATGCAGGTGGTGCTGTGGTCTTGGGCTCGCCGATCAGAAGGTGGTGGCTTGAATCCCCACGACAGGGTGAGGTCCCGTTGCTCTGTCCCAGCTCCTGCCAACCTAGCAGTTCGAAAGCACGCCAGTGCAAGTAGATAAATAGGTACCGCTGCAGTGGGAAGGTAAACAGTGTTTTTGTGTGTTTCGGTTTCCGTCACTGTGTTCCGTTGCACCAGAAGCAGTTTAGTCATGCTGGCCACATGACCTGGAAAGCTGTCTGTGAACAAACGCCAGCTCCCTCGGCCTGAAAGCGAGATAAGCATCGCAACCCCATAGTCGCCTTTAACTGGACTTAACCGTCCAGGGGTCCTTTACCTTTTTACCTTTACCTGCATCTAAATACAGTGGTACCTCGGTCTAAGTACACAATTAGTTCCAGAAGTCTGTACTTAACCTGAAGCGAACTTTCCCATTGAAAGTAATGGAAAGTGGATTAATCCATTCCAGATGGTCCGTGGAGTACTTAAACTGAAGCGTACTTAACCTGAAGCGAACTTTCCCATAGAAAGTAATGGAAAGTGGATTAATCCGTTCCAGACGGGCCTGCGGAGAACTTAAACTGAAATTACTCAAACCGAGGCGTACTTAAACCGAGGTATGACTGTACCAGTTGCTTAGAATCAAAAGTGGGGAGAGGGCTGCTGCACCCAGCATAGGCATCTGGATGGTCACTGTGAGAACAAAATGCCTTTGGCTCCAGCAGGACTACTCTTACATTCTCACTAACAAATTTGTGGCTTCATGGACTTCATCATCTAATGAATTGGACTAAGTCCATGAAAGCTTGTGCTATAATAAATTTGTTAGTCTTTAAAGTGCCACAAGGCTCTTCAAATGCCTCCCATAAAATACTGACAAAATACTTGAGGCACTCCAAGTAGATTAAAGGGCTCTGTTGCCCTGGCACAACAAACCTGCTCTTTTTTCTGCCCTGTTTCTTATTAAGGACTTTCTGTAGTTTAGGAAGTGATGGGGAGGTGCATTGAAAAGTGTGGGGTGAACCCGTGATTAGTGGGAAACATGCAAACGCCCTGCAAGCTAATCAGGATGAATGTGCATTGTCACATAACCACCCCCTAAACAAATCAGATTGAAACCTCAACAAAAACCAGATGCAATCTAACCTCTATGTTAACTTTTTGCAAGCAAAACAGGATAAACACTCAATAAGCAGGTCACCTGGAAAAGCTCTTTGTCTGTCTTTGCTACAGCAGACTGTTTTTAATACTGGAGTTTCACTTGTAACCCAACCTGTTGCTGAAGAGTGGGAAATAAATTTGATAAGAATAGTGATCAGAATCAAACAGATGCACCTCTGCAAATCATTACCTTACTGTAGGCGTGAACCTAGCCTGGGAATTAGACTTTGGCTCCCTGAACAAATTTCTTCTGGCTCTCCAAACCCCATTAGCTTTGGCAGCACTGCAGCAGCAAAAATATTAAACCTCTTCGCTAATCCCAGCATCCTGATGGAGCTATAAATAATGCCGCCGCCCTGTCAGTTATCAGATTGATCATTTGATGAGTGGAGAGAAGGCAATAACCCTGCTCCCCAGATGATCTTCATGAATCAGGCAAGCTGGGGTGTGTGCTGTACATGTGCTGGGTCCTATATACAGTGGTACCTCTACTTACAAATTTAATGCATTCCGAACGCACATTTGTAAGTAGAAAAATTGTAAGTCGAATCCCATAGGAATGCATTGGGAGAAAAAAATTGTAAGTAGAAAAAATCCTATCTAAACCGCATCCAAGATGGCGGACAGAGCTCCATTCGTAAGTAGAAACATTCGTAAGTAGAGTTATTCGTAAGTAGAGGTACCACTGAACCTGTTTCTCCTACCGGTATGTATGTAGTGCATGCAGGACTGGCCCAAGACTTTTTGGCACTTGAGGCAAACCACAAAATGGCGGCCTCTCTCCTCGCCAGGCAAAAAGGAGCGAGTGAAAATCTATGTATGGAGGGGGAATAAAGATCTACATTGGGATCTGCTGCCCCCATGGATCCTGTCACCTGAGGCATTCGCCTCCCCTTGCCTCATAGGCCAGCCGGCCCTGGGTGCATGTGAGAATGCATGCAGAAAATGCACTCTTTGCATACCTAGTCTGGAATGCTGGTCAAGGATGGCTATGTCCCTTGGAGCATAAAATGTTGCCCCCCCCACCGCCATATTGCAGGGTTGTTGTTAGGCATTCAAATAGCATGTGAAGCACTGGAACACTTGAATATTGTATGTTACGATTGAATTTTGTATTGTATTATATTACATGTTTTGGTATTGTAAGTTTGGTTTATTGATACAGTAGACTGAACTGAAAACGTATGAGCTTCTCACCTGAATCAGTTGTTTAAAACTGGAGTAGGTAATTCATTGCTTAGAGAACCTATGCGAATAAGTTATTCCTCAAACAAAAGTGTGATCAAGCGACATTTCTTTTCACCAAATCAGATGCACGCAGTCATCAAAGAGAATACAGGAGTCATATACAGCTACAAGCACTTCAGGACTTCTCCCAGTGTAGAAACATGACAGACCAAAGTAGTTCTTTTCTGGTTTGGGTTTGTTTTTTTGAAAAGCTGGAAGAGTTATGGTTTTGAGATAATAAATTTTGCATTGGAATTAATTTTACATGAATTGGAAGTGACAGGAGAACATTTGCTCCTAGATAGAAAGATATCCAGGGACACGTTCATTTAGAGTAAATTGACAGGGAAAAGATCCACACCAAAAAAAATCATCATTGGGGAAATGTCCCACCTTTTCTCTATTAGCAGAAGGATTTTACACACATGCTTCCTAAAAGGCATTTTTCAGCCCTTTTCAGGCTCTTGGGTATGAATGGCAAGACACACGCACATCAGTATTTAGAAATGCCAGAAGATGGGTTGACAATCTACTGGATATTTTGGAAAACTGTTTAGCTGCTATGCCAGGCGTCCTCAAACTCGGCCCTCCAGATGTTTTGAGACTACAATTCCCATCATCCCTGACCACTGTTAGCTAGGGATGGTGGGAGCTGTAGTCCCAAAACATCTGGAGGACTGAGTTTGAGGAAGCCTGTGCTATGTATGCATTTGGACAGCTCTTAGGATATTGTAACCAATCTTTGCATAATGGTTCCTAAGCTCAAGAAGCAGGTTTTCATCTGTGTTTGGATACAACTGAAGCAAGGTGGCTGACTGAACCTTTCAAAACTGCACTGATTTTAACCACTGATTTCAAAACGGCACTGATTTTGTTGTTGTTTCTTAGCATTTCTGCCGGGTAGGAGGCTGCGATTGCATACACAGTAATCTAAGAATAGGTGCATCCTATTTTCAATCTTCCACCCACCATTTTTCCCCACTGAGTTCTACACATTTGGGAATGGTTTCTCACAATTTAACCTCTCCTCCCTCTAAGGAAGCATAGATTTGATCACTCTTAACTCGCACTGCTCCTTTACCCAATTCCTCCTCTCTCTTTTTATGACCTTGAGCAACTATGGCACAGCTATTCCCTTCACTGTTCTGTATGTTTTGGTCTCAGGGGGGGAAAGCCTTGTCAGTTTTGCTGATCTCCATTCACCCCCCACCCCCCATCCCCTCGCTTACACCAGCACACAGTAATGAGACGTCTGCGCCACCAAAAGTTTCCCCCTCATAACTTGGAAGGAAGGAAATGGTGGCAGTGAGTCTAAGCTGGCAATGCACAAATAGGGCCTGTCACCAACCATACTGCAGGGTTGTTTTTTTCTAATTACACATATATATCGTTTCTCTAACACTCATCCTCATTCTATCCTCACAATAATCCTGTGAGGTATGTTAGGTCGAAAACTAGGCCAGTTGCCAACTTTATGGCTGAGTGGGGATTTGAACTCCAATCCTAGTCCAGCACACTTTAACCATTGCACCATGATGCCTCTCTGCGACCAGGTCTAGTCACAGAGCAGTATGGGCCAAAATATGGAAACTTTAACCTACATTAGCTGCAGGGGGCAGGGTGACATTAAAAGAAGAGAAAGCATAACTTGGGAATGGTCACAATGCACATTAACTGAAAGGTGGGGAGACTCCTAAGCCTTACCTTCCAAGTCCCGGACTGCAGAATCCGGGACTGGCAGCCGTGTGACACCGGAAGTTACGTCAACGTAACTTCCGGTGTCGCTTTGCCCTTCTATGCGCACCAAAAATGGTCGCTGGCTTCGAAAGTCACTTCTACACATGTCAGGAAGTGCGACGACGCAACTTCCGGTGTCGCTCTGCCCATCTATGGGCACCAAAAATGGCCACCGACAACACCGGAAGTCGCGTCTATGCACTTCCGGACATGCATAAATGCGACTTTTGAAGCCGGCGGCAGCCATTTTTGGTGCCCATAGAAGGGCAAATCAGAAAGAAAGAAAAATGGCTGCCGGCAGGAGAAAATAACGGGAGACGAAGTGATACGGGAGACCACCGGGAAAAGGTAAGTAAAAACGGGGGTTTCCTGGGGAAAACGGGGTACTTGGCAGCTATGTCCTAAGCTATAATTGAAGAACAGTGGTACCTCTAGTTGCGTTCAGCTCTTGTTACGGACTTTCAGCTTACGAACGCAGCAAACCCGGAATTGTTTACTTCCGGGTTTGCCACACGCGCATGCACAGAGGCAATCTGCGCTCTTCACGCATTCACAAAAGTGATCTGAGTGCTTTGCGCATGTGCAGAAGTGCTCGATCGCACCGCACACATGTGCAGAAGAGGCACTCTAGTTGCGGACTTTTCGGGGTGCGAACGGCAACCCGAAACAGATTAAGTCCACAACTAGAGGTACCACTGTACTTGAGAAACAGACGGTTCTGGCCACTTTTAATATTGTGAAGCCTCTGCACCCGGCTTTCTAAGATGGCACTAACACCTTTAAGAAGGGTCACAGTATATATGCAAATAGTCCAATTGCTTTCAGACTGTGATGATGTGGACCATACCTCAATTTAGCAGAATCTGGGCAAACTGCATGCCTTGGTGGATGGGAGCGGGTGCAATAATTTGAAAAGTGGCACCGGAAAAGAAAATTAAACAGCATCCATATTCAAAATTTCCACAGCTGTAGAAACTAGCAAGTTGGGGAGAAAGCTAGCTTAGATGTGCTATTTTCCTCTACGCAAGAAGGCACCCAAACATGTAATCTCTCATGCGCAGTCTGAAGTAGCATACAATATCATACAATATTTCTGAATTTGAATATTTGCTCAAAAACCTGAATCATACTAACAACTGGAACAGCTTTTTAATTTAACCCCCCCCCCACTATTACCCCCCCACCTGGATCAGATCAGTTTAGTTCTTCCCCCTCTTCTCAGCTGCAAGTATATCCCCTGCAATACTGAGACAATACACTCCGCTGCCTTGCGAGCTTGTTGTCAGGCTTCCAAAGTGATAAAGAAGAACCAATTTGAAGATCAGAAGTGGCACACAAATGCTACATAGGATCACCACCACCAAGGATGCCAGTTTTTTTTACTTATTCCATTTTTCAGGGAGAGATTCAGCAGGTGCCACCTCTTTCCAGCACCTGTGGGGTTTTGAAGTTATTAGAGGGAAAGAGCCCCAAGGAATCGTCTTAAAATTCTGCAGGTAAAATTCTCTGCAGAAGCTCAGCATCCCCACAAATGCTACACCTGAATGCAGCGACCAAACATGCTGATCAAATCAGAAAAATGACAAGTTGCCTCTTTCCCTCTCCCAAGCCAGGAGGGGATCACTTAACAGGCAGAGGGGTTGAAACCAAGAAAAGCACAGAGGTCCTTGGTGAAAATCAAAGTGGTCAGGGATGATGGGAATTGTAGTCCCAAAACATCTGGAGGGTTGAGTTTGCCTATGCCTTTACTACTGCAATACTTTGACTGTTCCATTAGCCTTTGAGATGAGGCTTAAGTCTTCCCAACACATCAAAATACCCAACTGCATTTTTCCCATCATACGATACCAACAGCATTTTACCCCTTATAGACTATTCCTGCAAGCCACTGCGGCAGCAATATTCCTTCTAGATGCAATAGAAGAAATACAGTTCAGGAGGGGAGTAGGCTTGCTGAACTAAGGAGCAATATCCAGGTTGCTTAAAGGACGGGGTGATGCACAGTCCAACAAAAAGGAGACCGACTGCTCAGCCTTCAAGGAAAGGCTCCTCATTTGCTCAGAACTACGCTCTACCTGGCATCATGTCACTGTGAATTCTGCCCTGCTGGTGATAGCCGGCTGTCTTCAAGGAGATGCGAGAAGGACTCCCCAGGATTGATGCTCTGGGCTGACGACAGATAAAAGTTATGAGATGGATTTGTGAAAACCGCTCAGCTATGAAATCACTTTCTTCACCGGAAAGTCTGTTTTCCTTACGGCTCCTCTTACGGCCTAGCATTAGGTAGGTACACAGTGTCTCTCCATTTCATCACACAAAAGGCAATGGAAGAACTGCAGCATTCGGAGCAAAACCACTTCATCTGTATGGCAGACAGAGCTGCAAATAGACTGGTAGAGCTGCAAAAAAAAATGGTGCCAAGGAAATGGGCAGTGGAGGAAAATTAAAGGACCGAGTTTGTGGGGAGAAAGAGCCACTCAGCAAGACAAGGCAAATAAGAAGCAAACAAACAAACAAAGAAAGAAAGAAAGCAGATGCTCCTCTACTGACCAATGACCTTTCCCCTCAGGAATATTTCACTCTTCTGCCCAGAATTTCTGGCTTTTATAATTTATCTATTTTGTACTCCACCCATTTGACTGGGTCAACATGCAGGCAGTGTTCAACCCAGTTAGCAAACTGCTGCTTGGTTAGAAACTTTTTAAAAAACAACCAACGCCATTATTTAATACATAAAATTTAATCTGAAAGCTTTTCTTCTTTCAGTTCAACTTACTATGGTCTTCCTCACAAGACAAGGTTTATGGAAATAGGCCTGCAACCAACCTGAGCTAGCGATGAGAGTGGTTGCTAGTCTCCATTTGATAATTAATGGCAGCTCCTATAGATAAAACATGGAAGACTAGGTAAAAATCCTCAGCTACTTAATGATTGGGGAATTGTGCTCAAATTTCCACTCCCATGGTTCTCCTAGCACCGGGTCACTGAATTTTGTCATGAAGTAAGAAACAATCCCATAATATGTGACAGGTTGACTTCCCTCTTTTTCACACAGAAATGTTTATTTTATTTAGGATGCAAAGTAGAATCCCATGCCCCTGTGGAAAATGGCAAACTCAACACCTGCCCATTGTATTTTTGCACTTTCTTTTTTTCCCACAGAAATGGCATTGGAAGAGTTGGCAGTTGGTTTCTGCAAGTACTGGCCATCTGAAGTAGAAGGCCTTACTACTGCCCTTGTATTTTATCCTTATGAGAGAGTGTATACTTTTCAGCATGTCAACACAGTTTGTCTGATTCAAAATAAAAAATGAAATCATTGTTTTGCTAATGCAATATGAGTGTTAGTAGGATTCAGCTGTCCCCTTTTTCAGAAGGAAGAAATATACTGGAGAAATTTCACTTGCCACTTTTTTCCTTCCTAACTTGTCCACTGCTGCTGTTGTAGAAATAGTCATCCTTTTCACTGTAAAGAGGTTGTGTCACCCCCTTGCAACTGCTCCAGGGGTGGGAAAAAGTCATTCTCAACAGTTACTTTTGTTGCATGAATTTTGCCTGCCCAGTCCTTTCCCAGTGATCACAGGACGGTTCTGTCCAATATCTGGGACTCTTCTGCTACTCCAAGCAGACCAACCAGGACTAAATGGACCAAAGTTCTAACTTAACTACCTTGACTATAGAAAGGCTGTAGAAGGGAGAGACTTTTACAGCAAAAAGAAAAAAAGCCTTTATACTGCAAAGCCGATTGGGAATTTGGGTGAAACTGTTGAAATCTGACTACAGAAAAAGTGAATGGAAAAGAAGGTCAATCTCACTCCCCGCCAATCGAAGATCACCTCTATAAACTGTCAGTATTTTGCAGGAGGGGTTTGATTGCATACCAGAAATTTAGGTTTGTACAGTTCAAATGGATCAACGATCTCTGCCTCCCCAGTTCAACAAATCCACTCAAAACAACACAGACTTCTTGTGACATTGAAACGGAGGGGGGCAGAACAAAGGAACGGCTAACGGGAAGATATATAACCTGCATTCAAGCAAATCGGGTCGGATACTCATTGTACAGCCTCCCCACAAACAAATTGGAACAAAAGCTCAATAAAGTCCGGAAACAGTCTAACCTCCATGTAAGCTTTGTATAATAAGCAAATCAGGATGCATGCTCAGTAAACAGGTTTACTGGAAGAGCCCAAAAACAGAGTGCTGGAGCTGCATTTTAAGTCACAGTCGGCAGCCTGCAAACCAAATCTGCTCCCTGCAAGCCCTGCAAGGCCTCTTGTCTCTATCCCCAGCCTCATCTTCGCCCTGCCTCCTCCTGCCATAGATTGCAGTAACTTTCTGTAGTGGGGCAGCTACCTGTTCACCACTGTGTGTGTATGCTGGGGGTAGGGGCAGGGAGAGACATTATAAGGAGCAGAGGAAAATCTCCCCCTCCTACAATCCCCCTCCTGAGCTCCTGAGCAAAATGGACAAACTTCACCTGTCGCTCCCGTCCAGATATAATACCAAAATGTGAAACGGGCTTTGCAAACTTCTAGTCGATTTCAACTCCTTTTGCTCGACAAAGCAAAATCATTTAAAAAAACCATATTGAGCATTGTGGCTCCTTGAAGACGTAACAAAGGTATTATGGCATAAGTCTTTGTGAGCAAAGGTTTCCTACATTGTGTGCAAGGGGGGTGGCAAATGCAAGCAGCGAGGTCAAAGAGAAATGCAATGTAAAAAATTACAGTGAGCCTTCAGCCTTCACAAACATATTCAGCTTAGCAATGCAAAATCAATGTGACCTCATGGTGAGGCAGGTTAGGCACTGCAGGGGGTTGGACTAGATGAGCCTTGAGGTCCCTTCCAACTCTACGATTCTAGGCTGAAAGATGGTGGGCCAATCACCAAGCTAGGTTCATGGGTGAACAAGGATTTGAACCCAGGACTAGCTTGAATATTATCTGCATAAAGTTGCACTAGTTCTGCCACATTAACTGTATTGAACTGTGTACACACTCCCATTTAGTGCACTCCCATAGCTGGCCTGGGAAGCAGTGCACAGAGGGGGTGGGGCATCAGCCACGATCCATATCTATCCTGTCGTTCCTTATGGAACGCTGTGTTTTGGTGCATTCTTCCCAAACCAGCTTCGATCTGAATTGCGAAAACGAACTAACTGCCGCTGATTTAAGCTGCTTATTTGTACAAAAACCTAGTTTGCTGTAACTGTAAACCATCAACTGAACTGCCCAGTTCCAAGCACACTCCAAAAAACTTTTGTCTAGACTGATACCATCCATCTGGAGGAAATGAATTCATTCATCCAGTAATATGTACTTGGAAGGTTAGATCCTCGTCTTGGATCAGCTGTCCCAGATGGGATGTTTTCATATTTTGGGGCCACAAATTATTATTCTTAGCACTCAAGAGTGTTCGAATTCAGCTTCTTTGCAGACGTAGCCAAGCACCAAGGCACACCTGCACCAATTGTTTTTCCCCAAATGGTTTGCACCTGTGTGTGCTACAAAGAGCTTGTGCAGTCTGCACAGTGTCCTGCATTCTGCCTTGATTAATGCTCCATGCCCAGATGCTAACCTTTGTGTGATGTCTATTGTGCCTGGTTAGATATTCCACAGTGTCCCTAATCTAGGACATTATTCTCCTCGAGTATGTTTTTTAAAAAAACACCTTTCTGATCAATTAAGGTGAAATGGGTGCTTTCCTTCCTATTTACCCATCAAATAGGCATCAGTCCTCCTGCACCAATACAGACTTCATGCTGCTTTATTGTGTGCTTCTGGCAGATTTCCCTCTTGAAGTTGAATAGCCTCCATTAATTCCACATATTTCTCTCTTTTTCTTTCCCTCGCACATACAGGCAAATACAGGGTCCCTCTGAATGTCCTTTTTATTGTGAATTTGTGATTATTTCTGCTCACTTATGGTACACAACCCCATTTTCAATACTATACGCACCAGGAAACATTTCGGGGCAGACACACTGACTGCTTCGTTTCCAACCAGTGCATGTCCCATAACTGAAATCCTATAACTTTTTAATCCCACAAATGTTTGTCCTGCACTTCTTGGGCTGTAGCGGCTCCAGATGACATTAATACAATAACACTGGGGAAGCATCGTAGCACAACTAATGAAGAAGAAAGCTGTGTGGACGGTCGAGAATAAATCCATCACTAGCGCACTATTATTGCAACGGTGACAGGTTGCAAAATACATCCGCAAGCAAACAACCGGTCTGGAGGAACCCACAAGGTTATTAGGTTACTCTGTTTTTAATCTGTTGGGCGCCGCCTAGAGTGGCTGGAGAAACCCAGCCGGATGGGCGGGATATAAATATATTATTATTATTATTATTATTATTATTATTACTACTACTACAGCACATCAGTATAATGTGTTGTGATATATAATATGCACAGCTGTCTGCATAATAACCATGATTTCCAAAGGAAGAAAAACAAAAAGCACCCAGGAGCAGGAACATAGTTTAATGTTGCTTCGTATGTTCTCAAGTCGGACCACTGTTCCATCAAGCTCAGTAATGTCTACACTGACTGGCAGCAGCTCTCCAGGATTTCAGACTGGGGTTGGTCTCAGCCTTACTTGGAGATGCTAGGGCTTTAACCTGCGGTCTCAGTAGGAAGCACACGAGGGAAGGAAATGTGGAGCAAGGGAAGGAAATCAATGGCAATTGCTAAACAGTTGTGAAAAATTGTAGCAGAGGGGCATCAGTGCACACATACCTCTATTATCAGGCAACCTTGATCCTACAGATTAGTTTAAGCAACAGCTGCGCCAATCAAGAGCTGACAATAATAAACTGGTGATAATTTGCAGCAGCCCTGTGTGTGTAAAACAGATCTTTAGCTCCTCTCATACTGTCAACAGTGGCTATGGTGCAGCTTTGAAAAGGGAAGCATGGCTGTCACGCGTGGTATGATCGGTGCACTTCCTGGTGCCCAAGAAAAGACCACTTCTCCAGTCAAAAAAGGTAAGACATGAGTGGCATTTTTTTCCTGGTGCTGCCTCAGGTTTACTCCATGCCAGGATGGAGAATTCTCTCTCCAGAGGATCAAGCGGTTTAGCGGCACAATATGGGGAATTCAAGCTAAGGGCCATTTTGAGAATGGCCAATAAATGCACACTGAACAAGGAGTTGAGGCCAGTACTTGCTCCTGAAGACCATCCCTATAGGAGATCTGAAATTTAAAACTTTGTTTGGATTAATAAAACAGGGTTTCCTGTACCCAGCAAAAAAGACCCTCCCCTTCAAAGTCAATAAGTCACAGGATTAATTTCAGTAGACACATCTACTCCCAGCACAATGTTATTTTAACAAATTCATAAATTTGCCTGGGTGAAAGCCTCACGGGCGACAGATTACATTTAAACTTGCATATTCTTGAAATGTATTAAATCTATCTGTCTCAATTAGCATATTTATCAATTAATTACAGCGGGAGTGTTTATTCTGGGAGCAGTGAGGCTTGCCATCTGAATAGCAGGGCGGTCTTTTGTTTTTACGAGACCAGAATGTGCAGTCGGAGAGGGCTCTTTTTTCTTTGCTTTTTTCTTTATTTAAAGTTTCCCCTTTCATCGCGTTCCCCAGAAGGCTGAGGAGCTTAATAGAAGGATTAAGACTTGCACCATGCTTTTATAAATACATTGACTTCAGTGTAAATCAAAAAGCAGGGAGGTCACTTGATTATGCCTAAGGATGACCCTTTAAACCCTGCACACTAATTCAGGCTCCTAACTTGGTATGCCTCGCAGTGCCAACACACAACATGTGTGGTAGGCAGTGGCTGGCAGACTGCTAGTCAGGGTGTTTAAGCAGGGTGTCATCCGCAGCTCATACTGAGTCAGGGAGGGATTGAGTCAGTGCATCCATGACCACACAGTCCTGCTGAAAGCCAAGCAGTGCTCCCAAATCTGATCCATCGTGTCCGTCTCATTCCAGTATCCTATAGGCTAACAGCACCCACCATCTGCATTGGCATTCCTACCTTTACTAAGCCAAACACACACACACACACACACACCCCAAGCTTCTTACCCATCCACCTTGAGGCCACCAACAGCAACTTCTGTTGCCCCCTGCCCACCGTTTCCATTCATTAGCCCAGCCCATTCATATTATTGGTCTTCACCACCAACTATCTCATTCCTTTCGTTCCTCTCTATGTATGCAATCATTACACCACTAGAATTCCACTCCCCCCTTTTCCTGTGGTCTGCCCCCAAAGTGCCCTTGGCCTGTGCAACATGAATCCACCACTCCCACCGCACAAGTTCTTTTCATTTTGCTCATGTCTTTCACACCAGAGGAATGCAAAAAAAAGCCTTCTCTATCACCCAGCACACACGAAGATAGAGAGATAGATAGATAGATAAACAAACAAACAAACACACCCTGTCAATTCCATTCAAGATATTTTCACAGCAGGTCGTAGGCATGTGGAAGGTGGGAGAGCCAATATTGAAGCAACTATTGCGCCATCAAATTGTGTGTGTGTGTGACTGTGTGTGTATAATTCCCACAGACACACGTTTCTACAGATGTGCCACGATGAAAAGTTAATCCACACAACTGGAGGTGGCTTCCTTTTCTCCCTCCTCTGCACCTCTAGAATCTAATCTTTGCACCCTTCCTCTTGGCTGCTATTTACCTGGGGGAGAGATGGCAGACATGACTGAGGGATGTGGAACAACGGTTAACTCTATGCAGCCTGTCCATTTGTTTAATTGGTACAGTTCCATCCCAGCTTTTCCTTCAAGGAGCTCAAAGTGGGTCCCACGCCAAGCATCCCCAATCCCCCAACCCAAGCCTCTCCTTCGCTCCAACTATTAACCCCTTTGCTGCCGACATGCCTCGGTTTTCTCCCCAGCTCCGGCTGCCTCCGTCCGCTTCCCTTTTGCTCTCCCCCCCTCCCACCCCGCGCCGAATCTTACCCGCGTCCTCCTCGTCGAAGCTGTTCATGCAGGGGAAGTAAATGGCCAGGGCCTCGAAGGACGCGGAGAGGCTGAGGCGGCTCTGCGATCGCTCCATGAAAAGCCCCGAGCCTGGGGCGCCGCCGGGGGCTTCGGCCGCAGCCTGCGGCTTGGCCAGCGGCTTGGCCAGCTTCGACGCCCCATTCTTCACTCGGAGCACAGCCCGCGGCGTCTTGGCTACTGTGGGGGGGCCTTAGGGAGGTGAGAAATGGGCTGACCGGGGTGGGGTGGGTGGGCTGGGGATATGAGGCGGAGGGGGCGACAGAAGAATGGATTTGAACCCACCCGCGGTGGAGATGGGAGGGAGGGAGAAAGAGAAGGTGATGCTGAGGAGAGAACGCGCAGGGAAGATGCTAGTGGTACCCAGGAAACTGAGCGCCCGGAAGAAAGGATGCTGGCGGTACCCAAGAGAGGAAGGATGCAGGCAGTACCCGAGAGAGAAAGGATGCTGGTGGTACCCAAGAGAGAAAGGATGCTGGTGGTACCCAAAGGGAGGATGGATGCGGTGAGGAAGGATGCTGCCAGGAAAGCTGCTTCTTCCACCTGCCGCTCTTCTCCCGAGGAGAGATGCTGCAGCTGCTCTTTTGCCCCCAGGGAGGAGAGGAGGAAGGCTGCTGTGATCCCCGATGCAGATGTCAGGATGGAGCCTGATGCCCTTGCGTCGGCGCGAAGTCTGCGGCTCCCGACGAGAGAACCACCTGCTGCTCCGCCCGCTCTCCCCGGGCGTCCACGGCTCTTCCCGCGGAGGCGCGTCTGGCTCTTCTCGCCCCGTCCCCCACCGCCAGGCTGCGCTCCTCGCGGCTGCCCGTCTCCGGCTCTCAATGGCTCTTCATTCAGCTCGGCGTCGGGGGCGGGGGCTGCGGCCGTGAAGTCATCCCGGGAAAGCCGGCGCGGCCAATCGGAGCCCGAGGGCGGGCAGAGAGGGGCAGTCGCTAGGGCTTGAAAGGGGACCCGCCGCTGGATAAGGGTTGGCGGCGGCCGTTGCCAGGCGGAAAGCGACGGAGCATGCGCCCTCCTCGCGCCTTTTGTGTAGCGGCGGCTGCGGCGGACGGTTTCGCAGCCCTTCGATTTCACGCTGCTGGAGTTCACTGGCTGGGAGATGTTCAACACCATTCAATCACAGAATCATGGGATTGTAGAGTTGGAAGTGACCACGAGGGTCATCTACCGTAAGTCCAGCCCCCTGAAGTGCAGGGAACTTTTGCCCAACGTGGGGCTCGAACCCACAACCCTCAAATAAAGAGTCTCATGCTCTACTGACTGAGTTACCCTGTTGCAGGTACTAACTTAACTCTAGAGGAATGGCATGGTAGAATGTGGAGTTAAGTCCTTATGGAGAAACTAACAAGGCATCTTAAAGCGACCAGGAACACAAAGATCAAAGATGTTTTTGAAACTGCATAGCGCGTCTTTATTCAGTGCACTGGAAGGGACAACGCTGTCCCCTCAACACCCGCTACCCATGGCTCACTTTGGGACAGCTTGTTAAGATGGAGACACCAAACCGATGCAATCAGATCTAAACTACTTACAAACTTTGTTTGTATTATTTACATCAGGCATGGCCAACAGGTAGATCTACCGGTAGATCAGTGGACGTCTGTGGTAGATCACAGGCTCCCCCCCCCCAAAGAAGCTCAACAACTTTGGCTCCCCTAATAAAAGCTCAACAACTTTGCCCTGCACCCCTAATACAGGGCTTTCCTTCCTTAAAAAAGCTCAACTTAGACCTGAACCCCCAAATAAGGGGGTAGATCACTGCCAGTTTTTAACTCTGTGAGTAGATAGCAGTCTCTTGGGAGTTGGCCACCCCTGATTTACATTACCATATAATTGTAGACTTCAAAGAGACTCCTCAGGGTCTTCTTGTCCAAACCCCTGCAATGCAGGAATTGCAACTTGATCATACATGACAGATGGCCGTCCAACATCTGCTTTAAAACTTCCGAGAAAGGAGAATCTACCGCCTCCTGAGGGAGACTGTTCCACTGTTGAACAGCTCTTATTTTCAGAAAGTTGTTCCTGATGTTTACTTGCAATCTCCTTTCTTCTTGTAACTTGTATATAAATGGAATGTTTCTTGAGGGGTTCAGGATATATGAGGATTGTGATACTGGTTTTTTGAAACTGAAAAATAAAGTATTTTAATACCATTTGTCTGGTGGGATTATTTTGCGGTGTGCACAGATGCCAAATGTCCAGGTGGAAAGAATGCCTTCCAACACAATTCTGTGCATGTTACTTACTGTGCAAGTAAGTGGCATCGATTTCAATGGCATTTACACCCAGTTCACAGCCTTTGAACTTCAAGCAGAGGTCTCTCTATTTGTTTATTTTAATTGCTTTTTATACTGCTTTTCCAAAATCAGCAGCAGCCTCTCAAAGCAGTGCACAAAAAATCAAGAGATCACATCCTCAACTAAACTTATTTAAAATCATTAAAACAAAACATTATATAAAAATTATATATAAAAAATTATATAAACAAAAAATTATATAAACAAAAAATTATATAAAAGCACGTAGAAAAGGAGTGGGCATGTTAGCTTATTTATATACCACTTTGGGACTGAAAGGCTCCCCATATTGCAACCAAACACTCAGAAATAGACAATAAAATGTCATAAATATATGAATATATTATTTAAGTGCCTACATATGAGTATTCTCATGCAGAGAAAGTGTGATCAACTGTGACCTTTAATATATAAGCCATAAGAATATATGACAACAGAAACACTTCACCATAGGACAAGTAGAAAGCCTGAGCAAGCTAGAAGACACACACACACACACACACACACACACACACACACACACACACACCAAATAGAGGAATTAATGATATTACTGAAGGTGCACTGAAAATGAAGGTTTTATCCTGTCTTTGTAAAACAATGGGGAGGAAGCACAATGAGCATCTGGTGGGAGGCCAAAACAGACAACGTCCTGCTTCTTGAAAAGAACAGCTTCGCCTCCATGTGCAGGAGAATCTGAAATGACCTCATTGAATGGATGTTAAATGTTGAGGAGGGCTAAAGGGGAGGGGATCTGCCCTGAGAATGATAATCAGAATCCAGATCATTGAGGCCTTTTGGATATCAAAGCAGCACCTTGAGTTGAGCTTAGAAGGAGCTGGAAACTATTGTAATGTTTTAAAACAGCTAATAGGAAAATACTGGCTTGAGCCCACCATAATCAAACAGCATCATTTGGCACTAAGACACCCCCACAAAGACACCACTGCAGCAATCCAGAATGAAAGCCCCCCCCCCCAAAGCATGTATAGCAGTGGCTAGGTCTCTTGACTTTCAGTAGTGTACACAGTACTATCATTTAGTATACACTGCTCAATATTCAGAATTTCTAAGCAGTGTACATGTCATTATTATTTTTTAAAAAATAGCACACCAATTTTGCTTGGTGTTTGCAAAAAGAGCTGAGAATCAGCTGAGCAAATAGTGATATTGTGAATATCTGGTACTGTCAGTCTGTTTGTTTTTTATACAACTTTTTATCCATGTCTTGCTCCTATGCTTACATCCATGCTGTGAAAAGCTGTTCCTGTTGATTTCTGTATATCAACCAACGGTTCAAAGGTGCAGAAGCTGGCAGGCTGTTTTCCCTGCTCCAACCACAGTTTCCCTCCCCGCCAAGGCAAGATGGCTCAGAATTCTTCATGCTTGGAGGGAAGAAGGGCAAAATATATATTTTAAAACTTGTGATCCATGTTTTCTGCAAAGTAGGTGATTTATATTTCCATTCTTTCTCCCATGCTGCCATCATTGTATGATTTCCAGACATAGCCATATTAAATGGATCATTTGTACAACATTTGCCACAAAGGAGCATTACATTTACTTGTTACTCAAGCACTTTAAAGCCACTACTTCTGCACAGCCTTTAAAAACCAAGACTCAGAATAAACTCAGAACAGATGGTCATGCAGGTGAGATTATCCTATGTTTGTTTTCAAGCATTTAAATTTACCCTATGGGAGGTGAACAGTCTGATGCACAACACATATAGGCACATTTTGCACCATCAAAAGCATTCCAACAGTAGCTGGGAGAAAGGAGACAAATGGATTTGATTCATCTCCTTGCTCTCATATTTTGTTGTGTCAACTCCGTCCTTTAATGTGGGAACGAAGCAGTAGAGCTGTGGCAGGCTTCCTAGAAAAAGAGAGGCGTCATTTAGTCAATAGCTACTGAAGCCCTTCTCTAAGAATGCAAGCCTCGGCATTCTCTGGTGGACTCTTGGCATCTGAGAGTGAGCAGTCACTGGTCAGGGTTTATGGTGTCACATATAAAAAAGCAAGCTTCGTTTCCGAACATCTCTCTCTCTCTCTCTCTCTCACCCTCCCTCAAAGTTCATCCAGAAAGCCTGGCTGCCAATCAAAAGCACCAGCTGTCCTCAGAAGATGAGCATTGCTCACCCAGGAAACTCAAAAGCAGTGTAGGCACAATTGCATCATATGCTTCCATTTGCGTGGAGGGACCTCTGCCTAGTGATTCTGTGTGACTCAAACATCAGTTAGAAAATAAGATGGAGCCTTAGCCTTCAGCTGGTTTTCCCAGCGGCAGGCAGGTTTCCTTGGTGTGTCACAGAGAGAAGAAGCCCCCGATCCTTTGCCCAAATCATTTCCAGTTGCTATCAAAAGGAGGAATTAGGATTATTCTATTGTCATTTTACTTTTTCTAATGTATTAAATTATTGTTGTTGATTTTTGTTAGTGATCTTGTTTTCTGGGTTTTTTTTGTAAACTACATTGAGGGGTTTTTGCTTTTTACAATCAAGTGGTGCAAAATGTGTGTGTGTGTGTGTGTGTGTGTGTGTGATGAAGATGTGCTTGTAATTGTAAAATACTCTGTATGCCCCAAGATGTTCATACTTGACAGTAACTCCTATACAATGTATAGCCTCTGTGTATACCAACTTGAGTTCCTTGGAGAAAGGGCAGGATGCAAATTACCATACAATTACAATATCATCAGTATACATCAGAGAGGAGGAACCTTTTTGGCCCAGCAGTCCAGGCAGGCAGAGAGTCCATCCACATGGGTCAACTTTGACAGGTGGGAGGGATAACCCACATTTCCTGCTGTCATTATGACTGACAGGCTGGTTGTTCATAGAATCATAGAACCATAGAGTTGGAAGAGACCACAAGGGCCATCCAGTCCAACCCCCTGCCAAGCAGGAAAGATCAGGTTCAAAGATCAGGTTGGCTCAGGGTATTTTGGAGAGGTTCTATTTTGGCTTGGACAAATTTTTTAAAAAATAGCTCAATCGGTAGAGAATGACTGACTCTAAATCCCAGAGTTGTGGGTTCAAGTCCCACCCTGGGTGAAATATTCCTACATTGCAGGGGGTAGGACTAGATGATCCTTGAGGCACCTTTCAACTCTTCAATTCTATGACACTATTGTTCTGTGAAGCCTTAAATCTGTCCCAATTCAATTCTTGATTTGGAATTCATTCAAACCTTTAGCGCACCTCCAGCTTAAACCATAGGTTTGGACAATGCTTTTTCTGGGGGGACACAGGGGTATGCATACCCCTAAACATTTTGTGAATCTTTGTACTTTTGTCCATTTACTGTATTTATTTTTCTCGATTTGAACTATAAAACGGTGATTTTCCTGAGTCAAAATGAGAGGACCCCTAAACATTTTTTAAAGGAAAAAAGCACTGGGTTTGGATAGAAATTGGTTTGTACAATTAAAGAAATAAGTTGTGTTCCGTTGGCTGTTCAGTGGCTTTTGACAAAGCATTCCCCTCAATGAATGTTCTGTTTGTAAATGGCAGTAATAATGGTCTGCCTCATGAGCTTGATAGGAGTGAGAAAACTGAGAATAAGTGAAGTAGCATTATTACCCTAAGCCCCGGGAATAAACTGTGCTATAAATCTTGATGTTCAGAAATAAAAATCTCTATTGGTTCTGAGAACATGGAAGCAGATCTTGAGTCATAGACCTCTTGCTGCTTTCACTGCATCACCTGCCAATATTGTTAGATGGAAGTGGTCCAAATGCCTTACAGTACAAAGGCTTCTCTCTATTACCACAGTGTCCAGGAGCAGATTCAAGCTATTGAGATTCATGCAATCTGCTCTTGAAAGCTTAATGCCTGTTCCTAGTAGGTGCATGGGGTTTGAGCTACCTAAAGTTTCTGACCACGTGATTAAATTTGGTGCTACTGTGAGCATTTTCACCCCTCCCATTCTGAAAATCTGGTGATACCTGCTGTTGGGAGGGAACAGTTAGGAATTGTTACTTTGTTGTTTTTCATTCCTGACTCTGCTCTCTGCCGTGTGCTGTGTGCAGCTTAATATCTTCTGTAGACAAGATGGCTAAGTGAGAGGCTGTAACACTCACAAAGCCAGATCTGTAAATATTCAGTAGTTAATAGAAATAAATGAGGAATGTTTTGAAACCTCTACAAATGCTTCTGCTGTTTACTGCTGATTTGGTGCTCATAAAGCCCAGTTATGAGTCCATGATTCCCGGGTGTATGCTGAAGGTGTTCCAGACGTCCTGCCCAGGCATAGGGGCCTAAGAAGACCTGGACAGATCCTGGCATTTACCCACATATGGTAGCAGGCGGATGGTTGCTGGTAGCAGACTGGTGGTTGCAGATGGCTATTGATGGTTGGATAATTGGATGTTTCTGATCCATTTCCATCTGATGCTGCACATCGGAGTTGAGCTGTGAGCTGAAGCTGTTTTTCAAGCTGCTGTTTGATTTACAGAAAGGTATGTTGCTGGCTGCCAAGAAGACAGCAGAGACGCTTTTCCAGTTTGCCTGTTAATTGTGCTGAGTGGGGAGAGAAGTTGCTGAGAGAGTCAAGAGTATTTGGGGTGCATGAAGGGAAGTGTCTTGCTGTTAACTAAACACAGGCATGGCTTCTGCACATTCTGGCCAGATGTCTCTATCTTTTCCTCTCCTTACACCAGAGACCTATCCTACATGGCAGGTCAAAATGAAAGCACTTTTACAAAGGGAAAAGCTTTACCATATTATAGAAGATGACCCCCCTAATGAGGATGATGATGGATGGCCAGCGTGGCATGAGGCAGACATGAGAGCCAGGGGGACAATTATTCTGAGTGTCCAGGACCAGTTGTTGGTCAACTTGGAGAACCAGCAGACTGCACGGGCTGTTTGGAATAAACTTCGAGATATGCATCTAAGACAAAATGCAGGATCCAGTGTGCTTTTCTTTAAAAAGCTGTGTAGGCTGGAATTACAGAAAGATGGTGATTTGCCCAGCCATCTAGCCCAGTTAAAACGTCTCAGACAGGATCTTGTCCAGCGAGACTTAAATATTTCAGAAGCTGTTTTTGCAATGCTTATCATAAACAGTTTGGATGAATCTTATGATGCTGTAGCTGCTCAATTGTCGTCTTTGCCCAATGACCGTCTAACAGAAGATTATGTGTCTAGCGTGCTCTTGAATGAGTGGGATCGCAGACAGACTGCTAGAGAAAGCAGGGACAAGGCTGTTGGAAATGCTTACAAGCCTTCAACAGGGGAAAGTGAAAGTGTTGCAAAAGCTCTTAAAATGCGCCGCTGTTTTTCTTGCGGAGAGGTCGGCCATTTTAAAAATCAGTGTAAAAACTCTTCAAAGAAGAAGGGCAACTTCAAAGGCAAAGGGGGAGGAGGCCGAAAACCCCAAGGGCCAGCTGCATCAAAGGCTTTGATTTCACGCAGTTCTAATCAACTCACACGTTCTGTTTTTGTTGTCGACTCAGGAGCCACAAGGCACGTGGCCAATGATAAAAATCTCTTTCTTCATCTTGAGAAACAGGGAGGAGCAATTCATCAAGCGGATGGAACGACTATTAAAAGTTTGGCTCAGGGAACGGTTTCTTTGCAGAGCCTTAATGCAACAGTTAAAAATGTTATGTATGCTCCTCATTTGCAGGATAATCTCTTGAGTGTTTCTCAGCTAGACGCTCAAGGATTTAAAGTGGTGTTTGCAAACTCTCGGTGTGAAATTCTTCGAGATAACAAACTCATTCTTTATGCTAAGTGTGTTGATGGTTTATATGTATTGCCTTTTGTTACAGGTACAGCTGCTGGAGCAACTAAAGAAACTGAAAAGGCGTGCTGTAATATATCAGTAGATAAGAATGAGAAATTGCATAACCATTGTATTCATGATTATCATCGTTTGTTTGGTCATTTGCATTTCCAGGCAGTAGGTAAAATGCAAAATATGGTTGAGGGCATGAAAGTTCAAAAGTGTCCTTATCATATGAAATGTGTCTCATGTGCAGAGAACAAAATTAAGCAAGCTCCCAAAGGTACAAAATCTGGGAGGGAGGTTAAGAAACCTTATGAGATTGTGCATGCAGACTTGGTTGGACCTCTAGCGCTCTCTAGAGGAAACTCATGTTATTTTTTTGGTTCTGATAGATGCCTATTCTAGATATGTTTGGGTCTATATGTTACAAAAGAAGTCTGAAGCCTTCTCTAAGTTTCAAAAATTTTGTGCATGGCTCAGGAATGTTCACGATGAGCATGTACGTTGTCTTTTCACTGACAGGGGTGGAGAATTTTGTTCAGAACAGTTTGAAAACTTTACTGCTGAACAGGGCATAGAGCACATGACTGCTACGCCCAGATCTCCATGGCAGAATGGTTTATGTGAAAGAGTAAACCAGACCTTGCAACAAGGAATTAAAACTCTGTTGCATGATTCAGGCCTACCCAACCCCTTTTGGGCTGAAGCTCTATCGTGTTTCACCTATATTTACAACCGCAGATATCAATCAGCCATTGATTGCACCCCATACGAAATGCTGTTCAAAAGGAAACCGTTTGTAAAACATTTAAAAATTTTCGGTTCTGAAGTTTGGGTGCACACTCTGCAAGGTGACAAACTGAGCAAATCTGGTCAACATGGCATTTTTCTAGGTTATGAAAAAGGTTCTTATCGTGTGCTGATGACAGACACAAACACAATTAGGCTGACCAGAAGCATGGATTGTAATCCAAAATGGGACAAAGTTGGCATTTTTCAATGTCATCCCATTTCAGATGATGAGGTGGTGAAACCAATTAACAAAGAGGCAAAACCTGTAATTGATGCTGATGGTAGCACAGATTCTGACACTGATACAGATGATCAGAATGAAAAGACCTCTTTTAAGAAATCAGATGGGTCTGACACTGATCTAGAGGTAGAATCTTTGCCAGATACAGGTCACCATTCTCCCAAGGAGGAGGAACCAGACCCAGAGGATCCCAGAGTATTGCGTAGATCTGAGAGAACTACCAAGGGACAAGCACCTAAACGATTTTCTAAAGAATTTGCTAAAGCTGCTATTTCAGATATGGCTGCCACTAGCAATCCAAACTCAGTTTTTGAACCAACTAACTACAAAGAGGTTCAAAATTTACCTGAAAAAGATGCCGAACCTTGGCTTAATGCCATGAAAGCTGAATTGAATTCCCTAAAGCAAAATGACACGTGGGAATTGGTTCCAGTAGAACCAGGCATGAAACTTGTAGACAGCAGGTGGATTTACAAAACCAAGACTGATCAGACTGGTAAAGTGGTCAGATATAAAGCCAGATTAGTTGCACGTGGTTTTTCTCAAGTTCCTGATCAGGACTATCATGAGACATATTCACCGACAGTCAAATTTGAGACAGTTAGGCTGTTGATGAAAATTGCTGCAGAAGAGGGCATGACCATATCTCATCACGACGTAAATACTGCGTTTTTGTACGGAATTCTCAATGAGAGTATTTACATGTCACCGCCAGACGGAGTGCAGATAAAAAAGGGAATGGTGTGTAAATTAAAAAAATCCCTGTATGGTCTAAAACAAAGTGCTCGATGCTGGCACACTAAGCTGACAGAAGTGCTGTTTTCCTTAGGTTTCAAGCAAGGAAAGGCTGATTCTTGTGTTTTTGTTAAAGAATCTAACCAGCACAAATTGTACTGCATTTGTTTTGTGGATGATATTTTGTTTTTCTGGAAGGATGCAAATATTTACAAAACCACTCTTGCAAAACTGCAAAAGCATTTTGATATGAAAGACCTAGGGGAAGTCAGCAATTATCTCTCACTGGAAGTAGAGAGAAATAAGCAAGGTGATGTTTTGCTGCATCAATCACGTAAGATCAATGATGTGATTGAAAAATTAAATCTGACAGATGCCAATTCTGTAGACACCCCCATGGTCACAGGGTACCAACATGATACTAATGCTAATGTTTTTCCTGACACTACATTGTTCAGAAGTGTTTTGGGTAAACTTAGTTTTATAGCAAGGTGCACAAGACCAGACATTGCTGTTAGCGTAAATTTGCTCAGCAGATATGTAAATCAACCTACAGTGCAAGACTGGAAGGCACTGAAACGCATAGTTAGGTATTTAAAAGGCACTATGCATTACAGGTTGAAGCTTACTAGCCAAAAATCTGGAGGTCTTGAGATCTATGCCGATGCCAGTTTTGGTAGTGATACAACTGATGGCAAGAGCACCTCAGGTGTGTGTTATTTGTACAATCAGTGCCTATTTGATTGGTCTTGTAAGAAACAGGCAACAATAAGCATGAGTTCATGTGAAGCAGAACTCAACGCTTTAAATTTTTCCCTCATGAATGTAGAGTGGTTATTGCAACTATGTGAGGATATGAGAGTTAAAATTTGTTGTCCAATTCAAGTTTATCAGGACAACAAAGCCTGCATAGAACTAATCCATTCAGAAGGGTGCAAGCAAAGAACAAAACATTTGCTAATCAAATTGCACCGTGCCAGAGAATGCATTCAGAAGGGAGTTGTAAAAGTCTCATATATGCCAGGGAAAGAAATACCTGCTGATGCTTTGACTAAAGCTGTTAATAAGGAACAACTTGGTATATATGTAAAGAAATTGCTTTTGTGCTAGATTTTCATAATGGTCAGAATGAAAAGGGGGAGGTTGTGAGCATTTTCACCCCTCCCATTCTGAAAATCTGGTGATACCTGCTGTTGGGAGGGAACAGTTAGGAATTGTTACTTTGTTGTTTTTCATTCCTGACTCTGCTCTCTGCCGTGTGCTGTGTGCAGCTTAATATCTTCTGTAGACAAGATGGCTAAGTGAGAGGCTGTAACACTCACAAAGCCAGATCTGTAAATATTCAGTAGTTAATAGAAATAAATGAGGAATGTTTTGAAACCTCTACAAATGCTTCTGCTGTTTACTGCTGATTTGGTGCTCATAAAGCCCAGTTATGAGTCCATGATTCCCGGGTGTATGCTGAAGGTGTTCCAGACGTCCTGCCCAGGCATAGGGGCCTAAGAAGACCTGGACAGATCCTGGCATTTACCCACAGCTACCACACCTCCACACTAGATTTTTGAGCAGTTGATAGTGATAAGTCTTTAGCTGGAGATTCAGATGCCTTGCTAATGCCTCTCTTTTTAATAACTTCTGCAGGCTCCTGAACCTTTGCAGTCTTTCTCCCCAAAACTCCCTCTCTTCAGAGGTGACTTCCTCTGTGATATCTGCTTAGCATTTGAGCTCCCTCCCCCCACCCCCCACCCCGGGTAAATTCAGTCATTAATATAAATGAATAAAAATGCACAGAAATAATGCCTACCTTTGGAATAGACATAGCTGTAATTGCACAACTGGGCACAGATTTTGCTTTTCAAAATTCTGAGTATCTAGGATTTTTGATGCTTGCTTTTAAAAAGTAAGTTTCTAACCCATGTTGTTATGGAAGGAAAATCTGAATGCATCAGGACACTACAGTTAAGACCTCGGAACAGATGTCAACATCATTTCCAGCTTCTTCTGTGGCATTTTAGTCCTGCAATGCACTGCATTTCTGTAGGAATCCAAACCCAGGTTAAAGAAACTGCATTGCCTGCTTCGACTCCAAATCTAGTTAAATTGTTGGCATGTGGGGAGTTTTTCTTCTCCTTCATGCCCCTGCCGCAGACACTTATGTCTCAGATTCCCCATCCTCCATATTCAGCTAATGCCACCGCTTTTGCCGTATTCTCTCCAGATTGACAATCTTTGAAGCAAAACAGAGATGGCAGTTCAGCAGCTTCCTGTCAGATGGCACAGCAGGTTCCAACTTTGATTGTTACTCAGTTACTCGTGGCATTCAGTTTCCAGGGAAAAGAAACCCCAATCAGTGCACTCTGGTTGGCTGAATTCATTATCTGACAGTCTGGAAATGGAAGTGTAGTTTTGTTAAGAGCACTGAAAGGGTGACCCTTATTCCCCTCACAGAGCTTCCAGTTTCCAGAGTTCCCTGGAAAGAGGGGTTGACTGTTAAGCCACTCTAGAAATTGATGACAACAAAAAGTAGTTTCAATGTTCTTCTTGTGTACACGCCAGAGTGTTGAGGTGCATGCAGGCTGTTTACATGCAAGGACTTCAGAATATACAATACAACCATCCCTGCAGTGTGAAGCGGCAACATCCAGAACTCTCCCACCTTATTCTGCATACAGAGCCGGCCCTATCATTAGGCAGAGGGTTTAGGCTGCCCTCAGTCGGCAGATGCTGGAAAGCAGCAGTGAGGCACTGGAGGACAGAGCTGTGTGTATTTCACTTGGCTTGCTGTTTACCCCTTCCTGCCCTCAGGTGTGGTGTAGGAGGCTGCACTGTCTCATTTCTAGTGCCCAAATAAATTTCCACTGCCAGTGGTTGGCTTCTGTATGTTGGAATGGGGTGAGGTGCTATCTTGCCATCTGTTTCAGGCAGCAAAATGTCATGAGCTGCCTCTAGTCTGCATCAGGAGCAGGGGACCTTTGGCCCTCCAGATGTTGATGAACTCCAACTCACATCATCCCTGCCCATTGAGCATGCTTGCCAGGGCTGATGAGAGCTGCAGTTCATCAACATCTGGAGGGTCAAAGGTCCCCAACTCTTGGTCTGCATAACGTTTCAAAAGGCTCTAAGGCAATCCACGCTGAACTGCATGAGCTGTTTTTAGGCTCAGGTCAGTTTACAATACAGCTTGCAGTCAAGTCATTTCCATTTTAGCTGTAGAATTGCAATCCCTAGTTATTCACTTATCCTGCTTAGCAAATTAGGCCTTTCTCGTTCTGCCAATCACCTACATTTTTTCCTTAGAAATTATTTCATTATACAACAATTCCCTTTGACGCTTGAAGTCCTGTTAATATATTTACCTGGTGAGCTTTTTGTTAGCCAATTTATTACACTTAATCCCAACTGATTTTTGTTTGGAGTTTGCTATTTGAGTCTCCTCTTTCATTTTAGCTTCTTTCTTTTTTTTACCTTTGGAAATAGATACTGCTTGCATGTGCAAAAGCAGAAGCTGCTTTTGAAAAAAAAATCTGACCCACATAGCTTTCTTTAGCAAATGTGGAACAGACGCTTTGTGCTATATACAGAAGGGATGTGGAGGTGGGAAGCCATAATAGAGAGCTAGCAGGATGCATTTGAATGAGCACTTGCTTGTTGTGCAGACAAACTGCTTCCTTCTTCTCTTTCATTCATTCCCACTCATGTCACTGTCAGTGTCACAAATGGAAGC
This sequence comes from Zootoca vivipara, assembly GCF_965207765.1. Taxonomy (NCBI): domain Eukaryota; kingdom Metazoa; phylum Chordata; class Lepidosauria; order Squamata; family Lacertidae; genus Zootoca; species Zootoca vivipara. The sequence continues at coordinate 74,211,956 of NC_142590.1, read as the reverse complement.
GATGATGGAAAGAGAGGAGCCATCAGAAGTGTCTGGATTTTTGCAAGCAATTTCTTTTTCAAAGCACAACAAGGACATCGAGGTGATCCAGATCTGCACATGCCTAGGCTCTCCCACCCTCTCAGCTATAGATTTCCCACTCTGTTACCACCAAGCAGCACACAACAACCCATCTCCCACTTCTAAACCACTGAGCCACTTGGGCTTGCTGATCAGAAGGTCGACGGTTCAAATCCCTGTGATGGAGTGAGCTCCCGTTGCTCTGTCCCAGCTCCTGCCAACTTAGCAGTTCGAAAGCACACCAGTGCAAGTAGATAAATAGGTACCGCAGGGGCGGGAAGGTAAACAGCATTTCTGTGCGCTCTGGTTTCTGTTCCGCCAGAAGCAGTTTAGTCATGCTGGCTATGTGACCTGGAAAGCTGTCTGTGGACAAATGCCAGCTACCTTGGCCTGAAAGTGAGATGAGCGCTGCAACCCCATAGTCGCCTTTGACTGGACTTAACCATTCAGGGGTTCTTTACCTTTTACCTACAGCTGCTGGCACAAGACCTCTCCTCCTCATTTCCCTTTCCACTGTAGCCCTGTAAGACATATCCCATACTACTGTATCTAGGAGCTGCCCCACTCCCCCCCACAGAGGGTGCAGGGGGTGAAGCTAGAGAAAGATAATTCTGCAATCTGCCTTCCACTTGTGCAACCACTGGGTATACAGTCCAACACCAGGAGTCAGGATGATGCAATTAAAACTGAATTCTATCTGTAGGTTTCACTCATGCTTCACAGCAAGCCCAGGTGAGGCAGAAGGCAGTGAGAAGGAGCTCCGATGGGTTAAAGATATAATATCTGTAACCTGGGGCTCATCAGCAAGTATTTGGGAAATTCTAGTCTAAGCCACAGGCTCTCATTAATGAGCATTCTATTTTTATCCGTGATCGAAACATTAAATGGTCAGTCACATGGCTTTAATCAATGAATGTTCCCAGTGCTATTTATAGTCCGCTGCACATTTCTCTGAGGCCGGTTCATTCACTTAAAAAGGTTTCGGCAGACAGAAAAGAAGCATGTCTAGAAAGTATTTTCTGAATAGCTTTGTTGAGTCAAAAACATCTACTTTTAATTCAACTCAAAGAAAACTGGTATAACTGACCAAAGGCAAGAAGTACGAGAGGGGAATTAATTTTTATTCTCTCCTCACCCATGGCAGCTGAGATTAAACCATCAACAATCCACGTGGCACAGAATATATAAAAAGTGTACTATCTAAGTTAGTTGCTAGCTTTCAAGGAAGACCTTGGAGCTGCAGATAGCCAAAATAAATGCCTGTTGACCTATCTGTTGTTGCCAGCCTATCACTTGAAATTTCCCATTGGCTAAGTTACTGTGATGTTGCGGGAAGGTTGTGGGGGTTTTAACCGTTGCAGTGGGGTAGTTAGCTCACAATTGCTAACCAATGGTAAGATACCATGAGGAGAACAAAAGGGCAACTTGGCTGAGGAAATGAAACATCAAGCTACACCTAGAGCAGGGGTCAGCAACCTAAGGCCCATGGGCTGGAAGCGGCCCACAGAGTTTGTTTGGCCCACGAGCTGCCGGTTCTAAACCAGCGCGGCACAGAGATTCGCTTCTGCAGTGCCGAAAATCGCATCTGCGCAGATGCAGAAAATTGCGTCTGCACACACGCAGCTGTCAAAAATCACGAGTGCGCGCGCTAACACGTGCCCGTGATCCAGCCCACAGAGGGATCTCCGTGGGACCAAGCAAGATAAACCTTGCTGACCCCTGACCTAGATTTCAAGGAAAAACTAGGTATTGTGGCCTGAGGGAGGAAATAAACAGGCTGTTGCCATTTTCAGGAGCAGGTGCCTATGTACGTTGTTAGGAAGCGGGCACTGCCCCCACTGCTTGCTCTTCCCACTAACCTCCACCTGAATTTGTTCTGCACTGGCTGCCATTTTGTGGGTACCTGCAGAAACCGCACATGCCACACAAACCCTCTCTTTCTTAAAAAAAAAAAATATATTAATTGCAGGGGCGTACCCAGGATCAAAACTAGGGGTGGGGTGGGCAAGAGAGGGGAAGAGAGAGGGAAGGAGGGAGGGAAGAGAGAGAAGGAAGGAAGGAAGGAAGGAAGGAAGGAAGGAAGGAAGGAAGGAAGGAAGGAAGGGATGAGAGAGAGAGAGGAGGGAGGGAGGGAGGGAGGGAGAGAGAGAGAGAGAGAGAGAGGAAAAGGAAGAAAGAAAGAGGGGGGAAGGAAGGATGGAAGGGGGCAAAAAGAGCCCGATTTCCATAACCCGCAGCGACTTTCCCCCTTCAGTTTTCGGAGGGAAAAAGTGTGGGTTATGGTCCATAAAATACGGTGTTTTTTTCCTGGGGGGGCAGCTGCCCCCCTGCCCCTCGCTGGGTACACCCATGATTAATTGCTGTTATTTTGAAATTAAAGCTGAGCAGTTGAGTTTCCTCCACAGCCACCCTTTTTGGCAATTGATTTTTATTAAGTTTCGAAGGTTTTTAACAATTTAGCTTCAAATTTAATACCAATTTAAAAGAATGATAGTCATATTCTGAGCATGTCCATTAAAATCAGTAGCCTTAGCCTCAGTGTTTTCATTGGGTTTACTCTGAGTATGGCTCGTTGCCTTATCACAATCCATAGGGTGATAGTTGATGTCAACTCATGATAATCTGAATTCACTCTTATTCCTGCTTCGTACTTTGCATTATGTAGGTGTAACCCTAATATTTGCTAAGGGTGCATCTAAAATGTAATTTGTGAATGGGATACACATGCAACATCACACAAAAGTCCTCAGAAAGCTGTGTGCCTAGTGGGTTAATAATAGAATTGTAGAGGATGGGACCACGAGGGTAATCTAATCCAACCCCTTTGCAGTGCAGGAATCTTTTGCCCAGCATCAAGCTGTTGAATTTGTGGAAAGATCCTAAAGGGTTGAGCCCTTTAACGAAAACAGTTTTTGAGTTCTTGAATGGGTTCGATGGAAGCCCCAGGCTTTTGAAGTTGATATTAAATATATAGCAGTAAATAGAACCTGCAGGGTAATTTAAACCCAGTTTTCTGCCCGGAACACTGACTTCCCTAGAAATATTTTATCATTTGCGGTCAGCAGTGCTGTGGCTCTTAGTTCCTCATCACTTGTCTTCATATCTTCCTCTGAGGTGTGAGGTTAGCTTTGATACTATTACCATGTTATTAGGGTGTACCGTTAGTTCTATGTGTTGAATATATAAAGCATGGATACATATGAATGGAGGAAAGGTGGGAGGACAGGCTGCAGGCTTTGGTCAATTAATGTGTGCAATTAATGGATTAAGGATTTAATTACAGGGTTTCAAATGATCTGTAATCATCACTGTTCTCCGTGAAAGTCCCTGGTTTTGCGGAACAGGCTACCACTGTGTTTCAGTGTTTAAAGCGTTTTTAACGTGTCTGCTTTTTTCTTTTCTTTTTAATTAAAGATTTCCTTGATTTACAAAAAATATGTGCAATGTCTCTCGTAACATTTTTACAAATCAGTTTCATTTGTTGGGACATTGGGAAGAAAGGGGGGAAAGAGGTAGATGGGGGAAAGATGGGTGGGGGTGGAGTGGGGTGACGATGTTTCTATTTTACTTAATATACAGTATGTGGGTTTTTTTGTCAGCATCACTTGTGTAGGTTCTCTGCTGTTCGCTTGTGTTCCTTTGGTGGTGAGAGATGTTGGGGTTGGCCTGGGATATGGTTGTTCATTGGTGGTTGGCTGTGGTGGTCTTTGTTTCGTGTGTGAGTGGGGTGGGTGGGTGTTTTGGGTCAGGTTAATCATATTGATTTTATGCTGTTGGTGGATTTTGGTCATTGTCTTGTTCGGCTATGTATGTGATAAAGGGGAGCCATACCGGGGTGAAGTCGTCTTCCTCTGTTTGTCCCCATGTCAGCTTCAGCTTATTGGTTAATTTTTCTAGTAAGGCTGCTTCCCATACTATTTGGTACCATTGGTCCATGCTTACTCCTGACAGGTCTTTCCAGTGTCTGGTTATGGTGTTTCTGGCTGCTGAGAGTGAGTGGGTTATAAGTTCTTTGTGGTGTAAGTGGGCATTATTTTTGTGGAAGACGTTTAGTAGGGCCAATTCTGGGGTTATTTCTAATGTCTGCTTGGTTATTTTACATATTTCTTGTATGGTTGTTGTCCAGAATAATTTGATTTTGGGGCATTCCCACCACATGTAAGCGTCTGCTTTTGAAAAATACTAATTGAAAGAACTTATAAAGTGGTAAATAAATGTGTAGTCATTAAATATTTCTTTTAGCAAAGCAGGGAAGCCACGCAAAAATGGGGTGGAGTGTTGGCACTAATGGTGGTTCTACAATTTAGCTTGCTGCAATGAAGAGGGAGGGCCCCAGCTCAGTGGAAGAGCATCTGCATTGCATACAGAAAGTCCCGGGTTAAATCCCTGGCAAGCAGAGCTGGGAAAGTTTGCTGCTCTGAAATCCTGCACAGCCACTGCCAGCCACTGTAGACATTGCTGTACTGGACAGATCAATGGCCTGACATAGAAGAAGATAGTTTCTTATATTCCTGTGTCAATCATGCCAGAAACAAGGCAGATGCACGCCATTGAGGAAGAACCCACTGTTACTTGCTATTTTCTCTGGAACTGACCTTCCTTGTTATACACACGTTTTATGGAGAATTCTGCTGCTGCTGCTTCCGCCGCCGCCTAATGGTTGCATGCCAGTTTTTGTGTGTGTGTTATCCTCCAGTGCTGTTTTTTGAAAGCCCTGATTTGTGTCCAGGATTTTTGTTCCAACAAATAGTGATTTTAATCCAGGCCTGTGCAGGGTGAACAGGCAATGCGCTACTACTGAGAGGTTTAAGGGGTACACCACCTTTAATCAAAGGTTTCCTCCTTGCATGTTCAAACTATATTATTGCTTCCTGTTCAGCAAATTTAGGTCGCTTCCACAATGAGGCATTTTAGAACATTGGTATTGGTTTTCGGCAATTGGCTGAAAGTAGAATTTAAAAAGTGGTTCAACACGGCACTTAATATAGAGCTGTATTATCTGGCAATACCCATCCCTATTGCCAAGATCCTACTATAATGTTCACTCAGAAAAAAAAGTTCTGTTCAGGAAAGGTCACCTGCAATGTTAATTAGAACCTTCTTTCTTACAGCTTCTGTCCCTTTTATTGTTTCTTGTTCAACAAAGCAACAGTATCACTGAGTAATCTTTTAAGTGCATTGTAATTACTCAGTTCCTGCTTCTTGCATGGGATGGGGGCAGAGCAGGACTTCAGTTACTGGTTTCCACTCATGTTTTTTCCTTTTACAATTAATTTGAATAGGAAGCAATGATAGAAACTGCACAGAGGAAGCTTCTATGTAGTGCAGGGATTGTCTTTGTGTTGTCCTGTCCCCTTTCCTTTATTTGAGCCTCTATATGTGTGCGGTCTGAGAAACTTGCACCATTTGCTTGCTTCTGAAGCCAGCCATGCTATTATTAGCTTTTGATGCCTGCGTAAATAGCTTTAAAAGCAATGTAGGATTTGGCTGCAAAGTTCAAGAAAATCCCACAACATTCCACTCTATGAGAACAGGCCAGGAAGAAGTGGAAATAATGAATGGTCGTTGGAATGAAGAGAGATAAACAAAAAATAAATCTTCCGGGCAATTGTTTCTTATTTAAAAGCTAAACACAAGGAATCAATTTACTAGGGAACAGAGTAGGAAACAGGTGGGCTAAACTATTACAGGGACAATCAGGTGCCTGCATCCAACCACAGAAGAATCCATCTGTACAGTGTCAGGAGGGGTGGCATGGCATATTCCTCTGATGTGTTCCCAGGAATGGGGCTGGCACAAGTTAATTATAATATTGTTTTACATAACAATCGTATCAGGGGCCACAGTTGCAGCTGACAAAGCGGAATGGATTACCTGCCTGTCACGATATTTCAGTGTGCGTTGGAGAGAGAGCAGCACAGGTCTTTTCTGTCATTCTGCCATTGTGCCCTGTGACCAGTAGGGCTTCGCAGGACCGGGGCTTTCCTAAGTTTGCTATGAAGAGGCAAGGCGTGGCCCGCCACACAGGTGAGGCCAATTGGTAACTCACTGAACCTGGTGGCAAGAGCCCGGAAGGGTCAGCCTTTCCCTTTGGCTCTTTGCCAAAGCAACACACTTCCTGCCTTGCTGTGTTTGGCGTCTCGACTCCTTGCTCCCTGATCCTCAGACCCTTGGTTTCTTGACTCCCAGCTCTCTGAACCTTGGACCCTTGGCTTCCGGAATCCTGGCTTCCGGACTCCTGTTCCTGCTCCCACCACGCTGTCTTGCCCCCGGTCCTGACGTCCTCAGCCGGGACTTTGACCGCCCATAAACTGGATCGTGACACTTGGAGCTGTCTACTAAGTCATGGGTATAGTTCAGGGGTGGGGAAGCTGAGGTTTGGGAACTGAATGTGCCCTCTGGTGCATATCTGGCTGGCCCACACCCTTCTCCACACTTTTGGCTGGCTAGCATGTGCCCTTGAACTCTCATAATAGATCTTGTTTGCCCTGGTAGGGGGTACAGAATGTACAACAATTACCCTACTGCACAGAGGTCAAAAATTACATTTTTTGCTCTGCCAACGTTTATCTCTGGTTCTGCCTACCGCTGACATGTGGAAGGCTTTCAGGGAGGAAGAACGTCCCTTGTGCTGGAAAAGGTTCCACACCTCCCTGGTGTCATTGCAAAGCAGCTGCCTATTGTCTCATGAGTGCTTCAAATTCAGAATAACAGACAGCTGTCTGGAAAAGGAAATGTTGGAGAGGAGCTGTATAAAAATTTAGGAGATGATAACTAAGATGATAGACTCTGCTGAAATGGATAGCTAAGATGATGGATAACTGTGGATATCTAAGATGATAGAATATGCTGGAATGGCAAAGATGACCGGGAATATCAGAGATCAAGATGGGGGAAAAGTTTATACAAGACCGGACAAAAATTTATAGAGTACCTTAAGATTCACTGTAAAGATTTAAAAACATTAGCAGGATTGATATAGCATCTGTGAAGTAATGGAAGGTTATAAATCGATTTGAAATTGAATGGAAAAGTTACATTGAATGTGTAAGGAAACAGGGGAGAAATTGGAAACAGGGGGGGGGCTGGAGGCTGGGGGGAAGTCCAGAAGGGATAAATAATCAACTAGCTCTTAATTTGTGTTATGTATGTTGAATTTTTTGGGGGGGAAAAATCATTTCAAAAAATAAAATTGGGAAAGGAAGATCAGTCATAATCAGGGGAGGAATCAGGGTTGATTTTATTTGCTCAAATATAATTGCAGCCAGATTAAGCAAGTCTGGGAGCTGCACCCTTGCTGAACTCTTTTTAACTGCTAAGGAGGGAAAAGATATCTTATTGCTGCCTCCTTTGTCTGCTTCTTTAATTGCTGCTCTTTGTTTTATTGGTATGATATTTTTCTTCCTGTTGTTTTATTGTTGTGAGCTGCTCCACAGATATCATATATCAGAAAATGGCATAGAAATCGGCAAAATACATACTGGTTGTTATTTCAATGGTTGGCTTTAATGGTGAGTTGCAGAGCCTGGGTATAAAAACTTGCAGATAAATACAGAAAAGGTTTTGCATGCCCTAAGGGGGCCAAAATATTTGGATATCATTATATTGTTACGGGTTTACTGTTGGTGTTCTGTGAATAAGGTTGCCCTGAAAGCAATACTTGGCCAGCTCCTTACAATGCTCCTAGGCTGCTGCAATTTTTGAATGAGATTCAGTCACATACCAGAAAATTCAGGTCACACAATTTGGCTCGACTGCAAGGTCTTGCACAAGAAGTGTACTTCCCCAGACGATCGGACTTTTGGCGATAGGGAAAGTACTGATAAGTGTGATAGAAAAAGTACGGAAAGTGTGGGACAATCCTTCCTTTGATGTGCCATTATCCAGCGACAGAGCATATGCCCACACTGCCCAGGGCGGGTGCGCTCCCGAGGGGGACGTGGCACAGAGGGTGCCCTCCCAGGCAGGATAGCCGGGGTGGAGCGAGCCATCCACAGGGGCACAGCGAGCCTCCCATGGCGGACATTCGGCGCGCTGCCCACCCGTGACTCCCAAGCCTCCCCCAAGCTGTCAAAACGAAGGGGGAAGGGGGGAATGCTGCTGGCAAAGCGGCTTGGCATAGGGTTGGGAGTCACGGGCAGGGGGCGCACTGAATGTCATCCCCCCCCTCAGTGAGGGCACCTGGGGCATAGCTGTCAAGTTTTCTCCTTTCTCGCAAGGAAGCCTATTCAGCATAAGGGAATTTCCCTTTAAAAAAGGGAGAACTTGACAGCTATGACCTGGGGCGGTTCCCTACTACACCCCTGCCATCATCTAACCTCCCTGCAAACAAATCAGAATGGGTGCTCATTAAAGAGATAACATTGTCGAATCTCCCCATAGACATCAAGAAGAGGTGGCAAGAATACACAGAGGAATTATACCAGAAAGATATGGAGGTCTCGTATACCCCAGGTAGTGTGGTTGCTGACCTTGAGCCAGGAGAGTGAAGTCAAATGGGCCTTAGAAAGCACTGCTAATAACAAGGCCAGTGGAAGTGATGATATTGCAGCTGAACTATTTAAAATTTTAAAAGATGATGCTGTTAAGGGGCTACACCCAATATGCCAGCAAGTTTGGAAAACTCAGCAATGGCCAGAGGATTGGAGAAGATCAGTCTACATCCCAATTCCAAAGAAGGGCAGTGCCAAAGAATGCTCCAACTACCGCACAATTGCGCTCATTTCACACGCTAGCAAGGTTATGCTTAAAATTCTACAAGGCAAGCTTAGGCAGTATGTGGACCGAGAACTCCCAGAAGTGCAAGCTGGATTTCGAAGGGGCAGAGGAACCAGAGACCAAATAGCAAACATGCGCTGGATTATGGAGAAAGCTGGAGAGTTCCAGAAAAACGTCTACTTCTGCTTCATTGACTATGCAAAAGCCTTTGACTGTGTCGACCACAGCAAACTATGGCAAGTTCTTAATCACCTCATCTGTCTCCTGAGAAATCTCTATGTGGGACAAGAAGCTACAGTTAGAAGTGGATATGGAACAACTGATTGGTTCAAAATTGGGAAAGGAGTACGACAAGGTTGTATATTGTCTCCCTGCTTATTTAACTTATATGCAGAATTCATCATGCGAAAGGCTGGACTAGATGAATCCCAAGCCGGAATTAAGATTGCCGGAAGAAATATCAACAACCTCAGATATGCAGATGACACAACTTTTATGGCAGAAAGTGAGGAGGAATTAAAGAACCTTTTAATGGGGGTGAAAGAGGAGAGCGCAAATTATGGTCTGAAGCTCAACATCAAAAAAACCAAGATCATGGCCACTGGTCCTATCACCTCCTGGCAAATGGAAGGGGAAGAAATGGAGGCAGTGAGAGATTTTACTTTCTTGGGCTCCTTGATCACTGCAGATGGTGACAGCAGTCACGAAATTAAAAGACGCCTGCTTCTTGGGAGAAAAGCAATGACAAACCTAGACAGCATCTTAAAAAGCAGAGACATCACCTTGCCTACAAAGGTCCGTATAGTTAAAGCTATGGTTTTCCCAGTAGTGATGTATGGAAGTGAGAGCTGGACCATAAAGAAGGCTGATCGCCAAAGAATTGATGCTTTTGAATTATGGTGCTGGAGGAGACTCTTGAGAGTCCCATGGACTGCAAGAAGATCAAACCTATCCATTCTGAAGGAAATCAGCCCTGAGTGCTCACTGGAAGGACAGATCGTGAAGCTGAGGCTCCAATACTTTGGCCACCTCATGAGAAGAGAAGAATCCTTGCAAAAGACCCTGATGTTGGGAAAGATGGAGGGCACTAGGAGAAGGGGACGACAGAGGACGAGATGGTTGGACAGTGTTCTCAAAGCTAGGAACATGAGTTTGACCAAACTGCGGGAGGCAGTGCAGGACAGGAGTGCCTGGCGTGCTAGGGTCCATGGGGACACGAGCAGTTGAACACGACTAAACGACTAAACAACAACAACAATATCCCTAATGAAATGTCTCTATGGAAACTAAAATGGCCCCAGAAGGCTAGGCTGCGTGACAGCCAGAAGAATTTATTACTCACTTGAATTCCCCCACTTTAGCCAGAGAAAGGGCACAAGGTGGCTGTCTGTGAAAAGTACAATAGACTGCAGTTAGAGGCCAAGACAGACATAGGCACAATAAGCCAAGTTTGGCCTTTGTGTGCTAGCAGAGTTTTGGGTCTTATTCACCTTCACGGAGCCCTGATGTGGGTGCAATGGGTTTTGGCTGTCTTCTGGCATATTTCAGTTGTGTTTCCATCTATGCTGAATCTGTATTTACAGCTAAACCAACATACTACAAGAAGGGCAAGAATGTCCAGGGATCACCTTCCAACAGGAACCCAAAGCTGGGTGAAGGCTGCACCCTGGAATTTCTCGCTGCTCAGAGAAGTGCAGTGAAAATAGCAATAGAATGGGTCCAGACTTAGGGTGCAATCCAAATCTCAGCCCCAGCCCCAGCAGGGTTTAGTGGAGGACGGTGATCAGAAGCTGACTTGGAATCCACTGGATCCTGCCCCTGCTCAGCTTCTCCCCACCCCACCCCAGAATGCCCCATAGAGTTTCCCATTGGCTGCTTCCAGTGTAGAATCCAGAAGCTCTGCAATTGTAGTGTGATGTTGACACCCCAGGGAAAGGAGGTTTGGCTTGCTCTGCTAGCTATGCTTGGAGCTAGGCCCATAAAAATTAATAAGCTAGTTATGAACAAGTCTGGACGCAACCCCATTTGTTTATTTAAATCCATAATCTTCATAAAGGCTCTGGGTGAGTAGGGGCATTTGTAAACCACTCCAATCAATATGAATGGTCTAGATTTCAAATTCCCTGGGGCAAGTCTGCAAAGTGTCACGTTCAGTTTATAAGTGGCAGTTTATAAATAATAACAATCTGAGATACAAACAGGCACTTGGAGAACTGGAAGCAATGTGCATTCAGTGTCTAAGGTATGCATAATGCCTGGTATATAGAACATGGATTCTTGCAGCACTGATCATCTGCTGGGATGCTTAGAAAGGGAAGAAGGTCTACCCCACCCATGGGTTGATAATTCACTAAGTGGAGAGGACTTTGCAAGCACAGGAAGAGACACACAACCTCTTCTTGGTTTCTCTGGCCCTTGGGTTTTAAAATGCAAAGTTTTTGTACATATGTTATAATGCATTCGAGACCCATGCACAAAAGCATACCATATACATATGCTGCTTAAACAACCCAATTCCGTAGTTAATCCAAGGACAAAATGCCTTCCCTAAATTAAATTGGTCCTCTTGCAAAACAGATACTTTGACAAATCTCTTGGGACCATGTATATAACACATTAGTATTAGTATTAGTATTAGTATTAGTATTATTCTGTTGGGAGCCACCCAGAGTGGCTAGGGAAACCCAGCCGGATAATTAATAATTATATTAATAAAAAATTGGACACACAGGCATCGAGCTGTTTCAGATAACCGAAAGGACCTGAGGAAACATAAGGGGCAGGTAAGACCTGAGTTTCAAAAGGTTTGCAGAGCTTCCTTCCTTTTTTTTTTTTTTTAAAGATTTTTATTGAAGTACGAGAATTTTTACATACATTATATTCTCTCCTTCCAATGTTTAATTTCCCGTACCATTTTTTCTTTCCCTTCCCACCCCCTCCCTCACCCATAATCCATTGGAAGGGTTCAAACAGTTGTCCTCAGCCACGGGCACAATGTCTTTAATTTCCACTGAATGTCTTCTGGTCCAGTAGTTGTTATCCATTGAAGATAGGGGTTCCATCTGGTCCTATCGCAGTAGACTTGGCCTTCCATGTCATATCCTGTGACGTTACTGCCACGATGTCTGACTGAATAAATTCAAACAGATAATTAGTCCAGACCTCTACTGTCCATTTTTCTCTATCTTTCCAACCTAGAGCTATTGTTGCCTTTCCTGCTAGTATCATTGCTTTGAAGGTATGCTGGTCACCTTTCTCTATGGCCGTGTTTCCTAGTATACCCATTGTCATGAGATTGAAGTCTATAGGTAGCTTCACTTTAAAAACTTCATTAATAACCTTAAGGATTTTATTCCAAAATCCCCCTACCTCTGGGCATTCCCAATACATATGGGAGAACCATCCCTTGGCTTGTTCACAGTGCCAGCAGTTAGGGTTCAATCCTGGTATCATATTAGCTAGCTGGGCCGGAGTTCTATACCATTTTAGAAAGAATTTTAGTTCGAGCTCCCTAAATTTGCTTACTTTAATCTCATCTATTCCTTTCATTATCCTTTCGACCTTTGATTCGCTAATTTGTTCTTCTTTACTCCACATCTTTTGAATAAGTTGGGTTGTCAGTTCTTTATTTGTAATCATCCTCTTATAGATTTTACCTATCATTCCTTGTTTAGCTTTTTCCATTTGTTTATATAGTTCCTCTATTGGCTCTTCTAATCTCATATTTCCTATCTCTTGAGCTTTAAGAATTTTATTATATAGCCCTCCAATTTTTAGCCAGTATTGGTTACCTATGTTCTCTGTTACTTCCTGCAATGACTTTAAGGACTCTCCTCTATACATATCTTGGACTATGTGATATCCCTTAGCACTAAGAATTTTCCACCATTTGGGGTCGTCTATTGCCTCGTATATGCTTTCTAAGGGTGCCCACAGGGAGATCCTTTTTAACCATATAGGTTGCCATCTCTTCCATATGCCTAATGCCAATTTCCTGGGTCCTATTGCAGATTTCAGATCTTCCTTAACATTATTTGTGAAGATTCCAAATCTTCCTGCACCATTGTTGGCCTCGTCCTCAAATCTGATCCACTTTTGTTTATTTTTTGCTCCAATTTCTAGTAAAGTTTTTAATTGGACGGCTTCATAGTAATTATAAATGTTGGGGAGGCCCCACCCTAATTCTGATTTGTGGTTATACACAAACCTCTTTTGTGTCCTTGATTTTTTACTTCCGAATATCCATTGTCTTATCTCACCATTCCATTGTTCCAATTGCTGTTTTTTTATCTCTAGTGGGATGGCTTGGAAAAGATAACTTAGCTTGGGGACCCAGAACATTTTGGTAGCCTTGACTCTAGCTGTAATGCTTAAAGTTTTGTTTCTCCATCTTTTCATATCCTTTAGTATTTTATTCCATGTCTTCTTATAGTTGAATTCTGCGGTCTTGTTAATATTCCTATAGAGTTCAATACCCAGGTATTTTATTCTTTTAGAACCCAGGCCCATACCTGTTATGCTATTTATTTCTTTTTTTTCAGGTAGGTTTACATTAAAGTACATTATTTCTGATTTTGTTATATTTGCCCCTAATCCGGAGTATTCCTCGAAATCTTCTAATATTATCTTTATTTCTTTTATCCCTTCCTTGGGATTTGTTATGATTACAATAATATCATCTGCAAACAAGTTAATTTTCATCTCCTCTTTCCCGATCTTATAACCCTCTATCCTTCCACAGTTTCTTATTCTTTCCGCTAGTTGTTCTATAGCCATTATAAATAGGAATGGCGAGAGAGGGCACCCCTGCCGAACACCTCTGCGTATTGGAAAGGGTTGGGAATGTTCTCCATTGACTCTTACTGCAGAGCTTCCTTCCATTGCAAATAGCGAGTGCAGCCCACCCCAGCTCTAGGCAGGACTGTGTCATGATCTCCTGGCCTCCCTCCTGCATTGGCTGCTCATATAATAATGCTGTCATGTGCAAGGCCTATAGTTGTGAATAATATCACATCAGTTTGGCCCCAAGAAATGGGACAGATACAGCTGATATGACAACACTTGGGAGAAGCTGCCCCCTCCTTCACCAAATGCTCAGCAAAACATTAAGGAATTTGCATAATGCTCCCTAATTGAAATTTCTCGGCAAGATTTTAATAATGGGGCAGTAAATTCCTTCGCAGGAAGGTTAATTCCTCCGGGCCACCCTGTATCCTGGCCTGTCTGCATTTCAGCTCCCAGGCAGACAGAGAAATAACAAGCTGCTAATTTTGCGTTCCCACTATAGAACTGTCACTCAAACCACTTGTTATGCACAAGGGTGTCTAACCAACTCTTCTGTCAGTCAAAATGGTTTGCAAAGTAGGGAATAAACGTGGCGGGCTTGTGATTCAGAACTACAGCCTTCTGCTGCACTTTCCTTATTTGGGAAATTTGCAGTCAAATATAAAAGTGCATATTCTCGATAATTAGTAAGTCTATGGGCTAACAACCACAGAGCTAGAAAATTTTAGAGAAGCTGACTCAGACCATAGGAATGCAATTGGTGAAGAGAGAACTCTATGTGATATCATTTCCCGTGTTTCCAGTAGCAAGAAAGCATTCTTCCTTTGTCTTTGTCGCACCATGTATATAATTGAGATGAATGTCTGTCTACTCTCTCCCTGAGTGAACACTCCATTTTAGAATTCAGCTACGTATTTTGTAACCTAGAAGCATTTTACCTGCATTGTTTTTGCTGCTGCTGCTTGCTGAAAATGAGTGCAAGACTTTAAGTAAGTAAAACACTATTTTAAACTTACTTTACATTCTGTGGTTTGGATAATTTTACCAACTATAAAGGGGGAAATCAGCTTACTTTGAAGCTAGACTTAAATAATATGAGGTTTTGCTGCCTTTCCCGGGCTTCTTTTTTTCTGCCAACAGGTGGTAATCTAAAGCTCTGCCCAGCTTGCATTCCAAGTGTAAACACTGAGCTGATTATTCTAAATGTTTAAATCTGGAAGAATCATTGTAATTATATAAGGAGAGGATATCTTAATTAGAATGATTCTTCTAGTCCCGAAACCGTTCAAAAACCAAGGCGCGGCTTCCAATTAGCTGCAGGAGCTTCCTGCACTCAAGCAGAAGCCGCCTCGGATGTTCAGCTTCCTAAAAACGTTTGCAAACTGGAACACTTACTTCCGGGTTTGTGGCGTTCGGGAGTCAATTTGTTTGGCAACTAAGCCATTCGGGAACCAAGGTTTGAGTGTATATTTATATACATTTTTATAATATGGCTAAAGGCAGAACTCAAGTTTTTAGAATGGCAGAGAAGTTAGCCGTTGTTTTCTTTTCTTTTTAAGAAAATCATTTTATATTCCAGTGACTGAGCAGTGTGTTACAGTAAAAATGGAGACATTCCTATTGTGGTAGGTTCCTATTGGCCAGTGCATGAGGAATCACCACCTTCCCACTCTCCAGAGCGGTTCTACAACTTTAAAAGAAAAAAAGGTGATTTATATTTGTTGGCAAAATGGAGGCGCTGTGTGTGACCTCACTGCTGCCACTGCCACCACCTTGGGAAGAGAGAAGAGACACCCAAGTAAGCTGAAACCCCTTCCCTGTTGCCCCGCCGCCACACAAGCATAGCCGAGTGAGGGGAGAGGTGGGCTGAAGAGGGCCACGAGGAGGCACAGGCCCAACCTGAGCCCACCTCCCCAGCGTGCAGACCCGCTGGTGGAAGGCCTGAGCCCAGAGTTTTAAAAAAGTTTTATTAAAGTTTTTTTTAAAAAAAAAAGCTTTAATAATTTTTCCCTCCCCCTTTTCCTTTTTTTAAAAGGTGAAAAAATTATACATTTTTGTTATTTAAACTATAAATATCTCAAAATTATGGTTTTTTCCTCGAAGTGACACGCCACCCGAGTTTGCCGAATTTTGACACACCAAGCTCAAAAGGTTGCCCATCACTGCTTTAACAGGTCAGCAAATCCCCTTCTGCTCCAGGAGGTGACCGGTCTCCCTTAATCTGTAGTGTCTGATTGCATAACAGAGGCACTGAACAAATGACTTGCATTTAATCTTTGTTTCCTTCCATCTCAAGCAGGGCAAATCAACTCCTGAACAGACCCTGGCGCTGCTGCCTATTTCTGAGCTCAGACAATGATGGTATTGATCTCAATGAGGCCATGGAGCACTAAGCAAAAAGTTACAGGCTTTCTGATCTGTCTTCCCATAAAAACCCAGTTTCAAGCCTCGATTACGGTGTGAGCTAAGAAAGTCATTATATATTTTATTTATTGTTATAATTATAAAAGTATCTATATACTGCCATACCATAAAATATCAGTGCAGTTTATTCTGCGAGAACTTAAAATGTCGTTTAAAAAAAAACAACACAATTATGTTTATTTTTTTGTGTAAGTGCATGCGCTTAATACCTCAAATTGACAAGTTTAGCATCTCAAATTCAGCCTGTTGCTCCTCCTTGTGAGCCATACATGAAACTCTGCAGTTGTCATTTTAAAAATACAGTGGTATCTCTAGTTACGAACTTAATTCGTTCCGGAGGTCCGTTCTTAACCTGAAACTGTTCTTAACCTGAGGTACCACTTTTGCTAATGGGGCCTCTTGATGCTGCTGCGCCGCCGGCACACGATTTCTGTTCTCATCCTGGGGCAAAGTTCTCAACTCGAGGTAACTCTTCCAGGTTAGCGGAGTTTGTAACCTGAAGTGTTTGTAACCTGAGGCGTTTGTAACTTGAGGTACCACTGTAGGATTTGTTGTTGTTGTTTAGTCGTTTAGTCGTGTCCGACTCTTCGTGACCCCATGGACCAGAGCACGCCAGGCACTCCTGTCTTCCACTGCCTCCCGCAGTTTGGTCAAACTCATGTTCATAGCTTCGAGAACACTGTCCAACCATCTCGTCCTCTGTCGTCCCCTTCTCCTAGTGCCCTCAATCTTTCCCAACATCAGGGTCTTTTCCAGGGAGTCTTCTCTTTTCATGAGGTGGCCAAAGTACTGGAGCCTCAGCTTCACAATCTGTCCTTCCAGTGAGCACTCAGGGCTGATTTCCTTCAGAATTGATAGGTTTGATCTTCTTGCAGTCCATGGGACTCTCAAGAGTCTCATTTCCCCTTTTTTCTGAAAGAGATGAAGACTACAATAGCTACAAGTCAAAAGGGCTATGCTCAGCCTTAACACTTCTGAATACCAGTTGTTGCAAACTGCAGGAGGGGAGGATTGCTCCATTGCTCAGATCCTGCACTTGGATTTCCCAGAGGCCTCTGATTTGCCACTGTGAGAGCAGGATGCTGGAATGGATAGGCCATTGGCCTGAATTTGCAGGCTTTTCTTTAGTTACACACATATCCACTCAGAATAAAAAAATTCCTTCAGTAGCACCTTAAAGACCAACTAAGTTTTTATTTTGGTATGAGCTTTCGTGTGCTGGAGGAGACTCTTATAAGGGTCTGACTCTTCTGTTTCAAGTGTATCTGAAGAAGTGTGCATGCACACGAAAGCTGATACCAAAATAAAAACTTAGTTGGTCTTTAAGGTGCTACTGAAGGAATTTTTTTATTTTGTTTTGACTCAGACCAACACGGCTACCTACTTGTAACTATATCTACTCAGAGTAAGCATTACAGACTGTAGATCAAATCATATTATACATTGGGCTGTTTATCTATTCTTCCTGGCATCACTTTCCCAAGTTTTAGGCAGGGATTTCCTCCAGACCTGCTGTACGGTGGGGACCAGGGTGGAATCTATATACGTATTAAAAAACGCTGTGAAAATATTTTTTTAAAAAAAAGTTTTGAAAAATATATTGAATTTGCCATAAGCTCGCCATCGCCACCTAGTGTCACATTTGTATAACACACTTAAAACAGACTTAAAATGTTATGTTTGCACCTGTATAGCTCTATCCCAGATCTGGGACCTTAGACACGGAGCATGTGGTTTACAACTAGCAATCTGCCCTCTGTCTTTCATATGGCTGGATGCTACACTGTTCTAGTAGCATCTGTAGAAAAAGAGAAGACTTCTTCCTAGAGATCAGGAAAATCTGGGAATATCATTCACCTTGCCGTTGTGGTCCCATTCTACAAACGTTAGTGGTGTGGTGTATCATCCACCGGCCACTTCCTACCCCAGTTAACATGTGAATCAAGTCTCTTCATGTGATAAAAACATACACTTTCAAAAAACTGGAGGCTGCACTCCTAAACCCAAAGGGTTGCTGATAAAGAGAAATCCAAGTGTAGCAGGCATTCTGTCAAATGGACTGACCAGTTTTTGGTATTTGGAGAACAAAAAAAAAAAGGCTGTGCTACGCAATACACCTCCACAGTATTGACTCATGGTTTGTGCTCATTCATTTGCACATCGAGGGGTTCTAAACAGTTGCAAGGTTATCATCATTATCATCATCATTATTTAAAACACTCCTACCACTGCAACTTGAAAGGCCAACTTATTTACATGCTGGAAAAAGAATAAAAGCAAAGCATTACAATCAGCAGAATAAGGCAGAGGCAAAGTTCACCCAACTATTTGAAGTGATGAGGTATCCTTCTTGACCCCTACTGAAAGAGAAAGCTGATAAGACAGGGTTAGATATTTCTAACACTGACATTTATGCTGATGATCTTAAGTTTATGTTGTTGTTGTTTTAAAAAACCAAACCACTAAACCAAAAGCTATATACTGATATGTGTTAAGGTGACTTTACATGCCCCTTTCCTTCAATTGAATTGCAACTGGCAGCTTAAAGCCAGATTTGGGGGCACCCCCTGCCCCGAATCCATTTGTTGAGGTGTTGCAAGGAGCTCTTTTTGTTCAAACAGCATGGCTTTTGCAATGCTTACCTCCCTTTATTGGAAATTAGCTTCCCCACCCCTTGAAGTATTTACAAACAAAAGCACCATAACACTCATAGCATGCAATAGCATTAAACCTCTTCCCCAAAATCCGTTTTCCGTCTTGTGGGCCCTTGCCATGCCTCAAAGTCATTGCCCTTTCCCTTGTTCCTGGGCATTTAACAGCAGGAGAAGATTTAGCTTTGCAATATACATCCACTCCGCTGGGAGTAAGCCCCACTGAAGTCAGTTGAATTTAGGCCCTCTTTATTGAGCAGTCATCCTGATTTGTTTGCAGGGAGATTATACAGTACCACTTTGGCTAGTTAATGAGAATTCATTCTGTTTGTGGGGACTCAGGGGAGGTTGGATGGTGTCGTGCCAAAGTTTTATCCAACACTTTCCAGCTCTCCTTTCTCCATCACTTACTATACTGCAAAAGTCCTATATCTGCGGGGAATGGGTTTATTCCGCAAAACCTCCCCATCAACTATAATTGTGCAACTTAAATTTGCAAACAGGCGATTGAAACACACCGAAAGACAGTGACAGTCTGGAAACCCTCTCCCTTTTGAGCAGGTTTGCAGAGAGCTGTGCCATGTAAGTGGGTGAAGATTTCCCATCACTTTATCCATATCAGGAGAAGTTGCGACTGCTTCGTTTCTGTACCTAAGGCTGCTGTTAAAAACACAGGCACGGGGCTGGCTAAATAAGATGGTAGTTCTAATCTCATATTTACCGTATTGGCCCGAATCTAAAGCTGCACCCAAATCTAAGCTGCATCTTTAAAATTGGAGGAGGGAGGGAGGAAAAAAAGGGGGAAATGCCCAAAATTTTTCTGTGTATAAGACGCCCCCATGTATAAGACAACCCCTATTTTTGGAGCCCAAGATTAAGAAATAAATATTTTAAACATTCTGAGTATAAGACGACCCCCCAAATTTAAACTTTAAAAATTTGGGGGGAAATGTAGTCTTATACATGGAAAAATATGGTATGAGTCGCTCCATTCCTTACTGTTCCTGGCTGCATACTGGGGGGGGGGGGGAGCTGAGCCACGACGTTTCCCATTCCTCACTCTCTCCCTCCCTGACCTTGGGGGAGAGGATGGGGGACTACCTGCAGGGCGGGCACTGCTTTGTCGCGCTCCTGGCACTGTTTGCCCCATGTTCCTGGCTGCATAACGCAAGGTCGCGAATATAAGTCACACTTTAACTTTTCACGGCCAGAATTTGGGGGGGGGGAGTGAGGCTTATATTCAGGCCAATACGATATTATCGTCCAGCCTTTCCTCCAGCCGGATTTCAACAACTAATTTAAAACAACATCATTAATTCTGATAGTGTAATTTAAGGTGGCAAATCCTGTTAGGTGCATTGCCCAAATGGGACTCCTGAGAAACAAAATGGAAATATCAACATGTTCAAGAGAAGCCCATGTTTTTCAGCAGCTGGGGAAAAAATTAAGAAAAACCTAAGAGACCAAAAAAAGGGGGGGAATGCCCCCAAAGTGGTGCAATGAGGACAGAGCATGCTCAGCAGCTACAAAAGTGGGCAGGAACACAGGGAAGTGGGCAGTTGACAGGGGAGAGTTGAATGCTACCATCAGCCTAGACAAATGGAAGATAATTTCATTTGGTGCCTAAAAAAAGAATAATGTGGTTGTCTGAAAGTTGCACTTAGGAAGGATGTTCCACAAATGGGTTGCTGTGCTGCCAGAGAGACGTCCCTGAACCTGATAGCTCCCCAACTAATATCTCTGGTACTTTGCTTCACACAAGGTGAATCTTCCTAAACAGAAGATGATGCACAGCAAAACAAGACATGTGTTTTCATGGCTGCACATGGCAACAGCCTGCTAAAGCCACACAATTCCCCACATGCAAGGCAAGAGGTGCTGCTACATTCTGTTGGCTCATAATTGACACAATCCCTCTGCCTCCCCTCGTTCAATAGGTAATCAAATTCTAGCTTGGGGACTTCAATAATATCCCTTCCCATTTCCCTTCTCTCGGTCTTTTCATTTCCTGGAATCCATCACAGAGAGCTTCTCTCATGCTAATTAAAACTAATAACCAGCCCTTACATCCCATTAGGGTTGATTCTGAATTAAAAACCTACGAGCTGTTTCCCTTAATGAACACTATGGAGAGAGTTTGGCAGCAGAACAAGATTCATACTCCCCCCCCCCACATCACACCACCACCTCTTGTCTCCTTTATTTTGCTCTCCGCTTATCTCAAAATAAGAACATATGCAGGCCAGATTCAGGCTCATTTCCCGTCCCTAAATGCTCCCCAGACTTTCTGCAAGAAACAAGACTACTTTGCACATCCTGTCCCTAGTAGAGTTGCTATTGGGAGGATATTGGACATGCAACAGGGACGGGAGCACCTGTATGCTTAAAAGAGCCACTGTTGTGTGGTGATTAGAGTTTTGGACTGTGTAAAGGCAGCTTTGAGTTCCATTCTCCATTCAGCTATGAAACCCCCTGCATGGGTGACATTGGGGCAGTCACCCAGAGTTGCCTACTTGACAATAATTTTTTTAAGAATAGTGGAGGGTAAAAGAGATAACCATGTTTGCTACCCTGAATTCCTTGAAGGGTGGGATAATTAAATAATAATGCCATAGTGATGTGCAAGAAAATATTTCTGGCATTTTGCTCCAGAGGTGAGAAAAGCTTCACTAGCCTCTTGCAGAAGAATATTGGCAAGTGGAAATGTTGGTAAATGAAGCTTTTATCACCCCTGGAGCACCGTGACATGACAAACTGCACCTGCCAATTTTCTCTCTCTTCTGCGCAACAGTTAGAGGAAAGAAAGCACTTCTAATACTGAAATGATGCAGCCAGAGCCACCTTGCCTAATGTTCAATTACTGCCTTCTCGCTTGAACCATATCCTAAAGCATCAGTAGGCAAACTAAGGCCGGGTGCCAGATCCGGCCCAATCGCCTTCTAAATCCAGTCCATGGACAGCCCGGGAACCAGCAGTTTTTACATGAGTAGAATGTGTCCTTTTATTTATAATGCATCTCTGGGTTATTTGTGGGGCATAGGAATTTGTTCTCCCCCCCCTATATATATATATATATATATATATATATATATATATATATATATATAGCCTGGCCCCCCACAAGGTCTGAGGGCCAGTGGACCGGCCCCCTGCTGAAAATGTTTGCTTAACATTGTCCTAAAAACTGAGACCTGCTAAATAAGGAGTACAAGTAAATTTCTTTAGGACTGCAGATCTAGGCATATACCTCATAGTAAAGGTAAAAGACATCTGTGGACAAACGCCGGCTCCATCGGCCTGAAGCGAGATGAGCTCCGCACCCCACAGTCAACTTTGACTAGACTTAACCATCCAGGGGTCCTTTACCTTACCTTACCTTCCCTTACCTTTTTACTCCTCATAGTAAACTCCATGGAACATAGTGGGACTTTACGTACAAGTAAATCTGCATGGGGGGGGGGGGAGCTGTAGCTCAGTAATAACCTAAGTGACTTGATCTTCATGTTTCAACCTTTTGATTGCATATTGTTTGACTTCTGACTGTATCGCACAGAGGACCTTGTTGATTGGATGCCCTACAAATGTCCTATTAATTTCCTAAATAAGCAAGTGTTATGGAAGAGGTCCCAGTCCCTGCCACCACCCTGAATAGATGCTTGCATTGTAGACCATTGGTAGGGAACCTCTGGATCAGGGGGCAAAGGTGACCTCTAGGTATCTCTGAAGGCCACAGCTCTCCCTAGTCCTGCTGCTTGAATGCTTTTGCCCAGATGGAACATGTATTTGAACTATGGCATTGCCTCTTGCTTAGTAAGACTGCAGAATGCAGACCGATGGAAAGATGGCTTGCAGAATGAAAGAAACGATACTCAAGCCACATTCACACCATACATTCAAAGCATTACCACTTCAAACAGACATGGCTCCCCCCCCCAATTGTGGTATCTTTAGTTTGTGCTGAGACTTGTTCAGAGGCCCCATTTCTCCTCACAGAGCTACAATTCCTGGAGTTCCCTGTAAAGGGGGATTGACTTTTAAACCACTATGGAAACTAGCTCTGTGACGGGAACAGGGGTCTCCTCACATCTCTCAGCACCCATAACTACACCTCCCAGAATTCTTTGGGGGGAAGCCATGGGTACTTGAAGTGGTGTCAGAATGCTTTAAATGTAGAATGTGGTCTCATAAACATCCCATTCCTGAGGGGGCAACCCTTTGCAAATATCTGTTTCTCCATATCTTGAACATGGTATTGCATGACAGAAAAGCAACTGCATAATTTGGTCAGAGAAAGTATGCGTTCCAGAGCTGTTTCACATTCTGGCCCATCTGTTCATGAATCATGCTCAGAGAGCTTGAGTTTAGCCAGAGTTCCTCTAATAAAAGCAGAACTGAATTGGAGATGTAGCTGGTCAAAATGCTCTCTCCCTCTCTCCCCCCCCCCCCCGCTCATCCTTTTAAAATGTGGCATTAAAAAAGAACCTTTCGGCTTTTCTAAAAGAATATTGATTAGCTTCATTAAACATGACAGCAACAAACCTAACCACACAGAATTGTTTCAGCTACAAGCCTGTATGAAGCAAAACAAAGTACAGAAGCAAGGAACATCATATTATGAGTGCTCTGCTCTCGTCCATTTGGAGATGCATCTTAATGCAAGGATCCTATGCCTCATGCATTAACCCACTTTCTGTGAGCTTCCACATGGCCTCTCCACATTGGAAGCCGGGAGACTGGGGGATATAAATTATGCTGTCCCTTAATTATGAAAGAGAAGAACAAAACCCAAACCTCCCCAACCTATCCCTTCTTGACACACCCCAATGGCCCTCCTTCTCTGTGTAAGATGATCCAAGAGAGATATCTCCCAGACGTAATTAATCCAGATCAATATCGGTGGCTCTGATTCTGCTTTTTTATGTGGCAATACAGTGGTGCCTCGGTTTATGAACACAATTGGTTCCAGAAGTCTGTTCATAAACTGAAGCGTTCATAAACTGAAGCGAACTTTCCCATTGAAAGTAATGGAAAGTGGATTAATCCGTTCCAGGCCCGTGGCGTTCGTAAACCAAAAATTCATAAACCGAGCTGTTCATAAACCAAGGTTCCACTGTAAAAAGAACCTTTGAGTTTCTCTTTCATTCTTTGTGGCATAGGTGAATGTGACTTCTGAAGAACAAAAAGTGGAGGTGTGCACCTTTTGAGCTGAATGGACGTTCTAGTCCAGTCTTTTCCAACCTGGTGCCTTTCAGATGTTTTGGACTAGAACTCCCAGCAGCCTCTGCCAGCAAAATTGTAATCTAAAGCATCTGGAGATATCACATCGAGGATAATCAATGTAGTATGACATTCACAATGCTGTCAGCTTTGGTCCACTTTCTCAGACAGGGATGGAGGAGACATTCTGTTCAGCATGCATTTAAAGCTGGATCTATCAAACCTGCACTTTCCTAAACAATATGCAAGCCAAAGCACAGCTCTCCTTACCCAAATTTTGCAATACACTTCTCTGCCCTAACAGTATTTGCAAAAATGCATGTATTAGGGGAATGTGTACATAAAAACAAAGATACAGGTATAAGTGAAAAGAACATAAAAAGTGCATTATATGAGATGGCAGAAATTGGCAGATCCTTCCATTACAGTTAAGAGTGTTGTACTTAAATCAGGGAGGCCTGGATTCAAACCCCCCACTCAGGCATAAAACTGAGAATGAATGAGATTGCCACTCAGGATCACAACAGCATCCCTAGCAGGGTACAAAAAGGAGTTGCTGGGGAATCTGCTCACTATCTGAGCTCTTTGGAGGAGAAGGGCAGGATTAACGAAATTAATTAATAAATTAGTGAAGAAGCAAACAGATTTAAGCATTGCATGTTAAAATGCCTTTAGTATGTTTCTGCGGCTTGTTGGATTCCTTCCCCCACCCCCACCCTGCAGTTAGGAGATGTTATGCAACAGTCCTGCACAGATCAAAAGATTAGGAGCAAACACAGGTTTTCTTAATACTCTTACTCATTTCCCCGGTCGTCTCAGTGTAGAATCCCAAGTGGTTTCCCCATCCAGTAGAAAGGGGGAATGCCAGGTGTTTTAATAAACCTCTGTCCTAATACAGTATGAAAAGGAAACATTCTGTAAATGAATTTTCCAAGACTGGGAAGCTAGGGATCAGAAGGCTGAAATTATTTCAGCAGGGATTGTGATTGCCATGTGGAGAGCCAAAGGTTTCCTACCCCTGGGATACATCATAATTCTCACCCCAAGCAGGTAGGCAGCTGGGGCAGGGAAAACAGGGCTCCTGAACCTGTGATGGTTGTGCAGAAGAGGGGCGTTTAGATGTGTTATAGGAATTCTAAGGTCTCAAATATAGAATAAATGTTGATAATTGCTCAAGGTAAACACATAAGTATATAAACCATGTGTCTAAAATAGTACAGGAGAGCAATCCAAAAGACTCTAAGTATTTCCTCTGTCTCCTTAATCCCTCTTGCCTGAAAACAGGTGTTGTTGTTTAGTCCTTTAGTCATGTCCGACTCTTCGTGACCCCATGGACCATAGCACGCCAGGCACTCCTGTCTTCCACTGCTTCCCGCAGCTTGGTCAAACTCATGTTCGTAGCTTCGAGAACACTGTCCAACCATCTCGTCCTCTGTCGTCCCCTTCTCCTTGTGCCCTCCATCTTTCCCAACATCAGGGTCTTTTCCAGGGAGTCTTCTCTTCTCATGAGGTGGCCAAAGTATTGGAGCCTCAGCTTTACAATCTGTCCTTCCAGTGAGTACTCAGGCCTGATTTCCTTCAGAATGGATAGGTTTGATCTTCTTGCAGTCCATGGGACTCTCAAGAGTCTCCTCCAGCACCATAATTCAAAAGCATCAATTCTTCGGCGATCAGCCTTCTTTGTGGTCCAGCTCTCACCTCCATACATCACTACTGGGAAAACCATAGCTTTAACTATACGGACCTTCGTCAGCAAGGTGATGTCTCTGCTTTTTAAGATGCTGTCTAGGTTTGTCATTGCTTTTCTCCCAAGAAGCAGGTGTCTTTTAATTTCATGACTGCTGTCACCATCTGCAGTGATGTAATTTCTGACTGTTTGTAGAGGGGATGTCCAGTTCTTCTCCACGCCAAAATGCAAACCCTTGCCTCCTTGCTAGGGGGGGGGGAGGGACCTCTGTTGCAACAGAAAAATAAAGATCTGCCTTGCTTTCACTGCACCTTGCCTCCATCCATTCATCTCTGACCGATCATGGACTTAGGGGACTCAGTCCCTTGGGGAGTTGGGCAGCAAAAGCCAACCACCCCTATTTTTCCATATCAGATGACATAATTTGTCATATAAGTAATGCCTGCCAATAGCCCTCTTCATCTTAACTGTTAAAGGTGCAGGTCCTCCCCCCCCCAAATCTGACCACTTTATTGCTAACTGCCCTGGGTTTTTTGGGGGTGGGGGAGGTTATGCAAATTCCTCTTAATCCAGTTAAGGAGCCTGATGTGCACAAATCACCTGGGAAGCTTTTTACCACATGGAGATAAATATTATTACTTTACCTGCTAACTGAGCTGCTGTTTTAAGACAGCTATAGGAACCAGTTCTAATGCTGGCAGCCCTAATTATAGAATAGATGCAATTCAAACATATTTAGCTAGTCCATAGATGCATATATTAGCAGCATTTAAAAATAGCACTCCAGGGGGGAAATGGGGGTGTGGTGACACAGGTGTCTGGAAACAGAGAGATTTGATGCAATATCTGTCATTATATATTCAATTGCTATATTTGGTCCCTTTGTATTATTATTACTATTACTATTACTATTATTGACATCAGCACCATCACTTACCTGCCCTTCACCCTAAGATCCCAGGGCGGGTTACAACAACTAAAAATACAATGTGCTCTTTATGCCACCTGGACCTATTCTTAAATCAGACTCTTCTGCATATATTGATGCATAGCAGAGTTAGGGAACCTGTGGCCCTCCAGATGCCGTTTGACTCCAACTCTCATCAGCCCCAGCCAGCATGGCCAATGCTCAGGAATGATGGAAATTGGAGACCATGAACATCTGGGGACAGTGGTGGCCAACACACATAGGGCAGAAGCCAAGGAGCCAGAACCAACAAAAGGTAGAGCCAGCTAAGGGCTTGTCCACACTGGGCTTTACTGTGTGTCTAAGGCTGTTTGAGTCCAAGATTTGGGGGCATTGTTCACGTGGAGTCGCCCTCAAGCAAAACCCATCCCACATTATTTGTTACATGAATCCTGGGAAATCGGAAAAGCAAAGCAAATCTCTTGCTGTCTGGCTGTTGCCATTTGCATTCTCTTCAGGTCAGGTGGAGCCAGAAAGCTAGTGTGAGATATAATGGAAGGCGGGCAGGAAGAATCCAAAGTATGCTTGCAGAGTGAAAGAAAGAAGAGGACTTTCCCCCTGCTTTTATTATTATTTATTAAATTTATATACCACCCTTCAGCTGAGGATCACAGTACGTAAGCACGTAAGTGTCATAACGTAACAACAAATGAAACAATAACCTCCCACACGTCCCCCCTGAAACTTGGAGAAGGGACCAATATAGAGGCGGGAGGACACAGGGGCGTACGAAGCGGGGGGGTCCACCGTTGGTGCCACCCGGGGGGGGGGTGACAAGATGGCCCACTGCCTCCCTCCCACCCAGCTGTAGAGTGCCCGCGGTACGGGTGCTGTCGGTACAGGCTGCCACTCGAGTGCCGTTTGTAGTAGTAATAATAATAATAATAATAATAATAATAATAATAATTTATTTGTACCCCGCCCATCTGGCTGAGTCTCCCCAGCCACTCTGGGGGCTCCCAATCGAGTATTAAAACAATACAGTTTGTATGGGCGCCGCGCATGCACAGTCCGTATGGGTGCTGTGCATGCGCCGCCAGGCGGTTCGCCCAGCTCCTCAGTGGTGGAGAGAACATAGCGCAGTCTTTTAGACAGATTTTCTGGTTGATACCTAACTTTCCATCTCCCCCGCACCTTGCCTCCAATCCACACTTCAAACCACAGTGTAATTGTGCTAAAATCTAACCGGTGATGCTGAGAGAAACTGGGAGTAAAGCTGTCCCCAATTCATTGTTCTGCTTTGAAGACCACATGAGAAAAGAGCTAGCTTTCTTAACTGGGGGGAAAAAACCCATAAAATCTAGGTGAGAATAAATGTGTGTGAGAATCAGTCCGTGGGTGACAAGTAAGCAATACTCAACACATTCCAGAAATTGGGCATCATTTGCTCTGCTTGTCTGCCATGAGCCCTTCCACATTTGAAATCTCTGCATAGGCTACTGTCTGAGACATTTCTGTATCCAGATTAAAAGCGTTAGCCTCAAATCTCCTAATTTAACCAGAATCTTCTCCATAATAGTATTCACTGGAGGAGCCATCTGGACCAGGGACGTTATTAGCTTAGAATAATTTAACTGCTTTGCTAATCTCATCCAATTTCATAGGTTTGCTCCAGTTTCCCTGCAATGCATTGTGGGAAGACTGGGCAGTGGTTTGTCTACTCTCTCTGTCAGCATCAGCTGCCTTCGGGCAGCCATGCAAGCTTCAAGCCTCCTCCTAAAGTCCTCTATTTTAAATGAGGCATCCTCCTGCCCCAGTGATTCTGATACTGGCAGTCGAGTGCCTCTGAGCATGTGCGGAATACTTTCCCCATTTGATTAGAACCAGCTTTTTAAAGACTGATGGAAAGGACAGCATAGCTAAGCATTCTGCTCCTGTTTGCTCAGTGAATTCCAATTCCCAGAGTGGTTTAACAGT
This sequence comes from Zootoca vivipara, assembly GCF_965207765.1. Classification (NCBI taxonomy): domain Eukaryota; kingdom Metazoa; phylum Chordata; class Lepidosauria; order Squamata; family Lacertidae; genus Zootoca; species Zootoca vivipara. The sequence continues at coordinate 74,183,530 of NC_142590.1, read as the reverse complement.
CAATCCACCTTCCCAAATAACTCTGGGAATGGAAGCTCTGTGATGGGAATAGAGGTTTTCTAACAACTCTCAGCGCCTTAACAAACTACAGTTCCCAGGATTCTTTGGGTGAAGCTATGACTGTTAAAGTGATGCAAGAGTGCTTTAAATGCATGGTACAGGTGTTGCCTTATCATGTGGCCTCCATTGTTCCAGACTCTTGGCTGTGTGTGTGTGTGTGTCTGTCTGTCTGTCTGTCTGTCTGTCTGTGTGTCTGTGTCTGTGTCTGTGTCTGTGTTGCATAAAGAGTATTGCATCAATGTGGTCTCTGTTATTGCCATTCAGTGCTTACCTCTCACTTTCCCCTTCCTTTTCTCTGTTAGCTTCCTGTTCTCTTTTTCTTTCTTGCTCTTTTCTTTTCACATATCTGTTTGAGTTTGCAACTACTACTTCTTCTTCCTCTTCCTCTTCCTCTTCTCCCACAACTGTTTGTGATTTATTAATGTAATTCTTCAGTTGCATAGACATGCTGAAGGAAATTTGCACAGCTACCGTATTTGGGCTGAGCTGTGTGCCTATGTGATATTTCAGTTATTTGTTTCCAAGTTTTTTCCCCAACTAAATCGATACTAACACTTTAATAAATAGAGAGAAAACAGCGCCAGGTGTTTATTGCTCAAACTGGGTTGCTACCTTCCAAACAAGAGAGAGAAATTATTTTAGCAGCTGTGGAGCAGGGAGACATGGTGGCTTAGTGTTGGAGTCCTTTCTGAATATAGCAGATCATCATTGAAACACATTGAAGTAAAAACCAAGAGAATGCCCAGCATATATAGGGCATCTCCTATATTACTGAGCAACAGCATTCAATTTCTACACTGGCAGGACTACCTGGTGTCACACAGCCACCTTCTTTTCTAGCAAGGCTCCTTTCATAGTTATACTACAGCTAGAAAAAAAAGTGCATTGCTGATCCAGTATGCTGGAGAAAGACGCACCTGTTGAATATCTGCCTGTTGTGCAGCTACAGGTGTTATGCCTGCTGCTAAGGTTTTTTTTATCAGACTCTTTTCCATCAGTGCTGCTTGCTCTGGCCTGAGTGTTCCACACAGCCTATCTTAGTCTTCCGTCATGGAATGCCTTCCAAATGCTGACTACATCTCCCATCATCCCTGATCACTGGTTATGCTGCTAGGGCTGATGGGAGTTGTAATTCAATAACAACTGGAGAGCACTAAGTTGTGGAAGGCTGCTTCGTCTGATTCCTTCAAAGAAATGCCAGCACATATCGTGGAAAACATCTTATTCCTCCAGAATTAATCACCCAAAACTGCTGCAAATCAAGGAGAGGCAGTCAAACAATGTCTAGCAAGAAAACTGAAGTCATGCCATGTTCAATGTCATTGAAACAGTTCCAGCATTTGTTATACTTGAATCAACTGTCGAATTATCAGTGTCAGATAATGGCCATTAAACAGAGATAAAGATCAGAAGGGAACATATTAGAAGAGCATGTGGAGAAGGGGGAAAGGTATGCTTATTGTATCTCTCTCAGGCAACATCATTTCACCATTAAAAACTTTTGGATCCATCACAACATCAGCATCCGAACACATGCTGAAAAGCTGCAACTGGGCTCAGATTTTCTGCCTGTACACACCAACTGCTCATGTAGCAAACAACTTGTAGTCATGATTGTTTCCTGTTGAACAACAGCAACACTTTTAAAATTTCTGGGTACTTTTGGCTAGGTGTAAACCATTCAGTCGAAACCTTTTCATCAGAGGGGTTAAATTGCTGGTCCAGGGAGCTCATCCAGCCTGCCAAGTCTCACCTGATGGCCTGCTAGCCACCCAACAAAATATGGCAGTGCTGCTTTGGAGAGGGTGGGTATGCAGATCATCTCTGTTGACTGTATACACAGAATGCTTTCCCTATGGGGAAAGGCTTAGCAAAAAGGGAAGAGAATATTCACTATGGATAGAATAATTCCTGTTGAGAGCAGTCTGGGATGGCAGCAGCAGCAACAACAACAACATTTCACAAAAATACATGCTGCTTAAAGTTCAGGCGTGTTAGAGTGACAAAAGGACTAATAGTACATTCAGTGGGTTTGGAACGTTTCCTACCTTTAGCCTGTACGGAATGATTCACAAAAGACCCCTTGTTTTCTATACCTTTTAGACTCATGTACTTATTGTCTGCAATGACTCATCTTCTCCATTGACTTTCGGCTTGATCATCATCCTACAACTGTGTTTTCTCCAACCATTTTGTTGATCAAGCTGTTCATTGTCTGATTCATTAGGGGAGGGGGAAACAATCACAGCATCTCAATTCAAGCGATATATTCAAGGCTTTGAATAAAGGTAACCTTAACTTATTAAGTAACTTATTAAGACAGCAAAATCTCCTATTGTTCAGGGGTAAAAATCATTTGTGGAAATGTGGATCAAAAGCTGCTTGCAAAATGTTTGCACTAAGGTCCTCAGAATGCTTTTTCACAGCAGACCTTTTAGTTTAATAGTGTGTTTTTAAAGAAAAAAAGAAAGAAACCTCATCACAGTTTCAGCCCTAAACAAAATATGTAGATCATGATACAAAATTAAGTGAATCACGAGCAAGAGAGAATGATTAAGGAACTAGAAGAGATGGCGATATATCACATTAAAATTATCTCAGGACAAGTGATGGACGACCTCTCCAAGCTCAGCCTGAATTAGCTCTGATATTATCTGAGATTTTTTCCAGAAAAAAATGAAGAATCTGAATCATTTCTCGAAACTGATCTGACACCCAGAGTAATAATCCCAACCTCTTAATTTTCTCCTGATGGATGTAATGAAGAGATGTTGCTTTTTAGATTCAATAGGAAAAAAGTTTAGAGACTGCTGGAGTCCCAGATGAATTGAAACCTTTCCTTCATGGAGGACCTCTGGGCGATGGATACAGATACAGATACAGATCTATGCAAGCACAAAGTAGGAGTGACGTAGATTAATAGGGATGGAGCGGGGGAGTGGCCCTTAATTGAGAGCACCGCCATTTCTTTGTTCTCTCACTGTGATTATTAAAGATTCTAAGTGGTAAGACGTCCCTTCTGTTTGATGTTCTTATCTACTGCCAGGGGGGGGGGGGGGACTGATTTGCCAAAACCTGACAAATATGGTATCTGCTGCAGTGCCAGTTCCACATGTCAAAGTGGTCAAGTGGGCATATATGAGGGAATGCAAGGTTTTAATGTGAAAGCCTAAATTTATAGTATGCACTTGAATCTCTCCTGCAAAATCATGAGCGTCTGGAGATGCCCTGTGCTCCTAGCTTCCATATCCATTATTTGGCTCTATCTCTGGTTTATTATTTATTTATTTATTTATTTATTTATTTATTTATTTATTTATTTATTTATCTATCATATGGTTTGCTCCATCCTCAGTCCTGGCACAACTCCTGGTTCCTGGCTCTCTCTGACCGCTGCCTAAAGCTCAGTCCTGATAGTAAGAGGAGTACAATCTGCTCCCGTACTATCCAGGCACCTCTTGGATGTCTGACAACTTGTAGCTGAGAGAGGGCTATAAAATAGGGATCGCATCTTTGTCCTGCTTTGCATTGGCATTCGCGGAACAGCTCTATTAAGTGGCTTGACATAATTGGACGCTGTGATAATTGAAGACTGTACCGTTGCTAGAGATAGGAAGCCAGTAAAAGAGACATTAATTGCAGAAACTGAATCTCTCCAGCTGCTTGCCTTCTGCCTGATGCTATTCCGGAAATTCACATTTTAGGATCCTTCCCTCTGCTCTGTTCTCTGTTCTTCAGCTTGAAGTGCCTGCTTAGTACTCTAGAGATACAAGGATGGGGGAGGAATTGGATTTGGTTTGCTTTCTAACGAGAAACCACCTAATTTGTGCATCTCAAATCAACACATAGATCAAACCATGGTTATCCTTTGAAATTGACACTCCTCTAAATTTTGTGATGCTGTTCTCCAAGTGAAAATGCATACAATGTAAGTGTGCATAAAGATGCATATATTAATGGAACTAAAGTAGAAAAAATGGATTAGATCAGTGAGAATTGCTTGCAACAAAGGTGTATATGAGTCAAACTGCATACAAAAATGTGCATTTAATCCACACTAAAATGCTGGCAGATTCTCTTTGTTTTAGAGCTAATTTCTGTGAAAATGTAGAGAATTGAATTTCAATGGGGAAAATTGGAAACTGAGAGAAAATGAAATTCAAAGATCTGTCCATTGCGATAGCTAGCCACTTGTCAGTTAAAGGTATATTTGTAAATTGGTTTGAAATGCCTCCTAAAATCTCCTGCTAGCCAACTGGATGAATCCAGGGGCAGGGGGTGTTCATATCTTCTCCCTTCCTAGCCACCTTGCCTCTGACATCTGGTCTTGATATCCTTGGAGTCAGACTTTGCTTCATCATGCTTCAGTAATCTGTTACTAATTCCTAGCTCTTTGAGCAGCGCAAGAAACAAAGGGTGGATTCATCTATTTAAAACCTTATAGAAATTTGTATGTGTGGTCTGCTGCCCCTACCTCCACACCCTCCCACAATAAAGAGTGCAAACTGGAAATTCCCTGTTTATCTCACTGAACACACTAATATTCTGCATAGTGATATAAGAATGCATTGTGAAAAGCTGGAGACCATCATGGTGGCTAGGAAAGCCATTTATCATTTTTTGCTAAAAGGGGAGATGCATCACCAAAAAGAGAAGAATGGAGGCCACAAATCTGCATGGCATTTGCATATGCTAATTTGTAGGGTATATATGCAAATCTAGAAAAAAATACTATAATTTTAAATAGAAATATAATACATCTCAGCATAATGGGGAAGACTAACCAGGTGACTTGAGTCCCTGCTCAGTCTGTGGTCCGGGTGCTAAGCACCAATTTCAAGGCCACTGCCAGTGGAACCAATATTTCCTAGTACTTGTCATGCAAATTATGAAGCCAGAAACAATGCAGGAACACACCACAGACAAAGACCCCCACTATGACCTCTTGTTCTATGTCATGTCTTCTTCTCCCAAGGAAGGGAGAATGGAGATTTTCTTATTCAGTCTTTCATTTTGAAGATGCCAAATTAGATAGTGAGTGCTTTAGAAAACAGGAATACAAATTGTACAATTATCCTCGGGGTGATACACTCCAATCACATATCACTACAGCCGTACCTTGTTTTGTGGTCGGGATCTGTTCTGGAGCCCGGCCGCTAGCCGAAAAGGACACAGGGCAAAGCACTGTGTCTGCGCACGTGCATGGAACGGTTTGCACTTCTGTGCATGCGTGAAGCCTGATTTAGTGCTTCTGCGCATGCACGGATGGCAAACCCGGAAGTAAGAAATTCTGGTACTTTCGGGTTTGCCGCTTACGTTCGCCAGATTGGATGCTAGACAAGGCGGACATTCATGGAGGTATTACTGTAGTTCCAATTACATCCTTCCAGTCTCTGAAATTTTGAAATGCAGATGAATATGCTGCTTAGTCTAGTCTTGCTTCTACCACTCCCAGCAGCCTAAGAACATGTGCAGTTGCCTTATTATACATTTCCTGAATTGTTCTGTAACTTTTCCTTTTTCCATTTCTTTCTTCAATGAATTCAAAATTTAAAAAATCATTTTTTAAAAAAGGAATGTGATGGGAGCTGTAGTTCCACAACATCTGGAGGGCTGCAGGCTCTGGAACAATTAGGTTGTACATCTATTATACACACATTTTGATTTTAGTGATTTTAGTCCAATCCATTGGAAGAAAGGGAAGATTTTTATGATTCCAAAAAAGAGAAGATGGTGGAAACAAAACAAAAGATGTCTGCCATGTTCTAGAGTGGGGGGAACTCACTTTCTATTTTTATGGCCAGCAGGACACTGATCTCATCAAGATGCCACACCAAACAACCATCTGGTGCAAATTGATATGACATTCATAGAGTAACCTAGAACCTCGCCATCTCCCACCCTAAGGCTTCAAGGCACAGCCTCAAGAAGCCAAGAGACAAAGTTGAACTACATGTTGGCCTTAAGCAGCTGGTGACCCTTATGGGGTTTTAGCATCTTCAGCAAAATGTTTTGCAACCCAGCTATATTTAAGCCTTCTTCACCACCAGCACCATTATAACTTCCAGTGCTATCTGCCTGGACCGAGTAATAATGAATGGTGCCCTTGCTCAGTGCACAAATGGAACATGTGATAGCTCAGCCAGTTATAAATCTCAGTAAAGTTTCCATCTGGACCAAAGTCTATTTATATCACAGCAGCCCCAATTAACTTTGAAAAGCAGGGATTGGTGGTAAGTCTGATTCTCCACCGCCCTTAAGAGTGTGTGTCCAGTTTCAAAGAAATTAAGAAATTGTCCAGTAGCACCTTAGAGACCAACTAAGTTTGTTCTGGGTATAAGCTTTCATGTGCATGCACACTTCTTCAGATACCATGCACACTGAAGCTTATACCCAGAACAAACTTAGTTGGTCTCTAAGGTGCTACTGGACAATTTCTTATTATTTTTTATTTATTTCGACTGTGTCAGACCAACACGGCTACCTATCTGAACCCAGTTTCAAAGAGATAAACATATATTCCATCAAAAAAGCATGGAAGCAGGCACAAGCTTGGTGTTTTTCAGCAAAGAGGAAAGCAGGAAACTTTGAAGCACAATAGCTTGTTATGACAACCACCACCCCACAGCCACACCACTAAGGAGAGTATTCCACTCACATATATGGAAAAAAGCACTGGTACAGAGCATAATGCCCAATTTATTATGATCAGCATGACTGCAGCCCTATGCATAGTTACCTGGAGTTAAGGTCCACTGAACTCTGTGGTGCTTACACCTGACTCCAGAGGTTTGACTTGTATAACCCACTGAGTTTTAAGAAAAGATCTTTAGGCAGCTGATACAAAACCTTGTTTCTTGCTCTTAATTAGAAATGCAATCAATCTTGCAAAGAAGTTTGTTCATTTAAACTGCTAGCCTGAAGTACGGAAACCGTCAAATAAAAGGAAAGAAGTATCTGACCCATTTTTTGTTATACTAATTTCTCCGAAACAAACATGGAAACTGCATCATTACCTCCTTCGCTTGTCAGATCACAGATGCTCCATCAATTACCTTGGCACTCCACAAGCGGATATCAGTCCTCTGGGGGAAAAGGTCCCATTACAACAAGAGGTGTGTTAGGGCTGCTATTGTCAATCTGGTGCCCTCTAGATGTTTTGGGGTTACAATTTCCAGCAGCCCTAGCCACTACAGAAACTGGGTGTGACCAAGGAGTTCTTGAGTCTTTGGGGCTGAGCCCTGATCTCCTGCCTTTTCCCTAATTTTGTTTCAACATATAAAGCCTTAAACAACTCAGGACCGCAATACAGTACCTCAAGGACCGCCTCTTTCCATATGAACCTACCCGGACCATGAAATAATCTTCTGAGGCCCTTCTTCATGTGCCTCTTCCTTGAGAGGTCTGGAGGGTGGCGAGAACAGGCCTTCTCTGAGGTGGCTCCCCATCTGTGGAATGCTCTCCCCAGGAAAGTTCACCTGATGCCTTCATTATACAACTTTAGGCACCAGGCAAAAATGTTCCTTTTTAATCAGGCCTTTGTTTGATTTGATTGACATCCATTTAAAATGTGTTGGGGGGATTATGGAGTTGTTGTTGTTGTTGTTGTTGTTTTTATTTTGATTACCGATATGTATTTTGTGGATTTCTATTCTGATCTATTCTATTCTATTCGACCCCAGACTCGGTCACGACTGGACCTAATGGTCAGGGGTCCCTTTACCTTTTTATTTTGATTTTATTCTGTGAACCACCCTGAGACCTGTGGGTATAGGGCCATTGTTGTTTAGTCGTTTAGTCGTGTCCAACTCTTCGTGACCCCATGGACCATAGCACGCCAGGCACTCCTGTCTTCCACTGCCTCCCGCAGTTTGATCCGACTCATGTTCGTAGCTTCGAGAACACTGTCCAACCATCTCGTCCTCTGTCGTCCCCTTCTCCTTGTGCCCTCAATCTTTCCCAACATCAGGGTCTTTTCCAGGGAGTCTTCTCTTCTCATGAGGTGGCCAAAGTATTGGAGCCTCAGCTTCACGATCTGTCCTTCCAGTGAGCACTTAGGGCTGATTTCCTTCAGAATTGATAGGTTTGATCTTCTTGCAGTCCATGGGACTCTCAAGAGTCTCCTCCAGCACCATAATTCAGTATAGGGCCATACTGTATATAAATTCAATAAAACAACAACAACAACAACAACATTTCCTGAAAGTTTGCATGAGTCACACAGCTAGGAATTCTTTCCAAGGCTCCTTTCCCTACAACATCCAAGTGCAAAAGATATGTTCACACTTTAAATAACAGAGAACAGAATTCAGCTTTAAGATTCATATAACCTCAAAGCAAAATTACTTAAGCCGGAGTACTTGGATATAAACCAGTACTCTTTCATTTAAGTAGTCATCCAACACTGAAAAGGAAATTCTTCCTCTCATGATAGATTGGGTCTAATGAATCAAAAAGTTCTAAAATACTTTAACACTCTATTTGTACTGTCTTGTTCCCTCTCTCAATCACAGGCATGAACCTCACAAGGCACGGCTTAAAATAGAAATGGTTCGGTCTGGCAATAGGTGGATTATTTTTAAATTGGATTCTGAACTATTTAAGAGTCTGGCAAGGCAACATTAATTCAGCATGTAAAATTAATTCCCAAGATGTAATTGAATGTATATATATATTTAAAAAATCCTTATTCTTATTCTATTTATTTTTAAGTGTCAGATTTAATAAAGAAAAAAATATAACCTTTTAAAAATATAGAAAAATGCACAATAGCAATGGACACTGTTGGCTGACATTCAGAATGTGATAGACACCAATGCTTCTCTGAAAAATTAAACAAACAAGTTGGTAAGAGCCCTCCAGATACCCAATAGGTGTCTACACAAAACTGAAGTTTATAAATGTATGTTCAAATGTCAACTCTGCCCTATAGCAGAGAATAAATCATTCAATTCATAATTTGTAGATTTCAGATAAATAGATCCACGGAAGGAGATGCTGCAGTTTGATGTAGGAGACGATTCACCGTTTCTGTCAATTTCTCTTCCTGCAATGTTTGAATCTGTTTCTTACGGGAGACATAACACTATGATCCTACCTTGAATACAGGCAATATTCATTGCTAACTCAAGCCAATGCATCCTGCCTGGTTCAGCTCCCTCATTCAAGTCTCTCCCACAATCATTTTGAGACCTGAGGTGCAACAATACGGTAGCAACAATAAAATTAAATCCTAGCCAAACCCCAGACCAGAGGATGCGATGCAAAAAACATCACAGGGATTCTAATCCAGGCACCCCCAAACTGCAGCCCTCCAGGTGTTTTGGCCTACAACTCCCATGATCCCTAGCTAACAGGACCAGTGGTTGGGGAAGATGGGAATTGTAGTCCAAAACATCTGGAGGGCCAAAGTTTGGGGATGCCTGTTCTAATCCTTGAGCAAATACTTGAGAGAAGGAATCAGAAATTTAAGAATATTCTGCCTCGGAGCCCAACTGATGCTCCAGAAAGGAGTGGAACAGCAGAACCAGCTATATCCCTTTCCACTTGTCTAGTGTTGCTGGTGCAACACCTCCTTCTACAGTACACAGTTTCTGTGCTCTTGCAATTAATTCTCAGGTTGGACAGCTCCCTTGCCTCTTCAGAAACTTTGTTACGCATCTGCTGGACAGCTCCCCGACCTTCACAGGAAGATAGGAAATTCCAAACCAAAGAGTTCCATATTGCTGGAAATGGGGAAATAACTGACCAGGTAAACCTGCCCTAGGTATTTATTGATTGCAAATTTTTAGGTTGCCTTTAGGGCAACCGTCTCTCAAGGCAATTTACCTTAAAAGAAGAAAACCTAATTCCTGTGGAACACAATGAAAGCTGAAACAGCTGTCTGTCAAAACGTTTCAAAAACCAGCAACGTACTCATATTAATTTGCACCGCTAAACAAGAGCAACTTAAAAACAGCAGCAATATAATATACTGATAGCTTCAGCTTCTCAATCAAAATCAGCTTGGAATAAATGGGGTCTGGGGGCATAGCTGCCAAGTTTTCCCTTTTCTCGCGAGGAAGCCTATTCAGCATAAGGGAAAATCCCTTAAAAAAAGGGATAACTTGGCAGCTATGTCTGGGGGACTGTTTAAAGCCAGCAGTGAAGGGGCAATGTGCATCTCAGATATGGAACCAGCACTGACAAGGCCCTGTCTCTACCTCCAGCAATCCTATAACTTGAAAAGTTGGTTCTGCAAGTGACTTAACATATAGAATAAGAGAACAAGAAGAACATCCGTCTAAAGAAGATTGGAAAATGTTTATTGAATATATGGAAAATAATTTTGTACAGCTGAAATTCAACAGTGCAAATAAATTTTGATGGATGCAATAATGGAAAACGGATTGGTATAGTTTTTTTGTAAAATATGCAGGGATTTAAGATATGTAAAATGAACCATGGAAAAAGAAGAAGAGAGGTCACTGATATCTTAAGGATGTAAAATGGGTATTTGAAATTGTAAAACAGAAAATTTAATAAAAATTATATTTTAAAAAAAGTTGGTTTTGGAAGTGGGACCTCAAGGCTGTGGGTTTTGCTGGCACCACCAGCACCCCTGTTAATAATCAGAAAATGTAGAGTACATGAATCACATAGTTTCAGAAGGCTATTTCACACCTTTTCCCCACCCTAATATATGGAGATCACCTCCATTTAAGGAACATAGGAAGCTGCCTTATTTCAAGTCAAACTGAGAGGCTATCTAGTGTCAACACTGACCAGCAGCTGTTCTACAAGGTTTCAGACTGAACGTCGTTCCCCAACCACCATCACAACCACATGGAGATGCCTGAGATGGAACCTAGGACCTTCTGGATGTAAAGCAGATGTTCTACCACTGAGCTATGGCTCTTCCCACACCATTACTTGCCAAGTGTGGCATGAAAGTATTAACGTTCCTTGACTGCATGGATAAGAGAGCAGTTCCTATGATGAATTCAGCTTAGAACACTTGATATTAGAAGCAGCCCCAGAGGGCAAGGCAAATGATAAGGTCAAGTAGGCATGGGCTTAAGTTAAATGATCCCAGTGCTCTCTCCAGGGTCCTTATATTTATAAGATTTATATTAACATCTTTATAGAACAGCAGCTGTTCTGCTTCTGTGACCCCCCCACCCCATGGGTTTGATTTTTCCATTACTTTGCACTGTGTTCCTCTCTCTCAGCAAATGTAAAAATGTTACTGGATCAGCAGACTCTTATTTCATGCTACAGGAAAATGTTAGGACCTTGGAATCTATTGTATGAGGTAGCAAATACTGTAGAGGCTCTGGTCTATACTATACTATACTATACTATACTATACTATACTATACTATACTATACTATACTATACTATACAGTGGTACCTCGGGTTACAAATACTTTGGGTTACAGACTCTGCTAACCCGGAAGTAGTACCTCAGGTTAAGAACTTTACCTCAGGAAGAGAACAGAAATTGTTTGGTGGCAGCGTGGCTGCGGCAGGAGGCCTCATTAGCTAAAGTTGTACCTCAGGTTAAGAATGGTTTTAGGTTAAGAACGGACCTCCGGAACGAATTAAGTATGTAACTAGAGGTACCACTGTATTATTATATTATATTATTATATTATATTATATTATATTATTATAGCTGGTGTACTTTTAAGTATGGCATCTTAGAAGAACTATTCCCTGATGTGATGTATATTCCTGTATGTTAGTTACAACAACAACAACAACAACAACAACAACAACAACAACAACAAATCCGTTTATTGTGAGGACCATGCCTGTACACAAATATCAAAACAACAATAATTAAAAATATTAAAATTCATTGCATACTATCCCAACAAAACCTTCATCCCACAAAACAGGAAGAGAAGGAAAACAAGCAACAAGTTAAACAGACGATGAAGGGGTCTTTACATTGTCATCCATAAATCTTTCCCTGGCTTTCATGGCCTTCATCACAAAAACCGCTACCGCATGGGTAATACGTGGGTTTGCATCAACTAAAAATTTTTTACTCTATCTTCAGGATTGATTATAGAGTTGGGTATAATTTGCAGCATTGCGTCTCTAAAGCCCGAGTAAATGGGGCAATAGAGGAGGTAATGTATAAAATCCTCTTTAATTTTCATAAGGCAAGGGCATAAACGATGTTCTACTGGGGTTTTTGTGAATCTACCGGTCAGATATGCAGTTGGCAATGTTTGAAACCGCGCCATAGTGAAAGCTCTCCGAAGGGTGGGATCAGTGATCTCCTGTATGTTAGTAAACACAAATCCCAGGGGAGTAGCTATGTTTGTCTGTTGCAGCAAAAACAACAAAGTATCCTGCTATACCTTAGAGATTATAACAGGGTTATTGCAATGATATTTTGCTTCATGAGCTAGAGGGCCCACTTTATCAGACGCAGGAATTGTGTGTGTGTTTAATGCAGCACTCACTGAGATAAAACTCTTTCTAGACATTCAGTGATAATTTTGCACATGTGGTTGGAAAGATGTCCAGTGCCTCCAATTAAGTCCAAACTGACCACAATTTAATTTGCTGGTGAATTTTAGTTCAGCGATTTCAGTGTCTCCAATTAAATCCAAGCTGAACACAATTGAATTTGCTGATGAATCATGGTTCAGCGATTTCCACATCCTCCATCTTCTCTTTGAAGTTTTGGAGAACAACTGCAGCGTGTTCTGGGAGACTGCAGTGTTCTCTCATTGGCTTCTGAATGTTGTTATTTTTATACCAGATTCGTGTTCCCTTGCATCGAGATAGGTCCGTTCTTATGTAGATAGCAGGAGGGCATTGTTAGCAGGTAATACATATGTATCACATTAGAGGATGAACAGGTAAATGAGTCCCTGATGGTATTGCTGATATAATTAGATCCTATAATAGTGCTTCCTGAACAGATCAGGAAACAGGAGTTGCAATCTGGGTTTATTGCAGGGTTTAATCCTGTGGTTCTCACACTGTTTTCTCTAGGCCACACTATCAGAATAAACATTTGCTCCCACCACACCAAAAATTTTTGTTGATAATGAAACCTTTGGGAAACAAAAAGAAACAACTCCTAGCAGTGCTTGATTTATAATATAGAACAGTGGTCCTCAACCTTGGGCCTCCAGATGTTTTTGGCCTACAACTCCCATGATCCCTGGCTAGCAGGACCAGTGGTCAGGGATGATGGGAATTGTAGTCTCAAAACATCTGGAGGCCCAAGGTTGAGGACCACTGATATAGAACATATCTACATGCTCATGGGACATCCAGAAAAAAACCAATGCAGCTACATAAGAACAGGAATCATTCACAAAATATAATCCTGATTGTCCTTGAATCTTCCTGCCACACTTGCCACCCTCCCCTGCCACACCAGTGTTGCACACCACACACTTTGAAAAACACTGGCTTAATCCATGGATTTTTTTTCCTCTGTGTTAGATGGCCAGTTTTAGTTTTAGGTGGTCAATCTTAGATTAGGCAACTGTAACTGAAAGCAGATATATCATCCAATGTCTGTGAAAGGGAGTAATCGCTGCCCAAGATGAGCCATACATATGAATGATGATGCAGTTTCATCTGGAAGCTCTCAGTGAAGGCAACTGATGTTGTTTTTCTTTGGAGCTTGTCCTGTAGCAGGCAACTAGTCTGGCCTTGTCCATGTTAGGCTTTCTCTCTTCTTTGGATGGGTTGTGTTCTTAAAATGCCTGGTAAATTCTTCATGTGTGTGTGTCCCTATCTGCCAGGGACCGTGTTGAGGAGGGCTACAATGAGGAGGCATGGTGGGAGACCCCTTCTCCCCCTGACCCTGAATCTCCCTGGGAGCAGTAGGACAGTATAGATTTAGAACAGTGGCATGCAGAGGGGCATAGTTCAGAAGGGAAAAGCTGGGAAATACTGGATGAAGAGCAGCTAGGGGAAGAAACACTGGAAGAGAGAGGGTTAACAGATTCACAGTCATTGGAAGGATCCTCCTTCCCCACTCCCCACGTTCTAGGAGACCTGAAAAAGTTGTCGAACAGAAGGCACAGTGACTACAAGCTCAGGTTACCAGACGTGGGGGTGATGTGGATTGAGAGGGATGTGGGGGTATAGCCTTAATTGGAAGCACCGCCATTATCCCTTGCAGTGATTATTAAAGACTTCTAACTGGTACGAAGGCTCCTTTCACTTTGTTCTCCTTATTTGCTGCCAAGTGGGGAGGAAGCCGATTCCTTGAAGCCTGACATAATCAAAGGAAATGGAATGAATGTGATTGTATTGCAGATCCTGACTGTAGATGATGGATTGTGTTGTGTGTTGTAGCTAGTAGTTGGAAATAGGTAGATATAGGCCATTGTCCATGGAGCTATTAGGCTAAGGTGGACTTTATATGGCCATCCTACAGGCACACTGTGGTGTCCAGAAACTTAACCTGTTGCATGGGCTGGTCCAAGTCTCAGACTGACAGTGGGATAGAAGCAATACCTAGTGGAATTTCTCAGTGGTCCTTTCCTACTCCTTGAGTCCAAATGATGAAGATGTCATTGATGTATTTCAGGGAAAGGAGAGGACTCTGAGGCAAGACCTAAGAGATCTGTAAGTCAGCCTGAAGTTCACCCATCCCTGCTATACTCCTTTATCTGGGAGTATGTTGCACTGAAATAGTTGTTGTTGTTGTTGTTGTTGTTGTTGTTGTTGTTGTTGTTTAGTCATGTCCAACTCTTCATGACCCCATGGACCATAGCACGCCAGGCACTCCTGTCTTCCACTGCCTCCCGCAGCTTGGGCAAACTCATGTTTGTAGCTTCCAGAACACTGTCCAACATCTCGTCCTCTGTCGTACCCTTCTCCTTGTGCCTTCAATCTTTCCCAACATCAGGGTCTTTTCATGAATCATAGAGTTGGAAGAGACTACAAGGGCCATCCAGTCCAACCCCCTGCCAAGCAGGAATCACCATCAAAGCATTCTTGACATATGCCTGTCAAGCCTCTGCTTAAAGACCTCCAAAGAAGGAGACTCCACCACACTCCTTGGTAGCAAATTCCACTGTCGAACAGCTCTTACTGTCAGGAAGTTCTTCCTAATGTTTAGGTGGAATCTTCTTTCTTGTAGTTTGAATCCATTGCTCCGTGTCCACTTCTCTGGAGCAGCAGAAAACAACCTTTCTCCCTCCTCCATATGACATCCTTTTATATATTTGAACATGGTTATCATATCACCCCTTAACCCTCTCTTCTCCAGGCTAAACATGCCCAGCTCCCTAGCATTCCTCATAAGGCATCGTTTCCAGGCCTTTGACCATTTTGCTTGCCCTCCTCTGGACACGTTCGAGCTTGTCAGTATCCTTCTTGAACTGTGGTGCCCAGAGCTGGACACAGTACTCCAGGTGAGGTCTGACCAGAGCAGAATACAGTGGTACTATTACTTCCCTTGATCTAGATGCTATACTCCTATCGATGCAGCCCAGAATTGCATTGGCTTTTTTAGCTGCTGCATCACACTGTTGACTCATGTCAAGTTTGTGGTCTATCAAGACTCCTAGATCCTTTTCACATGTACCTTTCTAGGGACACTTCTCTTCTCATGAGATGGCTGAAGTATTGGAACCTCAGCTTCAGGATCTGTCCGTCCAGTGAGCACTCAGGCCTGATTTCCTTAAGGATGGATAGGTTTGATCTTCTTGCAGTCCATGGGACTCTCAAGAGAAGGCATCCCCAAACTTCGGCCCTCCAGATGTTTTGGACTACACTTCCCATCATCCCTGACCACTGGTCCTCTTAGCTAGGGATCATGGGAGTTGTAGGCCAAAATATCTGGAGGGCCGCAGTTTGGGGGTGCCTGCTCAAGAGTCTCCTCTAGCACCATAATTCAAAAGCATAAATTCTTTGGCCATCAGCCTTCTTTATGGTCCAGCTTTCACTTCCATACATCACTAATGGGAAAACCATAGCTTTAACTATACGGACCTTTGTTGGCAAGGTGATGTCTCTGCTTTTTAAGATGCTGTCTAGGTTTGTCATTGCTTTTCTCCCAAGAAGCAGGCTTCTTTTAATTTCGTGACTGCTGTCACCATCTGCAGTGATCAAGGAGCCCAAGAAAGTAAAATCTCTCACTGCCTCCATTTCTTCCCCTTCTATTTGCCAGGAGGTGATGGGACCAGTGGCCATGATCTTAGTTTTTTTGATGTTGAGTTTCAGACCATATTTTGTGCTCTCCTCTTTCACCCTCATTAAAAGGTTCTTTAATTCCTCCTCACTTTCTGCCATCAGCATTCTGTGTCATCAGCATATCTGAGGTTGCTGATATTTCTTCCGGCAATCTTAATTCTGGTTTGGGATTCATCCAGTCCAGCCTTTCTCACGATGAATTCTGCATATAAGTTAAATAAGCAGAGAGACAATATACAGCCTTGTCGTACTCCTTTCCCATATTGCATAGACATGTTTTGAGTAGTGCAGTAAATAATGTAAGCAAAAGGCCCCTGTCTTCACCCACCCGCCCACCCACCACATGTGATAACACGTGTTTCAGTTAGCAGGCACTTCTTCCAATAAAACTCTGTGAATTAAGAATTATGGATGTGTTTGAATAAAATAAAACCTGTATTTCTCCCAAAAGGAACAGCTGAAAGCCATTGCTGGTTTGGGCTGTGTGTTGATTTTTGTGTGTGGCTAAACAGTCCTGGCTTCTTCAGTGTCAATGTACATCTGACTCCCAAGCTTAGAATGGCAGGAATCTGGTGGACAACATTTATAGACGTAACCACATGACATTGAGCATGGCAAAGTTGCTAATTATTTACCAGCCTAGCGTGTGCTCTCTTTAACAAAGGGCAAGTTGAAGTGCAGAACCCCCGTGTGGCTGTTTAAAAAGCAATAAAATGCACCCCATGGGAAGTTTAAATGGTTTCCACACACACACACACACACACACACACACACACACACACACACCACAAAAAGCTGGATCCTGTTTGGGAAATGCGCAGCAGGAGAAAGGTGAGAAAGTTGTATGTCTCCACAAACGTAAATCAAATGAAAAGACTCCAAGAGCTCTGGCCAGGTAAAGGAATAATTTTTAGAAAGTTTTAAGTTGATAATAATAAAACAAATTCCAGTAGCAATCCAGTTTTTAGAAATCCAGGACAAGGCCCTGTTTCGGTTTATTCTTCATCAGCTCTAGTTTCATAGTTTCAAGGTCAAAGCATACCATTCATGTTTTTCCCTCCACAAACGTAGCATGGGGTGAAAGATATGGCTCTGTAGGGAGAGCCCATTTTCCATTCCTTATCATGCTGTAACTTTCAAGGTCCTTCCAAGACTCGTTGGATTTGGATTGGTGTATATACAAAAGGGTTGGGGTTGTGGTCTGAGACCCTTTAATTAGCCCTCCACATTTCTTACCTTGTGTTTGGACACCTGCTGATAAGATGCCTACTTTCTTACCTATAGTGTGGCCGTGGGCAGCTCTTGGCAGGGCTTCAAGCTCAGCCACCCGTAAGAGGAGCACCGTGTCACATAGTCTCCAAGATGGGTTTACATTTGTAAGAGATAAAAGGGGCTTGGAATCTCTCCTCCACAAACCTCAGCATAAACCACGACCAGAGAAGGTGCAACGTACTGTATTGACCACTATAGGTTTCTGTACTGAGGGGTTCCCAGCGGCTGAAGGGGCATAAGAATTGCTTATTCTGTCTGCTCTCAAGCAATAGAAAACATGATGGCTGTGCTCTGACCCTGTGGCTGGAGGCAGTAATGCTTCTGAAGACCAGTTGTTGTAAACTACAAGAGCGGAGAGTGTTCTTGTGCTCGGGTCCTGCTTGCAGGTTTTCTACAGGGATCTGGGTGGCCACTGTGAGAGCAGGATTCTGGACTAGATGGGCCATTAACCTGAACCAGCAGGCTATAATTATGTTCTTAATTGTTATTGAATTATTATTATTATTTATACCCCGCCCATCTGGCTGGGTTTCCTCAGCCACTCTGGGCAGCTTCCGACAAAATATTAAAATACAATAGTCTATTAAACATTAAAAGCTTCCCTAAACAGGGCTGCCTTCATTGATTTGGTCATTGCATGTGGATCCAGTGAAAGAACTGTTGCTGTTGGCAACACACTCCCCAGTGCTCCCATTCTGCCCCCCTTGCATGAATAATGTGTTACGGGAGCTTTAAAGTCAGATGTCCTTTGGCCATCCATTTCACTTCCTGCTTCAGACTTCACCAGTGATTTATTTATTTTTTAAATTTTTTAAAAATCCCATAGTAGGGCACTCCTGTTTCTGTCCATCTCCATTCTCCTATTCTGCAGCGACTGTGGCTATCATGCTGTGAAGGACTTGCGCACAAAGGAAACAGATGCCATTGGGATGTGCAGTGCGCATGACAGCATGGGCAGGCTTCTGCTCATCTCACTGCATGCTCAAATCCATCTGGCCATGAAATGGAGCGAGCAGACAACAGTTTAGCGTTTGACATCCTGATCTGAAGGCCTGATGTTTCACTTGGATGTAAATTACCTCCTGGAAATGTAGAATTCAGTAATGAAATGGAAATTGCTGTGATAATGGGGAACATTTCTCACATTGCACACCCTCATTCAGCAGTGGCAAAGTGCTCTTCACTCTAAAAAGCCCATAATTTTCTCCATAACACTTGAAGGGAACTAGCCAAATGAGAGCAAGCGATCTTGGAACATGCCATCGGTTCTGATTGTTTTAGGCCCTTTTGTTTCTGAAGTAGTTTTTTTTATTTCTGAATATCGAAAGAGGTGCCCACCAGTTCAGTCATTAGCTCAGGAATTCAAACAGACAGAAACAATGGATACATTCACCTGGGCAAAAAATAGACCTCCAGATGGTTCTGTATGGTGCACACTTTGCAATAATGTAGGGTAATCAAAGTATGATGGGGTGGAAGGTGAGTTGTCACAGTGAGGTGCCAAATCTACAAGGAGCATTGCCACCTACTGTTACATAATAGACAAAAGAGGCAATGTATGAGACAGAAACAGCCAAGTACCACTCGTTTAGGTCTAGGTACTGTAATTTAGAAGAGTAAAACCTCTCTACTGTTACAGTGACTAGAATGCTACCTTTCAAACCCATGGGTGGCACCTAAAAGTGGAAGTGCAACCTATAGAACATCTCAAGGAATGGATGGGTATTCTAGAGGAACATATTGCTGCCACCTTCCTGGAGCTTTGCAGGTCTAGGGCTGGTCAGTGCATCAATAGGAGACCACATGTGAACTGCTTTGGGTTCCATGGCACGAACCCAAGTAGGATGTAAGTGATGTTGTTGTTTTGAAAGAGTTAAGCAGAGGACCAATCTGGAGACTGCCAAGTTGAGATCTAGTTACAGGTAGGTAGCCGTGTTGGTCTGCCGTAGTCAAAACAAAATAAAAAAAATTCCTTCCAGTAGCACGTTAGAGACCAACTAAGTTGAGATCTGTGAGTCAACCCAAATAACAACATTTCAGAAAAAGACCAATGATAGAAGTTGGAGGGACACAACTCATACAACCATTTGCGGTTTCAGCACCATCTGGTTTGTTTTACCCCAGTGGATTTCAGCTTTTTGTTTGTGTATGACATTTATTTACTATATTTTCCTCTAAGGAGCTCAAGGCAGTGCACATGATTCTCCCCTCCCCATAACAACCATTGGTCTTCAGCATGTGTCCAAGTTACGATTTTAACATCCTAGTTCAGAGTCCAGCTTGGCAATGTTCTACACATGAAATGGCAAACAGGTTGCCTACTTAGAAGGCCAAGTGAAAAGCCCACATTTCTGACATCCTGTCACGGTTTCCGTATATCTTTAAATGTGACTGCCTGTACAATTTTAAACCATAAACTTCCCTTTAAAGCAGAAAATGATGTCAGTATACTGAACATTAAATGTCCTTGTAAGAACCTGAATCTCCTCTTGAATCTCAAAATTGTGGTTTCAGGTTTTTCTTGAGTGCTACTGATATTCAAGAAAGCTAGCCCAAACTGCTAGGGGAAACCAATGTGTTGCCCTCCAGATGATTTGGATGTAAACTCCATGCTGGACCATGGGACATGCTGACTGAGGCTGATGGAAGTTGTAGTCCTGGGAGACACCATATTGGTTATCCCTGGCTTTGAGTGTATACAGAAGCTGTACATGCTGGGAGGAGCAAGTCCATGGGGAAAACACTCACTCTGCTGCTTTGAACAGATGCACAAGGTTTTTTCCCCAGGATCTAGCTTGGTAGAAATCCATTCTTCCACTTGCCCTCAGCAGTCACCTCTGAAGTGGGCTCACTGGTTGGTCCATTTGCTGTTTTGAGGTCACTCCACTCTAATTCCCAGTGAAGTGTTTCACTGTTTTAAAAGTCTCTTTGTGTGTGTGTTAAATAAGGTTATGTGAATGAATGATTGTGCTGCACTTAAAACCAAAACCAAAAATACATAAACACCA
The DNA here is from genome assembly GCF_965207765.1 of Zootoca vivipara. Lineage (NCBI taxonomy): Eukaryota > Metazoa > Chordata > Lepidosauria > Squamata > Lacertidae > Zootoca > Zootoca vivipara. Next base: position 74,163,025 of record NC_142590.1, on the reverse strand, counting down.
GTTGAATTGCAAGTGGTGAGAGTGCTGTTGCACTCAAGTCCTGATTGCAAGCTTATTTATTTTATTTATTTAACAAAATTTATATACCACTTGATTGTAATAAAACCTCTAAGTGGTATACAATTCTTACAAGCTTCTCTTGGGCATCTGGCTGGTCCTGGGAGAACAGAATGCTACACTAGATGGGCTTTTGGCTTAATCCTGCAGGGCTCTTGCTTGGGCACATTCACAACATACATTTGAAGTGCTATGATACCACGTTATACAGTCTTGGCTTCCTCCGAAAGAATTCTGGGAGCTGTGGTTTGTGAAGGCTGCTGAGAGTTGTTAAGAGGCCCCTAAGTCCCACACAGGGCTACAATTCTCAGAGTGCCCTGGGAAGAGGCAGTGATTGATAAACCACTCGGGGAATTGTAGCTCTGTGAAGGGAATATGGGTCTCCTAAGAACTCTCATCACCTTTAGAAAACTACAGCTCTCAGCATGGGTGTAGCCAGGAATTTTGTTGGGGGGGGGGGCAGGAGTTCTGTTGGAAGGGGCAGGGCTTTAGCTAGAGGAGGGCAGAACCAATGTGATTGGTCAGTTTGTTAAGTATTTCTATTGTTTTACTTGATTGGGAGGGGCAGCTTTCCCCTGACCCCTTCCCCTTGGCTAGGCCCATGACTCTCATAATTATTATTTTTTTGGGGGGGGGAGCAAACAACTGTTATGGAAGTGTGATATTTTGCTACCTTGTTCAGATCTAGCCTCAAAACTCCATTGTAACAACTGAAATTGCTGGGTGTGGGTGGGTGTGTGGGTGTGGGTGTGGGTAAGTGAGTGAGAGAGAGAGAGAGAGAAATTGACATTTCCATTAGGAAGGCAGGGAGGAGATGGGAGGGTGGACTCCCTTTTTCGGGGGAGGGGTTTACTATGACTCCTAATTCCAACTATGCCTGCAAAACTTCCTTCCTTTCAAAAGATGCTCCAGCAGCCAGCTTTGGGGTTTGTCACGTTGTTGCATAAAGGTCACATTTTGCATTGATCTGCGTGTGACATCGGTCAACATCTTGCTGCCCAGTGCGAAAAGCAGAAAGCCTTGAACTGATGCAGTATGGCATATGGACTCTAATTAAGTCTCACCCAGCCCCTTTCTCCAAATGAATTCGACACCCTTGTCTTCTGGGATCAGAGAAATTAGAAATGGAATCGTCTCCAAATGTGTGAGATCCGTGTCCGTCTGCTAGGGCTGGGTGTATTAGCTCCCGCCAGTAGGCATACAGTCCTGTCTATTCCTATTAACAGGCCATGCAATTAATATTTAATTAGCCCCGAAGCTGTTATTAATGTTGCTTCGCTCACTCGCATCCTGGGGGCACGGATTTATTTCTCGAGCCTAGCAAAAAAAAAATGAAAAGAAAAGATTAAGCTAGAAAATTGTTGCTAAGTGTGATTGAACGGTAGATAAGGTGGAAACAACAGAGATGTGAAGGAGTGATCTATGTTTCTGCCAAGGAAAGCAGTAATAAATGGTTCCTCACTGATGGGCTTACTGCTGTTCTAATCGCTCATATTCAGGTCATGCTCTGCTTAAAGGATGCTTAAAGTGTTCCTCTTCTGCAACATGGTTTCGAATGCTACAGTGTTCTCCACATTACCCCTCTCACATATTCCCGATTATTGGAACCGCTCTCCTTTGAATGAAACTAATTATTAAAAGTGCATCATACCACTCATGCGCAGTCCCTAATTTTCACCGTTTATTCTTCTGAAGTTGCCTAATCTATTTCTGCCGTGAGATCTGCATTTTCCGGATTCAGATGTTGGGCTGGCATTATTGCAGATTTCTATCTCCCTTGTCTGGGAGAAGAAATAAAAGCCCCAGAAATCTGTGAAGATAACAATGGATCAGGGTTTGTAATCATGGGGAAATGTTTTCCAGAGTCTAGAATGGAATTATGGCATGAAGAAGACAAGTAGCCTTGTAGTCTGGACCAGGCATGGGGAACATTGTTGGACTCTCAATTCCCATCAGCCCCAACCAGCATGGCCAAAGTCAGGAATAATGAGAGTTGTAGTCCAGCAACCTCTGAAGGGCCACATGTTTCCCATCCATGTTGTAAAGGCAGCAATGACATGACTTGGCAATAGATTGTACCCAGAGAAGAAGGTCCGAGTTAAGGCCCGAACTCTATGCTTGGTCAACAGATCAGAGGTAGAAGATGTGATGGCCTCCAGAAGTTGTTGGACTACAGCTCCCATCAGCCCTAGTCAGGCATGGGTAATGGTAAGAGATGATGGGAATTGTAGTTTAACAATCTTCGAAGGGCACTGAGTATCGACATTGTCGATAGAGGAGGAGGACATTCAAGAAGAGGAAAAGTTGAGAATGTCAGACTTGGACAGAGTCAAAACAAAATTAAAAAATCCCTTCAGCAGCACCCTAGAGACCAACCAAGTTTGTCATAGGTATGAGCTTTCGTCTGCATGCCAATCACCCATTCCCCCCACCCTTCTGAGTAATACCCCTCCCCACCCTCTGACTATACATAAGGGTCTGGTGACTTCTGTTTACGTGTATCTGAAGAAGTGTGCATGCACACAAAAGCTCATACCTATGGCAAACTTGGTTGGTCTCTAGGGTGCTGCTCGAGGGAATTTTTAATTTTGTTTTGACTGCATCCGACCAACACGGCTAACTACCTGTAACTAGTACTATGGAGGACTTGGACAGAGTTTGTGAATCAATGGAACATCCATGCAAAAAGGAATGAAGCAGGAATGGTCTAGATGCAGAGGTCTAGCTGGCATCATACGCATATAGTTGGTACTGAAAGTCATGGGATTGGACAAGGTCAGCCAAGAGCAGGAACAGATCCCATCAGAGGATAAGAAGGAAGAGGAAGGTTGTTTTAATTCATTCTACCGGTATGTGCCTAGCATATAGTTTTGTTTCCATCTCTTAATTTTTGTTTGTTGTTATACCGGTAATTGTTCTCTCTTTCATAATATACATTATGAAATGAAATAAAGAAAAAACTTTACAAAAAGAAAAAGAAAGAAAGGAGAGGAAGAGCCTCCTCCTTTGAAAATGTTGAATGGGTGATTTGACAGGTAGAAAGAAAGAGACTCAGATGGGAACACAGTCGAATGGTGCTTCAGGTATCCGTATGAATTTATTAGCAACATTCATATTTTTCATAGCATATATTATCTTCCAAAAGATTTTACACGTGTTGATTCATTTCTGCTGAAAATCTCTTTCTAGTATTGCTGATAGTTTTGAAGTTTAAATACAGTTTGGGGACATCTGGTGGAGGTTGCAAGCACTGCATGCACTTATGTTTTGATTATTATTTATGTTCCCTTTCCGCTTTATCATCAACGTGTAGGACAGATTAAACACAGTGTTATCTGATTTTAGCTTCACGATAGCCCTGTGAGGAAGGTTAGGCTAAGAGATAGCCTTCTGTGTACTGGCTCCTCACATGTGATACTCAGTCCCCAGGGAAGATAGGCAGATACTATCTCTAGTCTATTTTAAATGAGCTTTGGATGCACTTCTTCATCTTTTTAAATGACTTTTGGAGTTTAAAGTGTGCTGCTGGACAGTGAGGCTTTTTTCCAGTGCTGGTTTTTGTCAAGTTTTATTGTTTAAATGTTATGCCTCTTGATGTATTTCATTAATTGTGCACTGCTTTGTGGTTGCCCTAAAAGGTGCTCTTTTAAAAAATCTTAAATAAATTAAATAGAAATATCCCTTCCACAATCACATTCTACCCGGCAACCAGGACAGAAATGAATGTGCTAGCTAGATGAAAAAGTATATCTACCTTGGGGCAAAACGTTACGCTTTGGAGTGCTGGGAAAATAAAGTGCCCCTTGACAAAAGAAAGGATATGCCGAGTGTGCAAAACAAAAAGAAACTGAAGCCAATTTATTACACAAGTAAAAGTAGCATTAAAGGGGCCTGGGTCTGTGCTGCTAAAGATAGCGAGCATTTTCCTGCAATTATTTTTATTTCTGGTCTTCTGCCTGAAACTGTTTCTAGCGCAGAGCTTTACTGACCCAGTTAGAATACAGAGGCTCAGCCTGGCCTTTTCTTTTGAGTGATCAGAATTTAAATACTCCACATTCTAGCTGAATAAAATTAACTGTATATTTGCATCACCAATTCTTTTTTGCATGATGTCTGTCATGGGAGATACCACGGGCAGCTGACACAGCCTGCGCTTCATGTTTTAGTTCTGAGATGAATTGATACCGGAGTTAAAACTGTGTGAGAATTCAGCACTTGGGATAGCTCCTAGAGCAGTACAGACATAGGGTTATATTCAATGCCAGTCCTGCTCAGAGTAGCCAAAGTTAGTCATGTCTATTAATTTCAATGGATCTACTCTGAGTAGGACTAGCATTATGTACAAGGACAAACATGTGGACTATCATGTGTTTGTGGATGCATGCAAATCACAGGCAAATCACAACTGCACAGGCTGGTTCATATTGAAAGGATTAAAATATCCCAAGAATGCTGGTGGCTTGGCTCAAGGAAAAGATGAAGGATGGGATGCAACTACGGTAAGCTGTTGTGCAATGAAATCCATTTGCAATGTTGAGGAATGAGGTCCACTAGCAAAATGGGTCTTCCCCCCTAACTCCTCCCCCTGCTCATACCCCCTAAATATACTCTGAAGGGTTGGGGAACCCACAGAACAGGTTATGGGGCACACAGGAGCACATAGGAGAGGAGAGGGCAAACAGTCCCATTGGCAAGTGGGCCTCGTTCTGCTTGTGTGTACAGTATACCCCACTTAATGCTAAATTGAATTTCACTGCGAAATATTCTAAGAATGCAGTGATCATAGGAATACATAATTCTGATTCATTTCAAATTGTTCAAAGCACGGCAGACGGGAGAATGCTAGCGTGCTCGTGTTTTGCCTGTGGATTTACAACAGGCATCTTGGTCATCTGCTGTGGAAATGGGATACTAGACTAAAAGGATGGGTTTTGGTCTGATCCATCTGGGTTCTTGTATAGTCATACCTTGGTCGTTGAATGCCCTGGAACTCAGACATTTTGACTCCCAAACGTCGCAAACCCGGAAGTGATTGTTCCAGTTTATGAAAGTTCTTTTGGAACCTGAATGTCCAATGGGGCTTCCAGGGCTTTTGATTGGCTGCAGGAACTTCCTGCAGCCAATCAGAAGCTGCAATTAGGTTTTTGAATGTTTTGTAAGTTGAAAGGAGTTCCGGAATGGATTCCGTTCGACTTCCAAGATATGACTGTATTCTTATATCTGGCGAGACAATTCCTGCATGTTTCTGTAAACTAATGCCAGTACAACCTTCCTAAATGTTAGTCTAACTTCTGCCTGCAGCCTGAATAAATGAGCTTGCCCTGTGAAATAACCAGCAAGATGGGATCAGTTGCTGCTGACTGTTCCTGTCTAGCCAAAGTTCAAAAACACCCATTCACCCATCCTTTTTGGACAGACTCATTCTCCTATTATGTTCTGAGCTATCCTTTTTATGCGGCTCCTGGCACCTTGAAACTAATTTCCAGTCAGAGATCATTAGCTGCTTTCTTTCTCTTCTTTTTATCTCATTTCCATCTGTACCAATGGTACCTTCTGGCGACCACAATAGGCTTGTTTTGCTTGGCTTTTGGCGAGCACCTGATAATAGGCTGGTATTTGTGCAAGGGGGAAAGTGAAGACTTTCATCTGTAACTATATCAGTGCCAGTCTGCAAGCTGTTTTGGGGTGGTTTTGGGCCGCATTAATAACTGTGGCAAGCATAATTTATCATGTTCCTTTTTCTTTTTTGGTCTTGCAGCATCTGTTAGACCAGAGGAAGCCCCCCAAAGCAGCTTGTGAAGGCTTATTTGGAAATGAATTAAATCTTTTCCCCTCTCCATCTTCACTTGGCAGTCCTCCTTGCTGAGGAGCCCAGGCTGTCAGAGGAGCCAAGATAAAGCTCTTCTCTTCTAGCTTCTATGCAATTCACTATACTTGACTGTGAAAGGCTGAGTGGCTCTTATTTGGGACCAAATTGAGCACCTGTCCTCTAAATCTCATTATGCCTTAATAGGTTTAAGATGCAACTGGGGTCTAAAGGCTCTGCTCTGAATAATTTAGTTTGACAGATCATATAATATTGAGCAGATAGCAGAGCTGAGTCTTCCCGGCCCTTGTCAGTAGGAAATGCTCACACATTCCTTTCCTTCAATAAGTTATCCATGCAGGCTGTTGGTTAACGTGATAAGGCATCATGGTGGGGAGGGTATCAGACCACAAGCAAAATTTGCAAAGCGCATAGTTTTCTTTCCTAATCATTTGCATGCAGCATATCACCCAGCCCTAGAATAAAAGAGACAATATGGTCTCAGTTTGGAATCCCAGACTGGTTCATTGTGAATGTTGAATGAGTACATCCTTGTAAATGCTGGCAAAAAGGGGAGGAGACTGCAAAATTGCTTTTTGTCACTATGGACCCAGCTCACAGGTCACCTGTAATTAAAAAACATAAGAACAGGCAGCATGATGTAGTGGTTAGAATGTCAGACTAGGACTGAGGAGTCCGAAGCTCAAATCCCCATGCAGTATCCACAGTCGGATCCACATGCCAGAGCCTGAACATGTGAGACCGAGGAAAGGGTGTAACAGATACAACTATAGCCTCTTGCCCAGCTGTGAAATCAACCTCACAACTGAAGTAGGTCCAGTTAGGATCAAGACCGGACAATGGATTTATGGCATTAGAAACACAGCTGCCCAATAAACTATTTTACCAGCAAAGGTCAGGCATCAGGGGTGCCAACTTGAATAAAATATTAGAGGCCCCAGGTAAGCCCCATGCTGCATAATTGATCACATGACATGGCTCTCACACACCATTTTAATTACAATGCCCATCAACTTTGGGGGGAGCAGCTCCCTCAAATATTTTAGAGGGGGCAAAGGGACCTTGGCTCCTAGGGGTTGGCTCCTATGTCAGGCATAGACTGAGAGGTTTTATGCTAGTACACCCAGACATAATCCTTCCTTTCCTTCCTTATCAGATGGATTATTAAAAAAACAAAAAACTGTTGCCTCCTCCTGTTGAGTAGGTGTGCTGTAGATTTCAGCTGAGACCTGCATCTCTAGGAAGAGACCAGATAAGTCTGTCTCTGCTTGCCTAGCTTTCAACAATAGCATCTGTGAAATAAGTGGCATTGGACTTGATCACTATGGGATACATCTCAGGAACACTGCTGGTTTGTTCTTCTTGCCCCCCCCCCCCCAATTTCCACACATGTACAAATTTGCATGGTGGCTTTCTATGCGCAGAATCCAGTGGGATTAATAGCAGCAGTAAATTTAAATATGTAGAGAAGCTTTTGCAGGGATTGGGCAGCTTCAGAATGCAAATACCCTTGTTAAGTTGTTGACGAAAGAGTGCACAAAATTATCTTAAGTAACTAGCCTTCTGTGCCATCTTCTGGAAGAAACCTAGAACTGCAGTGATTCTACCATGAGCAAACACTATACAGTATACTTCCCATTTATTTTCAGTAGTGTCCCGTCTTCGATACGTAGTCCTTTTTCACAAGCAAAAAATTTAAACATGTACATTTGCTCCATTCCAGTCTTTTGCAACTAATTAATCAGATGCTGATGTTATGGTGCACACTCAAGCAGACAGAATGTGCATTACACCTGTTTTAAATATCCAGGTGGCACTGTGGTTAAACCACTGAGCCTAGGGCTTGCTGATCAGAAGGTTGGCGGTTCGAATCCCTGTGACGGGGTGAGCTCCCGTTGCTTGGTCCCAGTTCCTGCCAACCTAGCAGTTCGAAAGCATGTCAAAATGCAAGTAGATAAATAGGAACCGCTACAGCGGGAAGGTAAACGGCGTTTCCGTGTGCTGCTCTGGTTTGCCAGAAGCGGCTTTGTCATGCTGGCCACATTACCTGGAAACTATACGCCGGCTCCCTCGGCCAATAATGCGAGATGAGCGCGCAACCCCAGAGTCGGTCACGACTGGACCTGATGGTCAGGGGTCCCTTTACCTTTAAATACACATTAACCCCAAGGGTGCAAAACAATATTTAAGAATGTTTTCAGATGGCATGTTTCTCATATGATGCTATCAATTACATTAAATATGAGCTACCTTTGAAACTCCATAGACCACAAGGCACTGCTTTCTAACCATTTTATATGAATGGACCTGAAATATCTTACATAGCTGAAGATATTAGCCCTGAAAATACGTTGATCCATGTTTCCTTCTACTCAATTTAAGGCACTGGCTGTCTCTGCAGAAGGCATTTTCTGTGGGCCACTGACTGTCTGAGAGCATATTATACCTGGAGAAGTAGCATTAAAATGTGACTGTGGTCTGCATAGCCCTTGCAACATTCACACTGTTTTGGGATGTGGTCCTTGATCAAGGAAGAACAAATTTCCCTACAAGCAATTTGCCAATGCTTATGCAATGAGAACTCACAATCAGAAAGTTGCCACTTAGTTATAGAACCATTGCTTTATTGTAGCAAACTTTTCAATAAGATGCCACAAAACTAAATGAGAAGTGCACACAAATAGAGGCCTGATGCCAGTTGCTGGACAAGTACATCAATCCATTATAATCTTCAGCTTCTGAACAGGAACTGCGGGGGCAGAGAGAGAAATCTTTCCCTGTGCTGTAAAACTGCTCAATGTAGTATAAGTTTCTGCACCGAGTTATCCTGCTCCTCTTCTGTTGTGAAGACTTTGGGGTCATAAAGATGCAAATACCACAGCCAATTCCAGTCTCCTATCCTTAGATCTGGGAGGAAAAAACAACTGCATGCAGGGAAGTTTCATATGCATATTATTTGCAGTTAATGATCACCACCATATTATTACTGTCATGGAGTCTCGGGACTCTGAACTGTGGATTACCTCCCTCAAATCATTATTACCCTGGCACAGGTACATGCTTGTCATTTTGGACCCCTTTACTACAATTCTGGCTGGATACAAAGGCCCAACAGTCAACTGTCAGGTGAGCGCACCTACTCATTGGTTTGTATAAAATTTAGACTGGAGTGGGGAACCTGTGGCCTTCCAGATGTTGTTGGACTTCAATTCCAAGCAGTCTCAGCAGGCATTACCAATAAGCAGGGGTGATAGGAATTGTGTTATAACAACATCTGGATGGCTCGAGGCCCCACAGCTCTGATTTACACTAATGGTTGAAGTGAATCCTGTTTACTAATATGTGGGCCTTGCCCTTTGATGATTGACAAGAGCAGCCTTGGGCCACTTCCAGCTTTTGAGACCCCTAGCCAGTGGCAGATGGTGATCACTGTGCTTAGTACAGCTGCTAGGAGATCACAAGGTGTGGCCATGATGGTCTGGTTTTCTCCCCAGACTGTGGGCATTTAAGCACTGCAGGTTTACAAAATCATTTGCACACAAATAAACTGAAGTCTGTCTAGCTTACGTTCAAAAGGATCCCTGCAGGTCAGATTTTCTAGTGTGCATTCATGCCAAAGCAGCTGTACATTACTCAGAAGTAAACCCCACTGAAATGGACTATGCTGAATCAGCAAACAGCTAAAATAAGAGGACTTAATGGTGACTATTTTATGGAAGAATGGGTGTCTTTTTTCAGACTATTTAAAGAAATATTATAAGAGGATGAATTCACGATCAGGATTTGAACTATGAGCAAGAGAAATTATTAGGGATTATTGGATTATTGTTTTATGGTTATGATATAAAAGAGTGAAGGGGGGAAACAAAACACCATGGAAAATGGAATAGGGAGTTGATAAAACTCTTTTGTCCAAGGATAGCCCTTCAGAGTATGCTTGTTATATAAGTTAAGTAAAGTCAAGGAGACAGAGACGTGTTTATAGCTGGATAAAGATCATGCCTGAAAGAACCCACTGAAAATGTCATGCCTCCACATCTACATTTCCTGCTATTGCAGGGGGAAGAGAAGTCAAAAGCTTTCTTCACATAGTGAGCAACAATACTATGAGAGAAGAACAGAAAAACTAACAGCGATCGTTTTCAAGATCATTGCACTGACAAAACACACATGGACACTTACAACAAAAACTTCACCAGGAGTGTCTATCCTATACAGTACTTCAAAGAATTTGCTGCGGTTGTGGTTGTGTACTCTCCAACCCTGCAGATCTTTGGGTTTGACAGATCCATTGTTTGAATGAGCCCCCCAACAGATTTCTGCAGCCTCCAGCTAAAAAAAAAAAAAGGCCCCCTCCCCTCTCCATATAAACTCACTTGCTTCAATGGGATTACAGTAGAATAAAGTATTTTTCAGGTTTAAATTTCACACCTTGACCCACAATCCAGTTATGTCAAAGCTACTGCTGACAGCTAAATCTCTAAAGGCGACTTGAAATCACGGAAAAATCAACTGTGTTAAAAGAGACTTCAATAAAATGTTATCAGCTGTCAGACAAGTATTTCGTGTTAACTAGCCTGAAGCTAAAAGTGCCTATTATCTTTGCAGAATGCCATTATGAGAGAGTTCCTTTTTTATTAGAAGAGTAAAAAACAGTATATTTTATTTTATTTAGCTTTTATTTCCTGATTCTTAGACACCGAAGCAGCATTTGAAGTTGTATACAGTGAACAAGACAAAATGTACAATTTTTAGTGATTTCTATATTTAAAAGTCATTTAAAATATCATAATGTCAAATCAAGAAGCCTTCCATATAAACTAAGTCTGTCTCTTAAGAAAACACCAATGAGCACCCCCCCCCAGCAGAAGCCCTCATTGAGATGGAAATAACCTACCAATAGTCACTTTTCTCTCTATCCTCTAGTCCAGGCATCCCCAAACTTTAGCCCTCCAGATGTTTTGGACTACAATTCCCATCTTCCCTGACCACTGGCCCTGTTAGCTAGGGATCATGGGAGGTGCCGGCCAAAACATATGGAGGGCCGCAGTTTGGGGATGCCTGCTCTAGTCCAAGGATGCAGAACTTGTGGTCATCCAGATGTTGTTAAACTACCTCCCATTACCCCTGAGCGCTGGCTAATGTCATAAGTCCCATAGAGACTTTCTGGCAGGACTGGTCAGATGATAGGTAGAATGGGATGGGACTGTGAAGCTCGATGCTGAGGAAGGGCCAAGTGGTCTGGGACGTGCATACCATTATTATTATTATTTATTAAATTTATATACAGCCCTATACCAGTAGATCTCAGGGCAGTTCACAACATAAAGGCGTATAATGAACAGGCAGCCAAACCTACCTGGGGAGAGCATTCCACAAATGAGAAAGCGCTGCAGAAAAGGCCCATTGTTGTGATACGACCCTCCAGACCTCTTGTGGGTCAAGTGGTTTGCTTACTCAGGCCTGCTCCTGCCTTGCAGGATTTGGATTTCCCAACTGAGGGAAAGCTGCCTAACCCAGGGAGGCCTGACCTGAGCTTGGGTCAGACAGTTTGCTCCCTGTTTCCAAGGACATGTAGGCAAGAGCACCAGCTGAGTAGTTACCACCTACTTGCAGGAGTGCTCACTTGCTTTCTCACTCCAGTTCCATTGCTTGGGACAGGACCCGTGTGATTGTGTCCTCCTCGCTCTTCAAAAGGAGAACCAGGGAGGTGTGTCAAGTGTTGAGGCAATGTCTTAGCTCCTGCCAGGTACCTTAGAGCTCCACTTTGAACTTCTGAACTGTGTAACCAGTAACCTGATTGATGTTTAAGCTGTGCAATGTTTTTTTGGAATAAAACCTTTGGCAATAATTGAGCGCAGAGTCTGAACACTGTGTTTACAAGTGGAAGTCAGGACATCCATGCTGGCTGGGGCTGATGGGAGCTTAAGTCCAACAACATCAGGCGAGCCAGAAGGTCCTCACGCCTGCTGAAATCATGGAGGGGAAAAAACCACTATTCTAGCTAGCATGTCTAGGGAAGGGAGTTAGGTCACCTACTAAAGCCTCTGCTAGGTGAGCCGAACCAGGCTTATCTCTCATCCTCTAGCCACAGAGGCATGACAGTTAAAATGCTGTCCTACTAGAGGAAGTGAAAGAGGCATTCCTGCTACAGTGAATGTATGTTTGGAGGATGTTACATTCTAATTGGTACAAATCCACTCCATTGACTGAGGTACACACACTGAAGAAATGAATACAGCTGGAGGCAGAATTGCCATCTCCCCTTGCCCCACTCCTGACCTAGCAGAAGTCTCTCTGTATTTTTAATAGTTGTAGCAGAAAATACAATGCTGCCACTATTTCTACTACAGCATAGGTAAAGGGACCCCTGACCATTAGGTCCAGTTGTGACCGACTCTGGGGTTGCGGCACTCATATCGCGTTATTGGCCGAGGGAGCCAGCGTACAGCTTCCAGGTCATGTGGCCAGCATGACAAAGCCGCTTCTGGCGAACCAAGGCAGCGCACAGAAACGCCGTTTACCTTCCCGCTGTAGTGGTACCTATTTATCTACTTGCAGTTTGACGTGCTTTCGAACTGCTAGGTTGGCAGGAGCAGGGACCGAGCAACAGGAGCTCACCCCGTCATGGGAATTTGAACCGCCGACCTTCTGATTGGCAAGCCCTAGGCCAGGCATCCCCAAACTTGGCCCTCTAGATGTTTTGGGACTACAACTCCCATCATCCCTAGCTAACAGGACCACTGGTCAGGGATGATGGGAATTGTAGTCCCAAAACATCTGGAGGGCCAAGTTTGGGTATGCCTGCCCTAGGCTCTGTGGTTTAACCCATAGCGCCACCCGCATCCCTACAGCATACCCCATACCAAAAAAAGGCTTCATCGTTTGAATTTCTATTTGTCATGCACTTGGCGACAGGGGTCTTGCTACCATCTGAGAGCAGTGACTGGTGTAGCTGATGCATTATTCCCAGAAGGCTAAGTCATGTTAGCCTGTTGCAGCAGAAACAATAAAAAAAACTCTTGCAGTGCCTTAAAAGACTCACATTGCGGCATAAGCTTCCGTGTATCAGATGAAAGTGCACTCTAGTCAACAAAAGCTTATGCCATAATAAAATACTACAAGGTGCCGCAAGACTTTTTTATTGTTTTAGATTTATAAGCTGTTCAGTTACATGGGAAGAGGCAGCAAGCCACCTGCCACTTACTCCCTGAGTAGTAAGCAAAACAAATGGGAACATAGGAAGCCGCCATAGCAGATCAGGCTTCCTCCAGGCTAGCAGAGGTTCTCCAAAGGTCAGACAAGCAGGGTGTTCTTTGCCACCACTGCCCCAAATGCATTTAGTTGGAGATGCCAGGGATTGAAGTGGAACCCTTCTGCATGCAAGGCACACACTCTGCTTTGGAAATGAATCGGTCCGTCGAGCTCCCTGTTGTCTCCTCTGGTTGTCAGCAGCTCTCCAGGGTATCACGCAAGGGAGGTTCCCAGCCCTACCTCCCAGCGGTGCCAGGATTGAACCTGGAACAGTTCTGCTCCCTACCACTGAGCTGCAGCCCTTTCCCTGTGAGCGATCGCTGAAGGGACGCGCACACGACCTTCTGTCCGCCCCGTGCAAGCCGCTGCGAGGTTTAGAGCAGAACGCGCCAAAGCGGAAGCTACCATTAGGAGAGGAGGCGGGGATGGGGTGGGCGCCGTGTGCGAGAAGTGGGGGGGAAATACACCTCTCCCTCCCTCTCTCTTTGTTCCCTATGCAATGATCCCTTTACTGTACTGCCTCTGAGCGGACCCCGCACCTGGCTGATATGACACCAGGAAGATAGGGCAGAAGGGGGGGGGGACTCTGGAGGGGAGGGGAAGCATCGCCGTAGGAGGAAGCGGAGTGTGTTCGTGCGCGCGCGCGTGTGGGTGGCGGGGAGCGTCGCTTCCCTCTCTGCCCTCCCAAACTGGGCCTGGAAGCCGTGCCCTGTTGCCATGGCTACCGCGCGGCATCCTCCCAACCCACTCCCCTCCGCGGCCCTGGCAGTCCAATAGGGGAAGCGGGAGACGCCGCGGGGAGTTAGGCGCGGGGAGGGGGGGCGAGAGAAGACAGAGGGGGAGGGAAGGAGGAAGGCGTGTCCGTGGCGGAAAGGGCGTGGTCCCGGCGCCGGAAGTGCCTGCAGGAGCCGCAGGGTGTGTATCTCTGTGGTGAAAGAGCGGAGCGGGCTGCCGCGCGCCGAGAGACGCCTCATTCCGCCCGGGGACGACGAGTCTTTTTGGAGGCCTGTGAGTCGCCTTCTCCTTCGCCTTAGCGTCAGGTGAGCGGGTTTTCCCGCCGGAATCCCCTTCCCCACCCGCGCTGCTTAACGGACGCGAGTCGCGCGTGCAGCTGCCCTTCCCCGCCCCCACGCGCAGCGGACGGGGGGGGGGAAGAGGGCAGAGCCGAGGTCTCCCCCGCCCCTCCCTCCCTCCCTCCTTCCTTCCCTCCCCGGCTGCTTTCGGAAGCGAGGACGGTGCTGCCTCCGGCTTGGCTCTTCCGGAGAGAGGCCTGAGGAAGGCCGCGGAACCGCCGCCTTTCGGTCCTGAGGCGATAACCCAACTACGCGGCAGGCTGAGGGCACGGGCAGCAGCCCCTCCTTGGCAGCGGGGCTCTCGCCTCTCCCCCTCTCTCGCCCCCTTTTCCGCTCCAGGGTCTCCGCCCGGTGGCGTCACCTCGCCTGCCAGCGGCCCCGCCCTGGCTGAGTCACCGCCTTCTGCCCGGGGCTGGGCGCGCTCACCTGTCCGGAACGAGCCAGAGGTGGTCTCTTTTTAAGCCGCGCTTCTGGTGAAAGCGCCTCCACAACCCCGGCTCCCGCAGGATTCAGGTCGCTCTTGCGGCCAGGGGAGTGCGAGGGGTGCCCCTCCCCCCTTTAAAAAAACACACACTTGCACAATCCAGCCTTTTGAGCTCTGCCCACCTGAAAAGACGGGTTTTTTAGTGCCACAGCAGCTTTAAGTAAGCTCACCTGGAAGCAAACCTCATGGGGCTTCCACGGTTTATGACTACAGGCTTGGTCCCTTTTCTACATGAATGTTCGTCCACCCCTTCCAACTACACACGATTTCTCCTTGCTAAAATAGTCTTGATTTCTTCCTTTCATTCGTTGTATTTTGTTCTTAAAAGGCATGGAGATCAATAGCATTTGCGTTTTCAGAATACCTGTTAAAGTAGCGAGGGAAGAGAGAGAATGGTAAGGAGTATTAGAGGCACCAAATGGCTGGCTGGCTAACACTAGTACGGTGGTTCCTCAGGTTACAAACACATTAGGTTACAAACTCCGCTAACCCGGAAGTACCGGTATTACCTCTGGTTAAGAACTTTACCTCAGGACGAGAACAGAAATCGTGTGGTGGCAGCGAGAAACCCCATTAGCTAAAGTGGTACCTCAGGTTAAGAATGGTTTCAGGTTAAGAACAGACCTCCAGAACGATTTAAGTTTGTAACAAGAGGTACCACTGTAGTTTAATGGCCCTTGTAGGGAACAGTAGTTCTTACTGGTTAGCTATACTGAAACTTCAATGGCAGCTCTGTTGGAGAAATGGTAACCAACCGTTGTTTGGTTGCAGCATCTTTACCCTGCCACTTAATGATGAAAGCTTTTAAGAGTGGCTTAAAAAAATCCCTGTTACTCCCCCTTTTGCTGCTGCCAAACTTACCTGATGCACCAAATTTGAATCTGAGCTCTAAAAAGCTTTATGTCAAAAAAACTGGTTGTGTTTGTAATTTAGATAATATGTGTGTGACCAACATAAAAATCTCATTTAAAAAATTGTGTGTCATACTTTGAGTATAATGAGTGCGTGGGTGGGTCTTGCACATACAGTGGTACCTCTGGTTGCGAACAGGATCCATTCTGGAGGTCCGGGCGGATCCCGAAGTTTTCGCAACCTGAGGAGAAGCGGTAGACCGCTTCTCACATGCGTGCGGGGCGGTAGACCACTTCTGCGCATGCGTGTGCAGCAAAATACTTACGGGTTTGCAGCTTTCACATCCTGAAGTTTACATTACCCAAGGGTAATGTAACCCGGGGTGCTACTGTTATTCTTTATATCACTTTCATTGCATTCTAGTCTGAACTTAACTGCCTAGAGCCACATCACTAATCCATTAAAAAAACAAAAACCCTGCTCCCTGCTAGCTTTCACCAACCCATCAATTCCATAGTAGAGATCCTTGAATGCAGTTGCTTACATGCAGCTTGGTCTCTGTGTGAACAGGGTTATTAAGCCAAGAGTTCCTTTTAGGAAGATGTAGAGAACACAACAGAATTTGAGAACATGGAAGAAAGGCAGGATATAAATCTACTTGAATCTCTTGACTCATAGAGCTAGACACACATATATCAGCAACTCTTTCCAACTCAATCTGGGATGATAGAACATGAGGAAGAGCAGTCACCATCACAAATCCAATGGGGAACCACCCTTAGAGGGTGTTCAATTCCCTCTCCTCAGTGTCTTGACTAGTGAGAGGAAGTAGGCTTTTAACTTCTTCAGAATTCTATTCCTCCCTTAAACTTCACACACCCTTCCAGGGTTTCTGTGTGCCCTTACTCCCTGCACAAGGAGCCTAGAATTTGAGAATAACTTCTTTAACCTAAATGGAAAGCCAGTGTTACCTAGGGTGCCTCTGCCATGGACTCATTGTCTAGCTGTGAGAGTCCCTTGGAGTTAGTAGGGTGGATATAGTAAAGATTATAAGGTCCATTGCAAAATAGACATTCTGCACAATTAATAGTATGTGCACGTTCTAAAATGAGTTAAGGCAGCTCGTTTTTAAAAACATGATAAACGACAAATAAAATGATGCTTAAAACAATATAAAAGATGCAATATTTAATTAAAAATATGCTGGTATAAAACAGTGTTCTATGCCTGCTAAAGGACAGGCATTGATTGACCAAGGTGTGCCTCGCTGGAAAGGTTTTTTCACAATCTAGGTGCCACTAGTGAAAAGGCTCTCTCTTGTGCACATATATCACACATCAATACAGCAGGGTGTCACAGAGGAGGTCACCAAAGTTAAAAAGATTTCTCAGAAATTTGAATGAGAGCAGGTGATTCTGTAGATACCATAGTCCTAGGCCACTTCAGGTCTTTAAAGATTGCATTGATAAAGCCATAAAGACAGTAAACAGTCAGTTTACTGTTGTGAGTGACCTTGCTGTAGCTGCTTGTGGTAAAGATGAATTAATATCAGCATGGTTGGGAGCTCTTTAAAAAATGAACAGGAAATGAAATATTGGGAGATTAAAAATTACATAGTAAAATCTCCCAATATGAAGATTATTACAATATAATTTTTTATTATTATAAAAAGATGACATTTCGTTTGTGGCCTTAGGGTAGTAATCCAACTAAGTCATACTCAGAGTAGTAGATCCATTGAAATAAATGTATTTAAATTACTCATGCCTAACTTAAGTCCATTGATTTCATTGGATGGTAACTTTCAGCTTTAATGGAAATGTATCCAAATAATGGTCACAATGACCTGAACATTCTTTTCATTAAGATGGTTTTGCATGCATGGAAAGAAGGTGATCAATTGTTCCTAATGTCCATTACAACATAGTTTTACAGATCTGTTGTGACATAAGCTTTTGCAGACCACAGTCCATATTGGCAAATGTCATTGAGTAATCGGTATAATAGTGGCCAGTGTTCTTCACCAGGCTGTACTCAACATAAAAGGGCACACATCAGCTATGTGCAAGAAACCTATTGCAAATAGATAATCTGAGTTTTTGCTATAATATTGGGGCTTCAGGGACATACTGTTCTGTGCCTTCTGAAAAGTAACCACCAGCTGTGCTGCTTGCTGGGAGAGCATTCACATAATCCACAATATCTGTCAATACTGTAGTTGCTGTTGCGTCAGCATGTCTGTGACTGAGTTATAAAGGAAGTTTCCCCCCATCCAAACTGCCTTCAGAAAGCTACTGGTTTCCTGAATTTTAAGATGAAAGTTTTAGAACTGGGGTGTTGCTGTGGAAGCTTTCCCTGTCTTTTTCCTTCTTTGGTTTTAGCAGATAACAATTTTCTCAAAACAAATCTATTCCAATGTTAGTTTAACACCCATTTTGGTCATCTGCAGCTCTTGTTTAAAGTGTAAATATGATGGAGAGAGATTGCCACCCTTATTATTATTTAAGATGGATTGAAGATGGTTTTTTTAGACAAGAAAATTTGAAGCATTCCCCACCCCCCTTTGGTGGTGTGGAAAGCTAGTAATGACAATTTCATTTTATGAATGTCTCTTAAGTGGTTTAATTAGAGCTAGTTAAAAATTAACAAAAAAAACTCTGTAATTTTTCTGCATTAAAAACAGTACCCAGGTTATTTGAAACACTTCATGCTAGTGTGTTTCCATTTTACTATATTAAGCTAGTCAAATACTTCTCTGCCAATTTCCCTTTTCTACAGTATTTAACTGTCATTATTTTGCATCTGTTTTGATGTCTTGTGTAGCTCATGGAAATTAGAAGCAACAGACTACAAACAGCCATGAGTGGTGTCTTTATAATTGCAATTCCAAACTATGACTTAACTCAAAGATCCTTCAGTACCAATTGAGTAACCTTGGAACAGCTTCTGTTGCACTTTTCAGTGGTTTTCACTGATTTTTTTCAAATGGAAACATCTGAGAATCAGAAGTCTCATTCAAAGTGCTAAAATCTTACATGTAGTCTGTGTTCTGCCATACATAATCAATACTCAGGATTGTCTGAAGAATCATGCCAAATTTGGTAGATTTTCCTGTGAGATATTGCTTCTGTCATGGCATTGAACCTTTTGTTCAGAGATCCCACTATAATTTCCCCCTTTTCCAAGTTCCCTCATAGTGACCACAGAGCATTCATCTCTTGTCTCAACAAGGTAAGCAATGAAGAAAATTCAAACTGTTCCTTTGTTCATGTAGACCCAGACAGATTGTTCACATACCTGAGAGAACATGTCTCCTGAAAGAGGAATGAATTCAATCATAAAGAGCTTCAGCATTCCCCATTAAACAGTTCTAAATACTTTGGGCAAGATAACTTCTTCATGCAATGGGACTTCATCTTCCTTTGCATACCTCCAAAACCTGTTCTGGAAGATCCCCCATCCCTCTGGAGCAGATTTGGAAGGTGTGTAGGTGCTGTGTGAGGTGGTGGAGGAAGGTTAATATTGTTGCATTTCTGTTTATGCACAGAAATGCTTGATGCAACCGTATGGTAGCAAATTTTCCATCAAGGCAAGTTAGCAAGTGTAAGAGTTTTAAAGCTTTATGTTGAATTTTTAAAAAGTTGGAATGTTTTTATAGTCTAAGAATGAAATCACTTGAGCTGACACATCAGAGTCCAGGTATTTATTGCACTTGTGAAGATAGTGTATAAGAACAGTTGTCATCTTATTGCATATTGTGTTAAACTGGTGACTATCTGCAATTGAGAGTTTGACTCTCAGGAGTCTTAAACGGGTGTAAGTTATTTGAGCCCCAGTCACCAGCTTTGAAAACAAGTGTCCAGGTAGTCAGTTCCCATCATGCCAGATAAAGAGACATGCTAGTACCTGTCAGGCAAGAATGAGGGTTTTTACCACATGACTAAGTTCAAAAACTAGAAATAACATTAATTGCTTGTAAACAATTAACATGCAGGGTTTTTTTTTTTAAATAGCAGCTGCAGGGCCTTCTGAGTAAGGATCAGGACTGTGTGTGTTTAATCCTTCCTCACTGTTGTGATCCCACTATAAATCTATCCTCACCCAAGATGCTATTAGCCCTAGGAGGGAAGCTCCCATTGGTGTCAATGGGAGCTTTCCTCTGGGAGCTAACAACAATGTATGTTTTGTGTTTGGGGTCTGTGTGTTGGGGCCGTGTCCAAAAAGGGTTAATCCCTATTCATTTTTGTTCCAATCCTGCTCGTCAAACCCTGCAGCAACTGTTTAAATCAGTCTTTCTTAACCTTGGGTCCCTGGATGCTGTTGAACTATAACTCCCCTCTTCCTTGACCACTGGTCCTGCTAACTGGGGATCATTGGAGCTGTAGCCCATCAACATTCAGTTACCCAAGGTTGAGAAAGGCTGGTTTAAATGTTTTAAAAGGTTGCATTAATTGCTTACATGAAATTGATGCTGCATGTAGTACAGCGTTAGTTCATTCAGCCCATCACTCTTGTTGTGCACTACAGTGAACTTTCCATTCCCCATAATTCTGTACTTTTCTCCTTGACCATGTTATTTCTCTTTAATTCTGAAGTGCCATTACACTTGCACATATTCCCTTCAATAAATTGATTTACCTTCTCAAGGTTTTTTTTGTGGGGAAGAGGTAATGCATACTCCTAAGGAAACAGTTCTTGTTTCTAATGAAAAGAAACCTAATAACAATGCTGGTGTTGCAAATTCAGCACCTGTAAGTGGGAAATTGCTGAGAAGAGCAGAGACTTGCAAAGTGTTAGATAAGGATTTATAAGAAGTGTAGTATTGTACTTTGTAATGGTCTTGGATAAAATTCTGTAGTGGTGGTGTGTGAAATGGTATTCAACTATGACAACTTCTGAACCTTCCAAATTTGGTCCAGCGCGGAGCTCCTGAGAACCAGTCAGTCGTCATTCCATTTCATTGCTCTGGTGCTGGAAAATGACCTTGTTGCTTGCTGCAAAGGAGCAAGGAACACTGTCTTTAGAACTGAGACACAGGTGTTCTCTGCAGGGATTGCTTTTAGGTTGAAGGGGGAAGTGAGCCTGCTAACAGTTACGTACTTGTATCCCATTTGAAGGGCTGCCTTGTTAGTTTATTCTCATACAAATGTAGCCATTGGTTAGCAAGGAGATTAATCTGTTCAGTGGCAGTTGGGTAAAGCTATCTGAACTGAGCATTTGCCTCAAGATGGATACATCTAATTATATTGTGGCACAAGCTTCTGTAGAGATAAAATAGAAATAGTTGTGTACATTGCGCTATTAGATGTAGTCAGAGATGGCTATCCTAGAAGAATATGGTGTATATCAGGCATCCCCAAACTGCGGCCCTCCAGATGTTTTGGCCTACAACTCCCATGATCCCTAGCTACCAGGACCAGTGGTTGGGGAAGATGGGAATTGTAGTCCAAAACATCTGGAGGGCCAAAGTTTGGGGGTGCCTGGTGTAGATACAGTTGCTGTTGAACAGGTCAAATTTTACAGAGGATCAGTGACAGGCAGGAGAGCAGTTCAAAACAAACCATTCATAGATGCTACATCCCAGCACAAAACTTCTCCTTTTGTTACTTTGAAAGGGCCACACTCTATTACCCTATTATATTGGTGGATTTTTAAACTTACTCCTATGTCAGAGTACTGGAGTCATCCCTTGTACGTTGTCATCACTTTGGAATAACCCACATCCTGATGGTTTGCTCTCAGATTTACTGTATTTTATGCCTATCAAATAATAGTTCTGTCCTGCTGGAGAAAATTGAGCTGCAGGAAATAAACAATTTTTTTTTTACAACCCCCCCCCCCCCAGGAACAAACATGGATAAAAGTGAGTTGGTACAGAAGGCCAAACTTGCTGAGCAGGCAGAGCGCTATGATGATATGGCTGCTGCCATGAAGGCTGTCACTGAGCAGGGACATGAGCTGTCCAATGAAGAAAGGAATCTCCTCTCTGTTGCCTACAAGAACGTGGTTGGTGCCCGTCGCTCTTCGTGGCGTGTCATCTCCAGCATTGAACAGAAGACGGAAAGAAATGAGAAGAAACAGCAGATGGGAAGAGAATATCGTGAGAAGATTGAGGCTGAACTGAAGGACATCTGCAATGATGTTCTGGTAATAGTCTAGTAGGAATGGATATAGCAGCATTTGTTAAGGAGCTCCATCTGTTGGGAAGCTTGAGAGCTCAAGGCAGGAGCACAGTTTCATCGCTTAAGGATCTACTTTGGTCCAACAGCCAAAGATCCTTGCTTTGTAATTAGTGGTTTATATGCTAATTGTAGAAAATTATTTTTATTTGATACTTGGTAGACTATGTGTACACTTGTATGGACCAAACCTATAAACAATACAAAACATATATAAACCTCTCTTCCATAATTTAGGCAATGAACTAAAGAAATGTGATCTTGTATAAAGCCACCAGAGTCTCATCTCCAAAGTTGTTTTTTAAAGAAGCTTGGTGCCTCCTGAACTTCTAAATGTTGCTCAACCACAACTTTCTTCATCCCTGGTCATTGGCCATGCTGGGTGGGGCTATGTTAGAGGATGTAGTTCAGAAAGATCTGAATGGCTGTAGGTTAGGCCCTCATATTGTAGATATATACATAAAGGGGATCGATTGAGGAAAAATTGTGTAACCTTGTGATTATATGTTTTTCAGGAACTGCTGGATAAGTACCTTATTGCTAATGCCACACAGCCAGAAAGCAAAGTCTTCTATTTGAAAATGAAAGGAGATTACTATAGATACCTTTCAGAAGTGGCATCTGGAGAAAGCAAGCAAAGTAGGTGGTTACCTTAAAATCAGAAGCCTTTCTTAATGATTCCCTACAAGAGCTGTGTGTGGTACTATTAAACTGTTTCTTGATCTCACAATAAATTTGTCTCAGTATTCTGAGAATATCAGATGTTCTGAATGCAAAGGAGTAGGGAAAAGAACCAGTGGCTTCCTGTTGTATTCAACCATAAGGCGATTCACTACCGTGGAAGGGCCAGGTTGAAGGGATTACTGCTGCAGGATACTTGTTTTTAGTATCTCCAACTTAACTAGAGGTTACTAAAAGGAGGTAACAGCAAATCACAAGGAATGGGTGTTCTGTATTCTTCCATTAAGACAGCAGTACCCTCTAGGGGTGAAGGCACTTATATTGGATTTAGGAGTTGAATATGTCTACAATATATACAGAAATTAAAATTTTCTAGTGATGTAAATTAGTTCATGAAAATCTTCCTACAATACATTTTGAGTAAGTATAGCTTTTTAAAAAGCATTTCACTCATTCCAAGAAAGAAAATATTCCATAGGAGTTCCCCCACCCCAGTGTTCTCCAAATAATGCATTGAAGAGAAATCTTTGAAGGGGGAGGGGCTTCCTCTTTTTTCCATTTTCTTTTTTTCCAGGCCTTTACATCTCTGCTGCACCTAAATGCAAAGACTCCTAATGGAACCTCTGACCACAAGGAAAGATGTGGGAAGTTCCTTTTCAGATCTTAGAAGTGTGGGAAGCAGAAAGTATAAGTTGCTTGTACTTATCTTGACTATTAAGTTACAGTTTATACATGCATCTTATTTAATTAATCTGTAGTCACAGATGCTGGATCGGTGTGCCTTAAAACCTTAGATGGTCTATGAATTTGTTGTTAAACAAATATGTCTGTACATGATACCAGGCTAGTGGCATTTCACCATTTAGCCTACTCTTCCTATAGATTTTTATTTTTTTGCTCCCCCCCCAAAAAGCTTCCAAGTTCTTGGAAGATCACCAAATATGGAACCCTGTAAAGTTTTTAGATACAGTCATACCTCGACATCCGAGCAATTCAACCTCCGAAGGTTTCGACTTCCGAAGTCGACAACCCCGGAAGTCTTTTCGCCCCACGCGCATGTTCTGCACCTGCGCCGGCCGCGCACTTCGACATCCGAAAACCTCGACTTACGAGGACTGCCACGGAACAGATTGTCTTCGTAAGTCGAGGTACCACTGTATAGGGATCGTGTTCAAGTGTTACTACCGTGAAGGGGGGGGGAAGTATTTGATTCCCTGCTAAATTTGCCCGTTTGCTCTCTGACGAAGAAATGACCAGTCCATAATTTTAATGGTAGGTTTATTGTAGCTGTGAGAGACAGAATAACAACAGGAAAACCCAGAAGACAAAAGTCAGAGATTGGTGTGCATTATAATGAGTGAAATAAGTATTTGATCCCTTTGCAAAAGATGACTTAGTACTTGGTGGCAAAACCCTTGTTGGCAATTACAGAGGTCAGACGTTTCTTGTAGGTGGCCACCAGGTTTGCACACTTCTCAGGAGGTATTTTGTCCCACTCCTCTTTGCAGTCCCTCTCCAAGTCAGTAAGATTGCAAGGCTGATGTGTAGCTACTCAAACCTTCAGCTCCCTCCACAGATTTTCAATGGGATTAAGGTCTGGATACTGGCCAGGCCACTCCAGGACCTTAATGTGCTCCTTCTTGAGCCACTCCTTTGTTGCCTTGGCTGTGTGTTTTGGGTCATTGTCATGCTGGAATACCCATCCTTGACCCATTTTCAAAGCCCTGGCTGAGGGAAGGAGGTGCTTACCCAAGATGTGACGAAACATGGTCCTGCCTATCGTCCCTTTGATGCGGTGAAGGTGTCCTGTCCCCTTAGCAGAAAAACACCCCCAAAGCATAATATGTTTGACGGTGGGGATGGTGTTCTTGGGGTCCTAGGCAGCATTCTTCCTCCTCCAAACAACGGCGAGTTGAGTTGATGCCGAAGAGCTCGATTTTGGTCTCATCTGACCACAACACTTTCACCCACTTCTTCTCTGGGTCATTCAGATGTGCATTGGCAAACTGCAGATGGGCCTGTACATGTGCTGTCTTGAGCAAGGGGACCTTGCAGGCTCTGCAAGATCTCAGTCCTTCATGGCTTAGTGTGTTACAGTACCAACTGTTTTCATGGTGACTATGGTCCCAGGTGCCCTGAGATCTTTGGCAAGTTCCCCCCATGTTCTGGGCTGCTTCATCAGCATTCTCATGATCATTGCAACTCCACGAGATGAGATCTTGCATGGAGCCCCAGACCGAGGGAGGTTGACAGTTATTTTGTGTTTCTTCCATTTGTGAATTATTGCAACAACTGTTGTCACCTTCTCACCAAGCTGCTTGGCAATAGTCTTGTAGCCCAGTCCAGCCTTGTGCAGGTCTACAATCTTGTCCCTGACATCCTTGGACAGCTCTTTGGTCTTGGTCATGGTGGCTAGTTTGGAATCTGCTGGATTGATTGCTTCTGTCGACAGGTGTCTTTTGTACAGATACTGTAACGAGCTGGGATTACAGGTAAGACCTCCCTTACAGCAGGTGCTTCTAATCTCAGTTCGTTACATACAGTGAAAATACCAGGTAGCCTGACATCTGGGTGGTTGATAGGGAATCAAATACTTATTTCACTCATAATGCACATCAATCTCTGACTTCTGTCTTCTGGGTTTCTGGGTTTTTTCCTGTTGTTGTTATTCCTGTTATGTATCACAGCTACAATAAACCTACCATTAAAATTATGGACTAATCATTTCTTCGTCAGAGGGCAAATGGACAAATTTAGCAGGGGATCAAATACTTTCCCCCTCACTGTATACAGTATTAACTAATATGTGACACGACTTATAGCTACGATAGAATTTCTAGACACAATAGAATTTGGTTCTGGATCAAATAGCCAGGATAGAATAGGAAATGTTTTACAGCTAGGTTCATGTGATATTCACATATAAGTGGTTAGGCCATACTCTTTGTAGAATGTCATATTTGCAATAGCCCCCCCCCCAAATATTTAAATATGTGTGTATTTAATCTAAGGTTTTATTGTTTAGGATGGGCTGAAATGGAGCGATACTACTACAAAGAAGACTCTGGTAGTTCTATGCCCCCACCTTCATGGCCTTGATAGGCTGCTATTTTGACAACATTTTTTTCTGCATGTATTTTCCCATCATATCAACACTGACATAGCCAGTCAGTGTAATGACCCTGAGGAAAAGCTAGCTAATTCTAAGTAAAGACAATATTTCCTGAGCTGGAGTTGCTCTCACTCTGAGCTTTCTTTGTTGTCAGTGACTATGCATAGCCGAATCTTGCCACACAGTGTCCCTGCTACTAGGTAGAAGATGACCAGTCTTAAAGGGAGGCTTTTAATGTTTAATCGATTATTTTATTTTATTTTTCTGTTGGAAGCCGCCCAGAGTGAAACCCAGCCAGATGGGCGGGGTATAAATAATAAATTATTATTATTATTATTATTATTATTATTATTATTATTATTATAGCAAACTGGTGCTGAAGCAGCAGCTGATTTTAGCTGTGAACAGGTACAAAAAAGGTAACATTTTAGCAGTCTTTTGGGAAACATTTCAGGCTCCTAAAAGACTGTTTTTTGTGTGTGTAACAAAATGTTCACTACAGATCACTCACTGTTCAAACGCCCTACTCTATGCAGGCACCTGTGTAAATGCTTCTGACTTGGAGTTGGCCATGTCAGGAAATATTAAAATTATCACCATCTTTTCTTGCAGCAACAGTAGCAAATTCTCAGCAGGCATATCAGGAAGCATTTGAAATCAGCAAGAAAGAGATGCAACCAACACATCCTATTCGACTTGGTCTGGCACTTAATTTCTCTGTGTTCTACTATGAGATACTAAACTCACCAGAGAAAGCCTGCAGTCTGGCAAAGACGGTAAATAGACTTAATATTGTCAAGAATGGTTATGGGGAAACAAATTTGAGATACACGTTGAGCTGTTGTGAATGCAACTAGAAATATATGGCTTAATCATGTTGGAGAGCTCTAGGAGAGCTTTTATATTCTTCAAAAGAAAGATTAATTATTAAGTTAAAATAACACACTTGAAATTAGAGGTGACACTTTTATATTCTAAGGAAGTCTATCTTGGGTCTTAACCTGGCTGAACACAAGTGTAATGTTGAGCATTTTTCATCACTTAGCCAGCCCTATCTGTGCTTGGAAATTGAATGGGTTAAACATTCTTAAGGCAGGAAGGATGAGAAGGAGAATAAAGCAAATTAATTATTTGAATTTGGTTTAGGCATTTGATGAAGCAATAGCTGAACTGGACACACTGAATGAAGAATCTTACAAAGATAGTACTCTGATTATGCAGCTACTTAGAGATAACCTTACTGTAAGTATTCCTTCGAAAAACTGGCTACACTTTAAATGATGCAATGTTTTATAATTTTAAGTCTTGCCATCCCACAAATGATTGATAATTGCACCCTTACAAACTGTTTTGGATGTAGCACAAAGTTAGTTCCATATGAAAGAATGACTGCTGTCAGCATTGTGTGTGTGGAGCAGTCATACCTGTAATGGATAACTTGCCAAATGCCCTTATCAGGCAGCTAACAAATTTGTGTATTACCTGCAGGCTTCATGTACTCATTGTTTAACTTCATCTAATCTCCAGTCTTTAGTTCATCATTCATTAACTGCCACTCAAATAATACTGCTCTACTGAAACAAATTGCCCCACTGCTCCTTTCCAGACCAATGTAATTAACTGCATGCTTTCAGCATAAACATGTTTGTATTTTCTTACAGCTATGGACATCGGAAAACCAGGGAGATGAAGGGGAAGCTGGGGAGGGCGAGAACTAATGGCTGTCACGCTTCACTATATGTTCAATGTCACTCTGTATCCTACACGTTATATCCCTTTGTGCGACAAGCAAAAAGAATAGTACATCGACTTCACAACCTCAACGTAGCAAACTGTCTGTGGGGTAAAAACAATTGGTTGGTGTTCTGTGTACATAAAATGGAGATCAATTGAGCAATGGCATTTTGAACCTTTCCTATTATGAACACTTACAATTATGATTACTGTGTTTATATTTTTTTAACTGAACACTGTGATTATGGGTTTTGTGATTGCAGTTGACTTTACAAAACTAAATGATGGAAGAGTAGATATGAATCATGTAATTCATTGGAAATATTATAATCTGGGATCAAAGTAGTCGAAGTACAATTCTGTTGTAAAGTTGTACAGAAAATTATAGAGATTATATTGTGACACTGCAACATGGAAGGGAAACAATCTATTGTGCGGCATTCCAGTTCAGTAGTTCACTTCTATGAATTTAATAGGCACATTCATTCAGACATTTTTGTTTTTGAAATAATAATGCTGGACACACTGCTTTTCAGCCAAATGCTCATTTCAAATGTAAACATTTTCTGAGGCCTCAATTTAAAGCAGAGAAAAACAGCAGCCTAAGTTCCAGACTCCTTAACAGTTGCAGAACACTGGGGCTTTGTCTTTGGAGAAACAGCCCAGTCCTCTTTCTGTGGACATCATCAAGCCCCTTCCCACAGCAATAAGTTAACATATTTACAGTATCGACTTTTCTTGGTAGTGAATTTTTAGAGCACTACCATGGAATTTCAACAGGATGTTTCTGTTTTTATGGCCTTATTAGTTGCTGGGTAGGCATGCTAAATAGAACTGTTTTCCCACTTTAAAATGCTAAAATCTTAATCTCCCTCCTCACTTCACGGAGGAGGCCTGCCCCTTTGAATAACCCGAAAGAGCTCTTCTTTGCATGGATTGTGTTCTTCCACCCAGTCCCATTCCTGCTTCAGTTTAAACCCTGAGATCATCTGTGTATGCTGTTAAGTCTCTGGTGATGGGAGCGGCTTAAATATGTTGGAATACAGGTCTCACTTAGATGCTGAAGGCTTGCCAGTGCTCCTGTTTGGCATCTGCCCACTCCTGGGTCACAATCAAGATCCTGTTAAAAGTTTTCCCATAGCTGCCTTAGGAATACAGACCATAAACATGCGTATTAATTGTTAGCTTGAGATACTGAAATTCCAAATATTCAATTGTTTATAAACCTGTCCACTCAAATACCAGAACTTAATAGGAGTTGCATGAATAATGCAGAGGAAAGATTTGAATATTCACCCTTTTCAATCTTTTTAGTATCGTTCCTCTGCCTATAGCATTCCGCTTAGATCATAGAATCCATCTGTTTGTCTTTTCATCTGTCGCTGAAGAGAGAAATTCATGCACTGACTTCAAAATTCCCCTCTTACTAGCTGAACAAATTGTGCAGTTATACTTGGCGCTTGATCAATGCGGTAGTGAATGTGGAACCGAGCCTGTCTGTATATCTGGTAGCTCTTTTTGCGTTGTTTCTACTGACCAGTATTTTGCCTAAAGTTTGCTTCTGTGACGGTTGTATTGCCTAGCACATACACACGTGGTTGTGAGAATAGTATAGCAAAAAGAAATACCTGGTTATTGATGTACTAGATTTGTGTATGTCTTTTAAAACAGTTCTAGTTTCACCTTACACAATCGGCAAAGTGTAAAAGAATTCAAAGACAATAAAAAGTTTTATCAGTTGTGGTCTGTTGTTTTTTTCTTTACACTTTTGTTTGTCACTGCCATGGCTGAATACTGTGGCGGTAGAATGACTGTGCTGTTTTATGCCTCTTAGCTTGCTTAACTGTGCTAAAGCATCCTGTAAGGTCTGCACCCCCCAAAACAAAAACCTGTATAGAGTTGGTCACTTCTGTTTCACAGGAAGAGTGAAAGGAGACACCTTGTGCAAGGCTTTACAGCATCCAAGCCAAACTGCCTATCTACTGGACATCTGCCTTTTTATAGACAATAGTGAATGATTTTGAATATCATAAAACATGCGTTATTCCTTCAGATATTAAAGCAGCATTGGGTTCTAGAAATAGTTTAGATCCTAGAAAGGTTTTAATGTAACATTGAACAGAAATGGCTTCAAGTGGCCCTTGATTTCTTAGCTTTCTGAGATGAAGCCTGAATTCATATTTTTCAAAAGCTACCTACATTATGAAGTCCTTTAGGAATAAGGTTTGTCCTATAAGTACAAGTAGCTTGTAGGTGCAAGTGATCAAAGGTTCTAAATGGCACTTTGTGGGTTGTAATGGTATTAAGAACAGTTCTGCTGTAGAAGTCTAAATTGTACTTGCTTTCGACTTTTGATTCTTTTCCATTATTAGAATAATATCTTATTCTGTCAGGTATTATTAGTACCGCCAGCTCCGAGGTTCCTATTATGATATACAGTGCAAGGTTCTAGTTTTCTGATGCACTTTGTAATATCTTTAAAGGGATCTTTCCGATCCCTCTTATGAAAAGATGCTTGAACTCCCCCTGCAGCAAAAG
Organism: Zootoca vivipara; assembly: GCF_965207765.1. Classification (NCBI taxonomy): domain Eukaryota; kingdom Metazoa; phylum Chordata; class Lepidosauria; order Squamata; family Lacertidae; genus Zootoca; species Zootoca vivipara. Next base: position 74,133,234 of record NC_142590.1, on the reverse strand, counting down.
TGCACAGGTTCTTTCACATGGTAAGAAATGTAGTGAAAAGAAAGGAACCCTGTTCCAACAAAGACTCAAGAAGGGCTCATCTAGGCTTCCTTTTGTGTCGTGTTTCTAGGCACAGATTCAGGCTTTAAAGCTGTCCGTTCAAGCAGACTTTTTTTTGTCCCTGCCCTTTCCCTGGGAAAACCCGTGTTTTACCACTGAATTGGAGCAAACAGGTTTTCTGCAGATTGCTGTTTGCTCTATTCAGTGGAAAAACACAGGTGTTCCTGGGCAAAATGCCAAAATCAAAATTCTCGGATATGGTGCTTTAAAGCATGGACCTGTGCCTGGAAAGCACAGCACAGAATGAAGGCTGGATGGGCCCTAATTTTGAATCTACACTTGCTGGTGATTTAAGAAGGGGTAGGTTACCTTTGTACTCTCCCAATGTGTCGAGTGCATGAAATTGGCACCAAACAGTAACACACTTCCTGCGCTACCATTTCAGAGTGCAGATAATGAGCTGTGTGTTTCAGTACTTCCTCATGAAGGAGACTCCATCTGTTTGGTTTAAAAGGCCAGGCTGATTCCTTCGCTCTAATCTACTTGTTTTGCATGCATAAGGGGTTTTTAAATTGAGCATTCAGAGATGCAGCCCTCCCAACTTGCAGCCTGAAATTGCACGGCTTACAAAAAGAGTGCTTTCAATTTCTGCAGAATGTAAGCCAGCCTTCCAGATACGTTCCACAATTCGTTTGCTTGTCTGTATGTTGTTGGCTCATGCCCAAGTGTAGAGTACTTAGAGCAGGAAGGGAAGAACGTGGTAACTGCCTTTTCGTCTAGACAATAAGGAAAAGCAACTTGCTGTGACACCAAGCAGCTGCCAGTCAGCTGTATTTTTTTCCGTTCAAGGACTTTGCCCTTCATAGGAAAATGAGAGTGATGTTATGGCCAGACTTTGAAAGACTTGTTCTAGTTCCCTAGCTGCTTTTGCTGTTACAGAAAAGCCACAACTTTTTTTTTGTGGCCCACAATTATTTATTATTATTTTTAGAAATTATTACAGTCATGACACCATCATTTCAAAAAGATGTAAAAATACTTCTTACAGTATATAATCTCTCTATCCTCTTTTTAAAAATATATATATATATATATATATATAAATTTTATTGGTTTCAAAAATAAAAATTGTTTACAGGTAAATAAAACAGATACAAATGAATGCAGATATTTACATTGTCTTGATTTTCCCCAATCCCTCCCGCCCCTCCCACCATACCCTCCCTCAATGCCCTCCCTACTTCACGTCCTGTACTAAGCTTGTCCCTCTTATATACATTAGTAATCTCCATTGTATTTTTTTCCCCTCTCCAATATAGAATCATTATCTTTCTGAGATAAGGTTTGGTTTTTCTATTTTATCTTTAATATACATGTTAAATGATTTCCACAATCTGATTGCTTCTTCTAGACTTGATCCTTTGGCTTCTTCGTATCTAATTGCTAAATTGTAATAATGGAATAACTTAATTTGCCAATCTTCTTTACTAGGGATTTCTGGGGTTTTCCAATTCTTCGCAACTAACAGTCTGGCGGTCGCTACGGCATAGCCGTAGCCGTAGAAAAGCCACAACTTAAACCGCCTTTGATAGGCTATGGCCAACTCCTAAGAAACTGCGATCTACTCACAGAGTTAAAAACTGGCAATGATCTACCCCCTTTTGGGGGTTCAGGTCAAAGTTGTTGAGTTTTTTCAGGGAGGAGGTAAAATGTTGAGCTTATTTTTAGGAGAGCTACACTTCAGCAGCTTTGAGGGGAGCCAATGATCTACCAGTGATCTACCGCAGACGTCCAGTGATCTACCGGTAGATCACGATCTACCTGTTGGACATGCCTGGCCTATGGCTATCTGAACAGGCCATGTGCAGAGAGGAAAATGGAAAGGTATCTTGAGTAGCAATGAAGTCGTATGACTTCATGTAGAGATAGATATACATACTGAAAGAAGAGATGCACGGATACAATGTTTTAAAGTGTGCTTGGTGTTACAGCTCCAGGAACAAGATTTGTGGCGTAACAAAGTTATTGTGGCATGAGGCTTTTTCATCAGATGCAGGAGCTATGGAGATGATGGATGCAAGCAGGGACCAATGATTAATTGGGGTGGTGGTCAAAAGACTGGTCCTTTTTATTTCCCCTGCAATGATTGCTCAAGTTCTTTCTCACCCATCCACAGTGACATGGCGAGCCCTCTTTGCTGTTGACACTTGTTTTTGTCCCACGCAGCATCTTTTGCCATTGTGTTCAGGATTGGAATATGTGGGGAGATAAAACATTTGGGCCAATAGGGTGGGGTGAGAGGAGCATCCGTCCTGGGTGAAACAGATAGGCATTCCAGAAGGGTGTAAAAGATCATGGGTTGTATCCAAGTAAGTCGTAAATACGTTTATTGAAATTAATGAGCTTAAGGGCATTGGTTTCAATGGATCCTACTCCTGAGTATGACTTGATTAGATAAAGCCCTACATAATATTTTAATAATTATTAATAAAAGTTATTTAGATGGTAGATTTAAAAAATGTCAGGTTGTTCAGAGGCTTAGTGAGAGCAGCATGTCAGGCAAATTGACATCAATTTTTCATTGGCGCCGTGTCTCCAGGCATTGAATCTGGGCATGAGACTTAACCCCAACCAGTTGATTCAGATTGGACAACAGTTAAGGGGGGAGAAGTTCCCCAACAGCTTCTTAGAAGCACAGTCTCATCTGAGTAGTGGGAATGACATTTTATCAGTAATACATTAAATTTATAAAGCGCTGCATCTGTAAGAAATCATTCTTTTAGTGTGGCAGCCCCTACACTTTGGAACTCACTGCCTATTGACTTCAGGCAGGCACCTTCACTGTACTGTTTTCAGTGCCTGCTTCAAAACATTTTTGTTTAGGCAAGATGTGTAGAACATTGACATGGGTTTTAATCTGGTTTTTAGTTTATTGCTTTATTTTTGTAAACCGCTTTGCTGTTTGGTTTGGTTTTACAATCAAATAGAATGTAAATTTTGTGAAATAAATAAACATACAAACATTTTCAGTGTCTGATTTACCTCTTCACTCTTTCTAGGGAAGTCACAAGGGTTATGCTTACTTTAACTTTCTATGCACATGTATGCTTATGTAAATTGCTTAAAGGTTCTACTTGCAATGAGTTGAATTTAAATTTTGTTTAAATGAAAAAGAGAGAGACTGAAATCTTTGCCAATGGGATTCTGTGTCTCCCCATCTTTTAATACTCGTTTTGTGCAAGTCCCTAACTCCTGGAGAACAATATATCTGTTTGCTATTGCGGCAACTAAAGAATGTACTGTAAATGTTATAGTTTTAAAAATGTCAATGCAGCAACATACAGAGCACACAGTGCATTGCTATGTATGTTACTCAGAAGTAAGTCCCAATGCTTTGAATGGAGCTCTTACTCCCATCCAGGTGCCTTCCAGTTGTTTTGGACTACAACTCCTATCGTCTTCTGGCTGGCCAGCCACACCCCTTTCCCTTCTGTTTTGTCTACCCCACCCTTCCTGCACTCCCATATTTCAGCAAGCTCAGTCTTCTTTGAGTTGTCTTTTACTTGGGTGAGTGTTTCAACATAGGATTCAACATAGTTTAATTGTTTGTTAGGAAGCAGGTCAAGTGACTGTTTCCAATGGGCTGTAACTAACAGTCATACTCAAGAGTAGACCTTTTGAAAAAAGCAGGAATATATATTTTTAGTTCCTTTTCATTTTTAATATTTTACTTCCTTATGCTAAGAGGACAGTTTTGCCATGAACTTTCCTTCTATTTATGCAGCTGGTTGTTATGCAGAAAGTTTATTTTAGAGGATGCTCTCTTTAGTTGTTAACTGTGCTTTATAAAATGTATTGATCCTCTCATATTTGTTGCTTATTAATGATGTTTTAACCTATGGATGGAGCCAATGCTATTCCTACTCATAATTGACCCACTGAAGTGAATGGGCATGGACCACTTAATTTCAATGGGTGTGCTCTTGAGTAGAACTTGATTGGCTACAACTTTCTCTTGTAACCTATGTACTACAACATCTAATGCTGGAGGCAATGTGCCCCCAGTGACCATTCCTGGAAATCACAGGTGGGAATGTCCCAGATCCTACCAGTGGCGTAGTATGGGGGGGGGGGAAGAGGCACAGGAGTGGATGCCCCGGGAGCAAAATTGCTAGGGGTGCAAAATTTCAACACCCTGTGCTGCCCAAATACAGCTGTGCACTTCTGTTGTTGGGCTGCATTCGCTTCTCCATGCAAACCAGGAAGTGCCCTATCCCAAAAACAGAATGGCTTGAATGTACATACAGTATGTACTCTGCCCGTTTCCCTCCCTTTCTCTCTGTGCAGTGCCGGGCCTTGACAACCCATGCTATGCCACTGGATCCTGCTTTTGGTCTTCCCATAGGCACCTGCTTGGCCACTGTGAGATCAGGCTGCTGGACCAAATGGGCCTGATCCAGCAAGCTCTTCTTATGCCCTTAAACCACACAGAGGGAGGATTTCAGCATAGGGTCAAGAAGATTGCTCTGTCAGTGTAAGCATTTCTGCTTGCCCGATTCAACCGTCTGCCCTCTCCTCCCCCTGCATGCTGTTCTTGGGGGGGGGGGTTGTACACGTTTCTGCTAGTGGGGCTTGTTATAGTTGAATCCCACCCCCTCCATTTTGTTTAAATGGTACATAAGTGGTCCAAATAACTAAACAAAACTAACTTGGGTCCATTAATTTCAATGGCTCTACTTGTGAGTAGAACTAGGTAAGCACAGATTAGTATTTAACAAAAGTCTATACTGTACAGACTAGGTTTATAATTAAAAAAAACAACAACAGCCAACCCCTCTCCTCACCCACCTCTAGTTTTTAGAAGGGAAGTGCATGGCTTTCATCCCAGAGTTGAATTCCAGTAACCTCTTTCTTTAAAAACAAACCTGCAGAGTAGGCAAGGGGGTGGAGTCTGTTTTGTAGTACAGTATTTTGAATCCATGAAGCACAAGACCCAGCTTCCCACCCTGAACACTTTCCAAAAGAGCTGGTTTTATTACCTTGCCCTGTACTTTTAACTCGGGAGGGACTGGCAGCGTGGTGTGGGGTCTCAGGAAAAGCCACAGAGGCCTGTTCTTGTCCTGGTTTTTTTTGTTAGCCTAACTGATGCCATTTTGCTTCTGTAAAAAACTACCTGCTTTAGAATTTAGGAGGGTGAGCCACAAATATGTGAAGGCCAGATAACGTTGCTAGGCGATTTTCAGGAAATCCTCCCTTGGCCAGGCAACTCTCCCCTCCAAGGTCTCCAGGCAGGGTGTCCTGTTTCGATCAGGAACCTCGAAAGGAGGAAAGAGAGGGGGGGATGCTCTGTTTTACTCAGCTGAATAAACGAGTGATTATGGGAATCTCTGCATTTATTGGCTTTTCAGTGACCAAGGCAGCTTGGGCCCGATTAACGGACCCCAACAATGGCTGGAATGGTTAGAGCAGGTGGTGGTGCTACAGGAAGTGGTTGGCCACACCTATGAGTGAAGGGGGCGGGGCAATGTATTTCCGAGAGCTGCTCCCACATTAGGGAGGACCAGCACTGAAGGTGAATGTTTGCTGGCGGCCTTGCATAGAGTCACATGTGAGTGCATTATGGGTTGGAAGGGAAAGCTGGCTGGTGGGAGGGACTGGTATAGCCAGGTTCTATGCATGTTTACTCATAGTCAAGATTTCAGGGGAACATACGTTCCCAAATTAAGTGTGCAAGAACTGCAGCTTGAAGTTGAGCCGCCCGGTTTAAAACGCTCCACTAGTGCTCTAAGAGACATTGAATTTGGAGTTGGCTTGGCTTTCTGGATTTGTTTCCTACCTCATCTCCCCCACCTTTCAGCCGAGACGAAAGTGAAATTGTGGATTTAAGCAGACACACTAAAAGCACAGGAAATACCTGCCTTGGCAGTTTGTGAGAAGGATCTCGGGGAGTGTAGCTGATCACAAGCTGAGCATGAGTCAGCAGTGTGATGGAGCTGCAGAAAAGGCTAATGTGGTTATAAGGCTTCATGAGTAGAAACATAGTTTCCAAGTCACACAACGTAACCCTGCAGTTTGCTGGTTGTAACCTAGGGTGTGACTCAGGCCTAATTTCTGATTTTCCCAATGCGTGCCGTTCAGTGTGACACCATTTCCGGACAGAAAAATCAACTAAGCAACTTTCCACAATTAGTTTCCAATAGTTAGTCCTTTATACACAAACCAGTTAAAAGGTTTCCCCTTAGTTGTCCAGCAGGAAGGAAAAATCTAAAGGTCAGGAGACAAGAATAGGAGGAGGGACCCTCAAGGGGGAGTTAACAAGCACACCCTAAAGCACGGGTGTCAAACACAAGGCCCGGGGGCCAAATCCGGCCCGCCAGACCTAGTCATGTGGCCCGCCGAGCGCCCCAGCCAGCGGGACCCAGCAGTGGGACCTTGCTGCTGAAGCGCCGCGCCAAGAAAGCGCTGACAAACAGCTGGGGCCGGGGAAATGCTTTTTGCCCCTGGGTCCCTTCGCGCTCTTTTCTGGCGCTGAATCAAGGCGGCGACCCCCCCTTCCCTTTCTTTCTTCCTCTCTCTCGTTCTTATTCTTTCTTTCCCTCTCCTTCCTTCCTTCTTTATCTCTGTCTTCTCTCCCTCTTTCTTTTTCTTTCCTTCTTTATTCCTTCTTTCCTACTCTTCTTTCTTTCACCTCTTTCCTTCCTCTCTCCCTCCTGCTCCCTCTTTTCTTTCTTTCTTTCTTTCTTTCTTTCTTTCTTTCTTTCTTTCTTTCTTTCTTTCTTTCTTTCTTTCTTTCTTTCTTCCTTACTTCCTTCCTTTCTTCCATCCTTCCCAACTTTCTTTCTCTCCCTCATTCTTATTCTTTCGTTCCCTCTACTTCCTTCCTTCTTTCTCCCTTTCCGTCTTCTCTCCTTCTTTTTCTTTCCTTCTTTATTCCCTTCCTTATTTCCTACTCTTCTTTCTCTCCCCTCTTTCCTTCCTTCCTCTCTCCCTCCCACTCCCTCTTTTCTTTCTTCCTCCCCTCCCCCTCTCCTCAGAAACATAGGATGCTGCTTTATACTTCTGGCCCTTAAACCCTGGAACCAGGAGAGCAGCTTCAGTGAGTCAACCTCAGCCAGTCCCTTTGGTGAAGGGTGGTGTCTCACTGGCAGAACATCTGTCCTGCATGCAGAAGGACCCCAGCATCTCCAGGTACTAGTAGCTCTGCAAAGGTCCTGCATGAAACCCTAGCGAGCCTCCACCACCTAGTGCAGTTACCAAAAATCATTTTTCAATAAATTTTACAATAATTGTACATTTGAATATCTACTTGCCATTATTCTGACTATGTTTCTGCTTTCAGAGCTAGTTATTACTTACATTATTACAAAAAACAGTAATAATTGAATGCAGTGACAATAATTTATGAGAATAAAGAGTGGACACATAGTCCTACAGATACAACCGGCCCTTTGAGGGTGACCAAACTGCTGATGCGGCCCCCGATGAATTTGAGTTTGACACCCCTGCCCTAAAGTATTTGTTTTCTCTCTGCCCCTAAGTTTGTTTTGTAATGCGTATTTTTCTCAGTGCCGCTCTCCCCAAATGCTTGACTGTGGTTGCAATCTAGGTGGCTCTTACTTCATTTGTAAACTTGTTTTATGGTTTCGTGATACAAGATTAAAACTGATTCATTTATTTATTTTGAGAAGGAAAACAAGCTCTACACCAGTTTTCAACTTTTTAGTTATAACATAAACTGCTTCCTTTGTTTTACACTTGTTGGTACCCCCCCTGTTCACTGTATCCTTGTCATCCTTTTCCCCTTAGGAAACAAAAAATATGCCAGTCATTTAATTCCTGGTGTAAATTTTCTCTCAACTTACCTAATGGGCTATGTGAACATCTTTTTTATAAAAAAAATTAAATTTTTATTGATTTTCCATTTTTTAACAATTTAAACAATACACATTAATCCATGCGATACATAGCTGTCCCCAGCTCTGACTTCCCCCCACCCCCTCAGCAGGTAAGTTAGTTCCGTCCTCTCGCGTATTTCAACTTTCTCTTAAAATCACAAATATAGGATTTAACTCGTAACTGCCAACGTTTTCATTCCTTTATAGTTCATCCTAGCAAAGTCTACAAATTTACTCCATTCTCTATGGAATTTCTCGTCACCCTGGTCCTGTATTCTATAAGTCAGTTTGGCCATTTCCATAAGATCTAATAGCTTCGTTTGCCACTCCGTAATCTGAGGTAACTCATGTGACTTCCACTTTTGGGCAATTAGTAATCTAGTGGCCACCATGGCATACATAAAAAATCTCTGGTCACTTTTTGCAATTCCATTATCCATCAGCCCCAATAGAAAAGCTTCTGGGTTTTTTTTTGGAAGGAATACTTAAGTATCTTTTAAAATTCATTATAGACTGCCTCCCAAAATATTTTAGTCTTGGGGCAAGCCCACCACATATGAAAAAATTCTCCATTTGATATTTTACATTTCCAGCATGCCTTATTCTGCAATCTATACATTTTTGCTAATTTGACCGGAGTCAGATACCAACGATAGGTCATTTTCATAACGTTTTCTTTTAAAGCTGTACAGGCCGTAAATTTTAAATTCTCCTGCCATAGTTTTATCCACGCATCAAATTCTATATTGTGCCCAAAATTGATCGCAATGGGCTATGTGAACATCAAGTTAACACGCACTTCCTGCGTGGAGGAGTGAGGGGAAAGGTTACTGCCTTCCCCTGGCCCTCAAATCCTCTCTACCAATGAATTGACTGACACCCAACTCCAACCAAAAAATGCCCCCACCTAGAAATGTGGCTGGCCCACCTAACAAGGAAGGCTGGCTACAGGGATGTGACACAGCACATCTTTTGGGAGTCATCCTTAGATTTATGCAGTGCGGCGCCCAGATCCTCTGTTGAGTCTTACCCCACTTGGCTCCTGTAATCTGCTGGTGAGCATTGGACCCTATATAACACCAGTGGGTCCCAAAGAGGGACATATCCCCCGGTTGTGGGTGGGGGTGGGTGGGTTACCTAGAGGGGCCCCTCCGAGAGGCAAGGGGGTGACAGGGGAACTTTGAAAATCTGACATCACTGAATCAAGTTCATCAGTTTGGTTGAATTGGTTAATTAAAACGAAATCGTTCTAATTGGTTTGGGAACAAAATGTTCAGTCGTTACCGTTTTGAATTGTATTGTGTTCTTATCTTCCTTAAGTGGATTGTGCGAACTGCTATTCTGAATACTTTTTATAGGGTAGGGGGAACTGGAGATGAGTTGATGGAACTAAGGTGGCGTGAAAAAGTTTGGGAGCTTCTGTATTACACCTTTCCACTCAACCTCTTGTGTTCTAGAAATGGTTGGCCTGCAGCTCCCATCACCTCAGACTACTGGCCCTGCTGGGTGGGGCTGATGGGAGTTGCAGGCCAAAACAACTTGAGGGTGTTGTGTGATCATAAAATCATAAGAGTTGGAAGGGACCCTGAGGGTCATCTAGCTCAACCCCCTGCAATGCAGGAATCTCAACACATGGGTTATGCCATGGATCTCTAATGCACCATAATGTTTTATGCTCTCTCTGTGTGTGAAAGAGAGAAAGAGAATGTGTGTGTGTGTGTGTGTGTGTGTGTGTGTGTGTGCACGCACGCACGCGCACGCACACACACACACACACTCATTGTTGGGGGGGGGGGTGGCTGAGTTCCACAACCCCCTCTGCTGTTTATTATTATCTATGGTGTATTATGCTGTGGAGGTGCTATCCAAGTGGGCAGAGAGATTGTAATAGTTCAGTGGTAACTCTACTTACGAATGTTTCTACTTATGAACGGAGCTCTATCCGCCATCTTGGATGCGGTTTCATAGAATCATAGAGTTAGAAGAGACCACAAGGGCCATCCAGTCCAACCCCCTGCCAAGCAGGAAACACCATCAAAGCATTCCTGACATATGCCTGTCAAGCCTCTGCTTAAAGACGTCCAAAGAAGGAGACTCCACCACACTCCTTGGTAGCAAATTCCACTGCCGAACAGCTCTTACTGTCAGGAAGTTCTTCCTAATGTTTAGGTGGAATCTTCTTTCTTGTAGTTTGAATCCATTGCTCCGTGTCCACTTCTCTGGAGCAGCAGAAAACAATCTTTCTCCCTCCTCCATATGACATCCTTTCATATATTTGAACGGATGTCATATGGAGGAGGGAGAAAGATTGTTTTCTGCTGCTCCAGAGAAGCGGACACGGAGCAATAGATTCAAACTACAAGAAAGAAGATTCCATAGGATTTAGATAGGATTTTTTCTACTTACGAATTTTTAGATAGGGTTGCTTCGACTCATGAATTTTTTCTCCCAATGCATTCCTATGGGATTCGACTTACAAATTTTTCCAACTTACAAATGTGCGTTCGGAACGCATTAAATTTGTAAGTAGAGGTACCACTGTACCTGCATGGTGGAGTATGGGTTGAATTGTTGCATGAGCAAACTTCCCCCTACCTTCTCCAGAGTCTTCTCCTTCTCCCAAGTCCCAACCCTCCAGGCAATATTATAGAAGCGAGGGGTGCAAGTCCCTCTGCATGGGTGGAATTCTGTTCTGCTAAGCATGAAACTTGTGGGATGCAGCTCTGCATGTTGGTATACCTTGTATAAAATCTATGCAGATGTACTAATAGCCATTAGTAAATGCATGTGTACTTACTCCTATTTACATAGCATGGGCAGGGAGGGGAGGAACTTGGTGAAAATGACTCTGGATATAGTGGGTTTCATTTGCAGGCAACTTCAAGAGCTCAATCAAAGGTTTACATGGAATCTACCCTATAAAGTCCTGTTATTTTTGCACCTCTAAAGATCCCTGTTATGCTACCTGGGAGTAACTAGGTTTTGCTTCACCTCCCAAGTTAAACTGCATGATTGACCATGAATGCTAGTGGCGCAGGATATCCGCTAGCCTCCCTCTATGTGGGCGACTTGCACCCGGATGTAACGGAAGCCATGTTGTATGAGAAATTCTCGCCTGCTGGACCAATTCTGTCCATCAGAGTTTGCCGAGATGTCTCCACACGCCGATCATTGGGTTATGCGTACATAAATTTTCAACAGCCTGCTGATGGTAAGTAAGTGAGAACTTCTAAACTCTCAAATGTTGTATTTTGTTTGCATCAAGTATCATTGCTCCACTCTTCAGCTGAAAAGACTCCCAGGGTAGATTACAGATCAATAAAAAGTAATACTGTGTTGCCTGAGGTCAGAGGCTATCTAAAAGGCAGGACACGAAAGAAAAAGGAGCACAGAAAGAAGAGGGAGGAAACTCAGGCACTAGTTAATAAAGTTCTTATAATGTGCAGAGGGAAATAGTTTGGTGCACAGGTGGGGAGCCTGCTACCCTCTGGATGTTGTTGGACTCCTGACTCCCATCAGCCCTGGTCAGCATGGCCAAGGGTTGCTGGGAATATCATCTGGAGGTCCTCAGGTTCCCCATTGCTGGTCTGGAGAGAGAGAGAGAGGGGTCAAAATGTTTCTGGTTTCAGCTGAGCTGATGAAGTGGCCCTGGTTCCCATCTCTCCCTCAGCTGCACCCTGATAAATCCATGTTGTATGATGTGCCCATGAGTCTTCCTTTGGAAAACGAAGCAAGTTTTGCCAGGCAAAAATGCAACTCAAACTCTGCTTTCAAGCAGAGTTTTGGACTCTGCAGTACTCATTTTGATCCCCAGATATTAGCTCTGAACATTTAGAAATTAGCTGGCGAGTAACCTTTTGTGTTCCAAATAATTTCTGGTAGCTGTAAGATAAGTGTTGAGCTAAACCAATGTGAAAGGAAGCTTCAGCCTTGCCCTGTTCACTAGGCCACAGTGATTGCAAATGTCCCACAGGAGGCGTGAAAAATCTGTGTTTATCTCCCATCAGCCCCAGCCAGTGGGGCTGGTGGTCAGTGGGAGTTGCAGCACAATATCTGAAGGGTCATAGCTTCCCCAGTCCTGCATCTAATGTCCTTTACCACTTGACCCATGATGCAGCTATGGTCTTGTTTACAGATGGTTGACTAAAAACCATGGGAAGTTATTTGTACCTACAGCTTCCGGTCATGTTTCCCAGAAGCCAGAGCTTCTCTTCTTAACACCAATTTCTTAAGCCCCACTCCTGTCAAAAGATTTTGTGATCTTCCCTGTTGGTGGTAAAATGAATGTGCTCACACATAGCTGTTTGCAAGACGAGAGATCGGACTTCTTCATTTCCAGCTTTCGGTTTTTGTTTCTGTGTAAACAAATGAGCTTTTTCCCCCCCTGCTAGCTGAGCGGGCCTTGGATACCATGAATTTTGAAGTGATAAAAGGCCGACCCATTCGCATCATGTGGTCCCAGCGGGACCCAGGACTCAGGAAATCAGGCGTTGGGAACATCTTCATCAAGAACCTGGACGATTCCATTGATAACAAAGCTTTGTACGATACATTCTCAGCCTTTGGAAATATCCTTTCTTGCAAGGTAGCCACATCACTGGCAGAAATAACATCACCTGATCTACTTCTAGCATTCTAGTATATGTGTTGTCTATCATTCATTTTATCCTGATCAATGCCATTTTCTTGACCAGTGGTTTCTAAGCACTCTGGCTTCACTTTTGTGTAAGATCATTTGGTGGGTGGTAATTTAAAATTCAAAACGGTTTTGAGGTAGCCTCTAGACAAAACACGTTGGGTGATTTCCCACCCCCCTCTCTCTAGCATCAAAGAAACAGCACTTCAGTACTGAGGGAGACCTCACTGAATCGGATACCAACCCCATCCCAAATTTCTTCAAGTTCTTTTTTCTCTCTCTTTGAAACTTGGAAAGAAATGCCTTCTCTTTCTAAGGGAACCAAGGTTTTTACTCATTGCTGATGGGCCCCGTTGATTAGGGTTACACCAAAATTTGTCTGGGACTCAGGGTACACTGTTTAGGGGGGGGGGGTTGTAACCATTGAGCAGATATACATGTACACTGGGGGAATCAAGGGTCTATCGTTTTTGTTTTCAGTTATATGACTTCCTTTTTTCCTCTTCCCATGTCTTAACAGGTTGTTTGTGATGAGAATGGATCCCGGGGTTATGGCTTTGTCCATTTTGAGACCCACGAGGCAGCAAACAGAGCAATTAACACAATGAATGGAATGCTCCTCAATGACCGTAAGGTGTAAGTGGAAGCTTGGGGTGGGGTGGGAGCTAGGGTGCAGGTATGGGTGAAGTGGGCGACTGCGAGATCAAATGTTGTTGACTCTCTTAATTTGTTAGATGCAGATTAGCATAGATCCTTATTGTGAGTTTTTAAAAACACTCTTAAGAGAAGCATTGCACACATAAATAAATAACAGAGCCCTTCTTATGCAGAACACAATTTAGAATAAGGGTATAGGGAGGCTTTTAATGCTTAATAGATTATTTTATTTCAATTTTCTGTTGGAAGCCGCCCAGAGTGGCTGGGGAAACCCAGCCAGATGGGCGGGGTATAAATAATATATTATTATTATTATTAGCACAAAGGAAAACCAAGGTCAGTAAAAGGTGCAACAAATTTCCTTGAAAACATGTATCAAATGATAGAATAACGAGCATATTTGTAAGTAAACACAAGTATCCAATATTTTAGGGCAGGTTTAGCATGCAAAACAGTCCATAAGGTCACTAATTCATTTCCCCTGTGAGTATAGAAAATGAACATTTCCAACAGCAATACGGTTGACCGGAAGAGCAATGGCTCATCCAGACTTCTGCTTGTCCCACCGCTTCTCCTCCCAGGAAAACCTGCTCTTTTCACATAATTGGAGCATACGTCAACTGGATTTTCCTTGGATTTATATTTGCTCCAATTCAGCACTAAAGAGCTGGTTTTCCCGGGGCAAGTTGTGGGGCAAACAGAAAACCACTCAGACCTGTATTTGGAAAGGATAAGTGGGAAACCACTTGGAACCATGCTTTCTAGGCATGGGACGAGCGAAGGGGGGGACAAGCCCTCACTGTTGCATGTGCTCTATAAATCCTTTGTCTAGAAGATGCCTTGCCAATTCATAGTTTTCTCTACACTGCCTTAAGAAGAGCAGTGGTTACAGCTGAAATCCACCCTGCGAGGTTGATGCAAAATACTGGCACGAGCAATGTTATCGCTGCTCAAGCATCAGGCTCTCCTAGCTTAAAGGTCTCTAGAGCTACACCAAACAGAGATAATCCTGCCTCTCTCCTCATGACGGCATCTCCTGAGCACTGACAAGGCAAAACTTGGCACTTGTGGCTTTATTAGAGCATGGTGATTGACAAAGCTGCCTCGGTTCTTGCCTACTTAATATAGCTTGGGAGGTTTCCCTGACCTCGTCGTATGGTACACACAATGCATTTTAAAAAGTGGCTTCACCATTTGCACTGTTTACAGGTTTGTTGGCCATTTTAAATCTCGGCGAGAGCGGGAAGCAGAATATGGCGCCAAAGCAATGGAATTCACCAATGTCTACATCAAGAACTTTGGGGATGACATGCATGATGAGCGACTACAGGAAATATTCTCAAAATTTGGTAAATGTGACACTTTGAAGTATAGTTAATGGCAGAGAAGTATAGTTAATGGCGGAGGATCGGGGGAATGCTTTGAACAGAGTTTCGCCAGCAGGAGAGAGGAGAGGGAGAGGGAGAGAATGTTCTGTTGCACAAGGAGAAATCCTTGCCCTGACAGAATGTTCGCTTATATGTTGGTTTCTACCCATATGTAATAAGAAAGAGATCCATTTTTTAATGAGTAGATGTCTCCTTCATCTCCCCACTACATTTCCTGCATGCTCCCAATTCTGCTCCCGGGAATCCCTCAACCCTCAAGGGGTTTTGGAGGCATGGATGAGGGGGAATCCATTCCGTCAACTGGATCTGTTCTGTTGGCAGACAGGCGAAACTGTTCTGTTGCACTGGTGGACAGGCACCATTGGATTTCGCCCAATAGCCCCAATTGCATGGCACCAATGTAGGTCTATTGTAACTTGTGGCCCCAGCAATGTCCCACTGTCTTAAAGTTGCTTGTTCTGCTTTCCAGGAAAGACGCTGAGTGTCAAGGTGATGATGGATAATGCAGGCCATTCGAAAGGGTTTGGGTTTGTCAACTTTGAGAAGCATGAAGATGCTCAGAAGGCAAGATGGTCTTTGATCTATTTGTCTGTGCCCAATGCTTGCTTGTTCCTGTTCCAGTGAATGGAGCTGTCAAAATGGAGCTGAAGACTTATTGGTGGGAAAGAGACCTGACTTGGATGTATGTGGACCTAAAGGAGTAAATGGGCTTTCTCCACTAGGGACCTCCCTGTTTTGTGATCATAAAGTTGAGGAGGCCGTCTAGTCTATTGCCTGATGTGGGAAGTCCCAGAGCTAGAGCAACCCCAACAGATGGCTGCATATAGCTTCTGCTTAAAGACCTCTCACAAGGGAGAGTCTATCCAGTTGCTTTGATCATTGGTTCCATTGCCAAACTGAATTTGATGCCAAACTTCATACGTACATTTAAAGGCTTTCCCGCAAAGAATATTGGGAACTGTAATTTGTTAAGGGTGCTGGGAATTGTAGCTCTGTGATGGATAAACTAGAGTTTCCAGGATTCTTTGGGGAAGCCAATCCTTTTAAAGGGGTGTAATTGTGCTTTAAATATATGGTGAGGACTGCTGAGTCTGTCCTGTTTTGGGTGACAGCTCTTCAGGTATTTGATGAGTGCTGCTGTTGTGTGTTCTCTCAGTCTTCTCTGGACCAAACACATCCCAGTTGATTCAACCTCTCATTATAAGATGTGATTATTATTATTATTATTATTATTATTATTATTATTTTATACCCCACCCATCTGGCTGGGTTTCCCCAGCCACTCTGGGCGGCTCCCAACAAAATATTAAAAACAGAATAAAACATCATTTCTACCCTCCTGAGCATCTTTGTTTCCATCCTCCGAAGCAGTTCTAGTTTGTCTAAGTCCTTTTTACATACAAATCTCGTGTTCGCTATGAATGCATGATGGCTACAATACCAACTAAATTGCTCATGGTGGCGGGTAGGGGGGATGTCATTGCTTAGGATAGCTCAGAAGCGAAGGCTTTGCAAAGATCATTACAAAATTAAACAGAACAAATGGCATCTTTTTGCAAGATGGATGTGTGGTTCATTGAAGGGTGGAGTTAATAGTGGAACTTCTTCCTGTGCACAACCCTCTTTGTTGATACCTAGTCTCCTGGCAGGCTGTTGAAGATATGAATGGGGCGGAGATCAATGGGCGAATGGTATATGTTGGCAGAGCTCAGAAGAGGATGGAACGTCAGAGTGAACTGAAGCGCAAATTTGAGCAGATCAAGCAGGAGAGAGTAAACAGATACCAGGTAATGCTAAGTGACAACGAGGTCATCTGGTGCGGCAAGGTACACTTTTTTTAAAAAAAGCAACACACCCGCTCACTTTCAAAATCTCAAACGCTGTGGTTGATCTCCAATATGCAGTTATGCCACACCAAAAATAATCATTTATTTATTTATTTGCAGGCATCATTTCTATTACTGCTATTAATACATTTATTGTCCACCGTTCCCCAGCAGAAGGATAACAACAATGGCACCTTAAACCAAGGTTATGGGTACAACAACGGAATGTCTAGGCACACTTTTTAATAACAAGAATACAAAGCTGAAAATGAATGAACTGCAGCTAAAATATTATGTTCATTTTTCACACGGTCTAGCCCTTCCCCTCCCCGCCCACCCTAATATACTTAAGAGGATCTCTTCTTCAGTCTTCAGAGAGTAGCTGGAAGTGGGGAGGCAGAAAAAGGTCCTCTTCCCACTCTGCAGTTTTCATCTGAAATCTTAGGCACAGTATTGTGCCCAGAGCTCAGAAACTGCTCATGCTAATGAAATTCCCTGTCACAAAATGCACCTAGAACAATAGGAGTTTTGAATCCTGGGTGTTGGTGTGGATGGCATTTGGTTCCCTTCCAGTCTTATGATTGAGTGTTGGAAACATTATTTTTTATGCATATTTTAAAATGGAAAGCTGCGGCATAAGTGTTACATAAAAAAAATATATGAACACATGGGAAGTGTCTGTGCTTTTTGCTCCTAGGGTGTGAACTTGTATGTAAAGAATCTGGATGATGGGATTGATGATGAACGGTTGAGGAAGGAATTTGCTCCCTATGGAACCATCACTAGTGCCAAGGTAAGATCTATGGTGGTCATCAGCTCAAGCATGTCAGCTTCTCAGATGGAACAACCCCCCTCCCAATGTTCTAGGGCGTTCTCCCTGCCCCAACCCAATTTCAGGGGGCACAGGGGGAAGGGAGAAGCCCCACTGCACAAGTGGAAGACCTTGTGCAAGTCTGCCACTGATGGGACTCATTAGATGAATCCTGCCCCTTCTGTTTGTAACCAAATATCTTTTGTCTGTGAAACTTTCATTCAGACCATAGGCAAGGTCTCATGTGATTGAGTGATTGATTGATTGATTGATTGATTGCTCCTTCCATATTCCTCCTTAAAAAACAAAAACACTAGGCTGTTGGTTTGTTTGTTTTAACATGCAGGGAATGGGGGGTGGGGATATGGAAGGAGAAATTGCATGAGCCTCCCACCTGCAGTCTGAAAACAAGGCAGACCACTGTTTTGAGGCTGAAATTGTCACTGAGATAATCCAGTGATCTGTCCCCTCCTTGTCTTCTCTGCAATGATCCCATCTGGAATTCTGGCTACCGGACTACTTTCATCTAGTCCTTCAAAAAAACTACAGCACTCAGATAAGCAAGGCAACCAAGGCAGTGAGGCATGGCTGTGGGACTGTTGACAGAGTTACAGTACTAGAAACTCTGCAAGCCCCCAGTCTGGGAGATGTGGAGGCCACTGTGTGTAAATTCCAACTAAATAGATCCACCAGCACATTGATGTTTAGCTGCCCAAAGGAACTTCTCCTCCCTTTCTTCTCCCTAAGTCTATTTCCAGGAGCAGGGATCCCCAAACTCTCTAGAGCAGATTTGGTGCGGGTGCATCTACAAGCCTATTTAGTTGGAGACCATCCAAGAAGTTTTGAAATTACCAGTCAACAGTACATTTAGTTATGATAGTTTGCTTGAAGGTGTATGCTGCTATGCCCGCCCTGCTGCTATGGCAGGGTACAATGAATGTTTACTGTAATAATGGCTCAGTGCCTCCCCATTTAGTGAAAACGAGGACTTTTAGTTGACCTTTGTTCCTGTTGAGTTTGGTGGGACTCAAGATCAGTTCACCCCAATGAGTATATTTGTGTGTGTTAGGGAAAGTTGCCAATTATTCCGCTCATCTTGATGTCCGTGTCTCTCTGCCTGTGCTCTTCAGACTGCCGTTTGGTTCAGTGGTCTCAGTGTTTTAATTTTCAATTTTAGGTGATGACAGAGGGTGGACACAGCAAAGGTTTTGGGTTTGTATGTTTTTCATCCCCAGAAGAGGCTACAAAGGCTGTGACTGAAATGAACGGGAGGATTGTCAGCGCCAAGCCTTTGTATGTTGCCCTTGCTCAAAGGAAAGAGGAGAGGAAAGCCATTCTCACCAACCAATACATGCAGAGACTAGCTACCATGAGGGCCTTGCCTGGTCCAATCCTCTGCTCCTTCCCTCCGGCAGGTTATTTCCTGCCCTCCCTTCCACAGGTAAGATTTGTAAAGAGGCTGCTATTACAGCTTGCTTCTAGGAAACCCATTGACTAGCACCAATGGCAGACAAGATGCTATTGCGCTGCAACTTAATGCACTTTGCAAATCCATTGCATTCCAGTCTAACTGCCATATTGGGAGATGTATAAAAATGGCTTTCACAGATCAAGCACCATAAGAACTTTTTATATCTCTGCCTACATCACCTCAAAAAAATAAATAAATCTTGCAACAGAGTCCACCCATTCAGCTGCGAGTTGTCCAAGCCAAAGCAGTCCTGGCTTTCCCCACAGAATCCTGGGAGCAGCAGTTTGTTAAGGATGCATAAGAGTTGTTAGAAGAGCCTTATTCCTCTCCCAGAGCTACAATTCCCAGAGTGGTTTAGCAACCAATCCCTCTTCACGGTCCCAGAATCCTTAGGGGGAAAGGATGTGCAAAGGAGAAACAGGGTCTGTAGCTCAAGTTTCCTTTGGGTGGCCTGGAGGAAAGGTCAACCTGGAAGACCCATAGCTGCCAAGTTTTCCCTTTTCTCGTGAGGAAGCCTATTCAGCATAAGGGAAAATCCCTTTAAAAAAGGGATAACTTGGCAGCTATGGGAAGACCTTGTTAGCCCAGCAAAGTCTGGGCCTTCTTTCTTCTCAGATGTACGTTCAAGAGGTGTTTTCCTTGTCATTTCCTCCCTGAGGCATTGAAGGAGAGCATGCATCTGAGGCTTCCTGTGAGTTTATTACATAAAGTGCCAAACTATGGTTTAGTGTTATTGTAGCTGTTCTCCTAATCTGCCTCAAGTCATTCTCAGGTGACAGTTCCCGTAAAGCTACACAAAAAGAACTGCCACATACCTTTTCAAATCCCAGGCCTAGCACTTTTGGTAGTCCAAGCTGCCCCAGGGCTGGTGTGAGGAAAGTAATATATCTTTTTCCTTTGTTTCGTGGTCTTTTTTCTAGCCTCAAACCAGAACCACTTTCTACAGTCCTAGCCCTGTTGCCCAAGTCCGCCCTGTCTCCCGTTGGAATATGCAGCCCTCCAGGCCTCCCTGTGAGTTTGTTTGTTTGTTTGTTTGTTTGTTTGTTTAGAAAAGACTTGGTCATCTGCAGAGCATGTGGGTGAAGGTTACACTTGGTATGGAACTCCTTCCATGTTGTTGGTTGGAGTTGGGCCCCAGTATTTTCGTGAGGTCGGCATGCAGATTCAGTAGAGCACGGGGTTGGCAATCTGATGATGCTGGACTCCAGCTTGTGGCCAGGGATCATGAGAGTTGGAGTCCAACAACAGGTTGCAGGTCCCCATCTCTGCTTTAGAGCAGGCATCCCCAAACTTCGGCCCTCCATATGTTTTGGACTACAATTCCCATCTTCCCCAACCACTGGTCCTGTTAGCTAGGGATCATGGGAGTTGTAGGCCAAAACATCTGGAGGGCTGCAGTTTGGTAATGCCTGGTTTAGAGGAATGTGTCTTAGTTCTCATTACTGAAAGTAGACTCACAGAATAAGCAGAACTCTCTTCTAAGATACTAGGGGTGGTGTTCAATTACTGTAAGTTCTGCTCAGAATAGACCCATAGGAATTGATGGATCTAACTTAGTCATGTTCACCAATTTATTTATTTATTTATTTTAAAAATGTATTTCAGGTTTATACATTTCACTAATTTTACAATCATTTTAACATTTCAAAACTTGACTTCCTTCCCCCTCTTTCTGCGGTTCCTTAAATCTATTTTTAATATCTTCCACACATGCAAATTAACTTAAATTTGCTCATTTATTCATCTACTTTAAATATGTACTCTTATAAAAACTGCACCTTATTACAATAGCCCTGCCAATGTTCGTATCTGTTTACCATTTATCTGTAAATATCCAATAAACCATTTCCATTCTTTTATTAGAAGTTTGTTATCTCGATTTCTTATTCTTCCATGCTCACTAATTTATGTGGGTAAAACGTCTCTGAATGCAACCCGCTTCTTATGCCTCCAACTTCTGATGAAAGTATTCAATGTTTTTTAGCATCCTATCACGCAGCCAGCCCAATCCTGAGGACTAGTGCACCTCCCAGGCGCCCGCTGTCCAACATCAGCACCATGAGACAAGCGTCCACTCAGGCTCCCAGGGTATCTCCCAATGCCCAGAGAGTGGGTAAGTTAGGAAATGTGGATGGTTCATCATCAAATGGAATGGTGCGTGCCTGTGTGCTTAGATGCAGGTAGCAATTATTTTACGCATAATCCGGTTTGGGGGAATCTGTCACAGTGTAGCATTACCAGGAAATGGAACCTGTGGCAGGGTGATGGCAATAAGGGTAGGCTGAGTGGGAGCCATTCAGTTCTATGGGCTCCCATAGCAACTGAGAGATTAGGTACACAAGATGCTCTTACCATGCCTCCTCCAGATAAATGGATTATCAGGAGCTGGTGTGGGGTTTAGCCCTTGATTCAATGGCATCTGTGGGTTCATCCTTTTGCTTGCTTTGTATACATGAATGGAGTGTTTTATTGCCGTAAGATTTGGACCACCCAATTGTGCTGACGTTGCAGGGGAGATTTTGAGAGGACTGATCAGATTTATTTATTCTGCGCCACTTTGGGAAGCTTGCTTTTAAAAAGGCTTCTGCAAAGGGTGTGTGGCATTAACAATGGGATATGTCACCTCTCCTCTCTCTGTAGCCTTCCAAATTGTTCCTGTTCTCATTTCAGCCAACATAGGAACCCAGACTATCAGCACTCGGGCATCCTCAACAGCCCTACCACGTGGCATTTCCCAGTACAAGTACTCTTCAGCTGTGAGGAATGCCCAGCCACTGGGCACCATGGCATCTCTGCCAATGCATCAGGTAACTCGCCTTCAGATGTGGACCAAAGGATATTGTATGGACCATGTTTTCCTACCTGCACTCCTTAATATGGAAGATTTTTGTGATCATGCTATTAGCATAGGCTGTGCACACACCATACATTTATACATTTAAAGCTCCCCCCCCCCCCGGCAAAAATCCTGGGAACTGTAGAATAAGGGTGCTGGGAATTGTAGCTCTGTTAAACTGCAGTTCCCTGGATTCTCTGTATGTGCGTCATGTTTTTTTAAAAAGT
The DNA here is from genome assembly GCF_965207765.1 of Zootoca vivipara. Taxonomy (NCBI): domain Eukaryota; kingdom Metazoa; phylum Chordata; class Lepidosauria; order Squamata; family Lacertidae; genus Zootoca; species Zootoca vivipara. Next base: position 74,111,448 of record NC_142590.1, on the reverse strand, counting down.
GTGCTTTCAATGTACGGTGTGCACACAACCTTTAGAGTTTGGGCTTGCAGCGCATTCTAGTTTTTGGCGTTGGATTGGTCTGGATTAGTGGTTCCCAAAGTGGGACAGACCAACCAAAGGTCACACAGGTCCCCGTCTTTGATTTAGAGGAATGTGTGGTGGCCTACATCTGTGGGTCTACTTTCAGTAAAAAGAACCAAGCAGAACTCTCTGCTAAGACACTTGGGGGGGGGGTTCAATTAAGTTCTGCTCACAGTAGACCCATTGGAATTAATGAACCTAACTTAGTCACATGCATTAAATTCGCTGGGTAAAATTTAGCTGAACACAACCCTCTTCTCATTTCTCCAGCTTCTGCTGATGAAAGTGTTCCTTCGGGGGTGAGGTCAAACCATTGGAGAGTTGCAGCGCCTGCTGTGGCTATAGAGCAGGCATCCTCAAACTGTGGCCCTCCAGATGTTTTGGCCTACAGCTCCCATGATCCCTAGCTAACAGGACCAGTGGTCGGGGAAGATGGGAATTGTAGTCCAAAACATCTGGAGGGCCGAAGTTTGGGGATGCCTGCTATAGAGACTGATGCAGGAGAGATATGTTTTGTTGTAGCTGTGGCAGATGAAGGCGTCTGGCTGTGCTGCAGCTGGTGCACTGTGGTGTTTCTTCTCTCTGAGCTCCTCCCAGTGGTCATTCCTCCTCTGGTCACTGCTGTGGATACACTGCAGTCATCTGCAAGGGATTGCTGACCAGTGGTTAGGGAAGATGGGAGTTGCAGCCCCAACAGCAGCTGGTTCCTCTTCCCTACTTTAGGGAGCTTCAGTTGGTGCAGGAAGAGGAGTTGCTGCCATTAGAATATCCCCCAAGTGTCATTCAGGAACTCACACAAGGACCATGCTATTATTGTTGTCTTCTGTTTATTGGCCTGCAGGTTGTAGAACCGGCTGTCCGTGTCCATGGACAGGAGCCTCTGACAACATCCATGTTGGCTGCAGCCCCTCCCCAGGAGCAGAAGCAAATGCTTGGTGAGTTGTAAACTTGCCCTTCTGAGGCGTCCTGTTCAGCTAGCTAGCTAGCTATGTCTCTGGGCAAGAGTTTTAACTTTAAACTTAAAGGTGCCGCTCTGTTGCTTGGAAACTGTTTTTGGCTTCCCCTGAATATGCAGGATCTGACCGTAGTTATTCAGTGCTGCTGGCAATGCATTCTGCTCAGCTGGTAGAGCATGAGACTCTTAATCTTGGAGTTATGGGTACGAGTCCCATATTAGGAAAACACTACCCACAACTGTGATGAACAAACTGGGAGACGGTCTTCTTTTCACTGCCTTTTGCGGTTCTATTGGCTTGAGATTTCATTATGGGCCTTGCTTAGTTTCATAGGCTTTTAGCACAGACCAACACCATATATTTAAAGCACATTAAATGCATATTTAAAGCATATGATTCCCCCCCCCAAGATTCCTGGGAACGGTAGTTTAAGGGTGCTGTGAATTGTAGCTCTGGGAACACAAGTTCTATTAGTTTGTACAGTTTGATTTGATTTTGTTTGTGTATTTCTGCCGTGAGACCTTTGCTTTAAATAAAGAAACATGCAGAACCTTCAAATGGGAAACTAGAATGAACACTGGAAAGGACATTTGCTGATTGGTATAATCAGCAATAGGGACCCAGGTGGCACTGTGGTTAAACCACTGAGCCTAGAGCTTGCTGATCAGAAGGTCGGCGGTTCGAATCCCTATGACGGGGTGAGCGCCCGTTGCTTGGTCCCAGCTCCTGCCAACCTAGCAGTTCGAAAGCACGTCAAAATGCAAGTAGATAAATAGGAACCGCTACAGCGGGAAGGTAAACGGCGTTTCCGTGTGCTGCTCTGGTTTGCCAGAAGCGGCTTTGTCATGCTGGCCACATGACCTGGAAGCTATACGCCGGCTCCCTTGGCCAATAATGCGAGATGAGCGCGCAACCCCAGAGTCGGTCACGACTGGACCTAATGGTCAGGGGTCCCTTTACCTTTACCTTTACCTACAATTACAACCTAAGATTGCAGAAGGGTCTTGGCTAGGGGAAGGGATGGTGCAGGATAGTATATTCAGTATCCTTTCCATTCTGCTTCTGAAAAGCAATGATCTCAGCAGTGCTAGCAGACTGTAGTATGAAAGCAACCTTGGTGGCTGGTTGCATGGTTCTAGCAACCATGAGGACACTTCAGTTGGAGCCCTGCTTTAAGGGACTGGCTACCCAGCCTGAGCCCTGTCAATCACAGCTTTTCTCCCTAGCAACTGTGGTGGGCCTGGCAGCAGGGATCTCCGGGCATGATCAGGTATCATAAGTAGCAGCTCTTTTCCTGCTGACCGAGCAGCTGCTGCTTTCCTCCACATGATCTGGTGAGGCTGAGCTGCGTGCCAACTGCATTTGAATGGAGGGTTTCTTAGATTACTAACAGCCGGACTGCACAGGCTCTTGCTGTGCTGCCACCTGCTTTGGGTATGCTTTGGGCATACCCTTCCTTTCCTGCCCCCATAAGTGTACTTAAGGAAAATGATGCTGCTTCTCCGGGAGGGATTTTCCTTTTCAAAGCACACAGCACCTCACTGGGCAAGCAGAAACTCCTCCTCTTCAATATATACTTTCCTCACACAGAATGGTTACAGCGGTGATGGGTTGAAGGAGTTTATCTCTGTGTTCTCTCGTTCTCTCGTTCTCTCTCTCTCTCTCTCTCTCTCTCTCGTTCCTGAAAGAAAGGTAAATCTTTGTCCTTGCTCGGTTGCAACAAAAACGGCCAAACTGGCCAATGTGAAGCATGGCGTGAGTAAAGAGTGCTGGAATTAGGGATGGATCACTCTGTTTCTGGTCTCGTGTCACTTTCTCCCATTACAGGTAGGTAGCCGTGTTGGTCTGAGTCGAAGCAAAATAAAAAAATTCCTTCAGTAGCACCTTAAAGACCAACTAAGTTTATATTTTGGTATGAGCTTTCGTGTGCATGCACACTTCTTCAGATACACTAGAAACAGAAGTGTCAGACCCCTATATATATACAGAGGGTGGTGGGGGTGGGTGGGAATGGGAGATGGGCTGATGGGAGTGGTAAACCTGTAGATGGCTGTTAATGGCTGCTGATGGCTGCAATTAGTCCTGGGCTGAGGTGCTAAAGAAAGCTTGATCATGCATAATGAGATAAGAATCCGATGTCTCTATTCATCCCAGGTGCTTCCATGGTTTTAAGCTTGGTAATGATTTCCAATTCAGCAACTTCTCAATTCAATTTCCAATTCAGCAACTTTGCTGCCACATACACCCGGACAACATCATTACTGGCCCCAACAACATCCAACATACCATCTCAGGACTATTTAATTGCTCATCTTCTAACATTGTGTATGCCATCAAATGCCAACGGTGCCCTTCAGCTCTCTATATTGGACAAACAGGCCAAATCCTACGCCAAAGGATAAATGGACATAAATCTGACATCAGGAACCATAAGACTGAAAAACCAGTAGGAGAACACTTCAATCTCCCAGGACATTCTATACAAGATCTCAAAGCAGCTGTTTTATTACAGAGAAATTTCAGGAACAGACTGGAAAGAGAAGTTGCTGAATGCAACTTTAAAATGCATCTCTGGGGTTATTTGTGGGGCACAGGAATTTGTTCATTTCCCCCCTAATATAGTCCTGCCCACCACATCGTCCGAGGGATGGTGGACCGGCTCACGGCTGAAAAAGGTTGCTGACCCCTGTGCTAAATGCATCACTGCCAATCTTATTCGGCATTTGTTCTGTTTCGTTTAAATAATAAGCAGGAGAAATCCTGGTTCTCAACAGGTCCACAGTACATGAGCAAATAATTTATCTAGCTCTGCAAAAATTGTACCCCTTGCAATACAATTGGGAGGGGGGGGGGCTCCCATTGGCACCATGCTGCTATTTCTCCACAATGACGCATTGCTGTTTCTCCAAGCAGTGGTTTGTGTAGTGACCTTACACAAGCCAAGCATTCGCTGTCGCATGAAGATGCCCTCCTCTCTGCTTTTTGTTTGCACAGCCAAATTATTGACAAGGCTGGAGTTGCCTATGCAAATGTGTAGCGCTTAAAAGAAAAATAATGTATGAAGTCTGTCTTGAACTGAGTCAAATCTCAGTGCTGACAATGGCTGCAATGTCCACCCCACCTGAGGGCAGCAGCTTAGCTTAGGGGGTGAAGAGCAGGCTATGTGCCCCACAGAGCTCTGTCTTTCACTACCTTGTTGCTACTCCATGCCCCTCCAGTATTTGCCGCCTGAGGCAGACACTGCACACTGCTTAATGGTAGGGCCAGGCCTGCATGCAGTCATTTAAGGAGAAAGTCTTTTAAAATGCCTGCAGCAGCAGCTTGAAATCTGGGAGGATAATAAAGAGTTAAGTCAATTGTGTATCTGAATTTGCTTTCCCTTAAGACAGTCTTTTCTGGTAGACATTTCCTTTTGGGGGTAGGTGAGGAGTACCTGCTAGATGGCAGTGGATGTTAGTATCCTTGTAAAGGTAAAGGGACCCCTGACCATTAATTCCAGTCGCGTACGACTCTGGGGTTGCGTCGTTCATCTCGTTTTACTGGCTGAGGGACCCGGCATGCAGCTTCTGGGTCATGTGGCCAGCATGACTAAGCCGCTACTGGCAAACCAGAGCAGCACATGGAAACGCTGTTTACCTTCCCACCAGAGCGGTACCTATTGTATTTATCTACTTGTACTTCGTGCTTTCGAACTGCCGGGTTGGCAGGAGCAGGCACCAAACAACGGGAGCTCAGCTCACCCCATTGCAAGGATTCGAACTGCCAACCTTCTGATCGGCAAGCCCTAGGCTCTGTGGTTTAACCCACAGCGCCACCTGCGTGTACATCCAGTTAAATTCTTATAATCTTTTCAAGTGCTTTATTCTTTGGGAACGGTTTGGATATCCATGTGCAATTTGTTTAACTCTTCTGCCTGCTCTCTTGAAATTCTGGTCCTTACCAGAATTTTTTAAAATGCATTTTCATTGTGAGAACTGAAGCACACACCGCCCCCGGTGTTCCTCATGGGCCACTATTGCCGCTAAGCTTAAAAAATGGAATAAAAAAACTGAATGGGGCCAGTTCCATGGGGGTTTTCTCACTGAATGATGGATGCTTTTATTCCCTTTGCTTGTGCACAGGTGAACGCCTCTACCCTCTGATTCACTCATTACACCCCTCCATGGCTGGCAAGATCACAGGAATGCTGCTGGAGATAGATAACTCTGAGTTGCTGCTGATGTTGGAGTCACCTGAATCCCTCCACTCTAAGGTACTGGAATTTCATGCTATAACATAAAATCCGCTAACTCTGCCATTGCAAATCCCCAAATTTTGCAACTAAAATATATTGTGCTGATTTGAGTTTTGTTTATCTGTAGAGTTTATGATATGCATACCTTCAGAATATGAAGGGTTTCTCTTTTACAGAGTATAGAGTGGGGCAGTTTTTTTTTTCAGAAGTAGGTGATGGAGCAGGAGACTATTGGGGAACTGAAATGATCCCTAAGGGCTGGGAGATTTTGAAACCCTGGTGGGATAACTGATAGTAAAAAGGCTCCCTCTCTGACTACAAGCCTTTCCACTGTTGCTTTTTCCCAGTCTGCCATCCCCAGCTAAGTCCATTTCTCATGTGGTTTGTACATGTGTGCGTGTGTTCTGATTATTCCTGGTGCATTTGCGCCTTGAGCAAATGTGGTATACTTTGTGTATGTATCCCACACGGAAGCACATTTCCTCGATGAGATTAAAAACTATTTTTTTACATATAAAGTGGCAATTCACTGTAATGGTATGTCCTGACTAGTTAGAGAAAACAGAAAAGATCACATGACACAGCCTTAATGTCTGTTTTGACATACACATAACACTCTGTGTGTGTGTGTGTGTGTATGCAGGGTTTCTACGAGTTTTGGCTGGTTTGCAAAGGCTGCATGTGCAGCCCTGTGAATTACCTCCACGTTATGAGCCGTTCCATGTTCAATGCTAGAGGAGCTATTTTTAAGCAGTTAGTGATTCAGCTGCATAGGCTTTCGGTGCATGAATAATAACTTAAGGAGAGTCTTCCTGGATCAGGCAAATGATCCATCTGGTCCAAAATACTGTTTTCCCATAGTGATGGCCACCCAGAAGCCCCCCAGCCAGGGGCATGCTGTTCCTCAGCAGCTGATACTCATACAGCCTCTGAAATGTGGAGGCTAAAATGAATGTAGCCATCCTACTAGTAAACCCACTGGCAGATGGGGCACATGAACCTGGGAAGATAGCCCATCTAGGAGAAGCAAAACTCTTTATCCTTAACCTTCATTGCCATGTGGGGTATCTTCAGGAGAAGAAAAGTCTAAGGAATAAACTACAGTGGTGCCTCGCTTAACGAATGCCCTGCTTAACGAAATTTCCGCTTAACGAAAGGTTTTTTCTAGTGGAGGTTGCCTCGCTAGACGAATTCGTTTTACGAAAAATTCGTCTAGCGAATCGCGGTTTCCCATAGGAATGCATTGAAATTCAATTAATGCGTTCCTATGGGCAATTTTTTAAAAAAAAATTCAATGCATTCCTATGGGATTCGCTAGACGAATTTTTCGTTATAAGAAAAGACCCATGGAACGAATTAAATTCGTCTAGCGAGGCACCACTGTACACAAATCTGGAGTGGAGTCCCTAAGACTGTTGGATGGTGCTTTGTACGCCTCCTTCTGGCAACTCCTGCAGCCAAGCTGGTGTGAAACGTATTTCTCTGCATTACTTTGGACCACATCAGCGAGGCCGGGGGGGGGTGTCTTGTCGTCTGGGCAGCCTCCATGCACACCACCCAGGTTTAGCCCCACTGGGAGGTCACTTCTGTGCTGCTAACGCAGCAGTGTGACTTCACCCCAAAGGCACACTACATTGGCTCTTGAGACAAACCAGATGCCAACAACTGCTAGTAAGTCCTCCATGCATTTGTCTAATGCCCTTTTGATAAGAACATTGTGCTTTTTGGAAGTTACAACAAACTGAAGACTTGGAGAATGTTGGCATTAAAAATAGAATGGGGGTGGGGGTGAAGGCTGAGATGAAAAACTAAATCACCCTTTGAGAGAGTGTATAACTGGAGGGTTGGGAGGACATTATATTAAGTGGGTTTGTATTAACTGCTTTCAGATTTGGTAGGAAGTTTTCAAGAAACCATTTAATGCACATTAAGCCAGTTGAGACGTGGGTGGTGCTGTGGGTTAAACCACAGAGCCTAGGACTTGCCAATCAGAAGGTCGGCAGGTTCGAATCCCCGCGATGGGGGGAGCTCCCGTTGTTCGGTCCCTGCTCCTGCTAACCTAGCAGTTCGAAAGCACGTCAAAGCTTGGACCTCGGTGTGTGTGATTCTTTGGATCCTAAAGCAGCCAAGTGGCTTTAAGACACCATCCACATCAGTCTCTAAATTGCTTTGGCTGGAGAGCCTATGGCTGTCCACATTTTGCTGAACTCCAATTCTCCAGCTGACTCAGCCAGCATGGCCAGGGGCCAAGGGTGAGGGGAGTTGAAGTCCTGCAACATCTGGAAGGCCACAGGCATCCCACTTCTGCTTTTCAGGGAAGCGGAATGCACCAAGGATTGTTAAAGGGCCTCCATGTTGATTTGCTGAGTCTATCTCAGTTCAACCTGGTGCTAATAAATGACTGTCTGATCCTGGGCTTTGCTTTTGTTAGATAGAGGAAGCTGTTGCTGTACTGCAAGTGCACCAAATCTCTGAAGCATCCCACAAGAGGAACTCGGCAGCATTTCTTCAGTGACCAAGGTGGGCTGGTAAGGAGTGCACAGCGATCAAGTGAGAAACTTGGTTTTGGCCAAAATATGTAAGAGGGAGGGAAGGATAGCAGGCCCAAGCGTTTCATTGGGGACCTGATGCAAAGACATGGTTCCATGTTGAGAACTGCTAACACAGAAGGACCTATTCATACAATGTCATCTGCTTGGCAAGGTGAGGGACTAGTAGGGAAGTGTTGCAGCTGCATGTGTGAAGCTGACACTTTCTGCTTCACTCCTTTTTAGGATCCGATTGGTACTGATCAAACGACTACTTCTACTTTGCCTGTTGCTGCAACCGTCATTTGTTTGTTGCTGCAAACGACTACTTCTACTTTGCCTGTTTGTGCAGCAGCCTTTATTGTTACCATAAATTTGCTGCGTGTGGTTTGGATCTCACTCAGATTCAGTGCCCAGCCGTGGTCCCAAACTACTGTAGGCACAACTAGTGGATTATCAATGGGAAAATTGAGTTCCTCTTCCCATTACAGTCAGGATGGCTATATGAAACTTATCTGTGCATTCTAATTTAGAGTTTCACCATTTAACATATGCATTTGCAGTCCCAAGGCACAGGTGGTTAATATATATTCTGTCCAACTATTTATTTTTTGGTGGTGGTGGTGGGTATATGTATATAAGTATTCATGCAAAAATCTAGCCTCTTTTGTGCACTTAAGAGTCATTGCAGCTTCTTTTCCCACTAACATTGTACTCACACTTTAAAGTATTTTCACTGGTGCTTTTCTAGCATCTGCTGCTATGGGAAGGATATATTGTGAGAATGATGTGGAACAAATTGGTTCCCACATTGTGTTCAATTTATCGAAGCTGGTCATTTTTAAGTAGCCTTAAGCTTCAACCACCACTGGGGCCTGTGGCACTATTTTATTTGTTTGCACTGCTGTTGACATGATGAAGTGAAGCTTCACTTCCTTTATCATCATCAAGTCTTAGTGCCATGTTAGACAGTGAACACTGACTCAATAACTACTCTGCTCAGTTGCCTGGATCCATGGGCTGCCAAAATTACTGGGCCAAACCATTGCGAGCTCCTTTATTTTAAAGAAAACCAACTGCTTCTCATACTTGACACATGTGGGAGGGGTTTTTTTGAATTGCATTTTTAAATAACTCTTATAGAGGTGTGAGAATGGATGCCTGTTCTCCTTAAAAACCACTTTTCTTCACTGTGTCATGCACATACCCTCTTTTCAACAGCCACGTGTGCATTCTGTAGAAATTGAAATATTTGTATGTACTGTTACTTTTGAGCTGGGAAAGAAACTTTGACTTGTTTAACACATGCCTTATAAACTTCATATCCTGGTAGCACATTGATATATGACTCTTCTCCTTTATAACTTCGATCCAGTTAAATTGTTCCAGGAGCCCACAGAGGGGGGTGTTCACAAGCAGGCACCTGCAGTTGGCCCTGCGCTGCAAAGTGGGCACGATTAATTTCCGTTTGACAACTACAAGTTGCACAACCAAACATTTATTTAAAAGTTCAAAACACCAGAAGCATAGGCTGATTTTAGTTTTCTTCCCCCAATATTTCCAGATGGATGCGAGAGGCGGCTGTTACTGGACTGTGCTGAGCAGTGCAACATTAACAGTAATGGTTCCCTCTAAGGTATTTGGTGCCTAGCCTGCTCTGTGCATGACTGTGTTAAAGAGACTACCTGCAAAAAGGCATGAGCCCTAAGGCAAAAGAATATGGGGATTGTCTTGGATCATCTCACTAATACAAGGTTGAGGGACTAACCGCAAAGCTTGCTCTGGAGGGCAGGCTCAAAAGAGGCTACAGGCGCTTTTTGGCGATGGAATTTTGAGCCTAGTTTTCACAAAGAGCAGAAGAGCTAGTAAACAGCTGCCTGGACACTATCAGAGTGCAGGTGAAGCCTCTTGCAATAAATGCCCTTCTATTTTTTTAAAAATGTAGAAAAGCAGATGATGGAGAAGGCACCTGCTATTTCATTATCTGCTACAGAGCTGGGGAAGTGGTGGCACTCAAATGTTGCACTCTCAACTCCGGTCTGCCCTGGTCAGGAATAATAGGGGGGCACAGGTCACTCTGCAGAGGGATTCTTCATAGTAAGAAACATTCTACCAGACATTCTACCTTACCTGTAGTCTGGAGTGCTAGAAGCAACATCAATTTTATCAGCCGCTATTCATAAGGAGGTCTATGAGCAGGCAGATAGGCAAAAGGTTTTTGTACATGCAGATTGCTCTACTCTTGAGGGCATGTTCCTTCTATATGAAAGCAGGAAAATTGGCTATGCCTGTCTGCTTTGCTTCCTGCCCTCACCCCCAGCTGAAAGTTTAGCCTATAACACTTTCAAACATATATCAGAGGAGGGAGTGTCATCATAAAGTAATAGGTGTGTAAAAAACGTAACAGGCAATCAAGCTAAGCATAAAAGAAACAGCCTAATCTAACAAAGAACGCAAGTCTGCAAAAGGTACACACAGCATAAGAGCAGCACAATGTACCAGACTCTTTGGTAAAGGATAAAAGCAGCATTAGATTCCTAAATAACATTTTGAAGAGCAGAACGCTCAACTAGAGCCTAGTGCACAAAAGTTAAGGCAAAGCAGAGACTACTTTTGAAACACATCCATCCGTCAGCCACTGTGTCAGTCCAAGACTTTAGCTTGCAATTGTGCTGCTACCTACATAGATAAGCACCTACAACCGGAGGCTTGCAGTTCTTCGCTCTGCAAAACACATCCACCTACCAAAAAATATCAGTTAAGTGCTGCCCTGTCTGCTGTAATCTCTTTCTCAGTGAGTTAAGGTAAATTTTGCTAGAATAAGGGGCTTGCAGTACAGCTACCACTCTGGAAATTCTATTAGGAAGTTGTGACTCTCAGAAGGTCACACTGAACTTTTGGAAGCCTTTATAGGAAGAACAAATAACTTTGATAAAGCAAGGAACCAGAAAGATGCCAACAGGTCTGAAAGGTGAATTTTGCATCTGGCTCTGCATTCAGGCTGGTGGTCCCTGTGATCATTTTTTTAAAAACCAAACAAAACAGGAAACGTATCTTCAGAAGAGGATGGTGTTGCCTTTAGCCTCTCTTATTTTAAGAGTTTAATTCTTGCAGTAGTTTCTGAGCAGCACTGTTCTTTGGTTCAATTTTCAAGAGGCTGTTGATATCTGCTTTACTAGATCTGTAGTCCTGGAAGTAAAAAAAACATGTAGATATTTGGCAGGAGACGATTAAAAGTGTTCCCAAGAAATCAGCTCAGGAAAACTTGGAGAAAGCAAAAAGTGGCACCTCTACATTTAATAAAAATCTTGAGAATTTAGTGCATTCGGCAGCACTGCCACTTCTACAACCCCATCCTCTATCTCATGGTTTATAACACTACCTGGTATCCTTTGCAGCATATGGGCACCAACAACTCCCTGGATTTAGTGTTGACTTTAGTAAACAAATGCTTTTGATTACTCTTTGGGATGTTCTCAATTCCCCCCACCTCCTTGATGATCCCAATATCCTGAGGAGCCTGTCTTCAGCTGCTGCCCCAAAGCAGCCACCTTCCAGGTGTCAACTCCTTTACAAACATCTGGAATGGGGTGACAGAAACCTCTAACCTGCCAGCAAATTTTGCCCACCTGGGGGTCCACTTTAGCCCACAAGGCCATTTTCATTGGTGATGTCAGCTGATGGGAAAAGTTTAATCCTGCATTGGCTGCAAACCCTGTTCTTGACAGTGAACAGGATCACAAAGCCAAGGCAGCAGGATTTGATTCCTGTTCATCAAGAGAAGAATTTGCAAAACATTATCTGAAGCAGCTCTTTGCTGCTTCTCTAAGCAGGTTTGAGAAAGGAGTTTGTCCCACCACCCATTTGCTTAAAGGAACGTTTGCAAAGGGCTTTAAAACCAATGTGGGTTCCCAAGCAGCCAACATCCAGCTGGCTGTAAAGCACTTGCAAACCAGATGCAAGGGATTTTGAGGTAGGTGGGGCTGCCCACCTATCATGTGATGTCACAATGACATGGTGTGATTGAGAGGTGTGTGATTGATAAAGATCTCTAGCCACTGGAGCCAGAAAGGTTCCCCAGCCCTGCTCTGAACCAAAGGGGGTGGAACTGGGTAGGTGGAGAAAAACAAACATTTCCCATGTTGTAACTCGGTGACCCAAAATTATAGGAAGTTCCTTACCTTGAGCTCTTTATATGCTTGTGCTCGTCTGTAAAATGCTTTGACATTCTTTGGGTCCATCTTAAGTGCTTCTGAGCAATCCTGAATTGCTTCCTTGTACTGCTTCATATTCAGGTAGCAAAGAGCCCTACAATGTATGCGAGGAAATAGAACAGCCTTTGGAAACAACTGCTATGGAAATCCTGCATTTGGAATGATCTCATACACCTAAGATGTCATACACCTGCTGGGAGTAGGTGTTCAAATGCTCAATTTTTATTTCATACAATTTTTATCTCATACACCTAAGATCTCATACACCTGCTGGGAGTAGGTGTTCAAATGCTCAATTTTTATTTTGAGACATTCTCTCATAGAATGATTGTTATTGGCAATTGGTAAGTAGAATGAATGAATATTGCCAATACAATTGTCAAGTCCAACATCATTAAGAGAAATCTAACTCAACCATGATTAAGTTGTAACAATGCACTTCTGAAAAGCTTGCCTTTCACACCCCACCCAAAAACAGTCATGACTGCAGTTTTCCTGAATGAGCTAGACTGCCAGAATCATCATCATCATCATCTCTTCTTTTTTAAAAATGCAGTGGCTTTCTGCTCATCTGTAATAAACCAATGTGACTGCAGCCATTTGCACCTTGGATCAATTAGGACCATCATCTTGCATAGCCACATTTCTAGCTTCTGTCAACAGGTCCCCGTCCCCCCCACAAACTTTCAAGTAGACTTTTAAAGAGGCTGGAGCTAAAAAGATGTGGAATCTGGTATTTTCAGGAAGCTGAATGCTGCACATAGTAAAAACAATATGTGCTCCTATAGAGTAGTGGTATATACAGAGCATAATTTGCATATACTATCATTATAGAACGTAACTAAACCATTTGGGAGGAAAGGACGCTACCCAGGTACTCTTAACAGCTTTAACAAAAACAGAGCCCACAGGAACATATCAGCCAAAAGAACTAGGCTTCATGAGGATGACCTGTACTTGTGCATCCAGGCTGTTAGTAAACACTGTGAGGAGTAACAAGTAACCAAAGAGTTAACTGTGTTCTGTATAGCACCTGACCACTGAGGAAGATATCATGTTACAGAATGTACCAGAAGTGCTTCTGTATGTTTCAGTTGGTTTCGTTTCTGCCTGGGAGACGGTCGCAAGATGTCTGCGCTCTCACCAGGTTGTTTGTTATTTTCTCTCTAGAATAAACTTAAGTAGTTATTAGAACACTTTGAACTCTGTGTGTTCTTAAGAGGCTTTTTATCCAACGGCTATACAAGCTTTCGCTGTGTGAGAAGAAGAACTCTGCTGTGTGTGTTTTACTGCCAGCCCGGATCTACGGAAGCAGAGAAGCGCAGAGAAAGCGCGCCGGGCGATAATCAGTGGCTCCTAATTGAGTCATAAACAACTCAAAGGAGTCCTATACCCGTCACAGGTTATGGGTCATAGAACCTAATCAATCACCAAAGCAATAAAAGGTGATTGCAGCTGTAAAAGCCGTGGAGAAAGCCGGTGTAAAGAGCTAGCTGGGAGAAACCTGTTTTGCAGTCGGCAATCAACAGATGCACTCGCTAGCAGAACGACCCTGTACCAGAAGGCTGGGATCCGCAGTCTACCCGGAGGAGCAACGTGAGCTATTCTGAGTGAGTACACAGACACGGAGCCCGGGGGTGGACAAGATGGCGGAGCAGCTACAGGAGTCATTTGTCGTGCCGTTCCAGAGGTTGAATGGCGACAACTATGCAGAGTGGAGAGAAAGGGCCAGAATGTGGTTGCTGGGAAAGGATTTGTGGACTTGTGTGTTAAATCCTCCAACCCCTGTCGCTGATAATTCAGCAGCTGAAGCACAGAGGTTTGCAGCAGAAACCAGGAAAGACAATAAGGCTTTATGTGCCATTGCCATGAGCTGCGATGCTACGCAACTGCCCTATGTGCAAAATGCTGAAAATGCTAAGCAAGCCTGGGACAGTTTGGAAAGGGTCCATCAGAGAAAAACAGCTGGAGCTAAGCTGCATGCTATGAGGCATCTCTTTGAGTTGAGACTGAGACCAGGGCAACCCATTAAGGAGCACATTGCCAACGTGATTGATGCATTCCATAAGCTGCAGCGGCATGAGCTTGTGTTCAAAGAGAAGGAAAAAGTTTATATTTTGCTATCTAGTTTGGGAAACGCCTATGAACATTTGTGTTTAACATTTGAGACGATGCCTGAAGCAGAACTCACGATTGCTTACGTTTCTGGGCGTTTGGCGGATGAGGAACTGAGACGCCAGAAAGAATCGGCTGAGAAGGGGGGCCGTGGGGGCAGAGAAGCCAGTGGGGGTGCAGTAAAAGGCACTGAGGAATCCACTGTGAGTGCGTGCGCAACAAGGCTTTGCTATCGGTGCCAGCAGCCTGGGCACGTAGCGAGATTCTGCCCAGCTCCGGAAGTAGCCAAGGTCACTCAGCCAGGTGCCAGGCAACCCAGCGGACGTGGTCGTGGGACCAGCCAGCAGCGCCGAGGCAGAGGACGTGGGAAAACTCCAGATAAGCCTGTCAGCCATCTTTCTGCTGCCTTAGCAACGATTCGAAACAGAGGACAGGACAGTTTCGCTTTTATTATCGACTCAGGCAGCAGCCATCATCTTGTACCGCCTTCAGGACAGATCCTGAACTGCAGGCCACTTGAAGATGAAAAAAAGCCTGCATCTTGCTGATGGTTCTTCTGGAACAATTAAAAGCAAGGGTGTTTTTTATATGCAATGCTTAGACACTAACCTTGATGTTTATGTTGTACCAGGCATGGAGAATGGTCTTTTAAGTGTGTCTTGCTTATTGCGTGAGGGCTTTGAAATAAGTTTTGCCAATGGTGTTTGCAAAATTGCCAGAGATGGGGCTGAGCTGGTAAGTGTTACTGTTGGGTCTGATGGTCTGTTTGTCCTAGATGGGAGGGGGCAAGCAGGTGGAAGTAACACTGGTGATGCTCAGGCTAAAAGTGCCAATACCCCAAAGGGCACAGAGGGCGCTATCCATAAGGATTGTATTCATGCTTGGCATAGAAAATATTGTCACATGTCTTTTCCGTATGTGAAAAAAGCCCCTGCTTTTGTCAAAGGTTGCAGGTTCAAGCCATGTCGTAAACACCTGCAATGCCGCGCATGTGCGAAAGCGAAGACGAAGAGATGCTCTTATCCTAGGTCTGAGAGGAAGAGCACAAAGCCATTTCAGTTAGTGCACATGGATATTTCTGGGCCTATGTCAACGTTAAGTTTAGGTGGTTCAAAATATGTTTTGTGTCTTCTGGATGATTTCAGCCATTTTTCCTGGGTCATAACACTGAAAGAGAAGGGGGAGGCTGCCAGAGTGATACAGGAGTGGGTAGCCGAAGTAGAACTACAGTTCTCCGTCACTGTCCAGTGTTTTCAGAGTGACAGGGCGGGAGAGTTTTTGAGTGCAGAACTACAAGGGTTTTTCCGCAGCAAGGGAATTAGGCACAGAAAAACCGCTCCTTTTAGTCCACAGGAGAATGGTTTAGCTGAAAGGAAATTTAGAACGCTGTCTGAACTGGTGGAGGCAACGTTGTTTGATGCAGGACTACCCCAGAAGTTTTGGGGGGAATGCTATAAATTTGTGAATTATTGTTCCAACCGCGCTTTTAATTCAGTTGTGGACAACACACCCTACTACATGTTGTATGGCAAAGTTCCGAAGGTGCACTATTTCAGAACTTTTGGGTGTGAGGCTTGGGTTCTAATTCCAAAGCAGAAGCGCAGAAAGGGAGGATCAAGATCCAGAAAAATGATCTTCTGTGGTTACGAACCAAACTCAAAGGCTTGGAGGTTTGTACCAGCAGAGGGGGACCAAACCCGCGTTCACATTAGCAGGAGTGCTACATTCTGTGAACAAGAGGGCTGGAGACGCATTCATGCTAACCCCGAAGTTCTTCTTGACTGGTCTTCAGGTTTTGACCAGGAAGAGGAAACTCAGGTAGCTGATGCTGGAGTTCCAGGTGCTGCGGGACCAGATCCAGGTCAGGCAGCTGGTCCAAGTGGTGTAGCTCCTAGGGAAGTGAAGCAAGTAGTCAGAAGCGCACCGACTTCACCCCAGGTCAAGCCTGGGAAGTACAGCAAACGTGGTAGGTCACCCACTTCACCCAAAGCAAGCCCAGAGGGGGCTGCAAAGCATAGTAAGTCTCTTGACAGTGCTGCTAGTCCGAGAGAGCCACAGTCAGAGACAAGCAGTTCGGATTTAGAGGGGGAAGATGTGGGACCAAGGCGTTCAAAACGCACCACGAAAGGTAAACCACCTGAAAGGTTTTCAGCTGTCAGTGTATGGGCGTACCTAGCAGTGTGTGAGCCTGAAAGCTTTGAAGAGGTGCAACAGTTGTCAGTGGAGGAAGCTAGTAAGTGGAAAGTTGCAATGGAGAAAGAGTTGAACTCCATGCAATCTCTTGGTGTGTATAGCCTAACACAGTTGCCAGAAGGCAAGAAAGCAGTCAGTTGTAGGTGGGTCTACAGGCTGAAACCCACAGTGACTGGAGAGCCTCAGTACAAGGCTAGATTAGTGGCTAGAGGTTTTACTCAGAAGAAAGGAATCCACTACACAGATGTCTTTAGTCCGACTTCGAGAGCGGAATCTTTCAGGATGCTTTTAGCGACTGCAGCGCAGAGAGGCCTAGTGGTCAACCACTTTGATGTGGACACCACTTATTTGAACTCTGACCTCCAGGAGGAGTTGTACATGTTGCCTCCTCCAGGGTTTGAGAGTGACGTGCCAGGTCAGGTGTGGAAGCTGCACAAGTCGATCTACGGTCTGAAGCAATCAGCTAAAAATTGGAATTCATGTCTTGATTCTGTTTTGAAGAGCCTAGGTTTCAGGAAGAGTCTAGCTGACAGTTGTCTGTATCTCAGAGGTGAAGGAGAACAGCAAGAACTGTTGCTTGTCTATGTTGATGACCTGATCTGCTTAGCAAAGAGCCAGATGCAAGTGCAGAAGTTTGCAAAAGAGCTAGGCAAGAGGTTCAAACTCAAGAATCTAGGTGCAGTGAATGTTTATCTAGGTGTGCAGATAGACAGAACTGAGGATGGAAGTTTTTTGCTCAGTCAGAAAGGCAAGATTGAACATTTGCTTGAGAAGTTCAGAATGTCTGACTGTAAAGGGGTCAGAACACCCATGGAGACAAACTTTGTGAAAGAGTCACAAGTGAAGGACAAAGCAGCGTTTGAGAGTCCTGAAGTGTTTCAGTCAGCGCTAGGGAGTCTGTTGTATTTGTCACAATGGAGCAGACCAGATATTGCTTTTGCAGTCAATTTGCTCAGTAGAGAAGCATTGAAACCTAGCGTGCATGCTTGGAATGGCATTAAGAGAGTGCTTAGGTATTTGCAGGAGACCAAAGAGTATTGTTTGGAGATGTCAGCGCAAGATGAGCCACAACTCACTTGTTTTGCAGATGCTGATTGGGCCAATCAGGAGGACAGGAAGTCAGTGACTGGTTTGGTAGTCAAGTTTGGAAATGCCCTGATTGGTTGGCGGTCGCGCAGGCAAAGCGTAATAGCAATGTCTTCCACGGAAGCAGAATTCTGTGCGTTGTCTGCGACATGCACTGAATTGGAGTACTACAGATGTTTGGTCCAGGAAATCTGGGGTGATTGTAGCCAGCCCATCACTGTTTGGGGCGACAATCAACCATCTTTGAGACTGGCGGAGTCTGGACAGTTCAAGGCCAGAACCAAACACTTAGACATCCGCTTCCGAAACGTATGTCAGAGCATACAGGCAGGCTTGGTGAAGTTGAGGTATTGTCCGAGCCAAGAGAACCTAGCAGATGGGTTCACAAAACCCTTGAGTTTCCAACGGCATGGGGAATTCTGTGAAGGGTTGGTTTTGGGGTAAGTTTGGATACCCGCTATCCACAGTGTTCAGGTGAGAGGGGGTGTGAGGAGTAACAAGTAACCAAAGAGTTAACTGTGTTCTGTATAGCACCTGACCACTGAGGAAGATATCATGTTACAGAATGTACCAGAAGTGTTTCTGTATGTTTCAGTTGGTTTCGTTTCTGCCTGGGAGACGGTCGCAAGATGTCTGCGCTCTCACCAGGTTGTTTGTTATTTTCTCTCTAGAATAAACTTAAGTAGTTATTAGAACACTTTGAACTCTGTGTGTTCTTAAGAGGCTTTTTATCCAACGGCTATACAAGCTTTCGCTGTGTGAGAAGAAGAAGAACTCTGCTGTGTGTGTTTTACTGCCAGCCCGGATCTACGGAAGCAGAGAAGCGCAGAGAAAGCGCGCCGGGCGATAATCAGTGGCTCCTAATTGAGTCATAAACAACTCAAAGGAGTCCTATACCCGTCCTGGAGTGTCCAATACCTTTCCATATATCTATTGTCTTCCCCAATGGCCCCTTTGCAAACACTCTCTTAGCCCCTACGACTCCCAGCCTACTGTTGGCTTATTCAAACCTAGCCTCCATGAGCTTCATGAATCAGGTGTTGGCCTTTTTAGGAGCACAGAGAGGGTGATAATTCCAGAATTAGTAGTATGGGAGAGCTCTTACTGTTTCTGTTCTTGGAGGCTCAGACTGGCCCCATCAAAGTAGGTTATGTTGTGAAGTGCCCTGAGATCTAAGGGTATAGGGCAGTATGTGAGTATAGGAGGGAAGGAGGACATGCAAGTGTATGTTACACTTGAGTAAAAATGTCACAACCCCAAAGTATCCCTATTGACCATATTTGCATACAACCCTAAACCAACATCCTGGCTTAATAACCTAAGATATATGAGAGTGATGAGCACCTGCAGGCAGTCCCTTTTCCGCCACTTTCCCCCTTCCCTTTGCATGAACCGCAGCAGAAGTCAGGATTCAGCACTAAGCTTTAGCTTCCTGTTTCTTGCAACCCAGAAACTATTGTTAATGGTTCCAAAACAAGCCAGAATATGAAGCCAACTTTAAAATATGGATTTTTGGCATTTTATGTGCAAATGCAGTTATTATCTTCCACCCACATTACAGTTTTAGGACTGTCAAAATGGTTTCTGATACAATGTGCTACAGTGCAATCTGGAACTGTCAGATGGTTACATTAGCATTACCTGTTAGTGTATGTTGCACCTTCCAGCTTATGGAGTTTTAAGCTTTCTGTGTACTTCTCAACAGCTTTTTTATAGTTTCCCTTCTTTACAAACTCATTTCCTTCCAACTTCAACACATTTGCTCGATCCATTGTGGCTGCAGTAGGCACTGAAAATCATTTCAAGGGGAAAAAAACAGTGTAACTCTGAAAGCGGCTATGACAGAGGGCCATACCACAGATGAAAATTCAGTCCTTGATGTTTCAGTGGGTGGAACTATAACAACTGAAGGTCAAATTATTATGTTAGGATATACTTGTTAAAAGCTCCTTCTGACGATTGCTCACCAAGGACACACATTTAAAAGCTACTCAATGCCAACACAAACAGCTAGCCTTTTGTGTTAGGTAGTTCCAGCAAATCTCAGTGGGTCTGTGAAAAAAAGGGCTGGAGAAAAAGACTGCGCTGCAGTACCAGCTCTATGGAGCTGACAATGGGAACAGGAAACATACAATAGAAGCATACTGTATTCTTACCTAATACATGGAAACTGAGGTATATAGACAAATGAAACTGTACTTTGATTAGGTCTGGGCTGCTTGTGATGCAGCAAGCTAAATGTAGCACAGCAGTGAAGTTATGGAGAGCATCTGATAAGTTTTGAAAAGTCTGGTTTGTATTGCTGAGACAAGAGAACTAGAAAGGTTGGGTGGGTGGGTATGAAGCACATGGCAAGCCACAATTCTTGACTGATGGGCTGCGTTCAGTTTGGTGGTCACAAGTTCTGCAGATGAAGTGGTTAAAGTGTACCTAAGCCCCTATTCCCACCTGATTCCAGGTGGTTTCTCTAAACCAGGCATGTCCAACAGGTAAATCATGATCTACCGGTAAATCACTGGACGTCTGTGGTAGTTCGCTGGCTCCCCCCAAAGAAGCTGAACAACTGTGGCTCCCCTAAAAAAAGCTCAACATTTTACCTTCCTCCCTGAAAAAACTCAACAACTTTGACCCGAACCCCCCAAAAGGGGGTAGATCACTGCCAGTTTTTAACTCTCTGAGTAGATCACAGTCTCTTGGGAGTTGGCCACCCCTGCTCTAAACTGCTAGAGTTATCAGAAAGATAACAGTTGGAATTTGGATGAGTTACTTGAGGCTCTATGTGCTCTGTCTCTCATTCTCATCCCTAAAGCAAAAGAACTACCCACCTTGCTTTGCTCCTGCAGTGGTGTTTTCATTGCTTCTTGTAGTAGCTTCTTGGCTTCCAGGTGGGGGCTCCCACAGTCTCTGAGCAGAAACTGGAACAGATGGGATGGGTGGGAGCTTCTGCCGCCACTGAAGACCATCTTTTTCCAGTAAGGCTTTGGTCATTCTGGAAGAGGACAGTTATTAGTTTAGCCATTGTCTGACACGATCACCTTCCCATAAACAGTAGCCAGCTAGTATGATTTATACACATCTGAAGCACAGAAGTTCCATTCCTAGATCTGGTTTCCTGGAATACAGACAAGATCTATGCTTATTTTAACAAAGGTGGGCTGCATCTTAAAAGATATCAAACTGTTCTGGAACAACATAGAACCCACTATCTAAAGGCACATACACAAACCTAATTTGAAAGGAGCAAGAATGATCTAAAATATACATTTTTAGAAAATTTTTGTACATTCATTTTGAACACAGAGCAGGGGATTACCGATTGACTCCATCATGTGCAGCTTGTACAGTGATATCAACCTGTAACACAGTTTTGTAGTCCACGTAGGCTAAATTATATCTCTCAAGAGCTTCATAGGCTGCTGCGCGCCTCAACAGGGGTTTGATTCCAAAAGGGACCAGATCCAGGGCCCTAAAATCAGCAGAAAAGGCAGCAAAAGATTACTGGATAAATAAACGTTAAACAGCAGAATTTACAATGTTCAAACTCAATTGGTGGAAGAGGGTTCACATGCACAGCACATATTTATCAAAATTTCAAGTATCTGAAGAGTTTGGGTGTCTCTTGGCCTCTGCTGATAAAATGTACAGTACTTTAGAAGCAGGGATGGGAAACTCGTTGCTGGACTTCAGCTCTAATCTGTCCCAGGAAACCTGGCCAATGGGAGTTGTAGTGAAGCAACATTTCTAGGCCACAGGTTCTCCATCATATAAAAGTTATTTGAGCAAGCCACACCATTTCACAATGAAATTTTACATATGCGAGAATTTTTCGATCAATCCCGCAACCTTTGATGGGTGGTTTAGAACGATTGTGTCCGGCATCACTTTCACTGTGTGTGTGTGTGCGCCAGTATCTATACTCAGCAGAGTTACATCTCAATGCAGCTCTTTCCTTAGAAACATCTTCAGGGTTGAAGGTACACACAGTAGGGAATAACACTCAGGGACGCCATAAAGATTCAGGCATAAATGCATATTGGTCGCAAATATACACAGACATTCACCACTGCCATGGTCAAGGCATGCTTAGAGCCCAACAACAGTCCAAGACTCACTCTCCGCTTCTCTCGCCACAAGCCGCAAGCAAGAGACTCACAACAAGTTACACAGAACCAAAGGACAGTTCCCACAGAAAACTTCCTTCCATAGACAAAACAATCTTAGCCATCTGCTTCTTCTTAAAACTTCTCTGTTTCTGGAACAAATGATTCTCTCTCATACAGAGAGAATATCCAACAAGATTAATGTTATCTTGGATGGACCCTCCCCCCTTCTTTATCTATGTCTAGCTATCTGTAGCAGCGGCATCACATGTGATGAGTAACAAGTAACCAAAGAGTTAACTGTGTTCTGTATAGCACCTGACCACTGAGGAAGATCATGTTACAGAATGTACCAGAAGTGTTTCTGTATGTTGCAGTTGGTTTCGTTTCTGCCTGGGAGACGGTCGCAAGATGTCTGCGCTCTCACCAGGTTGTTTGTTATTTTTCTCTCTAGAATAAACTTAAGTAGTTATTAGAACACTTTGGACTCTGTGTGTTCTTAAGAGGCTTTTTATCCAACGGCTATACAAGCTTTCGCTGTGTGAGAAGAAGAACTCTGCTGTGTGTGTGTTTTACTGCCAGCCCGGTTCTACGGAAGCAGAGAAGCGGAGAGGAAGCGCGCCGGGCGATAATCAGAGGCTCCTAATTGAGTCATAAACAACTCAACGGAGCCCTATACCCGTCACAGGTTATGGGAGATAAGAGGTCCTGAACCTAATCAATCACCAAAGCAATAAAAGGTGATTGCAGCTGTAAAAGCCGTGGAGAAAGCCGGTGTAAAGAGCTAGCTGGGAGAAACCTGTTGTTTTGCAGTCGGCAATCAATAGATGCACTCGCTAGCAGAAAGACCCTGTACCAGAAGGCTGGGATCCGCAGTCTACCCGGAGGAGCAACGTGAGCTATTCTGAGTGAGTACACAGACACGGAGCCCGGGGGTGGACAAGATGGCGGAGCAGCTACAGGAGTCATTTGTCGTGCCGTTCCAGAGGTTGAATGGCGACAACTATGCAGAGTGGAGAGAAAGGGCCAGAATGTGGTTGCTGGGAAAGGATTTGTGGACTTGTGTGTTAAATCCTCCAACCCCTGTCGCTGATAATTCAGCAGCTGAAGCACAGAGGTTTGCAGCAGAAACCAGGAAAGACAATAAGGCTCTATGTGCCATTGCCATGAGCTGCGATGCTACACAACTGCCCTATGTGCAAAATGCTGAAAATGCCAAGGAAGCCTGGGACAGTTTGGAAAGGGTCCATCAGAGAAAAACAGCTGGAGCTAAGCTGCATGCTATGAGGCATCTCTTTGAGTTGAGACTGAGACGCCAGAAAGAATCGGCTGAGAAGGGGGGCCGTGGGCGCAGAGAAGCCAGTGGGGGTGCAGTAAAAAGCACTGAGGAATCCACTGTGAGTGCGTGCGCAACAAGGCTTTGCTATCGGTGCCAGCAGCCTGGGCACGTAGCGAGATTTTGCCCAGCTCCGGAAGCAGCCAAGGTCACTCAGCCAGGTGCCAGGCAACCCAGCGGACGTGGTCGTGGGACCAGCCAGCAGCGCCGAGGCAGAGGACGTGGGAAAACTCCAGATAAGCCTGTCAGCCGTCTTTCTGCTGCCTTAGCAACGATTCGAAACAAAGGACAGGACAGTTTCACTTTTATTATCGACTCAGGCAGCACCCATCATCTTGTACCGCCTTCAGGACAGATCCTGAACTGCAGGCCACTTGAAGATGAAAAAAGCCTGCATCTTGCTGATGGTTCTTCTGGAACAATTAAAAGCAAGGGTGTTTTTTATATGCAATGCTTAGACACTAACCTTGATGTTTATGTTGTACCAGGCATGGAAAATGGTCTTTTAAGTGTGTCTTGCTTATTGCGTGAGGGCTTTGAAATAAGTTTTGCCAATGGTGTTTGCAAAATTGCCAGAGATGGGGCTGAGCTGGTAAGTGTTACTGTTGGGTCTGATGGTCTGTTTGTCCTAGATGGGAGGGGGCAAGCAGGTGGAAGTAACACTGGTGATGCTCAGGCTAAAAGTGCCAATACCCCAAAGGGCACAGAGGGCGCCATCCATAAGGATTGTATTCATGCTTGGCACAGAAAATATTGTCACATGTCTTTTCCTTATGTGAAAAAAGCCCCTGATTTTGTCAAAGGTTGCAGGTTCAAGCCATGTCAAAAACACCTGCAGTGCCGCGCATGTGCGAAAGCGAAGACGAAGAGATGCTCTTATCCTAGGTCTGAGAGGAAGAGCACAAAGCCATTTCAGTTAGTTCACTTGGATATTTCTGGGCCTATGTCAACGTTAAGTTTAGGTGGTTCAAAATATGTTTTGTGTCTTTTGGATGATTTCAGCCATTTTTCCTGGGTCATAACACTGAAAGAGAAGGGGGAGGCTGCCAAAGTGATAAAAGAGTGGGTAGCCGAGGTAGAACTACAGTTCTCCGTCACTGTCCAGTGTTTTCAGAGTGACAGGGCGGGAGAGTTTTTGAGTGCAGAACTACAAGGGTTTTTCCGCAGCAAGGGAATTAGGCACAGAAAAACCGCTCCTTTTAGTCCACAGGAGAATGGTTTAGCTGAAAGGAAATTTAGAACGCTGTCTGAACTGGTGGAGGCAACGTTGTTTGATGCAGGACTACCCCAGAAGTTTTGGGGGGAATGCTATAAATTTGTGAATTATTGTTCAAACCGCGCTTTTAATTCAGTTGTGGACAACACACCCTACTACATGTTGTATGGCAAAGTTCCGAAGGTGCACTATTTCAGAATTTTTGGGTGTGAGGCTTGGGTTCTAATTCCAAAGCAGAAGCGCAGAAAGGGAGGATCAAGATCCAGAAAAATGATCTTCTGTGGTTACGAACCAAACTCAAAGGCTTGGAGGTTTGTACCAGCAGAGGGGGACCAAACCCGCGTTCACATTAGCAGGAGTGCTACGTTCTGTGAACAAGAGGGCTGGAGACGCATTCATGCTAACCCCGAAGTTCTTCTTGACTGGTCTTCAGGTTTTGACCAGGAAGAGGAAACTCAGGTGGCTGATGCTGGAGTTCCAGGTGCTGCAGGACCAGATCCAGGTCAGGCAGCTGGTCCAAGTGGTGTAGCTCCTAGGGAAGTGAAGCAAGAAGTCAGAAGCGCACCGACTTCACCCCAGGTCAAGCCTGGGAAGTACAGCAAACGTGGTAGGTCACCCACTTCACCTAAAGCAAGCCCAGAGGGGGCTGCAAAGCGTAGTAGGTCTCTTGACAGTGCTGCTAGTCCGAGAGAGCCACAGTCAGAGACAAGCAGTTCGGATTTAGAGGGGGAAGATGTGGGACCAAGGCGTTCAAAACGCACCACGAAAGGTAAACCACCTGAAAGGTTTACAGCTGTCAGTGTATGGGCGAACCTAGCAGTGTGTGAGCCTGAAAGCTTTGAAGAGGTGCAACAGTTGTCAGTAGAGGAAGCTAGGAAGTGGAAAGTTGCAATGGAGAAAGAGTTGAACTCCATGCAATCTCTTGGTGTGTATAGCCTAACACAGTTGCCAGAAGGTAAGAAAGCGGTCAGTTGTAGGTGGGTCTACAGGCTGAAACCCACAGTGACTGGAGAGCCTCAGTACAAGGCTAGATTAGTGGCTAGAGGTTTTACTCAGAAGAAAGGAATCCACTACACAGATGTCTTTGGTCCGACTTCGAGAGCGGAATCTTTCAGGATGCTTTTAGCGACTGCAGCGCAGAGAGGCCTAGTGGTCAACCACTTTGATGTGGACACTGCTTATTTGAACTCTGACCTCCAGGAGGAGTTGTACATGTTGCCTCCTCCAGGGTTTGAGAGTGACGTGCCAGGTCAGGTATGGAAGCTGCACAAGTCGATCTACGGTCTGAAGCAATCCGCTAAAAATTGGAATTCATGTCTTGATTCTGTTTTGAAGAGCCTAGGTTTCAGGAAGAGTCTAGCTGACAGTTGTCTGTATCTCAGAGGTGAAGGAGAACAGCAAGAACTGTTGCTTGTCTATGTTGATGACTTGATCTGCTTAGCAAAGAGCCAGATGCAAGTGCGGAAGTTTGTAAAAGAGCTAGGCAAGAGGTTCAAACTCAAGAATCTAGGTGCAGTGAATGTTTATCTAGGTGTGCAGATAGACAGAACTGAGAATGGAAGTTTTTTGCTCAGTCAGAAAGGCAAGATTGAACATTTGCTTGAGAAGTTCAGAATGTCTGACTGTAAAGGGGTCAGAACACCCATGGAGACAAACTTTGTGAAAGATTCACAAGTGAAGGACAAAGTAGCGTTTGAGAGTCCTGAAGTGTTTCAGTCAGCGCTAGGGAGTCTGTTGTATTTGTCACAATGGAGCAGACCAGATATTGCTTTTGCAGTCAATTTGCTCAGTAGAGAAGCATCGAAACCTAGCGTGCATGCTTGGAATGGCATTAAGAGAGTGCTTAGGTATTTGCAGGAGACCAAAGAGTATTGTTTGGAGATGTCAGCGCAAGGTGAGCCACAACTCACTTGTTTTGCAGATGCTGATTGGGCCAATCAGGAAGACAGGAAGTCAGTGACTGGTTTGGTAGTCAAGTTTGGAAATGCCCTGATTGGTTGGCGGTCGCGCAGGCAAAGCCTAATAGCAATGTCTTCCACGGAAGCAGAATTCTGTGCGTTGTCTGCGACATGCACTGAATTGGAGTACTACAGATGTTTGGTCCAGGAAATCTGGGGTGATTGTAGCCAGCCCATCACTGTTTGGGGCGACAATCAACCATCTTTGAGACTGGCGGAGTCTGGACAGTTCAAGGCCAGAACCAAACACTTAGACATCCGCTTCCGAAACGTATGTCAGAGCATACAGGTAGGCTTGGTGAAGTTGAGGTATTGTCCAAGCCAAAAGAACCTAGCAGATGGGTTCACAAAACCCTTGAGTTTCCAACGGCATGGGGAATTCTGTGAAGGGTTGGTTTTGGGGTAAGTTTGGATACCCGCTATCCACAGTGTTCAGGTGAGAGGGGGTGTGATGAGTAACAAGTAACCAAAGAGTTAACTGTGTTCTGTATAGCACCTGACCACTGAGGAAGATCATGTTACAGAATGTACCAGAAGTGTTTCTGTATGTTGCAGTTGGTTTCGTTTCTGCCTGGGAGACGGTCGCAAGATGTCTGCGCTCTCACCAGGTTGTTTGTTATTTTTCTCTCTAGAATAAACTTAAGTAGTTATTAGAACACTTTGGACTCTGTGTGTTCTTAAGAGGCTTTTTATCCAACGGCTATACAAGCTTTCGCTGTGTGAGAAGAAGAACTCTGCTGTGTGTGTGTTTTACTGCCAGCCCGGTTCTACGGAAGCAGAGAAGCGGAGAGGAAGCGCGCCGGGCGATAATCAGAGGCTCCTAATTGAGTCATAAACAACTCAACGGAGCCCTATACCCGTCACATCACACATGGGGGTTCCATTCCAGAAGCAGCTTTGTACAGGAAGTGCAAAATTGTGTCCCACCAAAATTTCTTGGCTGTTGTCTGGCAAGCTTGGGGGTGGGGGAGCCCCTTGCAGAGGCCTTCCCCGTGTCTCTGTGGTCTTGCCTCAATCTTGCACATGTGGTGGCAGCATTGAGAGGGTGCATGTAGTCTTTCTGTGTCTCCACTGCCTTCCCCTCACTTCTGCACCTGCACAGGAGCATTGAGATGGTGGTAGCAGCAACCCAGCTCCCTCGGCTGTGCTTACCAGAGGGGAAGGTGGAGAGATGAAGGTGGGAGGCAGGCAGGCAGACAGACAGACAGAGACATGCAGGCAGAAGCTGCAACTCCATTCCAGCCTTTTTCTTCTGCCCGAGTCTCTGTCTGCCTTCCTCCATCTCCTCCCCTCCACTTGCAGCCATCCCTGGAAGGCTACTGCCGTCACTTGAGGCAATGCCCTTGCCACAGCTTCCTTTCTAGTGGTCACAGCTTTGTGTCATTGAATTTGTGCAAGTTAAATGTGCATGTGATGCTACTACACTGTTTTAAAATATATATTGAAAAGTATCCATATGCTGCTGCTTTGCTTGACAATGGTTTGCAAGGAGCAGATGAAAGAAAATGAAAACACAGCAAGATAAATACCACAAGAAATGAATTATAGGCCAGCTACTGCATCCAAAGATTGCAGAATGTGATTTCCCCCCCACAGCAGCAACTTTTTGCTGAAAGCAGTGGGGTCATTTGTTTATTTGATTCATTGATCTTAACAATTTATTTATCCAAAAATAAACTTGAAATTCAAAACCTACAACATGGGGAACACAACTAAATTGAAATGAGTAAAGCTATTTAACCAGCTTTAAAAACCATGATTTTAAATGCCTGGTTACTGCTGTTGGTTTGGAAGAGTCACATAAACAGTCTTCTGTCCTCCACCTATATTTTGGGCAGTTTAGGAATGAACACTGGAAGATAATCCTACTTCCAGCCAGCAGGGACAACAGAACAAGCCCCCCCTCTTCTCTCCAGCAACTTTGTGGGCAAAGTGTGTTGTGCTTCAACCCTGTCTAATATTCCCTAGCTGTAGAGGGAGGGTTCTGAATAGGCAGAGTGGGCCCTTTCTGTAGCCTGGGTCTGAAAGGCATCAAGCGGTAAGAGGAAGCAATGTATAGGAATATGTCAACTTGACTTCCATTCTCTTTTCCTTAGGACAGAAACTACTTACTCAGAACAATCCTTAATGCAGAGGCTACAGTTCCCATCTTTCAAATAGCAGGCAGCACGATTGGATAAAAGAACACTCCTCTCTTCTGCATTTGCATCCCCTAGATAAAAAGGGAATATTAAGTCAGATTTCTAAGCATAAGTACCTCTGGTGCTAAGCAAGGTCTAGTGGGATTTGGAGATGCCTCACCACCTGCAACAGAGATGGGGGAACATGTGGTCCTCCAGAACATACAGGTGAAACTCGGAAAATTAGAATATCGTCAAAAAGTGCATTTATTTCAGTAATGCAACTTTTTATTTTTACAAATGCTTTCTTTTGGAAATTCCACAGTAATAAAACAAATAGTTACAATAATACAAAAATAAACATCGCTATTACATTTCATTAATTACATTCCATTTATAATTGACCCGCCTAACGACAAATACAGTGGTACATCGGTTTACAAACACAATTGGTTCCAGAAGTCTGTACTTAACCTGAAGCGAACTTTCCCATTGAAAGTAATGGAAAGTGGATTAATCCGTTCCAGACGGGTCCGCATAGTACTTAAACTGAAAATAATCAAACCGAGGCGTACTTAAACCGAGGTATGACTGTAATTACAATTACAACAAATAAAAGCTTGACATATCTTGCTTTGCATGTCATTGATCTATCTCATATATTGGTTTCACCTTTTAAGTTGCATTACTGAAATAAATGCACTTTTCGACGATATTCTAATTTTTCGAGTTTTACCTGTATTGGAATACAACTTGTATCAACTTAGCCAATGGTCACAGGTGATGGAAGTTGTAATACAACATCCCAGAGGACTCCCTCCTCTGCAATATTGTTATCTTGTTACCTTGTGTAAAGCTTCAAGACCAGTAGCTATGATGGTGGTGAGGGCAGAGGTCACACTTGGGGGGAAAAGATTAATGAATGGGGCGGCTTCTTAGTAACATCACTAAACCAGTCACTAAACCATCATTAACCAGCACTCTTACCATTTTTTTTGCACTATAAAGGATATCACAAGAATTCCTGATTGTCTGCCGTGTACCTTAATTGAACATGATCTTTGTGCTGTCCCCTCCCTATCCTTATTTACTACATTTCTAAGCTCACCATCAAAGAGCTCAAAGCAGTATACTGTACATGGTCTCCCATTCCCTATGCATATGGTCTCACACTCCAATTGCATATTTTATCGTCACGGGAGACCCATGAGGCACGTTTGGCTGACAGTGGGTGACCGATGCAAATTTACCCAATGCTCTTGGTGGGTTTGAACTTGGGGGTGAGCGTAACTCTGTGACACACATGCTTTGGCTCCAGAAGGTCCTGGCACCTCAAGGTAGGGCTGGGGAGACTCTTGTCTAAAACCCTGGAGCCAGTCAGCACGAATAATACTAAGCTAGATGAACCAATGGCCCTGCCAAAGAAAGTAGATGTATTGCCAAAAGAGAGGTTAGGCGGTGGCATAAGCTTAATTCACAGCTACAGGTGCAAATTTAGAAAAATAATTACGGTACCTACTGTAATTGAAATCCAAATACAATACATCTAACTTACTGTTGAAAAACTGACAAGCAAATCTGTGTGCCTGTTAAGTTTGTTGTCAAGCTGCCGATGGACAACTTCAAGGCTCCTGCTCTCCAGTCATTATTTAGCAAGGATAGTTTTACTTATTTGTTAAGCAGTATATCAAATTGGTTTACATAAAATGGGATAAAACAGTCATTAGGTAGCCATAAAACACTTTTAAAACAGTAAACTTATTATCAGTATGTAAAAACTTTTAAAAACAAGGACACATAAATGAAAATAATGTCTTGGTTTAGCGGGCATAATGAACAGTACAACAAAAGAACCTGCCTAATATTCATAGGAATCTTTAAACTGGACTTAGATTGCATACTAGCCCTTTAAACAGAGGACACCATACAGAGGACTGTATTCTTTAAAGTATCACTATCATTATACAAGTTTATAAACCACTTCACAGCATCAATGTGGCTTACTTAATGAAACCAGAACACAGAAACGCAAGTTCTAACAATAAATCAATTCAACAAACTCAAACAATAAAACCATCCTAAAAACTCTGAACACAATTAAACAGTTTTGTCAGATATAAAATTGATCTTTCATAAATGGCTGGGTTACACCCCAAGGAAAACCTATTTAAACAGGAATGTCTTCAGCAGAAGATGTCTAAACACCATCATGTTAGGCACCCATTTGATTTCAACTGGAAACTGACTCCTGAGAGCTGGAGCTGCAACACTAAAAGTAGGACAGATAGCCATTCTAACCAATCAATGGCCTGCCTTGGTAAAAGGTAAGCTCCCTATAATCTTACACTGCTTACTACTGTCACACTATGACCCATGAACCTCTTTCTGGGTATTCCTGTAAGCATTTCCAATGCAGATTTCTTTGTAATTGGGTATGGAAGTGGAATAACACAATGTATGCTATCTATAAGTATAGATGCATAAGCAACTTTAAAGTTACTTTAAAATACTGTACAGGAGAATAGGGATCCAATTGCTGCCCATGTATATATCATGTATATTTTTTGCTTTGTATTCTTGGTAAGACAGCACATGTATGTCTGTAGCCATTATTGATACCGGTACCTCAGTAGGGGGGGGGGGAGCCTGTCAGATACAGCTCTCAGAGGCCATGTGATGTCCACACTAATGGAGAAAAGACTATAGAAAATATAGTGGGTTTTTTAAAAAAAACATTCCTATTCCAAAGAATACATATTCCTAGTTCTACAGAGACATGAGGGAAGAGACATTCTGTGTGGCCCCCAACAATCCATAGATCCCTGCTTCCTTTCATTTTTAAGCAAGTGTATGGCTCTTCTTGGTGCCCCCATTTCAGGATGTTTTTGCCCCCCATCTAGAAATCCTTCCCTTTCTCATGTTCAAGAAAGCCCAGACAGACACTGTTAAAAACTATATATGTGCCCGGCCGGGAGGGGGGGAGGGAGGAAGGAGAGAGAGAGAGACAAGGCCAAAGCCAGAACTCAGTTAAATCAACTTCTGTCCCTCACCTTAACTCCATTAGGAATGCAAAGAAAAGAAAGGAAACAGAAAGCAAAGTCTATAGCTGAGAAAGAGAGAGCCTAGAGAGAGAAGAAAGGAAACAGAAAATGTATCCCACGAGCTGTCCAACTGCTGGCTCTGTTTTATGTTAGTAACCAAACTTACTCATTGTGACACAATTACTGCAGCAGACAGCCTGCTGACCTAATAAGTCTAAGGCTGTGGAGGAGCTTCAGAGGCTACCAGAAACAATAAGACCGGGCAATTATGAAGACTTAAACATCGTCCACTCATCTGCCCACTGCAACCTACAACGTTGGGTGCCTTGTACTCCATGGGCTGCCAATTCCAGGAATATGTAGCGTGACAAAAGAATGCTGTTCCATATTAATCCAGAGGACTATAAAGCACCGCTACTCTACCTAAAGAGCTGGTTTAAGGAACAAGAAGCCCAGAGCTCCCAAAGCCAGCTAATGGGATGGAGTTTTTATATTCTGCCATGAGGTATGGTTTGAAAACTATTCCCGGTCTCCAAACGTACATAGTTGTATCCTTACTTTTGCATCAAACGCTTCAGGGTTCTCAATCTGGGACCTGGCGACACAACACAAAATGTTCCACAGCACAGGATGGTTTTATGGGAAAAATCCAAACCACCATTACTATTAACTTCTGTATATACAAGACTTCACCTGGGTTAGAATATACAAAGTTACCTATTAGTCAGGCCACCCCATCTAGAACTAGAGACTACAATTGACTAAAATTTCTCAGGGTTTTATCCAGCCCTAGTAAAATCCCTTTAGCTTTAGACACTGAGAAATAAACCTAAGACTCATCTCTCTCACACAACCCTACAGAGCAATTTAGGTCCCATCTCTCCTAGTAGCTTTCTCCGAGCCTCCATTTCACCCACTGTAAAGTGGGTGCAGCCCTATTTTGCAGGGGTGTTTTAAGGGCAAGCCCCAATAAAGGCCCTTAATGACTCTGCAAATCAGGAAGTGATTCACACATGAAATGGAGCAGGAGAAATCACAGGGTTGTTGTCATCAGTGCATGGGGAGGGGTGGGAAGGAACATTTTTTTGCAAGTTAAACGTTCGCCGATGGAATATGGCTTTGAATCCTCATAATCGGCAAATACAATTTTGGATCTAGTCACCCCATAGAAGTAATTTGGGGCAGGCGATATTTGAGACTTAAAAGGCTGCAAGAACTAAGGGATGGGTTAGGCTGGGGTGGGTGGGAAGACACATAACTTGGCTAAAGATAAACAAGCCCTTTATGGGGCAAAGCAGGAGGGCACTATAGCCCCGTAGATCCCCAGCCCAGGACCCCCTAGCCCTCTCTGACTGCCTTCTCTGGAAACTGAGGCCTTGCCAGGGCTTTCGCCGTCCGCCGCCAATACCTGCTGCTTCCAGTAACTCCAGCGCCCGGCCGTAGAGGGCGGCCGCCTGGCTGTATTGCCCATTGCGGAACTGCTCGTTGCCCGCCTGCCGCAGGTCAGCGATCCGCGACGCAGGAGCCATGAAGCCGGCCGCGGGGTGCGAGGAAGCCGGCGCCGGCTCTCGTAAGGGAAAGCAGCCGGGGCTGCAGCTTCCTCCTCCCTCTGCGCTCGATTAAGCAAGGGGGCGGGCGCCGTCCGCCAGAGGCTCCTCCTTTTCCCTCCAGGGGCGCCTGTGCAGGGCGAGAAGCGCAAGCTGGTCTCCGTGCCCGAATTTAGGCGAGGGGGCGTGACGCAGCCCCATTTAGCACATGTTCGCTTTCTCGGGAGGAAGCCCCAAGATGAAGATCAGTCAAATGACTTTTCACTTTGCCAGCTGTGGGGCTGCAATCTTGCGCACGCTAACTAGTTTTGCGGCTTCTGAGGAAGCGCGGGATGGTGGGGGAGCAGCAGTGCAGCGAGGAGCTACATAGCCACGCCCACCGCTATTTTTTTTAAAACAAACCCACTGGAAGCAACTGCCGCCAAGACCTGCGAAACCACGTGGTCTGGTGTCGCGCTGCCCCCTTTCTCCCTGCCCCGCCCCCTGCTGGTTTCCGGCTGGTGCTTGCCTGCGGGGAGGGCGGGGTTCTGAGAGTAGGAGGCAGCGGCGGCGGCAGCTGCGAGGCGGAAGTGCCTTTGGCGCTCGGGAGGCGGGGCCGAGGGACTCAGCGCGAGCGGGCAGAGCAGAAGGAGGGCGGCGGAGATGGAGCGGCCGTGAGGAGGGGGAAAGCGCGCGCGCGCCCACCCACCCTCGCCATCCCGGTCAGGCGGCGGCGACTTTCGTCAGGCGGCCATGGAGACTGTGCAGCTGCGCCACCCGCGCCGGTGAGAAGCCAGAGGGGAAGAGATGCGCGGTGATGGTCGGGGTGGGAGGAGGCGACCTGGGTGCATGTAGGTTACCGAGGCGGGTCGGTGCACTTCTCTTCCTCTTAGGACTTACCGTAGGCCCTTTCCCACCCCCGCCCCTTCTCCTCCGCTTCCTCCTGGGAAACGCGCTCCTTCGTCTTAACTGCTGTCCTCCTCGCACCTTCCGTCGGAGTTCGCGCGCGCTGTCCAGAGTTAGCTAAATGCAAAAGCAATGGGAACAAATAGCCGCCCATAGGCAAAACAAAACAAACAAAAACAAATCCTTTTTGGGAACTGCCTGTGTCCTAGAGTTCTCTGTTTAAACTGGGGTTGCAAAGTGATGTAGGTGGTTGGGATTCACCCCACTTCCTTTTTTTTAGGATGCCTTTACATTTCATTTGCAATTGCTCGCCTGCTGTAGCAACTTGAAAAGTTGGCCCCTGAAGAGATGAAGAGTTTGCAAATGAGTGTTTTGGTGGTCGCTCTGAATTGAGGTCTTCAGCTGTTGACTTAAGACCAGGACTCGCCTTTAACCCTAAACTTCAAAACGCAACCAGTTTATAATCTCATTTATTTATGTTGCTATATGGGTGACTGTTCCCATTTTCTTCTGTAACTGTGCTCTGTTTCTTCCTCTTAAAGCCCAAGCATAAAACAAAGTGGATTATTTTAACAGTGTGACAAACCTTAGATCTGGGCAGGAAAACATGTGAAGATGTCATCCTGATTCAGATGCTGATATGTCTTTGCCAATTATTATCTGGTAGCAGGTCTCAAAGCTCTTGGGGAGTGGGGGTGTCCCCAGGTGTCTGAGATGCCAGGGATTCATCCTGGGACCTTGTGCATGCATGCAGAGCCTGCAGTCTTCCATGAACCTAAAGCTTTGCATTGTTTTTACTGAATTATTTCATGTTACATACAACCTACATGAAAATGAGGTGTAAGCCAACTCAAACATGCAAACACCTGACTGCATGTAGGAAGTGTGTGTTCATCAGCCCCAAATAGGAAGTGTTGGCCTCTTTTTGCAAATGCTTATTGCTCATTTGAGGAGCATGGCGAACAGAAGTGAACAAGGAAGTCTGGTGCATAATGAGAAGTTCTAGATGACAAAACTCTTAAGATCCTTGATTAACCATGACCATAGAACAGAATTGAAACAAGGATTAATACGGTTAGAGACTAATTCTTCAAGAATCACCTTCTGTCATTTATTAGTCAAAGATGGCTGAACTGTTAACATAATGCTTCCAAAGTATTGTTAGGCTTTGGTCGCAGTACTGACTGAAAAGATAGATCATTATCTTTTATGTTCTATCAGCTGGCAGAAAGCTGTCACCACAGAAAGCAGAATAGCATGTTGATTTGTTGAAATAAAGAAAGATGGACAAATATGCTTTCTCTTCCTTAGGCTGTTTTAGAGTAAGCATAGTTCTGTGAATTTCGTCACAGGGTTCATAAGCAATACGTTCTGGAATGATGTCTTAATACAATATTTGGTTTTTAAATGTCTTTCTGAGTTGAGAAAATTAAGGAAGTTAGACCAGATCCCTCAGAGAACAAATGACTCGACTCCCCCCCCCCATGGGCCTAGAAAGGCATGAGTGTTGCCTGTCAGTTTTTAAAAGTAAAACTTGTTATTTACAGTGGTACCTCTAGTTACGAACTTAATTCATTCCGGAGCTCCGTTCTTAAGCTGAAACCGTTCTTATCCTGAGGCGCGCTTTCGCTAATGGGGCCTCCTGCTTTCTGTTCGCATCCTGGGGCAAAGTTCGCAACCAGGAGCAGTTACAAGCTCTGGGTTAGTGGAGCTTGTAACTGAAGCGTTTGTAACCCAAAGCATTTGTAACCAGAGGTACCACTGTGTAACATAATGTGTGCAACTTTATCTGTTTCTCACAGTTACGATGTGCGATGTGGCTGGTAGAAATGGATTGTTGTTAAAGAAGTAAATTTTACTTCATTTAATTGTGATGTCTCCTAGGGTGGGTCCACATATGTATTCAATGTGATAATGTCAGTGGCCTTATCATAACTTCCCCCACACTCCCCAGGCTCATGCTTATTCAAACAGTAATGCCTGATAACATGTTTTGTGGTTGCTTTTCAGTTGTATTTTTTTCAGGCTGTAATCATTTAGCATTAGGAAAACAGTCTCTCTCCCCCTCACCCTCCTGGACTTTAATGCTGCCTTCTTCTCTCTCCAACACAGTCCCAAGGAGATTAAAAATGCCTGTTTCCATTTTCTGTTAACTGCCATTTGGTGTTATGTCTGAACCCTAAGCTTTGGCTAATTTTAACTATGGTTTGTGAAAACAAGCCATATTCATGAACTGTGGTTTGAATTTTACTTGCTCCCACTAATAAGATAAGATAAGATAAGATATCTTTATTGTCATTGTCCCCTTGCGGGAACAACGAAATTACTCTGTTGCTACATCCACTCCGATAAAGCATTCCGCATAATCCAAAATTACAAAAACCTAATTAAAAACAGTAAATATAATACAAAATAACAAGAAAAATAAGATGACTTCAAAGTCCAGGCTTTCCATTTAAGGCCAAAATCGCTCTAGAGAAGAAACTGTTCCTGAGACGGCTTGTTCTTGCCTGCATTGTTCTATACTGTATCTCCGTCCCGATGGCAGGAGCTGAAAGAAATGGTGACCAGGGTGCGTTGGATCTCTTGATATGTCTAGTGCTTTTCTATGGCACCTGGTGGTGTAAACAAGGCACATTCTCATAAACTATGGTTTATGGTTGCATCTGGACCAGCTCTATGTTTCTCCTTTGGATACAAGTATGATATAAAGGATATACTAACATTTTGGCTAAGAGGCCAGTTACAATTTGGGATTTTTGTCTTGTTGTTTCAGCACAGGCTGTAAGTGAATCAGGTTAATAAAACCCCACAGAGGAGCTCACAGAAGTATCTGGTTCATGCTGACACGCAGCTGCTTTTTTTTCTTTTTTTGGGTAGCCCATTTGCATGATGAGCAAAAGAGGCTGCTTCCTTTGTTTTGTGGTGTAGAGAGCACTCCCCCCTTTCTAACCTCTCTCCACTCCCACCACACATTTTGCTTCTGCTGATGGTAATATGTAGGTTTCCTCTATTCTTAACTAGAACTTTTTTTGTGGTGACCAAATTAAAGAAATCCATACTGAAAATTTATTCTTCTACCAATATAGGTTGCTAATAACATAACTGAAATAGTGAGTATCGTTGGTACAGTTAATCAGCTTGCTGCTTCTGGCTTCATTTTTATATGTGCTTTTCCAAATTCAGATGTTGCTAACGGGTTATAATGATCAAATGGAAGTGCAACAACTTTTAAGTAGGGTCCAGCTTTTTAAGCAAGGTTGGTTGTTCCGTGAAGGTGGTGTGTATGAATGGGAGAAAGTGGCTTACTCGTGTGCAGTATTTAAAAATTTAAAAACTGTCTCTGTCTATTAAAGTTGCTAATGTGGATGTTCGCATAAATAGTTGGATTTCGAAGTTAGCATGTCACTTCCCTCTCCCTTCTTACTTATCTCTCAGTATTCCAGCAGTATTTTAACCAAGTAAATAACCAACCCTACTTCTAAGATTGTGCCTTAACAGGAAACTGGCTTCTAAAACTACTTATGCAGTACTTGGATTAGTACCGGTACTTGTCCAGAATATCAGTACACAATGTACTAATACATTTTTCACCAGTATTAACTAGAAATCATGACCTAGGCATATTTGTTGACATCTGTTTCAAACAAGAGCAGGTTCTGTGGTCTTAATGCTTATCGCTGAAGCTAGTTCTGGTATTTCACCATTTCCTGGGTTGAAATCTTAGTCATGTTCCTTCATTTTAGAAAGTTGTGTATTCCACATATGTGCTTTGCTATTTATGTATTCAGAACATAATACAGAAAGCCATATGTTTTGGGTTTTCAGAAACATGTGGACTCGCTACTACTAATTTTGGACTTTTGGTAAAAGGCCGTCTCTGAAATGTGAGAAGTATAACTCACATTTTCTTTCTGTTTGGTTAAAAAATGTATCTGTTGTAGGTCCCCATCTGTGTTTAGCACCTCTAACATATAGCTCCATTCTTTACTTCCAAGTAATTTTTATTAATATAGAATGTCTTCTGAAAGTGAACAATGAACATTTCAGTATGCTCCCAATTTTTTAAAAAAACTTTTTTTAAACAGCATTGTTCTCTGAAAGGTGCAATGCAACAGAAAATATGGGCGATTATAAGAGAAAATGGATCTTGTGCTTCTATAGGCTCCTTAAAAAGCCACTGCAACAACACTGATTCAGTGGTGCTATAGGGCTGGTATCACTTCCAAAGCCTTTGTGGCTCAAAGCTTTGAATGCCTCTCTTCTCCTTGCTCTTAAACTTCTTTGCATTGTTTTTGTACCATGTAGGCCAATGTAGTGCCTTCCAGATGTTGTTGGAGTCCCAGCTTGATCCTGTCCATTGGCTATGCTGGCTGGGTTGATGGCATTTGGAGTCTAATAACATCTGGAGGGCATTGCCTTGGCTACCCTTGATATAGGGACTTTCCCTCAGTATGGTTAGAAGAGTGCTATTTGCGCTGTTAAGGAATTATGATGACTGATAAGCCTGATTGAACACTGTCTCCTACATCTGACAATGAGTTTTAAAATATATGTATGAAAGCCTCCTTTGATATTTGCATAGCATAACTGAATTTGCTTTCCTTTGCCACAGGCAGCTAAGGAAATTAGATGAAGATAGCCTGACGAAACAACCCGAAGAAGTATTCGATGTGCTAGAAAAACTCGGAGAAGGGTAAGTGCAGGTAACAAAAAGTGCAATAAATGCGCTGAGACATGCAGGTGCTGGTTCTTATGTGTGCCACAAGCTTCAAAACAGCTTGTTGTTCATTGTATTGCTTATACAAACCAAGAAGTGACAGTGTTCTGTAGACAGCTTATTCAGTGGTTACTATGTGTAATGTTTATTAATTTTAAAATTGGGATTAAAAAGCCCGCCTGTCTCTTGCCAGAATGCTTTATACATTGTAAATTCACCTGCATCATGTAAATCCTGCAAGTGATTGCCAGTGGTTACGTACCCATCACAACCCTTGATTGTTGAACAACTTAGCAAGGCTTGTACCATATTAAACTTTATGCAAGTTCTGCATGCAGTGTTGAGTGCTTGAGTGTGGGGGGCACTTTAGCATATGATTCAGTGTCTTTCCTTTCTGTATCACGTCTTACGGTGTTCAAAGCCTGTATTTCTTGTTACAGGTCCTATGGCAGCGTTTTCAAAGCTATCCATAAAGAAACAGGCCAGGTTGTTGCAATTAAGCAAGTTCCCGTTGAATCTGACTTGCAGGAGATCATTAAAGAGATATCCATAATGCAACAATGTGATAGGTAAGTGCAACTGGTCCGTATTTTCACTCACCAATGGGGAGAACACCTCTCATCTATCATGAGTGCCCCCAAACTTCCAGCAAAAGCAGCATGCAGGAAATACATTTTACATGGTTGAGTGAGAAAAGAGTGCATTGTAGCCTTAATGTGGTTTAAATAAATCTTTACTTGGAAAGTGTTTCTATTGAAATACTTGTATTTTTAAGACATGACAGCTCAAGAGCAGATGCCTGTTGCATTAAATTTAAAACTAATGGCCCTGAAAACTATTATCATACCAATTCTTGCTATTGAAAAGTTCCACCCTCACGTCAGTGACTCTAGGGCAATTTTTAAGGGTTACTGAGAAAATATGGAGCGTGCTCTTGAAATGTGCCATATGACTATTAAGTAGTATGTGCTATATAGAAAGTAATATAAATATAAATAATATAATGTGGTGCATATTAAGTAAAATGTCCCTTCACTGTAGGGGTCATATGGTTCTGAAAACCAGTTGCTGGGAATCACAAGTGGGAAAATTGCTATTTCACTCAGTTTCTGCTTGTGAGCTTATCAAATATATCTGGTTGGTTGCTGTGAGAATAGGATGCTGGACTAGATGGGCCAGTGGCTTGATGCCATAGGGTTTTTCTTACATGTCATGCTGGTACAGTAGAACATTGCAGAGTTTGGCTGTTACCCTAACTAATGGCTGTTACCATTATTATGGTAATGTCTCTCATATAATCCTTAGCTCTGACAATGTTTGGTACTGCTTCAAAGGATATAGCTCTTTTTGAATGGTTTTATTTCCTTTTTAGTAGAGTATTGCCCATTAAGCTATTGGGAAGTCACTGCAGACCAAATAAATCAAGCTCTTTCACTCTATCCAGTGAAATATACACTATGCACACTTCCGACAGATGAATGAAATAGCAGAGCTATGGAAGGGGATTTCCTTTTTCTAAGTTTGTACTTTTAATAGGACCCCACAATATTGTACTAAGTCTGATTTTCATTTTTGTAAATGCAAAATGTATACTTCAGTGACACCTCTTAATTTTTATTAGTCCTCATGTAGTCAAATACTATGGCAGCTATTTTAAGAACACGGACCTCTGGATTGTCATGGAATATTGCGGTGCCGGATCTGTGTCTGATATTATTCGACTGCGAAATAAAACGGTAGGTGTTCCTTCAGCATCTTAATAAATGTGTGATGTTTTGCAGACAAAAGCATCAAGTGCTAATATAGGACATTTTAATGTCTAGTGTTGGACTTGGAATCCTTTCTGTTATACTTTTGGTGCCTATTCAAGATGTTTCTCTTTTAGCAAGCTTTCTACGTAAGTGGAGTTTTTAAATATCTCAGCTGGTATCTGTTGGATTTGAATTGATTTTATATATAGTGATGGTTGTGTATGTGTGAGTACTGAGTACACTCAAATGATTTTGCTGTTTTTATATACACATTTGTCTTGTGTATAGTTTTTGTTGTGTTGTAAATCGCTTTGAGATGAGGTGCATCAGGAATGCTCTCGATATATGAAATTAATTAAGTAAATAGCATTGCATTTAAATCTTTTTGGTAATTAACTTGATGTTTTCTTTGAGTGACATAAGATGTTAACGTACATAGTGTATTCCTTCTCCTTGTTGCGGTTGAGATGGCAACAGCAGCCTGAGTCCATAGCTTCTCTACTGCCTCTTCTTTAGGCCCCCAGGGTGTATATACCTTCTCAAGGAAGCATTGCGTTTGCAGTTTTATTTGGCTGTGTGTATGCATGGTGGCTCTTGATTATATTAGGAGACAGTAGGATATGTCAATTCTTAGTTAGTTTAGAGCTGGAAAGAGGAACCTGTGACCCTCCAGATGTTGTCAGACTCCCAACTCCCACTTTCTCGCTGTCCATTTTGTGTAGCAAATAATAATTTAGGGTGGTGGAGTTTTGATGGGATCATCATAGTGTACAGGGAAACTAGGAGCTTCAATAGGGGCCTACAAAATGCAGATTGGACATAGTTTGGTGTGTGTGTGTGTGTGTGTGTGTGTGTGTGTGTGTGATTATTGTATATTTATTATCAGTCAGTTTGTCAAGGAAAGGAACCAGTTTGATACCAGTTCTCATATTGAGTCCCAATTATTTTGCATAAATAATAGTTGGAGTAGTAAGATGGGTGGAACATTTGTATATTTATAATGGACACTGGCAGTCTCTCCTAGCAATAGTTAGTTGCTGGTATTGGTTAATGTAGTTCATTTCTTCCTTCAGTTGATGGAAGATGAAATCGCTACAATAATACAATCAACACTCAAAGGGCTGGAATACCTCCATTTCATGAGGAAAATACACCGTGACATCAAAGCTGGCAATATACTACTCAATACAGAAGGGCATGCTAAACTTGCGGATTTTGGGGTAGCAGGCCAACTCACAGTGAGTAAAAATTGTCTATACACATTTTTCCACCTGTGTTTCAGTATCTAGTTTCTTGGAGCTGGTGCACGTTAGCTGGCAGCCCCCACCACATACGCCTTGGGAGGAATAGGCAGAGCTACTACTACTTGAAGCTGCTGCTACTATTGTTTACACAGATGCTGTGACTTACTCAGCCCTCGCGAAATGCTGGTCCTCCTTCAGTCTGCATGTTTTGCTTTATGATCCTGAGGGACTTGCATGGGGGGCCACTAGCTAATATGGTGTAGCCATGGTGAAACTTATATTCTGTAACTAGCTGTACCCACCACGCGTTGCTGTGGCTTAGTCAGGGGCCCCGTTTCCCAGGACGGGGAGGATGGGACCCCCCCAACCCCTGTCTGCCCCCCTATAACGCATTCACAGTTTCGGGAGGCTCTGTGTGGGTCCCCTGGTGGATCCCGGTGGGTGAGGGGGTAGGGAGTACCTGTAGGTCATGTTGGGGAGGGTCTCCCGTTTCCGCTGTGGTGGAGCTGGCTTCAGGGTGTGGCCTGAGTTTGGAGGGGTGGCCTGGTTCTCAATGTCTGACCTTGCTCTCTAGGCCCGGCCTGGGTGTGGAGGTGGCGTTGGCGGTGGGGGAGGGGGTGGGTGGTACTAAAGAAATGGCACCTGTTCCTTTGACGTCCACTGGAGGGAGCTATTCTTTTTCACAAAATCATGTTTTTCCTGTGACAGGTGTCACATCTGTGAAATCTAAATTTATGCAAACACTCGCATATAGGACTGGAACATTGTTTCCAAATTTCAACGCAATCGGTCAAGCGGGTTGGAGACAGGTCATCGAGTACAAACATGGACCTTTTACATTTATATATATATAGATGTAGAAGTAACGTCTATTTCTTTTTCATGAAACGTAATCTGTTTCTGTTGGCTTAACTATGTTGGGGATTAGATTTCATTTAATTGTTATTCTAACGCATTTTAGATACAGAGAACATGTGCTCTGGATAACCTCTAGGACAGTTGTTTCCAGTCTGATGCCCGCCAGATATTGTGGACTACAAACTCCCCTCAGCCTTCGCCAACACAGACGGAGTTTTTTTTTTTTAATCGCTGCACTTCATTTTATGACTGGGTTTCCTTTCCTTTGTTAGGACACCATGGCAAAAAGGAACACTGTGATAGGAACTCCTTTTTGGATGGCACCTGAAGTGATCCAAGAAATCGGATACAATTGTCTAGCGGACATCTGGTCTCTGGGCATTACTGCCATTGAAATGGCGGAAGGAAAACCACCATATGCCGATATTCACCCGATGCGGGTAAGCGCTGGGTCACCGGACTTAACTGTGCAATCTCAACTATGTCTACCCACAAGTCCTGTTTTAATTCAATGGACATGTGAGAATCTAAATTCTTAGAAACGCCATTGCATGATCTTATGGATGCCCTGTCATTTGTTGAGGGGGTGAGGCAACAGGGTTGCACATTACTGCTTTTGCATTCAGCAGGTGTTGTGAGGGGCCCTACATGGAGGATGTGAACATCAGTGGGGGAGGGCCTAGCCCATGTGGCCCTGTAACCATGTCACACATTATTTTAACGTGTAGAGAAGGTTGTCTCAACACATCCATTGTTTGACCTTACAGCACCAAACTAGCCTGTTCTCTTAACATCAATTTCACAATGGGTGAAGGGAAACTCTCCAAAGGAAAGGATAGTATGGTGATCTAGTACCAACAGATTGCCTAAGCAGATGCCAGCTTGCACAAACCTGTCTTTCTTTCAACCCCCACCAGGAAAAACCTCTCCCCGGAGTCT
Organism: Zootoca vivipara; assembly: GCF_965207765.1. Taxonomy (NCBI): domain Eukaryota; kingdom Metazoa; phylum Chordata; class Lepidosauria; order Squamata; family Lacertidae; genus Zootoca; species Zootoca vivipara. Next base: position 74,068,326 of record NC_142590.1, on the reverse strand, counting down.
GGGAGGAAACTTCTGAACATTGCAGGTTCTGTCATACAGGAGCCTGCAGTTGGGGATGAGGGGGTTGCCTAAAATTGGATGGAAGAACCTTGCGTGAGTGGAGCTCCGCCAATGCAAGATCTTCTGATTGATTTCAGCTGATCCCTCCTTCCCACTGCAGCTCTATACAACAGTGTTCAGTTAGCTTCACACAGAGACACTCACACGTCATGCCTTCTGAGACAGCATGGGTACATTGATCTTTTATACACTGGAATTGCCGGAGAATGGAGGCTTTTAACTGCCCCCCCCCATCCCAATACAACCAAAGTCACTAAGCTGATAAGTCTTTTCCCTGCCACCCAACTGATGGCTAATCGGCTGAGCAGTTGAGGAAAGTGGGCAGGGCTTCCTGGGGTTTAAGGGACTGCAAGGAAAGCTGCCAAAGGCTGTATGTAGTCCGGTTGTTCCATGACAACAGAAGCATTTTGATTTTGAACCCAGCTTATGCAGAGTACAGTTTGAATACAATTGAAGTTAGTAAGCTTGAAAGATATCTCTTATCCTCTGAATATAAAAAGCAGCACATAAGAAACAGTACAATGTATTGGTGGCTGCCCTGCCACCAATTCCACTGGTGGGCCCTCTGAGGTGGAGAATTATAATGGAGGTGGGCACTTCTCAGGGTTCCAGTTTCTGTCTTGGGGTCATCATTAGCCATCCCCTGTGCAACACTGTCGAGAGCTTTGGTCCTTCAGACCCTTGCAAAATCTTTCTCAGTGGGGTCATTGTTTGATTTATACTTTTTTAAAAAAAAAAAACAAGGTAAACAGCAGGTAGGAAAAAAATATACTTTGTTTGTAGGCAATTTTCATGATTCCAACGAATCCACCTCCAACATTCCGGAAGCCGGAAGTCTGGTCAGACGAATTCACAGACTTTGTAAAGCAGTGTCTTGTGAAGTGTCCAGAAAAAAGAGCCACTGCCACACAGCTGCTTCAGGTCAGTATCTGTTGGAATGTAAAGCAATAAATAAAATTAAAAGTTTTTCCCTCTTTGTCTATTGGAGAAATAGACAGGCAGTCCTCCTTCCAGTGTAGCAGTTTTGTTGCTGATCACCTTGTGCTTCTAAGTTTTAGATAGTAGAGTTGGATTGTAGTGCTTAAAGAATAAAGTATGTTGCTGCCTGGTGGGGGTTATCAGTAGGCAAAGTGAACACTGAACAGGAATGCTTTGGGTATAGGATACTGTTTCTTGGGCAGGGGATTGGATTATATTTGATTCCTTATACCTCTGTGCTTGGTGATTGTGCAGCTGCTTTGTAAATATCAGGTCCTATGCATATTTACTCAGAAGCAACTCAGTTCACTGAGGCTTGTTCCCAAATTAAAATTCAGAAAATTCCTATTTACATAGTCAGGGGAGACTTCGTGGAATCTTGTATATCTTAGCTGTCTGAACAATATGCACTGTTGCTGATAAAAAAACGTGTATAGATATAAACTAACATGCATACTTTCATCTTCATATTAATTATTACCTCTTTCCACCCATTTGGAAAATTGGGCAGATCATTTGGCATTAGTAGTCCCTTTTTGTGTCCTAAGCTATTGAAGTATTTAAACATAACATAGTAGAAATGCATTTGCCTTGCAGATTGCATTGTTTGGGCAGGGCTGCCATGCTTGAATAAACTTGCATTACAAAATCAAGAGAATTAAAGGGATTAACATAGCTTAGGGTTAAGATCTTTTGCTGCTACATTTCGTTCAAAGTTCATCGTTCTTAACGTGTCTTCTTTAGCATCCATTTGTAAAAAATGCCAAAGGAGTTTTCATCCTACGAGACCTGATTAATGAAGCAATGGATATTAAACTGAAAATTCAGGAAGCTCAACAGCGTGAGATGTATCATGATGATGAAGAAAATTCAGTGAGTGCTAAAATTACCTAACCATTGTCCTCCCTGTAGTAGCATTGCTCTGTACCTCTCTATTAGCTGTGTTGGCTGTTCATAATTTCTGTTTTTAAAGTCTGCTTTCTGATAAAAATTACGCCCAAGTCCCTTGGTAGGTCAGTGGCCTTGGAACGAACCGTAACTGGTGAAATATAGTGAGCAAGCAAGGCAGCTTGAAATCTTCTTACTTAAATGAAAAGGAAGGGCTCTACATCAATAGCAGAGTACATGCCGTGCATGCAGAAGGGTCCCAGGTTCAATACCTGTTATGTTCAAGTGTAGCAGAGTTGGGGGCTCAACTTTGGCAGGTGGGCAGGGTCAGGTCTGTCATCTGATGTCAGAGAGGTCAGGTGATTAACAGGTTGGTTACCTCTCCTGCCTGTCAGAGTTCAGCTGCACGATCAGCTGATCCAGTCACAACTTTACCAGCCCCATACCTGACATCACACATGACAGCTGGAGTGGGGCAGGTGGGCGTGGTTTGGGGGAAATTGCCTCATGGGCCAAATGGGGGAAACCTTCTGGGTCACATTTGGCACATTGGGGCGTTTTCTATCCTTGAAATATAAGGATCCTGGATGGCAGGGCGGGGGAAACCCAGCCAAATGGGCGGGGTATAAATAAATAATAATAATTATTATGCCTAAGACTCCGGAGAGCTGCAGAAATGACCTTAAATTGCCCAAGTGGGTCAGAGTTGGGACCAGATGTGACCAGAGGAATAAACAGTTTTTTCAAACGGATATCGGGATGCATCAGCAGAAAACCAGTAAACACATTTTCCAAATAAGCCACCCTTTACCTGGTGGTTTCCAGATACTTTGGGATATAGCTCTATAAAAATGCATAAACTGGAAATGCATGTTATGCAAAAGCAAAGGAGAGACCTTCTGAATTTCTCTCTTGGCTATGGAGGAGGAAGAGAGGAAAGTGAGGAACAAGCAGCTTGCTGTAGCTTATTCGGGCTTGTTTACTTCACATTAGGCTAATTTTTATTACAGAAGTAGTTTATATATCCCCTTTCGGCGCCCCTAAGGTGGTTCACAACAATAAAATGCAATTTTCTTGCAATATAGAAAGAACAGCAAGACTCTAAAAACAAAGGAAGTAGAAAACAGCCAATAAGGCTGTTATATACTGTATAGCTAAAAGTGTAGTGAAATACAGTTAGACCTCAAATTATGTGGGGGCTACATTCTGGGGATCGCGCCTGAAGCCAAAATCACTTGTAGTTAAAACATTGAGTTCAATGCTGGGTTGGATTGCCAAAGTCTTTTTTCCTGGACGTTTGGGAGCCACTGTTCTAGATGATACGTGTTGGCAAATTAAAAACATGCATCTGTTTAGAATCCCTAACTTCAAAGTTAAGAGACAGTTTTGAACAAAAATAAGCCTAATATTATGCATTATTATTATTATTATTAACACTTTGACCCCGTCCTTCCTCCAAGGAGCCTGACACAGCATACAAGCCCACTTTGTGGATGGATTGCATAAGTTCAGGACTTCATCAAGTAATTTCACAGCTTTGTGTGGTGCTTCCTTTGCCAAAACGCTATCCTCTATCGTTATTGGTATTTTGAAGGGAAACTTAAAATATTTGTTATAGGAAAGTGGAATCTCAGCATTACGATCTGTTGCTAAATTATGTAACATTTGTTTGCACTAATAATTTTACTTCAACTTCTAAAATTTCTGCAGTTAACTTTTCTTTTCTTTTTGCAAGGCTTTTTAACATTCCTGTGTTGTTGCTGGTAATGTATAACTTGACTAAATAGCAGATTTTGATCTTCAAAGCTGTCTGTTCAATATTTGCTGTCCATTGAAAAGAAACAGTTACTAACTGATAACGAACTAGAATCAGATATGTAAACTAACATTACACACTCCTTTCCATTCTAATTGCATTGTCTTGGAGAAATACTGATACCTTGCTTAGTCTGACGCATCTCTTTTCAGGAAGAAGATGAAACTGATTCTAGGACCATGGTGCGGGCACAGGGACAACAGACTGGTACAATCAGAGCTGCTTGTGGAACAAGTGATGATACCATGATAGAATACAATGACACCTTAGAGTCACAACTGGGAACAATGGTCATAAATGCTGAAGATGAAGACGATGAGAGTACAATGAAGAGTAAGTGCATTTTTCATTATAATAAAGTGCAGCCTTTTAAGCTTTAAAGCAGGGACAGCCAATGTGATGCCCTTCTCATGCCAGCAGTGACAGGCAACAAATTTGGAATGGGTGTTTTGGAGAATTTTTCTCCGTTTGGAAACCTTTAGCTGAGTTCAGGCTCTTTCACATTTAGATTTTACTCCTATTGGGGGTTGTTGTTGATTGCACACACACTCTTCCTCCACAACTTACAAGGCAGTGGCAAAGTGTGGGGCGGTCTCTGGAACATGGCACCATTCAAGGTTTCAAGAAGTTCCTTCAGGTACAATTGGGGAAGGGAGTTGGTAAGAGGAGTGTTCAGACCCTGTTGTGCTCCTGACGACATCATTGGGAGCATCATAGGGTTTCTGAGCTGATGTTAATGAGAAATGGAATGTAAATAGAACATAGGTGAAGGACTGAGCAGAGAAGCCATAAACGTTCTTGTGGAATGACATAGGTCCAGGTGCTTATCTCAAGTGCTTATTGCAAGAAACTGGTGGAAGCAGAAGGAGGGAGGGAGAGGGAAGGCTGAAAACCTTGATGTCATGACATGTGCTTAAGCAGCAGAAGTCTGAAGCTTTCCCAAATTTGGATGAGTTCATGATTTGTGTACTAGTAGAAATAGGTGCACAGTTCAAATGTTGCCACACCATTTGCCCACTTCCATGGTGGGGCCATCCTGCTTGACTGACACTGGAGTCTGGATTCTTGACTGGCTTCCTAGGCTACCCTAGGCATGGGGAAATTTAACCCTAGTATTTCCTGAAGACTATCTTTCTTGGAAACCATTTCCTAATTCTTGGGGAAACTGCTTGGCAAACACTTCTCAGAGTTAAAAAGCGGGGAGCTTGCCCATTACATTGGCCACAGGGGGGAAATGTTCTATTGAAACTAAGGGGACTTTGCAAAGCCATTTGTGACGTGGCATTTGAGGGAAAAGTGACATGTCCAAACCCTTGGGTTGCCTAACCATGTCTTAAGTCTCAGGTGATAAATATTCTTCCATATGGGATGAAAAGCTTAAATTGTGATCCACTGTTCTGATGCATTGTGAGTGGCAGGAGGCTGGACAGAATGGAAAAGAGAAAATGAACTTTGTTCAGCTATGTACTAAGAAGAAGCCTCTTCCTGTAAATGGAAAAGGGAAGTGCTTTGCATTAATAGAATCAGTCGCATGAAACTATGCAAGAACACAAATTGCTTTGGATATAATGTCTATGTGGCCTAGCTAATCTTGAGTCAGCAAGTGCCTGGTGTTTGATGGAATTCAGAGGATGGTCCTGTGCAGCTGGCTGGAATGATTGTTGAATCTATGTGGGCCATACAGATGTTTGTGATTATGATATGCCAGTTGGTTGCATGTTAGAGTAATAACAAGAATGCAGGCAGCTGCTGGTCTGACATACTGTTGGTTTTCCTAGGTTGTATCCACTCATATACTTGAATTACTAGTAATTGCTTCTTTGGCATGGCATACTTATAATCAAGGATTGTTCTTTCAATCAAAAACAAGCAAAATTAAAAAATTCCTTCAGTAGCACCTTAAAGACCAACTAAGTTTATATTTTGGTATGCGCTTTCGTGTGCATGCACACTTCTTCAGATACCTACCTGTTAATCAAAAACAAGTTTGACTTGTTTGTAACATAAAGCAAGCTAGCTGTGATACCTGCTTACCATGATGTTGATCAGTGATGACTGACCTCTATGAATCTAAGAAAATAATGTTTTAAAATGTATTTTTGTTTGTGTTCTTTGAATTTGGGCTGAGTCTGCTTCATTGTTAAGATAAGATATTACAGCATGGTCTACATCCAGTTGTAGGTTATAGAAAATGAAAGTTCAACGGTCTGTTTTTGTCTCATTGTGGTTCTTCATTCTCTGAAAAATGCTCCATTCCACCACTAGAGGGAGTGTAACATGAGAAATGAAACTTTCATAGAATTGTAGAGTTGGAAGGGTTATTCAACTGAACAGTGTTTTGCAAAAACCATTTTATTGAGTACATGCAGTATACATTGCAGTCTCTCTCTTCCTTCTGTGGTAGTCAGGTCCTGGAAGTAGAAAGCAGATGTTTCCGTTTAGCTGTGGTCTCTAAAACTCATGTTAAAGCACACAGATAAGTGCAATTACGCTGGGGCTGTGGAGCAAAGCGGGGCAGCTGATTCCAACCAACTTGTGTTGCTTACATAGCTTTATACTAACAATATTAATAAACTAAGCATGCTGTTTTATAGCTTACACTTAAGCTTATACCACACATGAGGTAGTATAATGATCTTTGCTACTTGAGGCTACAAATGGTGGGTGCTGTGTTTTTAATGTTCTTCCTTTACAGATGCCCAGCAAAGTTAAGCAAGCAAACAAAAAAATCCCACCCACCCCCAAGAGCAGATAAGAAAGGTTCTAGCCCACCTACTTGCAGGATTTATTTCTAAGCATAAGGGTACATTTAAAATGTATTCCCCCTTCCCCCACTTGCCTTCAGTCCATTCTACTACTTTGTGATTTGATCATTTCTTTCCCACAGTCTTATTTTATATTTGTTGTTGTTGTTATTGTTGTTGTTTAGTCGTTTAGTCGTGTCCGACTCTTCGTGAGCCCATGGACCAGAGCACGCCAGGCACTCCTGTCTTTCACTGCCTCCCGCAGTTTGGTCAAATTCATGTTCGGAGCTTCGAGAACACTGTCCAACCATCTCGTCCTCTGTCGTCCCCTTCTCCTAGTGCCCTCAATCTTTCCCAACATCAGGGTCTTTTCCAGGGAGTCTTCTCTTCTCATGAGGTGGCCAAAGTATTGGAGCCTCAGCTTCACGATCTGTCCTTCCAGTGAGCACTCAGGGCTGATTTCCTTCAGAATGGATAGGTTTGATCTTCTTGCAGTCCATGGGACTCTCAAGAGTCTCCTCCAGCACCATAACTCAAAAGCATCAATTCTTCGGCGATCAGCCTTCTTTATGGTCCAGCTCTCACTTCCATACATCACTACTGGGAAAACCATAGCTTTAACTATACGGACCTTTGTCGGCAAGGTGATGTCTCTGCTTTTTAAGATGCTGTCTAGGTTTGTCATTGCTTTTCTCCCAAGAAGCAGGCGTCTTTTAATTTTGTGACTGCTGTCACCATCTGCAGTGATCAAGGAGCCCAAGAAAGTAAAATCTCTCACTGCCTCCCTTTCTTCCCCTTCTATTTGCCAGGAGGTGATGGGGCCAGTGGCCATGATCTTGGATTTTTTGATGTTGAGCTTCAGACCATATTTTGTGCTCTCCTCTTTCACCCTCATTAAAAGGTTCTTTAATTCCTCCTCACTTTCTGCCGTCAAGGTTGTGTCATCTGCATATCTGAGGTTGTTGATATTTCTTCCAGTAATCTTAATTCCGGCTTGGGATTCATCTAGTTCAGCCTTTCGCATGATGAATTCTGCACATAAGTTAAATAAGCAAGGAGACAATATACAACCCTGTCGTACTCCTTTCCCAATTTTGAACCAATCAGTTGTTCCATATCCAGTTTTAGAAAATATTATTTTATATAATATTTGCTAAAAGCAAATGGTTTCCCAAATCAGGTGGTTTTATTTTGATGGCAGTAAAAGTGGTACTTTTGTGATGAAGCCTAGAAACTTGTTTCAATTTTGATGACCCAAGAGGCAGCTCCTCTTAACTTGTGTAACTTTCATCAATTTGAATCCTTCACCACTTGCTGATGGTTGCAAGCTGTTACTCAGGGTTGCCCCCCTCTGGTTGGATACCTCTTCCACAGGTTCCTTCTGTGTGTTGCTTCCCAAGAGTGGAGATTCATCTTGCTTTTCCTAAGACTTTATAGTAGAACTAGAAAGGATCCTATTCAATTTGCAAGATTTTAAATTGTCGTCATCTTCCCCTGCCCATCAAATCAAACCTTTTGCTGTGCAGACTATAATTGCAAATTACATATCTGGAGCTTGCCAACTGTACAGGAACATAAATCTCCTTGATGTCTGCATAGGATGACAACACAACCACCAACAAATTTCACTAACACATCTGTGAACGTAAATGTGACATATGATTTGCTTGTGGTTCCGAATGGCATCCCATGTGAAAATCCACAAGGAATTGTGTCTCGGAGCCATGCTTCTGAGCCATGGTAGCTCTGGAAAGCACCAGATCTGGGATTTTTTTACACTTCAGTTGATACAGAGAGATGAAATTTCATGTTGGCTGGGGTGGTGGTGTGGAGAGAAGAGTCTTGGAGAAAAATAAGCAGTTTCAAGAGGGTGCACTTCTCCCTCTTTCATGCAGTCCACTAACTCCTAGGCACCCCTCCCCCCCCCAGCCCCCTGTTGTTTTCCTCTCCACAGTCTCACAGATTGCTCCTTTCCCTGTTTTCCTACCTATCCACTTGGTCATTCTGCTTTGTGTTCAGGTGTTTAGGTCCCACACTGAACATTGAAAGTACAAACAGTGGAACCTCGGTTTACAACTACCTCTGTTTATGAACGCCTCCGTTTACGAACGCCGCGGACCCAGAAGTGTTTACATCATGGTTCCGTGGCGTTGGATGCGCAGATCGTTTCTGCGCAGTGTGCGCATGCGCAGAAGTGCTCTATTGGCGCTACGCGCAAAAGCGTGCCTTCGGGGAGCGAATGCCTCTGTTTACGAACGCCTCCGTGGAACGGATTGCGTTTGTAAACTGAGGTTCCACTGTACTGTACTGTATTGCAGAGCAAAGGGGGCAGTTAAGTGTTATGGGTAAGCTCAGAGGCTTCATGGGTGCCAGGGGAAGTTTCAGGGACGCCTATTACATCCATGAATGCCATTTTGGTGACCCTAGACGCATAGGATGTCTATTTTATCTCACTTCTAAATGCTGCAGGTAGGTTGGCGTGGGGTTTAGTATGGAGATTAAAATGCTGCCTCTTAGTCTGATTTACTGTTTTCAGCTGCATGTGAGCCAATTGTATTGGGTTGTGAATTTTACTGCAGCAGCAGTTTGAAGTTTGTGTTTTATACCTGAGATTGAAAACTTTTCAAATAGAAAAACGACCTATGAAAAAATGTTCTTGATGGAACATATTGCTAAAGTGCACGACATTGACAACATTTAACCAAAAGAGGGTGCTCTTTCACAGCTTTTAATGGAAAACTTGAGTTGTGAAAGGGTAGGGTGTTGTTCTTCCACCTGAACACTTGTTTTCTCCCTTACCAATGTTGATAAGTGTCAGGGGATTGTTGCGGCTACTCTCAAGTAAAGACGCTCCAGTCCGCTTTGTCTTTAAAGGTTTTATTGTGCATACTATTTACAATGCAGAGAAAGCAGAAAACATGACCTCCTAGTCACTCGCAGAATCTGGCAATGGCGCCCGTCTGCTTCGGGGCCAGCATAATAGCTTAGGCACCCCCAAACGCCACCCTCTCACCCTATGTTTGGGTGCACGCCTCAATTCGGGCACTGGAAGCGGCTGTGCTCCCTCCTCCAGCTGTGGGCTAGGGCGGTGTAGGGGCTCTGATACATCGCTGAGCCTTCCTTCCTCCACTAGTTGGCTTGGGCAGTGCAGGGGCTCTGGTACCTCACTGAGCCTTCCCTCCATTCCGCTTCCCTCCTCACTCCCCTCGCCTGACCCGCTGCTACCGCTCTCGCTGGGCGAAGTGCTGGTCAGGGTGATGGGGGGAAGTGCTGGTCAGGGTGATGTCCCCCTGACAATAAGGAATATTAAAGACAGATATTAAAGACAGTGAGGTCCAGCGTCGAGGGCCTTCTGGCGGTTCCCTCATTGCGAGAAGCGAAGTTACAGGGAACCAAGCAGAGGGCCTTCTCGGTAGTGGGGCCCGTCCTGTGGAATGCCCACCAATCAGATGTCAAAGAAATAAACAACTATCTGTTTAGAAGACATCTGTTTAGGGAAGTTTTTAATATTTGATGAATTATTGTATTTTAATCTATTGTTGGAAGCCGCCCAGAGTGGCGGGGGAAACCCAGCCAGATGGGCGGGGTATAAGTAATAAATTATTATTATTATTATTATTATTATTATTATTATTATTATTTATAGTACAGTATGGTATCTTCTCATGAGGGCCACTTCACACATCTGAGAGTGCCCATAAAATATGTGTGAATTGGACTCCTCTGGAAATGGGTGTATCCTATAGCCACCCATCAGATAACTTCTTTTGTGGGTTCCTGTTGAGCACCCACTTGTTGGCTAACCTGGATTTGCTGTGGATTAGCGCTAAGAAATTCAACAGGCAGGTAATTCACCAGGCAGGTAAATGTTCACCATACAGTCACTGTACATGGGTTCACTTGGCTAGCCTATATGAAATGATGTCGTTGCTTGATATTTTGTAGTCTGCCTCTTGTCGTTTTAAAACAACACCAAGTGGAGATATTACAAGTCATTGCCCAGCTTTACCAAACATGCAGGAAGGAATGGAACCTGCAGAGACGAAAACGTTGCCATGCAGGTAGATCTTGTTCAGGCTTCTGACCAGTGCGCCCGAGGTGCTATTCTTCCAGGATAGGTAATCTGCCCTTGAATCAGGCAGTCTTCCATGCCTCTTTAGGGTTTCTTTAAGTTTTCTTGTATAGGCAACCTCTGTTTTAGGCACGACGGATATGTGCACAATCGCTCGCACGCGCACAGTGCTGAACCCAGAAGTGATGTCAGCTCTGTTTTTTTCAGGAGTCATGCAAGGTCCATCAAAGCCAATCAGAAGTGGTAAGGACCTGTGTCACTCTAAATTACACCACTCCCCTTCTTCCTGGATTCAGAGGTGCAGGGTGGAGCTGGCTCCATTTACACAGGCTGCGTATGCATACAATGCATGCCCATGCACACCTGAATCTTCCTCAGTATGTGAAATGCTGGGAAAATAAAAGCCTTGTGAGCTGCTACTACCCCAGCAAGGAGGAGTACCGGTAGTAAGAATGGGAGACAAAGAGCCCACTCATCAACCCACACAGAGTGCAGAGGGACCTATAGGCTAGGGAAATATGGAACTGAGGGAGTAACAGTTGGGAGCTGTAGGGGCACCTGTGATGATGTGAGAGAAGCAGAGATGTTACTGCTCTGGTGTGCAAAGAGAATCGTTCAACAAAGTGAGTTAAATAGGGCACCGTGAGAGGGTGGTCAGTCAAATACCCATTCCCACCACCCCTCCCCACCCTCTCACTATATATAAGGGTCTGGAGACTTCTGTTTCAGTGTATCTGAAGAAGTGTGCATGCACACGAAAGCTCATAATGACAAACTTAGGTGGTCTCTAAGGTGCTACCGGAAGGATTTTTTTAAAATTTTGTATAGACTACACCAGACCATTGCTGTGAATTCTTCAAGCTGGAAATGCTGTGGGTGGAAACCTGAACCTCTTTTATGTAAAGTGTGCTTTGCCACTGAGTTGGTTGTAGCCCTTTCCATCACAACTGTTCCAACAAAATAGTCTCGTGAAAGTTCCTTATTAAATTGCTTTAAAACAGTTTTGTGCTCGTACTGAAGCCTCGCACAGCTTGTTACCTTTGCCGTATTAATTTTTCTTGCTATAATTGTTTCTTGGCAAGGTGACCTGTGCCATATTCAGTCTGCGGAGTCTGTATATGCTATGCCCCACTAAATTGCTTCAAGTGCTCTGTTTTTCACCTTATCACTCCTACAGTAATGTTCCTTTCACATTCAGTTAAATGGATTTAGCTGTAAAAATTCATCAGCCTTGTGTAACAGTCTTTTGGGGAAATAGTTTTTAATAATCAGTATAACTAAATGGTATTTTAAATGCAATGGAATTGAGGTCATTAATATCATCAAAGTGGTTCATATTTCATGACTGGCTTTAACAACTGGTAGGAAGGAATTAGCTGGATCTTAACAATTCTTTTTTATTATTATTTCAAGTACCATAGAGCAGAATTTTCTGCAACTTTTTTTTCTTGGAATGCTGTGTGAAACATTGAAGTGTAAGTTTTTACATTCTGCATTCAAAAATGATTCCCCTGTGTCCTATTGCTCCAGTTCATACTTCAGTGTACTGTGGCAAGGATTTTCCTGCAGCAACATTACATCATTTGTTGGCATACTGTGGCATCTGCTCACAGTAGGGGATTCGCCATGTCTGATCTGTTGGGTAGTCAAGAGATTGGATTGGCCTTTAATGTTCTGATAAAATGATGCAGTAAGCGCTCTTGGAAACCTTTTTATTTCTGCCTGCATGAATAGGAGTATCCTTGAGCTACAATTCAGAAAGCAGATAGCATCCCATACCTGAAGGAGTGCCTCCTCCCAAATCAGCCTGCCAGTTTTGTAAAATCATCTGCTGAGGCTTTTCTCTATGTACTTTTTCCATCAAAGTACAAACAGCCTTTATAAGGGAGAGGTAATTCTAGGCAATTGCATCTGGTTATGAAATGCCCTCTGCAGAAGCACCAACATTGCAGTCTGTTGGGTACCAAGCAAAAACATATTTTTTTATCAATCAATGGATTTTAGTGTGCAGGAGGGGGCAGAGTTAAGATCTGGGTTATATTGGATTTTTGGGCCTTTATGAGTAAGTCTTCTAGATTACACCAAATGTCTACTTTATCTAGTTCAGCATCCTGTTCCCTACAGTGGCCTGCTGGATCCAATTGGGGCATGAAGCCAGAGACCCCTGCCCCCCCCCCCAATCATTATTCCTCAGCATCTGATATCCATTAGCACATTACCTCTGAACATGGAGGATCTCTGTAGCCATTATGTTTATTGCTCATAGATAGACCCCCTTTTTTGTAATTGTGTTTAATCCCTTTCTAATCTGACAGCCATCACCGAGACTTGGGCACCTAATGATCTGCAGGGAAGTAGTTCTGTCTGTCCTGAATCTGCTGCTAACCAATTTCATTGGGATAACCCTAGGCTATTGTATTTGGGAGGGAGGGAGGGAGGGAGGGAGAGAGAGAGAGAGAGAGAGACTGCTGCCAGTCAGTGCAGACAGTGTTGACCTAGAATGGACCAGTGATCTGGCTTCGTGTAAAGCAGCTTCCTATGCTATATTTAGAAAATATTTTGGCATATTTTAGATATATATCTTTGTCATCTCCCCTGAGCCTGCAAAAGAATCTTGGATATAAATCTAGCTGTCTAAATATAATACATGTGCCATGTTCACCCACTTTTTTTTTGAAAGTCTGTCTTCAGAAGAGTAGAATGTAATTCAGAACAAATCTGTGTTAATGTTTCTGTTTCATTGTGAGGGTGTAAAATATGCTACAGATTAATTGTGCCTCATTTTTAAAAGATGAGAGCTGGCAATCCAGTCTGGTTGCATATCATATTATTATTATTATTAAGAATAAACCAAAGAGAGCAAAAAGAACTACTGTTACAGCATGTTGAAAGCAGCATAGGGGTAGACATTATCATTGAACTTGTTCCGAAACATTACCCAAAATACAATTTTTTCCATAGACCAGCTAGGCTGGTTTGTGTTTGTAAGACGTTAGCTTAATCATAATTACTATGGAACAAATTTTCTCAATCCATTCAGATATAGTAGGAGATATGCTCCACCACCCCTCCCAGCCCTTGTTATGTGAATATACTGATACTGGGTTCTTCATCTTGTCCTCTGAACCTTGAAGAAACACTTCTGCCATCCAGCATCAAGAATGTGTGTGATTGTAGATCATACCCTTTCGCCTAGAAACCATTCACTTAATTATATTTAAGCAGGGGCTGGTTTTGTTTACTCAGTGTTGAAAGAAAGACACATCCTAAGACAAGTGAGAAACCTGTGAAGTGGCAGATTTTGTTGGACCTCAGCTCCAGCATACATGACCAATAACCATGGATGACTGGAGTTGTAGTCCAGCAACATTTGAAAGGTCATAGGTTCCCCACACCTGCCTGTCATTAACCTAAGAGGAACTCCCCCCCCCCAGTTGGTCCAGGGGCTAAAAATAATTTCCATGCTAAATTCTGGACCCGAGGCTCTTTGCAGCATTTCCTCTTGAACTATTGACATAGGAATAAATACTTCTGCATCAGCAGTAGCCTTGAGCACCATGAACTTTGATTTCCAGATGAGATGGGTTTTGTTTGACAGACCAGTGGATCTTTCACTTCCAATTTCATAATTTCAGCTGTAACTAAATTTACTATATCTTTGTAATGTGTCCTATATTCTCTCTGAAGATAAATCTAGGTGGGTGTGTTTTTAATCTATTGCTCCTGTAATTTCTTTTTTTTAAAGACAATTTTTATTAAATTTTCCAATTACAAACCAATTATATCACATCAATTATTTAAAATTATACAAATACAATAAATTTAACCAAATATGCCAAATCATACAATTTTTTGACTTCCCATGCTTCAGAATCTGGGGATTCTAAATAACATTTCACCCTGCCATCCTAGTTCTAATGTCCAAATCTTCCTCATAGTTCATTCTACTCCCGATCTTTTCCCATCAAATCCTCTAGATGTTATCTCCTCTCTTATCACAGCTTTTGAGATGAGCAGCAAACGAGATTTGAGACAAAGTCGTTCTTCTGTGTGGGTTTTTTATCCAGTCCAACCTCCCCGTAGATCCCCTCTTAGACTGGAGTGCCTCTCCGGCCGCGTCGACAATCAAGTACAAGCAATCGCCATCTTGAAAGACTCAGATCGTATTCCATCTTCTCCTCAAAAAGTCTGTCAAGCGCAGAAATACAGCTTTCCAGGCAGAACACAGCCAGTTAACAATATACACAGTCTCTTATAACAAATTTATGGCTTTCCCGCCCTGTAGCTGCCCTCTGCCGCCTGAATCCTCCATAAGACAGCCTCTTATCTCTCAAATTCAAAGTGCGACACAGCCCATAAATCCACTCCATAAATGTCCAGATGATATCCAGGCAAACTCCAGACCACACAGCCGACTGGGGAGGTTTTCCTCCTACAGCTAGGCAAAACAACTTCCAAAAACATACAGAATATCAATCCTCTATTATATAAATTCCAAACCACACAGTTCGTTTAATAGTTTCTCATTTGTTCCAAACAACAAGACCGTCCGTCAGAGAAGGTGGTAAGTGCATCTTGAAGAATAAAAATAAAGAGTTCACTTCCCTTTTCGTTCGTTCCCAATCATTCTTCTTTCTCGATGTAGTATTTCCTCGAATCTCTTATCACTCAGCAGCTGAAAATTCCTGGCAGTATCTTCTCCCCCTTCTTCTGAAGCATGTCCATAAATTTAAATCCAATTATTTCTCTTAAATAATGGAACTCGCGCTCGAATAGGGTGGCCTCCAGGAGTTCCGGCCCCCCTGGGTGCTCTCGGCCCAGGTCCCCCCACCCCCTCAAAAGGTCGGGGTGGGTTAAGGGACATCTGTGGGCCAGTGGCCCCTCCCGTCAACCTGGGAGGGTGGGGAGACTGCTTTACTCCCCTAGCAGCCGCCGAATTCCCCATGGGGTTTGGGGATGATGGTACGTGTCAGTCATAACTCCCGAGGAGCACGAGCGGAAGTCTGCTCCTGTAATTTCTGAAACAACTTCGTCTGGATTCAGCAGAACCTGTACACCCAATGACTCACAGATATATTTTGAAGTCTCTCTGTGGGACCCAACTTTCCACCCTTTCCCCTATCTGTACTTTCGCTCCACATTTCATTAGAGAAGCTACTGATGGGAGCCTGACTTATTGCATGACCACAAATTTTATTTGGAAACAGATTGCTTTAACTATCACTGGACTGCATCTTTGGTAGTGGTAACAGATTGCTAGTGAATGTAAAACTATGTATGTGTTGTGAACTTGTTATGATCTTGGAAGCCTTATGTTGGGTGCTTTGCTGCTATTTTACCTAAAGTTTCAGTAGAAAACTTAAGCTAAAATGCTTCAGTTCAGTAAACCTTTCACTGGTCATTTTTCATTTAGAGCAATGGCTCTATTTCCCCTGTAAAATCAGAGATCTGAAACGGAGCGTAATTAAATATAGGAGCCTCGGAAGACATCCGTTAAATGTGTAGTTGGGTTACAGTCACAGACAAAGTATTATCGACCTGGTATTTTATATAAGGGAGAGCTGAAAGTTGTTTGGTAACAGAAATCTTTGTTTGTCATTGCATTGGCCCTTAGTACTGTACATCATTATAGGGACCCAGGTGGCGCTGTGGGCTAAACCACTGAGCCTAGGGCTTGCTGATCAGAAGGTCGGCGGTTCAAATCCCTGTGACGGGGCGAGCTCCCGTTGCTTGGTCCCAGCTCCTTTACCTTTACTGTACATCATTAAAACAAGGTACGCCATTTTAGAAAATAGCTTTATTCGATGTTGGAGCTAAGACGATTCACTTGGAAGAAGATTCTTACCTAGAAAAAAGTTGCACCATTTGAGAATAATTAGAGTATAAAGCACTATTGATGTTAGGCATTTGACTCAAGAAGATGAGCATTAATCTGTCCAACCATTCAGCACTTCATTGCTGCTTCACTTCCATTGATGGGGAACATAAATAATTGGGTATAAATGAGACTTTGCTGCCTTGTAGGGGCATGCCTCCTTATACTGATTATGTAATGATTTTGCTCTGTGCAAGGGATAGCTTATCTATCATCTTCTGTAAGCATTGTACTGCAAGCATCCTCCTTTATCTAAGCAGAGCCACATCTACCAGCCAGGAGCATAGGAATCTTCCTCATACGAAACAGACTATTGGTTCACCTAGTTCAATAGTGTCTTCACTTGACTATTCAGTTTACGAACATTCCCAGCCCTATCTGGAGGTACTGAGGATTGAACCTGGGACATTCTGCTTGCAGAGCAGGTGCTGTACCTCTGAATTATGGCCCTTGGGAACTAGTTGTTAACTGCTTTTCATGCTATTCTAGTAAAGCATCCCTTTAAAGCTTTTAGTTTGTCATATGCTTACAGTCTGGCTTAATGATAAGGTAAAGGGACCCCTGCCCATTAGGTCCAGTCGTGACCGACTCTGGGGTTGCGTGCTCATCTCGCATTATTGGCCGAGGGAGCCAGCGTATAGCTTCCAGGTCATGTGGCCAGCATGACAAAGCCGCTTCTGGCAAACCAGAGCAGCACATGGAAACGCCGTTTACCTTCCCGCTGTAGCGGTTCCTATTTATCTACTTGCATTTTGATGTGCTTTCGAACTGCTAGGTTGGCAGGAGCTGGGACCAAGCAACAGGAGCTCACCCTGTCACAGGGATTCGAACCGCCGACCTTCTGATCAGCAAGCCCTAGGCTCAGTGGTTTAACCACAGCACCACCTGGGTCCCTAATGATAACCTTAATGATAACCAACCCATTATGTTTCCAAAGGGTTTCTCCTCTCCCACCTACTCCCCCAGAACAGGAGACAAATGTGCCAATTTCGCCCATTAATCTATATATGTAATTGGTGGCTGCCAGTCATTTGAATATTTTATAAAGGGGTGCCATATTTCAACAAAAACATATTTCAACAAAAACATCCATATTGGATACATCGCTTAGTTTCTCAAACAAAGCAATTGTCCATACATTCTGTTTCCATTGTATGATGTTGTTTTTAGGAAGGTTTTTTTGTCTATAGCTTGTTCAAAACTGATTCTTCAATTTCCGTACTTAGCTCCTTTTCCCAATTTTGTTTAATAATCAAGCATTGTCTTTCAGCTGGTTTGCATGTAAGCTGTGTACTGCTTTATAGGCCATAACCAGCACTTTAAATTGTGCCCAGAAGCAAACTGGCACAGTGGTAGCTCAGTTTACGAACTTAATCCGCTCCGGAAATTTGTTCTTAAACCAAAACCGTTCTTAAACCGAGGTGCGTTTTCCCTAATGAGGCCTCCTGCCGCCAGTGCCCTTCCACCATTTGGATCCCATTCTTAGACCGAGGTAAAGTTCTCAAACCAAGACACTATTTCTGGTTTTTCGGAGTTTGTAAACCAAATCATTCTTAAACCGGACTGTTCTTAAACTGAGGTACCACTGAATTTGACTTTGCATCATTGCTCTATTTATTGGAGCTTCAATGGTTGGCTGAATTTATTTTTTTGGGTTGAATTTATTTGTAGCTGAATTTATTTCTGGGCCACCACCACAAACCTTTTTGGTAGGATAGAAATACAGTAAATGAACAGATGAAAATGGTTGTCATTCTAACTCATTGAATATGGAATGTATAACCTTTTAAAATGGGTTTTGCAGTCTTGAGATAATTTGAAAACTTTTAAAACTTAATTGGTTACCAGCAATAAAATAAAAAGTTTTCCAAATTTTATTATTCATTATCACTGTGGATTAAACCACAGAGCCTAGGGCTTGCCGATCAGAAGGTTGGCGGTTCAAATCCCGTGACGACGGGGTGAGCTCCCATTCTTCAGTCCCTGCTCCTGCCAACCTAGCAGTTTGAAAGCACACAGTGCAAGTAGATAAATAGGTACCGCTCTGGCGGGAAGGTAAATGGTGTTTCCATGCTCTGCTCTGGTTAGCCAGAAACAGCTTAGTCATGCTGGCCACATGACCCAGAAGCTGTATGCCGGCTCCCTCGGCCAGTAAAGCAAGATGAGTGCCACAACCCCAGAGTCGTCCGCAACTGGACCTAACGGTCAGGTGTCCCTTTACCTTTTAGCTACAGAATATTAGATTATTAGCAGCTTCAGCAAACAAGAGGAAGAAAAGCTGGATTATTTGATATTAATAATTCACACTTGGCACATTTGTTCCAAAATATTGAATGTAAGGGAAACCATGTAATCAACAGCTCTTAACAGCAGTCACACATTAGTAATCTGGTGTAGGTGGCAGTTTCTAGAACCAAGGCAGAATTTTGTTGGAGCTACATATGTTAAGATAAGTGTAGTCAGGCATTGGAATTATGCATAATTCTCAATTAGGTAGAGTATGTGGGTGTCTAGTGTTTTGATAGCTTAATAACTCTCAAGTTCCAATTTGGGTTGCCTTGAATAAGTGACTTCTTGTTTTGGCCATTTAAATTAACTTCTATTAAGTGTATTAAAACTGAAAGCACAGTTCAGATGTGAAGCTTATAGAAGCAAGAATGGCTTGCACTTCTGAGTTGAGCATCAAGGGTCTTGCATGTAGCAAAATAAGATTAGCCGAGACACTGTGATGCTTCATCAGACTAGCAGTTTGAAGTGCACGATACTCATGCCATGTTACAATCTTCCTCTCCCAGTTTGCTCCCGCAATGCAACTTGGAAGAGCTGGGTCTAAGGGAAAGTGGCTTTCTTGAAATACAGAAAAACAGAAAGATTGAAGAACTCACTGTCATGAAGAATATAAGATGCACCTTAAATCTTGTGCAATGTATAATCAGTATTCTGTCTTCCCTTGGATTAATTTCCTCTCTCCACCTTCCCACCCTGCAATCCAAGAGACAGTTATTAACATTAAGCTTTTTAAAAATATTGGCCCCTATAATATCAAATACATCTGCAGTGTTTAGTCTTTTATTTCTGGAGTAAATTCCTGCACCACATCTGGATTTTGTTTGTTCACTTCCATATCATTGCAGCTAATACATGGAATTGTTTCTGGGCGTTACTTACTGTAAACTGTAGACTTATAATCAGCCAGTGGCGGTATTGTGTTTGGACAACAAGGTAGTCTGAAAAAAGGTCAAATTGGTATAGATTGGGACAATTGCTAATGGACTTCTTCTGCCATCAATCAACTCTTTGGCACATGTGAACAACCATTACTAGCTAAGATGTAACCATTACATTACTAAGGTGCTGCTTATGAACAGTAGGACAGCTAACCAAAGTTTCTAGCCTAACTACCTCATAAGCACCTGGCCCATTGGGTCAAACGATTTCTCCACCCTTTTTTTATGAGAAGATCTCCAAGGGGTATAGTGTATAACACATGTATTTCCATTTGCTAAACCCATACCCACCCACCCACACCCCTGTGGTTAAAGCTCTGGTGTACCAAATAATCATCCAGTGGTATGTTAGCATTTTTGCACTCTTCTGTGTTCTGACTTCCTGCATAGCTTTTCTTGATCTGATTGTGTACAATAAGGTCTGTTGAAGGGGAAAACTACAGCTGGCAGTACAATTGCTTATCTTCAATAGCTCAGAAATTTCCACATTTATTTTTATACTTGAACTGTCTTTTAACCCAGAATGACCATTGGTTTTCTATTATTATATTTAAAGCTTTCTCTTGATGTCTTATACTGGAATGTTTTATGAAGTGATAATTTATTATTGTTAAGGGGATTTGCTTTTATGTTTGCTTCTGTTATGCGCAGAATATCTTCCTTTTAAAGCCTAATGGATTTAAGATCAAACATACATATTATATGCATTCTCTATACTAGTAATAGATAGGATCAGAAGCAAACATGGCCGAAAGAATGAATGTGTATTTTAGTTTTGCACATTAGGCTACTTTCTACATCCATTCCACACTCCTTTCTGTCTTCCATCCAGAAAAAGCAATAGGCATTATTCAAGCAAAGGCCATTCAAGGACTGCAAGCAAAGAGGCATTATCAGAGTTCAGGACTGGAGTGGGGCAGCATGGGGCCAGGCTTGTAGATTGTAGAACCATATTTGGTCCATGGCCCAATGCATCCTTGCATGGTTGTTATGCTAAAATGAAGTGAGGATATATTGCATCCTGCCATAAGGCATCAAAGTAGGGGCAGGAACGATTTTTTTTTAAAAAAAGCTCTCGCTTGAGTTTTGTCTTAACCTTTTTGCTTGAAGACAAACATGCAGTTGCCTTACGTAAGGGTCATAGAATCATAGAGTTGGAAGGAACCCTGAGGATCATCTAGTCCAACCTCTTGCAATGCAGGAATATGCAGTTGTCCCCTAGGGGGATTGAACATGCACCATGTTCTACCAACTGAGCTAACCACCACTCATCCATCTAACCAAGTACCATATCAACTGGCAGTATCTCTCTTGGGTAAATGTATTTCCCATTCCAGCCACCTAAGATCCCAGAAGTTAAGTCTGCTTAATGTACAGAATAGATGTCAGGATTTGAGCTCTTGCCACCTGCATAGAAAACTAGTATTCAGCCATTGAATTTTGGCTCTTCTCCATGCAGTGGCTAGTACTGGTGGCTGTCAGTCGGTCAGGAATCCTTGCCGTAATATAATTGCAGCATCTGTTTCTTCATTTATAATGAAGATGCTTGGAACAAGTTAACTCTCCATAAGTCTTGACAGATAATTGTTTTTGCCTTTTTAGGCATTTTAATATGTTCAAAGATTTACTGCAGTATGTAAAGAGCTATAACTTCAAAAGGAAGTTGGTCTCTCTCTTTTTGTCTTAACAATTTTGAGTACATTGTTTGATCTTGCAGAGTGAACTCATAATGTATGTGTAGGGGGATAATGCAGATAGCAATTCATCATATTGGGGGGGGGATGTCTCATGAGGAAAATGAGTGTATTGATTTGCTTCTGCACAGAACTGAGAACTTGCCAGCATGCTTCTAGAATTCCAAGGTTCAGTCCAGTGTTTCCCAAACTTGGGTCTCCAGCTGTTTTTGGACTACAGTTCCCATCCCCTCTGACCACTGGTCCTGCTAGTTTGGGATGATGGGAGTTGAAGCCCCACAGCACCACAGCTGGAGACCCAAGTTTGGGAAATCCTGTTCCAGTCTATTATTTGGAGACTTGGGCAGATAAGGGTACAACAGAAAAATACAACCTCAGGTTACAGATGCTTCAGGTTACAGACTCCACTAAGCCAGAAATAGTACCTCGGGTTAAGAACTTTGCTTCAGGATGAGAACAGAAATTGTGCGGTGGCGGCAGCGGGAGGCCCTATTAGCTAAAGTGGTACCTCAGGTTAAGAACAGTTTCAGGTTAAGAACGGACCTCCAGAACGAGTGAAGTTCTTAACCTGAGGTACCACTGTATTGAGGAGGTGCATTTTCTGAGAATATAAAACTTTGGCACTTTCAAACTACGTTTGTCATTCTATGTACTTGTTCATTAACACATTTGTATTTGTGATACAAATGTGCTCTGGTCCATGGGGTCACGAAGAGTCGGACACGACTAAACGACTTTGTTGTTGTTGTTGTTTAGTCGTTTAGTCGTGTCCGACTCTTCGTGACCCCATGGACCAGAGCACGCCAGGCACTCCTGTCTTGCACTGCCTCCCGCAGTTTGGTCAAACTCATGTTCGTAGCTTCGAGAACACTGTCCAACCATCTTGTCCTCTGTCGTCCCCTTCTCCTAGTGCCCTCCATCTTTCCCAACATCAGGGTCTTTTCCAAGGATTCTTCTCTTCTCATGAGGTGGCCAAAGTATTGGAGCCTCAGCTTCAGGATCTGTCCTTCCAGGGAGCACTCAGGGCTGATTTCCTTAAGAATGGATAGGTTTGATCTTCTAGCAGTCCATGGGACTCTCAAGAGTCTCCTCCAGCACCATAATTCAAAAGCATCAATTCTTCGGCGATCAGCCTTCTTTATGGTCCAGCTCTCACTTCCATACATCACTACTGGGAAAACCATAGCTTTAACTATACGGACTAAACGACCTGCAGTATTCCTAATTTCAGTGCTGCAGACGGTTTGGTTATTTTCTTATAGATGAGTTAAGTGATGGCCCAGGTAGAGAGTTTCTCAGTGGTTGTGCTAAATTCCCACCTAGGGAGGGCCACTTGGCCATCACTGTTACCTTTTGACAGACAGTAAAAATATGGCTGTTTTTTCACCAGACGTTTGTATCGGTCCTGGTCTGAGATGGAAGTTTCATGTAAGCTGTCATTCCTGTGTGTGTTTACAACTCAGTTGTTGTTTTTTTACTACTACTTTTGAGAGCCATGCTGTAGGAAAGCATTTTACACATTTTTAATATACCCCAAACCTAAAATATATTGGGTGGATGGCAGCTCTCCCTTGCCTTTCCCACCTCCCATTCCACTGCCAGATTGCAAATAGTTTGGCATTACATACACAATCAGTGTTGCAGAAATTTTATTTCTAGCCTACCACTTATGAACGATGTCAGTAAAATATTGAAACATAGTAAACCAGTGTGAGAGAATAGTCACTTAGATATAAAATACTGTGCTCTGCAGTTCCTCGTACCTGCTTAGCAGAAGGGCTGTTTCCTAAAGTAAGTATGCATAGGATTGCAGCTATGCTTTTTAATGGCTGAAGTTGTATGTTTGCAGAAAATCCTCAGGTTTAGACTTTTCCAGGGGTGGGAGTTCAGGACAGTTACGAGTGCTTCTGAATGTGACTTGCACTACTCAGTACATGGACAGTATCATTAACATAATTAAGTTATTGTTATAAGTTACATGTTTATATGCAACCAAATTGATAAGCCTGTGTGTGTGTGTGTGTGTGTGTGTGCGCGCGCGCGCGCGTGTGTGTGTGTGTGTGTGTGTGTGTGTGTGTGTATTCTTGATGTCTTGTATTTCTGTACCACTTTAGAGTCAATTCTGTGCTTGTATTTCAATTCTGTGCTTGCCCATTCCTATCAGGAAGAAAGATGAACCATGTTGCATGATTGTAGTCTAGTCTCAAGAGGTACAAAGGCATGAATGACTGCCCTGCTGCCATGTGAAATAAATGCCCAGTCTTCTCCTCAAGTGGAATTGGGGTGGAGGGCGGAAAAAGTTGAATGCTATTACCTGGGTTTTGAGGTACAGACATTTATGTAAGAACACTCTAAGTCAGCCTTTCACAACTAGGCATCTTCCATATGTTTTTGACTACATTTCCCATCAGCCCCAGCCATCACAGCCACAAGTTGGGGAAGACTAAGCCTCAGTTTTGGACCTCTGTGGCTAAAGGAGATGTAACATTCCCTATAATCTACCTGATCTTCCTGTTTCTAGATTTCAAGAGATGTGCTGATAATTTATCTATTACTTGCTCTACTGAGAAGCTCTGAACATTTTCTTCTCTTCTGAAGCTTTTTAAAACTAGCAACTCTATCATGTGTAGGTATTGTTGTAAGCAATGTGCTAAATAGTTATTTTAGTGGAATACTAAACATTTTCCTTTTGAGTTAATATTTTGTATATTAAATATATTTGTAGGAAGGGATGAAACAATGGAGTCTGTCAGACCATCTTTCCTTGATTATTTTGAGCAAAAAGAAAAAGAGAATCGGAGAAACAACTATGGAAGGAATGTACCAGAAAGATATTCCTCCGATTGGAGAGTTCCTCAGGATGGTGATTATGAATTCGTAAGTAAAATACTTTTGGCAAGTTCTAGAATCATAGTTTGCTTTTCTATTTTTTATTGTAGAAAAGGAGAAATAATCCTTAATCCTAGTAAATATTTGAAACAATATAAAGGTGAAAGAAAGAAAATGCATAATACTTTATTATTACAAAGAAATGCTTACTTAAAACAGACAGTACTGAATTGCTTAAGATGTAGACAAGTAAGAACAACAAATGATTTAATTTGGTATCCTGAATGTATTGCTAGCAAAGAAGTATTGCGTATGATAATAATAATAATAATAATAATAATAATAATAATAATAATAATAATTTATTTATACCACACCCATCTCGCTGTGTTTCCCCAGCTACTCTGGGTGGCTTCCAACAAAATATTAAAATACAATGGTCTGTTAAACATTAAAAGCTTCCCTAAACAGGGCTGCCTTCAGATGTCTTCTAAACATCTGGTAGATATAGATAGCTAATAATAGTTCAAATTGCCTGTGAAATGAAAATGGTGTTCTGATTGCTAATCATATTTCAATCACATGGTTTTGTTCAGAGGCGTGGGTTTAAAGCTGCACCACAGTTTAGTTGAATTCTTTTTTTATTGTACATTTCATCTTGGTAAGTACTGTATATGAGAACCCTAATGCTAGTTGATTTGGGCTGTTGAGAAGTGTAATTTATCTCCTTTGTGACAATTACCCATAACTTTTTCACACCCCGCCAATCTCAAATAGCATAATGGGAACTCTTTTCCTTTTTCCTTATGCCATGCTTCTGCCTAAGGAGCTTGAGAAGCTACAGTAATTTTCCTGTTACTAACGGTTGTCAGCTAGGAAATGTGTTCATGGTGATGGGGATTTCTAATGTAGAAGGCACTTGGCAAAAGAAAAACGCTGAAAAACTTTGTGTACATGGCCATCTCTTAGTTACTGCACAGTTCTGCTTGCTGATCACTACTGTTACCTAACCACTTTCAATATGAGAACCCCTCCTATACTCCTTGATTATGTGGTGGGAGAAAGCAGAGTTGGAAGATGGGAGATAATGCATGCCCAGGCTACTCATTCCTCCTAACAGCCTGGCACCCTGTGTACATGCTGGGAGCAGTTGGTGGAGTAGGCGGGAAAATGGCAGTATTGATTCTGTATGTCAGCCCTCCCCAACCTGGTGCCCCCCAGATGTTTCGGACTGGGAGACGCGTTATTCCTTATCTTGCTGGTTGGGGCTGATGAAAGCCACCTTAATAAGGATACCACCATACATGGGCAAGGATCGTGCCCTGTTGGTAACTAACCAGCGGTTACATACTTGAGATTTAGTACTGCCATTATAGGCTGTAATACTGCTGAAGGAACAATGTAATTCTCAGCCAAAGCACCTGTGCATGTGTAGTAAGTTCTCAATATATTTGAGGTGTGTGTTGTATTGGCAGAATGTTTCTTCCAATGTTAAGACACCATCTCCAACCCCTGTCACTGCTTATCACATTTCTCCTTACTTATTTTTTTAAGTCACCTTGTCTCCAAAAGCTATTTGTCACGTTGCAGAGGCATATAGGACGGTAGCTGTCCAGTCCATTGAGCTGAGAATTGCCTTCACTGACTGGGATCCCAGACCAAGATCTTCGCCATAACTTGGTGCCTGATCTCATTAACTGGAAATGCCAAGGATTGGTCCTCAGATACTCTCCATGTATTCTACCATCGAACTGTGGTTCCTTCTTATAGTTTTCACCTGGTGTCCCCCCCCAATCCTGCACCATACAGTGGAAATCTTTAAAGACAGATGTCAACTCAGCTTACTGTGAACAATTGTTGCAAGCACCACATTGCTTATTTAAGATGCAGCCTTGTCGTGCAGTATGTGGCATAGTATCTGAAAGGATAAAGCAAAATATTTGCATGAATCTCTGCAGGTGATGGCTGTTCCTGGGTGAGAGTTGTGCTTAGAATTTCCAATTACAGTAATCAAAAGCAGTTGCAGTAATTCAATAGCAGAGGCTTAAATACCATTGCACCAGTGCATGTAATTAGTCACGTACTGTTGCAGATTTAAATAAATTATGCTGCCCTTTTTATCCTGAAGGGTTTGCTCATTCGGTCTTCCCTCCCCATCTTCGAGCTTACATATACTATAGTTTAGATTTTATTACTTGAAGCATTGTTCCTTACATTTTTAATCTTCTTAAAACATCCTTAAGCTAATTGGGTCTCTTTTTTAAAGTTTGATTTATTTGTCAGTTGGGAGATGTCTGAAAAAACGCAGGAGGTTAAAATGTCACTCAGTGCATATTTACCCAAGATTGTCATGGAAATTGAGTGTTCACTGTGAATAGTTGTACTGTATTGCAGTTCTCAGAGAGCCTGCTTGTGTAGAGAGAAACATAAATGATGCCTCTTTATGTTTACCGAGTTTTGAGGCAGTTAGGCTTAATTGAATGGCTTTTTCAAAATGTAGCTAAATTTGCCCCTTTAACATCCCTTCAGCATGACAAACACTGTCTTGGCTGGGAGAAAGAAGGTAACAACAGCTGACTTCATTCCTAATTATTTGCAAACCTTAAATCATAATACAAGATGTGCTTGTTGTTCTTTTATTGCATCTTCATCTCCGTCGAAGCGGAGGCACCATTCCAGTGTTGCTGGTCTGGATATGGATCTAAGGCAGCTGTTTTCTCTGCCACAGATCGAGTGACCTTTCAGTATGTCATTCTGTAACTGAATTCCTTGTCTATATTGCTGAGGACAACTCTGTTCTAAAGTATAATATACTTGGGGGCTGAAGTGGGGAGCCCTTCCCATCACCACAGTTTCATTAATAATTTTGCATTATCAACCATGTTGGAAAGAGTCGAGAGAGTTGGCTAGGGGCTTTTGCATGACGAAGCTCCCAGAAATCCCAAAATAACTCACAACTGACACGATATTTTAGGTTTGGGTTTTTGGCATTATTTTGGCCACAACTTATATTTTAATTCTGAGTGTTGGCTTAGGCTTTGGTTAATCCATCTATTCACTCTAAGGGACAGGACCATTCCATCTGTCCGGGTTGGGCAGGACCAATTCCATCTGACCTATTTGGGTCAGGACCATTTCCATCTGACCCCCTTTTGGGTCAGGACCAGCTCCGACTTACCTAATGGTAGGTAAGTCAAGTAAACACCCCAAGGGATTGGAGGTACTGTTCACAGGCACTCTCCTCTACCAAGGAATGTTCCCCAAGGCTCGGCTCTGTAATGGCCGCACCATCCTTGCCTATGGCAGGATGAATGGACTAGAGTCCCTGAGCCCCAGGATTCCTTTAATGAAATACTTCTATAAGGAGCAAGTTAGGGGGGTAGGCATTTTTATGCCATGCCCCTCCTATACCAATTTTTAACCAAAGCCTAACGGCTAACCTAACAAGTTGTGACAAGTTGCTTGTCAGTAGGCAAAAACCAAATGGCAACAGCCAATCAGCCAAGTGGCAAAATTCCTACTGGGCCCCTGAATACAGACGACCCCTGCGAACGGGCAAGCAGTGTTGACTAAAGCCTATAGGAACAGCGGCGGGCGGGTGGGAGATTCAAAGGCTTTCCGAGAGTGAGGCTAAAACGAAAGCAACTGGGGATTAAGTAAAAGGCTGCTGTCAGTCAAAACTGTGACACTCCCAGATTTCTTTTGAGCTCATCCGCAACCCCCACTACACTCTATGGAGCGTAATGGGCTTTCCCAAAATATATTTCTTCCTTGATATGTGTATTTCAGGTATTCCCCATTTAGGGTGTATCTGTCCTGATAAACGTGCTTCTGCCTAAATTTCAATTTGATAGTGGCAGAAGATGGCATTCTCTTTCAAGCATGGGGAGAAACCTCATACTGGCATTGCTCCTACCGCTGTGGAAATGACAGTGATTCACTCAGATTTGGTGCATATTATGCACACTGGGTGCAATCTGGTGCAGATCTGGCTGCTGTCATACATTTGGAGGTGTATTGACAAGGCTGCATATATACAGTGCACCTACAGTTCATAGCATGAGCATAGAACATAATGTTTTGAGAGAACACACATTACTCATTTAGCCCATATGGTTGTGCACATCAGCTGTGAAGAGTCTTTAAATTGCTTAATGCAGTCTTTGAAGCTATGTCGGGCTTGGCTTGTGTGCATGTACAAAGTGCACCCCTCACTCTCCCCCACCACTGAGGGCTAATCACCAAACTATACTTGGCATATTTTACATAGTTAGCAACTGCACAATTTTTAGAAAAGTAAAGAGTAGGTGGGGATGGGGCTCTTGATATTGACACCTGCTATTTGCATTGGTAGGAAATCTTCCATTGGTACCAGTGGAAGCATTTCTACTAATACAAATGATAGGCATGGGGTGGTGGTGTGTGAGCTGGATTTTGGACCACAGTGGAAGTAAAGTGTTAAAAACCCCTATCACCAAGATCCAGGCCCTACCCCCACATATGCTATTTAAACTTCTTTTTTAAAAAATATGACTCATGTCACATCCAGTTTGCCCTAAGTAATCCTATCCATTCTCCACACATCTGGAATTGGGGGATGGAGAATGTTTTCAAGCTAGAGAGCTATGGACTTTTGAGTCCTGTATCCTGAGGTTTTCACATTGTTTCATGCTTAGCTCCATCTGTGTCCTAGTGGTGTTCAGTAGGTTTTGGAAAAATAGGGTGGCATTTTGTTTGCTCTCTAAACCTTTTGTATGCAAAATTGTGCTTTCTCTGACATTCTTTCCCACTTAAATTTTTTCCTTTTTTCGGTTAACCCTCCTGTATAACTGGAACCCTTTCATCACAAACATTTGATATTTGCTTCTGGTATGCAAGTGATGCCTTTGCAAAGGTCAAATGCTAAGGACTTCCTCACATTCTAAGATACCTTGGCTGCTTCATAACATGCTCTGAAGAATGTTAATGGTTTTGCCAGTTGTACAGAGGAAACATCTATTATCCTTTCTGGAAATGATTTATAGTGAGCAACTGCAAGAGGCCGAGTGATTTATTGCTTATTGATCAATGAAAACATGCTCTGGTTTACAATGACTGGTATGTCTGCTGTGTTACAGGCCTTTGTGCTGGCGTCATTTGTCTTACGAACAAGTCACTATCATCTCTCCCTTTCCTCAAATAGTTGGTTTTTCCCCCTCTTCTGAACTCTAATGTTGGACTGCATGTTGGTAGCTTAGAGTTGATAACGAATTCCTTCTCTGACTCTTGTCAATCCTTGTTTGGTGGTTAGCTCCATCTAAAGTTCAGCTAACATAGAAACAAGACTTTTCCACAGGCACAGGGTCTTCACGGCCAAAACAGTAGCATTTATTTCATTTCACATTTAATTTATATACCACCTTTCTATATTACTACGCACAAGATGGTTTATAAGCTGAAGAAACAAGAAAAATCACGCACATTATAATAATACGATCCAAACCAAAAATGTCATAATAGCAACATACCTTTAAAAGAAACAACTTACATAAAAAAGTAATATTCAGTAATCCATTAGAATATAATAGTACACAATAAAATTTAAAATAAGCAAATGATAACTAAAGAGAAATTCACTCTTAACAATGGCAATAAATAATTTCTACCGTAAACTAAGCAATAAAAATAGCAAGTCACATGGCGGAAAAATAACATAATACAGCTTGAGAAGCAAAAACATAACACTTGCTAAATTATTTTTTAAAATGTCCCTGAACTCCTCTCTTCCCAGCTGCTTCTGATGTTCCTAAAATCATAGTTTGGGAAAGGCTCCTAAGGCTGCAGGGTGGGTGAAGGCAGGTGGAAAAAGCCATTGCCTGATTCACATATATCCAAGTGGCTCGGTTTATGCTTTATAAATGATGAGTTTTATATCAACACAGAGTTTGGCCGAACTCGCCATGGCACTTCTCATGTTGTTATTCCGGAAGTAAATTTCCTTCTGTTTCTAGCTTGCTCTTCATTAACCATGACAGCTTGCAATTTAAAACACACAATAGATGGGGTTCATAAAACCATTACAGTATGAAACCTTTTAATATATCAAATAGAAGTGCATTGACCACAGTTCCAATAGTACAGCAAGCAAGACCCCATTAGTGAATGGCCTCGTAACATCAGCCCACCCCAGAAGCCTGTTTGAAGAGGCATGTCTTCAATTCTTGCCATAAGCTAAACAGCAGCTCACACTGGAGGGTTTACTATTGAAAGATTCACATGTAAAGATTTTTGCTAGCAGATAGATATATACACAAAAGTGGTGTTCCTTTTAGTATGCTAGGTGTTTTATAACTTTAAAAAAGCACTTTCGCTGTATGATATCTAAAGGAATTTCTGTCCCAACATTTCTCACTGGCAGATTATAGGGAGAAAAACATAGTTTAGACACCTGCTATATTTGTATTTGGCTAGCTATATTTAGACACTATATAAAAACTTCATTATCATGTGCATTTTTATTAATAACTTTGCATGGTAGCTTTGTATTTTAAACTAGAGGTGAATAGATAGATGTGTCTGGAGTATAGTTTGTGTTAGATTATCCTGTTTATCAGTGGGACAGCTTTTATGGATGCCATGATGCATCCATAACTGAGTTTTGTCTTCCTGCATAATACTGAAATTTGACAAACAGGAAGCTTGAGATAGGATGGATCCTTTAACTAATATTAGACTTTCTCGTGAAGGTAGTTCTAAATTAAAACTTAGATGAAAATGCATTGTGCTGAAATAGGATTGTATCCAGTGTAGTGCTGTTTTAAAGCCACTTAGTAATGTACTTGTTCTGTTGGTGAACAGTTTGCTGCTTAGCATTAAATCCAAACAGGAGATCATGGTGGTTTTTCACCAATGGAATGAGCCATGATTGATAAACAAAGAACAACCTTTTGCTTCAAATGGTGGTTTGGAGCAAAAGAAAGCCATCGTCTTCAATTCGAACATAATTCTAAGCCTGTATGCACTTCCATTAGACTCAAGCGCATGTATAGGATTGGAAAGTAATGAATTAAGATTACAAACGCTGCTTTGGCATGATTAGTTCGTCATAAGGTAATATTGTCCTCCACGCCAACTCCAGTTCTTCTTTTGAGAGAAGATGTTATTTTGCTTGTTGCTGAATCCCAGCTGCAGACACACAACTGCTTCAAACTGCATCTCTGATATACATCAGCTTCCTCATATACCCTGTTTCTCAGAAAATAAGACGTAGCCATAAAATAAGCCGTAGCAGGATTTTTAAGCATTCAAGGAATATAAGCCATGCCCCGAAAATAAGACCTAGTAATAGGGGCAGCAGCAATGCCAGCTGTGGCAGGAGGAGGAGGAAAATAATAAGACATCCCCTGAAAATAAGTCATAGTGTGTTTTTTTGAGGAAAAATAAATATAAGACGGTGTCTTATTTTCAGAGAAACACAGTATGTATGTGCACCACAGAAATGTTGGGCTCCATCGCAACCCACAATGGGGGCAGATCACTTTTAGATTTAGAAATTGCTTTCTGCCAGTGTTTGAAATTGGAAAAAGTCAGGTAGCTTAGGGCTTGAATTGTTTTCAGTACCTACTGCCAAAGATGATTATTTTCCCCTTCCATCCCCTTTCTTAACTGGGCATAAAAATCGCAGTTCATAAGACAGGCTCATCAGTCAAAAGTTTTTCTCTTTATAAAACTGACACTGATCAGATTTGTAAAAGTTTTATGCCTTTCTTGTTGCTACTGATGGTGTATTTTTGTTGTGTTCAGCAATTTTAGGATTATGAAGACTCTTTAAAACAAAGTTGCGTGCAGGATTCTAAAAGAATAAACTAAGAGACGGTTATATTAAGAACATTCTGTTCTCCCTGCCTGTGTAGACTGATAAGCTGAATTCGGTAACCCCAAGCTTGCACGGCACATCATTTAGCCCAGTGGGATCATCAGTCCAATATATTCTCCTGCAGTTTTGATGGAAATGAGAGTAAATTGGAAGGAGGTTAAAGAATCACTTGCTGCTTGTTGTGAGATAGAGAAATAGGCCTGGGTAGTGTGTGGGAGATATGGTTGCAAGGTCTGACAGTGGTTCAGGGCTCTGACTTGACCTTGGTGAGCCTGGCTTCCAATTAAATGCTGTTATTGAGTAGCAGTGTCCTTGAAGCAAGATGGAACTTTGGGATTTTGTTCTGAGGGGATATAACAGTGAATG
Source organism: Zootoca vivipara (assembly GCF_965207765.1). Lineage (NCBI taxonomy): Eukaryota > Metazoa > Chordata > Lepidosauria > Squamata > Lacertidae > Zootoca > Zootoca vivipara. Next base: position 74,035,922 of record NC_142590.1, on the reverse strand, counting down.
TCCCAAGCACAAAGCAATGAACCACTGAGTTTGCTTGTTGTTTTCCTTCCCAATCAATCACTGGTTTTGCTAAGCAAAAATTTAATGTTCAAACTAATTGGGGGGAATTCAAACTTACCATATTTGAATGCCGCTTTTTCTTCTAAGGAACCTCGGTAGTGTGCATTATAGTATATTGTTCCTCACAACAGCTTGCAAGGTCAGTTGGAGCGAGAGGCGACACTTGACCGTTCCTGCATTGGCTCTCCATTAAAAATAAGTTGATCTCATAAGAGGCCTAGAAGAGCATCACTTCATCTTGTGTTCTGGATCCATGATTGTGAGTTAGACCTATTTCTGGAACCACTGTCAGGATAAAAGCTCCCTGTGCATTCCCAGAATGCAGTAATATGCAATACCAGTAAGCCATAACTTTATGTTCAGGCAAGTAGACCTATGTACTTTCCTTAGGTACCCAGGAAGCTGCCACTTCAGACTATTTGTCCACCTATCCCAGAATTCTCTACTCTTAACATGTAGAAGCTTTCCAAGGGCTCAGGCAGGGGTCTTTCCCATCATCTTCTACCTGATTCTATTTTGACTGGAGTTGCCATGGGTTGAACCTGAGACATTGTGCAGTCAAAGTATGTGCTTTGTCTCATGCAGAGCTTGTCAGCACTATAAGAAGCTGTAGCTGTCACGATGCGGGTGCAAAAGATTATGCTTGTCTGTGCTTGTAGAGCTGGTGGCATGTTGTAGGAAAATGCTGAAACTGAAATTTCATAGAAGAGAAACCACAAGTTAACAGACAAAACACTGTAACAAGGGCTGAATGTTAGAGCGAAAAGTGCCAAGACAAGAAGCAAATGAAGACATCATCATTTTGGACATACTCAGAAAAAATGTGTTCAGTCTAATCTAGAGCTTCGTTAATCCTTTCTTAGTTCTTATTTGTTCAAAAGGGTCTGGCTTCTCTTTTGTTATCTGCCTTGCACACAATTGCTAATGAGTGCCACATCTTTGAACAAATTAATGTAATCAAATTCAGTAAAGTCATCCCATGAGTCTGGTGCTTTTCTTTGCTTTTCTTTCTCCTGATGACGATTGATTCTTAGGCTCTCAAAAGCTCAACATAGTTGATGAGTCAGTAAATCAGTATTACATGGTTTTTCATCAGTTGTGAGTCCTGCCTGTAGAACAGGGATGGACAAACCATTGCCCTCCAGTTCTTTGCTCAGCTACAAATCCCATTGTCCCTCACACCATTGGCTATGCTAACAGGGGATAATGGGAGTTGTAGTTCAAAAACACCTGGGGGCAATAGGTTCCCCATCCCTGCTTTAGAAGAAATATGTTTTCAGCATTATATCAGTTAAGTGGTTTGTGAATAGCACTCGGTCATCTTCTCTGTTAAAAACGTATGTTTCAACATCACTTCATGATGATGATGATTTCTCGCCTTCCACCCCAAGGTGGGTCACAACAATCTTAAAAAAAAACATTAAAAAAACCAGTTTAAAACAAATTAGAATCACAAGAGTAGGTCTGGTCCTAAAAATACGTATCTCAAATGTCAAAGAGCTGCATCTTCAGCATACAATACAAATTGTGTAATGAAAGTGCTACAGACACACCTCTGGCTGGTCCTGAGTTTCTGAAGGCACTGGAACTGCTAAGAGGACCCTGCTGTATTTTGGACCAGCCCTTGTATTTTTATTTCTATTCCTGCATTATTTTACATGCTGGTCTCCTTTCTCTGAGGAGCTTACCACCACCACCACCACCACATACTATTAATGCAAATATGTTGCATGGACTGCTTTTTATGCTTTTTTTCTTTTGAAATAAATAAGCAGAGTGCTATGCTCAAATGCTGTGCTTTGAAAGAAAAATATGCCTTAAACTGTTGCTTTGTGCTTTTTATACACGTGTGACCTTCAAGCATAGAAAGATGATTTATTGCTCTGTCGGGCTTTTAAGTGTCCTGCTCACTAAAATGGGGGAAAGAGTAATAATTTTTAAGGAGAAAATATATTGTCATAAACTGCAGAGGTCTGCCATGGTGTAAGCACTTTTAAGCATCATCTCCAGCAAATAAATATCTGCCTGCAGAAAGGTGTGTGTGTGTGTTTCTGTTTCTTTGTGTTGGTTCAGAGAAATTGACCTTCACTTGTCATGTAATTCAGTTATAGGGAAGTGTGTGGGGGGGTGCCTTGTCCTTTGTGTATTATTGGATTAAGACATCAGAGCCTTTTGATGTCCTTTAAAGATTTAGGAGATGAAATGTTTGTAACTGACGGCTGTGGAGGAAGACAGTTGAGACACCCTGACATTTCCTTCCTTTCAATCAAGTTTGCATAGAATTTAAGCTGTCAGAGGTGCATGGCACATTAGCCCTTTTTTTGACTGGTTTGGATGTATATCCCCTGCTTCATAAACCATGAGTTATGAAGCCAGGAGTGAGTGTTGTGGCTGCATGCTTTTCCCTTCCCATGAATGCCAGCTTTGTTGCGATGATCCTGATTTGTTTTTAAGCCGGAGTTGCCTGTTACATCCAAAAATGGGTCAGTGGTGTAATGACTAACCAGGATAAACTTAATATGAATTGCATCTAAATGTGGATAGGGTACCATGTTGGCTACCCCTGAATTAAGTGGCTTGGTTCAGACATTTATTTCAGTGGTAGGCAATATGGTACCCTCCAGATCAGGGTTTCCCAAACTTGGGTCTCCAGCTGCTGTTGGGACTACAAATCCCATCATCCCTAGCTACCAGGACCGGTGGTTCGGGTCAGGGATAATGGGAGTTGTAGTCTAAAAACTGCTGGAAACCCTGCTCCAGATCTTGTTGGAGTCCAACTCCCATCACCCCTGGCTACTGTGGTCAGCTGTCAGGAATGGGGGGAGCTGGAGCCCAGAAATGTTTGAAGAGCACCATGTTAATTTTATTAAATGTTGTTTGTACAATTCAGTGTACAAACACATTTTCCAATGCTCCTAACAAATTGGCCATTATCTCAATTATAATATGCTAAAACCAGAGCTGAATAAAAATCAGCATGGGACTGAGGGAAGTTGTAGACTAAAACGTCTGGAGAGCACCAGGTTGCCAAAGGTTGCCTATAGTTGTCAGGTAAAAACATTGCTGTTAAAATGCCCATATGACTGAGGTGGGTATTAAGGCTATGCTTGGACCAAATCCTGACTTATTAAGTTCGCTATATTCATCGGCAGTGCTGTGAGTTGATGTTTTGAATGCAGGGTAAGTGTTTTAAGCTCTTTTTCCCTTGGTATAGTTATATCTGCCAATTACTGCTGATGTGTTTACTAATTATTTTTTAATTAAATTTGTTTTAATAGTATTTGTTTTTAATGGCAGGGTGCAGAATCCCCTTTTCCTTGGTGCAGAATTTGATTGCCTGGATTGCAGGCTTTACATTTTTCATGCAGAAGTTATAAAGTCCTGGACTGCGTTCTGATCTGAAGCTGCTGCAATTTTTAATCACTTACTCTGGGTTGAATTTAACTCACATTTTACATGTAAATATCTGTTCATTGCTGCCAACTCTTATATGGGGATGCATTGAAGAACTCCTAAGGGATTTAAGTGCTACTGAACTAGAATTCTTCAGAAGTAGTCAGGGGTGCTGTTGTCGCTGATGGAGAACAGCAAGGCTCTCTCCTATTATATAGCTCCTACCTACGCTCTCAGTGTGGGTGCCCTATTAGCATAATCATCTAGACAGTGTTCTCTAAACCACATGGATAAATATACAAATCTCTTTAATCCTGGTACCACAATTCCTGTGGTGTTATCCTCTTTCAGGAGTCTGTCACAAGCCTAATAATGCCCACTGTGTTTCTCTGCAAAAAGCAAAGAGGATGAAAGCATAAGACTACCAAAAAGATGAGGCATCAAAATATTTTTCATTTCCATTGTATTTAATTTTGCTCTCCCATTTTTCTAAGCAACATGTCTCCTTCTGAAAATGCAATGGGTGCCAAGCAAATCCCAGCTTTACTAACGGGTTGAATGCAAACGCTCCCCACTTCCATTTAACCTCATTTCAGTGGCTCATTGCTGCTGCTTGATCAGCCTGTTGTTGTTGTTGTTTAGTTGTTTAGTCGTGTCCGACTCTTTGTGACCCCATGGACCGTAGCACGCCAGGCACTCCTGTCTTCCACTGCCTCCTGCAGTTTGGTCAAACTCATGTTCGTAGCTTGAAGAACACTGTCCAGCCATCTTGTCCTCTGTCGTCCCCTTCTCCTAGTGCCCTCCATCTTTCCCAACATCAGGGTCTTTTCCAGGGAGATCAGCCTGTTAGGCTGAGTTAACTTCCTTGGCCCAGAGGTTGAGGGATAGTGCTGGTAGCTTAAGTGCGGATGTGGGAAATGGCTGTTCTTGCCAGAGGTGTGTAGTTGAGGGCATTTCCATTCAGGCTTACATTCAAGGTGAAAATGCATGTTAGTATCAGCAGCCCGTGTGAATTTATTATGCACACACAGGGCTAGAAATAGAGGAAGGATGTGTTCATTCCTCTCTTTTCAGCTGACTGACCTAATTTGATGGTCCTGAAAATGCTTGCAGATTGGTACACAGTTCTCGATTGGATTGCGTTCTTTCCTAGGTTTTGCAATGTAGTTTTGGTGTGCAAAAATTATGTACGGAAATGTTTTATATGATTAAAATGCACATTGAAAAATATATATGGGGGGGTACATATAATATATACAATTTAAATAAGAAATTTTCGTGCATAGAAAGAAATCCCCATAGAACAGGAGGAACAGACCTATAATTGAGTGCCAACAAAAAAGAAACATGATTGTATTAGACTGATTGGACATCCTTACTTAAAACATTGGTGGCCGATCCTTTTGGCAAATAGTGCAAAGTACTGTACAGTACATGGGCAGTCCTTCCCCGGCTCCCCAAATGCTCTTGGTAGATTTTCTTCTAACTTACTAAACTGTGGCACAGGCAGCACTGGAGGAGGCGGGGGTGGAGATCTGGCTTAATCCCATAGCCCAGGGGTGGCCAACTCCCAAGAGACTGTGATCTACTCACAGAGTTAAAAACTGGCAGTGATCTACCCCCTTTTTGGAAGTTCAGGTCAAAGTTGTTGAGCTTTTTTTTAGGAAGGAGGAAGGCCCATTTGGGGGGGGGGGTTGGGCCAAAGTTGTTGAGTTTTTCCAGGGAGGAGGTAAAATTTTGAGCTTTTTTTAGGGGAGCCACAGTTGTTCAGCTTCTTTAGGAGGAGCCAGTGATCTACCACAGATGTCCAGTGATCTACCGGTAGATCACAATCTACCTGTTGGACATGCCTGCCATAGCCCAAGCCTCTGGCCCTTCCTGCTCCTGTTCAGATGTGTCATAGGTTGGCCACCTGAGAACCCAACATACCTCAAAAAGCTCTTATATAAGAGTGTAACTTCTTGGTGATGGAGCAGGTACTTAACGTGTTAATGGCCTACATTTTCTACTCTTATCATCGGTAGCCAAATCTTCTCCAGCTTTTTAGGGGAGCTGGAAAAGAAATAATCTGAGAAACTTCAACTCAGAATGCTGATTGGAGCCCATACTGTTATTAAAAAGAGTGGCGCTGTGGTCTAAACCACTGAGCCTCTTGGGCTTGCCGATCAGAAGGTCGGTGGTTCAAATCCCTGAACAGAGTGAGCTTCCATTGCTCTGTCCCAGCTCCTGCCAACCTAGCAGTTCGAAAACAGACCAGTGCAAGTAGATAAATAGGGACCGCTGTGGTGGGAAGGTAGACGGCATTTCCATGCGTTCTGGCTTACGTCACGGTGTCCCATTGTGCCAGAAGCGGTTAAGTCATGCTGGCCACATGACCCAGAAAGCTGTCTGTGGACAAACGCTGGGTCCCTCGGCCTGAAAGCGAGATTAGTGCCGCACCCCATAGTTGCTTTTGACTGAACTTAACCGTCCAGGGGTCCTTTACCTTTACCTTTATACTGTTCGTTCATTCTGAATGAATGAAGCAGTGGACTTAAGAGTAGGATTGGAAGGAATAGCAGCCAAGCTCATTGATTCCTTCAACAGTGCTTAAAACTAGATCCACAGTTGTGTTGAAAATGATCCAGTCTATTCATTGGTGAAGAAATTTGGGATGACGGGAAGGATTCTTCAAATTTTCTCTAGGGAGCCTGAAACTCTCCCAACATTTGGAGTGAGTGCAGGGGGGGGGGGAAGCACTTATTTTTTGAAGTAAGCTTGAAGTAAGCTTTTTAAAATATTTATGGACCACTTTATCTGATGGGTGTGCAATGGGTTACATCACTTTCATTGACATCTCCATAGGAATCATAAGCTCAATTCTGTTAAAATAGGTGGGAGGGGTTAAATAACAAGCAACCAATTTTGCGTCCCCATCCTTGCATAAATTAGACTTTCATATAGTTGTTTGTTTTGCATTCTGAATTGGTTGGCACATAACTTGCTAGACATAACTTGCTAGACATAACCTGGGATTCCATTAGGAATCACACAGATTCAAATGAATTACTGCAGCTGCAAGAGCTAGAAACATGCAACCCAGGGGTTCTCAGGCTGTTGAATTGTTTCAGTTCACATGCTGAATTATGTCACATTTCTGTGTTCATACAGAATTGCCCGATATGCTCGGCATGGTTGATTATGTTTATAGCTTTTAAGTTAGAAACAGTTTCCTTTCTGTCCCATGTAACAAAGTACTTAGCAAAATAGACCAACGAAAGATACTCATGGCTGTTTGTTTGCTAATTGAGGAATCTTTATTGGCTTCCAAAACACACCTTAAAAATGGCCAGCTTAAAAAGATAAAGGTTGGTTGCTCCTCTGCATGAAACATTTAAAGTGCTTATAAGTACCTAATGAATACTGTCAACCATGGTTGCCAGAAAACCCGTATCACGTTAGTTAGTTGCTCCAAACACACACCAGTGCTTATTTACAATGCTTCTCATGAAGTATTGAGGAAAAACTCTAAAATTAAAACAAAGTAAAGAGACCAAAACGAGCATTTGTATTGTTAAAAACTATTTCATGGTAACTACATAATAGCTGGCCTTATAGTTATATTATATACTGTTTATAAAATGTTGGTTTTGCTTACTAGGGTTGCCATATTTGAAACAGTGAAAATCCAGGACATTTTAACGATTTCTGCCCTGACACTGCTACCGGCAGTATTCCGGATATGTCTGTGAAATGCCAGACGTATGCCAACCCTATTTTAAATCCATCTGAGACTTGCAACTGAGTGTGTTGTGGGACTATGAAGTCCTTTCCTTAGGTATGAATTCTTACTACCCCGTTCTACCCCATTCTGTTGGCTGATTGTTTTTACATTAACCATCAGCAATCTGGATTAAAAACTGGGTTCTAAAAGAGAGTTTAGGCACATTGCTGATTTCAGTTTAATGTTGGGGCCCCATCTGGTTGGCATCTGTCTCGGGAGACAATGGAGTAGTGCGCCCTTGGGGGTGATGTTAGACTATTGGCAGGTTGCAGCACCCACTGTGGGAGAGAGATGTTTTGTTGTTGCTGGGGCAGATGAAGACATCCAGGTGCTCTGCTACAGGTGCACCGGGGCGTTTCTTCTCTCTGTGCTCCTTCCTAATGGACATTTCTCTTCTGGTCACTGCTGTGGATACATGATTTGACTGTCTGTCTCCAGGCACTGTGGTTATCAGCAAGAGATTCCCACCAGGTGGGGTTGATGTTGCCAACCTTCATGTCCCGTTTGCAGACATCTTCATAACAGAGTCTGTCTGCCAATTGGCAAGGTGGCATCACATCACTTCAAACAGCCATGGCTTTCCCTAAAGAGTCCTGAGGGCTGTGGCTTGTTAAGGGTGTTGAGTTGTTAGGTAAAGGTAAAGGGTCCAGTAATTAGGTCCAGTCGTGACCGACTCTGGAGTTGCACGCTCATCTCGCATTATTGGCCGAGGGAGCCGGCGTATAGCTTCCAGGTCATGTGGCCAGCATGACAAAGCCGCTTCTGGCAAACCAGAGCAACACATGGAAACGCCGTTTACCTTCCCGCTGCCTGTAGCGGTTCCTATTTATCTACTTGCACTTTGATGTGCTTTCGAACTGCTAGGTTGGCAGGAGCTGGGACCAAGCAACAGGATCTCACCCCGTCACAGGGATTTGAACCGCCGACCTTCTGATCAGCAAGCCCTAGGCTCAGTGGTTTAACCACAGCGCCACCTGGGTCCCTGTTGAGTTGTTAAAGGTGAAGGGTAAAGGGACCCCTGACCATTAGGTCCAGTCGTGGCCGACTCTGGGGTTGCGCGCTCATCTCGCATTATTAGCCGAGGGAGCCGGCGTATAGCTTCCAGGTCATGTGGCCAGCATGACAAAGCCGCTTCTGGCAAACCAGAGCAGCACATGGAAACGCCGTTTACCTTCCCGCTGCCTGTAGCGGTTCCTATTTATCTACTTGCACTTTGATGTGCTTTCGAACTGCTAGGTTGGCAGGAGCTGGGACCAAGCAACAGGATCTCACCCCGTCACAGGGATTTGAACCGCCGACCTTCTGATCAGCAAGCCCTAGGCTCAGTGGTTTAACCACAGCGCCACCTGGGTCCCTGTTGAGTTGTTAAAGGTGAAGGGTAAAGGGACCCCTGACCATTAGGTCCAGTCGTGGCCGACTCTGGGGTTGCGCGCTCATCTCGCATTATTAGCCGAGGGAGCCGGCGTATAGCTTCCAGGTCATGTGGCCAGCATGACAAAGCCGCTTCTGGCAAACCAGAGCAGCACATGGAAACGCCGTTTACCTTCCCGCTGCCTGTAGCGGTTCCTATTTATCTACTTGCACTTTGACGTGCTTTCGAACTGCTAGGTTGGCAGGAGCTGGGACCAAGCAACAGGATCTCACCCCGTCACAGGGATTCGAACCGCCGACCTTCTGATCAGCAAGCCCTAGGCTCAGTGGTTTAACCACAGTGCCACCTGGGTCCCTGTTGAGTTGTTAGGAGACCCCTATAGACCCCTATTCCCCTCATAGAGCTACAATTGATTGTTCAACCCCTCTGGGGATTGTAGCTCTGGGGGGAGACTAGGGGTCTCCTAACAACTCTCAGCTTTTATGAACACAGCCTTAATATCTGTGCTAAATAACCTTCTCTGTTGGAGAGAGGGAGAGAAATTGATCAGTAGGAGAAAATGCATTTGCAATAGCAAATTGCATTCTTGTGCTGTGTGTATCTGTCCCCCTCCCCTGACACCCAGTAAGAAATATGCTGTGTGCAAGGAGGGCTCTCCCTTGTTGCCTACCAGGAAAAGCCCTTTGTAGGGATTACTCAGAGTCCTCCCCTCTGCCCCAGTATATACCTCACATACTTGAAATCCCTCCCTTTATTTAAGTAGCAGGAAAACATCAGAACAGTTGAGCTGCCTCTAGGGTACCATGTGTACATTCCTGGTTTGGTAGACTTTTTGTTTTCTATGAGAACTGCCACCCACTCTCAACCATATTAGGTAATGCATATTATGAGTTCAGCTGAACAGATCCTAAACCTGTTCCCATCTTGTTTTGCTAATGTGTAAAAGTCCCCTGGGTATTCTTAAGTGTGTCTCTTATTCCTTGTTAAGGGAGCTGTGGTTTAGAGCAAAATGGTTCCCCTCCACCACTTTTGAACATCCTAAACAAAAATCCAACATGCAAGCTGTTAAGAATTGTGTTGCATGCTGTAGCCCACACTGAACCTAAATAATTAAGTTGCATTAAAAGCAGAAGCTTGTTCTAAGGTTTTTATTTTTCGGTTCCTCTGAAAGATTAATAAAATCTGTGTTGTAAATTTACAGAAATTTCCTCACAGCCATTCACATATCTTTATGCTTCTCTCCCTGCAACCCATGAAAAATTATACACAAAAGTATATATAAAACTTCTGAGACCTGGTGTTTGGTGTTCCAGTAACTTTTAATAGCTTTGTTTATCTTGAAAAAGCATTGACTTCTTTGTTTGCCTCTGAAAGTTAGAAAGTGAGAACATTTCTATTTTGCCCCTGGGGGGGGGTCGAGACAGTGTAAACAATAAGATTATATAAATGATAAATATATAAAATAACAATTAAACGATAAAATTCAACAAAACGGATAAAACACAATTCCGCCTGTTTACATGGCATACATCACTTGTTGTGCAAATGATCCCAGGTGAGCATTCCATGGATAGGAGTCAAAATTGAGAATGGGATGAAGAACCTGTGACTCTTTCATGGCCTAGATGGCAGAGGACCATCATTAGCAGGCAAAGCTGCTTCTCAGTCATCTTTCATTCTGTTGCTGAACTTAGCTAAACACCAGATAAACTTTTGTTCCATGGAAAGTTATTTGAAAACCATTGTTCTAGAATGGTTGCTAAGCCCTACAGAATAAGTGTCAACATGGTGGTATAGGCCTATAGAAACAACTTGGATGCTAAGAAAATCAATGCCATCTTAAATATATATATTTTCTTATAGGTGATGGTGACTGTGGGAAGAGGGACTGGGATGAGAACGGGATAGCTCAGCTGGTAGAATTGGAGACTTAATCTCAGGGTCATGGGTTCAAGCCCCACATTGGGCGAAATATTCCTGCGTTGTAAGAGGTTGGGCTAGCCCCTTCCAGCTCTACAGTGCTATGATTCTAAAATCCAATTGCTATGAAACGTCAAGCTCTAGAACAAGACTGGGGTTGCTATGAAAGGGGACAAGAGGAAGAAGGTGAACTGTAGTGAGGAGCCTCAGAGAGGTATGCCTGTACTTGGCCAGCATAGCTAGTGGAAAGTGGAAGTTCATGCATCTTTTATTTGAAAGAGAACTTAAATGTATTGATTACAGAGCTCTCTCTCAGCTAAGGTTATTGAAGCAGAGGTGTTTGTAATCTTGTAACCAGAATACCTTCCACCCCATGGGGATGCCCAAGCACTTAGGATACTATTTATACTGCCAAAAACTGAAATACAACCACTTCCAGGGTCAATACTGCCAAAAATTGAAATATAACCACTTCCAGGGTCAAATCTGGCGTCTTATTGCTACTTGCTCTGTATTGATTGTTGTGGAGAGGAGACTTGGACACCCTGGGGTGTTAATTTTTATATAATGCTGCATACTTTCAAAACTGCTTGCTGAAGGTGTGGACCCTAAAGGCCAGTCCCTGTCGCTGAGTCCCAGGTCACTGCCATATCCAACCAAGTAGTGTGCATTCTGATGTGGGCAAGCTTCCTTCTCACTGTAACTTAACTGTGTGTGCACCTTGCCTGATGCATCAGTCACCATGCACAGTGTCAGATCTGTGGTGAAGTCATGGCTCGCCTACTTCCCATCACCTCTTCTTCAGAGGGAGCAGTAAAAGTGAGAGTACTCATCTGCTGCATTTACCCTTCAAATGGAAAGCATCAGAGAAGACTGGTGCCTGGAGAACTCTGCTGTGCGTTCTTTGGTAGAAACAACGGGACAGACACACAGACCTGGAGAAAGAAGTGTTATCCTTGTCCAAAATTGCTTTGCTGTGAGCTTGCTTTGAGTCGGAGATGTTACGCTGGGGGCATTCTTAAGGCTTCAAAGAGAAAATGAGAACGAGACATCTCTCTGATTCTGCTTGACAAAATTGGTGATACTTTAAACACTCCTTTTTTCTTTAATGTTTTTGTGATTCTTATACTTGGACTTTATTGTATGCCTGATTCCTTCCTTCACTCTTACATTTCCTTTGGCTGCCACTTATACTTCATTTTGTCTTAACAGCACCACCTGCTCCAACCTCATTGCCATCCCCTAGGGAACCTCACAAAGTACCGTTTTAAACAATGCTGCTTTAGATGCTTATGCCTGTATTCTCAACAGAGCCATTTTGATTTAAGCTTCTTTTATTTCTGGGTGACACAGCTTCAATAAATGTGTTGTCTGAGCGTTCTCGAAGTGGTGCTGGTTTTCCTCAGTATACCACTCTAAAAAAGGCAGACAAAAAAGAACTGGTTAGTTCCGCAACTCCTAGTTGTGGTACATAATGTGTAAACTGTATTATCAGATACGTCAGGAGGCTATGCTGCTGGCATTTGATGAAAGAAGAGAGTTAGGTAATTTGAAAGACTCCTTCCTGATCCATATCTCTGCTGCTTCTGTGACGCAAGGAAATAATCAGTTTTCCCACTTATACACAAATCAAAGCTGACTTGAGGTTCCCTACAGAATTTAGATGGGTACATAAGCATTAAAAAGTTCTTGCCAATGATTGCAGCAAATTAAGCATAAAAACAGAAATACAGTGTTTTATAATAAGTATAGTATATTTCCTGTTAACAGTTGCATTTCCCTCCCACTGCCAACTTTGATGTCAGGTAAGGTAGACTGGCGACTGCTTTTTCCTCCTACCTGCACAGATTTTGTAATTTGTCTATATCATTCTGTTAGGTGGAATGTAAATTGAGTGGTTAATATGCATAACAACAGCACATTCAGCAGACGTCATGGAGAATGTGCATGTAATCCAACTGTTAAGAGGGAATTGTGTGTGTTTCCCAGCCAATATGCATAATCCCCAATAGGCTTTTGGGAATGTACATATTATGACTGCACTCTGTGCAGATTCTGTCCCACTGTTTAATCTTATGTGGCGCACTGATCAACTGAGTGAGGCCCCATAAAAATAACTTTTGTTGGCAGTCCAGCCTCCATTTCTCCACTCTAAGCTGTTCCCCTGTCAACTGAGCAGTTAAAGGGAAGCAGGGAAATTTATGTATGCTGCCTTGAACTCCCTACAGGAAAGGTGGGATATGTGTATTCATTTTTTGCAGCAAGCCTTTAAAAATGTATTCCACAAGTAAGAGCCCTGTGGAACTGGCAACCTTGCAAGTCACTTTTGTGATTTTCTGCTCTCATATATTTGACTATAGAAAGTAAAACATTTGTGTTTATGCGCTCTTACTCTGTCGCACATACATCTGTTTTGTTGCCCTTGAACCATGTAACCTATTTGGTGTTCAGTGAGTGAGCATCAGCCACAAGCTACATGTAAAATATGAATAATGTGAATCCGAAAATCTCATTTCTTACTCAGTAGACATGCACAAAGGTTTTGAATTAGATGAGAAGTCTTCTATTAAATTTTGAAGAGAATCAAAGTACCCTCTTTCTGTTTGAGATAAAGCACTTGAGTATTAATCATTCTAGACTGGATGACGGACAATTACTCATCCCAGATTCCAAATGATGCGAAGTGTACCATTCACTTAATAGAAGTCTGGGAATGTATGATTAAAAATAGTTCTGCACTTTCTGAGCATATTACAGTGGTGCCTCGCTTTACGAATGCCTCACACAACGAAAAACTCGCTAGACGAAAGAGTTTTGCATTGCGAGAGGCATTCGTAAGACGACAAAATTTTCTATGACCGCCGCTTCGTCTTACGAAGCGCGGCCATAGAAAGCGGCAAAGGAAGATCAGCTGTCAGCGCAGGGAGCTGACAGCTAATCTTCCTTTGCCAGGGGGGACGGAGCCGAAACGCAGCAGTGCGGCGGCTGCCCCTGCCTGTCTTCCCCTTGGCTCGGGGAAGACAGGCGGGGGGCAAGCAGTGCCCGCTGCGATTTGGCTCCGTCCCCCAGAGCCACCGCCCCACACCACCGGGGAAGACAGGCGGGAGGCGGCGGGGGGAGAAGCGCTTCTCTCTCCCGCCACCTCGCCGCGCACCAGCGGCATGAGATGGCGCTTCGGAGAAGGTCTCCGAAGCGCCATCTCATGTCGGGGGAGGCAGGCGGGGGGTGGCGGCGGGAGAAGCTCTTCCCCCGCCACCGCCTCTCGCCGCGCACAGCCGGCACGGAGCGCAACTTCGGAGACCTCCGAAGTTGCGCTCCGTGTCGGGGGAGGCAGGCAAGGCGGTGGCTGGGAGAAGAGAACTTCTCCCCCCGCCGCCTTGCACACAGCCGGCATCGGATGGGGCTTCGAAACCTTCTCCGAAGCCCCGTTGCATGCCACCGCCAATCCCCCCAGAGCCTATAGGAACGCATTAAGTTTCAATGCATTCCTATGGGAAACTGGGACTCGCTAGACGAAAAATTCGTTACACGAATTGACCCGTGGAACGAATTAATTCCGTCTAGCGAGGCACCACTGTACACTGCTTTGCACTGTTCCACGCTACTGGTCCGCCTTTGCCCAAAGTTGGCAACTGACTTGCAGTGGGTCTAAAGACTTTCAGGCTGAGGTGAGTCTTTTTCTGCTTTCCCACATCATGTAGTCCTGCAAGCCCCGTCCAGTGCTTGCTGCACTGTGTGCTGCCTGCTTCATGGAAAAGAAGGATTCACTGCTATAATTTGCTCCTTTTTAAAAGGGCATGTGTGCTGTGAAGTGATGGAAGTATTGCTGGTGGAAGGTAGGGAATGAATGAGTCCCTTCATATTGAAAAAGGGGCACAGCAGCATCTCCACACTACAACAAGCAGCAAAGTGCCCATCCAGCAAAAAGTAAAATAAAGACAGTTTTCTGAATAATGGGCATCGTTGTGGAGTTTAATCTCTGTAGCGATCCTTGTGCAATCACTTCCCACATGGCAATATAATTAAAAGTAATGGTGGAAGACAAAACTGCCACAAACATTATCTTCAGAAGAGCACAGAGCAAGTGCTTCACTTTTAAATGGCACCACCAGGCAAAGTGTGGTTTGTTTACACAGTCAAGAGTCATAGAGTGTTGTCTAGTCTAACCTCCTTTTGATTAAAAAGCATCCATGACAAGTGGCCATCCAACATCTGCTTAAAAAGTGAAGGGGAGCCAACCTTCCGAGGGAGTCTGTTCCACTTTGGATGCTACTGTCCCAGACATGTTATCCTGAGACAACAGCCACATTGCACACCCAGCTGAAATAACTTAACCTGCTAGGTTAATCTCTCTGCCCATAACGCACTTGACAGGACTCTGTTTTTGCAGTACCAGACAGACACATAAAAATAAAATAAAAAAATTCCTTCAGTAGCACCTTAAAGACCAACTAAGTTTTTATTTTGGTATGAGCTTTCGTGTGCATGCACACTTCTTCAGATACAGTGAAATGGAAGTTTCCAGGCACTTATGTAGAGAAGGGGTGGGGAGGGGTGGGGATGGGGAGGGGGGATCACTCAGAAGGGTGGTGGAAATGGGTGATTGACTGACTGATAGCTGTTGATGACCGCAAACGACTGCAAATGGTTTTGCATGAAAAAGCAAGGGTTGAGATGGCTGAAGATCACTTATCATGTATAATGAGATAAGAACCCGATATCTCTGTTCAAACCAGGTCCCTCCATGGTTTTGAGCTTGGTGATAAGTTGCAATTCAGCAACTTCTCTTTCCAGTCTATTTCTGAAATTCTTTTGTAGTAAGACAGCTACTTTGAGATCTTGTATAGAATGTCCTGGGAGATTGAAGTGTTCTCCTACTGGTTTTTCTGTCTTCTGGTTCCTGATGTCAGATTTATGTCCATTTATCCTTTGGCGTAGGGTTTGGCCTGTTTGTCCAATATAGAGAGCTGAAGGGCACTGTTGGCATTTGATGGCATACACAATGTTAGAGGATGAGCAATTAAATAGTCCTGAGATGGTATGTTGGATGTTGTTGGGGCCAGTAATGGTGTTGTCTGGGTGTATGTGGCAGCAAAGTTGGCATCTGGGTTTATTGCAGGCTCTGGTACCAGTGTCCATGTTAAGTCTGGTGGTTGTATTATTGTGGGTGAGGAGTTGTTTAAGATTGGGTGGCTGTCTGTAGGCAATGAAAGGTCTTCCTCCCAGAGCTTGAGAAAGGGAGCGGTCATTGTCCAGGAGAGGCTGTAGATCTCTGATGATGCGTTGTACTGTTTTAGCTTGGGAGCTGTATGTGATGACTAGTGGTGTTCTGTTATTTTCTTTTTTGGGTCTGTCTTGCAGCAGGTTCTCTCTAGGTATCTGTCTGGCTCTGTTGATCTGTTGTTTAACTTCATCAGGTGGATATTTTAGTTCTAAAAAGGTTTGCTGTAGATCTCTTAGGTGAGATTCTCTGTCTGTAGAGTTGGAACAGATGCGGTTGTAACGTAAGGCCTGGCTGTATACGATGGATTGTTTGGTATGTTTGGGATGGTAGCTAGAAGCATGTAGATATGTTTGTCGGTCAGTTGGTTTTCTGTATAAGGTGGTGTCTATACGTCCATCCTGTATTTTTATAGTAGTGTCCAAAAAATGTATTTCTTGCATAGATTGGTTCATTGTTAGGTTGATGGTGGGGTGAAAGTCATTGAATGTCTGGTGGAAGGTTTCCAGGGTCTGTTGTCCATGTGTCCAGATAATAAAAATATCGTCAATGTATCGCAGGTACAGGAGAGGTTTGAGTGGGTAGGAGTTAAGGAAACGTTGTTCTAAATCTGCCATGAAGATGTTGGCATACTGTGGGGCCATGCGGGTGCCCATGGCTGTGCCGCTGATCTGGAGGAACAGGTCATCACCAAATTTGAAGTGGTTGTGGGTAAGGACAAAGTGGCAGAGTTTGGTAGCAAAGTCCGCTGTGGTTTTATCTGAAATGGTGTTCCTTATGGCTTGTAAACCATCATTGTGTGGGATGTTGGTATATAGAGATTCCACATCCATAGTGGCTAGTATAGTATTGTTAGGAAGATTGTTCAAATATTGTATTTTCCTCAGAAAATCTGTGGTGTCACGTACAAAAAAGAACTGAACAAGATTATTAAGGAGCTACCCCTACACATCCAAGAACAGATCCTCACAAACACACCAGCGGAACCTCGGCCAGGAACTTTCTATCTTCTACCCAAAATACACAAACCAGGAAACCCAGGACGCCCCATCATCTCAGGTATTGGCACCATTACAGTGGGTGTTTCCGGCTATATGGACTCTGTTCTGAAACCATATGCTATCAGTGCTCCCAGCTACGTACGTGACACCACAGATTTTCTGAGGAAAATACAATATTTGAACAATCTTCCTAACAATACTATACTAGCCACTATGGATGTGGAATCTCTATATACCAACATCCCACACAATGATGGTTTACAAGCCATAAGGAACACCATTTCAGATAAAACCACAGCGGACTTTGCTACCAAACTCTGCCACTTTGTCCTTACCCACAACCACTTCAAATTTGGTGATGACCTGTTCCTCCAGATCAGCGGCACAGCCATGGGCACCCGCATGGCCCCACAGTATGCCAACATCTTCATGGCAGATTTAGAACAACGTTTCCTTAACTCCTACCCACTCAAACCTCTCCTGTACCTGCGATACATTGACGATATTTTTATTATCTGGACACATGGACAACAGACCCTGGAAACCTTCCACCAGACATTCAATGACTTTCACCCCACCATCAACCTAACAATGAACCAATCTATGCAAGAAATACATTTTTTGGACACTACTATAAAAATACAGGATGGACGTATAGACACCACCTTATACAGAAAACCAACTGACCGACAAACATATCTACATGCTTCTAGCTACCATCCCAAACATACCAAACAATCCATCGTATACAGCCAGGCCTTACGTTACAACCGCATCTGTTCCAACTCTACAGACAGAGAATCTCACCTAAGAGATCTACAGCAAACCTTTTTAGAACTAAAATATCCACCTGATGAAGTTAAACAACAGATCAACAGAGCCAGACAGATACCTAGAGAGAACCTGCTGCAAGACAGACCCAAAAAAGAAAATAACAGAACACCACTAGTCATCACATACAGCTCCCAAGCTAAAACAGTACAACGCATCATCAGAGATCTACAGCCTCTCCTGGACAATGACCGCTCCCTTTCTCAAGCTCTGGGAGGAAGACCTTTCATTGCCTACAGACAGCCACCCAATCTTAAACAACTCCTCACCCACAATAATACAACCACCAGACTTAACATGGACACTGGTACCAGAGCCTGCAATAAACCCAGATGCCAACTTTGCTGCCACATACACCCAGACAACACCATTACTGGCCCCAACAACATCCAACATACCATCTCAGGACTATTTAATTGCTCATCCTCTAACATTGTGTATGCCATCAAATGCCAACAGTGCCCTTCAGCTCTCTATATTGGACAAACAGGCCAAACCCTACGCCAAAGGATAAATGGACATAAATCTGACATCAGGAACCAGAAGACAGAAAAACCAGTAGGAGAACACTTCAATCTCCCAGGACATTCTATACAAGATCTCAAAGTAGCTGTCTTACTACAAAAGAATTTCAGAAATAGACTGGAAAGAGAAGTTGCTGAATTGCAACTTATCACCAAGCTCAAAACCATGGAGGGACCTGGTTTGAACAGAGATATCGGGTTCTTATCTCATTATACATGATAAGTGATCTTCAGCCATCTCAACCCTTGCTTTTTCATGCAAAACCATTTGCAGTCGTTTGCGGTCATCAACAGCTATCAGT
Organism: Zootoca vivipara; assembly: GCF_965207765.1. Lineage (NCBI taxonomy): Eukaryota > Metazoa > Chordata > Lepidosauria > Squamata > Lacertidae > Zootoca > Zootoca vivipara. The sequence goes on along the minus strand of NC_142590.1, from coordinate 74,017,535 downwards.
CAGTCAATCACCCATTTCCACCACCCTTCTGAGTGATCCCCCCTCCCCATCCCCACCCCTCCCCACCCCTTCTCTACATAAGTGCCTGGAAACTTCCATTTCACTGTATCTGAAGAAGTGTGCATGCACACGAAAGCTCATACCAAAATAAAAACTTAGTTGGTCTTTAAGGTGCTACTGAAGGAATTTTTTTATTTTACTTCGATCCAGACCAACACGGCTACCTACCTGTAACATAAAAATAAGAAGCTTTTCTAGCTTCTGATACACCAGGCATCCCCAAACTTCGGCCCTCCAGATGTTTTGGACTACAATTCCCCTCTTCCCTGACCACTGGTCCTGTAAGCTAGGGATCATGGGAGTTGTAGGCCAAAACATCTGGAGGGCCGCAGTTTGGGGATGCCTGTGATAGACCAATGCACATGGGGGTTGGGGTTTGCAGTCATTATCTACATAAACCAGTAATTCCAGAGTTTTTCATTCTGGACTTAATGGGTCACTCTATGAAGTTGTAAACAAATGACTTTGCCATTGTTTAGTCTAGGATTTTGAACTTTATTTTAAATGGTATGTTTGGAAATGCCAGTGCCATTCAGCCTGGTTCTGGAGAGCCTGCAAATGTTCTCTTTCCAGCAATACTTTGTCTTGACCATAGGTCATTGCTCTGCTACTTTACGAAACCCCACAAATGCATAGGCATTGGATTACTTTGTGCATGTTAACCTTTTCCCAGCAGTTAAGGGCCCTGAAATGGGAAATTATTTCCTATCTTTGGCTTATATTATAGCAAGTCTCTTCCTGGAAATTGAAATCTGCCCATTCCATCTTGCGGCAACAACCATGTAGCTGTTATAAAATGGTCCCAGAGGTCAAAAGAGGGGCACAGTGTTATAAAGTTATTGAGCAATGTGCCCTTGAGAGTATGAACTGTGACTAATGTGTCTGCTTTGCTGTGTTATGTATTTCCCTTCACTGTTCCAGTTTCATTTAGATTCAGTAAAGCTCAGTGTTCTACTGGCACGTTACTGTGACAGATGAAAGACTATTTTAAATGCAGAAATCAAGAAAGAAAATTGACATAGACTACCTGGGTCAAAATCTCAAGGATGTTTCTTATGTGTTTGGTGCAAATAAAAATACATGCTGTAGAGCTCGCCTGCTGGGCCAAGGGGATTCAAGATGGCACTTCACCTTGTTCTCTAAGGCTGTGTTCTTCAGCCTTTGGTCCAATGATGATGATGTACTACAACCCGAATCATCCCTGACCACTAGCGAAGCTGGCTGGGGACGATGGGAGTTGTAGTCTAGCAGCATCTGCAGACCCACACTCAAGCACAGCTCTGCAGGCATGCTTGCACAATTGTGTCCTTCTGTCCCCTTCTTTTCAAACTTATGGAAGAGTGTAGTGATGTCCATAAGCATGCAAAGTTTGTATTGCCCTACCCTGTAATTCTTGGGGACAGCGGGTGGCGCTGTGGGTTAAACCACAGAACCTAGGGCTTGCCGATCAGAAGGCCGGCTGTTCGAATCCCCGCAACGGGGTGAGCTCCCATTGCTTGGTCGCAGCTCCTGCCAACCTACCCCTGTTTCTCATATTTTAAGACATACCCATAAAATAAGCCATAGCAGGATTTTTAAGCATTCAAGGAATATAAGCCATACCCCGAAAATAAGACATAGTGATAGGTGCAGCAGCAATGCCGACCGTGGCAGGAGGAGGAGGAAAAAAATAAGACATCCCTTGAAAATAAGCCATAGTGGGGTTTTTTGAGGAAAAAATAAATATAAGACATGTCTTATAATATGAGAAACACGGTAGCAGTTCGAAAACACATCAAAGTGCAGGTAGATAAATAGGTACTGCTACAGTGGGAAGGTAAACAGCGTTTCCGTGTGCTGCTCTGGTTTGCCAGAAGCGGCTTTGTCATGCTGGCCACATGACTTGGAAGCTGTACGCCGGCTCCCTCGGCCAATAACATGAGATGAGCGCCGCAACCCCAGAGTTGGGCACAACTGGACCTAATGGTCAGGGGTACCTTTACCTTTACCCTGTAATTCTATAGCATTCTGTACATAGGCTGCAGAATAAGTAGAAATGGATTGTTTTGAGACTGATGTGTGTAAGTGAAGGCTTGTTAATGGCCCACATTACTGTTTAAAATTCATCAGAATTCAATTTCTCAGACTGCCTGCTTGACTTGACCAACTGGGCTCTTAAACCTTTTATTTAATGACACTGGTTTTTGTTTTTTTTAAAAAAAACTTTTCCCCCTCCAGGCTTTACCTCAGTTGTTGTATTCATTTGAACACATATGGTAATAGCAAAGAAATTATAAAAATTAAAGTAACAACAATGGTGTTGGGTGTTCAAATATTGCTGATAGCAAAAGTGTTGAGGAGAGCTAGCTCAAAAGGAAATGAACCAGTTCAATTTTGAGCGCAGTACAGTACTAAGAAGTGTCAGCGAACAGAATGCACATAACTACAGTACTGAAAGATAACCTCCTAATGTACTAATTTAGTCACTGTGCTCTGCAGGCAAGGGACTCCTGCAGTTACCATTTTATCAGAAGGTCCATTCTGTGAAATACCGGTACACAGCAATCAGACCTTTAGTGTCGTGGCTCCTATTTTTTGGAATTCCCTCCCCTTGAATATTAGACAAGAACTGTTTCTGTTATCTTTTTGGCACCTAACTTGATCACCTTCCTCCTTCAACAAGCCTTTTAACTTGAGATCTTTCCTAGTCTGCATCTGTACTGGAATAGTTTTAAAGATGTTTTTATCGCTGCTTCCTTGTCTCCCTGGGCTCCTTTGGGAAGAAGGGCAAGATGCAAATAAATAGCACAAATAACACAGAGTGAGTGCACACACAGAAATGCAAAGGATTTGCATGGGTTCATTAATTTCATACTGTGAACTAGTGGGGATATAAGCCAGTCACAGAATGTAGTGGAGATAAATTGTGGGATGGGGCTGCCTTTTGTATCAGGATAACAGCCTTTATCAGGAAAGTTGTGCTATTTCCAAGATTGTGAAGTGCTACCCTTCACACAGGTGAGAGGGGTATCTCTGTAGCACGTAAAAGTCCTATTCCCCTCCCCTCTAGCATACACTTTCCTGGGCTGTTAAGGGACCTGTTGGTCTATATCAGGCATGTCCAAAATCCGTTTGGGGAGCCTAATCCAGCCCATTGGTCAATTTAATCCAGCCCCTGTGGCAGCATACGCCCTGGGGTAAAATTGTAAAAAAAAAAAAAAAGCTCAACAGCTTCAATCCTAAAAAAAAGCTCATCAACATTGGTTGGCCCTCTCACATGTTCACTTCATCAAATCTGGCCCTCTTTGAAAAAAGTTTGGGCACCCCTGGTCTATATGCACCTCCCAAATGACTGTCCACCAGCAGCCATCTGACAGTCAGGGAGCCTAAGGTTGGAGCATGCGGGTATGATGGGCATAAATATGCCATGGTTGGGAGGGGAAGAAAAACAATTACCATCAATTATGATGATAAATCTTAATTCTTTAGATCCTAAAGGCATAAGATTCCCTCTTCTCATGCAGGCACTATAGCTAAGGATGGGTTGTGCCCTCCCAACCTATTTTTACTTTGTCTTTCCATATCTATTAAAAAGTACTAATTGGCAGGCATGCCTTAATACACACAGGGAGAGGATATTGGACCTCCTGCCCTTTAGCTTGTGGTGTATTTTTGGATACTTTTGACACACAATCACTGCCAAAAGCTTCAAGGGCGTACTCAATTGATCTAAAGTTTATTCATGAACGGTGCTAACTGCAGTACCCACACTCTCATTTCTGAGCATGTAGACAGTCTGTCTCCACTTAAGCAGCAGTGTAAGCATTTATATAAAGTATTAATTTTGAGGATTTGTATACTGAATTATTTCACTTTTTGTGTTTAATGTCAGTTGGAGTGCTGTAAGATTCTGTCTTGTCTTATGAAATGATATAGGTAAAGGGACCCCTGACCATTAGGTCCAGTCGTGACCGACTCTGGGGTTGCGCGTTCATCTCGCATTATTGGCCGAGGGAGCCGGCGTATAGCTTCCAGGTCATGTGGCCAGCATGACAAAGCCGCTTCTGGCAAACCAGAGCAGCACATGGAAACGCCATTTACCTTCCCGCTATAGCGGTTCCTATTTATCTACTTGCATTTTGATGTGCTTTCGAACTGCTAGGTTGGCAGGCGCTGCGACCAAGCAATGGGAGCTCACCCCGTCACAGGGATTCGAACCGCCGACCTTCTGATCAGCAAGCCCTAGGCTCAGTGGTTTAGCCCACAGCGCCATCTGGGTCCCTTATGAAATGATATAACCAAGTATCAAATCCATATTTTATTATTATTTAACATGGAATTTAAAATCTCGCTCCCAAGTGCAATGTAGTTTTTTACCTTTAAAAATGTTTTTGTATACTATAAAACTGCTGACTTGGCAATAAAACTTGCATAGATTTTTTTCCTCAGGCAATTGTAATATCGGTAGTTCTCATGACCATTGTATTATAGACTAAACAAGAATAATTTTTCTTACACTAAATGGGACGGTTGTTATTAAATTTCTGTGTGTGCATAAATGCTGAGTGGAGAATCCATGGCTTTCCAGATGTTGTTAAACTACAACTCCCATGAGCCCCAGTTAGCATGACCATTGACCTGAGGTAATGGGAGGATGGTGTGTTCAATATCCCCTGCTGCAGAACCAACACCAGTAGAAGCCATGCAGCTGTTGGAAGAACAATCACACTTGTTGTCCGTGTAGAGCTGGCTTCTTTGTTGGCAGTGGGAAAGTTACTGCATAGCATGGATTATGTATTGGTGCAGAAATAACATGGGTAGTGACAAAGCTACCTTAATAACTTCACAGCTATCCATAATGGTTTGGGGAAGGACATTGATTTTATCAGATATTCAAGGTATATACACCATTGAGAACTTAAATAATGTGACTCTTGGTGTATGGAGTGGTACAAAAAGTATACAGTACTGTACTTGAAACAGAGAAGGGCTGGTTGTGCAGTGAAAATGTGGAGAGTGAGATCTCCCCCCTCCTTGCACTTGGAACCTTTGACATGTCCGTGTTCAATGCAATCAGTGAAATAGTCTCCCTTCTCCTCCTACCTGTCACTGAGAGCCAGAGTGCTGCACTGGCTAGAGTGCTGAACTTAGAACAGGTGGACGAGGGATCAAATTCTGCTCAACTGCAAAGCGCACTGGGTCTCCATGCCCTGCCCCTTCCTCCCCTGACCTGTCACATGTTGAGTGTAAGGCTCTGCATATTCAGCTCAACATGACCAGAATCCTCCTTCAAACCTGTACACTGAATGTGCAAATGCCAGGAAGGAGGGTGGGACTGGCATAAATGGGAGACCTGGGGGTGGAACCAGAATGTGCGCCTTCTACAAATCACACATTCAAAGAAGGCTTCTTCCTATACACATACCACCTGTAAAAACTCTCAAGGCAGGATTCCTTTAAAATAATCCTCTGGCAAAATAAACAAAAACTGGAAATCTTTGTCCTATGTCTTGAAACACTCAGGACGGCCTCTTAGAGATTCAGAAGAACTCTAAGGCTTGAAGAAAATTCTATAAAACATCTGGTAGTCATTTAATGGTTAGGGCTGACTGATCTCTTTATATACACCCTCAGCACTGAATTAATTTTTTCTGTCTTTACTGTTATACTTTATTATATTCTTTCAGCTCCTAAGGGCTGAACATTGAACAATAACCTTCTTTAAAACAGATGTTATACAATTAGCATAGAATTGTAGCAGGTCCCATACATCAACTCAAAGGGCTGTCAGCTAAAGCTGTGTTAATGTGCATGCATAATGCATCTGATGGGAGAAGTGCTTTCCCCCCCTAATGAACAACTTCCTTACAAGATAGGCAAAAATCTGTAACCTCTTGTAGTTATTTCCCTTGTGCAATAATACTCTATGCATTATTGAAAAGTTTTAAAGCAGTTGCTAGTGGTGGAGGAGGGGAGAAGAATTTACCTTGCAAATAATGACGATAATGAAATTCCACAAAGTCATGCTTCATTACTGTTTACAACTTTTGGGGTGTCTTCTGTAGGACCCTGTAGGACCAGGAGGGTTTAGAGCATGATCCACAGTACTACTTTACAGTGCTGATGTGATGAAAATCGTCACATCTCTGTGTTAACTAAGGCAAGCTTCAGACATTCCTGGCTGCTAGATATTACACAGCCCAGAAGCCATACACTGGTACTGTCTTGTTTCTGGTCTGAACTAATTGGAACAAGGCCAGGCACTGCTTAAAAGGAAACACCCCCTCTCTCATTGGAGTCCTAATAGTTTCAGCCACCAGCTTGTTTGGTGATGAAAGATTGTATTCATTCCCTGCCATCTAATCTAGTAATCTCTGGGGTTTTGGTCCAAGCAGAAGATTGGGAACACTGAATTGGGCTAACAAATTATGTGGATGTCCACTACTTGGTAGCAAAAGGCACAGCAGATTATTACTTGTGGTGGGAAGTGGGTTGAGCATGAGACTCAACCCACATTGGGCAAAAGATTCCTGTATAGCAGGGGTGAATCTCCATATCCCGGTATACAAAGACAGTGCTCAACATGGAGTCAAGTGAGATTTATTGTTGACTAAATGCTAATGAAAAATTGCTGCTGGTGATTCAGACTAGAGTGAGGGAGAGTGGATTTAAATCCCCACTCGTGTGGCGCTCACTTGGGGCCATGTGCTCTCACTTCCATGTGCCTCACAGGATTGTGGGGATAAATGGGTGGGTGGGAACCATGTGTGCTGCCTTGAGCTCTTTGGAGGAAAGGTGGGGTATAAATCTCTTTAAAATATACACCTCACGTGTCAAAGCCCCAAGGTAAAGAGGTGTGTCTTCAGCATGTGCCAAAAACTGTATAGTAAAGCTGCCAGATGCACCTCTGGGGAAGGAGTCCCACAGTTTATGGGGCTGCCGCAAAGAATGCTGTTTCACAGGCTACACACACCAAACATCTGAGGGCGGTGGAACCATATTCAAGGAACAGACTTACAGTGGCTGAATTGAGAATGTTCACCCTTCTATAGCAAATGTGTAACTGTACATAATATTGCAAATGGTTTTCTTCCTACGTCAAATACTTTATTCATTTATTTTTTTAAAAGGTTTAAACTCCATTTTCTCACTCCATTGAAGTCAGGTAGAAGCACAGTGTCATCTGTATTTTGTGTATTTAAAGGTTTGTGGATCTGTTTTGTGTATCTGATGAAGTGTGCATGCACACGAAAGCTCATACCAAAATAAAAACTTAGTTGGTCTTTAAGGTGCTACTGAAGGAATTCTTTTATTTTGTTTCGACTCAGACCAACACGGCTACCTACCTGTAAGTGGATCTGTTTTGTTACATAAAAAGCTTTGAGTTTCTGGAGCCCGAGGCTTGGGACATCCCTTAAGAGGAATCCTTCTCAAGATACGCTGTTTCTAGTTCTGGAGGGTTGGGGCAACTCTCCAGAACGGCGTGGAAGTTGGTGCAGGGAACAACTGCAAGGAGAAGGGATTAATTATAATTACCTTTCACCAGAAATGGAAAGGCAACTCAGGATCTGAGCCAAAGTTTCTTTGTACCGGTAGCCTTTGTCAGTAAATTTAATGGGATTCAGAATTGTTACTCTTAAAGTAAAGCCCTTTTACTTTATTGCTCAGAAGAAGCAGAGTAAATTTCCCAGCACAGGCCCTTTGTTAAGCTCCAGGTTTTCTGCTGTTGCAAGTTCACTGCTTTTGTGTTTTTCTTCAGCTGAGAAACTGGACTGTTGAAGAACTTCAAAGAAGACTCGGGGCACTTGACCCCATGATGGAGCAGGAGATAGAAGAAGTTCGCCAAAGGTATCAGTCGAAACGGCAGCCTATTCTTGATGCCATTGAAGCAAAGAAGAGACGCCAGCAGAACTTCTAAGGAAAGCCTGCCAGTAGAATCCATCATCCCTAACAATAAACTGTGTTTCTATGACTACTGTGTAGGTGGATTTCTATTTTAAATGGTCCGGTTTTCACATGACACTAGGCCAAACCATAGCTTAGCATGAACAAATTCCCAGAGAGGAGATGGTGGCTGTGTTCCTACTCTGGTCAATCTGCTGGGCTGCACCGAGCAAAGCCATGATTTGTCCTCTGAACCCAGTCTTGTGATTTAGCTCTCACAGACAAACCACATGCTATAACCAAGGTTTGTCCTATGATTTGGAGAGAGCTAAGCCATGAGCCCAGGTTCAGAGGACGCACTAAATCAAATCGCAGCTTAACTCAATGCAGTGCAACAGCAACATGACCAGGGAGGATCAAAATGCCTGCTTTGTGTTAAGCCATGGCCTGGCCTAGCGTTGTGTGCAAACGATGGCAATGTGTTAGCAAAGCAAGCCAGTGGCTGCTTCCTCCACTTACTGTAGCACCTTTTCAAACTCAGGAATGCCATTATGTGAGTCCTCATGAACAGATTATGCTTGTGTTTCAGTGTTAGATGTGTTCTGAATAGATTGCATGTTGCTTCAGAAAAGTCCTGTTACTTTTGGAGCATATGGAGGAACAGTTGGAAACAGACTAAAAGAATGTTGGTGCTCAGATGGCCAGTTAGTCTCTCAGGCCTGTTTTCTGCCTTGTGGGTTTATCTCATACTATGGTGTAAGGCTGCCTTGTTGGTTCATGAAGAAAACAAAGTAGTTAAAACACTTGTCTTTTATTGGATGCACTTAGGTTGGACTGCAAGGATGCAAACGTATGCTTCTTTTTGTGAAACTCCTAAGTGCTTGTGAAACCAGAAACCTTGCACACTTGTCTGTTCGCCTAATTTGGCCCAATAAAAGATGCATAGCTTAACTTCCGTATCTTCTTTATGCAGCAACCACTTTGTATTAAACTGCTCCCTCTTTAAACTTCCCCCTGTTACTGTTTAATGGTACTCTGGAAATAGGTTTTTAAAACAAAAGTGATTCACTGGCAAAAATATGCAACCTGCTTCAGCGTTTGAAAAGGAATATAAACTCTTTTTGTCCCTTCCAAAAGCCTCTAAAAGTCCCATGCCTTACATTCCCCCTTTTAAAGCATTGAATTTCAGGCTTATATTTATATCCTTTCCACTGTTTATGAGTGAATGCGGATAACGTTTGAGTGATTTCTTGGTATTTTTTAAATATATTAATGTGAAACCAACCCATCACTCAAGAGAACGTGAATCCTACTTTGTATTTCTTCAGAATTCCTTGCAGCAGAGGAATGTCAAAGTACTTGCAACTCAGGAAATTAGGAACTCTCTTGAGATAATGAGAGGTTTGAAATATTTAAGGAATTGTGAATGTTTATGGGCTTTGCTATTTTGAGCTTAATTTGTTTGAGGCTTGCAATATTAGTTTTGAATTTTAAACTAGAACGTGTTTTTCTGTTTATTTGGAAAGGTTAAGAATGTCAGTTAAGATTAAAATAACAATCTGTTGGCTCAAAAGAATAATTTCAAAATGCCCTTTTAGAAAAAGCTTGATGTGTCAAGCTTAATAAAGCAATTTCATTCATTTCTAAGCAGCGGGATTCCTGCTAAAATAAAGTGTGCGAGAGTCTGATGCTCTGTGCAGTTCTCACTTGTTGCTGTTGGATTTGCACAAGAGAAATTTATGATGGAATGTGCCTGTGATTATTGGCCTCCCCAGGTTTCACAAGTATCAGAACACAATGACCAAGCTCTGTAAAAAGGCCTGTTGCTTCAACGTGTGAATTAAGGGAGCACGAGAGTCTTCCAGTCCAACAGCAGCCCCACTGTGCCTCATAAATTGCTCCTCAGAGGGTCCCATGACCTTCAGAGGGTGCATAGGAAGTGGGTAGCTAAAATGTCACATTTGTGACTGGAAGGCGACATGCCTGTTGCATCCTATGGCCGTTAATGCTGTGCTCTAGTTGCACCGTAGGCCATGCATTATTTTGCATGTGGTGAGTGTGACCTGAATCAAGTTTACGTTTCATGAGCTAGTGGGGAATGGTGAAGTCATCCAAGCCCTTTCTGCTGCTGAAGGAAGTTTGTCATCATTATAAGCAGAGCCCAAGCTCTTTTCAAAAATATAGGGAAGCATTGCTGTTAAGACTACCTGCTGCAGAGCAGTAGTTTGATTGCCAGTGTTTCTTTTTCTAACGACCTGGCCAAGGATATATTAGGCTTAGCCCGGATCAGGGATGGGGAGCCTCTGGCCCCTCCACATGTTGTTGTGACTCCCAACACGCAAGGACGCTGGGAGCCAGTGCCCAGGGATGATGGGAGTTGTAGTCCAGTAGCAGCTGGAGGGCCACAGGTTCCCCATCACTGCCCTGGAGGGGGGGAAGCCCTACCTGCAGATATTAGCAAACCAGTTGTACAAGTTCAGTGACAGAAAGAGAAGTATTAAAATAAATCAAAGTAATTATGTTCCCTGTAAAGCCATGCTGATCAGCTACTCTTCAAGTATGTACAGTTTGCAACGCAAGCTAACCTTTTGAAAGACTCGTCTTTGTTAATGGTTCTAGCAAATAGAAATCTGCCATGAAAGGCTAGAAAGCCAGTCATTTGCAATTTAACTATGGAGGTGCAAGCAAAGGGGTAAAGTGAGGGGATGCTACCTGCAGCAGAAATGTACTTCATTTACTGCGCAAGTAAATTTATTTTGCACACACACCCCCATCTACTGTTTCCTTGCTTTAAATGCAATTTCCGACTGTGTGAATCAGGTGGGAGGACCTTTCTCAGTAATCTGTGAAGCCAGATGGCTGCTAAAGTGGGTGCCTTGTGCCTCTGGCTATGATGCCTACCCCACAGTATGACACATTCAGGTATTTAGGTGACTAACTTGCTCTCACATAAAGGAGATGGTCCTTTAGCTGGGAATCTTTGCCTTTACAATATGTGCCATGGTAGCAGGGAAATACATGTGTTTGGGATGTCTTGTCTGCAACCAGCCAGGCTCTTAACGAGTCTCCTAATATTACTATTTTTGTTGTGGAAGCAAGTGAACGAAAAGCACAGCAGTCTCAGTAACATAGTCTTCACCTCTTCTCTCCCCCCCCCCCGGCACCATCTAAAAGATATGAGAATGAATTGCTGGATTCCTGCTATTGTAGTTCAGCACACCAGCAAGCCATCTTCAGTAAATTCAGCCTAATCAAAGACTCCAGCTCTCATTTTGAATTCTTCTACAGGAATATATCACTTCATCTATCACCCAGATTGTAATTTTAGGGACTTCTTCTGAAAGAATGCTGTCCAGAGCAAAACAGTGTTTAAAGCAAGGTATTCATATACTTATGAAATCTCATTCTTATGGTTGATGGGTCCATAAACACAGCTTGAAGCATTCCCGATAAGCTGCCATCTTTTCTTCCCACCACCCTAAATCAAATGTTTGTTGTCGGTTCTGTGAGAGACTTAAATGTGAAGTTAGTCGCTTTAATGTTTTGTAATGAAGTTAGCACATCATACCCAATGTAACTTGAAATTTCTCTTTTGTAGAGATTTGTCTGGTTTGTACATATTAGAAACCTTAGTTTGTATATGTATGAAAGCAACTTTTTTATTACATGTTCCTTTTGAGTATGATACAGGAAGTTCTTTGTTTTGAGTTTTAAACACCTTGCCTTATTTGTTTAATAGAACAAAATAAACTGTTCCAATAAAAAGAAGTTTGGTTTTTATGGTTTACCAGTAAAAGATACAGATGTGATCTAAGTGTATGATAACTGATGTTTCCACGGAACAGGATCTACTGGAAGATATTGGGATGATTTGCAGTACATTTGCAGAGTTTGTTGATTCTCAGTTGTTTAATGATAGGAGCAAGAGTAACAAAATTGATCTACTGAAATGAGGAAAGCTTGGAATGACCAGGGGTGAATGTTTTTGTGAAAGGACTGTGAGTTCCAATTAGTTCCAGTACTGAAAACAAAATTCCTCAGTTCAAGATAGTTTAAGGCTAAAGCTGTGTTTCTTGCACTTATTTCTAATTGGTAGATTCTAATTGGAGATCCTGCAAGCCTTAAGTCTATTACCACCTAGTGACTAAAATGTGCATTGACACTTGCCATACAATATGTATGTCTACTCAGAAGTAAGTCTCACTGACTTCAGTGAGGCCTACTCACAGATAAGTGTGTATCAAAATCTATACAGTTGTACCTTGGATCCCGAACACTGCAAACCCGTATTCCGGTTTGCAAATGTTCTTTGGAACCCAAACATCTGACACGGCTTCTTTGGCTTCTGATTGGCTGCAGGAGTTTCCTGCAGCTAGTCAGAAGCCATGCCTTGGTTTCCGAATGTTTTGGAAGTCGAATGGACTTCCAGAATGGATTCCATTAGACTTCCAAGGTACCACTGTATCTCGGTCCATGTTCATTACCTTAACTTCTCAATGGAAGGCTCACTTGTGTTCCAGGAGGATGGATTCAAAGACTGTCAAGAAGACATTCCAGAGCTCTTTCCCATTTGACTTTATTGCAGCTAGTTTGCAAGGAGCAATTCAAGGACACTGTCAGTCAGCATCTGAGCAGCCAGCCAGCAACTAAATACCTCCAAAGAAAAACTGGGAAGAGAGAGAGGCATGCTTGCATGTTCTGGTGTGTCAGGATGTGAATGAGAGCAAAGCATTTCTAGACCAAACATCTCACCAAAACAGCCTCCAGCTTCAACTGTGCTTTGCTGAACAAAAAGACCTGCAGGCATTTGAAGATTGTTTTGTGCAAACTATTGGGTTGTAGCAATCTGCAAAATTGGCAGGCATTAGCCATATGAATAGGGAGACCATGCATACAGAGGGCAGTCTTCTATTTGAAGGGCCATCAGAGGACAGACATCTCCTTGAATACATCTTCTGGTTGAAGTGTTGCCCATTCCAAGGCTGGTTCAAAGATACAGAACTCTTGTAAGGAGAGAGCAGCAGGCAAGGCAGGATTGAGGTGTTTGGGAGTTGTGGTGCAATTCCCCATATAGGGTCTCCTTCTCCCAGAAGCAGAACACATGGAATAAGGTATCACAAAATAAGTCATGTAGTGTTTTTTTAAAAAGTTACAGCATAATCTTTTGTGGACTAACAAAAAATTATTGGACCTGTAGAGGCTCAAAAATTTCATCGAACTTGATTTGAAAAACCTCTTGAGCATGTGTAGTTTCACGTTTTAAAATCACTTTCACTTAAGTCATTGTTTTTGCTAACTTCATCCCTTGGGCCGGTCACCAACTCTCAGCCTGGTCTACTGCCCATGGCTGTTGTGGAGATATATAGGGAGCAATTTGTGCTTGTAGGCATCAAATTTTTGTTCCTTGAACCAGTGTTGCATTTTTGTACTATGAAGCACCGTGTTTTAATGTTCCCTTCTGCCCAAATTAGCACAGCTAATTGGCTTCAACCAATCTTAATCTGGCCTGTTGCACATTCTAGATGCATAAATCCTGCTTGCGTTTGATGGTGCTTGCTCCCAAAGTAGTGTGTACAGAGGACTGATTCCTAAGGAGCTATTTTAGGCCAGTAACCACTGGGGATGGAAGGCTAAGGAAAGCAGGACCAGTCCTGCGCCCTCCTTGAATGCTTTTGCCTGGCTGGAGACATGCACACCCCTTTGTTTTTTTGTGTGTGGCGGTAACATAGCTTACTATACAAAGTTAAGAGTCACACCTGTTGCTGCAAACTCTCTTTTCCTCTGACCCCACCTACCACTGGCATGCATGGAAGGTTTCACCATGAGGGAATGAGAACTGAAAAATACCCTTTCTTCCTAAGCTAGATTTGCTTTTTTAAAGCCCACAGCAATTGTGCAGATCAATGCTTAATACGTTATTGAAAATGGAGCCAGCCAACTACAATTTGGCTTGACTAGACTGCAATTCATTCTCCTATACATCTCTGGCTTCTGCACGAGTGCATGGTAGGGGAAAGTGGCAGCAAGAAAAATGACCGTGGGGGACAAGAAGCCCCGTGTCTATCAACCCAGTGGATCTTACTGGAGCAGAGGAGTCTTGCTTTTAAGGGTCTCTGAAAAGCGCTCTGCCTTTCTTGAACTCCGCTTGGTTTCACAGTGCAAAGCCGTAACGCAGCGCCATGGTCCTCTATTAAAGTGCAGCGGCCAGAATTGCAGCTTCTGTGACTGGAAGATGGCGTGCTAATGGATCTTTGGAAAGACAATAATGTAAAATGTATTAAACCCCTGCCCGCTCAGTGGCATCAAGGAGTGAAGCATATATTCTCCTTGTGGCAAGAAGGACCTAGGGCACTTAAAAGAGTGTGGAATTAAAGTAGACAAGGTTCTAAATAAAAACACTTAAGATGGCAGGCGGGGAATCCTTAAAGCAGGGATGGAGAAGCTCTACAGATACAGCTGGACTGTAGTTCCCATCATTCCTGATCGATGGCCAAGCTACATGGGTGTGATGGGAGGAGGCTTAACAGCTTCTGGAGGAACCATCCCTGGCTTTAAAGCGTGTCTCCCTTAAGAGTTGACCTTAAGCCAGGAGTGAGTAGAGGCTGATCTAGAGCTTCTAGACAGAAAACATTTCAGAATCAGTCTAGGCTCATCCAGCTGTTGTCTCCAGGATTCAGTTTGTACCTTTCAGCACAAGATTTCCCAAACTTGGGTCTCCAGCTGTTTTAGGACTACAAATCCCATCATCCCTAGCTATCAGGACCAGTCATCAAGGATGATGGGAATCCAGCTGTTTTCGGACTACAGTTCCCAAGTTTGGGAAGCCCTGTGATCTTTTGGATGAAGGGCGGTATGCAAATTAATTAATTATGCCATTTCTATGCTTGTTTCCCTCCTACACACACACACACACACACACACACACACACACACACACACACACACACACACACATTGATTGCTTGGAGAACTTAATTGCAAAATTCCAATTTTGAAGGATGGTTGTGTTTCTATTCTTCTATTGTTCCAGAAAGTACACATTTGATAGATTTTCCTTTAAATGCAAACTGAATCAAATCTCTCCTCCACCCCTAGTCCTCCCTCTCTCATGGATATATGAAGATGCCTTATTGACAAAAAGTGTGAGTTTTAATGGAGAAAAGTCAGTATTGCAGGAGATATGCCAGCTTCCACATTTAATAAGCACAGGGGGTGGGGTGGGGGGAATTTCACTTTCAAGAAATCAGTTCCTCTAACCAGAGGCATTTTCTGTTCCTTTGACAGTTTCTTGGTAGGAAGTTACTTGTATCGTGCTTTGCAGAGCCCCTGTAGGGGATAAAGGATAGACTGGCATTGATGATTGAATCTCCTCTGTCAAGTTAGAATCTCCTGGACCTATGGATTTTAATTCCCACAATGCCTAAAAGGCATCCATTTTTAATAACGGCAAAGAAACCGGTGCCAGAAGGGATATATTTCTTATTTGTGTTTATTAGTATTGAGACTTTCATGACAGATGCTGAAATTGCATTCCATTTAATATCAAGAGGAGGAACGTTCTGTAACTTAAAAGAGAGCACCTTGCTTTGAGGTGATCAGCAGAAAGCGAGCTCATTCATCTACCAAATATGAGTTTCACTGAGGGTAGACAGCTTCTGTTCTCTTCCTCATGCCTACAAAAGTCATACCAACACTGGGTTGCCAACTTTTCAAGGCGCCCCTGCAGCTATGCTTTTAGAGGTGGTTTGATCTGTGGCAACTGGAAGAGGGTTAAATCTTATCTTGATGTTACTTTTAAAAACCCTTCATTTGTTAATTTCTACAGATCAAAGAACTCCTAGAGGGTGTCTGGGGGTCTGGCTCCACCAACCTGTCAAAGTGGCCTTTGTGGGTAGGGGGGAGGTCAGGGTCTAAGCCACTGACTGGATCCAGTTCCCCAGCCCTGGTTAAAAGAAGAAGAAGAAACCTCCTCCATCTACATGGAAAAGCCAAGTTCAGCAAGTTCAAGGGTGAGTCCCTTGGCCCTGTTGGCCGATGGCCATCTAGACCAGGCATTGAAGCTTTAAAATTGTACCACATTGAACCAACTTAATTTGCAGTTTCTAAAACAATACATGGACTCCAATGTAGCTACCCTTTGGAAATTAGACATCTCCACTAATTCTATTATTAGGTTTTTAAATAAAGTGAACAGGTTATTTAACTGGCTAGAATTACACCACAGCCAGCTGTTTCAGCATTTTGTATTTAAATATAGTTCTTCTAATTTTAGGTTGAGATAGCTGGTTCCCACAGGCTGGAACTAACTGCACTTGGATGAGTTATTTCTTTAAAAGAATAAAAGTGAGGGTCACAAATGACTGGATATTTCCTTCCACTCCTTGTTCTGACAGTTCAAATCACTATTTTATTCTATTTTTAAGGGTGTTCAAGTGCAGTGGAGGACAGGGGCCCCTCGACTGATGGGAGCTGTAGTTCTGCAACATCTGGAGGACCACTTTTGACCTAAGTAGACTGGGAGATGGATAATGCTTCCTCGGGGCAAGAGGCACTGTTGTCCATACTTATAATGGCAGGCTCACTTTCATAAACCTTGACCTAAAAAGGAAATAAGACCAGCGTTCTTACAGGAGGGATGGGGAACCCATGACCCTCCAGATGTTGAATTGCAGCTCTCATTATACCCAACATCTTGCTGGCTGGGTCTGAGGCCAGCAGATCTCTATAATAGACCGCCATCCAAATATGGCTGCAATCCTAAGCACACTTACTTGAGACTATGCCTCTGTAAACTCAACAGGACTTACTTATTCTGCCTAAATATATATATATGATTGCTCTGTACGTCTGTTCTCTCCTCCACTGTGGACATCAGTCCAGGGTTTTTCTCCCTCATCCATACCCTTTCCCTCTCAACATTTGGCTTGATGGAGGGTTTTGGAGGACTCAAAATCTTGCTCATAATTTTGGGTGGTCTGAACGAAAGAACTGTGCAATGGGATTTTGAAATGCTTCCAACATGCCAACCAACAAACCTTCCCAAGCTTTCCCAGTGTAAAAGTGGAGACGAACAAGAAAATGATATTCATTGATGGGTCACTAAGATCTTTAATAAAATATACCATATGCATCTCATGCATAAATATAAAATTACTATTGTACATGCTTTTTGATGATCTTGTTGCATAACAGTTTTCCTTAGCATATTTAACTGGCATCTAATATCAAGTACATTTTGCTACCCAACTATATTGAGGAGCAAATGGGTACTCCCGTATTCAAGTATCTGTAGCATCCTTCTTCAGCAATTACTTCTCACAACAATGAGCAAAGTCTGGACCATGAATGACCCCATTTGCTTCTTAAGAATGGAAGACGGTGGCTCTGATGTTCATGGCTAATGTAATGTCCATGACTGTGTTTCTCTTGGAGCCAGCATGAGGTGTGATCTGATGTATTGCACTGTAGTCTCTTGGCTTGAAAGGAATGGGGCAAAACAGCTGGTTTCAAGACTGTTTCTTTAAAACCGAGCTATACGAAAGGTGGTTAAACACTTTACACATACAGATATTTTTTTTAAGTGCCCAGTTCCCTCTTTAGGTGAGTAGGGTTGGTGTTTCTACACGTAGGAATAGGCATTTGCACGTACATTAAGCAAAACATGAATTCAGAAACTTTACACACCATCTTATGAACATGTATGGTGACCAGGGCTCATCTCTATGCTCTGAAATCTTTCCTTGCTGCTTTGGACAATCAGGATCAAAGTAGACACTGTATCAAATGTGTATCTACATTTGAGCAGCAGGTTCTAGAAAATGCAAAAAGCCGCTGTGAGGTTGGGAGACGGGAGTTTAACAGTTTAAAATGGCTCCTTCAAAGCTGCAAATTGCTTTGGTTGCTTTGGAAGGAAAGTTCCCATTATTATTATTATTATTATTATTATTATTATTATTATTAGTTCTATTTTCTATACTGCCCTTCATCCGAGGATCACAGGGCAGTTTACAATATAAAAAAGCACAAAATTGGTGCCCATGGGAGCTTTCTTCCCAATACAAACAGCAGCTTCAGGGGAGCGATTTTAACCTGCATGCTGCAAAGAAACGTTTGATATTGAATCTAGTTTGGACCTAAGGCATCCTTTGGGGTGATTTCACTCACGCCTGCACACACACACACACACACGGCCACAATATCAAACAGGACTTGAGCTACACAGGGAGCATTGTTCAGCGCTGCACCACCACTGGAAGAAACAAGAAAAGTGAAAAAGCAGAAGACATGTCCCCTTACCGTGTTTCCCCTTTTTTAAGGCGTAGCCATAAAGTAAGCCATGGCAGGATTTTTAAACATTTGCTAAACATAAGACATACCCCGAAAATAAGACATACCTCCATGCCGTGTGGAGAGAGACCGCCGAGCGCCCCAACCAGCCAGTGGGACTCAGAACGCTGGCTGCAGCAGCAGCAGGAGGAGGCCTGCCGGCTCGGTGCCTGGAGCCAGCTGCTGCTGCAGCGACGAGCGCACAGAGCACCCGAGCCAGCGGTCTTGCCCCCGCCTGGCCCAACCGAGGAGACCTGCCTCCCCGCCTCCCAGAACCAGTGGCTGCAGCATGGAGCGCGTCAAGCGCTCCGCAGGACCGAGCGCTTGGAGTGCTCTGTCGGGCCAGGCGGAGCGCCTGAGCCAGCGGCCTCCGCCTGGCCGGACCGAGGAGACCTGCCTCCCCACCGCCCAGATCCGGCGGCTGCAGCGTGGAGCGCATTGAGCACTCCGCAAGACCGAGCGCTTGGAGCGCTCTGTCGGGCCGGGCGGAGCGCCTGAACCAACGGCCTCCGCCTGGCCGGCCGAGGAGACCTCCCTCCCCACCGCCCAGATCCGGCAGCTGCAGCATGGAGCGCGTTGAGCGCCTCGCAGGACCAAGCGCTTGGAGCGCTCTGTCGGGCCGGGCGGAGCGCCTGAGCCAGCGGCCTCCGCCTGGCCCGGCCGTGGAGACCTGCCTCCCCACCGCCCAGATCCGGCGGCTGCAGCGTGGAGCGCATTGAGTGCTCCGCAAGACCGAGCGCTTGGAGCGCTCTGTCGGCCGGGCAGAGCGCCCGAGCCAGTGGTCTCCGCCTGGCCCTGCCGAGGAGACCTGCCTCCCCGCCGCCCAGAACCGGCACAGCGCCAAGCGCTTGGAGCGCCCTGCCGGGCCGGGTGGACCGCCTAAGCCAGTTTTTCTTCTTCTTTTTTCTTCCCTTTTTGTAATGTACAGAAATGCAAACTATAGCTTATCATCATCATTAATTAATGTACAGAAATGTAATGTACAGAAATGCAAACTATATCTTATCATCATCAGGTAATTTAAAAAAAGGCCCCCCCACCGAAAATAAGACACCCTGTGTTTTTTTGAGAAAAAAAAGTTGTAAGACGGTGTCTTAAAAAAGGGGAAACACGGTATTTACTATGCATTTCATTTCCTCCCAGATGCTCAAATCACAATGCTTTTCTAAGGGGACAGTTCATGTGTTTAGTTGATGCACACTCATGAGCGATTCAATTTCACTTTCTTGGTTACACACAGAGAGAAAAAACAAAAATAAACCAAGGCTGCAGTCTTAAACCTGCTTACCAAATGAGGAAGCCCCACTGAATTCAATTCAGACTTGCTTTTTGTAGCCCTCTTGTGCTGTTAGCATGCTGTCATTTTTCGCCAAGTGAAAATGGGGTGTGGGAACAGAAACAAACAGCAAAAAAAAAAAAAATCAGAGGCAACAACACAATTGCAGAACCCTGGTTCTTTAGTCATTGCAAAAAATAGCCCACATTTCTGTTATAGAGGGGGAGCGAAACCTCCATATAAAGAATGACAAAAAGCCACACAGGAAACAACTTATTTTTTACTTACATTTAAATCTTGCCTTGCTTTCTTGCTCAGAGCTGAATTAGCTTCACAAACTCTCTCTTAAGTTACAGCGAGAGCTGGTGACTTATCAAAAACACCCGCCAAGCTTCATATCTGAAAGGAATTTAAATCTGGATCCAACTTCCCTGCCATTCTAGCTACTATAGTGCCATATACACAGCTAAAGTGGATTCAATGTCGTTGCAACACTATGCTCTTGCTTGGGTACGTCCCTTTGAATTCACTGAGGCTTACTTCCACACAAACATGCATCATGGCTGGGTTGTAAATCATTTCTGTTTTGGAAAAGCATGCTGTTGAACCTAAATGCTGGTTTTAAATAAAAGGACTGGGTGGAGAGTACAGAAATGACCTTATTGGATTTGCTACCCTGCCTTCTCTAGAGAAGCTCACCTGTTGCTGATATTAGCAAATTTTCTGCACCAGGCGAAAACCTTTCTAGTTCCCCTTCTAACATCTGCAAGTTTTAATGTTATTATCGTTTCTGTTTTATAACTTGCCTTTTGCGGTTTTATAATTTAATGCTTTCTCCCTCATAAACCAACTCAGAAAGATTTATTGAAGGCTATCGTATAAATTCTGAAAATAAGCAAAATAAAATCAGAGCAGGGGACAGATTTGTCTGACTGTCAGATGACGTATAATGTCCAGTTTGCTAGCTAGCTGCGAATTGGACCAAACGCCGAATTAAGTAAGATTCTTTCAGGTCTCTAATGATTGTGCTCAAACCAATGGATGTTTGGCTCTGAATCACTCCAATTCAGTTAATGCTCCCCATGTGGCCCTTTCAGGTTGAATTTTCCATTTTAGCAGTAAGAGTATCTGTAAACATTCAATAGCATCACATGAACTCAGTTAAAGGGCAGTGTTTTGGTCTCTCTGATGTTTTAAGAACCTGTGCCATCATAGCAACCCAATCACTGATAAGGGACAGCTCACTAACTCAATTGGCTTAAGCACGCCTAACTCTGTTCAAGTTTAAGCCTTAATCATAATCATGTGCATGGAACCGAATATTTGCTATCCTGCAAATATTATCAGTTCTCTCTCTCCCACTTCTGATTACCCAGCAAACCTAGACAAAGGACGTATGTGGTCCTCTTTGTTCAAATACGCCAAAGGTGAACTGCTTGCATTTTGTTCATGAAAACACAGCCTTGGCGCTCAAAGCTCTTATGCTGACAGAAGGAGAGGAACTAAAGCAATTTTCATCATTATAAAGAAGAATGGCAAAGGCATTCTGAACTCCAGCGCTTGCCCTGATCGGTTCTAATCTTGGAAGGGAAGGCTCTGAGATCATTAGATCAGCCCTCGGTTATCAATATTGCAGCTTAATGCAGTTTTTGGCAACTCAGGCCACAGAAGCTTGAATTCCTCTTGACCTTTCTCACCTCTTCCCTCTTCGTAGCACTCACAGCTCTGGGAGGCAGACACATTAGCCTGCCTGCTCATGACGCCTGCTGATCTGGGAAGGACACTCGTTGGAAACCACCAAGATTTCCTCCCCACCTTTGTTTTGTTAAAGGGTAGACCAGTCTTCCCCAACCTGCCACACTCCAGATGTTTTGGACTACGACTCCCATCAGCTCTAGCCAGTGCAGCTGTGCAGTATGTTGCCTGTGGCTGATGGGAATTCTAGAGACAAACATCTGGAATGCATCAACTCAGGGAAGGAAGGGGTAGACAGAAAGTCACATCTTTGAATATGTGCATTTGACTGCATCACAGCCCCGTCACAGGAATTGCCAATCACACACTATTGTCACATGATGGAACCCTGAGCATAAGAAGAGATCTGCCGGATTAGACCAAGAGGTCCAACTAAAACAGGGTCCTATTTCCCACTGTAACTAGTCAGGCGCCCCTGGGAAGCCCACAAGCAGTAGATTTTCTGGTTGGTGGCAGGCAATAATCATGCTTTAATAGAGCATCAAGTCAATTGACCTCAATATTGTGTACACTGACTGGCAGCAGCTCTTCTGGCAGGCTTCTCTCCCAGCCTGACCTGGAAATACTGGAAATTGAACCTGGAAGCTGCCCAGAGTGGCTGGAGCAACCCAGTTGGGTGGGTGGGGCACAAACAATAAAATGTATTATTATTACTACTTCTACTATGTTGCTTCACAGTTGCTTGCCACCACTTGGCACCCAAAGGCATACCTGTCACCATAAGGGGAAAGTAACACTTATTTGTGAGGGACTGGGAAATATGTGGAAGTATTTTGAGGAACAAGGGGCTAAGGGTTTAAGGCAGGCATCCCCAAACTTCGGCCCTCCAGATGTTTTGGACTACAGTTCCCATCATCCCTGACCACTGGTTCTGTTAGCTAGGGATCATGGGAGTTGTAGGCCAAAACATCTGGAGGGCCGCAGTTTGGGGGTGCCTGGTTTAAGGCATTCATTTGTTTAGGGCAGGGGTGAGAGACCTGTGGCCCCCTCAGATGTTGCAGGACTACGACTCCCATCAACCGCAGCAAGCATAGCCAGTGGTCAGTCAGGGATGATGGGAGTTGTAGTCCATCAACATGCGGAGGACCAAAAATTCCTCATCCTTTCCTTCCTGTTTCCAGGATGGTCTACAGGTGCAAAGCAATGACAAAGAATATGCCATCTTTGCTGTCCAGAGGCAACCTAATTAACCCCAACACATATATAGGCATTTGCTCCAGGAGCTAAAAGGAAAAGCAAGAAGTGGTGTACCTTTCGCTTGGAAGGGACAGGCTTCCTCCTCCTTTACAATGATCAATATTGTCACAGTCCCCTGCATTATCTTTCCACGTCCAACCTTTTTTTCCCCTTTGTGCAGCCTTGCAAGTGATTTCACAACAGTTACTACCCCATAAAAAAGTGTTGCTGCCTAGTTTCATTTGTAGCTCATCAGCAGCAGTAGAGAAAAAGACAATAAACCAACCCCTTCCCATTTACCAAAGCATCTCTTGGCTGGTTGCCTGGAGACCATTTTTAATTGCTATAGGCAACGAGGCAAGTGCCTGTTTCGAAGGACTGCTTTTGTGCTGGTGGAGGTGGAGACGAATAAGCAGAATCACTTCTACAGCTACGGAGCTCTGCTGCTGAATCGGGACGACAGAAACTTCCTTGGTTATTGTAAGTTGAGTTCATGGCCATTTACTTTTTGATGCTGAAAGGCAAGTGATTGTGGCAGAAGAAGTTTGATTACAAAGCAATTGGCACTGGAGAGAGTTCTAGTTATATTGAGGTCAAGCAGCATAGCTCTCCAAGCCACGGCACTGAGCACACAACTAGACATGAAGTGGGGAATCTGTGATGATGGATCTTCCATTTTTAAAGTTAATAGTGGCTCCAGGGCCTCTTAAACGTGAAGTCAAGCCAGCCATTTCCCAAAGTTATTATGGGTCCTTGGAGGGAAGAAATACAAGTACGAAGTGGTACCCAAGTTAATAGTGAACCGATAGTGGACAAGCTTTGTTATTAGAGCCATTACGACTCTGTTAATTGGGCAATTACAAAAGGCATCCACTAAATTGCCTGCTTCGGTATCACTGAGCAGGGACTATGCAAGCCTTCTAGCTATTATTGGTGTCTGCTTTCTTTCAAGATGCTGTACACCAGAAATGGACTGTGGGGTGGGAGGGATACATAGCACGCTCACAGCAATTGCTTCTCTGAAGCCATTTGGAGGATGTCTGAATTGGCCCCAATACAGGGAGGGATTTCTAAGAAGAACATACCAAATAAGCCAGCCTTACAAATGCGCACCGAAAGCCATTCCTGAGCCATTCCAGACAAAAAAAGCCAAAGGCTCTGGGCGAGTTGTGTTAATATGGATATAATTCAGCCAGGCTCATGCACAGGCACCCCCAAACTGCGGCCCTCCAGATGTTTTGGCCTACAACTCCCATGATCCCTAGCTAACAGGACCAGTGGTCACGGATGATGGGAATTGTAGTCCAAAACACCTGGAGGGCCAAAGTTTGGGGATGCCTGCTCATGCAGGTACTCAAGCCAGATGTAATAAGTGGGGGGGGCTTTTACCTCTCAGCCGAAGGTGCTTTAAGAAGTTGGCTGTCTTCCTTACTGAGCCTGAGCAAATGAAAGGCAGAAGCCCAAGGCAAACAAACCACTATAGACTTCTCTAGAGAAAATAAAGAGGTGTCTCCCCACTCCTTCCTCTCTCTCTTACACACAACATGATTGGACTTATCTACAGATCCTTCCCCTATAAGATTCTGCAGCATTTGTCACAGAGAATGAGGCTGGCAACAGAAAGAGCACTAGGTTGAAGGCCCACAGGACAACACTACAGAACCCAGATCAAACTCCTGCTTTGTTTAATAACAGGAGGACATGTCTACAGTTTAGCCATGAAAGATCTACTAATGCCATTATATATAAAGCATAACTTCAAAAAAACCTCATACATTGACCTTCAACCTTGGGTTCCCGGATGTTGATGGACTGCAACACCCATTATCCTTGACTATTAACTAAACTGGCTGAGGATGATGGGGGTTGTAGTCCAGCAATATCCAGGAACCAAAGGTTGAAGAACACTGTGCTAGTTTGGGATAGTTTCAGCGATCTTGCTGTAGTCCATAGAATCTGAACAGCAGCATGTTGCCTACCTCTGGTATAAGAGACAGGGTCTTTCTGGTGGTGGTGCCCATAATTTGGAACTAACTATTAGCCTGTGTTGTGTTTGTATTGTTGTGATTAGTTCATAATTGTTTTTGGTTCATAATTTGGAACTGGCACCTGAGAAAATTGGCTTTCAGGAGACACAAAATGCTGTTTTAATTAAACAGACCTTCCCTGGGTACAGTTTAATGCTTTTAAGATTTGTCCAATGCTGATTTTGATACTGATATTTGTGTTGCAGTTTTTGTGTGACGATGATGTTGCTGCTGTTGTTATTATTTATGTATTGTTCTTGTGAACGGAAGGAATTTTTAGAGAAATGAGATAAAGACACTATCTTTATCTCTCTCCCACCCCCTCACAATGCCTATGACAGCAGTCTCTCACATCGAATGGAATCGTCCTGTAAAAAGGGCACTACGAATTGAAAACAGAGATACTGAATGTACCTTTGTTATCCATGAAAATATTTCAATAAAAAACAAATTAAATATATATATGTATTAAGCGATGGCACTTTTGAGAACTAGTTTCTCCATTTTCCATTCATTTTGCAATTTGCATAAGGGCCATTTCACACATGTGGCAGGGAACTTAACTTTCTCAGCAAGTTGACAGCCGACAGGAACCAGCACCCAATTCCAGCTGTATGGTATTGCGTATTTCCAAATACTTATATTTTAAGGACTAGACCTATGTAACATGTGACTACCAGTAAGAGAAATGCTCAATAAGGGTGTGTTGGGTTGGTAGGTTTTTCTCTCTCTCCACATTTTGTGGTGATGTAACAACCAGAGGTTGTGTGGGGTAGAGAGAGATTATAAATAATGGAAGGCATCACAGCAGGCATTCTTTGTTTTACGCTTCTCAAAGTGGCATCTTAAACAGCCCGAGAGACTGTGCCAGGAGAGTAAATAGGAATTTGGCTTGTAATCTTCTAGAGGGTGCTAAAATAATATTAGCAAATAACCGGGGGGGGGGGGGGACCCAATGTAATGCACACCCTTCTGTGTCAGAAAACGAACAAATTAACTGCTTTAATTAAAATGAGATCCGGTAGTGCTAAGCTGATTTTTGTTTTGGAAGACAGGGAAAAATAGCTTTATTCAAATGAGAAGCATCCAAAAATGAATGTACTTATACATGTTTTATGAAGTGTTGCCAGCTTAATGAGTAGGTTTTATATGCATGGGTGCTGGCTGTAGGAGGGGTTTAAGGTCTATGTCCTGTATGATATGTCTCTGAATGTGCATGTTATACACTGCATGCTTTACTTAATGTACTTTTAAACACATTCCTCATCAGATCATTGTTCCACCTAGCTCAGCATGCTCTCACTGACTGGCAGCAGTCATGCGAAGTTTCAGAAAGGACTCTTTCCCAGTCCGAACTGAAGGTGCCAGGGCAATTTGCCCACAAAAAAGCAACAACGGCCTGTTCCACTGAGCTAGGGGATTCTGGCGTGTTTGTTAAGCATTCTTTATTTATCAGAAAGAGCCGTAATTCTAGCGTTTCGAAAAAATGTTTGCAAAGACTCGCTTGCATATTTATAAACGCATTACATGTGTACTCCCCTCGAGAGTCATTCAGAGAAACCCAGAAGGGAGTTTTGGGGTTATTGTTATTAATAATTCAATTTATACCCCCCTCCCACCCATGTTCCCCAAATAGCCCCGGGGAGCATAACAGGATTGACAAGGAATAATGGTGCCCCTTCATTTTCCAGGGGGATACATTTCGGCAGGTGCAGTTTCTTCTTCTTCTGTGGGCATCAGCATATTTATTTCCTGGCTGCAACCCTTTAGGGAAGCACTGTAGCTCTTGGGCAGAGCATCTGCTTGGCATGCAGAAGGTCCAGGTTCTATCCCCAGCATCTCCACATAGGGCTGGGTGAAAGCCTGAAATCCTGGATCTCTGCTGCTAGTCAATGTGAACAATACTGATCTAGATGGAACAATGGCTCGACTCTGTTGTCAGGAAGCTTCCTGTTCCCTTTGCCTACTTTAGAACGAGACCTCAGGGATTAACAGAGCAGCTGGCAGGCAAGCAGAAACACTGGAAGAAAGTTCCTCCGGCTGCCTAGCACACAGGGAGCCACGCTATATGCCATTCACAGGCTTTTCGGTTGCGTTGCATTAGCATCCCCTGGGGTGTTCGTGGAAGGCTGTGGTTTTTGTCGCCTGGAGTACGGTAGCCCCTGAGCTCCGCCGCCTGCTCATCCCATAATAGTTACATTTCATTATCATCACATGCCCATGCCAGCAGAATTCCCACATGCTCAGCGCAAAGCTCATTGCTGAAGGTAAACTCCGCTAAATTAATTTGAATCCACTAGGAAAAACACTTGCGGGCCCCTAATAATTCTCCATTTTTCCTTTGAACAGAGACCAACGATAGCACACTGAGCAGTAGAGCACAGAGAACGAGAGACCCCACAGCAAGCTTGAGACGTGCAAGGTACAAAGCAATTGGACCAAAATGGAACGTGTGTGCCAAAAGACTGGCTTGCCAAACTGATCTGGCTTGCTAATTTGCCCAAGCATCTGTGTAATCTATCATTGGCCCTGTAGCGTCCAGAGGGAAATCGTGTTAGCTGCTGCAGTGCATTCTGGGTGCAGCAAGTGTAAAGGATCAGGTTATCGGGCCACAATCCTCACACCACCCACTGTGAATTAACCCCAATTTAAACCAACAGGAATTCTTTAGTGGTTCAAGGTTTGGAGTGCTTATCAGAACCCCCCCCCCCCCAGTTTTCTGCAGGTTCCCCTGCTGGATTCCATCCTGGAAAAGGGTCCTCCTCCCTTAAGATCTTCCTTAACTTCTCTCAGACACACAACTACTAAAGACCAAAACAAAACAAAGGTCCATGTCCACAATGGGATTCTAAAACAATTTGGGGGCTGCCATACCAGAGTTATCATTGGCAGAGCTCTTATGAGTGTTAAGTCTACCTTATAAGAGATGTTTCTGTTCTGATTAGCTTTAGAAACAGACCAGAATAACTGCTGCCATTGATATTTTCAAAAGCGAAAGCTAGTCATTGCTTATTCCTTCTCGTAGCCTTTGGTGAAGCCATAGATTCATTTGTTGTTTGCAACTAGCTCAGGCCAGGCTAATTAAACCTGCCCTATACCTCCTCTAGTTCATTTTCAGATTGTTACAAATGGCAAAGTGTGGCATCTTCCCACCCTGTGCTTTCTTGCTTAACCTTCACCTCAAAGGAGAGTTCTACATTCTTGGAAGCTTGCTCATTATCTTGTGACATTTTCATTGGCCCCAATGACAATATTATGTTACTGCTGCTGTCCAAGCCTTATAAACATGTGCCAGGTGAAGTTATATAACACCTTGTGACCAATGAGAAGAAAACCCACTGCTATCCCCTTGCTAAGGGCCATATTTTCTGCAGCTATATTTGCATGGGTGCTATTCCTGTCCTGTCATGAGTGTATGGAGCCTAGCTGAAAGTGTTCTTCCACCTCCTCCTCCTCCACCGAGGTGAGGGATTCCCAATATGAGCAAAGTACTGGGAGGGAAACCGTCATCAGAAATGAGGTAAACACATCTGCTAAAACAAAAACCCCTTTAAGATAACCTGTGCCTATTCCAGCTATGTCTACACAGCAGTATCAGCGGCCACACTGACACCATACATTCAGAGGGCTATTATACCCTTGCAAACTGTCATGGCTTTCTCCCAAGGAATTCTGGGAGCTGTAGTTTGTTAAGCGTGCTGAGAGTTGTAAGAAGGTGCCCTATTCCTTTCACAAAGCTACACTTCTCAAGAGTTCCATGTGAAGAGGGATTGATTGTTAAAACACTTATGGGAATTGCAGATCTCTAAAGGGAACGCGGGGGGCGCTGTGGGTTAAACCACTGAGCCTAGGGCTTGCCAATCAGAAGGTCGGCGGTTTAAATCTCCGCAATGGGGTGAGCTCCCATTTGGTCCCAGCTCCTGCCAACCTAGCAGTTCGAAAGCACGTCAAAGTGCAAGTAGATAAATAGGTACTGCTCCGGCGGGAAGGTAAACGGTGTTTTTGTGTGCTGCTCTGGTTCACCAGAAGCTGCTTAGTCATGCTGCCCACATGACCCAGAAGCTGTCTGCGGACAAACGCCAGCTACCTCAGCCAGTAAAGCACTACTCTCCTCATCCTGGAGAGTAGTGACTAGTGGGGTGCCACAGGGTTCTGTCTTGGGCCCAGTCTTATTCAACATCTTTATCAATGACTTGGATGATGGGCTTGAGGGCATCCTGAGCAAGTTTGCAGACGACACCAAATTGGGAGGGGTGGCTAATACCCCAGAGGACAGGATCACACTTCAAAAGGACCTTAACAGATTAGACAACTGGGCCAAAGCAAACAAGATGAATTTTAACAAAGAGAAATGTAAGGTACTACACTTGGGCAAAAAAAATGAAAGGCACGAATACAGGATGGGTGACACCTGGCTTGAGAGCAGTACATGTGAAAAGGACCTAGGAGTCTTGGTAGACCACAGACTTGACATGAGTCAGCAGTGTGATGCAGCAGCTAAAAAAGCCAATGCAATTCTGGGCTGCATCAATAGGAGTATAGCATCTAGATCTAGGGAGGTAATAGTACCACTGTATTCTGCTCTGGTCAGACCTCACCTGGAGTACTGTGTCCAGTTCTGGGCACCACAGTTCAAGAAGGATAGTGACAAGCTGGAACGTGTCCAGAAGAGGGCAACCAAAATGGTCAAAGGCCTGGAAACGATGCCTTATGAGGAACGGCTTAGGGAGCTAGGTATGTTTAGCCTGGAGAAGAGAAGGTTAAGGGGTGATATGATAGCCATGTTCAAATATATGAAAGGATGTCATATGGAGGAGGGAGAAAGATTGTTTTCTGCTGCTCCAGAGAAGCGGACATGGAGCAATGGATTCAAACTTCAAGAAAGAAGATTCCACCTAAACATTAGGAAGAACTTCCTGACAGTAAGAGCTGTTCGGCAGTGGAATTTGCTACCAAGGAGTGTGGTGGAGTCTCCTTCTTTGGAGGTCTTTAAGCAGAGGCTTGACAGCCATATGTCAAGAATGCTTTGATGGTGTTTCCTGCTTGGCAGGGGGTTGGACTGGATGGCCCTTGTGGTCTCTTCCAACTCTATGATTCTATGATTCTATGAGATGAGCACTGCAACCCCAGAGTTGTCCACGACTGGACCTAATGGTCAGGGGTCCCTTTACCTTTACTTTTTAAGGGGAACACCAGCCTCCTAATAGTTTTCAGCACCCTTAACGAACTGCAGCTCCCAGAATTCTTTGGGGGTAGCCAGGCCTGCTTTAAGTGCACAGTGCAGATGAGGCCTAATTTAAAGCCATCTACTACTCCAATGGCTGCCACTATTATTTTGTGACAGTTGAATTGTACCAGACATTTGTTTTAGTATGCTGTTTTTTTTAATATAATCTTTCAATTTCATTGGGCTTTGGGCACCAATGTTGAGAAGGCAAGGGGAGCGGGTAATTCCCTCTCCATTTTCTCAACAGTATACCATGCATAGTTGTAGAAAAAGCATCCACTTCATTCTAAAACACTAAGGGCTGGGGTGGAGAATTGGCCATGAGGCACTAAGTAGCAGCCCCACCCACCCCGTGATGTACTCCAACCTTTATTCAGCACATCACGGTATCACAATTCTCCCACACCACACCACCCTGCCTTGTTTTCCTTCATCAGCTTCAAATCTGTTTAATTCTTCTGCATCCACTGATAAGTCTCCACTGTCTTTGTTGGACAGACATTTATCAAGGGAGTCAGGAGGTTCTTTCTTCTATAAATCTCATAAGCCACAAACAACACTTTGTCACAGAAACTCAGGATAGACTTTGCAACCGTTATCTGGTCTCTTTGGCAACACCTGAAGCAGAATCATAATCTGGTCTTCAGAGCCCAGAATTTGGGGGGGGGGGGGCGGATAATGTTGTGTATTGACAACTTGACAGACAGTGGAGAGCATTTGGTTGTATCTGAACTAAGGACATGGTGGTTGTTACTGGGATGGCTGCTGAATGCCTAAAATGAAAAAAAGAGCCTTTAAAAATGATTGCACCATTTATCTATTATTTGCTATGATTCTAGTCTTGCATTTCCAATCCAGCCAGGATGCCTTGCTCCCCTGCCTGTCGGTTATACCTGAGGGTTGCTAATAGCATTTTTCCCACTCACACACCCCTGCAAGGACCTTAAAAAGTGCTGATAATGGTAAAGCTACCCTCTTTTGCTGCTCTGGAGGGATGAGATATGGACTGCATCAAGAAGCATAGCAGTTTGGCCATTTGGCTCCAACGGTCCCTTGGTGGGTAGAGGGTCGAGTCAGTCACAGTGTATAGCGTCTTGGGCAAAATACTGGAAATCCAGATGCCTAAGGTGAGTTGGTATCCTGCATTGGCTCAGCAGGCAAGTGATTCTGCAACAGGTCACTGATAACTAATGGGCCCACGATGGCAGAGATACTTGCTCCTGCGACCATCTCACAAGCTCCTTGCCTGAAAGCCTGGTGCCAGAATTGAAGTCCCTGATTCCCTGTCCATCTCAATGGACTGGAAGTATGTTTCTGGTAAAGTCATCGTCTCTCTGGTAGGCCTCACTGCAAAACTCTGACTCTTGGCTTGGGTAATTCTCGGAGTCCTCCGGTTCCTTCTTATCACTGTTCCGCACAGCAGCCTCGAGAGCCTTCTGCTGGCGGTAGAAGTGGGAGAACTTGTTGAAGATGATGGTGATGGGCAACGCCACCACCAAAATCCCGCCCAGAATGCAGCCGGAAGCAGCCAGCTTGCCGGCCACTGTCACTGGCACAACATCTCCGTAGCCGACGGTGGTCATGCTCACTGTCCCCCACCACCAGCAGGCGGGGATGGTATCAAAGCCAACATCTTCTTCCCTTTCAGCTGTGTAGGCCACTCCGGAGAAAACGGACACCCCAACGGCCAAGTACAGGAGTAGGATTCCCACTTCTCTGTAGCTGTGCTGAAAAGGAGAATAGAAAAGATCGTGGGAATGGGCAGCAACAGTGTACAACTGGGAATAAAGAGATTCTTAGAGGGAGGGAAGGTCATGGGGACCTTCTTGGCTTTTCTGCTCCCTGAGAAGCTGGTTGGGTCCTGCCCACCCCCTCTTAAGACAGGGACATCCCTCTTTGTATCATGTGGGAACTCAGATAACAAGTGCCATGAACCTACTTAGGGTGGAACTACAAGTTGCCTCAATCAATAGTCTTCTAATCCTGCACTTGCTAAAGGAGGGGTGGGAGGATCAGTGGATTCCACCCACCACTAGCCCCAGGCAGCACACCCAGTGCTCAGTGAAAATGGGAAACAGCTGCAGTCCAGGATCTGCCTGGGAGGGCACTGGAGCAGAAGAATCAGAGGATGGGAAGGGTTGTCATGGAATTCTACTCAATATTGATCCAGAGTAGATTCCAACGCATAGTTAGCTGGATTAAAGCTTAAACACGTTGCAGGATTCTAAAAAAAAAAAAAATAGACCAGAGGCAATTGTATTTCATCCAGCAGAGCTTTACTGCCACTGAAGGCAAATGAGCATAATGGTCACAAATCTAATACATTCAGGATTGGCACTGTCCGTAAGAAATCCATTTGCAGCAGACTTAACTTAATATTACAATAACTTATAATAAGACTAAACCTTAACACTATATACAGAACACCACACCAGAAGGAAAAGAGACAGAAAGAGAAAGTAATGCGCAAAAGATTATCTGAGAAAAGAGAATGTGTAAAAGATCATCTGGGAAAAAAATGGTTCTCAAATAAAACCCTTGATATGTTTCAACTAAATTTTTGCAAAGTAAAGATCAGATAGATAAGATATATTATGTACAGTGGAACCTCGGTTTATGAACACCTCGGTTTATGAATTTTCGGTTTATGAACGCCGCGGACCCATCTGGAACGGATTAATTCACTTTCCATTACTTTTAATGGGAAAGTTCGCTTCAGTTTATGAACGCTTCAGTTTATGAACAGACTTCCGGAACCAATTACACCCATGCTTCAGTTTATGAACGCTTCAGTTTAAGTACTTCGCGGACCCGTCTGGAACGGATTAATCCACTTTCCATTACTTTCAATGGAAAAGTTCGCTTCAGTTTATGAACGGTTACTCCGCGGACCGTCTGGAACGGATTAATCCACTTTCCATTACTTTCAATGGGAAAGTTCGCTTCAGTTTATGAACGCTTCAGTTTATGAACAGACTTCCGGAACCAATTGTGTTCATAAACCGAGGTACCACTGTATTAGAAAGGCAATAAGGGAAAACAACACAGTTGAAAAGAGAAAGACGACAGAAGAAGCCGCACTGAGGTGGTGGGAAGTCACTTGTGTAGAAATATTGTTATTGTTTGGTTTTTATATGTGTACAATATATGTTAATGAGTGAATGGAATGTGTGTATGAATAACTAATTTAAGATTCAATAAAAAGCAATAAAGAAGGAAAGAAAGAAAGAGAGAGAGAAAGAAAGAGAAAGTAAAACCCAGGCTCCTTCTGGCCTCTTATTATTGTCAGCATGACCTTGACAGAAGAGATAAGAGAACCAGTTTAAGCCAGCTATACTCATCTTCTCTGAAGGAATAACCCAAGCACCATGAACCTTCTGCTTGTTTATTTCACACAGAGAAGCTTCCAGGACCCTCTTGAATTAATTAGAGTAGGAAAGATCACTACACATCAGATCAATACTTTCTGTACTGTACTAAGAAATGCAAACTGACACGGGTTTAGTACCCCTCCCACTGTTTTGTCCCTACGCACCTCCCCTGCATTAATGTTGAGGGAAACACAGACCCCTGGGAATGCGTAGCGTAGGCTGTCTCCATTACCATTAAACAAACAAACCAACATATTTCTTGGATGATTTTCAGAGCAGTTGTGCAACACAGCGACAAGATATCGATGCCTATGCCACAGCCAATACCTCTGCGATCATCATCTGAGGCCCTCCTTTGTGTGCCCCTTCCATGAGAACTGGCCTTTGCAGTTGTGACTTCCTGCTTGTGGAATAGTCTCCCCAGAGAAGCTCGCTTGGTGCCGTCATTACATATCTTTGTGTGCCAAGCCACAACTTTTTTTCCGTCAGGCCTCTGGCTTTTAATGATCTATGGTCTTGTTGCATGGATGAGATGTTTTAATCTCACTTAAAAAAAACCCAGAATCATCTTTAAGAGTGCTTTTTAAAGCTGGCTTTAAAGTACGTATGGCGATGGTTGGCTTAAAACACTGCAAAGCGTTTTAAGCTGCTATGGCAAAAAAAGCAACCAATAACTTTAATACATACTCGTTAAAACACTAATAATATGAGACTTAGAGAGCTTGCAATGCAGACACAGTTAGGTGTGCTTGCACTGTATCCAATTTGCAACCTCTTAATATTTCACAGCTGCAACATTTGAAATAGCTTGTTACAGGTTTGTTTTTTTCTTGTGCCGCTCAGAATCATTATATTAAAATATTATGTTCTCATTTCCCCCCCCCCCTCTCAATTCATAATGGGGTAGGGTGGGAGAGCCATTTGTATTGCAGATGGACCAACTAAATTGCAAGCAGGTGATTTTTGCTGCCATTCGAACTGTTTGTAGAACGTCTCATTTTGCAGAATAATCCTACACCCATTTACCTGGGAGTAAACCCTACTGAACTCAGCACAGTGTGCTGAACCTGTTATTGACTGGTGAGATTCATGGCTCTCTTACTTTATGAAGGATTGAAGCCTTGGAAGGAGGTGCTAAAAACACATAAACACCCTTGCTCCCAGTGCCACCAGCTCAATATCTGTTTATCTAGGGTCCAGGCGCCTTCCTGGATTAATATGCTTCTTAACAGCTCTCGGAATAAGAATCAAGATGCTTTGCTGACCACCACCCCTCCTGTGACTAATGCAAATAGAACCTCAAGGGTCAGGCAGCCTTTGCTGCCCTTGGTGTTTCTCCAGCTCCCAGCGCAGCTTCTCTGAAGGGCCATCAAGAATCTGGTCCTGGTGCTGCCGGCCTGCCTCTCAGGGTGTAGACGGTGCTGGACTCCAGATTGGCACCACTGCCAGCCGTATGTTAGGCATTCGGGGTTTGCATTCACCCGAGACAAACACCCATCTGGTGTCTGCAATGTTTGCCAGGGAGGAGATTGATTTCCTGATGGCAAATAAATATCTGTCACTCTCCTCCCTTTCGCAGAGTGCAGAGCAGGGACTTGAAAAGGGGAGGGGGAGGCTCATGCAATGCCAGAAGACGCGTCTGGATGTGATGCCAACTCAGCCACAGGGAAGATCAAGGAGGTTGCTGGTGCGAGGGGCTTCAAGCAGGATTTGGCTCTATGCAATTTTTCAGAAGGGTAGATGGGCAAATAATAATAATAATAATAAATCCCCAGTTGGTGAAAGGCTTGTGACACAGTAGAAGCTGCATTTTACCAAAGCTCCTCCTTTTTCCAAATTGGTTTTGGCAATCCTAGCGGGTGACTATGTTGGCATAACAGAGAGAGCCAATATCCAGTGCCAAATCTCAGAGAAGGGGTCAAAACGGAGCATTTCCAGTTTCTGAGTCAAGCTGGGACTGCCATACTTCCTTCTCTGTCTCTCTCTCACACACACACCTCTTTCAATTATGTGTGTTAATATTTTTATAATGGATTTTTTAATATACTTGTAAACTGCTTAGAAGCCACCTTGGCAATTAAGCGGTATATGAATTAATAAATAATAATTACCGGTATATCCAGCTAATGCATCCTAACAGTGCACTTGCGCAACAGAACTTACCCCATTCCTCCCCCCCACAATTGATTTCCCGAACTTGCAGAGGGCATGGGGTGTACATGGAAGCTCCATTGTGCAAGTGTAAATCATTGTGCTGCCAGGATGTGCCCGATTGATCCCACCTAATAATAATAAAAGACCAAAACATCAATATCAACAGTCTTTAACTTGCAGAAATGTGTCAGATGAAGTTCTCCTTTTTAGAGACATGATTATAGGCATGACTGAAGCCTTGTCAGCTAGCAAACCTACCCTCTTGGATAGCAAAAGATGTTCAGGGATGGAGGGGGGGTGGCTGCTCATTCAACTAAGCAGTTCCACTGGTGGAAGCCAACACAAAGGCTCCCTCTAGCATAGCAGGGCTTCCCCCCTGCTCCCCCCCCATCAGCTCTGGGGGGTTGGGGGGGGGAAACGCAGCTCCCAGAATTCTTTAGGGGGGGAGCCATGACTGTTTAAAGTGACATCATACTGCTTTAAAAATATGGTACAAATGTGGTCAAGGTTGAAGGGTGGGCATAGAGTGGGCAGCCTTGAAATGTTTCCTGTAGGCATCTCTTGTGAAGGGCAAGAGTTCTCTCCTCTCAATCCTCAGGCAGGATCTTTGTGAACTCCAAGCCGTTCATCAAAGGCCTTTGCATCAGTCTTTATATGTTGGCAATTCTCCAGCACACCCCTCTTATGTCTTCAAAATGGAGCCCAAGAAATGGATTGTGCTGCTCAGTATTTGCTCTACGGCATAAAGAAGGATCACAACTGACCGGCTGACTACAGCTGGAACTGCTGCTTACACTGAATGACCCATGTGTTGCTGTCAAAAGATGACGAGTCCATCCGTCAACGTCAGAGATGTGCATTTTTCACTCAGGCGTGTCAGGTGGGGGAATGGAAGTCCCTCTCGCCATTGCCAAGCAGAAGAAGCAGCGAGGAGGACTAACCCAGAGTCACGTGACATGAGCAGAACAAGATCTGTCAGAGCCGGTTATTTATAGGCAGGGACACAATTGACAGACAGGCTGGGACAACAGCATAGTGACAGTCAGACTCAAAATGAAACTGTCAAAATAGAGAGAGAGAGGCAGCTGATCCAAGTGCAACCAAAGATGGTGTGTGTGGGGGGGGGGAGCAGAGAGCGTGAAAATGCTGGGGGAGAAAACTAAGTTAGGGAATAGGAACTTCATCCTACCAGCAAGGAAGGTGGTAGCTCATAAAAAGGAAAAACTAGACAAAGATATCTGGGTGCAATTTACACTTGGAGGTAATGGGTCCCAGGTTTCTGGATCAATAACACATTTTCATCTTCTTACAGCAGCCATTACGTTTACTTCTGGCCTCTCACTTTGCTGGCTGCGTGAGCAGGGGAGGCAGCAGGGTGAAGCAATAAAACAAACTATGCTTACAGCACAAAGCAATGATGAGAAATATACTTCCAAACAGGAGCTCCACTTATGCTGTGTCTCCTCCTTGTTGCAGCATCACTACCCTCCTGTCCCTTGGTCCCAATGTCCCAAAATAGGTGGTTTCCTGCTTCCAGGGCTTATGCTTGATTTGCATCAAGGCTCCCCACCTTCTGTAGGAACTAGGGTCGAACTTGGTCAGGTATGTTACATTTGACCACTAAATATAAAACACCCCCAGGGTGGATGACCTTAATATACAATAATAATAATAACAATAATAATAATAATTTATTATTTATACCCTGCCCATCTGGCTGGGTTTCCCCAGCCACTCTGGGTGGCTTCCAACAGAACATTAAAATACAAAAATCTAATAAACATTAAAAGCTTCCCTAAACAGGGCTGCCTTCAGATGTCTTCTAAAAGTCTGGTAGTTGTTTTTCTCTTTGACATCTGGTGGGAGGGCGTTCCACAGGGCGGGGGCCACTGCTGAGAAGGCCCTCTGCCTGGTTCCCTGTAACGTGGCTTCTCGCAGCAAGGGAACCGCCAGAACAATACAACAATGAAGTAAACTTCAAGAAGAGTTTGGATTTGATATCCCGCTTTATCACTACCCGAAGGAGTCTCAAAGTGGCTAACGTTCTCCTTTCCCTTCCTCCCCCACAACAGACACTCTGTGAGGTGGGTGAGGCTGAGAGACTTCAGAGAAGTGTGACTAGCCCAAGGTCACCCAGCAGCTGCATGTGGAGAAGCGGAGACGTGAACCCGGTTCCCCAGATTAGGAGTCTACCGCTTTTAACCACTACACCACACATTGAATAAAACTGGAAGCAGGTAACCCTTTCAGAAACAGCAGTGCTCTCTCTGGGTGTGTTCATTTCATGCCTAAATGACAGCAATATAAGCATCCTTCTCCTTGGGAAGAGAACTACACAACCAGGTTTCTGCAACCAAGAAGGGAGAAGAATGGAAAACCAAGCTGTTGGCCTATGGCGAGATGGCCAAGCTGACTGGAAAACTCAGAAACCAAGAGGATAAAAACTTTATAAAAGAATGGGAAAATTTATAAGTTACCTAGGAGACCACTGTAAGCAAATGGAAACAAGAGCAGGATTTTGACTCACTTGTGGTGTAAAAAAATACTATAGACAATATGGTTTGATATAAAAATTGAATACGCACAAACATGCAGTTGCAGATCCTTAAAATGAGACCCCATGTAGGGAATGGGGGGAAGTCTCGAGATTCAGAGAATCTCTCTATACAGATATGTTTTTACTCATTTGTGTTAATTTGTACTTTGTATTTGTAAAACCAATAAAAATGATTTATTTATTTTTTTAAAAGCCTGGATTAGAGGAGACTGAGAGGAGATTTGATCACCAACTTCAAATATCTTAAGAGTTGTCACATGGAAGAGGGAACAAACTTACCCCTGCTCTGGGGGGTAAGACTAGAACAGGCATAGGCAACCTAGGCTCTCCAGATGTTTTAGAACTACAACTCCCATGATCCCTGACCACTGGCTCTGTTAGCTAGGGATCATGGGAGTTGTAGTTCCAAAACATCTGGAGAGCCCAGGTTGCCTATGCCTGGACTAGAACCACTGTTACAAGAAAGGAGATTCTGACTGAACATCAGGAAGAACTTTCTGACAGTAAGAGCTGTTTGACAGTGGAACCAACTCTCTAGACTAAATAAGTTTGACATCAATACCAGGAAAGGTCCTAGAACAGAAAATTCAACCGTCGGTCTGCAAGCACTTAAAAAAGAATGCTGTTATTACTAAGACCCAGCCTGGGTTTCTCAAAAACAAGTTATGCCAGACAAATCTCATTTCTTTCTTTTTTTGGACAGAATTATAAGCTTGGTGGATCGAGGGAACTCTGTGAACATAGTGTCTCTTGATTTTAATAAGGCTTTTGACAAAGTCCCCCATGACATTCTTGCAAGGAAGCTGGTAAAATGTGGGTTGAACGAAGTAACTGTTAGGTATATTTGTAGCTGGTTGACTGACTGAACCCAACGAGTACTCATTAACAGTTCCTCATCACCCTGGGAAAAATGACAAGTGGGGTGGCCACAGGGTTCTGTTCTGGGCCCATTGTTGTTCAACATCTTTATAAACAACTTGGATGAAGGAATTGAGGGGGTGCTCATCAAATCTGCAGATGACACCAAACTGGGAGGGGTAGCTAATGCTGCAGAAGACAGAAGCAGGATTCGAAATGACCTTAGCAGCTAATGCTATTGTACTCTGCATCAACAAAAATATAGTGTCTGGATCAAGGGAAGTAACAGTACCACTCTATTCTGCCTTGGTCAGACCACACCCGGAATACTTTGTCCAATTCTGGGGACCACAATTTAAGAAGGATGTTGACAAGCTGGAATGCGTGCAGAGGAGGGCAGCCAAGATGATCAAAGGTCTGAATCCTGGCAAACCCATTCAGCTGTGTAAAATTCTGCAGCAAATTCACTACATAATAAATAGCATGCTCTTCACTACGTAATATCTTAGGACCAGCTAGAGGATTGCCTTACCCCATATATATTGGCCCCCTCAACCACTTCAGTCTGCGAAATGGCACTTTTACAAGTGCCACATAATGTTCCTTCCTGATCCTTCAGTGTGGCAGCACCTAAGCTTTGGAACTCCCTGCCCACTGATATTAACCAGGCACCTTCACTGTACTGCTTTCAGCACCTGCTAAAAACTTTTTGGTGTAAGCAAGCATACCCAGATACCCATTTGACATGCATTTTTATATGTAATCCTATTTTACAATGCATATTTTTAAAACAGCTGACTTCATACATTTTGTGGGGGAGGAATAAGTAAACTTGTTTTCAGCATATGATTGTATTGGTCATTTTAATGGCCATTTTATGCAAACAGTTTAGAGGTTTTGATGATTAAGTGGTATATATAAAGCCTGCTGAATAAATACATGCATATCCTGTGGTCCTGTGCTTGGTGAGGTCACTTTTGGGCCGCTCCCTGCAAGGCTGAAACGGAACGATTCATCTTCTTGCAGAGTCTTGCCTGTTCTCATTACAATATGGGAGGCCCTTTGAGAACAAGAGTAGAAAACCCCAGCAGAACCCACAGATAAACACCCGCTACACTACAGGAGATCCCATCTCTGCCACTTGCTCAGACAGCCACTCATGCAGATGCAGCCAGCCAGCCAGCCAGCCTGAAAACTCCTTCTGGTGTCAGACAAATGCCAGCTCTTGCAGGTCAGCCTAAGGCTGGCTGGCAGGAGGATCGCAAATTATGAAGAGCTATGCTCCACTGAGCAAGGAAAACATTCTAGGGAATCGCCTGGAAATTTCAAGGGGTCCGTAATTAGGCCAGATGGTTTAGGACAGCAGAGACGGTATTTTTCCTCCTTTCCAAAATCCAAAATTTTGCACCAGGGAAGTAAATGTCTGAACGTAAGGAACAGGATCAAGAAAAAAAATACTACTACTTGGATATATGTTACTTAGTTCAAAGGCTTTGAAACCACCTCTGCAAAACATCAGGAAGCTTTGCAGGACACAGAAGCCCAGCCTGTCTATTTACATTTATTTATCTAACAGACTTACTAGCCACATTTTGAAATGCAGTATTTTGCTAAGGCAGCATATGGTATCTGATAAAAAGCAGGTATAAAACACATGTACAGCATTAAAGTAGTAAAAGTGACACATCGGCAGCACACAGGAAGCACACAATCTATTCCCAACTGAAAGATGTGGGGATTTCTTATGGGGTGGAGTTCCAAGAGTGTGGGGCCGCCACCAAAAAGTTCCCGACTCCTAGCCTAGCCTTCCTTCCTGGCTGACATACAAGCAAGGTCTCGCCAGCTGCTTTTAGTGCTCTGGCAGGTTCATACAGGTATTGGAAGCCTTTTAAGCAACTGGGCCTCCAATTGTTCAAAGTGGTGCTGTGGTCTAAACCACTGAGCCTCTTGGGCTTGCTGATCAAAAGGTCAGTGGTTCGAATCCATGCAACGGGGTGAGCTCCTGTTTCTCTGTCCCAGCTCCTGGCAACCTAGCAGTTTGAAAGCATGCCAGTGCAAGGAAGGTAGCAGGAAGGTAAACACCATTTCTGTGCGCTCTGGTATCCATCACAGTGTTCCGTTGCACCAGAAGCGGCTTAGTCATGCTGGCCACATGACCTGGAAAGCTGTCTGCAGATAAACACTGGCACCCTCAGCCTAAAGCGAGATGAGCGCCGCAACCCCATAGTTGCCTTTGACTGGACTTAACCATCCAGGGGTCCTTTACCTTACCTTTACTTTTTACCTGTTTAGAGTTTTAAAGGTCAGGACCAACACTTGGGATGGGATTTGACTAACCAAGCCCGTCATCAGTAGCCCTGAAAAAGGACTTCTGCCTGTTCATTGCAGCTTTCCCCTCGCTCCTTCTCCATGTGCCGTGCTAGGGGTGGGGTCTGAAGAATTTCAGAACAGCGCATGGGCAGAGTAAGGAGAGGTTTAAGATAAACCCCCCCAGCCACCACTTTCCCAGTAAGAATCCCATTGCGCCCATAAATTCTTCAAGGAAAACATAGAGCAAGATATGCAGCTGCATACTATGGCTTGAAACCAATGTCCAATTTGGGCCCCGAGAACCTTCAACATCCCAGGAAGCCCAAGCCACCCCATGACAGGCTTACCTTCAAGGTGGCTCCTAAGGACCTCAGACCCGTCGAATGCCTCGCCAGCTTCAGCACCCGGAATATCCTCATGAGGCGAAACACCTGCACCACCTTGCTCAGGTTGCCCAGCTCCGAGTCGCTCCCCGCGGTCACTTCCACCAGAAGGCTGAAGTAGAAAGGCACCACCGAGACGATGTCAATCAGGTTCAAGGGGTGCTTGAAGAACTTCCTCAAGTTTGGCGCTAGCAGCAAACGGGCCGTCACTTCAAAGGTGAACCAGGAGATGCAAAAGTACTCCAGGTTCTCCAGCACCGTGTCGTCCTTCAAGATGCCTTCCTCGTCAGGCTCCTGGTACTCCGGCATGCTGTGGATGCACATGCTAGCGATGGAGGCCAACACAACGCTGATGGACACAAAGCTGAAGAGCTTGCTTGGGATGGAGTAGCCCGGGTTCTCCATGGTGAGCCAGAGGCGCTTGCGCACATTGCCGCAGCGCAGGGTGCTGTAGCGAAGTAGGTCATGGTTGAAATCCGAGATCTCGTCCGGAGACATGTCCACACTGCTGACCTCGCTTTCTTCATCCCAGTTGTGGTGGCGGCTCTCCAGCTTCCGCTCGTGGTAGCGGTAGCTGCAGCAGGAGTCCAGGAAGAACTCGTTGATGCCCCAGTACTCGATCTCTTGGCAAAAGGAGAAGACGCACAGCTCGTCCATAACATGCAGCTTGCCTGTCTGGTAGAAGTGGAGCACATAAAGGAAGAAGCCAGGGTTGCGGTCAAAGTAGAATTCCCGGGCACTCACGTCATAGTCGTCACACAGCTGCAAGATGGACTCCTCTGAGTCGCAAGAGAGCAAGCGCCCAAGGCGAGTGTCGGGGAACTTGGAGAGGGCGCTCGAGCTCAGCCTTCTTCTCAGGCCCCCAACGTTGATGTTGATGACCTCATCCTCAAAATTGGGATCCCAATAGTTTAAGGTCTTGTTGACCATGATCAGCAGAGCTGGGGCTAATTTGGCCTGTAAACAAGTCAGAGAGAGAGAGAGATTTTATATAAGACACTGGGTTTCTGCTGGAGTACAGCAGCAATCCAAAGCATATTTTGTAGTGAGGTCAAGGGAGGAGAACCTGTTGCAGTCTGATAGCCACTGACTTTAGACAAGTCAGTTTGTGAAATTCACTAAAAACCTGTTTCACCTTTGTCTTCCCTCCTTGATTCTCATTCTTACTAGTTAGTTTGAACATAACTTCAGACTTTACGGTCCCATTCCTTGGGGGCAGGAATGATTGATGTTCTCCACTTTGTTCACATAAAACATGAGCCTCCTCAATGTCTTCATGAATATACAGTGCATATTGTGCATGCTGGTGTTGGTCCCTGCCCCCAAAGTGGTCATGCATGCTAGGCACCCACTCCACCCCTATCTTTCCATATCGAACTAGATGTGCTTCGAAGCTTCCTTCACACCTTCCTGGTCAATGCAAGAAGGTTGAGGATGCAGCGGACAGAGACAAGAAAGCTGACAGCAGGGTCTCCCCAACTTATACACCTTGGGTGGAAGTCAATGGAGCACTCTTCCAATGATTCCATCTGCCCATGCCTTCCAGCTTGCCAGATGAAACGATCCCACCCTCATCCCCTGCACGCTGTTCTGTGAGTTCTCCTGACTTCCCCAAACCAATCTTGGGGGGGGGGGCAGTGGGAGAAAAGGAGAGAGGAGAGGAGAGGGAGCCCTGTTGTGCAACCGGAAGTCCTTGAGCAGGGCTTCCATTGACAGAGTTTCAGGTCCACATACATTCTTCTGAATGAATAAGACAATAGTCTAGCTATTACAAACATATAAATAATGTCTTGCCAATTCATTGGCAGACACCTTGCAAAACATAAGAAGAAGAGTATAGTATCCAACTCCAGCTTATTGTGTCCTATTTGCTCTATCTTATCCCTTATCTTTAGGGACACGGGTGGCGCTGTGGGTTAAACCACAGAGCCTAGGGCTTACCA
Organism: Zootoca vivipara; assembly: GCF_965207765.1. Classification (NCBI taxonomy): domain Eukaryota; kingdom Metazoa; phylum Chordata; class Lepidosauria; order Squamata; family Lacertidae; genus Zootoca; species Zootoca vivipara. The sequence goes on along the minus strand of NC_142590.1, from coordinate 73,974,249 downwards.
ATCAGAAATTCGGCAGTTCGAATCCCCGCAGCGGGGTGAGCTCCCATTGCTCGGTCCCAGCTCCTGCCAACCTAGCAGTTCGAAAGCATGTCAAAGTGCAAGTAGATAAATAGGTACCACTCCAGCGGGAAAGTAAACGGTGTTTCCGTGTGCTGCTCTGGTTCGCCAGAAGCGGCTTTGTCATGCTGGCCACATGACCTAGAAGCTGTACGCCGGCTCCCTCGGCCAATAACGCAATGTGAGTGCCGCAACCCCAGAGTTGGTCACAACTGGACCTAATGGTCAGGGGTCCCTTTACCTTTTATCCCTTATCTTTAACCTTGCTTTGGACAATTTCTCCACACTCAGATATAGTTTCCGCCATCCTTTGAGACATTTCCAATTTACCTTGCTAAATGTACGGTGTTTTTTGGCAATGTGTCATCACTTCAATACCATTCTCTTGCTAATTCATTTACGGAGAGAAATAAATTACTCTTAGGCACAGGTACTCAGAGCAGATATCAAACAGTAAGGAAATGCGTAAGTCATGTTCCCATTTCATCATCTATTGCTTAACTTGTTCTTCCTCACACACACACAAAAAAACAACCTAAGATGATTTTATAAATCTTTGACAGAATATGTGTTGCATTTTCAATCTGATGGTGTTTTCCCCTCTTCCGAAAATCAGTACATTCCCGCAACAAGGATCTATTTCAATATAGTTTCTAAGGGAAACTACTTCACTGAGTGCATACCGTTTTTAACAAACTGCATTGAGAGAACAAAATGTCACAGTCGATTGGTTGTTATCCTGCATTTTCCACTGTGGTTTTCTGTTCACTGGGGGAAAAGGCTGCAGGTCAGTGGTAGAGCATCTACTTTTCATGGAGAAGGTCCCAGGGTCGATCTCTGGGAATGCCCCATCTGAAATTTTGGAGAGTCTCTTCCAATCAGTGTAGATCAGGCATCCCCAAACTTCGGCCCTCCAGATGTTTTGGACTACAATTCCCATCTTCCCCAACCACTGGTCCTGTTAGCTAGGGATCATGGGAGTTGTAGGCCAAAACATCTGGAGGGCCACAGTTTGGGGATGCCTGGTGTAGATAATGCAAACCTAGATGGACCAATGGTCCGACAGCTCCCTCCCATGTCACTTTTCTTACTGTGAAAAGTTGTTGTTGTTGTTGTTGTTGTTGTTGTTGAGGAGAACAGATTTCTGGCTCCAAAGTGCTACTTAGTCATTGCTATTTATTGCAATGTGCCCTCATGCACTGTGATGGGTTCTAAGATGCCCGCTTACTGCAATAAGATCAATGAGAGAGATGTGCAAAAGTGTGGCAGTCTGGAAGCATCTCAACTATTCAATCCAAGATGAATAATCCGTTTCTATGGTACGTGCGCCATTCATCTGTATGCCCAAACCAGATGACCTCACCCAAGAGAGGGGAGGCTGTGAAACGTGCCAAAAACTATAGCTTTGAACAAGTACTGAATTTCTCATGGATGGAAACAGTCAGTAGCTCACATCATCCAACACATTGTCTTTGTCATCAGGCAGCACTAACTCAAACAGGTTCCCATAAATTCTGAAGAAGTGTGTATGCACACGAAAGCTCATACCAATGACAAACTTAGTTGGCCTCTAAGGTACTACTGGATGGAATCTTTTTTATTTTGTTTCGACTACGGCAGACCAACACAGCTACCCACCTGTAACTAGGTTCCGATAAGCAAGTAAAAAATTAGCCTTCTCATCCATCAAACTCCAGCTCCGTATTCAAAATAGCAGCTCCTAAACTGAGCAAAGTATAAGCAATTTTGTCTGCAAAGGAGGTGGCAAAACTCTACGCAGCAGGCAAAGGATGACTCACCCGCAAAGTAAGCGGCAACCCATAAGCTGCGCTGAGCCACCCCTCCAGATGGTATTTTGCACAGCTGAAGGGAGCAGAGAAGAAAACATTCCTTCTCTGATGCCACCCATCTTTTGGAGAACATCTACAGAATCAAACAGGCTCAGCACAAGATGAGCGCTGACTGGGACAGCCATTTCTCCCCCTCCCCATCACCACTTACTCAGCTTTTATGTGAAGAAAGGAGGCATTTGCCTACATAGCAAGAAGGAGAACCGTTTACACCATTGCTCAGTTTCATCCTAATGACAACCTGACTCATCCAGAGACCAGACAATGCAAGGAAATCTGGATCCCCAAATTCCACAATATGCACATTCTAGCTTGCTTCTCACAGCATGTAGAATTCTCAAAGCATGTAGCATTAGCAAGTAACAACATTGTGACAGCCACAGGACAGAATGGTTCGTAAGTTGTTTTAAACTGCTTTTAATACTGTGTTTTAATGTGGTAGCCTGCCTTGGGACCTTAGAGCTAAAAGCAGGTAATAAATTAGAAATAACAACATCATCAGTGGTGAGCAGAGTCAAAATAAGCGTACACATTTCCCATTCAATTCCATCCATGTACAAAACCCATTCAAACACAAACATACAAACTTTCCCTGCAGCCAGTACAGAAATAGATTGAGCAGGCGAAGTCTAAGTTACTAGCGCAGATCACTACAATATCAAAATTCAATATCAAAATGAGTTAAACCAATTCACAATCAGACACACAGGGTAGGATACGTATATACACACTTATACAAATACCCATACATACATACATATATGAGATTTGTGAAAAAGGGTGAAAAGGCTATTGTAAAGAGGTGCACTTTTGGCATACAACAAAGGCTACACCAGGCATCCTCAAACTCAGCCCTCCAGATGTTTTTGGCCTACAACTCTCTTGATCCATAGCTAGCAGGACCAGTGGTCAGGGATGATGGGAATTGTAGTCTCAAAACATCTGCAGGGCCGAGTTTGAGGAAGCCTGGGCTACACAATTAGGGTGCCAGATGCACCTCTGTGGAGAGAGAATTCCACAGGCTTCTCCTGGGCTGTTTCTGCCTCCCCAAACTTCCGAGGGTGGTAGAATTACCTAGAGAGCTCCCCTTTGTCATTCTTAACACACAAGAGGGTTTCGAAGGTGGTGCCAAAGGCGTCTGCGGCTACTCTTGAGTAAAGACGCTCCACTCTGTCTTGTCTTTCAAGGTTTTATTGTGCATATTATTTACAGTGCAAAGATCTCAGCAAGCACGACTGCCAGTCCATGTCAGAACCCCGCAATGGCTTCTTCCGGGTTCTTGACCAGCATAAAAGCCTGGGCACCCCAAAGCGCCGCCCCCTGGCCCTACGGGTGGGCGCACACCTCAATTCGGACGTCGGATGGAACGGTCTCCCTTCTGGCGGCCCTGTGTCTGACATATCTCCAGACTCCTCTTCCCCTGACCCTCTTTCTTAGCGGGGCTTGGGCTCAGATGCCTGCCAGAGCCCTCTCTCCACCCCGCTCACATCCTCATTCCTTTCTCCTGACTCGCTGCTCGTGCTGACGCTGGGTGAGGAGCTAGTCAGGATGACAGGGGGCGGCTGTCATCTGGAATAAAGTTACTGTATTAGAAGGTGTTCCAAAGCTGTCTGTGGACAAACACCAGCTCCCTCGGCCTGAAAGTGAGATGAGCACCACAACCCAATAGTTGGCTTTGACTGGACCATCCAGGGGTCCTTTACCTTTACTTTTCTAGTCTGGCGAGAAGCACTGATTGTTCCCTAGGCAGGATAATGCACTGCAGGCTCACTTCAAGGATGGGCTAAGAAATCCAGCTGGGACAATGCTGCAAACACTATTCTGGGCCAAGAATCTGTCTGATCTCTCATTCACTCTCACATGCAACCTGCAATAAAAAGTTGCAGTGCATCCTAACCATTAAAAGGTCTGTCCAGAGCAACAGCCAGCTATGGATGCAAGCTGAAATGAGCTCAAGCAGGTCCTGTCTCCCCCTTCCCATTTTCCATTTTTCTTTTCAATTTGCCCCAATTAACTACTGTAAGCATACTCAGTTCTCATTGGGCTGTGTGTTTTGGGGGGGGGGAAGGGTTGTTTGTTTTTTTGTTTTTTTACTGCATTAGACTTGCTTTCTGTTCTTTTAAGATTGCACTTATACCAACTTCTGGTTCCCTCCAAGCATGCCAATACCACCCTCTCACCCAGGCATCCCCAAACTTTGGCCCTCCAGATGTTTTGGACTACAATTCCCATCTTCCCCAACCACTGGTCCTGTTAGCTAGGGATCATGGGAGTTGTAGGCCAAAACATCTGGAGGGCCACAGTTTGGGGATGCCTGCTCTCACCTCACAAAGGGTCTGTTTTGATCCCATCTCTGTCAGCACTGGTCAAAGTTCAGTGGTAGAAAGCATCTAGTCTTCATGCGGATGGTCACTAGGTCTGAAACCCTGGATTATCCTGAGCTAGATGGATCGGATGTCTGACTTGGTACAAAGGCAGTTTCCTATGAGGAGACCCACGAGTTTGCTTGGTATGGGAAGACTCTCCCTGCTCAAAAATTCCTTCAGACAGCAAGTTTAATATTGCTCAGCTCAGTGGCTTCAAAGCAACGCTGCCGATACTTCTGCGCTGCAGCGCTTCTGCCCCAGCAACCCACAACTCTTGTGTGAAGGGCATCAGCTGAGATCAAGAAATATCTGTTAATTATTAAGCATCTGAGAAGGCAGCACCTCTCCTTCAACTGGGAAGAGAGCAGTGGCATTATCATGGCTGCGCAACTGAATTTTCCAAAAGGTACATTCCCGCTGTGACTTATGCAGCGTCGCTGGTACTGCTCCCCACCAAGTTAGACAACAGTGATGCCAAGGGCTTGTGAATTAGGGGGGGGGGGAGTGGCCGGCAAAGGGTTAGTCCACTATTAGCACCTTCCTTACTAAAGAGAAGAAGGACCAACAGCTCCAAAGACCCCCACTATGATCTTTCTAAGGAAGGGAGTTGACCAATAAAATGGCACAGCGGTAAAGGACTAAAGCACCCACTCCCCAAAATACATTGAACTAAGTGGAAATTGCTTTCCCCCCAATTGCTTTTAAGTTTTAAAAAGACAATGAGAAATTACCACAGTCCCATTCATGTGGCTTGGCCAAGTTCTGGTGAAAGAAGCCTTTGTTCATATACAGTGGTACCTCGGGTTACAAACGCTTCGGGTTACAAACGCTTCAGGTTACAGACTCTGCTAACCTGGAAGTAGTACCTCGGGTTAAGAACTTTACCTCAGGATGAGAACATAAATTGCGTGGTGGCGGCACAGCGGCAGCAGGAGGCCCCATTAGCTAAAGTGGTGCTTCAGGTTAAGAACAGTTTCAGGTTAAGAACGGACCTCCGGAATGAATTAAGTTCTTAACCAGAGGTACCACTGTCAAGCCTTTGCAAGGATGCTTGAAAGTATTCAAAGAGGCAGCTGGGTTACAATCTCAAAACAACATCCTCCCAAATCCAAAATAAAATAAATAAAAATACTCTTTATGTTGGGGGCAGGTAGCCTTGCTGAAGAAAACAAAAACAAACAAAAAAACCTAAAGGAACATTTGCTGCTGGAACTATCCTGTTAAGGGAGAGCAGAATCTGTGACTTATTAAAACAATTAGATTAAATCATCACAGACTGTCACATAGGCACCAGAGAAACTTGTTGATGGGTGTGAGGAACATTGCAGGGACTGTCCATAAGAGGTCTGCATCAGCACAACAGCATCAACAGCAACAAGGGCTCCGAGAAAGAGCTGCCTTTTCCCAAAAAACAATGTCTTAACAGTTTCAAGAGTGCCGGGAAATCATGCTCTCCCTCCGGAAGATTTCTGCTTTAGAAAAAGGATGTCTGGCTCCCGAACAAATAAGCAACATCCATCACCAGGCAGAGCCCAACTGAAGGCTTCTTTAGTTGTAGCTAAAGAGGTTTCCTTCCATCGCTTCTTGAAGCTATAGAATGCCACAGAGCGGCACCGTGCTTATTCTGGCTGGTGAAAAGGTCCTTCGCCGTTCTCCTTGGAAGTGGCACTCTTGAAGCCCACTGCTATACACAGGAGCACAATGCCATGGGTGTCTACTTAAAAGTAAGTCCAATTCAGTTCAATGGGGGCTTACTCCCAGGTAAACTGTTGGGGTCTGCACTGCTAGATTGAGCAAAGTGCATTCTGAATTAACAAACAAACAACATATCCAAACAAACAAACAACATATCCAAAACTGAGCCTTAAGCCCAAGATGTTGCATGTGCCTTCTTGCCTTCTTGCCCCATGTGCATTGTACATTTAAAGCAGTATCATACCAATTTGAACATTTGGGGCTTCCCCCAAAGCATCTGAAACTCCCACCTCATGGTTACAATTCCCAAAGTTCCTTGGGAAGAGGGATTGATTGAATGTTCAGCCACTTTGGGAACCGCAGCCCTGTGAGGTGTATACTTCCAGCACCCTTAACAAACTACCGTATTTTTTCTGTGTATAAGACGCTTCCCCCATATAAGACGCCCCCTATTTTGGGGGGACTAAATTTAAAGAAAACGAGGGGAGGTGGCCCAAAGTTGGTGAGCTTTTTTAGGGGGAATTGCACATGCACCATCACCCTAGTAGGGCCGTTGCTGGGGGTTGGCAAAGTGGGCAGCCCCTCCCCCACCACCACTGCAGGCGGGAAGCTCCCTAGAGCGCAGGCAGCCATCCAGCTGGCTGGCGGGTGCAGCTTCCCCTCCATGCCGCTGTGGGAAACATTCCCTAGAGCATGCCTCCCACAGCTGTATGGGGGGGGGAGTTGCGCGCCTACCAACCAGGTGGCTGGCTGCCCGCAGCTCCCCCCCCCCCGCACGCCACTATCCGTGTATAGGACCACCCCATTTTTTTTACATGATTTTTTAATTAAAAAAAACCTCATCAAATACATGGAAAAATATGGTACATTTCCTAGGATTCTGGGGGGGGGAGCCATGCCTATTTGACTAGCATAATAGTTTTCAATGTGTGGCACAAAAGAGTCTTAGATCACTTTCCATTTTGGCTTTGTTACCGTAAGTGTGAAGAAAGTGATTGGAAGAAGTCCAAAATCTTATTCTGAATCTGAATCTGCTCTCAGTTATGGCCAATAAAATCCAGAAAGAATTTGGGCTAGTAACTTCAGGAAGACACTCCTATATTTGGGTTCTCCTTCAGCAGTTAATTACCTACCACATGGTCCTTGAAGAAAGAAAAGAGCATCGATGACTCAGGAAATTACTCGTCTGTGTCTAATTTCCATTTGAGGAAAAGGTAACCAAGCACCCAGGCACCTGCAGTGTGGGTCTTTTTCGTCTCCCAAATTTGGGATGGGGCAGACATCTGCCATGTAATGTGTTAACCACTAGAATTGTAAAGTTGTAAATTTTAATTGAATTGTAAAGATCACGGAATTGTAAAGTTGGAAGGGACCCAAAGGCTTAAACATTCTTCTTGAAGCCACTTGTAATTACCTGGATGTTGCCTCAAACAGTTTTGTTTATTGTGGGTGGGGAGTTTGCAAACCATTCAAGACTAAAATTAGGAGGAACAGAGAAGATTGAGGATACAGTACATTTGCAGAGGAAATCCTTTCTTTGTTCAAACAGATCAGTTACAGTGACAGAACTGCAGACCTTGTTGAAGCAGAGGTCCTGGAATCACAATGGCAATGGACAAATCACCGGCAATTACATCCTTGAACTTCACTTGCTTATATGTTTATAAGTGGTTATCAACATATAAAGGGCAGACTTCCAAATTCTGTGCTGGTCTAGCAACACGGCTGATGTATGCGATCAGCCTCTGAGCTTAATTGCACTATTCATTTTTCTGCAGACTCCTTCTGTAGGAGCAAAGCAAGACAATCATTTCTGCAAGAACAAACAAAGTAGCAATATCGCTCTTTGATTAACTTTTGCATGGACCATGTTCTTATTGAAGCAAACATTAATAATTGGATTTCTTTCCCCTCCCCTTAAAGAACGGTAATTTCAATCTTACAGGCACAGGAATTTGCTGGTGGCACAATGAAGAACCAAACCTGTGTGCCAAAGCCATGATTGCCAAATTGACAATTTATCCTGATTTTCAATGCATCAGGTGTTATTTAAATAGTATCATCATGAAACTAACTTTACAGAGAAGCATATCCAAGAGCCAACCCTTCCCCCAAGAGAGATGGAAGTCTTAATTTAGTCACGGGAAGGGAAGGAAGAGAGCAGAGAAGACAGAGAAGGAATGAAAGTGATCAAATGTAGCTGTGTCCACTTAGCTAACCTCCAGATGTTGCTTGACTACAACAACCATCATTCCTGAATACTGACCATGCAGGCTGGGACTTAGGCTATGTTTCTGTTGTGAAGTTGTAGTTGAGCCAAAGCTTTGCAGAGGAAGTGATGCAATGTAAGAGGGAGACCTAAGCATAAAAGGGAGCAAGAGCAAAGAAACCGAGTATTTTTAAAGGGCCAAAGTTCAAGTGGGTTGGAGGAATTTCAGCATAAGTCTCTTGGGTGACCTTTGAAGGTGCTTCTCACTGGTGATCTGTCTATTAGATGGATGGAGAACCTGCTGGACTCCCAACAGCCCCAGCCAGTATGGCTAATGGTCAGGAATTATGGGAGTTGTAGTCCATCAGCATCTGGAAAACTGCACGTTCTCCATCCCAGGTCTAGAGAATCAAGTATGTCATGGGCCATTTTCAAATTCATGTTTGGCTGCAGTCTGAAAGCTGGAGGGCAGAATGTTTTGGCCTAGCTAGGGTTTTAAAACTGACCAGCAGGAGAGATCTAAAGAAGCTCATTGAGATTTTTTTAAAAAATAGTCTTTGATTCACATGTAAAAGTAGGCACTGAGGAGACTATGTGTACTGACCTCTTTTAGGAAGCTGTTCTAGATATTGGGTACCACCACTACAAAGTTATCATCCATGTCTCTACCTGCTGTACCTTTGACACCAGGGAGTTTGACTACTGAGGGCCTCTTGACCCAGAATAAGGTAGATCAAACAGTGGGAGGCAATTGAGATTCTAGTGCCAGGCCATTAGAGTTGTAAAGGTCAAAACCAGCCCCTTGAACTGAGTCTAGAAGCAGAATGGTATCCAGCACAGCTGGCGAAAGATTGATAAAATATGACCCAATAGAACAGCTCCAGTCAGAATCCTGCCAGCTGCATTGAGTCAATGGAAGTTTCCAGAGTCTTCAAGGACAGTTCCACATACAGTTCCACATACAGCACACTGCAGGAAGCTAGCCTGGAGGTGACATGAACACACAGAACTAAGGCCAGATTTGCTTTTGCAAGTATAGCTGGCATAAAATATCAAGTTGGTAAAACACGCTCCTGGCCATAACTATCAATTCTGCTTAAGGAGCAGATCCTGATCCAGGGACCCTCCCCAAACTGCAAACCTGCTGCATTTTGTGTAGAAAAGGGCAGAGAGAGGAAGGTGCAATCCTGTCTGAAACATATTGACCACTAGAACCCCCAAAACCAACAGTACCTCCGTCTTGGGTGGGTTAAGCTTCAGTTTGACTTCATCCAATCCAAAGATGACACCAGTTCAGGACTTCTAATCTTGCCTCCCTAGGGTCAGAAGATGCAAACAAGAGATGTTGCTCAGTGTTATCTGCAAGCAGATGATGTCCTATCCTCGTCCAAATCCCTGAACGGCCTCTCCTAGCAAATCCACGTACGTTAAGGGAACAGGAAATAAGATGGAACCTTGTAGTACCACATATCCTAAATGCAGTCCCCCACCACCACTTTCTGGGACTGACTCATCAGGAGAGGATGAAGCCACTACATCCCACCAAGGTGATTCAGAAGGGTACAATACGGTAGTTGATGGCATCATAAGCCACAGAGAGGTGGACCTCTGTTGATCTCCTGTTGGAGGTTCTCCCACCAGCACTTTCAGTTCCAAAAGCAGGCTTGAAACTTGATTGGAAAGAAGATTCTGATTCAAGAAACCTTGAAACTCATACAGGGTGAGAGCTGTTCAAACTGGCAGGATACAATTGTGAGGTTGTTGTCGCCCCCCCCCAATACAGACCCAACCCTTCCACCAGCCGTTGCCAACCTGGCGCCTTCCAGATGTTTTTACGAAGCTCCCAGAGGACACCAGGTTACCAAAGCCTGACTGAAGTGTTGCCACGATCTCACCTTCCGACAGTGAGACATGTACTCGTTTTATAACACAGCTGCCCAGCCTCAGCCTGGCTAACTAATGAAGGATGGGAATCATCTGTCCACATCCTCCTGGGAAGAACCTAAGGAAGAAATATGATAAATGACTTGCTATGGAAATACATTTTTGAAGTGTACTTTTGAAGTGCACACATACTTCCTCATGTTCTGCAGCAGGAGGAAGCAAAGACTCAAGAAGCTCCACAGAAGCCAGAAATGCCACAGACAGCTCAGCTAGTTATGGGAAGCTCACCTCTGCTGAAATGAATCAGCAATTGTGATTTGCAGTACATTCATTCATTCATTACAAGCAGGGCAACCAGTTTTCTTAGCCAGGTAATTATGAGCTTCAGCAACATCTCTCTAGCCATGAGATAAAGGGAATGTGGTCAAAGGAGGACCATGACTGACGTTTTCCCCTAGTGAACCAATAGGGAAATCCTGTGCTTGGGAGGTCACCTCCATCCTTATATTTCTGGCCAATTTCATGGGATTCCACGTCTTCATGTTCATAAAGCATACTTTTGATGGGGAGAGGAACGGCAGTACGTCCTGTGGTCTGCTTGATGTTTTTTTTTTTAAATCCCTTTAACACACCACCTTTCTACATGCATGCCGAAGTTCTTCACTAGCATTGCCACCACCAACAATACCAGTTCCTCCTCCCTCTGAGAACATCAGGTCCCCATCATCTAAGCCACATGCTGCCGCTTTGCCTCCAAAATCCTTTAAAATACTAGAAAGTGTGGCTCCCAGTCCTGCCAGACTAGACATTTCTGCTGCGCATCTCTCCTTTCCCACTGATCAAAGGACACCACATATTCATAAGAAGAACCCTAAAAGCCCATCTAGTTAAGCATTTTGTTCCACAGAGACCAGGCATATGCCTCCTGGAAACCCTAAGAGGAGTGTGTTTTTGTTCCCTGGCAAATGGTATTCCACATCCCTTTGTGGCTTGCAAACAATGGTAAATTGCCAACTACATCCTCTCTTCAATCCTGAGCACTTGAATTGCTGTTTTAAGTGAAGTGCAGGAGAGGATTAATAAAACACCCTTTCTGCCTTAGTAAAAGCCTCATTTTCCTAGCTCTGAAGCTGGTTCAATTCAGAGATCTTCAAATACTTTCATCAGTGGCAATCACAAGCTTAATTCTGGAGACCAACAGGCAAAGGTCTAAAGAATGGACTGGTTTTCAAAAAGTCACTGACAGCACAGGGAAGTTCTAGTTATAGGTAGGTAGCCGTGTTGGTCTGCTGTAGTCGAAACAAAATAAAAAAATTCTTTCCAGCAGCACCTTAGAGACCAGCTAAGATTGTCATTGGTATGAGCTTTCATGTGCATGCACACTTCTTCTTCAGCACAGGGAAGGTAAGTGTGAGAGTGCATCAGCATCGTAGGCTGACTAGAATGGGGTGCACATGCCAGTCACCCACCAGTTCCCCTTAAAGCCCCCCACTTTTCACTGGACAGGGGCTCCATGAGGGATGCAGTGTAACTTGCCTCTGGGGGTCAGGAAGCAATCACTAGAAACAGTGACTGGCCACCAAACCCAGCCCAAATGTTTGCACTCCTGTCTCAATAACTGGTTTGGATGGATTGCCTTGGGCCACATTGGAGATCTCACCCCAAGGGCCTCATGAAGACCCCAAGCCTTACAGCCAACAGCCCCGAGCTAGAGCGATCAGACCACTTTATGAAGCAGATTGGAGGAGACCAGGAGGAACGAGAGACCAGGAAACACGTTTCTTGCATTTTAATGTCACTCCCAAGGACAGGTAAGGCTGCTATTAGACAGCATCTGATGAACCAGAGGTCTTTACGTCAAACACCACTCCAGACACAGCTGGCTCCCAGGTGTTTCAGGCGGACACGTAGTTACGCAGTTCTTTTGGGGGAGGGGGAAAAAGAACATTAAAGGCACACACACAAAAACATACAGCTGCTGGAAGACCAGCGCAGGGATTGGGCCAAGATGGGTCTTCTTAATCCTTGCATACTATTTTCCTGCTACCACACACCACTCCTCCCTCACTGCAGGGTGCAGATGAGACAGAAGCAACAAGGTGTTCCTTCTGCGTGCTTCGCCGCAACAACAAGCAACTGAGTCATGCATATAGATTAAAATGCACTCACTATACCTACAGCTTCGTCCTTCCCTACACCACAGATGAGCCATCTAAAGCTTTCCCCCTTCTCACCACTCGGGCAACCGTGTGATACTTGGACACAGGTACGAAGAAATTTGCAAGACCATGTCTATGTAATTGCCATAAACATTCTGCAACCATTATCTCAGGGAAGACTTATAGAAAAAACCCTTTTTGTAGGGGGAGGCTACCTGCACAGGATGTTCTTGTGCATCTATATCAGTACACTGGCACAAAAGAGAACCCAGGAAATAGGACCTGGAAACACATGCATGAGGTTTTTCCTGCATGGTCTCATGTGCTGATGCTGCAAACGCCACAGTGCAACTATGCAGGCCATCTTCCGCCAATCTGGCGCTTGCTGGGACTGATGGGAGCTGTCATTGCAAACATCTGGAGGGCTCCAGGTTGCAAAAAGGTGGCACAGGCCATGGGGAATCTATGTGGGTTGTTCAAGGGCACCGGTGACGCTTGAGATGAGGATGCACTAAAAATCAATACGTAAGATACCGCAAAAGCCACACGTGCTCCAATATCACTACTTGTCCCAAACCCTCATCAGTGAAGGTCATGGCTGAGGAAGGATTTCAGCATTCACTCCCCACAGCCAAGCCCAATGTCCCATCGCTTGGATTGCTTCTCAGCAGTAGCCTCAAGCAGAATGCTGTTGCAGAGAGCATCTTCTAACCAGCCATTGCCAAAGCCTCCAGGACTTCCACTTTGATAGATACCAACAAGGGGATGAGAGAATTGTGTGCACAGTAAAAAGTCTCTCTCTCTCTCTCTCTCTCTCTCTCTCTCTCTCTCTCTCTCTCTCTCTCTCTCTCTCTCTCTGCAGCTAGGTGATCTGAACCCTCAAAACATGAGGATGCTTTCTGGAGAATGTGAATGGGACCACCTGAAGCCAGGCAACAAACAGGTCTTATTAGATGCTCACCCCACTTCTCATCTTAAGGAGGTCAAGGTTCTCTACATTTAAGCCTCACAACAGCCCTGTGAGGTATGTTAAGGGCAAGGGTGGCAAATGACCCAGGGTTACCCAATGAGCTTCATGGCCAAGCATGGTGCTGCACACAGACCCCCCCCCCCGATTCCTGTACCAGTAATCGCATCATATTTGTCATGCAGTGGGAATCTAGTTTTTCCCAGCTGGCCCTGCACCAATGCCTTCTAATAGCCAATAAAGGCCCCGTGTTGGCCACTACATTTAGGAGAGGAAGGGGCAGTGCCAAGTTGAATGCCAAGGAAGGGCACAGGAGGCCTGCTTGCAGATTCCCTACAGGGAATAAGCTTCTACCAACTAGTTGCATGGAGCCTCTCACTTTGTGGCAGGCCATTCCCACTCTCCACAACCTTAAAAGTTTGCCAAAGCCCCCTGGAGAAAAAGCAGGTGATCGTGGCATCATGTGGGAGAGAGAGATTAAGCAAATCATCACCAATGGTCAGTCTCAAAATGAGATCTACAGGGGTGCAGATCTGCTTGGACGCAAAGCTGTCTGACTTGGAAGCTTCACCTCCTTAATACCAGGTGGTAAGTAGTCTAGCTGCAGTAAAAAAATCACTTTGTGTGTTCTCAGGGGCACTCACTTTTGTCAGTTTCATCTCACCTTACCACCACACTGTTTGCCACTTGGAAAGCTTCAGCACAGCTCAGACCCTAATGAAAGCATACACTAGCCTGCAAATCCCACCTCGGGACTCTAAATCCACATAGATGTGAGAGATGCTTCTCCCCACCCTCACTAAGGAGGAACAAACACTCTGCACATGCTCAACAACACTCTTTTCATAAAGACCCTTCAACTTGCACCAGACAGATTGAGCCCTGGTTAAAATTGGGTTATTGGGGTGGGGGCATCCTATTGAGCCTAGGCTCAAATCAATTTCGGGAAGGGGGTGAAAAAGGCATTGGGCTAGATCAGGCATAGGCAACCTTGGCTCTCCAGATGTTTTGGAACTACAACTCCTATGATCCCTAGCTAACAGGGCCAGTGGTTCAGTGATCATGGGAGTTGTAGTTCCAAAACATCTGGAGACAGCCTGAGGGACAGTGGACCGGCCCCCTGCTGAAAATGTTCGCTGACCCCTGGCCAAGGTTGCCTATGCGTGGGCTAGATAGACCACCTTTGCGTCCCCTCTGGGAGAACGAGCTTCACTTCGGCGTGGGGCAGAAACTCTGCCTCGGGGGCACCACGCCCAGCACGAGAAAGACCCAGCCTTCAACCTCAGAACCAATTACATGGAAGTAAACATCACTGACCAATAGCACTTTCTTCCGAGTAACCATGCCCAGGATCGCGCCATTGCAAAGACCGATCCTTCCATCCTCCGTTCTTAACAGCAGCTATTATTAATTGATTGATTGACTGATTGATTAAATTTCTACACCGCCCTCCCCCCGAAGATCCCAGCTAGCGTCCCACCTACCTCTCCGCACAGGTGCCCGCAGGGAGCCGCGGGTGCGTGCCTCTCCCGGGCACAGCCGTTCAGCCGCTGCGCCCTGGCCAGGGGCTCCGGGCAGAGTTGGGCGCACACATGCCTGGAGGGGTAGGCGCCGCCCGCGATCTGGCCCCGCGCTCCGGCTGAGCCATGTGCGGCTGGGTGGGAGGCGCCCGATCTCCTCTCTTCTCCTTCCCTCCTCCCGGATCCGGAGCGGAGAGAGCCAACCCTTTAGCGCCGCTGCTGTCCCGCGCCCTCCTCTTCTCGGCGCCCGGGGCGCTTCCAGCCGCTGCGCGCTGCGCCGCGCCAGGCGATCCAAAAAGGACACCTCCCCAGCGCCAGCGGCTGTGCGCCGAAAGTTGCCATTCTGTGCCTTTTTGAAGCTCAGTTCGCCACGCCGCCGACGGCCGCCAGGCGAGACAGTCCGCCTGCTAGGCACCGTCTACAAATTCGCGCTTTGTTTCTCGCAGGGAGGAAGAGGCAAGCAAGCCAACAACAGCGCAGGGATAAGGGATCGCGCCGAGCCTGGTCTGGAGGCTCCTCCTCGTTCTCTCCCGAGTGGAGAGGCCTGCAACCGAAAGAGGCAGGCAGGCTCAGGAGGGAGAAGCCTTCTCCGTGCAATCTCTCCAGGAACTCCCGCGCTCCTTGGAGCCCTGCCTCCGCCGTCTAGCGCCGGGACCATTGGGAAGGCAGTTAATTAGGAGAGATGCGTGGCTGGGGAAGCCTCTGGGCAAACCGGGATGGGATTTGTGCGCCTAAGCGTAAATCAGAGGAAGCGGAGAAGAGAGCGCTTAGGGGAACTGGGAAGGCAGCCGGCGCAGATAATTGCAAGGCAGGAGGAGGTCGGCTGCAGGAACGAGAGAGGAGAACAAGAAGGGAGAGCTGCGTGGGGGTGAGGGAGGAAGCCCCCCTCCCTTTGTTCTCCCAGGGAAGACAAAAGGGATCAGGCAAAAGCTGGAAGAAGGGAAGGGAACCTCCAGGGGAGGAGAGGGAAGGGAGACCTGGGAGAAGAAGCGAAATCGGACAACAGGCCCTGCGACTCTGGCCTTGGCTTTGTGGAGATTTTGTGCAGAAAAAGAGACATCATAGAATTGTAAGGGCCACGATGGCCCTATAGGACCCTTTTGCCCATTGTGGGTCTCAAACCCATTAGGAGTCTCATGCTAGTCTACACCTCTACCAACTGAGCTAGTTGTTCTTTTAAATCCTGAAACCACTGCCCTGGCCAGGCATTTTTGTGGCTGGGGTGGTTTACCAAACATCCACATCTTTGTGGAACGGTTTTTTTTTAAAAAAAAAATAGTGCAACACAGGTTGGCCGGCCTTTCATGTCACATTCAAGTGTGGCCAATCCTGTGAGGGCCAAATGCCACTGAATACCCCGTGCGTGCGCTCTCTTTCTTGCACACAGGATTGCATGCACAACAGCCCTGCACATAACACACTCCTCCTTACACATGCAGACTCCTCCACCGCACACACAAACCGGCAGGCGTGCCCTCTATCTAGTCTTAACCCAGTTCCACCAAGAGAGTAGGTGACAGTGCCGTGCCTGCTGTCCTTGCCAAGCCTCTGCGCAAATGGTGAAATGGGAGTTTCAGGAGCTATCTTGAAAACATGTCTGCTTACTCCAGATCCAACAGAAAAGATCCCATAAACCAGTGTCGTTTTTAAGATTGTAAAAGGTGGTGTTCGATACAAGCAAATGTGAAATGATGTACATTGGGAGCTGAAAGAATCTAAGGGGAAATGAATGGGTGGTAAATAAATAGGAAAGTGATTGTAGGCTCATGGTGAATAGCTGAATGAAAATATCAACATAAGTTGCAACGGTGGTAGAAAACAACGCTTGGATCCTATAAGGAACAACAGTGACCATAAGATAGGTAATATTGTAATACCTTGATGTTAATCTTTGGTGCAGTCATATTTGAAATCCTGTGCGTAGCTCTGGTTGCCCCACCATAGGGCTGGAAAATGTGAAAAAAAGGATAATGCAAGTGAATGATTTCCTGCTCCACTACAGACTAGTGAATGATTTCCTGCTCCACTACAGATGTTCAGCCTATCATCTCTGCAATGCTGACTACTGTATATGCTTGGCAAACCTGGTACTGTAAAGGGCGTGACTATATAACAGACATTTAAACCATAATTATCACTGACAGTAATTTTTGCATCTCATTGCCATTCAACTCCCACCTTACTATTTTCTCCTTTATTTCCAGCTAGGATTTCATTTCGTGCACCTGACAACGTGGGCTTGAGATCACTAAACCTTATGCCACCATAAATTTGTTTCTCTTTAAGGCGCTGCAAGTCATCCTATGCTGTTTTGCTGAATGCACATTGGGGGGAGGGCTGGATCAGCTTTGCTTTGGGAGGGGAGATACAGCTGAGCTGGGACATGATATGAAGTTTATGGTATTATACACGGTAGAGAAAGTGGATAGAAGCTTTTCCTGCACCTCTCATAACAGTAGCACTCCGCATCATCTTGTGAAACGAGTTGGCAGTAGATTCAGAAGAGACAAACGGAAGCACTTCTTCACAGAGCGCATCATTAATTCATGCGCTTGCTGCCACAAGAAGCTGCTTGCTTAGGCAGCTAGCTGTAAAAGGGCATCGGGAAGATTCATGGGGAATAAGCCTCATTGATGGCTATTAGCCAAGGCAGTTCTGTAGCCATGTTCGGAAGCAGAATGCCACCGAATACGAGTTGCTACAGGCCAACAGCCGGAGAGGCCTATTGCCTCCATGACTCCTTGATGGTGAGCCAGAAGCATCTGTCAGAATACTGAGAGACAGGATGCTGAATTAGACAGACCTTTGATCTTGTTATAAAAGTTTACACACACATGGCAGACACACACTCCACAGAAAACCAACCCTTCACCCTTAAATTAGGAAATATTCTGTTATGAAAAATGTACCCCAAAATGCGTTGCCTTTTAAGAAGGACAGACGCGGGTCGGAAGCTCCAAAATTTGCACTAAGTTCAGCTCCGCCGGGAAAATGACAGAGACCACACGATGCTGTCAGGAAAAACAAACTGATCCCTTTATTGCAGAATGCAAAGCTACAGCTGTAGGGTCCCTGCCTCTGGAAAGAAGGAAGGAACCCCGGGAAATGGTGAAGTCCCCCTATATACCCTCCTGTTCATGCATGGAAATCTCTGGACTAGGAGGGAGGGGGAGACAAGGGCGACGGGTGGGAGATCGGATTAGCTGGGTGCGGAGATGACTTCTCCTTTCAGATGGAGAGATGTCAATCTCTCTTCTCCTGTCGTTGATGGTGCTCCTTGTTGTTTGGCAGGAAGGGCAATCAGTCGAGATGGGTGCAGAGGTGGGGCAGTTCCTGGCGATTTCCATGGGGTGGAAGTCCGCCCGGCAGTGTTTTCCTCCAGGCCATGGAAGGGTGGGCTACGTTGAGGATGGCAATTTATTTGAATAAAGTTGTTCCAGCTAATCCCTCTATTGTCCGTGTGTCCTTGAATGGGTATAGGGTGGTAGTAGGGCAAGGTTCAGGTGGGTTGGGATCATACAGGGTTCATACAGAAAATATACCTGGAAAACATACCTAATGCAGGGATTTCTAATTAAAAGGTAGCAGTCCTGACATATACAGTTCTAAGATATAAAACAGCAATTCTAATACAGAGGCAGCGGATAGAGATTTCATGGTAAGAGAACATATAATAGGCTGTATTATTAACTTGAGTAGAAAAGTTTAACTTTGGATTTGGGCGGTTTCCCCCCCCCCTTCTTCTGGAAACATTGTTTTGTTCTGGGCGGAGGGGAGGTGGAGAGGGGAAATGTGTGAGTTTATGCTAACTGTTGTGCATATGCAGATCCTTAAGCCTTCCTTCAGGCAGGGTCGAGTCCTAGCTGGAGGGGTGGGGAGACAGGGAAGATGGCATTGAACAGGATTCTGGGTATTGCAGCTGTCAAATTCTGTCACCCCTCTCTGTTCATTAATAATGGTGTCCTGCAAACCCCCCCCCAATATGATTTTATAACAATTTTATAACAATTCCTTGAGAAGATTACACGTTATTTTAGCACACACAACAATCCCCCAAAGGCCATCGTTTGCTCGCCTAATTACTCTAAATATTTCCTCTGCAGAAAGAAATATTTGGACCCCTTTCCCAATACAAATCCTGTTTTAAGGGCATATTCTTTTCTGACCAATCATGGACTTAGAGGACTCTGAGTCCCTTGAGCAGCTGGGCAGCAAAAACCAACCCCCATTTTTTCTACAACAACCTGATCCAGAAAAGCTTTTCTTGGGGCACATTGCTCAGATGCAGGGAATCATAGAATGACAGAATCATAGACTTGGAAGGGAACCCAAGGGTCATTTAGTCCAACCCCCTGCAATACAGGAATATCAACTAAAGCATCCATGACAGATAGCCATCCAACCTCTGCTTTAAAATCTCCAAAGAAGGAAAGTCCACAACCTCCCAAAGGAGTCTGTTCCACATTTTTCACTTAAAAAAAAGAGAGCATGTGATTTAAGAATGCATTTTTCTTAACTCATATTGCTTAATGCCACACCCCCATATTATTTCCCTGCACCAAAATCTATTTGGAAACCAGTTGAGATGGGTTTGCATATTGTCCGTCAAGCACAGCAGAGAGCTTTTTAGACCTCAGAAGTAGAAGGAAGAGATTCCATTCTGCTGTGACATGAAGCAAAAAGGTGTTTATTTTTTAATTTTTTATGGTAATCAGGAATGGATGGATCAGCAGCCTGGAAGCCAAGAAGTAAATGCAAGTGAATTCACTTGAGTGGCTGTGTTACATAGAACTAATTATGGGCACAGATTTCAAGATTTCTCTGCCCTAGGAGACATGAGAAGAACGGGCTATATTTTAAGTGCATTTAAGTCAGCGCCCTTTTCTAAAAGGCTGGTGTGGGATTGGTTTCATTTCCTGATCTATCGTTTCCAGGCAGTCTTGTTACAGGAGAGAAGATTTGTCCTAATGGGAACTGCTGAATGGTGTTTAAAGGAAGCATCCCAGATTAGGTGTTACTTTAATTCACAGGAGACTCCACTGTGATGAGTTAAGTGTGTGCCCGTAGAGAGAGACAGAGAGAGAATAGAAATTGCCCTTCTGTCAAATTGGGTTTCACTATTACATCAAGGTGAGATCAATGGAAGATATGTGTGACTGTAATGTGGTGCTGAAATCAATGCTTTCCCCCTCCCAGCAGTCTGGAGAATATCTGTTTTCTCAACCTTTTGGCCAAGTGAAAACATTCACTATGTTAATTACAATGTCAGCGAGCATGTGTGGTCCTTGAGGCATTTTTAACTGGCCCTCATACACCTTGGGCAACACCACACAACAGCCCTGCTTTAGATTTTCCCTGAATATTTTCTTTGAGCACTGATAATGTGTCTTGCTTGCCTGGATGAAGAACAGAGAGGGATGTACAAATGAAGAAACTAGCCTGCTGTAGAAATGTAAAATATAAACAAAGGAAAGGAAGAGAGTTCATATTTATTGTTCTATTAGTTTTGCCTCTGGCCAAGGCCACCTCCAGCATGTGGCCCTCGGAAGCTTGCCTGGGAGAAAATGTGGCCCTCGGTTTGGAAAAAGTTCTCCACATCATACTATAGCTGCCAAGTTCTCCCTTTTTTAAAGGGAAATTCCCTTATGCTGAATAGGCTTCCTCGTGAGAAAAGGGAAAACTTGGCAGCTATGCATCATACTAGACTTGTAAGGCACAGTGAGAAGTTCACCTGTGCAAGCCCTAGAGAAATGAAGGGATACACTAGTGTAAGTCCTTCATCCTGGTTCACTGAAGCCAAGGCCAGTGTAAATCCCAATCCCAAGAAAAGGGCATTTCAGGGTTGGGGGGGGGGGAAACCAGGCAAGGGGGACATGCTGAATTGAATCCTAGATCTTTTCAGCTCAGGCACATGACCTGTCAAGCTGGGAAAGCTTAAACCAGCGAAGAAGCCTGGAAAAGAGGAGAGTGAGAGGAGATATGATAGCCATCTTCAAATACCGGTATCTCAAGGGCTGTCACATGGAAGATGGAGCCAGATTGTCTTCTCCTGCTCTGGAAGGTAGGACTCGAACCAATGGCTTCAAGTTACAAGAAAGGAGATTCCAACTAAACACCAGGAAAAAAACTTTCGGAGGGTAAAAGCTGTTCGACAATGGACGGTCTTCCTTGGGAGGTGGTGGACTCTCCTTCCTTGGAGGCTTTTAAGCAGAGGTTGGACGGCCATCTGTCATGGGTGCTTTAGCTGAGATTCCTGCATTGCAGGGGGTTGGACTAAATGCCCCTGGGGGTCCCTTCCAGAGTGGTGCAAGTCAAACTCTGTTTTAAGGGCTCAATTTCCTTCTGTCAGACTTCAGTCACCTTAGCTGGAAGCAGCCCTGCTCCTGAGCAGGGTTTGGATCTGACATACTTGATGCTGTCTTAAACTGACATAAATTCCCATAGTCAGTATTACTCCCTTCCTTTAGTATTGTAGTATTTATATTCCCAGAAAGGGATTTTCTGCCTGATAACTCAACCAGCTTCCGGTATTATGCACCATGATTTTGGGGCAGGAGGCTACCATTTGCGGTTCGAGGACCCGCCCCCCGCAAGAAATAAAGACACAGAGACACATTGTATTTGAGTTAATGGGTAGAATAAGGCCACAACTTTATTGGTTAGAGCAAGTGAGAGGTATTGGCTTAGGCATTGGACTCATTAGCAAGCGTGACTCCACCCCGAGGTCATATCAGGTTAACACCCCGAGGAAGAAGCCTGTTGATGCAAATACAACTGAAAGCTCCCCCTGGTGCCACCGATCCAATGAGGCACAGCGCGAAAAGGGGCGATCTGGAGGCTGCCGTGCTCTTTTGAGACAGGTAACCCCGCCCACGAGCTGGCCCTGTTGGCCAGCCAGGGCCCTGAGCGCGGCAGTAGGGATAGGTGGAGCAGGGGGCCAAACACGCCCCCCTGCTCAGTGAGTAGAGCGGGTCCCGCCCGCAAAGTCCCCCCTCCCTGAAGAGGAGGGATCTTGCTGTACTACCTTAGTATGAAGGCCAGAAGACATTTAGATCTACATCTTTTGGCCCTGAAGGTTGATGAGTCTAGCACTTGTGGTATTGACAATCAGCAAGATCTGTCACCTCCCTCTCCCACAGAGCCACTGTCCATATTGATGCTCCTTGTGGGAGCAGCCAACACACCAGAGTCCTGGAGAGAACTGAACATGAGTAAATGAGCACAGTGTGTGTGTGTGTGTCAGGAATGCCTGAGAAAATTAGGCAGAACCCAGTGCAGATCACCTCTGGGCGCAGAGAGACACATATGCAGTGAGTTCTATGCATAGGAGAAAGATGGGCATCATTTATGATTAGTTTTAATGTCAATTCTATAATTAGGGAAGCATTAATACTGCTGTTAATGTCAATTCTATGTTGTGACCATAGTCCTGCACAGCTTAAGTGGACAGTATGGTTACCATATTTAGGCATGAATTTAGAGCACATCCTCTGCACAGTTAAAGCGCAGGATTTCTCCCAAAGAAGCATGGGGACTAAAGTTTGTTCAGGGTGCTGGGAGTTTGTTGCTCTGTGAGTGGGAAACTGCAGATCGCAGATTTCTTTAGGGGAAATCAGGTGCTTTAAATGTGCGGTCGATGTGCTGTAAATTTACCTTCTATGTACATTTCCACAGGACTATTTTCTTGAGTGTTTGCTTACCATATAACTATTTACTTGTGTGTTTGCCTACCAGATTTAACACAACTGCTCTGGAATTTGACAGCCTGCCTGGACATAATCATTACCTGCTATTGATTGCACATTAAGCTGCACTAAAGGCACAGCTACCTGGGCTGGTTAATGAGCTGATAAACAGTAAACAGTTTCTTGCTAGTTTTCATTAAGTTTTAGAAAATGGCCCCAAATGCCATTAAACTTCTTTCTCGAGTGTGGTGAAAAATTGCTACATGTTTAGAAATTTATTATTAATTACCCTCCCTCGCCCTATGATCCCAGGGGAGGGTTACAGCCATTAAAACAGAGTGTTAAAAACAGTTTAAACAAAGGAAACACATAAATAAAGTGGGTGTTGTTATTATTGTCAAAGGCTGATTTAAATCTAGGGAATATTTAACAGGGACACCACTGTAATAAAATGCAGTTTTAGACACACTCACCCCCCCTTTTCTTTTTACTTATCAGCTTAATGTATCAATTCAGCAAAAGAAACTAGTTTTGGCAATCACTGTGAAAGAAGAAGCCAAGATAGTAAATAAGGAGACTAAAGACATTAGGGATGAGAGAGACGACATTTACGGGCCCAAAAATCACAAAGGGAAAAACCCTAAACCAGAGGTGTTGCTAAACTCAGGCAGCAAATTTGCATATCAATTGACTATGTTGATATGTACGTATAGATACAAATTCGAGTCTGAGCAAATTAAGATGATGGGCTTGCAGCATGCCCAGTGGGCAAATTTTTAAAAATATTTACATTTCCACACACACACCGCAAAAAAGGAGGGGAGACAGGTGGTCTGGTGCCCAGTACAAAAGGCTTGGACCGCCCCTTAACAAAAATTATTGATGCTACAGTAAAAAAAAAAGGGGGGGGATATACATGCAAATGAGTCAGGTTCTTCTCCTTCGATTACCTCTGATGTCACTTTGCATACCAGAAAGGAGCATGGCTATGTGTATTGAACATGACTTCTGAACTAACTCACAATGTCGCAGAACTATAAACAAGTACGAAAGCAGGTCAGCGGAAAATGTTTCGGCATTTCTCCTTTCTCAATCGCCCTCCCCTCCGGTCTTGCACTCAAGTGTCTTCCCCACCTCCCTGCTCCTTGCACTGCTCTGGGGAAATTCTTTGGGCGATCCACGTTCAGTGCAAATTCCCTGCATCTGGAGGGGAGATGAAAACTCCCGCAGTTTTCTCTCCGCTCCAGCTGCGGAGGCAAAAGCCAGCAGCCATTGCAAAGGAGGGGATGAGTCATCCCCATGGCGCACCTTCGCTTTTTGCTCGCGCCATTGCCCCTTCACAGGCAGCAATGAGATGGCATTCGGTGACCTGGTATATGGAAGGCAGCCCCAGTCAATTTATTGCGCCTGCGAAACATTTTGCATTACAAAACACTCCGGTTGGAAACGTTTAACCGAAACCTATCTTTATGTCCATACATACAGAACAGTCCCAGGAGGAAGAGCAGCAGGAATATAAAGATAAACACAGGAACAGTCACCTTTGTCTGGAGAAGCGACGGTTATTTTAACAGCACACAGCTATCAATGAACTTGCAGCTCTGGGGAGAGAAATGAATAAATGGCTTTTATTTACAAGAGGCAGGAGACGTTGTAAAAGTGGGTTTATAACTAGGCTACTAGGTTTAATGCCTAGGTCCTGAAGTATCTCCTTCCAATAAAAGAGCAATTGTTTAAATCAGTGTTCGTTGCCAAGGGCTGAATCCTACAGGAATACGTAGAAGGAAGGCCTTTCGTACTCCAGAGGCAAAGACCTTATACCCTGTTCACTGAGCTGGAAAACATGGTGAGAAGTGCCTGGCATTTCACTACCTTTGGTAAAAACATCCCAGAACATGATTGGCTATGAAATGAGTCTCTTCATGTTATGTCAAGCCTCTGTCCTCCACATTATCTTGGTAACTAGCCAGCCAATTGCTCAGATCCTGTCCTTGTTAGCATCCTGACTTCTGCCGCTTTTGCTGTCATACATATTGCCTCTTTGAATTTTGATCTTGCACCTAGGCAGAGCATTTGTTCCTCTCGCTCAGTACAGTTGACACTAACTGGCAGCTGCTCTCCAGGGAGGAGGAGGAGGAGGACGATGCTTAGTGGGTAGAGCATGAGACTCTTAATCTCACGGTCGTGGGTTTGAGCCCATTTTGGGCAAATATTCCTGCATTGCTAGGGGTTGGACTAGATGACCCTTGTGGTCCCTTCCAGCTCTACAACACTATGATTCTATGATGATGATGATGTTGATTTAATTAGTTTATATCCCATCCTCCCCCAATGATCTCAAGCTTATGTATATCTTTCTCCCCCTCCCCTTTTAATCTCCACAACACACCTGCAAGGTAGGCTAAGCTGAGAGGTGGTCACTGGCCCAAGGTCACCCAGTGAACTTCATGGCTGAGTGGGGAATTGAACTCTCTTCTCCTGTGAACACACATCAATGGTGAATTTAATTAGCCGGCACAAAGCGAGATCTGGATGGAAGTATACAGCTCAGAATAAAACTCTGAGTCAGGGCCTGATCGGTCTTGCTATGCCTCCCATTTCCCTCCAAGTAATTACAGCTACTTGTTTTACTCTCCTTTTAAGGACCTTACTTCTGTTTTTGGTCACATGCTGTAATTATTCCAGTTAGCAACTATTAGCAACTACTTGCATCAGTGGTGATATATAGAATGCTCCAAATAGTCCCAATGCCCTATTTTTGGGATGAGAAACCTCAGACTTGAGGAGCCAGATGTGGTCTCCCTTATCTGGCCTCAGAATTTCTCCCTCTCACTTTAGGCCACATCCATCACCGGCCCTGGTTTGTCCCCTGTTCCCCTTGAGAATTTCTGCCTAGCTGTAATGTGCCAGGATGGAAGATGGATGTGCGAGTGTAGAAACTAGCCTACCGAATGTGATAAAAATCGCATTTTGTGCACTAATTCTAAAAAGGCCTATTACTGCCCAAGCTTTATGAATCAATAATGTACTGAAGGTGGGTCTTTGAGATTATAATTGCTAATTAGTATTCCCTTTCCCATTAGTAGATTAAAAAAGAACCCAGCTTGTGCTTATTCTTCCTTTCAGTGGCTTCCACCAGAGCTCAACAGTAAGACTAATGGATTCATGGGCACAATTATTTTTGCCGTCCCTGAAATTACATCAGGGATGGGGAAATTCCCATCAGCTCCAGTCAGAGTTGGCCAGAGAGGATGGCAGTTGTAGTTCAGTAGAAGACCATAGGTTCCCCTCATAAGAACCACCTGTTGAGAGAGACAGACAGAAACGGAAACAGAGAGAGAGTCATCATATGCTTTAGCTGTCAGCTCCAGAAAATCAACATTTGATATCTAAATTATCATGGATAATTCTTTACTAAATTTATGCTGGGCAAGATTCTAATGCCTTTTTTCCAGTAATATGTACATCAGCAGAAACTTCCATACCAAATTATCTGCCCCAAATGTTGCTCTAGGTGATTTATAAGCTTTTAACGTCCATTGACATATTCTGGGAGCCTGGCTACTTACATAGAGCCCAAAGCAGGAAGACAAAAAGGAAACTCAGATTTTCATACCATCTGCATGCACTAATTTATACATATAAAACACATATTTTGGAAATAATTACTGTAGTTCAAGAACAAATACAACACACTTAGCTCAGCTGGTTAGAGCATGGTGCTGATAATGCCAAGGTTGCGGGTTCGAACCCCAGACGGGACTGCTGTATTTTCCTGCATTGTGGGAGGTTGGACTAGATGATCCTCAGGGTCCCTTCCAAGTATGATTCTAGGAAACATTTTACCATAGTGGGGAAGGTTGTGATCAGTCAACCAGTGTGAATTACACGCTTTGCCTTTTGGGCAAAGTTGTCCAGCTTTTCGGGGGTAAACGTATGGCACCCCTAATGCTGTGTAAGGTGCAGTCCTTGTGCTAATGGAAGAGTTGTATTCAGTTAAATTCTGCTGAGAGCAAACCCACTGAAATTAATGTGCATGCCCAAATTAGTTCCATTAACTTCAGTGGGCTTACTCTGAGTAAATCTTAGCTGACTACCTACCCATTTCCCCACTGTGTTGCTTAATTGCCTTCTTTGAATTCTGCTGCTGCTCTCAGGGTGCATAATCTTAATAATAATTAGAGGAAGTAAATACATTTCTAGGCTTCTCTGAGGAAGGAAGTACAGTACTGTATGGCCTTGTGTGTGCCTGCTTTCCCTTGCTTATTTCTTTGTTTACTACATTTGTATCCCTTTTTCTTCAACAGAGCAGAGGAGGATTTAGGGGAGCAACGCAACTACGGAGCAGAATGGAAGGTGGGGGGAGCCCAAGGCAGCATACGTTGTTCTCCTGCCACCCCATATTATCCTCACAACCCTGTGAAGAAGGTTAGGCTGAGAGAGTATGAGGGGCTCAAGGTCACCCAATGAACCTTAAAAACATTTCTGTTCTGCTCAACCTCTTATAGATTTCTTATGTGCACTGGTACTTAATTGATGCTGTTTCTAGATTGTTTTAACTGTATTAAATTGTTCTCATTTTAAAATTTTGGGAGAGTTTTCTCCAAATAAATAAACAAATGATATTCCTCACCCTATCAAGGCATTCTGATGTTTTATTGCAATTTTTGGGGGGAATTATGAGCAACATAAGGTTTGAAAGTATTACGATAAACAATGATAAAAAGTAACATTTCTCCCTTTTCTGTGTGAAACATCCTCTAACTATAAGACTCTTAATCACTCTTTAAATTCTATGCACTGTATTACAAATTTTACCAGGCCTTTCTTTTAGATCTGCCTATTAAAGGATGCTATTAAACTCTGCTCCTGTAAATTATATTAACTAATTGAAATTTTTGTTGGCAATAACCTGACCGTTATTTGCAGAATATACACAACTCGAGGGTATACATCTTTCCACAAATGCTCCCTCTCAGAAGTAAAATCCAACCATCATTATCTTTTTATCGCTGAGTAAACATCACCACTCTGCGTGACTTTACATCTGCTGAGAGGGGGTGGTGAGACTTTCCCTGATTTTGTATTTATTATGTACTTCTCATATTTTTAAGTCACTGTGCATCTTGCGTTGGGCGTAAATGATATGCCCAACATTTTCTCTTGTCAAATTTTCTCTTGTCAATTTTTTAATTGCTCTAACATGATTACACAAGTCATTTAATATTTAGAGTATTATAGATATCTCCAAAATCTCCAATATTTGTTCATCAGAGGTGGAAGGGTGTAGAAAGCTATGGCTTTTGCATACTCAAGATAGAGCCTGTGGGATGGAACACTGGGGCAGACAAGTCACAACAGTTCCTAGAGTATCCACTAACAGGAACTCACCTGGAGGGACACCTGACTAAGTTCCTGTTCCTCCAGATATGCAGATGAGATGGATTAGCTGGGACAAAAGCCCCTAGCCAGCAGCCATTCTCTCTCTTAGCCTTTTCTCCTTCAATGGGAACACATCTCCAGAGAATCTCCAGTTAGAATGGTTCTCCCTCTTGGCCTGCAGACAAGAGAGAGACCAAATGGAGCCTCACTTTACTAAGTAGACTCCAGATGTATATACTTGTAACTTTTCTACGCAAGCCTGCCTTTATGAGATTATGCTGTTAACTCAGGATGAAACTGTAAGTAAACTCTATCTTATTTTATAAACACTGTGTTGTGTATTTCTTTTAAGAGGTACAAAGGGGACTTTGCCAGGAAGTATAATATTGTACAGGTTTTAGCAAACCTGAACGCACACGCTTTGCTGCGCACAAAAGGGGAATGTCACTCTGCTGATATTGGAAGCTTGCTAACACAAGCTTGGATAGGATCTATCAAATAATATATCCTAATCCACATCCCTAACATTCCCACAGAGCCTACAATACAAAGAAAAGGGTCACTCCCTCTGTTCTCCTCTGCCTCTGACCCCTCCCTGAATTCTAGCTGCAGGGGTGCTCCAGGGCTGAAGTACAAGCCAGCTTCTATTTCTAAATAATTTTCTTTTCTTTTCTAAATACACCTATCCATCGTGTCCATTATTTTTCTTCAGAGACAGATAGTGGAAGGTAAAACATCTCATTTTATGGTTCCCCTCTCTCTCTCACTAGCATACACTTCCCATACACATGAAGGATGGGCTGTAAATATTTTCAATAATGAACACATCACTGCTGAGGTGCCCCCACAGGCCTGGGGAGGTTGTGCTGATGCCTCCCCAGCTGTTGCCATTAGCTATGGACCATCTCTGATGTCACAAAAGGACAGGGCCGGCCCCCACATGAGGCAAGGTGAGGCAGTTGCCCCAGGCAGGCGGCAGATCTGACCTCCTCTGCTGCTGGGTCTTCTTCCTTAAAAATGCTCACCACTTGATCTCTTATTGACGTCCTATAAAACTTTATCTTACTATCTCAGAGTAATTAAGGCTATTTTGCTTATTTTAAAGGAATACTAAATGCTATATACACTTCAATACAACTATTAAATTCTGCGCCAGCCGTTCCTATTAACGACTTATGCAAATATAGCAATCAATTGTCTCCTTCAATCCCTTCCATCATACAAAATATTTTTATATGATTTAACCTAGCTTTCATTGCGCAACGTTCATCAAGAAACCAATTCTCGTTCCTAGAGTCTTAATTAATTCTTCTATAGTCACTATAGATTTTTCTTGCTTTTTTCATTTCCTACTGAATAGCCTCTTATGCTGCTTAATATCCTCTTTTGGATTTTTAATTTCGGTCTCATTCTGAGTTGCTCTTCTATCAGTCATTAGAATCTTTCCGCCAAACCTTCCCCCCCCAAGTCTGTTCCAATTGCTTTGTTTCTAACGCACAAGCTGTACTGAAAATTATTAAATCTATTACATTTAGGGCAACAATCCTCAGCTCCTAGAGAAGGTGACTGAAGGGTCACTGGAAGTTGCAGACTGTCCTCTGCACCGGTGGAGGTCAAAAGGCAGCGAAAGAGGATTTGCAGACAGAGGTCTCAGCAGAGAAGTCCATGCCTTCCACAGAATACAAAACTCTCCCATTTCCATGTTACTGTATACTCCACACAAGGGAGAAACATTATGCCAACCATAGAGACAGAGATGGAAGGGAGCGTGCGGAGAGGGGGAAGTACCAGTTTTCTTTTGCTTTGGCTTTTGTTTTATTGTGTATTTCATGTTTTCGTTTTGCATTTTTATGTTGTAAACTGCCCTGCGATCTTCAGATGAAGGGCAGTACAGTGGTATCTTGGTTCTCGAACGTAATCCGTTCCAGAAGTCCGTTTGACTTCCAAAGCGTTCAAAAAGCAAGGCATGGCTTCTGATTGGCGCAAACGCCCCGGAAACAATAGCCAATAGCCGTATAGGACATTTGGCTTCCAAAAAACCTGGAACGCTGACTTCCGGGTTTTTGGCGCTTGGGAGCCGAAATGTTCCAGTACCAAGGCGTTTGAGAACCAAGGTTCCACTGCATATAAATTTAAATGATAATAATAATTATAAACTAGTTACAGGTAGGTAGCTGTGTTGGTCTGACACAGTCAAAACAAAATAAAAAAAATAAAAAAAATCCTTCCAGTAGCACCTTAGAGACCAACTAAGTTTGTCATAGGTATGAGCTTTCGTGTGCATGCACACGAAAGCTCATACCTATGACAAACTTAGTTGGTCTCTAAGGTGCTACTGGAAGGATTTTTTAAAATAATTATAAAGTTAGAGGTGGGATGATACACACAGAGGGATGGGGTGAGACAGAAAGCAAGAGAGCATTCTGCAATCCTGCAATGTTGCAAACTTCCATCCCCTTTTGGCTCTGAATCAGCTATTTCTTGGCTTCAGCTCAACCCCCACCATTGATTCTGGCTCTGTCCCTCCTATTATGAGATGCAGCCCTTGAATTTATTCATGGCTCAATGGTCCTTCATGCGGGGGGGGGGGGGAACTCCTCACCCTCACCTTGAAGGCACGCATGTAATGGGCCTCGGCAACAAGTAAACAGGAATAAAAGCATTAAAGGAAATTAGGCACTTTTGCAAATCACCTGGAAAAGTGCAAAGTGACATTGAGACTTGGAACTGGCAACAAGCTATTATTGTAAGAATGATTTATATTTATTTTTTATAGCCCCACAAGTGCAAGGAGACAGGAAACAAATGATGGACCAATGGAAGGTATTAATAATAAGGACCAGGACCCTTGGGCCTTTCCTAGCTTCTTTCTGGGCTGAAAAAACCCTTGGGCTGCAGGAAAAGCTGTTGGGAACCACCAAGGTGATGATGATAAGGATAAGGATAAGGTTAATGATGATACAGAAGGGATATCATTTTGTCTCACAGTCATCCATACATTTCCAAAAAGGAAACTATTATTTTATCACTCTCCTTGTAAATACTTGATATAAATCTATATTATCAATATAAATTAATGTTGATTTTATACTATTGAAAGGAAACTGTTCATTTATGGTAACACCAGAACTCGAGGGCAACCCATGAACCAATGAATGGTAGAAGATTTACTTTAATTTACTTTCTTTCTTTATAAAAAACGTTTATATACTGCTGCGTCATAAACATATATCAAATAGGTTCACAGCAATAAAATAATAAAAAAGTGAAAAAGAAGTTAAAAGCACAGAGAAATTAAAAACAAGATTCACACAAGGCATGGAATTTTTGTTCCCACAACATGCAGTGATGGCCACCAATTTGGATGGCTTTGAAAGAGAATTAGATAAATTCATGGAGGGGGAAAGCTCTCAATGGTTATTTGCCTCCATGGCTCTGTTCTACCTCCAAAGTTGGAAGCAGTATCCTTCTAAATACCAGTTGCTGGGAATCACAAGTGACGAGAGCACTTGCAAGGTGCAAGGTGCAGTTATAAGTCCTCTGCTCTAATCAATTTGATGTCCACCAAGATAAGGCACTGGCCTAAGCAAGGTAAAGACCAGTAGACACCAGAACTCTGGGATAGGATGGTAGGTAAAGATAAAGGTCAGGACCTTGGACAAGGACCATGGTTAGCAGTTCTGGAGATGAGGCAGAGAGAGCATGTTGTCACAGCACTGTCCTGGAGCAATTGACAGAACTTTATAATCCAGGCTAGGTAGTCAAGATTAAAGCCCCTGCTCCAAGGAGCATGCGATCCAATCCTTGGAGAAGTGTTTCCACAAGGTTCAGGGTACAAGATACAGTCTTAAGTGTCAGCATATCCACAGAGGCAGGACAAGGGAGTGGAGCTGTTTTCTCCCCATGGCACCTGTTGTTGGAAGACTCTATATCTGAGTATTCCTGTTCTGGGACCATGACATCCCAGGTTGGAATATGAACAAAGCACTATTTCCCCATCATTAGAGCCCACCAGAGTATAGTAGTGAAAGCACAGGGCTTGGCGAAACCCAAGTTCAGATTCCTGCTCCTCCATGGAACTTGCCAGGCTACCTTGTGCCAGTCACCAGCTTTCAACCTAACCTACCTCACAGGGTTGTTAGGAAGACAAAATGGGTTGGGGAGAGAACCATATATATTGCCCTGGATTTCTTGAACATGTCTTAGAAATTAATAAATAAAAATAAAGTATAGACACTGAGGACATGCCTGCAGGGGATCATTATGAGGGACCGTGCTGATATTTGCAAGTCACAAGTACCCCAGGTTGAGCCTACACTAATCTACTGCTTCTTTAAATGTCATTGGGTTTGAAACTGGAGCCAGTAGGCCTGTCTTCTTGCAATTTTGGTGGGGTTTTTCCTCACAATGTATTCATGTTTTGGCGACTTAACTCAGATTCCTAGTTCAGCACAGCAGAAGGCAGTCTGCTCTTACCCAGACACTAAAGGAATGGCTCTCTTTTTTCCGCTGCCCCCTCTGGGATATTACTAGAGGAAATATTAACAAGGGGTTGCCCCCGAGAAGCCCAAGGGTATAAAGCTATAAAGATCAGCCCAAAGGAATAACTGCTAATTAACTCTCTCTGATCTTCATATTTAGAGAGAGTAAAACGCCTCAGTGGTTTTTACATTTTTCAATAAGCTCTAGCCTCGACTTCCGAGTTTGCCTTCAATTAACTTCGTGCTTGCCTATATGTTTCGAATACTGAATCAATTATGGTCTGAATGTTTATGCCTCCACAAAGTAGATCTGCAGAGGAGAAAAGAAGTCCCAAGAGGAAACCTATTTTTTTACAGCTCTGCTGCTCAGTGTCTCGCTTTCTCTTTGCCAGTGGCAACTAATAACAAATACCAATTAATGGACAGGGAAGGACAGGCAGGGTTGCAACATGCACTTATTTACAACGTTTGCTAGGCAAAAGCTCTTGAAGTGGGCATGGATCAGGACCCCTGAAAGGTGTTGCCTGAGGAGAATCCCAAGGGCTGGGTAGAGAGGCCCGAGGGGAATGTATTTAGGCACAGGGCATGAAGTTCTCTCCTCTCTGTTTTAGGGCCTTCTTAAAGGATTGACGTGAATGGGCCTTGCATATTTCAGTTGGAACAGAGTTCCACCAGCATGAAGCCACTGCCAAAATGGCCCCTCACAGGTGGGCACACAAGTAGAGCCCAGAGATGGGCAATCTGAGCCTGAACTCTGAGTACAGACCTGCTGATATGGGTGAAAGCATACAGTGGTACCTCTACTTACGAATTTAATGCGTTCCGAACGCACATTTGTAAGTCGAAAAATTTGTAAGTCGAATCCCATAGGAATGCATTGGGAGAAAAAATTCGTAAGTCGAAGCAACCCTATCTAAAAATTTGTAAGTAGAAAAAATCCTATCATCTAAACTGCATCCAAGATGGCGGACGGAGCTCTGTTCGTAAGTAGAAAAATTCGTAAGTAGAGTTATTCATAAGTAGAGGTACCACTGTAGTTGGGTCCCTTACTGCTTAAGGGCTTTAAAGGTCTTTATCAGCACCCGGAAACTCACAGCCAGCAATCACAGTGCAAGCAGTAGGCCTAGTGCAACTGGTTCCTGGGCAGAAGCTGAAACATAACTTTTGAATGGTAATCGGGGAAAGAGAAACAATTTGAATTTTTAGAGCTGGCTGGAAAGAAGCATGGACAGTGTGTGTGTGTGTGTGTGTGTGTGTGTGTGTGTGTGTGTGTGTGTGTACAAGGCAGAAGAATCAGCAAGGATGAGCTGCTGTTTTGGGGGGGCTGATGCTGCAATAGGAATTGCACCGCCTGTTCATAGGGTTGCCAGACTCACTAGAAGACAGGACTTCTGTGCCTTTAATTGCCCTGCTCTCTTTTGAGTCTGGAAACCTTAAAGAGAAACCAGCAGACCCTTTGTTTAATTTCCAAGCAAAGGGTCTGCTGGTTGCTCTTTAAGGTTTCCAGACTCAAAAGAGAGCAGGGCAATTAAAGGCACTGAAGTCCTGTCCACTATTGAGTCTGGCAACCCTACCTGTTCATGTGTCTGCTTCACCTTTCCTCCCATCCCACTTGATGAACCGGATGAATAAGCAGTATGGTCTCCTTACGGACAAAGAGCCTAATTCTGTAAAGCTGACCCTAAGATTTCTTATTTCATCGTGCCAACACCTGAAATTTAAAAACTTCACATTTCTGCTCTTTCTGCTCTTGCTGATAAGCTTTAGAGATGCAGCTGTTATCCCACTCTTTCTGAAAGGAGCTCAGGGAGGTGCTTGAGGAAGAGTGTCCTGATGCTCTCAAGTTGGGTAGGAGGAGACCTTCAGACTGCTTTAAATGTATAATGCAGATGAGGTCTAAGTAGGGTTGCCAGACATCTGGGGTGACCTGAAGTCTCTGTTCCTCGTCTCCAGGGCTCAGTGGTGGGAAGGAGCACAGAGGGAAAAAAACCATGACATTACCAGGGCATACCTATAGGTCTACAGCTTGACTCCTGAAATCTAAGGACCAGGGATGCTCCTGACCTGGCAACTCAAGGCCTAAGATAGATGGGTCTAGTCTAGATGAGCAAGAAGGGGGGAAATCCTAAGAAGGGAATGGGGACATTTGTTCCTGAGGGTAGCTCCAAATTTGAACACTGTATTTGCATTGATTGTGTCAGCTATGCAATTCAAGCAGCATTTATTTGTGAGGGGGAAAGCTAACTTGAAAACACCACTAATTGCATTTTGATTTTTTATGCATTCAGTGCTGTGTGCTTCAAGCCATGTCCATTTCCCCCCTGGGTGAGCTAATGAGTTGCTTTGAATGCATATACCTTCAATTTGTGCGAGTTATCTAGTTGTTTTTGAATGTTGTATGTCTTACTTATGCCATGTTCATTAGTGCATCCTGATAATATTTAACGGGCTGAGCTTCCCCTCTGTCTGATAGTAAGACAATTTTGTTTTCAGCCTGATCTTGTACTCCGCTAGGTGCAATGTTGCTGAATTAGGAGTGCAGGAAGATGCCATTCTGCTTTCGGAATTCCAAGTGGCTGCTCCGTAGTTGAAGATCATAGTTCAGGGGCAGAAGAACAAATGTTTTTAAGGTAGACGTTTCCAGGTTCTATTCCTGACATCTCAAGGTAGGAAGCGAAAACACTCCTGACAGTAAGAGCAGTTAGTGGAAAAGACTCTCTCGGAAGATTGTGGACTCTCCTTCCTTGGAGGTTTTTAAGTAGAGGTTGGAATGCCACCTTATCTTAGATGCTTTAGTTGAGATTCCTGCATTGCAGGGGGTTGGACTAGATGAC
This sequence comes from Zootoca vivipara, assembly GCF_965207765.1. Classification (NCBI taxonomy): domain Eukaryota; kingdom Metazoa; phylum Chordata; class Lepidosauria; order Squamata; family Lacertidae; genus Zootoca; species Zootoca vivipara. Next base: position 73,939,160 of record NC_142590.1, on the reverse strand, counting down.
TCTTGGGGTCCCAACTCTGATTCTAAGAAATCCTGGAGAGCTGCTGCATAGTCAGTGCAGGCCTGTAGTCTTAATCCTTTTCAGTTATGCACAGACATGCATTTGAAAACCCACTTAAAAAGAAAGACACATGCCCTCTTTCAGAACAGGTTACTGGTCACTGTTAAGGACACCCACCAGCTAATCTCCATTACAAGAGGGAATCTCCCAGGCTAAACTTTTCCAAGACATTTAATTATCTTTGTGGTCTCTTTTTACAATCTCAGAAACACAGTGTTGGGGCGAGGGGAACCCAAGGGACACTTGGCCCAACCCCAGTTTCATATCAATATAAAGTTTGACAGCTAAAAGAAAAGGGCATGGAGGTCATGTTTGGTTGGGAGTCCTGCATGACCATCCAGTCCAGTGGAAGGGTGAAGCTGTGTGGCACAATGGTGGGCAGCTTGTTAACACACCCCCAACCGACTTTCCCTCCCTTGAAGGTAAAATGAACTTTCCTTTTTTATAACTATTTATTAAATTTTCCAATTAAACACATTTAAAACAATATACAAAACAAACAAACAAACAAACATTCAAAATACATAAATCACTCTTTTAACAATTCTCATTACTCATTACAAAATACTCCACCGAGTTTGACTTCCCTCCCTCCCCTCAATAGGTTTTCTAATCCGCTCTTATCTCGCAGTTCCTTTATATCTAGTCTTTAAAGTCAATTCGTAGGATTTATTTCAAGCCTGCAAGTGTCTTTAAACCTCTACAATTCTTTTCCATATAATCCACAAATTTACTCCAATCCCTTAGAAACCTTGTCTCCCTCTGGTTTCGAATCCTGCTAGTCAGTCTCGCTAATTCTGCATATTCAATCATCTTTGTCTGCCAGTCTCCGATTGTCGGTAAGTCCTGGGTCTTCCATTTTTGGGCCAATAATGTCCTTGCCGCGGTTGTCGCATACAAAAATAAGGTATTATCCTCCTTGGTTATCTCTTGACCTATCATTCCTAACAAAAAGGCTTCCGGTCTCTTGGGAAAGGTATACTTAAGAATCTTTTTCAGTTCATTATATATCATTTCCCAATAGCCTTTAACCTTTTCACATTTCCACCACATATGATAAAAGTCCCCTTCCTTTTCATTGCATTTCCAGCACATTCTATTACTCATTCTATACATTTTTGCTAATTTCACCGGGGTTAAATGCCATCTATACATCATCTTCCAAACATTCTCTTTCAAAGCAGTACATGCTGTGAATTTTATTGTTTGGTTCCATAGTTTCAACCACGCATCGTATTCAATATTATGCCCAAAATCCTTAGCCCATTTTATCATTACCTCTTTCGTCAATTCATCTTTAGTTTACCATTCTAACAGAAGGTAAAATGAACTTTCCTGGGCTGATCCCCAGAGACACAGATGCCCCTTACATTTTTGTGTGCGTAGAGATTTTCAACTGTATCTTACACAGATGTTTGCAAAACAGATGGTTTTTAGCCCCACTGCATTAATCTGAAGAGCTTCCTGACTACAGGGATAGTGCAATAATAAGCAATAACATATCTCCGAGTTGATTCATTAGGATGACACAAGCTGCCCATTCTTTATTAATGGTAATGGCTTTGAGTCACTGGTGCTATCAAATTGAAAAGAAATTTGGATGATCGAGCATGCCCCATACAGGGCTGAATCAGTCTGGCTCCGATTGCTCCTTTTCTGTATCTGTGCTCCTACAGATTTGATCCTAATGCCTCTCACTTGGGAATAAGCCCCATGGAATTCAACAGGATTTACACCTGAGTAGACATGGTGAGGATTGCACCAATAGTGTCCTTTTAAGTTCCTCATAAGAATGTGAGATGTAAAAATAAAAAATAAAAAATGTTGATGACGACGACTAAAAACCTCCTTCTAATTACGCCTCCAATTAACCTCTCCCCTTAATAGCTAACATCCAGCAGGTTACAGGTAGGTAGCCGTGTTGGTCTGGATGGAAGTAAAATAAAAAAATTCCTTCAGTAGCACCTTAAAGACCAACTAAGTTTTTATTTTGGTATGAGCTTTCGTGTGCATGCACACTTGGAGCTTTCAGATGATTAAGCACCACTCAGGTCTCCTTTTGTTCCCCTGTAATCGCCATGTCAAGTCTAGAGATGCAGATGGAGGTAGCCAAATCCAGACTTGGAAGGGGGGGGGGGGTTGTATCCAGTGAAACCATCTCTTTAGTGCAGTGATGGCGAACCTATGACACGCGTGTCAGCACTGACACGTATAGCCATTTTTGGTGACACACAGCTGCATGCTGAGACCTTACTTCCAGCCGGCAGTGGAATGCCACAGGCGACACATCTGGGGGGGGGGCTTTTGGACTTCCGGCGAGGGAAGGTGGCGGTCGACAGGAAGCCACGGAGCTCCTGAAATTGACCAGCGCTGCAGGAGCTGCCGGACAGGCTCCTGAGCCACCGAAACCGCCACCGCCTGGACACTGGGGGCCACCAGTGCAGCAACCGGGGAGCTGCCGGACCCCACCCCCCCACCCCGCGAACCTGACGGCCGGCCTTTTTTTAAAAGGAGAAACAATTATACATTTTTGTTATTTAAACTATAAATATCGTGAAATTATGGTTTTTTTTCTCGAAGTGACACACCACCCGAGTTATGCTCGGTTTTTTGGCGAATTTTGACATACCAAGCTCAAAAGGTTGCCCATCACTGCTTTAGTGTAAGGACTTCTCCCATGCACTGTTTGCAACTCAGCATCAAAAAGTGATCATCAATAGCATCTATTTTTATTACCTGTTTAGAGTATTCTGAGGGAGAGCATGGCTGAGTGATTGGATAATATTCCATTTTACCCAATTTGCATAATTTATGCAGGCTTTTCCTGTATAACCTACAGGTATTAGGTTGGTGCTGAAATCGGATTGCCTGACTGAAGATTTCTTTAAAAAACAAACCACTTGCTGATTCTCATTCACAAACACACCATGCTGATAATCTACATTGGTTGCCAATTGATGTTAAATTCAGTCTAATGCAGGCATCGCCAAACTGCGGCCCTCCGGATGTTTTGGCCTACAACTCCCATGATCCCTAGCTAACAGGACCAGTGGTCGGGGAAGATGGGAATTGTAGTCCAAAATGTCTGGAGGGCTGAAGTTTGGGGATTCCTGGTCTAATGTATCATGCCCCAGGTTCCTGTTTAAGATAACCATCTCAGACAACGAGTGTCTGGGAGAAGCAGCTTGAGATGCTCTCCTCCTGACTGATGTGAACTCCAAATGTAAGTTGTTAAGGTAAGGTTTATTCTCTGTGCGCGGGGGGCATAGAGACGAGCAGAAAAACAGGCAGCCTTCGGCAGTTTAAGTTGAGGTGGCTGGCAGCTCTTTCATTAAGGTAAACTTCGAAACAGCAAAAGCAACCCACTCCTATCCATATGGAAAGAGCCTTCCAGTTTCCTGGGGAGTTATGCTGAAAGTTGTTAACCTACATCACTGCCAATAAAAGGAGCATCTGTTTCCTACCTTTGGCACACAAGCAAACCAGACTAGTAATTGCTGACATTTTAGGCAGGCATGATGCTACGCTGGGAAGACAACTAAAGGCAGAGTCCAAAGGGCACAGGACTAGAGAACTTGGAGGAATTATGGATGCCTTAGCTGAGATTCCTGCATTGCAGGGGGTTGGACTAGATGACCCGGGTCCCTTCCAGCTCTATGATTCTATGAATTGTATCACTGTGAATTACAATATCAGCTGACCAGATCATTGCCTCTCTCTCTGGGGGAAGGTTGCAGCTCAGTGATAGAGCAACCACTTTCCATATGGAAGATCCCCGGTTCAAATCCCGGCGTTTTCAGGTAGGACTGGGAAGCTTCCACCCGCCCCGTCTAAAACCCCGGAGAGCCAATCAGTGCACACAGTGCTGAGCTAGATGGACCAATGGTCTAACTTGGTATAAGACAGCTTCCAGGGTTACTATGTTTTCTGACTAACGTGCGGATCAGAACTTAGCTTTCTGCCTGATTTCACTTTTTTTCTGAATGCTGCCTTCCTCAATGGTTTAACTGCATTGAAACGCATGTTCAAATGCGTATTTGGCAAGAAAATACATTTAGAGATTAAATGTAAAGTTTTGTGCAGGCTGACTGAGAAATGGGATTGGGTGGACACTTGTGGACCAGAAACAGGCTTCTGGTAAGTGTAGTCAAGTTAAGGGTGCTGGGAAGTTTATCTCTGTGAGGGGAAAACTACAGCTTCCAGGATTCCTTGAGGGAAGCCATATGCTTGAAACATGTGTGGCATGCGCTGTAAATGTATGGTTTGTTGAGGCTCAGTCTCAGCTCTTCTTTCCACCAGTGACCACTTGGTCGAACATTTCACAGTCTCCCAGGAACTTCCATCCTCTTCTCTATCCTTCCACTTTTACCCATTTTTTTATTTCCCCGTCAATCTGACCATGTTTACAGATGCTCATTCGCTAGTCCTCGCTAACAGGGAGAATAACATCTCCTTTTTGTTCCTTCTGTCTGATTTGACGCACGTCCATCTGTTTCATAATGTCCTCGGCTGAAATCGAAAGTGATGGAGGGTGCATGAGCTGTGAAATTTAGTTAGCTCAGGCACATTCCCATCCCATGCGAGCAGCAGCCAATGTAGGGGCAGTAGAGACCCACTGCGCACAACACTCCAAGTCAGATTTCTGTATGGTATCAAAGCCATTCTTCCAAAGGGTTCTGCAACTTTTCATTAAAGTAATGAAACGTGAAGGCGGATTTGTGGGCGCCACTGAAGTAATGAGCTTCAAGAGCCAGCTTGGATTCTGCTCGGGATTTCCATTCTCAATGTCTGTGCTGCTTTCTGTCTCACTGTGCCAGCCGATTGGACAGCTACCTTCGCAATGCCCCAGGAATGCATAGCAATGAGCAAGAGTGAATCACGCACAGGCAGAGCAGTGGAGACAGAGATGAGCTCAATGGCAGGCTTCGCGTAGCTCAGTGTGGGGCAAGCCCTTGGGGAAACCTTCCACAATCACACAGGCAATGTAGGCAGCAACACACCTGAAGAGGCTTGGAGCAAAGGAAGGTAGAATGGTGCGCAGTACTCAAATGTGAACGATCACCTGTGGCTTGGATAGCTCACTTGGTTAGAACGTGGTGCAGATAGCGCGCACCAAGGTTGCAGGTTCGATCCAGCTGCATATTCATGCATTGCAGGGGGTTGGACTAGATGATCCTCAGAGCCCCTTCCAACTCTACAATTCTATGGTTCTATGGGTGTTGTCAGGGACCATGCAAATGCTATTTTCAACATTTTCTTCAATTCATTATATATCATTTCCCAATACATTTTTACATTTTTACAACCCCACCACATATGATAAAAAGTACCTTCAGCCTCACACCCCCAACACTCTTCCTTTTCATTTTTATACATTTTTGCCAATTTGACCGGTGATATGTACCATCTGTACATCATCTTCAAGTAATTCTCTCTCAGCAGTATACAATCTGTAAATTTCAAATTTACTTTCTACATTTTTATCCAATCTTCAAATTGTATATTGTGACCTATATCTTGTGCCCATTTAATCATTACCGATTTTACTTCTTCATCTTTAGTTTCCCACTCCAAAAGGATATTGTATGCCTTTTTTAATAGTTTCGAATTTTCTTCTATCACTTCCTTTTGGAATTTGGAAACCGAATATGAAAAACCTTTCTTGTCCTCTTTGAAGATATCCTTTAGCTGTCTATGGTGCATATTCTTTCCATTTTAATTTTAAAAATATGGAACGCTTCACGAATTTGCATGTCATCCTTGTGCAGGGGCCATGCTAATCTTCTCTGTATCGTTCCAATTTTAGTATATGTGCTGCCGAAGCAAGATGGGATTTTGGACCACGGCGCTGTGACTCAGGATCTCTCTAAGGAAATGCTCACTAGACAGGCTGATACACAGACAAGCTTCTCCTCCGGGAACATTTTTAGTCCCTGCCAAGCTTTGTTGGTGAAGAGATGCGTCGCTCAGCTCAGAGATTTGCACTTAATCAAACCAATTAGCAATTTAATCTTGTTAAAAGCCACGATAATTGCATCATTATCAAATCAAGTGGCAATATGAAGATGTCAGTTTAATTGCTGATAATAACCCTTCTTGATAAGGAAGTGAACTATCCAGACCCTGAATGACTGCATTCACCTTCCTTCCACTCACTCACCCATCCGATCTGTTTCTAATTGAAATTTCACACACCCCGCACAGGGAAATGGAAATTATTATTATTATTTTATTTTATTTTATTTTTGTGCTGTGAGAATGGAGAAGAAAGGTAGAAATCTATAGACCGGAGGAGAGTCACCGATGCGCTCAAATCCAGAAGGGTCAGGGAGAGCTGCGTGGGCTGTGTACACATCATAAATTTAAAGCACATTACGTTCCCTGAGGGACGCGGGTGGCGCTGCTGGTCTAAACCACAGAGCCTAGGGCTTGCCGATCAGAAGGTTGGTGGTTCGAATCCCCGCAACAGGGTGAGCTCCTGTTGGTCCCAGCTTCTGCCCACCTAGCAGTTCGAAAGCACATCAAAGTTCAAGTAGATAAATAGGGACCGCTCCGGCGGGAAGGTAAACGGTGTTTCCGTGTGCTGCGCTAGTTTGCCAGAAGCAGCTTTGTCATGCTGGCCACATGACCCGGAAGCTGCCTGTGGACAAACGCCGGCTCCCTCGGCCTATAGAGCGAGATGAGTGCCACAACCCCAGAGTTGTCTGCGACCGGACCTAATTGTCAGGGGTAACTTTCCCTTTCCCTTTACTTTCCCTGAAGAAGCCTGGGAACTGTGGTTTGTTAAGGGTGCCATGAACTGTAGCTCTATGAGGGGTAAGCTGCAGTTCCCAGAATGATTGGCAAAAGTAAAGGGGGGGCTGTAAGTTTAATGCCAGGTATCTTAAAATCTTTAATTGGATACCAGCTCTTACAAACACGGTGAAGTTTGAAAGGGGAACTGGAACTAGGTGTCCATCTTAACAGCATACTGCCCTCTGGTGGCAACCTGGAAGTACAGCATCAATCAAACACCAATTTGTGCCTTCCACGCTGGCTGGGACTGGTGGGAATTGTCACCCAAAGTATCTGAAAGGCCCCTAGTTGGGGAAGGCCGAAGCATGCAGCAGATCTGTACAGAGCCAAAACACTGCCCCACTTTTGCAGAGCCCTTCCCAGGTAATGAAATTAGGGCAGTATTTGTGGTAATATTCTGAGGGAGAAATTCTAAGCAAAAATCAGTCTTGGAAGGTTCTGGTACTTATCATTCAAGAAGTTGCTTTCTATTTTGGCCATTTCTTTAAGTAGGGGAATGAAGAAAGACCACTGTCCTTTTCAGGTGTGTCTTACCCATAGAGTCTAGTGGCGCGGGGCACCAGGGCGCCAAGTTCTGGAGGGCGCCAGGGAAGAGGCGGAGGCGCCTCCCAGCATCAGCTGACCACCCTCGCCTGCCTCTGCCATGCCGCACCGAAGCAGTGCCACACCTGGAGCCTCCGTCTGCCATGGCCACTGTGGCACGAAGCGGCCAGCTGAGCCGGGAGGCGCCACGTCCAGCCTCTGCCTCTTCCCCGCTGGAGGGAGCTTTGCACCACGGCGCCAGATATGCTTAAGACCTTTTCATAAATCTTTGGAAAAACAGGAGTTTTCAGTGTCACTGTCTTTCTCAGACGATTTCAAGCCTTCGTGGCAACCAAGGTGAGGATCAGCTTGGATCTGGATGAGCAATATCTAGCAAAATGGCAAAATATGGTAATGTTTGTTTGTGGGAGGCTCCATTATCTTGCAACCTTTTGCTCCCCAATGCAACTGGCAGGAAAATGGCATGCAAAGTTCTAATATTATTATTTTTAACTTCATTTTTATTATTTCCACTTGTCACGCAAATAAATTGGTCCATAAATAAAAGTACATCACAAACAAAGTTATATCCAAAATAAAAATGTTTTGCAAATTATACAATGTGTCTTTTCTTATTTACCCCTCTTTTATTCCTCTTATATAACTTTGACATCTAAACTTGTTCTTTCGAACTCGACTTCCTCTTTCTTCTCTCGGTTTTATTTTTTTCCTTCATCTTTCTTTTCTACGTTTTACCATTTCTTGCCTGTCATTCACACAAATCCTATCCAAAGATACATTATTGACAATGACTATATATATATTTTGTGTTGTATTTTCAAAATAGTCCTACTGGCGTTTTGATATTTTTACAATATTCTTTTAGATAATCAGCAAATTTACCCCATTATTCCTGATACCTTTGCTCCTTCTGATCTCTTATTCTCCCCGTCAACCTCGCCAATTCCGAGTATTCCATCATTTCCCCCCTCCATTCGTCTACGGTTGGAATTTCTGGAGTCTTCCACTTTTGGGCTAACAACATTCTAGCTGCCGTGGTGGCATGCAAAGTTCAGGTTAGTAACAAGACTATAACTGTGGGCCAGAAACTTGATTGGCAGCCATTTCGGTTTCCTCCGCACAGGTGAATGGGGCAGGCCTAGGTGCAGGGAAACCCCACACTGAGAACATTAGAGTAGTCCAAAATCCTATGCTTTTCATGGAATTATCAGGGAATACTGTCTGTTCTATTTTTGAGTCAGATTTACTGTACTGTATTTACTTGAATCTAATGCTCACCTTTTTTTGGCCAAATTAATGTTGCGAGAATTAACAGTGTGCATTAGATTTTATGGCATATTTATATTCGCCAGCAAATCCTTTTTTTTTGTTTTGTTTCAAGGTTCTGAAAATTAGATTCAATGGCTTCCCCTGAGGAATCTTGGGAATCTTTTGATGTTTTCCTCTACTTGGCATTCATCTATTTGGTGTGTCTGTGTTTGTGGAGGGGGAGAGTAGTTAGGTATTTAAGTGTTTGTTCCTACCTAGTTTGTTGGCTAAAACAAGCAAACAAACATACCAAAAGCAATTTCTTTTCCAATCGTTTCAAAGTTCAGCTTTATTTTTACAGGGCTAAAGCTATTTGAAATCCCCAAAAGGAGACCAAGCAGAACTGGAAGCTGCGTAACTTAGCAATATGTCCAATATTGAGAAATAAAAACGGAGCAGCCTAATAGCTAATTGAATATCACATTTCCTGCACAATGCAGTTCAGATGCAGACCTCAAAGGAAATTCCTATCAGAAAGAAATATGAATGCTTGATGAAAGAAATTGACCCATTGTTCTATCAGGAAATTAGAATCCACTGGATTTGACATTTACGCACATGCAACTATATTAACGCATCATTGGCGTGTTATTGGGGGCCTGTAAGTTTAATGCCAGGAATCCTAAAATCTGTAATTGGATACCAGCTCTTACACACACTATGAAGTTTGAAAGGGGAAGTGTGTCCATTTTAACAGTACACTGCCCTCTGGTGGCAACCTGGAAGCACAGCATCAGTCAAACGCCAGGCTTCATCAACTTTGTGCCTTGCATGCTGGTTGGGACTGGTGGGGAAAGAATCTGGAGGGCACCAGGTTGGGGAAGCCAGAGGCATGCAGCAGTTTCCTTTAACTGATATGTGCAGAGTCAAAACACTGCCCCACTTTGCAGTTCCCTTCCCAGGAATTGGGGCAGTGTATGTGGCAATATTTGTGGCAATATTCTGAGTGAGGAATTCTTAGCAGTTTTGGAGTGTAATTATCATGGGAAAAGTACTGTAGCTTTTTATTTGGGCCATTACTTTAAGTAGGGGAATGAAGAAAGACCTCTGTCCTTTTCTGAAATCTTGGGCAGGTGGGGAGAGAGTTTTCCGCGTAGTTTTCCGTGGGTTAGCTGTGATGCAGCATTCTTTCTGAAACGATGTTTGCTATTCTTTTATTGATCTAAGAGCATTAAATGTGACATTTGTATTATTTACAAGGGAGATGGGACCTGTTAAGCTAGCTCTTAGAGAAGATGCTGGATTGCATTATAAATTTATAGGATTATAAACAATTATGAGACCCAAGTTCAGTTAAAGATTCGTAACTTTGGATAATCAGATGATCAAATGATTATACCTCCAACCTCCATTGTGAAGAGATGAGACACCAATTAAATATTCTTTAAGGGATCCTCAATGAATCCGTTTTAACTTAACTGCTACTCCTCTAATGTATGGACAACCTGTAATGACTCCAGATTTGGGGTTGCGATAGTCTTAGCAAAACCAGCCTCTGAGCAATCCTAGCTCACTTTTGCCACCATCATGGCTGCCCTTCTCCTTACCCCCTGAGTGCAATATGTGCCTCGATTAGAAGAGCAGCATTAACAGAATCATAGAATCATAGAGTTGGAAGAGACCACAAGGGCCATCCAGTCCAACCCCCTGCCAAGCAGGAAACACCACCAAAGCATTCTTGGCATATGCCTGTCAAGCCTCTGCTTAAAGACCTCCAAAGAAGGAGACTCCACCACACTCCTTGGTAGCAAATTCCACTGCTGAACAGCTCTTACTGTCAGGAAGTTCTTCCTAATGTTTAGGTGGAATCTTCTTTCTTGTAGTTTGAATCCATTGCTCTGTGTCTGCTTCTCCGGAGCAGCAGAAAACAACCTTTCTCCCTCCTCTATATGGCATCCTTTTATATATTTGAACATGGCTTAACCTTATCACCCCTTAACCTTCTCTTCTCCAGGCTAAACATACCCAGCTCCCTAAGCCGTTCCTCATAAGGCATTGTTTCCAGGCCTTTGACCATTTTGGTTGCCCTCTTCTGGACACGTTCCAGCTTGTCAGTATCCTCCTTGAACTGTGGTGCCCTGAACTGGACACAGTACTCCAGGTGAGGTCTGACCAGAGCAGAATACAGTGGTACTATTACTTCCCTTGATCTAGACGCTATACTCCTATTGATGCAGCCCAGAATTGCATTGGCTTTTTAAGGTGCTGCATCACACTGTTGACTCATGTCAAGTTTGTGGTCTACCAAGACTCCTAGATCCTTTTCACATGTACTGCTCTCAAGCCAGGTGTCTCCCATCCTGTATTTGTGCCTTTCATTTTTATTTATTTATTTGCCCAAGTGTAGTACTTTACATTTCTCCTTGTTGAAATTCATCTTGTTTGCTTTAGCCCAGTTGTCTAATCTGTTAAGGTCATTTTGAAGTGTGATCCTGTCCTCTGGGGTATTAACCAATCCTCCCAATTTGGTGTCATCTGCAAACTTGCTCAGGATGCCCTCAAGCCCATCATCCAAGTCATTGATAAAGATGTTGAATAAGACTGGGCCCAAGACAGAACCCCGTGGCACCCCACTAGTCACTACTCTCCAGGATGAGGAGGAGCCATTGATGAGCACCCTTTGGGTTCGGTCAGTCAGCCAGTTACAAATCCACTGAATGGCAGCATTGTCTAGACTGCATTTTACCAGCTTCTTTACAAGAATATCATGGGGCATTAGCCAACTTGGTTTTATCCAGGTGTTGTTGGACCACAGCTGAATAAAATATCATGTATATACAGTCTTTGTCCATGGAGTTTTCTTGGCAGGGATACTGGAGTGGATTGCCAGTTCCTGCTCCAGGAAGAATTGATGCTTTTGAATTAGGGTGCTGGAGGAGTCTCCTGAGAGTCCCATGGACTGCAAGAAGATCAAACCTATCCATTCTGAAGGAAATCAGCCCTGAGTGCTCACTGGAAGGACAGATCGTGAAGCTGAGGCTCCAATACTTTGGCCACCTCATGAGAAGAGAAGACTCCCTGGAAAAGACCCTGATGTTGGGAAAGATGGCGGGCACAAGGAGAAGGGGACGACAGAGGACAAGATGGTTGGACAGTGTTCTCGAAGCTACAAACATGAGTTTGACCAAACTGCGGGAGGCAGTGCAAGACAGGAGTGCCTGGTGTGCTCTGGTCCATGGGGTCACGTAGAGTCGGACATGACTAAATGGCTAAACAACATATACAGCCTAACATACCTGCCAACATTTCTCCGATGGAAATAGGGACGTCCTATTCCATAACAACAACAACAACAATTTTTATTGTTTTATTATTTTAATAATATTACTTAATAAATTTTATACCCCACCCATCTGACTAGATTGCCACTCTGGGTGGCTTCCAACATATATACTGGTAAAACATAATAAAACATTGAACATTAAAAAAAACCAACCCACCTTCCCCACACAAGGCTGCCTTCAGCTGTCTTTGAAAGGTTGTATAGTTACTTATCTCCCTGTCTTGGGGTTGCATAACTCCATACCCTCCAACAATTCTCTGAAAAAAACAGGGACTTCAGACCTCCAACATTTCTCTGATGAAAATAGGGACATCCTAAGGAAAAGCAGGACATTCCGGGATCAAATCAGAAACCAGAAACCGGGGCGGCTTCTGTAAATCCTGGACTATCCCTGAAAAATAGGGACACTTGGAAAGTCTGGAAGGCAAACTATTGCTCCATCTGCTCAGTATTATCTCACAATGGTTCTTGATATTTGTCTACAAATATGTTGTTCTCAGAAAAATGTTTGTTCTTTGTTGGCCCAAATTGCAAGCAGAAGGATCTTCCAATATGCTGAGGAAGCATTGCTTCCCCACCCTCACCCCCCAAAAAATCAGGAATTTTTGCTCAGAAAACCACCAAAATTACACAAGAGAACATACAGCCAAAATGCAACAGCATGAAGAGATAACTCTGTCCTTTTCAGAAATTGGGGTGGGGGGGCACGGCGGGAATGAGTAGTTTTGAGTGGGTCAGCTGCGATGCAACATTCTTTCAGGAAACAATGTTTGCTATTCTTTTATGGCGCATTAAAAGTGACATTTGCATTATTGCACAAGGGAGATGGAATCTGTTAAGCTGGGAATGGGGGAGAAGATCCCAGATTGCATTACAAATTCATAGGATTCTTCTTTTCACACACAATTATCAGACCCTAGTTCAATTAATGATTTGTAACTTTGGCGCCTGGCATGGTCTGGTCCATGGGGTAATGAAGAGTCGGACACGACTAAACAACTAAACAACAACAACAACAACTTTGGATAATCAGATGATCAAATGTTTATACCCCAAGCCTCCATCGTGAAGAGATGAGGCACCACTGAAACATCCTTGAAGGGCTCCTCATTGAGTCAGTTCACTCTGAGTAACTCTACCTTGCCAATGTGTGGACAACCTGTATTAGCTCCAGACTTGAGGCTGGGATAATCTTGGTGAAGTCAATCTCTGTAGGCCCGATATCTCAGCAGTGGCGGAGGAACCCTCTCTGGCACCCGGGGCGGCGCAGCCCGTACGGACTGCGCATGTGCGGCGACCGTATGGGATGCCACACATGTGCAGTCCGTATGGGTTGCCTCTCTCGCACAGCGACCGTATGCGTGGCCCGTACGGACGGTGCGCTTGAGCATCAGCCTGTACCAATGCCGTGTGAGTGGCGCCCATACGGACTGTGTGCGCCCTCGGCCGCTATACAGTTGGGGGGGCAGGGGCCATCTTGTCACCCCTCCCAGAGTGGCACCCTGGGCGGACCGCCCCCTCTGCCCCCCTTCCTACGCCCCTGTATCTCAGCAACACTACATCCCCTTTGCCTCCAGCACCACTGCCCAGGGCTGGGTTTAAATTTGATGAGGCCCTAAGCTATTGAAGGTAATGGGGCCCTTTATGTGTCCAGCTGTCCTTTGTCAACAACAAATTGTTGCTGTTTTTTTGTGTTGAATATATGCTACATGGTAATTTATGGACCTAATAGGTATCTAAAGCTATTTGCACATAACAAAATATGTCTATTTTGGAAATGTACATCCAAGTTTTTTCCTTTAATGTTTTGGGGGCCCCCAAGAGTGTGGGGCCCTAAGCTATAGCTTGTTTAGCTTATACATAAATCTGGTGCTGCCACTGCCCTTTCCTTCACCCTCTGAGTCCAATCGGTACATCTGTTAGAGGGAGAGCATTAGCCAAAGTGGTTTTATCCCAGGGTCATAGGACCACAGCTGTCACCAGCAGCAGCCAGCAAGACCAATAGTTGGGGATGATGGAAGTCATACAGTAGTATGACATTTGGAAATCACCACATTGGCTACCCATTGGATCCTTGATTTTAAGAGGCAGCCTTTTTAGAATCTTTCTCCATGTCTGAAAAGATTTCAAGCCTTCATGGCAATCAAGGTGATGATCAGCTTGAATCTGGATGAGTATCGTCTAGCAAAATGGCAAAATAGGGTAGTGTTTGTTTGTGGGGGCTCCATTATTTTGCAGCTTTTTTCTTCCCCTCACAACTTTCTAGGTTAGTAACAAGGCCCTGACCATGGCCCAGAAACTCATTGGCATCCATTGTGGATACCTCCGCACAGGTGAATTTCGCAGGTCTAGGTACAGAGAAGCCTCACATTGAGCACATTAAAAAGGTAAAGGGACCCCTGACCATTAGGTCCAGTTGCGGACGTCTCTGGGGTTGTGGCACTCATCTCTCTTTATTGGTCGAGGGAGCCAGCGTACAGTTTCCGGGTCATGTGGCCAGCATGACTAAACCGCTTCTGGCGAACCAGAGCAGCGCACGGAAACGCCGTTTACCCACCCGCCAGCACTTTGACGGGCATTCAAACTGCTAGGTTGGCAGGAGCAGGGAGCTCACCCCGTCACGGGATTCAAACTGCCGACCTTCTGATCGGCAAGCCCTAGGCTCTGTGGTTTAACCCACAGCGCCACCCGCACATTACTGTTGTCCAAAATCCTGTGCTTTTCGTGGAATTATTTGGGAATACTGTCTGTTCCACCTTTAACTTGGAGTCACGTAAGGGAAAAAAAACAGATTATATACTGTATAATGTAATTGACCAGTTGAGTAATGTCCCCACTTGTAGCTTGTAGGAGACAGATTAGAAGAATACCCGGAGCATCTCTGTACTGCCAAATGATACCACTTTTATATTCGTTCAGCTGCCACTATGGCTTCCCCTGAGGAATCTTGGGAACTTTTTGATGAGCCAAGAATTCTCTGTTGAAGACTCCTAGCCCATAAACTGTTGTTTCATCTTTACAGGACTCCCCTGAGAGGTGGAATGTCTGCTAAATTGGTAATTAAATGGGCCTTGGACACAATCTACCTGTTCCTCAACATGAAAAGCCAGAAAAACAAGACCCTTGGCATGTTTCTGAGAGAATGCTTTGTGTCCCCTCTATTCCAAAGCTATGTGCCAAAGGATATATAAATGCCCACCTTGGCCATCTCGAATCAGCCGACAGAGGGGCAGTTGCTAACAGCACCATGAGGTCGACCAGCCTTTTCATCTTCATTGGCTTCTTCATCCTGTGCCAAGTGGCACCATCGACTTGTGCCACAACAGAGGCCCGTCCTTATTTTGGCAGTAAGTATTGAAGGGAACCACTCACAAATGTCCTGTTGTGTTGGGGCTCCCAAATGGGCTTTGTGAGCGTTTACTTCCTAACACAAGCAGCTGGAGAGAATGTGGTTCTCCTGCTGTGCTTGTCTGTTTCATTCAGCAGTTTTAATTTATGCCCATTGTTTTAATATTTCTATGCAAGCTGCTTTGTGACTTTCTCCAGAAAAGTGGGAGATGGATATATATAAAGAAATTAGCAAATTAAATGCGAGGAGAAGATGGACGGTATTTGCTGATATTATATCTGGATCCTAGTAGTACATTTGGGTCTCCGCAAATAATATCTATGCAACTTTGAGATTGAAGGTGTGCATCTTTCTTATCCTTTGGATGAAACCAGCTGGTGCCAAAGAAGAGCCAAGAGGTCAGAAACATGTTGGGGAAAATATATAGTTTTATTTTTCTTTGCACTGCCAAGGTCTTCTCTCCATTTGTTTCTGCATCTTCTCCCTTCTTTTGTTCTCTTGGGAAAAAAATGCTCCTAGCTACTCCTGGGCTCTTACTGGTGTCACTGAAATTCTTCTTTTTTTGTGTTTTTGTTCCAAGTTAAACTTGGGGATTGTCCTCGCAATGATGCCATCTGCCATGGGCAAGCTGTTGGGAACAGCTGCGTTAATGACACCCACTGCCCAAGTTCAGAGAAGTGCTGCCCGGGCCCCTGTGGCAAAGCCTGCTTCCAGCCTGTGAATGGTATGGTGTTCCAGTTCCTGCCTCTAGGGGGGATATTGTGGGCATGTGTTGGGGGGGTGGAGTGGGGGTGGCAACCTATGTGCGTGTCTGGGCTGCTTGTGAGTTGTGCAATGTGCAGTGCAGAGTGTGTTGTAATCCTCCGCGTGCCTTCGTTTACCTGGCCTTCATGTGGCTGCGTGATGGGTGGGTTGCGTCGTGGGGTATGCCTGGGGCGTGTACATGGGGCTATGCATTCTGGTTGGTGGCCACACTCAGTGTGGCCTTCTGCATCATCCCCTGTCCATTTGCATTCCTGTGCAGTTTATCACACACTGCTTTCCCATGAGCTAGGTCTGTCCGACCTCGCAGTTCGTACACACCCGATAAGGGCGCTTGGGAACTGTCCCCTGCATGTTAACAGGTGGGCATCATCCCAAGGGGGTCTTGGCTTTAGGTGGTTCTACGCTCCTATTTCTACTTTGCCAGGAAGCAGCAGACTCAGTCGGCATTACTCCCTCCCTGGTGCCCTGAGTGCGTTCCAGATCTGGGGTAGTTTACGCCCCCTAAATTTATGCCAGCATAGTTTTTTGTCAGCTTCCTGTGCTTAGAATTGCTCTGAAAGATGTTATTACAGTAACTTCCCATCCCAAGTGTTGGGAATCAATGGCTTGATAAAACTTGTGCAGATAAGGAGACAGCGTTATGCAAATGATGAAGGCAGCTCCCCCTCCCCCACTGGCATTTGGGGTGTGGGAGAACCCCCTGGAGAGCATCAGAGGAGGAGAGCAGGTATCATTCCTCCCTGGATAATACAGATCCTTACAACTGTACAGGACTATTGCAAGTATTGCCTCCCGTGGGAGATCTATATGGCCCGTCCGTGAGTTGAATACAACTAGTTTATTTATCGATAGGTAGCCATGTTGGTTTGACGTAGTCAAAAAATTTTTTTAAAAAAATCCTTCCAGTAGCACCTTAGAGGTCTCTAAGGTGCTACTGGAAGGATTCTTATTTATTTTTTATTGATTGATTGATTCAAGATCCTCTTTTAAATTGGAGCCCGCATGCTTTTCTTGTGGGGCTTTTGGGAGGGATGCCTCCAGTCTAGAAACCCCTTTAAGATTTATTCAGCATCCCCAATAAGTATCCTCAGTTTCTCCATGCCAGACTCAGAGTTGGCAACATACAAGCAGGCACTAAGTGACAGAATTAAGCTGAGTCTCATTTCTGCAGCACAGCCTTCTTTCGTCTGATATCTTGAATTTTCTCTGTTGTAGTGAAACCAGATCACTGTCCACCAGATCATGAACAAGCTATTAAAAATTTTAATGACTGCAATAAAGATGCTGATTGTCCAGGAAAACAGAAATGCTGCTTTGCTTATTGGGGGTCGGAATGTCTTGATACACAGAAAGGTATGGTATGGTATTTTGTATCACTGGACAATGCTTAGGTTTGCTCTGCTTTTCTATGGTCAATAGCTACTGGTCATGATATTACTGCAATAATAAAAATAATATCATCTTCTGCTAGGTCTTTCTTAATGTGCCTCGTCCACAAGAGGTCCAGAGGGTGGCAATGTGAAAACGGGCCTTTTTTGCAGTGGCTCCCCGTTTATGGAATGCTCTCCCCAGGGAGGTTTGCCTGGCGCCTTCATTATACATCTTTAGGCACCAGGCAAGATTGTTCCTCTTTAACCAGGCCTTTTGTTGATTGTCACCCAATGCCCTTGTAAAACATGGTGGGTTTTTTGGGTGGGGGTGTTCATAACACCGTGTTATTCAGTTGCTTCTGCTTTTATTCTGTATTTTTATATTGTGATTTTATCCTGTGAACCACCCGGAGACCTGCGGGTATACAAATTCAATAATGAATAATAAAATAATACAAATGATATTTATACCCTGCCCTTTCCTCAGCCACGCTGGGTGGCTTCCAGCCAAATGTAAAAAAAAAACCACATAATAAAACGTCAAATATTAAAAGGGCAGAATGCGTCTCCTCACAGGAGATCATAGAATCAAACTCTGAACACCACCCAGCCCAAATCCCCTGCAATGCAGAACTCTCAGCTAAAGCACCCATGACAGATGACCACCCAACCTCTGCTTAAAAACCCCCAAGGAAGGAGAGTCCCCCACCTTCTCATGGGGGTCTGTTCTACTGCTGATGTTGGAGTCCGTGAGTGGGGAAAGAGTTTTGTGTCTCTTTCCTGCTTCTGGGCTTTATAGGCACATATTATTGGCCACTGAGATATAGAAGGCTGCACTCGATCATACTTTGGCCTGATCCAGCATGCTGGGGACCATGCCTGGTCTGATTGGCAGCCTTAACCCATCCATTCCAAGAGTGTATGCTTTCCCGTTTGGGGTCCCAAAGCCGAAGGTCAGTAGCTTGAGGAGGCGGCATGAGCCAGAGACGGGGGTCAGGACATGAAGCATGGCTGGCAGATAGTGCTTTGCAGCTGGCAAAACAAGAGCAGAATACCAAGCAAAGCTAGTCCAGAGCATTCATATACCGGTAGACCTGAAGGAGCGTCTCCACCCCCATCATTCAGACCGGACACTGAGATCCAGCTCCGAGGGTCTTCTGGCAGTTCCCTCCCTGTGAGAAGTGAAGCTACAGGGAACCAGGCAGAGGGTCTTCTCGGTAGTGGCGCCCACCCTGTGGAACGCCCTCCCACCATATGTCAAGGGAATAAACAACTATCCGACTTTTAGAAGAAGCGTACATAAGCAGTTTCTGATCTATTTTTGGTATTTCCTCTCCCACTATTCCTAATAGAAATGCTTCAGGTCTCTTTGGAAAGGTGTACCTGAACATTCTTTTAAACTCATTATATATATTACTAGTGTATTTCAGCCCGTTCAATAACGGGCGCTAGAACATCCTGGGGTTCGGAGAAGCGCTTGCGCAGCGCTTCTCCGAACCCTGGGACCTGTCCTTGCTGTCGGCGGCAGGGGGACAGGAACGGAGGAGGAGAAAGCGCTGCTTTCTCCTCCTTCCTTCCTCTCCCGCAACCGCCGACAGGAAGGACGCGGGACACAAACGCCTACCTCGCCGCCGCTGCTTCGCGGCCTCCCGCCGCTCCTCTCACGGGCCAGGGAGGGTTGTGAGCAGGAGGCCTCCGCTGGCCTCCACCCTCGCTTCCCTGACGTTCCAGCTGGGAGCGGCAGTTGGAGGAGGCAGGGGGGGGGAGAGTGCGCGCGTGCAGTCTCTGCTGTCCAATCCCTGTGTCCCTGGGCCATATGCGCAGTAACCCAGGGACACACGGGACAATTGGACGCAGAGACACTTGCACTTTATTATATAGGATTCCAAAAGACTTTAACCTTGCTGCAGGTCCACCACATATGGTAAAAATCACCATTTTTAACATTATATTTCCAGCAATTCTTGTTCCTCATTCTATACATTTTAGCTAACTTGGTTGGAGTCAAATACCATCTAAGCATCATTTTCATTATGTTTTCCTTCAATGTCATGCATGCAGTAAATTTTAATCCTGTATTCCATAATCTAGACCATGTATCTAATTCTATATTATGCCCAATGTCTATTGCCCATTTTATCATAACCTCCTTGACTTCATCTTTTGTATGCCATTCCAACAATAGATCATACATTATTGATAAGATTTTTGTTTTACCCTCCAGCAACTCGGTTTCCAGCTTTGATCTTGAGATTCCAAAGCCATTATTATTTTTGTCTTTATTAAAAACATCATTGATCTGATGGTACTGCAACCGACCTGTTAATTTGTCACATAATTCTGCATATGGTTTCATCCTTAGCCCTCCATCATCTTCCATTAGCAACTCCCTATACGTACTACGTATTACGTAGGCTAGGTGTCTTTCATATTTAACCTTTTTACTGAGATTGATTCTACTGGTGAAAGCCACCATGGAGTTTTCCATTCTAACACTTCTTTATACCTGATCCAAACCTCATATAGTGGCTTTCTTATGGAATGGTTTAGGACGCCTCTGTGTACTTTTACTTTATCATGCCACAGATATGCATGCCATCCATACCTGTTTCCATATCCCTCTAGATCTAGCAATCTTGTATATTGATGTTTGATGTTTTATCGTATTTTTAATATTTTGTTGGGAGCCGCCCAGAGCGGCTGGGGAAACCTAGCCAGATGGGCGGGGTATAAATAATAATAATAATAATAATAATAATAATAATATATTATTATTATTATTATTATTATTATTATTATTATTATTCATGTGGCTTGGCAATTGCATGCAATGATGTTCCATATCTGCTTGCTAACTTATCTCATTAACTTAGGTCCCTGACAAGGCGATCCCTAGATCAGTGTTTCTCAACCAGTGTGCCTCCAGATGTTTTGGGACTACAACTCCCATCATTCCTGACCACTGGTCTTGCTAGCTAGGGATGATGGGAGTTGTAGTCCCAAAACATCTGGAGGCACACTGGTTGAGAAACACTGCCCTAGATGATAATCTTCAGGGCTTTGAAGAATCAGCCATGTGGCTAGGGGTGGATCACTTTATTGGTAGAACATTTTTTTAAAAGAAAAATTATAATGCTTATGTGTTGTCACCCATCTTTACTACAGCAAAGCCTAAAAAGTGCCCTCAAGAAATTTTCAAATGTACTAAAAGAATGAGGAACGACTGTACTCATGACACTGAGTGCCCAGGGGTGAAGAAGTGCTGCTTCTCTAAGTGCCTCTTGCAGTGTGTGAACCCAATATAAAGGATCTGAGACGCAGGCTGCTTCTGCTGAGGAGACAACTTGCTCCCACAATCATCCAATGGAACCTCAGCGTGATCCGGCTGAAACACAAATCTTCCAATAAAGTTTTCTGGATCAGAGCTTTGCCATTTGTAATTATTTTGTGTCATCGTTCTTTTTCTTTTTCGTTTTTTAGCAATTTATACTAAGCAATTGTCAGAGGTTTTTGTGGCTACTCTTGAGTAACGACGCTCCACACCTCCTTGTCTTTAAGGTGTTTTTATTGTGCATATTATTTACAGTGCAAAGAGTCTGGAAAACATGTCTGCTTAGTACGAGTCAGAACCTCACAATGGCTTCTTCCTGTTTCGCGCTCAACATAACAGCTTGGGAACCCCAAAGCGCCTCCCTCTCGTGCGCCTCAATTCAGGTGTTGGGGGGGAGGGCCGTCCTGAGTGCTCTCCAGTGGCCAATCCCGTCATTTCCTCCCCAGCGGCTTCCTTCTCTACTCGGTGTTGAGGCTCTCGCATGCTGTCAGAGCCTCTCCCCTCCCTTCTCTACTTCCTGATTCCTTTAATCTGATCCCCTACTGTACTTGCTGCTCTGCGAAGAGCTCGAGCTGATGAGGGGGGGGGGCTGTTCTCTATAAGCCCTCCCCCTTTCAGCAATGATCTGAGAAACTAAGTCTGCTGGATGGTGCTGAATAGAACCCCAGAAATGGTTAGGGCTTTTAGCCTATGTAATCCAGTTTACAAGGTGCACAGGTGGCACTTTGGTCAAAACCACTGAGCCTAGGGCTTGCCGATCAGACGGTCGGCGGTTCGAATCCCCGCAACGAGGTGAGCTCCCGTTGTTCGGTCTCAGCCCCTGCCCACCTAGCAGTTTGAAAGCACATCAAAGTGCAAGTAGATAAATAGGTACCACTACAGCGGGAAGGTAAGCGGCGTTTCTGTGCGCTGCTCTGGTTCACCAGAAGTGGCTTAGTCATGCTGGCCACGTGACCTGGAAGCTGTTGTAGGCACATCCAACTCCCAAGAGACTGCGATCTACTCCCAGTATTAAAAAAAACTGGCAGTGATCTACCCATTGTCATTGGAGGGAGGAGTTTTATTTAGGGGAGAGAGTCAAAGGTTGTTGGGGTTTTTTTTGGAGGGGGGAGGACAGAGTTGCTGAGCTTCTTTTTTGGGGGGGGGGAGGCTATCCTTTAACTACAACGCTGACAAGCACAAAAAACAATAAGGCCAACTAACGTTGGCAGAAGACTATAAAAGGCCGCCCTTTATGGTAAAACATAATAAAACATTGAACATTAAAAAAAACCAACCACCTTCCCCACACAAGGCTGCCTTCAGCTGTCTTTGAAAGGTTGTATAGTTACTTATGTCCCTGCCGAGGAAGCATTGCTTCCCCCCCCCCAAAAAAAAACCAGGAATTTTTGCTCAGAAAACCACCAAAATTACACAAGAGAACATACAGCCAAAATGCAACAGCACGAAAAAATACCCCTGTCCTTTTCAGAAATTGGGGTGGGGGTGGGGGGTCACGGCGGGAATGAGTAGTTTTGAGTGGGTCAGCTGCGATGCAACATTCTTTCAGGAAACAATGTTTGCTATTCTTTTATGGAGCATTAAAAGTGACATTTGCATTATTGCACAAGGGAGATGGAATCTGTTAAGCTGGGAACGGGGCAGAAGATCCCAGATTGCATTACAAATTCATAGGATTCTTCTTTTCACACACAATTATCAGACCCTAGTTCAATTAATGATTCGTAACTTTGGCGCCTGGCATGGTCTGGTCCATGGGGTAATGAAGAGTCGGACACGACTAAACGACTAAACAACAACAACAACAACTTTGGATAATCAGATGATCAAATGTTTATACCCCAAGCCTCCATCGTGAAGAGATGAGGCACCACTGAAACATCCTTGAAGGGCTCCTCATTGAGTCAGTTCACTCTGAGTAACTCTACCTTGCCAATGTGTGGACAACCTGTATTAGCTCCAGACTTGAGGCTGGGATAATCTTGGTGAAGTCAATCTCTGTAGGCCCGATATCTCAGCAGTGGCGGAGGAACCCTCTCTGGCACCCGGGGCGGCGCAGCCCGTACGGACTGCGCATGTGCGGCGACCGTATGGGATGCCACACATGTGCAGTCCGTATGGGTTGCCTCTCTCGCACAGCGACCGTATGCGTGGCCCGTACGGACGGTGCGCTTGAGCATCAGCCTGTACCAATGCCGTGTGAGTGGCGCCCATACGGACTGTGTGCGCCCTCGGCCGCTATACAGTTGGGGGGGCAGGGGCCATCTTGTCACCCCTCCCAGAGTGGCACCCTGGGCGGACCGCCCCCTCTGCCCCCCTTCCTACGCCCCTGTATCTCAGCAACACTACATCCCCTTTGCCTCCAGCACCACTGCCCAGGGCTGGGTTTAAATTTGATGAGGCCCTAAGCTATTGAAGGTAATGGGGCCCTTTATGTGTCCAGCTGTCCTTTGTCAACAACAAATTGTTGCTGTTTTTTTGTGTTGAATATATGCTACATGGTAATTTATGGACCTAATAGGTATCTAAAGCTATTTGCACATAACAAAATATGTCTATTTTGGAAATGTACATCCAGGTTTTTTCCTTTAATGTTTTGGGGGCCCCTAAGAGTGTGGGGCCCTAAGCTAGAGCTTGTTTAGCTTATACATAAATCTGGTGCTGCCACTGCCCTTTCCTTCACCCTCTGAGTCCAATCGGTACATCTGTTAGAGGGAGAGCATTAGCCAAAGTGGTTTTATCCCAGTGTCATAGGACCACAGCTGTCACCAGCAGCAGCCAGCAAGACCAATAGTCGGGGATGATGGAAGTCATACAGTAGTATGACATTTGGGAATCACCACATTGGCTACCCAATGGATCCTTGATTTTAAGAGGCAGCCTTTTTAGAATCTTTCTCCGTGTCTGAAAAGATTTCAAGGCTGCATGGCAATCAAGGTGATGATCAGCTTGAATCTGGATGAGTATCGTCTAGCAAAATGGCAAAATAGGGTAGTGTTTGTTTGTGGGGGCTCCATTATTTTGCAGCTTTTTTCTTCCCCTCACAGCTTGCAAAAAATTGGCACACAAAGTTCTAGGTTAGTAACAAGACCAAGACCATGGTCCAGAAACTCATTGGCAGCCATTGTGGATACCTCTGCACAGGTGAATTTTGTAGGCCTAGGTACAGAGAAGCCTCACATTGAGCACATTAAAAACATAAAGGGACCCCTGACCATTAGGTCCAGTTGCGGACGTCTCTGGGGTTGTGGCGCTCATCTCTCTTTATTGCCCGAGGGAGCCGGCGTACAGTTTCCGGGTCATGTGGCCAGCATGACTAAACCGCTTCTGGCGAACCAGAGCAGCGCACGGAAACGCCGTTTACCTTCCCGCCAGAGCGGCACCTATTTATCTACTTGCACTTTGACGGGCTTTCGAACTGCCAGGTTGGCAGGAGCAGGGAGCTCACCCCGTCACGGGGATTCAAACTGCCAACCTTCTGATCGGCAAGCCCTAGGCTCTGTGGTTTAACCCACAGGGCCACCCAGGGCCGGTGATAGGGTTTTTTGCGCCCTAGGCGAGATCACCTTCTGGCGCCCCCCCCCCGGCCAATCATATTTCAAACACATGTGAAAGCAAGTAAGCAAATGACACTGGCTAATTCATAGCCTTCCTTTCCTACTCTGTCTCCCTCCCCCAAATCCCTTGTATTTGTAAAAAGAAATGAGGAGGAGCTACCTTATGCTCAGTCCAATCAATGGCCTGCCTTATTCAAAACATAATTTTCTTTTATTCTTTTTATTGTGTAGAAAATGTGCAAAAGGTGCATATTTGTAACAAATTCCTATAATTTTATATAGAAGTGCTATATAACGAGTGCCACCATCATTTTTATTCAATCATATATTTTTTCTACCTTCCCTACT
Organism: Zootoca vivipara; assembly: GCF_965207765.1. Lineage (NCBI taxonomy): Eukaryota > Metazoa > Chordata > Lepidosauria > Squamata > Lacertidae > Zootoca > Zootoca vivipara. The sequence continues at coordinate 73,914,451 of NC_142590.1, read as the reverse complement.
GTTTTCTATAGCTCGGCAAACTATGCCTCAGTGGTGCTGCGTTCGCTGGGGGGGGGGGAGGGACTTCTCGTCTGGTCCAGCATAGAATCATAGAGTTGGAAGAGACCACAAGGGCCATCCAGTCCAACCCCCTGCCAAGCAGGAAACACAATCAAAGCATTCCTGACAGATGGCTGTCAAGCCTCTGCTTAAAGACCTCCAAAGGGGGAGAGTCCACCACACTCCTTGGTAGCAAATTCCACTGCCGAACAGCTCTTACTGTCAGGAAGTTCTTCCTAATGTTTAGGTGGACTCTTCTTTCTTGTAGTTTGAATCCATTGCTCCGTGTCTGCTTCTCTGGAGCAGTAGAAAACAACCTTTCTCCCTCCTCGATATGACATCCTTTAATACATTTGAACATGGCTATCATATCACCCCTTAACTGGACACAGTACTCCAGGTGAGGTCTGACCAGAGCAGAATACAGTGGTACAATTACTTCCCTTGATCTAGATGCTATACTCCTATTGATGCAGCTCAGAATTGCATTGGCTTTTTTAGGTGCTGCATCACACTGTTGACTCATGTCAAGTTTGTGGTCTACCAAGACTCCTAGTTCCTTTTCACATGTACTGCTCTCAAGCCAGGTGTCACCCATCCTTTATTTGTGGCTGAGTAAATTCGTATGGTTGGATAAGAAACCAAGAATCCAATATAAACTGCTCACAGATGTCACGGAAAGAGGGGAGTGGGGGGTTCCTGATTTGAGACTTTATTATGCATCATCATGTTTGTGTTGGCTCAAGGATTGGTTAATATTAGAGGACGAAGAATTATTAGAGGTGGAAGGATTTAGAAACATAGGGGGGGTGGCATACATATTTATTAGAGGCAGAGAAGGGAAAACATAAACAATTTGGCAATCATGTTATTAAAAAAATCAATATTTAAGATCTGGCAGGAATTTAAAAATTTAATAGAACCAAAAATACCCTGGTGGGCCTCTCCTTTTGAGATGACGGCTCTAGGGAAAAATTGAAGAAAGAAAAATGGTTGACATATCAAGACATTCTGGTAAGTGAAGAGGGGCAATGGAAGTTAAAAACATACGAAGAAATTAAACAATATTGCAGCAGTTGACTGCAATATTTACAGATACAAAGCCTCTTTAAGGAACATAAAAAAATAGGATTTACAATTGGGAAATCAAAATTGCAAGAGTTGATAATAGAAAATAAGGAGAAACCACTATCAAAGATATATAGATTCCTCCTAGAATGGGAATTGAAGGATGAAGAAATAAAAGGGGTGATGACCAAATGGGCACAAGATCTGGGAAGACCGATCTATATATCGCAGTGGGAACATAGATGGAAGGTATCTATGAGATTTACGGCCAGTGCGAATATAAAAGAAAACATCTTGAAAATTATTTATAGATGGCATCTGACCCCGAATAAATTAGCAAAAATATACAAAAATGGCTTAGATAATTGCTGGAAGTGCGATGAAAAGGGAGGAAACTATTTCCATTGTTGGTGGAGTTGTAAAAGAATCTATAAATTATGGGGGGAAATCTACGAGGAAATGAAAAAAATGTTAAAGGTCACCTTTGGGAAAAAGCCGGAATATCTATTATTGAGCATAATACCAGAGAATATGCCAGACAATAGAAATATATATATATATATATGCGTGTGCAGCAGTAAGATTATTGATTGCTCAGAAATGGAGAAAGAAGGAATTACCTACAATACAAGATTGGCAATTAAAATTGATTGAGTTTATGAATTTAGAAAGAATGACGGCAGCAATCAGAAATATTTCTAAGCAGAAATCCAAATTGGAATGGGGGTTTGTAGAAGAGTATTTTTTAAAAAATTGGTATAAAAACTGAGTTGATGATCTGTTTAAATTAGACGGTCATGAGGAAATTAGAGCTTGGAAAATAAAGAAGATAAAAATTTAGGATACAAATACTAGACGAAAGTAACGGATGTAAAAAATGAATATATAAGATAAGTGATGTGAAGTGACTGGGAAGTTAATATTCTCTTTTATCGGAACAAGCATATACTGTATATTAAGATCTATACAATGTTGTGTCTAATATGTATTTTATGGTGTTGTATTTTATGGAATTTAAATAAAGTTGATTTTTAAACTTTTTTTTTTAAAAAAAACATTGTGTATGCCATCAAATGCCAACAGTGCCCTTCAGCTCTCTATATTGGACAAACAGGCCAAACCCTACGCCAAAGGATAAATGGACATAAATCAGAAATCAGAAATCACAAGACAGAGAAACCAGTAGGAGAGCACTTCAATCTCCCAGGACATTCTATACAAGATCTCAAAGTAGTTGTTTTATTACAGAAAAATTTCAGAAACAGTCTGGAAAGAGAAGTTGCTGAATTGCAACTCATCACCAAGCTTAAAACCATGAAGAGACCTGGTCTAGACAAGGACACTGGATTCTTATCTCATTCTACATGATAAAGCTATTTTTAGCCATCTCACCCCTTGCTTTTTCCTGTAAGTCCAATTGCAGTCATTAACAGTCATCCACAGCTCCGAGGGTAGTTCCTCTCGCCGTACCTTACCTTTTCCCCTTCCTTCATGACTCTTGCTGGGTGCTCCAAATTCCAGGCAGGCAGGCAGGCAGGCAGGCAGGCACAGGCAGGCAGACACAGGCAGACACAGGCAGGCAGGCACAGGCAGGCAGGCAGGCGCAGGCACAGGTAGGCGGGAGTCGGGACGCGTCAGCGCCCCCAACCTTCTAGCACCCTAGGCCGTCGCCTAGCTCGCCTAAGTGAACGTGCCGGCCCTGGCTCATCAGCTCGAGCAAGTGCAGTAGGGGATCAGATTAAAGGAATCAGGAAGTAGAGAAGGGAGGGGAGAGGCTCTGACAGCATGCGAGAGCCTCAACACCGAGTAGAGAAGGAAGCCGCTGGGGAGGAAATGACGGGATTGGCCACTGGAGAGCACTCAGGACGGCCCTCCCCCCCAACACCTGAATTGAGGCGCACGAGAGGGAGGCGCTTTGGGGTTCCCAAGTTGTTATGTTGGGCACGAAACAGGAAGAAGCCATTGCGAGGTTCTGACTCGGACTAAGCAGACATGTTTTCCAGACTCTTTGCACTGTAAATAATATGCACAATAAAAACACCTTAAAGACAAGGAGGTGTGGAGCGTCGTTACTCAAGAGTAGCCACAAAAACCTCTGACAATTGCTTAGTATAAATTGCTAAAAAACGAAAAAGAAAAAGAACGATGACACAAAATAATTACAAATGGCAAAGCTCTGATCCAGAAAACCTTATTGGAAGATTTGTGTTTCAGCCGAATCACGCTGAGGTTCCATTGGATGATTGTGGGAGCAAGTTGTCTCCTCAGCAGAAGCAGCCTGCGTCTCAGATCCTTTATATTGGGTTCACACACTGCAAGAGGCACTTAGAGAAGCAGCACTTCTTCACCCCTGGGCACTCAGTGTCATGAGTACAGTCGTTCCTCATTCTTTTAGTACATTTGAAAATTTCTTGAGGACACTTTTTAGGCTTTGCTGTAGTAAAGATGGGTGACAACACATAAGCATTATAATTTTTCTTTTAAAAAAATGTTCTACCAATAAAGTGATCCACCCCTAGCCACATGGCTCATTCTTCAAAGCCCTGAAGATTATCATCTAGGGCAGTGTTTCTCAACCAGTGTGCCTCCAGATGTTTTGGGACTACAACTCCCATCATCCCTAGCTAGCAAGACCAGTGGTCAGGAATGATGGGAGTTGTAGTCCCAAAACATCTGGAGGCACACTGGTTGAGAAACACTGATCTAGGGATCGCCTTGTCAGGGACCTAAGTGAATGAGATAAGTTAGCAAGCAGATATGGAACATCATTGCATGCAATTGCCAAGCCACATGAATAATAATAATAATAATAATATATTATTATTATTATTATTATTATTATTATTTATACCCTGCCCATCTGGCTAGGTTTCCCCAGCCGCTCTGGGCGGCTCCCAACAAAACATTAAAAATACGATAAAACATGTGTCCAGCTGTCCTTTGTCAACAACAAATTGTTGCTGTTTTTTGTTGTTGAATATATGCTACATGGTAATTTATGGACCTAATAGGTATCTAAAGCTCTTTGCACATAACAAAATATGTCTGTTTTGGAAATGTACATCCAGGTTTTTTTCTTTAATTTTTTTTGGGGGGCCCAAGAGTGTGGGGCCCTAAGCTAGAGCTTGTTTAGCTTATACATAAATCTGGTGCTGCCACTGCCCTTTCCTTCACCCTCTGAGTCCAATCGGTACATCTGTTAGAGGGAGAGCATTAGCCAAAGTGGTTTTATCCCAGTGTCATAGGACCACAGCTGTCACCAGCAGCAGCCAGCAAGACCAATAGTTGGGGATGATGGAAGTCATACAGTAGTATGACATTTGGAAATCACCACATTGGCTACCCAATGGATCCTTGATTTTAAGAGGCAGCCTTTTTAGAATCTTTCTCCATGTCTGAAAAGATTTCAAGGCTTCATGGCAATCAAGGTGATGATCAGCTTGAATCTGGATGAGTATCGTCTAGCAAAATGGCAAAATAGGGTAGTGTTTGTTTGTGGGGGCTCCATTATTTTGCAGCTTTTTTCTTCCCAGCGTACAGTTTCCGGGTCATGTGGCCAGCATGACTAAACCGCTTCTGGCGAACCAGAGCAGCGCACGGAAACGCCGTTTACCTTCCCGCCAGCACTTGGACGGGCTTTCGAACTGCTAGGTTGGCAGGAGCAGGGAGCTCACCCCGTCACTGGATTCAAACTGCCGACCTTCTGATCGGCAAGCCCTAGGCTCTGTGGTTTAACCCACAGCGCCACCCGCACATTACCGTTGTCCAAAATCCTGTGCTTTTCGTGGAATTATTTGGGAATACTGTCTGTTCCACCTTTAACTTGGAGTCACGTAAGAAAAAAATAATACAGATTATATACTGTATAATGTAATTGACCAGTTGAGTAATGTCCCCACTTGTAGCTTGTAGGAGACAGATTAGAAGAATACCTGGAGCATCTCTGTACTGCCAAATGATACCACTTTTATATTCGTTCAGCTGCCACTATGGCTTCCCCTGAGGAATCTTGGGAACTTTTTGATGAGCCAAGAATTCTCTGTTGAAGACTCCTAGCCCATAAACAGTTGTTTCATCTTTACAGGACTCCCCTGAGAGGTGGAATGTCTGCTAAATTGGTAATTAAATGGGCCTTGGACACAATCTACCTGTTCCTCAACATGAAAAGCCAGAAAAACAAGACCCTTGGCATGTTACTGAGAGAATGCTTTGTGGCCCCTCCATTCCAAAGCTATGTGCCAAAGGATATATAAATGCCCACCTTGGCCATCTCGAATCAGCCGACTGAGGGGCAGTTGCTAACAGCACCATGAGGTCGACCAGCCTTTTCATCTTCATTGGCTTCTTCATCCTGTGCCAAGTGGCACCATCGACTTGTGCCACAACAGAGGCCCGTCCTTATTTTGGCAGTAAGTATTGAAGGGAACCACTCACAAATGTCCTGTTGTGTTGGGGCTCCCAAATGGGCTTTTGTGAGCGTTTACTTCCTAACACAAGCAGCTGGAGAGAATGTGGTTCTCCTGCTGTGCTTGTCTGTTTCATTCAGCAGTTTTAATTCATGCCCATTGTTTTAATATTTCTATGCAAGCTGCTTTGTGACTTTCTCCAGAAAAGTGGGAGATGGATATATATAAAGAAATTAGCAAATTAAATGCGAGGAGAAGATGGACGGTATTTGCTGATATTATATCTGGATCCTAGTAGTACATCTGGGTCTCCGCAAATAATATCTATGCAACTTTGAGATTGTAGGTGTGCATCTTTCTTATCCTTTGGATGAAACCAGCTGACCCCAAAGAAGAGCCAAGAGGTCAGAAACATGTTGGGGAAAATATATAGTTTTATTTTTCTTTGCACTGCCAAGGTCTTCTCTCCATTTGTTTCTGCATCTTCTCCCTTCTTTTGTTCTCTTGGGAAAAAATGCTCCTAGCTACTCCTGGGCTCTTACTGGTGTCACTGAAATTCTTCTTTTTTCTGTTTTGTTCCAAGTTAAACTTGGGGATTGTCCTCGCAATGATGCCATCTGCCATGGGCAAGCTGTTGGGAACAGCTGCGTTAATGACACCCACTGCCCAAGTTCAGAGAAGTGCTGCCCGGGCCCCTGTGGCAAAGCCTGCTTCCAGCCTGTGAATGGTATGGTGTTCCAGTTCCTGCCTCTAGGGGGGATATTGTGGGCATGTGTTGGGGGGGTGGAGTGGGGGTGGCAACCTATGTGGATGTCTGGGCTGCTTGTGAGTTGTGCAATGTGCAGTGCAGAGTGTGTTGTAATCCTCCGCGTGCCTTCGTTTACCTGGCCTTCATGTGGCTGCGTGATGGGTGGGTTTCGTCGTGGGGTATGCCTGGGGTGTGTACCACACTATGCATTCTGGTTGGCTGCCACACTCAGTGTGGCTTTCTGCACCAGCTCCTGTCCATTTGCATTCCTGTGCAGTTGATCACACACTGCTTTCCCATGAGCTAGGTCTGTCCGACCTCGCAGTTCGTACACACCCGATAAGGGCGCTTGGGAACTGTCCCTTGCATGTTAACAGGTGGGCATCATCCCAAGGGAATCTTGGCTTTAGGTGGTTCTACGCTCCTATTTCTACTTTGCCAGGCAGCAGCAGACTCAGTCGGCATTACTGAGAGCCAGAGAGCCAGTGTGGTGTAGTGGTTAAGAGCGGTAGACTCGTAATCTGGGAAGCCGGGTTCACGTCTCCGCTCCTCCACATGCAGCTGCTGGGTGACCTTGGGCTAGTCACACTTCTCTGAAGTCTCTCAGCCCCACCCACCTCGCAGGGTGTCTGTTGTGGGGGAGGAGGGGAAAGGAGATTGTTAGCCGCTTTGAGACTCCTTCAGGTAGTGACAAAGCGGGATATCAAATCCAAACTCTTCTACTCCCTCCCTGGTGCCCTGAGTGCGTTCCAGATCTGGGGTAGTTTACGCCCCCTAAATTTATGCCAGCATAGTTTTTTGTCAGCTTCCTGTGCTTAGAATTGCTCTGAAAGATGTTATTACAGTAACTTCCCATCCCAAGTGTTGGGAATCAATGGCTTGATAAAACTTGTGCAGATAAGGAGACAGCGTTATGCAAATGATGAAGGCAGCTCCCCCTCCCCCACTGGCATTTGGGGTGTGGGAGAACCCCTTGGACAGCATCAGAGGAGGAGAGCAGGGATCATTCCTCCGATCCTTACAACTGTACAGGACTATTGCAAGTATTGCCTCCCGTGGGAGATCTATATGGCCCTTCCGTGAGTTGAATACAACTAGTTTATTTATCGATAGGTAGCCATGTTGGTTTGACGTAGTCAAATTTTTTTTTTAAAAAAATCCTTCCAGTAGCACCTTAGAGGTCTCTAAGGTGCTACTGGAAGGATTCTTATTTATTTTTTATTTATTGATTGATTCAAGATTCTCTTTTAAATTGGAGCCCGCATGCTTTTCTTGTGGGGCTTTTGGGAGGGATGCCTCCAGTCTAGAAACCCCTTTAAGATTTATTCAGCATCCCCAATAAGTATCCTCAGTTTCTCCATGCCAGACTCAGAGTTGGCAACATACAAGCAGGCACTAAGTGACAGAATTAAGCGGAGTCTCATTTCTGCAGCACAGCCTTGTTTCATCTGATATCTTGAATTTTCTCTGTTGCAGTGAAACCAGATCACTGTCCACCAGATCATGAACAAGATGTTAAAAATTTTAATGACTGCAATAAAGATGCTGATTGTCCAGGAAAACAGAAATGCTGCTTTGCTTTTTGGGGGTCGGAATGTCTTGATACACAGAAAGGTATGGTATGGTATTTTGTATCACTGTACAATGCTTAGGTTTGCTCTGCTTTTCTATGGTCAATAGCTACTGGTCATGATATTACTGCAGCAGCAATAATAATAATAATAAATAATAATAATAATAATAAATAAACAAATTTTTATTTATACCCCGCCCTCCCCAGTCAAAAACCAGGCTCAGGGCGGCTGACACCAACAGAATTACAATAAAACAATTAATTAAAATACAGATTAAAATACAGTATTAAAATTTAAAATGCAGCCTCATTTCAAGTAGTCCATAAATCCAAGCCATGAGGGAGGAAAACACAGGGGGTCAGACTGAGTCTAACCCAAAGGCCAGGCGGAACAGCTCTGTCTTGCAGGCCCTGTAGAAAGATGACAAATCCCGCAGGGCCCTGGTCTCATGGGAAAGAGCGTTCCACCAGGTTGGGGCCAGTACTGAAAAGGCCCTTGCTCTAGTAGAGGCCAATCTAGCCATCTTATGACTCGGGATCTCCAGAATATTATTATTTGTGGATATCATCTTCTGCTAGGTCTTTCTTAATGTGCCTCGTCCACAAGAGGTCCAGAGGGTGGCAATGTGAAAACGGGCCTTTTTTGCAGTGGCTCCCCGTTTATGGAATGCTCTCCCCAGGGAGGTTTGCCTGGCGCCTTCATTATACATCTTTAGGCACCAGGCAAGATTGTTCCTCTTTAACCAGGCCTTTTGTTGATTGTCACCCAATGCCCTTGTAAAACATGGTGGGTTTTTTGGGTGGGGGTGTTCATAACACCGTGTTATTCAGTTGCTTCTGCTTTTATTCTGTATTTTTATATTGTGATTTTATCCTGTGAACCACCCGGAGACCTGCGGGTATACAAATTCAATAATGAATAATAAAATAATACAAATGATATTTATACCCTGCCCTTTCCTCAGCCACGCTGGGTGGCTTCCAGCCAAATGTAAAAAAAACACCATAATAAAACGTCAAATATTAAAAGGGCAGAATGCGTCTCCTCACAGGAGATCATAGAATCAAACTCTGAACACCACCCAGCCCCAATCCCCTGCAATGCAGAACTCTCAGCTAAAGCATCCATGACAGATGACCACCCAACTTAAAAACCCCCAAGGAAGGAGAGTCCCCCACCTTCTCATGGGGGTCTGTTCTACTGCTGATGTTGGAGTCCATGAGTGGGGAAAGAGTTTTGTGTCTCTTTCCTGCTCCTGGGCTTCATAGGCACATATTATTGGCCACTGAGATATAGAAGGCTGCACTCGATCATACTTTGGCCTGATCCAGCTTGCTGGGGACCATGCCTGATCTGTGGGCAGGCTTAACCCATCCATTCCAAGAGTGTATGCTTTCCCGTTTGGGGTCCCGAAGCCGAAGGTGAGTAGCTTGAGGAGGCGGCATGAGCGAGAGACGGGGGTCAGGGCATGAAACATGGCTGGCAGATAGTGCTTTGCAGCTGGCAAAACAAGCGCAGAATACCAGGCAAAGCTAGTCCAGAGCACTCATATACCGGTAGACCTGAAGGAGCGTCTCCACCCCCATCATTCAGACCGGACACTGAGATCCAGCTCCGAGGGTCTTCTGGCAGTTCCCTCCCTGTGAGAAGTGAAGCTACAGGGAACCAGGCAGAGGGTCTTCTCGGTAGTGGCGCCCACCCTGTGGAACGCCCTCCCACCATATGTCAAGGGAATAAACAACTATCCGACTTTTAGAAGAAGCGTACATAAACAGTTTCTGATCTATTTTTGGTATTTCCTCTCCCACTATTCCTAATAGAAATGCTTCAGGTCTCTTTGGAAAGGTGTACCTGAACATTCTTTTTAACTCATATATATATTACTAGTGTATTTCAGCCCGTTCAATAACGGGCACTAGAACATCCTGGGGTTCGGAGAAGCGCTTGCGCAGCGCTTCTCCGGACCCTGGGACCTGTCCTTGCTGTCGGCGGCAGGTGGACAGGAACGGAGGAGGAGAAAGCGCTGCTTTCTCCTCCTTCCTTCCTCTCCCGCAGCCGCCGACAGGAAGGACGCGGGACACAAACGCCTACCTCGCCGCCGCTGCTTCGCGGCCTCCTGCCGCTCCTCTCACGGGCCAGGGAGGGTTGTGAGGAGGAGGCCTCCGCCGGCCTCCACCCTCGCTTCCCTGCCGTTCCAGCCGGGAGCGGCGGTTGGAGGAGGCAGGGGGGGAGAGTGCGCGTGTGCAGTCTCTGCTGTCCAATCCCTGTGTCCCTGGGCCACATGCGCAGTAACCCAGGGACACACGGGACAATTGGACGCAGAGACACTTGCACTTTATTATATAGGATTCCAAAAGACTTTAACCTTGCTGCAGGTCCACCACATATGGTAAAAATCACCATTTTTAACATTATATTTCCAGCAATTCTTGTTCCTCATTCTATACATTTTAGCTAACTTGGCTGGAGTCAAATACCATCTAAACATCATTTTCATTATGTTTTCCTTCAATGTCATGCATGCAGTAAATTTTAATCCTGTATTCCATAATCTAGACCATGTATCTAATTCTATATTATGCACAATGTCTATTGCCCATTTTATCATAACCTCCTTGACTTCATCTTTTGTATGCCATTCCAACAATACATCATACATTATTGATAAGATTTTTGTTTTACCCTCCAGCAACTCGGTTTCCAGCTTTGATCTTGAGATTCCAAAGCCATTATTATTTTTGTCTTTATTAAAAACATCATTGATCTGATGGTACTGTAACCGGCCTGTTAATTTGTCACATAATTCTGCATATGGTTTCATCCTCAGCCCTCCATCATCTTCCATTAGCAACTCCCTTTAGTACTACGTATTACGTAGGCCAGGTGTCTTTCATATTTAACCTTTTTACTGAGATTGATTCTACTGGTGAAAGCCACCATGGAGTTTTCCATTCTAACACTTCTTTATACCTGATCCAAACCTCATATAGTGGCTTTCTTATGGAATGGTTTAGGACGCCTCTGTGTACTTTTACTTTATCATGCCACAGATATGCATGCCATCCATACCTGTTTCCATATCCCTCTAGATCCAGCAATCTTGTATATCGATGTTTGATGTTTTATCGTATTTTTAATATTTTGTTGGGAGCCGCCCAGAGCGGCTGGGGAAACCTAGCCAGATGGGCGGGGTATAAATAATAATTTGTTGTTGTTGTTGTTGTTGTTGTTGTTGTTGTTGTTGTTATTCATGTGGCTTGGCAATTGCATGCAATGATGTTCCATATCTGCTTGCTAACTTATCTCATTCACTTAGGTCCCTGACTAGGCGATCCCTAGATGATCATCTTCAGGGCTTTGAAAAATGAGCCATGTGGCTAGGGGTGGGTCACTTTATTGGTAGAACATTTTTTTAAAAGGAAAATTATAATGCTTATGTGTTGTCCCCCATCTTTACTACAGCAAAGCCTAAAAAGTGCCCTCAAGAAATTTTCAAATGTACTAAAAGAATGAAGAACAGCTGTACTCATGACACTGAGTGCCCAGGGGTGAAGAAGTGCTGCTTCTCTAAGTGCCTCTTGCAGTGTGTGAACCCGATATAAAGTATCTGAGACACAGGCTGCTTCTGCAGAGGAGACAACTTGCTCCCACAATCATCCAATGGAACCTCAGCGTGATCCGGCTGAAACACAAATCTTCCAATAAAGTTGTCTAGATCAGAGCTTTGCCATTTGTAATTATTTTGTGTCATCGTTCTTTGTCTTTTTCGTTTTTTAGCTCCACGCCTCCTTGTCTTTAAGGTGTTTTTATTGTGCATATTATTTACAGTGCAAAGAGTCTGGAAAACATGTCTGCTTAGTCCGAGTCAGAACCTCGCAATGGCTTCTTCCTGTTTCATGCTCAACATAACAACTTGGGAATCCCAAAGCGCCTCCCTCTTGCCCTACGGGGTGCCCTGCACCTCAATTCAGGTGTGTGGGTGGGGGAGGGCCGTCCTGAGTGCTCTCCAGTGGCCAATCCTGTCATTTCCTCCCCAGCGGCTTCCTTCTCTACTTGGTGTTGAGGCTCTCGCATGCTGTCAGAGCCTCTCCCCTCCCTTCTCTACTTCCTGATTCCTTTAATCTGATCCCCCACTGTACATGCTGCTCTGCGAAGAGCTCAAGCTGATGAGGGGGGGCTGTTCTCTATAAGCCCTCCCCCTTTCAGCAATGATCTGAGAAACTAAGTCTGCTGGATGGTGCTGAATAGAACCTCAGAAATGGTTAGGGCTTTTAGCCTATGTAATCCAGTTTACAAGGTGCACAGGTGGCACTTTGGTCAAAACCACTGAGCCTAGGGCTTGCCGATCAGATGGTCGGCGGTTCGAATCCCCGCAACGGGGTGAACTCCCGTTGTTCGGTCTCAGCCCCTGCCCACCTAGCAGTTTGAAAGCACGTCAAAGTGCAAGTAGATAAATAGGTACCGCTACAGCGGGAAGGTAAATGGCATTTCTGTGCGCTGCTCTAGTTCACCAGAAGTGGCTTAATTATGCTGGCCACATGACCTGGAAGCTGTCTGCGGACAAACGCCGGCTCCCTCGGCCTATAGAGCAAGATGAGCACCACTACCCCAGTGTCGTCCGCGACTGGACCTAATGGTCAGGGGTACCTTTACTTTACCTTTAATCCAGTTTACAGGCCAACATGGTTTTTGTTTGGTTAGCAGTTGTAGGCACATCCAACTCCCAAGAGACTGCGATCTACTCCCAGTATTAAAAAAACTGGCAGTGATCTACCCATTGTCATTGGAGGGAGGAGTTTTATTTAGGGGAGAGAGGCAAAAGTTGTTGAGCTTTTTTTTGGAGGGGGGAGGACAGAGCTGCTGAGCTTCTTTTGGGGGGGGGAAGGCTATCCTTTAACTACAACGCTGACAAGCACAAAAAACAATAAGGCCAACTAACGTCGGCAGAAGACCGCCCTTTTGACACTATGTAGGGACAGCATGAGGGGGGTGGGGCCCCACGGAAACATTAATTGTACATTGCTTTTAATCCTGCAATCGATAAGGATCCCGCAATCAGCCACAATCGACCGAGGATCTACCTGTCGATCACGGCCGACCGGTTGGACGTCGCTGTGTTCAGTGTTAACAATGGTCATAGCAGGGGGTTGGAGTGTGAAAATCGTATCAAAAGAAAGTGGATCATTGTCCACGTTTCTCAGTATTCTGCTCACACAGTGGATAAGGAGATGCTCACAGGAAGCCCACCTGTGTTCCTTAGCAAGTGCCAATCATGGGCCTCCTGCCCCTTATCCTCTGCAATCCCAGACCCTCAAAGTGTCCCTATTTTCCAGGGACAGTCCTGGGTTTACAGAAACGGTCCCCGTTTCTGATTTGATCCCGGAACATAAGGCTTTTCCTTAGGATGTCCCTATTTTCATCAGAGAAATAATGGAGGGTATGCAGTTATGCAACCCCCGAGCATCTGACAGCAGGCCTGTATAAGGAAGATTTTTTTTTTTAAAAAAAAGGTCAGTGTTTTATTATGTTTTTATATGTGTTGGAAGTTGCCCAGAGTGGTAAAATTATTATTATGGAATAGGACGTCCCTATTTTCATCGGGGAAATGTTGGAGGCTATGCAATCCCTTCATCTATGAGCAGGTTGCATTTTTGCGCAAATAAACCATATACTGTATCATAAACTAAGACACCACATCATCGTCCCCAAAGGGAGCACAGGCCCTGGTCAACATGTCTGCATGCAACCCCTGGAACATTGCACCACTCGGGGAGACTGGGGTTCTGTGCCTGAGCCACTTGTTTTGGAGTGGGCGTCTGAAAAGCTAAGTCAAATAGATACAGCAAGAGGAAGTTCTAAAACTCACTGACAAACTACAGTACTGTACTGTGCAATGTTTCAGGTAGGAGGGTTTGGACAGCTCATCAAGTTGCCACCAGAGGGCAGTATGGTGCTAAAATGTATTAACATCTTGCACAAAACTTTAATTCTTCAGAGTTTTATAGTTTGGGAAACACCACTTTAGAGGTCCCATTTTCTGAGTAGTGTAGTTGTGACTCATTTTATTAAGTGCAGGCACAGTTCCAGGCCAGTGATGGTGCTCTTGGTGCCCACATGCCATTATTTTTAGATGGAGGAACAGTATTCTAATCACGTCTGGGTTGAGCTAGAAACTGTTGCTTTGAGCACTTAACCTTTCAGCAGAGATATTACTTCATGAAACAAAAAGAAGACAATTCTACACCCCCCACCCTGGAGCCTTTGGCATTCATTTCTGGGCCTGAACCCAACAATGTTTGTCAGCAGCAAAGGTCTTCTGGTTACATCTGGATTGGGCCACAAAAACTCTGTTGCTCTCAGCACTTCACTGTTGACAGATCTAAGGTGTGACAGGACAAAGGCAGCTCTGCACACAAAGAAGAAAATGGCAGCCATCCTCATGGGGTGGCTGGCACAATTTGCAAAGGGTTCAAGGCAGAAATTTATGGTCTTTTGTGCATAGCTTTGTAAAAAGGAGACACACAGCACATTAGCTGCCATTTCATAGAGCTGGGGAATTGAGGAAACTTTGTTGGGGGTCTACAAGATTTACCGCAAATTCTTAGCAACCTTACCAAACATTTCCCATGAGAGGGATTGATGGTGATAACTGAAGGTGTGTGATGAAAAGGCCCATACATATTTAAAGAATAGATATGTACCGATACTGCCATATTCTCTGCCCAAACTGCTGAGTCTTCATGGCACCCTCAGAATGTGGCTTTTAAATTTGATGGGAAGCTAGCGTTTTCATACCTTTGGTCTGGAGAAAGGACTAGTTGTATTTGTATAGGTCCCTAGTCCTAGCTGCAACTGTGAATTTGCTTCATTTCTCGGTTGATTTGGCAAGGAAAACGCAACTGTCAAGCTTGGGAAAGAGTTTTCCCCACAAAGCAGAAACAGGGAAGTTGATTACTGAAAGCCAGCCTCCGCCAACAGCCAATTACTCTCTTTCACCACCTCTTTAATGAACATGCTAATAAGTTTCAGACTGTTTTCTAAGAACTGGGAGTGTTTCCAGAGCAAGAGATTTCATGCAGTACCATTCCCTCTGTATTATTCTTCATCAGCATGGGTTATTCGGGGCTCATTCACATGAGCCAGTGGTAATCACACGGCACTGTCCTATTCAGGTAGCACACAGGTAACACAGCCAGGAGTTATCAGGGGCAGTGCCAGAAACACAGCCAAAGTCCAAAACGAGGTGCAACACAATAGCTCTACCTGGAGTTGCTGAGATTTGAACCCGATACCCTTTTCTGAAATGCATGTGCTCTGCCACTGAGCTACAGCCCATTCCTATTTGGGTGTGGGTCTTGTTACTTGAACATACTTTTTGCAGTTGTGTATTTCATATGCATTTTTCTGCAGTCAGAGTCAAATCACACTCCGCACAGAAGTAGCTCCCAGACGGATGCCTCCGCAATGAGAAAGGTGATCAACATCTTCATGACATTGTCCCTGAAGGTGGCTAAGGCTGAAGCCTGGGTTTAAACTTTCCCAAGTATGTTGTCAGCTCTCCAAAGTGGGAGGTATGTTGTTTTCTCTTTGAAGACCATTCTGGATTCTTCCAGTGCAGAAATGTCATTTCCCCCCTAGGCTTATATATTTGTCTGTTGAACCCCTTGGCCTATGGCTTCTATAAAACAGCAGAAGATGTGCTCATTTCTGTCTTAATCAGCATTGCAAAAGATCTCTCTGGACACTCTCCTGCAACACTGGAAAGCCTTACAAAACTTCCCAGCGACAAAGAGAGCAGCAAACACGGATAGCTTATCTAGCGTATTCCATGGAGCAATTCAGTCATCAAGGAGTGTAAAAAAAACTGAAGGTGACAGTGAGATATGTGGGAGAAGAGTGGCAATTGCAGTGGTCCAGCACCTAAGATTTCAAAGATATTTCCAAACCTAAAGAGGAAATATCAACTCTGCTTCCAGGTGTCTGTGATCCAAAAAACAATCTGTAGATAGGCAGGCAGTTTCCTATTCCCCAGCCCTTAATGTTGTATTTGTGGAATGGTTTGCATTTGGACATTAGTGTGTGGAGAATGGCTTGAATAGTCCCATCTCACTGCACCTCCTGATCATGATTGCCCCCCCCCCACCTGCCACGGACATTGGGTGGGTGATGTGCTCTTTTGTGGGCGATCACTTTTTCATGCAATAAATGTTCAGTTACTCACATTTGCAGAGACGCGGGTGGCACTTGTGGTCTAAACCACTGAGCCTCTTGGACTTGCTGGTTGGAAGGTTGGCAGTTTGAATCCCAGCGACGGGGTGAGCTCCCGTTGCTCCGTCCCAGCTCCTGCCAACCTAGCAGTTCAAAAGCATGCCAGTGCAAGTAGATAAGAAGGTATCGGTGTGGCGGGAAGGTAAATGCCATTTCCATGTGCTCTGGTTTCCCTCACGATGCTCTGTTGCGCCAGAAGCGGTTTAGTCATGCTGGCCACATGACCTGGAAAGCTGTCTGTGGACAAACACCGGTTCCCTCAGCCTGAAAAGTGAAATGAGCACCGCAACCCCAGAGTCACCTTTGACTGGACTTAACCATCCAGGGGTCCTTTACCTTTACCTTTTTTAAAAACCTTACTCACATTTTGCAGTGAACTAAGTCCCCCCCCCCTCAAAACACTTTTGCTATAGATATTTCTTCTTCTACTTCTTTGCTTACCCCTAATGTACAACCTACTGTGGTATCCTGCGGGCTTGGGAAGCGTACTCACTGTGTGAGGAAACCAGCAGGTTTTCCCAAATGCTAGGAAGCAGCAGGAAAGTGTCAACAGTAGTATTAATTTCTGATAACAACTCCATATAGCAGCTCCCACTTGCTGCACAGACAAAGCTTAAGACTCCAGCAAGTTCTCACTTAGCTATGGCAGGAACTGCTCCCCAGGCAGGGAGTTTCAATTACTGATCAGGCATGTCTGGACAGACCACAAACACTACAGCTACAATATTTTTGGAATGGCAATTAGAATTACCATGCATTTCATAGTTTCTCTGAGCTCCAAGAGACAAACTGAATCATGGATGGATGATTCAGAGTTTGCTCCCTGCAAGCAGTTTTCACCCCAAGATGACAAGACAATGACAGCTGCTGGAAATTTATATCTGGAAGGATATAGGCCAAGAATTACAATGTAAATATAACAAACATTGGGATATTGGGGGGGGGCAGATATTGGGAATGGAGAAGAAATTTGGTTCCGTTTATTATGAACCTTCCTCAGTCAAACTTCCTGAAACTGTTGTTTTGAGATTTATTTATTTTGCATTGGGGTACCAACCCATGTGCTGTGCTTTAAATGTGAAGGTGTTTAGGTGCTTTCTGCTTTGTGGCAAATAATACAATCTTCCAATACCCAGAAAATGCTCTTCTGAAGGAAATATTATCAATTTACCCTTCCTAGAAAAGCGGAGTTAAGTCACTGTTGTCACATTATCTCCACAGAGTAAGAGATACCGAACAGTTAAATGATTTTAAAAATATTTTTATATTTTATATTTTTTGCAAAAAAAAAAGATGTTTGTTGCAGAACATCTTTCATTGGGAGATTATTCATATATTCCACCAGACTGTGTTCCATCGGAAAAACTTTGAAAAACTTTTGTGTTTTCTTTGTTCCAGTCACGACTTGCTGACAAAAGTTCCCTTGTCAGGAGAATTTTCCTATCAAATGAATAAAAGGATTCCTTAGTTATGATTTCTACATTGCAGGGAGTTGGATAAGAAAAACCCTATGATTTTAACTGAGATACTAGGGAAGGACGAGAAGAGAGACACAAGCAATACCTTTATTTTCTCATGGGTCTATACAACTTTTCCCACAATTTAAATAACAGCACTTTTTCTGTCCTGGACAATCGGAATCACTGCTGCAAAGATCTCCTTCTGGGACGGAGCAGAAAAATGGAAGGCTGGGGCAGCTGCCGGCTTTTTCTGTAACAGAAAAAACCCACCACATGACTGTTCATTTTGTGTTTCCAGAGCCAGATGAATGCTTCAGATAAATAGCTCACCTATGCATGTCCAAAGCCCCACATTTCATCAAGGGCACATCAAAATCCAGCATGGCCTTGTGGTTAGAGTGTCAGACTAGGAATTGGGAGACCAGGGTTCAAATCCCCAACTGGCTATGGGGCTCACTGGGTTGCCTTGGGCCAGCCACTGCCTCTTAGCCTAACCTACTTTTCAGGGTTGTTTTTTTAAAAAAAGGAGGGGTAGAATTGCAAAAAATGAATGGATAAATGAATGAATGAATGTAGTGCAGCCCCACAGAAAGGCATAGAGAGGGGCAGCCCCTCAAGCCAAGTTCCTGAATGATACCATAGGCTGCAAACACTTTGGCGAAATTTCACGGATCTTTGCCTGAAACTAATTGCCTGGGTCAGAGGCTCCTTGCTTGTTTATTCATCACCTATGTTGTTAGGTAACAATTTGTGTTAAAAGATAAAGGTAAAGGGACCGACTCTGGGGTTGTGGTGCTCATCTCGCATTATTGGCCGAGGGAGCCGGCGTACAGCTTCCAGGTCATGTGGCCACCATGACTAAGCCACTTCTGGCGAACCAGAGCAGCGCACGGAAACGCCGTTTACCTTCCTGCTTGGACCGGTACCTATTTATCTACTTGCACTTTGACGTGCTTTCGAACTGCTAGGTTGGCAGGAGACAATTTGTGTTACTAAATAGCAAATCTTCCTTCCTTGTGTCATTGTTTAGTATCAACATGTTACATGTGAATCTTGAGAAAGGTAACCTCAATGACATCGAGATTCACATGTAACCTGATGTCACTAATTGCTGGAAGTAGAAGCTCTTCTCCAATGAAGACGGGTGTTGTGTGCTTAAGAGAGAAAGAATTTGGGAATTTGTATGGAGCCCAGATTGAATTCCAAAGAACCAGCTGTTGATAGAGAGAGGGTGTCTTTGCTCTTCCATTGAGAGAGCACTTTGTATTTATGTTCCAGTTATGGAAGATAATACTTTCTATGAAAGTTATGCTTTGTACAAAGTGACATTTTGTGTCTATCTTCCAATTTTGGGGGATGGAGCAATGATTGAAAAGATAGCCCATTGTCTATTTCATCTTATATATCTGCCAGAGTGGATCAGTTATTTTGAATTCTGGCAGCTATCTAATTGCAATCAGCATCTGCAATGGCTCTAGATCAAGGGAAATAATAGTACCACTGTGTTCTGCTCTGGTCAGACCTCACCTGGAGTACTGTGTCCAGTTCTGGGCACCACAGTTCAAGAAGGATACTGACAAGCTGGAACATGTCCAGAAGAGGGCAACCAAAATGATCAAAGGCCTGGAAACAATGCCTTATGAGAAACGGCTTAGGGAGCTGGGTATGTTTAGCCTGGAGAAGAGAAGGTTAAGGGGTGATATGATAGCCATGTTCAAATATATAAAAGGATGTCATATAGAGGAGGGAGAAAGGTTGTTTTCTGCTGCTCCAGAGAAGCGGACACGGAGCAATGGATTCAAACTACAAGAAAGAAGATTCCACCTAAACATTAGGAAGAACTTCCTGACAGTAAGAGCTGTTTGGCAGTGGAATTTGCTACCAAGGAGTGTGGTGGAGTCTCCTTCTTTGGAGGTCTTTAAGCAGAGGCTTGACAGGCATATGTCAAGAATGCTTTGATGGTGTTTCCTGCTTGGCAGGGGGTTGGACTGGATGGCCCTTGTGGTCTCTTCCAACTCTATGATTCTATATACTTCACAGATCCTTACATAGCTTTTTCCTACCTGCGGTTTCTACTCATGGGGAATGGATAAAGATAAAGTATTGGTTTTGGTCTGGGGAATCCTAACTACAGATCCTTATTTAAACATAAAGTTCATTTGATTGCCTTCAGCAGATTACTGTGTCTCAGGTTAACCTAAAGCACTAAATGACAACATATTGTAGGAAATCAGACACAAAAAGCCAACACAGAAGAACCAGCTTTAGCTATACACCATACCTTGTGGGTTTCTGCAAATCTTGCCACAATTGAAGTAGCAGCACTTTTGAATCCCCTCACAGTCATAGTCATAATTGCAGAAATCCTTTCCCTTTACACTGCATTTGAATGGATTTGGGGGGCAAGTTCCAAATTTTTCTGGAAGTAGAAAATAGCGGGGTTAACAAATACCAAAATACACTATGCCTAAAAACATTGTTGTGAACTTAAATGAAACAAGGGTAGCAAAACATTATGTGCACAGGAAAGTCCTATGTGAATTATACACAACCAGCCATTGAGTTAATGGTTACTGGACTTTGGGTGATTGCGGGTCACATTACAAAATCAGCCCGTGGGAATTGAAAGCTGAATGAGCAGAAGTTCAATGAAGATGGGAATGTATGGGAAGAATGCAATGCTTCATTAAATGGTTTGGTGCAAGAACTGGTACAGCCGGAAGGGGGACAGGGGATTATTATTATTATTCATTTAATTTCTATACCACCCTATACCCGAAGGTCTCAGGGTGGTTCACATAAAGCAGTGATGGCCAAACAGGACTACGTAGCTAACAGGACTAGTGGTCAGGGATGATGGGAATTGTAGTCCCAAAACAGCCGGAAGGGCAAGATCCTTTATGGCCATCACTGACATAAAGGATCACATACATAGAATCAAAATATAAACAACAACCCAATTAAAAAAAACCGTAAAAAGAGCCAGCATTTTAAAAAGAGCATAGGATGTAGATCAGGTCAGGCAAAGGCCGGGTTAAAAAGGAACATTTTTGCCTGGCGCCTAAAGGTTTATAGTGCACTGCTCCTTGATTAAAAACAGAGAGAGAAGCTGCTACACATTGAAAATTCAATGCCACAGAGAAAGGTTCTAACTTACCAACCTGCAGGACGTGCAAATATATTTTTATGTTTTAGTTTATAGAAACATTTATTTTTTAAAAAAAAACATATTGACATTCTTTCTCACAAGAGAGAATACTTTTTAACCAGTTTGTGATTCCCTCTGAGTGCAGCCCTTGTAAGTGGACTTGGAACTATGGGATTTGGTTTCACCTGGAGCACGAGAGGAGGCAAATTTTGCATGGCAGTTTTTGATATCGAGGATAATTTTTGATTACAATTGGGCACCATTTGCAGTCAAGATTGTAGATCGAACCTTTCAAAACTGCACTGATTTTAACCAGTTTTGGCAGGATGGTATTCTATTGTTTACTCAGCAGCATTAGAATGAATCTGCATTTTTTGCATAAGAAACTAAAAAAAAGAGTCCATTTAACAGTGGCACTGTGGGCTAAACCACTGAGCCTAGGGCTTGCTGATCAGAAGGTTGGCGGTTCGAATCCCTGTGACGGGGTGAGCTCCCGTTGCTTGGTCCCAGCTCCTGCCAACCTAGCAGTTCGAAAGCACGTCAAAATGCAAGTACTGTAGATAAATAGGAACCGCTACAGCGGGAAGGTAAACGGCATTTCCATGTGCTGCTCTGGTTTGCCAGAAGCGGCTTTGTCATGCTAGCCACATGACCTGGAAGCTATACGCCGGCTCCCTCGGCCAATAATGCAAGATGAGCGCGCAACCCCAGAGTCGGTCACGACTGGACCTAATGGTCAGGGGTCCCTTTACCTTTACCTATTTGTGGGGGAGGTTGTTAGAATTCCTGGGCAGTGCTAAGTACTGCTTGACAGTAAACGATGCGAAAGGTCCAGGGAGTCCTTTGCCAGAAAATGGTTCATGTTGTCCTACCGCAAGTCTTTCGCACTGAGAGCACTGAAACTTGAAGCAAGGGCCTCAGAAACTGGTAAACGGTACCATTTCATTTCATTTTTTTTTAAAAATTAAATTTATATACCTCCCTTCATCCAAAGATCACAGAGCAGTGTGCAACATAAAAATGCAAAAGGAGAAAACAAAATACATAACAAAGACAAACCAACCAATAACCCACCTCCCACAAAAAGCCATAGATGGCTTGGTCAGCCAAATATATATTTATATACAACTCTGGTATCAGACAGAAGGAGAAGCAGCTTCATTCAAAACCTACCTAGTGGTGGCAGGCAAGATGCAGGTGGCATCTGTGCCCAGAGGGCCAGCAGCCCCACAAAGGCTAAGGTGCTTCTGGCCTTCATGGTGCATTCAGAATCTGGTTCTGAATGTTCATCACTGGGCCAGGCTGGTGATATTTAAGCTTGCTAAAAGGGTGGCACTGGATCCCAAGAGGGAGGAGCCCTGCCCCACTTTTGTCACCCAAACATGCCTTGCAGATGCCACTCCATTACCCAATCTTTATTTCACCTATAGTCTATATGCCGGTATACTCTTGCATTCGGTAGCTATGAGCCTCTGACCTACAATCTGGAATTCCGGCAGTTATTAGTGAGTGCAATGAGTACAGGGTTAGGAAAGGGGAAATCCTACGTGCTTCTTGGAGCAGGACTTGGCTGCTTTCTGGGTGTGCTACTTTCCAAATCTTCCTGGTCATGATCAGAGTGATTCACTCAGGCAATGGAGGCCAAAGACAGCACAGCCTGCCTTCCTGTAAACAGCTTTCATGGGGGGGTGGTGGGTAATATGGGGTGAGAACTCAGCTGAAACCTCATTCAACCTTCTGCGTGGTTTGCATAATGTGCAAATTCGGCTGCCTAAATTTGGGGGACAGAAACCAGGCAACCCTAAGCTAGAGACAATAAGCTTTTAATTGAGAGATATTTTTGGATGTATAGTCATCACTTAAAATGGGTGTGTGTGTGCATGCCAGCCTGCTGCCTATGAAGACCTTCCTTGGCACTCACAGACTCTGAGCTCCCATTTTTTAATGGGAGGTAAAGTTATGAACCAAAATGTGCTGGCACCCTTCTAAGGGTCTCACCCTTCTAAGAGCCAGTGTGGTGTAGTGGTTAAGAGTGGTAAACTCGTAATCTGGGGAACCGGGTTCACGTCTCCGCTCCTCCACATGCAGCTGCTGGGTGACCTTGGGCTAGTCACACTTCTCTGAAGTCTCTCAGCCCCACTCACCTCACAGAGTGTTTGTTGTGGGGGAGGAGGGGAAAGGAGAATGTTAGCTGCTTTGAGACTCTTTTGGGTAGTGATAAAGCAGGATATCAAATCCAAACTCCTCCTCCTCCTCCTCCTCCTCCTCCTCCTCCTCCTCCTCCTCCTCCTCCTCCTCCTCCTCCTCTTCTTCTTCTTCTTCTTCTTCTTCTTCTTCTTCTTCTTCTTCTTCTTCTTCTTCTTCTTCTCCTCCTCCTCCTCCTTCTCCTCAAAGTGGCTAACATTCTCCTGGCTCTCAACACACCCTTAGATGGATAGCCTCAAGCACACCCATCCTTTGCACCCTGATATTCAATCTGTTAAATACCCACTGGCAGAGGAAGAGGAGTGTGGGGGGGGGAGCGCACCGCCCCTGACAGTGAGATCTCAGTGGGGTGCCATCGCTGCTACCCGACCCCGGGATGTGCACCAGCACCGCACCGCATCACCTGCTCTCCACCACTGTGAAGACCACTGATCTACAACACCATAATCAATGATGATCTCTTGTCTGTTGTTTTGTTAATGATGCTCAGGGACAATGGCTCTTTAATTCTTTCATATATGGCAGCCCTCGCCATGTGGAGCCCTCCAGGGATTTTGGACCACAACTCTCAACTAGCATGCCCAGTGGTCAAGGCTGATGGGAAATGTAGCCCCATAGGGGGACTACATAGTTCCACAATGCATATGGAAGGCATTGGGGAAGGGGTGGACTAAAAGATGTCAAATGGGCGACAAAGGAAATGAAGGAGAAGGAAAGAGAGAAAGCTACAGAGGTCATTTAACAATTGACTTCACAGTATTTACAGTACAGTACAAGGAAGGAAGTAGATTTCCCCAATACTACAAGCTGACCTGTGGGTCAATGCCGACAGGAGAAATTTGAGAAATGCATACTATTCTAGTCTTGCGATGTACGTACTCCATTCACCTATAGATGCCTGCACACATCTCTCTGCAAACAAATGTTTGGTTACCCTTCTATTGGTCAACATTCCCAAGGTGAGCAGTTTTAGTGAGGTGCTGGGAAAGAGTAGTACCCACTCTACAAGACTGCTGACGGCACCTCTGTAGGATAAGTTCCAACAGCTCACACATGGGGAGAATTTTTATTCTGTCTGCATTTTAATTTTGTGATGCAAGTGTACAGTCAAAAATGCGTACAAAATGCATATACAGTGGTGCCTCATGTTGCATATGGGATCCGTTCCGGAGCCCCGTACGTAACATGAGCTGTACGCAACCTGCGCCTGTGCTTCTGCACACTCGCGGGTTGCGATTTGGCGCTTCTGCGCATGCACGGGTTGCAATCCGGCGCTTCTGCGCATGCACGAACCGCCGAACCTGGAAGTAGCTCGTTCCGGTACTTCCGGGTTCGGTGCGTACGTATCCCGCATCTTACGCAACCCACAGCATTCGTAACATGAGGTATGACTGTATTGGGGAATGTTTTCACAAAAATGCACATGGTGATAATAGCATACAAAACTGCATTATACTGAGGGAAATTGCTTGCAAAAATATGTATGTTAGGCAAAACTGAATACAAAAATGTGTAAGTTTTGTGAAATATAAACTAAACTGCTTAAATGCCTTTATCTTCCACAATCTCAAGGTAGTGTACATGGTTATCCTCCTCCCCATTTCACCCTCACAACAACCCTGTGAGGTAGGTTAGGCCAAGAGATGGTGACTGGCCCAACATCACCCCATGAGCTTCATGGCTGAGTGGGGATTACGAACCCTGGTGCCCCAGGCCCTAGTTCAACACTCTAAGTCTAACCATTAAACCACATTGAATTTAATATCGGAAAAATGAGAAAGTGGGGGAAACTGAAAACTTCAAGCTGTTTTACAAATGTTTTTGGGCTTAAAAAAGGTAAAAAGTAAAGGACCGCTGGACAGTTAAGTCCAGTCAAAGGTGACTATGAGGTTGCGGTTCTCATCTCGCTTTTCAGGCTGAGGGAACTGGCATTTGTCCACAGACAGCTTTCCAGGTCATGTGGCCAGCATGACTAAACCGCTTCTGGCACAACAGAACACCATGACGGAAGCCAGAGCACACGGAAACACTATTTACCTTCCTGCCACATCGATGCCTATTTATCTACTTGCACTGGTGTGCTTTCAAACTGCTAGGTTGGCAGGAGCTGGGGCTGAGCAACGGGAGTTTACTCCGTCACCGGGATTTGAACCGCCAACCTTCTGATCGGCAAGCCCAAGGGGCTCAGTGGTTTAGACCACAGCGCCACCCACACCCAGTGTTTCTGGACTACAGCTTGCTTAATCAGGAATTTCGGAGTCATGTGTTAATGATGCTCCCATAATCTCTAACTACTCCCTTGTTGCATGTAAAATTTATGCACCTCTGACCTCAGGCATTATTTGTGTAGCTTCATCTGTGTTCTTTCCTGGCAATGCTAGACTATAATGAAATGTTGGAAACTATCATATTAGGCAGGCAGGCAGGCAGGCAGACATATATGGTTTTGAAATGTTGCTCTGAGTGGAAACCTGTTGATCACAAAGACTTCTGCACAGTTGTCATGTACCTGCAGAGCTGCATTTTCTTGTTAATCACATATCTCAGTCAAGAGCATTCGTTTGGTCAATAGCAGAGCATCCAATTTGACTTGGCTGGTTGCCACAAAACAAATATTACTGAATAGCTAAGCAAAATAAAAAAAAATCCTTCAGTAGCAACTTAAAGACCACCTTAAAGACCTTAAGGTGCTACTGAAGGATTTTTTTAAAATTTTGTTTCGACTCAGACCAACACGGCTACCTACCTGAATAGCTAAGCTTAGCAGATATCAAGCTCCAGGTTCATAAGTACCGGTAATTGCTTCTGACTTTGGCAAAAAAAAAATCTTGTTAGAGCAACAACGAGGCTTGAGGCATCTTAAAGACAAATAGGTTTATTGCAGCACAAGCTTTCATGAACTAAAGCCTACTTCATCAGTTGCATGAAGCGAATTATTAGTTGGCAGGTATTTAAGGGAGAAAGGTATAAAACAAATACAAATGAATGGTAATGAGATGCAATTAGAATGTATATATATGTTAAATAGGCACACCCTTTACAGCTGCAGCTGGGTGATAATTTACTCATCGTTTTTGAGATGACTCTATCAACACACACAGGGGCAGGGAACCATTAGTAAGAAAGCCATTGATGGCAATACCCTGGCATTGATTAGTAACTTTGATTTTAAAAATATATATGCTGGTCTATGACCGTAATAAAGCACTTGATTAAAATCCTTTCTCTCCATTTGACCCTCAAGTGATGGCAATGAACTTCTTGACAATTTGTAATTCAGTTGTTTCGCATTGTATTTATTCATTCGAAGTCCCTTTGTTGTGAAATATGTACGTTGAGGTCAGTTACAGAGTGTCTTGGGAGGCTGAAATGTTCTGCTACTGGTTTGTGGGTATTGCCATGGTGAGGTCAGGTTTGTATCCATATATTTTTCAGGGGTAGAGACTGACCTGTCAATTCTATGTTGAATACAGAAGGATATTTTGGGCAGATGATGGTATCAATCACAGTGGAAAATTGGGACCCAGGTGGCGCTGTGGGTTAAACCACAGAGTCTAGGGCTTGCTGATCAGAAGGTTGGCGGTTCAAATCCCTGCAACGGGGTGAGCTCCCATTGCTCAGTCCCAGCTCCTGCCCACCCAGCAGTTCGAAAGCACATAAAAAAGAAAAAGAAAAAGTGCAAGTAGATAAATAGGGACTGCTCTGGCGGGAAGGTAAAGGGCATTTCCGTGCACTGCTCTGGTTCGCCAGAAGCAGCTTTGTCATGCTGGCCACATGACCTGGAAGCTGTCTGCGGACAAACGCCGGCTCCCTCGGCCTATAGAGCGAGATGAGCGCTGCAACCCCAGAGTCGGACACGACTGGACCTGATGGTCAGGGGCCCCTTTACCTTTACCTTTACCTTTAGAAGACACTATTAGGTCCTGTTACAGTGTTGCTAGAGTAGACATGGAGGCTGAGTTGGCATCTGGTACTGCCATAAGGCATCTGGTACTGCCAACAGTTGCTGCTGCTCGTGAGTAACTGTTTTAGGTGGGGGCTGCGGTAGGCTGTTTGTAAGTAGGCACAAGTCTGGCACCCAACACCACAGAACAGAGATGGAAAGGTACAGAGATATTTCTTCCTGGGGCTATGGCTGAATATGTTGCTCCAAAGGGCGAATCATATTAGGCACCAGAAGTGCATGTTATCACATCCGCACAAAATTTCGCCCAAGACTTGTGCAATCCAAACTGAACGAGACTTTTGAAAGCAATTTCAATAAGAGGCAAAAAGGGGGAAGCTGTTATTATGGTGTGGTACGCTGGTTTGACAGCCACGGACAGGAAGTCCCTACAGAGGGTGGTGAATACTGCACATGATATCATGGGCTGTCCCCTGAGTTCGCTAGATGACATTGCAGGAGACCACTGCCTCAGGAGAGCGAGGAAAATTCTCAGGGACGACTCATACCCCGGCCAGCACCTCTTTAATTTCCTACCTTCGGGCAGGAGATACAAAAGTATAGTCAGCCGCACCAACAGGTTAAAGAACAGTTTTTATCTGTGGGCTGTTGGGCTGCTGAATGGAAAAAAATAGTGGTGCAATTGACTTCCGACAAGCACACAGAGTGTCAACAAGATTGAGTGTATGGGGGGGGGGGGCTCATTTAATTTCACTGCACACAGGTGGTGTACTGACAATAAAGGTTTATTATTATTATAGTTATGAAAGGCCAACATGAAAAGCAGAAAGCAGCTTCAGCTCAGTTCTGTCTCGGATATTAGTTTGTCTACAGTAAATCAGAAGAATGATATCTTAAGAGTTAGCTTTCTGTGGGAGCTGAAGACATAAACAGAGAGATGATCATTTCCCTCTCCAAATCAAGGGCTTCAAATACTTTAGAGACCCAAAGATCCAAATCAAAGAATCATTCAGCTAGATTTTCCTCCTGCAAATGAGGTAAGTAGTTGGCTGGTAAATCCCAATCGGAATAATGTCCATGGATGGTACAGGTGTTTTTGTTGCAGTGTAGTAGTAGTGGTGGTGGTGGTGGTAGTTGCTGCTGCTGCTGCTGGGTGTCCATCAGTGAAACAAGAATTTATGCTACAGGAAAGAGGAGAGAAATATCTATTTGATTAAATGCTACCATCACAAATAGTTGCAGTGTCCAGGGCAGCTGTCTATCAGCTCCATCTGGTACGCAGGCTGAGACCCTACCTGCCTGCAGACTGTCTCGCCAAAGTGGTGCATGCTCTGGTTATCTCTCGCTTTGATTACTGCAATGCGCTCTAGGTGGGGCTACCTTTGAAGGTGACCCGGAAACTACAACTAATCCAGAATGCGGCAGCTAGACTGGTGACTAGGAGCGGCCGCCAAGACCACATAACACCGGTCTTGAAAGACCTACATTGGCTCCCAGTACGTTTCCAAGCACAATTCAAAGTGTTGGTGCTGACCTTTAAAGCCCTAAACAGCCTCGGTCCAGTATACCTGAAGGAGCGTCTCCACCCCCATCGTTCTGCCCGGACACTGAGGTCCAGCCTCCTGGCGGTTCCCTCACTGCGAGAAGCAAAGCTACAGGGAACCAGACAGAGGGCCTTCTCGGTAGTGGCACCCGCCCTGTGGAACACCCTCCCATCAGAGGTCAGAGAGATAAACAACTACCTGACATTTAGAAAATACCTAAAGGCAGCTCTGTTTAGGGAAGTTTTTAATCTGTGATTTGATGTATTTTAATGTTTGTTGGAAGCTGCCCAGAGTGGCGGTGTATAAATAATAAAGTATTATTATTATTATTGTTATTGTTATTATTATTGCAGTATGTAGAATGACTCACATTCTGCGTGGATTAGTGCAGGTTACACAATTCTCATGCCCTATCTGAACTATATGAAGGAGGAGTTGCTGACCTTGGCTTCTCTAGTACACATAATATCTTCTCTTGCTGTAACATGGCATATCTCTGATGAAAGTCTCTGAATCTAATAAGCACCAAGAGCCTAAACTCAATACTTCAGTAATTTATATCTATATTTATAATTAGGTTATGATTATCCACTATTGGCTCTGCAACAATATAGAGCTGCAGTGTGATATGCATGAGTCATGAATAATAATTGGACTAGATCACCCTCAGGGTCACTTCTGACTCTACAATTCTATGATTCTGCAATGACTTGCCCTGTTAGAATAAGAGAAAGGAGACCAGGATAATATCAGGATGCTTCCTCCATCTATTCCACCTGGGATTGCATTCTCCCACACCACAACCAACAGCTACACTACAGTTAGAAGAGAGTTAAGATGCCACCATCATGCCTGATGTCACTTCCAGTGGGATCCCTCCACCGAATGGGAACAC
Source organism: Zootoca vivipara (assembly GCF_965207765.1). Lineage (NCBI taxonomy): Eukaryota > Metazoa > Chordata > Lepidosauria > Squamata > Lacertidae > Zootoca > Zootoca vivipara. Next base: position 73,885,192 of record NC_142590.1, on the reverse strand, counting down.
AGATTTTGCATATCATGGGTTGCTTCCAATGTTGACCACACTCAGAGTTGACCTATTGGAATTAATGGACATAACTAACACAGGCCCGTTATTTCCAAAGGATAAATTCTGAGAGCCCTTCCACTCTTGATCTCCAGCAACTGTGGGATCCAGGTAGCAAAAATATCACTGGGCACAAACAGAGTGGTTTTGGAGAAAAGTCACTCTGATCCATAGAGATGTCCTGCAGTTAGTGAAGGAGGGTAGGGAGCCCTTCTGCATTGCTGAGAGATCTCAGTATTCACTTAAAAGGAAAAGAATCCCACCTTTCTCCACCATTGCTGCATCCCATCAGGGGTGGTACTTCCTGTTTCGCCACTTAAGGAAAGGGGAAAGTGCCACCTTGCCACGCCACTGCTGCTGCCGCCACCACTATCTGTCTGCTCCTGCCGCCGCCACCTGCTTTGCCATGTGCCCTGCTGCATCTGCCAATGGTGCAGAAGCAGCAGCACCATTTGTGCCAATTTCCCACAAGATTATGCCAATTTTGGGTGAGACCTCTCCACCACTGGTAAAGGGGGTGGGGCAGGGGGCGTAGCTGCGGGGATGCTGCCTGGGGGGCTTCTACTGCCTGAGGCAGCTGCCTCAGCTTGCCTAATGGGTGAGCCGGATCTGCATCCCATAATAGAGATGTAGCCAATGTGGTGTCCTTTGAACAGCCTCCATCATCCCTAACCATTGGCCATGCTAGCTAGGGCTGATGGGTTTTGTAGTCAGATAAATCTGGAATGCACCATGTTGGGTAGCCCTGCCATAATAGAATGCTAAGCCTCTTCTTCTCCAGCCATCCATGCTTGGAACATTTTCAGCATCCTTCCTGAGATGCAAGCAATACCACTTTCAATTTCCCGAGTTGTTCTCCTCAAAGGAATCCTAACCCATTTTGCCACCCACAAGGGAAATGCTAACATCATTGGCGAAAAACCTGTCCTGAATCAACACAATGCAATGATCTTGTTGCATACAGTACCAAATACTGGGTCGATGCAGTCTTTTCCACACATCCCTTCGCAACACTTCATGGACCCTTTACAGTCAAAGTCATTATTGCAATGGTTGGGGGGATTGATCATCCGGCATCTTACAGTAACCACTGGGCACTGTCCTGGTTTCTCTGCAACAGGAAGAGCAAACATGGAATGAAAGAAAAGGGCATAATTGTTATGCTTCTTGGACTTGCCAGATAATTACTCTCAATGCCAATGACCCATCTAGTCCAGCATCCTGTTCTCACAGTGGCCAACCAGATGCCTGTGGGAAATCCCCAGACATGACCCAAGCACAAGGGCTCTCTCTCTCCCCTCCTGTAGTTTCCAGCAACTGCTTTTCAGAAGAATTACTGCCTCCTGCCATGGAGGCAGAGCAGAGCCATTGTTACTAGTAGTAGCCATTTATAGACTTATTCTTTCAGAAAAAAAGTTCCATATGTTAAGTCTGAATCCAAGTTGAAAGAACAGGGCAGAATTCCTCAGTTAGCAGTCTTCATGGAAACTGGTTCCCCTGCTCTGAGAAAAGCAGGAGGAGTTTACCAGACAAGGCGAGCTACAGAAGACTTCAGGAGGGCTATCTTGAAACATGGCCAGTATTAAGAGCATGCTCCTCAGCATAGCTAGAATTGCTATTTGTCAAGTGTTTGCCTGCTCATCCATTATTCTGTCCTTGGCTTCAGTATCAGATATGCTATTGAACACTCAAAGTAATGGAAACAGAGAGGGTATGTGGTTTGTTTGTTTTTTAGTCTTTCTAGTCTGGCACCAGTTAGACTCACCCCACTCCCACTCCAGGACCTACCAAACCCTCAGGGTGCCCCCCCTCTGTAACCACCAGTCCCCACCCTCTCACCTGCCAGAACCACACCAGGCTCTACTATGGACCAGCCCATACTTGAATGGACATTTGGCTTAGTGGGTCACAAACGGTGCAAGCATACCTTAAGACCAATGTTGCTAGCTTGATGTCCTCCAGACATTGTTGGATTTCAACTGTCCTGATCGCTGTCCATTGGCTATGCTGGTTTATGGGAGTTGGAGCCCACCAACATTCAGAGGGTACCATGTTGGCTAACCCTGCGCTAATCTGATTTCAAAGGATGAAATGATGGCAGGGGAAAAAGCCCATCCCTTATAGCACATGGTTGTCTTGGGACTTACCTTTTGGTCTTCCTGCACCAGATGCAGGTGGCATCTGTGAAGAAAGGACTAGGATGCTCAGAAGGAGGAAGGCACCTAAAGTCTTCATGATGTTAGCCAGATATCAATGCCTAAGACTGAGCCAAGTCAGTATTTATATTGGTAGGGGTGGGTCAGGAGATGATGCCATCTTTTCACGCCCTCATTCTTAGCTGGTGCATCTTGCTAATTCTGTTGGGTTGTATATAGTTTCCATCTACGTCACATCTTGCAACAGTAGACACTGGAATTAACAGATTATAATCTGCAATGAGCTTCCCCATCTTGGTGTTGTCCAGAAGTTTGGAGTGACAACTCCCATTAGCCTCAGCCAACACAATGAATGGAGCTGGTGGGAATTTTCGTCCAAAACATTTGGACAGCACCAAGTTAAGAAAGGTTGGTCTACAATGTGTCAAAAGTTGCCACTAATTAACCTTTTCCACCATTCCATGCAACTTGGTTCTTTTGAAAGGCGTTATCAAGCGTCTCAGTTGAACTGGAACTCTGTGCATGCCCCAAGACTATGCAGTAAGTAAATAAGATTTCATTGTACTTGTACCCAAGACTATGTATGTAATTTCACTGATTTCAATTAGCAAAGAGACCTGTGATCGTGCTTGAGATCAGAGGAAGCTCAAGTCAAGTCTCATTTTGTTAAGCTGTTTCATCCAAAATTCTTCACCAGAGTGGCTGTAATTTGCAAGGAATTTCCTGCAGTGACCTAGAAATGGATCTCCCCATGAATCACAACAGTTAGTGCATGTCTAATTTATACCCCCAGAATTGGTGACACAGCTAATGCAGCAAGCACTTGTAATGTGGCCCTCAATTATCCCTTGCAAGTCATGGATTTTCCCCCAGCAAGCATATTCCACCCTGATTAAACACATTTGTTTCCATTCCCTGTGAAGCACAAGCTTAATCCTTGCAGTGTACACACTGATACCTATTAAATAATGCATGCTCTGATTGGTTAAGAGACACCCTTTGAGACTGTGCTGCATGGGAAAAATTAAGTCCTATAAGTAATGACAGATTACCTGTCCTTTGTCATAGAATGTCCACCCTACCAAGCCCTGTTCTTCACAAAATAATCTTCTGCATCAGAGCCCAGCCTCTCAGTAAGTCCCTTCCGTATAATTGAGAACACCTTAATACTCAAAACAAAATAAAAAATTCCTTCCAGTAGCACCTTAGAGACCAACTATGTTTGTCATTGGTATGAGCTTTCGTGTGCATGCACACTTCTTCAGATAGGAACAAGGCTTTTTCTTTTGTTAGCTAGACCTCCTTGGCCTCTTCTCCCCATCCCATTGCTTCTAAATCATGTTTGTGGTTGTTTTCCTTGTGGGAAAGGATCCTCGTGGGAAAGCACAAGCCACTGCCTCACCACAAATACGCTTTTCCTATTTTGGGATATTATTGGAATTAGACATGACTGCTCAGGCCTGAGCCTTGTCAGGATGTGGACCAATTGGAGGTTTTTGAGGAGTGCAACTAACTGACTCTTTGTTCTGAAAAGACACCACTCCCCCATTCAAACCCACAGCCAGGTCTCTTTGGAGCTCCCCAAGCCCACCCACCAGCAGGCCAAGGTGAAATCGTAAGGAACCGGTTCTCCCTGTTCATCCATCCATGAGACAGGTAACGATTGTATGTCACCTCTCGCACATTTCTCTACCATTCGTGTTCCACAGGTCTCACACACCTACAGTTTATGCATGACCCAAACTCCACATTTTGCATGTGAAAACTTCCTGGTTTGTTTATTTACTTAGTCCCCTTGGACAACCTCCTGCAGGCTCCATGGCAAAGGTAGATGGTCCAAAGCAGAAAAGCAAGTGAGGCAAGGGATGTGATTCTTAGATTTGTAAGAAGCTGCAGTAGCTACATTCCAGGCTACATTCCAGTAAAATAAGGTCAGGTCAGAGGTTTCTGCAGGGATGTTGCTGCTCTTTACCAAGAGGGGAAGGGGAAAGCAGCAGGGAGCTTGGCATGGCGTAGAATCAGGAACACTAGGCTGGCTCCATCACTATGCTCAGACTGTGCTGTTCTCCCTGCTGCCATGCTGCTTCCTTGTCTGTCTGTCTGTCTGTCTGTCTGTCTGTCTGTCTGTCTGTCTGTCTGTCTGTCTGTCTGTCTCTGATTTATTACCTGGCAGCAATGTGCAGATTTGAAAGAGCCCTGCTGGCCACGGCTAAGTGGATTGGGGGACCCAACCACACAAATGTATTTCCCCCGCTCAGAACAATCTATTGGCAAGAATTGCTGCTTGCAATTTCACAGCCTTGGTGACTGAACTGTCAATTGCTACCTTGCAGAGCTGTTGTGAAGATAAAAAAGGGGGGTGACGACAACAATCTCTTGAGCTCCGGGGGGGGGGGGGGAGAAGCAAGATACAAATATGCAAGAAGAAGGAAATGTTTGGTTTTCCAAACTCAAAGCAAGACACACACACACACACACAAACGTTTTGCCAACCTTGAATATCCTTGTGATAAAATGTATATGGGAATTTTAACTTTCTGCTGCTGTGAAATGTTTTGATGGTTTTATTTCCTGATTCATTTTGTCTTTTGGTTTTATGGTTGCTGTATATTGATAAATATCAGCCCCGTGATGGCAAGCATGCCAGGAACAGCTGTGCACGGAAAATAGAAAATCCGAAAGAGGGAGTGCGATGTCACATTTTTTTCTCAGTAGGAAGGAAGCATCATTTCTTTCAAGAGAGCTGCTTTTGAGTAAAACATACCTGATCCAGCCAATTGTGTTTTATCGTGCAAAGGCAGCACACTTGGCAAGTAGAGTGAATCTCTTCAGCGGAGAAGATACTGGAAATGCTTTATTTAATTATCATCTGATTGCTTAGCAATTGTGATTAAGTGATTAACTGTCCTTAGCAGTGTTGCTGCCTGCTGAAGCCTTAGAACGTTGCCTCTACAGTTTGCTTTCTAACTTACTTTAAAAAGAAACAAATAAAGAAAGCAAATAGTGTGTGTCCCACACCACCACCACTAATTCTGGAGAAGAAAACAACATTTACCTTTGCATTGGGGCACTGAGACATCACCACCACCCTCCAGATCTCTTCTTCCTGTTTGTCTTCCAAGAACACCCTACATGTTTCTAATTCCTTCTGTTGCTCTATGTAACGTTAATGCCCAAAACTCAGAAATTGGTCTTGGTCTGCTCCAGTCACTCCCTAGAAGAAAATACTAAATTCCTTACAGACTTCTCCAGCTGTACATTGACCTAGAAGTCACCATATGCTGTTGTGCATCTTGCTATACCATACTATTGGAATTACTGTAATTACATTGCCACTAGGGATCGTGGTGTTCAATCAGTGACTGAACTGGCTCCTGGGTCTTTTTCACATTCCTTATGTTTCATGTTCCTTGTCCCCCTTCTGCATCTATTTCTTTATTTATATATCACCCTCTCATAAAGCATCAGAGTGGTGGACAGCAACATAAAAACCTTTGCAAACAACAGAGAACAATTGTTGCAATGGCAGACCACTCAAGAAAATGTAAACAACTGCACTGGTCTGTTGGCACCTTAAAATCAAAAGCGAGGATGCCTGCTGAATGAGGGTTTCATAGAGTTCATAAAATAATACCATTGGAAGGGACCACGAGGGTCATGTAGTTCAACTCCCTGCAATGCAGGAATTTTTTTTACCCAATGTGGGACTCGAACCCATGACCCTGAGATTAAGATTCTCATGCTCTATCAACTTGTTTTGCAGTATGGGACCAGCAACACTAAATGCCTGGCTTCTGGTAGAGGCCATGTGGCCCTCTGTAACACAGGGGACAACTAACAATGCTCATCCAGGTCAGTTCTGTGTCCAGGGCAGCTGTATACCAGCTCCATTTGGTACGCAGGCTGAGACCCTCCCTGCCCGCAGACTGTCTCACCAGAGTGGTGCATGCCAGGGGCGTACCCAGGATCAAAACTAGGGGGGGCAAGCCATGGTCGTTCAGGGGCGAGGCCAAGGCACAGGAGGGGAGGGGCCACAAGTGGGAATGTGGGTGGGGCTACAGGGCCAGCGGGCCTGACGACTCTGCGGCGGTGGCTGCAGCCTCTAAATGAACCCCCTAAACTCTCTCACATGAAATTCCCCTGCTCTGAAGCAGAGCCGTCTCTAGGCCAGGGTCCGGTGGCGCAGAGCGTCAGGGCGCCAGGCCACCAGGGGCGCCACTGCGCCCGCCACTGCGCCCGCTGAGAGGCACGGCGGAGGCCGCCCCAGGTGTGCCTCTCAGCTGTTCAGCGGCTTCAGGCTGCTTTCTGGAGGTGCGCGGGCCTGGGGCCGCCTCCGCCGCACGCAGGGGCGTCACAACAGGGGGCAGGCAGCACCCCCTGGCCCAGGGCCGGCCCTACGCCCAGGCTGGGTTGCGCAGGGCTCCGGCCCTCCAGGCGGCAGCCACGCAGTGAGCTGCGCCCGCCGTGCCAGTAAATGGGGTGGGTGGGGGCACCAGAGGGATCCATCACACCACGGCGCCAGGTATGCTTAAGACGGCCCTGCTCTGAAAACATCGCTCCCATCCATTTACGGCTAGCCCCCCCCCCTGAAAAAACCCTTTGGGCCCGGCTTTCCCTCCTCCAGGTCCCCCCGAAGCCTTACCAGTTCCCACTCTATATATCTGGGATGGGGAAGGAGCTCAGAGGTCTGCTAGTCCTGGGGGGCCACCCCCCTGTGGCCTGGGAAGATACTGGGGACCTCCCCCCGCCAAGCTGAGACCCTCAAAGAAGATTAAAAAGCTGCCACCACCGCCTCCCCATTGCAAGGGAGCAAAAGATGGGAAAGGTGGGGTGGCACAGCGCAGGCGAGCCCCCCCCAGCTGCGACCCGGCGGCGGTGGCAGCGGCTCCCCCACCCTCAACGCCCCTCTCTCAGCAGGGGCAGAAAGGGAGAGCGGCTGGGGGGATTGCAAAGAAGGAAACAGCAGCCAATGCCCGGAGAGGGCAATGCACGCAGGGGGAGCGGAGAGCTGTGCCGCCCCCCAAGGCAGCTCCTTTCTTATTGCCGGGGGTGGGGGGCGGCGAGGAAGGGTCACTGCCACTGGGCTACTCCTGCCCTCATGCAGCTTCCTTGCAGCAGCCATGACCACCGCCTTCGGATGCCGCCCCCCACTCCTCCTTTGCAGGCTTCTGCCCACCAAGGCTGAACTGGCTCCTGTCAGTGCACTTCCTCTCCCGGCCCAGGAGGAGTCTCAGTAGCAACTCCTAACTCAGGGGGGGTAGGGGGGTGCGAAGGGGGGAAGGGGGCGATTCCCAGCCCGCGGTGCCGACGATCGCAGTGCAGCCTACCGGGAGGCAGAGCGCGGCTGCAACCAATGCAAGGAGCCATGTCTCCTTCGCTTGCCAGCCCAGCAGAACTCTTAGGTAGGAGAGGTTGCTGCCCGGCAGGGCTTTCCATTGGGAGGCGCGAAGGCTTTAGTGGGTGGGAATTGGTGCAAATGTAGGCAGGGCGGGCTGAGAGGAGGAGCCGCGGCACCAGCAGCGTTTCCTCCCCCCTCCCCCCCGTGTCAACAAGCGGGGCGCCTGCGCAGGGTATTTGCTTCCCTAGTCAGGCCCGCGGTTTGGCCTTCTAGGGGGGGGCAGCTGCACCCCCCTGCCCCATGCTGGGTACAACCATGGTGCATGCTCTAGTTATCTCTTGCTTGGACTACTACAATGTGCTCTACGTGGGGCTACCTTTGAAGGTGTCCCGCAAACATAACTAATCCAGAATGCAGCAGCTGGGAGTGGCTGCCGAGACCATAACACCAGTCCTGAAAGACCTACATTGGCTCCCAATACATTTCCAAGCACAATTCAAAGTGTTGGTGCTGACCTTTAAAGCCCTAAATGGCCTTGGACCAGTATACCTGAAGGAGTGTCTCCACCCCCATCGTTCAGCCCGGACAACTGAGAACCAGCTCCGAGGGCTTTCTGGCGGTTCCCTCACTGCGAGAAGCAAAGTTACAGGGAACCAGGCAGAGGACCTTCTCGGTAGTGGCGCCTGCCCTGTGGAAAGCCCTCCCATCATATGTCAGATATCTGACTTTTAGAAGACATTGGAAGGCAGCCCTGTTTGGGGAATTTTTAAATGTTTATCGTGTTTTTAATATTCTGTTGGGAGCTGCCCAGATGGGCGGGGTATAAGTAATAAATTGTTGTTATCATCATCGTCATTATCCAAACAATTTCAGTGATCAGGCTGGGATAGAAGAGCTCAGTCAGTTGTTTACTTATTATTCCATCTATAGCCCACCTTTATTCTAAGAAGCTTATTGAGTGAGGATTTGAAACTTCTACACCCATGCTGCCTCTCCTTTAGACTGTAAACCTACAGGGATGAACAGCAGCAGCACATCCCATTCAAGAAAAAAAAAGAAAAGACAATCAATACAGATGACCAACTTCTCCTTTTTTTTTAATGTTTATTAGCAGGGAAATAGAAAAGTAATGAAAAAGAAGCTCATTTCCCACTCGAACATTTTGCTTCTTTCCCAATCTTCATAAACAGGATGAGCCACCAACACCTGTGGTCTTCAGGCATTTTAGGATGAAGGGGAAACATCCTGGAAATAAATCAAAACATTGGGAACATTACTTTCTAACATTTCTAGATTCAGGTAGGTAGCCATGTTGGTCTGACACAGTAGAAATATATATAAATGTATAATTAAAACATTGTCCAGTAGCACCTTAGAGACCAACTAAGTTTGTTCTTGGTACGAGCTTTCGCACACGAAAGCTCGTACCAAGAACAAACTTAGTTGGTCTCTAAGGTCCTACTGCACAATTATATATATATATATATATATATATATATATATATATATATATATATATATATATATTCTAACAGTTGTTAGAACACTGGAGATCTGGTTTGAAGAGAACCCTTCTCGGCCACTAATGTGAATTTTGTTGCAGAGTATGTTTCTCTCTGGAGTTTTCAGTCCAGAGACAGACTTTGGCCACCTCATGAGAAGAGAAGAATCCTTGGAAAAGACCCTGATGTTGGGAAAGATGGAGGGCACAAGGAGAAGGGGACGGCAGAGGATGAGATGGTTGGACAGTGTTCTCGAAGCTACCAACATGAGTTTGACCAAACTGCGGGAGGCAGTGCAAGACAGAAGTGCCTGGCGTGCTCTGGTCCATGGGGTCACGAAGAGTCGGACACGACTAAATAACAACAACACGTTTCTCTCTCACTAAGTGGAAGACTGGCACGGCTATAATATGTAAACTAGCTCCTCACGTAGAATCACCAGCCATTACTTGTCACAGCAGAAGCAATGAGGAAGGTGGAAAGAGAAACTCAGGGCATGACCAGGAAGGCCACTTTGATTTCTGGGCCGAGACACATATTTACAGCAACCCTTCTCTCTCTCTCTCTCTCTCTCTCTCTCTCTCTCTCTCTCTCTCTCTCTCTCTCTCTCTCTCTCTCTCTCTCTCTCTCTCTCTTACATACTTACTTACTGTATTTATAAAAGAAAAGGCAAAAGCCTGATTGTTCAGATTCGGGGTGTTTTGTTTTGTTAATAGGTGAGCTGGTTCTGCCTGGAATTTGCACAAGGGCAAGTTTGTTGTGGGATGTGCACATGAAGTGCAGAGCAAAAATATTGCACAATGTCTACATGAATGGGTTTGGAATGAGAGAAACTGTTACATAAGGTAAACATGAATCAATCAAGCAACACTAACCTGATTCAAATAACAAGTATTCCAGAACAATAGGCTTAGTCACACACCTCGCCTTTGCAGGTGGCTATTTAATCTGCAAAGCGCACAATGAAAGATCATCGTTTGTAGTGATGTAGCCAACCCCAGTCCTGGTTAAATCCAGAACATCTGGCAATGAATTCCAAACCAGTGGCACCATGTTCTGTGTCTGTCCTCTCCCTTGAATCCCTATGTGCTGTACATAGAAACTAAAGTGGCTCCTCTAAGACTGCTTGCACACAGTACATTTAAAGCAGGTGTCTTACTAAAAAGAGTCCTGGGAACTGTAGTTTACCCCCCCCCCACACACACACAGAGCCACAACTCCAGCAACCGTAAACTACAGTTCTTTGAAGGAAGCCATGTACTATATGACTACAGGAGTTGGCAATCAAACATAACTATCCATGAGTGCTAGTTAGTGCATGAAGGGGTTAAGATCAGAGAATTCTCTTCCTAGACTCAGCTGGATCACACCCCCTCTTCTCCATGAAGGAAGAAGTAAAGCTGCTTCTCTTCCTGTTCCCTCTCTCTCCACTCCATGCAACTGATCATGGAGGACATATCTAAGCTTTGCTCCAAGCTTAAAGCATGTGTTTGAAGCCATGTTCTTCTATTTTCTACCCAAGAGTATTCTGCCTGTGTTTACATTGCTGCTGTTTGGATAAATGCATGAATCTGACCTTTAGAATATTTTGTAAGGGGTCTGTTTATTGCAAGAGGGGTAAAAAGAGAGGAGCACTGTTTACAAGCAGACTAAATGGGATAGAAAGGTCTAACAGCCTATATTCCTAACACTATACGGCTGCCTGACTTTTGGGTGTTTAAACTCCACCATAGTGTTTTGAATCCAGGCATCCAGTGAATTCTTTTATTAACCCCCCCCCCACACACATGGGCTACAGGGATTCCTATTTTCCTCCCACACTTTGAGTTAGACATAATTTATTAACCCACCCATCCCCAATGGTTTGTAGATTATTTTCCAGTGTGAGTGGCCTGGAAAGGCTGTTTCAGACCTGATTTTTATTGTGTGTGTGTGCCTCTCTTCCCTTCTGCAAAGAGACAATACAGGGACAGGATCTACTGTATTTGCAGAAACTAATAATAATAATAATAATAATAATAATAATAATAATAATTTATTTATATCCCACCCATCTGGCTGGGTTTCCCAAGAAACTTGGTACTGTGCTTGCGAGTGTTCAAGGGGGAGAAAGAGGTAAAGTGTGGCATCAGACTTACATCCACCCAAGAAAAATGTCTCAGTCTTCCTGGAATTTTGGATCCTTACAGCGCATTGCGCAACAAAAATAGCAACACTTTTTCCTTCCAGGGCAAATATAATCATCTTTGCACTCATCGGGTTGAGGGCCACTGCATCTGCAAATATCTCTCGGGCAGATTCCAGGTTTGCCTGCAACAGGAAAAGGTGAGAGCATAGCCCTATGCAAGGAAGTCACACAAGCAGATATTTGGAAGTCTTCTGAATCAGCACAGTAGGTTTTGTATCTTGATGCATTATTTAAAAAATTGTGCTTCACCACATTGTTCAAGGAAACTTACAAAACCATAAGCAAATTACAAGATATATTCAGGTAGGTAGCCGTGTTGGTCTGACGCAGTAGAATTATATATATGTGTGTGTGTGTCTGAAGAAGTGTCCATGCACACAAAAGCTCATACCAAGAACAAAGTTAGTTGGTTTCTAAGGTGCTACTGGAAGGAGTTTTTTTTTTAATTTTTTCGACTACTTCTCAGGGTTGTTGTAGGAGGGATTTTTTGTAAAAAAAAAAAGGAGGGGTAGAATTGCAAAAAATATATATGAATGGATAAATGAATGTAGTGCAGCCCCGCAGATGGACATAGAGAGGGGCTGCCCCTCAAGCCAAGTTAGGCTGCAATCTTCAGGAGGGGAGCAGTCCCCATTTAGCAGAGTTCACAGCTAAAATTTCACGGCTCTTTGCCTGAAACTAATTGCATGGGTCAGAGACTCCTTGCTTGTTTATTCATCACCTATGTTGTTAGGTAACAATTTGTGTTACTAAACAGCAAATCTTCCTTCCTTGTGGTCATTGTTTAGTAACATCATGTTACATGTGAATCTTGAGAAAGGTAACATCAATGAACCCGAGATTCACATGTAACCTGATGTCACTAATTGCTGGAAGTAGAAGCTCTTCTCCAGTGACGACAGGTGTTGTGTGCTGAAGAGAGAAAGAATTTGGGAATTTGTATGGCGCCCAGATTGAATTCCAAAGAACCAGCTGTTGATAGAGAGAGGCTGCCTTTGCTCTTCCATTGAGAATAGCACTTTGTTTCTATGTTCCAGTTATGGAAGATAATACTTTCTATCAAAGCTATTAGAACTTTGTGTCTATCTTCAATTTTGGTGGACGGAGCAATGATTGAAAAGGTAGCCCATTGTCTATTTCATCTTATATATCTGCCAGAGTGGATCAGTTATTTTGAATTCTGGCAGCTATCTAATTGCAATCAGCATCTGCAATGGCTCTTTATATACTTTAGAGCCTCACAGATCCTTACACAGCTTTTTCCTACCTGCTGTTTCTACTCATGGGGAATGGATAGAGTATTGGTTTTGGTCTGGGGAATCCTAACTTCAGATCCTTATTTAAACATGAAGTTCATTTGATTGCCTTCAGCAGATTACTGTGTCTCAGGCTAACCTAAAGCACTAAATGACAATGTATTGTAGGGAATCGGACACAAAAAGCCAACACAGAAGAACCAGGTTTAGCTATGCACTATACATTGTGGGTTTCTGCAAGTCTTGCCACAATTGAAGTAGCAGCACTTTTTAATTCCCTGGCAGTCAGAGTCATAATCACAGGCATCCTTTCCTTTTACACTGCATCTGAATGGATTTGGGGGGCAAGTTCCAGATTTTTCTGGAAGTAGAAAATAGCTGGATTAAGGAATACCCAAATATGCTATGCCTAAAAGCATTGTTGTGAAGTTAAATGAAACAAGGGTAGCAAAACATGACCCTGAGATTAAGAGTCTCATGCTCTACCAACTTGTTTTGCAGTATGGGACCAACAACACTAAATGCCTGGCTTCTGGTAGAGGCCATGTGGCCCTCTGTAACACAGGGGACAACTAACAACACTCATCCAGGTCGGTTCTGTGTCCAAGTCAGCTATCTACCAGCTCCATCTGGTACGCAGGCTGAGACCCTACATGCCCATGGACTGTCTCACCAGAGTGGTGCATGCTCTAGTTATCTCACGCATGGACTACTGCAATGCATTCTACGTGGGGCTACCTTTGAAGGTGACCCAGAAGCACAAATAATCCAGAATGCGGCAGCTAGACTGGTGATTGGAAAGCTCATACCAAGAACAAACTTACTTGGTCTCTAAAGTGCTACTGGACATTTTATATATATATATTTCTACAAGATCTATTGTTGAACTACCAAAGACCACTTTCAAGCACAACCAGTGGACTAATCTTATCCAATTTCAGGAGCTTTGTAAGCACACCAAACAATAAGAAATGGGGCTTCCGTTAAACTTCAAAAATATTGTTGCATGCCCCGTCAATCTTTGAGTGGTACAAGATCCAGTGGGACTTGCTCTCAAGTAAATGGATATAGGACTGCTGCCTACCTCCTAACATCACCTGGCTTTCCTGTTTCTTTCTCCAGCTGATTATGCAGGATTCAGAACTTCTTCCATTAACTGACCACATGGAAGGAAGTGCTTTAGCTACTTTCAGTGGTTTCCCCATCTAATTCCCATTTCAAGCAGCAGCTGATTTTATGCCTCACCTCTTGGAGTGTTCTGACAAGCTGTGAAAGGTAGTTCCACCCAAAGGGCTAGAAGTCCCACAAGGGCAAAAGTCACCAGTGTCTTCATGGCTCGTCCAGCAATCAAGCACTACTGCTCAGAACTGAAAAAGGCTGGTATTTAAGGAGTTGCAAGGCTGCAGTTGAGTTGGGAAATTACCGTAGATTTGCTAATCTTCCTCTAGTGTCACCTGCCTTGCGGGAGAAAAGAAAAGGAAAGGAAAAAAAGAAAAGCAACAACAGAAATTTCCAAGCCATTCCTTTGCACCGTCATCACAGACCGCATGTAGTGTGTGGCAACAACAGCAAGTACTGGAACCAGTGGGTGTTAACAGCTCTTCATATTCCAGTATAATCTAGAGAATAAAAAGCAAGCAAATCTGGAATTTGCTGGCACTCTTAATGCTGATGGATGTTAAGCAAAGACAGAAGGGTTGGGGCGACGGAGAGAGAGAACTTGCTGGATGTTGTAGCCACAAAGTCTGCACTTGATTGCTGTGACAGAGTGTAGGAAGGACAGAAATGGATGATATCCCCAGGAGTAGACTGCCATGTTTGTGAAGTTAATGGTCAATAGGATTTAGTCATTACTGATTGAAACACCAGAAGGTGCCTTATACTGAGTCAGATGACTGATCCATATAGCTCAGTATGTCTGTGCCAGCCTTTCTCAACCTTGGGTCCCCAGATGTTGTTGGACTACAACTCCCATCATCTTTAAGATGGCAGTGACCAGGGATGATGGGAGTTGTAGTCCAATAACAACATGTGCAGACCCACGATTGGGAGGTGTATTCCCATAATATCTTGGGGCTGGTTGGTTGGAATACATCGCAACATTTTGTTTCAGATTCATTTTGCCATGTTTGAATAAAAACCAATGAACATAGGTCCATCTCACAAGAACTATACCCAGATTAAAATTCTTTCAAGATCTGGACCCAGCCAGGACCCTAAAACATAATCAAAGAAGCCAAAAGGGTTGTTCGCTTCATTTCTCCTCTTATTCTTCCTGTTGTTTTTGCTAACTGTAGATATTCTAACATTAAAACTTTGCCAGTCTGCTATGCTTGGTACGGTTTTATTCTTCCAGTTTCTGGCTATCAGTATTCTAGCTGCTACTATCCCATACATAAGTAACACCCTTTTGGTTGTCTTAATATCATCTGGTAGAATATTTAATAGTAACATTTCTGGTCTTTTTTTGAATGTGCTTTTTAACAATTTTTTAAAAAGCTCTTCATATATATTATTCCAATATTCCAATATTTCAGAACAACTCCACCACATATGTAAAAAAGATTCGTTTTCCTTATTACACCTCCAGCATATAGATGATTTGTTTTTATAGAAGCAAACAACCCAGAAGGAATGGAGGATGTTTAAAGAGTATCTAACAAATAAAAGCAGAAATGGAATCCTAATGGCAGACTTAGACTAAACCCAGACAAAATAGAAAGCAAAAGGAATTTTTTTAGTAAAAAACAGAAGTATAGAACTGTGCAATATAATATTGTTAAGAATCAAAATACAGTGAAAATAATTGGAAGTTATTTTAAATATGTTGATACTTTATGTAATTATGGAGAAGCATAAAGAAGTATAAAGAACTGCCAACCTAGCAGTTCGAAAGCATGTCAAAGTGCAAGTAGATAAATAGGTACCACTACAGTGGGAAGGTAAACGGTCTGTGAGCACCTAGAAAGGAACGCTGTGATCACTAAAATCACAGATTTGGCATTATTGCGGGGGGGAAACCCACTTTCAGGAAAAACCCAACTGTTTGTAGAGAGGTAGGTGATGGAGAAATGTGCTGGGAAATTGCTTAGCAGGACCACCCTATAAGAAATCGGAATGACTGCTCAATAAACAGGTTGTCTACAAGAGACCTTTAGCAGTCATAGAGAGCTGAAGGTTGTTTTTTTAAAAGGAGAATTGCGTTGGGTAAGTTTCCCAAATCTAGCCAATAATTCTTGTCTGCCCCCTGGTGGTGGTAATTATGAGCTGAAGTTTTATCCACACTTCCATTTGTGCTTTGTTTTCTTCTGCTTGTCAAGCTGCAGATGAGTTTTGTCCTGGGCCATCCACAAGTTTTGTCCAGGATTCTAGGACCTCTAGTCTAACCACACCTTACTGCTCACAATTTCAAGGGGGCATCCCTGAAAACATGTGGTACTCTGTCCATCACATCTGTTTCTCTTCCTTCTTGCCCTACCCTTCCTCTGCTTCCTCTGCTTGCTCCGTCACTCTGCTTGTGGCGACCCAACCACACAAATGTATTTCCCCCGCTCAGAACAATCTATCGGCAAGAATTGCTGCTTGCAATTTCACAGCCTTGGTGACTGAACTGTCAATTGCTACCTTGCAGAGCTGTTGTGAAGATAAAAAAGGGGGGTGACGACAACAATCTCTTGAGCTCCGGGGGGGGGGGGGGGAGAGAAGCAAGACACAAATATGCAAGAAGGAAATGTTTGGTTTTCCAAACTCAAAGCAAGGCACACACACACACAAACGTTTTGCCAACCTTGAATATCCTTGTGATAAAATGTATATGGGAATTTTAACTTTCTGCTGCTGTGAAATGTTTTGATGGTTTTATTTCCTGATTCATTTTGTATTTTGGTTTTATGGTTGCTGTATATTGATGAATATCAGCCCAGTGATGGCAAGCATGCCAGGAACAGCAGTGCATGGAAAATAGAAAATCAGAAAGAGGGAGTGCGATGTGACATTTTTTTTCTCAGTAGGAAGGAAGCATCATTTCTTTCAAGAGAGCTACTTTTGAGTAAAACATACCTGATCCAGCCAATTGTGTTTTATCCTGCAAAGGCAGGACACTTGGCAAGTAGATTAAATAATGTGGACTTGGAGTAAAGTGTTCAAATAAATACACCTATGTAAAGTACCCAGGCAGGCTAACCTCCTGCTTCTCCAGCACCACCAGCAACAACAAGTTTCTCCTATTTCTTCTGCTGTTCTGGGAGGCCCAAGTCCAAAGTAGGGCTGCTCAGCTGGCCAATGGTAACGAGCCCCCATAAGTGCATATAATGCCAATTACTCTGCTCTGCTCTACTCTTCCCTAAAGGTAAAGGTAAAGGGGCCCCTGACCATCAGGTCCAGTCGTGTCCGACTCTGGGGTTGCGGCGCTCATCTTGCTCTTTAGGCCGAGGGAGCTGGCGTTTGTCCGCAGACAGCTTCCGGGTCATGTGGCCACCATGACAAAGCTGCTTCCGGCGAACCAGAGCAGCGCACGGAAACGCCGTTTAACATCCCGCAGGAGCGGTCCCTGTTTATCTACTTGCACTTTGATGTGCTTTCGAACTGCTAGGTGGGCAGGAGCTCACCCCGTTGCAGGGATTCGCCACTCTTCCCTGTTCCTCATTAATTCCTGCATCATTCACTTTGCATCTCATTGCAAGCTGTTTTTGTTGGAAGAGAGTGAATCTCTTCAGCGGGGAAGATACTGGAAATGCTTTATTTAATTATCATCTGATTGCTTAGCAATTGTGATTAAGTGATTAACTGTCCTTAGCAGTGTTGCTGCCTGCTGAAGCCTTATAACGTTGCCTCCACAGTTTGCTTTCTAACTTACTTTAAAAAGAAACAAATAAAGAAAGCAAATAGTGTGTGTCCACACCACCACCACCACGAATTCTGGAGAAGAAAACAGCATTTACCTTTGCATTGGGGCACTGAGACATCACCACCACCCTCCAGATCTCTTCTTCCTGTTTGTCTTCCAAGAACACCATACATGTTTCTAATTCCTTCTGTTGCTCTATGTAACATTAATGCCCAAAGGTCAGAAACTGGTCTCGACCTGCTCCAGTCACTCCCTAGAAGAAAATACTAAATGCCTTACAGACTTCTCCAGCTGTACATTGCCCTAGAAGTCACCATATGCTCTGGATAGTCTTTTCACTGCTTACATGTTGTGCATCTTGCTATTGGAATTAATTACATTGCCACTTGGGATCGTGGTGTTTAATCAATGTCTGAACTGGCTCCTGGGTCTTTTTCACATTCCTTATGTTTCATGTTCCTTGTCCCCCTTTCTGCATCTATTTCTTTATTTAAAGCATAAAGCATCAGAGTGGTGGACAGCAAAAACAAACCTTTGCAAACAACACAGAACAATTGTTGTAATGGCAGACCACTCAAGAAAATTTAAACAACTGCACTGGTCTGTTGGCACCTTAAAGTCAAAAGCTAGGATGCCTGCTGAACGAGGGTTTCATAGAGTTCATAAAATCATATCATTGGAAGGGACCACGAGGGTCATCAAACCCATGACCCTGAGATTAAGGGTCTCATGCTCTACCAACTTGTTTTGCAGTATGGGACCAACAACACTAAATGCCTGGCTTCTGGTAGAGGATGTGGCCCTCTGTAACACAGGGGACAACTAACAACGCTCATCCAGGTCAGTTCTGTGTCCAAGGCAGCTGTCTACCAGCTCCATATGGTACACAGGCTGAGACCCTCCCTGCCCGCAGACTGTCTCACCAGAGTGGTGCACGCTCTCGCTTGGACTACTGCAATGCGCTCTACATGGGGCTACCTTTGAAGGTGACCCAGAAACACAACTAATCCAGAATGCAGCAGCTAGACTGGTGACTGGGAGTGGCTGCCGAGACCATATAACACCAATCCTGAAAGACCTACATTGTCTCCCAGTACATTTCTGACCACAATTCAAAGTGTTGGTGCTGACCTTTAAAGCCCTAAATGGCCTTGGCCCAGTATACCTGAAGGAGTGTCTCCAGCCCCATCGTTCAGCCCGGACAACTGAGAACCAGCTCCGATGGCCTTCTGGTGGTTCCCTCACTGCGAGAAGCAAAGTTACAGGGAACCAGGCAGAGGACCTTCTCGGTAGTGGCGCCTGCCCTGTGGAATGCCCTCCCATCAGATGTCAAGGAAATAGACATCTGAATGTGGATTATAAAATATTTGCCAACATCCTGGCCTCTAGATTGAAAAAGGTTCTTAAAGACCTTATCCATCATGATCAAGCCGGTTTTTTACCGGGAAGACATATGAAAGACAATATTAGGAATGTGGTGGACATTTTGGAGATGCTGGAACAGAAGATAAACAAAAAAGCTATATTAATGTTCATTGATGCGGAGAAGGCCTTTGACAATATTTCTTGGCTGTTTTTGAAAAAGAATTTAGAAAAAATGGAGATGGGCCAATGTTTTTTGAATGGAGTAAGTGCGATCTATTCCGAACAAAAAGCCAAGATAATTGTAAATAATATGGTATCAGAAGAAATCAGAATTGAAAAAGGTACAAGTCAAGGGTGTCCCCTCTCCCCCCTGCTTTTTATATCGGTTCTGGAGGTCTTACTCAATATGATTAGGAAAGATGAGGAAATAAAGGGGGTGACTGTAGGGAAGAAGCATTATAAACTTAAAGCCTTTGCAGATGACCTTGTGCTGACCTTACAAGATCCAGAGTCCAGTGCACCGAGGGCACTGGAAGTAATCCATGAATTCGGAAGTGTATCAGGTTTTAAGTTGAATAAGAGCAAAACCAAAGTGTTAGACAAAAATTTAGACAGTAAGGAAAGAGAAAAAATACAGGAAGCCACTGGTTTGTTATTTGTTAAGAAAGTGAAATACCTTGGTGTCAATATGACGTCGAAAAATCTGAATTTGTTTAAAGATAATTATGTTAAATTGTGGAATGAAGTTAAGAATGATTTAGAAACCTGGACAAACTTGAAACTGTCTCTGTTGGGCCGTACTGTTAAGATGAATGTATTGCCAAAGATGTTATTTTTGTTCCAATCTCTGCCAATAATTGATAGGTTGGAATGTTTTAAAGAATGGCATAAGGTGTTATCAAAATTTATATGGCAAGGGAAAAAGCCAAGAATTAAATATAAGATACTTACTGATGATAAACAAAGAGGAGGTTTCTCCCTGCCTGATCTTAAAATATACTATGAAGCAGCCGCCTTTTGCTGGATGAAGGATTGGTTCTTGTTGGAAAATACAGTTATATTGGATTTAGAAGGTTACGACAATGTATATGGTTGGCATGCATATCTATGGTATGACAAAGTAAAGGCCCACAGAGGCTTCAAAACTCATATAATTAGAAAATCATTGTATAATGTTTGGACCAGGTATAAAGATTTGTTAGAAAGAAAAACACCCAATTGGATTTCACCTTTGGAGGCCAAGGTTCGTAAAAGGTTAAATATGGAAACCAGTTGGCTAAAATACAGAGATTTGTTGTGTGAAGAAGGAGGCCAATTTAAGTTAAAAACATATGAGGAGTTGAAATACAAATTAGATGATTGGCTTCAATATCATCAGATTAATGAAGTGTTTAAAATGGATAGAATATTTGGTTTTCAATCAGAGAAGTCAAAGTTGGAAACAGAATTGTTAGAACCTACGATCAAATTACTTTCCAGAATGTATAAACTACTGCTTGAGTGGCATACGAAAGATGAACAAACAAAATTTTTTATGATTTTGTGGGCAAAGGATGTTGGCCATAATATTATGATAGAGGAATGGGAGAAATTATGGCAAGAG
Organism: Zootoca vivipara; assembly: GCF_965207765.1. Taxonomy (NCBI): domain Eukaryota; kingdom Metazoa; phylum Chordata; class Lepidosauria; order Squamata; family Lacertidae; genus Zootoca; species Zootoca vivipara. Next base: position 73,864,896 of record NC_142590.1, on the reverse strand, counting down.
AATATTAAGTTTACTGCTTGTAGCTTACTAAGAGAAAACATAATGAAAATGATGTACAGATGGTATCTTACACCAGTAAAACTAGCTAAGATTTATCACAACTATGACAATAAATGTTGGAGATGTAAAAAAGAAGAGGGTTCCTTTTACCACATGTGGTGGACGTGTCCACTAGTAAGTGACTTCTGGAATAAGATTTATAATGAACTCAAGAAAGTGTTGAAAAACACATTTGTTAAGAAACCAGAAACATTTCTAGTGGGCATCGCCGGAAAAGAAATTCCTAAGAAAAATGTATCTTTTTTTATGTATGCCACGACGGCGGCAAGAATTCTAATTGCCAAGAACTGGAAATCGCATGTACTACCAACGATCGATGACTGGCAGATGAAGATGATGGAGTTTATGGAACTGGCTGAGATGACCGGAAGAATCCGCAAGCAGGGAGAGGAAGCGACAGAAGAAGAATGGAAAGACTTTAAGTTATATTTTAAAAAAATATGCAAAAGTGATATATTAAGATCACAATTAGGTTGTAAATAAACTGTGGAATCTATGAATATGTTAAATGTAAGGAGTAAAATAAGATTATACAAGGTGATTATAATGGTATAGAATTAGCTAAATTATAAATGTGCTAAAGAACCACAGGGGAAGGGATTCCCGAGGAAGTCCTTTTATTCAATGTTAACAAACAAAGGAATAAGAATCTTTAATTGTGTGTTTCTTTTTTTCTTTTTCTCTTTTCTGTTTTTCATTTTCTCTATTGGATTGTGCTATACCTATTTTTGTATTTTGCAAAATTCTAATAAAAATATTATTTTTTAAAAAAAGGAAATAGACATCTGAAGGCAACCTTGTTTGGAATGGGTTTTTTTAATGTTTATCATGTTTTTAATATTCTGTTGGGAGCTGCCCAGAGTGGCTGGGGAAACCCAGCCAGATGGGTGGGGTATAAGTAATAAGTTGTTGTTGTTGTTGTTTGTTGTTGTTGTTGTTGTTGTTGTTGTTGTTGTTGTCATCGTCATTATCCAAACAATCTCAGTGATCAGGCTGGGATAGGAGAGCTCAGTCAGTTGTTTACTTATAATTCCATCTATATCCCACCTTTCTTCTAAGAAGCTTGTTGAGTGAGGATTTGAAACCTGGTCTCCAAACTCCTAGTCGGACACTTTAACTTCTACACCCATGCTGCTGCCTCTCCTTTAGACTGTAAACCTACAGGGATGAGCAGCAGCAGCACATCCCATTCAAGAAAAAAAAGAAAAGACAATCAACACAGATGACCAAGCTTTTTTAAAAATGTTTATTAGCAGGGAAATAGAAAAGTAATGAAAAAGAAGCCCATTTCCCACTCGAACATTTTGCTTCTTTCCCAATCTTTATAAACAGGATGAGCCACCAACATCTGTGGTCTTCAGGCATTTTAGGATGAAGGGGAAACATCTTGGAAATAAATCAAAACATTGGGAACATTACTTTCTAGCAGTTCTAGATTCAGGTAGGTAGCCATGTTGGTCTGACACAGTAGAAATATATATATAAATGTATAATTAAAAAATTGTCCCGTAGCACCTTAGAGACCAACTAAGTTTCGCACACGAAAGCTCATACCAAGAACAAACTTAGTTGGTCTCTAAGGTCCTACTGGACAATTATATAAATATTCTATATTATTTCTAGCAGTTGTTAGAACACTGGAGATCTGGTTTGAAGAGAACCCTTCTCGGCCACTAATGTGAATTTTGTTGCAGAGTACGTTTCTCTCTCACTAAGTGGAAGACAGGTACGGCTATAATATGTAAACTGGCTCCTCACGTAGAATCACCAGCCATTACTGGTTACAGCAAGTTTGTTGTGGGATGTGCACATGAAGTGCAGAGCAAAAATATTGCACAATGTCTACATGAATGGGTTTGGAATGAGAGAAACTGTTACATAAGGTAAACATGAATCAATCAAGCAACACTAACCTGATTCAAATAGCAAGTATTCCAGAACAATAGGCTTAGTCACACACCTCGCCTTTGCAGGTGGCTATTTAATCTGCAAAGCGCACAATGAAAGATCATCGTTTGTAGTGATGTAGCCAACCCCAGTCCTGGTTAAATCCAGAACATCTGGCAATGAATTCCAAACCAGTGGCACCATGTTCTGTATCTGTCCTCTCCCTTGAATCCCTATGTGCTGTACATAGAAACTAAAGTGGCTCCTCTAAGACTGCTTGCACACAGTACATTTAAAGCAGGTGTCTTACTAAAAAGAGTCCTGGGAACTGTAGTTTACCCCCCTCCCCCCCCACACACACAGAGCCACAACTCCAGCAACCGTAAACTACAGTTCTTTGAAGGAAGCCATGTACTATATGACTACAGGAGTTGGCAATCAAACATAACTATCCATGAGTGCTAGTTAGTGCATGAAGGGGTTAAGATCAGAGAATTCTCTTCCTAGACTCAGCTGGATCACACCCCCTCTTCTCCATGAAGGAAGAAGTAAAGCTGCTTCTCTTCCTGTTCCCTCTCTCTTCACTCCATGCAACTGATCGTGGAGGACATATCTAAGCTTTGCTCCAAGGTTAGAGCATGTGTTTGAAGCCATCTTCTTCTATTTTCTACCCAAGAGTATTCTGCCTGTGTTCTCATTGCTGCTGCTTGGATAAATGCATGAATCTGACCTTTAGAATATTTTGTAAGGGGTCTGTTTATTGCAAGAGGGGTAGAAAGAGAGGAGCACTGTTTACAAGCAGACTAAATGGGATAGAAAGGTCTAACAGCCTATATTCCTAACACTATACGGCTGCCTGACTTTTGGGTGTTTAAACTCTACCATAGGGGGTTCTCTCCTGATGGAGAGTGTGCAAAGTCCAGTGTTTTCAATCCAGGCATCCAGTGAATTCTTTTATTAACCCCCCCCCCTCACATGGCCTACAGGGATTCCTATTTTCCTCCCACACTTTGAGTTAGACATAATTTATTAACCCACCCATCCCCAATGGTGTGTAGATTATTTTCCAGTGTGAGTGGCCTGGAAAGGCTGTTTCAGACCTGATTTTTATTGTGTGTGTGTGTGTGCCTCTCTTCCCTTCTGCAAAGCTATATGGGAGACAGCAACTGCCCCTACGCAGCTGGACAGATGAATGGTGAGGGAATGCTCAAACTGCCTCAACAGTTTGAAAAGGAAGCAGAGAGAGCAAGAGACAATATAGGGACTGGATCTACTGTATTTGCAGAAACTACTTCTACTACTATTTGCAGAAACTACTACTACTGGAGAGCCAGTGTGGTGTAGTGGTTAAGAGCAGTAGACTTGTAATCTGGAGAACCGGGTTCGTGTCTCCGCTCCTCCACATGCAGCTGCTGGGTGACCTTGGGCTAGTCACACTTCTTTGAAGTCTCTCAGCCCCACCCACCTCACAGAGTGTTTGTTGTGGAGGAGGAAGGGTAAAGAGAATGTTAGCTGCTTTGAGACTCCTTCAGGTAGTGATAAAGCGGGATATCAAATCCAAACTCCTCCTCCTCCAATAATAATAAATTAATTCATTAATAAATAATAATAATAATAATAATAATTTATTTATATCCCACCCAGCTGGCTGGGTTTCCCAAGAAACAAATGACATAGCCATTTGGGACTGTGCTTGCGAGTGTTCGAGGCGGAGAAAGAGGTAAAGTGTGGCATCAGACTTACATCCACCCAAGAAAAATGTCTCAGCCGTCCTGGAATTTTGGATCCTTACAGCGCATTGCGCAACAAAAATAGCAACACTTTTGCCTTCCTAGGCAAGAAGAATCATCTTTGCACTCATCAGGTTGAGGGCCACTGCATCCGCAAATATCACTCGGGCAGATTCCAGGTTTGCCTGCAATAGGAAAAGGTGAGAGCATAGCCCTATGCAAGGTAGTCACACAAGCAGATATTTGGAAGTATTACAAAATCAAAAGCAAATCACAAGATATATTCAGGTAGGTAGCCGTGTTGGTCTGACGCAGTAGAATTATATATATGTGTGTGTGTGTCTGAAGAAGTGTCCATGCACACAAAAGCTCATACTAAGAACAAAGTTAGTTGGTTTCTAAGGTGCTACTGGAAGGATTTTTTTTCATTTTTTTGACTACTTCTCAGGGTTGTTGTAGGAGGGTTTTTTTTTTAAAAAAAAGGAGGGGTAGAGTTGCAAAAAATATATATGAATGGATAAATGAATGTAGTGCAGCCCCGCAGATGGACATAGAGAGGGGCAGCCCCTCAAGCCAAGTTAGGCTGCAATCTTCAGGAGGGGAGGAGTCCCCATTTAGCAGAGTTCCAGGGTGCAAACACTTTGGCAAAATTTTACGGCTCTTTGCCTTTTTCACGACTCTTTGCTTGTTTATTCATCACCTATGTTGTTAGGTAACAATTTGTGTTACTAAACAGCAAACCTTCCTTCCTTGTGGTCATTGTTTAGTAACATCATGTTACATGTGAATCTTGAGAAAGGTAACATCAATGACCCCGAGATTCACATGTAACCTGATGTCACTAATTGCTGGAAGTAGAAGCTCTTCTCCAGTGAAGACGGGTGTTGTGTGCTGAAGAGAGAAAGAATTTGGGAATTTGTATGGCGCCCAGATTGAATTCCAAAGAACCAGCTGTTGATAGAGAGAGGCTGCCTTTGCTCTTCCGTCGAGAGAACACTTTGTATCTATGTTCCAGTTACGGAAGATAATACTTTCTATGAAAGTTATGCTTTGTACAAAGTGACATTTTGTGTCTATCTTCCAATTTTGGGGGATGGAGCAATGATTGAAAAGGTAGCCCATTGTCTATTTCATTTTATATATCTGCCAGAGTGGATCAGTTATTTTGAATTCTGGCAGCTATCTAATTGCAATCAGCATCTGCAATGGCTCTTTATATACTTTAGAGCAGGCATCCCCAAACTGCGGCCCTCCAGATGTTTTGGCCTACAACTCCCGTGATCCCTAGCTAACAGGACCAGTGGTCGGGGAAGATGGGAATTGTAGTCTAAAACATCTGGAGGGCCGAAGTTTGGGGATGCCTGCTTTAGAGCCTCACAGATACTTACATAGCTTTTTCCTACCTGCTGTTTCTACTCATGGGGAATGGATAGAGTATTGGTTTTGGTCTGGGGAATCCTAACTTCAGATCCTTATTTAAACATGAAGTTCATTTGATTGCCTTCAGCAGATTACTGTGTCTCAGGCTAACCTAAAGCACTAAATGACAACATATTGTAGGGAATTGACACAAAAAGCCAACACAGAAGAACCAGGTTTAGCTATGCACTATACATTGTGGGTTTCTGCACGTCTTGCCACAATTGAAGTAGCAGCACTTTCGAATTCCCTGGCAGTCAGAGTCATAATCACAGAAATCCTATCCCTTTACACTGCATCTGAATGGATTTGGGGGGCAAGTTCCAGATTTTTCTGGAAGTAGAAAATAGCAGGGTTAAGAAATACCCAAATATGCTATGCCTAAAAGCATTGTTGTGAAGTTAAATGAAACAAGGATAGCAAAACATGACCCTGAGATTAAGAGTCTCATGCTCTACCAACTTGTTTTGCAGTATGGGACGAACAACACTAAATGCCTGGCTTCTGGTAGAGGCCATGTGGCCCTCTGTAACACAGGGGACAACTAACAATACTCATCCAGGTCGGTTCTGTGTCCAAGTCAGCTATTTACCAGCTCCATCTGGTATGCAGGCTGAGACCCTACCTGCCCATGGACTGTCTCACCAGAGTGGTGCATGCTCTAGTTATCTCACGCATGGACTACTGCAATGCATTCTACGTGGGGCTACCTTTGAAGGTGACCCAGAAACACAACTAATCCAGAATGCGGCAGCTAGACTGGTGATTGGAAAGCTCATACCAAGAACAAACTTAATTGGTCTCTAAAATGCTACTGGACATTTTATATATATATATTTCTACAAGATCTATTGTTGAACTACCAAAGACCACTTTCAAGCAAACCAGTGGACTAATCTTATCCAATTTCAGGTGCTTTGTAAGCACACCAAACAATAAGAAATGGGGATTCCTTTAAACTTAAAAAATATTGTTGCATGCCCCGTCAATCTTTGAGTGGTACAAGATCCAGTGGGGCTTGCTCCCAAGGAAATGGATATAGGACTGCTGCCTACCTCCTAACATCACCTGGCTTTCCTGTTTCTTGCTCCAGCTGATTATGCAGGATTCAGAACTTCTTCCATTAACTGACCACATGGAAGGAAGTGCTTTAGCTACTTTCAGTGGTTTTCCCATTCAATGCCCATTTCAAGCAGCAGCTGATTTTATGCCTCACCTCTTGGAGTGTTCTGACAAGCTGTGAAAGGTAGTTCCACCCAAAGGGCTAGAAGTCCCACAAGGGCAAAAGTCACCAGTGTCTTCATGGCTCGTCCAGCAATCAAGCACTACTGCTCAGAACTGAAAAAGGCTGGTATTTAAGGAGTTGCAAGGCTACAGTTGAGTTGGGAAATTACCGTAGATTTGCTAATCTTCCTCTAGTGTCACCTGCCTTGCAGGAGTTTTTTTTTTTTAGAAAAGAAAAGAAAAAAGAAAAGCAACAACGGAATATTCTAAGGCATTCCTTTGCACCGTCATCACAGACCGCATGTAGTGTGGCAACAACAGCAAGTACTGGAACCAGTGGGTCTTAACAGCTCTTCATATTCCAGTATAATCTGTCTGGACATGCGTAGAAGCAACTTCCGGTGCCGCTCTGCCCAATTTCCGGTGCCCAGACATGGGCAGAACGGCACCCGAAATCGGTTCTGCGCATGGCCAGGAGCCTCACTGGCAGGTAAGAAATTGGGGGATTTACATGATTTTTTTCTATTTGGGATAACAGCAGGAAACAGATTAAAATCCGGGGGTTTCCCGCAAAAAACGGGAGACTTGGCAGCTATGCCACAGCACAGCTGCACATGCCCTCCTTTTATCTTGCTCTTTTTTGGGGGGTTCTTGTGGTCCATTGTGTTCCTTCTCCAGGACCCCCCCCCCCACGGCTCAAACAGGCATGAGTTAAAAATGGACCGTGATTTTATTGCCATTAAAGGAAGACCATCCACACAGCTCAGAATGTCAAATTTTTGAGGGGGCAGCAGCATGAGCTGCTGACTGCCCCAATTCACGCACAGGCATCTTCCAAAACCCCATCCCAAACCCCAAAATTCCCATGGCGACCAGCAAATGGTAACGGGGGCACGACTGTGAAATCTGGGTGTCCCTAGTCATGAACTGGCACATGGGTGGTGGATACAGATTCAGTTGCTCTGACTCAAGGAATGAGGCAGTTGAGCAGCTCGGCAGCTGTATCCATGACTCAGCAGTCCTATTTAGGATCGACTCTGCTCACCCTGAAAAGAGGGAGGGGCTAGAAAAGGTACCCTAAACATAGTCTGCCTCCCTTTCCCCCTGATTGGATTACCACGCCCAGTGGGGCCACCACCCAGCGGTTGTAAAAGACCATTGAACTTGGGAACATGGAATATATAAACACTGACAACTGGGAAACACTGGCCTGAGAGCGTTGCAATTGGAGAACAGCCTTTACCAAAGGTGTCATGGGCTTTGAAGACACTTGAACTCTGGACAAAACAGAGAAACGAGCTAAGAGGAAGGCACACTTGGCAAATCCTTACCATGATCAACTTCCACCCGGAAACCAATGTCCCCACCGCGGTCCAGTGTGGATCCACAATTGGCCTCCAAGTCACTTACAGACTCACTGTTAATACCGTGTTCACGGAATACAATCTTACTCGGCTATGAGAGAAGAAGAAGAAGAAGAAGAAGAAGAAGAAGAAGAAGAAGAAGAAGAAGAAGAAGAAGAAGAAGAACAACAACAACAACAACAACAACAACAACAACAACACACTGCACCACAAGGGAAAGTGTATGCTATTTCCATTCAAGAATCTGAAAAAGGATTGGATCAGGAGGGGAACAAATTTCTATTTGGGTTTTAAGGGATTTTTCATTTGTTCTGATACAGTGGTTTTTCCTATTTCTGTGTCGCACCATAAATGAAAAACTTTTGGGCCAGTGCTAGTGATCTGATGCAAATCCTAAGAAAGTGCAAGACAAATGAAAGTGTGTACACGTCCCAAGATTCTCTCCATTGAGATCTAGCAACTTGCAAGGTCAGCCTACCTGGAATTTTCACCTGACAGAACTGGTTATGTGGTTCCTGTTCTGCAACAGATGGGCTGCTATTTGGGGGAAATCTCCAATTGAAACAGAGCAATATAAAATAATATAGAATAAAGCTCTTCCACACTGGAATAACTATTTGCAAATACAATTTGAACCATATACATTTATTTCTTCTGCAAGTGGAATTGTATGACTTTTCCATTTATAGTTTCAAAGAGAGAGAGAGAGAGAGAGACAGAGAGAGAGACAGAGACAGAGAGACAGAGAGAGAGAGAAATGAGTCCTGGATCCACAGAAGGAAAGCTTCCTATTTTGTGATGACGGTGTTTGTAAATTCTGGTGTTGCAAGGTGATTTCTTGTTGCATAAACATTTCCCAGGTTAATGCAGGAACTGGAAATAAACTGTCAGAGTTATAACTGCAAGGAGTTTCTCACCCACTGGGATGAATCTGGAAGCTTGCTCTGTGTTAGAAGTTGTATATCCAATTTAAACAACCAATAGCCCATAACCTACTATGTAACACATTTTGCTGCAGATTATGACTTCTTCACTGTCAACCACAAGAGCAAGGTCCTTTTTTATAGTCCAATAGTTGGTGGTATCCAACTAAGTCATACTCAGAACGGACCCACAAAAATAATTTGATTTACTAACAAAAGTCAATGGGTTTCAATGGATCTACTCTGATTATGACTCAGTCAGATAAACCCTTTATTCGCATTCAGTTGGGTAGAAAGTGGTTTCCCTGCATGATGAAATGATGAATAATTGGGCAAATTTCAGGCACAGGTATTGCATCTCAGGTGTTTTGGGTTTTCTTTGGCATGATGCTCCAACAGGATGTTATTCTGGATGGGAAAAGGAGACGGAAAACAACAAGGTTGGTGACAGAGAACAAAATAATCCTGATCGATTGTACCTCCTCACTCCCAGCCTCGGAGTCATTTCCTAAAATGTTCCCGCCTGTTGTTGTCCTTACCTCCCTGGAAGAGAGAACTCAGAGTAGGTCCCTCCTACTAAATCCTTATAATTGGGAATCTTAGCATTTTGAATATCTTACCATGTTTTTCCCCCTCATTTGTCAGACATATAAGTGTCCCTTTGAAGCCCAGAGCTTAGCCCTTTCTGGTGTCCTAGAGAGAAGTGCCCTGCACTGGTGCTCAGTAGCCAACATAGCTGCCAAGTTATCCCTTTTTTACAGGGATTTTCCCTCATGCTGAATAAGCTTCCTCGCGAGAAAAGGGAAAACTTGGCAGCTATGGTAGCCAAATTCTGATAAATTTGTCAGATCAAAATAAAATCCAAACTGATGGGGTGATATCTTTGAGTGGACCAATTCCTGTTGGTATAGGGCAGGCATCCCCAAACTCGGCCCTCTGGCTGTTTTGGGACTACAGTTCCCACCATCCCTGACCACTGGTCCTGTTAGCTAGGGATGATGGGAGTTGTAGTCCCAAAACACCTGGAGGGCCGAGTTTGGGGATGCCTGGTATAGGGATAACTTCCCATGGCTCCCAGCTTCTCTGATTGCACCAGGCCCATCATAAGTCTCTGAACACAGGAAAAGACGAAGAGCCTGCAGGATCAGAACAACGGCCTGTCTAGTTCTTCATGCTGCTCTCACGGTGGCCAACCAAATGCCTGTGGGGAACCAACAAGCAAGTCTCAAGCATCTATCTTATTCAGGCTCTCCCCTCCTGTGGTTTCCAGCAACTTGCATTCGGAAGCATACTGTCTCTGTGGATACAGAGCATTGTCCTCCATGACTTTGCCCGCTCCTCCTTCAAAGCCAACCAAGTTGGCAGAGGTGCCAGCTTGCGAGGGCGTCATTGGGCCCAGGGTTGTGCGTGTGATGCCAGGACGTCAGGAGGAGCCGGGGGCAGAGCTGAATGCAGTGGCCATGCGGCTTCAATGGCCAGCAGCTGCTCCTCCTCCTGGCACAGCCACGGAGGAGAAGGGGAAGGAGCCGGCCGCTGTGCCAAGCTTGGACCCGCAGTCGGCCTCCTCTGCCCCCTAAACATCGGGAGTCGCCCGGCCCCTTCCCAAAATATATTGTGGGGCCCCAAAACAGCTCACCCCCCCCCAGGAACAGGCGCCCCTGCAAGTTGGTAGCCATCGCTGACCCTTGTGGGAGTGGGATCCATAGCTTAACAATGCACTGGTTTTATCTGTCTTGAATCTTCCAACATTCAGCTTTTATGGATGTGAAAAAAGTTCTTGGCTTGTTAGAAAGTGAGCAAATCTTTCTCCATGCCGTGCATAATTTTATAAACTTCTATCACAAGCATCCCCAAACTTCGGCCCTCCAGATGTTTTTGACTACAATTCCCATCTTCCCCGACCACTGCTCCTGTTAGCTAGGGATCGTGGGAGTTGTAGGCCAAAACATCTGGAGGGCCACAGTTTGTGGATGCCTGTTCTATCGTGTTGCCGCTTACTAATCTTTTCTCTAAACTAAAACATTCCAAATGCTGCAACCTCTCCTCACATCATACCCTCCAACTCCTGGATTGAAAAATCCAGGATCAGCAGCGGCGCGGCACCGGAAGTCGCTTCTACGCATGTCCAGACTTCCGGTGCCGGCGCTGCCTGATTTCCGGTGCCCAGACATGGGCAGAGTGGCACCGGAAGTCACTTCTATGCAGCCGGGAGCTGGGACATGGCTAAATCCGGGGGATTTACGGGATATTAATCAATTTGGGGTGACAGCGGGAAACGGTAACAAAATATGGGGGTTTCCCGTGAAAAATGGGAGACCTGGCAGCTATGGCTCACATGCTCCATCCCCTTGATTATTTGGGCTGCCTGCATCTATCAAGATGATGTCCATGGGATGTCCTTAGCCGTCGATGGTGATACCGGATATGCAGGACCTGCCACAAATGTAGTAGCAACACCTTTGTCTTCCTGGGCAGTCATTGTCAGTTCTGCAACGATCAATTTCTAGGAAACTGCACCTAACTGGAGTCAGTGGGCAATACGAAGATATCACTGGGGAGGAAAAACAATGGGAGCATTGTTAACCAATGTTCAGACACTAATGAATGCATTCTAATATTTCTTTTGACTGTTGTGCAGCCCTATTGGCTGTACCAAAAGCCACATTTTAATGAGTAATCAGCGATATCACAGCCTGAGCTGCAAGACCTGACAATCTGGTTCAACTTTCTATGTGTACTTTACAGACTCGGCGTCTCTTCAAATATGTGGTAGTACCATTGCTCTGAAGTGAACCAGAGTCAGAGCAGTAATGCGGGCTTCCGGTCCAGCGCCAGCGTCGATCGGCGGGGTTTTGTCTCGTTCCGAGACAGCCCGCCTTCGCTAGAGGGGGGGAGGGCAGCGGGAGCAACGCTGTGCCCCATAGAACCTTGGGTCGAGCGTCCCGAGGGCGAATTGCTCAGCAGAGCCCCAAATCCGGACTCCCCATACTCCCCGGTAGCGCTAGTAAGTGCACCGGGGCGAGAAGGGTTGAAGTCGCAGGGGCCATTTTGAGCGCCATCGTTGCTCTAGCGAAGGGAAGCTCCGAGCCGGAGACGGGGAGCACTGGATTCTTCCAAAGAAGAAATTAAAGAATTGGACTGTAAGTAATTTGGCTATATATTTTTAAATCTCAATTCGGAACTGGGAGAGAGAGAGAGAGAGAGAGAGAGAGAGAGAGAGAGAGAGAGAGAGAGAGAGAGAGAGAGAGAGAGAGAAATGGAAGCCATCTCCTCCCGCCGGTGGATTGAAGAAACAGTAAAGTAAATTCCCTAGCCGGGAGTAAAAAAGACTTTTTAATAAGGAAAACCTCAAAGACGAAAGAGTACCTCCCCTGGAAGCAGGGTGAAAGGGGGAGCGGATTATAAAAAAGTAAAAATCCCCTGCAAAGAAGATTAGAAAAACCCTATTACTCCCTGGAGACCGGCAACCCATTTGCCCCAGCGAGAGGATTAGGATTATAAAGAACAAGAAAGTTGGATTTTATTATTGACATTTTAACACCATTTGGAATTTTATATGGAAAAGACAGCCAGTTGGCTTTAAAAGTGGATGAGAATAACAACAGTAACTATTTCCCACCATACAAGATAAGCAGTGACCTTGACAGGATTGAATGATGTCAACAAAAAGATATTCCCCTGAATTCCAAAAGACTGTTTTGGAACTCTTGAGGTGCTTAAAGAGTGACATTATTGGAGAATATATACAATCACAAGACTCAACGCAGCACACACAGGTGGTGGACAGTGGAAAGGAATTTGTAGAGGACTCTGCAGATGAAGAAGATATAGACTTTGAATGGAATGATAATAACAAAGACAATGCAGGAGAAAATAGCGACAAAAACTGTGAGATTATAAAACAAAATGATGCCCACCACGATAGAGAAGAAGATATTCTACTGCAAAACAACAGGAGGACTGTCCTCCTTCTTCAAAGGGGACGACAGGAATTGGCAGAACCTCAGATTTACCACAAGAGAAAGGAAAAAGGCAACCAAAGAAGAATTGAAACTCAGGGGGGTTACAATGAGGCTTGGAAGATAAAATATGGGGGGAAAGGGGTGGGATGAAGAGAGAATGTAAATGAGATTGTTAAAATGGTTTAACAGGATTGAAACAGGACTGTGAACTGGATTTCGCTGGAGGGAAGGGGTGTTGGGTAACGGGGAGGGCAGGGCAGTTGGAGAATAATTACATTATAAATCAGAATTGGGATATGAAATAAGATTTAAAAATCAAGAAAAGTCTAGTGAGGGGTAAATTAGGCTAGGGTAGAAAAATAGTTGGTGATAATATTAGAGTAAGATATTTTATGAAAGTGATAAAAGTGAAATTTAGAAATTGTGTGATGAATTGAAAGGAATTATCATTCTTAAATTAAGGTTAGAATAATTGGTAAAGATGATTGGAGATATGGAGAAAAGAAACTGTTAAGATGATTTAAAATAATGAAAATTGGAGAGGGGGGAGATTGGGGAAGCCCCTAAAAACAATGTTATGGACAATGTAAAATTATGTATTTTTCTTTTTTCTTTCTTTTTTTCTTTTTCATGTTTTTCTTGGTTTATTTTTTGTGGGTTTTGGGGTGGGGGTAGGGATTTTATTTCCTATTTTTTGCTGTTTTTTTCCTCTCTTCTTCTCTTTGTTCTTATAATATGATAAGAGTATGGAATGTTGGCTGGGCGGGCACCCGGCTCTGTCTTCCCCTGTTACTCTGGGGCCCACCATAGCTGCCAAGTTACCCCTTTTTTAAAGGGATTTTCCCTTATGCTGAATAGGCTTCCTCGCGAGAAAAGGGAAAACTTGGCAGCTATGGGGCCCACCGGTGGCAGGGGTGGGCGTTGGGGAGGGGAGGAAGGGTAGGGGAGAAACCCAGCCACTGAAATGAACCACTTTCGACTATCAGCTCAGCATGGGCCTTCCTTGTGGCAGGAGGGGACTCATGGGGGGGGGGGAGAAGGTGTGAGAACATGAGTGTTTATCTTCTTTGAAATTTTTGTTGTTGTTCTTTCTTTATGCTTATTATAAAATCAATAAAATTATATTAAAAAAAGAGTCAGAGCAGTAATGCTAGCACCCTCCCCCATGCACCTCTGGGTGGGCAGATGGGTGGGGAAAATCTCATGCTTGGACTACTGCAATGCGTTCCACGTGGGGCTACCTTTGAAGGTGACCCGGAAGCACAACTAATCCAGAATGCAGCAGCTAGACTGGTGACTGGAAAGCTCATACCAAGAACAAACTTAGTTGGTCTCTAAAGTGCTACTGGACATTTTTTTAAAAAAATATATATATTTCTATAAGATCTATTGTTGAACTACCAAAGACCACTTTCAAGCACAACCAGTGGACTAACCTTATCCGATTTCAGGTGCTTTGTAAGCACACCAAACAATAAGAAATGGGGCTTCCTTTAAACTTCAAAAATATTGTTGCATGCCCCGTCAATCTTTGAGTGGTACAAGAGTCAGTGGGACTTGCTCCCAAGTAAATGGATATAGGACTGCTGCCTACCTCCTAACATCACCTGGCTTTCCTGTTTCTTTCTCCAGCTGATTATGCAGGATTCAGAACTTCTTCCATTAACTGACCACATGGAAGGAAGTGCTTTAGCTAATTTCAGTGGTTTTCCCATCCAATTCCCATTTAGTAGCTGATTTTATGCCTCACCTGTTGGAGTGTTCTGACAAGCTGTGAAAGGTAGTTCCACCCAAAGGGCTAGAAGTCCCACTAGGGCAGAAGTCACCAGTGTCTTCATGGCTCGTCCAGCATTCAAGCACTACTGCTCAGAACTGAAAAAGGCTGGTATTTATGGAGTTGCAAGGCTACAGTTGAGTTGGAAAATTACCGTACATTTGCTAATCTTCCTTTAGTGTCACCTGCCCTGCAGGAGTTTTTTTTTTTAGAAAAGAAAAGAAAACAAGAAAAGCAACAACGGAAAATTCTAAGCCATTCCTTTGCACCGTCATCATAGACCGCATGTAGTGTGGCAACAACAGCAAGTACTGGAACCAGTGGGTCTTAACAGCTCTTCATATTCCACTATAATCTGGAGAATAAAAAGCAAGCAAATCAGGAATTTGCTGGCACTCTTAATGCTGTTGTAAAATTTAAGCTGGTTCCTATGAACCCAGAGAAATGGATCCTGACCCAGGGAGCGCCCAAGGATCCAGGCAAGCAGACAAATTTAAGCGTCTCCTGCCCACCAAATAACAGAGACCAAACCAGGACGTACGAAGCAAGGCACTTTTATTTTCGCTGTTGCAACAGGGTCCTTCCTCTCACGCAGGAGAACAAGGAAGGCCCCAAACAAAGGTGTCCTGTCCTTAAAAAGAAATTTGAAATTCGTTTCAGCCCACCCCCCAGAAGCATCATCCATATGTCACAGAAGGGGTGTAGCCCAAGACCGCTCTCCCTAGATTCATCATAGGTACATCATGAACGGGGAGGTCTGGTGGCAGTAATCTGAGCAGTCTGGACCCTGCCCCCTGCCCCCAAAACCTAATCAACAAAATTGAGAGATATTTACATTTCCCTGTTTCCCAGCCAAGTTAATCACACCCTTTTGTCTGGCACTCAGGTATCAGGATGCCAGGGTTATCACTTTAATTCCTGAGACAATGAGAAGGTTCCCCCCACCCCCCTTCTTCCTTGCAGAGGAACACCTGGTCAGAGAGAGTCAAAATGGTGTCAGTCAGGCCTGTTTTCCTGTGCTGCTTCAGACATGTTTCTGTACATTCATGTACATGTTTTATGAACAATTATATATATATATATATATATATATATATATATATATATATATATGACCTCAAAATTCTTATAACAATCCCCCATTTGGGGCTATAATTTTTCTTAAAAATTGTTGCCCCACAAAAGAATAACCAGATGTGTTGTTTTAGTACTTTGGGAGAAGCATTTCTCAAAAATGGTCTATGTATTACATTTAACAGGATGGTCCACCAATATTGACTGGAAAGTGCAGTTTGCTTGTTTACCCTTTTGTGTGTTCTCAGGTGTCAAAAGCTAGCTCTCCTCTGGTTGCACACCTCCATCGTGGCACAACAGCAACAATCCCTGGTGAATCCCCTTAGGGCTTTCATATTGACCATGTCGCCTGGCACTCACCATAGCTGCCACAGGTTTGGACATGTCATGAGAGAGATGCCTTTGCCTTGGGCTTTCTATGGGCCTTTATTATAGGCTCTGGCCTTGCACTGTAGGGAGTTGCCCAGTTGCTCTTAAAGGAAGAAAGCTACTTGCACCTTGGATACACTTGCCCAATTAGAACTGAAGCCAAATTAAAATTTATACAGCCCCATAAAACATGTCCAAATTAGTCAAATTTAACTCTAAAAGGGATCATTCCTGTTAAATCAAGACATAAATACCTTCATTTATCTGGTGTTTCATGGATCTTGGGGCTTATTCTTGGTAAAATGATTTAAAACAATCTAAAATTGTGTAAGAAGGCTGGCACACTGCAGAGTGCCAGGTGGGACAAGAAAACGTGGTCATAAGTTGATCTAATCTAAATACTGGACTATGCAATATCCTGATCCTTTAAAAGGCATACAATGCATGGCAATAATACAAAAAAAAAACATTGGGACACTATACATTTTTTTTAAAAAAAACCCCAACAATTAAACACAAAATTGGTTCACCTCCCCCTCCTTGTGGAAATAACATACTGTCAGACATAGTTCAATGTTTCTGTCGAATATCACGCAACATAAAACCTAATAATTATATATCAGTTGTATGTCTTGAGGCCATCATGATCTTGAGACAATTCCGGCTGCTTTTAAATCCTAGGGCACAGAGTCTTGAGGTCAAGGAGAGAGAATGTCCTTGCAATTCACTTTCCCCCTTTGTCCCAAAGTCATTTGACACATTTCAGTATTCCTATATAACACATAATGCACAAAACCTTCAAATTATTAATTATACGCCATTTGTATATCTTGAGGCAATCAGGTGAACTTGAGATAATTCTTGCTGCTTTTGCATGTATCTCCAACAAGGGGGTTTTCTTGTCTGCCTTCGAGTCACTGGGAGGAAGTTAACAGTACTTCTATAACAGCACTTCTAAACCTTGCTGAAACGTTATAGCTTTCTAGGTCCTCCTTCTTAGGTTGTGATCAAAGAGATAAAATGTCAATTTGGTTTCCTGTAAAACATCCTTTTGAAAATAGGCCTGCAGTGGGTTGGGGCCTGAAGATATAATTAGTTAAAAAATAATAATGATAAATAGTCAAGAAAGGGGAGAATATTCTAGAAATTTCTTCTTGGGAAGCTGCAAAGAATATAAGATCATAGTTAAGAATTTTATTCATTTAAATATTACTATTATCATTCATATTTAATTACTGCTGTTATTGTCTACTCAGTCAGTTTAATTTACTTCACCTAGTTTGGCTGTGGAGGAAACAAAGGACAAGAATTTTGTTAATTAGGACACAATCGATAAGTTATTAACATTTTCCTTATGTGGTTCTGAATTCTCTTTGAGGTTCACGTATCTTGTTTGAAAGGGATTATTATTATTATTATTATTATTTACAGGAAAGAATGAGTTAGATGCTACATTTGTATGCACAGAAAGAAAAAGTAGAAATACAAAAAAAGATACAAAAATAAAACAAAATAAAATTTAGATTACCACTCACACAACAATTTTTCAAATGAAATTGGACTTATCAGATTTTAAAAAAAAGAATTATAAATGGAATCAGATTATTTATAAGCTAAAGAGAAGCGTCAAAGGCAAAGAGAAATGAAATTACTGTTTGTATCTCCTCACTCCTCACTTTTTTTTCCTTTTTTTTGTGCTGTGGAAGAAAAAGAATTGGGAAAACACTCAATCATTGCTACATTAGAAAAGGGAGGGTTATATTAACGTAGGGTAATGCTTCAGGGTGAAATGCAAATGGGAGATAAGTATCCATCCTGAGTACCTGCTAGGAAAGAACAATGGAGCCTTTTGTTTGCATAGTCTGTCAACTGGTAGACAGCAATTTTCTATGAATTTCCAAGTGTGGAGGGGGCTTGTTTAGGTGGCATGTCCCCCCCCCCCCATTGGGAGATAATTTTGCATTAAGGTTCTGAAAGAATTTCTCCGCACCCTGAATCTCAGTATCCTGCTGGAAGGGGGAAATTATTTCATGTGAAAATCTTGTCAGGAAATGTTGTTCCTAAAATGTATAGGTATACAGTGGGAGAGCTGTGAAAAGTTTTGCATGTTGAACTGGAATTGGCAGCTTCTAAACAGTTGATGGTTCAATGGTTCTTTATCTATTTATTTTTACATAAGGAAATTAGAATTTAAGTTTCATGTGCAAAGCATAACCTTGAACCTCTTAATTAATTTATAAACTACTCAAGAGACAGACATATAGTAGGAGTACTCTGCTATTTATACCTGTGGAAAGAATCTGGCATGTTAATATTTTGAAACTTGGCAACCATTTAACTTTGATGGAGCAGTAACACACATGAGGTTGTTTTCCCTCAGTGGTTCAAAGCTTTACATTAAGAAATTTGAATTTCATGAGCAGATTATAACTTTTTCGCCCCTTAGTTAAAACCTCCTTTTTCTCCTCTATTTTCCTCTTCAAGCTGACATAGCCTCTGTGCATGTACAGAGTTCATGATTCGGCAGTCTATTATACCATTTTTTAAAGTGCTGCACCTCTTGACCAAATTACCATCTGAATAAAGGAAGGGAAGGGGAAAGAGTAGATTTAAAAATAAGGTTAGATTTCAAACAAAAGATAGAAACATAGCAGTGTTGTTGTTGTTTTTTTCAGAGCCAGTTTAAATTCGTTTTCCTAGTTTGGAGTCCTAATACAATTTGATACATTGTTTCTTGTTTCTTGCTGCTTAAGAAGCAGGCTTATAAACCTTAAACTAACTTGGAAGCTGCAATACAAGTTGGGTCAGATTAAAGTCCTAATGAAGTCACCAAATAAACATCTCATACCCCAGGCAAAATAAATCTCGATTTGCCCCCTTTATCTACAGGGTTTGGGGTGAATTCGTAATTGCAAATGTTTTCGTTTGTTTGTTTGTTTTTAATTAATTTATTACAGCCATGGCAGACTATGTTCTCTGCCCCCTTATCTATGGGTAATATGGCCAGAGCAGACTTAATGATATTCAACATTCTCACTCATCTCGGCCTCACCATCTTCCAGACTAATT
The DNA here is from genome assembly GCF_965207765.1 of Zootoca vivipara. NCBI lineage: Eukaryota > Metazoa > Chordata > Lepidosauria > Squamata > Lacertidae > Zootoca > Zootoca vivipara. The sequence continues at coordinate 73,846,041 of NC_142590.1, read as the reverse complement.
CTTCTGGCCTTTATGTACAGGGATGGTCAAGGCTCATTCTGCTTGATTATGAATTTGTATGTGCTTGAACTGTTGGCTGGAGTTTTGCAGTTAAAAAATAGCTGACAATATGGTGGGGGGAAAAACCCCAGACATTCATTTTCAACGTATGATATACCATCTCTACCTCTTTCTAAGTGGCACCTCAAACTCTTCATGCCAAACTTTAAAAATCTGTCTTTCCATCCTTCTCCACCAAAGAGTAAAGCTTGACTGAATTCAGGCCATTTCACTAAGCCACCAGAGTTTAAACTCACTTTTCAGTGCTTGAGTAATCTAGTCCACCCCTTCTGAAATGTGGGGATCTCAACACTATCACCGCCCTTAGGATACACATACATTTGAGTACAGATGCCTGACTGGGAAGGAAACACAGGCTATGCCCTATCACGGAAGCACACGTGTGTACTAAGGGAAAAATAAGGAAAGGGAAGATTAAAAGTACCAACGTTATATAGAAGCCTTTAGCAAACCTTAAGATTGGATAAAGATTGGGAAATGTTCAAGACTTTCATATGTGCTTAAACTTTAAACCTTAATAGACAAAGTGATAAAAACTTATATAATCACTCCATAAAAAACAACAATGACACTCTTGTTCCAACTCTGAAAACCAATAATCTTTCCTTGCCAGAAAACAGAGCTGGGCTGAATTTCAACCCATCACCACATCAGACACATTGCCTTTCACATAGCTCTAAAATGGGGGTTAGAAGGGACCCTGAGGTCATTTAGTCTAACCCTCTAAGATACAGGATTCACAAGATTTGAATGAAAATACCAACTTTATACAGAACCTTTTAGCAGATGAGTTTTTTCCTTAAGAGACTGATATCAGGAGCCCAACAATAACCCTTCTGTCCAACACAATTGAAGTTAAAACTAGACTCAGATAGACAATTCCTGGCTATGGAAGCTCTACTTTTGACAAACAAATCACCTTTATTGGAATAGCTGTTCAATTTTCCTTTAGTCAATATTCCTCTAGTCACTTGGAGAAAGACTCCCTTTTAGAGCCTCTCTCAATAACAAACATTTGCGCACCTCATGAAGTGAACATTTTCAAGTTTCAAAATATTTTCAAAGCATTGAGCAAGCATTTTCAAACTTACTACTCTTTATTTTCCTTCATCCTGCCCCCTCTTTTTACTTTTGGAGAGGAAAAAATGGCCTTCTACAGCCTCTTTAAAACAAACCTCTACACACTAACTCCACTCTTTTAAATATTTGCCATTGTTTTTGGGTTGATCAAGCCCTTACATAAGATTATTTAAGCAAGCTTGCCTTATTATTATATTATTTTAAACTATGCGTGCTTTAAAAAGGCAGTCTGTGGGTGTCATGGCCAAATTTTAAACACAAACTCCTAACATTCCTAAACCTGGATTACATCTCTCATTTACTTTAAGGGGAACAATGAACTATAGCAGACACAAGGAACAGACGCACATACACTTAACAGACAACACATAAAACAGACAACATGTAACGTGTAAACATTCTGAAGGGGGTACTGGTCTTCCAGGGTCAATTTTAAAGTGGAGATTCTCTGTATGTTAAAGGAACCTCCTGGTAGCCATTTCCCCTCATCTGGGTGGTCCATAGTAAATCGGACCCAATTTTTTTTTCTTACAAAGTTTTTGCAATTGGTTCCCTTCAAGCTTGTCCGCCCCGGGGATTTCGTGCCAATTTAAGAGAACGTATTGGAGTGGACTTTCATCCTCAAAGTCCTTACCGGAGCCAAGCCTCAGTTGTGCTTTGCCTCGGTTGGGAGTCTGGGAAAGGAATTCCTTAGAGTGGGTTGCACCCATTTTACTTCTGTCTTTTTATACTGCAGTTCGGGTCCCCGACCCTATTCCTTGGACACTCTAACTTCCCGAGTCTATGACTCACCCCCACGTTCTAGTGGTGTTCCTGCCTACCGTTCGCGTGCACTAACTACTAGGCGGCCTGGTGCGGCTAGATACCTAAGGACCCCCTCCTGGTCATTAATTGCCTAGGGTCCTGCAGCAACTTTCCTGCCTCTTACACACTAGACTCAGATCCTACTGAACGCTTGCCTACGCAATGTCAGGTCGGAACTGAGGGATACAAAGTAGTAGGAAAGGAACGGGCGCACTTGCAATCTCTGATCATGGGTCATACCCAACAAGGGTCGCCATGGCAGAGGGGCGTCTTCACCCGAAGATTAAGAGCAGAGGAACACGGAATAAGGTTGGGTAGATTGCTCAGAACTCCTGCGCAGATTGGCAGGAGCGAGCTGGACCCATCCTTCTGGGTATTTCGTTTTTAACGAAAGGACAGGTCCCAAAGGCTTCTAGTTCTTGCTTTGTCCCTTATGCCTAGCAGCTTAGCTGCAACTAGAGCCCAAGGTAAGAAACAGAAAAGGAGAGAACAGTGAGGAATAGAGATTTAGATTTTTAGTTGCTGCAGTTCTAGCCCACCGCGTGTCCCCTTTTAATACTCACGACCGATCCTTTCAGTCGAATCCCGTTGTCTCCAGCTTCCCACTGGTTACTGAAGAAAAACTGCCTTGTCCCTTTAAACGTTGCTTCGTCCTGGGGGTCCCGCTTGGACTCTCAATTACTACCAAGCGCCTCGAGTCCTGAGGTTGGTTTAAAAGGTAAAGGGGCCCCTGACCATCAGGTCCAGTCGTGTCCGACTCTGGGGTTGCGGCGCTCATCTCGCTCTATAGGCCGAGGGAGCCGGCGTTTGTCCGCAGACAGCTTCCGGGTCATGTGGCCAGCATGACAAAGCTGCTTCTGGCGAACCAGAACAGCACACAGAAACGCCGTTTACCTTCCCGCCGGAGCGGTCCCTATTTATCTACTTGCACTTTGATGTGCTTTCGAACTGCTAGGTGGGCAGGAGCTGGGACCAAGCAACGGGAGCTCACCCCGTTGCAGGGATTCGAACCGCCGACCTTCTGATCAGCAAGCCCTAGACTCTGTGGATTAACCCACAGCGCCACCTTGAGGTTGGTTTACCCCCCTGCAAAAGAGGCAAGGGCGCGCTGGGCTCCCCATCCTCAGTGAACCCGGAGCTCAAGGCAAAACTGGGTCCCCGAAGTGGTCGCCAAATTGTTGTAAAATTTAAGCTGGTTCCTATGAACCCAGAGAAATGGATCCTGACCCAGGGAGCGCCCAAGGATCCAGGCAAGCAGACAAATTTAAGCGTCTCCTGCCCACCAAATAACAGAGACCAAACCAGGACGTACGAAGCAAGGCACTTTTATTTTCGCTGTTGCAACAGGGTCCTTCCTCTCACGCAGGAGAACAAGGAAGGCCCCAAACAAAGGTGTCCTGTCCTTAAAAAGAAATTTGAAATTCGTTTCAGCCCACCCCCCAGAAGCATCATCCATATGTCACAGAAGGGGTGTAGCCCAAGACCGCTCTCCCTAGATTCATCATAGGTACATCATGAACGGGGAGGTCTGGTGGCAGTAATCTGAGCAGTCTGGACCCTGCCCCCTGCCCCCAAAACCTAATCAACAAAATTGAGAGATATTTACATTTCCCTGTTTCCCAGCCAAGTTAATCACACCCTTTTGTCTGGCACTCAGGTATCAGGATGCCAGGGTTATCACTTTAATTCCTGAGACAATGAGAAGGTTCCCCCACCCCCCCTTCTTCCTTGCAGAGGAACACCTGGTCAGAGAGAGTCAAAATGGTGTCAGTCAGGCCTGTTTTCCTGTGCTGCTTCAGACATGTTTCTGTACATTCATGTACATGTTTTATGAACAATTATTATATATATATATATATATGACCTCAGAATTCTTATAACAATGCTAATGGATGTTAAGCAAAGGCAAAAGGGTTGGGGCGACAGAGAGAGAGAACTTGCTGGATGTTGTAGCCACAAAGTCTGCATTTGATTGCTGTGGCAAAGTGTAGGAAGGACAGAAATGGATGGTGTCCTCAGGAGGAGACCGCCATGTTTGTGAAGTTAATGGCCAATAGGAATTAGTCATTACTGATTGAAACATTGACAGGTTTTTAAAGGGTAGGCGGAGCCAAGATGGCATCGTTAGCAGCAGCCCCGGTCTGAGCTCCGCATTAGTAATGTGGTTTTATCAGCTTTTATCAATTCTCATTAACTTTCTATCAGTCTCTAAGGCTTACAAACCTTATTATTTTTAACCTGAATTTGGTTTGGAAACATACAACTAGCTATTAAATCTACAAAGCTGCTTATCAGAAGATACTCCTTCCTGGGAGGACGCCAAGAAAGAGAAGGAGAAAGAAGGAGCGGCCGAATATCCAAGAAACTAAAGGCAAGTTCTGCTTCACAATTATCCCCTGGCACAAGCCCTTTTACTCTGCTGCAACAAACCCTCCTGATTTAATAGCCATTTACAACACCTCTGAGGGTCTATGAGGGTATTGGAGACAGTCTCAGCATTTTCTGCTTGTATATATAAGGGGGAAGGCTCCATAGGACAGCAAGCATCAGAAGCCTTAAGCTGAGAACTTAAGGTGGAAAGTTGGGAGCAATAACCCTGGAGGCTCTAACAAGCTGAGGGACAAGCATGAAACCTTGCATGTAAAACAAGCCGTAGCCTGAGATTTGAAGGCGGGAAACTGGAAGACAAGCATAATCTGTCATGTCTGCTCGTGATCGACCTAAGTGAAGGGGGAGGAAAAAGTTAAAACCCCCAGTAATAATAATAATAATAATAATAATAATAATAATAATAATAATAATAATAATTTATTATTTATACCCCGCCCATCTGGCCGGGTTCCCCCAGCCACTCTGGGCGGCTTCCAAAAAAACAGAAATTCTAAAATACAAAAATCCATCAAACATTAAAAGCTTCCCTAAACAGGGCTGCCTTGAGATGCCTTCTAAAGGTCTGGTAATTGTTCTCTTTAGGACCCAGGACTAAGAGACTCTAGCAAACTGCTCCCAATTACCTCCCCCCCCCATACTCAATATGGTCTTTACAAGAAAGAACTATATGGACCTGGGAATTGTGCCAATATCACCTCAGGGGGAGTTGGAGCCCCGAAGGAGGCAAAGTAAAATCACCAATTATTTCCCTCATAAAGAAGGGAATAAGAATCCACAGCGCGAGAGCACCCTAAAAGAAGTCGTCCCTACTGTGTTGGATTGGTCAATACAACGCAAAGAGTTACAAACTGATCATGAAAGCCCAAATTACTCCATGAGCTGCGCGCAGGAACTTGCCCTAGCTGAGAACGACGAGTAATTCCCCTAACTCCAATGACCTCAATCTTCAAAAATCAACTCAGAATCTTAGGAAGAACCAGCAAGGCCCTCAGCCTACAGCTGATGCCAACAGTTTGGAAGAGAGAGGTGACCAGCCACATGACCAAATACATCAGATACGCACAGACCTCCACAATATAAAAAAATTCCTAGCAGTAACAAATGGCCTACTCCTGACACTTGTGCAGAATTTCAAACAGGCAAAAAGAGTCACAGATCAGACTCCGGACTCAGACGCTAGAATCCACACACCATGTAAAAAGATCTCACGCAAAAGAAAACCGGAACCCAAGACGAAGAAAACTAAAAACATCAAAAAATTTAAGCCGTCGAGAAGTAAAAAACAGTGGCAGTAAAAAACTGTGGCAGAAACTCTTCAACTTATTATCATCACCTCTTATATCCACAAAAAACCCCAAAGCGCAAGGCACCATAGAGATCGACAAGAAAGACTCACCAAAGACTAAACCCCCTCCCATATGTGAAAATAATTCTCCAAGTACGCTCAAAGAAATAAGCCCCTCCACAGCTGTTCTTCCCTTGTGCTCGCCCGGCCTGACAAAAGCAACCAAACCACACTTGGATGATCCCATCTTGAATTCACTTAGGGCCCCTGTCGTAACTGTAAACAGAAGTAAGTCAGGAATTTCTAACATAGACGGGAACTCGCTGGAATTCAAAGCCCCTTGTATAAAGAAAAAATGGACCCTGGTCCTAAACCCGGAAAAGATTGTATTCGCGAACTATCCAAAACCAATGGGCCCTTGCACAGGGACAGACCGTGTGAGGCACCTGCTGACTATTATAAACAGCATTTTACCTGGGGCAGTTAAAGCAGCCGACTTAGTCAGTATAGATTACCTATATCAAGACGGACATTCGGTACGTGCCCTGATCACTTTCACAGATCATAAACTGGTTAATTTCATCTTTAGAACAAGAAATCTATTTTTAAAGAAAGGAATAGATTTATTATGAATCTTTGAAAATAGAGCCCCGCTATTCTCCCTATTGGCCAAGGGGGAAGGGAGACCAGGGACAGAGGAACAAAATGTCAGAGCGCACATGCAACAAAACCAGAGCCTAGGGCACCAGCAGGAAGACTTAGCCCCTCCTGACACACAACTTCATTCGAACGACAGAGAGGACTCTTTCTCCGTAGAAGAACATGCTTTAATAAATCGGTTTTGGTCACTGCAGATGCCAGCCCAAAAGGAAATCTTGGATAGACTGGACACTCTGAGAAGCAGACTGGTTAAAAAGGAGGCCCATGTCAAGACTATGGAAGGCTCACACATATGGCCTATATCCCCCAAGTGCCTAGTGGGCAAGAGGACAGTGGGAGGCTCCTTTAAATGTGTAGATTCAGGATACCAACCGCAGTCCCCGTTGGTGTATGGTAAGGCAGAATTAAACCAGACTGTGACATCCCCGAGCACCTGGCTCAGCTATCAAAAACTCTCTCCAAATGAAACAGCTACTCCCCCAAGTTCAAACCCTCCCTTTAAGTCTCCTAGAGCCAAGGATAATCATCCCTCTATGAAGCAGATGCCTATTGACAAACTTAATGGGAGTGTTTTTTTAGATGTAAAGGGGTTACTGGACACCGTGGATTCCACAAATTTACATCATGGAGGGACAGAGAATTAAAGCTGTTGTCCTGGAATATTGCAGGGTGGCGTGCTAAGAAAAACAATCAACAACAAGTGTTCTTGAAGCGATTCGATATCATCCTCCTGCAGGAGACCTGGCATAGCGACCCCATTCTGTTCAATGGCTACACTTGTCACTCCCTATATGCTACTCCTTCTGTAAGGGGAGGCAGGCCTAGTGGAGGTTTAGCCAGCTTTATCTCCACAGAGCTGGAACATTCCTTAAAAGCCCTCCCAAACTGCAATTCCCTAGCCACGGCAGTCATACTTAAATTCAAGAGAGATGCACTTGTACTGGTCAATGTCTACCTGCCCCCTTGCCAAAAAAAATCTATAGTTAAAGCTAACTAGGCAGAGTTAGAGACTTTCCTAGAGTCCATAGAATCTTCCCACCCTTCTACACCAATTATAATTGGGGGGGGGACTTTAACGCCCGCATGGGAACTGATGATAACAATCTTTACAGCCAATATAATCAGATTCAGGACCCTGAAAGTTCAACTGAGGCAGGTGTTACACGACTTTCCAAAGATAGTAAATGCAATTTCTCGGGGCTACGCCTAGCCCAGGTTGCAAAAAGAAAGGAGCTGATGATATTAAATGGCAGTAAGGAAGAAGATCGTCCAGGGGAGTATACCCATTTTTCAAAGGCGGGAGGAAGTGTGATAGACTATATACTGATTTCAAGATTCGCCTATGATTTTGTGTCAAAGTTTCAAGTGGGACATAACACCGAAAGCAACCATCTCCCACTAATTTTAGCGCTCGATGGTCCATCGTTTAACAAACCCACGACTAACCTTTACCACACACCCTCCGTTAATCTGGGATCACCGGCCCCTAGAAGAATTAAATGGACTGCCATGCTCAATATAGAGCTAACTCATCTCCTCCATTCGGAAGACGTGAAGACCATCTATTCAGCCATTGTATCAGCTAACACCGGGGGAAAGGCCCTGGATTCATTCAACGAGTTACTAGCAAGACTAAAGACCTTCCTAACAACTGATATACTTAACTCTGCTACAAAGCGGGCAAAGGATCAAGAGAGATGGTTTGATATGGAATGTAGACAAGCAAGGAAACGTCTGAGATCAACCTATCGGAATTACAGAAACACTGGAGCACCCTCGCTATTTATGGCTTATGTCTATTTAAGACGAAACTATAAACAGCTACTAAAGGGGAAAAAACAAAAAGCTGAGAGATTGGCCTGGTGTAATCTAGTGAAGGCCTCAAATGAGAAAGACACAACCTCCTTCTGGCGTACCATCACGGGCCTCCTGGGCCAGGAGCGGATCAGTCCCACATGTACTGTAGAACCCCAGGAGTGGATGAAATATTTTCAAACCCTTTTCTGCGATGAGGAAGTCCAGCACAATGACACAAGTGCTCACTCCGAGAACATACCATATTGGCCTCCTGTTTCCGTAGAGGAGGTTGGGAAATTAATTTTAATTGCCCAATTGAAAAACAACAAAGCCCTGGGCATAGACCACATCCCGGCAGAGCTCATGAAGATCAATATTAGCTGGTGGGCCCCTATAATGGCGTCAATATTTATATACATCGATTCAACAGGCACAATCCCTGGTTGCTGGACAGAGGCGGTAATCATCCCAATCTATAAAAAGGGTCCTATGGTAGATCCAGCAAGCTACAGACCCATTAGCCTTCTTTCTATCCCCAGCAAATTGTACGCCAAACACCTCCACACTAAATTAATTGATTGGATGGAAACCGAGGCAGTTCTGGCAGAGGAGCAAGCCGGTTTCAGACAGGGCAGAACAACAATTGACCATTGCTTCGTATTAGCACATCTCATTGACAAATATGTCAAGAAAACACGTGGGATTCTATATGCAGCCTTTATTGACCTGAAGGCGGCCTTTGACTTGATTTCACGAGTCAAACTTTGGGCCAAATTAAACACCTCCAGCATTGACAAAAGATTACTATTCTTGATAAAAAGCCTATACAAAGACTCCAAGCTGTATGTAAGAACCTCAGTTAATGGGCAATTAATTGGCCCTGTACCATCCACCAAAGGAGTCAAGCAGGGCGGCATTTTGGCCCCGGCCTTATTCAATTTATATATAAACGACATGGTCAAATACCTAACATCCCCGGAGTTTCATGCCTCTAAACTGGCCGAAAAATCAATTTCAGCACTCCTTTATGCGGATGATGCGGTTCTCCTATCACGAACTAAAGTAGGCCTCAAAAGGCTACTAAGAGAATTTTCAGCCTACTGCAGGAGAGATCAACTGGTGGTAAATCACCAAAAAACTAAAGTCATGGTCTTTGCTAGGAGACACAGACCACACAGATGGGAGATGGACAATCGGCCAATAGAACAGGTCAAAATCTTCAAATACCTTGGAATAGTTTTCCAGTCAACAGGGTCTTGGGAGGCCCATCATAAATACGCTAGGGAAAAAGCATCCCAAAGTGCCAAGATACTGTGTCGCTTCTACTATACGAAGGGAGGCAGGCATATTCCAGCAGCTCTAGAGGTTTTTCAAGCAAAACCGTTGGCACAGTTACTCTATGGGGCCCAAATCTGGACGGGAAATTATTGCAGCACACTTGAAACTGTCCAATCTACATTCTTAAGACGGATTCTAGCCGTTCCACCATGTGCACCAAACGCGGCCCTACGACTGGAGACCGGCCTCCCCTCTGTTGAAACCCGAACCTGGCTAAGAACATTCAACTATTGGCTTCGCTTAAATTTAAATCCATCTGGCCTATTGCCCCTAGTTACACGGGATGCACACAGAAGTTTGTGGTCCAAAGCAGTGCATCAAAAATTACTTACATGTGGCCTCCAAGCCCAGCACTTACTTAAAATGGGTCTCCCCAGGGCAAAAACCCTTATTGACCAACGCCTGAAGGACATCGAACTGCAGAATAATCTGGCCTCTATTAAGAAATTTAGTTCCTGGTACGCTTTTATGCCCCCCTCCCACTTTGACTCTCGGGCACCATATCTGTCTAACCTAACTATCCCAAAATTTAGACGGGCCTTTATGCTGGCCAGACTAAATATGTTACCCTCAGCTATTCTCGAAGGTAGATACCAAAAAATTCCAATCGAGAACTGGCTTTGCCCCTGTGGATCCGGCTACGTAGAGACTGTGTCACACTTTCTCTTGTCTTGCTCCCTATATAAAGATCTGAGGGATGAGACCATCATGCCGATGTTGTGCCATCCCGGGCCGCTCATGTGAAGCCAAATTGTTTTCACTCCTAGCCGACCAGAACAGCTCGATAACAGAGAAGGTTGCCAGATTTATCGAGAGAGCAATGAGACTGAGAGCCGCTATTTGAATGATAGCAGTGTAGGCACCTGGATTCCCCGTCTCTGATTTTATAAGCATTATTATTATCATTTTATTTATGTTAAATTTTAAGGTATGAGATTATTAACTTATTTTTATTTATAACCCCCGGCTTATTTGGTTATTATTATCTTTCTCCCTGTCCTGACCATCCCCCTGAGGCTATATTCACAATCTTCCAATTTGGCTGGGCTCGGAACAATCTACCAGAGAGAAGGTTGCCGCCCATGGGACAGAGGGACCTCGATGAATGATAACCCAGCTTTTACCTTGGGTTTTAATAGGCTTAATAGGTTTTATTGGTAACCATATATGTAATGTATTTTTGTTAGTGTTCGTCTTTTTGATGCTATGGCCTGTTGGCTAAGCAAATAAAGTTTGATTTGATTTGATTGAAACATCAGAAGGTGCCTTATACTGAGTCAGATGACTGATCCATATAGCTCAGTATCTCTGTGCCAGCCTTTCTCAACCTTGGGTCCCCAGTTGTTGTTGGACTACAACTCCCATCATCCTTAAGCTAGCAGTAACCAGGGATGATGGGAGTTGTAGTCCAATAACAACATGTGCAAACCCACGATTCGGAGAAGTATTCCCATAATATCCTGGGGATGGCTGGTTGGAACCCTGAACAGGAGCAATACATTACAACATTGTGTTCCAGATTCCTCTTGCCATGTTTGAATAAAAACCAATGAACATAGGCCCATCTCACAAGAACTATACCGGGATTAAAATTCTTTCAAGAACTGGACCCAGCCAGAACACTAAAACATAATCAAAGAAGCCAAAAGGGTTGTTTGCTTCGTTTGTCCTCTTATTCTTCCTGTTGTTTTTTGCTAACTATAGATATTCTAACATAAAAACTTGCCAGTCTGCTATGCTTGGTACGGTTTTATTCTTTCAATTTCTGGCTATCAGTATTCAAGCTGCTACTATCCCATACATAAGTAACACCCTTTTAGTTGTCTTAATATCATTTGGTAGAATGTTTAATAGTAACATTTCTGGTCTTTTTTTGAATGTGCTTTTAAACAATTTTTTAAGTTCTTCATATACTGTATATTATTCCAATATATCAATATTTCAGAACAACTCCACCACATATGTAAAAAAGATCCGTTTTCCTTATTAAACCTCCAGCATACAGATGATTTGTTTTTATAGAAGCAAACAACCCAGAAGGAATGGAGGATGTTTAAAGAGTATCTAACAAATAATGGCATAAATGGAATCCTAATGTCAGACTTAGACTAAACCCAGATTAAACACAAAATAGAAAGCAAAAGGAAAAAATTAAGTAAAAAACAGAAGTATAGAACTGTGCAATATAATATTGTTAAGAATCAAAATACAGTGAAAATAATTGGAAGTTTTTTTTAAATATGTTGATACTTTATGTAATTATGGAGAAGTATAAAGATAAAGAAGGATAAAGAACTGCCAACCTAGCAGTTCAAAAGCACGTCAAAGCGCAAGTAGATAAATAGGTACAGCTACAGCGGGAAGGTAAACAGCATTTCCGTGCGCTGCTCTGGTTCGCCAGAAGCGGCTTTGTCATGCTGGCCACATGACCTGGAAGCTATACGCCGGCTCCCTCAGCCAATAACGCGAGATGAGTGCCGCAACCCCAGAGTCGGTCATGACTGGACCTAATGGTCAGGGGTCCCTTTACCTTTTTGAAATATACTCGGAGTCGAGAGTGAATTTCATGCTCTTTATTCAGCTCATATTCATCAAGGAGAAGAAGAGAAGACGAATCCCTCTTTTACCAAAACCATCTGCTTATATACAGTATTTACACAATGGGCCTTGCGTGATTGGCTACTTCAGGGCTACACCTGTGGGCCAATTATATTGTGGATTGACTTCTGCCTGCAGCCTGATTGGCTGCTCCTACAGGCCAATCAGGTAGCAGATTCACTTCTGCCAGCCGCCTGATTGGCTGCTCCAGCAGGCCAATCAGGTTGCGGATTCACTTCCACCTGGAGTTGGATTGGGTAGCTCCCGCTGATTCTGAATCCTATTGTTCTAGGATTCAGCTCAGTACATAACACCCCTCCCCTCTAAGTTCCAGTCCTGCCCGGGAAGTTGCATTCGTAGTCCCCAAGGTCTGCTGGCCGCCTCCGTGTGCGTTGTGGCCTGGGGTGTTCCTTGGTCAGGGGTTCTGGTTCTGGCTCGTGTTCCGAGGCTGCTGGCTGTGCCGGGGCTGTCTGGTCTGGCGCCACTGAACCACTAGGTTGTGACTCTGGTTCCGGTGTCCTTCCAGCCTCGGGGCGCCCCTCTGTGCCTACTGCTTCTGCTTCCCCTGCCCACCCCTCTTGCTCTACAGGCCTCACTGCCCTGCTGTCCCCTTGGGACCCCTCTGTCCCGCTCTCCTCCCGGGTTCCTCCTGGGAATCGTCGCCGTAGCTGGTCGCAGTGGCGGCGCCAACATTGCCCCCCTTCCGTTAGTACCTCGTACGACACGGGGCCGGTCACCTTGGTGACTGTGGCGGGTACCCATGCTGGGCCTGCCCCAAAATTCTTTGCATACACTGGGTCCTGGGCCACAAATGTCCGGGGGTTCCTGCCTTTCCCCACCACTACCTCATCCTGAGCTCTGTCGGGGTGAAGTCGGTCCAGTCTAGTTGCAAGGCGCCGGCCCATGAGTAGTTCAGCTGGGCTCCGGCCCGTCGTTGTGCTTGGGGTGCTGTGCTGTGCTAGAAGAAATGCGGCAAGGCGGTATTCCCAGTCCCCTTGTGTTATGCGGCGGAGGCTGTCCTTGGTGGTCCGCACCATGCGCTCCGCTTGGCCATTGGTGGCAGGGTGGAATGGTGCTGAGCGGATGTGGCGGATGGCGTTCTGCGCCGTGAAGGTCTGGAACTCCTCTGACGTGAATGCGGTTCCATTGTCCGAGACGAGGGTGTCAGGGAGCCCGTGGGTTGCAAACAGCTTACGTAGTACCCGGATGGCTGCCGCCGTAGAAGTGGACGGTACCAGTGCGACCTCCAGCCATTTGGTGTAGGAATCCACCACTATGAAGAATGTTTTTCCCTGGAAGGGGCCAGCGAAGTCCACGTGCAAGCGTGACCATGGATGTCGGGCGGACTCCCAGGGCTGGACTGGGGCCCTTGGGGGATCCGGGCGGGATTCTTGGCAGGTCTGGCAGTGTTGGACCCAGGCCTCTATCTCTCTGTCAATCCCCGGCCACCACACATAACTCCTGGCAAGGGCCTTCATCCTCACTACCCCTGGGTGTGTCTCGTGTAGGGCTGTGAGGACCCTTTTGCGGAGGGGCTGGGGAACAACAACCCTGCTTCCCCATAACAGGCACCCCTTGTGGGCCGACAGTTCATGTTTGCGGTTTGTGTAGCCAGCAAATTCTGGCCCGGGGCTGCTGCTGGGCCATCCTCGCCACACCCAGTCCAGGACCCGGGAGATGACCCTATCTTTTGTGGAATGGTGCGCAACTTCTTGTGCCTGAATGGGTCGGTCGGGAAGCAGCTCCAGGGTCATAACCTCTTGCGCAGGCGCTGGGTCGGGGCCTGTTTCTGGTAGTGGTAGCCTGCTGAGTGCGTCTGCGTGGCCCATCGCCTTCCCAGGGCGGTGGATTAGTGCATACTGGTAGCCGGCAAGGAAAATTGACCACCTGAGGACACGTGGAGACAACACTTGGGGGGTCTGCTTCTCGGGGGCAAACAGGCCAAGCAACGGCTTGTGGTCAGTCACTATGGTAAAGGGCCGCCCGTACAAGAAATCATGGAATTTTTTTACGCCCTTCACGATTGCCAGACCCTCCTTGTCAATCTGTGAGTAGTTTCGTTCGGCTGCAGCAAGCGTCTGGGAGAAGTATGCCACCGGCACCTCTCTTCCATCCGGGAGTTGGTGTCCCAGGACAGCGCCGATGCCATAGGGAGAGGCGTCGCATGCCAGCACCACTGGCAGCCTCTCGTCGAAGTGTGCCAAGACCGAGTTTGAGACGAGCAAGTCCTTGACTGCCTGGAATGCGGCCCTTTGTCGCTGGCCCCACACCCAAGGGGCCCTTTTATCTAGGAGTCTGTGTAGGGGCTCCGCTACCGCTGCCTTATGGGGAAGGAAGGCATGGTAAAAGTTCAATAGTCCCAAGAATGACTGAAGTTCGGGCTTGCTCTTGGGCGCTGGGGCCTCACAAATGGCCCGTACCTTGTCACCGGTTGGATGGACCCCTTCTGCGTCCACCTTAAATCCCAGAAAGTCCACCTGCGGCACTCCCAGTAAACACTTTTCCCGCTTCACCTTGAGGCCCGCCGTCTGGAAACGGTGCAGGACGGAGCGGAGGCGGTCCTCAAATTCCTCTGGTGTGGGCCCGGCGATCAGTACATCATCGAAGAAGGGGGTGACGCCAGGAATCCCTTTAAGGAGAGAGTCCATTAGATTCTGGAATATGCCTGGTGCCACGCTAACGCCAAATTGCAGCCGCTTTACTCTGAATGCCCCTCTGTGCGTCACAATCGTCTGAGCCTCTGCTGTGGCTTCGTCCACAGGCAACTGTTGATACGCTTGGGCCAAGTCCAGTTTGCCAAAGATTTTTGACCCAGCCAGGGTGGCGAGGACATGGCTGACCACTGGCACTGGGTATGCATGGGCCGTGAGAGCCTTGTTTATGGTGCATTTGTAGTCTGCACAGATGCGGACCGAACCGTTAGGCTTGACGGGTGTGACAATTGGAGTTTCCCAGGGGGCGTTGGGCACCGGCTCCAGCACTCCTTGCTCCACGAGCCGGTCCAATTCCTCGTCTATGCGGGGTTTCAGGGCGAACGGGACCCGGCGGGCCTTGTGCCTGATGGGTCGTACAGCGGGGTCTAGCTGTAGGGCAATGGGGGGTCCTGTATATCGTCCCAATGCCCCATCGAAAACCCCTGGAAACTCTTTGCATATGGCGTCCACGTCCACTTGTAAGCTAGTGCGGTTCACCCCGGTAACGGCTAGCCCCAGAGGTCCAAACCATGCCAGTCCCAGTAAGCTAACGTAGGGGCCCTTAACTACCAGCAAGTCCAATTGTTGCTTTCGCCCTCGATATTGCACCCTGAAGGTCCCCACCCCCATAGTAGGGACCTTACGTTTCTGGAAGTCCCGGAGGGTGAATGGGGCCGGCCTTAGTTTGGGACCCCCATTAGGGCACAGTTCCCTTAATGTTCGGGCCGAGATTATGGATAGAGTTGAACCCGTGTCCAGCTCCATGCGGCATGGGGCTCCCTCTATCTGTACCTCTATATAAATTTTCTCTGTGCTGGGATGGGGCAACTGGAATACCTGGTAGTCCGTGATCTCCGTCGAGTTGCCTTGGTGCATGGTGCCGTGTGACCTGGGGCTCCTGGGTCGGTCATCTGATGCTTGTCGACGGGTGAGTCGAGCCCGACACACCCGGGCGATGTGTCCCAATTTTCTGCACTGCCTGCACTCTGCGTTGCGGAAACGACAGGTCCTCCTCTCGTGGTTCTCCCCGCAGCTTGCACAGTTCCCTCCTTCACGTCGAGGCTGCTGTGGTGTGTGTGCTGCTTGAGTGCGCCGCTGTACTCGGTGTACTTCCTCCCTGTCAGATTCGGATTCGTCGGTGAGGTCTTCGTGGTAGACCCTCGGTTGGGATGGCGGGGCCGGTCGTGCCTCTTGCGTTGACCTCTCGGCGGCTTCGGTTGCCAGGGCTTCCTCCAGAGCAATCTGGAACGTGAGGTCTTTTTTGGCGTAGAGGCGTCGTTGCAACATCTCGTCCCTCAGGCCACCGACGAGGCGGTCACGAAGCATGTTCTCCAATTCTGAGAAGTTGCATAACCGGGCGGCTTGGCGGAGGGAGGTCACAAACCCAGTTATGGTTTCCCCCGGGGCTTGCCGCTTTGCGTAGAAGGCATTTCGGCAAGCTACCACCGAGGGCTGTGGTGAAAAGTGCTCCTTCAGCCGTTCCATTATTGTTTTGTAAGAGACGGTAGCGACATCTCTAGGTGCAAGGAGAGCCCGGGCGATTTCAAACGTCTCCTCTCCACAGACGCTGAAGAATGTCGCCCTCTTCATGGCATCGTTGGTGACTTCTTTCGCTTGCAGGAGGAAGTTGAAACGGGCGGCGTACCCTTCCCAGTCTCCTGATGCTGGTTTGAATGGCAAGAAGCTGCTGTCGGTTGCCATTCTGGGTTCCTTGGGTCCTGGAGCTGAAGCCTGGATGCACGGTGCGATGCAGCGGTGCAGCGGTGCAGCAGGTGGCGGTGCTGCGGTGCAGTGCGTGGTGGCGGTCAGCTCAGCAGGATCCCACCTTCGTCGCCAGTGAAATATACTCGGAGTCGAGAGTGAATTTCATGCTCTTTATTCAGCTCATATTCATCAAGGAGAAGAACAGAAGACGAATCCCTCTTTTACCAAAACCATCTGCTTATATACAGTATTTACACAATGGGCCTTGCGTGATTGGCTACTTCAGGGCTACACCTGTGGGCCAATTATATTGTGGATTGACTTCTGCCTGCAGCCTGATTGGCTGCTCCTACAGGCCAATCAGGTAGCAGATTCACTTCTGCCAGCCGCCTGATTGGCTGCTCCAGCAGGCCAATCAGGTTGCGGATTCACTTCCACCTGGAGTTGGATTGGGTAGCTCCCGCTGATTCTGAATCCTATTGTTCTAGGATTCAGCTCAGTACATAACACTTTTATAAAGACTTTTTTCTCTTTTTCTCTTTGTTTTGTATAATAGGTAAGGTAAGATTGTATGTTATATTGTGTGTTGTATGATTGTATGTCTGATTTTTAAATAATAAAAGAATTTTTCAAGAAGAAGAAGAAGAAGCCGGAAGGGTCTGTCATGTGTATCTTTGCACAAACCAGATTCAGATCTTGCCATGTTGAAAAGTAGACAGAGCTACTATAGTAGGAGGAAGTGAAAAAAGTCAGACACAAATCAGGGCCTTCTAATAGAGGAGCGTCTTCAATAAAGTTGGACGCATGGCTCCCTATAGAGCCCTCTCATGATCTAATGAGGTTTATTAGAATTTAGGTAAACAAGGGTTCATTTTAGTCACCTTTTCAGCCTTAGGAATCTTGAAATCAATTTCTGGCTAATACTTTTTATGACTATTTTGTTTAAAGAGTTAAAAGAAATAAATCTAAACCTGGCTCTGTAGTCAGTTCTGCTTTTCCATAAATCAGTTCCATGTTTGCCAAAGAAAGCAGGGGAGAGGACAGCAACTGATAATTGGATTTCGTTGTACTGTCCTGGACTGTACTCACACAAATGGGTTTGCAGGTGGGATTTAATCTCCTACTGGCAAATGCAGTTTAAACGGATTTGGCATTATTGCGGGGGGAAACGCAGTTTCAGGAAAAACCCAACTGTTTGTAGAGAGGTAGGTGATGGAGAAATGTGCTGGGAAATTGCTTAGCAGGACCACCCTATAATAAATCTGAATGACTGCTCAATAAACAGGTTGTCTACAAGAGACCTTTAGCAGTCATAGAGAGCTGAAGGTTGTTGTTTTTTTAAGGAGAATTGGGTTGGGTAAGTTTCACAAATCTAGCCAATAGTTCTTGTCTGCCCTCTGGTGGTGGTAATTATGGACTGAAGTTTTATCCACACTTCCATTTGTGCTTTGTTTTCTTCTGCTTGTCAAACTGCAGATGAGTTTTGTCCTGGGCCATCCACAAGTTTTGTCCAGGATTCTAGGTCCTCATACCACACCTTACTGCTCACTATTTCAAGGAGGAATCCCTGAAAACATGTGGTACTCTGTCCATCACTTCTGTTTTTCTTCCTTCTTGCCCTACCCTTCCTCTGCTTGCTCCCTCACACCACAGCGTAGCTGCGCATGCCCTCCTTTTCTCTTGCTCTTTTTCGGGGGTTCTTGCAGTCCATTGTGTTCCTGCACACAAACAAACAATGCCATGTTGTCGCTTCTCCAGGACCACCCCCCCCCCGGGTCAAACAGGCACAAGTTAAAAATGGACCGTGATTTTATTGCCATTAAAGGAGGACCATCCACACAGCTCAGAATGTCAAATTTTTGAGGTGGCAGCGGCATGAGCTGCTGACCGCCCCAATTCACACACAGGCATCTTCCAAAACCCCACCCCAAACCCCAAAATTCCCATGGCGACCAGCAAATGGTAGCGGGGGCACGACTGTGAAATCTGGATGCCCCTAGTCATGAACTGGCACATGGGTGGTGGATACAGATTCAGTTGCTCTGACTCAAGGAATGAGGCATTTGAGCAGCTCGGCAACTGTATCCATGACTGAGCTGTCCTATTTAGGATCCATTCTGCTCACCCTGAAAAGAGGGAGGGGCTAGAAATTACCCTAAACATAGTCTGCCTCCCTTTCCCCCTGACTGGATTACCACGCCCAGTGGGGCCACCACCCAGCGGTTGTAAAAGACCATTGAACTTGGGAGCATGGAATATATAAACACCAACAACTGGGAAACACTGGCCTGAGAGCGCTCCAATTGGAGAACAGCCTTTACCAAAGGTGTCATGGGCTTTGAAGACACTAGAACTCTGGACAAAACGGAGAAACGAGCTAAGAGAAAGGCACGCTTGGCAAATCCTTACCATGATCAACTTCCACCTGGAAACCAATGTCCCCACTGCGGTCCAGTGTGGATCCAGAATTGGCCTCCAAGTCACTTACAGACTCACTGTTAATACCGTGTTTATGGAATACAATCTTACTCGGCTATGAGTGAAGAAGAAGAGGAAGAGGAAGAGGAAGAGGAAGAGGAAGAGGAAGAGGAGGAGGAGGAAGAAGAAGAAGAAGAAGAAGAAGAAGAAGAAGAAGAAGAAGAAGAAGAAGAAGAAGAAGAAGAACAACAACAACAACAACAACAACAACAACAACAACAACAACAACAACAACAACACACTGCACCACAAGGGAAAGTGTATGCTTTTTCCATTCAAGAATCTGAAATAAAGATCGGATCAGGAGGGGAACAAATTTCTATTTGGGTTTTAAGGGATTTTTCATTTGTTCTGATACAGTGGCTTTTCCTATTTCTGTGCCGCACCATAAATGAAAAGCTTTTGGGCCAGTGCTACTGATCTGATGCAAATCCCAAGAAAGTGCAAGACAAATGAAAGTGTGTACAGGCCCCAAGATTCTCTCCATTGAGATCTAGCAACTTGCAAGGTCAGCCTACCAGGAATTTTCACCTGGCAGAACTGGTTGTGTGGTTCCTGCTCTGTAACAGATGGGCTGCTATTTTGGGAAAATAATATAGATTGCAGCTCTTTCACACTGTATTAACAATTTGCATATACAATTTGAACCATATAGGTACATTTATTTCTTCTCCAAGTAGAATTGTATGACTTTTCCATTTATAGTTTCAAAGAGAGAGAGAGAGAGAGAGAGAGAGAGAGAGAGAGAGAGAGAGAGAGAGAGAGAGAGAGATGAGTCCTGGATCCACAAGAGAAAAGCTTCCTATTTTGTGATGACGGTGTTTGTAAATACTGGTGTTGCAAGGTGATTTCTTGTTGCATAAACATTTCCCAGGTTAATGCAGGAACTGGAAATAAACTAAAAAAATTCCTTCAGTAGCACCTTAAAGACCAACTAAGTTTATATTTTGGTATGAGCTTTCGTGTGCATGCACACTTCTTCAGATACACTAGACTGACTTCTGTTTCTAGTGTATCTGAAGAAGTGTGCATGCACACGAAAGCTCATACCAAAATATAAACTTAGTTGGTCTTTAAGGTGCTACTGAAGGAATTTTTTTATTTTGCTTCGACTCAGACCAACACGGCTACCTACCTGTAACTGGAAATAAACTGTCAGAGTTATAACTGCAAGGAGTTTCTCACCCACTGGGATGAATCTGGAAGCTTGCTCTGTGTTAGAAGTTGTATATTCAATTTAAACAACCAATAACCTACTATGTAACACATTTTGCTGCAGATTTTGACTTCTTCACTGTCAACCACAAGAGCAAGGTCCTTTTTTATAGTCCAATAGATGAATGTACAGAAATGCTCCTGTTTCATCTGAGCTTCTTGGTCAATATGTGGCCCATGCAAGAAAATCTCCAAGGAGACGTTATAGCTGACCACCAATATTTTAAGCAACGAGTAAAAACATCTTCCTTCACTTCTGTTCTCCTCCCACATGATGTCCTGAGACTCAGATGAGAAATGCCGACAACAAAAACAAAAGACTATTGGTGGTATCCAACTAAGTCATACTCAGAACGGACCCACAAAAATAATTTGATTTACTAATAAAAGTCAGTTGGGTTCAATGGATCTACTCTGATTATGACTCAGTCAGATAAACCCTTTATTCGCATTCAGTTGGGTAGAAAGTGGTTTCCCTGCATGATGAATAATTGGGCGAATTTCAGGCACAGGTATTGCATCTCAGGTGTTTTGGGTTTTCTTTGGCATGATGCTCCAACAGGATGTTATTCTGGATGGGAAAAGGAGACGGAAAACAACAAGGTTGGTGACGGAGAACAAAATAATCCTGGTCAATTGTACCTCCTCACTCCCAGTCATTTCCTAAAATGTTCTCGCCTGTTGTTGTCCTTACCTCCCTGGAAGAGAGAACTCAGAGTAGGTCCCTCCTACTAAATCCTTATAATTGGGAATCTTAGCATTTTGAATATCTTACCATGTTTTTTCTTCATTTGTCAGACATATAAGTGTCCCTTTGAAGCCCAGAGCTTAGCCCTTTCTGGTGTCCTAGAGAGAAGTGCCCTGCACTGGTGCTCAGTAGCCAAATTCTGATAAATTTGTCAGATCAAAATAAAATCCAAACTGATAGGGTGATATCTTTGAGTGGACCAATTCCTGTTGGTATAGGGCAGGCATCCCCAAACTCGGCCCTCCAGCTGTTTTGGGACTACAGTTCCCACCATCCCTGACCACTGGTCCTGTTAGCTAGGGATGATGGGAGTTGTAGTCCCAAAACACCTGGAGGGCCGAGTTTGGGGGTGCCTGGTATAGGGATAACTTCCCATGGCTCCCAGCTTCTCTGATTGCACAAGGCCCATCATAAGTCTCTGAACACAGGAAAAGACGAAGAGCCTGCAGGATCAGAACAACGGCCTGTCTAGTTCTTCATGCTGCTCTCACGGGGCCACCCAGATGCCTGTGGGGAACCAACAAGCAAGTCTCAAGCATCTATCTTATTCAGGCTCTCCCCTCCTGTGGTTTCCAGCAACTTGCATTCGGAAACATACTGTCTCTGTGGATACAGAGCATTGTCCTCCATGACTTTGCCCGCTCCTCCTTCAAAGCCAACCAAGTTGGCAGAGGTGCCAGCTTGCGAGGGTGTCATTGGGCCCAGGGTTGTGCGTGTGATGCCAGGACGTCAGGAGGAGCCTGGGGCAGAGCTAAATGCAGTGGCCATGCGGCTTCAATGGCCAGCAGCTGCTCCTCCTCCTGGCACAGCCACGGAGGAGAAGGGGAAGGAGCCGGCCGCTGTGCCAAGCTTGGACCCGCGGTCGGCCTCCTCTGCCCCCTAAACATCGGGAGTCGCCCGGCCCCTTCCCAAAATATATTGTGGGGCCCCAAAACAGCTCGCCCCCCCCCCAGGAACAGGCGCCCCTGCAAGTTGCTAGCCATCTCTGACCCTTGTGGGAGTGGGATCCATAGCTTAACAATGCACTGGTTTTATCTGTCTTGAATCTTCCAACATTCCGCTTTTATGGATGTGAAAAAAGTTCTTGGCTTGTTAGAAAGGGAGCAAATCTTTCTCCATGCCGTGCATCATTTTATAAACTTCTATCGCAAGCATCCCCAAACTTCGGCCCTCCAGATGTTTTTGACTACAATTCCCATCTTCCCCGACCACTGCTCCTGTTAGCTAGGGATCATGGGAGTTGTAGGCCAAAACATCTGGAGGGCCACAGTTTGGGGATGCCTGTTCTATCGTGTTGCCGCTTACTAATCTTTTCTCTAAACTAAAACATTCCAAATGCTGCAACCTCTCCTCCCATCATACCCTCCAACTCCTGGATTGAAAAATCCAGGATCAGCAGCGGCGCGGCACCGGAAGTCGCTTCTACGCATGTCCAGACTTCCGGTGCCGGCGCTGCCCGATTTCCGGTGCCCAGATATGGGCAGAGCGGCACCAGAAGTCACTTCTACACAGCCGGGAGCTGGGACATGGTTAAATCCGGGGGATTTACGGGATATTAATCAATTTGGGATGACAGTGGGAAACGGTAACAAAATACGGGGGTTTCCCGTGAAAAACGGGAGACTTGGCAGCTATGGCTCACATGCTCCATCCCCTTGATTATTTGGGCTGCCTGCATTTATCAAGATGATGTCCATTGGATGTCCTTAGCCGTCGATGGTTATACCTTATCTGCAGGACCTGCCACAAATATAGTAGCAACACCTTTGTCTTCCTGGGCAGTCATTGTCAGTTCTGCAACTATCAATTTCTAGGACAATGCACCTAAATGGATTTCGTGGGCAATACGAAGATATCACTGGGGAGGAAAAACAATGGGTGCATCATTAACCAATGTTCAGACACTAATGAATGCATTCTAATATTTCTTTTGACTGTTGTGCAGCCCTATTGGCTGTACCAAAAGCCACATTTTAATGAGTAATCAGCGAATTCGTAGCCTGAGCTGCAAGACCTGACAATCTGGTTCAACTTTCTATGTGTACTTTACAGACTCGGCGTCTCTTCAAATATGTGGTAGTACCATTGCTCTGAAGTGAACCAGAGTCAGAGCAGTAATGCTAGCTCCCCCCCCCATGCACCTCTGGGTGGGCAGATGGGTGGGGGAAATCTCACGCTTGGACTACTGCAATGCGTTCCACGTGGGGCTACCTTTGAAGGTCACCCGGAAGCACAACTAATCCAGAATGCGGCAGCTAGACTGGTGATTGGAAAGCTCATACCAAGAACAAACTTAGTTGGTTTCTAAAGTGCTACTGGACATTTTAAAAAAATATTTCTACAAGATCTATTGTTGAACTACCAAAGACTACTTTCAAGCACAACCAGTGGACTAGTCTTATCCGATTTCAGGTGCTTTGTAAGCACACCAAACAATAAGAAATGGGGTTTCCTTTAAACTTCAAAAATATTGTTGCATGCCCCACCAATCTTTGAGTGGTACAAGATCCAGTGGGGCTTGCTCCCAAGGAAATGGATATAGGACTGCTGCCTACCTCCTAACATCACCTGGCTTTCCTGTTTCTTGCTCCAGCTGATTATGCAGGATTCAGAACTCCTTCCATTAACTGACCACATGGAAGGAAGTGCTTTAGCTACTTTCAGTGGTTTTCCCATCTAATTCCCATTTCAAGCAGAAGCTGATTTTATGCCTCACCTGTTGGAATGTTCTGACAAGCTGTGAAAGGTAGTTCCACCCAAAGGGCTAGAAGTCCCACAAGGGCAAAAGTCGCCAGTGTCTTCATGGCTCGTCCAGCAATCAAGCACTACTGCTCAGAACTGAAAAAGGCTGGTATTTATGGAGTTGCAAGGCTACAGTTGAGTTGGAAAATTACCGTACATTTGCTAATCTTCCTCTAGTGTCACTTGCCCTGCAGGAGTTTTTTTTTTAGAAAAGTAAAGAAAAAAAGAAAAGCAACAACGGAAAATTCTAAGGCATTCCTTTGCACTGCCATCACAGACCGCTTGTAGTGTGGCAACAATAGCAAGTACAGTGGTGCCTCGCTAGACGAAATTAATTGGTTCCACGGGTCTATTCGTGTAACGAATTTTTCATCTAGCGAGTCCCAGTTTCCCTTAGGAATGCATTGAAACTTAATCAATGCGTTCCTATAGGCTCTGGGGGACTGGCAGTGGCATGCACCGGGGCTTCGGAGAAGGTCTGTTGGATTTAGAAGGAGGGCTCTATGTAAAAGAAGGAGGGCTCTATGTAAAAAAGATCCATTTTCCTTATTACACCTCCAGCATACAGATGATTTGTTTTTATAGAAGCAAACAACTCAGAAGGAATGGAGGATGTTTAAAGAGTATCTAACAAATAATGGCATAAATGGAATCCTAATGGCAGACTTAGACTGAACACAAAATAGAAAGGAAAAGGAAAAATTTAAGTAAAAAAACAGAAGTATAGAACTGTGCAATATAATATTGTTAAAAATCAAAATACAGTGAAAATAATTGGAAGTTTTTTTAAATATGTTGATACTTTATGTAATTATGGAGAAGTATAAAGATAAAGATGTATAAAGAACTGCCAACCTAGCTGTTCAAAAGCACGTCAAAGTGCAAGTAGATAAATAGGTACAGCGGGAAGGTAAACGGCGTTTCCGCGTTATGCTCTGGTTTGCCAGAAGCAGCTTTCTCATGCTGGCCACATGACCCGGAAGCTGTACGCCGTCTCCCTCGGCCAATAACGCGAGATGATTGCCGCAACCCCAGAGTCGGTCATGACTGGACCTAATGGTCAGGGGTCCCTTTACCTTTTATAAAGATTTATTTCTCTCTTTCTTTTCTTTTTTCTCTTTTTTCTCTTTTTGTTTTGTATAATAGGTAAGGCAAGATTGTATGTTATATTGTGTGTTGTATGATTGTATGCCTGATTTTAAAAAAATAAAAGAATTTTTCAAGAAGCCAAAAGGGTCTGTCATGTGTATCTTTGCACAAAAAAACTTCAGATATTGCCATGCTGAAAAGTAGACAGAGCTACTATAGTAGGAGGAAGTGAAAAAAGTCAGACACAAATCAGGGCCTTCTAATAGAGGAGCGTCTTCAATAAAGTTGGACGCATGGCTCCCTATTGAGCCCTCTCATGCTCTAATGAGGTATATTAGAATATAGGTAAACAAGGGTTCATTTTAGTCACCTTTTCAGCCTTAGGTACCTTGAAATCAATTTCTGGCTAATATTTTTTATGACTATTTTGTTTAAAGAGTTAAAAGAAATAAATCTAAACCTGGCTCTGTAATCTGTTCTGCTTTTCCATAAATCAGTTCCATGTTTGCCAAAGAAAGCAGGGGAGAGGACAGCAACTGATAATTGGATTTAGTTGTACTGTCCTGGACTGTACTCACACAAATAGGTTTGCAGGTGGGATTTAATCTCCTACTAGCAAATGCAGTTAAAATGGATTTGACATTATTGCGGGGGGAAACGCACTTTCAGGAAAAACCCAACTGTTTGTAGAGAGGTAGGTGAAGGAGAAATGTGCTGGGAAATTGCTTAGCACGACCACCCTATAAGAAATCGGAATGACTGCTCAATAAACAGGTTGTCTACAAGAGACCTTTAGCAGTCATAGAGAGCTGAAGGTTGTTTTTTTTTTAAGGAGAATTGGGTTGGGTAAGTTTCACAAATCTAGCCAATAGTTCTTGTCTGCCCTCTGGTGGTGGTAATTATGGACTGAAGGTTTATCCACACTTCCATTTGTGCTTTGTTTTCTTCTGCTTGTCAAGCTGCAGATGAGTTTTGTCCTGGGCCATCCACAAGTTTTGTCCAGGATTCTAGGTCCTCATACCACAGCGCATAGCTGCGCATGCCCTCCTTTGCTCTTGCTCTTTTTCGGGGGTGGGGGAGCGTTTCTTGCGGTCCATTGCGTTCCTACACACAAGCACACAATGTCATGTTGTTGCTTCTCCAGGAAACCCCCCCCCCCCGGGTCAAACAGGCACAAGTTAAAAATGGACCGTGATTTTATTGCCATTAAAGGAAGACCACCCACACAGCTCAGAATGTCAAATTTTATTTTATTTTTAAAAATTTTAAGAAACTTTATTGGTTGTTGCAAATCGTTACACAAAATCTACAAATGTACAAAAGAAAAAATGAGATAAAAAAAGAACCAAAAAAACACACGGAAAACACATATATATCCATTCAGTTAATCAACATTTAAAATACATCAGATCCTTACCAATTTATTTTATTAATTTCCCCCCATCCCCCCACCCCTTCCCCTTCTTCTCAACCTTCACTAAACTGCCTTATCAATTTTTCTTCTTATCTATATCTACACCTTTTAATTTCTTTTCCAACAACATACCATTTATTTTGCTGATCTTCTACAACTTTTTGTACATTCTTTCTATCCTATTTTCCTATTTCTTTCCTTTTATGTCCTGTTTCTTTCTCTTCTCTTTTTCCTCTCTCTCTGCCATGTTATCATTTGAGCGTTTTGGTTTTTCCGCCTGGCACTTAATATAGTCCATGAATGATTTCCAATTTTTCGCACTATCTTCTTTCTTTATTCCCTTTACTTCTTCATATTTCTTAGCCAAATTGCAATAATTCATTACTTTAATTTGCCATTCCTCCTTGGTTGGTACCTTTTGAGACTTCCAGTCTTTTGCAATTAGTAGTCTTGCTGCTGCTGTGGCATAACTTATCAAACATCTATCCTGTGGCCTGATATCTTCCCCTAACATGCCTAATAGGAAGATCTCCGGTTTTTTCTTAAATGAGTATTTCACTATTTTTTTTAAATCCCCTGTAAACTTCCTCCCAGAACACCCTGATGTGTTTGCATCCCCACCACATGTGAATATAAGAGCCTGTCTCATTTTGACATCTCCAACATTGGTTGCTAACACCCGGATACATCTTTGCCAATTTGTCCGGGGTTAAATGCCATCTATTCTGCATTTTTAGCAGGTTTTCTTTTATATCATAATTGGGTGTAAATTTTGAGTCCCTATCCCATCAGCTTTCCCATTTATTCATCGTTATTATCTTCCCCAAATCTTGACCCCATCTAATCATTGAATTTTTTTGTTAATTCTTCTTCTGTTTCCCATGTCAATAAAATTTGGTATAAATTTTTTATATGATTTTCCTTAGACCCTAATAGTATTTCCTCCAATTTTGATTTTTCTTTCTCGAATCCAATTTTTTTATCTTGTTGGAACCTTTGGTTTACTTGGAAATGTTGCAACCAGCTGCTAAAATGGCTTTTGACTTCTGTATAATCTTTTAATTTTAATATACCTTCTTTTTCCTCTAAGAGGGTTTTGTAGGTTGGCCACCTGCCTTCCATGTTGCGTCTTTTAACGACCACGATTTCTAGTGGGGATACCCACCAGGGGGTTCTGGGTTCGAAATATCTTCTATATTTCTGCCACACTTTATATAAAGATTTTCTTATAATATTAAACATAAAGGTATTTTTTTTGCTTACTTTGTCTCTCAAAAGGTACCAATGCCATCCTGAACGTATTCCTTCTCCTTCTAAATCCAACAGGTCATTATTTTCTAAATCCATCCAATCTTTGAGCCAAGTCAGGGCTGCCGCATCATGATATAACTCTATATCTGGTAGTCCGACCCCCCCCTCTTTCTGTGGTCTATCATAATTTTGTACTTTATTCTTGGTTTTCTCCCATTCCAAATGAAATTCGATATGTCTTTTTTCCAATCCTTAAAATGTTTTTCTTTACCTAAGATCGACAAGTTTTGGAATAAATAATTCATTTTTGATATAACACACATTTTAATTAGTGATATTCTACCCATAAAATATATCTTTAGTTTTTTCCAAGTTTCCATTTTCTTTTTTATTTCTTTCCATGTGGCTATATAATTCTCTTGTATTAGATCAATGTTTTTATTTGTCATCCTGATTCCTAAATATTTCATTTTTTAATTAATTTTTAATCCAGTTATTTCTTGTAATTCACTTTTTTCTTCATTTTCCATGTTTCTTGTTAACATGTTCGTTTTGTCATAATTTAATTTTAGTCCTGCTAATTTCCCGTATTCTATGATTCTTGATAATGCTTGGGGGACACTAATTAGGGGGTCTTCCGTTGTAATCACTAAATCGTCAGCAAAAGCCCTGACTTTATATTTTCTATTACCAATTATTATACCTTTTATTTTTTCATCTTCCCTTATTGTTTTCAATAACGATTCCAACGTGATTATGAAGAGCAATGGCGAGAGAGGGCATCCCTGCCTGGTGCCTCTTGTGATATTTATGTTATCTGTAAGTTTTCCATTTATTAGCAAATTAGCTTTTTGATTTTCGTATATTGCGCCAATTGCCCTTTCCATTTTATCCCCTAATTTTACTTCTTTTATTACTCTCAGCATAAATTTCCATGATACTCTGTCGAATGCTTTTTCTGCATCAATGGCTAAAATTGCCGCTTTTTTGTCTCTTCTATTTTCTAAGCATTCGAATATATTGACGATGATTCTTATATTGTCTTTTACCTTCCTGCCTTTAACGAAACCCGCTTGGTCTCTATGGATTATAATTTTATTTATTCTGTTTGCTAGGATTTTTGCGAAAATTTTATAATCGGTGTTTAGTAATGAAATCGGACTGTAATTATTTATTTTTTCTGAGTCTGTGTCTGGTTTGGGGAGGAGTACAATTTGCGCTTCACTCCAAGATTTAGGGATGGATCCTTTCGTTAGAGCCGTGTTCATTAAATTTTTCAGATGGATCAGAGTGTCGTCGTGGAGATTTTTATAGTATTCAATTGGTAGGCCATCCGGGCTGGGGGCTTTCCCTTTTTTCATATCTTTTATGGCCTCTTTTAATTCTAACATTGTAATTTCTTTATTTATTAAATCAGTTTTTTCCGGTGTCAATTTGGGTAAATTGATTTTTTTTACAAAATTATCTATCTCTTTATCATTTACCTCCTCTCCTTGGTATAATGCTTTATAATAATTTTGGAAGGCCTTCATAATTTCCTTAGGGTTATCTATAAACTTTCCTTCTAAATTGATTCTGCTTATAATTTTCTCTTTATTCTTCTTCTTTATTTGCCATGATAATAATTTACTTGGTTTATTGGCCCATTCGAAATTTTTATATTTCCAAAATTGGATTTGTTGTTCTATTTCATTATCGACCAGATTTTCATATTCTCCCCTCAAAATTTTTATTTCATGCATAATCTCTTTCTAATTTGTTTTGTACCAAAGTTTTTCTTTTCTCTTTATTTCTTCTTTTAGATCTTCCATCTTTTTATTTCTTAACTTTCTTATGTTCGAATTTGCTTGTATAAAGTAGCCCCTTACTACTGCCTTTCCGGCATCCCACACCACTTGAGGGTCAACATCTCCGTTGTTATTATCCACAAAGTATTCTTTCATCACTCTATTTACCTCTTGGATTCTTTTTTCATTGTTCAAAAGGAACACATTTAGCCTCCATCTTCTATCTTTAAGTTCGTCTTTTAAGATCATTTCTACGGGGCTATGATCGAAAATTCTTTGTGCTTTGATCTCTACTTTTTGAATTTTTAATAAAGTCTCCTTTGGGACCCATATTGTATCGATCCTGCTCGCCGTTTGGTGGCACATTGAGAAAAAGGTGAATTCTTTCTGAATTGGATTTTTATGTCTCCATGCATCAACCAGTTCTAGGTTTTCCATCATCCCTAAAAAAAAAATAATTAGGCAATCTATTCACTTTTTTGTTATGTTTGGCTATTGATTTGTCCAATTCCGGGTTGGTTACACCATTTAGGTCCCCCATTATTATAAATTTCCCTCCTATATGATTCATTAGTTGAGTTTCTACTTTTTTGAAAAAATTCACCTTTCCTCCATTAGGCGCATATAGTCCCACCAAAAACCACTGAGCCCCCTCTATTGTTGTCTTTACTATTATTATTCTCCCCTCTTTATCTCTCCAAATTAATTCTGGATTCCATTTGCTCTTTATATACATTTCGCCTGCTGTAATAAATTCCATTCCTAGCTTTTCATTTTTTAGTACCCTTTCATGTTTGATGTTAACATGGGTCTCTTGGAGACATATTATATCCCAACTTTGTTTCCTTAAAATATGGCCTACTTTATTTCTTTTATTTTTGTTGTTCAATCCGTTTACATTCCACGAAATAATTTTGAGATTCATCTTTATTTTATCTTATACTATAACCCCTTTTTTGATGTTGTTGTTTTGCTTTGTTATTCCTGTTAATATACTGTAATTGTTGTTAATACTATTTCGATTATAGTATTTTTTTTTAAAAAAGAATTTATTGAATTCAAAAGGTCAAGTAAAATAATGTCTCGTTGATATAATATCAAGTTTAGACAAAGCCTGGAGGGAGAACGTAGGTAAGGGATAGATCAAGGACTAGAGAGAAAGGTAGAGGGAAAACAACAGCAATTAGTGATCGTCAAATCAAACCCTCGAATTTTTGAGGGGGCAGCGCCATTCGCTGCTGACCGCCCCAATTCACTCACAGGCATCTTCCAAAACCCCATCCCAAACCCCCAAATTCCCATGGCGACCAGCAAATGGTAACGGGGGCAGGACTGTGAAATCTGGATGCCCCTAGTCATGAACTGGCACATGGGTGGTGGATACAGATTCAGTTGCTCTGACTCAAGGAATGAGGCAGTTGAGCAGCTCGGCAGCTGTATCCATGACTGAGCTGTCCTATTTAGGATCCACTTTGCTCACCCTGAAAGGAGGGAGGGGCTAGAAAAGGTACCCTAAACATAGTCTGCCTCCCTTTCTCCGTGACTGGATTACCACGCCCAGCGGGGCCACCACCCAGTGGTTGTAAAAGACCATTGAACTTTGGAACAAGGAATATATAAACACCGGCAACTGGGAAGCACTGGCATGAGAGTGCTCCAATTGGAGAACAGCCTTTACCAAAGGTGTCATGGGCTTTGAAGACACTCGAATTCTGGACACAAGGGAGAAACGTGCTAAGAGGAAGGCACGCTTGGCAAATCCTCACCATGATCAACTTCCACCCGGAAACCAATGTCCCCACTGCGGTCCAGTGTGGATCCAGAATTAGCCTCCAAGTCACTTACATACTCACTGTTAATACCGTGTTCATGGAATACAATCTTACTCGGCTACGAGTGAAGAAGAAGAACAGCAACAACAACACACAATGCACCACGAGGGAAAGTGTATGCTTTTTCCATTCAAGAATCTGAAAAAGGATTGGATCAGGAGGGGAACAAATTTCTATTTGGGTTTTAAGGGATTTTTCATTTGTTCTGATACAGTGGTTTTTCCTATTTCTGCGTCATACTATAAATGAAAAGCTTTTGGGCCAGTTCTACTGATCTGATGCAAATCCTAAGAAAGTGCAAGACAAATGAAAGTGTGTAGAGGCCCCAAGATTCTCTCCATTGAGATCTTGCAGCTTGCAAGGTCAGCCTACCTAGAATTTTCACCTGATAGAACTGGCTGTGTAGTTCCTGCTCTGCAACAGATGGGCTGCTGTTTTGGGGAAATCTCAAATTGAAATAGAGCAATATAAAATAATATAGACTGCAGCTCTTCCACACTGGAATAACAATTTGCATATACAATTTGAACCATTTATTTCTTCTGCAAGTGGAATTGTATGACTTTTCCGTTTACAGTTTCAAAAAGAGAAAGAGAGAGACAAATAAGTCCTGGATCCACAGGAGGAACGCTTCCTATTTTGTGATGACGGTGTTTGTAAATACTGGTGTTGCAAGGTGATTTCTTGTTGCATAAACATTTCCCAGGTTAATGCAGGAACTGGAAATAAACTGTCAGAGTTATAACTGCAAGGAGTTTCTCACCCACTGGGATGAATCTGGAAGCTTGCTCTGTGTTAGAAGTTGTATATTCAATTTAAATAACCAATAGCCCATAACCTACTATGTAACACATTTCGCTGCAGATTTTGACTTCTTCACTGTCAACCACAAGAGCAAGGTCCTTTTTTATAGTCCAATAGATGAATGTACAGAAATGCTCCTGTTTCATCTGAGCTTCTTGGTCAATATGTGGCCCATGCAAGAAAATCTCCAAGGAGACGTTATAGCTGACCACCAATATTTTAAGCAACGAGTAAAAACATCTTCCTTCACTTCTGTTCTCCTCCCACATGATGTCCTGAGACTCAGATGAGAAATGCTGACAACAAAAACAAAAGACTATTGGTGGTATCCAACTAAGTCATACTCAGAACGGACCCACAAAAATAATTTGATTTACTAACAAAAGTCAATGGGTTTCAATGGATCTACTCTGATTATGACTCAGTCAGATAAACCCTTTATTCGCATTCAGTTGGGTAGAAAGTGGTTTCCCTGCATGATGAAATGATGAATAATTGGGCGAATTTCAGGCACAGGTATTGCATCTCAGGTGTTTTGGGTTTTCTTTGGCATGATGCTCCAACAGGATGTTATTCTGGATGGGAAAAGGAGACGGAAAACAACAAGGTTGGTGACAGAGAACAAAATAATCCTGATCGATTGTACCTCCTCACTCCCAGCCTCGGAGTCATTTCCGAAAATGTTCCCGCCTGTTGTTGTCCTTACCTCCCTGGAAGAGAGAATTCAGAGTAGGTCCCTCCTACTAAATCCTTATAATTAGGAATCTTAGCATTTTGAATATCTTACCATGTCTCCCCCCCTCATTTGTCAGACATATAAGCCTAGAGCGTAGCCCTTTCTGGTGTCCTAGAGAGAAGTGCCCTGCACTGGTGCTCAGTAGCCAAATTCTGATAAATTTGTCAGATCAAAATAAAATCCAAATTGACAGGGTGATATCTTTGAGTCGACCAATTACTGTTGGTATAGGGATAACCTCCCGTGGCTCCCAGCTTCTCTGACTGTCCCAGGCCCATCATAAGACTCTGAACACAGGAAAAGATGAAGAGCCTGCAGGATCAGAACAACGGGCCATCTAGTTCTGCATCCTGCTCTCACGGTGGCCACCAAGATGCCTGTGGGGAACCAACAAGCAAGACTCAAGCATCTATCTTATTCAGGCTCTCCCATCCTGTGGTTTCCAGCAACTTGCATATGGAAGCATACTGTCTCTGTGGATACGGAGCATTGTCCTCCATGAATTTGCCCGCTCCTCTTTCAAACCCAACCACATTGGCAGAGGTGCCAACTTGCGAGGGCGACGTTGGGCCCAGTGTTGTGTGTGTGATGCCAGGATGTTGGGAGGAGCCAGGGATAGAGCTGAATGCAGTGGCCGTGTGGCTTCAATGGCCAGCGGCTGTGGCTGTCCACAGGCAGGAGGCTGCTTTGACCCTCCTTCCCCTCCGCAGCAGGAGGAGAAGGGGAAGGAGCCGGCCACTGGAGATGTGCCAAGCTTGGACCCACAGTCGGCCTCCTCTGCCCCCTCAACATCAGGAGTCCCCCAGCCCCTTCCCAAAAGGTATTGAGGGACCCCAAAACAGCTCAGCCCCCAGGAACTGGCACCCCTGCAAGTTGGTACCCATCACTGCCCCTTGGGGGAGTGGGTTCCATAGTTTAACAATGCACTGCTTTTATCTGTCCCGAATCTTCCAACATTCAGCTTTCATGGATGTGAAAAAAGTTCTCATGTTGTTAGGCAGCATATCTTTCTCCATGCTGTGCATAATTTTATAAACTTCTATCGTGTTACCTCTTACTAATCTTTTCTCTAAACTAAAATGCTCTAAATGCTGCAAGCTCTCCTCAGGTGCTCCATCCCCTTGATCATTTGGGCTGCCTGCATCTATCAAGATGATGTCCATGGGATGTCCTTAGCCATCGATGGTGATACCTTATCTGCAGGACCTGGCACAATTGTAGTAGCAACACCTTTGTCTTCCTGGGCAGTCATAGTCAGATCTGCACCGATCAATTCCTGGGACAGTGCACCTAAATGGATTTCGTGGGCAATACCAAGATATCACTGGGAAGGGAAAACAATAGTAGCACCGTTAACCAATGTTCAGACACTAATGAATGCATTCTAATATTTCTTTTGACTATTGTGCAGCCCTATTGGCTGTACCAAAAGCCACATTTTAATGAGTAATCAGCGAGTTCGCAGCCTGAGCTGCAAGACCTGACAATCTGGTTCAACTTTCTATGTGTACTTTACAGACTTGGCGTCTCTTCAGACATGTGGTAGTACCATTGCTCTGAAGTCAGAGCAGTAATGCTAGCTCCCCCCCCCATGCACCTCTGGGTGGGCAGATGGGTGGGGGAAATGGTGGCTGTTCTTCTTTTGTACTTACTTGAAATGGCCATCAAGTTGACATCCTACAAATGGGTGGTGAAATATTGACTGTCCTTCTAGGCACAAGTGTGCACAGGAAATCAAGAGGTAACAAATGAATGCTGCTCCCTATCTCAGGGGTTGGCAACCTAAGGCTTGGGGGACAGATCCAGCCCAATTGCCTTCTCAAACCGGCCTGCAGAAAGTCCGGGAATCAGCATGTTTTTACATGAGTAGAATGTGTCCTTTTATCTAAAGTGCATCTCTGGGTTATTTGTGAGGCATAGAAATTTGTTCATATTTTTTCCCAAACTATAGGCCGGCCCTCCACATGGTCTGAGGGACGGTGGACAGGCCCACGGCTGAAAAAGGTTGCTGAACCCTGCCCTATCTCCTTGCTCTTATCATTGCGTGCATGGTAAGAGAGGGTATTTGTTTGAATGAGCAGCGAGGAGCTGCCCAAGTGGCAGCAACAACAAGGAGTAGGGGGTGCAGAGCAAGGGGTCTCCAGGTATTGGCAATGTGCCCTCTGCAAGAGGTGGGCCTTGGCAGGTGCCCAGCAATGCCAGCTCCAGCATTACACTTTTCTCAGAGGGGTAAAAGGAAGGTGAATTGATGCAGTTCATTATTAAAAAGACACACACACCTTGTTCCTACTCACAGCCAAACACATCTGCTTCATAGAGAGGACTCTGAGTAGGTCCCTCCCACCTGGCCCCTAGAAAAGGGCTGGATGCAGAGGAATGGTGGCATCAGCTGATCTGCCCGCCGCCCCCCCAGGTTGCCCAGCCCCAGGCGTGCAGGAGGGCGGAGCCGGCCGCCCACCTCAGCGTCTCACTGGCTCGGCCGCCCCTGAACTCACGGTGCACAGCCACCTGCAGCAGAAGAGCCTGCCGCGGCGCTCCAACCAATGGGCGGGCTCTTCCCCGGACTCAACTCTCGGGCCCTGGACTCTCGGCCTGGCGCCCCTGAAAGCCCAGCACCCGGGTGCCCTGCACCCCTAGCACCTATGGGTAAGACGGCCCTGCAGAAACCACAGAGTTTCCCCCATCTGCTGTGACCAGCTCCCCTTCCTTCTGGTCTCCCAGAACACTCGGAGGAATGAAGAGGGCAGAGCAGAGACAAGACGAAGGCTTGGGCTGCTGGGGAAGGAACTGGGGGAGGAATCTTAGAGAGGGGTGGGAAGGCAGGGACCTCCAGTCCTTGCAACTGCCTCCTTGGGGCAAGACCTACAATACTGGGGAGAGTTCCTGTGATCACAAGGCCTGTTTTGGTTTCTTTGAATAAAGAGTCGACTTTGCTGACACTGGGTGTTTTATTACTGACCCACTCCTGACACCAGTTCATATTTTATTGAATATATTGTTGCACCTATACATTTGCACCCACTAATATCCTTTTGAATGGCAGAGCTTAGCTGCCCTAGAGAATAAGGTAGACAATGGCGGCACATCTTGCACAAACTGGTTTTCCCCTTCCCTGTTCCCACTAATATGCATGCCCTAAGAAATTGTACCTTGAAATGTCAGTCATTGATGAATGAATATACCTGGTTGTGGAGCTCTGCAAACCCTGGCACAACTGTAGTTGCAGCACTGGAGGTTACGTGGGCAGTCATAGTTACTCCTGCAACGACTAATTCCTGGCATGGAGCACCGAAATGGATTTCCTGGGCACATCCCTGAAATATTGTTATTGTTATTGTTGTTATTATTACTACTACCCACCTTTTTCATTGACAGGGAAAAGTGTGGGAGAGGAGAAACTCTCATTAAAAACAGTTAATCATTAATATAATTACAATTTTATACGTGTTTGTGTGTATGAATGAAATCAATCAAAACATACTAATAATTACAATAAAAAGAGCACAAAAATAAAAAAGAACAGCATCTGAACATCGAAATATGAACTTTCATGTATTTTAAAATTCTATTGACTATAGTACAACCATGTTGTCTGTAGCAAAATTTGCATTTGAATTTATAATTAGGAAGCTCACATTTTAGGCATGCAAGAGCTCACTATCCTACATTCTCTCCACACGTATTTTATAGGTTCCCCATCTATCCAACTTGAAGCTACAAACATGAGTTTGACCAAACTGCGGGAGGCAGTGGAAGACAGGAGTGCCTGGCATGCTCTGGTCCATGGGGTCACGAAGAGTCGGACACGACTAAACGACTAAACAACAACAACAACCTATCCAAATCTTATGTAGGCCAGAAACCCTGGAAAATGCTGCTAAATGACAACTTTCCAGTAGAATTTTCCAACATGTTTCTCCCCTCCATTTTTTGCAGTTAGAAAAGTGATGGGACGCCAGCCAAATCTGTGTTAATAAACAGCACGTCCGAAAGTCCCCAATTTTTCAGAATCAGTAACTTAATCTGTAAGTCAGGGGAATCCTTCAACTCACTATGATTTTGTGAAGATAAATGAGACACACAAAGGAATTTGCAATTTAAGTTCTATATAAACAAAGAATGGTTTGTTAATCTCTTTTAAGATGTTTCCAGCTAAACATTTCATTTGTAAGAAAAAGAAATTACAATTGTCATTGTGATCAGCTGATTCTCCCAAGATGTGAGAATCAAAAAAAAAAATGTTGCCTATCTCTAAAGATGCAAAGTTGCCAGCAGGCATGGTAAGCTATGGTAGAAAGAAAGAAAGAAAGAAAGAAAGAAAGAAAGAAAGAAAGAAAGAAAGAAAGAAAGAAAGAAAGAAAGAAAGAAAGAAGGAAAGAGTAGATAGATATTGATATTGATATGTGGTTTGTTCAGCTCTTCTATTTGTTTAAAGCATATGTCAAAGCAGTCTAAAAATACTAAAATTAAAAAAATATAAAAATAAACAACATAAACAATTATTTCGCATTTAAAAACAATCCATCACTTTTGGCGACTTGAGTCTTTGTCACATATGCTCTGCTGCACTGCTACCTTTTTCACAACATTCCAATCTGTATTGTATACTTGAATACTGTAAATGGAATTCAATCATGTCCTCACTCACACACACAAAAATACAGTCTAGCTTTAGAGAGAATTAATAATTGCTCTTGGATTTCTGTATCCCTTATGCAAACTACAAAACTCTGTCCATGCCCACTGGCAGCCTTCTCCAGAGTGCCTAAGACACCACCAGCTCTGTTTAATTGAAGGTAGCCTGAATTTATTTATTTATATTAGTAGTACTGTAGTAGTAATAATATTATTATTAATATTGTTAGTATTGCAATGCTGTCCTAAATACATGCTTGCTCTAACTCCCACTATGCTCAATGCAACTTACTTCTCAGGCTACAATATTTCACACACTCTTGGGAATTGTTGTTGTTTAGTCGTTTAGTCGTGTCCGACTCTTCGTGACCCCATGGACCATAGCACGCCAGGCACTCCTGTCTCGCACTGCCTCCCGCAGTTTGGTCAAACTCATGTTCGTAGCTTCGATAACACTATCCAACCATCTCATCCTCTGTCGTCCCCTTCTCCTAGTTCCCTCAATCTTTCCCAACATCAGGGCCTTTTCCAAGGATTCTTCTCTTCTCATGAGAATTCTCTTGGGAATTAGTCTCATTCAACTCAACTTCTGGGTATAGACAAACATATGTTTGCCCTTAAAAGGCTGCAGCTCTAAGCACATTTACTACCTGGAAATAAGTCCCATTGGACTCACAGAGTTCAGGAACATAGAGCTGCAAAGCAAGCATGTGCAGAATTATAGTGGGGGCTGCCGTCTCTGTTAATGACTCGCTTGCCATTCCTGCTCTGCTTGCTCATGCTGCAGCTCACATTGCCGCTTGCTGGCAGTCACACAAACTACACCATGGCAACTTTTTCCCTTACAAAAATATTATATAGCAAGACAGCATGAATTCCGTTTCTCTCTTCTGCAGGACAAAGTCCTGTTTATCTCAGGACAAAGTTACTTGCCCTGAAATGGCTTTGTGGATATAACTACCGATAACCGAGCCTTAGCTACTCCAAATGTTTTTTTCCCCTGTCCTGTATTCCAGAATCGCCTTTCAACTTTTTCGCATCTTACCTACCTATTCTGTAACAAGTTGCAGGGGGTAATTCTGTCCAAAGGGCCAGAAGCCCCACAAGGAGAAGGACAGTCGGTGTCTTCATGGTGCCTTCAGGAATCGGGTGTGAACACTTAGAATAGAACAAGACTTGTATTTAAACAGATGCGTGGGTAGGGTTAAGATTATATGTCTCCCCATCTACCTCATACTTAATATCAGCAGCATCACACTTTTCAGGCCCTTGGAAATAATTGCATTGCAGCATCTTTATAGATTGCATGCGTTGTTGTAGCAGCAGGGCCTGAAACCTGTGGGTGTTGACACCTGTAATGCGCCTGCATAAACACCCAAACTTCAAAGAATTCTCCTGAGTCACACCCTGATTATAGCTCCTTCCAGCACGTGAGGAAAACTCAATCACCCCTGGGAATGGTACCAGGGCAGGGCTCATGTTGTAAAAGAACCAGGACTTCCTATATTCGAGTTAATACCTGGTGATTGTGATGTTTTCAAAAAGACAGACAGAGAGAGAACTAAACAGCTCAATAGCACAGCACATGCTTTTTTATTTTTTTCTGAAGAAGCATGTGAATCACTATGTGGCATTTCTAATTAAAATGATCCTCAGATCTAGAGTGAAATGGTCAGCTCATTACTACATGGTGCATAGTGTTCAGTGGGGTTTGCTGAGAGACCCTTGGGGGGTCCAAGGCCCTCAGACCTGAAGAAAAACCCTGTTTGTGTCCTAAAAGCTGGGAGTGGATGGTGAGAGTGAGTGGTTGTCTGAATACTGTACTGTAGTGTGTTTTATTTTGTACATTCTGCTGCCTTGCAATGCTCTCTGACTTCATGTTGGTATTGTCAATATGAATATTGCTTATGTATCTTTAATTTTTTTTAATGCAAATTATTTGACATTGGTTTTATTTTACCTTGTGTATGTGTGTGTATCATCATCAATAATATTTATACACTGTTCACAATCCAAAAGTGATTTACATAAAACATGGTAAGATAATTTAATTTTAAAAAGTAAAAAATGCATACGCAACATTTAAAACCAAAAAAATACAAAGAAACATATCAGCAAAACTACAGAAGCCATCAATAAAAAGTCAGTTAAATGCCAATAAATAATAAAACAGAACAATGTGGTGAATCTTAGGAGGGTGGGAATGCCTGCTTACAGGGGTGCCAACTTGAATAAAATATGGTGGGGGGCAGGTAAGGCCTGCCCCGTATAATCAATCACATGATGTGGCACACGCACACCATTTGAATGGCAATGCCCATCAACTCGGGGGGGGGGGCATGCTCCCCTCAAATATTGTATTGGGGAGGCCGAAGGGACCTTGGCCCTTACGAGTTGGCTCCTATGCCTGCTTAAATAAAGAGGTGTAGTGTTTAAAGCATGTTTCTGCCTCATGAACAGCACATGGAAGGGTGTTTGACCACTGGCCATGTTGACTGAGGCAGATGAGAGTCCAAAAATAGCTGGTCACAGGTTCCTCATCCTTGTATATTATAGGTATACTACAATATACACCAGGGGTCAGCAAACTTTTTCAGCAGGGGGCTGGTCCACTGTCCCTCAGACCAGTGTTTCTCAACCGCTGTTCCCCGGCACACTACTGTGCCGCGGGACGCTGGCTGGTGTGCCGTGACGTGAGAAGGGCAATTTTGCAGCATCGTGGTCCCCTTTCGCTCTAGCTGCAGGAAGCCGGCCAGAGCCTCCCCCTTTTTTTTTGCAAATAAATTTTGGGAGGGAAAACCCCCCGAGAGAGAGCAGCACCGCCGTACAGCGCCCAGGCTCCTTCCTCTCCCAAGGTAAAGGGATCCGGCGCCGAGAGTGGGAGGGGGAGGGGGAGGGGGGAAGGAGGAGCGCAGGCGAGAGCTGGTGGGCAGAAAAGTTGGCCAAGTCGCGGCAAGGCAGCGGAGAGCTAGAGCGCGCGAGGAGGGAGCCCGCGCAGGCGCCGCCACCGCTCTTCCAGCCCAGCTGCCATTCTCCCAACACTAAGCGCTCCCCTCTCCCCTCCTTCCTTTTATCCCACACCCCCATCTTTGCCTCGCTTTCTCCCGCCCTGCCCGTGGCCGCAATGAGCTTGACTCACCGGAAAGCAATATTTGGCAAGTGTTTCTTACAGTCATAATTATAATATAGGGCGGCAAAGAGTTAATTTTTAAAACTTTTTTAATGGTGGTGTGCCTTGTGATTTTTTTCATGGAACAAGTGTGCCGTGGCCCAAAAAAGGTTGAGAAACACTGCCTCAGACTATATTTTGAAGAAGAAAAAGAACAAATTCCTATGCCCCACAAATAACCCAGAGATGCATTTTAAATAAAAGGACACATTCTACTCATGTAAAAACAAACTGATTCCCGGACTGTCCGCAGGCCAGATTTAGAAGGCTATTGGGCTGGATCCGGCCCCCGGGCCTTAGTTTGCCTACCTATGATATACACGTACACTACTGTAAAGTGCTTTGAGATCTACAGATAGTAAGCTATCTATAAATGGAATTCATAATAAGAACAATTATAGGACCATCACACACACACCCAACACAAAATCCACTCGCGGTGTCCTGGGTTTCTTTGAAGGCAGGCTTCTATAGTTCATAGTCATGTGGTCTTGCCAGGAATGTCTGCAGGCTGGAATCCTTTCTTCATTGTGTGCTGTGACGCTGCAAGTGGAAGCAGGATGTTGTAAACCTGCCTTAAAAGGATGAGTGGAGTCCCACAGCCACCTCATTACTTACACCAGGTAGTCACAAGCACATGCAAATTTCTTTTCTTTTCAAAAAAACATTTACTTTGTTCCCAACTTTTCTCAAATGGTCCAAAGAAAGACCACATTTGAAAGCTGAAACAGTGAGAATTTGTTGGAAAAGATGGACCACATGGTCTTTTTAGGGTCCACCAAGAAATTTTCACTCAGGCCCCATGAAGGGCCACCAGCCGTAGCCTCCACCATTAACTCAAGGTGGGAGAGAAGGTGGCTGCACAGAGGGAACTAAGGCTAGTTCCAGGTGGTAGAAGCCCCATCTCCCTGCAAACCATCCCAGCTAAAGACTCAGTACGTTCCCTCTTCACATTCCATCCAAAAGTGGGAAGCAAATTCCTCCCCATTTGCGCCAGTAGCGATGGGGCTTGAGCGAACAGGCCTTCAGACCAAGCGCTGATTCCCTATTCCCAGGAATGCCGATTGGTGTAGATACCTACACAGTTTGAGGCAGAACAACGAGCAGCCTAGAATCTTCATGACCCAAGGAATCAGGCAGTCCCTGAACACCAATCACATGCCACTGCTACTATAATGCCCCCCCACATTTGCTGCACTGTTTCAGTATTGTTAGGGGCAGCCACCAGGCCGCTAGACCACAGTGCTTTCTGTAACACATTGGGTGACTAGGTGACAGCCAAGCCAGGTCAGCAACAAGCCAGCATCAGCACCCCCAGGACACTAGCTCAGGTGGGTGTGAATGCCCTGTGCTGAAGGGCAACAGCTAGGGAAGTGTAAATACTGCCTCCAAAGTATCTGCCACCTGGGGCAGCTGCCTCACTTTACCTAATGGTAGAGCCAGTCTTGGAAAGAATCAGTTTTTGTTTTTATTTTAAAGCACATAACATGCATGGCCCTAAATATGGAAGTTCTTCATCCTTATCTGCACCTGGCCATTTGCCTGCATAGATGACAGACCTGTTTGGTACCTCCTTGAACAGAGTCAAGCACAGCAAGATGCCACATCAGGGACGGGGGAAGGGGGTTGCGGTGGGGGCAGTCCGCCCTGGGTATCACCACTAAGGGGGGTGACAAAATGCCGGGTGCCACTCACTGCAGGAACCTGCAGCGCGCCTTAGCCATGCATCTCTCCTGGGAGGGATGCAGTGGCTTGGGCGCCTGCAGGCTCCATGCTGCCCCAAACAGTCCACCTGCTGCCTCCCCCTCAGCTGCCTCCCCCCTCAGGAGCATCCTGCCCTGGCTGTCCCCACCTCCGTGGGCAGCTGTCCCCGCCCCTGGGTGCAGGGCATGTGCACTGCCCCAGGCGCCCGATCAGCTTGGTCTGTCACTGCGCCAAATGTCATAGAATCATAGAGTTGGAAGAGACCACAAGGGCCATCCAGTCCAACCCCCTGCCAAGCAGGAAACACTATCAAAGCATTCCTGACATATGCCTGTCAAGCCTCTGCTTAAAGACCTCCAAAGAAGGAGACTCCACCACACTCCTTGGTAGCAATTTCCACTGCCAAACAGCTCTTACTGTCAGGAAGTTCTTCCTAATGTTTAGGTGGAATCTTCTTTCTTGTAGTTTGAATCCATTGCTCCGTGTCCGCTTTTCTGGAGCAGCAGAAAACAATCTTTCTCCCTCCTCCATATGACATCCTTTCATATATTTGAACATGGCTATCATATCACCCCTTAACCTTCTCTTCTCCAGGCTAAACATACCCAGCTCCCTAAGCCGTTCCTCATAAGACATTGTTTCCAGGCCTTTGACCATTTTGAACTCCCTTCCCTTTTAGTATTTCTGTCCATGGGATCTCACCCAGCGTTTCCCTAAGTTTTCTGAAGTCGGCTTTCTTAAGGTCTAGGATTTGAGTCTTAGTATGCTTGGTTGCTCCTTTCCGCTGAACAATAAACTCCAGAAGAGCATGATCACTCCCACCTAATGATCCTGCCACTTCTACCCCACTAACCAGGTCATCACTATTGGTTAGGACCAGATCTAAAATGGCTGATCCTCTTGTTGCTTCTCCTACTTTCTGGACAATGAAATTGTCTGCAAGGCCAGTGAGGAATCTGTTCGACCTTATGCTCTTGGCTGAGTTTGACATCCAACGAATATCAGGATAGTTGAAATCCCCCATTACTACTATCTCACCTCCTTTTGAATGCCTGGTCATCTGTTCCAGGAAGGCATCATCTGTGTCCTCAGTTTGGCTTGGGGATCTATAGTAAACTCCCACAATGAGATCAGTGTTATTTTTCTCTCCCTTCATTTTGACCCAGATACTCTCAACTTGGCTTTGAAGTTTTAAATCCTGGATCTCTTCACAGGTATACACATCCCTGACATATAACGCTACTTCTCCTCCTTTCCTGTTTGGTCTATTTCTCTGAAATAGATTGTATCCCTCTATTTCTACATTCCAATCATGAGACTCATCCCACCAGGTTTCAGTGATGCCTATTATGTCGTATTTAGTTTGCTGTACCAAGAGCTCAAGTTCATCTTGTTTATTTCCCATACTCTGTGCATTAGTATACAGACATTGAAGACCGTTGATCATTCCCCCATGTCTCTTATTTAAGGATATTTTCCTCCCATCACTAGGTCTGCGTGCTTTTTGCTCCATTTGGTCCTTGACATTTGGATGATCATCTTCAGAACTTGATAGACTCCTACCATCAGGACCACTGTCTCCCTCCCCCACATAAGTCAGTTTAAAGCCCTCCTGATGAGGTTTTTGAGTTTCACAGCAAAAACATTCCTCCCAACTTTTGTGAGGTGCAGCCCATCACTTGCCAGAAGTCCATCTTCAAGAAACTGCAGGCCGTGATTTAAGAATCCACACCTGTTTGCACCATTTGCGAAGCCAGTTGTTCACTTCCCCTATTTCTGGGCTGTGTTTCCCCTACTGAATCATCTGCTCCATATTCTTCAAGTCGGGCTAATACTAATGTCCATACTAAGTGTTACGCCAGGCTTGGATTAAAAGTTTCCTGTCACTAATGATGGGAAAACAGAGATGGAATTCTGACTGTGTTCCTGCTAATGCTCTGATCTTCCAGAATCACCCAATTATTATATGTATCTCTCCATCTGGACCTCGTGTCATTTCTGTTGCTTGCACGAGACCTTTACATTGGTCATTGAGTCTGTGCTCTTAATTAAATGCTGGGCATTCCCCATGTTGCTCAATGAAAGCGTTGTTGGCGTGCCATGTTTTCGTTCTTTTGGATGTACTTGAAAGCCACAGTCACATCAGTGTCTGTGACAAAATACTTTGGGTGTGCTCTTATAGATGTGCTCATATATATGTATTTATGCACTCACACAGAGAGACGCACATTGGTATTTATCTATTGTAAAATGTTTGAGATATTTCAGATAGTAAGTGGTCAATAAATATAAACAATGAGCAAACAAATGAACAAATGAATAAAGAAAAATGGTTTGGTGCATACAGATTCGTAGTATCTAAGTCTCAGAAACCTGGAAACCCTTTTTAGAGCAGATATCCACGCAGTCTCACCACCATGTGAGAAGCTGGCCATGGGTCCCACCTGACGTCATGTCTCATGTGGCTCCAAAATGCATCAAATAGGTTTTAATGAGTGTGGTTTGCCTTTGTGCTAGCTCTGATGCTGATTGCATCAGCTGCATTTTGGGAGTCAGGAAGCAGCTTGTCAACTTGGATCTGCTGCTGAGTGAGAAGCGGAGCGTTTGTTGTCTTCCAAAAAGTGCCCTGCCCTTCTTTGACACACCTATGTAATACTTCCGTTTCCCTCCACCTTTCCAGGGAATACAGGAGATGTTTTTGATACTCCCAGTGTTATCACTCCAGGTTGTTTGGAGCCCCAAATGAAATGTGATTTGGTACTATCAGGTGTGCTCGATTTGTAT
Source organism: Zootoca vivipara (assembly GCF_965207765.1). Taxonomy (NCBI): domain Eukaryota; kingdom Metazoa; phylum Chordata; class Lepidosauria; order Squamata; family Lacertidae; genus Zootoca; species Zootoca vivipara. The sequence goes on along the minus strand of NC_142590.1, from coordinate 73,801,243 downwards.
TGAAATAATTTTATTTTTAAATGCTTGCACATTAACAATATTAATTTAAATAGAGTGGTACTTCAGAAGTTGAACAGAATCCATTCCAGAAGTCTGTTTGACTTCCAAAACATTTGGAAATCAAGGTGCGGCTTCTGATTGGCTGCAGGAAACTCCTGCAGCCAATCAGAAGCTATGGAAGCCGCGTCAGACATTCGAGTTCCAAAGAACGTTCACAAACCGGAACACTCCCAGGTCTGCGGCGTTTGGGAGCCAAAACATACGACTCTCAAGGCATTCGGGACCAAGGTATTGCGAATGTTTTTGACAACCTCACATATACAAATAATATTTGCCTCCTTTGCAAATCCCACAGGGACTGCGCGCCAAAATTTGAGGGACCCAAAGTAAAAGAAAGTAGAGAAATCAAGTGCTACCGGCAGATTTACCAGGTGGCTGGCGAGACATTAAATAAAACAGAGGTTGGTTCACATTTGTAAGCTAGTGGTTCACCATTCTTTATGGGGAATGAAATGATCAGTGACTACTAGCTATTATGGCTATGCTCTGCTTCCATAGTGAGAGGTTGTAATAATTCTGAATACCAGTTTCTGGAAACCACAGGTGGGTAGGATAGTCTTGTGCTCAGGTCCTGCTTGCAAGTTTCCAGCAGGCATCTGACTGGCCACTGTGAGTGCAGGATTTTGGACTAGAGGGGCCATTGGCCTGGTCCAGCAAACTCTTCTCATTTTATTATGCCATAAGTCATGGATTGCCAATCTGGTGCCCACACAAGCACAGGCAACCCATAGAGACCATCGCTGGCACCCACAGGGTCCCTCCCCACTCCTCCCTCCAGCCTGTGTTGAAATTAGGCTTGAAAGAAGTATTCTCTTGTAGCCAATGAAGCAACATGTGCTCAGTTGCAGTGTGCATCTCCAGAATGCAGACGTGTCCATGGGCTCAAAAAGTTTGATGACTCCTATGATCGGTGTTGGGGAAAAAACAAAGGCATTTGAAAGAAAGAGGCTCAGGTAAGCTGGCTGGTCAGTTTGGGAGAAGGGGAGGGCACATCAGGGAAGGGAGAGTTGGTGACGGTGCAATGAAAGCCCACGCGGAGCGTAGCACTCTTCAAGTATCTCAAGGGCTCTCACATGGAAGATGGAGCAAGCTTGTTTTCTCCTGCTCTGGAGGGTAGGACTCGAACCAGTGGCTTCAAGTTACAAGAAAGGAGATCCCTACCAAACATCAGGAAGTACTTTCTGATGGTAATAGCTGTCCGACAGTGGAATGGACTCTCTTGAAGGTGGTGAACTCTCCTTCCTTGGAGGATGTTAAGCAGAAGTTGGATGGTCATCTGTCATGTTGTTGTTTAGTCGTTTAGTCATGTCCGACTCTTCGCGACCCCATGGACCATAGCACGCCAGGCACTCCTGTCTTCCACTGCCTCCCGCAGTTTGGTCAAACTCATGTTCGTAGCTTCGAGAACACTGTCCAACCATCTCGTCCTCTGTCGTCCCCTTCTCCTAGTGCCCCCAATCTTTCCCAACATCAGGGTCTTTTCCAAGGATTTTTCTCTTCTCACGATCTGTCCTTCCAGTGAGCACTCAGGGCTGATTTCCTTAAGAATGGATAGGTTTGATCTTCTTACACTCCATGGGACTCTCAAGAGTCTTCTCCAGCACCATAATTCAAAAGCATCAATTCTTCGGCGATCAGCCTTCTTTATGGTCCAGCTCTCACTTCCATACATCACTACTGGGAAAACCATAGCTTTAACTATACGGACCTTTGTAGGCAAGGTGATGTCTCTGCTTTTTAAGATGCTGTCTAGGTTTGTCATTGCTTTTCTCCCAAGAAGCAGGCGTCGTTTAATTTCGTGACTGCTGTCACCATCTGCAGTGATCAAGGAGCCTAAGAAAGTAAAATCTCTCACTGCCTCCATTTCTTCCCCTTCTATTTGCCAGGAGGTGATGGGACCAGTGGCCATGATCTTGGTTTTTTTTGATGTTGAGCTTCAGACCATATTTTGCACTCTCCTCTTTCACCCTCATTAAAAGGTTCTTGAGATTCCTGCTTTACAGGGGTTGGACTGGATGACCCTCAAGGTCCCAACTCTACAGTTCTATGATTGTTCCTGCCATGGTACGTAAGTCTGTACTAATATGTACATAGCTGAGTAGGAGAATCAATGCCAGGTTCGGAACAAAGCAAGCAACAAAGAGTGTATTGTTGCAAAATAAGCAGATATCCACAAATGTTTATTTATATTATCCGTTCTAGGTTTAGATTTCATTTCCTTTTTTTTTTTTAGTGCAAAGCCTCATTTTTTTTAAAAAAATCATTATGTGCAATGTATGAATTGCTTGATTCAGAGCTAAGCTACCAAAGATAAATCTACACAGCTTTGATTCACTGGACTCCTTCTCTGCTTTGACCCCAAGTGCAGCTGTCAGCAATGTGTGCGGTATGATCAACCATTGCAATCCACCCCATTGGGAAGGCTTGGCGAGTTAATGCTCCATTCAGTGTTTCACCTGTGAAAACAAGGATTGTTCTGCTTGTGGGTAAAAAAAGTCTATGCCTCCAGCTTCCTACTTGGGGTGTGTGGGGGGGGGAGGTGTCTGCCTCCCTTCACAGGCTCCCATTCATTAGCATAGTCAAACACTCCAGTTGTCCATTCCCTCCATCCATAAGAATAAAGGCTGGGTTAGGGGAAAAGAGTTTATTTCTTGCCATTTCCCAGGAGAGGAGATTTCAGGATAAATGTATGAAGCTGCCCTCTCATTGCTGCTTGGAATACTTTGCTTGGGAACAAGCTGCGTTGGGAAGGAACAGGGTGTTGAGTTATTTCGCACATATGCGAATGGTGCCTGTCGGGTGGCCACCTGTCCTATATAATACAGGATTGTCCCATATTCCAATGTAAAATGTGAGGTCTTGTATTGATAGTTTTGTCCTGTATTGCCCCTACCCACCCACCCCTCTCTGCCAAGTTAGGGATCCTTTCCAAATCCATGTGTTTGAAAGGGTGTGTGGAAGGTCATGTATTTTAGCTCTGGGTAGCCAAGCACACAGATTTACAAATTCGTGTGTGTGTGTGTGTGTGTGTGTGTGTGTGTGTGTGTGTGTACACATGTGTGACAAATTCCAGAGGGGCCATCCTGCTGTAGATTGCAATGGATTGCTTTGAAGTCACTTCAGCACCAGATTTGGGGGAGGGATTGCTCCCCAACTGCCCCACCCTGTATTTTGCCAGAACAAAGATGGCAACCCTAGTGTATGTGTGAATTTTTAACAATACAAGTGGGACTGCATAAAAATGTTGCAGTGAGATATCCCTTTTTGAGATTCCAGCCACTCTGTTCTATCCCCTTCCCTCCCATCCACTTTTCGGCTTCATCAGAGAGACCGAAACAAAGAGGCAGGAGAAAAGATTAAGATCCTTTGTCCTATTTCCCGCCACAGGAAGTAGGGGATATGACATCAAACAGTCCTGTCTTCTACAAAAAATGCAGGAACTTGCTGAGTCTTAACCGCTTCATATGCTTATTTAGTAAACGTAATTGCGGGTGGCACTGTGGGTTGAACCACTGTGCCGCTTGGGCTTGCCAATCAAAAGGTCAGTGGTTCGAATCCCCACGACAGGGTGAGGTTCCGTTGTTTGGTCCCAGCTCCTGCCAATCCTAGCAGTTCAAAAGGACACAGTGCAAGTAGATAAATAGGTACCGCTCCGTCAGGAAGGTAAACGCCGTTTCCGTGCAATGCTCTGGTTTCGCCAGAAGCAGCTTAGTCATGCTGGCCACATGACCCGGAAAAACTGTCTGCAGAAGCGGACAAACGCTGGCTCCCTCAGCCTGTAAAGCGAGATGAGCGCTGCAACCCCAGAGTCATTTGTGACTGGACTTAACTGTCAGGGGTCTCTTTACTTTAATTGCCATTTTGGCAGCAGATTTCCCCACAAACCCTTTGCTCTGCCATAAACATCAGGAAAAACTTTCTGACAGTAAGAGCTGTTTGACAGTGGAATGGTCTTCCTTGGGAAGTTGTGGATGCTCCTTCTTTGAAGGTTTTTAAGCAGAGGTTAGATGGCCATCTGTCATGGATGCTTTAGCTGAGATTCCTGCATTGCAGGGGGTGGACTAGATCAGTGTTTTTCAACTTTTTTTGGGCAAAGGCACACTTGTTTCATGAAAAAAATCACGAGGCACACCACCATTAGAAAATGTTAAAAAATTTAACTCTGTGCCTATATTGACTATATATAAAGTAATTTTTCAATTTTTCCCATGGCACACCAGGCAACATCTCGCGGCACACTAGTGTGCCGCAGAACAGTAGTTGAAAAACACTGGACTAGATGACTCTTGGGTCCCTTCAACTCTACAATTCTATGAACCACTGAGTGAGTGCACAATCCTCATTGGGCTGTTTGTAGGGGAGATTCCCCTTGTACCTCTGTAAGTCATGGGCTTCCCCCACCAGCATGCCTGCCAACGACTCCCTCTTGAGCCTAGGCAACACCATTTTGGTTACCTAAGAGGCAACACTCACAGCCTAGCACCAGAAATTGATGGAATGATTATAGTAGCAGCTACTTTGAAGTAAGCCCCACTGAATTCACTATGACTTACTTCTAGGAGTAGTTTTCAATTTACTGTACAGTATTCACTTTACTGCCAAGTTTGCACAACTGGTGAGAGAAGGATTGAGCAAATACAGTTAAGAGACTTTCTCCTTTAACGGGTAAATGGGGAGTTATGATTTAGCAAGAGGCTAAAGGACAACATCCATCAGCCATTGCAATAGAATTTAGAATGATGAGAGTTGGAATCCAGCAAAATCTGGAAGATCTCATGTTCCCCTTTCCCTTGCTGTAGGTACCAGCTTACTTATTCTTTTCCAAGGGTCCACACTTGAAAAGACAACAGAAGTCAATTAGAAATCTTCAGCAAGTTTATTGGGTCCGTTTATTAAAAATTTACATATAAAAATGACTGTTTAAAAATAAGACTACCCTGCCCTGCTTTTCAGAAATATATATATATATATATATATATATATATATATATATATATATATGCTGTATATATATATACTGTATATATATATACACACAAACACACATATTTATATATTTAACTTTTTTTAAAAAAAAAACTTTCTTTTTTTTTAAAGAGGAGGGAAAACAACAAATTCTCCATCAATACTGTCAAAGTCAAGTTGGGGGGTGGGAACAGAGTATTCCAATCAGAGATGCTCCAGTTTGGTGGGGGTTTTCTGGAGCATCTCATTCTAACTTACATATTTTAAAATAATATTTCCTTTTTTTGAAAAGCAGGTATTTGTGTGCAACTGAAGCAGAAAGCTATAGACAAAGGAGCTGCTGGCGCTGCTTTTCACAGTGGAGAATAACAAGGGAGAAAACAGCATGGTCTTCAGCTTGAAAACGTGAAAAGCTGCCGATGTCTCTCCCTCCATAAGCAAACCTTATTTAAAAAAAATAAAAATGAAATTTAGCAAGGAAGAGGATTTCTTTTCTTTTTTTTGACCAGGCATGTTGATGTCCGAGCTCTTGAGTGCTCCGCAAAGCCCCAGGAAAGACTTCATTGGCTGCCAACTAACCCCAGTCACTCTTGAAAATAATGTCTGCCTCACTTCCTGCGTCTTCTCTGAACCATCCACCTGTTGGGGCTCAACCAGTTTCGACAAATGGCTCAGCCCAACCATCCATTTCAAGCCAAGGGAAGGAAAGTATTTCAACATAGGGTTTCTTTGTTTTTTAAAGGTTTTTTTTTTATCTAGGCAAGTAGGGAGCAGTTTCAGCTTCCCCTCAGGCTTGTGTTATATGAAAACCAACAACCATTTACAACAGGAACGCCAATGATGAGTTAACAGGATGTGTCTGCACCCATAAGGTGAGGTGTCTCTCAGCCCCGATCATTTTCTGCCAACCTGGTTTTCCAGCTGGTCAATTCTGGCAGTCATCTGAGCAAGTGGCTGCATTAAGGAAACTAGCACATGCAAGATCATGTGAACAGTCATTCACAACTCAAGGCAGGGGCAACTAACCTCCCAGTTTGGTGCCTGAGATACACACACACACACACACACACACACACACACACACACACCGCCAACAATTTTTTCTGGCTCCCAACTATTATTTTTTTATTTGATGGCTGCATTTCTAGCTGACCGTTTTCTCCAAGGAAGGAAGGAACTAAAGTTGGCTTACTGTCAGGGGCTGGACTGAGGAGGAATGGTGGGGACCGCCCCCCTTCTCTCGAACCTTCCTGAGAACTGGAGGATAGTATAGATTTAGAACAGTGGTTTGCAGAAGGACATAGTTCAGAGTCTGCAGAGGGCAGAAGCTGGGAAATACTGGAAGAGGAACAGCAGGAAGAAGAAGCACCAGGCGAGAGACAGCTGATAGACTCAGTGTCCTTGGAAAGCATTCCTGACCCCCCCTCCCAGGATCAGGAGTGCATTGCGGGTAGTAGAATAAAGAGCTCAGAAGCAGAAAGCTCAGATTAACAGGGGTGATGTTGAATAGGAAAGACGTAGGGGGGTGGGACTTTACTTGGAGCAATGCCATTATTTAGGGAAAACTACATTCCTTCGTCACTCTCTGTGAATTACTGAATAAATTGCTTGGTTAGAACTTTTATTGTTTCTCTGGTTCTTGGCTGCCACCGTAGGAGGGATCTGATTCCCCGAAGCCTGACACTTACATGGTTATCTCACCCTCCTCATATAATCCCCACAACCTCCCTGTGGGGTAGGTTAAGCTGAAAGGCAGCAAGCCTGAACCAAAGTTATCCAGTAAGCCTCATGGCCAAGTGGGGATTTGAACCCTGGTTAGACACAGTGAGCTGATGGGGATGCAAATTCCCCCTTCTCTCTGGGTAATCAGATAATTATATGATGAATGGAGAGGCACATGAGGACTGTGTGCCTGTGTACATGTGCCTGCCTGAGTGTGCACGCAGGTGTGTGAAAGTGTGCCCATGAATGCAGCATGGCCACACCCACCACTGACATGTGAACTCTGCAGAGTTGGCCAAGGGTGAATGTTCACCCTGCAGGGGCTTTTCCCCTTCACGGTGGAGTCTTCACTGGCTTTGGGACAAAACCCTGAAGACAATTCAAAATCTCATTAGGATAGCATGCAGAAATCCATTACCTTGCAGAAAACTGCTTGCAAAAAAAAAAGTGTACATATTGGAAGAAATTCACACAGAAACGCTGGCAAATTTTCATGCCTTTTTAAAAAAAAGAATCGACAAAATGAGGCAAAAATGTGGGGACTTGAATTTAAGGTTATAAAAATGAGAAAACTGAAAGTAACAGATTCACTCATCCCTAGTTCCACCCCAAGAGCACAATTTTAGCCTAACATCATCAGAATGAGTGACAATGACTTGCATAGGCCATCGAGTAAGCTTCATTGCTTAATGGAACTTTGGGCTTGGCTTTCCCCACACCCAAACTCATCCATTCTAGCCGCTGGACCACCTTCCCACCCCTGAAGTTATTGCTTGTCACAAAGGTGGCATCAAGAGCGCTGAACTTCAGCAGACACTTTGCACATGAGCTCTGGTGTGCACTTCCCCCAAGACTCTGCCCTTTTAGGTACAATTTGCCCTCTGAAACCCTGGAGAATGGGATACTTAAAATGAGAATCTAAATCCTTCCAAGAAAGGGGGGGGGGAGGCAAAATACCAAATGTTCCTGCCCGCTTTCACTTTTCATGAAGGTTATACCAAAAAGGATATTTTTATCAGTGAGGTCTTCCAGGATTGCAAGACTGTTTGTCTGGAACTGTACCAGGGCTTCACATTCACACGGGTTGCGGAATTCAGTTTCTCCCTTGCCTTCCTCTGAAATAACATAAAATATAGTAGAAACATATTCAGATCAGCACTATCGACACTTAATAGCACCAGAGGCCCCTGATTCCATAGAAAATCTTCTTTGATCTGATGTGATCATCACCTTGCCACTGACTTCTACACAATGTCTGGGCGAAGTTGGTTAACTGAAGGCAACCAAAATGTGAAATGCAGTTAGCTTTCTGTGATTTAAAAAAAATTGTCCAAGGGCTGCAATGAAGAACTGAAAGGAGTCGGGGGAACAATTCTCAAATTGCCACAAATTGCAACCTTAATTGACATACTGCATGCAATATATGCAATGCTCTAACTTTCTAATAGGGAAAAGCCATTATTATTATTATTATTATTATTATTATTATTATTATTATTATTATTATTATTGAAAGTCTACACCTTACCATCTCCAAGTCTCTGTGCTATGAGGCTTATTCACACATGCACTGAACAGGGATACAAGCTGTGACCAAGTATGTGCTTGTTGATTTGTACAGCTCAATTGTTGTGCGCATGGCCACACAGATTCCACATCTGTGGAGCACCACAAGTGAAGAACTGTACCGCAGCTCAACTACTAGACCTGTTCACACGATACACACTGAACACAGGTTCAGGCTGTCTCTACACAGCTTCCCCCTTTCTTTTAGGGGGGATACTAAATCTAGCATTAAATGACCTGGAAAGTGATGTAATGTGAGGCAGGACACAGGATCGTGCACAGAATGAGCTATTTGCTCACAGGATTTCCTGGAGCACGGCATTCAAATACCTGACAGTAGAAGCATAGCAGTAAAGGTTGCCGCCAAGATTCCGCCATCGCTTACCAGGACAGATGTTGACTTTGAGGTTGTCGACAATGTTCGTCATGGTGTTGAAATCTGCGGAGTACGAGAAGTGCTGCTCTACTGGCTCAGAAGCAATTGCTCTCAGTTCCTCTTCAACAGCTTTGCCGACTCCGACCGCAAACATGGTAATTCCTGCAGAACCGGCAACATGTATAGGATACAAGGGTTTCAGTTTTTGGGAACTCAGGCAATTTGTTTGAATCTCAATAGCCAGTGCGATGGGATGCCATTCATACATAGTGCATGAAGACAGAACCAATTGTTTCTGAGAGAGGGAGGAGTTCCAGAGCTGGGGTACCACCACCAAGAAGACTCTCCTTTGCATAGCAAGCCTAGGCTGATGATGCAGCTTAGAGAGCCTTCCTGGCCAGTCTTCCTAGTTGGTCAGGTCTGCATGGAAGTAGGTCTCCCGGGTATTAGTAAATCACTATTATTATCACTATAATTTGTGGATTTCTATACTGCTTAATGCCAAACTAGGCTTCTACACAGTTTAGAAAGTACAGAAACCAAAGGCACAAACATTAAAACGCAAAGATCCATAATTAAAATACATAATAAAACAATCCCATTAAAATATGAACATCCATCGCTGAAATACGCAATAAAACAATTCCATTAAAGCAACACAGCAATTAAAGCAGGAGACTCAGGTCAAGAGACCAAGGGGGTGACTGGGCAATGAGGTGCATCATTGATAGCTGGTGGAAAGCTAATAAGGATGAGGCCTCTCTTGTTTCCGTAGGACATGTGTCCCATAACACCAGCGCTACCAGAAAACGAGTCTGCCTCTGCATCACCACAAGCTGGTCATAATTAGGATGGGGCAAATCTAACCCCCTTCCCCTTCTTCTCCCAGAGTAGTTTTAACCTCAGGTCTTGCGCCAAGCACAGAGCGCTCTTCCAAAAACCTCCGCCCACACCATGAGGGAAGAGTTCATGACAGAAAACAACTGAAGTGGGAGAGAATCATGGGAGTTCTATGGGACTGGGTCAATAGTGGGGTCCAGATTAGGAGCCCTTGAGGTCCCAGGATACAAAATGGCTGATCCCTGTCATGTAGGCAATGAAGTGGAATACCATGCAAGAAGAGAGAGCTATAGACAGGAGAGCACAGGATTAAAAAATATTGTGTGTTCAGTTTTATCTGCCCTGCTCTGTCCCATCATGACCGTGCTCTTATCCACCTATGGGAAAAGAACAAGTCTTGAAAACCTGGAACCAGATGACTGAAAAAAATGAAAAAGACACAACTTTCAATGAGAAGTAAGCGGCAGCTTCCAGGCCTAACACTGGCAAAGGATGAAAACCTCTTTTTCCTCCCTTTCTTGTTTTGGGTTTAAGCTGCCTATCCTCTTCTGGGCAGGGATAAGAAAGGCTGCTTGTACCTTCCCTTTTTCTCATCTCTTGGGAGTTCAGCGACTGGCTAGAAAGCAGCATAACCGCCTCACTTTTTCTAGGCCCTGTAATTTGACACTCCTCTGCATTTTCCTTTTGGCAATAACAGGAGGAAACGAGAGAGAATTCGTTAATTAGCCACAAATTCCTGACACTGCCCAGAAACACAGAGGCAGAACAAACTGGCTGGAATGCTCCAGCAAACCTCTGGCTGGCCTGGTGCCAAGAGCAAAGGAGTTATTTGGCTCAAACCCTTAGAAGGCAGGCATTGCCATCCCAGACAGTCCGCCTACAGAGTGGCTCAGCCCCTGTCTGCTTTCAACCAGCTTTCAAACTAGTTTAAAATAAACAGGCATTCCTTCCCCCCATGAGATCCTGAGAACTGTAGTTATGTGATGAAGGGGTCTCTAACAGAATCCTCAGCAAGCCCAAATGGCTACAATTCCCAGCATCCTTTTAGGGAAACCATGACAACTCATGAAAGAAACCGTTTAGAATTTGTAGGTGCTAGAAGGAGAGAGAAGGAAGCATCTCTTGGTGGTACAGCATGTCTGCATACAGAAACTCCAGGTTCAGTCCCTAGCACATGAGTCAGGAAACTTTTCCTGCCAACTGGGTGGATCCCACACTCCTCTACCCTTGCTGGACCATGTTGCCACATGGGAGAGGGGCTGCCCATCTGTCAATCACCGGGCTTCACAAGGACATCAGGTCACAACTTCTAAGGGGCTAGCTAGAAAAAAACATTACCTCAACCAGCTTCAAAATTTCCAGAAATCTTACATCTTTCCTGGCAGTGGCTTTCCAGGGTTTCTTTCAGACAGCCCTATCTGGAGACAATGGAGACTGAACCTGGGACCTTCTGCATGCAAAGCAGGTGTCCTACCGCTGAGGCACAGCGGCAATTCATAGTCCAACCTCTATGGCCAGAACATACCTAGAGAAAAGAGTTGTATGGCAAAATGCATACAGTTGGAGATCAAGTGCTTTAACTGATTGGAGAAATTCAGAAGCAACCTCCTTTCAGCTCCTCACCCATGAATAAAAGCTCCGCAATACCTACAGATGAAACTCGGAAAATTAGAATATCATCGAAAAGTGCATTTATTTCCATAATGCAACTTATTATTTTTTATTTTTATTTTTACAAATGCTTTCTTTTGGAAATTCCACAGTAATAAAACAAATAGTTACAATAATACAAAAATAAACATCACTATTAAATTTCAGTAATTACATTCCATTTATAATTGACCCGCCTAACGACAAATAATTACAATTACAACAAATAAAGGTTTGCATATCTTGCTTTGCATGTCATGCATCTATCTCATATATTGGTTTCACCTTTTAAGTTGCGTTACTGAAATAAATGCACTTTTCGACGATATTCTAATTTTCCGAGTTTCACCTGTATAGACAGATCCCAGTTACACCCTCACCTGACTCCTTTGCTCTTCTCGCCCACTCAGAGATGTCATCTTGAGAGCGGCCGTCTGTGAAGACCAAGCCCACTCTGGGCACATTCTGGGAAAGGGGCCGGGCCCCTTCGGCCTCCGAGAAGCTGTGCTCCAGCATGTGCTTGAGGGCCAGGCCTGTCATGGTCCCCTTCTCCATGTACTGCACCCTCTGCACCGCTTTCTTGACGTCAGCCACCGTTGTGTGCTTGTTGAGAGGGAACTCAGTGCGCACACGGCTCGAGTACTGGACCAGCCCCACGCGCGTGCCGTGAGGGGACACATCGAGGAAGTCCACAATCTGGTTCACAAACTGCTTCACCAGCTCGAAGTTCTGAGGCCGGACACTCTTGGAGCCATCGATAACCAGCACCAAGTCGATGTGCCCAGCTTTGCACTCTATAGCCCAAGGAGAAAAGGGGAGGCGAAAGGAGACGAGTGTTAGCCTTGTCTTCTGAAATAGCAGCAAAGTGAGATATATGGTGGATATTGGACCATCACCCTCAAGTTGCTGAAAAGTCCAGACTGGGCACCTCCAAGCTGTGAGGATCCCAGCTTCACACAGTTGGAGAATTCCCTCACAATCATGTAGCTCTTTACAAGACCTTTGGAAACCCAATCCCAGTACTGTTTCTAGACAACTACAATGTACCTCACACACACGATTTTCAGTAGGCAATCTCTTGTGCCTTGCCTCTTGCATCACCAACATTCTGCTTCCTCAGCAAACCACACAGACAAACTGTGGGTCAACAGTGCCCTCTTGCTACCAACTGACACCACAGCCTAATTAGGACATGCAAATCCCTCTGTAAGATTGGGTTACAACCTGACATCCCGGATATTGTTATTATAATTATTTTTCCTTTTGAAGTTTTACAACATCATAAAAAGAAACTTTAAAATGAACATGAAGCAAATTTCTTACAAATACAATACTGTTCCTCTCTACATTTTATCCAATGTTTTTCAGTAAGAGATTATGGTAAGCACAACTTTAGAAAGTTCAAGCCAACAGCTCCCCCAGAATTTGTTCCTATAATCATCAGGTACTCCTCCTCTTAGATAAGAGGTTAATTTCGTCTTTATAGCAAAATGCTAAACTTTGATAAACCACTCTTTCCAACAAGGGAGTACTATGTCTTTTCATCTTTGGGCATATAATTTTTGTGCAGCTGTTAAAATATGAGAAGCAAGTACTATGTGCTCCTTCTATATAGAAAGTGGTGTGTGTGTGTGTGTGTGTTTGTGTGTGTGTGTGTGTGTGTGTGTGTGAGAGAGAGAGAGAGAGAGAGAGAGAGAGAGAGAGAGAGAACACAAAAGTACCAATGCAAGAAGTGGTGGTACTTCATGATTCAGGATTCTGCTTAGTATTTTAATGATCTCACTATTCTGAACACCTCTTATTAACTTTTTTTATTTAATCTTTTGCTTCCTGTCACACATTTTTGCAAATAATACACAAACTCCTCTGTTGTAACCTTAGATCCCACGATACAGGAGGCACTCTTTCTTCTCTGAGGCCATTGCCACCCACCTCGGCAAATCCAGTCTAATAACACACAGCAACTAATGCATCCCTCAGCTCCTCCTAACCAATCATGCATTTCTGTTACGTGCCAACTGGGACACTTTTTGTTGTATTTTTAAAAGCAGAAACAGTATCTCTGAATGTGTGTCCATCTAAGAGATATCTGGAAGAGTGATCAGTCAGGATCAAGACATCGCCACTTACCTGGCTGCCATCTATTTGAAATGCTCTGTGTCATGTGAGATGTCATGGCTGGGAATCTGTTTTAGGTATCAAAGAGGAGCCATGCATGAAGGACATTCCATAGCAAGGAAGACCCCTAATACTCACTGTTGCATGTCTTCTTGTCTGCCTGGAGCTGCTGACCCTCTGGGCAAAGACAGTGGTAAGAGCCTGCAGTGCTGACGCACTTAAATTCACATCCATGCTCTACGCTATTGCAGAGGTCGCTGGCTGAAACACAAATCATGGGGATAATTTCATCTAGCTACGGAGTTCAGTACGCTGCACCAGGCAGAGAACCATTAGGACCGTATGGTGAAGAAGCTATAAACTATGTTTTCTGCTGCTCCAGAGGGGAGGACCCGAACCAACGGAATCACATGACCAGAAAGGCAATTCCAACTAAATATTAGGATTTACTTTCTGACAGTAAAAGCTGTTCAAAAGGGGAATAGGCCAGCATGGAAGGTGCTCGACTCTCCTTCATTGGAGGTTTTTTTAACCGTCTGGATGGATTCTTTGGTTGTAATTCCTCCATTGCAGGAGGCTGGACTAAATGGCCCTTGTGGTCCCTTCCAATTCCACAATTCTATGGTTCTAAGGCAAATTAGAAAGGCAATATTGCCTTTGGTTATGTTGATCACCAGGATTCTCCAGCACTCTTAGGAACATGTTTCATACTGAAGTCACAGCCCATAAATCCAGCACATCAACGTCCCTTCCACCAACTCTATGGGTGTCTTCTTTTGAGACATCCCAACTCATTTTCAAAACAGTTCATTTGGCAAACCTAGTAATGAATCATAGCCAGATGTTGCACTCTATGTTTTAGCTCACTTGTTTGCTTTTCTTTTTTGCTTCCCCTGCCCCCCCCTGCACCAATGCATATGGTGTCCTCCGCCACAGCCACACAATGCAACACTTACCCTGGCATGTCTTGCCATCAGCCTGCAGGGTGTAACCATCACGGCAGCGACAATAGTACCCATTGAGGATATTCACACAATCATGCTGGCAGCTGTGGTTGCCGAAGTTGCAGAAATTGATCACTGGAAGAAAGAGGGGGGGAAATGCTTTCGAGGTGATCAGGAAACCATTCTTCCCTCCTGCAAAATGCCTCTATTCCGCCAACTCAGCCACCCCTTCCCTAATATTATAAATAATGATAATAATTCATTTGCATTCCACCCATGTGGCTGGGTTTCCCCAGCCACTCTGGGCGGCTTCCAATAAAAGATTTAAAATACATTAAAACATCAGTCATTTAAAAACTTCCCTAAACAGGGCTGTACATACAGAGGCAGAAAAGGGCAGCCAAAATTCACAGGGGGCTGAAGAAACTCCCCTATCAGGAACGACCACCATGTTGGTGACTAAGAGGTGACATGATCTATCATGATGGCAATATACTAATTCCATGCCTCTTGATACCAATTGCTGGGGGGCGACAGTGGGGAGAGTTCTGCTTGTGGGCTCCGCAGGGGAACCTGATCAGTCACTGTGTGAAAGAAGATCCAGATCTAGAGAGGTTTCTCATCTGATCCAGCAGGATGCCCTTAGATGCAAGATTACTCACTGCTACATGTCTTCTTGTCCTGGTTGAGCTGGTAGCCTGTCCGGCAGCGGCAAGTGTAGGAGCCGAGAGAGCTGACACATTGATGCTCACAACCGTGTCTCCCATCAGCACAGGCATCGATGACTGCAGAGGTTTAAAAAAAGGACATGTCATGGTCTGGGCAAACAAAAGCCGTAGGTAAGGCTTGTCCATGCGTACTTGGGCACTGGGAGTGCCGCCAGAGGATATCAGGTACAGCGATTCATGTGGACAAGAAGCTAGGGGGTAGGCAGATCGGCTGGCTTTTGGCTTCTCATTTTTCCAGTTCAGCCCTCCACATTTCCTCATTTTGCAACTCTTTCCCCCCCCCCAAGTCTTTGTGAAAATTCACCTGCATTTTTGCTAGGATTTCTCCTAATATATGCACTTTTGTATGCAAACTTTGCCCAAAATATGCATTTCTGCGAAGCAATTTACCCAAATCCAATGCACATTCGTATGCTATTTCCCCCTCATACTCCAGGGTATGCATTTCTGTACACATTGCTTGGCCAGAAAGCTTCATTGCAAAATCCAGAAAAGTGCAAACGTTGAAGGATGGCTGTGTTTTCATTTATACGTTGTTTTGGAAACTGCAAATTAGATAGGTTCCTCCTTAAATGTTAACTGAATCCAATTTCTCTCACATCCTCATAAGAGGTCACAGGCACAGGCACATTCTCACTTTCACAGAATCACAAAATTGTGGGATGGGAACCCAAGTGTCATCAGGAATCTTTAACCCTTTCAGACTCATGGCCCACTTTTAACCAAAACATGGATTTGTGAAAACACTTCTCAGTCTTTTACCATATATTTGCATGTTAGTAGCGCTGCTGTTGCAACCTGCCTTGGATCAGCCAGTGATCCACTAGAGGGTCCTCACCCATCAGCTGAAGTCCAGGGATCCAGCACAACAACCAGCAATGCAGGTATCACAGCTGTTTCTCTTATTTATTTCCTGCACTAGATGATAAAGAGTCTGGAATCCAAGCCTTGTGAGGAACGGTTGAGGGTGTTGGGGATGTGTAGCCTGGAGAAGACTGAGAGGTGGTATGATAGCCATCTTCAAATATCTTAAGGGCTGTCGCATGCAAGATAGAGCAAGCTTGTTTTCTGCTGCTCCAGGCCCAGGACCCAGATCAATGGATTCAAGTTACAAGAAAGGAGGCTCCAACTAAAGAGGAAGAACTTCCTGACAGTAAGAACTGTTCTACTGTCCACCTTAGAAGGTGGTGAACTTTCCTTCACTGGAGGTTTTTAAACAGGTTGGATGGTCATCTGTCAAAGATTCTTTAGCTGTGATTCCAATATTTCGGGAGGTTGGATTACATGACCCTTGGGATCCCCTCCAACTCTACAAGTCTATTATCTATGTTGAATCTATTATCTACAGATCCATTTCTGAGTCTTCCTCCCACCCAGCACTGTTTGTTTTGCAAGGGATTCTTACCCAGAATAAACAGTGTCGGCTAATGTATGCCACATTATTCCCATATCGGCAAATGTTCAGCTTGCATCCACATTATACAGATGGTTCATTGTTGAACCTTATTACTCGTTGGCAGCTCAGCAATGACACAGTTGCAAAATAAAATTCATCCAGTGTGTAAATTGCATTGTAATCTAGGTTTAGGAACTGGGAGAATTACTGTCTGTCTCATGAGCCCTAATAACTGTCTGACTGAACGAACTGATCTTACTTACTGGAGCACGTCTTTCCATCAGCATTGAGCTTGTATCCTGGGTTACACTGACAATAGAAGGAGCCTGGGACACTGACACAAGTGTGCTGGCAGCCGTGATCCAGTTCTGTGCACATATCAACACCTGGAAGATGCAAGATGGCACAGGGTAAATAGGGGTTACACCCACTTGCATTACACATGAGAACGGATATATCAGGGTGGAGACAGAGAGTTTTTTGTTAGTGGGGCCAATTTAGAAATTTGGAAGCATATCTCTCTCCAGGCTAAGCACTGCAGTGCGGGTGGGGGATGGTATTACAGGCTGGTAGCAGAAGCTGGCTGTGCACAACACTGATTGGCTGGTGCCTGTGACGCAACCAGTTTTGTCTCTCGCTCCCTTGCACATGCAGCAGTCCCCAGAGCATTATGTACACTTAAACATGTTTTAAAAACTTAATAAGAAAGTTGCTCGCAATTGCTTTAAATTCACATTTATAAAAGGGGCAGGCAGACTGTCCAAAACTCGCAGAGAGCAGCCAAGACTGACTGACGAACCAGCATTTGATTAATTGTGAATCAATTCACGGGCTCACAACCACTCCATCTCCACCTCCATTACAGGTTGCAGCCAACACAAGAAGCAAGAACGCATGTACAACGCTTGAGCTATCTTCTATCCTGGTTTCCTCGAAGGGGGAACATGCCACCTTTCCCCTCAACGTTCTGATCTCACACTGAACCACGTTTGAATGTTGACAATGGCCACGGGAGGTGGCTTGACCGCCCTGCCACTGGCGCCATAACTCACCGCACAGCTTGTCCTGGAATTGCTTGCCGAACTGTTGGATGAGGTCAAAGGACTCCACCAAGAACACATGCTCCTCCAGTGGGGGAGAAGCCATGGCCCGGAGGGAGTTCATGTCTGCCCGCTGCACGCCCACGGCATAGATTTCAATGCCGGCCGCTCGTGCCTGAGCTGCCACGTCTGTCACGCGGTCCTGGGGCCGCCCGTCAGTGACGATCACTGCCACACGAGGGATCTTCTTGTGCAGCGGCCGCGCCCCCTCCTGGGTGGTAAAGGCCACGTTCATGGCATACTGGATTGCCAGCCCCGTCATGGTGCCTTGAGCCAAGGGGACAAAGGCGTTGATGGCCTTCTCCATGTCCGCCCGGGTGAAGAAGGACTTGAGGGAGAAGACGTTCTGGACCTGGCTGGAATACTGGATCACTCCTACCCGGGTGGCGTTGGGCCCTATATCCAGGTTGTGAATGATGTCAATCATGAAGCGCCGCATGGTCTCGAACTCAAAGGGGCGGACGCTGCGTGAGCTGTCAATCACAAAGACAATGTCCAGGGGGCCAGTCTTACACTTTGTCGTCCCTGGAGGAGGGAAATAAGAGAGATCTCATTTCACAACTTTCTCTACCAAGGTGGGGGAAACCTCTGGCCCTCCAAGTATTTGCTGGACTCCAGCTCCCATCATCCCTGACTATTGGCCATGCTGGCTGAGACTGATGGGAGCAACATTTACTATTTACTTATCCCATTTGTATGCCACCTTTTTCCTCTAAGGAGCTCTGGGTGGTGTACATGGGTTGCCTCCTCATTTAATCCCCACGAAAACCCTGTGAGGTAGGTTAGGCTAAGGGGCAGTGACTGGCCCAAGGTCACCCAGTGAGCTTCATGGTCTCCCATGTGTGCATGGTCTAGTATAAATCCAACACTCATGCACTTTTATTATGTCAAGGACATGCTGCAGAATACCCCCACAAAAACCCCAGAAGTGATTATGTTCCTTTCGTGAGAATGAATTCACAGGCTACTCCTTGCTATCCTTAATACAGCTCTGATTCAAATGGTATCTGCTGTCTATATGCTCAGCAGGGGGTTGGACTGGATGGCCCTTGTGGTCTCTTCCAACTCTACGATTCTATGATTCTATATATCTTTTCGACTGGCAGCTTACCTAAGAGTTTCGGTCGGGCTTCCAATGCTGTAAAGGCAAGGAGGAGGAGAGGGGCAACGTATAGCAGCTTCATCATTCAGTTTTGAGACTGCAGAATCCCAGGAAGAAGTCTAGAAGATTTTCTGGGGGGAAAGAGAGAATGTCCAATGAGATTCTGCTACGTTTCCTTCACTTTTTTTGTTTTAGGCTGTAATCCTTACCATGTCTACTATTCAAGTCAATGGGGCTTGCTCCCAGGCCAGTGGAAAACTAAGGACTGCAGCCCAACTCCCAAATCAGAATTTTGAAGGTAAGTGTTCCAAATTACTATGTGAAATAGTGAACTGGGCAAGTACAAACAACAGCACAGTCCTAAGGATGTTTTACTCAGAAGGAAGCCCCACTGAGTTCAGCAGGCCTTACTTCCTGGTGAGTGTGTGCTTAGGATTGAGACCACCACCACCATCTGCTTTTGATCTGTGCTGGGGAAAACAAGCAGACACCGATCCAGTGCCTGGATCCATTTTGGAACACAACATAAGTCTCCATGTCCTTTCAGCAACTTTGCAAATTTCAGCACGTTGAGCTCCAAGTTACTGAACAAAGTACTCTTAATGCAAGGGCATTTCACCACCACCCCACCAATTTTGTGGTTTAGTAGTATTGCTGCAGAAATACTGTGTTACAGTTCCACATCCATAAGGCACTGTAAAACTGCAGTCTGCCTTTCAGACACAGAGCTGTCCTGGCAGCTGGACAAACCTTGTTTCAGCATACATATAAACCGGGAACAATTTATTAAGGACAGGCACTCTTTTCAGCCTTCTTTGAGCCAAGCATCTTGCTTATGCCTCTGAAGGGCAGAAGAAGACACTGCAAAAAGGAAAAGTCCAACTGGCAGCCCTATACTCAAGATGCTATTCTATGGAAGGAAGTTACCACACTTGAGTATCAGAGCCAAACTGCACATAATGTTGGTCACATGCTCTTAAGTGCAGGGGCTGTTGGTGTTTTGGCAAATAGCTAGCATGGGTTACCTGATCCAGATCGGAACCCTGGTGTGGGAAGTAAGGTGATTTAACCCATCCTTTACAATCCCCTTCCTCTGCTAACATTGTGCGATGCCAGGCAGATATGACCCTGGCCAAAGCCATGTGGCTTGCATTTGGCACTAAACTTAAGTGGCACTGAACACAAGCTGGGAGCACACTTTGCCTGCCCCACACCAGATGTCATATGAACCCTGGCAGGCCTAATTTGGTTCATGGGCTGGTGATCCTTCCCCATGCTGCAAATCAAGCCACAGAGCAACCCAAAGCAAGGAACAGGATTAGCATCGGACCCTTCCGAGAACAGGAACTTTCAGTGGGAAAAGAAGGGCTAGCAAGGGGAGCGATTTGAGACATACCAAGGTGAGGACAATGCAAGGATGGGCACCGTGCCCAGCTTGGCAAGGGTAGATAGGTTATGTGATCTGGAGCAGCAGAAAGCAAATAATGAGCAGAGCTCTGGAGATGAAATGTGACAGAGATAAAAGAGAAATTGGATGGCCCCAGCTCTTTGCTTTCAAAGATACAACTCTACTTATTGTTAAGGTCATGCCACTGGGCCAAGAATCATACTCTCCCCACCACAGAGGCATAGCTCTGCTGTGATCAAATTCAGGACAAGCTTCTAAGTATCTTGCTAGAATACCTTGGATGGTTTTCATCAGGTGCCTCTCTCAATGGACTCACAGACAGCAACCAAACATTTCAGGCTCTTTTGGGGATAGAAACAGACAGACAGCCATTCTAAGGCCCAGTTTGTTGGGCCAAGAATGAGCCATGTGCCTGCATGTAGCAGCTGACTACTAGACTTTACCTACCTAAATTGCAGAGTTGGGAAAGGACAACCAAAAAGATCAAGGGATTGAGCTACTCTCCTATGAGGAAAGGTTGTAGTGTTTGGAACCTGGCTGGCCACCGTGAGAACAAAGTGCTGGAGTAGATAGACCATTGGCCTGATCCAGCAGGCTCTTCTTATGTCCTTATGTAATTGTTCCACAGCATGGTGAACAAATTCATTTGGGTTGCAGCAGCTTGGGGGGGGGGAGAGCATTGCATTTTCACCAGAAACAACTTTTGATATCTAAGAGCAGGGGGGAATGCAGTTTTGCTACAACAGAAGCATCTGGAGAAATGACCCAGATTGCTCCCCACAAAAGCTGCTAATATTTAGGATGACTGCAAACTGTCCCCAAAAGACCCCCAAAGTTTAATGACATTGTGGAAATAGTGGCTTTGGCCAAAAAATCATGACTGAAATTGCTTGCAAACCCATGAGGTTGGGAAACGGTTTTCCAGCTTTCTAATAAGAGGGACAAGCTTTGAATTCTTTAAAAAAAGATGTGGTGTTTTGATATATCCACCAGGGGCCACTGCAATGCAAAGCAGCTTAGCCTGCTGGTTTCCTTTGCTGGCTCTAGGGAGGATTTGTGAATGGGGGAAGAAGAGTGACACCATGGCAAAAGGCAGTCAAAGGGAGCTTCTGCTTTCCCCCAAGAGGAGATAGTTGGGAAGGGAAGGTTTAAAACACTCCTCCTGCTGCAATCTTGAAAACAATTGCATACACCCATCCCCATGATGCATTACCATCAAAACAGTTATGGGCCCCCGAATCCTGGAAGGCACCGCAGGTTGAGAGATGGGGTTAAAATAGCTATCCATGTCACCCAAATGTTGTTGTTGGCATCTGTCGGTCTCAGAAAGTAAACCCATGGGAATTAGCTGTGCATCAAGGGCAGAGGGGGAGAGAACAAGAGAAAGGAGACAGCCCCTGTTTCCTTTCCCTTCTGGAAAGGAAAATAATGAAGAAAAGCAAACTTTATTTGTATTTGCTTGGAAATGGGGGTGTAAGGTGGCTATCCGGCAGGCCTGGGCAACCTTCTGTGGATCTTAAACTAGGTCCCATCTGCACTATACATTTAAAGTAGCACCATACCACTTTAAACAGCCATGGCTTCCCCCCCAAAGAATCCTGGGATCTGTTGTTTTATTAAGGGTGCTGAAATATTGTTCTAGGATTCAGCTCAGTACATAATAGGTGCTGATGAGTTGTTAGGAGATACACCCCCCCCTCCAATTTCCCTCAGCGAGCTACAGTTTCCAGAGTGGTTTTACAATCAATCCCTCTTTCCCCAGGGAACTCTTGTGAACTGTAGCTCTATGAGGGAAATAAGGGTCTCCTAACAAGCCTCAGTGCCCTTAACAAATGAAAGTTCCCAGGATCCTTTGGAGCGAAGCAAATTCAATGAAGCTGTCCTCTGTGCACTTGCAATGGCTGTCTGAACTGTACACGCCTCACTTTTAATTGCAGCTTTTAGATGGAAAACACTGGAGCATTTCTCAAGAAACTTCAGAATTGTAGCCTACAGATTGTGGCTAACACCAGGTCTTTACAGCTTCCAACAGTAGTGATGGGAGCGCACTGAAGCCAAAGTAAATAGTAATGTGTGCGCAGCCTGAGAGAAACCAGAAATAACAAAAATTTGTCCATCCCTACACTGGTCACCTGAAAAGGGGGAGCGATCAAGTCTTTAGACTGCAATCTAAATGTATTTACTTTGATATAAGTACTGTCACTGAGCAAAATGGTGCCGACTCCTGAGTAAATATACATAGATTTCCTTCGCTAATCTTTCTCAATGTTCAAACGCTGCCTGGTCACCAAGAGGTGAATTTTATCCTCCACAGGCAATTAGGCTATTAACTCCGAACAAGGAAGAACAGTGGCCCATTCTACAGATTTTCCCCTGTATCCATAAAATAGCATTCAAAATTAGCCTTCAAATGACCACAAGCTAAACAAGATTTTGTTCACCGCTCCTAATCATTTTACACCTTGTCACTTCATGCCATTTCCTCGTTTCTAAGAACTTGTATTGAGCACCTACAGTTAATCTAAAGGCTCTCTTTGTATGCATACAATATTCTCTCTTTGCACCAGAAAGCTTTCCTCCTTCATGCGTCTTCAAAGTTTGACACAAATTTGTCTCTGAGCCAAAAAGCAAACCCAAACACCTCCATTCATACAGCTGTCAGTTAAGAAAAGTGGCAATTTTTCATTCATTGGGAACTGAATACTCCCCAAGGAGATGCCAGGTAATCTTGGTTCCTTCTGAGCATCAAAAGATTCTAGTCAAATGGGGTTAAAAATGCAAATATATGCTAAGGAAAACATGCCAAAAAAGCAATTAAGGAAATCACATCTGAACTATTCTAACCAGGCAAGCTGTTTTTGAGAAGAAGAAAAACTGCCTTTGCAAAAAGATTTTTATTATTATTTTTGAAGTCTTAAGGTCTCATAGACACAAAAAGAAGCAGACAAGGTTGCTTACATTCATGATCTGACCCCCTATCTATTAGTGGATCCAGTGACATTTATCAGGACTCTTGAACTACAAGCAGCAAGACTAAAACAGACATTCACAAACCAATCCTACCCATGTTTACTTAAGAATAAGTATTGTGGCTAATTAAATACTTATGCTTAGAACTGTGTTTTTATTACTCTGTGAATGAAGCTGCAATCCTAAACATCTTATTCCATTCTTCAACAGAGTTTCCTTCTAAGTTAGTGTATACAATTGCAATCTTATCCCCACTTACCTGGGAGTAAGTACCTTTGCATTCAATAGGACTAATTTCTGAGTGGACATAGTCAAGATTCTGCTATCTTAGGCTGTGATCCTAAACAACAGTAGGGCCGTACGCATGCCTGCTCAAAAGTAAGCCCCAGCAACTTATTATTGGGGCTTATTATCATGTAAATTTTTATAAGATTGCAACCTAAGTCCCTTTGAAATCAGTGTGTTGAGTAAGTCTCTATAGAACCAAGAAGTTCACAAAATATATTGTCCAGTAATCAAGGATACTCTAAGTCTATGTGACTTCTATCATTTAGGTAAAGGTAAAGGACCCCTGACAGTTAAGTCCAGTCGCGAACGACTCTGGGGTTGCATGCTCATCTTGCTTTACTGGCTGAGGGAGCTGACATTCGTCCGCAGACAGTTTTCCGGATCATGTGGCCAGCATGACTAAGCCACTTCTGGCGAAACCAGAGCAGCACACGGAAACAACGTTTACCTTCCCGCCGGAGCAGTACCTATTTATCTACTTGCACTTTGACGTGCTTTCGAACTGCTAGGTTGGCAGGAGCAGGGACCAAGCAACAGGAGCTCACCCCATCGCAAGGATTCAAACCGCCGACCTTCCGATTGGCAAGCCCTAGGGCTCAGTGGTTTAGACCACCCGATACAAGGTACAAATGATAAATCATTAAATTTCCCCAGCCCCCTTGGGGCCTCATTTACTATTGATACTAGCACCATCCATGCAGGAAAAGTCTCCCGTCTGCCTTTGATTCTTCCTATCTCTTTCCTTCCCATATCTGACTGGTCATCAGGTGTGGTGCTTAGAGTGTTAAACCAGGACAAGAGGGGCATGACTTGTTTGTAACTGGGGGGTGGGGGGAGAACCAGGAACAGCTCTTTGGAAGAAAGGTGGGACATAACATAATAATAAATTTTAAATATGGTATGTAATGTCACTTGACTCCACAGAACATGGCAAAAACCTGTCTCTTTCCTCTCTGCCCCTTCAGTTAAAAAACCCTGGAATATACTCTAGTTCTGCCCTGAAGTCAGCAACTCTTAAACAGTTCTACCCACTAGACCTGCTGCCCTTCATGCCTGGAATTTCCCCCCGGAATACCAACTTGGTGTCACATCTTTTTTTCTCTGTTCAAAGCCTTCCTCCAAGCTCCCCTCTTACATGAGGCCCTTTCTTACTCCTTACTGTTTCTTTTATATCCCTCTGTTATCTCTCCCCCCCAATCACCTAAATTCACACTCTTTGAGCCAGATTCTTGGTATGCTGAAAATAAAGGGCCAACAGATCGTTTGGACTGTGTGGTGACATTTCTAGGCATCCTTGTTCAAATTAACACATGTGGAAGTTTCCCCCATTGCAAGCCGCATCAAAGCACATCCACATCTGCTTTGTGTAAGTACCTAAAGCGCTATTCGGACATTTGTCTTCTGGGTTAAATCAACATGCAGGCAGGGAAGAGCATTCTAGATTCCCCCATCACCACCATCCCTCGGAACATCTGCTGGGGAGCGCCTGGTCATGGAGGGACACTGAAAGGATGTTGAACCCTGATTTCTCACGATTCGATCTCCTCCAGAGACTCTACCTAAGAACAGCAGGCTCCCTGCTGCAGTCACCCTCCATCTCAGAGGGCAAAGGGGGCAGTGATGAAGGGGGACAGAGCTAGCACAAGCCATACAAAGTCTTCCTCTCACCTACTGATTTAGCCCTGGGGTTGAATGTTTCAAAGGGACTCTGAGGATCATCTAGTCCAACCCCCTGCAATGCAGGAATATGAATGAATGCAGGGGCAAAGGCATTGTTGGCATCCCCTGGAGAAAGTACCATGAAGGCAGCTTTGCTGCTTGCACCTCGAAAGGAGTTGTGCCCAATCTCCGGCGCCACCCTGGAATATTTATTTACTTTTTTTTTTGCTGCCTTTCCCTCCAAGCAGGGCAGGGCATGGTTCTCCCCTCTTCTTATCCACCCAACAACCCTGAGAGGTAGGTTAGACGGAGAGGCAGGGAGTGGTCCAAGGTCGCCCTGCGAACTTCACGGCTGTGTCGGAATTTGAACCCGGGTCTCCCATTTCCTAGTCTGACACTCTAACCACTAGACTGTGCTGACTCACTGAACAGCAACAGGAGCGGGACTCTTAATCCTGCTCTTATGTGAGTGGTGTGGGGAAGATATATGCCGATCCTCTTCATGTCAAACAACTAAAGCTGTTCTCAGATAGAAACCGTTGCTAAGCAGAGGAAGAGGGAGGTTTACATTCACATATGAGGCTGAAGGTTAAAATCCCACCAAAATGTCACAAAATAGCAAGCAAGTTTTCGAATCCAGCATAACTCTTTGTCAGACTGGATGTCAAGGAAAACCAGGGACTGTAGGGACATGAGAAAAGGCTTCACTTCCTGTTGAAGACGTAGTATCTCTGCATGAACAGCACCTTCACAATTTACCACTACCCCTCTGTCCCAGACACTCCAGGGATGGAGTGATGAGCCACAGAGCCAGTTGAAAAGTCATGTGGGTTAGCTTAATTTTGGAATCACACACGGTGAGATAAAACCTCAGCTGCTACAAAAGCCATTTGCGCGGAACACTTTCTACTTAAAAAAAAAAAAACCTGCACTGTTTTTACCACTTCTTAAATTATTATTATTTCTCTCTCTCTCTGGCAATGCAGCAATAACCACAAAAAATTGTTTTGGGCAGCTGTGCCATGCATAACATTTCTTGCATTCTACATGTCCAAACCTTGCTTCAATGACAGGGTGGCAAGCAGCCTGATTCTGTCTGGGTCCAGGCCATTTCAAAAGCTCAACTAAAGAAAGAAAAACTCGAGAAAAAGAAATGAGAGAAAAAGCGAGAAGTGAGATGCTTATTTTAAAAATGAGGAGAGAACCAATTTATTTTAACCAGAGAGGAATCACATAGTAATACTGCTGACCATCCCTACAGGATTATAGTAAGGATTACTGTGTGTGTGTGTGTGTGTGTGTGTGTGTGTGTAATGAAACTGAATACAGACAAGACAGAGGTGCTGTGTGTTGCAGGCTCTCAAGTGTGCAAAGTGAGTGGGCAACCTTTTATGAATGGAGATTGCGCTCCCCAGACAGATTAGGTCAGTAGGCTGGGCATGCTTCTTGGCCAACTAATGTTGCTTGAGGGTCAGGTGGCTTCAGTGGCTACGAGTGACTGTCTCAAACTATGGGCCTTCCTTGGCAGAGAAAGCTTGGCTGTAGTGCTCCATGCTCAGATAACCTCAAGAATGGACTACTGCAATGCACTCCATGTGGGTCTGCCCCTTGAAGACATTTCATTTCGAAAGCTGCAACTGGTGCAGAATGCAGTGGCCGGGATGCTGGCAGACAGGACTGGTCCCAAATATCTCAAGGAGTGCCTCCTCCCATACAAACCTGCCCCAGAATCAAGATCTGTAGGGTTTCCCTGTGACAAGGTCAAGATGCACCTTTTTCAGCAGGCCTTGGCAGGGGTGAGGAGCGAGGTTGGTATATCCCTCCCATTTACATGCAACCCACTCTAGAACCCCATTATGAAGTGTGAGCTATAGATGTCTATGAATGAATGAATGAAAGAATGAGAAAATAAATCGATTTGACCGCTCAGATGCACCATACAATATTTGGGGAAGGGCCATAGCTCAGTGCTACAACATTTCCTGGCAGGCAGAAGGTTCAGGTTCAATCCCCAGCATCTCCAGGTAAGGTTAGGAGACTCCTTCCTGAAACCTTGGACCGCAAGTTGGCGTACACAATGGGGATGGGGGAGAAACTCGACCCAATTCCCGTTTGAAGATCAATTTATTCAATTCGCACTTTCGAAAAGATGTGGAACTTGAAACCCAGCCATCCTTTAGCCCAAGGGACACATCCCTTGCAGGCGGGCTGCATGCAGGTGATGGTAGGGCTCAGATGCAAAAGTGGGAGGCGTATCAGACATGACTCTGACCTTTGCAATGGGCAACCTTCCAGCCATGCAAAGACCAGAGGTTTCTATGCATATTTGTTTCTAAACACATCTATATATACCAGAGGTGTCTCTCAGTCCTGGCGAGCAAGGGACTCCACAGTTCAGGTACACACTCAAGCCAGGAAAAAAAGCATTCAAGGAGGGGATAGCCCAAGGACAGTTGCAAGGGCCAAATAGGAAGTCCTGGAGAGCCACGTTCAGTCCCCAGGGCTCTCCACCCCTTGTCCTAAGCAGCAGGGAGATTTGGGCCCAGAGGCAGAGTGAGTGGGCAAGAGGGGGAACAAGGAGGAGACCCGCTTATTGCCCACAAGCCTGCTAAAAAAAACCAAAAAAAACCAAACAAAACCTGGAACCAGCATTGCCCTCAACTCCCCGCCCCCATCGCTGCAGCCGGTTGTTCGGTGGTAGTGTGAGGTTTGTGAGAAGCCAGGAGCAGGAAAGCAGCTGGGGAAAGGATGTGCAAATATTGAGCAGCAGTGGAAGCATTTGAGCAGGAGGCCTTGGAGATTGTGGGCTGTTTTTTTATTATTATTAAAAAAGAGCTCTGCTGCAAAGCCAAGGATATTCCAATGGGTTGTCTAAAGCAAAGACCTTCACAACCTGTGCAGAGGGGATAAGGGTATTTGTGTTTTGGCAAAGCTGGACAAGAGATAAGTGGCTCTACTGGAAAGGCAGCCTACGATTCCTAATTTTTAAAAGGCGTGATGCAGGGTTGGGGGGGGGGGACTCCACAGAACTAGGGAGCAGCCAAAAAAGCTTATCTCAGCCAGCAGTCCCCTTGCGAGTGCATAAAAAGAAGCAGAGAGAGAGAAAGTCAAAGAGCGAATGGAGGCTGCAGGCTTTCAGTTCCTGGAATGATCAAAAGCTAGAAGAAGGGGTCCCTGATCATATAATGGAGCCAGGTATGTCAATGTGAAACCCAATAGGAGTCCTGGCTCTCTCCCTCTCACTGCTCTACCCAGCAATGTCTTGCCTGTGTTCCCATTTTGTACTGTCTGGACTAACAGCCAAATCCTGAGTTTCAAGAAAAGCAGCCGCTTTGGGTTTCAGTGTGGCCTGCCTGGTCAATCCTTTATTTAATCTTTTTTCTCCCCTTTGCTGGACGCTGGTTAATAGAAATGCTTTGAATATTCCAATTTTGAATCACATGGGTGAACACACTGTCTGCCCCAGAGCAGAGCAGAATAACACACAGCAAAGTTTCTGGACAGGATTCTCTTCCAAGTCTACCTGAAGATGCCAGGGATCAAACCTGGGAACATCTGTTTACATGGCAGCTGCTCTTCCACTGAGCGATGGCTCTCAATTCTTTGGCAAAGAAAGTTACAATCATAAAATCATAGAGTTCATAGAATCATCTAGTCCAGGCTTCCTCAACCTCGCCCCTCCAGATGTTTTTGGTCTACAACTCTCATGATCCCTAGCTAGCAGGACCAGTGGTAAGGGATGATGGAAATTGTAGTCTCAAAACATCTGGAGGGCCGAGGTTGAGGAAGCCTGATCTAGTCCAACTCCCTGCAATGCAGGAATCTTTTGCCCAATGTGGGGCTCAAACCCACGACCCTGAGCATGAGAGTAAGAGTCTCATGCTCTACCGACTAGGCTATCCTCCGTCAAAACATTCCACAGTATATTTTGCATGGAAAATATACTTGGACATTGTCTTGGACAGTGATTCTGATGCAGAAGAATCCTTTACTGTGGTGGCACCCCAATTCTGAACACCTCCACACATGCTTTTTTCCAGTGCCGGCTCAAAATTCATTCATCAGTTTACTAAAGGCATCTTTAGGATGCTAGCTGTGAAATTATTTTGAAGTATGCAGCCGCTTCAGTGCTTTTGGAGAGTGCTGTTATTTACTGTGTTTTCAATTCCTGGTGACATTTATGGTAGTTTCTGGAATTTAATGCATTTATGGTTTTATGTTCTGTATTTTACTCTGCTTCGTAGCCAGCTCTGGTAGTTTGAGATGGAAGACTAGGTTAGAAATAATTTAGCTACACAAATAAATACATAAAACCCTCAATGCATATCCAACAGAAGGAAGAGGGGTGGCCCAGATTGAATGCCCAATGACTCAGTGGGAGGGGTCCCTGCATTCCCCACAAGAAGAGCCAGCACTGTTTGAAGCCAGCCAACTTAATACGGAGCGAGTGGGAGGGAAGGGGGCAGTGGGGGCACACAGTGATGGAGGTGGGGCTAGCCAGCAAGGCCCCACTCATAGATTTCATCAAAGCTTCTAAAAAAGGCTTGATGAGTGCTACCCAGAGGGTTGACTCCAGCAAAGTCAATGCCTTTGCGCATTGAAATTGTCCCGCAAACTCAATGACTTCACTGCATACAACCCAGAATCACCTGCTGCAGGTCACCCAACTCCTGCTTGGTGGCTTCCTAGGCTGTGCCAGTTCCGAGTGCCTACTCTGAGTGCTGAGGACCAGGCACACCAGGCTGGCTCACCTAGACGAGTCTCCTGGACACAGGACAGCTGCATTCCTAAGTACCTCCTGCCTCATGTTAGATAGTGTGGCCATATCTTCTTCTGAGTGTTACTGTGCTTTAACAAGGTTAGAATGTTTCAGGAAAAGCTGGCCAGGGGCTGTGCTGGGCGCACAGCTTGAGATGTTATGTAAACAAAGAGAAAGGAACAAGCACCGTGAGGATGGCCAGCAACGGCTTTGCCTCTTGACCTCTAAAAGTGCCACAGTGGGGAATGACAACTAGCTTAGCCCAACACACGGCACTGAATGCTTCCCACCAGGCATGGTAATTATTTTTCCATACTTCTTTGCTCTTTGCCCCATCCCCAGCCAGGCAAACCCACTGCAAACGGCTGAAACATGAACCTGCCTTTGCCTCCCTGACACAGTGACAAATTGTTTCCCACGTGGAAAGCCTGAGTTAGGCTCCCCGGCTCAGCTCCCTCGCAGCCCAATTCAGCAGCGAGTGAGAGAGCTGAACAAAAAGCTCTTTATTAAAACAGAGAGATCGTTTTACCTTTTATGTTCTGCAGAGCAGGAGCTGATTTCTTCTTATTTCGAGCCAACCTGTTTTAACTTGCGCCAAATTATTACCCTAGTGAAGGATTAAAAACGGTACTCTGTAACCGCCAAGGCATCTGCATGTGTGTGACACCAACGTTGAGGGACCCAGGTCACATCCACAGCATTCATTTAATGCAAATGATTCTCCCCACCCAAAGAATCCTGGGAACTGTAGTTTGTGGGGGGCTTCAGAGGGCCTGGAAATGCTCTGCTACCATAGCTGTTCAGTGTTGTTTCGTGTGAGTTTCCCATCAACCTTCTTCCTATCCACAATGATGTAATCACACAAGCAATCACCATGTAGCTAAGTTGGCCTTCCCCATCCTAGTGCTATCTAGACACAGCTGGGTTCCAGCTCTCATCAACCCCAACGGTCACAGATGCTGGGGGTTGTAGCCCCATACCATCCGGAGAGCATCTTGTTGGAGAAGGCTGGGCTATGTGCAAATAGAAATCCTTCCGAATGATTGTGTGCTGGTTGGAAATGCAGCAGGGAGAGAATATCATGAAAGCCGCAATCAACAGAGGCTTCAAAGAGGATCTGGAGAACCCACATAATGCCAGGCACATGAGAGAAGAATGCTGAAAGGTGTTAGGGGTGCAGAAAAATGGACGCTTCTGCAACTTGTCATACACACCCCTAAAAATTGGGTGAAATTGGGAAGTAGCTATTTCAAGAGGTGTTCACAATATGCACACCATATGCACACATGCCTGCTTCAGCTCAGAGCTCAGTATTTACTTGAATTGCCTTCTGGACTCCCAATATACCAGCATGCAGGAAGATGTCTAAAATGCTTCTCGCATGTGTGAAGGTTTCACTCTCCATGACACACAGCCAGGAACTCCAGTCTGATCCTCTCTTCTGTTGAGATTATTACAAGCATTGTATTCATTCAAGGTCTGCTTGTGGGTTTCCCCACAGGCATCAGCTTGGCTACTGTAAGAACAAAACACTGAACTTGATGGGCCTTTGGTCTGATTCAGCAAGGCTCTTCTTGTGTTCTTACAATGTTCAACAAGGCTGCAGTCCTAATCCCAATTACGAAGAATTGATGCTTTTGAATTATGGTGTTGGAGGAGACTCTTGAGAGTCCCATGGACTGCAAGAAGATCAAACCTATCCATTCTTAAGGAAATCAGCCCTGAGTGCTCCCTGGAAGGACGGATCGTGAAGCTGAGGCTCCAATACTTTGGCCACCTCATGAGAAGAGAAGAATCCTTGGGAAAGACCCTGATGTTGGGAAAGATTGAGGGCACTAGGAGAAGGGGACGACAGAGGACGAGATGGTTGGACAGTGTTCTCGAAGCTACGAACATGAGTTTGACCAAACTGCGGGAGGCAGTGCAAGACAGGAGTGCCTGGCGTGCTATGGTCCATGGGGTCACGAAGAGTCGGACACGACTAAACGACTAAACAACAAAAGACCTACCAAATTTAATGGGGTTTGCTTCTGAGGCTACATAGTTAGGATTGCAGCCTTAGGCCCAAATGTGCCAAGGAGACACATAACAGTAATGTAGTTTGGAAAAGCACTCTCATGTGTGTTCTATCAGCTACCATAAACTGCCAACACCAATATCCTGTCATCAAATCTTTATCATTCCCATGATCACTTTGTACTGATTCAATGAAATTTGCTTTATGCCATTTTGATTCTGTTAGCCATCTGGAGCAACTTAATGCAAAGCTGGGATATGTAAATATGGATTTTGGATAACGTGCATACAAGCAGGTGTCAAAATTCAGCACAAAGTCTTGTTAGGGAGAACCATAATCATTCACCTTTGGCTTCCCTAAACCAAAGAATTAAGCTTCCATGTGTATCTGGTGGAATGATGTTGGTTCTCCAGAAGAAGATGCAAAGAGACTTACAGCACAAAACTATGGATGTCTACTCGAAAATTATGTCCCATTTAGCTCAATGAAATTTATTCCCAGGTAATACTGGGAATGGTAGCTCTGTGAAGGGTAAAATAGAGTTCCCAAGATTATCTGGGGTAAGCCATGTGCTACACAGTAAGGCTTACTTAAGAGTAAACATAGAATTGAACTGCTTACTCACAATCTTTATTAAGGCATTCAGGTTTCAGATGGTTATCTTTCTCAGTCCTACCATAGGTCTACAAAGTCATAGTTCAACACTCTAAATCACTATTCCAAAGCAGCTCTAGAGAAGCATCAGGGAGATAAGGTGCTCAACAGTGAAATATGCTGCTCTTTGGGAAATATCTACCATATGGTTTAATGTTTACCAAAAACCCACCCTAACTTGCACATTTTGATG
The DNA here is from genome assembly GCF_965207765.1 of Zootoca vivipara. NCBI lineage: Eukaryota > Metazoa > Chordata > Lepidosauria > Squamata > Lacertidae > Zootoca > Zootoca vivipara. Next base: position 73,768,728 of record NC_142590.1, on the reverse strand, counting down.
GACACTGCCCTCATTGATTTTCTGTTCTGGGGTGTCACTAGAACTGGCTGCTTTGGTCTTCCCACGAACATTTGGATTTTCCATTTGTGTACACATCTCTGCTGGTTAAAGGGATCAAAAGCGTGGCGCAGGGACCCTGTGCAGTAAGCTGGTAGGAATGCAGGCATCTTGTCCAAGTTCCTTTGCAGACTGAGAGGAGTATCTAAATCACAGTCTCAGGCCAGCTTTGTGAGCGAATTTACTGTTCTCTGTGCCCTTTAGCTTTTAAGTAAAGGGTGAAGTTTGCAGCGCTTCTGGAAAAGGGAATGAATCTCAGCAGGGTGGGTGGGTTTCCTCTTCTGAGCTTTTGTGGGTTTTGCCTAAGATAAAGTTGCTTCCCAATCAAATATCTGCCTGTGACCAAGCTAAGCTGCTGCATGACTCTTGTCTAACCCGTGCAGTTTTGGAAACACACATGCGCAGCAACTGAAAGCCTAAATTCTCTTTTAAGCATTTCTGAGGTTTCGAACAATTTGAACAAAGAGGATTTAACTCTGCAAATGTTATACACTGCTAGACATCAGAATATCAATTCCCTTGGGAACAACCTTTGGTGATCAAGAGGTGATCTTGCACAGAGCACTGCATCCCCAGGAGAGCTCTTGCACCAGCAGCCACAATGGGTACCAGAAAACAGCCTGCTTGGGCAGCCCCATAAGGTCTCACTGCTGATGTCTGTCCTGAAGGACCCTTTCAGATGGTGCTCAAATCTGAGTGCCTGGCAGCTGAATCTAGAGTCATTTTAATCTCTCACAATGCCCTGATGTAATGTTGCTCTGGGGACTTGCGGGAAATGTAAATGGCAACCCCACTGGAGCACTGCAGCTGTTAGCAAGTAAGCCCACTGACGTAGGAGAGGGCCAATCAGAAAGCACATTGCTAAGAGCCCCCCCAGACCCGGATCTGGCCCTATCAGTGCCTGCACAGTTTTCATTCTCCATCTTTGCCTTACATAATGGCGAGAGGCCCCGGTCAAGATTTCTCTCCCACCTGCCTCCACTGAATTCCTGAAGATGTAATGGAGCTCCATGAGAAAGCCCTGCAGGCCTGAGGCATTTTTCTATACTCCAGTGCCAATGTATAATCAGGGGTTGCCAACTCCCAAGAGACTGCGATCTACTCACAGAGTTAAAAACTGGCAGTGATCTACCACCTTTTTGGGGGTTCAGGTCAACGTTTTTGAGCTTTTTTTGAGGAAAGAGGAAGGCCCATGGGGGGGGGGGGTTCGGGTCAAAGTTGTTGAGGTTTCCCAAGGAGTAGGTAAAATGTTGAGCTTTTTTTAGGGGAGCCACAGTTGTTCAGCTTCTTTGGGGGGAGCCAATGATCTACCAATGATCTACCACACAGATGTCCAGTGATCTACCGGTAGATCATAATCTACCCATTGGACATGCCTGCATTAGATATTTGGTATGGAGGAAAGGGAGAAGAAGTTAGGCAATCCCAGTATTGCACTGAGAGAGCTGTCAAATCAATTGGAACTAGAGCTGAGCCAAATGTTCTCAGAGGAAGTTTTTTAATGAGAAAATTTCTGCTTTGTTTTTCTCTCTACCCTTCCCCAGAAAAAGGCCACTTTAAAAGGATTTTTTCATGTGTGTGTGTGTGTGTGTGTGTGTGTGTGTCTGGTGTGTGTGTGTTTTCCCACCCCACCCACACATGGAAATCCTTAGAATAACAGCAGGTCCAGGGCACTGTGGGAGCATTTGCCGGGGGGGGGTTACAAAATGATGGCCTGGTTGCCAACACCATTGTCACTACTGTCTCTTGCAACGGCAGGCAGGCAGGCAGGCAGGCAGGAAGTTATAGTAGGAAAAGAAAGCTGGGCAGCTACCACTGCTAATTAGAGTAGCCAGTTATGCATTGATGATTTACATGCATGGATGCAAATTTAGAAATAACTACTATTATTTAAAAAGAAACATAACAGACAATATGCCACTCTGCCACTTCCTTGCAGAGAAGCTGACTGGAGTGGCAGCAGCTGAATCTTACCTCTCTCATAGCACTAGGACTCGGGCATAATTCAGGACAGACAAAATAAAGTACTTCTTCACGCAGTGCATATTTAAATGATGGAATTTGCTCCCACAAGAGGCAGTGATGTCCACCACCTTGGATGCCTTTAAAACAGGACTAGACGCTTCTTGCCTATTTAGCTCAGTTGGTTAGAGCATGGTGCTGATGCTACCAACACCACAGGTTTGATCCCCGTATGGGACAACTGCATATTCTATCATTGCAAGGGGTTGAACTAGATTGTCCTCAGGGTCCCCTTCCAACTCTACAATTTTATCTATATATATAAAAATGTAGAAGGTGCGTGTTTGTTATTCCACACCTTTCTCCACAACCGCTTGCCCGATTGCCCTCAACTTTGCCCACAACATCACAGTCACATGAAGGGGTGTAACCATCCACTTACATTGACCAGATGACACACCTAGGACAGGTAGAAACCTGGATTTCTGTACAAAAAAGTGCTCCCTCCAGTGGACATCCGGGGAAGCTGGGAAATAGATGGCAGAAGAGGTTGCAACACAGCGCCCTCTAGCTACACTGGTACTACAGCTAGAAAACCTTGGCCCTCTATCGGAGGCCACACTGGTACTGCAGCTACTAGGCCGAATGGAGGCTCGCCTTTATGAACTAGGCCGAATGGAGGTGGGGACTCGCCTGGGTGTGGGTTGGGGCAGGAGGGGACGGGATAGGTCATAGATCGGGACGGGGGGGGAATCACAGGGATGAGCCACAGCAACGCGTGGCCTGGCCAGCTAGTGATTCTATGAAATTCATGGAGGATGGCAGTACTCTGCCTCCACTGTCGGAGAGAGGGATTATGCCTCTATGAGTACCAGTTACTGAGAATTATAAGTAGAGAAAGAGAACTGTTATGTTCAGGTCTTTCTTGTATGCTTCCCATCCTGTGAGAACAGGATGCCCAACTAGATGGGCCATTGGCCTGATCCAGCAGGCTCTTATCTTCTTTCAATCCTTGCAGCATGATGCTGTCCTTCAGCACATTTGAGGACAGCAGAGTAGCTTAGAAGGCATGGGGCTGTGTGGCACACATATCTGCCCTCCTGCAGGTTACCACCACTTCCCACGCCCTTCAGCATCTGCTGTCTGACGCAGCCGCCTTGCTTTGCCTAATAGTAGGGCTGGCCCTAGGAGAATCTAATTTTGGGAGGTAGTACTTAATGTTCTTCTTGCCCACCGATTCTCCCCTTCCAACATCCCCTAGGAAAACAACCTAGGAGGGAAACGGGACTGGGGTTGGAGGGAAGGATCCATGGCATTTCTCCCCTGGGAATCTGCCTCCTGACTTGTGCATTATCTTGGCAAAAGCAGGTCTGAAAGCAGCCATTTACCAGGTAGCATGCAATTCTGTTCTTAGAATAACTGTTGTACCATGTTCATTTGCTGAAAGAAAGGGGGGGCATGAAGCTCTTGGAATATATGTAACACCTCCTACACCCATTTCTATTCCAAGCCCTGTTTTAACAAGGCTATTTCAAAACAATCTGCCCATTTTGCCAAGATGCATGGAGGGAAGTGGGGAGACTACTACATATAAAATGTTATATGATACTTAAAGCTATGTCTGTGTTGCAAAAACCCACAGAAGACTGATTCTTCCACCTCACAAGCGGGTAACATAGAAGTGTGAAAGGCGAGTCGTAGGGGCAAACCTCTGAATGAAACCTTTATGAAGTCCCTGATCCAAATCTGGGTGACAGACATGCAGTGGTTTGAACCCACATAGTCAAAGCTCCTTCTGTCTGGAGGAAGCTGGAAGAAGGCTGAGGGAGAAGCAGGGAGAACTTAATTGCTCTATAATAATTGTAGGTCTATATCTGGGGGAACCCTATGTTGTTGTTTAGTCGTGTCCGACTCTTTGTGACCCCATGGACCATAGCACGCCAGGCACTCCTGTCTTCCACTGCCTCCCACAGTTTGGTCCATGTTTCCACAAAAGCTCACCCAGGGATTTGGGAGAGTTCCTCAGTGAGATGCAACTTTCCTGAAAACCATTACCAATATTCTTCCCCTGCAATCTACAACTGCAGGAGGTTGTATTGGGATCAGGGCTGGCCCTACGGCCAGGCTGGGTGGCGCAGGGCACCATGGCGCCAGCCCGCCAGGGTGGCGCCGTGAGCTGCGCACGCCGGTCAGCCACGCAGCTGCGCCCGCCCGCCCACCATGCTGGGAAACGAGCGGGGGGGGCGCCGGAGGGATCCGTCGCACCACGGCGCCAGGGGCACTTAAGACGGCCCTGATTGGCTCATGGATTGCCTTTCTTCAGATAAATCATGACCTGTAACCAAGGTCTGCTCTTGGTTTTCACCTCACGGTTTGTCTAGGGAAGACAAAGCACGAGTTTGAATTCAGACACAATGCTAATCCAAACCAAGGTTTAGTTCGCAGCAGTGTGGCAGAAGCAAGACCAGAGGAATAGGAGCAAAGCTGCCACAGACAATCTCTCAGTTAATCAGAACATTTAGCATTATGGGTAAATGATGTCAGTGAGGGCCACCAAGCTTTGCAAGTGCCTCTCCAAAGAGTATGTCCTCACCAGAATGCACCTACATAATCCTCTGCAGCACAAAACACCAGGGGTTCTGGAGCAGAGAAATAAAGCAGACCCACAGGCAGAAACCTTGCAATGAGGAAACCTGAGGCAACAATATTTCAGGAAGGGAGAATCAATGCAGAGCAACTGGAAGTTAAATATTGGCATTGTTCACACTTCACATTAAACCATGGTTTGGCATGATAGGGAGGTGCCCAGAAAGTCCAGCCCACCACATGGTCTGAGGGATGGTGGACCAGCCCACAGCTGAAAAAGGTTGCTGACCCCTGAATTAAAACATCAAATAAAATGACCCAGAATAAAACCATTCAAGCTTCAAGTAAACTATTTCAGATCCTTCTCTAAGCAGTATTTTGCTTTTCCCATATTTAGTTGCCTAGTTAATTTATACAGCAGAATCACTCTAGGAAACCAGTGTGGCATAGTGATTAGAGTGCTGGACTAGGACCTGGGAGATGAGGGTCCAACTCTTCATCCGTCATGAAACTCACTGGGTGACCTTGGGCCAGTCACAGCCTCTTAACCTACCTAACAGGGTCACTGTAGGGATTAACTTGGTGTGTGTGTGTGTGTGTGTGTGTGTAAACCATGTACTCCTTGGAGGAAAAGGTGGTGTATAAATGCAATGACTAAGCTCTTCTTCTTACCTGTTTAAGAAAGCTGTTAGTTGCCAACCTGACATCTAGAGATCTTCATGTGGTTGCAACTGGACCTGTGCCAGTTGCAAACAGTGCCTGGGGGATTGCTATCACTGGTCTGACTCAGTATAAGGCAGCTCCCCATTTCCCAGCCTTGTTCTGCACCCGCTTCGAGAGCTTTTGCCCAGTAGCGTAGGAAGATGGGGGCGGTGAGGGTGTGCCGCCTCGGGCAGCGCGATCCCTGGGGTGCTATCGCAGCTGCCCCCGCATGTGGCGCACTACGCCCCCAAAACGCATGCCACGCCCCTGCACGCGGCGCATCACGCCCCCAGAATGCGCGCCACATCCGTCGGGGCAGCACGCCTGCTCTCCACCCCCGGTGGCAGAGCATGAAGCTCCGCCACTGCTTTTGCCTAACTGCAACGTGTGCTTGAAAAGTGGTCATCCCTCTTGCTTGTCTAGATGGAAGTTGGAGAGGGGCGTATGCCACCCACTTTTGCAATAGGTCATGGAATGCCAGCAGTGGGACAGAGGCAAAGAAGAGGCCAGACTGTGCCATTGGCATTTAAAAGATGCCATCAGAAGCCTGAGACTGCTATTCTATGTGCACTTACCTGGGAGTAAGAACCACCAAATATTATGAGACTTATGCCCAAGTCAATATACATAAGCTTTGCACCATTAACTCACCCTAGAGCACTCCAGTGTAAGCACTTGGCAGATCAAGTATCTCTTATTTGTTCTCCCAGCAGCGGCAGACTATAATTCATCTATGCCAGCTACTTTCTTCAGATGTTGCAGCCACACACTTGAGAGCAGAGCAATCCCCCTCCCCCCCTCTCAAAATGAGGTTAGATGCATACCTAGGAAATTTTAGCAAAGGGCCCCTGTTGGAGACACTGAGGAATGTTTTAAGCTTTGCTTGAGAAGCCTTGCAGGAAACCTCAGGAGACATATTGAGTTCTGAACAACAGAACAAATTCACACAGAATTCTATTTTAAAGAAATACAATTGTCTGGTAAAAAAAGGGAACCAAAAGAAAAGAAAAGACTCTCTCACCAAATGGTGTCTGATGAAATAATAATTATTTTTTTAAAGGAGGGGAAGATATCTTTCTTTCTTTCTTTTTTCTTTCTTTCTTTTGTTATGAAAGATTTGAACAACAGTTCTTCCAGATGGCTTCAGTAAAAGCCTATTAGTTTAGGTAGGTAGTGTCATTTTACTTTTTTTTGGGGGGGGGACAAAACACCAAACTCTCCTGCCCGGATTCCAGACAGGAATTCATATTTCATGCGGGGCCAATTCCATCTCTGAAGCAAATCCACTTACTGTACAGAGCCACCCTCTGAGAGGCAAATACCAAAGCTGAGCTCTGCAAGCGAACCATAAAGATTCGCTTCAGAAAAGTTTTCTTTGCTGCCAGGTCCTAAACACCATCCTCAAGGCAGCTTATTCCCCTGGCTTTTACAAGATTTCATTCTTAGAGGTTTGGCGATTCCAGTGTGAGATGCTGGCAAGGTTTTTCGAAGGATAATTTATTGTGCCGCTTTTAACCACTGGGTTTATGGGACAAAAGTCCCATTGACTCCACCAATATGGAGCCATGCCTTTCCTGTCTGCCTTCTCGGCACTAAAACCACTAGAATTTTTCTGGTAAGCAAGGCCCCTATAGAACATGCTTCTGCCTCTTACATAGGAGCTCTTTCTGTGCTGCCATTATACATGCAATGGTTTTCTTCCAGGAACAAGTTTGCCCAATTACAGAGAATTCTTTTATAGGTCCTAACCTCGTCAAAATGTTTCAGGTCTGCAACATTTATAGTCTTGGACACTGCACACTGACTTGTAAGGAAATCCCACTGTGTTCAACTGTAAATAGCAACACTCCATTACTTGATTGGTTATTAATAAGCAATTTTTATGATGGAATAATACGATTTTAAATATAAATACATACAAAATAACAGGTGCTATGTATCGTCTTAGAAGATGCAACCCTTCCTCGTCATCCCTACACAACAGAATGAAACTGAGTACCCCCTTTTCAGAACTGTTTATACATATGCAAATATATGCAGATTTATTGGCCCCAAACCAGAGATTAGTTGTACTTAAATCCCATTGCAATAAACTAATTTGCAATTGTAAAAGTTCTGTCCCATCAATTCCAACGGGTCTTAAACACAATTAACTTACCCTGGGTTTGGGTTGCTGCAAAAATTGATTAGTTAAACCCCACATTATGAACTGGCATGTTTTGAGTAACAGGGTAGGAGCCATACAGCACAATCCTATACATGTCTTCTCGGAAGTCATGTGTGCATTAGATTGCAGCCCTAGTCATTCTTGGCTGATTCCACAGCTAAAGATCCCACTGTATCTGCTACAAAGGAAATAAATAGTGTAGGGCACACGGCCCCCTGCCAACACCAGCTTTGGTCACAATGCTACACATAAGAACAAGAAACTGCAGTGACATATGAGCTGGATACAGGAAACAGCCCCTTACTTACAGCTGCTTAACTGATTTCGCCTGCTCACATACCTAGGCAGCAAATGACTGCCTGTGCAAACTTGCCTACCACGTGCATTGTACCTTGATTGCAGGTACAATTTCAGCCAATGTACAGCAGATGTAAAAGCTAAACAGTCAGGCATGGAAGAAGACATGATAGCCTTGGACAGATCTTGTCGTGCTCAGAGCACTGCAGTGAAGCATGCATCAGTCTTAACAGTCATGTGTGGAGCAAAGCTACGGAGTTAACAGCTGCAAAAAGCATTCAAGGTCTCAGACAAGTTTGGTTACCTTCAAGATTAAGAGCAGATTGCTAACCACTACTATAAGCAGCTCTAGATAATCAGGACCATACTAAGAAGTAAGTACCATTTCTTACAAGGACCATACAAGAAGTAGGTACCATTTCCTTACAAGGAGATGTTAGGAAATTCCTCACCAGCACCACTGGGCCTTGGGTGATAAGGAAAACTTTCCAGATTGCAACAGGAAAAATGGCTGGAGAAAACAAAGGTGGCTCAAAAATCTTAATGCCTTTTTTATACAGTTACCATTTCTGTGGGAAAGTTTACACTGCATGTGCACCAGCATGTGCAATGCACAGGTATGCATTTATTTTACAGAAGGCATGTGTGCATTCATGGCATGTGATGGTGCACACATTTCCTATTCATGTGACATACCTGTGCAAGAAAATCACCATGCATGAAGCATCCCTGAGCCAAGCACCCGCATTTCCAAATTTACCCCCAACAACCCTTGGGATGTTGCTTGAAGATCTGAAATGCCCAAGGCCAGAGGGAGCTTAGAAGAAGGGAAGGGAAGGGAAGTCTGTGCTCTGTAAGGAGCCACAGTTCTTAGGAACCAATCCCCTGGTGCTGTGTGAGGAACAGGAGTGGTCAAAGGGAGCTTTATTTATTGGCAGGATCTCTATGCTTTATCACAAGGTTGTAGCCGAATGATGTATGCACATGCTTTGCATATAAAAAGTTCCAGGTTCAGTTTCTGGCATCTCCAGGTAAATTTAGAAAAGCCTTAAAGTACAGCATACTAGGCTAGATGGACCAGCGAACTGACCCCATTCTTCTTCATAGCAATGAACAGCATACCTGGCTCGAGGCTTGCTCCTCTGAGCAGATCATAGCATAGCACTGGGAGGGACCACAAGGGTCATCTAGTCCAACCCCCTGGAATGCAGGAATTTTTTGCCCAATGTCAGACTCAAACGCACGACCCTAAGATTAAGAGTCTCACATGAATTAGTAGATAGGTGAGAAAAGGGAGTGAGAGGATGGTCAAATAAGAAGGCAGTAGGCTCTTCTATCCCAATACTGCCATCCATTTCCTGGCAAACAATGCCCTATACAAAAACTCAGAAGGGAGCTACAGATTTCTGGGTATTATAAATATTTATTAAATTGAATTTCTGCACCACCCTTCATCCAAAGATCACAGGGAGGTTTACAATATAAAAACACGAAAAGGGATGCCATAATAACAAGCAAAAACCATACATACACACACACCCCAATACACACACTGCTATTATTATTATTATTATTATTTATAAAAGGATATGAAAGGCAGAAACTCATTACAAGAAATATGCAATTCTGATCTTTTACCCGATAAGATGGGATAGATTTTATGAACAGAGGTGCAGAAATTTCCCTAAAAGATAAACAAAAATATCTGAGGAGTAACTGGGATGAAGCTGCATGGAATTGGATAGGGAGGGAAAGTCCTACTCAGAAAAGGTGTGCAATCTCTTTTTATGGAGGTTTAAAAGGCTTGGGTGTTTATCTACCGTGTTTCTCATATTATAAGACATGTCTTATATTTATTTTTTCCTCAAAAAAACCCACTATGGCTTATTTTCAAGGGATGTCTTATTTTTTTCCTCCTCCTCCTGCCACGGCCGGCATTGCTGCTGCGCCTATCACTATGTCTTATTTTCGGGGTATGGCTTATATTCGCTGAATGCGTAAAAATCCTGCTATGGCTTATTTTATGGGTATGTCTTAAAATATGAGAAACAGGGTATATCCCATCGTGGTATTTAAGTCAAGAAAAAGTAGAATGCCTGGGGTAGGGGGAGAGACGATCCCTTGTGTTCTTTCCAAAAACTTCTCTGTCTGTAACACACAACCCTCTTCCTACGCATTAACATGACCTTGGGCCAATCACCATCTCTCAGCCTAACCTACCTCACAGGGTTGTTATGAGGATAAAACAGGGAGACGAACCATGCGCACCACCTTGAGCTCCTTGGGAGAAAAGGTGGCGTAGAAATGCAATTAATAAAATAAATAATATGTGGAAACCCCAAATGGCTTCCGGACCCCCACCTTGGTGCACACACGCATCTCCCCACTCCCTCTAGTCTTCCAGCTGCACTTGATCAGAAGGTCCGCGGTTCAAACCCAGCCTCTCCCAACCTAGCAGTTCGAAAGCACACCAGTGCAAGTAGATAAATAGGTACCGCTGCGGGAGGAAGGTAAACTGCGCTTCCGTTGCGCCAGAAGCGGTTTAGTCATGCTGGCCACCTGGCCCAGAAAGCTGTCTGTGGACAAACTCTGGCCTGAAAAGCAAGATGAGCGTCGCACCCCATAGTCGCCTTTGACTGGACTTAACCGTCCAGGGGTCCTTTACCTTTTACCTACTGCTAATATGCAACAAGCAGTCAGAGAAGATGCTCCAGCTTGGCTTTGCCTTTTGCCAGGGGAGCGGCGGGAAAACAGTTTCTCGGGGAATGAGGAAGAAAAAAAATCAGGATTGAAGGGACTCGCCTCCTCACGCCCCCCCCCGCGCCCCGTTATCAGCAGGATACCCAGCCTGCCCCCTTGCCCGGGGGAGGTCATGAATCCTGGTGCCATGCGCTCCCTCATCCCCGCGCTCTCTCGCCCTCAGGTGCCCGGCTCTCCCCGGAGCCCCTCACTCACCTCGGCCGCCTGGAAGGCGAAGAGGGGCAGCCACGCGACGCCGAAGAGAGCGGCAGCCGGACGACGCCTCCCTGGTCCTGGAGCAGGTAAAGGCGGCGGGGCGGGGTGGGGCGCAGAGAAGGGAGACCGCTGCTTGGCTGTGCCGGTTGCGCTCTGGCCGCTTGCTCGGGACTGACAGGAGGCAGAGCGTCGAGCGCCGCATTTAACCGGGGCGGCGTGGGGAGAGGCTGGGGGCCGAGCCCTCCCCCTGGAGGCTGCAAAGAGTGGGGCTGTAGCCCCATGGCGAGTGGCAGGGCTGCGCGGGCCCGGCCCCACCCACGCCGCCTGGCAACGCGCAGGGTGGGTGGGTGGGTGGCGCCGTCTCCTTCCCGCCCTCTCCCACGAAGATCTTCGGGGTGGGGGTGGGCGGGTTCCCCGAGGCTGTCTCGCAAGGTCAAGGAAGGCGGGAGAGACAGGAGCCCGAGTCTCCAAGGAAGAGACTGGTCAAGTCAGGCTGACAGATCATAGAATCGTAGAGCTAGAAGGGAACCCCAGGGGTCATCTAGTCCTGCCTCCTGCGACGGAGGAATCTCAGCTAAAGCATGCATGACAGATGGTCATCCAAACTCTGTTTGGAAACCTCCGAGGAAGGAGAGCCTACCACCTTCCCATAGAGTTTCCCCTGTCCGACAGCTCTTAACTGTCAGAAAGTTCTTCCTTGTGTTTAATTGCTCCTTTCCTGTAGCTTAAAGCCAGTGGTTTGAGTCTTACACTCCAGAGCAGGGGAAAACAAGCTTGCTCCATCTTCCACGTGACAGCCCTTTAGATATTTGAAGATCATTCAAAGGAACAAGAGTTTATAATTATTATTGTTATTATTTATTTTAAAAGTGCATGCTGCGCTTCATCGGTGCCCAGCATAGATCACAAGATAAAAACACAAAATACATAAAATAAAGTAAGAAAAGAAAACAGTAACCCCCAACCCCTCTCAGAAACACATTTAAAAGTATGGCATGTAAAGGGAAATGCATGTTTTCACACATGTTCTCTGCCTGGGGCAGTCAACCTGGGGCCCTCTAGATAAGGTGGACTTCAACTCCCATTCCCATTGGCCAGTAGTTCGGGGCTGATGGGAGCTGGCATCTAATAACAACCAGAGGATGCAGTGTTGGTTATCTCTGGTTTCTGCTCTCCCCAACCACATGTCCTCCAGATTTCTAGCTCCCATCAGCCCTCACCATTGGGATGTGCTGGAAGAGGTAGAGGGCACCAGGTTGGAAAAGGCTTAAAGCAGGCATCATTATCCTAGCTTCCATCACCAGATACTTGTTTCATCCCACACACCCCATTTTGCAAATTTGATGGATAGTTTGAACATGGGACCTATCCCTGTCATAGAATATCTTAAATGTGCATCCATGGATCTCATCGCCATCACTCTGACACAGGAAGTTTGTTGAATGGGCACTGACATTCTACATTTCCCCACAGATTATTTAAAAAGCAACAGTAGGGACCCCTTCCCGCAACACAGACATAACAGCATGACAAACATCTGGACTGCCTGCCCCTAAATTCGACCCTCACACCACCATAGTCTCTGTTGTTAATATCCTTATTGTTGTTGTTATGTGTGGATTTATATTCCACTTGATACCAATATGGTTTCTAAGCTGTTTACAGTTGCACAACATTGTTAAAATACAGAATAATTAATATTACACCCTGAAATACTCCTTAATATATGGGAAAATAATATCTGGAATACAACAATGTCTCAGCATCTCACCAAACACAGGAGGGCGATTAAAGACAAAGCAAAAAGAGGTACCTTTCAAGAAACATGGACCCCTCTCTTTAACTATGTTATTGACCAGAATCAAGATCTTGTTGTTTAATAATAATAATAATAATAATAATAATAATAATAATAATAATATATTATTATTATTATTATTATTATTATTATTATTATTTATACCCCATCCATCTGGCTGGGTTCCCCCAGCCACTCTGGGCGCTTCCAACAAAATATTAAAATACAGAAATCCATCAAACATTAAACGCTTCTCTAAACAGGGCTGCCTTGAGATGCCTTCTAAAGGTCTGGTAATTGTTGTTCTCTTTGACCTCTGGTGGGAGGGCATTCCACAGGGTGGGCACCACTACCAAGAAGGCCCTCTGCCTGGTTCCCTGTAACTTGGCTTTTGGCTTCTCGTAGCGAGGTAACCGCCAGAAGGCCCTCAGCGCTGGACCTCAGTGTCTGGGCAGAATGATGGGAGTGGAGACGCTCCTTCAGGTATACTGGACCAAGGCCATTTAGGGCTTTAAAGGTCAGCATCAACACTTTGAATTGTGCTCGGAAACATACTAGGAGTCAATGTAGGTCTGCTCAGTCTTCTGCTTGGATAGATGACGTTAAGTAATGTATTTGACCATTGAATGTATAAGCCTAAAGTCTAAAGTCAATGGACAGAACAAACAGCATTAGATGTGATGCTGGATAAGTGTTGAATGGTTCTTGTTTTCATATTTATCTGAAACCAATTTTTAAAATGTTTTAAAAACAATTACACCACACACAATAAAATGATCCCATCCAAACATTAAGATATAAACACCCATTATTAAATCTATCGTAAAACAGCCCCATTAAAGCAGCTCAGCAGTTAAAATAGGGCAAGAGGCTAAAGAGATATTTGCCCAAGTCTTGGCTGATGTTGGAAAGAGTCAATGGGTGTTGTCAATATTGCAGCTCCTATTAAAGATTGGGGGTTACCTGCATATGATGTGATCAGGCATTAAGCTATCCAATCTGTATTGGTCTTTTAAAGATTTAGGGCCTTCTAGTACACCTTCTGTGCAAAGAATGTATGACCCACATTTGGCTCTGGGTGGCTTTAAGCTCCACCACTTAAATTGGGGTAAACAGGAGTAATCGAGTGTAGACGTGTGAAGGAAATCAGGCCCAGGACCTGCTGGAGTACATGTGACTCCTACAAACGTAAACAAGAATCTTGGCACAGGTTAGACTCGTACTGTCCTGAGAGTGCTTGACTGGCCAGCACATGAACTGGACATTAATAGCATTTCATTGCTTTTTATGTTAGCGATGTGTTTAATTGCATGGAATTTCCTTGGCAGGACAGCAATCATGCCTCCATTTAATTTGTCTTGAGCGCTTCATGTTGCTGCCTGTCCAGAAGAGGGTGGTAAGGACAGCTGTGTTCAGGTGGAAATATCAATCAAGAAACATGTCCATCAAATTCTGACTTTACATAATTGAAAAATTATTCACACGTTCTGAGGCTTTTTATCCACAGTCCTCAATAGCCAGGGAGGGGTTTTGTTTTTCTCCTTTATTCCACTGTTGGTATGTGTTTGGAAACATTCTTTCTGTTTGGTGCAGAGCTGGACCTGGCCAGGGGGGACGGGGACGGAGCTTAGCCAAGTGAGTAGAAACTGGCAAGGATGATACTTTCAGATGTCAAATAAACTACCAGAATATAAGAAGAGTATCTGCTCTAAGGAAGTTGTCCCTTTGACTTGGTACAACCTGATTCTGATATGACCAGGTCTCACCTGGAGGTATAATGTAAAGTTCTGGGCCCTGCAGTTTAGGAAGGATATCGACAAACGAAGAGGTTCAAAGGAGAACAACAAAGAAAGAAGAGATGATAAAGAGGTGATACGATAGCCACTTTCAAATATTTGAAGGACTGGCACATACCTGTAGATGATGAAGCAAAGTTGTTCTCTGGTGCTAGGGGGCAGGCCCTGGACCAATAGGTTCAACTTACAAGATAAGGAATTTGAAGTACGGTAAACATGGACTGCCTTGGGAAGTGGCAGATTCTCTTTCATTAGATGTTTTTAAGCAGAGACTGGATGGCCAGCTATCAGGAATCTTATAGCAGCAGCTTCCCTGCAATGGCAGAGGGTTAGACTAGAGAACCTTTTGAAATATCTTCCACCTCTACAGTTCTATAGTTAAAATTAGCCGTTTGCGAATACCCTTTAATACTGATAGTGATAATGGCTTGCAGCTGCAGAAATCCCCACTCGTGTGTTAATTATCAGTTGGCATACCATTCACGTAGGACCATAGAGAAGAAAAATGGTGGAGCTGTGCATTTTGACCAAAAGTGGCAGTTCCACATTAAGTTACATTATGAATTAATAAATAGGTCATCAGATTGATCAATAGATGTATAGATAAATATCACGTAACATCATGTGAATTATAGATCCATGAAAAGAGCCAAATGGTTCTGAACCCCCTGTAGTCACTGGCCAAGATTCATGGAATAGTCATGGCTGAAAAACAATTGTCTCATCAGGAAGCTAGCCTGGCTTACATTTTAACACTTGCTGGATCCAGGGGTTAGACCCTGGATGCAGCCTACTCTACATGCAGCCTACTCCTCCAAACTCATAACATTATGTTTCCTAGCACTGCTTTGCAGAGCCATCTGAATCCTGGATGGGAGCTCAAGCACTGGAAGAGAAGTGCTTTAGAGACATTAAAGCTCTATCCCAGCTAACAGCGCAGCACATTGGTGCAGACATGACCAAGTAATAAATATGACACAATACTCAAAGCCTTGTATGGATTGGCTATAATCAATGTCAGAAGGAACAAATACTTCCCTGTAATCCTAAACATATACCATGTGCCAGAAAGCCATTGCCCACAGACTTTGACAAATGTAAATTTAAACCAGCTGATGGACGTTGGGTGGTCTCCAGTAGATTTGAAATCTGAAGATGGAACATGGAAATAATTCAGCCAACAAAAATTTTAAGAACAATAGACCGTTGTGGTGTAAGAACAGGGTAGATGTGGTCCACTGGGTTGAGCATGCCAAGTGGCTGGGCTTCCAAACTGCATTTCACAAGGTAAAACAAAGAGCAGAAAGAGACAATAGTTTTACAGTGAGGCAAAGGTGGTGTGATAGAAGCACAAGGAATATAAGAAGCTTCCTTCTACTGAGTCAGACCCCATGGTCCATCTAGCCTAGTATTGCTTCCATAGGCTGGCAGTGACTCTCAGAGCTTTCAAGCATGATTTTTTTCCAGCCCTACCTGGAGATGCTGGGGATTGAACCTGGGACCTTCTGCATGCAAAGCAGATGCTCTACCAATGAGCTATGGTTCTTCCACTAATACAGCCTTCCCTATCCCTGTCTTATATAATCAACACTGCTTTCGCTGTGATTATTTTACAGACCTTTAAGCCAAGAATAAGGAACCTGTTTTCATAGAGCACGGGCTGTTTCTGAATTCTATTCAGGTGTCACAGAGTTCTAGGAATGCAGCAAAGAGATAGAGCTAGGATCAAAGCTGTCATTACAGGAACTGAGATGCTGGGTAATTTGCAAAACATACCAAAAAGAGTTCAGTCAATTTCTGTGTCCTTGATTTTAATGGAGTGGCGATACCTGAATTGGACAGAACAAAAAAGAGGAAGCATGATGGAAAATTACCTAAATCGTTCTTTGAACTTACGGAAAATCTGGGGCTAGTAGATGTATGGAGAGTGAAACACCCGACGACGAAACAATTTACCTTTTTTTCAGAACCAAACCAAAGTTCGGGAAGAATTGATCATATGTGGATTTCTAAAGAATTAGTACCCAGGACAACAAAAAGTGAAATAACGCCACGGACATTGTCGGACCACAATCCAGTATTCTTGGAGATGAGAGGGAAAGAACAGAATTCCTTTAGATGGAGAATGAATGAAGAAGTGTTGGAAAATAAAGAAACTGTGGAAAAAGCAAAAGAAATCTTGAAGGATTATTTCCATTGGAACTTGCATAAAGAAACTGGAATAGATATAGTCTGGGATGCAAGTAAAGCAGTAATGAGAGGCTATTTAATACAAAAAAATAGTTATTTAAAGAAAAATAAAGAAAAGAAGAAAGAAGAAATTCTGAGACACCTCATGGAGAATGAGAAGAGGCTGATCGACAAACCGTACGATCAGCAAATTAAGAATAATATAAAGATGTTGCAAACACAATTCTCCATGTTGGTGAATCAGGAAATAGAGTGGAAGATAAAGCAGATGAAACAAAAGAATTTTGAATCGGCAAATAAAACAGGGAAATGGTTGGCCTGGCAACTGAGGAAAAGACAAAATCAAAACATAATAAACAAAATTAAAGTTCAGGAAGAAATAATTGAAGACCCAAAAGAAATCAGAAGGGCCTTTCAAAATTATTATAAAAACCTGTATAGTAAAGGAAAAGAAGATGCTAGAAAGATAAATGAATATTTGGAGAAACATAAGTTAAAGCAAATTATGGAAAAAGAGAAGAATATATTGAATGCCTCAATAACTGCACAAGAAATCCAGAATGCGATAAAGAAGATGAAGCAAGGAAAAGCGCCAGGACCGGATGGACTATCGGCAAAATATTATAAAGTACTGAATGGACAGTTGATCCCTGTATTAGTGGAAGTAATGAATAACATACTTCAAGGAGGAAAGACCCCAAACACATGGAAAGAAGCTTATATAACTTTGATACCGAAGCAAGGTTCAGATGGTTTAGATGTAAAAAACTACAGACCAATTTCATTATTGAATAATGATTATAAGCTTTTTGCAGACATAATGGCAACAAGATTGAAAGAGATCTTGAAGGACTTGATCCATAAAGACCAAGCAGGTTTTCTACCTAACCGACAATTAAAAGATAATGTAAGACATATTATAGACGTGATAGAATTCTTGGAGGTTAGGATAGATAAACCTGCGGCGCTGATGTTCATTGATGCAGAGAAAGCTTTTGATAATATATCTTGGCATTTTATGAAAAAGAACCTGGAAAAGATGAAGGTAGGGGGATGTTTCCTGAATGGGATTGAAGCAATATATTCGGAACAAAGAGCAAAATTGATAGTAAATAATATTTTGACAGATGAATTTGAAATCACAAAGGGGACCAGACAGGGATGCCCGCTGTCCCCGTTATTGTTCATTACGGTCTTGGAAGTGCTACTAAACAGAATTAGAGAAAAACAATCCATCAAAGGAATTAAATTAGGTGCGAAAGAATTCAAACTGAAAGCATTTGCAGATGATGTAGTTGTAACTTTAGAGAACCCCAAAGAAAGTGTTGCTGAAGTGATAGAAGTGATTGAAGAATTTGGACAATTGGCAGGATTTAAAATGAATAAACAAAAGACGAAAATGATGATAAAAAATTTTGGTAAAGAAGAGAAGGAAGATTTGCAGCAAAGATATGGTATTGCGATCGTAAAAAAGGTACAATACCTTGGAATATGGATGACAACCAAAAATATAAATTTGTTTAATGATAATTATGAATTGGTATGGAAAGAAATAAAGAAAGATTTAGAGATATGGAATAGGAGGAAGTTGTCATTCCTCGGTAGAATTGCAGCTGTAAAGATGAACGTATTGCCCAAAATGTTATTCTTGTTTCAAACAATACCTATTATAAAGGGGACAAGACAATTCAAGGAATGGCAAAAAGATTTACAAAGATTTGTCTGGCAGGGGAAGAAACCAAGAATAAAATATAAAATATTGGTAGACAAGACCGAAAGAGGCGGATTCTCCATGCCAGACTTGAAATTATACTTTGAAGCGTCATGTCTCTGTTGGATAAAAGAATGGATAACATTGGAAAATACGGACTTGTTGGACTTGGAGGGATTTGACAACAGAGCAGGTTGGCATTCATATCTATGGTATGATAAGAAAAAAACCCATAAAGGATTTACGAACCATGTTATAAGAAGATCGTTATTTGAAGTATGGGAAAGAAATAAAGCCTTGTTAGAGACCAAGACGCCATGGTGGATCTCACCAATGGAAGTGATTATAGTGAAAAAAGTGAATATGGAAGGTGAGAGACCAACATATGAAAATTTTCTAAGACAATCGGAACAAGGTTGGAAACTGAAACCGTATGAAGAGGTGAAAGTATATTTGACGAGTTGGTTGCAATATCATCAAATTAATGATGTATTTGTGCAAGATAAAAAAATTGGTTTTGAGGAGAGAAGGTCCAAATTTCAAACAGAGTTGCTAGGGGGCAGAGTGAAATTGTTGTCCAAAATGTATAACTTGCTGGTAGAGTGGTATACTAAAGATGAGTTGACGAAAGAGGTAATGATAAAATGGGCTAAGGATTTTGGGCATAATATTGAATATGATGCGTGGTTGAAATTATGGAACCAAACAATAAAATTTACAGCATGTACTGCTTTGAAAGAGAATGTTTGGAAGATGATGTATAGATGGCACTTAACTCCAGTGAAATTAGCGAAAATGTATAGAATGAGTAATAGAATGTGCTGGAAATGTAATGAAAAGGAAGGGGACTTTTATCATATGTGGTGGAAATGTGAAAAGGTTAAAGGATATTGGGAAATGATATATAACGAACTGAAAAAGATATTTAAATATACTTTTCCCAAAAGACCAGAGGCCTTTCTGTTAGGACTGATAGGCCAAGAGATAACAAGGGAGGATAGTACCCTTTTCTTATATGCGACAACCGCGGCGAGGACATTATTAGCCCAAAAATGGAAAACCCAGGACTTACCGACAATTGGAGACTGGCAGACAAAGATGATTGAATATGCAGATTAGCGAGACTGACTAGCAGGATTCGAAACCAGAGGGAGACAAGGTTTCTAAGGGATTGGAGTAAATTTGTGGACTATATGGAAATGAACTGTAAAGGTTTAAAGACACTTGCAGGCGTGAAATAAATCCTACGAATTGACCCTAAAGATTAGATACAAAGGAACTGCGAGATAAGAACTGATTAGAAAACCTTTTGAGGGGAGGGAGGGAAGTCAAGCTTGGCGGAGCATGTTTTTTTGGGATGTTTGTATTTTTGAATGTTTGTTTATGTGTTTGTTTGTCTTGTATAATGTTTTAAATGTGTTTATTTTGGAAAATTTAATAAATAATTATTAAAAAAAAAATTTCTGTGTCCTTGCATAATTACCCAGCTGCTGGCCGTTTAGGCTTCTAAGCCCTCTCAGATCAAAGTGCATGCTTATGAGTGTTTACTTGGAAGCAAGTCCCATTGTGTTCAGCAAGGTTTTCTCCCAGGTAAGCATATACAGGATTGCAGTCTTATTGCAGGCTTTCTTTTCCCTCCTTCCATCAATGCATAAAATAGACAGGCAAAAGAAACGTCAGTGCTTATAGCTCTGTACCAGAGCGATCTGCAACATGAATTGTTTTTCCACCACCAGGCGTCCCAGTTCCTATATATATCAGGAGAAATGTGATCAATGTTGAGCTTCTTCATAACCTGCTACCCTCAAATATACCCACCACACCACACTGTGGCTGTCAGTTTTAAAATGCAATACCTAGGTAAAGGCAACAGTTTTGCACAAGTACATGGCATTTTCTTGGAAGGTATAACATGCTTTTGCAGTAAATCTCCTGGTATGGATTGTCCAGGATTCGAAAGGTTTCAACTTCAAGGAGTAAAGAATTGTCAGCATGTTGTCAGTCCAATTTATGTGAGGGCAAGCATCATTGTCAGCTTTGCTTGGGATAAAGCAGGCAGAGGCAACCTTGGCTCTCCAGATGTTTTGGAACTACAACTCCCATGATTCCTGACCCCTGGCCCTGTTAGCTAGGGATCATGGGAGTTGTAGTTCCAAAACATCTGGAGAGCCAAGGTTGCCTATGCCTGGGATAAAGCCTCACACTGGCCCAAAGGACAGAAGTGGTTTATGAGGAAGTTAGAGGATTGGAAGTAGGTCATAGGAGACAGGACAGTTAAGGAGAAGGAAGCCCAGAGGAAGAGATGGCTGAGAAAGGGAGTACAAAACAGACAAGGAACCTGGAACCTGGGGAAAGGGCAGAGGAGGCAGGGGACTGAGCAAAAAGAAAACAATGAGAGGAGATAACCAGCCAGTTGGCTGAAGCCTTTGGGTGGCTTAATAACATTGTTGGATGTTGCAAAGAACAGTGTTCTTTCCTGTTGGATTTATGTTTCCTTACCAAAGCATATCCTTGGTAGATGAGCCATCTTAAAGGGATTCTCATTTAATAGAGTACAATTCAGCTATTCTTCTTCTATTTTTGCCAAGATATGTTATTCAACATGCAACAGGAGGTTTATATAACCACATCTGGAATTTAAGGGCTGAATCAAAGAAATAATTTCTCCTGGGCCTTTTGACACTATAATAAATTATTGTGGTATACCACCTTGTTATTTCACACTATGGAAGTATCCCTGGAGAAAGAGAGGCAGCGCAATATCACAGGCCAATGGAGGAATCCAGTAATCAATGTGATACATGAGGCTGCTGATCATGTGTTCTGGCTTTTCAAATGATACACCTGAGCTCCCTTTACTTATACCTGTGGTTCTACTCTACTGCCTCCAATGCAGATCCAATCCAGAGGGAGCTGACCCTCTCCAAAATGGAGTTCGCAGGTACCTTCAGCTCCCATCTGACCGGACTGTGCTGATAGTCCATGCAAAAGTTGCTCAGAAATCGTATGGCAGTGAAAAGAGGTAGGAAATCACCTTGAACTTCCTGTTAAAATCAGAATTTTCATGGGGCTCTCCACAGTAGAGAGACTAAATAGGTGGCGTGTGCGTATGTGCTCTGCGTGAAATGAGTTGTGGGTCTCATGGTGTTCCAGTAGTTTTTCAAGCACACCCAGCTCTGCTTCTGAGGTATCCGATTCCCTTTCTTAGGTCACATCCACACTATAACATATAAGGCAGCGGTGGCCAAACTTGGCTCTCCAGCTGTTTTGGGACTACAGTTCCCATCATCCCTGACTAGCTAGGGGTGATGGGAGTTGTAGTGCAAAAACAGCTGGAGGGCCAAGTTTGGCCACCACTGATATAAGGTATGTGGCTTCACCCAAAGAATCCTGAAAGTGGTAGCTTACCTCCTCATGGAGCTACAATTCCTATCACCTATAACAAACTATAGTTCACAGGATTCTTTGGTGGAATCACCATTTCCAGGAAATGCATAGAGCCAGAATTCACTTGTGTTGCCAATGTATAACTTTTGCGAAGATTTCCCCACTTGCGTTTTTGCTTAACCCTATTACACTGTGTTGCTGAAACCTGAATTGTTTCCACTAGCAATGGAGGATAAATTTTTGTTTTATGTGTCCTTTCATACACATCGGAAGACAGCCCTGTTTCAGGAAGCTTTAAATGTTTGCTGTTTTGTTTTGTTCCTTTATATTTTGTTGGAAACCACCCAGAGTGGCTGGGGTAATCCAGTCAGATAGGTGAGGTACAAGAAATAAACCATCATTAATATAAATTATTGCTATTATTGCTATTATGACTCTGTTTTGAATTTTAATGCAAAACTCCCTAATTTGTGCCACCAGTAACAATATATGAACGGAAACACAGCTATCCTTCCAAAGAACTGGCCCTAAACTTGTTAGGCTAAAGTCTAAATGAGTCAGATAATTAACATCCTCAAAAATACTATTATGGCATGGGAGTATAAAACCACCCATTCTGGTGTGTTTTATTACCAACGTTTTTACGCACTACCAATGCAGCATGAATCCTAGCCATTCACGTGAGTTTAAAGACAGCGGAAACCCAAATAAAACACAGGAAAACACGTTTCCAAACCTTTGGACCTCAATTTATTTGTGTTGGTCTAAGGATCTCACTGTGAATGTAAACTCTGTTCCCAGCCTGTGAAACTTCCACATTCCAGGCTGAGACAGTCACAGGGACAAGTCCTCAAGGAGAAGTGAAGAAACGAGAGCGTTCCCCTCTATATAATCACATCTTCCACGGTAGGGGGGCATGTTGAGCTCGCTGCGCCTCTGATAGATGTGGCTACTCCATATTGATGTCTGGAGCCCAGATCATAACAAGAGACCCCTGTGCCTGCTCAGCACTATGGAAAGTAATTTGGTAAAAACATGAACAATGAGTACAATTCCGTATGTTGGAAACAATTAAAAACAGTTCCATATACAAAGTAATGACCTGTCCAAGGTTATCCTGCGAATGTTATGGCTCAGCAGGAATCGGAACATGTGTGTACCAGATTGAACCATGACAGCTTAGTCATTTGCCCATGCCACTGCTCTTTAATAGGGGTGATCATTTAGTTATCCAGAAGGTTATAATAGGAATTCTGTGTGTATATTGTACACAAATCCCTGTACAGTGTACATAGTAATGCTATCTTGGTATTAAATCTTATATAAATTAATAAGGAAAAAAAGATTTCTGAAAAGTTTTATTTATAGGTGCCCCTTTATATTTTATTTTATTTAGTTTATTGATTTGGTTTTTCAAATTAACATTTTAGAGAGATATCAAACAGAAATCATAAAAACAAGATTCCAAGGAATCTCCTGGACTTCCACCCTCCCCCTTTGTGGGTCCTATTATTAATAATTTCCTCCTGCATCTTTTATGATGATCCAAATCTTTTACATCTCTATTGTGTCCAGAATTCACCCTTAAACGGCAAGTGATATTCCAATCCTACTAACGATTTTACCTGTTTACCTGTTCAAACAGCCCCTTTATATTTTCTAACCTTGTGGGTGTTCTTAGGAAAGGAATTACAGTAATATATGGCCCTCTTTGTTTGCTTTTTTGTTGTTGTTCTTATCCTACCCTGCCCCATTTTGTTGCTCAAAAAATTATTTCCATACTTGCCATTTTTTTTCTGCGTGTTGCCTTGTACAAGCCTTCGTTGCATCTTTTTATAAAATAATGGTGATGTGTTTTGTATCATAATTCTCGGGGGGGGGGGGGGGACCACGACTCTTGTCAGAGAAGTGTTCTCAGCTTAATCATTTTCGCTACTGACAAAATACTTTTTCTTTTCTTCTCAGGTTTTTCTGCCCCCCGCCTTGCGTTTACCTGACTGGACCAGGCTGGAAGTTGAAGAAGGAAGACATGAAAGGTATTGCCCAGCTGTCACTTGTCATCTGAAGTCTTCTCCGCTGTTGCCATTAATTCTTCTCTGAGTGATCATGGACTTGGGGGACACTGAGTCCCTTGATGAGGAGTTGGGCTGGACAACCCCCAAATGTTTCTATATCACTGTATTTCTATTTAAATTATAGTAATTATTTCTAAGTTTGCCTCTATGCATAAAAGTCAATGGGCAAATAGTTTTTCTCTTTTTTGGTGATGTAGCTCCTCCTTTTTTGCCATTGAATGAACAAGTGCCTACTTTAGAATCAGGAGGTGCCCAGTTTGGATCGCACCTCTGCCCTGAACTCACTAGGTGTCCTTAGGCAAGTTCAGCCCCAGTTGCTTTCATCTGCAATAGGGTGTGTGTGTGTGTGTGTAATAACATTTACTCAAGTCACAGGTCTCTTGCAAAGATTGCAGCTAGATAATGCACATGAGGTGCTTTGAATGTTGAAAAGCACTACAGTATATGCTCAATGCCACCCATTCTCAACTGAGCCACCACTATGTTCTCACGCCATGCAACTATGTTTTTCATCTGGAGCCATGCAGAGTCCCTGTTGCCACCTCCTTTCTTAGCCTAAGGGTGTCCCTGCTCCTTTTGATCACTCTTTGCCATAGGACACCGAAGGGAATCAACAGGACATGTGTCTACGGTACTTAGGTCAAAGTTTACCTTGGCCCTTGCTTCCTAGTAGACTTGACAGATTATTGACTGCAGTGGCTACAGAGAAGTCCACCACCCCCCAACTATCAGCCTGTAAAAACACCACAAAATATGGAGCAGTTGGGCTGCAGGTTGGGCTGCCAACTACAGGAAATGTGTCCAGACCACAGGGAGAGTTTTACAGCCTCAGGATTTGCTGACGCATCAAGGGGCAGAGGAAGGTGATCACACAAAGACCGGCATTGCTTTGAAAGGGGAGATCTGGGTCTGCATTTGAACATTATTTAGCTGTTAATCCACTTTCCCTTCCTTCAGATTAGACCAGAGCAGTCCACACCTGCATGTATTTGGAATTTGTATATGTGAAGCAACTTCAATGTTTCCTGTTCTTACCTGCAGGTTTTCACTTTTGTGATCAAATCATAGAATTGTAATGCTTTCTAATTCTTGATTCAGTTACCTGTATGTCAGTTAAGTATGAACAGGGCATGCACACAAATAGCTGTATGTACGTGTATCTTGGGGGGGGGGGTAATTTTTTTTAAAAAAAATCCCCAGACAAGAAGTGTGCAAAGGCACCCAGTCAAGCAATTGTAAATGTGCTTGTGCAGTTTTCTGGGTTTGTGCAAATCAGAAGGGATCAAAATAAATACATATATTCCTCTGTCCAGGAGCATACTGGAAATAGGCTAGTGCACAATCAGAAGAGAAATGAAAGCATAGAAGGAGGAGGAGCAGAAAGTGACAATTGAGGCACCCACTCAAAAGCACTGGGGGGGGCATCTGCAATGAAAATGGAACCCCATTTCCCCCAATTTGTCAGATTTTTCCCATATCAGATGACGAATTTACAAGGGGGGAAGCAGTCAGATTTTTCCCATATCAGGTGACGAATTTACAAGGGGGGAAGCAATGATATTGGTGAGATTAAGGGTAATTTCTTGAGGACTGTGCAAATTAAATGGGAACACAAACAGCTGCAAGCACACAGTAAACTCCAGTGTGAACAAGCCCTGCTATGCTGGAACATAGGAGGTCCTGGGCTCTCTTTTCAACACCCTCTTTTTAGATGGAGATAAAAACTGACCACAAAGAATTCTTTGAGAATATCAACAAGCATGTGGACCGGGTTGGTTTTGCATATCAGGTGTAGCTAGTGAGGTACTCTCTGCGTATGTTGCTGCTTCCTAGAGGTCATCATGATATCTCTGCTTCACTTCCTTTCCTTTTCCTGCCAAAGATCCAACAGACTTCAGTTCCAAAGTATGTGGCTATATAGGACTTGATGGCACAAGCAGCAGCCACGTGGAGACCCAGAAGCTAAACTTTGAGGAGCAGCTAGATTCCAAGGTAAGCAGCAAATGAAGGCTCAGTGGTAGAACCATAGCTGTCAACTTTTCCCCATTTTTTAAGGGAAATTCCCTTATTCCGAATAGGATTCCTCACGAGAATAGGGAAAAGTTGACAGCTATGGGTAGAACATCTGCATTGCACACAGAAGGCCTCAGGTCAATCTCCAGCATCTCTAGGTCGGGCTGGGAGAGAGCCTTGTCTGAAACCCTGGAGAGCCTCTTCAGGTCACTGTAAACACACCTGAGCTAGATAGACCAATGGCCTGAGCTAGATGAACCACATCTGATCTAGATCTGATTTACATCTGCTCTACATCTCATCTCAGCTACATCTGAGCCTAGATGGACCATCTGAACTAGACAGACCAATGGTCTGACTCGGTATAAGGCAGCTCCCTATGTTCCTAAGGTGGATCTGTTCAGGGCAGCTATGATATGTATTGTTAATAAACTCAGCTCACGCTTTAAAAAAAAATGATGATGATGATGATGGATCTCAAAACATAACAATTGTGTCTTGCATTGAACATATTTATGCTCATTCTTTTTTAATACTGCTGCTGCTTTTTTTGCAGAGGGGGGGGATGCTGTTTCCTGATTTTTCCCCCAGTAATTTGAGGCATGGCCCAGTCAAATTAATTGTTTTCAATGGGAGAATTCAGTTTAAACTGAATTTAACCCACATGCGACACTTGCTTTAATCTTTTTGGCTTTAAGCCTGCCGTCCTATACTGTACAGTTACCTGAGAATAAGTCCCATTGAACTTTGAGCTTACTTCTGAGTAGGTATGCATTAGATTGTGCCCTCTTTGCCCTGCCCCATACATGCCATTCTTTTTCTCTGTTTGTTTTTACAGTATTTTAAATACTATAGTTTAGTGTGTAATCTTTTACGTCTTGCAAGGGCAATTACATATTAGAAATTGTTCCTTATCGACTGATCAGTACCGAAACAATCCAAAAGCAGCCTTGAGACATGCTGAAGAAAGAAGATGTGGAGCATGGCTCGAGTTGTAGTGAGAGTTCAAACAAGTTGAAGCCTCATAAACAGTGACATTTTGCAAGAAAACAGAGCTCAAAGGGGATTGTTTGAGCCAAGGACTCAGGTACAGTCTTCCAAATCCAGCAGGTGGTGTTATGCGTACAGCCATTCACAGGGTTCCACTGTGCACAGGGAGAAAGGCAAGGTCCATAACTTGTGTAACTTGGCACTATGATTTAGTTACAGGTAGGTAGCTGTGTTGGTCTGACGTAGTCGAAAGAAAAAAAATTCCTTCCAGTAGCATCTTAGAGACCAACTAAGTTTGTCATCTGAAGAAGTGTGCATGCACATGAAAGCTCATACCAATGACAAACTTAGTTGGTCTCCAAAGTGCTACTGGAAGGAATTTTTTATTTATTTTGTTGGCACCATGTCATCATGATGGCCATCGTGCATGAAAGGTATAGATTAGCAGGGATCAGACTCAGATAAGGTACACCACACATCACACAACCCAGCCAATGTGATCCTCACTGGGACTGCCAGTGAGTTGGAAGTTGGGCCTTTCCATCTACCATGCAATGGCAGTTAGAATCTGTTTGTTTGTTTGTTGTTTGTTTGTGTTTTATAAATTCTACTCCTCAGCCAGATAAGGCTCCCAGATCAGATTATTATTAAAACAAACAAACCCAATTCCCTGCCCTAAGGCTTACAATTTTAAAAGGCAAAGCACAAAAGGAAAATGAACAGGAAGGGAGGAGGAAATAGGCAAACTCCAGATCAAGTTTTTAGTTGTAAGTTCTAATGACGAGATGGGATGGAAAGGAGAGGGGACATCAAAAGTCACTGGTCTCTAATATAATAGCTCTGAATACCTTTTTCCCCCCTTCCCTAATGCTGCCAGGTTGTTGGCAGTCTCATTGAACAAGCAAACTTTGTTGGTATTTTGGGGGGTTTTAAAAAAGATTTTCTTGAATGTTTACAGTTTTATATTCAATCAAACAACACAATGTAACATTTGTCATATAAAAGGAACACACACACACACCGTGACTTCCCTTTCTGGTTCTTTAAATATTTACTACTACTGCTTAATTATTACCTTATTTTTATAATCTTATACCTTGATACTCTTATTTTCTTATCAGTTTTATACCAAATTTTCCTTCAGGATTACATCTTATAGTGTATTTCATTCCATGTTATCCTTACTTAACCTTTGATCTTATTTTCTTACTTGTAAGTGTTTAATCAAACCCTTCTAGTGAGTCCATATCTTTACAGTATTTCTGTAAATACAACAATAAAAGGTTCCCAGTCTTTTTTAAATTCTTCATTATCATTGTCTCTGATTCTTTCCATCAGCTTTGCAATTTCTGTATATTGCATAAGCTTGCCTTGCCTTTCTTCTTTTGTTGGTATGTTGTCGTCCTTCCATTTTGGGGTTAGTATAATCCGAGCCGCCGTTGTAGTATACAAAAACAACTTTTTCTGCTCTTTTGGTAGTTCCTGTCCAATTATACCCAACAGAAAAGCTTCTGGCTTTTTAACAAAGGTTATTTTAAACATCTTCTTCAGTTCATCATATATCATTTCCCAATAACTTTTAATTATTTTACAATTCCCACCACATGTGGTAAAATTGACCTTCTTTCTCTTTACACTTCCAGCACTTATTAGCACTTGTTCTATAGATTTTTGCCAGTTTGACAGGAATAAGCTTTGTTTCTTTTTAAAACTGCAAATCCCCTTCTGTGGTTTTGATAAAAAAAAACCTCCTCTGAAGCTGGTGTTTGCATTGGGAGAGAATCAGTCATTGGCATCAGACAACAGATGATGCCTGCCACAGGGTTATACGGCCCCACAGACTGCCAGGACACAGGCTCACGCCTCCTTCCTCCAAGCCCTGGAAGTGTTTGCCCAGCTTAGGGAAGGAGGCGCAATGCTCTAACGGACTCCAAGAGCCCTCCTGCTTCCTTCCAACCACCACCACCAAAAAAAAGGTGGCGGTACTGCATACCATTGCGTACCGCTAGGAAGAAAAGGCAGTGCCACAATCCAATATGAAATCTGAATGTTGTGAAATTTCGACACAGTGCTCGTATTTACCATCCTTCCCAGTTCTGATTCTTTATGAGCTGCGGAGCCTCTTTGGAGCCGAGCCACCAAAACATAGCCACCAGATTAAAAGGATATGGGGTCAATTCCTATAAATAAATGTGTGATGTTATTGGAACACCAAGTGATTTCCCATTACCACTCCTTTGCCATTGGATAAACAAGCATTGTGACATCTTAAACATGGCCTCAGCCAAGAGGCGAATGAAATGCTGGGCTTGGTATGGGGGCATTAAGTCTCTAAGGAGATCAGCTAGTGCCTTGAGCAGGAAGAGGCAACACCCATCTTAGATCGTAAAGTCTTGGTAACTTGATAGGAGAACGATCCCTCGGGGCACTATTGCTTGAGAGACTAAAAGGCCTTTGATTTGCTCGAATGTCTTTTGCGTTCCTGTAACGGAAAGTTGCAGGAAGCCTGCCCCCAGACAGGCACACTGCCCTTGGATGAAGTCTAGTCTAGCATCATGCTACAGGCTGGCATGTGCCGCAAGGGCATATATGTCAGATGACATACAGACTAGCCTACAAAATGTCAGGGCCCTAGGACAGGAGCCTCCCACTAGGAGGAAGAGATGGCAATTCACTTCCCACGCAAACCACGGCAGATGCCAACAGCTTAGGTCATTCGATCAATCACATGAGCTAACAGAGAAAGGGCCTTACTTTTTTTTTGTTAATCATTTTTTTATTGAATTTTCAAAAGTTTAATATGTATACTTCAACGCATGGCACCTTACATTTTTGCACACTGCTCCTTTCACACGTATTTGCTGTACACCAAAGATGATTTAGGCGCGCACCTTAAAATAAGGGTGAAATGAGACAACTGTGAGTTCACCAACACATGTATCAGGCAGGTAGAATCATAAAGTTGTGGAGTTCAAAGGAACCCCAGGGGTCATCTAGTCTAACCCCCTGCAATTCAGGAATCTCAACTAAAGCATTCATTTCAGATGGCCATCCAAATTCTGCTTAATAAACCTCCAATGAAGATGATTCCACAACCTCCCGAAGGATAGCTACAGGTATCCACTTAGAAATGCTCAAATGTTGACCATTTTCCAGAAGACTTGATCAAATATATTGGTTCTCCTCTGCCTTCTTCTGCAGCATTCGCAGTTTCTTCCTCCGTAAAAGTCAGTTTTGTTTACTCCTTCACATCACTATCCTCTTGCCAGACTCTCCGGAGCTTCAAAGAAACCCATCTGCCTTCGTCGCTGCCTTTGTCCTTCCACAGCTTTTTTTCCGTGGCTGGTGATCTGCCAGGGATTACGCAGCTTGCAAAGCTGTAGGCTTCTACTGATGAACATAGATATTGCTCGCTGCCAAGTGAAAGTACCTTCTTTCATTGGCAGATAAGCGGTGAAAGAAACCCCTAAATGGTCCCAAAAGATCAAGAGCGGGAGCGATAGCTTGGCACCTTTTTATAGAACCAAAATGTCTGTGGCATTATCTCCAGCCTTGGAAGAATGCTGGGGCCAGGAGAAGGGCCAAGAAGGCTACAGAAGGGACCTTTGTCTCTGCAATGCTTAACTCATTGTGAAAGCAAAGCCTATCAGAAGAGAGGGGGGGGGAGGGAGCGCCAAGGTGACTGGGAACTGTAAACCTAGGAGATTCCTTGTGCTGTGCACAGCCAATTGCACGTGAACATTAATTTTCCATTTGGATTTCCCTAACCCCAAAGTAAATAAAGCCTTCCCCATCCCCAAGTTTTTCATCCCACCTGTAATAACATCTCTAATCACATTCCCCTTTAAATGAACCTCAAAGGGCTGTGAATGGTGACCATTATGAGTTCTGCTGGGAGTTGCTTCGTCCCACATTTCATTCTTGCTGGTGACAAGCTGAGCTAGTGATAGTTCACACTGATGCGATTCCCTGAGAAGGCCAGTTTGTTTTTCTGCTCACTGGTCCTGGAGACAAAACGATGCCCTACCATCTCATTTCTTTATATTTCTTGCTTGGAAGGTCCCCCCCCCCACCATCCCTTCCTTTCATCTTGTTAAAACATTGCTGCTTTTTTTCCCAGGGGTTGTATAACCTAATCTCTCTATCAAAGCAAGATGGTTTGTAATCCAATTTACACAGTTGTTGTTAAAGTCTTCCTGTTCTGCACATTGAAGACACTAACACAGGGGTCAGCAAACTTTTACAGCAGGGGGCCAGTCCACTGTCCCTCAGACCTTGTCGGGGGCCGGACTATATTTTTTGGGGGGAAATATGAACGAATTCCTATGCCCCACAAATAACCCAGAGATGCATTTTAAATAAAAGGACACATTCTACTCATGTAAAAACATGCTGATTCCTGGACCATCCGTGGGCCGGATTTAGAAGGCGATTGGGCCGCATCCGGCCCCCAGGCCTTAGTTTGGGGACCCCTGCGCTAACAGTTCGATCATGTTTGTGTCCACCTGTAAGTAAGACCCTTTGAGTACAATGGGCATTACACAAAGGTAAGTGTAAGCTTTTTTTCCTCTGGGCCCCACTTTCAGGATAAAAAAGTGGATTTTTTTTATTGATAAGAAATGCATTGGAAAACAAACAGAAGCAACTCTTAGCACTGCTTGATTTATAACATAGAACAGGACTGATTTATAATATGATCGTGGGATGTCAAGAAAGTATAAAGCAATGCAGCTACATAAGAACATGCATCATTCCCAAAATATAATTATAAACAAGCCTCTTCCACCCTTTGAAAACCACTGGTGTACAGGATTGTAGCCATAACAATCCCCCCCTTTGATGCAGGTGTTCAGCTGTGCCAAAGCTCTGTACATTTCAGACTCAGACAAGAGGAAGCACTTCCGGCTGGTCGTCAATCTCTTCTTCAGCAACGGGCTGGAGATCGGCACATTCCACAGCAAGCTGATCAAAGTGATCTCCAAGCCCTCCCAGAAGAAGCAATCCCTGAAGAATACGGACTGTAAGTGGACATGGAGGCAGCCACCTTGCCAGGAAGCCGCAAGAAAGGATGCTAGGCTGGTTGTAGTTGGAGAAGGTAACGCAACAGGCTAGGAAGGAGGCATAGCGTGGAGATAGAGCACATGCTTAAAAGGAGCAGATGGGAGAAGCTGGTTCAGACTCTGAATCTGAGATCCCAGATGGCTGCTACCAGTACCAGTAAGTAAGAGTAGTCCAGAGGTGGGGAACCTTTCTCAGCTCAAGGGCCACATCTTCTTCTGGGCAGTCTTCTGAGGGCCACGTGCCAGGTAGGAAGGCCAGAGACAAAAGTGAGCAGAGCAACCAAATGTTCCTTTGTTCAGTAGGATAGCTTCTACACTTACTCTGTATCCTCCATCCCAGACCCTCCAAGTATCTCTATTTTCCAGGGACAGTCCCAGATTTACAGAAGCTGTCCCAGTTTCTGATTTGAACCCAGAACATCCCACTTTTCCTTAGGATGTCCCTATTTCCATCAAAGAAATGTCGGAGGGTGTGGAGTTACCTGACCCCCATGCCATCTGAAGGCAAACCTGTATAGGGAAGCATTTTTTTATGTTTAATGTTTTATTATATATGTTGGCTGAGTAAACCCAGTCAGATGGGGGGGGGTTAAATAGTAAAGCATCAACAACGGAATAGTGCATCCCTGTTTTCAGCGGAGAAATGTTGGCGGGTATGCCATCCAGAAAAGCAAGTGGCATTATCAGAGCTCAAGGACATATTTCCACCAGGCAAAAACTCTCAAGGAAGGTGTGAAGCAGGGCTGTTGAGGGGTGTGGCCTGGGAAGAGGTCCAAGAGTAAGATGGAGATGCCTGGAGGGGCCACCATCAGCCATCAAGCCTGAGGTTCCCACCCCTGGAGAATAGATGGACAAATATTCTGACCTGGTATTAGGCAGCTTCCTATGTTAAAGCAAGAACATGTCAGCTTCAGGGAATCGGATCCCTCCCCCAGTGGCAGTAATTAATCAGATCAAACGAAAGGAGCATTATTACCAGTTACAGTAGTTTATTTAATACAGTGAGAGACAAAGGAAAGCATATCCCACCCCCTCCATCCTTATTAATCTACATCACTCCTACGTTGGGTAATCTGAGCTTGTTACCGCTGCGCTTTCTGTTCTATCACCGTCAAAGCCCATCTAGTCCTAGGCGAAGGGGGGTCAGGAATGCTGTCCAAAGACACTGAATCTGCCAGCTTTCTCTATCCTGGTGTTTCCACTTCTAGCTGTTCCTCACCCAGTATCTCCCAGCTTTCCCCCCCCCCCCAGGACTATGCCCCTCTGAAAGTGTGGAGCCAGTGTGGTGTAGTGGTTAAGAGCGGTAGACTCGTAAGCTGCTTTGAGACTCCTTCGGGTAGTGATAAAGCGGGATATCAAATCCAAACTCTTCTTCTTCTTCTGCAAACCATTGTTCTAAATCAATGCTGTCTCCTGCCCTTGGGAAGGTTCAGGAAAGGGGGGGGGGCTCCCACCATTCCTCCTCTGTCCAGCCCAACAGAACACCTGGCAAAGGAGGAAAATGCTACTGGAGGACAAAATTTCTGGGGTTGCAGAAGTGGAGTCTTCAGCAACAGCTTCCCTAAATCCTGCACATGTTGACTCCTTGCACGAATCTCACTGTGTTCATGGGGCTTGTTCCTATGTAAGCATGTACAGGGCTGCAGCATTAAACCTGGACTTAGCCATTTACATTGATCTCTTCCCTGATGCTCTCCTTCCTATCCCCCTGCCACCCCACAGTGTGCATTCCATCTGGGTCCAAGGTCTCCCTCTTCAACCGCCTGCGCTCCCAGACTGTCAGCACCCGTTATCTTTCGTTTGAGGGTGGCGCCTTCACAGCAAGTGCCAGGCAGTGGGCAGCCTTTACACTTCAGCTGGGTGAGGTTTGCTAACAACATCTTCATTTTTAATCACTAATAATGTGGGGACGTTGGTGGTTCTGACCTCCCAGCCAGTGGCATTGCAACATTCAGCGGCACTGTGCCCAGGAGTGGGTGGCAGCCTAGCCCAAAATAAAAGTGGCTAATTAAGGCTTGGCAATTAATCAAACTAGGAAAATTAGCATCCGTTGTAACGTCCCTGTTGAAGTTAATAAATATGTTTGGGGCCAGGGTGGACTGCTCCATAGAGTTAAAATGACCAAGGGATGAGAGTTTTGTGTAAGGGATGGATAAAATATGGTTTGGAAGGAGACACTGTTTTGTGATTGCTATCTGGGTACTGCAAGTGAGTCTATATCAATGGGATTGCCTTAAAACAGGGATGGGGAATGTGTTTCAGCTCAAGGGCCATATGCCTCAAAGGCAGCATTCTGGGGGCCACAGGCCAAAGGTGGGCGGGACCAGAAGCAAAAGAGGGAGGAGAAACAGGTGTGACTCTTAGGCTACATTCCAGCCACACAAGTGCCAGAGGTTTACACCCCTCCATCTAGGCAAGCAAAAGGCATTATCGCAGCTCAAGGGTGCTTTGCAGCCAGGCAATAGCATTCAAGGAGGCCATGGGGCAGGGCCAGTGAGGGGTGCATCCTTGGAAGAAGGGGTGTGGCTTGGGAAGGGGTGTGGCCTGGGGGCCAGAAAGAAAGGTCTGGAGGGCTGTACTCAGCCCCCAAGCCTGAGGTTACCCACACCGTCTTAAAACCTTTTGTCAAATAAGGCGCTCCTGTTAAGTCTCTCCTTCTTGCTCTTTGCATCTAGCTTTTCACCCTTTTCTCACTTTTCTTTCTTTTCCTTTTCTCCCATCCTTGTCTATATTGAGCGGGTGAGTCCCAGGGTGAGTTCCCCCTGCGAGAAGGATACATTCACTATGGTTCCATCATTCGCCTCATCTGCACAGCCACCGGCATGGCCCTGCCCCCTCTGGTAAGGACTGGCAGTCAACTGGAAGGCAAAAACCAAGAATCCATCTTAACTCTTTCTCACTGTCACTCTCTTGCGTTAACTGAAATTCAATACACTATGCCGTGCATCCTGTGCCTCACCCAGATTTTGTGATGGTTGCCTCCTCTTCTAGCTCCTCTCCCTCCCCAGGAATTTGCCATGGTTGCCACATTCCACCAATTAGTATCTTTTCAGCCCATCATGTGTGTTTCACATACTATGTAGTCCATGTCCTAAATACATTCCATCCAGGTTCAGCATTCATTCTGCAATTTTTTTAAAAAAAAACACCCTTCATGAAAATCCATATTACGTTTAATGTCATATTCCACAAAATATGTGTTGTGCAGTATTGTAAAAATTGTAAAGTACAATTTTTATGCACATTTTATTTGTCTTTTGAACTGAGAACCGTACAGTAAAATCTGGAGATAACCTTCTAACCCTGTCCTGATAATTCAGTAGAGCAGTATCCTAAGGACAATACCAGAATCAAAAACATGAAGGGTTCCCCCCGCCCTGAGCTGCTGTTAATCCAGGCGTATATTCATCTCCCCAGATCATTCGGAAAGTTGCTAAGCAATCAGTGATGTTGGATGTGAACGAACCTGTCTCCCAGCTGCATAAATGTGCGTTCCAGCTTCATGGCACTGACCGGATGTATCTCAGCCTCTCCACAGAGAAAGTGGTCCAGTTCCAGGTAACAGGGATGACGGGCAGAACTGGGGGATCAAGTGAGATAGAGCACCCTCCACCCCAGCTGTATCAAAATATTGCTGTATTATTTAATTTGGAATTTGTGCCACAGGGCTAGAGCAGAGCTGAAATTATTTCAGAATTCCTTTTTTAGTAGCAAGAAGGGGGAGAAACAAAGCCCCTCAGGAAAAGAAGACCATTTTGCAGAATTTTCTGTGGACATTCTCAACCATTTTAGTGGCGGTTGCCATTCCTACATGCAGTGCCCCAAATAATGACAAGTCCCAGACATTGTGGAAGATGCAAAATGGTGGCCTGGCTGCCGCAATCAATCCTGCCAAAGGTGATGCATGATTCCGACACCTTGCTTGATACCATCCATCAGCAGTTCACAAAGACCAACTTTCACCTCTTCATGCAAAGTTAGAGCTGGTGCTCTGTATATGCCAGGATTCAACAGGAGTTGGGCGACGCACAGAGCAAAAGATTTGGCTTCCTGTGAATCTTAGCTTTAATTCTCATGTCTTATTTAGGGCTGGGCAATATCTGGTTTTCAGCGTCGTGATATATCACCAGCTAAACATCACAATATACCAGTATATCATGATGTCTGAAAGAGGGATGGAGCTATGTAGAGGCATTGACTGGCTTCACAGTTTTTTCCTGCATTGTGATTTTTGCATAGCACACACACACACACAATCCTGATTCACAATATATTGCCCGGTCAAAAAATATGAAACAGATATCACAATATGGACTTCAAACAAGTTTTGGACTTCAAACAAGTTTTGGACTTCAAACAAAATGGTGGCCTGGCTGCCGCCACTGCTGGTGGTGTTGCTACTTGAAGCAGGGTGGTGGAAAAATGCTTAGAAAATAACCTATGTCACTGCCGTTGCTAATGGTGAATGAACCCTAGATTGAGAAACTGTTGGAGAATTTCTCCTCCCCTTGGAATTTTTTTTTTGAGAAATCCCTATTTCTCTGTCCACAAATATAGTGTTGGACAACAACTCCCACAGCCCCTGACCATTAGACATGCTATCTGGGGCTGATGGGAGTTGGAGTCCAGCAACGTTTGTATGAACGTAGGAACCTGCCTTTCATTGAGCCAGCATTGTCCACTTCACTTAGCATTGTATACACCAGAACTGGATCTGGTTGGGAGAACTGGATCCAGAAGCAGCCAACTCTCTATGGGCCACTCTGACAGGTGAGCAGGATCACCTACCTGTCAGTGGCATCTGAAATTGGAACAGTTTCCAGACGGCTAGCCTTGTTAGTCTAATACACTAAACTCAACATGACACCTTAAAGACTGACACATATACTGTGCCATGAGCTCTTGGGAGTGCTACAGACATAAAGCCCCCACATCAGAAAAGCACCTCCTTGGGGTGGGTGGGGGTCACCAGCACTGATGTGGGAACTGCCAGTGCGATCCTTAATAATTCCAAGTAGAAAGTTGACCACAACCACACTATTCAGGTAGCATGAACTGGGGCTTAGTTCAACTCCTCTTTTTAAAATACGCAGTGAGGTTGTTGTTGATGGTTCAAACAGGCATCACCATGTCCGAAGGAAGTGAACCGGGAGCTGCTGAACGACAGCTCTTGCTGGACCATCATTGGGACGGAAACCGCAGAATACACATTCAGTGACTGCCTCACTGGCATTCAGGATCCTGTGAGCCCAGTCCCTCTCATCACAGCTCTGGAAGTGAGTCAAGTTCTTCTGCCTGGTTGCTTTGTGAGGGAGAGGGAAAAAATCTGGCAGAAATTTTGGCGAACCTGCTTTAATGAAATACGGAAATATCCCCATTTCCTGGGATGTGATTACTTGTAGGAGATTAAATCACGCACCCATCTTCCCATACTCAGGATACTCAGAAGGTGCACTTCTTTCACTCTTTCAGTGCATGCTGATGGGTTCCAGGGGGGTTCTCATCTGGTTTGTCATTCAGACTGTGAAATTGGAGGGTAGCAATTCTTCTGGCTGACTTAATGTAAACCACAAGCGTGTAAACTTGGGTATGTAATATGGGAGCCTCTTTGAGAAAGGAAGATGAGTTGAAAACAGGGTAAACTTGTGACTTATATTAAATGAACTATGTTGACACCACATGCTATTGTTCAGCCTCTACATCACTCAGATCTAACAAATGTTGGCTGGAAGGCTGTTGCCTATTCTCTGTCCTCTTAATATGTTTTATAGGCTAGGGTTACCAGACGTCCCCGGCTCCCGGGGACAGTCCCCAGATTTGAAAATCTGTCCCCGGACAAATTCTGTCCCTGGAATATCCCCAGATTTGCAAATCTGTCCCCGGACAAATTCTGGCCCCGGAATGTTCCCAGATTTGCAAATCTGTCCCCGGGAAATGTGGCAGCCAACATTATGGTAGCACAGTTGGCTCTGGCTGGCTTCAGGAGCTGCTCGCTGCCGTGCCACCCACCATTTTTCCTCTCCAGAAGTCCCCATATGATGTGTCTTGTGTGCAGCACAATGGCGGGCGCCACAGCAGCAGGCAGCTCCTGAAGCCAGCCAGAGCCAACTGCGCTACCAGGCTGGCTCCGAGCTGCTGAGGCTGCCACTACCACCGCCACTGCCAAAGGGGAACCGGGGACATCCAGCGGTACAGATCCCCTGCCCCTTGCCCCCTGCCCCCTTTGTTTTGACTGGTCGGGGGAGGCTCTGGAGTCACGGCCATCCGACCGTTGCCCAGTTTTTTTAATTAAAAAACCAGCGCATTTATGTTTCACAGGGTGTGAAAGAAGTGCTTTGCACCTTGCCTGGTAGGGAAACCGCACACCTTGCGCCCCTCTTGGGCAACAGCAGCCCACCCGCAACTCCCGAGCCTCCTCCCCCCAATCTGTCAAAACAAAGGGGAGAAGGGGGCAGGAGATCGGGGAAGCCTTGGGAGTCAATGGCGGGCGGCACGCCGTTGCCCAGTTTTTTAAAAACTCTGCGCATTTATGTTTCACAAGGTATGAAAGAAGGGTTTTGCACCTTTATACAATATGCACGTGTGCTTGGGCCCAAGGTCTTCTGCCTTGCGATCCCCACTACTGACTCCCAGTTGCTACTCAGTTTTTAAAAAAACAAAAACAAAGTGTCCCCGGATTCATTGAAAAAAAATCTGGTAACCATATTATAGGCCCTATGTCAGATAAGAACTGTCCCAGGAATTTACGCTGGAAATGTGAGATAACAAGATGTCATGTAACCTCCACACCACCTTATCAGGATGAATGCTCAAGGAAAAGGCAACATTGTATAACCTCCACACAGTCTTGTCCAAATACATCAGCAGGAATGCTCCATTAAACAGCCAGTCTGGAATCTCCCATGCTTTCTTTAATGCCAGAAGGTTCAGAAGGTGGAAGGGGAAGAGGGAGGCGAGGCTGTGCTCTAACTTCATGATGAGATGTGTATAACCTTTTCTCCCTGCGACTGGGTCTGCTTCTCACAGCTGGCAGGTGGAGGGGACGTGGCGATGCTAGAAGTGCAGGGCGAGTACTTGCATGCAAACCTGAAGGTTTGGTTTGGAGATGTGGAAGCCGAGACCATGTACAGGTAAAGCAAAGAGACAATCTGTTGTGCAAACAAGGTATGTTAACCTGGGCAGTTTCACAGCTGCCATTCTTTGGGTATGTTCAAGACAACTGGGGTGTTCACAGGTTACATTCAACAAGTGTATACTTGCTGTAAACTCACAGGGAGGAATTCAACATAGCACTAAGCAGATCACTCCATCAGCGAAAGCATTTCTCCTTCCCCTGTGTGCTGTTCCAAAGATTCTCCTGGGGGGTATGGGGCATGCAAGGAGAGGAGGGGGAAAGCCCCCTTGTTCTTGCAGAAGTCTTTGAATGGAAGATGTACTGGAATGTGTGGGATAATTGCTGGGTGTGGTGTTGTATAACTGTATAACAAACAAATCTAAACAAATGTTCAATAAACAATGGGCATCGTATAACTTTCCTGCAAACCAGGATGAATGCTCAATGAAATGGGCTGATGTAAACCTTTGAGTCACTGCAGGAAGGGAGAAGAAACCACATTTTTCTTGTGTTGTGCATTCTTTTCCTCCTTAGGAGTCCCAAGACCTTAGTATGTGTTGTTCCTGATATCTCTGCATTCAGCTGTGACTGGAGGTGGCTGAGATACCCCATCACTGTCCCTCTCCTACTGCTAAGGAATGACGGACTGATTTATTCCAGCACTTTCAGTTTCACATACACACCAGAGCAGAGTTTCTTCACTGGACAACCAATCCTGCCAAAGGTGATGCACGATTCCGACACCTTGCTTGATACCATCCATCAGCAGTTCACAAAGACCAACTTTCACCTCTTCATGCAAAGTTAGAGCTGGTGCTCTGTATATGCCAGGATTCAACAGGAGTTGGGCGACGCACAGAGCAAAAGATTTGGCTTCCTGTGAATCTTAGCTTTAATTCTCATGTCTTATTTAGGGCTGGGCAATATCTGGTTTTCAGCATCGTGATATATCACCAGCTAAACATCACAATATACCAGTATATCATGATTTCTGAAATAGGGATGGAGCTATGTAGAGGCATTGACTGACTTCACAGTTTTTTCCTGCATTGTGATTTTTGCATAGCACACACACACACAATCATGATTCACAATATATTGCCCGGTCAAAAATTATGACACAGATATCACAATATGGACTTCAAACAAGTTTTGTATGATACATTGATATATCGCTCAGCCCTAATGTATATACCTGAAAGTATGTGATGAACTATATCACCTGTAAACCGCCAACACCAGAGAGGTGGCTGAATAAGATGGGCCTGTTGTGACTATCAAGGCTGAAAAAAATTGTGCAAAATAGCATTCTATTATACATTACGTGGAAATCATGCAGGATTGTTCAATGTGCATAACTTATACAGGTTGCAGAATTTCAACTTTTCCAAGTGCAGAATCTGGATTTCTTGGACATTACGAGTGGGGGGGGGGGAATAGCGCTTATTAGACTGCAGTGGCAAAAGAACATAGTTGCAGAACACCAGCATCACATGCCTGTATATGAAAAGACACATTCATTTGATGGTCACCTGGACTTGTTTCTTATGGAGATGATATGCTGTACTATCTATGGAACGAGGATGCGGGGCTGTATAAGTTACGTTGCGTTTATTTGAAACTTAAATAAAAAAAGATAGTGTACTGTACATACAGCAATTGTTAGAAATTTTTCAGATGGCCAGACACCTGCATTTCAAGATAAATGTTAATAAATAAATGAAAATTAAAGTACTTGCAAGGTGACTTGAGGGCTGCAGTGTTGCCTCTGTCCTTTTAACCATTTCCTAGGAAAGCTCCAGCACAGGTCAGTCCCAGGGGCCACATGGCTTGTTGCTGCCATGGGCTTTGAAATTACAAGAGCAGGATCTGCCTAGATCATCATAATCTGCCTGGATTGGAACAGGCGAGTCTGTTTTGCAATCCAATTTCAGGCGATTCCTCTCTCATTCCTGGATGCACACACACCCAACCTGCCACCTAAGGTGGGGCCTAACCCTACATCTTCCCTGTCCAGTCCCACTTATAGGCAAACACACACATAGCTGCTTTTTAATTAATGAGTCCCCTAGCGGTTTTGGAAGGGCCTCAAGAAGCATCCAAATTCCATGGATGCACAAGATACCCACTGTACACATGTTGCGGGCTTTGAAGATTAATTTAGAACCTTCGGGCGAATGCAGCATCAAAGGGCCAATCATATATTCTGAAGCATGTTGCTTTAGCATTAGGAGCTTATTTAGAAAGCTGTGCGGTGCCAAAACCACACACTGGCTTTTAACCTGTGTTGAACTCCTGAAGGCCTACAGAGGAGCCTGGTGGAAAGAGACCGCAGCCCAGCGAGCGTCAGCATCCTCAAAGTGCCAGGCGAGTCGTGCCAACAAGAAGCCCTTTCTCTGCCTCCCCCGATCATGGCTCCAGAGCTGGAAGAGTCTCTTGTACATCAGTGTGTCTTGTGGGAGCCGCGGAAAGCTGTGGCTGGCGCATTTCGGGTTATTTTGTGCCGGTGGTTTCAGAGAGATGGGCTTCCATGCTGCTTTGTGTCAAGGTGGGTGTTGTCATAGAGTCGTTTGCTCACAGGAAAAAATGAAAATCCGACCTTGTTAACACCTGGCCCACCCTTTCAACTCCAAAGTGATGCCCCATAGCTAGTTTGTTGCCAACTGTTGCCCAGTTCAACAGCAGACCCATGACCAAAAAAATAAAAATAAGGAACCTGACATTTATAGGAGAGGGCTGTCAAAATCTTACTTATTAGAGGTGATATTCAAATAAATAATTGAACCCGAACAGGTTATTACTAGAACAATGGTATTCACACACACACCCTTTGCCTATGGTGTAATGCACACCATCCCTAAATATGGTCCAGAGGATTGGGGGAACCCCTAGATCAGATTTTAGGGGGGCACACAGAGGGAGGATAAGGGAGAACATGCCACTTCTTAAGGAAAGTTCTTGTACTGCGGGAATGTTCACCTCAGGTTGAATGCAACCCTACATTTTTATGTTATACGTTCAGCATAAGGGGCTCCAAGAGCCAGATGGGGCTTCGCCAACCTGGGAAGGAAGCCCATCTAGAAGGAAAACTCTGATCCTAGACTTTCGCTGCCTTGCAGGATATCTTCGGGAGAAGAAAAGGCTAAGGCAGGCACCCCCAACCTTCAGCCCTCCAGATGTTTTAGACTACAATTCCCATCATCCCTGGCCACTGGTCCTGTTAGCTAGGGGTCATGGGAGTTGTAGGCCAAAACATCTGGAGGGCCGAGGTTGAGGAAGCCTGCCCTACACAAATCCGGAGTGGGGTCCCTAAGACGGTTGGATGGTGGCTTGTACGCCTCCTTCTGGCAACTCCTGCACCCCAAGCTGGTGCCAAACATATTGCTCTGCTTTCCTTTGGAGCACATCAGCGAGGCCGAGATGGGGGTCTTGTTGTCTGGGCAGCCCAGAACCTCCATACACACTGTTGTGCCCCAGGGAGGTCACTCCAGTGTTGCTAATGCAGCTGTTTAACTTCAATGCTGGAGGGAAGCTCCATTGTCTCTCGAGACAGACAGTAGTGGGACAAGTCTGGCCCCCAGACTTAACTGGGTCAACCAGGCCTCCCCATTAAGCTGCCTTGGCCAAATCACCCCCACCTAAGTATATGATGTCAGATATTATTTCAAAACACATGAAGGGGGGAATAGGTCAACTGATGGCCTTCTGCTGACTGGTGGGTGACTGTCCACATGCCAATCTAGCCAGATGCAGGGGCAGATCCAGCCCATCTTTTCGATCTACTTCCCTACCTCTGCTTTGAAGGAACCAGTGTCGTAGGATGGGGCTTTAATGTCAGCTGACTGAAGGTTGACAGGCAGAACAGTGGACCTGACAGCTGAAAGCCCCCTTCAAGATCTCACTGCATTACGCAGAGACTCACCCAGAAGCTCACATTAGTATTTTATTCACTGACCATCACTGAAATCCATCCATACCCCATAGGAAATGATGGGCTATATAAATCAATCTACAATAAACCTAGGGGATGTTGCCATTCCAGGAGGCTGCTGTTCTGACTCTGAACTCTGTGAATCAGACAAGAGTGTCTCCTGCATTTTGGCAGGGGTTGCGGCCCCCCGAGACTAGTTCCCTGTACTCTGCCCTACATCATGGTGTGTTCCATTTTTAGCTTATAAAGTGAAAATAAGGCCACTCTCTGCTCACCAGCTCTCCCAGCCAAAGTTGATTTTGCTTCAGATTCAAGGACAGATATATAGCAGAGCAGAACTCCAGAATATGTTGGTTGTTTGGGGAGCCCCTTGGGCATTAGCCATGAATAGTACCATATACAGACTTGGCCTGTTTAGTAGCAGCAAATATAATTGCTAGTTTCAGTTGCCGGACAGGGGCAAAAGAGATGAACAAGCAACATGAAGTAAATTAAAGTCCACTCTGTTTTTTCTTTATGGGGAGTATGTTGGCAGAACAATCTACCTTTCTGTACAATAATGCAAAGTGGGGTTTTTTTTTAGGCACCCGAGTCCACAAGATTTCCATTCGGCTTCCTTCAACCTCCATGTCTATGGGTGGAGACAGATGTATTACTAAAACATGAGTCACAGGGCACCTCCAGACAGCCATTTTACTGCAAGTGTATTGAGCAATGTTAATGACAACACGTTAATGGTGGATTTATTCTGCTTTGGTTTGTTCTGTGACGCTTCCCCAAACATACCACATTCACCAATCATCTTTGGACCTTTAGTGCAACAAAAGCGGAACAAAAATCACCCTAAAATGTCCATTTGGGGAACATTCTAACCTAAAATAGACCCTATATGTGCATTTGGCACATTTTGTGACCAGAAATCTGCACTGCAAAATTCAGAGAAGGGTGGAAACAGGAGAATAACTATGTTCCAGTCCGTTTATTAGTCCAAAGTGTGCAGAAAAGAATCTCTCAGGACTTGCTATGAAAGAGGAAAAGGTACATTGGCACCGAGCACAGTAGAATTGCTTCCAAACAGGCCTCTACCTGTCCCATCTGTGTTCACTCACTATTTTGCTCTGGAAGAGTTGCCTTCAGTTTCAGGTGGTATCATTTCGTTGTTTGCTTTAAATGTGAACAGGCAAAACAATAGCCATGCACAACTTAGACATCCGCATACGGCTGTGAAATACAATAGAAAAATACCTCCCAGCATATGAAACAGAGGCTGGATCTAGACACAACGAAGAAGCGTTTCAGTTTAAAGCATTGCAA
Organism: Zootoca vivipara; assembly: GCF_965207765.1. Classification (NCBI taxonomy): domain Eukaryota; kingdom Metazoa; phylum Chordata; class Lepidosauria; order Squamata; family Lacertidae; genus Zootoca; species Zootoca vivipara. The sequence goes on along the minus strand of NC_142590.1, from coordinate 73,724,623 downwards.
ATTTAAACAGGGAAAACAGGTAGAGAGAAACGGGACTCCACATCGCCATCTGGGGGGCGCAATGTTATATCACACATACAACGCATACAAATCGCTTTTTCTTTACCAGTCTAGCCGAGTCCCAGTAGGGGTATATATGTGACAACTACACATAAAGAGCTACACTGAAAGTTACAACTCCCTGTAGTGAGCTTGGTTTTTGCAACATCCCTAAAATGAGTGCAGCTCAGCTACCGGGCACTCTGAAGCCCAGAATAGGTTCTTTTATTGCCCTGATATTATTTCCAAAACCCCTAAAAAGCTGCTTTGCTAGCATTTGTAGTTAAAAGCTATACATGCTTCAAGAAATTGGCTCAGATGCTGTGGCCAGCTAAATCAATATTTGCCCATTGGGAACATAGACTCCATGTGAAAATTATGTTCGGAGAACTTTTCAAGGCAGTGCCCCTTGGGAACAACTGGTTCAAATGGACAGGGGGAGGCCAAGGACAGCAAAAGGAAGGTTTTGTCTGCACACATACCCCTGTTCATTTCTCTCTTCTTCTCGTTTTGTTTGTTCATCATCTTAGGCAAACAAGAATGGCAATATTATGTTGGGTCCTCATACTATCCAGTTGAAGAGTTTCAGTTGAAGCTTTGTACAGATAAACTTCATCTGTACAACCTGCTCCAGAGCACACATCAAAGGATGATCCCATTGATCTGCATCATTTTTTCCGTGTGAAGTTCAGAAACTACAGGTATGTTGTTGTTGTTTTTAAATGAAATCAAAAAATTCAGAGAACATCTTGTCCTTAGTGGACAAGTCAGAACTCTTGTTTAGTTATGTATGCACCAGCAACCCAATCCTATTTATTCAGAGATAACTTTAACTGGCTTCAATATGGCTTACCAACTACTGTGCAGGATATAGCACAGATTAGATTTCCTTCCCACATTGTTTCCACATGATACAAGGCATCTTCAGCAGAGGCTACATTTGGGGGAAAGTGGCTATGGTGACCCCTTTGGGCAGTAGACTTCAGACACAGACTTCAGAGAAAACATGTCAAGGCCTCTACTCAAATATCCAACTACAACACCCATCATCCCTGACCATTGTCGATGCTGGCTGGGGCCGGTGGGTGTTGGAGTTCACCAACAACAACTGGAGAGGAAAGCAGGGCCCCCCAAAACCGCTTTAATAGTTTCATAATGGGACAGAAGTGAACCTTTTTCCAAGCATGAAGATGCAGCAATGAGTAAAACCTCTTTCACTGCCTGTCATGTACTTGCATGTGCTACAGCTTGTGTCCTCAACATAGCTGCCAAGTCTCCCGTATTCCCCGGGAAACCACCATTTTTCCAGCCGTTTCCTGCTGGCAGCCCGGATTTTTTTTAAAAAAAACAACCGTAAATCCCCCGGATTCTTACCGGCCCGAGGAGGCTCCTTCTGTGCATGTCTGGAGTCTCTGGACATGCGCAGAAGTGATTTCTGGCGCTGCGGCCATTTTGGAAATGGGCAGAGCATGCCCAGAAGCGACTTCTGGTGCTGCTCTGCCCAGTTCCAAAATGACCGCAGTGCAACTTCCGGCGCTGCGGCCATTTTGGTAAAGGGCAGAGCAGCAACTTCCGGTGCTGCTCTGCCCAGTTCCAAAATGGCCGCAGCGCGACTTCCGGTGCCGATCCCGGATTTTTCAATCTGGGAGTTGGCACCTATGGTCCTCAACAAGTTTATGAGTGCAGGATCAGGACATTCTTGGTGGGCTGTGTCCATGGGATTGTCTCAGAGTATACCTGCTTTTGCTTAGAAAACTCTCCACATTCTTGGCTCAGTATTACAGCTCTATATGTGGCTAACATTTGAATATGCTCCAGGAGTTGAGAATACAGTTGTTGATCCCATGACATGATCCTTTTTCTAGAGGCAGGTTCTGATACATCTTCCATAAGCAAGGCATCTCATCCGCCCCTCTCTTTTGGAATCACTGCAAGTGGATAAAGGGATGGGGAAATATATCAGTGGGTACCTCCCTTGCTTCTTTGGCGCTATCACAGTCGCAGGCCAAATGGATGGAATGAAATATTCCATTCTCCGCCCTCCTGAAGAATGCCCAGCTGAACCGTTTGCAATTCTAATTTTATGAATGAGGGCCTCCCTCTTTTTCTTTCCCCCGTGTCTCGAAGTTCAAGCGGAGGAGGCAGCATTTCTTTTCCTCCCATTTCGATCGTCTGAAATAAGCAAACGTCTTTTGTTTACTGCAAAAAACTATTGGAAGGGAGGCAAAGAGTGCGACGTCCTTACAGCCTGATGGATTAAGCAAACATCTGCAGTAATTTATATCATATGCTGAAATGGAGTAAAAACAGCAGCTCCTTCTGAGTTGGAAGGAACCTCAAATGGGTCACCGGGTCCTTCCCCCCCCCCCTCCTGCCTTGTGGCAGGATCGATTTCATTCTTCTCTTAAAACCAGCCGGAAATGCCAGCAGCCTCCGTACATTCTGGCCTCTTATTTGATTTGATTATTGTTCTGCCAGCCCCTACAGATGGGCCGCAAATATAGATCTGCAACTCACAAAGGGATTGACTCGACCCTTGCCGCTTTCTAGATTACGTGCCTGGCCTCTCAACAAAGAGACCGGCACGGCTGGGAGAAAAGTGCAAAGTGTTTATTTGCACAAGGAACAGCCAACACAGGATCCCCCAGCGGACATCTTCGTGCCAGCCAGAAAACTTCCTCGCTCACAACACGTTGTACTTCAGCAGCTCTCTGTCATTTCCAGCCTGAATGCCAAATCGGCAGCAGGATTCAAGGAACATCAACAGATGTGCTATCAGAACATCCCCTCCCCTGCCCATATCCATGGGCATAGCCAGGGGGGCAGGAAGGGGAAGCTGCCCCTCCCAAATCAATACAAATCAATAAAAAGACATAGCTAACTGAGGTTCTGCCCCCTCCTGACAAAAGGCCTGGTTACATCCATGCCCACAGGTTGTGAGCACCATTTCTGCTTTTATAGATGAATAAAACAAGCACTGTTTTCCATGGCACATCACACTGGAACAAGTGCAGAAGCTGTAACGGGGGTAGGCAATCCAAAGAAAACTTTGCAGCCTGACTTACACTGAAGAAAATACCGCAAGTTGTCCTGTACTCAGTGATCTCCAAGGAATGTGAGAACAAAATTCCTTCTTTCGATTCACAGCCTCCCCTATCCCTATCACGCTGATTGCAAATCTCTGGCCTGGAACAGTTGTGGGACAAAGGCACGGGGTCGTTGAACTATTTAACCCATGGCATTTCCCAATGAAAATGCCTGCTTGCCCGCAACACATACAAGCACACAGGCTTCTAGGGGGGGGGGGGGGAATACATTTTCAGGCATCCCCATCACAGTGATCATTTGTCCCTGGTGTGTGGGTTAAGGCTGCAATCCTACACACACATACCTGAGAGTCGGCTCCATTGAACTCAATGAGTCGTACGTCTGTTTAGGCATGCGTAGGATTGTGCTGTTTGCCATTGAATCCAGGCCTGAGCTGGAATGAGGCCTTGGAAAGCATCCGCTGAGATGATTCCTCCTCCCTTGCAGAGGTTTCCTAGAGGTTTCCTAGGATGAAGAAGAGGAACAACTAGCCATAAACAAGCTTCCTCCATCTCCCAAATCTGTGGATGCTTCCTTCCAACATCCCATATGGGGTGCTGAGTCTATTCTGGAATCTGCAGCTGGTGCAAAATGCAAGGCTAGGCTAGACTACTTTTCTTGGGCCCACGTTACACCTTACTGTCTCTCTTACTCCTTTCTATATTCTCTGAACCTGCTACTAGAGCATTGTTGCTTCACTTTGCACAAATAACAGTAGGTGGCTATTCCTGCTGGATGGGTGGTAGAAGAGGACCTCAATAAGGCATCCCAACAATAGACCTTTTCAGCTCAAAGCATTTTGCAGTGGCCATCTCAGTTGCACCATAGGGAAGACACCTGTCTGGTTCAAGCTGCCAACGTCACACAACCCTTTCCCGTTTATTCTCCCATCAAGCACGGCTAGGGAAAGGCAGAGTAGGACATACCAGGAGGTGATGATCTAACAAGATTTGCAGACCAGCTTCTCTTTCTGACCAGGGGCTCTTCAAACCATACCAAGAGGCAGCATTGCGGGCAGCTTTGGAACTAACATAGGAAGCTGCCTTCTACCAAAGCAGGACACTGGTCCCTCTAACTCAGTTCTGTCTACACTGACTGGCAGCTGCTCTCCAAGGTTTCAGGTGGCCACCTGGCTGGATAATGGTAAAGGCAAATTTCAAAGGATGGTTGTGTTTGGGTTCTCACATTGTTTCAGAAAGTGTGAATTTGACAGATTTTGGCTTTAAACAAGGATTGGCAAACTAAGGCCTGCGGGCCGGATCAGGCCCAATTGCCTTCTGGATCTGGCCCGCGGATCGCCACATGAATCGCCAGCACACGCATTCTTTCCCTCTCCCTCTCCCTGCCTAGAGGAGGAAGAGGGCTGGGCTTTGTTGATGCCAGCAGCGTTCAAGTGGCCATTTTAAGCAGCCCCTCTCAGGAGCCCTTTCGCCCGCCACTCATCATCCTGCTGCCACCAGCCCCTGCCACTCGCAAGACACAGGTAAGCAGCCACCAGGGCTTGTGGTGCTCTTGCATCATTCCCCCACCCCCCAAAAAATATAGTCCAGCCCCCCTGCTGGAAAAGGTTTGCTGACCCCTGGGTTTTAAGGGTGTACTGAAACGAATTTTTGTCCCATCCCTTACCAGCAGCTACTGGCATATGGCCCCCTGAAGGTTACCCTTGAGGAAATGTGGCCCTAGGGTTCAAAAAAGGTTTCTCACCCCCCCAAAACACTTTATAAAATCGTAGAATTGTAGAGCTGGAAGGGACCACGAGGATTATCTAGTCCAACCCCCTGCAATGCAGGAATCTTTTGCCCGTTGCGAGGCTTGAACCTACAAACCCTGAATGATGATGCCCTCCATGATGTGAGCAATGCAAGGGGCAGGGCTTTGAAAGTGCAACAAGGGTGTGTGTGTCCCCTTAAGGCACTAGGCCTCCAGGAGTGTTTTCAAAGTGTTGCTGGGCATGTATCTTTGTTTTAAACAGAGGCATATATGCGTTGCCCTGACTGCCAATTCATACAATTTACCAGAACTGCATGGGATCTGCTTTGCCCATTCGGCCCTTATGGTTCATGTTTACATTGGCGAAGGCCGGCCTAAAGTTCCCTCAGTCATAGCCCACAGCTGCTGATGATCCCAAAGGAATTCAGCAGAAGACAGCACCCCTTGGCAACCGCTGAGGCTTTTTTCCATGGAAAATGTCACAGTCGTTTTCTCGGCTGAGGGGAAGGAAAGGGATTTTGACTTGCTTGCTTAATTTCTCTGACAAAGAGTGAGCGGTTCAAGAACCAAAGCTATTAGTATAGGAGTGTCTTCCTCTCCCCACCACTGCATTGCAAGAGTTTTCTCCAGAGGCAAAGGAGGCCCCAGAGAATAAAATCTTGGGACGTTTTGAGCACATACTGTGACGAGTGAAGCATTTCATTTGCCTCCCAAGGAATTCCACGTATTGGTCAGTGTTGAGAAAGGAGAAAGGAAATGACCAGCATGTGACACCATGTGTTTTTCCTATAGAACATGAAGCCTCAATCAAATGGAATACAAGCCAATACTTAGCTTTCATCAGTGGGACATGGCCTTGCCTCCTGCTCTTAAAATTGCCACTTAGGAAATATAGGTCAAATAACCAGATCTCCCACACATTACAAATATGTATGACACTCAGCTCATGAACTGGAAGCAAAATGGCTTCTCCTAGCTCAGGTGAAAAACAAACAAGGATTCATGTCACCAGCATGTGACGCCACCCTTGAAACTGCCAGGTGATCTATCCAAAGGTGAATTTCCCCTCGATCAGTTCCATGGCCCCAATCCAATTCTGCCCATGTCCCTGTAGCTGCTTCTATCGTTTTCTTAAAAGCATGGGAAATTTGGTCACAGAACTCTTGATTTCACATCTCATTTGTCCCTGATTCAGGTAATTTCTCAATATAACTGAGGCAATTCAATTACAGCTTCACTGTCCTGCACCCAAAAGGGCAGGTAGGTCCACAGCCCATTCATGTAAACAGAGTAATACACCAGGGAAGCCTGTGATTATATATGTATCAACCCCATACCAATCCATCACTAGTTTGTTTAATAATCTGAGACGGCTACAACTCACTCGACGCAGCCTGCCTACAGTGTGCTGGTTTTGTTGTGTAAACAGCTGCTGCCCTCTAGTGTTTGCTCATATGTTCTGCGGCGTCTGCCTGCCAATTTACTGAGCGTCCGTCTTGTTTTAATAAGCGCCTGTTTGTTCTTTGTGCCAGATGAGAGCATAAAAGAAAACGGAACCATGCTGAAAACTGGAGCTTTTAGTGGTTTTTGTTTGTTTGATGTTGTTGTTTTGCTTTAAAAAAATCTCTGTGTGGTGAAAACCTAGTATTCATGCTCTAAATTTGTTTCCTGTACACGACAAAACTGTATAGGGGAACCAGCCTCTAATTTTTGTGATTTTCACAGCAGTTTCATCTGCAAACCTGAGCAAGTGATAATGTTTGTTTCCATGCTCTGAAAGCTCCACCTGCTGATTTCCTCAGATTGAGATGCAATCAAAGGCACAGGAGCAGGCCAGGTTAACTTATTTATTTTTTGTCCTTTTCCATTGACAAGTCTACTGCAATCCATGCATAGGAAAGTCACTGTGGTGCAATGCAGACGGGATCTAGACTTGTGAAAGAATCAGCTTGAGACTGAGGCTTGTTTAATAGAACTTGGCTAGAATTAAGGCCTGCTTTTAGGGCAGAGGTGGGGAACCTTAGACTCAGGGGCCAAATGGAGCCCTCCACCTGAGCTCTTGTCACTCTCCCCAGGCCCTACTCCTTATCACCCTTGCCCCATTCTCTCCCATACCCTCCAACATTCCTCAGATGAAAACAGGGGCATTCCTCACTCCACCACACAACTAACCCCCCTCAACCTCCCATTTTGCCCCCCCCCCAGCAAGAGCATTTCCTATCAGAAGAAGGACACCAACAGGACACAACACACACACCCTCCACCATCCTGAGAAAACCCCCTTAATCCCAATTTTATTATACAGTCGTGCCTTGGTTTTCGAACAGCTTAATTCTCAAACGTTTTAGTCCCGAATGCCACAAACCCAGAAGTGACTGCACTGGCGGAGGAAGAAGAGTGCGGGGGGAGCGCACTGCCCCTGGCAGCACGATCCCGGTGGGGTGTCATTGCGGCTGCCCCCCGCCCACGCTGGGCACCACACCCCCGCAGGCAGCGTGCTAGGCCCCCAGGACACACACCAGCCCAGCCCCCCGCCTGCTCTCCGCCCCCCCCCCGGTGCTGGAGCATGAAGCTCCGCCACTGAGTGACTGTTCCAGTTTGTAAACTATTTTTGGAAACCGAACATCCTATGGGGCTTCCGCAGCTTCCGATTGGCTGCTGGAGCTTCCTGCAGCTAATCAGAAGCTGCACTTTGGTTTCCGAACATTTTGGAAGTTGAACGGACTTCCAGAAAATGGATTCTGTTTGACTTCCAAGGTATGACTGTATTTTATTCTTTGGTAGATTTACAAAAAGAAAAAAACAAACAAACCAATACATAAGTTTTAGGAAGGGGAAAGATTAGACACGTATGCACGTAAAGAAAAGAAAAAATAAGGCTCCTTGTACGTAAGGCTCTGCTTGCCCTTTCTCCCCACCCAGGGCCACCATGCCCTCTGCCTGCACCTCAGGTGTACTTGCCTAGAGACAGAGTCAGCGTCCGAAGTTAGGTCCAGTCCTAGAGTTGGACGGACAGCAATCCGCATGGTCAGACAGTCCTGGGGTCAGGGAATCTGATGATCATGGAGTCAAGGGTCAAGACAAGCAGGAAGCAGCAAGATGGGGCCAGGAATGACAAGCATTGTTGCCAGCATCTGACTGCTGCTGGAAGCTCTGCTTAAGAAGGCTGAAGGCAGCTGGTTCTCATCAGTGCCTTCTCCTCTGTGTCCTTGAAGGCTGATCTGCTGCAGGTGGAGTCACTCTGCCTTCTCCCCTTTCAGGCTGCTGTTCAGCAGGCGAAACTGACTCCTGGCCCATGACAGTCTAGGTCATGTACATGAAAGCTAAGGCCACACGGGTTGAACTACAGGTTGTATCCAGTGGTGAACCCCAATGCTAATAGAAGGCTCTTGGATCTAGCAGAAGTTTCTATCAACAGAAAGGGCAAGAGGTGATTTTGACATTTGGGCTTGCTGAAGCAACCTCTACCATGCACTCCCAAAATCTGCTGCAGGGGGTAGTGAGACCCTTCAGAAGTGAGTGGGAGGGTGGCATGGAGAGCTACACGGGGAAGGGGAGATGCTGTGGACATCATTTCTCTTCCTGTTACACCGACAGAAGCCTCTGATGGATCAACGAGCCTTCCATCAGTACAATGGAGACCATTGGAGACAAGCCACCATCTGAATGTTCCATTCATGCTAGTTGGCCATTAGCCTGGTTGTGTTTACACTGAAGTAAGTTTAGGTAATGTCACTGCCTGTCCGGCCAAAAGGGATTTCCACCCTCCTTTTTAATATAACAGCTATAATCAGCTTCCCTTGGAAATATACTATTACACAGCCCAAAACAAGAAGGATTTTGTTGCTTTCAACAATTTCAATTTATCTGATTGGAATAAAGTGTCCAAGAACTTTTTAAAAAATAACTGCAAACCAGAATCAAACATAAAAAAGCATTAAGCATAAAGTCAGGAGGACAGTATACCAAAAGTAGTATTCCAAAAGGGGAGGCTTACATAACCAACCTATGTGGTTGTCGGTGTTGTCTCAATGAAACACCCTTCTGTATAATAACTACAGGAGTCCTGTGAAGAACTACCTTATATTAGGTCAGACAACTAGGTCCATCAAGCCCAAATTTTCTGCTCTGTTGCTGCCCTAGATAGATTTACCCAGTTCTGCATCCTGAGATCCCACTAATTGGAGAAAGCAGGGATTGAACCCAGGACACGGGGGGAGAACCTTTAGCTTCTCCAGATGTTGTTGAACTACAGTTCAGGTCATACCTGCCCCTTGGCCATGAGGGCTGAGGCTGATGGGACTTGGAATCCACCAACATCTGGTGAACCAAAGGTTCCATAGCCCTGATTTAAGGCATCCTGCTTGTGAAACATCTGCTCTGCCACTGAGTTACAGACCTTGCCCATTCTCATCCAATACAGGATTTGTCTGCCAACCACATAGGAATGGAGGAGTTGCTATGTGGCCCATGGGATGCATCTAAATTAAACCTCTCTGAGACAATATTATTTTTCTCCACTCACAACTTCTTTTGCAACTGCTACGTGGAATACAACTGTCTGAATGCCACCCACAAGCCCACAAGCACTTATCGGAAGTGCTGCTGTGCTGTGGGAGTGCAGGAAAACCCTGAAGAATCATTTTGGATGAAGACTTCTCTTTTCTGAGAATCCTATCTTACATTTTGAGGTCACACTCTCTAATAAAGAACTTGGGATGTGGGTGCTGCTGAGATTACTGAGAAACAAGAGAGAAGGATCAACATGCAAGTAATTTCCCCTAATATTGTGCATTTTATATGTTATCTTTCATTTATGCACATTTCCCCCACAATAAAAACATTTTTTCACACTTTGCTTGGTCGAAGTACTGCATCGCAAAATTCAGAAAGCACGAATTTTGAAGGACAGCTGTGCTTGTTTGCTTATTTACTCAAGAAGTGTGAATTAAGCAATTTCTCATTAATATGCAAACAAAAATTAATTTCTTCCTCATCCCTAGCCAGGAATAATTGAATATTCTGTGTGAGTCATAAAGGGAAAATGCAGGGAGGGAAGGAGCATGACTGATTCACTGGAACTCTGAAGAAAAGTTCTGTTAGGAGATTAGGATCCACTGCAATGTTTTGCTACAGATTTCAAAGGCAGAATAAAAAATCTGAGCCAATGAGTACACAACCATGTGTTTCCATACTGTTCTTTCCAATATTATGGGATCGTTCCAAAGCTATTTAGCATTGCCTGTATCGAGGGAAATCTTTTTATTCACATAAATGGTTCAGCCACCATCTGACCATAGGAGTTGTCTCTAAGGTACCCAGGTCCTAAAGGCCTAAGCCATGCATGACTTTAAAGCTCATGACCAGCTCTTGGAACAATGGTTTTCAACCAGTGTGCTGTGGCACCCTGGGGTGCCCTGAATGGTGGCCTGGGGTGCCGTGGGCAACACTGACCTCTGTCCCTCTTTCCCTCCTCTGATGCCCTCTCACATCTCTGCCTCCCCAAGGCTTGCACAGTTGTTTGTTGCAGCAGCCCTGGCTACAAGCTCCCCAGGTGAATGGTGCCTTTGGGGCTGGCCAGGGATTGATTCCCAGGCCCCTGTGGGGCAGTGTGAGGAGCCACCTCTCTTTGGGGTAGGGAGGAGCAGCTCAAAGATCAGGATCAATGGCAGGTGCTGCATGGAGGACTCTCCCAAGGAGAGGGGAGAGGAGAGGAGGTTGAGGGAACACTCCACAAGGGAGAGTATTTGAAAAAGGGTGAGAGGCTGCCAGCTCTGCAGGCAAAAGGTGGCATAACTGGACTCCTGAGCCCCACAGGGGTGCCACAGAAAGAATGTAGCTGGTCAAGGGAGCCATGAACTCAAAAAGGTTGAAAGCCTCTGTCTTAGAATCATGTTCTGAAATTGACTCCTCTATTTTCCATTTTAAGATACACATAATTTTCCGAGCTTTTCGATCCTGAAAGGGCAGCTCTTTTTCATTTTTTTTTCTTTTTAGCCAACCCTCAAAATCTGTTTTCATTTCCAGGGTTCAGTCCTGGAATATATGAAGTCAGTGTCCCTGAACACGTGCAGAGTGCCTTTCCTCCACATTTCCACATCAGTTTGCAGCGTGTGTGTTAAAGTCAATCTGAATGTAAATGCAAATTTCGCCCAATGTTTATCTGTGCTTGATCTATTTTTATTTATTAATTGGATTTATAAATTATAAATGGTACGCACCCAAGGCTGCTTACCATTTTAAAACACTAAACCATATCATTGTATAAAGTGAAGAGTGACGCAGTCCTCTCAGGCCAACCAGGAGCTGTGTGGCCTGAGTTCCCTCACTTCTCACTTCTTTCAGGGCATGCCGGTCTTCAACAGCCCCGGGGAAGTTGCAGGAGAGGCTTCCCCAAACACTCTATTGGGTTGCTGATGGTCCTGTCAGGGCTTGATGGCTTGAGTGCTCCCTTTATGCACACTTTAACCTCAGTGCGTGAATTTTCGACCACATCTTTTGGCTGGAGAACCGCTCTGCAAAATTCAGAGAAGTGCAAATTGCATATTTCCATCTTCACATTTCTTTTCTTTTCTTTTTGGAACCTTGCAAATGGTTCGCCCTTAAATGCAAACGGAATCCAATTTCTCCCCTGCTCCAGCGTGATCTCAGTTATAACGGCTTTTTCACTCCGTCACCACACTGAGCAGCAGCACTAAATATGCCTTCAGAGTAAACACTGGCAGGCAGGCGTTGCCAGCTCTGCTCGCCAGCAGCCTCTCTTTAGCCTCATTCACAACAGAGGTTTCGCCGGCACTCCGATGGCGCCTTGGTTCCATTGCATACCTGTCTGCTAAGGCAGCAATGGGCAACTCACTTGCCAGGTCAGTCATTTGGCTCGTCAAAAAGAGGTTTGGGCAGATGATCCCTTTCCACAATCTGACTGTGTGTTCATCTCTGTGCCTAGCATTCAATGGCCACTGTTTTGCTATGAACACACTGCCCTCTAGGACAGCAACGGATTCAAGCAACCCCAGGGACACAGTTGAGGTCCAATTTATCCCAACGGTTTTCTATTAACTGCCAGCTTTGGAATGTGGAATGCCACAGGAACAAAAAAAAAAGTAAAACGGAGGCTACATCCTCTGTGACGCCATAAGCTCTTATGACAGTCACCTTAAATGGCCAGCATCAGTCAGCAATGTCAGAAGCCATCTTAGCGTGAGATCTCTGTGCATGATATGGGCAAAGGGAGGGTCAAGTTAACTTTCTAGGGCTGCTAGAGAAATGTTTAGTCAATGGACGAGCAGCCAATGAAATGGCTTTCTTGCATCGGAAAGATGCAGCGGACCTGCTCAGTCGGCAAAGCATGAGACTCTTAATCAGGCATCCCCAAACTGCGGTCCTCCAGATGTTTTGGCCTACAACTCCCAAGATCCCTAGCTAACAGGACCAGTGGTCAGGCATGATGGGAATTGTAGTCCAAAACATCTGGAGGGCCAAAGTTTGGGGATGCCTGCTCTTAATCTCAGGGTTGTGGGTTTGGACTAGATGACCCCTTCCAACTCTACAATTCTATGATTCTGCTAATTCTAATTCCCCTCAGAAAGCGTGAAGGGTGTGTGGGGACCCACTAGCCGTGCCCCCAGCACTGATGCCCCTGTTGGGCAAGTCCTTCACAGACTGCATGTCCAGCATTAAAAAGAAAGATCCTGAAGTGTATACAGTGGTACCTCTACTTACGAATTTAATGCGTTCCAAACGCACATTCGTAAGTCGAAAAAAATTGTAAGTCGAATTCCATAGGAATGCATTGGGAGAAAAAAATCGTAAGTTGAAGCAACCCTATCTAAAAATTCGTAAGTAGAAAAAATCCTATCTAAACTGCATCCAAGATGGCGGACGGAGCTCCGTTTGTAAGTAGAAACATTCATAAGTCTGTTGCTTCACTGTTTTGAATGCTCCCCCTGCTCCTGCCCTCATTCTCCCTCCTGAGACCACACCCACCCAATATCCATGTAATTAGCACAATCCTGCCAATGCAGATGTATGTGCAAAGGCATATATAGTCCCTGCTCATGTGTGTCACACCCAGAGCCCTCTGTAAACTGTACCGAAGCCAAATGTTTAGATGCTTCAGAGAAGCCCTTTCCGTAGATGCGTCATTGAGGTGGATGTACACAAAGAGGTGAAATCTCTGAAACACCCACATTTATAAGTAGCAGTGGCCAAGTTAAATACAGTTAGATCTAGCTGAGTCTTCCTTCTTGGCTCAGAAACAATTATACCTCGCAGCGCTTGGGGAGTAAATAATTAGCCCTAATTTGGCTATATTTAACCACACAAACCGCAAACCTGTCTCTAATGTGGCTGCCTTGATATGTGATATAGCTTGAATGGGAACATTTTGTACAAGGCACTGTTCAGAAAGTAGCTTCTGCGGTTTTCAGGTGTTATGTCATACAAGACCTCTCCGTTTGTCTATTTTGACAGATTTCGGTGGTGTTAAAATGGGATGGTCTTTATGCATCCAACAGGGGGAACGGGAAAGGACCCCATCATTTGCTTGTTCATTTTTGTACGCTATTGCAACCACACAATTTCTATAAGAAATAAATTAAGTAAAAGGAATCAAGAGGAAAAGCAGTGGGATTACTAGAAGAAGAAGAGTTTGGATTTGATATCCCGCTTTATCACTACCCGAAGGAGTCTCAAAACGGCTAACATTCTCCTTTCCCTTCCTCCCCCACAACAGACACTCTGTGAGGTGGGTGGGGCTGAGAGACTTCAGAGAAGTGTGACTAGCCCAAGGTCACCCAGCAGCTGCATGTGGAGGTGCGGAGACGCGAACCTGGTTCCCCAGATTACGAGTCTACCGCTCTTAACCACTACACCACACTGGCTCTGCAGAAAGGGCTGCAGAAAGGAAGCAACTAATTAAAAGAATTTACTGTATATAGGAAATACCTGGAAATGGCGAATTAAAGGGGCAGTAGCCACGATCAGTTGCTGAACTGAACTTATTGCAGAGTAAGCATATTCAGTGTTCTACTTTTGGATTATAAAAAAAAGTGAAGTGCTGGTACTCTTGTATTGATAAAAGTGCTGCGGGTGACAGCACAAAATGGTCGCTATGGGCAGCAAAAAAATAGGTGAGTACAAAAAGAGTCACGAGTATATTGGGGCCTTTCCTGTGCAGGCAGGCATTTCAGGGATCATTATGAGGCCCCCTCATGGTAAATGAAGGGCTCGTCCACACCAGAGTGGAGGAATCGGGATTAAAAATTACTTGTTCCAGTTTGTTGCGGTGGGTTGGCCAATTGTCACTTTCTTTCACTCCCCTTTCCACACACATTACTTCCTCGGTGCTTTGGTTTCTTCACCGGTCTTGCTCATAACTATTTCCTAAATAAAGAAATGTAGGTGTGTATATATCCCCGCCGCCCGCTTTGGATCCCTCTGATTTGCACAAAACCAGAAAACCACAGTCAAACCACACTAAAAATGTCTACACCAGATACCCCAAAAGTGTGTGTGCTGAGAATTTACAATTGCTTTAATCATTTATAATTACCTCGCACTGTCTGTACACAAGCCCTTATCAGTACAGTGGTACCTCTACTTACGAATTTAATGCGTTCCGAACGCACATTTGGAAGTAAAAAAAAATTGTAAGTTGAATCCCATAGGAATGCATTGGGAGAAAAAATTCGTAAGTAGAAGCAACCGTATCTAAAAATTCGTAAGTAGAAAAAATCCTATCTAAACCACATCCAAGATGGCGGACGGAGCTCCATTCGTAAGTAGAAACATTCGTAAGTAGAGTTATTCGTAAGTAGAGGTACCACTGTATTTAATTGTCATAATATAATCAACAAATCAGAAGGGAGGGATAAACACAAACCTACTGGTACAAACAGGAAAGAATGAAGTTGCTCCTCATATACAAATTCAAATACATGCAGGTGTGGTCTACTCTGGTCTAATTCTAATGGGCAAAAAATGGATTAACAGTGAAATCATGCTAAAATGTGGGCAAGGCCAAAGTTCCTTATGGAATCATTGCTTTAATTCTGTTTTCCAGCTGACTGCAGAAGAGCAAGGCATCAGCGTCAATAAAGAGCCCTTATTGTGAACCACTATGATTCCCGTCAAGTGATATTCAGAGAGGCATACTTCCTCCAACAGAGGAAGTAGAACGTAGACATCCTAGCCAGTAGCCATTAATGCCCTCATCCTCCTTATCCTCTTAAGACTGTGACTACATGCAGACTTAATTCATGACTTCAGCACCAGCCAACCTTTGTTTAGCGTATAGCCCAATGAAGAGTTCTGGAGAGCTCTAAAGCTTGAACATCATTTTGTAACATGTTGGTTGGCCAAATAAATCTATCACCCCAATGTGGATTTTGGAATGTTAATTAATGGCAAGAAGACCTGCTTTCAAATGAGCTATAACCAACACAGAGAAAGCTTTAGGTTTACTGAGTAGCAGTGAAGGGACTGATTTTACTTCTCCTCTACTTTTTTTAATTAAAAAAAGTTTGCATTTGGCTGGAAAGGTGTAGGAGAGGAATACCATTGAGATGCAGATTCTCCAGCCCAAGGAAAAATAGCTGAAAGAAGTGCTACCTTTTTAATTTATTTTATAAAGGGGTTTTTTTTACTGGAGATTTTATTTCCGCAAGCACTCGTGCCAAAATAATAAATCCCAAGAGCAGAAGAAGGGAGAAGCCTTTGGTTCATGTGTTGTCTTTTTGTCCTGGCTCAGGTAGGGATGGGAGCCAAATGGAGACCGAGCCAGAAACTCACTCCAATGGCTAATTAAGTTTCCAAGGAGCATTGCACCATCCTTCAGGTAGGAGCAGAAGCAGGCTCTCTATGACTCTAAAGCCACTTTCATGGAAATAAAAAGCCATGTGGTCACAAGGGGTACCTGCCTGAGCTTTGCATTAGGTAGAGAGGGCAGGGCAAGGGAGATGTCCTTTGGCTGCCTTGTTTCCATCTCCAGAGATTTCTCCCTGAGTCCTGTCTAGCCAAATCAGCAACACATTTGACACCAGCTTGGCTGCAGGAGTTGCCAGAAGGAAGTGTACAAAATGCCATCCAACTGTCTTAGGGACTCCACTCAGGATTTGTGTGGGGTTTGCTCTTTCGCCTTTTCTTCTCACAAAGATGTACCCACGAGGCAATGGGTACCAATTTTTCCTTGGGGGTTCACACCCCAAGCCTTTCTCACAAACGAGTATAGCCACAAGGCACCAGAGGTTTGGGATCAGAGTTTTCCTTCTCCTAGATGAGCTACCTTCCCAGGTTGACGAGCCCGAACTGCCCCTCATTTCCCTCTGCAGCTCATGCAGAAACTGGTTTCTTTACCATTGGACTCACTCATTCCACCTGAACAGAGGAAGTCCTTAACTCACCAAGGGTTTGAAACCCATTGGCTAACCTCAGCTGGTTTAGCCGGCCAGTTAAAGGCATTTCTCAGGGTGTGGTCGCCTGTCGCATGCTGGCAGCTTCTAGGAGCCGCAGGTGAGTTACTAAGTGCAGGGTGGAGGCCAAAATGGACAAACTATTCCAGAAGGAGCACAGCAGGTCCCCCGTCAGGTGTACTACTCTTCCCCTAGCCCCCCCACACACACACTGTGTGTTTGTGAGTGTGCGTGCGTGCGTGCATAAATACAAAATAACCTCCAATCAACTCTACCATCTATTTCATATACACTGAGGTCCAGCGCCGAGGGCCTTCTGGCGGCTCCCTTGCTTCGAGAAGCCAAGTTTCAGGGAACCAGGCAGAGGGCCTTCTCAATAGTGGCACCCGCCCTGTGGAACGCCCTCCCACCAGATGTCAAAAAGAAAAACATCTACCAGACTTTTAGAAGACATCTGAAGGCAGCCCTGTTTAGGGAAGCTTTTAATGTTTAACAGACCATTGCATTTCAATATTTTGTTGGAAGCCGCCCAGAGTGGCTGGGGAAACCCAGCCAGATGGGCAGGGTATAAATAATAAATTATTATAAATCAATTGTTAACATTTTCATCTAATATTCAAATCACTGAAAAATCAAATTCCCATTTTATCTTCCCGTGCCTAATTTTTTCTCCCTCTATAAGCCTCCATATTTTCACATTTTCCAAAATCCATTCACTTTTAAAACTATAACTATATCCATTCACTTTTAAAACTATAACAATTGATTTATAAGTTGTATAAGATACAAAGGCGTATTTTTATAAAGTAAGAAACTGTTGCAGATGATAAAAAAGGGATGAAAACCGGGGAAGGGGGGGGAGGGGAAGCCCACAAAATATGGTTTTACAATCATGAATGTAAGAAAAAATTTTCTGTTTTGTATTGTTTTTTTCTCTTTTTTTGCCCTTTCTTTTTTTTCTTTTTTCCTATTTCTATTTTTCTCTTTTTTTGGTATGACAATAGATGGTTGGATGGATGGCCTCCTGCGTACTGCCCTGGTTTGCTGGAGCTCCCTGGTGGCAGGGGGGGGCTTTGGGGTCAGGGGAGGGGGAGGAGGACAGAAATCCAAGCATAAAATGGACCATCTCTGACTGTTCACATACATGGGATACTTCTGTGGCAGGGGAGGACCCATGTGGGTGGGTAGGAAGGAGGTGGAAAAGGTGTTTATGTATGTACCGTTTTTTTTGTCTTTTTTGTATTCTGTAAAATTAATAAAAAGTATGTTTAAAAAATAATAATAATAAATTATTATATTATATTATATTATATTATATTATATTATATTATATTATATACATTTTAAAAATAATACTAATGTATGAATTACTCCCAAAATGATCAAATTCTTCAAAACATAAAAGTAAGCTATTATCAGAAATTTATAAAATACTAGCTGACTCGGCCACGCGTTGCTGTGGTTTTTTGGGAGGGGGAGTATTGATGTCATTTGTGTTTTGAATGGTAATGGTTGCATAACTTGTTTTTGGTTAGTGTTTTGATGTAATATGCTTTTCCAGATGTATGAACTTTGTCCTTGGATTTGTTGTCTTAATTATTTTTGTTTTTTTAATGATTATTTGCTGTGCCTGACTTAGGGTCCTTGTTTCCCAGGAAAGGGGGAGGATGTGTCCGTCCGTCCCCCCCGGACTATGTGTCCCCCCCTCCCCGTTGTTGTGTCTCATCCCTGTGATTACTCCCATCCTGTAGCGACCCTTGAGGTATCCCGTAGCCCCACCCTGTGGATCCCCCCACCCTATGTCAGCCCATGACCTATTCGGGCCCCTCCTCCCTCCTCACGCAGTGTCTACATTTTTATATACCGTATATAGACAGTGGAACCTCGGTTGAGGCAACCCAGTCAGATAGGCAGGATACTACTACTACTACTACTACTACTACACTGGCCCTGAGTGCAAAATGACAATAAAGAGCCGTCCATCGGAGGCCAGTGCTCTTCTCTTTGAGAGAGGTCAGCCTGTTCATAATTAACTGGTAGTTCCTGACGTTTTTGACGGCAGCTGAATGAACTAATGGTGCATGAGTTGTAATTTCCTCTTTTCTGTGCTCCCTGGGCACTGCGTAGCACACAGAGAGCCCTTTGCAGAGATGGGCTGCCAGGAGCCACCTGCCTGAATGGTAAGAAGAATGCTGTGGCCTCTTCCACCTATAGGTTCAGATCAATGCGGTGAAGCAAAAGAAAGAAAGAAAGCATTTCAGAAGCAGGAGAATTCTGAATGGCTCTCAAGCATGAAACCACCACACATTGCGGGTGAAAGGAAAAGGTGCTTCATTATTAGCACATGGCTTGATTTAAAGCTTCACTCCCCCTTCCTTCCTTGAGATGCATTTCGGTTACTGCAGGCTAAAATTTCTGAAGATCCTGTACAAGAATATCCTGCAGGGCAAAGGACGAGGAACGAGGAAAGGTTGGCAGGCAGCCTAGCAGAGTTTTCTCGTCTAACAGAAGCAGTGCAGTCGTACCTCGGAAGTCGAACACCTTGCATGTTAACCTTTTGGCTCCCAAACGCCACAAACCCGCAAGTAAGTGTTCCAGTTTGCAAACGTTCTTTGGAACCTGAACGTCCAACGCGGCTTCCGATTGGCTGCAGGAGCTTCCGGGAGCCAATCAAAAGCCACACCTTGGTTTCCAAATGTTCTGGAAGTTGAACGGACTTCCTGAACAGATTCTGTTTGACTTAAGAGGTACAACTCTATTGAGGGATATGTAATAGATAAGGTACCTAACAATGACAGCATGCAAAACTTCCGGGATTCGCATAACTGTTTATATGCAGAAATTCCACAGCTTCAAGCAAAAAGCAGGAGATATTTCCAACGGAGCAAAAACGTCTCTTAGTTCCACAATACATAACCTTCTGGGTTCCACAGAACTCTTTGCCAAGCAGCACCACTTAGATAGATGGTTTCAGTGGGAGCTGGCATCTGAAATACTGCACTTTGGAACTCCCTGCCTATTGAGGTCCCTCCACTGTACTTTTTTGGCACCTGCTAAAAATATTCTTGCTGAGACAAGCCTACGCAGAAGCTGAGGTAATTTTAATCTGTTTGGTATTTAAACTTTTGTATGCTTTAATGTACGGTTGTTGATTTTTCTTATTATTGCAGGGGCGGGGGAAGAGATCTACTTAAGTTCATCCGTGGGATTACAGACACTCTGGGAGCCTACAAAGAGATGTTTGACAAGCTCAAGAGACAACAGCAGCAGCTGCCCATGTTCCTCACAAAGAGACCAGCACAACCACCACCAGATGTGCCCACAAAACTCACCTGGAACAGGTGCTTGCCCAGAACACTGTGCCCGTACTAGCTAAGGGTGCTTCAAGATGGTGTATGTGGCAATATTGCAAACAAACCATTCAGATATCACAGGTACTTAAAACAAGTAGTGACTGGGAAAAGAACCTTTTTCACTCACAATACCCCATTTATTTATTTTTTAGAGAGTCCTGCTCAGGGAGACTCATATCAAGAGGCAACTGTCACTTTGTCCACATGCCATCCATTTAAAGCACGTTCTTCCCTCAAAGTATCCTGGGAACTGTAGTTTGCTGCTCCCACATACAGCTATATTCACAACACTCTTAAACTACAGTTCCCATGATTCTGGGGTGAGGGGGTGGTTAGTTATGTGCTTTAAATGTATGGTGTGCATGCAACTTGTGTTGTTGTTTTTTTGTAAAGTTAGAAATACAGCCCAATAAAATAAGTTATTGCATGGCGCGCCTTGTAAATGGGAAATGAGAGGCTTTACAACACCCAATAACGTTCTGCGCCTTTCTTTGTAAACTGGGGAAAGGGTGCCCAAGAAGTTGGAGACATGAGCTCACTCTTGTTTACTAGATGTAGTGCTGTGTCACCTGATACCTTTGCTACCAGGTACAGGTGCCACGCCCATCACCCCACACCCTCGAGTCCACCTCTCCCCTTCCAGGAAACACTTTGCTTAGACCTCACCTGACGGCTCTGTCAGAATCAGGCCCGCCCTTCCCAGCAACGGGAGTGAAAGGCTCTTTGTTCCTCTGGGCAATTATATCGGAGAGTGGGAATAAAAATGTGTTGAAAACTCCTGACTGAAGGGCAGCCTCTAGCTGCTCGTGAAGGTTTCTGAAACAAATAGCCCAGTTCTTCAAACATTACACTGAAGACTTTGTTTCCCCCCATGCCACCCCCTCGCCACGCCACGCCAAAGCTCTTTGGGGGCTGGTTTCCCCACTGGCCCGCAGGAGACGATTTCAAGAGTTAACCTGGAATAATCAGTTGCGATAAAACAGGCCTTGTCTCCTTCACAAAGAAAAAAAGTCAATCACAGGGCAAATAACATCTTGAAACATTCTTGTTCATATGCCACTGAGAAACAAGCTACACAAAGGATTACCGAGAGTAACACAAACATATTCCTCCCAGCCCTGTCCCCAGACTATACCTGTGCCAGAAACACAAAAGCTATATTTTCTGATTATATGTCAGGAGTTTGCACCCAAGCTGTGCAAAAGAACCCTTTGATAATAGGTAAGGTCTTTGGGCGCATCCACATGAGTGCTCCAGAATTGAAATGCTTACACATTAAACCAGAAGGGCAGGAAAACATGGAATTTAGGAACACAGAAAGCTGAGTGAGGCCAAGTCAAACCATTGGTCCATTCAGGCAACAACCATTTTGCAAGGGGGTTGCATTCCTGACGCACACACACACACACACCGAGTGCATGCAAGCTCATTCCACCCCCTTTTCCAGCCACTTCCACGGCCAGTGCGGTACATACACAGTCGCACATAAATTGGATGCACCTAAAATGTTCGTGGTCTGTATAGCTCAGAACACACTCCTAAACTGTCCCAATAAAACCAGGACTACCAGTTTCTTCGCGAGAGAGCCCAGCTACCATTTGGGGCACTGTGATCTCATGGGGTGCCCCAAAACACACGTTTTTGGGTGGGAGCTGCAAAAAAAGCTAGTCTTTTGGGACTGTGATCTTGCATGGATCACATGACTTGCACAGGAGCATGGGCTTGGTATGCAGCACCCCCAGATTTTCGCCTTAACATGTTGGAGGGTATGTCGAATTTATTGACACTGACAGGCAACAGATCTCCAGGGTTTCAGGCAGAAATCTCTCTCAGCCATACCTAGAGATGCTGGGGACTGAGCCTGGGACCTTGTGCATGCAAAGTGGACCCTCTGCCCCTAAGCTACAGACCTTCCTCTTTTTATTAGTTAGTGCAGTTTTTATAGTTTTTCTCTTTTTAATGCACACCACTCTGATCTCCTTAACGTTGGAAAACATTAAGTACTGGGTTCATGGGCGTACCCAGCGAGGGGCAGGGGGGCAGCTGACCCCCCAGAAGCAAAAAAAAAATTACCGTATTTTACAGACCATAACTCGCACTTTTTCCCTCCAAAAACTGAAGGGGAAAAGTTGCTGCGGGTTATGGAAATCGGGCTGTTTCCGCCCCCTCCATGGCTGCAGCCAGCGACAAAAATGTGGGGCGGGTGAGAAGCAGCCTGAAATTGGGCTGTTTTCGCCCCCTCCGCGGCTGCAGCCAGCGACAGGAACATGGGAGGGGGGAGGAGCAGCCTGAGCTGGGGGGCGGGGCGGATGGGAGCTCCATCCTTCCTTCCCCCTTCTTTCTTTCCTTCTCTCTCTTCCCTCCCTCCCTCCCTCCCTCCCTCCTTCCTTCCCCCTCTCTTTCCCTCTCTTGCCCCCCCCCCAAGTTTTGCTCCTGGGTACGCCCCTCACTGGGTTGGATTCATTTTTTTTATTTTAAAAACTTGATATTCTCCTTCACCACAAAGAAACTACTTGGAGCGACTTGCAAACAGAAAAACAAAAGCGATCCGGCCATTAAGACACAAATTATCCCGTTAAAAACAACAAATTACAAAGAGCAGCCCCAGCAATCAGCACATTAAGCAGTGACAGAATAATAAGAGGAAAAAAATGCTTTCAAATGCAGTGGAGCACAAAGAAAGAGGAAGGTAACCTAACCTCTTGTAAACAAATAAATGTAACTGCATGTATGTGTCTCTCTGTGTGTGTTCCATTGTAGTGCAGCTGAATGCTAAGTAAATTTCAGGGCCCCATTGTTTCTACAAGATCTGCCAGCCACCTACTGTGTGAACAACAGGTTCGACACCTGCTGCCTGAGCTGTATCTGAACCACACATTCAAAGTACACCACCCAAATCTCCGGGCAGCGTGAGATTCCAGGGAAACCAGGTGCACTTTAACCCAGAGTCTGTGTTTCCTAGTGGGAAATGAGGGTAGCCAATGGGTCTTAAACCCTCCGTGAGTTAGGGAATTCCCCTGCATGCAAATATAGAATCTGGTGATTAAGCAGATGACACCAATAGCTGGTCCAATGGTCAAGAAGGAGATGCCTCTGTTGCAGAGGGAAGTGACGGGCAGATGGGGCTCATCAACTTGGGAAGATATCCCATCTAGGAGACAGAAAACTCTGATCCTAAACCTCTGAACAAAAGGCTAAGGAGTACACAAATCCAGAGTGGAGTCCCTAAGACGGTTGAATGGCGCCTTGTATGCCTCCTTCCGCCAACTCCTGCAGCCAAGCTGATACCAAACATATTGTTCTGCTTTCCTTTGGATCACATCAGCGTGGCTGAGAGTCTTGTTGTCCGGGCAGCCCAGGACCTCCATACAAACTGCCCAGTGCCCAGGCTTGCACCCCAGGGTGGTCCCTTCAGTGCTGCTAACGCAGCATTTTTACTTCACCCTGAAGACGCACTCCATTGTCTCTTGACAGATGCCTACATACAACCTGAGTCTGCCATGGAGGGATTTGCAGCAGTCCATTTCAAGAAGCTCTGGCTTTTCCCATAGCCACAGCATTGGATTCAAAACAGACATCACCATCCTGCTTTTTGACTCTCTCTCCAGCCCACTGCTTAACGGTAGTAGTAGCTCTGTTGCTTAACTCCCAGCTGCCATTTCAAACCCTAACCTTTCCTAAAACACTGTCATTGTCTTCTAAACTAAACCCTCAGTTGAGGAAGGGAGGAAATGAGGTTCGCTTTTGAGCCTTTGTGTTGCCTGAATGGCTCATCCGCAGGCACCTCGAAAGGAAATGATCTGAGTTAATTAGCTTTTACACTAGGCTTAATTAAAGAATTAACAAGGTCTAGTGCATGACTTAGATTCACACCGGGTCAGGCTTAAATTAAATAAATTGAATTGAATATCACCTCGAAGGAAATTGGCTTCGACACCCCAAACCTTAATTAAATTCCAGCACCCATAAACCTATAACATTACTATTAAAGGTAAAGGTAAAGGGGCCCCTGACCATCAGGTCCAGTCATGTCCAACTCTGGGGTTGCGGTGCTCATCTCGCTCTATAGGCCGAGGGAGCCGGCGTTTGTCCGCAGACAGCTTCCAGGTCATGTGGCCAGCATGATAAAGCTGCTTCTGGCGAACCAGAGCAGCACATGGAAATGGCATTTACCTCCCGCCGGAGCGGTCCCTATTTATCTACTTGCACTTTGAAGTGCTTTCGAACTGCTAGGTGGGCAGGAGCTGGGACCGAACAACGGGAGCTCACCCCATTGCAGGGATTCGAACCGCCGACCTTCTGATCAGCAAGCCCTAGACTCTGTGGTTTAACCCACAGCGCCACCTGGGTCCCATAACATTACTATTATGTTGCTTTAATAGTCGTAGCTCCCTTCCCCGCACAGAATTCTGGGAGCTGTAGTTTGTTAAGAGTGCTGAGAGTTGTTTGGAGACCCCTTTTCCCTTACAGAGCCCCTCTTTCCAAGGGACCCTGAAAATTGTGAAATCCTGGAGAGTCAGTGTAGACAATACTGATCTGCGTCAGAATAAGGCAGGAATGCAATTCATGCATTGATCACTGAGCAAACATGATGTGTGGACATTGGGCATATGGAGAGGGAAAGCAGAGCTGGACACCCGAATCATTACAACACCCCACCTCCCTCTATGCATACACTTAATGACACCGAATATCTGTCCATCATTTGCGTATGGAAGAAAGGAAGGCTTAGTTCTTGTGCTGCATCAGTGATAGCTTAGCCTATTCCGCTCCTAAGTTTCACATTTTCATGAACTTGGCTTAGCAAAATATGTTCCTTTTGTCGGCCAGATATCAGCTTTCCTGATCAACAAGCTTTTCTGGTAAACAATCAATGTGTTTGTTCATGCCTGCAACTGTCTTTTTAAAGCACTTCCCTTTAATCTACCTTTACAGGCTGATGATAATAAGTGCAACTCTTTTTACACATTGGAGAATCAAGAACCAGTGAATGGCATTTCTTTGTTCAGTCTTGGCCCTAAGCCATAACAAAATGATATTATTTTGGACATTTCCTCTTCCTTTATAGACAACTTGGCTGCTTTTCCCTGGACCTAGCGCTGGTTTTCAGGGAAAGGACTGGCTGTACACTAGGTGCTTGCTTTTGGAATGACCACACTTTTGCTTACTTCCTTTTTGTTGGGCATCCTCCAAAATTTGATTCATCATTGGATTGTTTGGTCTGTGTTTCTCCCCATGGTCTCTTTCAAATGTCAGAAAATCTGTTTTTTCTAGAAAGGATCAGAGCAATTGGGCAGATCCACACCAGACTTTTAAAAGCACATCGAATGCAGCTTTAAAGCACATGATTCCCTCCAAAGAATCCTGGGAAGTATAGTTTGTTAAGGGTACTGGGAATAGTAGCTCCAGGGGGAAATCCCTGAGGATTATCCAGTCCATTTTCACGGTAAGCCATTCTCTTTAGCAATGAATTCTGTGGAAGTGCAATATTTAAAAGGAAATGTTTGAAGGAACAACACCCCTAAGCTTCCTACCGCATCAACTGTGGCAGAAATGCACTGCAATTTTTACATAAAGTCATGCACCACTTTTAGTCTCTGTGGCAGAAATGTTTCAAAACACTGGGGGTCATTTACAGGGTTGCCAGACTTAATAGAGGACAGGACTTCTGTGCCTTTAATTGCCCTGCTCTCTTTTGAGTCTGGAAACCTTAAAGAGAAACCAGCAGACCCTTTGCTTGGAAATTAGACAAAGGGTCTGCTGATTTCTCTTTAAGGTTTCCAGACTCAAAAGAGAGCAGGGCAATTAAAGGCACAGAAGTCCTGTCCTCTATTGAGTCTGGCAACCCTACTGGCACCATGCTCTTACCAACGGAGTTATCCAGTGCTCAGAACTTCCAGAACTCTGCTCTCTGTTTTTATTGTTCTTTAACCCAGACTTGAACCAGCCAGTCCTTCAAACAGAGGACTGTCTTCTATAAAGTAGAGCAGATGACCACACTAGTTTTCTATGTTTCCCCCCCTCCTTTTTCTTCATAGCTGTCCATTTTCGGATTTGAAAATAAGGGATCAGCAGCCTCACCTGTCCCGGGAACAGTCTACGGTATATCTAACAATCCAAGATAGCAGCAGGAAACGGCGCTGGAATAAGGGAATTTCCAGCAAAAAAAGGGAAAGTTGACAGCTGTGGCTTAGATTACGGGAGTTTCCCACAAAAAAGGGAGGGTTGGCAGCTATGTTTTTCTTTAGAAATGCTGCAGCTACGGTAATATATCCTTCAAAACTCAAGTGTACCTTTTACTCTATTTCCACAGAACACAGAAGCACATTTTCCTTTCTTTGGAATACAGTACATATATTTATATGGAGGAGCAACTCAGTCAAGCCATTCCATAGTTATAATTACAGCAGTTTGCCCATGTGATCTATTGTTTGCAAACACTAGCTCTGAGAGGCCATGGCCCTTTAACTGTTGTTAACATGTTTTATGGATTGCCCCAGAATAACCCTCTGTCCGTGAGATTGTCTCTTGACCGAGACAGGCTATAGAAGCTTGAGGGCAGGGTTTGGCTGCGTTCCTACAAGATGCAGTGAATGTTTACCAACAATAGCAGGTTGAGGCACGCACAGATGCCACAATGGTCTTTTCCACCCTTGTGGACAACTGGATAATAATTAACCAAGTCACCCTCCGATGACAAACTATCTGACACCACCCAGCACTTAACATACCTCGTTCAAAGACAAGCTAGGAGTTACATTTCAAGGTGTGCCTGTTCCCTTTTTCAAAAAAAAGTATTGTAGACTCTTCCTCTTGTTAAATGTAACAACTTGTAAAAGCTGGGGGAAATAAATATATATACCAGGCCCAACAGCTTTTCAGCCAGCAATGTTATTAGGATAGGAAGCTTTTGAGTTGGGAGAAGACTCTTTTTTTCAGGCGAGAAGAATGTCCTGAAGATTTCTGTGCAATGTGAAAGTTTCCTATCTCAGGCTACAACTTGTGACAGTCTGTTTCTGAATACCAGTTGCCCAAAATCATGTCTGGGTGTTTATAGCGGGGTGGGGTGGGGGTGCTATTGTGATTGACTCCTACTTGCAGACTTTTCAGAGGCAACTGCTTGCCTATTCTGGGAACATAATCCTGGGCTAGATGGGCCTTTGGTCTGATCTAGCAGATGGCAGAAAGCGAAGAGGAATTAAAGAACCTTTTAATGAGGGTGAAAGAGGAGAGCGCAAAATATGGTCTGAAGCTCAACATCAAAAAAACCAAGATCATGGCCACTGGTCCCATCACCTCCTGGCAAATAGAAGGGGAAGAAATGGAGGCAGTGAGAGATTTTACTTTCTTGGGCTCCTTGATCACTGCAGATGGTGACAGCAGTCACGAAATTAAAAGACGCCTGCTTCTTGGGAGAAAAGCAATGACAAACCTAGACAGCATCTTAAAAAGCAGAGACATCACCTTGCCGACAAAGGTCCGTATAGTTAAAGCTATGGTTTTCCCAGTAGTGATGTATGGAAGTGAGAGCTGGACCATAAAGAAGGCTGATCGCTGAAGAATTGATGCTTTTGAATTATGGTGCTGGAGGAGACTCTTGAGAGTCCCATGGACTGCAAGAAGATCAAACCTATCCATTCTTAAGGAAATCAGCCCTGAGCGCTCCCTGGAAGGACAGATTGTGAAGCTGAGGCTCCAATACTTTGGCCACCTCATGAGAAGAGAAGAATCCTTGGAAAAGACCCTGATGTTGGGAAAGATTGAGGGCACTAGGAGAAGGGGACGACAGAGGACAAGATGGTTGGACAGTGTTCTCGAAGCTACGAACATGAGTTTGACCAAACTGCGGGAGGCAGTGCAAGACAGGAGTGCCTGGCGTGCTATGGTCCATGGGGTCACGAAGAGTTGGACACGACTAAACGACTAAACAACAACAACAAAAGCAGAGCTCCTTAGAATCATAGAATCACAGAACTGCAGAGATGGAAGGGACCACGAGGTCCTCTAGTCCAACCCCCTACAATGCATGTTCTTATACAAATCGTCTATGTTCACACCATGCATTTAAAACACATCTGAAGCACCACCACCTTGGAAATGGGAATTTGCCCTTCTCAAAGCTACAATTCACGGCACCCTTAACAAACTACAGTTCCCAGGATTCTTTGCCCGGGCAGGGGGCTTAAAATGTACAGTGCATACAGAGTTCTGACTTGGGTGAGATCATATATTGTATTTATGTTTAAATCATAGTAATCATTTCTAAATTTGCATTTATTACACATCAGCTAGCATATAAAATGATGTGAAGATTCGTGTTCTCTCTCTTTTTTTGGCCGTGTCCCTGTTTTAAACAAAACATAACACTGAGCCAGTGGGGAAAGCCTGTAGTTCCACTGCAGAGCGTCTGCTTTGCATGCAAGAAGTTCCAAGTTCAATCCTCAGCATCTGCCGTTCGGACTGGAGGAGACCCTCATTGGAATTCCTGGAATGCTGTTGTCCATCATGCTAGAGACAGTACTTCACTAAATCCCCAAATGATCTGACTTGGCAAAAGGCAGCTTCCTGTATTCCGACATGTAGATTGTAGTAAAATCTGACATTTTCGGGGAAGGAGAAGAGTATTAAATTTTACAGGAGGGCAGTGGGGTGATTTTAGAGAAGTGAGAGCATGGCATGCCTTGCTTAATTACTGTTGCCTACACAAACTTCTGCTTCTGTTCCGCCCACAACTCAATGTTCCTGTGAATTCCCATGCTAGCTATTCTTTGCATTGCTCATGCAATCTTCTCCTGAAAATAGCAGCGAAAGGTCAGGGTTGGCTGAAGGTATTTTGCTGCCTGGGGCAAAGGACAAGATGGACAAACAGACACAAACACACACACAAATCCATGTGCACAAAAACTGGACAGGCAGCTGAATCCTGCTCCAATGCCAGCTGCAGGATTAGTTTAGGGCAGGTGTAGGGAACCTTTGGCCCTCCAGATATTACTGAATGACAACTCCCATCATCCCTGGCCTTGCTTACTATGGAGCTGTGGCAGTTTGGGGCTGTAGTTCAGCAACATCTGGAGAGCCCATGGTTCCCTGCGCCTGGATTCGGGGATGCATGACCAGCCTTAGCACACATAGCTTTGATCTGCCACTGAGGGGAGTGGCTAGGCAGCTCAAGAACAGCGTCTGCCACCTGAGGCAGATTATAGAATCGGGATTCAAAATGACCTTAACAGATTGGAGAACTGGGCACAAACTGACATCACGGATTTCAATAGGGACCAATGTAAGGTTCTGCACTTAGGCAGGAAGAACCAGATGCTCAAATGTAGGATGGGGGACACCTGGCTTACTAGCAGCACATGTGAAAAGGCTCTAGGGGTCTTGGTGGACCACAAGCTTAATATGAGTCAACAGTGGGTTGCAGAAGCAAAAAAAAGGCTAATGCTATTCTAGGCTGCATCAACAGAAGTATAGTGTCCAGATCAAGAAAAGTAATAGTCCAGGGGTCCCCAAACTAAGGCCCGGGGCCCGGATGCGGCCCAATTGCCTTTGAAATCCAGCCCACGGATGGTCCGGGAATCAGCATGTTTTTACATGAGTAGAATGTGTCCTTTTATTTAAAATGCATCTCTGGGTTATTTGTGGGGCCTGCCTGGTGTTTTTACATGAGTAGAATGTGTCCTTTTATTTAAAATGCATCTCTGGGTTATTTGTGGGGCATAGGAATTCGTTCATATTTTTTTCCAAAACATAGTCCGGCCCCGATGAAAAAGTTTGCTGACCCCTGTAATAGTCCCACTCTATTCTGCCTTGGTCAGACCACACCGGGAATACTTTGTCCAATTCTGGGGACCACAATTTAAGATGGGTGTTGACAAGCTGGAAGGTGTGCAAAGGAGGGCAACCGAGATGATGGGCCTGGAAACCAAGCCTTATGAGGAACGGTTGAAGGAGCTGGAAAAGAGGAGACTGAGAGGAGATATTGCCATATTGGTATCTCAAGGGCTGTCACATGGAGCATGCATGTTTTCTCTTGCTCTGGAGGGTAGGACTCGAACCAATGGATTCAAGTTACAAGAAAGGACATTCCGACTGAACATCAGGAAGAACTTTCTGACAGTATGGGCTGTTTGACAGTGGAACGGTCTCCAGGGCCGTCTCAAGCAGGTCAGGCGCCCTGGCACCATGGTGCGGAGATCGCTCCAGTGCCCCCGCCCCAGTGGGTGGGCGCAGCGTGGCGCCCCCCTGCTGGCCTGGCGCCCCGCGCCACCCAGCCTACCCCTAGAGCCAGCCCTGACGGTCTCCCTCAGGAGGTTGCGAACTCTCCTTCATTGGAGGTTTTTAAGCAGAGGATGGATTGCCATCTGTCATGGATGACCCTTGGGATCCCTTCCAACTTGATGATTCTAAGACATTCATTAAATATAACTATGAAAAGCAAAGATTGCAAACAAATAAGACATAACATTTTATCAAAGTATAAATAAAAGCAGCAATCTATGTAATAAAATACATAGATTTGGGGGACGCGGGTGGCGCTGTGGTCTAAACCACAGAGCCTAGGGCTTGCCGATCAGAAGGTCAGCGGTTCGAATCCACGCAACGGGGTGAACTCCCATTGCTCGGTCCCAGCTCCTGCCAACCTATCAGGTTAGAAAGCACGTCAAAGATAAATAGGTACAGCTCCAGTGGGAAGGTAAACAGAGTTTCCGTGCGCTGCTCTGGTTAGTCCTGCTGGCCACATAACCCAGAAGCTGTCTGTGGACAAACGCCGTCTCCCTTGGCCTATAGAGCAAGATGAGCGCTGCAACCCCAGAGTCGACCGTGACTGGACGTAACGGTCAGGGGTACCTTTACCTTTATGTAATAAAATGGCATGTTAAAATTGCATGTTTGGGTAGGCTTGCCAAAAGAAAAGAAAAGAAAGTTTTTACCAGGTGCTAAAACAATACAGCAAAGATGCCTGCCTAATGTCAACAGGCAGGGAGTTCCACAGAGTAGGTGCTGCCACTATGAAGGATTCATTTGTTGCAAAAGCAGGGTGAACATTATGGGCATTCATAAAGGTAGGTGCCACTGAGCACAAATGGCATACAGTGACCCTTCAAGCAAACTGGTCCCAAGCTATTGGGGGATATGCATACAGAGAGAGAGATCCCTGCCCCAAGGAGCTTACAGTTAAAGTTTTATAGAGGAGAGGGCAGGGTTAACGAGAATGGGTACTGGGAACTGCATGTGAATATGGTTCTCCTGAAGCACGGAGAGAACTCCATCTACCACTTGTCGACTAAGGAATATTCAGAACCGGGTAAACTTCGGGGTTTGCTTCGTTTTTCCTACGGAAAGGCCCTGGAGATAACAGTTATTTAGAAAAGGGAACCCAAACGCCTCTCACTTCTTTATTCTCCGTTTGCCAAAAGGGCACGACCGAGACGCTGATCAAACACTAATACTCCCGTCTGGAAAGTACCCCTCCCGCCTTCCTGTCCCTCTGCATCACCTAGTAGAGAATCTGTGCGCTGGGGTGCAGCATGGGCGTAGCCGGGGGGTGGGGCAGATCAAGTAAGACAATGGAAAAACTTAACTAACTGACCAATCATGTCGGATCCCCCCCCCAAAAAAAATCCAGGCTCCGCCGACGCTGGGGTGGGAGTAGCACCTTGGCGTGGGAGAGAGATATTTGCGTCTAGAGACCGGCACCAACCCGACGCTGCAAGAGGCTGTGATCTGCGACGATCAGGCTGATTCCAGGTCCCGATGAATGAAGTGGGAATAGCCTTGCCCTTCCCTCCACCACCCTCCCTGGGGGGTCATGACGAAGCCGCGAACATGCAATGGAAACACAATGCCAAACGCGCGCGCGCGCCTCTCCCCAAACCTCCCTTGTCCAGTACACCTTCCTGGGATGCAGGTGATGAACCTGGCCAGCAGGTGGCGGCAGATTACAAAACGAGCGAGGCAACTGAGGTCTGTCCCTATATAAGCAAAGGGTTTTCGGGTTCCTTGGGGAAGAATTGGCGAAGAGCTGCTTCCGCTGTTCTTCCACGTGGTGCGGTAGGTGGGAGCCTCTCGTGCCCCTAGGGACACAGGGCTGGAGGCTATCGAGTTAGGGAGCTCTCTTGGGCATCTCATCCAGATCTCTCTGCTAGCATAATTTAGGAGGAAGGGCTGTGGCCCAGTGACAGCAGCAGCAGCTGCCTTGCATGCAGAAGGGCCCAGGTTCAATCCCTGGGATTTTCAGAGCACTGTCTGAAATCCTGGAGAGCTGCTGCTCCACAGTGCAAAGCAGACAGTTCTGAGGGAGATGGACCAATGGTCTGGGGGCTTAGCCAACACTTACCTTTGGCCTCACTCTTTCCAGGCACAGGTCCATGCTTAAAAGTTCCACGTCAGAGCATTTTATTTTATTTTATTTTATCCCAGAGCTTTCCCCACGAAAACACGCTCTTTAATGCTCAATCAGAACAAATGTCAATTCTGGTTTTCTGCAGATTGACATTTGTTTCGAGCTTTTGTGGGGGAAGGTCTGGGGCAAAAAAAAAAAAAAGAGGGGGTGCTTAGCTCCGACACACACCTTTAAAACATGAACCGTGCCTGGAA
Source organism: Zootoca vivipara (assembly GCF_965207765.1). NCBI lineage: Eukaryota > Metazoa > Chordata > Lepidosauria > Squamata > Lacertidae > Zootoca > Zootoca vivipara. The sequence continues at coordinate 73,692,426 of NC_142590.1, read as the reverse complement.
ATAGCAAAGGAAATGTAAGGAGGTAACACACATGTAACACACATGTTAAATGCAAAAATGTGTAATTACTTGTTAAAAGAATTTTCATTTAAAGAATTGATGCTTGTTTTCCTCTTCTCTCCTCCCTTTTCCTCCCTTTCCCTTTCCTCCATTCTCTCCAGCCTAATAGGGTCTGTTTCTTATGGATCTTAGGTAAGCCACTTTCAAGAGCCTTTTCAACTGAAGAGGGTGGTTTTTTAAATGCTTTAAATTAAGAGGTGGGCATCAGTACATAGGAAGCTGCCTGTCCATGCTTGCTTTTAGCAAAAAACAAACACAGGGAGAATTAACCTCCCTTCCCTAGCACAGCTGGCCACTCTGATCAAACTCAGAACTTCCACGGCTCCCACTTGTTAGTTTTTCTTTTTAAAAAGCCCATTGAGGAATCTTATGACTGAGGGGGGGGGGAGGGAAACCTAATAATGCTGCTCATGGAACATAATTTGTCTTGGAATTCACGGTTACATAATAAGCCTTTCATCTGCATTGTTTTCAGTTTTGGCCCTAAGCACTGCCTGCCAATACATGATGCTGATTAATTTATAAACCTGTAAAGGTTTTGCACTTGAAAGGAGAGTTGCTTAAGAGAAGGCTGGGGGATGGAAGGACCATTACTTTTGTACCGCATACCGGCTCCTATAACGGCAAGCTTAGCTGGTCCAATGCAACTTGTGCTCTGAGTTCCTTGGAGAAAGTGCAGGAATTGCAACATGAAAAGAACTCCAGGCTATTGAGCATCACAAGGTCTCTCTCAGATGAAGACGGTTTTAATCCCATGAGTCCCAGGAGATGGGAACCTAGGAAGCTGCCTTATCGTACTCAAACCCCTTGGTCCATCTAGCTCACTGTACTGGCAGTGTCTCTAGTACAGACAGTAGTCTCTCCAAGCCCTATCTGCAAATGCCAGGGATGCTCTGCCATTGAACAACAGCCTTTCCCTTTTAGAATGCAGTGGTACCTGGGTTTAAGTACACAATTGGTTCCGGAAGTCTGTACTTAAACTGAAGTGTACTTAACCTGAAGCGAACTTTCCCATTGAAAGTAATGGAAAGTGGATTAATCCGTTCCAGACAGGTCCGCGGAGTACTTAAACTGAAAGTACTCAAACCAAAGTGTACTTAAACCGAGGTATGACTGTATAAGGAAAGCCCAGCTGAATCAACCCAGCGACCGATCTAGTGCAGCATCCTGTCTTCTGCAGTAGCCATAAGAAACCCACCAGAAGGGTTTCAATGAATCCATAGACTTCTATTCCAGTTTTGATCTGTGTACAGCTTCGTTTTCGCCAAAGAACAGTCAGGACTGGCTGCAGGGAGTGGTGAGGCTATAGATTTGCCTGGATCCCCATGATGGGCAAAGGGAGCTCATCCCTCCTACAGTGCTGCCATTATTACAAGAACCTCTATGCTGCTTGCTCATTGTCAGAGTAAAATTTGGGGGGTTTAGTTTCTCATTGCCCTTGCAAGGGTCTGTCTATGTTCCTTCTTGGCCTCCTGTCTTTGCCCACAACAATATCCAAGGGCTACTACATATGGTAGCGCTGCAGTGCCCACAAAGCAGTGAAAAAGCATTAGCTCAGCTGCTTTGAATTGCTGCTTAAGAGTGAAGAAAGAAAGGAGCTGCAGGCCAAAATGATGGTGGCAGGACCCTGGCACAGACAAGAGGCCTGGCTTCACAGCAGCTCCTTCATTTCTGAGTAGTGCAAACAGCAACCTCTCCTCGCACATCTCTGCTCTCCTGAAGAAAGATCACCCTCCCCTTCCCTTATCCTTTTGCTATCCAAGGAGGTCCAATGTCCTGCAGTTATTACAGTGGGGGTGACCAAATCTTATTTTCACATGAGGACGGCAGTCACACTTGGCCAACCCTCCACCCGCCATATTCCATGGTACCACTTTAAACAGTCATGGCTTCCCCCAAAGAATTCTGGGAGCTGTAGTTTGTTCAGCATCCTGAGACTGCAATCCCAGAGTTTCCTGGGGAAAGCGATTGAGAGTTAAACCACTCTGAACAGTGTGCCTCTGTATATCTTCTTTAGAGTATATTGGTTTTCCTGATCAAGGCTGTGCGCACATGTACCTTTAAAGCACATTCAAACCACATCTCTCCCCCCCCAAAGAATTCTGGGCATTGTAGTTTACCCCTCAAAGAATTACAATTCTCAGGAACCCCTGATTAACTGCAGTCTTCTGAGGGGGGAGGTGCGGTTTGAATGTGCTTTAACAGTATAGTTGTGTATGCAGCCTTAGTTAAACTCGCTATAGTTTAACTAACTTAAACTATAACATTACCAAGCTTAACATTAACATTAACATTACCAAGCTTAAAACCATGGAGCCACCTGGGATTAATAAAGACATTGGATTCTTATCTCATTATGCATGATCAAGCTTTCTTTAGCGCCTCAGCCCTTGTTTTTTTTTCCCATGAACCAATTGCAGTCATCAGCAGTCGTTAACAGCCATCTACAGGTTTACCACTCCCATCAGCCCATCACCCATTCCCATCACCCCCACCCTCTGAATATACATAAGGGTTTGGTGGATTCTGTTTCAGTGTATCTGACGAAGTGTGCATGCACACGAAAGCTCATACCAAAATAAAAACTTAGTTGGTCTTTAAGGTGCTACTGAAGGAATTTTTTAATTTTTTAATTTCGCTATAGTTGGACAGACTTGCATAAGCCCTGGATGTTGCAAGATCTTTTTCAGCTGGATCCCTCGCTTTTCAGTTCATCTAATTCAGAGCTTGCTTCAATCTGGGCTGCTCATAAAGCCTCACTGCCGGTGCCAAGTGGAACAGAATAATTGCCAGGCTTGGCACCCACGTGATCTTCAAGCTGAGGCCTTGCCCTTTTTGGCAGCTGCCTCCCCTTGACTCACAGGTTCATTCAGCTGCTGGCGCAGGAGCAGCGAGGCAAGAAGGAAAGGTCAGGATCAGAGCAGGAGGGAACGAACGAAAGATTCCTCAGAGGCAAAATGTGCAGGGTTAGCTGGGCAGGAGGGAAAATGAATGCAGACGCCAATGACACTCTTAGATAACAAAGGATTACCGGTAGTAGAAACAAAGGTTTGCCTCTTGTGATTTGTGGCTCTGTCACATCCAGAGGCAGCTTAGCCCCAGCAGGAGCTAAACCCCGGCAGAGTGTTAGGTCTCACCTAATCCCCATCACTGGAAATGTCCCAGGCTTATAAACACTGTTGAAAAGAGATAATTCAATCAACCCCAGCCTAGAGAGCAGGAGGTGGCTGTAATATCACAGGTAAGAGAATGTGTGCAAAACAAGCATCTTGGATTTGTTTTGTTTTTTTGTCCTTGCATGGGTCCATCAAAGAAAACCTGCATTGTTTTTCTGCAGGCCTCACCTCCTACCGGTAGCACAGATTCCCAAATAGTATTTGCATAAGTCTGCTGAACGAGGGCTGGAAAAAATTGTGCAAACACTATACTCTCTGGAGTATGATATCCCATTCAGTACTGATCCCCTGCTTCTACTTACTGATTATTTTACTTTATAATATTTATATCTCACCTTTCTTCTAAGGAGCTCAAGTTGGTATACATTATTCTCCTCTTCTCCATTTTATTCTCACAACAACCCTGTGAGGTAGGTCAGGCTGAGAGCGACTGGCCCAAGGTCACCCAGTGATCTTCATGGCTCAGTGGGGATTTGAACCCTGGTCTTTCAGGTCCTACTCTAACCCCGTGGTGGCCAAACTTGGCCCTCCAGCTGTTTTTGGACTACAACTCCCATCATCCCTGACCACTGGTCCTGTTAGCTAGGGATGATGGGAGTTGTAGTCCCAAAACAGCTGGAGGGCCAAGTTTGGCCACCAATGCTCTAACCACTATACAGCACTGCCTCTCAGATATACATGCCTAAGATGGTCAATAAGGGGTGGCCTATATCATATAAGCTCTTTTGGCTAGTATAGCCACTGGGCAATGCAGCGTTTTCACTCAACTTTGGAATAGTGTTTATGCTGTTTACTGCTTTTTCTAATACTGAGCTTTGTTTTGTGCGGCAATCTTGGTCGTTGTTTCCATTGTGAAAATTACGATTAGTTTTTCAAGAAATGCATTTTGGATTTTTGAAGCCTTAGTGTCTGGGGAATATTTATTGAGCCACCTTGTGGTTCCTAATCCTTGTTCTAGAAACATCAGAGAATTACTAGAATTTGAGAGACAACAGTTATGTACAACCTCATTCAACAAGTGCACCTGTGTTTGAAAAGTGCTATAGTTTCCCTTCATCTCCTTTGTGGAAGCCCATATCCCAATTAAATATATTAATATTCTGACAGATTAATGTAGACATCTAAACCATCTCAATAATGAGTCATTCTTTCCTCGGACTGTTTAACTGTCTCATAGGCTCATCCATATTATATTAAATACTGTGAGTTTCATCCAGACCCTGCGATCATCATCTGAAACCTTCTTCATGAGAGATCTGGAAGGTGGCAACACAAGAACGGGCCTTTTCTGTGGTGGCTCCCTCGTTTGTGGGATGCTCTCCCCGGGAAGGTTCACCTGGCACCTTCATTATATATATCTTTAGGCGCCAGGCAAAAACCTTCCTTCTCAACTAGGCCTTTGGTTGATTAATATTCTAGTCTTTTAAATGTGTTTGTTTGAAGGGGGGCTTGTTGGTTTGTTTTTGTTCTATTATATATATATATATATATATATATATATATATATATATATATTGTGTTACTGTGTTGTATTTTTATATTGCAAACTGCCCTGTGATCTCCAGATGAAGGGTAAATTTAATATTCTCTTTTCCTCTCCGTGAATAACCTTGCGGTGTGGTTTTTCCGTCCTGTTCTTCAAAAATAATTGCTCGTTCCAAAAAAGGAAAAGTATTATTTTCAGTGTAATTCGTGTTATCAATAGTTTAAGAAAGTGGTCCGAGCCACATGTAAGGACTTGAGTGATGTTGGCCTCTCGGCAAGGCTGGATCCGCATGCAGACATCTTTGCCCTGGAATGTCATTGCCACCTCCCATTGCCTCTGGCTCCTTTTAATTTCGCTCTAGATTTGGTGCTGATTGCTTTCTTTCTTGGAAAACTAAGTTGCGCAAATGCTCCCTTCAGCAGAGTTCCAAGAAATAGTGACAAAAGAAAAATGCCCCTTACTGCTACCCTGTCCAGAGGGTTCCCAGGGCCTCTTCCTTAAATCTCTTCCTACATTGTTTAGTAGATCTGGATCTGCTCTCATCCTTTGCAGACTGTGCTGTTTCTCTGCTTGCAGAGCTGAGCTAAGGGTGTTGCTTGATCTTTGGGGAAAATTTGAGGGAGGGAGCAGAGCTGTGAAATAATAATAATAATAATTTATCATTTATACCCCGCCCATCTGGCTGGGTTTCCCCAGCCACTCTGGGCGGCTCCCAACAGAATATTAAAAACAGGATAAAACATCAAACATTAAAAACTTCCCTAAACAGGGCTGCCTTCAGATGCCTTCTAAAAGTCAGGTTGTTGTTTATTTCCTTAACATCTGATGGGAGGGCGTTCCACAGGGCGGGCGCCACTACCAAGAAGGCCCTCTGCTTGGTTCCCTGTAAACTCGCTTCTTGGAGTGAGGGAACCACCAGTAGGTCCTGGGAGCTGGACCTCAGTGTCTGGGCTGAACAATGGGGGTGGAGACGCTCCTTCAGGTATACTGGGCCGAGGCTACTTAGGGCTTTAAAGGTCAGCAGCAACACTTTGAATTGCGCTCGGAAACATACTGGGAGCCAATGTAGGTCTTTCAGGACCAGTGTTGTGTGGTCTCGGCGGCCACTCCCAGTCACCAGTCTAGCTGCTGCATTCTGGATTAGTTGTAGTTTTCTGGTCACTTTCAAAGGTAGCCCCACGCAGAACACATTGCAGTAGTCCAAGCGGGAGATAACCAGAGCATGCACCACTCTGACTAAGCCCATGACTTCCAGGTATTCAGAGGCATAATGGCTCTGACAGCGGAGGTAGAACATTGTGGCTAGTGGTCCAGGATAGCCATGTCTAATCCTCTCTTAAAGCCATCTATGTTGGTGGACATTTCTGCCTCCTATGGGAGTGAATTCCATAGTTTAACTGTACATTGTGATGCCCCCTTTGTACTGCTCTTTCCTGCGCAACAGGTCCTGCATTGGCACAGCTAGCAGGTGCCACAGGCTGCATGCGCCGAGCACTTAAGTGTTCCCAAAGCTCTGGGAGGGGTTCCCAAGCTCCGGTTACACAAGCTTATCCACGTCCTGGTTCTCCACGTTGCTGATTTCCCCTGGTTTCTTTTCTGCCCCACCCTCCAAATATTGTCACTTGTGGTTGACATCCTGGGATGTTGGGAGGCACGTCCAGGGCTCACAGCAACTGCTGCCCATCCCTTTGCAAAACCGCTTTCATTACATATTATTAGGGCAACACCTATATAATTGCAGTCCAAGATCAAAGCTTCACTTCGGCCAGCACAGCCTTAAGGAAGAGACAGTCATGGCCATTCATAGCTTTGGATTCAATGAGTGGACAAGGCAAAAAGCGGGAGGGGGGGGCAGACCAAGAAATGTGGAGCCAAATCCTCAGTTCATGCAACTAATGTAAACTGCAAGGGAATCTCATCTCCCCAGCCCCAACCACAAGAAAAGTCAGAGTTTGGAGTGATAGCCATGTAAGAAAATTCAGCACTAAGAAAAGAGAGAAAAGAATTCTGCAAGCTGTATACATTGATGTAAGTTTGAGTTAAGGCAATGTATTTTTAATGTAATTTATTCTGCATCATTCATACACACAGGCACAGACACACTATTTTGTAAACGTTTATTCCGGTTTCGCTAGTCAGAGTGGCCGGTTAATGGAATCAAACTCCTAAGCATTGAAAATCTTATTCAACCACATCTCTGCTCTCACATTTCCAAGCATATATGTGCAGCCATGAGATCTAGAAACTTCCTTTTTAAAAAGAAAAGAAAGCTGAAATTCTCAAGAAGCTGAGCCCTGCCCACTACTGCCACATCCTGTGCCCCCTTCTTTTGTCTCCACATAACTGCCTTAGATACACAGCCCTGGTTGGGAGGTGGGGGGGGGCTCTTACAATCCGGGGGGCTTGTTATGTACAGGAGTTTGTAAATTTTGCACCTTGAAATGGCTACATTCTGTACCACCAATAGTGAATTCTGCAACCTTTATAAATTATGCAAATTAGCCTAGCTTTTTAAATATTTATTTATTTATTTCATATAATTTATATGCCTTTTGATTGTTTAAAGCACAAACCTCAAAGCAGTAAAAAAAAGACTTGCCTGTTTTGTATACTTCATTCTGATTCTGCTAGTTGATAGCTCCTGGGCTTGTTTTAAAATGTGGAGTTTATAAGATGGGAGATGGAAGGCCAAAATAAATATCTCTTGTGACAGGCTATTCTCCTCCTTGCTCGCAAGTCTCTGCCATGTTTTCTTTTAACCTCAGAATGAAGCTGTTTGGCTTCACCGGGAACTTGTTTTGCAAAAATAGGTGGGGGAAATCTCTGCTTGGAATCAGGCCTAAAACTCAGCCTCCTTCCTTTGAGACACATACCTGCTGCACACCTGAGCATATCACCTCCTCTCCCAGCCACATAGCTTGCCCTCCCCAAATTGATTTAACTCCATCAAGTAAAAGGCAACTGGACTGCTTCTCAGAGCCAGTTTGACAAGGAGGTCAAATGTGGCACAAAGAAGCAGAACCATTATTGCATTGTAGTCCCGTTCCCCGACAGGAGCAGCAGGTTGAAAGCCATCTCTCATATGTCAACAGATTAGCCAATGCCCCACAACATCCCCATACCCTCCAACATTTCTCTGATGAAAGTAGGGACATCCTGTTCAATATTATTAATAATAATACCCCACACATCTGACTGGGTTGCCCCAGCCACTCTGGGTAGCTTCCAGCATATATAAAAATAAAATAAACCATTAAACACACACACAAAAAAACCTTCCCTGTGCAGGGCTGCCTTCAGATGTCTTTTAAAGGTTATATAGTTACTTATCTCCTTGGCTCAGGGGTCGCATAACTCCATATTCTCCAAGATTTCGCCAATTAAAATAGGGACATCCTAAGAAAAAGCGAGTGGCGCTGTGGGTTAAACCACAGAGCCTAGGGCTTGCCGATCAGAAGGTTGGTGGTTTGAATTCCCGCGACGGGGTGAGCTCCCGTTACTCGGTCCCAGCTCTTGCCAACCTAGCAGTTCGAAAGCACCTCAAAGTGCAAGTAGATAAATAGGTACCGCTCCAGCGAGAAGGTAAACAGCGTTTCCGTGTGCTGCTCTGGTTCGCCAGAAGCGGCTTAGTCATGCTGGCCACATGACCTGGAAGCTGTACGCCGGCTCCCTCGGCCAATAGAGCGAGATGAGCGCCGCAACCCCAGAGTCGGTCACGACTGGACCTAATGGTCAGGGGTCCCTTTACCTTTTCCTTTAAGGAAAAGCAGGAAATTCCAGGATCAAATCTGTAAATCTGGAGGTGCCCCTTTGCAGCTCATGCACCCAAGCATGCTCTGTTTTCTACATCCAAGGAAGCCACCTTATTCCAATGGCACATTCCATTCAGATGCGGAGAATATCACATTAGTTTTCCTGATGATAATGCTAGTACTTCTGTCCCACTTTCCAGTGTTCTTTCCACACTGCAGTGCCTGTTGTGTTGTAGAAGTGTGGTTTTTTGACTGATCTACAGGCATGTCGCATTGCATTTCATCAACCCCAGTGGACGTGGTATGACACAACGACAAATGTCATGGGACGTGTTGTTAACCCTCCATGCTTCTTTGCATTTCTGTTCCCTCTATATTCCCGTGACAAAATCGGCGGGAAAGAACTGTGTGTTGCTACACTGCCCCACATTTCGCCACTTTGTTCCAGGAATTTTGCTGGGTTAATGGCGTTTCAAATGGTTTTTTTCTTTTCTTTTATACACAGAAATGAGGGCTAAACATCCACTTGAGATTCCAATAGATTACCAGAAGTGTTTTTTATGTGAAAGCTCAAATACAGTGGTACCTCGGTTTAAGTACACAATTGGTTCCGGAAGTCTGTACTTAACCTGAAGCGTACTTAACCTGAAGCGAACTTTCCCATTGAAAGTAATGGAAAGTGGATTAATCCGTTCCAGGCGGGTCCGCGGAGTACTTAAACTGAAAGTACTCAAACCAAAGCATGCTTAAACTGAGGTATGACTGTACAATGCAGAAATTAACAATGGGGGAAATGTCTGGGGAATGGAATAAACTGCTGTGTGAATGCAGCCCAAGTCTGATCATTGGGTTCCCCTAGCACAGTATTGTGTCTGACAGTAGATTTCTAGGGGTTCCGGCAGGAGTCTTTTCTGACCCTACCTAGATGCACCCAGAATTGAACCTGGAACCTTTTGGATACAAAGCATGTAAAAGATAAAAGGACGCCTGAATGGTTCAGTCCAGTCAAAGGTGACCATGGGGTGCAGTGCTCATCTTGCTTCAGGCTGAGGGAGCAGGCGTTTGTCCACAGGCAGCTTTCTGGGTCATGTGCCCAGCATGACTAAACTGCTTCTGGCACAATGGAACACTGTGATGGAAACCAGAACTCACAGGAATGCCATTTACTTTCCCACCACAGTGATACCTATTTATCTACTTGCACTAGTGTGCTTTCGAACTGGTAGGTTGACAGGAGCTGGAACAGAGCAACACGAGCTCACTCTGTTGCCGGGATTCGAACCGCCAACTTTTCGATCGGCAAGCCCAAGAGGCTCAGTGGTTAGACCACAATGCCACCCATGTTCGATACAAAGCATATACCCTACCACTGAGCTGAAGCCCTTTGCCATGGTTCTCTCTGAAGGGGAATTTGCACAGCTGGGCCCATGTTGCCAGTGAATGACAACACCAAGAATTAATAATGCCTAGGGGTGTGCAGTGAGCTGGCCAAGTTCGCAGGTGATACCAACTTGTTAAAACAAACTCGATGAAGATGTCACCCTAGTATGCAGTAGCTGTGAAACAGGCAAATTCCACTCTAGAGATCAATAGGAAAGGAACTGAAAACAAAACTGCTGATATCATGGCACAGATTTAGGACGCAGCCACATTTGGAATACTGTGTACAGTTCTGGACACCTCAACTCAAAAAGGATATTGCGGAGTTGCAAAAGGGCAACCAAAACGAAATATCTCGGGAACCGCCCTGTGATCTCTGGACAAAGTGTGGTATATAAATTTAATAAATAGTAATAATAATGAATGAGAAGGGTATGGAGCAACTTCTCCACAGGGAAAGGCTGCAGCACCCGGGGCTTTTTAGTTCAGAGAAAATGCGAGTAAGAGATGACATGGTAGAAATGTATAAAATTATCTTGCAAGGCATGGAGGAAGTGGATAGAGGAAACTTTTTATCCTGTCATAACAATAGGACTTGCAGACATCATACGAAGCTGAATATTGAAGGATTAAGAAAGTATTTCTTCACGCGGTGTCACAGTTCAGCTATGGAATGATGGCCACACCAACTTGGATGGCTTTAAGAAGAGGATTGGGCAAATTCATGGAGAATTGGGCTATCAGTGGCTATTAGTATCCTTGTGAATGCCAGGTGCTGGAAACAGCTGGAGGGGAGCTTGCTCTTGTACTCTGGTCCTGCTTGCAGCTTTCTGATAGGCATCTGGTTGGCTACTGTGAGAAAAGGATGCTGAACTAGATCTGGTTGGCCTGATCCAGCAGCATCGTCTCATGTTCTTACTGGAATTGTCTCCAATTCCTCCACAGAGGCTACGTGACGTAAAAGCTGATGTCACAACAAGTAGAAAACAATGGGTGAATTATTTCCTGCAATAACAAAGAAAAACTTCGCCTGTTGATTTTGGACTGTGATGATGCCTCTCATAAAGCAGGGGTGAGGAACCTGTGGACCTTCAGGTATTGTGGGACTCCAACTCCCATAATCCCTGGTCATTAACCATGCTGGCTGAGGCCAATGGGAGTTTGGAGTCAGGAGAGTCATGGGTTTCCAACCCATCTTAAAGGCACAGAGCCTCTTTTCCATAAAAGTTGGTAGACTCTCCAAAGCTTCCCAGCCAACCACAATTCCTGGATGCAATTCCATGGGACAACATTGTGTCATGATGTAATGCTGCGTACCCTCCAACATTTCTCCAATGAAAATAGGGACATGGTATTCCATAATGATGATGGTGGTAATTATAATTTTACTATTTATACCCCACCAATCTTACTGGGTTGCCCTAGCCACTCTGGAAGGCTTCCAACATATATAAAAACATAACAAAACATTTTAAAAAACTTCCCTATACAGGGCTTCCTTCAGATGGCTCAGGGGTCAGATAACTCCATACCCCCCAACATTTTTCTGCTGAAAATAGGAGTGTGCTAAGGGGGTGGCGCTGTGGTCTAAACCACTGAGCCTAAGGCTTGCTGATCGGAAGGTCGGCGGTTCGAATCCCCGCAACGGGGTGAGCTCCCGTTGCTCGCTCCCAACTCCTGCCAACCTAGCAGTTCAAAAGCACGTCAAAGTGCAAGTAGATAAATAGGTACCGCTCTGGCAGGAAGGTAAATGGCGTTTCCGTGCACTGCTCTGGTTTTGCCAGAAGTAGCCTAGTCATGCTGGCCACATGACCCAGAAAAAACTGTCTGCGGACAAACGGCGGCTCCCTCGGCCAGTAAAGCGAGATGAGTGCCGCAACCCCAGAGTCATCCGCAACTGGACTTAACTGTCAGGGGTCCTTTACCTTTACCTTTCTAAGGGGGACATTCCAGGATCAAATTAGAAGCTGGGACAGCTTCTGTAAATCCAGGGTTGTCCCTGGAAAACAGAGACACTTGGAAGGTCTGATGTTGTATTGCGGATATTCTAGGAAGTGTGATCAGGCAAGAGGCAATATGTTCTGGAGAGCCTCACAAGCATGCACAAAGCCAGGCTTTGTGTGTGTGGTGTTGGTGTTTAAAAGAAGAGATGCAACATCAAAAGTTAAATGGGTTAAGTGCAAAGTTCCAACTCCCATCTGTGAAAATCTCACCAAAATCTCCTCACCGCACGCACACACACACACCCCCACTTCCCAAAGCAGCAGGAGACATTGTCAACATTTCCTCCCTTGTGCTGACATGGTGGGGGGAAATCAGAGGCCTTTTCTGGGAATGCCCTAGGAGCCTTGGGGTGGTGGGGTGGAGAAGGTGTTGAACCATTTGCTCTGCCCAGAAAGTGGAAGACGTGGGGGTGAGGGGGGAGAATGTTGGCTCTTGCACAAAGAAGGAATTTTGCTCTCCCTGGTGAGCCAGTGATAACCAATTCCGGAGATAAACAAACATAATTTGTAACAGTCTGACCGGAAACCACTCCTCCACTCTCCTCTGGGTCATGTTTCAGTGATGCAATCTTCTTCTTCTTTTCCTCCAGGGGCACAAAGTGAAAAAGAAGGGGAATCTGAACCAGAGGTTTCTGATGAGGAAAAGGTGGCCAGAGAAGACGGATTATTTTTTGCAGTTTGCACTTTAACCACCCTCTTTCTAGTTAGGATTGCTGCCCAGCTGCTAGTGACATGCTCCTTGTATTATTTGAATATATATTAAACATGCACAGTGGTGTCATCTGCGGAACATTTGCTTCGAATTTCTCCCTACCTTCTGAGGCTGACTTGCCAGATTTTGAAGTAACTGAAGCAATACATATTGCCATCTCAATATGAGACAATCAAGTCCAGAATCTAAAAATACTTTCTGATCACACCTAAGACTTCAGAAAAAGGAGGCTTGGCGGGTTTTCTCAGGGAGGAAGTTTTACAGCCTGAGTACCACTGCAGAAAAGGCCCTGTCTCTGGTATCCAAACCTTATTCAACACAGTTATTCTAGGACCACAGTTCCCATCAGCCCCAGAAAAGATGGCCAACGGTAAAGGTTAATGGGAGTTGTAGTTCAACAACATCTAGCTAGTCCCAGATTCCCAATTCTGCTTTGAAGGGATGGGGGAGAACAAACCTGAAATGGTGTATGTCTTGATTTCAAATACTGTATATGTTTAGAGGTCTTTATAATGCCAGCTGCTGGATTTATTTGGGGACAGAGTGACTGCTCTTGGCACCTGACACACGTTACTGCAGACTGCTAGAGCCATAGATGTTCAGCAGCATCCAATGATCATTTTGCAGGTGCTGTGGCTGCGCATGTGCAAGGCCTTATCCAGGAATGGAATGGGGATGGACTGCTTTTGTGACCCTGAAGCCACAATTGAAAACGGTCTTGGCCCAACTGGGTAGAGATCTTGTTGATTGGTGAGCTCTCATGCTCCAAATCTCCCACTTCTGGAACAAGAAAGGTCGCTGGGTTTGGTTACAACAATGTTTTCAAAAGGCAGCTAAGGATACACAATGCATCTTATTTATTATGGCTATTTATATGCTGCCTTTACAAACATTCCTTTGGAAAAGCCCCAAATTCAGGTAAAAGAAACTGCAAAAAACTAATAAAGCAGTAGAATCCAAGCAGTATAAAACAAAAGAAAAGGCTTGGGAAAATAAGGAGAGCCTTGCCTGATAATAGCAAGGTGAGGGCAAGCATCTTTGAGAAGTCCCATTAATTCAGGTGCCCCTCTTTTCAGTAGCCGGCAGTGCCCACTTCAGATGGTGGAGACTGGGACAAGGCTCTCTGTTTGAGGAAGGGCAAACTCACACTTTCTCAGCTACAAGCTGGCACAGAAGCAGCAAGGAAAAGATTAATAGGGATGCACACCATTTTCTATGTCCACACTATTATAAGGTAAGAGAGAAAAGGGGCTGGGGTGTTCTGACCAATGAAGTGAAAAGTACTGGGCTGGCCCTCCCCAAAGGCAAAGTGAGGCAAGAGTCTCAGATAGCTGATTTCCCACCCACCCCACCCCCACCAGCACAATTTGTTATTGAGTTTAGGCAATTGATACAAGGCGGACAATGGAAGGTTTTACATAATGTAACATCAGACAGCTGGTTTCAGGTATCATGGAGTAGCAGCAAGTTGCCAATCCTTTTATTTATTATTGGTGTATTTTTACTACAGGGCGGGGGGTCAGGGGGAAACTGGTCCTTGTGAGATTTTCAGCCAATATAACTTGACCGGTACTATTATTATCATCCACTATGACTGGGAGGGGAGTGCCATTCCGCAGCAAGGTGCCTTGGGCTGGCCAGAGAGGAAATGAAGCGGGGATATAATTATTTTTTTTAAGTTTGTTTAGTCACTTGCCACCTAAGAAGGCTCCAAGCAGGATAAATGATTTTGAGGAGATACGGAGGGTGTTTGTAGAATTTGTACTGTTAAAACTGAAAGGGGTCAAACCATTGCAAGAGGTGTTGAAATTTTGGGATGTTACAATGGAATGGTCCTGGTGGTGGGGTGCACTTTTTATTATTCTTATTCTTATTACTTTGTAAAAATAAAACAAAATAAAAAAGAACATATAAAATGTAAATAAATGTATAAAATATAAATAAAGGAACGAATAATTTTTTTAAAAAAAGAAGACTCCAAGCAAAGTACAATATTTTAAAGGCATAAAACATCACATAATGTTGAAAAAAAGAACTTTGCAATAAAAGCCAACAAACCCAATAAAACCAGCAGCTGAAACATTCCGCCAACAAACAGCAAAAACATCAATACCTGCCAAATGCCAGAGAATTAGGAGATGTTGTTACCTGCTGCTAATAATGGCAGCAGGCAGAACTCATGGAGTATATGACTGTTGTAGGAGAGGAAGAATTGATAGACACTTTTGGCCATCAAATTTTTGGATTCATATTTCTTAAGCTCTGGGACTTTGGCCAGTCCTGTCCTATACCTTAATATGCACAAACAGAGTCTCAAGTGGGTGTTAAGCTATGCAGAAAATCCTGCTGTTTTGTGGATAGCCAGCACTTTCAGTAAAAAACAAAACTGCATAACTGAGAACCAAATGTCACTCTGCAGATTCTTTTAAATATGATGCATTCGGGACAGCAGAGAGATGGGGAGCTTGCAGCCCTCCAGATGTTTCTGGACTCCCAACTTCAACCTCAGAATCATAGAACTGTAGAGTTGGAAAGGAACATGGGGATCATCTAGTCCAGGCATCCCCAAACTGCGGCCCTCCAGATGTTTTGGCCTACAACTCCCATGATCCCTAGCTAAGAGGACAAGTGGTCAGGGATGATGGGAATTGTAGTCCAAAACATCTGGAGGGCCGAAGTTTGGGGATGCCTGATCTAGTCCAAGCCGGACCTGCAATGCAGGAATATGCAGCTGTCTTATATGAGGATCAAACTTGTAACCTTGGCATTATGAGCACCATGCTTTAACCAACTGAGCTATCATCCAGTCAGCACCACCTGGCCAGTGGTCAGGGACGATGGGAGTCCATAGACCAAAAACAATCGGAGGACCGTCGGTTCCTCAACTCGAAATAGCAACATCCAAGGAAAACACAAAATGTCCCAGTACTCAGGGGGCATATTTCAAAATATTCCAGCACTCATTAATCCTTACATGACCTCCTTTAGGTAGGTTAGCAGTATCTCTGCCCGGACACTGAGGTCCAGCACCGAGGGCCTTCTCGCGGTTTCCTCACTGCGAGAAGCCAAGTTAGAGGGAACTAGGCAGAGGGCCTTCTCGGTAGTGGCACCCGCTCCATGGAACGCCCTCCCACCAGATGTCAAAGAGAAAGACATCTGAAGGCAGCCCTGTTTAGGGAAGCTTTAAATGTTTATTATTTTATTTTATTATTTTATTGTATTGTATTTTAATACTTCTGTTGGAAGCCGCCCAGAGTGGCTGGGGAAACCCAGCCAGATGGGCGGGGTATAAATAAATTATCATCATCATCATCTCCATTTTGCAGATATGGGGGCAGGAGGAGCTGAGAAACAATAAGCTTGGTGAAAGATTTCAAATGCAAAAAAGCAGACCTTGTACTCCTAGGCATATTTACACAGAATTCAGCCCAGTTGTGGGCTTGTCTCCTAGGTGTGTGCGTATGACTGCAACATTAGTTACTATGTTAGACCAGCTCTACCATCTCTGTTGCCCCTTAAGCCAAGAGTGCACAGACTTCAAGTTTGTAGGATCTTCAGACCAGTGGTAGGACTCTCCTCTGACTGCTCGTGCTTGGACCAATGTTTCTCTGCTGAATTATGATGACTTTGGATCCAACACGGCTGCCTGCAACAAAATGACTGATGGGCTGGAATCTGGGAGGGCTGGGAATTAATTTCTGCTGAGCAGAATTTTGCTGTGCATCACCTGTGATTCTATGATTCCCAATGCAGCTGAACTTTGCGACTTGAAGTGATAAGCAGAGTACCAAAAAAATGCCCAGGTTAGTGTAGCTTTCTGATGGGGGAAGAAAACCTTGTGAACTGTAGCATGCCTGCCACACACAGTTAGCTTTCACTGCACATTTTGGAAAGCAGCAAAAACATACGAGGCTAAAAGAACTTTGCTCCCTGGGATGTGGCAAAGCAACCAGAGTTGGTCTCCGCACACTTAAACAGCTCTACCGCAAGCCAAAATAGGCTGGGCTTTCTTTGCGAAGCAACATGCCATTGTGCTGCTGTGGCTTCACTGTCTCTTCCAGCACCCTTGGAGCATTCAGACAATTCCTTTGGCTCCCCAAGCAGAGCAAAGTCTGAATGGTAAACCTCTTTATGCAGAACAGGAACTACCAATACAAGGTCTTAGATTTCCCAGACCTCCAAAAGGTACAAACCAGAGGAAGTGCCATTTACAAGCTGCTTCTACCAAGTGGCCCAATTTCCCCATCAAAATTTGTGTGTGTGTGTGTGTTTTAAGAGATCATTCTTTAAATTCAGGACTTCTGGAGATGTGCAAGGGGGAGAGTGGCACTCAGATAAATTATTTTATATTACCTGTACTGTCATCACCATCCCATGGGCTTATGCCTAGATGGTTGACGTAAGTTCCCTGCTTCTGAATTAGACTAAAATACCATCTAGACCAGCATTCTACTTCCCGCAGTGAACACGTATGCCTGGCCTAAGGAAGATTCTTGCATGTAAGGCAGGAGTGGGGAACTTCAGAACCAGGAACCAAATAACTGAACTTCAGGACTCTTCCCCCTCATTGGCGCTGTTCTTTGCCTGGTGTCAGGGCCTGGCTGCCTGAAGGAATGGTAGGAGGCACCAGCCGGGGAACCTCCCAGAGGAGGAAGGTTCAGAACCTGGGGAATGGTGGTGGGGTACCCAGGAGAGCCCAGAGGGAAAAGATTGAGAAGAGGTACTGGATACTGAAGGAGCAACATGGGTATGTGAGCAGGAAGAGCCAGTGACAGGGGGCAGTCCAGACTCTGAGGCTGAAGCAGAGGAAGGGGGTCAAGAGGCTGCAGAAGAATCCAGGGTGTCTTCCTCTCCTACTGAGACAAGCTCCCCTAGCCCCCCTGGTCTCCAAGAACATGCAGAATAATAAAGAGAGCAGAACAGAGGCCAGAGGTGTGCAGACACAGTTCAACACTGCTTGGGAAACATCCGGGAGGGGAGGAGCGTTAGAAAGGGTAGAAGGCCCCTTTGTCTGAAGAGCATAGCTGCCAAGTTTTCCCTTTTCTCGCGAGGAAGCCTATTCAGCATAAGGGAAAATCCCTTAAAAAAAGGGATAACTTGGCAGCTATGCTAAAGAGGCACTTCTACACGTTCTGTTGGTCCTATGGGGTCACCACTTTGGACTCAAAACAGACATCATGCACGCAGGCAGGGCTAGAGCCTTTGGCCTGGTCCCTGTGAATAGAGGGAGATGAGGCAAAACCTCCCCATTATTCATCACCATAATACAATTATGCAAGAGAAAGCAGGGTTGTTTTTTTTTTAAGAAAGTACTAGTTTATTTTATCAAATCAGTGACAGTGAAAACAAAAGCAAATATACAAGAAATCTCATTTGAGCAATCAGGAGGCAGACATGTTTTCCAAGCAATTGTTATAAAAAATGTGTTAAGTATATAATCCTCCCCACTCAGCCCCCTACCCCAAACTAAACAATTCCAGAAGCCAGGTTTGAAAAGACATGTGTTTGTGCCAAAGAAAAATCCATTGCACAGACTTAAAATTTTACCCATATGTTCATCAGAGCAGTCTAACATACACATGATAAAAAATAATAATCGCATGAATTCACTGCCAAAAGTGTTTTGTTTTTGTTTTTAAGGGAAGAGCAGGTCGTACATTGTTCTGGTAATGTCTTATCAGAGAACCTTGCACAGGCCCCTTCCGTTCACGCAAGGACCACAAAGTTAGGTGTTAAGACTATGTCACGTTATTAAAAGCTACAGCTCAAAGAATGCAAGTAGTTCAAGATTATGCCAGGATCTGTGTGGTTAGGAGATGGCCCTGCGCTGCACAATACCCAATTTCCTGCAAATTACACAAAATGCCCCCCCCCACTGCATGGAGACCTCCCTTTGCTCTCAGAAGCAACAAGACTGTGCAGATGCAATCTAATCACATCGGAATCAAGCGGGGCCCTGAAAAGCAACTTTCGAAGAGACTCGCTTCCTAGGAAAACCCAGCTTACAGCAGATACGCTGCAAGTCGCTGCACAGCAGCCGTAGTCCACGCATTGCAGCTTAAAGGTCCTTGTAATACCACTATCTACATCCCCAACCCAAAGAACTAGGATCTAAGCCTAGCTCTGCTGCAGCAGTTGCACACTTCCCTCTAAATGAGGGGTGAGGAATCTCAAGCCAGGATGCCAAACGCAAACCTCTAGGACACTACCCGACTCTCAAGACTCTCCCCAGACAACACACCTCTTCATACCCCCTTTTTGCTTGGCTAGAAGGTGTCCCTTCAATTCTGAGAGTGCCTTTGGTTGCCTGGAAGGAGCAGAGAGAAATTAGCAAAGGCAACATTTACGTTCACTGCTCCACCCACTTTTGCTCCTGGCTCCTGCTCACTAATAGCATGTGGTGGTCCTAGAAGTTTGCCCAGCTGGAAATGTGGTCCTTAGTCCAAAATGAAAAAGAAAAGGAGAAAAACCACTCCCCCACCCCCACTTTAATCTTTGCACAGCACAGATATGTTGTTCAAAACTTTTGTACCATCCTGGCCTAACCATCAGTGGATCAAGATTCTCCCCAACAGGTACCAGCATTTACAGTCTGGCAGAACCAGCAGCTGGAGAAAAAGCTTGGCCCTGAAGATGCTCTTCTCTAGAAGGGGAACAGCAATGTGCCATTCAGAGCTCTGAAAGCCAATAGCCTCAATTAAGAGCCCCAAAGAAAAACATAGCATGTGCATTAAAAGAGGAGAAGCAAACAGCAGCATGTGGCTGAATCATATCCACACACCCCAGCAGTGAAATTCCATGCTACCCATGCAGTGAAGCTGGGTGTAAAAGCTAGACTCCAACCCACACAGTTGAATTGTTCAGCTGCCATTGATTAGCAACACCACATGTGAAGGAATGACTCCATTGAAAAGAGGAAGACATTTAGGGAAACTCTGCAAGGATGAGAGGTACCCAGCACCCCTTGCAGGAAGGCTGTACAAAACCTATTCTGAAATTCTTGTGTTTTCATTTTGTAAGTGTGCATAACCTCCAATTACATTTTAGTCATGTTCAAAGAAATCTGATTTTTGCATAGAGACATTAATTCTAGCAGAATCTTATTGCCTTCGGGTATAGTACACAGAATCAAGCTTAAATAGTTTTCACAATCATTAGGAGTTTCATTATATTAGTGTTTTACGTATAAAAAGAAGAGTTACCAAAACAGAGCAGCCATCTTAGAAAGTATAAATAGCTCTATATAAAAACAACCCAGAAACTTATTTGCTCCAGAAAATATATTTATAATTATATATAAATATTCTCTTCTCAACTGCCTAGAATAGCCTATGATATGAGCTTAGAGAGCTTTAACGTACTGTAGCTGCTGCATCAGTTCTGGCAATGAGCGATATAAAATGCCGTTCATCTGGAGAGATGTCCAGCAAAGGGGAAAAGGGGACTTAAAAAAAAGAACTCATGAAAATTACAAAATATATATACTTTTTAAAATTTCGGAATACTTTCTACAAACTTGTATAGGCAGGGAATTTTTCTTAGCGTCATTTATTTAAGGAAACCCTCTTCTAAAAATAAAAAGGTTATTTCTTCAACTCAGCTCCATTTAAAAAGTGGGAGACATCCCCCCAGCCAGCCACACACATTCACACTCACTCACTCTCACACACACACCATACACACTGCTCTGCTTTTATAGGCTACTCCGCCCTCTCTCCATCAAGGAAGAAATCACTTCTTCACACAGCCAAGTTCAAAATAGTATTGAGATACTCAAGTCTGCAGAGAGCAAATTTGCTCTCTCCCAAGGCTAATGAGCACTGTAGCGCAGGAGATTTCATAAGTTCTTTACCAAAAAAATGAAAAAGCCTTGCAGAGCTGGCCTGCTACGCTACAGGTTAACCTTCTTACAGGTAGAAATTTCTGCAGACAAGGCAAGTTGGAGCACTGCGACCAAATGCAAACAGTTTCACATACGAAACCCCTTCACCCAACCAAAACAGAGCAATTGGCAAAATTTGCTTTGCATTTCAGGACACAAGCACACTCGCACACCCCACAAGGGGTTTTTTCTCCCTAGGACGCTGCCCTTTTTTTCTACTTTGCGTCCTCGTTGGCTAGCGGGATAGGAAGGGTCACAAAGTTTTTATAGATATATATATAAAATCACTTTGACGGTTAGATCCAAGAGAGCATTTGTCTCAGAGCTTCTTGTCCGCAGTCCAAATGCTTTTTTTTTTACAAAGTCCGTTTCTGACTCCCCCATGGGTTTGTGGCGTTGGCAAGCCTTAGGCGTAGAATTCGTTTGTGGGTGCTTTCTTGTAGATCGGCTTCTTGCCAAGGTCGTAACTGCCCTCATCCTTTTTCTTCATGCGATAGATCAGGAGGAGGATTGGGAAGACAGCAAACAGCAGCAACCCAACTGCCCCACCTGCAATAAGAGCTAGAAGTGGGGGGGGGGGAGAGAAAGGAAATAGCGGCATATAGTAAATACTGTAGAAACAGAAGAGATTTGCACCTACTTCCAACACATCCCATGCAATGCAGCTTCTGTTTCAAGCTTCCGCTACACAGTACTGTAAGTGCTGGAAGCTGTTTTGTGCCCAACTTTAGTTTCAGTTGATACAATGTATTTATTATTATTATTATTACAATTAAATCATTCAACTGTTGCCCTAAAGAACTCAAGATGGAGCACAACGTTCTCCCCCTTCCCACCTATCCTTGCAACAACCCTTGTAGGACGGGCTGTGCTACGAGGGTCAAGGTATTGCCAGCCATGACTTTGAGAGTCATTCTAGTGCTCCAGGAAGTGTGTGCAAGAGATATCTCATCTACTGGAATCACAACTGCTGCATACGTCAGCTCCTTGCCCGGGTCGGAATGTCTGTTCAGATTCAGCATAATAATAATTTATTATTTATACCCCGCCCATCTGGCTGGGTTTCCCCAGCCACTCTGGGCAGCTCCCAACAGAATATTAAAAACACGATAAAACATCAAACATGTTTCATAAAGCATGCACAAGCACCAGCCCTACTAAAATTCAGAGCACAGTTGATGCTCTCAGAAGCTATGCAGATGTTCCAACCGATGGAAGGAAGCCGGGTGCATGGAAGGAGCATGGCCCTCTCTTTGTACTTATCGTCTCACTAGAGACCAAATTTGCTTCACGGGGCTCCAATCTCTAAACACAACTTCTTGTACCCACTCACGTGGAGTTGGGGAGAGGGGCTGCTTCTGTGAAGAGAAACTTGCGGGATGTTTAGGCTGAATGTAAGTTTAAGTAACAGAAATGCTTCTTATTTTGGGTAGCGATGTGAGTAGACGACCGTGAGTTTCCCAGAACTGTGGCTGCCCATCTACAGGCCTTCACATGGTTATAGAGAGGATTGGCCATGTTGTTTAAACAACAGTTAAAAATACATCCTCTCCCCACCACTCCTGTATATTTTCGTATTCCTCTTATTTGTGCAATACATATCCGTATTGTTAGTCCTTTGTATTCCTGATAAAAAGCTTCTCTTCAGCAAATGAAGCCTCTTCCCATTTTAAGGAGTGGCAAACTTAATTCTCCCATCAAAAAGAAGATGGTTACCTGCCAGAACTTCTGTCCTCTCAAAGATGCTGCCATTGGCTGTGCTGGCCATCGAGATCTTGTTGGATGGCTCGTCGCCTTCTTCGGAGGGTGCAGGTTTCTTGAGAACAGAATCGTTTTCTATTTCTATCACAGCAGGCTTGCTATCCTTTGTCTCTCCTTTGGAATAAGGGATGGAGTTGTCCATGGGCTCCTGAATGAAGTGAAAAGATGAGTCATGCCTTTGTACCTACACAGCTGAGGGCAATGCTTCACAGAACGGAGAAGAAAGAAGGGTGAACGGTTGAACCCATCTGGGCGCCAGCGCCTCCCTTTAAGTGTTCCAAGAGAAGGATAATAACCAAGTGTCAGCACATCTAGAGACAATATGGCAGGACTGGCCAGCAGCTGTAGATGCTGCTCCAGAACAGCTTTATGTTGTGCAGGCGGCATGAGGCGCTTATATAGCAGAGACACCCTGGTATTCTGGAAGCGGATAGCACTGTCAAGTGTTACTACACTGTAGAAACAGACTTGTCATGGACAAATTTTACGATGATTTGGAATTCATTTTTATAAATACCGTATTAGGTTAAGTTCTGGTTAAACTACAGTAACTTTTGTTTTTTGTAATATATATATAAAATTCCTTTTTGTTTTTTCTACTTTGTTTTCTGCATGGGTACTATTTCTTTTTCCTTTCTCGTGTCTTATCCTGCTCTGTGCATTTGTAATTATGTACTTTTTATTTTCCAATAAATAAAAATAAAAAAATAAAAAGTACTACAGTCGTACCTCGGGTTACGAACACCTCGGTTTGCAAACAGTTCGGGTTACGAACTGCGCAAACCCGGAAGCGTTTTCGCCGCGCGCGCACTTTGCGCATGCGCAGCGTTCGGTTTACGAACTATTCAGGTTACGAACTGCGATCCGGAACGGATCACGTTCATAACCCGAGGTATTACTGTACTACGCTGTACTGTTTACTACCATGGTACAATCGCAATTTACCTTGCATAGCACACCTTTTTAAAAAAAAAATGCCCAGGGCTCTTTAACATGCGCCATTTGCCTACGCCAAAGCCATGCAGATCTACACAATATGTACACCTACCCAGCAGTAACCCATCCCCTCATCCCCTCGCTAAAAGGATTGCCACTTGTGCAATGGGACTCTCCACCCCCTTTCCTTCTTCTCCCACCACATGTGCACCACACCTGCCCCAAATCTGCTCCAAAGGGCTGTGGGGGAAACCCCGGGACAGTTTTAGAGAGCGCACAGTGGGAGGAAAGTCCCATTTGACAGGCATAAATCCTTGTGCTGACAGGAGGTTCGCTCAGCCATGCAGCAAATACAAGCCACTGTCGCTTTGCTTTTCCAGTTTTCAATGTTCCTGCAGGGGTTCGGTAACATAGCTGGGTGGCCTGTTTGCAGAAGCCATGTAAAAGCAAGTCCTAGGTGGCACATCAACTGAATGACTTCTTCGCCAAGTGGAGAGCATTTGCAAATACCTACCATAGGACTTTCAGAGGCTGGAAGATAGGCATTCTCTGTATCATCTGCATAATGAGAGGAAAAAATGTATTAATTCTCACCAAAATGAAGGAACTGTGATTTATACTGCTGTTGGCTTGATTCGTGTATCCTTCAGAAGACTTCGGCAAACTTGCATCACCTTGCTTATCGCCTCATCGTGCACACTCCTCTTTCACATCTCCACCCAGCCCCCGACTTCCCTGACCTAGTGGGTTTTGCTCCAGGCAGCCAGTTGCAAGGGCTGCCACTGCAAATCCACACACAGCGTGCTGTTTGACTTGTTTTCAAGAGAGGAGCTGCCCTTCTTTTCAAACACCCATTCCTTGAGGAGAACTGGCTCATGTAAAGCCCCAGATCTGCCCCAACTTGTTGCATGCTAGTTTCGGAGTTTGTTTTTCCTCCGTGTTGAGAACGCAGTTGTTGGAGCAAGGCTGTGTTGGGGGTTTGGGAAAAGCAAAGGGCAGAAAAAGCGAGGCTGTTGTGCCGTCAAAAGGCTGCAGTAATGAGAGGGGAGGGAGAAAGAAGAGCCATTTCCAAAGAAAGGAGGGAAGCTTCTTCCTAAACACAGCCGCAATGGGGGTTGCCCGACGGAACCACAACAATGTGGCAAATTTCCCTGGCAGGGCCAGCCCTACGCCCAGGCTGGGTGGTGCAGGGCACCATGGCGCCGGCCTGCCAGGAGGGCACCGCGAGCTGCGCCCGCCCGCTGGCCGGCCGGTCTGCCGCACAGTTGCGCCCACGGCAACCGCGTTGTGCCTGCCTGCCCGCCGTGCAGCAGCGCCTGTGGCAGCCACGCTGCGCCCACCCGCCCACGGAAACGGGGTGGGGGGGTGCCGGAGGGATCCGGCGCACCACGGCGCCAGGGGCGCTTAAGACGGCCCTGTTACCTGGCCAGTGACCAGCTGTCGCACGTCAGTGAGGATATTAACATTTCTTGGCTAGTTGTTTCAGACAAGTGCAGGCTGCATCCCCACACTGTTGGAACGGTGGTTGTGTGACAGAAGAGCATTTGTTTCCCTTTCAAGTTGGGCATGTGAACTAGAAGGTATAAGCAAGCATTCAGATTGCAGTAAATGATGGAGCAGCTTGGGTATCGAAAACTCCCATCCACACACACCTGGCTAAGGGTGGTTTTGCACTCACAAAGCCTCAAATTAGGGAGTACCATGCTTTCACCCCAAGTTCAGCCAGATGATATTCAGCAAAGAAAATAGGAGCACAGTGCAAACAACCTGTGTTCATCTCAGATTTATAACCTGCGGCTTACTACAAGCCCAGGCAAGAAGAGCACAGATTTTTACACATGCAAAAGGCTGTTTGGCTTGGAGCTAGAGGCAGTTTAGAGTGAAGTATATATACCTTCTTCATCTCCTGAACCTGAGTAGTCATAGCCATCTTCATCAATTACAAATTCAGGCCTCGAGTCCTCATCATCTGGCAAATCTCCAGATGGAAATTCATACAGCTGTGGGTCCATAGTCTCGGTTTCTCTCACCTAAGAAGGGAAAACAAGATTTAAAAGGAATGATAAATAAATAAATAAATAAATAAATAAATAATAATAATAATAATGTTATTATTTATACCCTGCACAGCTGGCTGGGTTTCCCCAGCCACTCTGGGCAGCTTACAGCATATATAAAAACATAGTAAAATATCAAGCATTAAAAACTTCCCAATGCAGGGCTGCCTTCAGGTGTCTTCTAAAAATTGCGTAATTCTTTATCTCCTTGACATCTGAAGGTTTGATATTAGTAGTCCAGCGGGGGGGGGGGATACTATAAGTTAACAGATTGGGTAATTAGACACAGTAATTTAATATAATCTGAAAACTGGATGAAAACAAATAAAAGAAAACGGAGTTAGAATTAATTATTGTAAGAATTCTATTTTAAGTGTTATGAACTAGCACAAATGAGTGAGGAATTAAGAAATAACTGGAGTGTTTTATGCTGTATTAAGTAGGATTTAGAAATAAGTAGTTTATTTATGGAATGTAAGACAAAGCATTGTATTCATAAGCAGAAATTGGATGAAACTGTAGAATTGTATTTTTGCGCTCTCTCTCTCTCTCTCTCTCTCTCTCTCTCTCTCTCTCTCTCTCTCTCTCTGTGTGTGTGTGTGTGTGTTTATATATAATTTATATGAAGAGTCTTGATGGACCAGATGCCAAACGGGTTGTTCCAGAGATAGGCAGAATTCAAAGGTGTCTTGATAGCTTGATTCAAAGATGGCTTGTAGCTTGATCAACCAACTTAGAAGAACATGTTTAAAAGCCACAGGTGTTCACGGGCTACACAGCTGGCTCCTGCAGGACAGGGGCGTTTCTGCATCAAGTTGCAAGATGTACCATTGAAAAGCAGCAACACCAGTCACCATACCAGAGCCCTAACGTGAGCTGGCAAGGTGACACATAACAGTAGATCACCTAAGTGGCAGTACAACAGAGGCCTGCAAACCCGTTCATAATTAAGAGGGTTGCCAGGTCATTACCAGAACTAGCGCCAGGAGAAGATGTGGTCCATTTTATTTGCTGCCTTGCTCTTCTCTACCGGCGGAGTTTCATCCACTCTACTCTGAAACTTCCTAGGCATCAAAGTCAAACCTCTGTTTGCTACAGCAGGGAAGGGTGAAGAGAGCGTGCAACTTCTCTGGCTGCTAGCTTTAAAGGCACCACGTCATATGAAAACCTGCCAGTAGCAGCCATCTAAAGTTCTTGCAACCATCTTGCCCTATGCTGCCAGTGGGCAGAGGGAATGTCTGGCCCGTCTTCCCCCACAGTGCTGGTGCCTCGAGCCAGCTGCATGTGAAACGGCACTGTTTGCTTCCCCAAAGGCCTCCAAATTCAATTAACACAATTATACAAAGGTTGGAACTGACAGATTTGTTTGCTTCCCCCATCTGAAAATTCTGCTGACAAGAGGATCAAAGGGTGGTTTTTCTTTTTTCTTTTCGTAATAAATACTAACTCACTTGAATTAAGTGCTCCATCAAGAACATACAATTTAAAAAGCAAACTCAGCAGCTGCCCTTTGAAAATAAAAAAGAACTAAATGCTGGGGCCTAATGCAGCCACAGATATGGAATTAGCACAGCAACAGCAGCAATAGATAAGCTGTTGCACGGTACATAAAAGCCAAAGTGACTTTGCCAAGGTTCAGATGTTAAGCTACGCAGTTTCATAAGAGCCTGTTTACCTTCCACTGTTCAAAGAACCTGTAGCAACCTTCAGAGTTACTCCGAGGTAAGACAGCTTCCCTTGCAGCTCAGTACACCTTGGGTATCAAAAGACCAGTATGGCAGCTTACAACTACACACAACTCAATTCCAGAATCGTTAGGTCATTTGCCAGCTTGGGGACTGAACTATTTTTTGTTTCCGCCTGGGGGACAAATTTCCATCTGCCCGGATAGAGGAGGTAGAATTTCTCTATGTCAAGGTATCTGGAGTCACTGACTGAAGGAGCAACTGATTATTAATCTACTATTACCAGAGGAGAAAGCTTTTATGCAGGAAAAACTGAGAACCCATACAGCCAAAGAGGCTGCAGTACTGGATGGATGACCCAACAGCACTAATAATGAAGGGCATGTTGAGGGAAACAGATCAGAAAGTCCTTTTGCAAATCCTTTTGCATCAAAATAGTCTTGCCAGATCTAAGGTAAAGGTAAAGGGACCCCTGACCATTAGGTCCAGTCGTGACCGACTCTGGGGTTGCATGTTCATCTCGCATTATTGGCCAAGGGAGCCGGCGTACAGCTCCCAGGTCATGTGGCCAGCATGACAAAGCCGCTTCTGGCAAACCAGAGTAGCACACGGAAACGCCGTTTACCTTCCCGCTGTAGCAGTCCCTATTTATCTACTTGCACTTTGACGTGCTTTCGAACTGCTAGGTTGGCAGGAGCTGGGACCGAGCAACGGGAGCTCACCCCATCGTAGGGATTCGAACTGCTGACCTTCTGATCAGCAAGCCCTAGTCTCTGTGGTTTAACCCACAGCGCTACCTGCATCCCTTGCCAGCTCTAGTCTGATGCAAGTTCAGCACCAGTTATAGCAGCAGTCAATGGCAGCAGTAGCCTGTGGTTGCCTCTGATCAGGACTAGCCAAGAGATTCCAGATCTCTCAACCGTGTCATGCTACAGGATCTAGACACTCTGCATGCAACCCAGGTGGAAAACCGAACTCTGCAAGATGGGATGTATTTTGTGTGCAGAATTTGGTCCTTGAGGCCACAGACTTCTGAGAGAAAGAGTCGGTCCGCATACGGCGACCAGCTTTTGTCCTCGTTGCAAGGCAGTCCGAAGCAAGCAGTTCTTCACTGCTGTGGCACACCCATATGTCAACTAACACTACATTCAATGTGATGAATCACAGGTATAACTTTCCTTTGTGCCCATCTGCTGCTGACAAAAGGCTTGAAAGACTAAGCAGGCTAGACTAGAAAAATGGCTAACAGAAGTGGGCGGTGAGTGGGTGTGTTATCAGATCAGAGGATGAGCAAGACTACAGTCAGACATGCGCCATCTTTTGTGTGCTTTGATAAGCTATTACTTAAGCTCGTTTGCAAGAAAGTGACCGAGCTGGATACAAACACAGGCTTGACCCAGATGTGTTTGCTGCTGGAGGAGCCCATGCGATTGAGTGAAATACCATTGTCCTACAGCAGCCTTTCTTGATCTGGTGCTCCATTCCCAGACGGGAGTTGTGGTTCAAAATGCATGCCAGGAAGGCACCAGAATCAAGAAGGCTTTCCTCGAGCCCATGAACTCAGCATCAGCGCTGGCCGACTAATCCAAGGACAAAACTTCTTTATATGTATAATAATACAGAGAGGTTTTGAGAGTTAACAGAGACCTTTAGTGAGGCCAAAAAGGTATTGAAAGACAACTTATTTAGCAGTAGAGTCTGTATCTACAGAGCACCAGAAAACAGAATATTTGGGCACAACTTTAGGATAGAGCAGAAGATAGGATTGCTCCACCCACCATTTTGAATCTCTCCCCCAGCTGTGGCCACAGCCACAACCCCCAGGAAGGGCAAGCTTGTGCCATGTCCCGAGGGAGCGACAAGTCTAACCTTGAAGAACAGCCTCCTTTCTTGTTTGCTTTTAAGCACAGCTCTTTAACCTCAGGTTAGCTTCTCAGATGTGTTTCCTGCACACCCAAAGTTTAGTTATTCTGCTTTGGTTTATACTAAGCTACTCCCGATGCAGATGGGGGTATGGGTCACTTAGAACCACAGGGTTTATTGCTAGGCCTAAGGAACATTGGGCAGCTTACTTCATATGAGCAAGTTGTAAATGGAGACTGAGGCTCAAAGAGTTGGAAGGAACTCTGAACACCACCCAGTCCGAAATCCCCTGCAATGCAGAACTTTCAGCTAAAGCATCCATGACAAGATGGCCATCCAACCTCTGCTTAAAAACCTCCAAGGAAGGAGAGTCCACCACCTTCTTGGACAGGCACTCCTGTTGAACAGGGTGGTAACTACGTTTCTGTGCCCTAGGAAGACTGAAATCTGCAAGGCCAACCACCTTCCAATAAGAGCAAAAATGTACAAAACTATTTCAGTAATATGGTGCCCTGAGGGAAGAAAAGATTTGGTGCCCTTTCCTGAATATTTATTATTTTCACCATAATTCCTGTTGGTACAGTTGCTTTTTATGGATCTTCTCTATAACTACTGGTATAAATATAGGCTGTTTATTATTATTATTATTATTATTATTATTATTATTATTATTATTATTATTATTATTCCCTCAGCTCAGTGCAGCACCCTGTGTGAGGGAACCACCCATACTGCCCTAAATCCAGCACTGATTCTACGAAGGTGCATTATGTAGTCTTGCTTGGCCCTTGAGCTGCCATTCTTACTATAGGAAGCTGCACCCAGAATGAATCACTTGCCATTCATTCTGTCTACATGCAGTCCCATTTCCATGCCCCAACTGCCCCCAAATCCAATACACAAGACATTTTGATAACTATGTTTTTGGAGTTCTTAAAACTTTGGTCTCTAAAAAATTTATGTCTGAGCAGGGCCCCTCCGCATTTTCTTTGGGCCAATTTAAATGGCAACTCTGTCTGGAGATCCTTTAGACTTCCACTGAGTTTCAGGTATCAGTTTTGGAGTTTGCAGCTAGGTTTCTTCCTTTTCTAATAAAGGGGAATTGGGTTCTTTTCTGTTTCCAAAGACCTTACTGGTCTTAAGTAAAAGGTAAAGGGACCCCTGACCATTAGGTCCAGTCGTGGCCAACTCTGGGGTTGTGGCGCTCATCTCGCGTTATTGGCCGAGGGAGATGGCGTACAGCTTCCAGGTCATGTGGCCAGCATGACTAAGCCGCTTCTGGCGAACCAGAGCAGCACACGGAAACGCCGTTTACCTTCTCACTGGAGCGATACCTATTTATTTACTTGCACTTTGAGGTGCTTTCGAACTGCTAGGTTGGCAGGAGCTGGGATCGAGCAACGGGAGCTCACCCCGTCGCAGGGATTCGAACCGCTGACCTTCTGATCGGCAAGTCCTAGGCTCTGTGGTTTAACCTCCGTGGTTTACTGGTCTTACCTACCTGATATTCCAGAATCAATGAATGAATACATTGTGAATCTTTCATAATGAACTGGTAGCATTGAAAGGGGTGGGGGGCTAATCTCCAAGGCTTGTTTACCATGCTCTGTCCCACCCTAAGAGCCCTGCTTGGCTTTAGAAAATGAAAGCAAACTGTGTGGGTGCCAATTTTGGATTTTGCTGATTATTTTCTGCTTTTTGAACAGAGCTGCACAGGGTCAGCCTGATGGGCAGTTCTGTTTGTTTTTCAACCAGAGGGGCACTGCAGCTCCATGAGCTTCTGGCAACGTATACAAGCTTTGCTATTAATATGCTCTCCAGCTGAATCCTTTAACTACAGAAGCCTGTCACTTCTACATTTAATCCAGTTGCAGCGTATCTTCTGAGCATTAAGCAGATTTGCCCCTATCGAGTGCCAAGAGAGATTAACAAACATGGCTGGGAGGAGCATAGGGGCGGAGAAGCAGCTTTTCTAGCCTACAAACTGCTGAAAGATTTGCTTTGCAGCTGCCAGCCACAGACTGTGTGCAGGCACACATGCACACCTTGATACTGCTACCCACAAGCGCTGTTGCAGCAAGACAGTCAAGCATTTTAAGTGCCACAGAAATCATATGCACCAAGACATACCCAGATATTCTGAAGGATGATTGTTAGTGCAGGGATCATTAGCAAAAGCTATATTTAATGTGTATGCCCCCTGGAAAGGAGGTACTAACCACTGATTCCTTTCTCACTTTAACAGCAGTGTTCAAAATTAGCCAGGTGCTACACGGCTTTTGCAGTTGGCTTTGAACCATTTGCAACCAAGTGAAGATATCTGGGCACCAGGTTGATGCCTGACATCTCCATCATCTGGGGATCTTTGGATCTGGACTGCTTTCACACACACACCCAAGCTGTAGAACTCTATCAGTTGCATTTTATCTGCACAACCAGAATGAATTTCTGGAACAAAAATGCTGTTCCTGTGCAGCCTGAGCAGTCCCCATGAAGAAAAAGAGGTTGGAATAGGCCAATATACACGTGGACTGTCCCTGGATGAAGTGACTTTTGTTCTTTAAGTTTTCAAAGCTCTTAGCCTAGCTTAGGGTTGTCATCTGAACTAGCCAGATGTTTAACTGAGAATCAATCACAGCCAATCCATCTTTAGAGCCATCTTGCCCCAAAATGGCACCTAGCTTATATATCTTACTTTCTGTTCACGATTTCAGCTCAACCACCACTTCTTGGTTTTCCGACTGAACTACCCAAAACTGCTGCTAGCGCAGAAAAGGTCTGCCTAGCACAGGCATCCCCAAACTTCGGCCCTCCAGATGTTTTGGACTACAATTACCATCTTTCCCGAGCAATGATCCTGTTAGCTAGGGATCATGGGAGTTGTAGGCCAAAACCTCTGGAGGGCCACAGTTTGGGGATGCCTGGCCTAGCACATCAAAGGCCATTAGCTGTCTTATTAGGGGAATCCTGCTTGTGACTCTAGCAGCTTCCAGAACTACTCACTTCATTCTATAGAACCAAGCCCCAGAATCCAGATTCCCCTCCAGGCTCTGCTGAAAGACAGCAGACTCCAATTTACAAAATCTCAAGAGACAGAGCCCTGCCATGCGCTGCTTTTAATGGGGCAGGCAATTAAATCTTCCATAGCCTGCCTTAGCTAGTACTTCCCAGCAATGTGTACATAAGCAGGTGGGGTAAACTGTCAGACCGATTGGGCTGGCACAAGGGCCTGGACCAACAAAGAAGAGGAAGAAGATGGCAGTTTGCCGCTAACCATTTGCAGATGGAAAGCAACTCAGTTCGGGGGTGAGGGGTTGGGGAGCTGCGTTCCCATGCTGTGAATTCCTGGTATTCGCTCTGCTCAGAATCCAACCCCCCCCCCAAATATATGGCCGACGCACACACTGAATGTCTGCATCTGCCCAACTTCAAGGCGACGCATTTAGGGTGCAGCTTTTACAAAAGTGTGGGAAAAGAAGCGGATACAGAATTGCCAGTCAGGTTTTGTTTATGGCACCGCTTTATTTGGTTAGCCGAAGATGCTAAAAGCTTCATTGGGTGCAGAAGATACACACACGAGTGACAGGCTATGTATGTGTGGACAGATGGATTAGGAGGAGAATTCCCAAGCCTGTGAAACGTTGGTTGTAGTGGCTCTACGACTCTCGCCAGTCTTGATTTTAAAGCATGCTTGTTCTTGGCTTCTGAGTCAGATAGGAGTGGCACCTTTGGGATCCAAGACAACACCCCTGGCCCCTCCCAGGCACTGTTAAGACGATCTACGTGTACCCTTCCTTTCGTAGTATGCCTTTAAGTGTTCGCTTAAATGTGCAAATCGTTCTAGGAGTTGTACTAGTAAATAGCTTGTGCTGCCTGAACCTAATTTGCTCAGTGTGCAGGGAGGGAGAGATGGGGCGAACAGCGGTTGTGCAGAAACTAGCACTTCACAGGATAGTTGTTTTCTCTTGCCCACAATTAATGATTGACCAGTATTTCCCCCACCCAGGCCATTATTACTTCCCCTCCATCTCGGCCTTCATCATCAGGGCTATTATTATCAAGCTTTTGATCTGACCACCCTTTCCCCAGTGTTGCATTCCCCGGGCTATTCTGCATATCCAATCAGGCCTGGATCCAGAGATTCCTGGGAGCAAATACTCCTGCCAACAAGATGGAGAAAGCAGAAACAAGATTTCCAACGATTCACCTCTCCTCTGTAGTTTGCTCTGGGAACCATGCAGGATGGTCTGGGTGGTGGTGCAAGAGTTAAGTTTCACAGCTAGTACACAGATGCAAAGGATTGAATTACATGTCACCAAAGCTCATGCAGGAATTGAGGATAAGCTAAGCTACAGGCATTGTCACCAATACAAGCACCAAGTTCATTTGTTTCATCTTAGCTCTGAAGACCAAGACCTATTATGTTTATCTGTATTACACTAATTATTCTGCCTTTATTAAACTGGATTTCCATGACAGGTAATTTATTGAATTCATCTTGAATACATACCTGTGAAGGGGATTTGTCACACAGGAATGGCTTTCAAGATAAGTTCTGGGGAACACCTCCGGGTTCCTCAAGAGCAGGCATCCCCAAACTTCGGCCCTCCAGATGTTTTGGACTACAATCCCCATCTTCCCCGACCATTGGTCCTGTTAGCTAGGGATCATGGGAGTTGTAGGCCAAAACATCTGGAGGGCCGCAGTTTGGGGGTGCCTGCTCAACAGCTTATCAAAGACTCTTCAAAGGCAAGTTCACCAATAGCTTCCCTGCAAAACAGATTGCTACCCCACCTTGATCATACACTGCAACGTGCTGCTGCATGGGAATGTTCTAGACTGCACCACCAATTTACATATGAGGCAATGGCAAGGCCAGGTGCATAGGTGCACACACCTGTGAGTGGGCAGGTGCCCAGAATATTCATGAAGGGCACCGCAGAGCAGGACAGTGTTGGTCAAGCAAGTCAACATCAAATGGGTGCCCTAAAACAAGCAAGTTTAGGAAGTTTTCCCTGTACAGTATAGTTGTCTTCCCAGTCATTTCTACGTGTCTTCCTAAAATGGTTAGGGGGAGATTTTAGAAAATAATAATCCTATTATGCATAAAGTTAAGAGATCTCGTTCAAATTGACGTTCAAAATCTGCTCCTCTTTGAGACATTTTTTCATTAAGAGTCTCTGTCCTTGCTATCAGGGAAATTTGGAGAAAGGTCAACATTTTCCCTGACCTGATCTGAATTAGCCCACCTTCCCTTCCCTCCCGCCCACCCAACAGCTGCATTTTCCTTTTCCAAACCAGTTTGCCAATTCAGATGTAAAACTATGGTTTGACTAAACCAGGAGCTAATTGAAGCAAAGGACACACTATGCATCCTTCTTGTTCCTGCAGTACTGAGCCAATGCAGTGTCTTAGCGGCAAAAGAAAATAGACTTGAATCAATATTTAGAGGACTGCTGCTTTCATGATGAAAGTTGAAGCTATTTACATTCTGAAGGGATGTTACAGCCATTTTAGTTCACCCCCTTTGGGCCAATTTCTTCTGCTTGCAAGTCATGTGCAAGCTTCAGCCAACAGCATTGCCCTACAGGACTTCAAATCATATTAGCCCATATAGGTCAGCTTTACAAGTGTGCTAAGCTCACTAGATTTACCTAACGTGACTCAAGTAAACAGAATATGATGTTTGGACAGAGCCGTATTGACAATAGCTGCAAAGGCAATCCTTAAAAAGCCCCAAACTGGCACGTCCCCATCATTTCTTCCCCCACCTGCGCTGGGCTCACATAACAGCTTGGCAGCCTATGTGGTCCCTCAGCCAAGGTAAACTTTTATGCTTCTCAGGTTATTGGATTCTAAGGCCTATGCCTTAGAAAAGTGTTGCTTAAGACTTTCAGAGCATTTAGGAAACTTGCAATCAGCAGTCTGCTCTGACTCACCAAACTTCCTTCAAAATGCCTTTTTGATAAGGTGAAGGGTGAGGTCACATCTGACAAGGCCAACCATGGCGGGAAAGCAGAAGTATTACTTGGTTCAATCTTGTGACTCGCTAGTTCCAAGGAAGGAAGGGAATCCTCCCGTCAGCAGACTCTGGTGAAATTACAGTCATGCATACTGTCTTACGTATCCAAAGAAGGTCTTACTCTGCAGAAAGCCCCAAAAGCTACACCAGCACAAAGGTTACATGGCGTTTTGAGACACTGGCTTTCATCCAGGTAGGCAGAGGAGGAACCAGCCTATGGGGGCCCCTGCGAAAATGGATCAAATTAATATTGATTTGATCTTGAAAGTACTGTAAGCTACAGTCAAGCTTTCTTAGTTCAATGTGATTTTGCCCTGGGATTTTGACTGCCTAGCGGCCTCCACAGAGTTTTATCCAGCACTGCTTTCATGAGCTGAGACCATGTAGATAAGCTTTTTAGGTTTTCACACCTGCACTCACTCTGCACCATGTTCCAAGCACTCTGTTCGGGACAACAGAAACAGTACGGGGTAAGGATTTACCTCACCTACCCATACAACTCTCTTTGTGCACACACTTGTGTTCACGAATGACTACTTGCAAGTTGCAGATTCCAAGAAAACAACGCAGGAAGGGAGGTGAAAATGTTCCGCTTTTCTCAGCGGGTCGAAGACATTTTTTAGGTGATCTGAGTGCAATAAATTGTCCGTGTGTGTGTGGAAGAAGAACTAGATCTAAATTACAAAAGATTGGGAAAATGAGATGGCCTGCTTAGTGCATCATCCTGTTTGCCACAGTTGCCGGCCAGAGGTCCAAAAAGAGCCCACAAGAGCAAGAAACCTCTCCCATGGTTGTTGTGCAACTGGTACCCAGGGACATGTTATCCTATCCTGGAAGCTGGATACAGCCATCTTGACTAGCAACCATAGCTGATTCATAGCTCCTTGCGACCTTTTGAGTTCTCCCCTACGCAAAGATGCTCCATGCTTTACTGTTTAACTACCATCCTCAACTCGTTTCCAATATCCTATTAGCTTTCCATTGCTAAGTTACGTTTAATTGTTCGTCTATCTGGCACCCCCACACTTAAGTCCCGATGAGCAAGGTACCAGGAATTTTTTTTTACAGGTAGCAACAGTTTGTCTAGGTTTGTTTACACAGCTGTTTCTTGCAGGGGTTTCTGCTTTACATAATCTAATCTAATCAGGGGGCCTAGAGATTAGCACAACCTTCCTCTTCGATATCTAATTAATACTGTGACTTTTCCAGACAATGATGCTTTCCAGAATCACAGGAAATACGTCCAAAGCATCAGGTACTTTCCACTATTATAACAGCACACCTAGCAGTGCACTGAACCAATCTTTGCATTGCCATAGCTGAAGGAAAATGGGCAGCACAAAGAAAGGAGTCATTGGAACTAGGGAATTATTCCATTAAATGAAGCCCACCTACATGAATCCCTATCAAGTCTGAGGAATACCAAACAGTGTGAGGATTAACCAAAAGTGGGCAGTACAGAACAAGGGAAGAGAGTGGTCAAAATACTTTTTTAGATGCCCTTGTTTTGGATTTTTTATAAAATGAAATCATTTGCTGAGCTACAATGGCAACGCCACTTTTGCCACATATTCGCTCCTAGTGCTGTTTTGCTGGATGCCAAGCCTTTTGTTTATTTAACCGAAATCTAAGCACGTGCAGATCAACACGTCAACCCTTTTGGCATTCTGTAAAATTTATAGGGTTTTAGTGTTCAGAAAGGGAATCTTGAGAACTTATTGACTCTGCCAATCCATTGGCTGGGTAGAAGAGGCCAACCAACAGAAGAAGCTCTCTGCAATGACTCAAGACATTACCATACGAGTCACCATCCCTTCGCTGTTAGGAGGCAGCATGTCTCTTAATACCAGTTGCTGGTAAATATAAGGAAGTGTCTGCTACTGAGCCCATGTCTTGCTTGGAGTCCTCCCAGGGGCGTCTATTGGCCACTGTGGAAAATAGGATGCTAGGCAAGATAGGCATTTGACTTAGTCCAGCAGAACCCTTCCTATGTTCACAGGAGCACCCAAACCTGGGGAGTCAAAATTAGAGGCATTCATAACATAATCCAGCAGATTGCAGAGTGCTGCTTAAAGAGTGAGAGAAGAGTGTCCGCCTTAGCTTGGAATTTTTGGACAAGAGAGTTCTGGTCTTTGCCAGTTCCCAGTCTTTTACAGTACATATGCAGCTTCTGCAATCACTTGCCAGAACTGCAACACATCAATGGAAGCTGATTCAGTGTCACTTTTATATGAAAAGAACACTCATTCACATGCTCAGTTGTAGCTACTGAATCAGGGAGTTTTCCAAACAACGTGCAGTTCTCAGAAATCTGAGTCAAGCACAAGACCTGCTACCATTACTAATGAATGGGTGGGGGTGCTGACAGTTAGCAATTCACAGCTTCAGAAAGGCCATCCACAAAACGCACACACTGGCACATATGTAATTCTGGGGCCACAGATCTTTCCATGGATTAAGGCCAAGCAAATACACAATTCCTTCTACTGGAATTCAACAGGACCTTTGGTCCTACATACATGTCAAATGTTTGCTGTCCTAAATAACACCTGCTCACTGTAAATATGTGTGAGCCTCCAAGAGCTTATACACAGGTTCTGCCAAGTTTAGTTAATACAAATTATTTTGTGCACTCACTTAGGTGAAGAGTAAGCCCTATTCAGCTTAATGGGACTTATCAGTGTAGAGATGCAAAGGACTGTGCTGCAAATCTCTAAATTTTTCATTACCAAGATGCAGTAGTTGTGTTTTTGTTTAACTTTACTTCCAATGAAGCTTTTATGTTTTCCATAATAAAGTTAGTCCCTACCAGCTATTCTGTTCCTTCCCATCCTTAACCATCACGTGTCAATGTAGCTGGGGAAGAAATAAATAGGAAAACAAAGAGAAATAATAAGGGAAATAAGGGGGGAAACCACTGTTGTTGTCTTTCGTCTAAGCTTCCTGCACTGCAGACAGCTATTATTTTTCTCAGGTAGTCAGAAATACCTTGGGAGCAGAAGAGCAGACCCTAGTCCTTTAAAAAAAAAGCCAATAAAGAAGATGTATTACTCCAAAACATTTATTCTAGTGCAAGAAGCACTAGGGTCGGAGATGAACTGAAAAAGGCACTTGCATGAAGGTGAACAGATTCTGCCATTTCCTTCTGCCTCTACAGACAAAGTTCTGCTGAACTGGTCACAGGAATGCACCTCTGTTTTAATTTAAACTGATTTGAGTTTGGTAAAAACAAAAATACATTAAAGGGGCTTGCAACATGAAAAATGTGTTATTTCAACATGGCCAAAGGTCCTATAATTAAGTTATCCGCTGGGTATCAATGCATTCAAGTTGTTGCTTACACCTTAAAAGACACAGGAACAACTGTTGCCTCTTCTTAGGGAATTATTTTCCAGACTGTGTCTCTGCTCTGTTCTGAGGAGCTGAGCTTATCAGCCTCCTCACAACAAACCCATTTGAATCCAAATATTTTCAAGCTTCTTTTCTCAGGGCTTGCATTACTCCGTGTCTAAGCAATCAGCCCAAATGTCATCAATAACAGCTGCCAGAAGGTCAGGATCACTTGGGACAGTTTAACGTCTCTGGTTTACAATAATGTTTCTGATACAAGAGGAAAACTTATTGTACATTTGACATGCACTTAAGACTCTATAGGAGTCCTCCACAAGACCCTCTCACCTCAATCCATTCCTGTTATTGGCATAACAAGAAGCCTTCTTTGTACTCTGTATCACACACAGATGGGAGGTCAGCCCGTGTTGCAATGCCTTCTCCTTCCCCTACTCCCCCCCAAATTCCTATGTGACATAAGCACAATGCTTGGAGGTTGTCCCTCCCTTCCCCCCAGTAAGTTTCCATTAACTCATCTTCAGTCTCATGTAGGAACTTGCCAGCAGCACCAATGAACCGCAATCGTGTGTCATACACTTTCCCACATGCTGGCATCTTTCCCAACCCAGTTTGACATACTGGGCAGAGACAGCGCTCTCCAGTGCTCTCCAAGGGTTTTTCTAATCAGTCACAAGGCACCACAGCTGCCATGCCAACCACTATTAAGATTTATGGAACCACAGATGTATTTTCAAGCACCATGAACATCTTGGCTGAAAAAAAGTGGTGACAATCATGGCAGCCCAGGTTGTTGAGGGATGGCAGCAGAACTGGATAGCAAGAGTCTTATTTTCTGGTAC
The DNA here is from genome assembly GCF_965207765.1 of Zootoca vivipara. Taxonomy (NCBI): domain Eukaryota; kingdom Metazoa; phylum Chordata; class Lepidosauria; order Squamata; family Lacertidae; genus Zootoca; species Zootoca vivipara. The sequence continues at coordinate 73,653,461 of NC_142590.1, read as the reverse complement.
CGAAATCTGATAAATTACACATATGTGGAGGGACCTCTTGGCTTGACAATGCAACTACCTAGCACTGGGTGTTCTCACTGTTAGGCTAGTATAAGGTGCAGGTTTGCCCAACTCACCCTTTCTTAAGCAGGGGGATATGGCAATTCAATGCAAAACTAAACCCAACAACATTTTGCAATGGATTATCACGGCCACGGCTCTGAACTGCTTTCACATAACGTGAATCTAGGCCTGAAAGTACTAGAGCGTTAAAGGAAATCAGCAAGCCATAAATGTAACACTCCCAGCTAGGTGGACGGTTTAGCAACCAAGTTGTTGTTGTTTAGTCGTGTCCAACTCTTCGCGACTCCATGGACCATAGCACGCCAGGCACTCTGTCTTCCACTGTCTCCCGCAGTTTGGTCAAACTCATGTTCGTAGCTTTGAGAACACTGTACAACCATCTCATCCTCTGTCATCCCCTTCTCCTAATGCCCTCAATCTTTCCCAACATCAGGGTCTTTTCCAGGGAGTCTTCTCTTCTCATGAGGTGGCCAAAGTATTGGAGCCTCAGCTTCACGATCTGTCCTTCCAGTGAGCACTCAGGGCTGATTTCCTTCAGAATGGATAGGTTTGATCTTCTTGCAGTCCATGGGACTCTCAAGAGTCTCCTCCAGCACCAAGAGTCTCCTCTGGAGCAACCAAGTAGTGCCCAAGAATTTGAAATAAAGCTGGTACCAACCCATGCAGCTATTCCTCTAGAGACCTCCATGATGTTTGTCATATCTGCACATCCCACCCAGACCCATACATTAATTATGAGACACTGGCAGTGTAAAGAGGCCTAGAAAGCATATCTGATGGGGCTACCACTAGGCCAGCAGCAGTAAGTCAACACAGTGTGAGAAAGTGGCTGAAATCCTACAGCATCACAAGACTTTGGTATACCTGCTATTAGATGCTATGAGAGTAGTAACAGGATCCCATTGGAAAGCTCGAGAGCTGATGCCGAAAGAGATGTGGCATCACAATAAAAGGAATATAGCTCTCTCGGAAACCTCCAACTTATCTCCGTCAAGCAATTCAAGGAGAGACTGAACTCAATTTGTTTGATAAAGAATGGTATCTTTTAGAATACTGTAACTGAATGAAACTTTATTATAATACAAATGCCGGGACAATTTTTCATTGTAGTTGAAAAATTTGTTCTTTCATGATTGTTATTGTAATGGGGGAGGGATGGGGAGAATGGTATCCATTTTATAAGTTTATTAATGGCAGCTTTAGACAGTCTGTATCAACCGTGTGTTCATCACACAGTTATTTGAAAATATAGGGATATGGTTTCGGTTTTTAGACATATAGTGTACTTAGCATTTTATGTAATTATGTTGCACTCCATAATACCCAAATTGCACGTATTTTTGTCTTTTGTTACTGTAGAAGACATTAATAAACATTTTTTAAAAAGAGATCAGTGTTATCACACTGTGGGGCAAAACTTGCATCACAAATAGAAATTAATATATATCTACCGCTTGCTGCCCCAAATACATTGGCCAACAAGCCCACCCCCCTTTTGCTGCTTAGGGCAGATCCAAACAGTAGCATTTAAAGCATGTCCAACGCGCACACACACACCCAAAAAAACTTCCTGGGGGTGGTAGCTTGAGCAGGGTGGTGAGAATTGTATCTCTATGACAGGGAAACTACAATTCTTAGGAGTCTTGGGGGAAGGAATGTGCTTTAAATGTGTGTTGGATGTGCTTTAAGTGTATGGGTCTTAGTAACAGGGTCTTGATTTGCCAATCTCACAATGCTGTGAACCTCTTTCCTCCTAAACACAGTGAGGAGAACAGACTAGTGAGGATGTTCTCTCTAAAACAGGGATGTGGAACTTGTAGTCCTTCAAGATGCTGCTAGACTTGAATGCCCATCTGCTTCAGTCAGCAGAGTCAATGATTATGGATAATGGGATCTTGAGCCCAGCAACATTCCCCATCTCTCATGTAGAACATGTTCAGATAACTTGCAAACAAGGTTATACTAGCAGTCTTTGATGAGCTCAAGAGCTACTCAATTTACACTTTTAACTGCTTGTGACCAAAGTGAACTGGACTTAACAGCCTAGCAGCTGTTAATTTTTCATAGTTATCTTGACTTACAGTGTTCTTATTCAGGATCCACCCCCCTCCACCGCCAAGTGTGGAAGAGACACTCCTAATGTTGGTAGATGCTGGAAAACAGAAATCAGAACTGTACTTCTTACCATGTTTCCAGTTCCTCTGCATTTTCTGCTATTTGATAACCCTGCAACCATGAGGACTAGAAACTGCTAAGAAGTGAAAAGCTGGGATTGTCCAAGTTCTAAATGGCTCCCACTGGCCACACAAGAGCTGCGTGTGCCTATATGGGGAAATGTTGTATTAGCATCTAATTTGCCTTTGTGGTGAAGCAAGAACATTTGGAATAGCTGTCAAGGCCCATTCTTATTTTGCCTTTGCAGAACAGGTAGTTATATCACATCAGGCAAATGAGGGCACACCTGAACTCTGCCCGAGCCTGTCCAAATCATATGGTACAAACAAAAAATAAAGTTACATATTCAGGTTAACAATGCCGATTTGATTGAGAGAGGCAGAAGAAAAAACTGAGAAAGAACAAGCCTGAGGGGTTCATGGCAGCAGGACGGGACAAACCAGTTTGTTCATTAATAATGCTGCAGTACTTTACAAAATGTGAAGCGGAGCCAATCAGATACTTACATTTTTGGAAATTCTACTACTGTTTTAACACTGCAGGGGAAAGCCGATTTCACTGGCTCCTTTACTCTTGTAACACTGGGGACCTGGTTGATTCTCCATGACAAAGACTCATGTATGCATTGGATGAGCGGCTTCAGGAAATATGTGTTTAGATTTACACCCTTCCTTTTTATTGCACTACTTGGAGGGTAGTGAATTTACGAGACAATTTTTTTAAGTGTTATATGCCAATCAACAAAGTAGTAAAATACAACATTTTAAAAAAGGAGACAACTGCCACAAGTAAATACGTGGATTAGTCTACTAAAAACTCCACATAATCTTCCTGTCACTAAATGAGGCCATTGCAAAAAAAAAAAAAGCTGGGGGAGTACATTCCTGTGTATTTGGACACACCATCTACTTCAAGCCAGGTAGTTAACAGCACTGCAAGTAAAAAGCAGAAGATGCCCAGATATTTTGATGACACTCAAGCAGCATGTCAACAGCATCTCTGACTGATAAGGGAGCTGAAGGAATGTTTAAAGATAGTGGCAAGTCTCCGAACAAAAGCTGCTGATAGATCCTAGATTCAAAATTACCTGAGATTCCCTCAGACCTACTGAAGGGGGGGAGGGAACACACCCAAAAATCTAGATCCCCTGGAAGAAGTTTCCCAACAGGGTTTCTTTACTCGTGCATGAAGGAATCTCCGCGACAAACGAAAAAACAATTGACTACTTTGCAGTAACAAAATGAGTTCATATATGAAGAAGTTATGTTTTCCACAAACTAAATGCAGCACATTAAGAGCAATCAGGCAAAGTAGCAAACACATGCTGTAGTACTTCCAGGCAACTTATTTCCGTCGCCTATGTCCAACTACAGCAAAATGATGTATGCTGAAGGAACCTGATCTACAAGAAGGTCAAAGAACACCCCTGACATTTGCAGAAAAAGGCTCATGTGATAATAACACAAAAACTTCATCATGAAGGTGCCAGACCCAACTCTAAGGGGAGGGAATTCCACAAGTTGTGCTTTTGGTCTAAGGAAAAAAGAAAGGCTTGGATTGGTAAGGAGACAGCACAGGTAAATGTTAAATAAACCACAGAGGGAAAGATTAAAAGAAATCTATCCCCATCAAAAAGGGAGATACTATGGAACTTGTTCCCACAGGAGGCAGTGGTGGCCACCGACTTGGACGTTTTAAAGAGAGGATTAGATAAATTCATGAAGAGCAAGGCCATCAATGGCTACAGCCATGATAGTTATGCTCTGCCTCCACAGTCAGAAGCAGCAACTTAACATCAGTTGCTGGAAACCGCAGGAGGGTAGAGTGGCATCTGTTTGGCCACAGTGAAAACAGGATCCTGGCCTAGAGGGGCCACTGGCCTGATCCAGCAGGCTGTTCTTATCGAGGGATTAAAGAAACCAATCCGTATTTTATGAACACAACCACTCCCAACTTCAGAAAGAGGTAGCGAAGTCTCTTGATTGGAGCTGCTAAAATAATGTCACGTCCTTCCTAGGAGCAGTCTGCCCGGAGTCATAACTCAGTCAGAATTATTCTTTTATTCCACCCCACGCACTCTTCAGGACCTTCTCCCACGCCTTCAGATGCAAAGTTTCTCCTGCCAAGCCTATACAACACCATTAAGTTAACTGAAACAAGGCTCTCACCACCCCACAACGGTTTTGCATAGTCTTAGCAAATATATTCTAGCGAGTGTGTGTTCGGCATGGTCAAAGGTCAAGAGGCAAGGGTGTTCACCTGAGAAATAACTACCTGTACAAACAGCTAAATGTGTATTATGGTTGGCGGGGGAGAGGAGGGAGAGGAGGAGCAAAAGGGCAAAAAAAAAAAAAAACACCAAGCAACCCAACCCAAGGTCTCCTATTGTCAGAGAACAACAGAGGGAAAATTATCAAATCCAGACCTACAGGAAAAGTCCCGATTTGTACCATGCCAGAGCCCTGGGGATTTCACTTAATGGGTTCGGCATGACGTTAGGGAATTGCAACAGAGCCAGGCTTTCGGTCAGCGGTTACTCATTCCACAGCTATGAGCGAGAGGAAGTGCTAAATAAGGCAGCGGGGCACGTTATTTGCCAAAATGTGCTGGTATTTGGAGACTTGAGATGAGAGGGTAGGAGAAAGGGAGGAAGGGAGGGAGGGAGGGAGGCGAGGAAGCCGCAAGGCAAGTCAAGAGGATGACGAAAGCCAGCGGGCGAGCGAGCGCAAGGGGAGCAAAGCGGGGGATAGAGGAAGGGTCGTCAATCCCACCCACCCCTATCAGCCTCACTGTAATAAGAGGGGGGGGAGTGTTAAACAGCCGCCAGGCGTTTGAAGTGAGGGGGGGGGTGCTCCACTGTTAACTAAGGGAGGGGGTCAAGCGGCGATGGAAGAGGAAAGCAACAAGCGAAAACCGACTGGGAGAGGGAAAAGGAATGTGCACGTTCCTAGCTTCACGCGGCGGGGGGGGGGGGTCTCATTCCCAGCTCCCATCCAGGGAGGCACTGGATAGCTCCAGGGATTTGGAGAGGGGCGTGCATATGGGAAAACAAGGGGGGGAACCCAGCCCCATCCCACGTTCCCAAAAAGAGCCATGCAGAATTTCGCCCCAACGTTACAGAGGACAGGCAGGCAAGCAGGCGACCTCGGCGCGCCCCCCGTACCCCGTTACCGCGCCCGCAGCAGCAGCACCACCAGAAAAGGTTAAGGAGAAGTAAGCGCTCGTTCCAAAGTCCCGTTCCCAAAGCAAGGGGGGGAGGGAATGGGGCGGTTTGCAGACTCTCCTTCTTCTCCCCTCGTGCAAAAGTTCACAAGTTAGCGTGTGCGACGGAGGGGGAGGGGGGAGCGGCAAAATCAACACATTCCAATTATTCCCCGCTACCGACTTCCCCCCCCCTTCGGAAAATACCAAGCCTTGCCTGCCTCCTTACAACCGCGCGCCCCCGCTACCAAATCAATGCCAGCAACTCCCTAGCGACCGCCACCCCTTCTTCCCGGGACGCCCCGAAGCGACTTACCGACTCGGCGGCGGCGGCGCCCAGCAGCAATAGCAGCAGGAGAGCGGGGGCGCACAGGCCGGCGTGGCGACTGGGCTTCATGGCGTCGTGGGGTCCGCGAAAGAAGGCGCAAGAGCAAAGGCTGGTCCGGTGGCGGCGCGGTAACCAAGTGTCCCGTCCTTCCCCGCCCCGCCGCCGCTCAGCTTTCTTATACACGGCCTGGCCTGGCCCGGCCCTCTGGAGGTGGAGTCGCCGAAGCTGCGGCCTCCGCTTGGGAAGAGGAGGCGGTGGTGACGACAAGGGGAACTCCCCCCGGCTTGAACTCGGGCTTCTCCAATCGCTTTCGAAACGTCCCCGCCGTGGGACTTTTTTCCTTCAACTGCCGGCCTAGTCCTTAGTATCTCGGGGTCCCCGTCTTTAACCTTTCGCTTGCTTTAAGTTGACAGCAAAGCAACAGAAAGTTAAGTTGAGCTAATGTTTGTTTTGTTTTCAATACGTCCTTGATTTTAAGTGAGAAACACATAGTTCCAACGATACGGACACAAGGGCCCCAACTTGAATAAAATATAGGAGGGGGGAGAGATAAACCCCGCCCTTCATAATCGATCACAACACACACACTCCATTTGAATGGTAGTGGCCAAAAATGGGGGGGGAGGCCCCTCAGAGGGGCTGAAGGGACCTTGGCCCCTAGGAGTTGGCTCCTATGGATACTGACGCTCCGAGGATAAAAGGCCTCGGATATAAACTAGTAGACACTTCGCGTACATAAATCGTTGCAACCTGCGTCCAGTTCTAAGGCTAGTTCTGTATAAAAACATAGCCCCCCTCCTTTACGCACAAACATGCACTGTTGGGAGGGGGGCAGGTGAGAAATGTGAAAAGGGGAAACCACAGATTGCCAAAATTATCCCATTTCCAACTCTACAATTCTATTATTCTAACCCCCTCTCACTGCTTTCTGTGTCTCCAACTTGAACACTTGCCAAACATTATTGATCCAATTGTGCAGAGGAATCTCCTTTTCCGGTTTCCAATGTTGCACAATTACAAGCTGTGCTGCAGTTAAGACACTTGAGCTAATGTTTTAATTTTCTTTCAACTGAAAGGTTATATTCCACTCATGCACACCATATACTGTATTTAAAGCGCATGGCTTCCCACAAAGAATCCTGGGAACTGTACTTCAACTCTCACAAAGCTACAATTTCCAGCACCCTTAACAAACAACAGTTCCCAGGGTTCTTTGGGATGGGGGGAAACACATGCTTTCAATGTGTGGTGTGGATATAACCACGTCAGGCTCCAGAGCACCTCAGATTTTTGTCACTTGTTGGCTTGGGTGCTTTAATGCTGAGTGATGACTGACCACCACAAGGATCTGCAATTGGGCTTCGAAGTGTGTGAGGTGCCTCAAAACAACCCATGAAGCCCTCCTAAGAATTCCACCTCTAACAACAATCCTATAGGTATTCATTTTCCAGACAGGGAAAGGCTGAGAGACCTTGTTTCCTGATGTGCCAGGCTGTGGGACAGAGGGAAGTTCCATAGGTGTGATGGTTCCACATCATGGAGTTGCAATGATGCGGAAATTTAGCACTTGAGTAGGAAGTGGCAACCCTACACAGCACATGATCGATAGCTGCTGCCAGGTAGCTGCAATTTTCAGGCAGCCTATGGAGGTTGCAGCCAACCCACACCAGGTTTTAGCAAAAGAAGATAAATAGCAGAAGATTCCAGATGTGGAGTCCAGTGTACATAATTTCCCTTTCCTAAAATTCCAGACAGGTGTCTTAAAAGAAATTTCTGCTCTATACAGCATGAAACAGCCCTGAGAGAGTAATTTGCCCGAGGTGAGACTGTCTGCCAACCCATCAGCGACTCTTGCATGGGGAAGTAATCTGCTCTAGAGGTGTATACGTAATTATAAGATGCCCTTGCAATGTACTTTACATTGGATCGACCACAAGAGCAGTCAGTGTCTCTATAGGAGAGCATCGATCCCACATTAGGAATCAAATCATGGAAGCACCTCAAGTTGAGCACTTTGTGAAACACCATCATACAGATACAGACCTACTTTATACGGTCCTTTGGGTTAATCAGAGAGAATTTGGGATGAGGAGAGATTATGTAAAATTACTACACCAACAAGAAACTAGATTGATTTACCTATTTAAATCCCTCCCTCCCCCCAGGGGGGGTATTGAACACTGAATTAGACTTCAATTGTTTTATTTAAGTTTTCTAACAAGATGGCTACTATTTGTGTTCTCTGTGCTAGATTTTGGATACTGTATCTTTAAACTTCCTGAATTGTATGTGATTCAGTGCACCTGTGGGTAGCCTTTACTGTATAATGCTACTAGGGTTCTGCCTACAGCATCTGCTTATTACACTATCAAGTGATTGCTGATCCATTGCTACCTGATGTACCTTTGGGGATAATTAATTTGGTATATATTTATTATTGGTTGTTCATATGAAGGCCTGTCATTTCAATCTCTGTACAGTATTGCATTTGAAG